>NC_134711.1:172809104-175309104 GCF_049634645.1 Pelodiscus sinensis
AATGTAGTCATACGGAGTTGCAAATGAAGCCCGGGATTTGAATTTCCTGGGCTTCATTTGCATGAAGCCGGCCGGCGCCATTTTTAAATGCCGGCTAGTTTGGACTAGGATTGAAACTGAAGATAGTATTTATGTGAATGCCTACAAATCTATGTTATCAAGTTCTGCACAGTTCTAAGAACTTGACTTATCATGAGATACTGAGTTGGAAACAGTGTTCCCTCTAAGCTGTGCAGTTTAACAGATGATTAACCAGCCCTGCCCAGTCAGCTCCTTGCATGGAGCCCTGAGTCTCTGACTAGGTGGGGCTGATTAATCACTTGTGAAGTTGTGCTGCCAGCACCTTAGAGGGAACAGTTGTTGAAAGCTTTCTTCAGGTGGTGCATCTTATTTCTATCTGGTCTGCACATTGCTTTTGTTTCTAGGGCTACGTCTACATTGGCATGATTTTGTGCAAAAGCGGTCGCTTTAAATTTCTGGGAGGATTCTGTGTGCTGCAATCTAGCCCCGAGTGTACAATTCCCGTGAGCCCTTGAGGAAACCAGAAAGGAAGTGTGTTTGTGGGGTCTGCCTCTCTCCATATGGAGAGAGGCTCAGCAGTCTGGGGACTTTCCATTGTTTTGGAACAAAAGGGAGCTAGGATGCTGTGGAGGAACTTTATCCAGTTTAGGAGCTGTTATGTTGCAGCTACAGACTGGGACTGAGAGCTTTTGGAACTGGGATCTAGCAGGCTGCTTCTGATTGGTCTAGAGGGGAGAGACTCATTGGCTTTGCCTGTGGCTCAGAAGGACTACTCTACACCCAGCACACAGAAGAAGACTAGAATCATCTACTCCGGCTGCAGAATCTTCAAGCACGCCTATGCAAGTATATGGGACTGTGAGTCCTGAGGAGTGCACACTCTGGGATAGGATAAATGGTGTCAGTGCAAATGCCAGATAGATAAGCTCCTGTGACCTGCTTCTGAGCAACCCAGGGAGGAAAAAAGGGGTTATATTTTGGAGGCACCGCTGGGATCAGGTAAGGATGGAACAAATACTGAAGGGTGCTTGTTCTGGCAACCTAATAGCCCTGAAGCTGCAGCTTTCTGATTCACGCCAAAATCCTCCCCCCTTCTCCAAACTGGTATGGGACATCAGGGAAGAGGAGGATCGACTGGCTGCTCGTGAAGCTTGTCACATTCCCGTGGCTTCAGCATGCACAGTAACCTCTGTTGCTCCTCCTGGTTGGCTCACCACAAAAACCCCCTTTTTCCTCCCTGGGTTGCTTGGGAGCAGGTCACACTCACAGGTGTGCCTGGGTGCCTGATGGTTTTAACATAAAAGGAGATCCCTTTTAACATAAAAGGGGATTCCCTATCCACCCCTTTGCTGCTGTTCCTTGCTCATAAAGAGCATACAATTGCCGTGCCTCCACCTGGCTGGCTCTGTACACACTTAATGGTGTGCCTTGGGAGCCTCCAGGAATAAAATTCCAGCAATAATCTGGATCTAGCTCCAGAAAAACAATTACAAATCATAAATAGTATACATCTAATAGATTACAGTAGAATGAGCAATCTTTACTTAACAACTTAAAGAAACAGAGTTTAACAGATTATCAGTGAATAACATTAACAAAGTACACAGAAATAATAGGAGCTTATCTATTTGGTATTTGCACTGCCACCATTTATCCCACCAAACTTTCTTCCTGGTTTCCTCAAGGGCTCATGGGAATTGTAGTCTCTGGGGCTAGATTGTAGCACGCAGGATCCTCCCAGAAAATAAACAGAGGCACCTTTAGTAAGGGGACTACACAGATAATATACAAATCCAGAATAAAAAGACAGTTTTACCTCTTATATTTTAGTTCCTCTTTTTTCTTCAGTGTCTGCAGATGTTTTTATCTACTAACTTGTTGGGGATCCTATTACTATGGTAGTAATCCCTATGGCTGTAATGAATACATCTCTTGCCTGGAGAGTGTAGAAGTTCTTAATGACTTTATGGAACAGCCAGTAGGAGAGTAAGTATTACCAACCCCTATCTAGCTCCTGCTGAAGTCAAAGGAAAGACTGTCAGTTACATCTACACAGCAGTGCTAAAGTCAGAATAAGTTACACAATACAGTCAAAATAGCTTAATTTGGCTATTGGTGCTGCTTATACAGCAGGAAGTCTACTTCCTTCAACTTTCCTTACTCCTCGTGAAATGAGGGTAAACTGTGAGTCAGAGTAAGAAATCCCTCAGCTCGATATTATTTCATTAGTTATTCCAAAATATAGCTGCTGTATAGACCTCATTGACTTTAATGAGAGTTGTAGTTGGGGTCTTTATGATATGCACAGCTGTCAGTATTGCCACCTAAAATGAAGCATCTGTATCATGAAATGTATTCTACCATTGGCTACATTCTGTCAGAGCACCATCTCCTACATGTACGGGAGGGAGGGATTTATTTTTCATTGATAATTTTTGTGATCTGAAGATTTTAAGGATACAATCATTTAGTCACTGCCTCCGGGTATGTCTACACTACAGCGCTAATTCAAACTAACTTAGTTCGAATTAGTTAATTCGTACTAAGCTAATTCGAACTAACGCATCCAGACTAAAAAACTAGTTCGAATTAGCGTTTTGCTAATTCAAACTAGCATGTCCACATTAAGTGGACCCTGAACCGGGGTTAAGGATGGCCAGAAGCAGTGCCGGCAGGGCATCAGATGAGGACTTAGAGCGTGGAGCTGCTGTCTCAGGCTAGCTGAGGGCTGTGCTTAAAGGGACCCGACCCCCACCCTGGACAGATAGTTCTCAGGGTTCCCCGCTTGCTAAGCAGTCCTGGCTTGGATTGCCTGGAGTACACACACTGGGCACATCACAGCACTCGGCCATCAGACCGGCTGCACTTGCCGCAGGCTGCCATCTGGGGAGAGGGAGCAATTGGGGGACTGCAGGAGAGGTTCCACCCCCAGAAGCCCACAGAGCCATCCCAGTCCTCCCCATCGGGGGCTCGTACTCCATTCCTCCCTCACCTCCTTCCACTTACCCCTCCTTAGCCCCCCTTCCTGATGTACAAAATAAAGGACAATTGTGTTCAAAAATAGAATCTCTCTTTATTGAACAAAACTGGGGGAGACTGGTTAAAGGAGGTGGGAGAGAGGAAGAGAGAGGATGGGAGAGGGGAGGGCAACTACAATGATCAGAGGTTTGGAACAGGTCCCATATGAAGAGAGGCTAAAGAGACTGGGACTTTTCAGTTTAGAAAAGAGGAGACTGAGGGGGGATATGATAGAGGTTTATAAAAGCTTGAGTGGTGTGGAGAGGGTGCATAAAGAAAAGTTCTTCATTAGTTCCCATAATAGAAGGACTAGAGGACACCAAAGGAAAGGAATGGGTAGCAGGCTTCAAACTAGTAACAGAAAGTTGTTCTTCACAAAGCAAAGAGTCAACCTGTGGAACTCCTTGCTGCAGGAGGCTGTGAAGGCTAGAACTAGAACAGAGTTTAAAGAGAAGTGAGATAAAGTCATGGAGGTTGGGACCATGGAGTGGTATTAGCCAGGGGGTAGGAGTGGTGTCCCTGCCCAAAGGCAGGCTGGAGAGGGATGGCGCGAGACAAATGGCTTGGTCACTGTCTTTGGTCCATCCCCTCCAGGGTCCCTAGGGTTGGCCGCTGTCGGCAGACAGGCTACTGGGCTAGATGGACCTTTGGTCTGACTCAGTACGGCCATTGTAAGCTCAGGGCTCAGGGTCGGGGGTCTCAGTGGACCACCTTGATTTTCATGCACACCTGCTCCTGGGTGGCCAGGCTGGCACCTCTCCTGCCCTAGACGGCCACTTTCCTGTGCCTAGTGCGGAGTTCGTGGACGAGGTCCATGATGTCCGCACTAGACCAGGCGGGTGCCCATCTCTTGCGGTCCCGGGCAAGCTCCTGGGAGCCGCCAGCCTGGTCCCGGGAAGAGGGGGAGGGCTGGGGGGAATCGGGTGGCTGGCTCGAGCCGTGCCAGGTGCAGGGTCTGCTGGCTGGGTGCTGGCAGGCTTGCACCTGGCACAGGCGCACCGTAGCCAGCCTGTGCCCCTTTAAGGGGTCCGGGGCCGGGAGGGGGGCAATAGAGTTTCCCTGGTGTTGGCCAGAGTGGCCACCAGGGAAAGCTGGGGAGGGCTAGCCTCCCACTAGTTTGAATTAAGGGGCTACAGACCCCTTAATTCGAACTAGTAAGTTCGAACTAGGCTTAGTCCTCATGGAATTAAGCTTGAACTAGCGGAGCGCTAGTGTAGCGCCTATCAAAGTTAATTCGAACTAACATCCGTTAGTTCGAATTAACTTTGTAGTGTAGACATACCCTCAGAGAGCAGTAGTTCATGGAGGCAGGGCTGGATTAAGAAATGCTGAGGCACTAAACTACATCAAATTTAAGAGGCCCCATTGCATTATCAAAACGTGTATTTTATTGTCACAGAAAGGACAATGAAATAGAAATAAGGAAGTTTTATATTTGCATATATACCTGTATATAGGCAAGGTTGCAAATAAAAACTTAGTTTTTTTTCTTTAGAGGCCTCTCATACTCTGAGGCCCTAAACTGTAGCTTAATTTGCTTGTACATAAATCTGGGAGTGCCTGGAGGGAAGTTTAGTTTGCTTAACAGTTTCTGAATGGGATGTTTGGCAGGTTAATATCATGTAACCCCCTTTTTCCTCCCAGGGTTACTGGGGAGCAGGTCACACTCATAGGTGTGCCTGGGCGCCTGGTGTTTTAACCCAAAAAGAGATCCTGAGTACCCCAGTGGTGATGGTGTTTAGCTGGGGAAAGCCCTATCCACCCCCTTGCTGCAGTCCCTTGCTGGCAATGAATGTAAAGTGGTAGTCTGGATTGCAGCACAGGGTCTTTTTAGAATAAAACAGAGGTCCCTTTAGTAAGGGGACTACAATCATATAAGTACATGATGCGTTGGCCATTACCTAATTTTTTTTAAATGAATGACACGAAATGTCTGCCCCACGAAAGCTCATCACCTATAAACTATCTTGTTAGTCTTTAAAGTGCTACATAACTGCTTTTTTGTTTTACCAGGAGTAAATAACATTTAAAATATGCAGCATTTGAAAGTTAAGGGGTATATCTTAACACTTACAATAACTTGAAGTTCAGAATATATATAGTTTACCAGTATCGATGCTCACAATTCAGAAGCAAGGGAGTCTCATATCTATTACATTATTTTCCCTTCTAAGAATGTTACCAGAAAAGGAAATAATAAACATAATCATATAGTACTGAAGTAAAAGATATTGGTAAGTTTTCATTGAGATATCATTATAAAAGAGAAACCGTAGGATAGATTGTACTTTCAATGAATCATACTATTTGTTTTGATATAATAATGGCAAGTCAACTAAATTTTTTCAGCCTGTTAAACTATGCTGTGAAGAAGAAAAATCTAACAAACACTGTGAGCAGGATCCTTTTATTAGTTTGAAAAGCCTTTTCTTGTTTGAAAAGTCATGTTTTAGCACAACCTAGTCCTTCTGTCCTGGCTATTTTTGACTGTTGTTTGGTCAACAGATTTTTTTTTAATTTTTTTTAAAAAGGCTGCTTTCATACTGAACATGGCCATCGTAATGAGGAAACAAAGCAATGCAGTCAGCCAGGCAGGAAGAATTATTTATTGAAGTTAAAAGGCCAAGTATTTCATCAGCTGGATTTTAATAATTTCTGGCAAAGGTGTTTGTACTTAATCAGCAACTGTTTCAATATGGAATTTAGTTTCAAACTGTAATATGAAATTGTGGCTGAAATCATAAAGAGAACATTTACCATGGGGCATTGTTTTTAAGTGTGTCTTTATATACTAATCTAAGACTGAAAGTTGATAATACTTTTAGTTTCATATCCTTCTATTTTTCAAATAACTAATCTGTGTATACAAGTAATTTTATTTGTTACTCTTGTGCTGGCTCCTTTTCTTTGCTTAATTTTGTTTATCATGTATTGCACCTTATTTTAATTTGGATGGTTAACTTGATAGGACAAGAACTTCCACTTGCTATGTGCTTATAAATTGCCTATTCCAATCAGATTCCAATCCTGCAATACAAATTATAAATAAGATTCCAAGACTGATTGAAAGTACGTAAACATACAAAATTAATTAAAATATATATTCTCTAAGAATGAGACATTACCATTGTATGATAAGTTGTATCAGATCCTTGGAATTGGTAGTGGTTTTTTTTAAATACATACTTCATACCAACTGACATGGATACAATACATGAACATGTTCTTGCTTTCACATGTACAGTTTTGATCTTCATTTTATGTCTGCTTGCAATCGATTGCTAGGTGAAGCTAGGGCTTTTCAAGAAAAGTCTAGGATTATGTCTGCCTTTGCTTTTAGCACAGTGATGAGGTTATCAATAATGCATTGGAGATCTCAGGATCCTTGGACAGAGGGAAATCACAGCTGGTCATGGTTTATGGTAGAATTTGCAGATTTGAGGTCACCCACATTGCCAGTCAGACAATCTCTGTCTTTCTCATGGGGATGAATGGAGTTATATTTGAAACATTGTCTTTGAACATGTTGTTTGGAAATTCTTATGTTTCTGCAACATAGCTCTTAAAAGCAGCACCTGTAATGCTGTTTGCACTGGCCTTTTGAAACTTAGCAGTGTTGTTTTATTATTTTTCTTAAAAGTTTACTCATGTACTAACATCTTGCTTGACAGCAGTATTCAAGTACCACACTTACGCTTTCTGGTCACGGTGATGGCTGGTAGTAATAGCAGAGAATATCTGAATGTGGAAATGCAAAGCTGTCTCTTGTTACATTTTATTGATCTCATTCTGGTGTCATTCAATTAAGACAGAAATGTGATGGATAGTCTCTGCATAGATTCCTCCTTTGCTCACCAACCACTCCCCATAAAGCTTTTTTTTAAGGGCAGAATAGAGGAACTAATCAAAGATGTTATGTGATTTGAATTACAGATCAAAGCTAGATTTTAAAATCTAAAGATAGCTTGAAAAGCAATATCTGCAAATTGCACATTCTGCATTGTCTTACCAACAATACCCATCATCAGTTAAATGCCATCAGTTGGTTATTGGACTCAGATTATAATATGATAAAAACTTCTTCCTATGATCTGAATTTAGTAAATAGAAAGACAAACTGCCATGCTAATCAAAGAAGCTACCTGCCCAATGCTCCGAACAACTTCCTGGTTTTGGGTAAGCTATAACTTTTAGTTAGATAAAACATCTCAGGAAAATGTACTGATCTGAAGTATGCGTGTGTGTGTGCGTATATATATATAAAACTGATCTGAAGGGTGTATTTATCTATATTTATATCTGTAGTTTAGTTTAGATGCAAAAAAACCCTGTGAGCAATTTTAAAAATGGAATAAAAAACACTGGGCCTCTTCAGGATCTGGCCCAGTATTTAGATTGCTGTTTAGTGTTGACTTCAATGGTTAGCCTGATTGTGATTAATCAAGTAAGTAATTTTGAATTTCTAAAATATGATTTTAATACACTAAATTAATATTAAGGGGTTGACAGACATTTTCTGGAGTCGAACATGGCTTTGTGTCAGGGGCTATGATCAAGGATAAGTTGCATTTCATTATAGAGCTAAGTAATTTCAGATTTTAGAAAGTGCACTCTCCACTGTAATTTTTTGCAAGATTCAGACTTTCAGAGCCCTCAAGCTATAATTCCTTGTGTTTTCCAAAGTTCAAAAAAGACATTGTGTTATGGAAGTTAACACTGCATCAGACTTTCCCCTTTGTTTATATGAAATATATAGTTCACAATATTTAAACAACGTATTGCATATGATACATAACAGAATAAAGTGGAAGTGTCCTGGTATTTCTAGGGATTTAGAATTAAATTTCAACATATTAAACCTTTTCAACAACATTATCAGTGGTGGTTCATTAACACAACTTACTGTAACTTTTTACATAAAACACTTCACTAAGGTGAATTTAAGGGTTTAGGTTCAAAGTTTAAGGGAAAAAACACAAAAATAAATATTAGAAAAGCAAAAAATCCAGAGCACACATTTCACTTCTCAAACAAGGCAGCCCATATATCTTAATTCTGGCACCATAGAGATGCCAAGTTTTCTTCTTCCCTCCTTTGTATGTTGAGTGTATATGGTGTTTATTCATGGAAGCATGATTGCTTTGGGTCTAATGACTCTTGAATAATTAGCTGCCACATGGAATCACAGGTCTCAACCCTTGGCATCTTGCAGAATTAAGATTACCTTGAGAATCAATTAGAAGACATTTAGTAGATTACCTTTGCTATACTATTTGTTCAATGAGAAATTAGTAAAATTATTTATTTGCATTGAACATGACCACAAAGCAGCCATAAAGCTGCCCAAGTGTTGTACAATTAAAAATAAGCTCAAATTTTTGCATTAAGCTGACAGCAAATCACATGATGAAGTGGAAGTAAATAGTGGAAAAACTATGACACCCTCCCCTCCCCCTTGGTTTGCAAAACCCAAATTCTCCAGTGATATTCACTATGCCCTATTCCATTTGTCTTTGATGTCTTCAATGATTGTGCTTGACAGTTTTCATCCCGACCTGTCTTCCTTCTAATTTCCAGGGGGAGGGGGAAAGTCCATTAGACCTTAAGAAAAATGGTTTTCCTGTGTGGGTAATTATGCTCTCAGCTCACAGAGCCATCTGAAAGGGCAATAGTCTTCCTATGCCTTCATCCAAGTAGACGGAATAGGCATAGTCTCCTTGAGGCTGCCATTACAGAACTACAATGGCTAGGAAGTGTTTGAATGGTTCTCCCCACCAATACACTAGTTGTCTTTGTGGAGCAGGACATAGCGACTCTTACTTTGTTGCAGTTGTAAGACTGGCAGATCCTGGCCATCTGCAGGAGGAATTGAACCAGGGACTTCTGAAACTTAGTGTATGTGCCTCTACTGCATTAACTAAAAGACAGCTTGCTGTCAGCTAAGGTTGTAGAGCAGACTCATTATCTCTTTTTGTGGTCTCTGTATTACTAGATGGGACGATGCACCACACCAAGAAGGTGTGTGGGTTACACAGTCCCTTCATCTGAAATTACATTAGAGGAGGTATCCTCCCTATGAGTTTGGAGGGAGGAGAAGAAAGTCCCCTGTACTTGATTATGGGTATCAGTACAATGCCTAGCAGCCCTCATTATGGTCCAGGACTTCATTGTGCTAAGAACTGTACAAACACAGAACAAAATGATGCTCTCCTTCCCTAAAGGGCTTACAGCCGAACCTCTGGAAGACATCAGAGATGAATGAGGGCAGTAATTGCCCTTGGGAGAAGAGATCAAGTCTAAGGTAGAATGAAGCCACCTGGATTTGTTGGAGGGGAAGATTGGGGAAGAAAGTGATGTAGGCGCTGGCTAGAGTTAGGGAAGGGCCTGAGCAAGAATGAGGAGGAATGGACAGAGAAAAAATGCATAGTACACTGTGTTGCCCACACTCATGATTGAATTGCAAGTCTCATATCTGAAGTTTTATTCATGCTGTAATTCCCAGGGACAGTGATTATATGGGAATTTCTGCTTTCATTTAAATAAATAAGCAAATCTGAAGTCTTTGTGTTGGTGAAGAAAAGCTTGAAAAGGAGACCTGAGTGCACTTAATAGCTCAAAAACCTAGAAGGAAAAGCTGTTTTTAAAATCTCAGTACTTTTAAGCCAATCCAAGTAATTTCTGGGGCCTGACTCATGATTTTTGAGTGTTTGGGTTGGCAGTACTGAGTGTACACGTCTTTCCTGTAGAGCCAGGAACCTGAGTAACATCCCCATTTTCAATGTCAGCTTCACAGTCAGAGAGATTGATCTGGACCTGAGTCCCAGAGTCTGATCCCCTCCACCACATTTTTCTTAAGTAGAAGGACTGGGTTTTTGGTATCTCCTATCTCCAGTCTGTTTAATTTTGAGTGTATTTGCATAAGATCTTAAGCTGAAAATGTAGACATATAAACTGTCATCAGGCAGGTTCAGTATTAAAACTCCTTTGAGACAAATGGGAACAATTCACACTTTTAATAGTATTGTTTCTGTAGGCAGCTGTTGGGCTGCATGCTTAGAAAAAACATTTTCACCCACCCCACCAGTGGCTTTCCCTAGTCCAGGAACTAGACCCTGTCCCAAACCCTGGTGTGTGTAGAGGTTACCAGGAGCCTAACTGCATAATGCAGCAATGAGGAGAGTCTGTGCAGCACTGCTTTTTGTAGACAGCTGGTTAGGTAGCCTCCAGGGCTGTCTGTGCAAATTACATTAAGGGCAGAGAGGTTAAAATGGTTAACTGGTTAAATGAGAGTACTTAGCTATTTAACATCCTTAACCAGGGGCTGCTCCTGGAGTCACTCAGAATCCAGAGGGTGCCAAGGTTCCATATGGCCACCTACCAACTGGAGTGATTCTTAGAGGTGTAGCCCGGATTCTCACGCAATTTGTGTAAACTTGGATGGCATTTGGAGGAAGGAGCACAATTTGCAGGAGGCAGAAGTTTGGACAAGGCAACATGAAGCCAGTTCTGTTGACAGTGGGGCTAGAAAGCTAGCTGCAGTTGCAGCATCACTATAAATTATTTTCTTACTAAACTATTTAGGTTAGGTAGCATGCAGTTCTCTCACATTGGCATGTAGCTTTGAGCTTGTGCTATATGTGACACTACTGGGATTTTTAATTGAAAGTTTAAATGACAGAGCAAACCTTGGTACAAAAGCCTAGAGTGGGAAGACAAAAGAAAGGTACACTGTCTTATGGATATAGAAGGTGATTTAGGTACTTTGTGATTGGATTGTCACTTACCTACTGTGTTTTTCCATAGATATGGTGCCAATTTTGTCAAAATTACAACAAAACAAGCTGAATCTTAAAAGGGGTGTTTTATGACAAAACAAATGTTTTGAGTTAAAACTCCATTCATACACCTATTTATATGGCTGGAGTAGAAAAATACTTTCCTATTTTTACATTCTGGATGGTTGGTTTCCTGTTTTTTGTTACAGTCCACAATGGAAATCTCCCTCTCTCCGTGCCCTAAGTTTCCCTTTTTCTGCTTAATGCAACATGTAGTCTTTTTTATATTATTTCTTCCACTGAAATACCTTGGAGGCCTTAAGCACCAAAATTACATTTGTATTTTTTTAAAACTGGAAAATATTTACTTCCAGGATTTTACTGTGACAATGTAGAAAATATACAGGCCTAATGGAAATACAGATTGGGCGATGGGATTACAGTGGGTGTCACTCAGGTTTGTAATAGTAGGGTCTGGTACAACTATAGGCCACAACAGTTGTGCATTAACTGGTGTGTTGTGAAACAAAAAACTAAAACCCATCACCACCTGATGAGTGCACCTCTAACAGATCTGTGCTGCAATTGACATAGAAAAACTTGAAGAGAAATGGAATTTTTGTCCCTCTAGCAGTGACAAGGTGGAATCATATATCATTTGATCATCTGTGTAGAAACAAGATTGGGTAATGGGGCAGGAGTTTGCTAAATATATACAGGCAGTCCCCGGGTTACATGGATCCGACTTACATCAGATCCCTACTTACAAACGGGGTGAGGCAACCCTGCACTAGCTGCTTCCCCCCAGCAGACCAGGGAGACGCGAAGCTAGCGCCCCCCCGCCCAGCAGACCAGGGAGATGCGGAGCGGCTTTTCTCAGCAGACACCTCAGCTTGAGAATAAAGGACTGAGGGAAGTGAGGTGTGGGAGAATAAAACTGAGCTCTGGAGAAATGTTTGGCTAGAGTTTCCCCTACAATATGTACCAGTTCCGACTTACATACAAATTCAACTTAAGAACAAACCTACAGTCCCTATCTTGTACGTAACCTGGGGACTGCCTGTATATATTTTTTAATATAGGCATTCTTGAAACTTGTATCTAATCAGTCACTTGTAGTTGTCTATTGCCTATCAAGACTGAAAAATGTTGGGTCAGGGACTTGCACTGATAATGTGTGTGTACAGTATCTAGCACAATGGTTCTCCAATCCTGCTTATAAATAGTAATGCAGTGAAAGTGTGAAATTAGGGTTAGAACTCTGGCCTTTGCCATTGGAAGCATAAGCCTTTTGTCATTTGAGCTAAAAGACAGTATAATAGTCTGTAGCAGATTACTAATATATGCCATAATATAGCTTGTTAACATATAGCTCAATAATGTTAGTTTATATTTTATAAAATTAAATAATTGTAACTAAAAAAATCAAGTATTGAAAATATAAAATGTTTTGTACCTTTGAAAAATAGCTCCTTGTAGAGCTATAAGAGGAAGGAAAATATTCATCTGAGGATCTATTTCCTATTTTAAATATATACATAATTTACTAGTTCTTCAGGCATGTAAAATGGGATTTTCTGAAGTACCTGAGTGACTAGCTCCTGTCTCATCTTTACTCTTTTCTCAATGGTGCTTTGAATATCAATTCCCTTCTCTACAATGGTGTTTTCACTGCACTCCTGAAAAGACAATCAAATTACAGTTTGGACAACGAAACCCATTTTAAACTTCAATTGTTCCTAGAGCTGAATTTGCACAAATTAATTTTAGAGGTTTGTGTACCTATTTTTCCTCTGTTAATTTACACACTTTTCAGATGCCCATGCAATTCTAGATTCCAGGGGGAAAAAAGTCTGTCTGTCTGCATATTTTCATCTCAGCTTCTCATGGGAAAGGGCTAGCACTCTCTAAATTTGTTGTCATTAGCTTTCCATCTAAATTTTCTTTTATGTTCACACATTTTAGAAACTGAAAGAGTGAAGGTTTTTTTTTTTCAAAGTAACATGTGTGGTTATGGCCTATTGTGCATTTTAGAACAGAAGTACTTCAGTAGTCTGAAAATGAGCCAGATAACCTGTGTATTAGAAATTGGGGGGAAGGGGTAGGAGAATTAAAACAAAAATAGAGTAGAGCAATAAGCATTTGAAGTTGACCTCCAAAAGCAGGGAGAAGGGGATTGGCTTTATGTTCTTTCATACATGGTACAGTATATAGAACATTTGAGCTGTTTTTAACCATAGAAATGTCAAAAGTATCAAATTTTGTTATACCTGTTTTTGTGGGAAGCCCAAAGGACTAGAACTGTGTGTTGAATCTTTCCCAAAGAAGTTTTTCATGTAGTTAAAGTTTTTAAATAGTTATTAGGAAAAATGTTAGATCAGAATTATAAAGTCTGACTTAAAAATCCCCCCCTTCTCTGAATTATTCAAGTGTCCAACTATCGTGAGGGTTAGAGCATTTTCCAGGCCCTTAGGCCAAATCCAGGTTACACAAGACCCAACATTACTACTATAGAAACAAAACAAAACAAAAATAACCAAAAAAATCCCTCCTTTGCTTATGAAAATCAAATTTTTGTGCCTTTTCTACATCATAAGGTAGCAAAACAAAACTCAAGAACAGTTCAGTTAGCATAGGTTATAGAACAACTGCATTTTCCTTATATCGTGACCTTTTTGTTTTATTATCGGTGATTTCCTCCATCAACAATAAACAGCCCAGACACTTATAGATAAGGCTTCAGATCAGGAGGATTTATTTGAGCTTGTGTTTCACTTTCATCCCAGATCCAATATTTAACCCATCCACAGTAGTTTTCAACAAATGTAAATGTTAGGTTTAATGAGGAATAAGAACAATGCATGTTAATAGGCTGGTGAACTAGGCCTTGGTGAAAGAGTTCAGGTAAAAGTCAAACAAAGGGGGAGGGATAGGTCAGTGGTTTGAGTATTGACTCTTAAATCCAGGGTTGTGAGCTCAATCCTTGAGGGAGCCATTTAGGGATCTGGGGCAAATCTGTCAAGGATGCTACTTGGTTCTGCTGTGAGGGTAGAGGACTGGACTCAATGACCTCTCAAGGTCCCTTCCAGTTCTATAAGATGGTATATCTCCATATATTGTTATAAAATAAAATTTTGTATATTAACTAGAAAAGCATCAATACATAAAATTAGCTTGGGCCAAGGAAGCAGCCATACTAGTGACCAGACTTAATGGTAGTTGTATTAAAGGTTTTAAAGTCAAGACAGGAGTACCACTACCATCGACTTCTAGCAGCAGCAGCAGCAACAACAAAACCCACAGGTGAATCCAGACTACTTCCCCTTCATCATGTTTTTCACTGCCAATTTAAAAATGTGGGGGGAGGGAGACCATGAGAGTAACACACTGCATGCCCAGTTTTATGGGTGAGATTAAAGAATCAAGTGCATGTACATGGCACTAGACGCGCATCTTGAAAAGGTTCTAGTAGTGCCACATTCAGTGACAAAAGTCCTGGTAGATATGACAATGATGATGTTATCTATACTTATGTAATATTTGTAAAAGGAAGAGAATGGAAATCAGGATTGTGAAATATGATACAAAAAGTTGAGAATAATGCGGGTAAATAGTAGATACTGCTAGTGCGGATCACCTGAGAAGACAGATTTTTCTGTTGCTATTTTTTTATGTAGTGTTTCTAACATGCTATTAACAGTATGCATATCTTCATTTAAATCAGGGATATGGATTTCTTTTAAAAGACACATGAATTTGTCTGGGCATTCAAAAATCAGCTATAATTTAGTCTCATATAAGTAGGGTATTGGGTAATGGCATGAATCTGTTGCATTCTTGGACTACTAATAAAATTCATTTATTATACCCAGTAGACAGATTGTACTGGAAGAAAATTAAGAAAAACAGGTAGTGAGAGTGATGAGAGGGCTTGCTGAAAAAGTTGGAAGTAATTATTACCAAAGTATAGTATTAAAATATTAAATGGGGGTATAATGACCAAATAATAATAATAAAAAAGGAATAGAGTCCATGGATTTAATGAGAGACCTGCCAATTTACAGTATAGAGGAGCATTATTTCCAGGTCTGTAGTTTACTGTTATGTGTAGGCTATTACCTATTCCCATGTTAATATATAGCAGCATAGGAAATCTACTAAAAGGCACCCTTTGCTGCTCACCTGAGCCCTTTGTGATTCTCAGTCCACTGAAATAATCGACTTCATATCTATATAGAAACAGACATTAACTCTTGCATACCACAAACTATTTCTTTGCTTTTTAAAAACGTTCTTAATACAAAACTACTCTTAAATAAACCCACATTCTTTAGTCAAGTGCAAACAGTGCCTGCAACAGTATGGCCATCCACTTGCTTAATTATATTTTCCAAAAGGTCATTGGTTTAAGATCAGCATTTACTCCACTGGTTAGGTATACAATGCTTTGGCTTCTAGTTTCTATAACAACCCTCTGTTACAAGAACTCCAGGTTTACACAGAAGGTAAATTAGCAGTTTCCCAGCTCCCACTGGCCATTTAATTGCATAAACAAACAGTAATTTGCAAACAAGATTAGCAAATTTGCATGCAAGTAGCCCTATTTAAGTCAGAGAGAGTTCTGTGGTTGACTTCAGTGGGATCAGGATGTCAAAGCTCCTTAATGACATATACATCATTATATTACATAAGCCCATACAATAGATTTCTGTGCTTTGCATAACTTACAACATCTCATCATCAGCCTCTTAGAACTCTCCTTCTCAACTCAAAAGTTCTTGTAAAAATGGAGATTCTTTTAACTTCACGGCAAGGGGATGTATTGGCAGAGACTTGCGTGTTTTAAAGTTACCCTCAGAACATTTCAAATACATAAGAGAAAAGTGTGTGTGCGTGTAAAACGACAAACACTTTTCAAAACTGCAAACACTACATTCCCTACCTATATGAGGTAGGACTTAAGGACACATTGGTAGCAGGAGTTGGAAGAAAGGCAATGAAGGGGAGGGGAAACAGGATATAGCATATCTTCTTCTCTTTGAGTTCTTGTTTTCCAAGAAAGGGACCTCTTAGCTGACTTTTGTTGAATTCACAGCAATCATTACATAAGTCCATGAGACTCTTGTATGAAACTAGTAAAATTATAACATTATTCCATGTTAATATCTTAAGTGTTATATCATTCTCTTGAATTGTAGAATATTTTTCTCCTAAGAGCAGTGGTAGTAAATACATTAGAAGGACAATGTAGCATTGATCTGGGGAGCTGGACAAAATGACCAAAAGTTCTGTTCTGTCTCTGATCAGTTTTTTGGATAAATCTGTGATTCTTCCAGGTACAGATCTTTTCAATACAATATCAGACAAATGCTTGCATTTTTATAAGAAAACAACAGTTGTCGACAGATATAATATCCCAGTTGTGCTTTCATATCTTGAAGAACTTTATAATCATCTCATGAAAATGTGCAAGTGCTGAAAAAGCATTGTGAAACATGCTCTCCCGCTTTCTTACACCTTTGTGGTATCGAGGGCAGATGACAGAAGGAAGTGAACCTTGCCTACACCTTGTAATGCTAGAAATGATTAAAAATGTATTTACAGTTCCTTTCTCTTTTCTCCTGGAAAAGGAGTGGTGGTAGTTCCTTACAATCATAGGGTATGTCTAGACTGCAATGCTGTTTTGGGCTACCAAAGTATCCTAAAATAGCTATGGCGCATCTTCACAGCAAGTCTGTTATTTTGGGTTCACTATTCCGACGTCCCTGTAAACCTCATTCTACGAGGAGAAGGGCCATTTCAGAATAGTGCTTTATTTCAAAATTTGGCACTGTGTAGACAGCACCAAATGACAAAATAAGCTATTTTGAAATAGCATCAAAGTAAGATACACAATTTACGTAGCTCAAATTGTGTATCTTATTTCGAGTAACGGTGCAGTGTAGACACACCCACAGATAATTAATTTCATTTGTTTCCTTAGTGTGAAGGATGAATTGGGCATGTATCTGCTTCTCTTCCAGAGATTCTTGGCTGCTGCAAGAATACTGAGGAGGCAGGTATTTTGCTATTCTGATCTGGGTTCTGTCACTGATCTGCATAACTGACCTTGGGCAACTCGCATAATTTCTCTGTTCCTGTTTCCCCTTCTGGAAAAGGGGGCTAATTATATTCACCTCTTTTGTAAATAGCTTTGATATCTACTGGTAAAATTGCCATATAAGAGCTAAGTATCATTGATTATCACTGCCCAACCTCCATTTTCTGGATCTCACCTCTATGCCTAGCCCCAGTGCCAATCTTTTGTGCTACTTCCAAAGCAGAAATTGAATAAAACTAATATGGCTATCCATGGGTTTATCAATAGCTCTTGAGAAACTGTTCAGTGTCCTGTTGGTTTTTCTATTTTAGAGCTGAGCAATGCTACAAGCAGCATTGGAAGCACCAGAGCTACCTCTCTGAAACTATAGAAAGATGCAGCTAACATTTGATTCACTTGGGGAAGGCTATTTTCACAACTGTAAGAGCTAGAAATTTAAGTTCACATTTTTTAAAGTGAAATCTTAACTTTTGTAGAAATTGATGGTGTATGCTGCGGCAACTCCATTTGCTAGAGAAAGCATATCTCTTGCTATTGGTGGATGAATTTTTCCACTGTTGGGTTTTGACACAAAGTCAAGATACTGAAGTTCTACAGGCCAGATCTTTAGTGTTACCAGATTTGCCCAATACTCTGGGGTATGCTCATGCTCATTTATCAGGGTTACCCTTATGGGACTGGGGAAGGTTAACAGTTCTATCAGTGTGCTGTTGGTGCTTCATATGGAGCTGAATTCTCCCTGCTGCCAATTCCCCCTCCCACTGGAGCTCTCCTGCAGGAACTAGGTTCCTCAGGATGGGGTTCTTCCCACCTTAGCAACACACACAGACACTCACACCCACTAATCAGAGCACGTCTGAGAGGACTGGGTACTCAGCACTCACAAGCTGACCCCCTCATATGTCCCTGGACTCAGCTGGCTGGGTTTCACAGCAATGCCACACTGTACCCTCATGTGCCTTTGGACTCCGTGGGCTGGATTAAACAGCACTTTAAGCTGCCATCCTCATAAGCCCCCAGGTTCAGCAGCCCCTATCCCCACTTTCACACCACAGTCATTCACAGGTAAACCACACGATGAGCAAACCCCACAGGATTTTGGGCACTACAGGGATCTTTTGCTTGGGTACAAGAAGCGTTGTTGCAGAGCGAATGGGGAAGCCAAAACAACACCCCTTAAGGAAGAGTGAGCAAAAGAGAAAGAAGAGAGAGAAGCAACCAGTTTAACAATGAAAGTGATTTATTTCTGAGTAGTGAATAGATATCAAACAGTTACAATATTAAATCTAACAATTACAATATTAAATCTAAATTGAAGCTGATTACAAATGTTAGGTAACCATATAACAGTTTACACAGGGCAGGGTCAGGAGGCTATGCTTAGAGAGATAGTTGAGAGAGAGAGAGAGAAAGAGAGAGAGAGACCTCACCACTCCACGGAGCTTGCACTGATCGGGGTTCCCAGATGATGATGGTAGCCGGGGGTCCAGAGGGCAGGAGAAAAGCAGGACAGAGCCCCCAGCACGATCAGACAGGAGATGAAGAAGTCTCAATGGAACTGATGCAGTTTAAGTCCAGGTATCAGAACAGTTTTCTTGGGGCAAGGATAGGAGTTTTATAGAGATAGTTCAAAGAGAAAGAGGAGAGACAATAGAGACTGATCACACCTGGTTATGGGTGATGTTCCTTGAACGAGCTCACAATGCAACTTGGCAGTTTCAGTATTTTAGATGTCAATAGGATCGTTACTAGAATTGGTCTGATAATGACTAATTTGGGTGTGAGCAGGCTTAGGTTCATTAGCATCTGGAGCAGGAATTTCCCATCAGGCAGTGCTTCTCTGCTTTCGGTGTCCCATAGTTCAGTGCGGTTCCTGCCTTGGAAGAGCTGCTCTCCATTCTGTATGCTAATGAGATGTCCCTCTGTTCCATCTTTAATGCAAATGAGGCTGGGGTGTTTCCTTAATTGTATCACCCTTGTCTGAAGCAGTTTAGGTGTGTCTTCCCCGGCCTTTTCATTGCTTTGTCTTTGATTCTAGCAGAGGCCTGAGGGAGGGGAATGGTTTTCCATGAGTGTCACTCCCTGACTCCCCAAGAACACAAGGCTGACAGGTGACCATGTTCTGGTTCCCCAATAATCAAAGAGCTAGTGGGTAACATTAGTTTTTGAAAGAAAAAAAAGCTAAAATTGAAAAAGCTAAAATTGGTTTCTTGGCCATACAGTTTAAGTTGCCCATACTGTTTTTTTTTAAATATCTTGAATGGTGTGGGTTGATCTACTATGGATAGAATTTCCAAAGACATATTCCTGGAGCATATGGTCAATGTTTTAGCTGTGATTATGGTACTAGTTCAAATTTGTATTGCGCAGTTACTAAAAATAGCTCTGTTCGAATTTTTGTGGGACAGTGAGGGAAGCTTAAGGATGTACACGCAGATCTCAAAAGCACAACATGAAAATAATCATTATTTAATAGTAAAAATGGTAATCTAAAATATGTATGAAATATTGCTGATCTGTGTATTATTCAATATTGAAGTCCAGTGTTCAAAGGAAAACTCAGATAAGTAAAGCTAACCATGGGATTCAGTGCTGAGAAACAATTTCCCTGGCTTTTTGCTTTACCAGTAAATCACTTCTCTGTGTATGTTAAATCATATATAGCTGTTAAGGCAAAACATTCTGTTTGCCACTTGATCCACTGTTGAAGAATTTGCTCCACAACTAAAGTATAAAAAAGAGGAATATAAGCTGAGAAATATACACAGTAAAAATTTTATGGCTCTATTTCACATAGGGGAAAGCTCATGTAAATGAACTCCCATTCTCATGAACGACAATGTTGTGTCCTAAGTCCTTTCTTCCTCTTCGGCTAGAGCTTGGAATACTTCAAAAGTTATTACAGTCCTAGGTATAATGGTAAACTTTGTGTGTGTAACAAGAAAGACAAGTCCTGAACTAGTTGGCACATCTAAAAGAGGGTGACTCCTGTTTTAGTCAAACATCATTGCACTATGACTCCTTTCTGACAAAAAAATAAAAATTAGTACATGACCCCAGAGGGAGACCAATG
The DNA here is from genome assembly GCF_049634645.1 of Pelodiscus sinensis. Classification (NCBI taxonomy): domain Eukaryota; kingdom Metazoa; phylum Chordata; order Testudines; family Trionychidae; genus Pelodiscus; species Pelodiscus sinensis. The sequence goes on from NC_134711.1 coordinate 172,829,092, forward strand.
CCTGGGCCTTCCCAAGCTCCACTGGGATGGGTGTCCAAAGCTGAACCCTGTAACCTGAGTCCCACTTCCAAGGGCAGAAGCCCTCAAGCTTCGACTTTGGCCTGGGGCCCCACCAAGTTTTAGGTCAGTCTTGGCAACCCAATTAAAATGAGGTCGTTGTGGGGGCCAGACACATAGTTTGAGAACTGCTATTCTAAAATGTTAAGTTATCTCATTTTAGTCATTGTTATAAGGCAACTGGGGGTTGGTGGCTCTGATGGATAGGAGGAATGCTGGCCTGCCCTTGGTGACTAAAGGGTTAAACTCAGGTAGCTCTCAAGGGTGTTGGCAGGGGGCCAAAAGAACCAGTGGGATACAGTGCTGAAATCTGAATTGGAAATAGATACCTAGTCTGTTCTTCCTTTGTGTGAATTCTAAGTTAAGGGCTAGAGGAAGCAACATGTAGAAATCAAAATTACCATGCCTACAAGGAATATTGGGCATCAGAGTGAACTGGGCCTTGACATACGGATCAGCATGGAACGTGAGTAGAGGGAAAAGGTGTTTTTAGTCACAATCAGGGTATTTTTCTTTGTTTTGGTTGTTTGGTTAAACTTCTTTGTGTGAATCTATGCCTTCCCTCTTTCATTCACTATCTAAGATGTTCTCTGTGTTTTATAGTTTGTTTTACTTAGTTGCTGTGTAAAACCTAGCAACCAGGTGTGCTTTATCAAGTGTATCTTTTTGTTTTGTTAATAAAATCACTGTTTTTATGGTGATGATATGATTCTTGTGTCCTGGAAAAGAAGCAGGAGGGGTGTGTGTGTATGTGTCATAGTGGTAAAGGAGCTTGAGGGTACCCCTCTAGAAGAATTCCAAGTGTTTTCTTCTTGGGTTCAAGAAGAAAGGGGCTTTCTTTTGTTTCACTTGGTGGTGGCAGCTGCCCCCACAAAAGTCAGTGAATCTGTGACTTTGAGGCGCTGTTGTAAGCAGAGCCAATAGTGGCAAGTTATTTAAGGTCACTTGTGAGCCCCCATCTTCTGCACTCAGAGTCCCAGAGCAGGGAACAGCCCTGACGGTGGCAATAAGGGATAAGAGCCTTTTATTCCAGTCCTAAGAAGGGGATGGGCTTTGAAGGCTGAATTAATTCTAAGATGAGCATTTATAGGGACCTCCAGGGGATTAGTTCTGGGATACAGCAGATAGCAGTCTCAGTGGCTGCATAACTCCAGCATCTATCAGTAGGATCTGCCACTATGGATGCAAATTGGAATTGGAAAGATCCCTAAGCATTCAGCATATACCTCTTCTGGTTGACTATTCCAGAAAGGCTGCTTTCTCTTTTGATTATTGTACAGACCAACAGAGACTGTCTGTCTGATCATTATGAAGAGGGTAAATCTTTGATTTAACATTGTCTCTATGCTCCAGGAAAAATACTCATCCATAATGAACTACATGTAGTATGTCGGATATATTGTTCTGACTTCTCATAGTCAAATGTTATTTAATACATAGACACAGACCAATGATAGAACAGATCTGATCACTGTTTGAAACATTTTAAAAATATATTATTTTATATGAGTAGCATAAATGACACCCGAATTAAATATTAAATGCCAAGTATTAAATATTCATTGAATAATAATATCATTTGTCTGTAGCCAATTAAGAAAACTGCATATGAAGATAATTGCAACCAATACATTAGACTGTAGACACAAAGTTCTAGGGAGTATTGTTGACCTGGGAGAGCTCTATTTGGAGAAGATTTATTCCAAGGTAACTAAGAAATCATCAAATATCGCCTTACAGTTGCCCCTTTTAGCTGAATCAAGAGTGTAGTTTTACGAGATAAGCAGTAAGATCAGGTCTACACTAGGGGAAAAAGCCGGTATGCAACTCTAGCTATGTGAATAGTGTAGCAGTAGTCAATGTACCTTAGTTTGAATTTCTGCGGTGTGCCCACTGCAAGAGGTCAATGGCAGATACAGCCAGGGTTTGATTTAGTGGGTCTAGGAAAGACCCACTAAATTGACGGCTGATCGAGCTCCTGTCGATTGCAGTACTCCACTGGGTTGCAAGGAGTAAGACAAGTTGACAAGAGAAACTCTCCTAATACTTTTGTTATATTCGGCTGTCTATGATTCAGTTCTGCTGTTTAGATAGAGAAAGAAATCCAATAATTTGAAAGTGGTTTCTAGCTTGGAAGAATAACTAGTATATCCAGAGTAAAACCTGACTTGTTTTCACATTATGTTTAATGTACTTCAAAATGCATTAGAACTAGCAGCTAGCTACTAATGATGGAATGAGAATAAACAACGCCTCTTTGTACAAAAGGGTGTCAAATTTGATTTCAGATATGTGGCAAAGCACCACGGGGTTATTTGCCAAACTATAAATTAAACTTGAGTGTTAACCAATTAGGAAATCATCTGATGACCTTTAATGGTATAAAAATTATTGTAAACGTTTATCATATAGTTAAAAGCAGAAGACTAGAGTTCTGTAATTATGAATATTCCCACTATGGACAAATCTTCAGTGAAGGCAAAGAACCAGTTCAAGTCCAGAAAATCCTTATGTTTAAGGTGATTAGGGAATTGTAAGTACACTAACCACATGGTGTTATCAGTAGAGTTTGAATCTACAAACTTCATATCTGCAGCACATATCTCTTCCACTTCAGCTATAAACATAACTGGGGAGAAGAGAAGCATGCTGTTATTATTTATGAGCATGACTACACCTAATGCACTTAGTCTCCGAGACTGAGTTGTCTGACTTGGGCTTAGGCTGCAGGACTGTGCAATTGCAGTTTAGGCTTTCAAAGTCTCCGAGACTGAGTTGGCTGACTTGGGCTTAGGCTGCAGGACTGTGCAATTGCAGTTTAGGCTTTCAAACATGGACCCTGCCTCTGAGAGCCTGAGACCTAGCCTTATCCTGAATGTCTAAACTTCTGAGGCTGTGTCTACACTGCATCCCTTTTCCGGAAAAGGGATACAGATGAGACAAATCAGAATTGCAAATGAAGCGGGGGATTTAAATATCCCCACTTCATTTGTATAAACATGGCTGCCGCTTTTTTCTGGCTCGGGGCTTTGCCGGAAAAAAGCGCCAGTCTAGATGGCCTGATTTTAAGAGGAATAAGGGACCTTTCGGAAAAGGCTTTATTTTCCGAAAGATCCCCGTCTAGACTGGCGCTTTTTTCCGGCAAAGCCCTGAGCCGGAAAAAAGCGGCAGCCATATTTATACAAATGAAGCGGGGGATATTTAAATCCCTTGCTTCATTTGCAATTCCGACTTGTCTCATCTGCATCCCTTTTCCGGAAAAGGGGTGCAGTGTAGACAAAGCCTAAATAACAAACCCATCCAGTGTGACCCAATACATATGCATTGGCATTGGATGATGCAAGTAGCTGAGGCAACACTGTAACTCTGCCTCAGGATTCTTGGTTTCTTTTCCTGTCTTTGGGAGGGAAGGTCAAGATTTATGGAGAGCATAGCAAATGTAGCAAAGTTTCTGTTTGGGTTGTTTATGGGGACTGAACTTTTGACTTCTCAATCTGAATGCTTAAACCTCTTCAACCTGATCTAAAGAATGAATGCTCTTTAGCATAGAAGCAGTAATGTAGTTACAATCCTTTATATGTGATGTAATGGCTTAAGGATGACATGAAAGCACACTGACAGTATCTGTTACAAAAGTATTTAATTTGACATGTTCCTTCTGCCTGAAAAGAATATGTACATTCTCTATGATCATATTTGTGAAATGGGTGCATGACAGTTATCCCTCTCCTTCAAAAAAAATGTGCAAAATTTTTGCTTTGCTAGAACTGTAAGAATCACATAAATATAAAGAGCCATCAGTGGAAGAGTAATGGGATTCGAATTCTGGGTGTATGGGTTTTGTGAACTGGGCTGTAGATGTGTCAGTCTCTCTGAATTTTGCTTCCAAGAATAGATTGAAACCTGGAACTTATTATTGCTATCAAGAGATGGCTTGCAAAGAGGCTAAAATTGAGTCTCGAGAAATTTGGAAGAAGTGGCCACACAGTGTTAAGAAGTTCAGAATCTTCTGCTAGCTTCCACTGGTTCCAGCTCAGATTTTTTCTCAGTGGAAGACTCTCAGCCTTCCATGAGGGAAAAGCTGAATGGTCTGAGAATCCTTGTCCTTGCTGCTCTTCTGAATCTGGAAGGATATCCGTTTCATTGTTTCACACCTCCTTTTAAGTGCAAAGGCCTGATAAATGTGGTGCTCCCACCATCATAAAGAAACAAGAAAGCAGAGATACAAAGAGGGAAGCAGACAGGAAAGCATAATGGTGAAAGTGGGAGAACTTCCAGAATGGAATTTGTGATTCTATTAGTTTTATTCCACAGATTGGGGTAATGGTGGCTAGTGCACCCATTTGAATGGCTACACAGGTGCATTATACATGGTCATTAAGTATGTCCTTAATCTCTTAAATCAGTCTCTGTACAAAATGACTGGAGCATAGGTAATGTAATCCCATTTTTAAAAAAATGGCTGTGGAAGTGATACTGAAAATCATAAGCCAGTAAATTTAGAACCATCAGAACCAGGAAAATTGGTTGGGACTAAGATCAGAATTATCATATGCACAGATGAACACAATATGTTGGGGATGAGTCAGCTCTGTTTTGATGAGGGAAATCATGCATCACCAATCTATTAGAATTCTTTGAGAGGGTCAACAAGCATATGGACAAGAGTGAGCCATTGGCTATCGTGTGCTTAGACCAGAGATCCTCAGTCTCTGGTTTAAGAACCACATGTGGCTCTTCAAGGTCCCTTCCTAGAACTCCACAAACAGCTGATTTGCAATGTTCCTACAGGGAACAAGGTTGAATTAATGCAGGGGTTTTAAGGGCCCCCCTTAGCTTTGGGCCCTAGGCTGTGGCCACTAACACCCCTGTGTTATTCTGGCTAGTGGGGAGGTGGCTCTACATACTGCTGCTCTCTTCCCTCCCACTGGGCTGGAGCTGCTTGATGATCTGTTCATGTACTGTCACCATTCTGTGTTAGCCACTTCCAGAAGTGTCGGGGCCAGGGCAGGCAGGGAGCCTGTCTCTGCCCCACTATACTGCCAAACAGGATCTGTCTGAGGTAGATGATCTGTGTCCCAGCTCTAAGTGCCCTCTCACACCCTAAATACTGCCCAGACCCCGCACCAGGATGCCAAACTCCTTCCCTGAGCCCCCACCTGCATTCTAAATCCCTTTGCCCAAGCCTGGAGCCCCCTCCTGCATTCCAAACCACTACCCCCAACTCCAACCAAGAGTCCCTACCTTCAGTTGGCATCCTCATCTGAATCCCTTGTCCAATCCCTTGTCCAATTTAGGTTAGCTAAATTTAATTTTCACTGTATTGAAAACGTATCTGACATTTTTAGAATATTATATTTATATTTAATAGTTATATTTAATATTATTGTATGTGTCAGTTTGGTGAGATGTTGTGTAGAGCATAGAAAGGTCATGTGGTTCTTTTTAACGGTAGTTGCAAATGTGGCTTCTGATTCACATAACTAATTGCTTAGACTTCCAGAAAGCCTTTGATCCCTCCTGGATCAGTAACTGGTTAAAACAGGGGTTCTCAAACTTTGTGATACTACAACCCCCCTCTAAGTTGCTTGTGATCCTCCCATGGGGTCGGGATCCACAGATTGAGAAATGCAGGGTTAAAAGAGAGGAAACAAAGGGTAGGAATAAATGGTTAGCTTTCACAATGAAGAGACATAAATAGCGGGATTCTCCAAGGATCTGCATTGGGATCAGTGTTGTTCAAAATATTCACAAATCATCTGGGAAGAAAGGAAAACAATGAGGTGGCAAAGTTTGCAGATGATACAACATTACTCAAGATAGTTAATTTCAAAACTAACTGTTAAGAATTACGAATGGATCTCACAAAACTGGGTGATTGGGCAACAAAATGGCAGATGAAATGTAGTGTTGATGATAAATGCAAAGCAGTGCACATTGGAAAACGTAATCCCAGCTATACATACAACATAGTGGGATCTAAATTAGCCCATGCCATTCAAGACAAAGATCTTGGAGTCATTGTGGATAGTTCTCTGAAAAAGTATTTGCTCAATATGCAATGGCAGTCAAAAAAAGCTAACAATGTTAGAAACCATTAGGAAAAGAATAGCTAATAAGTCAGATAATATAATACCAATATATAAATCTATGGTACTCCCACACCTTGAATACTGTGTGCAGATCTGGTCACCCCATCTAAAAATATATATTAGAATTAGGGGGGAAAATAGAGAAGGGTAATGAACTGATGAAGGTTATAGAACTGCTTCCATGTGAGGGGAGATTAAAAGGCTGGCCCTGTTCGGTTTATAAAAGAGATTACTAAAGTGAGATATGATAGAGGCCTGTCATATCATGAATAGTGTGGAAAAAGTTAGTAAGGAAATAGCATTTACTAGGGATGTGATTGGGTAACCGGTTAACCTGTAAGCATCACCTTTAACAGGTGACACTTACTGGATCTGTAAGAATGAGCTCTGAATCGGCACTCCTAATATTTCAATATGGTGTAATTGCTTTTGGATATGAGCATAAAGTCTGGTGTGTTTGACTAGTACATACACTACAAATACTTCTATATTGTTTCTTATAGACAGGTACAGTACATATTTTTAATGGCATTTAATTGAGATTAAAGAAGCTGTTGAAGTGCATGCTATGAATGCATATTTGGAATATTCCTTAAAACTATAAGCCATGATATGCTAAACTATGACAAGTCTGTAGGATCCATAAGGGCCTATAAATACATTTAAAAATCCCCACGTGATTTGAAGGAGCCATTTCAATCAATTGTATCAACTATTATACAATGACATCAAAAGATTTATTTTCCTTTTCCAATCTCTGTTTAAAAACAAACACACGCGGTAATAAGTTATGTACAGATAGAGGCTGGGTACTAAAATAAACCCATAAAAGGGGATCTACAAGTTAATGAAAGAACTACAAAGGTGTCTCCAAGCAACCAATATTCTTCTCTTACGTGTGTGCTTCAATGTCCCAGCATTAAAAGACACCATGAGGGTGGTGCTTCTGTCTTAAACAATGCTGCTGTTCTATCCATGAGGGGGAAATGGGAGCCAAGAACTTTCACTCATTGCATTGTGTACATTTCTAAACATTTATATCACCTTTCCATTGAGAAATCAGAATATTATTTCAAAATTAAGCACATATCTTGTTCTAAAGAGAATGTTTCTCCACCCCTAATAAATAGCTCCCAACTGCACTGTCCTTTAAGACCCCATCCACAGGCAAGGGTTCTGGGGTATGCAATCTTGACAAAATTTTCCTATACTGTTTCTTTCCCAGATGTCCAGCTAGGTGTCACCCCAAGGAGCAGGTGGTAGGGCCAGCCCTGAAGCTCTGCAGATTCCCTAAGACGTGTTTTGATTAGTATGATCATCTGAGCATGACAGACAGCAGCCCTCAAGTGAGTGCTTAAAGGGAGATATCTACAATGGAGGGTGTCAGCAGAAAGATAACATATTTTAGACTACATTATTTTTCCTAGGCGATCTCTATAAAATCATTAGAGTGATACATTTGACTCTGATAGTCTGTTCCTTCATCCCATTTAATTATTCTCATGCTGTGACTAAAGTCCACCCTAATGTGAAGGACCAGTGCAAGGCCCTCTGTATCACTTATCCTGGAATCAGGGACTTGTGTAGGAAGAGGGACCAGAGTTGTATTTACACTGGGACAATAATCCCAAAACTCTATACAGTTAGTGCAGAGAAACTGTAGACATAGGCTGGAGCTGCAGCCATATGGAGCTCTGAACCTAAATCCTTGAGGGATCCAGTGACTTTTGTCTCCTTGCACTCTGTCTGTTTAATGTCTGATCAGCTGAGTTTTATGCAGGTGGAGTGAATTTTTCTTGTTAGCAATTATCCCAGAATTCTCACTTGCAGATAGGACCCCTCATATTTAGTCTAGCTCTTCATCCTTCTTGATAGGCTTTCCATACATCTTTAGAGTCTGGATTACCCACCTGTGCCCAGTATATTGAATCTATTTATTCCTCATTTTGTTCAACTAAAAAAATATGAGAGCTTAGAACACTGCAGTTGCTATGGCTGAGAAGAATGAAGCCTTCTTGGGTGCATTAGCGCCACTGCCGACAGATGGGCCATGAATGGAAAATAAACAGGCTCCGGAGCTCTGGAAGAAAGAGTGCTGCTGCAGGCAGGGGAAGCAGTAGCAGATAAACACAGCTGAACAGGAGGAAAAAGATGTTTACATTTACTTATTTAAGGTTTGCCTGGAGGGTAGGGGGTAAACTAAAGTCTGTCAGGGTAGTTTCTCCCTTTGCAATGCCACATTGTTATGTTTCTTTCAGTGAATTTACTTGCCTTTATGTGTTAGTCAGAACCATGGCATTATTGGGATATTATTTATTTATGTGTTTGTTTGATTATTTATTTATTTATTTATTTATTTTGGTTGTTTGTTTATGGCAGGTATGCAGAATGTGACTTTCAAATGAATGAGATTTAACACAGTTTTCACTGATTAGATTAGAGGATTACACATTTTAGGTCACCTTTAGCTACAAATTGGAGGTGCCTCTAAAGTCACAAAAGTCTCAGCTTTGGCGATAAACCCGAGATGTGTGTGTGTGTGCATTTACACACACACACCCCCCACCACCAAGTGAATGTGACCAGCTGATGAGAGACTTTGCTAATTGGCTGTCTGCTCTACTAACTGGCCATCCGTTGGCAGAAAGAGTAGTGTAAGGATGGCTTCAAAAAAAAAAAGTGATGACATCATCAGAACTATGTAGGCTATTAGTACCTGTTTCATAAACTGTTTTTGTTTGTCTTCAAAACTGCAGAAAGCTGCACCAGAGCTTTGTGAATGCAGCTCATCTACAAAAAGTCTAACTGCACATTCCAAAGTGCTACCGTGCTATGTATTCCACAGTGATTTTTATACCACTTCTCTGATGTATTACTGAGAAAGGGCACCCATTTGAACAAAATAACAAATAAAATGAGCATAGAAAAAAAATTCAAGATTATTCCAGAGAGTGTTTTACTTGTAAACCATAGGGAATTTTATTATCCAAAAATCTATATGTGGCGCACTTTTTATTGTATTATATTCTTTTACAGCTGTGTTAATTTGACAGCTTATTTCCAGCTAGAAACAGAAAATAACTAGATCACAAAATACAGTAAATCCTGAGATACAGGAGGAAATTGTTAGGAAGTCAAGAAAAAAAACCCCATACAGTAAGCATTATGAAAAACAGATTTTATTGGTGGAGGGGAATTAATAGTCCGTTTTAAAATCTAACATGTCTGCTTTGTTTTGGTATTCAGTATCAACCATATTAAAGTAATTATGGATATAATGAGTAAACTGTATTTATCCAAATTATCTTAAATGGGTCTTTGAGTGTGCAGAGAGTGAAACTGTTAACATTTTACTATGTTCAAATGTCTTAGGTTGATATCTTTCATGAAACTCAGACACAGCAGTGGAAAAAAACCCAGGGTTTAGTTTTCCTGTTGGCAATAGGAAAAGGAGTGTAATTGTAGAAAGATTATTTTAGAATGCTTTTCAAGTTGAGAAACCTTTATGTTGTTCTAAGATGAATTGCTTGATTTGACTCTCTGTTTAATATATGCTTAAATATATCTGTCATGTGATATATCTAATGCATAATATATTATAATGTCAAATCTTGTGACAACAATGGAATTAATCATGATCTAACATGATGTTGTTTAAGGCAGGTATGTTTTCCCACTGGATTGTTCTTTATTAAATTATTTATACTATTATTAAAGAACAACTTTTAGGAATCAATTCAGGCATTAGTAAATTAATTTCTTAATTTCTGGTTTATGTACTGAGCTACAGTTAGAAGTAGTGTGAAAAAATTGTTGTGTAATAACTCTATGCTCTATGAGAAATCATAATAGAAGCTATACTAAATAAATTCTGTAAACAGTATGAGGGTTTTTCAGAGATCCATATTGTCCTTGGACTTGACTCTGCTGCATTGTATTTTAAATGGAATTGATTGTAGGTTTGTAATGAAAGTAACAGATTGATTTCTAGCCAGAGTTACAAACAGTAAATAGAAAAATGTTTGTCTTGACCTGCATTCACAGACTATAGATTGGTAACTGTAGACCCAAACCTAAATTTAAGATGCAAATATAATATAACAGACATGACAGGGGCTTTGTTTTCTTGAAAATATACTAGTAGTTTTGTTACAACATGTCGTCTTATTTGGTTCTTAACATTAATATCTCTTAGGAATAATACTATACGCATTGCATTTTCTTTTAAGGGAATTTGTATTGTTGGCTATACAATGTAACATTTCTAAAATAGCTTAGGATTGCGTTTTCGCTTTAATCCTTTACCATATTGCTCAGTACATATGTAAAATCATTCTGTTTTGTAAAATATGTTTGGTTCCTGAATTTGTAATGGTAAATATTGTCAATTCAGCTTCTTGGTGACTCTGCCACACACCATATGGAGTTACTCTTGGCACTCATTTATTTAACTATATTTAGGTGACAATGTTTTCTGAATTGAATATGAAGATTTACAGCTTTATGCTATAAAGTGAGGGATGAAAAGCTGACCTTATTTGTGTCAGGTGCACTGTCCTTTTCATGAACTTGAATTACCTTTTTATTTCCTATTATATGGATAACACATACACAGAGCTCAATAAGAATTTAAAATATGTATTTGTGCATGTTTTAGCTCAATGAGAGGCCATGAAGATTTTACTGGCAATATATATTATTTAGAGTTCTTTGCAGGTGTGGCTCAGGCTCATAGAATAAATGATCCAATTTGTAAATTCCTTCTTGTTGCAAAATAAGGACCCAAACAGGAAAATAACAGTACACTTCATGTTCCCCACCTCCCCCGTGTTTTAGATTTATTTTTGTCTTTAATTTATATTCTGTTTTTAGTAAAACAGCTTATTGTAAGGATTCATAAACAAACAAAAAAGCAAAACAAAAGAAACCCTAACACATCTGACTCTAATGTTACTCTGTTGAAGCTTCCAAGAGCTCTCTATTCTTCCCAGCCCACTTGATATCCTGCAGGTTGTGGCAGAACAATTCACAGGAAAAGCTTAGACATTGAGCTTGCACGCTTCTTGACTCCATTTTAAACCCTTTGTTCACACCAGGGTGGCATTTTTTCACACTGCATGTGGCAGCTTTGACTCCTATCCAGCTTGTCTTATAAAATCAAAGTCTGCAATTTTTTTTCTTTTCACAGTGATGCTGCTTCCTGAATTGCAGTATTTTTTCATCTCTCCTAATATTGTGAATCTTAAGTTATTATAAATATTTTTAAATCGAGTAGAGTGTGTAGCAACAAGATGACCAAACCTGCAAATTGAGCTTCAATTAAAATTGAATGCTAATTTCAGGAGCTTTTGAAAAATAAAAGCTGAGAATAAAAGTTAGGAAATAGCTGAGTAAATTTCCTTCACACTCAGTCTGGATTTTCCAGCAATAGAAATTAAGATGGGCTGTTATACAGATATTGTATGTATTTATTATTATAGTAATAAATACAGATGGTTTAATTTCAGCATACACCCTGTTTGCTTAAAGCAAAATACTTGCATGCCATACTTCTGTGTGTAGATCTAAAATGCTTTCGTTGTTTTTTTTAAAAACCTTCTGTCTGCAGTTTTACCGTAGGTTTTATATACTACACTACTAGTGCATATTATTTAATATTAGGTTTAAAGACAATGTAACAAATGGAATTAATTGTAATGAATTGAATCCAAACATTGTTAGAAAATGTGAAATTAAGGCCAGCACCATATAATTTAATACTTTATATGACTAAATATATTCAGCTAAACTACAATTTGATCCCTTAAATCAATATTAAGAATGCATTTTTTACTCTTTAAAATCTTCATAATAAATAGGAAAGATACAATAGATTCTATCACAATAACAAAAGTTGAAAGAAACTCATCAGAATAAAATATTTTCCTTTTGTACTTTTTCAATAAATATATTTTTGCAATGCTCAATTAACATTAAAACTTTTCTGTATTTTAAAAGATGTTCTCAATCTTAAATACTTATAAAATCTTTTATTTCCTAGTTTTTTATTCCTTGTTTATATGAAATTAATACTTTAATTTATCATTTACATATATGCCAGGGAGTCCCTTAACACAGCATTGTAATAAATATTTTGATCTGAGGGCTTTTGTTTGTTGTTTGTTGTTTGTTGTTGATTTGAATGATGTTTTCTTGGCTGCTACTTTCCTTTCAAATATACCATGTATGCTTTCATTATAATCTTATATCCTTACAAATTCTCTCACTATTCTTTTCAAGATTACAGTATAAATATAAGCATAGACCATGCTACTTCCTAAACCAAAGTAAACTATAAGGTTATCTAGCTATATAGTCATGATTTTATACAGTGATTCTATTGTTTTGTTAATATTTTGAAGAATAGCATAAAACATATATGTCTGTTGTTTGTGAACATTTTTATTCACATGATTATTTCATATGACTATTCTTATACATTCCACCAATTTACATAAGCATATACTATACTGTTCAGAAGCTAAATCATCTTAGCTAATATGATCTATAGTTGCAAGCAAGAAAAGAAAAAAGCAAGTCTAATAAACCTTAATTTTGAATCTCAAAAATATGAAAGATATACACAGATCTCCAGTAATAATTTATTATCATAGTTACAAATGCTTCAAACAATTTTTTGTAAAGTTTACAAAAAGGACAAAGTATATGAAAACAAATAAATAGCCCATGGTTTGTATTTTCCTATATCTATAATATATAAGAAAAAGAATGTCTCATATAACTGAGAAGTATATTTAGCAGGTATATTTTGTATCATACTTCTTTATATTCTCTTTGCAAAACTATGTGTTTTATACTGTAGAATATGTTTATGTATACACTTACATAGAGTATAACATTATTGTTCAGTAGGGAGACCAAACTAGTATTTTCATTTATTAAAATATGTATTAAAACCAAAAATAGATGTTAGCAACTTTTTTAAAATTTCAATAATCTAAACATATTTACTGTAGAGAAACTGAAAATATAGTCTTTTTCCAAATAAATTATCTATTAGAAATAACTTTTTCTATTTAAAAATGTGTCCAAAATATTTTAATGTTTTATTTAAAAATAGTTATAGAAAGGGAGAAATTATAAAATAAGAAATTAGAATTATTTCAAAATTTAAATCAATAATTGAAGAGAATGTTTTCAAAGCATTTCATAGAGAATCAGACATAGCTGTAAAATATACATGCAAAGGTACATATTTACTGGTTAAAAACTACATCACAAACGATTTACATATGTTTAACAAAACTAATTTTACTGCAAAACAGTTATCTAATTTTGATTATAATAAGAAACAACATGGTTAGAAGACTCAGGCTGAATTTCTATGAAGCAATGTAAGTTCAATAAGTGTATGAAAATTAGTTAGCCTACTTACACAGTGTATATTTACTGAAGAAATAGCATGGTCTCTTTCATTTAAGTGTCAAATGAAGGAGAATTATAGTAAAAAAACATTTATCATGATCCATTCCAAAAAATCCCAACTTTTATTGCTTGGCATTTCCTATTTTTTCCCACGTCTCTTCAGACTGTCTTCAGGTTAACATTTCCTCTACTTCCAAACACTCCCTCTCTTCCCCCCTCCTCCCGAAGCCCCCCAAACAGAAATACCACAACATCCTTCAGCAAAAGCATAATTGCTTTACATTGCCTTTCAGCCTGTGGCCTGTTCTTATATTAATCAAATTCAATCATACATACTCCCCTAAAATTCAGCTTGGAGTAATCCTCTGCTACTTAAGTCTGGATGAAAGGAGTACTCATCGTGAATTATGTTTCATCTGTCACAATAACCTTCTTTATTCTTTGGTGCACCTCCCCTTTGCCTGTGGCAATTAGAGAAAATAGGTATGCCTTGAAGTATGAGATAGTAGTATCTCAAAATATACATATATATATATACACTGATGTCACATACAGACAACGCTTACTAAGCAACACCCTGACGTTTATATAAGCCCTTTTTGATGAAATCCAAATTTTGTTAGACTAGAAGCAGACATATTTTACAAAGAGTAGGTGCTGAGGGCTGTCTGTAGGTTATTGTTTTTTGACAGGCTGTAGTCAAGAGAGTTTGTCATTCTATTAGAAGAAGAGTAAAACTTCTTTCCAATTGATTTCAAGAACATGTCATTTTACACTTTAGTTGTTTTATATCTTTCTGTTATAATATCTTAAGCTATTTTATTTTCACAAATTCCTAGAATTTGGTTAAGAAATACTATCTACAATATATGACCTCAGTGGTTTTTGTAACTTTTTAGTATTTTTGTATGGCTAAATATATATTTTAAATTAAACACTTTTTAACAAATATGAAAATGAACAGTGATACCAAGTGAAAATATTTAATGAATGTCTACGGAGTGCTTGCTGCAGAATAAGATAACAAATATTTTAAATTTGACATATTGTCAAATTAAATTTTTTAATTAATGACTGCATTACTATAATGGAGGGCATGAATCTGTTAATTTTTTAAAAAACCCCTAGCAGATCTAATTTATTTTCTGCCATTTATCTAAACTTATTTATTCTGTTTTATTTTCATTTGTTTTAGTTCTGCTCTAGTTACTATTTTATTAGTCACTGAAATTACCTTAAGAGCTTTCCAAATTCATTTTTAACATATTATATAGATTATAGGTGAACACCAGATTAGAATTTTGTTTTAAAACAAAAACAACACATTTGGGGGTTCTTCTTTTCCATTTAGAAATTGCCTCTCTTCCACTTCATAAGGGAAAACTCTTTTTTCCCAGGGAGTAAACTTTAATAGATAAACGATTGAAAGGAAATCACTTTTTAAAACAATAACAGAAAAGTGCTAATTCAGGCAGGCTAAAGAAAATTAATTGATGTTGGTGACTGAGATGTAGGTCTAGCATTAGGACCTAGGTAATAGAAGTAAAAAAAGAAATTAATATATTACAAAGGAAAATACTTGGGGAAGAAGCAAAATAGTTTGGCCCCCTAAACTGGTTTGGGCACAAAAGTGCTTGCTAAGCTATCTATTTCACATGCAACGACAGAAGGTTCGATATTCATTCGATCGATGAGTGAAAAGGCACAATGGCAAAATCGGACGGACTTCTTTTCAAATACAGATCTCCAATGTCCCCCTACAGTCTGCAGTCGTGCGGCTGGTGGTGTGGCACAGACAGAGCAAGGGTTACATCAAGGCTGTTCTCCGGACCATGCAAACAGTCTAGACCAATGACCTGCAGCATCATGCCCTTTGAAGAAGAGGCAAGTTCGGTCACGATGAAGAAAAATCAAGGCGTACCCCTTTTAACAATAGGGAGCAGCTCGTAGCTGCAAAGAGGTAAGCAGGGGTAAGCGGAAAAGGCATCTGCTTCCATGGTTACAGGCCAACTATGAGAACCTTGCTTTTCAAGAGAGACGGTTCTCATGCTCCCTCACAGGCTATGTCATGCATTATAAGTAAGGGAAGGTTGAGCTGAAATCCACATAGTTATTTCAGAGTAAAATGATACGCGAGCACATGGCTGTTAGCAAAAAAAAAAAAAAAAAAAAAAAGTCACATGACTTTTAAGAAGCAGACTTATGCTGGTACAGAATAGAGTTGTTTTTTTTTCCTCAGAACTAGATGAAGAAAGAAAATATTTGTATAAAACTAACATTCATATGATACACAAACTTTTAGCTAGTCTCTTTCTATTAAATGAGAAAAGGTCAAGGATCAAGTTTTGTTTTGCTTGCTTGTTTTTTCCTGAAGAGACCACAAACCCTTTTGTTTAAATAGCATTAGTGAATGCTGTTTAATATAAGATTTTGATTTTCTTTCAAAATATACCTTTATCGTATGTTTGCCAGAAGTAATCCATTTCTATCTTTCTGAAATAAATTTGATCTAATATTTTGGTTACATGTTTTAGTTTTAATATTCATCATTCGTAACTTTGGAGACATATTCTTATGCAAGTAAAAAGGGAAAGTGAATGATTTGGTAATATTAGTCTTGCCTTTCTCTGAAAAAAAAGATCTAGCCTAGCAGAAATATGATCAGTGAATTTATGCCAGTGGTGTAACCATTAGCCTTTGAGAATGGTTATGTTTCTACTTCGTTCCTTTCTGCCTTGTTACATTCTTAGTCTGCAGTGTATTGTTTTTCCTCTTGAAAAATGAACATGGTTAGTATATTTATTCCAATATATGTATCCCTAGTTTATCAGCTGCATATATGTTTATTAATAGTACATATTCTATTTAATGCTATGCTAATCTTTTGTGACAGCTGTAGATTTTTATTAAACCAGAAACATATTGTTAAGGAAAAAATAGATTTTAGTCCTAACCATTTTTTTTTTGCTGCAGATTGTATAATTTATGTCACTTTTGCCATTTGCTTATTTATCTCCAAAATTAGATTAATTTTACTTCAAACGTTTCTATTAAATGTGGTAGATATTAAAATCGGGAGAAGTTTGAAGTTTACAACATAATTATTCACTTAATTTACATAAATATTTATGTTGTTTAATAATGACAGCATTTTGTAGAGTTTATATTTGTAGAACTTATATTGCTATCCAATAAAAAGTAATTAATATTTGAGTCCATCAAGTAGTGTAATTTCTCATGGAGCCTTATGAAATGTATGCATTTATGTAAGGATTTGATTTAACTCTGGTCTAATGAGTACTTACTTAAAATGAAAAGTATGCATGTGAACATACAGTAAGTTTCACTTAAATAACACTAGACTTTTCAGTAACGTATTTGATCTACATTGCTCATTTTGGGGCCAAAGTTATCTAGAAAAGCAGCCAAAGAAGGACAATATCCATATATAACAGAAACAATTAGATATTAATTATATAGGTAGCAAGCACGTTATCTTAACACAGATTATCTTCCTTCATCAGATAGTTTATGCCCCACATAATAATTTAGCTATCAAAATGTCTTTGTCATGATTGCAAATTGTACTTTTCACAAACTTCTTATCTATTAATTTTAGTTAAGAATAAAAGCTATTTGTCCATCCTTTTTTTTTTACATTTTAATACAATGGGAGAATTAAATATTACAGTGGAACATGCTACATATTAGTAATTGCCAACTAACACTGATTGATAGAACACCAACCATTTAAAAACAAAACCCCCCAAATCCTTGTCATTTTCATGCTTTATATTTGTTAACATTACATACTCTTCAATTTTCTCACTATTACATTTTTAAATAGAAAAAATGCCTAATAATCATACCATATAATATGTGGTAGAGCACAGATTAGTATAAAACTAGTATACATGCACAGATTGAATTTAGTATTACATTGGAATTAACATTTTGTTTTCCATCTAAAGCCTTCACTTGGGTGATGGTGATAAGGAGGAAAGATTTTCTTTTTGAAAGAAGACCCTTTAACTGAAAGACCCAGAGACTCCCCATTTACCTTGTGTCTGGAAATTTGCTTGCTTATTTTAGCAAAATGTGCAAGACACTCACTTCTGGATTCATGACAATCTGTAAAGTATATCAAGGGGAGGATCTGATCTTGTATTCATGATCAACTTGTAAAAATAGTCTTTTTCTGTAAAGACCTGGACAGACTGTTGCCAATGGCACTGCCACAATGAGAGGCACAATGTGTTTCTCTTGAAAATAAAGTCTATTATAAGTAAGGTGAACAGCCCATCACTGACAAGTTTAGCCCATTGTCTCTATGGGGCCATGCAGTGTATTGTCCTGTTGCTAGACAGAATGATGCTAGTCATCCTGGGACTCCTCCTTTGCTTGTTCAGACGCCAAGGTTCTGAAGAGCCAGTGGGTTCTCTATGCTCCTGCTCTGAGTGACTAGAGAAATTACACACCTACACAAGCCCATTATGGTTAAAGTTTAATTTGTATCCTACTATGTTAAAAATAATGAGGACTTACTCCAGGGAGTTATATTCTGAGTTTCCCCTCTGCTGCATGTATTCAACTGGAGAGGCAAATCCTGTATAATAGTTCTCTGCAAGGATATGAAAGGCTGCAAAGACATTGTGGCAAAGAAGATAATGCTGCTTCCTCAGCTCCAGTGTGACATGAGTCCCTAAAAAGCAAGAAGTGTACATCACAGGGCAGGAAGCATTGGAAATTTCTTTTGTGGGGTAAGCAAATCATCAAGTGGTGTGATTTGCACAACTGGTGATTGTCAGGTGAGGGTCCCATTTGGAACCATAATGTTTCCCGTAGTTCATACCTCCTCTCTGGTTGTTCCCAGGATTGCAGTTGTTGGTTGACTATTAATATTGTTCTACCTTTCCCTCAGTAATCAGGACCTGATGAAATGTATCCTAGATTACTCAAGGAGCTGATAGAGCAGGTATCTGAGATTGTAGATAACATCTTTGAAAAGTCATGGAAGTCGGAAGAGATTCCAGAAGACTGGAAAAGGGCAAATATAGTGCCCATCTATAAAATGGGAAATAAGAACAACCCGGGAAACTACAGACCAGTCAGTATAACTTCTGTACCAGGAAAGATAATGAAGCAAGTAAATAAGGAATCCATCTGCAAGCATCTGGAAGATAATAAGGTGATAGGTAACAGTCAGCATGGATTTGTAAAGAACAAATCATGTCAAATCAATTTGATAGCTTTTTTTATAGTAAATCAAGTATTGTGGATAAGGGAGAACCAGTGGATGTGGTATACCTAGACTTGGGTAAGGCATTTGATACAGTGTCGCATGCCCTTCTTATCAATAAACTTGGGAAATGTATCCTAAATGAGGCTACTATAAGGTGAGACCATAACTGGTTGGATTACAGATCTCTGAGAGTAGTTACTAGCGGTTCAAAGTCATGCTCGAAGGGCATAACAAGTGGGGTTCTGCAGGGGTCTGTTCAATATCTTCATCAACTATTTAGATATTGGCATAGAGTTATTAAGTTTGTAGATGATTCTAAGCTGGGAGGGTTTGCAAGTGTTTTGGAGGATAGGGTCAAAATTCAAAATGATCAGGACAAACTGGAGAAATGGTCTGAAGTAAACAGGATTAAGTTTAATAAGAAAAAATGGAAAGTACTCCACTTAGGAAGGAATAATCAGTTTCACACATATAGAATGGGAAGTGATTGTCTAGGAAGGGATTTAGGGGTCATAGTGGACCACAAATTAAACATGCGTCAACAGTGTGACACTGTTGCAAAAAAAATGTAAACATGATTCTGGGTGCATTAACAGGAGGGTTGTAAGCAGGACACGAGAAGTCATTCTTCCACTCTACCCTGCATTGATTAGGCCCCTATTGGAGTATTGTGTGTGGTTCTGGGCACAACATTTCAAGAAAGATGTGGAGAAATTGGAGAAGGTCCAGAGAAGAGCAACAAAAATGATTCGAAAACATGGTATATGAGAGAAGACTGAAAGAACTGGGCTTGTTTAGTCTGGAAAGGAGAAGACTGAGGGTACATCTACACTTGTTCCCTAGTTCGAACTAGGGATGCAAATGTAGCCGACCGAAATTGCTAATGAAGCCACATTTGCATCCCTAGTTCGAACTAGCGAGCAAGTGTAGATGTACCCTAAGAAGAGAGATGATAGTGGCTTTCAAGTATCTAAAAGGGTGTCACAAGGAGGAAGAAGAAAAAATTTTCTCCTTGGCCTCTCAGGATAGGACAAGAAGCAATGGGATTAAATTGCAGCAACAGAGGTGTAGGTTGAATATTAGGAAAAACTTCCTAACTTTTAGGGTGGTTAAACCCTGGAATAAATTGCCTAGGGTGCTTGTGGAATCTCCATCACTGGAAATATTTAAAAGCAGGTTATTCCAGACACCTGTCAGGGATGGTTCTAGACAGGGCTTGGTCCTGCCATGAGGGCAGGGGACTGGACTTGATGTCCTCTCGAGGTCCCTTCCAGTTCTAGGATTCTGTGATTCTAAGAAGCCCTGAAACGGTAACATTATAGGTCAGGATTTAGTATGTCTGTTGTAAAGGCATTGTCAGAGATTTATAACCTCTTTATCATAATCCAGTTCACACAGAAACTAATCCTATTAAATTAATTTTATCTTGTTGGGACAGAAAAAGTTTGACACATGGAGATTTATTCAAGATATCTGAACCAGCAGACACCATCTGGCCCCAAAAGTCTCAGAATATCTATACATCTAGTATGGTGTCATTTGAATAATCTACTTGAAGGTTTCTTACAGAATGTATTAGGGAAGCTCAATGGGCCATATTGATACCTGGAAAAATCTGCCCCCTCCTTGTAGGAGATAGTCCTGGAATTTGGTATTCAGGATATATCATGTTTACCAAGACACATAATGGCAGTTTCTACCAGCATTGTGAAACACTAACTGGAGAGCAGGAGAACTAGAACTCTATTGAATAAAATGAAAATAGTAACCAGCCCTAAACTAAGAAGACAACCAGAAGAGAGTCTAGCTTTCTGTTAACCCAGTGCTGCATAAAACACTGCAGAAAGCTGGTGTTGGCTAGATGTGTAATATCTTCCAACATTTCTCTACCTTAGTGCAGCCTCTGAATAATGAGTGTGTAAAAACACTACTCTAGGGCTTAGGGTGATATGGTATATAAGAGCAAAAAGAAATCTACTTACTGCAAGGCTATTCAAGATGAAGCCAAATATTAGGAAGACATACCCACTAAAAGTCCCTTGTTCAAGATTAGTCTAGCCTATGATTCCATAAGGGCATGGGATTTTTAGTGTTGGATATAGGCTACTGAAGAGCAGCAACTTGGAGCACTCCAAGGAGCAGGAGGTTGTCAGAGGCTACAAATACATACATTGTTCCGACTGGAATTAGGGCCTTGTTTGCCCCCAGAGAAATCTGACAAAGCCCATTCACTTCATAGTAAATTAAGCCATTGGAATAAGGATATTTGTATAATTCTGCCTCTGAGTTATGTTTTGTTATGAAATATAATATCTATCTTTTAGCATCTATGTGTGACAAATGCATGACCATGCTTGAGCTGGTAGCAATTAATAGTGTGGACCATTGTTTGGTTTCCTAAAAAAATGACTATCCTTTAGGACCCAGAACTATTCTCCTGGATCCATGACTAGCCACTAAAATAAGCCCCAGTTTGTAGGTCACTACAGGGTGAATGTCTCTAGTCTGGCACCCTCAGAGCCTGACTGATGCAGACCCAGAGAATTTGCTGAACTATGGGAGGTCAATATTATCTAGCAGTATTATCAATACTTCCAGTGCCTACTTCGCTCTCATAAAGGCATTTAGGGGTAAATTAGAGCTAAATAACAGCACAGAACACTGAGATCCAGGACTGGTGGCTGTAAACAAACATTATGGATTTTGGGAAACTTGATCACACCCATGATAAGTGGACATCCAGCTAACTAAAATCTTGCCGGACCACAGATGTTGCTGGACCATGGAGTGCCGGACTAGAGAGGTTTAACGTATAGGCTGAAGAAGGAATATTCCAGATTCTAACACACCTATCTTCCTTTTCCTGTTAGCATTTTGGATTCTTTTTCAAGCTAACTTCTGAAGTTAGCCTGAAAATATTATCCAAAAGAAACCTTATTAAAATGTTCCAATAACTTTTCTTGCTTACCTTCATATCATGGCAATGGTTTGCTCTTGCTAATGGTGGAAGCTAGTCTGACACTGGGAAAAAGTAGTCTTCAGATGTCTGTCATTTTCTGGACTCTTAATAGTGGCAAGCACCAGTCCTTTCAGTGTGTATAATCTAACACCAAAGCAAGCAATACCCTTTAATGAATTGAATTAATTATCAAATATGTTTGTGTAGTTATTATCTGTCGTCAGAACAACCTTTAATATGCAGAATCCTGCTGAAAAACTGCTGGAAGGGCTTTATGATGACACAGACTCTGGCTGACCTCAATATCATGTTCTTCTCCATGTAACTACATAAAAAATATTGTGAATGTTAAGATCTTATTTTCCAAGATCTCATCCACTTTCATTTTTTAGTCCCCTGTAAGCTGAAAGTGTCACAAAGATCCACCACCACCATTACTTGTTCAGGAGCATCACATCTTTAAAAAAGCTCCTGTCTCCTCCCTCCTTAACCTTGCTCTGATTTGGCATTCCTGAGGTACAACTACACCACTAGCATAATCCTAGGTTCTGGGAGATGGGTGCTGGTTCTCCCTTGCATTGGTGCTTTCTGCACACCATTTCAGGGATGAATCCATCATTATATTTATGTCATCATAGGAAAGGAAATATGCCTTATGAGGAGCCAGAGCAAGTTGGTGACTGATATTGGTGTTGCCTCTATGTATTGCTTATTTAGTGGCTACAGTTTCTCATTTGGTGTCTTTCTTATGATGTGACTGGTTTTAGGAGAGTGAGTTCTCAGAATTTCTCTTAAAGAAACATTTGTATGGATGAAGTCCATCCTGTGAAATTGGGGATTCCTTTGCACCTTATTCAAATGTTTATTTACAGCTTTTAAAGAACTTTGCAAAAGATATCATTACTCACACAATCTTTTACCATATTCATTCTCTTAGACAAATAAATACAGATAAAACCCCTCAACCTATCCAGGATCAGTATCAGGGCACTGAAACTTGGAGGCACAAAATCATATCCCAACCAAAAATTCAGCCCCTAAATGGGAATGTAATTTGTATATGTAACAAGTATCACAACACACAAATAAAACAGAAGTGGTTCATACAAGTGTGAGTAACTTTGAAAAGGGTCAACAAATGTTACTTAGAAATGCCAGCTGCAGGATTGCATTTATTGGAAAATGGGATTTTCCAAAAGAGAATTGGGAAAATAAAAAATCTTACACCATAACTTTGGGATTTGGGGTATAAGGTGGCATGTTGGCTAAGGCTTTGATAGTTAACATTTCAAAAATAAGTGTGAAATTAGATCCAGAGGGAGATATTGAAGGCCTGGTAAACAGAGGTGATGCGAAGGAGTGGGGCATATGGGGTTACATCCTTCCACCCTGATTTCTGCCAAGTTTGTTTGTTTGTTTATATTTTGAAGGCAGTGGGTTCAAATATGTGAGTGCACAGTAGTTTACCTCTAAATACATGCCTCCAATAGCGAGCTGCTCCCTTTGTCTGTACCCTTTGCAGGCCTGGCTCATGCTGACAGTGACTCCCACCCCAGGAAGGCCAGTGGGGCTGTGCCTCTGAAGGAAAGTCATCAACTTGCTAAGAGTTACAGAGTAGAGCCCACTCTGGGGTCAGTGCTCACCAGTGGGGCCAGCCTCCTGCCCTGGTGTTTTTTTGGGTCTTACACAGAGACCCAGGGGTGATTTAACCAGAGCCACGGCGTGAGTAGTATACTGGTGTCTTCATTCTGGGAGGTGCCATTGGCAATCACCTGCCCTCCAGGGGCTCATGGCTGGGACTACCCTACTCCTGTGTGTGTGGGTTTCCTGTTGACTCACAGCTGACCCCATGGTCACATGGTGCCATCAGACGCCCTTCCTGTGCAACATCTAGCAGAGCCAAGCCAGCCAAGTGACCTTGAAGACTGGATGAGCTACAAAGTGGAGCTGTAAACTGTGCCCTGCAGGGAGAGGCAGGAGCAATAGCAGGGTGCCGCAGGAAAAGGATACAGCTTTCCAGGAGGAGAGACTGAGGCTGTGTCCAGACTCAGGGGTTTTTTCCGAAAAAGTAGCCTTTTTCCGAAAAATCTTCACCTGTGTCTAGACTGCAGCTGCGTTCTTTCGAAATTAAATCGAAAGAACGCGGCTTTTCTTTTGACGGTGGTAAAACTCATTTTACGAGGAAGAACGCCTTTTTTCAAAAGTGCTCTTTCGAAAAAAGACGTTCTTGAATGCAAACAGGGGTTTTTCAAAAGAGAGCATCCAGACTGCCTTTTGAAAAAGCGGCTTGCTTTTTCGAAAGTTCCACTTGCAGTCTAGATGCTCTTTTTCGAAAGAGGCTTTTTCAAAAGTATCTTTCGAAAAAGCCTCTTTCGAAAGAGGCTTGCAGTCTAGACATAGCCTGAGAGTAAGGAGTGAGCTTCCTTGGGGGAAGCCAAACCTTTAAACAGTTTCCCTCCCTTCATCCACTATCAATGGTTATACGTTGTCTCTGGTGGTAAAGCTGGTTCAGGTGAAGACTGCCCAAAAAAATTTAATAACAAAAGGAGTGGTTCATTAAATGTCTGCACCAAAAGCAGAGCAATGGGCAAGAAGTATGGGAAAGTGTCCCTTTCGGTATATATGTTTATGTTAGGCATGGTTAACTGGGTTGCGCCGTGAGCAATGTTTCCCGCAAGCTGTGTGCTTGGATGACCACCCAAGAGAGATTCAAATGCTGGCCAGCTGATTAGCAGAACACCACAGCTGACAGCATGTGTTTCTATTAGTGGTGCATATCCACACATGTCTCAATAAACATAAAATTTATTCTGCACATGAATGGAAAAATTAGAGGGAAGATTGGCCTTGAGAGAATAAACTTTTATGATGCTAGACCAATGATTACCTGTTCTGTACACTCCCTATGGGGCACCTGACATTGGCCTCTGTCAGCAGACAGGATACTGGACTAGATTGACCTTTGGTCTGACCTGGTATGGCTGTTCTTATGTCCAATCAACTGATTCCTTGGATCACAAGGTGGCATGTATGGATGCTGAGCAATATCAAACCTTTTAAACTATATAGTTCTGGCCCAATGGATGTTGCAAAAAAATTGCTGGGCAAATCTGTATCAATACCAGCCCTTCCATCTAAGCAGAAAGCAATATTAACAGAGTAGAACCCCAGAATTATAAACACCTCAGGACTGTAGGGTGTTTGTAACTCTGAGAAGTTCATAACTGTGAACAAAATGTTATGGTTCTTTTCAAAAGTTTCCTACTGAACATTGACTTGATACAGCTTTGAAACATTACTGCAGAAGAAAAATGTTGGTTTAAACCTCTTAATTTAAAACAGTTTCCTTAGCTTGTCAAATCTTTTATAATATTTTCTTTATTTTGTAGTAGTTTATATTTAACACAGTACAATATTTGCTTTTTTTGGTCTCTGCTACCTGATTATGTACTTCCAGTGCCAAATGAGGTGTACTGTTAACTGATAAGTTCATATCTGGTGTTGGTAACTCTGAGATTCTACTGTATAGCAATTATTTTATTGGTAAGATTTTGTTCAACCATTGTAATTCAAAGGATGCAGACGCAGGATATAGCAGGTAATTTTTCTTTAGATGAATTTGTTTGTGGAATATGAATGATGGTTATATTTTTACATAGAACTTTTTCACATTTTGAACCATATTTTCAATTTTATAGTTTGCTTGAAAAAAATAAAGGGAGAAATTAATTTCCTGATTTAATTTGTTCACTGCAAGGTAAAATTCAGTATTTACACACCAGAGAGGGAAGATGCTACTAAAAGCTGTGGCTGCATCAATCGGCTTTGGTTTTGGTTTTTGATTAAAGTTTGTTGCTCATAAGACACAGGCTACTGCTAAAGGTTTTTTTTTTTTTTTTTTAAATATGAATTGAGAGATTGAACACTGGATTCGCACATTGAGAGTACCTTCACTTTTCTTTTCATCTCACAGTTCTCCCATACATACTTATGCACCTGAGAAAGATGGCTCAGTGACTTGGCTCCATTTTTATATTTAGTAAAATATGAATCTAACTTGTTTCCTCTTTTCTTTCTTATATGCTCGGTTTCAGTAGGTCTTCCTCATATATTCTTTTAGTTTAAAATACCAACTATTGAAAACAAATCCTTATTTAATCATTACATTGATGTTTTAATGATAAAATCATACATCATTTTTCTTGTTTTCTGGGGGACATTATACCAAGTTCTAATTATTTCTTGTTAATGAGAAATTAAGTGGCATACAACAGTATCTATACTATGTCATATAACAGTATCTATACTATGGTTATACTTTATAATATAGCAACTGTAATTACACTCTCATTACAGTATAACTACCTATTGGTTGTGCTTTTTCAAACTTCTGTTTAACATGAATTGAACCTCTAGAAACCCCCCCCAAAAAAACCAAAAAGCCAGTTCAGATTGTTAAATGTAACCATTTATTGGTGTATCACATAATTTACAATAACTTAAGAGTAAGGAATTGGAAACGTTAAATCCAATATACAGGCAGTCCCCGAGTTACGCGGATCCGACTTATGTCGGATCCGCACTTACGAACGGGGCTTTCTCGCCCCGGAGCTCGCAGGCAGCGGGACTGCCCAGAGCGCAGCGGTCCCGCCACCTCGACCTCCGGGGCGAGAAAAGCTGCTCCAGGTGCCCCTGGTCTGCTGGGGACCGTCTCCAGCAGATCAGGGACACCTGGAGCAAAGCCGGGGAGGCGGAGAGGTCCCGCGCCTCTGAGGCTTTGCCAGAGCAGCTAGTGCGCTCCCCCTCCCCCCCAGCAGACCAGGATTTTGTTGTGGACCCTGGGGTAGAGCAGCTGGGGTGCTGCCGGGTTGGTCCTGCAGGGACCTACCTGGCAGCCCAGCTGTTCTGTCCCAGGCTCGAGATTAAGCCGCTGTTGAAACTGATCAGTGGCTGATTCCAGGAAGCTGGGGCAGAGCAATTCTGCCTCCAGCTTCCTGTAGTCAGCCCCTGGTCAGTTTCAGCAGCAGCGGCTGAATCTGGAGCCAGTTCCGACTTATATACAAATTCAACTTAAGAACAAACCTATAGTCCCTATCTTGTACGTAACCCAGGGACTGCCTGTAATACTTGACCATGGAAAGATCCTTTTTGTTTCACAGATTAAGGGTAAATCTTGAATTTTTTATTTGAAAATTCAGTGACAGGTATCCATAATTTACATGGGTAGTTGTATGTTATTGCAGCTAAAGATTTTGCAAACTAAAATGATGGGAAATTTACCCTTTCTTTTGAACGTGATTTTTCTGGATTTGAATTTGAATTTGTTTCAGTCATTCTGACAGTTGACAGTGTTCAGAACTGGAGGAACCTGAAAGAGGAACCTAGAGTAAAATCCTAGCCATATTGATTTCAATGGGAGTTTTGTCTGTGACTTCAGTGGGGTCAGAATTTCACCTCTGGTTTTCAAGGAATGTAGATTAACTCAGTCTTATTACACAGTGACCCAGATATTTCATAGGGTGCGTTTACACAGCAGCATTATTTTGGAATAACTGATATTATTCCAAAATAACACAGTGCATGTCTACACTACAAGCCTTTATTTCAAAATAATGTTGAGCTGAAGGACGACTAACTCCAATTGATGATAACCCTAATTTCACAAGGAGTGAGGGAAGTCGAAGGAAGTGTGTTCTTCCTTCAACTTCTTGCTGTGTATACAGTGCCAAAGGCTGAATTAAGCTATTTTAAGTTTAGCTATGCAATTGACGTAGCTGCAGGGTCAGCTCGAGTCATTCCTGTGCTCTGGACAGTGGGCGCGTGACTCATGTGTGACTCCACCCCTCGGGCTCTCCCGGCCACCTGTGTACCTTACAGCTGCTATGGGGTGCGCGGTGCCTGATGGTAGCTGTAAGGTGCGCCGAGCATGTGGCACCCTTTACAGCTGCCATAAGGTGCCCCCCATAGGTTGGTGCCCTGGGCAGCTGCCCGGCTAGTCCCCCCTTCTCCTTAATCTGGCCCTGCATAGCTGAATTTGCATAGCTTAATTCGACTTTAGCCCTGCTGCGCAGAGGTGCCCATAGAGATCCATGAAGCTGAAGGGACCATTAGATATCTATTCTGATCTACTGTACAAGATTTAAATTCAGTATTCTTGACATGATGCAGCTGGTGGATAAACAAGCACATAGAAATAAAGTTTGAAGGAGGAGGAATAAAATAATAGCAAAGATGAGTGTGTTTTTACCCATTAATAGAATTGGTGATCATTGTGATAATAGATGACATGGAAGTACCATGACAGATACATAAGGGACTTATGAATATTAGGCCTTCAACAGAAAAGGGCCTTACATTCTATCATTCTATCTAATTCATACCAAATCTGGGGACTTTCCAGAATTCGAACCCTGTTAATTTTGGTCATAGAGGAGCTAGCACAACTTTAAGCAAACTGGTTTTGTTATTTAGTAGCCTATATACAAAAGCCAAAACATTCAAGAGATTTTGCTGTAATGTAGGCAGCCATTGCATCATGCAAAGCATTGGCATAACCAGATGGCAAGGGTTAAGGCTCTAGAGCAGTTGTATTGCTATGTTTTTCAAAAAGAGCAATCTCAACAGTTTTCCAGGGTACCTTGAAATGAAGCGTGTTACAGAAGTGTAACTTTCAGGTGAATAAAACTTTCTGGTTTCTTGGGATGGTTTTTCTATTGGTAGGTTTGTTAGCCATGAAACCTGGAGGAAAAAGTGATGCTATCACACGTTTACGTTCTTCTCTATTCCTCCTCCCTGCTTTTCCCTGTCTATCTGCTTATCTGTGGCTAGATCCCTCTGTGTTTCAAGAAACCTTTCTCCCTTTTGCACTTTCAGACTCTCTCATTTTTTTCTCTCTGGGTATGTCTACGCTACAGAGTTTTGAAACAAAACCTGCATTACTTCCACACTGCAATTGCGGTCTTTCAAAAGTAAATCGAAAGAACAGAGGGGTTTTCCCTAACCCTAATTGTCTTTCTACGAGGAAGAAGCCTTTTTCTGAAAGAGCTCTTCTGGAAAAAGGTGTGTGTGGATGGAGAGGAGGTTGGGTTTTTTTAAAAGAAGAGGCCTCCATGAAATAACACAAGTGCCCTGGTGGGCTCTCCATCCAAAGTGTAAACAACTCTATAGTTCCTGTCTCCTCTTCCTGGCTCAAGCTTCCTGGTTTCCGGGCCACAGGGGTCCTAGGACCTACCAAGAGGTATGTACCCTCCTGGTCTGGAGCAGAGATCCCGTCTTTCCTCAAACTGTGGGGCAAGGAGGACACCTTGCAGGATCTCTGCTCCAAGTGCCAAAATGAAGAAATACTCAAGTGCATGGCCGAGTCCCTGGTGGAGCACGGACACCTACCCTGGACCTTGAAACAGGTCCAGAGTAAGGTGAAAGAGCTCTGCCAGGGATATGTGTGGGCCACAGGGCACAGCTCGTGCCCCACACTTGCCCCTATTACCAGGAGCTGCACCAAATACTGGGGGGTGGGAAACATCTTCCCTACCCATCGTCGTTGAATCCAGCCTCAAGACCCCCATCATCACCCAGCCATGGTGAGGTGGAGGAAGACCAAGAGAACCAGGGCCAGCCAGAGGAGGAGGAGGAGGAGGAGGAGACTGTCACTCTGTCGCTGGAGCTGGTGCCAGTCAGCCAGGATATCTCCCAGGCCTCGTCGGACTCTGGGGAGGTATCTTCAGGTGAGTGGTCTCATTTTGTCACACAGGGTAGGGGAGATGGGCACATAGGGAGGAGGGGTGCGGGTGTCGTTCAGGCTGGATATCGTGCTGTAGTCCATGCACGTGGAACCACGTGCAGCATTAGTGTATGACACGTGGACACAGCAGGTAGCCCCTGAGCACGGGTGGAAGCAGACTAGCGACAAGGGTTCAGGCACGACCCCAGATACATCGAGGAGTGTCGCACACAGCACATGGCCCTGCCTGCATTTGCGAGGCCCCACCCACTCCCGTGGGCAGTGCTGCAACCCACCGGTGTATGTGCGGACTCCAAGAAGACCAGACTACTCCTGGCTCTTTGGCTGCCCATGGCGGGGGCGGGGCAGGATCCCACTGAGGCCAGACACTTCCCTTGCCTGCTTTTCTGTGGGTCGCATAGTCCTCTAAGTACCTTAAGAACCCTGTGCGGCATGGCCCACTGTGCAGGCCACACATGGCCTTGCTCCTGGAACATCCACCTTCTCTGCCCCAAGGACTGTTGGTCACTGCTCACAGAGGAGGGCAAGGACTCAGAGACAGTGTTTGCATGGATGACTGACCACCTCTCCCTCTTTGTGTTCTCCACAGCCAGGACTGAGGAGTGAGCCACACCACCTGAGCCAGCAATAACAGCCTGGGGGATGTGAACGCATGCCAGGATCCAGGAAGACTGCGTGACATGCAACAGAGACTGGTGCAGAAGGTCCATGAGGATACTGAGTGGTGGAACCGTGCATGGGACATGCAGCAGTGTGATACCATGTGTGCCATCATGAAATACATGATGGCACAACCTTCTGCTGTCACTCCTCCTGCTTTCCACCCACCTGCCTCCCATACAATGTCTCTGCTTCCCCCCCCCCAGGTGATGCCCATGCCCCCTCCCTAAGTGATTCCTATGCCCCCTCCCCCTGCCGCCAACCCTGACCCTCTCTGCCCCCCTCCATCCCTTGTGGTCACTGGACAACAATGTCTCTGCACCCAAGGTGGCACTTCTAGCCAGCCCCAATGCCACTCCTAGTCCCTCTTCCCCTCCAGATTATGAGCCCCCCTGCCAACCTGTTTGTAATGAAAAATAAATGCAGAGTTCATATTGTTGAAAACCAAATAGGTGTTTTTATTGAGAGGTCAGGGAAGAGGTGAAGAGAAGGGGTGTGGTGGGAGATAGGGCAGCAATCCAGAAGCCCCTGTTGGGGAGGCCCTGGGGAGAGTTACTGGGGTCATTGAGAGACCCTCTCCCTCAGGGCTTCCAGGATGTGCACCCCAGCCTGATGGACCTGGCGGAGAGCACCTGTTCTCGGCTGCTTGAACACTTGCCTCTCACAGCCGGCGTCTGCCCCCCACCCCAGGAGGAAGGCTTCACCCTTCCTGTCCGCAATGTTGTGGAGGATGCAATATGCCACGACCACCTCAGGGATGTTGTGCTCCCTCATGTCAAGGTGGGTCAGCAGGTACCTGAAATGCTCCTTCAGGTGGCCGAAGGCGCACTCTCCCTGAATCTGGGCCCAGTTCAGTCAGGCATTAAATTGGCCCCTGCTGGGGTCCAGGTGGTCAGTATAGG
Source organism: Pelodiscus sinensis (assembly GCF_049634645.1). Lineage (NCBI taxonomy): Eukaryota > Metazoa > Chordata > Testudines > Trionychidae > Pelodiscus > Pelodiscus sinensis. The sequence continues at coordinate 172,860,170 of NC_134711.1, forward strand.
GTTTCATTAGCCATGGCATGAGGGGATAAGCTGCATCCTGCACAATGCACAGTGGCATCTGCACATCCTCAACTGCAAATTCAAAGTGGGGGAAGAATATGCCCGCCTCCAGCTTCCCACACAGGCCAGAATTAGGAAACATGAGGGCACTGTGTGCCCTGCCTGACTACCCGACAAAAATGTCCATGAATTGTCCAAGGTGGTTGACTAGGGCCTGCAGCACCATACAAAAGTAGCCCTTCCTATTAATGTACTGGGCCGCTTGATGCTCCGGTGCACGGATCAATATGTGGGTCCCATCAATGGCTCTGGCACAGTTTGGGAACCCCAGGGCAGCAAATCCGCCACGATCAGGTCCAGGTCTCCCAGATGGACGACCCTCCACAGCAGAATCGAGTTGATGGCCCTCACCACCTGCAGGAGGAGACAAACAAACACACAAAACAGAGAATGAGAGAGGGAGTGCCTGAGTCCTTAGGAGGTGCCTGTCCCCCACCCCTTCCCTCTCCTCCTCAAAGACTCCAGGAGCCACCCCCTATGAGACCGCCCTTCCAGCAGCAGGGCTGTGTGAGGGTGGAATGGCACAACTCCCTGGGAACAGAGCTTCAATCCATCCCCACTCCACCCGCTATAGTCCCCAGCTCCCTTTTCCCTAGAGTCCCCCTTTTCCAGGACTCTATGCAGGGACTGCAGCCTCAGAGCGCCTTACCTCCATAAGGAAGGTCCCGACGGTGGGCATCCCCATTCCAAACTAGTTGCCCGTCGACTGGTAGCTGTCAGGGGTGGTGAGCTTCCAGAGGGCTATTGTGACCTGCTTCTCCAGGGAGATGGCGGGCCACAGGTGGGTGTCACGTCTCCAGAGGGTGGAGGAAAGCCATGGTACATAGCTCCAAAAAGGTGGCCTTCCGCATGCAGAATTTTGGAGCCACTGCTGGTCATCCCACTTCTCCACAACCAGCCAGTCTCACCAGTCTGAACTGGTGTTGAGTCTCCAAAAATGCCTCTCCACTGTGGGGTGCATTTGCCAGAGTGTAGCTCCCGCACCCAGGGAGAGGGTCCCCAGAATGAGCTCAAAGTCGAGCTCGTGCGGGACCAGGAAGGCCGCTGGTACAAAGTGCTGCAAAAATTGCAGTATGGCAGTGTGGGGCCATCGCATGCCCAGCGGCAGCTCCGGCTCCATGGCTCACAGGAAAAAGCTGAGGTGTCCACAAAAGCTGGGCAACCACAGCAGGCACTGCAAGGGCTTTGCTGTCCCTCGAAGAGGTACACAAGCATGCAGCAGAAGCAGAGAAACGTCTGTCCGGCGGGTCCCTTTAAGCGTGTGTCTCTGCAAGGCTCTGGCAACAGTACTTGGATGCAACTGGTGACCTAAAGTCCTGGCTGAAGTGTTTCCAGGTGGCCTTTGATGCGAGAGAGCATCCAATCAGTCTGGACGCTCTCTTTCAAAAAAAGCAAATCACTTTTTTGATGCTCTTTTGCTCTTTCGGAAAAAGTTTTTTTTTTTTGGAAGATCTCTTCCAAAAAAAAGCTTCTTCCGAAAGAAGCCTGCAGTCTTTACATAGCCTCTGCTTGCAAATCTTGCATTTGTAGGGCCTAGTAATTCAGTCTCGCTCCTTAATGTCTATTAATAAAGGACAGCTTGTTTTTTCACTTTCTGTTTCAGGGTTTTTTCTCTCATCTCTACACAGATTTAGTTTGGACATCTTTGAAAGGAGTTGTGTTCCATAGGATTGGGTATCTAGAATCCTAAATGATTATGGAAGACAAAAAGGTCTGAATCTGTTCTTGTCTGCTAGTAGATGCCAGTTATCCAAAGAGGCTCTGAGGTGTGGAGCAAATTATTGGAGAACTGAGAGATTTGTAGTGCAGTGCCCATTGATCCAATGGCACTTATCCTTGCAGTGGCTGAGCTGTGGCTGTCCAAACTTTTGCTACTCTTACAAAGAGCAGCAAATAATAACATGCACTTTAAGAGGAGGGCACAACTCAAAACCAATGTGTTACGAGTATGTGTTCACTACAATGTTTTTACTATCCATTACATTCTTTGTACTGGTACAGATAATGAATAATTTCTATTTCTGAGCCCATAACAAATTTTTGCTTAGGCGAAAATGACATATTATTTTGAATTTTATTAGGAGCAAATAGCAGAAGATAAATAATATATGTATTAAAAGGCGTGTTTTTTAAGTTTTCCATGACACATTCAAAGGTATTAGATTTGAATTTTGTGTAAACCAAACAGAAACCATCTGTACTATATATTTGTGTCACCTATCTAAAACAGTATTTCTGAGTGTCTTTGTTTATGAATCCCAGTAAGAAGCTGTTCATCTCCAGATCATATTAATGTTACTAATGGGATTTACACTTGCACATCAAAGGAAGAACAGGTGTCACAGGTTTTAAAATTGGAATCATGAATATAAGAAAAGCTAAAACTAATCTGAATATTTATTAAATATATATGATATTGGTAATATATTATTTATAATAGTTTTAACACTATTCATGAGAAGCAGATATAATAATTTGATCCAATTGGTATACTTTATCTTCTCCATAAGTCTCTGTCTTTCTAGCAAAAGGTTTGTAATGATTCATGAACAGCTTATTTCTTTTGCTTTCTAAAAATGAAGCTATTACATATTTGCTGTGGGGATAGCTGAATTAGCATAGGTTAGCAATCAGACTATTGGCATAATACTTCATGAAAAAAACCAAGGAAAAAGGAACCTCCATCACAACAATTTAGCTTTGGTGCATGGTACACAACATTACACATTTCTAAGCCATGCCAAACTAACATGAGCTAATACTAAAATAACAAGATTCTAATCAATTGCTGTATATGTTTGATATGTCTCACCAACAAAAAGGAGTTTCCATTATTTCTTCCAAGTTTATTTCACTAGAGACAAAATATTACTGAGGTTTTATTCAGTGACTTTCATGTTCATGAAAGTTTAGAAGTGGGTACCTAAAAAGGTCTAAAAGTGTATGGAAGACATAAGTTTGTTAAAATACTGAACAGTCAGCATTTTAAATTATTAATAAATACTCTGATTATTAACATATACACTAATGCACATGAAGTGACCAATAAATTAGTTAAAAATTGGTGTAATATTGGCAGTTACTTGTAGGCAGATATTAGGAATGAAAGGAAATGTAACTGAGGTAAAATCCTCACCATTTTCAAAATGCAACCAGTGAACTTAAGGTATAACGAAAAATGGTCAGAATAAAAGCTATTTGTTACAGACTTGTTAGTTTATCTTGCAAAGCACACTGATCATAGTTAACCTTAGCCTTGGTAGAAAACATTGCTCTTTGATTTGTCATTAAATCACAGGGCTCTAAAACAATTCTACTTTAAAAGCCAGCAATCCCTTTTATGAAAATTTCAAACATAAAGAATACTATTGTTTGCTGCACATGTGGCAACTAGTCTGGTTTATATTAAGTTGAACTTACTGCCATCTGGTGGGGAAAACTACTAAATCATTACCACTGGAATGAAAATAGCAAGGTTTAGTTTGTCCAAAAAGAGGAGGATGAGAGGAAAAAACCTTTTAGAAACAAAAATACCTTATAAAGAAATGTTATTATTTACTTACTTTATTTTAGCCTTATAGGACTGATTTTAAAAGAATTTTAAAATGTACAGCAAGGTAGCATCTCTTGCCAGAGATAATTAGTCAAATTTATAATTGTATGAGAGAAAAGAATCTAAAAATATATAGGAAAAATCATTGTTATCCAAATATCATACTAGTCACATTTTAAGTGCAAAGTTAGAATACTTAATAATGCATAATATGTTCTTTCCTAGATAGTGTCTTTTGTATCTTCTTGGGTATGAAATTGTTCTGTTTGCATATGATATAATGTATTGTATTTTATGATAAAGGTGGTAATTTGCATGCTATTAAATCTGTGCACAACTTTAGACTGTCATATCATCTGGTCTGGCCCTGTGTTCAGTGCTGCTTCATCTTTATTCAGAGATTTATGCAGGACAGTGAGACTGTTTCTTCATAAATCCTGAAATATAAAGGGCTGGATTTCCAGTTAGCCACAGAAGACTTGTGCCTGTGGATGCTGGTGTTCTAAAGGCACCTAAAAGTTAAAAGTAGATTAATAATTTAATTTTTTTAACTAAAATGTAAAGGTCAAATGTGGAGGGTTGGGGGAGAGCTTAAGATGCTATACCTGTAAGTTATAAATCCTGTAAGGGGCATGTGAGGTGTAAATCAAGATCCTGAAATATACACATGTTACTTGTATGTTTCTTGAAGAAAGCACCCCATTAGAATGGATTAGTATTAGTAATTTTTTCTAACTCTCCAAAGCTTATTGAACAAAGAAAATTACTTATTTTCAGTAAATATTGTATACCTATTTTCAGCTCAGTTTATTGCACAACAACAATACAGAGTGTCCAGAATTGTTGATAGTTATTATTTATATTACTACAGTGCTGAACGACCCAATCAAAATTAAGGCCCTTTTGTATACATGTACAAGTAGCTCTCTGATGTGAAAATGATTTTCTTGTAGTGGAGGACAATAAAAGTGGATCTTTACTATTAATCTGAGGAAGATTTTGCACTTTTTTGCTCATGACATCAAGGCGGTTGTCTTGACAAGGACTAGCTTATACACTCACTGCGGGGTGGGCGGGGGGGGGGGGGGAGAAAGGGCTTCCAAATCTATTTCCACATGTATTTCTGGTACAAGGAAGTGTTGGAAAATTCATGGAGAAACAAAGGTTTGCTAACTTTTTTCAGTAGGCCATAGTCGTTAGAATGAGCATATGACTTTTGCTCACTGACAACCAGACTTCCCTGTCAGTGCCATGCTGCAAACATTCCTGTGTATAGCTTGACTTGGGAAACAATAGAACTTTGAACATAAGAATGGCCATACTGAGTCACATCTAGCCCAGTATCCTGTCTGCCGACAGTGACCAATGCCACATACCCCAGAAGGAAAGAACAGAACAGGTAAACATCAAGTGATACATTCCCTGTCACTCATCCTGGCAAACAGAGAGGCAAGGGACCAATGGCCATTGGTGGACCTATCTTCCATTAATTTATCTGGTTCTTTTTGAGTCCTATTATAGTCTTGACCATCACAACATTCTCTGGCAACGAGTCCCACGGGTTGACCGTGTGTTGTGTAAAGAAACATTTTCTTTTGTTTGTTTTAAACCTGCTGCCTATTAATTTTATGTGGTGACCCTTCCCTATTTCTTCTGTTATGATAAGGATCAAATAGTATTTCCTTATCAACTTTATCTGTGGCAATTATGATTTTATAGACTTCTATCTCATTAATGTCTCCTCATATGGCAGCCATTTCCTATCCCTAATAGTTGTGTTTCCCTTTTTTGAACCATTTCCAATTCTAATCTATACTTTCTGAGATTGGGAGCAATCATAGTTCCATACGGTTTTCAAGATGTGGGTGTACTATGGTTTTTTATAGATGCAAAATGATATTTTTCGTGTTGTTACCTATCCCTTTCTTAATGATTCCCAACATCCTGATTCATTTTTGACTGCTGCTATGCATCAAGTGGATATTTTCTGAGCGCTGTCCACAATGAATCCAAAATCTCTTTCTTGACTGCCAACAGCTAATTTAGACCCCATCATTTTACATGTATAGTTGAGATTATGTTTTTCCAGTATGCATTACCTTGCATTTATCAACATTAAATTTCTTCTGACATTTTGTTGCCCAGTCACACAGTTTTGAGAGATCGTTTTGAAGCTCATCTCTGTCTGCCTGGGACTTAACTATCTTCAGTAGTTTTGTATCACCTGCAGATTTTGCCACCTCACTGTTACCTCTTTTTCTAGATCATTTATGAATATGTTGAATATGACTAGTCCCAATATGTATAAGGTAGATGCCTGGGGAACAACCTTATTTACCTGTCTCTCATCTGAAAACTGATCATTGATACCCTACCCATTGTTTCCTATCTTTTAACTAGTTTCTAATCTATGACAAATCCTTTCCTCTTATCTCATGGCAGTTTACTATCATAGAATCATAGGACTGGAAGGAACCTTGAGAGGTCATCGAGTCCAGCCCCCCGCCCTCAAGGCAGGACCAAGCTCCACCTACACCATCCCTGACAGATGTCTATCTAACCTGTTCTTAAATATCTCCAGAGAGGGAGATTCCACCACCTCCCTTGGCAATTTATTCCAATATTTGACCACCCTGACAGTTAGGAATTTTTTCCTAATGTCCAATCTAAACCTCCCCTGCTGCACTTTAAGCCCATTACTCCTTGTCCTGTCCTCAGAAACCAAGAGGAACAATTTTTCTCCTTTCTCCTTGTGACACCCTTTTAGATATTTGAAAACCGCTATCATGTCCCCCCTTAATCTTCTTTTTTCCAAACTAAACAAGCCCAGTTCATGAAGCCTGGCTTCATAGGTCATGTTCTCTAAACCTTTAATCATTCTTGTCGCTCTTCTCTGTACCCTTTCCAATTTCTCCACATCTTTCTTGAAATGTGGCGCCCAGAACTGGACACAGTACTCCAGCTGAGGCCTAACTAGTGCAGAGTAGAGCGGCAGAATGACTTCACGAGTTTTGCTTACAACACACCTGTTGATACAACCTAGAATCATATTTGCTTTTTTTGCAACGGCATCACACTGTTGACTCATATTCAACTTGTGGTCCACTATGACCCCTAGATCCCTTTCCGCCATGCTCCTTCCTAGACAGTCGCTTCCCATCTTGTATGTATGGAACTGATTGTTCCTTCCTAAGTGGAGCACTTTGCATTTCTCTTTATTAAACCTCATCCTGTTTACCTCTGACCATTTCTCTAACTTGCTAAGGTCATTTTGAATTATGTCCCTATCCTCCAAAGAAGTCGCAACCCCACCCAGTTTGGTATCATCTGCAAACTTAATAAGCGTACTCTCTATCCCCATATCTACATCATTGATGAAGATATTGAATAGTACGGGTCCCAAAACAGACCCTTGAGGAACTCCACTTGTTATCCCTTTCCAGCAGGATTTAGCACCGTTAACAACCACTCTCTGACTACGGTTATCCAGCCAATTATGCACCCACCTTATCGTGGCCCTATCTAAGTTATATTTGCCTAGTTTATCAATAAGAATATCATGCGAGACCGTATCAAATGCCTTACTAAAGTCTAGGTATATGACATCCACCGCTTCTCCCTTATCCACAAGGCTCGTTATCTTATCAAAGAAAGCTATCAGATTAGTTTGGCATGACTTGTTCTTCACAAACCCATGCTGGCTATTCCCTATCACTTTATTACTTTCCAAGTGTTTGCATATGATTTCCTTAATATGCTTAAGAGACTTTGGTGAGGGACCTTGTCTAAAGCTTTCTGAAAATCTAAGTACACTTTATGGGCATTTAGTCTGTGAGCAGTTAGCTCAAATCCTTTTGGCTTTTCAGAACAATTTTAAGTGGAAAAGATTTGTTATATAAAGCAAGCAGGGCCCACGTGATCCTTCTACCTAACCAACAGAAGACCTGCTTACTTCACCACTCTAATTTAGGAATTAATCTTCATCCAGTGACACTTTAGTCAGTCAAGGTTGATAAGTTAGTATCTTTTATTGGACCAGCTTCTGTGGGTGAGACAGACATCACCTTTCAAGCCACACAAAGCTTTTTATCAGACCTGGGGAAGAATGTGATTCTGTGAGATTCTTTCCAAGACCTGAACAGTAGCTTTGTGTGGCTGGAAAGTTGGTCTCTCAATACTAGAAGGTGGTCTAATAAAATATATTACCTCACCCATCTTGTCTCTCTAAAATCCTGGGACTGACAGAGCTGTGACTATACTGCATCCTAGCAGTTATCTCAGGCTTTTATGAATTACTAAAAATAAACACGTATCAGAGGGGTAGCTGTGTTAGTCTGAATCTGCAAAAGTGGCGAGGAGTCCTGTGGCACCTTATAGACTAAATGAAGTGTTGGAGCATAAGCTTTCATGGGCAAAGACCCACTTCATCATTGCAGGAGGAGTAGGTAGTTCAAATTAAGAGTGTTAATTTGAACTACCTAGTCCGTGGCGTGTGTAGCTGCAGGCAGGTAGTTTGAGCTACTGGGCATTTAAAAATGGCGGTGCCTGGGAACATGCAAACGAAGCCCGGGATATTTAAATCCTGGGCTTCATTTGCAAGTTCGAATGACTACATTAGCCATCCTAATTCAAACTAGGGTGGCTAGTGTAGCCATACCCTTATAGTGAACCCATTACTCTGCCAAAATTCTTTGCACAAGTTCATGCTCATTCCAGCCGTTTCAATGACTGACACATTAGAACTCTCAAGAGTTTCTAATTCTATTGGACAAAGTCAACCAAACTCTTAGTTTCATTGGACACTAAGAGGACTGTGTTGAAATAGTAGTCTGATTGCATTTTGCTTTTTTGTGGCCTGGCTGGCCTAACTTAGAAAGACTTGATATGTCTGAGAAAGGCTGGGCTCTGCTTCCTGCCTCAAGCAAATTTCCATTGCAATCCTATACATAGCAGCTATATGGAGATAGGTCCATGCATTTCATTTACAAAGTGCTTTCTTGGATTTAGTCTCTGTCTAGGAATCCTGCTGTGGTCTCTCAGCATGTTTCTAAAATAAACAAGCCCACACTCTCCCATTCCTTATGTTTAGTGACATAGGATGTGGTGAGAGGCTAGGTTGCAAACCTATGGCATGTTCTCAGGCAAAAATGTTCTTCTCTTTACTGAGATAGACCAGACTTTAACATATTCTATTCTTTATGTTGCTATACAGAGTGTCTATAGATGTGGTGGATTTTCTGTCCATTAATGTCTTCACATTTAGATTGGATGATTTCTGAAGGATATGTTGTAGCTCAAACAGGAGTTGTGGGATTGATGCAGATATTAATGGATGTGGTTCTATGACCTGTGTTATGTAGGAGGTCAGACTAAACATTTGTAATAGTCACTACTGGTTTTACAATCCATGAAGGTATAGGTTCAGTTAATATTGCACTGAAGGAACAATTTACCTGTTTTGTTTCTTCATATTAAATATAGCAGTCATTCCTGTGATCATAGCCTCCCACAGACTATGCAGACAAATTCAAGATCCTGGTCCTTATTTTCAGGATGCTCAATATCTTTGGGCCCCAAATCTTAGAAGGATCATCTTAAATGCTGTGTTGAGGACCATGGTTGACAACTTTACTTCTTCACAACGGAGCTTTTTACCCCAAGAATAAATCTTGTACTTGCAGGAGACTGGGCTTCTTCTGGAGCTATTCTGAGACAAGGTCCGACAGGTACTGAAATCTATTGCAAAATTCCCCAACTTTTGCTCCAAGGGTAAGACGCATTTCTTTAGCCTTGCCTTCTCTGACATAAAATTATTACAGTGTGGATATATTTATTAAAAAAATAAATCCCCAAACTGAAAAACCCAAACATTACACACAGAATCACACAACTTCCCACTGAAGAAAAGGGCAGAGAGAAAATGTATCATGTGATGATCTGTGTCTTTATTTCTATACTATTGGAATATCTTCCAGTTCAGGTGGTAGAAAAATCTATGCAGAATAGACTAGAATATTTTATTCACTCTTCAAATGAGTTAACCTTTTATAAGTCTAAGATGGGTAATATTGTATATGAAAAACAGAAGATTTGGTAAATTAAAAGCCATACTTTCCACAATTTTAATTATGTCATTGCTGATTTAATGGAAACCTTCTGTCTCAGGGATGGAGAACTAAGTCAGTATAGAACATTATGTTATCTTGGCTACTCTTAAACAAGTATCTCCAAGTAAAACAAGCTTTATGAAATTCATATGATTCTTTTTTCTGTTGACCCAGGAAGCTTGAAAATTCATGTTGTTTCACAGACTTTGTTAGTTGATCTTTACTTCCACATGGTTATTAATCATTCTTTTTTATATAAGCATGGCAGAATTACCCCTTGAGGGATATCAGTCCCTGTAAAATATATTTTGATACATCTCCAGTAGAAATGAAGTTGAATTCCATTTTTTGAAGTTGAGGTTGCAGTCTATTCATAATACATATGAAAAAAAAATTATTTTGTTAAGTTGCTAGGTCAGCCTGCCAATTTTGTACATGTTTATCTGTGTAGTTACTTAGTGGTCAAGTTTATCTGAACCTTTCAAATGAAGTGTGAAATAATATTTTTTCAAAAATTTAAACAATTTAGATAGTAGGGAAGAAATGCTTGTCTCTTCCCCAACCAAATGGTCTTCAGCACTCAACCTTGAGATATGGGTTTACTGGCTTCAGTTATTGGAAGAACACACCAGATAGCCTCAAAGAACACAAGAATTCCATCTCTAAGGAAAGCATTTTGGAGTCTCTCAGTTTGTTCTCTCTCAACAATACAGCTTGATGGTTGAACAGTACAAAGCTAAGATGTATCTATCAAGGCTATTTTGAAAAGTGGTCGTATGTGTTAAATATTCAGTGCAATGCGGTTTGCCTTTTTGTCACAAAAAAAAAAAAAAAAAAAAAAAGATGCTTAGGTATCCCAAGAATGGGAAGACTTCTGGTTCCATGTAACAAATGGCCCTTTTAGATTCAGTCTCAGACAAATATCTCACCAAGTATAGAATTCCCAGCAGTAGCAAACAATATAATCTGCCACTTTTTATGAATTTATCCTCTTTATGTATGAAGAGGTTCTTCGACAAAGAGTATCAGAAATAACTCAACATATTTCAGGTATGTAGAGAAGATCCCTGCAACAACAACAACTAGTTGACAGAGGATATAATTGGAACCCTATGGTGCTTTCATTACCTTGGCTGAAATTCTGGCCTGCATATTTATACCTGCCTCTGGAAATTTCCACTACATGCATCTGACGAACTGGGTCTTTGCCCCCGAAAGCTTATGCTCCAACACTTTGGTTAGTCTATAAGGTGCCACAGGACTCCTCACCACTTTGGCTGAAATTGTCGGTTCTGTGTCAAGGGTATTTGTGAAGCCTTAGTGGGCTCTGATTTCCAGAAAGTTCTCAAAACTCAGTTGCAGAAGGGGTCTGCACTCCAAAACTGGGAATATGCAGAGACCATATTGAAGAAATGTGTAAATTGTAAGATATGTGAATTAGTTGGGTGAAACTAATTTTTTGTTAGAGGTTGTGTCTATGTACATCATTTTCCTTGGATTGTTGCATCTTTCCTCAAAGAGTTGGCCTTCCTGATTTCAGGAATGACATGAAAATAAGATCAAATTAAAGCCATACAGCAGTTCAATATGTTGCATGTTTAGACTGTTCTTTGCGTCTGATTTTATGCAGCTGAATCAGACACCAGTTTTGTTCACTGTCCTTCACCTTTCTCTGACTTTTAGTCCCCACACTTACAGCAAATGTTGTTTGAAGAAGCTTGTTAAAACATATAGAAAACATAGATTGCCTTTGAAAAAAGCTGTTGGGGACAAGATGGTCATCTAACGCTGATTGTATTATAGCTTTGAGAAGAGGCTACAGCGCAGTTCAAAAAGGACAGTCAGAAATAGCCCAGAGTGCTGATGAGACACCACTGGAATAAAAAATGGGTCACTTTATTATAGATGAAAGCTAAGAAAACTTGAAACAGAAATGGCAGAAGTGGAGGCTATTGCTCTCCAAAGAATGAAGCAAACACAGCTGTCAAGTACTTTCACACCAAGTACTTGAAGTTGCAGAATAGAAACTTGTTTGTAGTATGTAAATCTCAGAAATAGAATCAAGATAGCATTATCATTCACAGACTGTCCAATATATGATCAAATGGTGAGAAGTAACAGAGATGGAACTTAAATACTTAAATGGTGCCAATTACAGTGTCTGAATACCTCCAACTCTTTTAAAGTATTTGTCCTCACAATTGTCCTGTGTGGTTGGACAAATACTACTGTTATCTCAATTTTACAGATAGAATCATAGAAATGGAAAGGACCTCAAGAGGTCATAAGAACATAAGAACAGCCGTACTGGGTCAGACCAAAGGTCCATCTAGCCCAGTAGCCTATCTGCTGACAGTGGCCAGTACCAGGTGCTCCAGAGGGGGTGAACTGAAGACAATGATCAAGCTATTTGTCTCATGCTATCCATCTCCAGCCTCTGTCAAACAGAGGCCAGGGACACCATTTCTATCCCCTGGCCAATAGCTTTTTATGGACCTAACCTCCATGACATTGGATCTCCAAGTCCAATTTAATCCCCTGCCCTTGCGGCAGGACCAAGCACTTTCTAGATCATCCCTGACAGGTGTGTGTCTAACCTACTCTTAAATATCACCAGTGATGGAGATTCCACAACCTCCATAGGCAACTTATTCCAGTTCATAACCACCCTGACAGTTAGGAAACAGAGACTAAAGGATTAGCCCAAAGTCAACAAAAAGCCAGTCTTTGTGGAGCAGGGAGTAGAACTTGTCTTCCATGTCCAGGATACCACCTGAACCACTTGCCCATCGTTGTGGATTTATAAGTTGTCTTTCTTAGCATTTCACTCAACAATAATTCCCATGCTAGGAGTCTGAGACCCCAGATATGAAGCTTTGTTCAGTAATTGAAAGCTACTTTGGATTACCTGTTTCACACTTTTATTATATTTAAAAAATATAATGCTAGAAATATTAGGAGAACTCATGAATTTACTTAAAAACAACAAATGGTCTGGTAGCACTTTAAAGACTAACAAAATATGTAAATGGTATAATGAGCTTTCATGGGCATAGCCATAGATGAGTGGGCTGTGCCTATGAAAGCTCATGATACCATCTTCATGTTTTGTTAGTCTTTAAAGTGCTACCAGACTATTTCTTGTTTTTTAAGTTTATCCTGTATAGACTAACTTGGCTACCCCACTGAAGCTCATGAATTTACTGTACAACAAGTCTGACAGCTGAGTCTATTTATAATTATTATGATTTGAGTATTTTAAGTTGCTTAGAGAAATTTTCTCAGGGGTATACTATTTACAGCTAATAGAAAGTGGTATGAAATTAGATACTTTTGAAATTTCAACTCATCACATTCAGTATGTATCAGTAAATTTTCAATCATTTGGGTATGAGTACTAAGGAACATACTTTTGGGGTCTTTATCTACAATATATATTAGAGCATTTGTCTGTCTATTTGTGTGTTTGTTTGATCAATAACTTCTCCTAAATGGTAAGAGCTAGGATCTCCAAATTCTGTATACAGTTTCCTTTTATCATAACTTGAGCAAATTAAGGTTTGGTTGTGCCAGGAAAATGGGATGTGCCTAGAATGGGATTGCTTCTGATAAAATCAAACAGAAAAGAGACAGACTCACCAGGCAGATGAAAAAGACTGGTTGGGGGTGTTTCCTCTCCACCCCATATTCATACAGGGATGTCACTGACTGTCCCCTTTCATCAGGGAGTGAGGGGAAAGTGCACAGTTAGCTGCATTCCTGACTCTGGCTGGGTAGCGCAGATGGCAAATGAGCACTTTGCTTTCCTGACAGGGACAGAGGGCGGAAGAGCAATCAGCTTTGGTATGGATCTCGAGGGATAGCTTCGCCCCCTACTCTCCCTGCACTCCTCCCTAAATACACTCACACAAACCAACCCTCCACCCTGAGTGCCTCTTCAACCCCAACCCTAACTCCTGCACCCCCTACGTCAAATCCCTTGCCTTGACTCCCTTCTCACTTTCCAACTCTGACTCCAGGACCCCCACACTTTCAGGTCCTTACCATGAGCCCCCCCATGTCTCCAGGCCCCAGACACCTGCCCTGAACCCTTCCTAACCCTCCAACTCTGAGTCCTGTACACCTGCAGTCCCAAGCCACTGTCCTGACACCTATACCTCCCCATATACCTATCCCCTGCCCTGAGTCTTTCCCCCAACCATTTCCAACCCCTTGCCTTGAGTCCCCTTCCCCCACACCCATATTTTAATTTCTTACAGGTACTGTTGTACCACTCCACCCCCCATAGTTCGTTCCCTGAGAGCACCTTCCAGAAGGGACTGCAAGTTACTTTCACCCCCTGGAGAAAGATGAGCCAGAAAAATTGGATGAACCTTCAGTAGGATTGCTTCTCAATAAACCTTACAGAAAAGAAAGAAAATGGAGACATTTGGAGTACTGCTCTGTTTTGACACAGTTAAATCAATGCTTAAGGTTTGACAACTAGAAGAGAATGTCAATATGGTTTGCAATAACTAAAGCCCATTTTTATTAAAACATAATAAATTAAAACAGTTCATAGGTATGAAGGAAAAAATATATTTGATGGAATTCCCATTTTAAAAAATTACTAAAAAACAATCAGATGAAAACATTTTAACATTTCCGTTTAAAAATAATCCAAAGTAAAGATTAATTTTGTAAAAATAGCACAGTATTTTAAAAAAATAGTCATTCAAATAAAGAATGTACATTTTCCTTTTATTTTAAAAAAGATGAGGAAAGGACCCATGCAATGCCAGGTAAATGTGCTAGTCATAAATAAAAAAAGTTGCAGTTACTTAAAAAAATGACTCTTTGCAAAGAAGTCTGAGAATTCTCATCTGTGGTGTCCACAACCCTTCTATGTAAGGATATCTCTTTGGTGGAGCATCTCAAGTGGTTTTCTTCAGCTGTATATATACTAAAACCCTACCAGCTTCTATTAGTGTCGGTGAAAAGTTTCTGACAGAATCGTTTATTTGCTGAAAACTGCAATGTCAGAATGACTGAAATGATTTACAAATTTACCATGAATCTGCCAAATAGTTTCAGTCAAATAATAATAGTAGTAGTTTGGGTTAGATTTACCCATGTCTCTCTAGTCTCAGGTGGATTCCTAAATACCAGAATCTTGACTATTCTGGAATGGGCTTTTTGTGTTTCCTGTTAAAGCGATTCCACTTTAGTGAGAAAGATTCTATTGTCGGAGGTCAGAGCACCTGCCTGGGAAGTCAGAGTCCTTCAAGTCCTTGATCCAGAGTAGGAGTTTGAGCATCACTGGATCTCCCTCATCCCAGGTTGGTTTTGGCTGTCGGGTATAAAGAGGGCTCCTCCTCTTCATCTGGTTTTATGAAGCCAGCCCTTTTATTCCCTTGGTTTTTATTTTAAAAGGGTTAAAAATGCCCAGAAATTAAACATTTCATTTGATCCACAACAACAATTGTGTTCACTTTTTCAGTTTGGAAAAAAAAAAGAAAATTTTTCAGATTTGGTTGGGGTTTTTTAGAATTGTTAGTGAATCCTAAAAAATCAGCTTTAGTTCCTTCCTTTAGCCTTCAAGGTCTTAACAAGAGTTAAGTGAGAAGGAAGTGATAGTGTGTACAATGGGAGGTGTAGGGCTGTTACACTACACACTCCTGGTGGCATGTAGGGTACATGCTGCAGTGAACAGCAGGCTGTATCTGTTCTGTCGTGTAGCTACACAGGTTAGTGCAAGGCTCTGTTATGGAGAAAGCAGCTGGGAGGCAGAGGGACACGATACTGGCAAGAACAGCAGTGTAGCTAGGGGAGGCAATGCTTTGGTAACTAGGCCATATATCCACAGGGTTCAGGCACAGTCCTTATTCTCCTCACTAAGCACTGCCTTACCATCTACACTGCTGTCTCCATGCTGGGGAGATATTATATGTACTCTATACTCCACCAAAGGATCCTGTAGTATCAATGTGCCTTTAGAAGCTGCACAGTTCTAGATTAGTACATTTTCTGTTTGTCCATTCCCATTAAATTACAGATTAGCATGTCTCTTTAGTGCAGTGGGAGAGGTAATCTGGTGCACAGTCAGTTTCTGTATTGACTGCTCACATACCCCCCAAGCCTGCATAATCACCTCTGCTGGATAGGGCCTGCACTGTGTTTATGAACTGCTCAAGTGTGAGACATGTTTTTGATTCTTCACTGTTTCACTGTAATGTAAAGGGTGTAAATAAATCAAGTGTGTAACTGCAAGTAATATTAACATTTACAAGTGCTGTGCAACATGGTGTGTGGGAAGTATACAGAAAAAAGTGTTTTTGTTTTACAGAGGTATTTTAAAAAATACAGCTGTATGCATCTGATTTATCAAAATGTAAGAAATAAATTTCTTTCCTGAAATAAATATGTTATCGTTTGCATGTTGAAAGTACTAAATTAAAGCATAAAACAAGTACAGAAGATACTTTTACATATACAGTTACGTAAGTTCTTGAGCTTCAAAAACTAAGTAGGCTGTTTGACTCTGTGCTGGAATTCTAACCTGCCAACTCTGCCAGCTTCAGAGCTTTGTTTTTAACCCCTTGTTCAGTTCTACACTTCAACAAAACTGATCTGCTTTGTATTTGACCTGGCTTCTGTAGATTGAGCTATGTAAAGTGTTTTCTTTTTCGGGGATGAAACTAAGAACTTTGCAGAAGTTATATTGCCTTGGCCCTTGATCAAAGAAAGCTTTTGTTACATGTTTAAAAGCCAATCACACATATAAGTTTATAGTTAGAAGGGAAAGATTGATAAAATCTTTTCCCTAGATAGATGGTAGTTTTCATGTGTTCAATAAAATTAAATAACATACCAAAATAATATTTAAAATATACAAGATTTAATAATGTAATAATTCTGTGTAATCAAATAGAGATATTTTTTCTGCTTGCTTCCTGAAAACTTTCCTTTTTCTCATAATACCCTTAAGAAAAGTAATAATTCCATTTATATTAGCTGTGTTTTAGAGTGTTTACTTTATATGGCACTGTAGCTGGGGTGAAAAGGTGGATAAAGAGAGCTTTATTTTCTACATAAAATGTTTTCTTAGTTTTAAGAGCTGCTGTAAACAAGATTTTATTAGTGTTTGTAATATATTCCAAAATATATATTTTTGAAAGAACTAAATCTTTCCTTATTGAGATTTAATACTTTGTAGTGCCCACATGTATTCTAGGCTTTCAGTTCTTCTGACAGGAAATAGAGCACTAATCATGAATCTTAATTTTATTGTTTTAAACTTCTGTTCCCGTTAAAAAAATAAAAATTGTAAATTCTGTTTGCACTCGCTTAATTCACATTTTACTGGATCACCAGTCAGGCATCATCAGTGGCACTTAATATTAGTGGCAGGCAAAACAAAAAAAACCCAAAAGGACATGCCTGTAGAAGTATTTAAAAGGAAACAAAATACCCAGTCGTAAATTGGCACAACTCTTCCAAAATGGGTGTGCCTCAAAGTCTTTTCCAAACTGAACACAGATATATAAAAACAAAGAGCAAACAATAACAACTGAAAGTTTTCTTTTCCTTTCTTCCAGTAGAGCTCTTTAGCCTAGCTAGTTCCCTCAATTTCATGCCCTTCAGTAAAGAGGGAATTCTCCCTGTAAATACCCAGACACCTATCCCAGCAGACCTTAGTAGAACCCCACATTGCAATCCTGTTTTCCATTAAGACAACAGCATTCCTCCTGCCCTATTCTCTGGTATGGTGGGAAGGATTGTCTGGAAGTCTCTATCACCAGCTTGATTACTCACATCTGAGGAAAGCTGTGAGCTTTAACTCACCCTACTTCTTAAATGGTGTTTTCAAGCTCCTAAGCAGATTTCAGTAACACAGGGAATTTCTAACACTATTTTTTTTTCTTGAAACCACTTCTATTTATATTTAGGTGACTGTTACCTTTCTCACAGCTATTTATTTGTTTAAGTCCCCCTCTCACTCCTTACAGGTCTGTTACAGTATCCTTATACTAAAATGTATGCAACAAATTATTAATCTGTTTTAGAAAGAAAATATCACTGTTCTTTAATTGTGCTATTACAGTTTATATACAGCTCAGCTAAATTGGTTGTTCAACTTTTCCCTTCACAAATATTAGGTGTGTGTGCGTGTGTGTGTTGTGTCCTCATTCTGTTTGCCATTGTGTAGGGAGAGAAGCGAAGCAAAAGAAGATGGGAAGAGGAAGAAGAAAAAAACAATGAACTCACAAAATTTTGAAACAATCTCAATGAACTGTGGAGAAACCAATAAGAGTATCTCAGATACTTTTCAGTCTCAGGGTATGAATTACTGCTGCTTTTAAAAATATTGTCACATACTCATGTACCATGAGACTGAATCTGGGGGTGTGAAGAAAGCCCAACACTATAGACACGATAGCCTTATGAAATGCTTATAAAAATTTAGCAGCACAGGCACCAGACTTATTTCTCAACCTGTATTATGACAACTCCCCAGGCCAGTAGGTGAGTCAAATTCAGGAAGTCTACTGTACAGTACCTCTATTCAGCCACTGTAATGTGAAAGAGTTAAAGCATGTAACATCTCAAATATTATCCTAAATCCTTCCAGTGTTTTAGCATTAGCCACAGTATACTGGCAGAAGGAGGCAAATATACATTGGATTTTTGCTGCTTGTTAACAGAAGGTGCCTTCTGTTGAATATAGAAGCTTAGAGCTGACAAACCAGTTTGGTATTCTTTAATGAAAGAGAATACAGTTAATCTGTGTATACTTTCTTTGACATGGTTATGCACTTAATAGTGCTGCACAGATGGTATAAGCAGTGAACGCTGATGTCTGACTGTAATTGATCCTATCAACAATGACATACCTTGAACTGGGCTGTATCACTTTACGTCACATATGGTTAATTAAGTAAAAACCCAAATACACTAAGGAGATTTTCATGTTTATGCTTAGGAAAACAGTCTAGACAGGTGTTAATGTAAATGAAGTTAGTACTTGTCAAAGGTGAAATACTCCATATGTAACCCTGCTTCAGTCTGCAAATAAATACAGTTTATGTTTTCCTTCACAATGTTGCCTCTGGAGAGCTGAAGTGGAAAAGCCGTGTGCCTTGTCATATATTCTGGGGAACTACTTAAAAACAATAAAACTCTTAAGGAGTATTCAACTCTTATAAAACTATATAAAAATCTTAAGAGGTATTCAAGTAGGTTCCTTCCTTGGATTTACCATTGCCCTCCTAAGGGTGCAGGCAATTTTGCTCCACAATATTCCTCTCCCCCCTGCTGGCCACCATAAGCAACAATTGTCCTTCTCCCAGAGTCACTTACAGAATGTGCTAGTAATTATTCTTTCCCAACTAGTATGGTAGTTATTGTAGGGTTTATTTTCTTGTTTCAACAGAATCATAGAACAGGGATCCATCATCTGTAACAATGGACTCTAAGAAGAGAGCAGAATTCAGAAGGTGCTCCCACCTACCCCAGTGTCTGTTGCAGAATATCATGAGCTGAATTATTTTGTATTAATGAAACAGAGTCTTGTACACCTTTTCTTCACAGCCTTTGACAGGACTTGGTTCTGTTCCTTCAGTCTTGATAGTTGTGCATGTTTCTATCATGGGTACTTGTCTGTCTGCCCATCATTCTCTGGATAGTTCCCTCACAAACCTCATCCCTGCCTCACTAAGTATAGGGCTCTCCCTCTGTGTCAGACCTCAGCAACCACTGGTATTTTTCTCACTTTCCATTATATGTGCCCTAGCCCACGGTAAAGTTTGAACTGCCTTTGAACTTTCAATCTCATATAATCTGGTGCACTCTGGCTTTGAAAGGATCCTAACATTTACTGTAGGTTAAACAGAAAAAGTTAAATGTGAAACTAACACAAAGTTTGAGAAAGGGGTGATAACTAGATTCAGGGTAAGTGATGAAACGTAAGGTATTCTCTAGAGGTACGTCTATACAGCAAAGTTATTTCAAAATAACTTAGTCTGCGCCTACAAAGCAGGCAGTTATTTCGAAATAATGGCAAAATACTGTCAAGGTGGAGGACTTCTTGCTCTGACTCTAATTGTATGAGGAGTAAGGGAAGTTTCAAAATGTGCTGTGTAGATGCTTCCAATTTTGAAATAAACCATTTTGAAATAAGCTATGCAATTGATGTAGCTCAATTTGTGTAGCTTATTTTGAGTTAAGCCCTGATGTGTAGATGCACCGTAAGTGAAAGAAAAAGATATTTCTGGCGGATACAACCAAGGCTTGAGTTAACTAATCTATACATATATTTTAAAAGGATGGAAACAATTGCCCTATATAGCATGCTGTGTTGTGTTGTTAAAATAATTATGGCAAATCTTACACTGCAGTATATAGTTAAGTATTTTATGTAGGATAACATTTTAAAATAAAATGCTGTATCTTAGAATTCATTTGCATTGAAGAGTTGATGTTTAGAATCTTGGTGTAATTTATTATGTCCATCACAAAATTCTTGAAAATTTGCAGATGTTTGGATCTGAGGTGTTGCATGGAAATATTATAGGGACAGAGAATAAATATGAAATCCATGTTTATACCTGAAATCCCTCAGTTCTCGATGTGTTGGAATCAAGCGTTTAGTTCAGGCCCATTGCTAATTGAAAGTTTCAACATTTCTCGCTTTGTTGTGGATAATAATCAACATTGAAAACTTCTGACATATCCCCACTTTGTGTTTTTTTTTCCTCATACTGTTCATGTGTGATGGACAAGAACATAGAGTAAGGGCCCAGGAAAGAAAATACACTATTTAATGAAGAATTGCTTATTTTAAGTAGCCAGTTAACACAAGCAAATGAGTTAGTGTAATAAATGAATCTAATTATAAGGATTTGAAAATATTTATGTAGATTAATTCACATGAAGCATAAGATACTCAAAGTGTACATTGTTGGCACTGAATTCTAAAACACAAAATAAAAAGTAGGACTAATTACAATGTTGGAGGCAGCCCAGGACTGTGTGTGTGTGTTTATATCCTTGTCAATAAAGACTTTCAAAGCTTTTGTGTGATAGGATTAATTAATATGAATATTCCATAGAATGTAGCATTTACATTCTGAGAATTTACAACTGTCTCATATTAAGAGGCAGTTAAATGGGAGATAACATTTATACAATTTCTCTACTTTTTTCTAGTCATGGGTAATTCTTAAGTAATCAGAGGTTCAGCTTCAATATATGCTTACTGTCTAGAATGACCATCTGAATAATTTGCAACCCCCCTTGATCCTGCAGAATTGGGCTAGTGATCTTATAACAACAGGATTCCTGGGACTTCCTGGTTGGGTGTGTCTAGACTACAGGGTTTTTTTAAACAAGTGGCCTTTTTTCAAAAAAACTTCCCCTGGGTCTAGACTGCTGCCGTGTTTGTTCAAAATTAAATCGAAAGAACACTGCAGTTTTTTTCAACCACCGTAAACCTACTTTTACGAGGAATAAACACCTTTTTTTGAAAGTGCTCTTTCAAAAAAAGGTGTTATGTAATGCAAACTGTGCTTTTTCGAAAGAGAGCATCCAGACTGCCTGGGTGCTCTCTTTAGAAAAAGTGGCTTGCTTTTTCGGAAGTACTGGTTGTAGTCTAGACGCTCTTTTTCGAAAGAGGCTTGTAGTCTAGACGTACCCGTTTTGATACAACTTGAAATGGTTAAGTGCAAAGACAAAATTATATATAGGGAAAAAACAAGTTGATCACTTTCAAAACTTTAAGGCTGTGTCTAGATTGGCATGATTTTCCGGAAATGCTTTTAACGGAAAAGCATCCATGCCAATCTGGAGCGTCTAGATTGGCATGGATGCTTTTCCACAAAAGCACTTTTTGCGGAAAAGCGTGTCTAGATTGGCATGGAAGTTTTTCCGCAAAAAAGCCCCGATTGCCATTTTCACAATAGCGGCTTTTTTGCAAAAACAAATCTGAGCTGTCTACACTGGCCCTTTTGCACAAAAGCTTTGCGCAAAAGGAACTTTTGCCTGAACGGGAGCAGAACAGTATTTCTGCAAGAAGCACTGATTTCTTACAGTAGGAAGTCAGTGCTTTTGCGGAAATTCAAGCGGCCAGCGTAGACAGCTGGCAAGTTTTTCCGGAAAAGTGGCTGTTTTTCCAGAAAAACTGGCCAGTCTAGACATAGCCTAAGAGTTTTATTATGGGAGGAAGGAAACTTCACCTAACTGACCTATACTTACTTTTTCTGCTCCATGCTTCTCAACCTGAAGAATTCAGTACTATCTTCGGTAGTGACCTTTTATATCATTCTGGTACAAAATCTTTTTCCCCCTGTCTTTTCTGGCTATCCCAGGAATTTTCCTGGAAAAGCTATGCCGCATACAAGGAACGCATCTGCTTTTTCAGAACAGTTTCTGAAAAAGCAAATGTGTTCTTTTGGCATCCTTGTATTCCTCATTCTATGAGGAAGAAGGGATGTTCTGAAATAGAAGGTTTTTTTGAAAAAAAGTGGAAAAAGTTAAAAGGGAGATAACATTTATACAATTGTCCTTTTTTGATTTTGCAGTCTAAACATCCGTAGTCTCATTGTGTGACATAAAGTGGGAGTTTTCTCCTCCATTTCAGATAACTTATATTGTGCTATAGTTACCTTACATGAAAGCAAGAAGGCAACTGAAAATTTAATTTGTCACTACTAAAATGTAGTATTTGATGAGTATTATAGCTAAGCGTTCCTGCCCACCCCTCATTAGTTTTATCAGCAAAGTTCGAGGTCCTTCCTGATTTGACACTGGTTTTGCTGTGATATAGCCAACTAGTTTGCTGCTAGTAACCAATAACCCCAAAGTTCCTTCATTCTTTTTTGGACTTGTAGTCTTATTTGGAAAAAATGTTGAAAAATATGTTAAGCCTTTGTATTGAAATGTTTCTTTATTTGTAGATTCAAAGTACTATTATGCATGTTTATATAATATGGAACTTGTTAAGAGTATGTTTATACAGTAATAGAAATGCCCCATAACAGTCATAGGACGCACAAGAATATTTCATAAAATGGGATCTTGTGTTTTTTGTATTATATAGAATAAGACAGCATCAAACAGTGACTAATTAAAAAAAAAAGCATACCAATTTTCCTCCAAATTTTCAGACCCTTAAGGCCATGGAGGTTTTTTTAATTCCTTTTAAAATGGAATTCATATACTACAAAATATTTGTATGGGAGTTGTACTTGAACTTAAACTGTAGCTTCAAAACCATTTAAGTTTGATTGCGAATATGATTTAGAATTAGAAGAGCAAGAAAATCTAACTAATAGCATATTACGGAAGGGCAGATTTAGCTTCTGCTTATTATATATAATGGAGGTGAACCCTTTCTTTTCCTGTTGGCTGTCTACACACTGGCACCCTTTTCCGTAAAAGGGATGCTAATGAGACACTTCGGAATTGCAAATTCCGTGGGGGCATTTGCATTAACATGGCTGTTGCTTTTTCTGGCTTGGGGTTTTGCCAGAGAAAAGCGCCAGTCTAGACAGGATCTTGTGGAAAATAAGCCCTTTTCCGGAAGATCCCTTATTCCTACTTTCCCTTATTACAGCAATGTTTTTATTTTTAAGTACATTTAAAGCATAATTATCCTTTGTATGTGTTGTTTAAAAAAATAGAAGCCATAATTGTTTTTTCAAAGTGAAAACTGTATTCGGTCATGTGTTTAACTGTAAAACAATAAAAAAATGTAGGCTGTGAAATTATGTAGCTCTCCACTAATGCCAGATTCAGCAAGAATAAGGTATTTAAGCATATGCCTAAGCATATGAATAATCCTGAGTGTAACTACTTTCATGGTCAAAGTTAATCATGCGCTCAATCAGAGCCTGAATTAAGAAAACAGTGCTGAGAAGAAAGCTATTATCCTGAACCTGGGTCCAGTAACCATAGTTGAGAGCAGAAATTATACCCCAAGTTCTAGAATATATGATGCTCCTTTCCCCTGGAATGACATCTCTTTCTCAGAGGAGTAGCTGTGTTATTCTGTATCTGTACCACCATGCATCTGATGAAGAGGTTTTGACTCACAAAAGCTTATGCCCAATAAAATGTTAGACTTCAAGGTGCCACAGGACTCCTCTTTATCTCTCTTTCTGTGTACCAAAAATCTTCACTCTCCTCCTCCATATCTTTCCAACCAATTTATTCCACAATCCCTATCAAAATACTTCTTTTCTCTTTACATTATAGTCCTTCCTACATAGATTACGATATGCTACAGGATGTAGAAACTCCAGAAGCAGTTATAACAGCTCATTAGAGTCTTTTTTTTTTATCTCATAGACTATTTTTTTATCCCACCAGGAATGAAATCATTACTTGATATAGAAAAGAAAATAAACTAGTCCACATTTGTGAGACACCTGGCTCCTAGCCAGGCAAAAGAGAAAATAAGGCCAGGGAATTTTTTAGCTACATGGTAGAATGGAGGTAATGTGAGAGAAGTACAAGAACAAATGACCCATGGTATTCTGGATATATTCTTTTAAGTCCCATGCCCCGGGGGACCTAGATTACACCCTGAGCCCTCCAATCATGTGGCTTCCATTAGTTTAGCTGTGATTGGGCAGTGAACTACATTCCCTGTGAGCTTCATTGTGCCCTATTCACTATAAAAAAAATAAAAGTCCATTTGTGAAAGATGGTGGGAATAAAAATGGCCAGCATGGTTTATTTTATATTTTCAGACAATAGTTAGAGTTCAATTTATTTTTAACTTCTTACCTAGTTTGAACTAGGGTGGCTAATGTAGCCATTCGAACTTGCAAATGAAGCCTGGGATTTAAATATGCCGGGCTTCATTTGCATTTTCCCAGGTGCTGTTATTTTTAAATGCCCGGTAGTTTGAACTACCTGACCGTGGCTATATGCGGCACGGGCTAGGTAGTTCGAATTAAAGCTCCTAATTCAAACTACCGTTACTCCTCCTGCAATCAGGAGTTCGAACAGTGTAGACATACCCATAGATAGTTTCTTATGAAAACAAAAAGCCAACGAATAATCCTGGGGCACCTTAAAGACTAACAAAAATATATAGAAATCATGAGCTTCCATGGGAAAACCCACTTCATCTTGTGATTCTATATACTTTTGTTAGTCTCTAAGGGTATGTCTACATAGCAAATAACAGCCATTATTTTGAAATATCTTTACTAGCATCTACACAGACAAACCATTATTTCAAAATTAATTTGAAATAGCAGAGCGCTTATTTCGAATTTGATAAACCTCATTCCATGAGGAATAACACCAAATAGTGGAGCGCTTATTTAGAATTTGGTAAACCTCATTCCATGAAAAATAATGCCAAATTCAAAATAGCTATTTCAAAATATGTTCTGTGTAGACACTTATATCGAAATAGGGGGCCTCCAGCCTTCCCAGGGTGCCCTGGTGACCACTCGAACCTCAACCAAGAACACCTCTCTCCCTCCCCTCTCCCCAGAGCCCTTAAAGGGGTTGATTCTGGCCACAGTGCCTTTGCCAGCCCAGAGCCAGCAGTCACTGCCCCTATCCCAGTGGCTTCAAAACATGAGCCAGAAAGCCACTGGCAGCCAGCCCTCCACCACTCCCCAGGAGCAGTCTGCCAGCTCCCAGGAGCCTGCAAGGGCCCAGAAAAGGTGGGCACCTTCCTGGTCCAGGGTGGAGATCGTAGACCTTATTCAGGTTTGGGAGGGATGCCCCCAAAGTCTATGATCTTCCTCCACTAGATGGGGGAACGCAGCCATCTATGGCAGGATAGCTGCCAGCCTGGCCACCAAAGGCCACATGCGAACCCAGGAACACGTTTGCATGACAATCAAGTTGGTCCAGAGAGCAGCTACCTTGAGCCCTGAGCTTACCCTCCCCATTCTTCCTCTTTCTTCCCCCTTCCAGCTCCCTCCTCCCAGATTTCCCCCTCCCATCTACCACTCTCTCGTCTCCCCTCTCCCGCTTCCTTTCCCAATCTCACCAGAGTTTCATTCCCCACCCCCCAGTTTTGTTAAATAAAGAGAGTTTGTGTTCATGAAAATACATGTATTTTATTTAACATCAGGAAGGGGAGTTGGGAAAGGGTAAATGGAAGGATGTGAGGGAGGAATGAGACAAGAACCCCCCGTGTGGCAGACCAGGGAGGCTCTTAGTGCTCCTCAGGGTAGAAGCTCTCTTGCAGGGCCTCCTGGATACTGACAGCCCCCCGATGGACCTTCTGGATGGCAGCCTGCAGAAAGTGCAGCCAAGCTCTCAGCAACACGTCTACAAGAAGCACCAGAGTGCCCGGGGCAGGTCTGGCTCCGTGTTACAGAGTTCCTGCTTCTCCACGTGGGAACTAATGATAGGCCAAGAATGACCTTGAGCGGGTTACTGCGGATTATGTAGTGCTGGGAAGAAGGATCCAAGAATTTGGAACGCAAGTGGTGTTCTCGTCCATCCTCCCTATTGAAGGGAAAGGACTGGGCAGGGATCATCGAATTGAGGATGTAAATGCGTGGTTGCACAGGTGGTGTCGCAGAGAGGGCTTTGGTTTCTTCGACCATGGGACTCTGTTCCGGGCACAAGGATTGTGAGGAAGAGATGGGATCCACCTAACAAAGAGAGGAAGGAGCATCTTCGCGGGCAGGCTTGCAAACCTAGTGAGGAGGGCTTTAAACTAGGTTCGTCAGGGGACGGTGACCAAAACCCTGAGGGGAGTGGGAAAGTCGGATACCAGGAAGAAATGCAGAGAGGAAGGAGCAAGAAAGGAGGATCCCTGTTTCGAATGGAGAAGATAGGGCAATCAACTGGTTACCTGAAGTGTTTGTACACTAATGCGAGAAGCCTGGGCAACAAACAGGAAGAACTGGAGGCCCAGGCCCAGACCAAGAAACATGATTTAATTGGGATAACAGAGACTTGGTGGGATGACTCGCATGACTGGAGCGCTGCAATGGAAGGGTATAGACTGTTCAGGAAGAACAGGCAGGGGAGAAAAGGAGGGGGAGTTTCACTATATGTAAGAGAGCACTACGATTGCTCTGAACTCCAGTATAAAGAGGGAGAAAAACAAGTTTAAAGTCTATGGGTTAGGTTTAAAGGAGCAAACAACAGCAGTGATGTTATGGTTGGTGTCTGCTACAGGCCACCGAATCAGGTGGATGAGGTAGATGAGGCTTTCTTCGGACAATTGAGCGAAGCTTCCAGATCTCAGGCCCTGGTTCTTGTGGGGGACTTTAAGCACCCTGACATCTGTTGGGAAACCAATACGGCAGTACACAGGCAATCCAGGAAGTTTTTGGAGAATGTTGGGGATAACTTCTTGACACAAGTGCTGAATGATCCGACCAGGGGCCATGCGCAGCTTGACCTTCTGCTCACAAACAGGGAGGAACTAATAGGTGAAGTGGAGGTGGGTGACAACCCTGGGAAGCAGTGATCATGAGATGGTAGATTTCAGGATCCTGACCAAAGGAAGAAAAGAGAGTAGTAAAATACACACCTTGGACTTCAAAAAATCAGATTTTAACTCCCTCAGAGATCTGATGGGCAGAATCCCCTGGGATGCTAACATGAAGGGGAAAGGAGTCCAGGACAGCTGGCAGTATTTTAAAGAAGCCTTATTGAAGGCACAGAAAGAAACCATACCGACACGCAGCAAGAGAGGCAAACATGGTAGGAGACCGGATTGGCTTACAGGGGAAATCCTTGGTGAACTTAAGCACAGAAAGGAAGCTTACAAAAAGTGGAAAATTGGACAAATGACCAGGGAGCAGTTTAAAGGTATAGCTCGAGAATGCCGGGGGGTTATCAGGAAGGCGAAAGTGCAAATGGAATTGCGAATGGTTAAGGATGTGAAGGATAACAAGAAAGGTTTCTACAGGCATGTTAACAAGAATATGATCAGAGAGGGTAGGCGGCCCCCTAATGGATGAAGGAGGTAACCTAGTGACAGATGATGTGGGGAAAGCTGAAGCTCAATGCTTTCTTTGCCTCTGTAGTCACGGACAAGGTCAGCTCCTGGACTTCTGCGCTAACTGATGCAAGATGGGATGAAGATGGACTGCCCGTGGTGAGTAAAGAACAAGTTAGGAACTATTTAGAAAAGCTAAACGTACACAAATCCATGGGCCCGGATTTAATGCATCCGAGGGTACTGAGGGATTTGGCAAATGTCATTGCAGAGCCTTGGGCTATTATCTTTGAAAAGTTGTGGAGATTGGGAGAAATCCCGGATGATTAGAAAAAGGCAAATGTAGTTCCCATCTTCAAAAAAGGGAAGAAGGACGATCTAGGGAACTATAGGCCGGTCAGTCTTACCTCGGTTCCTGGAAAAATCATGGAAGGGATCCTTAAGGAATCCATATTGAGGCACTTGGATGAGAGGAAAGTGATTAGGAATAGTCAACATAGATTCACAAAGGGCAAGTCATGCCTGACCAATCTGATTAGCTTCTTTGATGAGGTAACTGGCTCGGTGGACATGGGAAAGTCAGTGGATGTTATATACCTTGACTTTAGCAAGGCTTTTGATACGGTCTCCCACAATATTCTTGCCAGCAAGTTAAGGGAACGTGGCTTGGATAAATGGACGGTAAGATGGATAGAAAGATGGCTAGAAGGCCGGGCCCAGCGGGTAGTGATCAACGGCTCGATGTCAGGATGGTGGTCAGTTTCTAGCAGAGTGCCCCAAGGTTCGGTTCTTGGACCGGTTTTGTTCAATGTCTTTATTAATGACCTGGATGAGGGGATGGATTGCACCCTCAGCAAGTTTGTGGATGACACTAAGCTGGGGGGAGAGGTAGATACGCTTAAGGGCAGAGATAGGGTCCAGAATGACTTAGACAAATTGGAGCATTGGGCCACAAGAAATATGATGAGGTTCAACAAGGACAAGTGTAGAGTCCTGCACTTGGGACGGAAGAATCCCAAGCATAGTTACAAGCTGGGGACCAACCAGTTAAGTTGTAGTTCTGCAGAAAAGGATCTGGGGGTTACAGTGGATGAGAAGCTGGATATGAGTCAACAGTGTGCCCTTGTAGCCAGGTTGCATTAAGAGGAGCATTGCCAGCAGATCCAGAGACATCATTATTCCCCTTTATTCGGCTTTGGTGAGGCCACATCTGGAGTATTGTGTCCAGTTCTGGGCCCCCCACTACAAAAAGGATGTGGACGTATTGGAGAGGGTCCAGCGGAGGGCAACCAAAATGATTAGGGGGCTGGAGCACATGACTTATGAGGAAAGGCTGAGGGACTTGGGTCTGTTTAGTCTGCAGAAGCGAAGAGTGAGGGGGGATTTGATAGCAGCCTTCAACTTCCTGAAGGGAGGTTCCAAAGAGGATGGAGAGAGGCTGTTCTCGGTAGTGACAGATGGCAGAACAAGGAGCAATGGTCTCAAGTTGAGGTGGGAGAGGTCCAGGTTGGATATTAGGAAAAACTATTTCACTAGGAGGGTGGTGAAGCACTGGAATGGGTTGCCTAGAGAAGTAGTGGAGTCTCCATCCCTGGAGGTGTTTAAGTCTCGGCTTGACAAAGCCCTGGCCGGGTTGATTTAGTTGGAATTGGTCCTGCCTAGAGCAGGGGGCTGGACTTGATGACCTTGTGAGGACTCTTCCAGTTCTATGATTCTATGAGTGCTGTGGTGTCCTGAGTGAGGGCAACCAGAGCACTCAGAGACAAAATGCTTTGCTGTCCCTCATTGAGGTAGGCAAACAAGCAGGGAAAGCTGAGAACTGGCTGTCCAGGGTGGGTCCCTTTAAGCACAGGCTTCAGATCGCCTCAGGCAGCAACCACACAAAGTAACTCCTGATCTGATGCCCTGCCGGACCTGGTTCCGGCCAGCCTTATATGCAATTCAGCGTTCACTCAGTGTGGACGCGCTATTTCAAAATAGCAAAAAACTATTTCAAAATTCATTTTGTGTGTAGATACCTTATTTCAAAATAAAGTATTTTGAAATAACGCTGTAGTGTAGACATACCCTAAGGTGCCACAGGACTACTCATTTTTAAAGTTACAGGATAACATGGCTACCCTGAGTGATAACCCCAAGTTATATTAATATTTTACTTAGAGGCCCTAACCAAGACTGGACTCCCCTATGCTGGACACTGTACAAATGCATAGTAAGAAACGGTCCTTACCTAGACAATTTGCAGTAAAACAAAACAAGACAGACAAAAGAAAGGTGAAAATAAACTTTCTGGCAAGGGGAACTGAAGCTCACAGATTAGAGTTCTGATTCAGCAAAGCAGCTAAAAGACCGAACTTGACTTATTCTGGATAGCTACATAAGGAAGTGTCAGACTATCTAAGTGATATTCTTTAATGTTATGGCTGACTTTATGAGAGTGTGGAAGTTGTATGCAAATCTCTAGATTGGGACTGACACAGCTTATAAATGTAAGTTATCTATTAATATTTTCCTTTAGCTCATTATTTTGTTTACTTGTTCAAGAAATGCTTATTAACCCATTCTTTTTTACTTCCACAGCCATTGCTTTTACAGCCGTATCTGAAAGATGACAAAAATTACTTGCTGAATCTTAGTTTCTCTGAAAAAGTGACTTTGTTCAAATGACATTGATTTGGTTCACAAGACTCCTGTAGGTCTAATGGAAAACAAAAGAGAGGAATGATTTGGAATACTCTATTTTTAATAGCTCTCATGATTTGCAGCAGTAACTAGCAACAATATAGGGACAGATCCTGTAGGGTTGTCTACAAGAGGAAAATTTCCTACTGTTGTTAATAGTGATTCAGTTCCAGCAGTGTTAGCAGTCTTGGGAATCATCACATGATGGACCACCATTATTTTATAAACTACCTAACCAAATCCAGATAAGATCAGGTCCATGTCACACTTTTCTTAAAAGAACATATTTGTCAATTGTAGAGAAGGTTTAAGATGTACAAATAAGGCATATTGCTGTTTGTAATTATCTCTTAAAATTTAAGTGAAGTAACTAGGGATAGACTTTTTTAAACACTTGGTACACACCTCTTACCTCTCTTCTTTTATCCAAGGCTCACAGAGCATTTAATTAAGTAGCATAAAACCCTTGTGACACAGGTAATTGTTACCTCCATATTGCAGAAAGGAAAACACTATCCTTATCTAATTTAAGCTGTAGTCAATCGGGACTGACTCCATCAATTCCCTTCTCCTGGGAATAACCTAACATTTTAACCGTCTGATAAAGACCAGCATTTGGGTGATCAGAATCTCTGAAAATCAGGCCCTAACTAAATAGTTCAAGGTCATACAGTGGGATTGAAGAGTCTACTCTATCTTCCCATTACTTGTACACCTTTGCCTTACATGTTCTGATTTGCAGTCTTCTGAATTGAACCCTTTTCTAAAATGCTTCATATATATTTTATCGATCTGGAAATGAATTTTACAGTTTAAATTTAACACAATCCTTAAATACATATAGATTTTTCTGCTAGATTTTCATAAGTTTTATATTTTTTTGGAAAATGTGTATATATAAACACAGTGTTTTGAATGTATTCCTCTGTATGCCATTCCTGGCCATTTCTGAACTGCTGTTTGACAATTTTACTACCAACACTGTGGGAAGAGGTGAGGAAAAGACAGAGAGGAAGAAGGGAGTCAGTATGAGCTGATTATGAAAACACCTCAAAATCAATTGTTATGGCTAAAAAAAGTATTAATTTTTCAATTGTCACTAAAAACCTTTAAGTGTCTAGCTTTGTTGATCTTTATTTTATTCTGTGACTTAATGATTGGAATAAATTGATAAAGTTTCCTATTTTTGACTGTGTGGTCTAGAACAATAGTTCTCAATTTTTTCCATGCTGAAATTTCTGCTACACTTCCATATAGCCTGGACCACCGTCTTCTATTTAGTTATATGGACAAAGCAGGGTTGTCATAACTGCATGACATCTGTTCACAATAGGATTACCAATTTTGATTGAACTCATTCCTTGGAGTTTTCGTCACATGGTATATCTTTAATTCCTGTAGACTCAAGGACAGTCCTAGAGTGCTGGCATTCCTCAGACTAGAAGTCCCTGGTCTGTGGTAAATAATCAAGTGTATTTTGAGATAATAAAACCATTGTAGTTCACCGAATGAATCATTAGGGAAGAATTGTCAATAGTAAGTCAGGTGCTAATAAAAAACCTTGAGTCCTTTTCAAAAAGAAGACTTAAATGTAAAATCCTAAAATCTGCTGTCAACACATTCTAGGTTTGAGGAGGAGCTGATTGAAGTAATCTACTCCTATCCGAATAATATGTTTTATATGAGAGTAGCTAAAACACTGAAATTGTGACAAAATACATACACTAACACACACAATACATATTTTCACCGACTGACAGAAGAGATAATTTTGATTCAAATGTCAGTGTTCTAGTTCTATAAAATACATTTTGTTCCTAAAGTTCTGGATTACTTGAGCTATTTTTTTTTCTAGAGTGCAGTCGACAAAAGTTTTTTTAGTTTTCTTAGCTGTTTAAAAATATTAAAATAAAGTGTTGCAAAAATGTAGCACTCACAGCAAAGGAAGTCTGCAAACTGCTGTGTCTAGATTGGCAAGTTTTTCTGCAAAAGCAATTGCTTTTGCCGAAAAACTTGCCAGCTGTTTACACTGGCAGCTTGAATTTCCACAAGAACACTGACGATCTCATGTAAGAAATCAGTGCTTCTTGCGGAAATACTATGCTACTCCCGTTCAGGCAAAAGTCCTTTTGCGCAAAAGCTTTTGTGCAAAAGGGCCAGTGTAGACAGCTCAGATTTGTTTTGTGCAAAAAAGCCCTGATCGCGAAAATGGCGATCAGGGCTTTTTTGCGGAATAGCGCGTCTAGATTGGCACGGATGCTTTTCCGCAAAAAGTGCTTTTGCGGAAAAGCGTCCGTGCCAATCTAGACACTATTTTCCGCAAATGCTTTTAAGGGAAAACTTTTCTGTTAAAAGCATTTACGGAAAATCATGCCAGTCTAGACATAGCCGCTATGTTTGAAAATATAAATTAATGTTTGTTTTTACAGTCCCGCCTCCCCCAAACCAAATGTAGAAAGCTGTTTATTGTTCGGGTATTACATTAAATAGTTACATTTACCAAAAAAACCCACCAATCCCACAAACATTGGGTGAACTTCAACACCAATAAAACCTTTGAAATTCACACCTAAATTGATGTGCTCATACACTACTGTAAGTTACTTTCAGAGTACTTGTGAAATATTTGCTGTGGTTATCATTATCTTAATGAACCCCTCTTGAGTGAAACTAGCAGAAGATTGATTGCTAGGGAAATGACTGACAAAGGAGTATCTCTGAGAACTTTTTCTATTTTTATAACGGAAGTTACATTGAGTGTTTCTTGGATATTTTAAATGTTTATACCCTTCTTCTTGGGAGAATGGGGGAGAAATACTTCAGGAGAGGAAAAGGATTCTTTGAAGTTCCCAGTGGTTCCTTGAAGTTGCCAGAACTTTTGCCTATTTTTGGAATGGAAGGTGAACCCAAAACATTGGGGACCATCCTTACTGCTTTATGTAAATTGTATAAATGACAAATACCATGAAAAATATAATACTAAAAGATGTGGAAATTGATCTTTCCTCCAATTTCTTTATATAAAGAACACAAGTGGAAATAATACAAATGCCAAAAAAGTATTAACTACAAAGCAATGTCAAGTACATATAGTGAAAAGTATCTTGGATTCTGACTTAATTAAATTAGGTCATACACAACTTAATAATAAATTAGATGCTCAAACAGTACACTTGAATAGATTAGAAGTCCTTATTACTATATATTACAAATCCTATATTATTCTTTGCTTTTATTTTATTTTTGTTTGATGCAGATACTTTGGTTTGAAATAAAAATATTAGCATAGAAATATGACAAATATTTCAGTAGATTTTACTCCACTATTAATAGTATTATGCTTAAGGTCCTGCTTAATTTGCAATATTGAGAAAATCACATATTCCACAATATTAGACTTTCACTACAGTTTTGACAACAGGAGGCCCACTGTGTGCGTCAGGAGACTGACAATGAAAAATCATGGAAAAGTAATAATGGACTTTATTCCACAAATAATAATGTCTATTATTTCTTTTCCACAATTTTCCATAGCTTGTCCGCAACACAGATGAAATTTTTACAATTGTCTCACAATTCATGTAGGTTCTTAATTGTACTCTCTTGGCAAATTAAGGCTTTTCTTTTTGTCTCTTTTTATTCTGTTGAAGATCTGAATCTTTTTGTGTTCCCAAAGTTGGCTATTTTAAATATGGGGTGCTTTTTTTGTTCCTGAGCTTCATGAATACAGCAGAGTTGCAGTTGTGATGCTTTATCTAATGGTGTGATCATCTCAAGTTCCATTGAAAACCACTATTTGCAGAAGATTACGAATTTGACTGAGACTAACTTGTTGGAAATTCAGCCTTTAACTTCTTATTGCTGGAATGGGGGAGTCTTAATTTTTTTCTCCAAGTTAAAGAAAAGATTTTGGGCTATACATATGTGTTTATGAATATTGAATTTTTTAAGACTTTACTTTTTTTCTCTCCTCACTCAGCATGTTGAATACCAATTGACAATTAATGGAAGTAGCGTGTATGGGGCTGGAGAAAAACAGACTTTTTTGGTCTTTAGAAGAGCTCTGGCCATAATAATGTTAAATGATCAGAATAACAGAATATATTCTCAGTTGATATGTGCCCTTGATTTCCATTAGTGACAATGAACATTATATGTACAATGAAGGATAGAATTTGGACTCTCGATTTGTTGTCTGGTGCCCATTTGCAGTACGATCTAGCGATATTAACATTCTGATGATGGAAATCAATATACTACTCTGACCTAGTTACTTTTCACACACAGCCGCCTGGTATGAGAGTGAAAATATGGTATAAAGGGCTGGATTTCATCTTCTCATATATGCTCACATAGCTCTATTTTCCATACATGAGTTTGGAATGAGTCAAATCCCATACTTTTTTCTCAAAAACAGTCATTCACTTAGTAAGAACTACAGCATGGGAGCAAAGTAAATATGTTTGATTAAGTAACTATATTTTAAGAGATTTTAAAAAGAAAAATAAACATGCATTACATTTTTTGTGCTGTGTCTAAGACCCACAGGCTGTGTCTACACTGGCCATGAGTATTTGCGCAAGAACACTGACTTTGTATTGTACAAAATCAGTGGTTCTTGCGGAAATACTCCGATGCTCCCTCTCAGGGATAAGCCCTCTTGAGCAAGTATTCTTGCGCAAGAGGGCCAGTATAGACAGCCAAGTTAATTTCTTGCACAAGAAAGCCCGATGGCTAAAATGGCCATTGGAGCTTTCCTGAGCAAAAGAGCATCTACACTGGCACGAATGCTTTTGCGCAAAAGCATCCATGCCAGTGTAGATGCTCTCTTGCGCAAATACTTTTCCGTTAAAAGTATTTGCACAAAATGTTGCCAGTCTAGACGCAGCCACATTGTTTTAACAATGCTCATACTTAGTGTTAAACTTTTCTATTTGTATATGTTTGCCATCCCATTAAATAGGGCTTGTGGCTGATACACTCATGTTTTGGTTTGCTGAACTTGCACAATCTACTTTTGCCTACTAAACTATGTGAAGTTCAGAACAAAGGAGATGTCCTTCTTGGTCATTCTGTCTTGTTCATTTCATATTCTCATAATCTTTTTCTCTATTTCTCTAATCAACAAAAGTGCCCATAAAATAAATTTGGCCATTTTGAACACATTCGCTTAACCATGTGGAAAATCTCCATGTACTTTATAACATTATGATCATCCCTTCCCCATTGGTGGCTAGAAAATTTTTGATCATCCATTAGAGGTGAGGGGAAAGGGGGCTCCTTGGAATACAAAGGGGTCCTGACAGGCCATCAATTTGAGGCCAATACTGGTACCCTTTGGGCCTTTTAGTCTGATGTCCAGTCTGGACATAGTCTGATATCCAGTTACCCATCGTGACAGATTCTTGCAAGATGTGGGAGGAAAGACCTGCTCAGCATATCTTCTGTAAGCTTTCTTACATATTTCTCAACTTTGACTATTTCTGGTAGCCAGAAAATGAGTGGTTTTCCTTGTTACCACTGTCAAGGGATTTAAAACTGCAGCATCTATTATTCCTGACTTCTAGCACCATGGTAGTACTGATACTAATCTGTTTCCAAATCCTCCTGGTATATTTGAATAATTTGTGGGCATTCTTCTGCCAGCTGTCAACAAGTTGCTTTTAAGGCACTACCTAAACTTGTGATACCAAGGCTATGTCTACACTTCAGGCTTTTGCACAAGAACAATTGTTCTTGCGCAAAAACTTGCGGAGCATCTACACTGCACACACATTCTTGCGCAAATAAATTTACAGTAAAGTGTTGGAAAAGAGGGCTTCTTGTGCAAGAGTTATTCCTCTCCCTGCGAGGAATAAGCCCTCCTGCACAAGAGCTCTTGAGCAAGAAGGCAGTGTGGATGGGCAACAGGGGTTTCTTGCGCAAGAGAGAGTCCAAACTGCCCTGGACGCTCTTGTGCAAAAGCATATGGCAGTGTGGATGTATTTTTGCGCAAGACCTTTTTCACAAGAACTCTTGCGCAAAACAGTTCTTGCGCAAAAAGCCTGCAGTGTAGACATAGCCCAAGGGTATACCAACTAGAATTAGGTATTACATTAATTTTACTTGTCCACCAGGATCTCATAATCAGTAGCTCCATCATTGTAATTAAAAATATTTGGTTTCTATCACAGACAGTACATATCAGAAAACTTCTTCAGATCATTTTTATATTAGATATTATGTCACTCTTGTTGACAATGCTTAGAATTACATCAGCTAGTTTGGAAAAGCATCATTTCGCCAAAACTGCAATCTGCTTCCAGATTATTTCAACATGAAAGTCAAAGGCACACAACCAACATGAACTTGAGCCTTTTTCATAAATGTGGCATCCATTTGTGGTCATTTTAAAGATCATTGTGGGAAGAGGACCGATTTCAGAATGTAATTGCATACATTAAATGTGTATCTTAATTTATAGTTCAAAAGCTTCTAATTTATAGCGATTGCCTATACTAATTGGGGAAATGAGTGCATATATGGAGAGAATTGTCTGTTTATTGTCTAGTCATACTAAACGAAGGAGAAAAGATATTGACATGGGTTTCATCAGGTGCAACTTTATTATTAGATGATTGGGACTACCTGTCAGATCATAGTGTACAGTGCCGGTAATGCCTATATTTATTCAATAATTACTCCGGGGGGGGGGAGGAGGAGGAGAAAGGGAGAGGCTTTTACCAGCTCCCTCTCTTTTCCATCCTTGTCACATCATCAAATCCACTGTCAGGACTTTACCAAACCCTGGGAAAAGGGCTTCCACTCTCTCTACCACTTTTTCCATCCTGGTCCAGCAAATCCATTGCCAGGGCCTCACCATCCACCCAGCTTTGTAAGAGGTTAAGATGGGCTATAAGAATGGGAGCAGGGGGAGTTGGCTCCCTGCTGTACCAATCATAAGAGTCCACAAATGCCCCCTCTTTTCCTTGTTAAAGCCCTTTTCCAAGTCATTCACTAGGTCATTCTAAATCTGAGTATTCAGGGTTTGGTTGCAGCAGTTTATATCTTTCCCATTGCCACTAAAGCCAAAAAGCACAGATACCTTCAGTTGGCCAGGCCAGCCAATTCCTCCCCCTCTCCTCCCATACCCACACTCCCTGATTAAAGATGCCAGGAGGTTATGTGAAGAGGTATCCGATAGATTGTATATGCAACCACTGTCATGGTGTATCCAAATCAAATATAGAGTGAACACAAGTAAAAAGTGAATTCCAGTTTGAGACATTGTTCACTCCAGTATTATGGCCTGGACTTGAAAAGCAAATTCCCTTTGGAACCAGTAATATGTCTAGTTGACCTTTCTAAGTTGCATCTGCTGTACAACTGCGTGTACATTGTGCAAATACTGCTTCACATTTAACTTGTTTGACAAACTGGGCAAATCTGACTCTAATATGAATCATTTTAAGGATGTAGGGATTGACTCAATGCTTGCTGAAGTCAGTGTCAGGCTTTTAATTCACTTAAGCAGATGTTGGATGAGCCCCTTAAATGGAATCTACATCAGAACTGCAAGAGAGTATTCTCATTTTAATGTGAGTGTGTGTGTGTTTTCTTATGTACAGTTCTTTTGTGCATATTGAGATGAAAAATCAGTCTGTGCTGTAGGAAGCTGAGTTAATAGATCTGATGGTTAAAGTAGCATTAAAATGCTTTGGGCTAGATGAATTTACAACCCACTTTTAAGTGTTAATTATTCTTTATTTTGAATCCTGAGGTCCATATCCTTTGTACTATAAAATATAAAAATAAGTGCAACAGATTTTTATCAGATCAGTGTTTTCATCAGCTGCTTTTTAAGTCACCTCAATTATAATTCTTTCTTATTTTCTTGCATGGCTATTTCAGAATAGTTATTCGGAATAGTTATTCTGAAATAGCTTATTTTGAAATAGCACATCTACACTGCAGAGAAGCCTCAAAATTAGTCCAAGGCAGGCTTCCCTAATGTTACCTTAATTTAGAAGTGCTACCTTAATTTAGAGCCTCAGGGGAAACTAGGCAGGAATAGCTTAGAATGTTCCTGGTGAGGGGCTATTTCAAAATAGCAATAGTGGAGTATTTACACATACCTTATTTTGAAATAGCTATTTTGAACTAAGTGTTATTCCTTGTAGAACGATGTTTACAGATTTCAGAATAAGCTGTCTGTTATTTCAAAATAACGGAATGGCCATGTAGATGTTCACATTATTTCAAAATAATGTTAGTTATCTCAAAATAACACTGCAGTGTAGACACACTCTTTCTTACTTCCTAAAGAAATGAACAATAACTTGTAGAGGAAGTTTGTGCAATGAATTAGTTAATAGAAAATTCACACTAGATATGAAAATGTTTCATCTATTTATTTTGAACTGTGGGGCAACATTTTTGAAATTTAAAATCCATGATTATTGTTACCTGTTGCTGATGTTCAAAATATTATTCAAAGGGTTGTTTTTAAGAGTGTGTAGTAACAAGTGTGTCATTTTCTTGTGTATGTTTGTTTATTTTAAAATGCAGGCTACAATAGTCTTATAACTAAACTTGTCCATTGAGTAGCTAGGGAAGAAAAAGCTATATAACAGTTCAGTTTTCGTTCAGTCATAGGTTTTGACTTATTAATAAAAGTTCTCAGGAGGGAAAACTTGTCTTCTATCTGGCAGAAAACTAGTTAAATTTGTCCCACTTTGGGGCATATTTACAAAGATGTGTAGGCATCTAAAGATGCAGAGAGATACTTAGTAAGATTTACAAAAACAACCTGTGGGGGTTGGGTGCCTAACAATGATTGGCTTTACTGGGAATGAGATGCTTAATTTAGCTAGACTCTTTTGTAAATCTTGCCAGATACTTGTGTACCTTTAGGCACCTAAATACCTTTGTACATTTATTTCTTTGTCTCATTCAGGCTCTTTTCTGGGTTGGGTCATAGAGATCCTCTTGAGACTATCACCCGACGTGTTGATCATACCACTGAGTCCACCGATTTGTCCTCTGGGAGGCCTCCCCATGCTGTTCTGCTGGACCAGAAGCTTTGGTCCCCACAGCAAGGGCATAGTGTTGGGGAACAGTCCCCTCAGCAGAATGACATAGATGCTGGTAACAACTCTGGGGGGGCTCAGCTAAAAGGACTTGATAGCATCCAAGAGCACAGCCCTAAAAAAGAGATGAAACCCCCAAATATATTCATCTTGCTCTGTATAAAAGTTCTAAATAGAGAAAGCTCATAGAGTTCACTTTTTTTATCAGCGAAAAGAGAGATAGACACAGCTGCTGTTCCCCTCCAGGTAATTATTTACACTGGATATGATAATAAATAAAAGTGTTTTATAAAGTATAAAAAGTAGGATTTAAACTATTGCAAATGAAAACAGACAGATCAAAGCAAATTACTAATCTAAAATAAACAAAACATGCAAGCTTAGCCTAATACAATAAGAAAAATTGTTACAAAACGATTATTTCTCACCTCCTTTCAGATAAAATCCTTCAACTGAGAGCTGATCTTTTCTCTGACCTGGGTCTAACAATGTCCATCTCAAAGAGAATTGTTTTTGAAAGAAAAAAATATTAAATATTTCCTCTATGCTGAGGGTGTGTCTAGACTACAGGGTTTTTTCAAAAAAAGTGGCCTTCCCCGGTATCTAGACTGCTGCCACGTTCTTTCAAAATTGAAGGAATGCGGCAGTTTTTTTGGCTGTGGAAAACCTTGTTTTACAAGGAAGAATGCCTTTTTTCCAAAGTGCTCTTTCGTAAAAAGGTGTTATGTAATGCAAACTGTGCTTTTTTGAAAGAGAGCATCCAGACTGCCTGGGTGCTCTGCTTCAAAAAAATGGCTTGCTTTTTCGAAAGTACTGGTTGTAGTGTAGATGCTCTTTTTCGAAAGAGGCTTTTTTGAAAGTATCTTTGAAAGAGAGTCTTACTCTTTTTCCTTTTCCCCCTTTCTGTTCAAACTAATTGGACCTGATCATGCCCTTCTTCCTTTGGCCTTTCTGCAACCCCGGCAACAGAGTCCTGAAGATACTTTCTTCCTTCCTGCATGAAGCTCACAAAATTGTTTTGTTGACCTTGTATTTCCTTGTCCTTCATGTCTGACTCAGCTGTTCTTAGACAAGGGATGAACACTTCCTCTTCCACCTGAAAACAACAGATAGCAGATGATAATGGAGGTAGCTTGCTGCTGAAAACTTCAGGCTATGATCTCATAATCTTGTATTGATATTAAAAAAAATTAAATGAAACACTCTGCTAGGACCCTTCCATCACAGCTACAGAACATATGTATGTCCAGAGAATGCACATCACTTTCAGAGTTGAGTAGAATGGTGATTAATCAAAAATTAAGCAAGGGCTGCTGTTGTCCCTTCTTATTATCTTTGTTAAAAATATCACAATGTAAAATGAGACTTTGGTACAAAATGAAGTATACAGACCCTGACTGCATTAACTTTAAATCTTGTAAAGACCCATGGTCCATTAGAGTCCATGATTCCAAATTAAAAATGTAGTTGAGCTAATAGATCAACTCTTCATCTCTTATTGTATGTGATACTTAAGCCGTTACTTGTCCGAGTGCATATACCAATGAGTGCATATGTTTCATTGGCCCATACAAACAAGTCCTGTTAATTATTCTCATTCTGATAATAGTTTCTACCCAAAACTTTAAGAAAGTTTATCCTTCTGCTAATGTGATTAGAAAGTGTAAGGCCTTTTCTAATGATAATTTTTCTGGACTTCACATTGAAATGGTAATTACTTTTTATATATACTGCAAATATGAACTAACTTGTAATGATATGACAGTAACTGAAAATTACATTTCATAAATGCTTCTTGCTCACGTATGACCTAGAAAGTACATTAGATTAAACTAGAAGCTTCTTTAGTGCTATCTAAAATAACTAATAATATGCTTCTGCAGCTGGAATAAAAGTTGGTTTGAATTGCAAGGAAAGCCATTTTGTTGAAAAGGCATCAGCTACACTGTATGCAACATGACAAATTTACATATCTTTGTGAATTATTGAAAAGGAATTGAACAGGATATAGCTAATTTAATCTTTCAGATTTATTGTATTTCAAAGGCACATGAATCTTACTGGGAATTGTGAAAGCCTAAACCATCAAAATATCTTGGTAAGAACTGTGAGTTAGTGTGTTTTCTACTGTTAGATATTTTCTTAGCACAAAAATCTGATCTGATATATTCTACCTCTCTACCTATTTGTAAGGTCCCTATCACTGCAGTACTAAGCCCCTAACTTTCCACTTAGAAACAAACCCATTTTATTCTTTTTTGTTTTGTTTTTTGGCCTAGCATATGCAGTTGTATTAAATATATTATCTCTGGTTTTTGACTGTTCTCTTCCATCTCCGTATAATTCTTTTGTATATAATACTAATACTAATACTTTTAAATGTCTGTAAGTTATTGCTGCTTCATTTAAGTATCTGAAATATCTAGTAGTTCAGTTGTAAAGGAAGTTATTATAACAGATAAATGTGTTTTGTTTCTTGGTATGCATGAATTATGAGAATTTAGATAGTGTTATCTTTACTCCATTTCTGTACCAAGTGAATATCTGGAAAAATGGAAGAACATTTGGCCCACTATTGTCTAAAATATGTAGTTGCCCTCAGTAAACAGAGGTTGTCAATCAAAATGAACCAGCACTTGACGCAAAGTGACACTGTTATATTTTATGGTACGTACAGAGAAATAGTTTGATATCTTAGACATTGCTGTGTGGTCACAGCTGTGAAATATTTACCCTTTGATAGTGACCACTCTATATTAAAAACATTATTACAGAGCCTTTCATCTGAGTATTTCAGAGTACTCAACTTTTGATATTGGTAGGGAACTATTGTTTCCTCATTTTACAGATTGTGAAAGGGTCAGGCTGGAGGACTACAATAGATAGAGAGGCAGAAACAGCCCTGGTTAATCAGGAGCAAAGGAAATGGGGCTGCTGTAAATCAATCAGAGCCAGCTGATCTCACAAGGAAGCTCTCCTTGCAGGGTGGGGAGGGGAGGAGAGAGAGAGGTCAAGTGGAGTGAGAGGTCACTAGAGCAGATAGGAAAAGAACCAGAAAAACTAGGCAACATTGCCAGGAACAGCAAAGGGAGGTGAGGAGCTCCAAACAGGGGGTTTTAGGCCCTCTTTTTCCTGGCAGCCTGAGAGCCTAGCTGAGAGGTGGAGAGGACTGTTTTCACAGTACAGGCTCACCCTGGGGCACTGGCCCCAAAGCCCTTTGTAGCTGAGGGACCAGAATTTAAACCCTGCCAAGGGCTAATAGTGCAGTACTGAAACTGCCAGATTAAGGACTTGAAAAGAGTATTGGGACCCAGAAGTAGGGTTACCCTGCCACAAGATGATGAGTGTGAGACTCAATGCCAGATCTTTAGTAGGGAAATTTTCTTACTTTGATGGAGGTATGTCAATTTACATCATCAAAGAATCTGGCCTGTAGAGTTTAAATAACATACCGACCCTACCAAATGAGCTACAGGCAGAATATGAAATAGAAACCAGGAATCCTGATTTCTAGTCACCCCAAGCCATTAGCCAACATTCATAGTTACTTTATATTGTACTTCTGAAATGCCATCTGGTATATTAGAAATTTCACATCTGCTTCAAATAAAGGAATAAGATTTTTCTGTGTAGAGACACATTTTTACAGGTTTTGAGGTTTTGTTTACAGACACTTTTTTGTTTGGTTTCATATTGAATTTAATTTCAATCTCTATCCTACTTGTTTTAAAAAAATGAAATAAAAGCAGCGAGACACACTTCTTTGTAGTGGAAGAATAGGATATGCCAAACATCCTTCACAGTGAGCACTATAAAAATGAATACTATAGGATGGTCCCAATGTTTACATATGAATTCAAGAAAATGGAAAAAGCACCATGACTATAATATACAGAAGGAGGTGAAATAAGCTGTATGGGTTCTGACTTTGTACAGCACCTAACGCAGCAGGGCCTTGATCAATGATTTCAGCTCTTAGGCACAATATATCATAATATAATGTAAAGGTAATCATAATTAATAAGGCATTAGTAGGAGTAGAGTGGTGACGGGTCTCATAAATGTCTCATGAATGTAACAGATCAGATTGGATGGAGGTCTTTTTGGCTATTACATTTTATTAATTATAAATCTGTCTAATATTTGATTTTCATATAGTTGTCCCATTGGAATATGAGAACTGAGTATTGATGAGCTTTGTAGTCACATGACCTATATTCTAAAAAGCACAGAAATGGACTGCAAAATCATTAGGGAAATCCCTAACTTTATGAGACATTGTACTCAAACTGATATATGCAGGAGAGTCTTAAATACAAGCCTGAGTGTGGCTTGTGGAAATGTGAGAGGAGTGATGGAAAGAGCCCAACTGCTGTCGATTATTTTCTGGAAGAAATTTTCAACTTACTACAGAAATGTAAGAGGAAGTTATATGTTGCCTGTGTATATCAATTCCCAGCAGACATCTTGGGCCTATCCCACCTGGTTTCCTGCTTCCAGTAATGCTTCAGAGGAAGCTAAAACTAGGCAATAAACCACCTAGGTAGTGTACCTGCATTGATGAACTATTCTCTGTAGAGCCTTGTGGTAGTCTCTTTACAACCTTGAAGCAGACAGGAAGAATTCCTGGCCCCACTTAAATCAATCAGAGGTTTTACAGTTGACTTCAGTCGAGTGAGGATTTCACTCAAGACTTGTGATTTCTTGTAGCATGATATTAGCAGACACGTTATTGTCATAAAGTAATAGTTCTGCACGATTACCTCCAAGGTGAACAAATAAAAGGAGAAAAAAATCAGTCTACTATAACACTTAAAAATATTGTAAGGTTGTATCTTCTCAGACTACCCACTAAGGAAAAGAATAAGTGTGATGGAGAACCCATCATTATTTTTAAAGGAGCCATGCTTATATTTTCTGTAAACAAAGGAACAAAGTTTCTCGGCTGTTTCAGTCCTTCAATTATATGATCAAGGATATTGAATTTTTTTCTAGAAGAAACAACCCACAGTTTTCTGAGAAGTGGTAATAGCTTTCAATTCCACTTCTTTCCTGCATTTTTTCATGCCTGCCCCAAGAGTGACAAAAGGTTGATTAAAAGATGCCATGTGTGTCAAATATCAGGTGCTTTAGAGAATGAACAGAATGGATATACACTGCATGAACCATCCCCTTTCATCTACTTCCAGCTTCTGGCAGTCAGGAGTGAGAGGCACAAAAAACATGGCATTGCATTTC
The DNA here is from genome assembly GCF_049634645.1 of Pelodiscus sinensis. NCBI lineage: Eukaryota > Metazoa > Chordata > Testudines > Trionychidae > Pelodiscus > Pelodiscus sinensis. The sequence goes on from NC_134711.1 coordinate 172,904,786, forward strand.
TGACTGACCATTTTGTCTAAAAGCCACTGATGGACCTGGCTTCCATGAAATTCTCTAGTTCTGTTTTGAACTCAGTTATAATTTTACCCTTTTCAACATCCTCTGGCAAGGAGTTCCACTTGTTGACTGTGAGTTTTGTGAAGAACTAATTATTTTTGTTTCTTTTACATCTGTTGCCTATTAATTTCATTGGGTGACCCCTACCTCTGGTATTTATGTGACTGAGCAAATAATATTTCCCTATTCCTATTCTGTATATTAGTGGTGTATAAAGTTATTAGGCAGTTTACCCTTTCCAAATAATGTAGTCTACTGCAGACACCCATTGGAGAGAAGCAGAGGTGACACCTAGTCAGGGTATGAAGAGTAACATGTCCTTACCCCAATTTCTGTCTTCCATTTTGTAACATCTTCTAGAGGATTTCATACTGTGGGGCTTGCCCACCTAAGAGGACATGAAGAAATATTGTTGGGGAGGTTGAGCAGTGATGCCAGGCATCTCAGGTAGTGAGTGTCATTTCTCCCACTGACTCACCTGAACTCAAAAACACAAGCTCAGCTGCCCACTCCCTAAGTTATAAGTTTTGGTTGTGGCCTCCCAACTCAGGCAGGCTGTATGGCTGATCAGGTAAGTCTGAGGGAGGAAGTGGCAATTTTTGATTCAGTCCTAAATGAATCACAGACTCTGGTCCAAGAGGGTTCTCTTCTTGTGAGTTCCAGGACTAACTGTTCCAAGAAACAGTAATTTACAGTATGTAGAAACTTTATCTGTTGCTTCCAGTCCAGAGGTGAAATATACCTATTTAGTATCAGATAATTGAAATCCTTTGTTATTACTGAGTATTGTAGTTGTATAGTCTCTCTGGTCTTCCAGAGCATTTCACCATCCCAGTCAGGTAGCTGGTAGAATATTCCTGCCACTATATTTTTATTATTCAGTCATGGAATCCATTGACAGTCTATGGTACATTTTGATTAATTTAAGATTTTATTGTATTTAACTCTTTATTGCCTTTAACTCTTTGCTTTCTTTCACATATAGTTGCACTCCCCCAGCAGTACTGCCTACTCTGTCATTCCTATATATGTTGTACCCTGGAATTACCATTTCCCATTAATTCTCATTATTCCACCAAGTTTCTGTGATACCTATTATATAAATACTAGCCAATAGCCCATCATAAGATGGGATTTTCAGGTCTCTCCTCCATGTGCGTCTCTCTCTCTCTTCTTCTCCTACTGCCTCCCCCTCTCTCTCTCAGCTCTCCTCCGCCTCCTGCCTCTCTCTCCATCTCTGTCTTTCTCTTCTTCTCCCCCTCCTCCCCCTTCTGTGCGGGAGCAAGCAGCACAAGCGGCCATTTGGGCTCTATGCTCCCTGTGCGGGAGCAAGCAGTGCAAGTGGCTGTTTGGGCACCACGCTCCCTGTGCTGCATGGGGAGCGCGGAGTTCAAACGGCCGCTTGTGCCGCTTGCTTCACCGCGGGGGCCCAGTGGAGTGGCTCAGAAGTCAGCTGAGCACCATGGCAGGAGGTGAAGGGGAATGGGGAGGTGATGTTCACGGCCAGGGGGCAGGGCCTGGAGCTGCTGTCACGCCGCACGTCACCACCCTGTCCCCCTTCACCTCCCGCCGTGGTGCTCAGCTGACTTCTGCGCCGCTCAGCTGGGCCACCACGGGGGAGCAAGCAGTGCAAGCGGCCGTTTGGGCCCTGTGCTCCCCTGTGCTGCATAGGGACTGCGGCGCCCAAACGCCCGCTTGCGCCGTTTGCTCTCCCGCGGTGCCCTGGCTGAGTGGCGCAGAAGTCAGCTGAGCACCACGGCGGGAGATGAAGGACATGACTCAGGCAACAGTGCTGCCCAGAAGGAACAGCCAGCTTTTCAGTGTTACAGAGTCACAGACATTGGGCTACTAAATATGTGATCCTCATTTAATACCAGGCACTCAAGTTCACCCATCTTAGATTTAGATGTCTAGCATTTGTATAGAAGCACTTATAAGAATTTGTCAATTTTTAGCTCTGTGGCCTTATATGACGTGATTTCTTTTTTGACTGTTATTCTTCAGTTCCTGCCTGTGCTTTATCAGCTTCAGTCCACTTCTCTTTACTAAGATATAGAGAATCCCCTTGAACAGATCCTTCCCACGGGGCTGTCTCTGTTTGAACCATGGGCTCCACTACACCTGTCAACTTTCCCCCCCAGTCGTTAGTTTTAAAACTCCATTACAACCTTTTAAATTTTACATGCTAGCAGTCAGGCTTCATTTTGATTTAGGTGGGGCCCATCCTTCCTGAATAGGCTTCTTTTTCCAAATGGTTCCCCAGTTCCCAATACATCTGTACACCTTCTCCCTATATCATCATCTTTTCCAGACATTGAGAACCTGCAGTTCTGCCTGTGCATGAAAATTGAAGCATTCCAGAGAATGCTACCATGTAGGTTATTGACTTCAATCTCTTACCTGGCAGCCTAAATTTGACCTCTAGGATCTCTTTCTTATATTTCCCCAGATCATTGGGACAACCTATGGCTCCTCCACTGGACTACAAAAAACCCTTTCTAAATTTTTCAGGATCTGAAACATTTGCACCCAGCAGACAATTCACCAATTCTTCCAGGCATCACAACATCAGTTAGCTCTATTTCTAATGATCAAATCCCCCATTGCTGTTACCCATATCTTCCTAATCACTGGAGTTCACTCCTCCAAGAGGTATCCTCACTGGGAGAGGTTACCATGACATCATCTGGAAGTAAGGTCCCAACTCTAAGGTTGTTTCCCTCCACTTTGATGTTCTTTTTCCCATGGATTTTCACGCTCCTCAACAGCACAGAGACTGTCAGAATGGTGGGGGAAGGAGGGGAGGGAAAGAATTAAAAGGAGAAGGGGGAAGGGAGAAGAAATCAATTTACTGAGTCCTGTAAAGTCTAATGTAAGTACCTCTCTGTTTTCCTAAACTCCCTCTGGTTCAACCACTCTGGTCTCCAGAGCCTGTACTCAGTCTCTGAGAATCATGACCTGCATCACCGAATCCACACATATACCTCCTACCCACTAGGGAGGTAATTACACATGCTGCATTGAGTGCAATCTTGCAATAAACTCTTTTCTTTCCACAGTTTCTTTTAACATGTGAACTTTATATGGACGAGTCATACTGTAATCTCATTTGCAATAGTGAAAATTGGAATAACTCTACTGGTTGCAGTGGAGTTACTCCGGAGTTGCACCAAAAGTACCCGAGAACAGAATCTGGACCTGTGTTTGCATGGGGCTACATCTACACTGGCATGATTTTCCGAAAATGCTTTTAACGGAAAAGTTTTCTGTTAAAAGCATTTTTGGAAAAGCTCGGCTAGATTGGCTGGCAGGTTGCTTTTCCTCAAAAGCCATTTTCGCGATTGGGGCTTTTTCGCGGAAAACACTACTGTGCTGTCTACACTGGCCCTTTTGCGCAAAAGTCTTTCGGAAAAAGACTTTTGCCCGAACGGGAGCAGCATAGTATTTCCGGAAAAGCACTGACGATCTTACATGAGATCGTCAGTGCTTTTCCGGAAATTCAAGTGGGGCAAGTTTTTCCGCAAAAGCAGATGATTTTGCAGAAAAACTTGCCAGTCTAGACACAGCCTGGGTGTATATGCCTTCATAGACAACACATATATGTACAGTTTCTATGGTTGAGGGTTACCTAAGAATATTTAAAAGCTGTTGCAAAATACAGATTAGGTAGAAGAACTGATGAAAAGGGGAAAATAAATGTGTTGTTTCTGATGCTAAATAAGTCTTAGAATCAGTTCTAAGTCAAAAAACATATTGGGTGCCAGTTGGATTTTGGAATCATGTGCACATATCTTTACACTATGTTTCAGTCCTCTTGTGTTATAAATGGTCACTTTTCCTCTTTACTTGAATTGAAATGCTGAGTTTCTTAAGGACAATACTCTCATTTTTATTTCACTCCAACGTAACAAAGGGTGTTAAAAATTGTTCCTATATGACCAATCCAAACATGGAACATATTTTAGCAGTACACTCCTAGCTAGCTCTATCATATGTGCTGTGCAGAGTCATCATGGCCATGGTGCATAGCTCAGAGCCGGAAAGCAAACAGCTGCTGTAGCCTGATTTGAGTTAAAATAGTGTCAGTGTTTAGTCTGGCGCACTGCTTCAGGAGAGATTGGCAGCTGGGTCAAACAAAGTCATTCCATTGGCTCCTTTCCCAGTTTGCTTCTGCTAGTATTTAGGTACTAATGCAGCCTAGGCCCCTTTTCTCAGGGATAGCCTAACATCTGACCGCACCCTCTTTGCTTTTTAAAAAATGCCTTTTCCCTCTTTAAGATAAACCCACCATTAAAAATCTGCTGTTTTAATTGTGTATTTAGAATATTTTTTTTCCTCTGGAAAGCTGACGTATCCTGCTCTCACTGTGGTGTAGAAAGCAGTCTGTTACAGTGCTGGATTAATCAAAGGGGCCTTTATGGTTTGTGAAAGAATATCTGTGTGCTTAGGCAGGAAACTTTTTGATCCACAGAAAAGCCAGACGACATCTAGGTAAGGCTGTGTATCAAGTCTGCTTTTAGGGGAAAGTTGTGCAGCTCTGTTAATTGTAAATGCTTAATGTTTGCCACTTGCATGAACATTTTGATTATCTTTTAAGAACATTTGGGAAAATGCTACTCTCATATATTAAGTCTTCCTTCCCTTACCGCCACTCTCACCCTGGTTTTAAAGCTGTTAAAATGCTCTAATTGTCTGTTTAGCATTTATAGAAATTAAATCTGTATGGGCATGCTATTCCTGCTTTAGAGAGGTTTTTTTAGTAGACACAACGAAAGTTTTGTTTAGCACACAAAAATACTTTTGAAAAAGTACAGGAGACTGAGTGCATTTTACAGAGAAAGCTTTCAACTTCTAAAGAATGTCTGCACAATTATTTAAAAGTAGTTGAAAACTGTTTAAACTAACAAGGGTTTAATTACAAAAAAGTTCAATGTGGCTATGGAAGGAATATTAAGTGAGTTGTCTTTGTCTCATAATTTTTAATTTTAGTCGTTGCTTTAGCCTGTTGGGTCACATTTTTTTGTCAGTGCTGAAGGCTGCCATGAATTGGTAATGAGGGCCCCTTGTGCACATGATTTTGGCATTTTGCCAAAATCAACTTCCCAACAGCAAGCTTTCTCTAAAAGAACCTGGAGCAGTTTTTTGTGATTAGGAATCATTTGTGAAAGCTGCTACAACCAGTTGTGTAGGCATGTCAAAATGACTTTGTACAGTATATGTGACACATTCATTTTCTTTCTGGTTTTTCCTAATGTACCAAAGTGTTCCTATTATCATTCTGAATTTCCTTAGCGTACTTGCCACCAAAAATAGGTTACAGTGAGCTAAGTCATAAGGAGGAAGGCTTGTCTTTTACATGTATGTCTTTTTTCAGCATACCGAAACAGGCAAATTTTACCTCATTTAAGCAGTATACAGTGCTAAGGGTTGTTTAAAACACTCCTGGATAAGTAGCAGATGAATTCTTAAACGGTTAATCTAAGTAAGTAATACTCAGTGAACAGTAAGTAATGACATTTTCTGGAAGTTTCTTTGTGCGCACAGTGAAGTTAACCTTTTTAGTATAACTAATCAGATATAGACAGAATATTGTGATTTATTTAAAAATAACTAATATTATCCTAATTTTTAAGAAATCAGGCCGTAGAGCTTTCTGGAGTCATATGTAACAGATGGATGTCCTTTATTACTAAAAACTGAAAAGGAGAGTTACTTTAAACATTAATTAAAAAACCTGAGAAAGTTGACATTTCAGTGTTTTCAGAGATCAAAAATTGTAGAGATTGTCCCTGTTTTATATGTACATATTTATTTTTATATTATCTAAACAAATTTGGCTCTGTAAATGAATAGTTTACTATTGTACACTTGAATGTTTTGTGAGTTAAATTCTATTTCCAACAATGAAGTACAGTAATTGGAAACTAAGAACCTCCTGTTCCATACTGTGTATCTTGCACCAGTGGCAGATTTCAGTGTCCACTTCATGTAAAGGGAATATAAGAAACAATATTTTGTAACTGTTTTATTTTACTTAGCAATACTTGTAGTATTAGCCCTTTAATTCCTTGTTTCCTCATATATTTTAATCTGCTTTTCTCTTGACTTATAAGCAATGTTATGTTTAATAAGCAGCATCAGTAGGAAACCAGGCTTTCATCACCACAACTGCAATTGCACCTGCAGTTAGAATGGGTTTTGTAGGTATTGTCTATTTCTTTTTTAAACATCCATACATTTTCTATAAAGTATATTGTTTTTTTCTTTTATTAATACACAGTGCAGGATGTAAGTAGATTTAGCAAAAACAAAACAAAACAAAACAAAAACCCAAGCACCTGGAACAACTTGAGATGCTTGAAGAAACCTTCGAGGTCTGAAAGTGCATATTAATTTGTGCAGAAAAAGTGTTTGCTTATTGTTGTGTTGCTGTGGATTGAATTGTGTTACTATACATTCTTTCCTAATATTTGAATTGTAACACACAGTGCTTGCAGAGATAAAAGCTGACAAGATTAAAAATGCATTGAAATAATGGACTGACTGTGTTTCTGAAACAGCACAAAATGTGTAAGATTGAATAGGTTGTAGTGGACATACTTTTTTTGTTAAGTTTATCAAGGAGAAAAATATATATTGCATCTGAATCCTGTTTTACTCTGAAGTATTGCCGGAAAATTACAATATAGTACATAAAAGGAAATGTCACAATAGCATTTGGGAGAGTGGAAAATGAACCTTGTATCCAATATATAAAATTTATTTTTGCTTTGTGTCTCTAAATTAGACACAGTTGATTTAACCCTCCCCACCTCTTCCCTCAAATTCTGTCCCATTCTTTGCCAAACCGCATTTTAAAGCAAGGTTTTCAGTACAAAAGTGAGCTCTGGTTTTCAGTATTTTGTGCATCTCTTGTGGAGTTTCACCTCTTATGGAGGTAAGGGGGGAGGACTAAGCTATAGATCATAGTAAGTACTCCTCGAATAATTTCGTGAGCCATTTTCTAAATCCAAAGTCAAGTTCTCTGTTATGGTAAACACTAATTTAAGAGATTATTAGTGTCTAAAGCAAAAGAAAGTGTTTCAAATAAACTAAAAACAGTGTAAATTTGACTTTAGACTACTGTAAAGTTCACAGAAGTACCTGAAATACTAGTTAGTATTTTTGTTTCATCAAAACAATTGACTAAATCAGTGAATAACATTTAGCATTATTTCCTCTTTCTAAATTCTGAAACAACAAATGAATTTTTCTTCAGTATACCCAGGTTGGTAAATAACTTAGTTTGTTAACTTTCCTGGAGCTTCTCAAAAGTAAAGCATACTAAATATTCTCCATCCAGTGATTTTTACAACTCCCTGAAATGGTGTTATTTTAACTTCCCAAATCGTATTCTTTAACTTTTAGTTTGTTTGTTTGTTTGTAAAGGTATCATTAGGATGAAGAATTGTACAATTGACATTTGCTCTATTTTTTGTTTTCAATTTTACTAAAGTAAAACAGCTGAACTTCCAGTTGCTGGTTTCACCCTAATAAAATATTTTATCTTAATTCAAAATATTACAGTTTTATTTTGTAGTTTCCATTGCTAATCATGACATATTAATGCTTGATGATTTTGTTAATAGTGCAGTGACAAAAGGACATTATTTGTAATTTTTTCCAGTGTGTAATAATATGTCAAGTACTTTCTTCCATTAAAAAATCAGATAAACACATAATAAAGCATTATTGATTCACCAAGCTAACAGACTTGAAAAGATAACTTTATCCCTCAGTAATTTGCACCCTCATTTTTAAAACTTGAGCAATGAAAAGGATTTTTAAAGGCATTTCATTCATATAAACTGATCACTTTGTTCTATATGGTCTAAATTACAGCAATGAAATATATAAATTGCTACACTGGGTAGAACATAATTATTGAATTTTGGCAGAACTTCAGTGAATTCTGCCATGAAAGATTAATGTACACAGTGCATTCTTACATTCTAAAGTAACAGAGTTAGATAAGAGCAGTACATACCAGACTCCAAACTTTGTGGGTTAGAGAAAAAAGAAGATGATGTGCTAAATTAAAATGTAAGTGTTGTTGTAAGCTACTGATGGTAATGTGCTGTCAGCTCAGTGATAAGTACAGTAAACAACTAGAAATTCCAATTTAGCATGAAATTATTTTATTTATATTTATCATCTTCAGACTTTTATTATATAAGAGTAGTATGATTTCTTTGTATTACACCAGGGGAATTCAACTGTGCAGACTTCTTATAGTGTACAGTGAAATAATGTATTAATGGAATCCCACTTTATGAGCAAGTTGTTTATGCTTTCTCATTATAATTATTGTTTTTTACTGTGCAGTGATTAAAGGGTCTGAATGAAATATCATGCTTTTAAACACAGGCTACATGCAGACAGAATGATTCTTGATAATATTCCCTTCTCTATTCTTTCTGTAGCAGACTTTCAAAAATTTCAAGTTTGTTTTAATTGACAAGTTATGCTGACTGGTTATTAAATAATTACTTTATCCAAATATTGTTTTAATTGAGAACAATCAGATATTATGTTTGTCAAATTTTCTAAGATGGACTGATGAAATTGCGTAGCCTTTTAAAGTATCTGCAACTACTTCTCCAAGGGAAAAAAATGAACAAGGATTTAACCCCGCCCTTCTTAAAATGGCTGGGACTTGCATGAGCCAGAAAACCTCTGTTCCTGGTGGTAAATCCTATATCAATTCTGTTTTCTGCACTCAACAATTACCCAGGTATTCAGTTGTTTGTGTCTATGGGAAGGCTTTCTGAACAGGTGGTTATGCTCTCTTTTCCCTTCATGCAATGTGTTCTGTGCCAGTCACAGCTACAATCCTGTTTCCAGTTTACTATTTTGCAAGTAACTGAGTAAACAAGCTTCATGTGCATACACCCTACGAAACTAATTGGTTCAAGAGAATTGCTCTAATAAATCCAATCAAATCTACAAAGCAGTATGTGTAGTATGTCCATGGAAGTGGTGGCTTGCTCTTGTAACCCCCAGGCTGTTACCTGCAAAACTGTGAATTACCATAGAATGAATTTGTATCTATATTTTAAAATTGTAATGGCTCAGCATCTTGGTAAAAATTCCATTTCTTGTAAGGCATTTTTCATCTGATTGCCAAACACATCCCTTATCATTCTATTCTCCTAGTATCTATGTTAACAAGTGTGGTAGTTGAGGAAGTGTAAACACTGGGGGTTGATCTAAAAATCATTGTAATAACTGGAAAGAATTCTTTGGCTTCACTGGGCTTTGGATCATGCTCATGGTGAGCAAGCCTTATTGTAGGATACAATTTTTTTCTTTCCATGTCTACTTAACCATTTGTAGTGGATCATTATTTTCCTACTCCCCTGCTTAAATTCTCTTCTCTGAACAGAATCAGCACCTATCTCTTTTAAAAAGTGGAATGTATCATTTTGAACTTGCTTCTTGATTATAGTACCAAGCAGCCCCATTGCCTTCACTGGCCTGACTTGTGGAAAACAGTAATAAAGTTATTAAGGGTAGTGGAACCAGTTCCCCATTTTGTATAAAGAAGTAGCACGTAAGAACTTTTTTCTGCCCGTTTACATTCTTTTCTTTCTAAACTTTACTCCCATGACCTTGCTTTGATTAGATAAAGCAATGTCACTATTTGCAATTTACTTATGTTGGTGTTCCAGATGGTTAAGTATGTGCTAACACATTCTCACTTAAAATACTATACCAGATAAAATATTTCCAAGAGGAATTATATTTAAATTCCCAAATCCACAGTTTTGATAATTAAAAACATCTTTTTTTACCAATAAAGTTGATTTCAAGTTGCCCCTAAGAAGCAAATGATAAAATGAGTATATAAAATAAATGATGTTTGTGAAATAGTTGAGCAATATTGGGTGCTTGACAGGCTTTGTACACCTTATGAATTCATCTGCTTTTCAGTGCATTTTGCAAGATATGGGTAGAGTGTGTCTGTTTTTTCAAGTAGAAAGTAGTCCTTTCACATATTTAGTTTTGTGAGATTCACAAAAAAGAAAATATTTTAACAGGGTAAAACAATTATCATAAATTAAGGTGTGGGAGAAAGAGTGTTCTTTCATAAAGGACAACCAATGTTCATACAGTGACCCCAGGTTATAATTCTACAACAGTATGATTGTTACCTGTTAATCCTCTTAATTCCCTTAGGATATTAACAGTACTTTTTTCCTAAGGGCTAATTGTTTGGCCCACTAAATGTTCTGTACAGCAACCACATCCAGCATTGCAGTATTACTGACTATATAGTATTTGGGTGCATTTGTAAAGGGAACCCCAATATGCTTAGATGTGGCACACAAGCCTTGGAAGTATAAAGAAAATAGATTACTGGACAAATCTTGCCCTCCTTTCCTAGAAGATATGGAGAACCTTGGAGGCAGTAGAACCAATGCTGCTAAGTGAAAGGAAAGAACAGCATTTGGACAACCTGTGCAGGGAATGCATATCATCTTGGAGCTACTGTGCGTGGTCATGGAAGGATTTTGGTGGTGGGTGGTTAGGAGAGAGGCCAAATAGATTTGTGGATCCACACAGAAGGAGAGAGTAGTGGCTGAGGAGTTGGCTCCACTGTATATAGGAATTGGTTCCACTGTCTGGAAAGGGGAGAAGAGTCATTCATTCCAAATACCATTTCTCTTGACAATACATAGTGAAGTTATTCAGAATTTGGTTCCCAGTGGAATTCTCTGTGGTTTCCTATAATCCTCTAAAATTCAATTTCTAAAACGGGTGAAAATACCAGTCAGGTGAATGTGTTTTTACATTTATGATATGATGAAATATTTTTTCCCAAGTATATGAACTGATAAGCAGATGAAATTATGCTCATGTGACATTTATGACTCTGTTCTTAGTTAAATTAATGTTATGAAAACAACCATAGCAATTTGTGCTAAAATGCGGTCATTCATTTGGTTGCATCATTATGTTCAAGTGCTACTCTTTTTTAATATACTTTTTTGAGGGAGGAAATATATTATTCAGAAAAGTTATATATGCAGGCATCTATTTCTGACTGATGTGACCTTGGAGATGTGGGGATTTCTTATCTTAGAGTTAAATGCAGTACATGTCATCATTGTCTCTCCTCTCAGATGGTGCATACAGATGTTTGCATGCCTACGGTAGATATACAGAGAATTCTGAAAAAAAGTAATATTGAAAAAAGGAATGTAAAAATAATGTATGAATCTGGAACTTCATCCTTCATCAAAAACAAATGATGGGGACATAGACAAGGAAAACATTCACTTTGTCTTTATAAGCCAAAAGGATGTGAAGAATAACAAGAGAGGTTTTTACAGGCATGTTAGCAATAAGAGAGTGATCAAAGAGAGTGTGGGGTCCTTAATGGATGAGGGAAGTAACCTAAGCCGTGTCCACACTCAGGGGTTCTTTCGAAAAAAGTACCCTTTTTTCGAAAGAACTTCCCCTGCATCCAGACTCAAGCCGCATTCTTTCGAAATTATTTCGAAAGAACGCGGCTTTTCTTTCGATGGCGGTAAACCTCGTTTCACGAGGAAGAACGCCTTCCTTCGAAAGTTCTTCTTTCGAAGGAAGGCGTTCTTCAATGTAAAGAGGCTGTCTTCGAAAGAGAGCATCCAGACTCGCTGGGTGCTCTCTTTCGAAAAAGCGGATTTCCTCTATAGAAAGATCCGCCTGCAGTCTAGACGCGATCTTTCGAAAGAGGCTCTTTCGAAAGATGATTTCGAAAGAGCCTCTTTCGAAAGAAGCCTGCAGTCTAGACACACCCCTAGTGACAGATGATGTGGGAAAAGCTGAAGTATTCAATGCTTTTTTTGCTTCTGTCTTCATAGACAAGATCAACTCCTAGACTACCGCACTAGACAATGCAGTATGGGAAGGAGGTGGGAAGCCCTCGGTGGAGAAAGAACAGGTTAAGAAATATTTAGAAAAGCTAGACATGGTTCTGGATATAATGCATCCGAGGGTACTGAGGGAGTTGGCAAATGTCATTGCAGAGCCTTTGGCCATTATCTTTGAGATCCTGGATGATTGGAAAAAGGCAAATGTAGTGCCCATCTTTAAAAAGGGAAGAAGGACAATCCAGGGAACTACAGACCAGTCAGCCTTACCTCACTCCCCAGAGAAATCATGGAGGGGATCCTCAAGGAATCCATTCTGAAGCACTTGGAAGAGGGAAATGTGATCAGGAATAGTCAACATGGATGCACCAAGGGCATGTCATTCCTGACAAATCTGATTAGCTTCTATGAGGAGGTAACTGGCTCTGTCGCCATGGGGAAGTCAGTGAATGTGATATATCTTGACTTTACCAAAGCTTTTGATACTGTCTCCTATGATATTCTTGCCAGCAAGTTAAGGAAGTATGGATTGGATAAATGGACTGTAAGGTGGATAGAAACCTGTCTAGATTGTCGGGCCCAACCGGTAGTGATCAATGGCTCAATGTCAGGTTGGTGGTTGGTTTCAAGTGGAGTGCCCCAAGCATCGGTTCTAGGGCCGGTTTTGTTCAACATCTTTATTAATGACCTGGATGAGGGAATGATTTGCACCCTTAGCAAGTTTGCAGATGACACTAACCTAGTGGGAGAGGTAGATACATTGGAGGGCAGGGATAGAGTCCAGAGTGACCAGACAGATTTTGGGCCAAAAGAAATCTGATGAGGTTCAACAAAGATAAGTGCAGAGTCCTGCACTTGGGACAGAAGAATCCCAAGCATTGTTACAGTCTGGGGACCGACTGGCTAAGTAGCAGTTCGGGAGACAAGGACCTGGGGATTACAGTATATTAGAAGCTGGATATGAGTCACCAGTGTGCCCTTGTAGCCAAGAAGGCAAATGGAATATTAGGTAGCATTAAGAGGAGCATTGCCAGCAGATCTAGAAAAGTGATTATTCCCCTTTATTCGGCACTGGTGAGGCCACATCTGGAGTATTGTATCCAGTTCTGGACCCCCCATTACAGAAAGGATGTGGATACACTAGAGAGGGTCCAGCGAAGGGCAACCAAAATGATTAGGGGGCTGGAGCACATGACCTACGAGGAGAGGTTTAGGGACTTGGGCTTATTTAGTCTGCAGAAGGGAAGAGTGAGGGGGGATTTGTTAGCAACCTTCAACTTCCTGAAAGGAGGTTCCAAAGAGGATGGAGAAAGGCTGTTCTCAGTAATGACAGATGACAGAACAAGGAGCAATGGTCTCAAGTTACAGTGGGGATCTAGGTTGGATATTAGGAAAAAATATTTCACTCGGAGGGTGGGAAGTACTGGAATGGGTTACCTAGCGAGGCAGTGGAATCTCCATCCCCAGAGGTTTTTAAGTCTTGGTTTGATAAAGCTCTGGCTAGGATGATTCAGTTGGGATTGATCCTGCGTTGGGCAGGGGGCTGGACTTGATGATCTCCTGAGGTCTCTTCTAGCCCTATGATTCTAAGACAGAAAGACCCAAATCGCAGTAAGATCAAGATGTTTGCAGTTTATGAACATAGATATGAATGAATCAAAATACTGTGTTGTCAGATCAAATTTGTAACTATATTTTCTAATCAGTGTGACTAAAAATGCAGGATGAAGTCTGATTACAACACTAAACATCTAAAATAAAACATACAAAACAAACAAAAACTAAAATAAAACACACACAATGCATCTTGTTTGATTATATAAATTAGTTTACTAAATTCCATTCCCCAGACTAATAAACCTAACTGTTAATGTGTATCTGTATGATTTTCAGAACCAGATAAAATAACTTTGGATGGTTCGTTATTGTGATATCCTCAGTGATAAGTACCTTAACTGCAATAAACTTTATTACATTTTTTGTAGAGAAAAGATCTTTTTAAAGACCTTACTTGCTGCAGTTTAGTCACCTAACAATTGTATATGTTGCTCTGGAACAACAGGGTAGTAATGTGATATACGCTAATGCAAATCAGAGTAAAGCACAGGTGGTTGCTAGCATTTGTGTGGTCAGATATAAAAGCTTCACTGTGGGTACCAGCTACTGCTTTCCCACTTGAAGAAAACACAATTAAAAGTGGTTTCCAGATGTGTTGGCACACATCTGCTTCTTTCAAAAGCAAATTTTGCAAATGCAAAATAAAATATGTTGTACTCATCACCACTAAATTGTCAGTGGGTTTTGAGGTAATAAAAAAGGATTAGAAGTATTGACATTACCTTTTATAAATAAGGTATGCTTAAGAAATGTACAGTACCATTTTATGTTTGCGTTGGATGCTGTTCTGTATTTTCCACATGTGGTCCGTAGTTGATCCACGGCCATTAAACTAAATCAATTCAAAGAAGGATATAATATTACATTTCCAACACATGAAAAGAAGATTATGTTTCAAGAGACATCTTCATGTTAGGTACTATTATTGTGTATCTCTAACAGTGTATAGATCTTTCTGCAATACAAACCAAGAAAACCCCTACCCCGAACCATTATATTTGAACTTCCTTATTTCTGTTAGGAATTTAATTTTTAAGTCTAAAACCACAAGTTGCTGCTCCATTTTTTAAATAAATCTGTTCTATTTTTATATTGGTAAATACAACAAATGCTTGCTGACGAAAAGGTACCCTTTAATTTGTTTCAGAGCACAAAAGAGAAGAGCAGTCAATCCATTAGGCAGTTATAATGCACCTATCAGTTTGATACCTTGCTTGCACAAATTAAATGTAGTTAAAAGTTCAGAAGGTTAGCCATGTTCTAGACATTCTCAGTTATATAAGCATTAGTCAACGCAGTGCAATATAAGCCAGTGTCAGAAAGCTAGAGTCCATGCTCTCTGGAGGCTTGGGTCATTGATTGGATTGCTAGAGATAAGGAGGCTGTGTCTAGACTGGCAAGTTTTTCTGCAAAATCAGATGATTTTGCGGAAAAACTTGCCAGCTGTCTACACTGGCCGCTTGAATTTCCGGAAAAGCAGTGACGATCTCATGTAAGATTGTCAGTGCTTTTCCGGAAATATTATGCTGCTCCCGTTCGGGCAAAAGTCTTTTTCTGAAAGACTTTTGCGCAAAAGGGCCAGTGTAGACAGCACGTAGTGTTTTCCGCAAAAAAAGCACCGATCGCGAAAATGGCGATCGGGGCTTTTTTGCGGAAAACCGCGTCTAGATCGGCCACGGTCGCTTTTCCGCAAAAAGTGCTTTTGCGGAAAAGCATCCTGCCAATCTAGATGCGCTTTTCCAAAAATGCTTTTAATGGAAAACTTTTCCATTAAAAGCATTTTCGGAAAATCGTGCCAGTGTAGACGTAGCCGGAGAGTCTTTGACAGGTATCTGACCAAAATGTCTGGACTTTCAGAAGTCAAAACATAGATTGGATTAATTTTCCCTGCTGTTTTGGCAAATGTATACATCTCTCAAGAAGTTGAAGTTTTTGCATAGTCTTCCTGGCTTCTGTCCTTTTCTTTTTGGATACAGGAAACTGATACGCTCTCCTCAGTTTGAAGGATGCTTACTTTCATATTTCTATCTTCCAAAGGCACAGATGATTCCTATGTTTTATGGGGGCCAGCATTATTTCCAATTAATGGCCTTCCCCTGTGGACTCTCGTTGGCCCTGTGGGTGCTCACAGAATGTATGGTGCCAGTGACTGCATACATGTGGTGTCGAGGTGTGCAGGTGTACTCATATCTCAATGAATGGATCATCAAGGCCAAATCTTGGGATCAGATATGAAGGAGCCTCACTCTGGTATGTTTGATCTGCCATGACCTGGGCCTGTTGATAAATGAAAAGAAGGTAATCCTAAGAACAGTACAACAGAGAGAATTTGTTGCAGTGATCCTCAACTCCACACAAGTCAGAGCCTCCTGACTGGGGGCCTGTTTCTGAGCCATGTCACACCAGGGACCACCTACTCATCATCATTTGCACCTGCCTGAGCTTGTTAGGCTACACGGTAGCATACACCTTTGTGGTCTGTTATGCTGGGCTCCATCTCCAGCCACTGAAGATATGGTTGGCCTCTGTCTACATCCTCAACAGGCATGATACCAGCCAGGGTGCTGGATCATATGCAGTCATCCTAGAATGGTAGTTCATCTGCAGGTTGGTGTTGGAAGGAGTTTCCTCCTCAGCCTCATTTCTTTCGTTGACCCTAGTCTCCAATGCCTTGGACCTGATCTGGGGTGTCTACCTGGGCAAGATAAGCATGCAGAGCTGCTGGTCACAGGAGATCAGTCCTTCCACATCAGAGATGTCAAAGTGGTTCACTTACCCGTCGGGCTTTCCTGTCCTGGCGGGGGGGGGGGGGATGTCAAGGCAGTACATGGCCTAACGGACACTATCGCTATGGTGTTTTACAGCATCAAGCAGGGTTGAGTCAGGTTCTCAGCTGTTTGCCAAAAAACTCTCTATCTTCAGGACTTCTGTGAGTGGCATGCCATTCATCGGGTGGGTGGGAACATGACAGCAGATCACCTCAGCAGGACTTTCTCTTCTTGCCACAAGCAATTGTTCATCCCAGAGGTGGGCCGTGTGATCTTCCAAGGGTGGTGAACTCTGCAGGTCGATCTGTTCACTTCCTGTCTGAACAGGAAATGACACATTATGCTTGATTGAGGGAATGCCTGGGGCTCCCTTTCAGATACCTGTTTGTGCCCAGGGATGGGAGCTCCGATGTATTCCTTCCCATCAATGCCCTTAATCCAGAGTCCTCATGAAGATCCAACAGGACTAGGTGAAGGAGTTCCTGATAGCCCTGGCTTGGCCTCATCAGCACAGGTTTGACATGCTGCTGGACCTTTCAGTGTCTGTCTCTCTGAAGCTGCCTCTCTGGCCAGATGTGCTATTCCAGAACTATGGCAGTTTTCTGCTTCTGAAACTGTTGGGTGCGCCACTTGACATCCTGGCAGTTGCTTGGCTGAATGTGGAAGAACAACTAGCTTAACAATGGTAATTCTTTCTTTTATGTTCTTCCTAGCCTGAAAACTTTAGGGACCTCCAGAATGCAGGAGACACAGGTGCCTCATGCTTCTGAAAGCTGGGCAGTTATTACCCATGTCATCGTCTTCAACTTCCTCTCTATTTCCAAATCCTATCTGCCAATTGCTATCATGGTTTTCAAAATTCTCTAGGGACTCACTACAGCACTGTGCTCCAATTTCTCAGCCTGTGCTCCTGATCACTCTGCTCCTTCTATTCACTGTCTTCCCCTCCATTTCCTCCCTTCATCTCTTCATATTCAGGGGACTGCTCTTTTACTTAGGCTGTCCCATCTCTCTTCATGCTCTGAGGCAAAGTAACTTTTCCCTTCTTTGTATCATACATTCATAGGAAGGTTTTATATTGCTTTCCATGTTTGAAAGTCTCTGGAAAACACGTGCTCATAATTCTTAGGAAGGATGCCTATCCCCATGTCCCCTCTCCCCCCCATATGGTACTGTGTGCTAAAGGTCTTCAGTTTAAATTCATACCTATCTGTAAGTCATTCCAAGCCATTATTTAGGCAAGTTATTAATCCAGATCTGTACCTTTGTTTTGTAAACTACTATACCTTTAGATCCTTCAATGTACTAGTGTGTTACCATTATTATGCAAAGAGATGAATATATCTTTTGGTATGTGGTACAGCATCCTCTCTCTCATAGCTCATCACTGACAGGCTACATCTACACTGCCTCTTTTGCCGGCAGAGAGTATGTTAATGAAGCGCTCATTAGCAATTTCTCACACTTCATTTGCATAATCTCTGCTGCAGGCTTTTTGTGCAAGAGTTTTTTGAGCAAAAACAAGCAGTGTAGATTGGTCCGTTTTGTTCAAAATCCCCCTTTTGCACGAGATCTGTTTTGCTCGAAAACCCTCTTTTGCTCAAGATCTATATACTTCCTTTTTTGAGGCATAAGGATCTTGCACAAAATGGGGGGGGGAGTTTGTGCAAAACGGACCCATCTACACTGCTTGGTTTTGCATGAAAACCTCTTGCGCAAAAAGCCTCGGGCAGAGCTTATGCAAATGAAGTGCGAGAAATTGCTAATGAATGCTTCATTTGCATCGCCTCTTCTGCAAAAAAGAGGCAGTGTAGACATAGCCTGAGTGCTCACTTATATGATGGACCTTGAGCCTTCATTACATTTCCTAAGGTTTATAGAGACCTAATACCTTGCCTACAGCTTAGTACAAATGAAATAAAAATAGAACATACAGAAAACTAAAAATTGTAGCTATTTGATTTATGTTAATTGGAAACTTTTAGATACAAAGGAGGGACACAGTAAAACTTAAAAGCAGTCATGATTAGGGATATTTTTCTTGATCTCTATTTTAGGATCTGCCAATTTGGTGGAGGGTAGAGGTATTACTACATACATGCATAGTGATAGAGCACTTCACAGCTCCCTTTGTTTTCAGCTTACTTCTCCATAACTCTGTTCTCAAAGGGCTGCAGTGGAAGTGCTTTCTGTTTAATCCTTTGTTCTTAGTATAAATGGGTAATATGACGTGTGCAATTAGCAACAGCTGTTCTCATGTATTTGTAAATTTGCAAATTTGGAGACAAATTAAGAAATCACCTATTCCAGGTCCATAAATATTTCAGGTATCTGAATTCTTAGAGACTAAAAAACAAGTCCACTGAAAAGGGAAAAAATAATGCATTAGTAAAATATTGTAGAAAATGATAAGTGTTTCCTTGATTTTTCTACTCAGTTTACAGCTCATCAGAAGCATGATATAAGGGCCTTTTTTCTTGGTGCTTTCCCCAGTAAAAATCATCCTGCAATATAAAATGAGACTATTGAAAAGGAGACAGTATCTGTAAATGGCTGTGGAAGATAGCAAGTCCAATGAACCAGAGCTGCTCAGTACTAAATTTTAATCAGTTCTTGTAGAAGTAATGAAAACGGATCTTTTCTTTTACTTATAACATTTCAGGGGTGAGGGGAGATATTGGTATATTGAGTGGTATTGGGTTAATAAACACACGTGTTTATAATTCAATCATCTAATTACTGGAAAAAAATAATGATATTGCATAGTAAAAAAGAATAGATTAAAAAAAGAAGACAAAAGGGAATGACTAAATTAGTTTCCATCCAAAGGAGGGGGGTTATTTTTGGTAGTAAATTGATGCCGTTACAGTGGAAAAATAATTTGATACGATTACAAGAAATATGCTAATCATTAGCTTTTGTATTTTTTTTCTTTTTGTGGATATAATTAATCATAAATTAAATAATTACATGAAAAGTTTAAATATACAATTATAAGTAGAAGGGCACTGGTGATGCTCATGAGCTTGGTAAATTCATTTCAGTGCGGTGAGAATTTAATTCTTACTCTGTAATAACCAAGTGGCAGATCCAAACCCTATTTAAATCAATGGAAGGATTCCCATTGGCTTTAACTGAGTTTGGGACAGGCCCAAAAGAATTCACCATCTGGTGGCAATCCACTGCTTCAAATCCATTTCTTAATCTAGGTATCCTCATCACAAAAGAGATGGCACTCCTGTTAGCATTCGCAGCAGATAAGCTATACGTTGAACTGTCAGGAGGACCTAATTAGAATGAAAAGTACTTGTTCTAGATCGGATTTGTGTAGAGTGTAGATAAATTGGCAAGGTGGGATGGAAAAGCTGCTTCTGCTACCATGTCTGCTCTCATTACTTGGTCTTTTGGTAAATGGGAACTCAGTCTCCAAGAGTTCTGAATCCTCAACCTTTTCACAAGCAATAACATCACTAAGAACAAATTTTTCAATCTTAAAGTAGGGCACCAAAATAAGAATATACGTATCAAACTTTAGATTACTCGAGTTGAAACTGTAGGCAGATAATTTATGTAAATCTCATAAAAATAAAGATGTAAGTAGTTGTAGGTTTATTGAGGAGGCTTTAATTATATCATTTGCATATAGTGTTTCATAACATTAAAGTGGCTCAGTATCCAAGACGTGAGAAAAGCTACACCATATAAATTTCATTTAAAATTATTTTCATTGAGTTCATAATCCATTAACTGTGATGCTCTTCATGTCAAATGTTCTCTCTAAATGAATAGCTTTACCTGGCCCTGTTGCTTGATTTATTTACGATCTGAACATGCTACACTATGCACAGATTTAATGGTATTAATAAAAAGGTTCACTTCTTGATAACACATCCTGTATAATAACTCTTTATTATTTTTATTCAAAATAAATCAGTTTAAAAAATCAGGTTGGCAAACCTCTGCAAATTAAAAAGTTAAGGTTAACAATTATATTCTGAAGTCTCCATACTTTTCTACAACCTTATTTTTGTGACTTTTGTCTCTTTACCATCAGTTTAATGGACACCTCTTTTTATTGTTTATGGTTATTTCTTTTCTTTTCTGTTGCCTCATGTGAATAGACTTATAATTATATAGAATTTAATAGAACATTATAACTTTTCTTTTCTTTTGTCATCTTATGCTATTTATTACAAAATGAAATCCTGCTATATAATTATGAATCATGGTTCAAAATAAACCTATAGAGAGGTTATCTAGTATATATTTGAGAGAGTTTGTGTATGTATCTGTCTGTCCATCCATCACTGTGTCTGTCTGATTAGAAGCTCCTCTTAAATGGTAAGATCCAGGACCATGAAATTTGGTATGCAGTTTCCTCTTATCATAACTTAAACAAGGTAAAGGTATGGTTGTCCCTAGATAATGGGATGTTCCTGCAATGTGGTAGACATCGTATACCTAAACTTTAGTAAAGCATTTGATGCTGCCTCTCATTACAGTTCATTTCATACAGAGAAATCAGAGAAATACAATCTAGATGGGTCTACTAAAATGTGGGTGTGTAACTGGTTGGATAAGCATTTGCAGAGAGTAGTAACCAATCATTCACAGTCATGCTGGAAGAGTATAACCAGTAGGTATACCTCAGGGATCAGTTTTTGGACTGGTTCAATTCAATATCTGCATCAGTGATTTAGAAAATTTCATAGTATGCTTATAAAGTTTGTGGATGATACCAAGCTAGGAGGGGTTGCCAGGGCTTTGGAGGACAGGGTCATATTCAAAATGATCTGGACAAACTGAATAAATGGTCTGAGATAAATAGGATGAAGTTCAATAAGGATAAAAGCAATGTACTCTACTTAGGAAGGAACAATTAGTTTCACACTTAAAATGGGCATTGACTATCTAAAAAGGCGTACTACAGAAAGGAATCTAGGATTCATAGATGACCACATGCTAAATATGTATCAGCAGTGTGATATTGTTTCAAAAAAAGCAAACATAATTTTGGGATGTATTAACAGGAGTATTGTAAGCAAGACATGAGAAGTAATTCTTGCATAATCTGCACTGATTAGGTCTCAATTGGAGTATGTGTCCAGTTGTGGCCACCACATTTCAGGAAAGATGTGGAGAAATTCAAGAAGGTCCAGAGATGAGCAACGGAAATGATTAAAGGTCTATAAAATATGACCTATGAGGGAAGACTGAAACAACTGGGTTTATTTAGTTTGGAAAAGAGAAGACTGAAAGGGAACATGATAGCAGTTTTCAAGTATCTAAAAGGCTGTTATAAGGAGGAGGGGGAAAATTGTTCTTCTTGACCTCTGATAATAGGACAAGAGGCAATGGGCTTAAATTATATCAAGGGAGGTTTAGGTTGGACATTAGGAAAAACTTCCTGTGGTTAAGCACTGAAATAAATTGCCTAGGAAATGTGTGGAATCACCAGCATTGGAGACAATTAAGAGCAGGTTTGATAAACATCTGTCAGGGATGAGCTAGATGGTGATAAGTCCTGCTGTGAGCACAGGGAACTGGACTTGATGACCTCTTGAATTCCTTTCCAGTTCTAGTATTCTATGATTCTGTGAAAAGACAGATACTATTTTGAATCTATTTTGAAATTTCAAAATAATTCACATTTTAGAGGGTTACCGGGATGCCAAAATAACATGCCCATTATTTTGAAAAATATTTTGAAATAACCGTCGGCTTGTGAAGATGCGGGTAGCTATTGTGGGATACCTCTCAATACAACCCCACCCTTTCTCACCCTTCGTGAGATCTGACACAGTCAGGACTCTCATGCCTGCTCTCATCCCTGGGCATATGAAGATCATACCCAACAGTTAGAGTGCGTGGAATCACATGGCCTCCATCCCCACCATGCCTGGTGCTCTGCTCACTGTGGGGCCATGTCCCATAGGCTCTGCCTTCTTCATAGAGGGCATGCCAGGAATCACAGTCTTCCCACTCCCCTTGCTCTGTCAGGCTCCCCCTAGCAGCAGCCAGCACTTTGCAGCATCTATCCTGTGGGGAAAAAATAAAATTTTGTTCCGGACATTGTGCATTGCACAGTGACACAGAATTCACCCAGGAGTATAACATATGACCAGTTAATATCATGTTATTGGTTATGTCCATTTCAGCCTTACAGTATTGTTCTTCTGTTATGGGCAAGTCATTTTTATGTGTGGCAATTCCCTCTTATGCTCCTCTTGGGATAAAAGGGGATAAAAAAAAGAGAAAACTGTCTCCACCGGACGCCTCTGCAACATAACAGGAAAAGATGATGAAAAGAGAGCCAGTCATAGGACCAAAGAGTCTAGTTTAAAGCTGGGCCAAAAATGTCATGTGGACTATTTTTTTCCAAAAATGTATATTTGGATTGACCAAAGTAGTTCCAAATCAATGTTGATTTCAGAAAATTCTTTTAATCGAATCTACCTTCTCTCCCCTCCCCAAATTTCAAATAGCATATTTGGGCAAAGAAAACATGATTTTTCATTTCAGAAAGATTTTTTTTAAAGATTATGAAAGATCCTTAAAAAGTAAACAAAATGTTTACAACTTTTGTCTTTCAGTGAAAAATTTTAATTTATAGTTCACCTGAAAAAAATTTTTTTTTTTTGTTACACAGTCCAGCCATCAAACCAAAAGAATAGTTGATCATAGAGTATACACTATTATAACAGAGTTGTCTCTCCCTACTCCAGGGAGAGAAGAGAATCCAGGTGGTTAGGCAGCCTGCCCATCTGGCAAGAGGGGAATGAACTGGGTGTGAGAGAGGAACAAAGCATGTGAAAAGGAGAGAAAAAAAGAAGACGGTCAGAATACTTTCTTTTTGAAATACATTCATAATTTTCCATATAAGAACTGTGTGTAATTGTCCAGGAATGTCTACCTCAGAGGTGGTTCTTGTGATTGCGAATGGAAAAGAAGAGACCCATAAGATGACCTCTTTATTTAACCGTGGTCCACAATATGAAAATGTTTGCGCATCCTGTTTTGGGCAAGTATCTTTTAAAAAGTAGATCTTTAGGTCTGAAGAGAATGGTTTTGACTTGTATCAAGTTACTACTTTTTGCAGTGTAAATATTTATCAAGCTCATAACACTGAGAAGATGGATAATAATGACCTCTTACATCTTTCCTTTGACTCAATACAGCCTATTGTTTTTACTCATATTTACCTTGTTATTTCAGTTGCCACACCTACACGTTTGTACTAAACAATTTTCAGGATAAAACATAGTGCTTTATAAACAATGCGTTATACACAATTAATCTAGTGATTTTATTTCTTGTTTCCAAAGTACAAAGCCCTCTGCTAACATTTTGAATCAATATCTTGTGTAATTATTGATTAAGACATAAAGATTAAAAAAAATTATAGGAATAACTTCTGAAATGTTTTGCTATTATATAGTTTGTACTTCTATGATATAAATCATGCAGTTAATATATTTTTGAAATAACATTTTAAAAAATCATTCCAAGTCCAGAACTTTGTAGAGTATTTACTAAGTTTCATCTTATAGGAAATCTTAAAAATAAGGTAATGGTCCTTAACATTTCCATAAATGCATAGCTGTAGTCAGAAAATATAGTCTGTTAAATACTGTGTTTAAATCAAATGTTTGAGGCAGTAATTCCCTAAATAAAAATTATGTAAATTAGAAACTTTTCCTATGTTGAGTTGCTCAGATCACTTATAAATTAGATAGTTGAGTTTTAGCTTTGCACAGTTTTGTGCTATCATTTATATTTTAGTCTGTGTTCCAACTGAAAATACCATGGTTCATTCAAACAAACTTGTTTGTTCAGTTCATCCTCAATTCAGCAAGGCGAATTAAAGTACTACTACAATTCATATTGTAGACCACAGTTAAATAAAGCGGTTGTCCTTTGAGTCTCCTCTTTTCCATTTGCCATTGCAAGAATCACCTCTTCATGACCACTGGACATTCTTGAACAATTATACACCTTTTATATGGAAAAGTATAAGAGTATTTCCTTAACAGTATTATTTATTTAAGAAATGGTAGGTAATTGCCCTACTCTAGGTAGTACCTTTCAGTCTGGAGGACTATGTCCAATTCTGTGTGCCAGACTTTAGGATAGATGTGGATAAACTGGACAGAGTCCAGAGAAGAACAACAAAGCATAAGAGTTCAAAAACCTGATATCTGAGGCAAGGTTAAAAGCACTGGGGATGTTTAATTGTGAGAAAATAAAACTGAGGGGGGCCCGGTAACCACCTTCAAATATGTTAAGGGTTGTTACAAAGAGGACAGTAATCAATTGTTCCCCATGTCCACTGAGGGTAGCAGAAGAAGTAATGGTTTTAACATGTAGCAACACAGATTTAGGTTAGAGATTAGGAAAAAAACTTTTTGTTTAGGTTAGTGTTGGTATATTCTAGAATAGAATTCCAAGGGGGGTTGCGGAATGCCTGAAATTAGAAGTTGTTACACCTGTCGAGGATGATCTGGGTTTACTTGGTCCTTCCACCGTGCAGGGAGCTGGTATTGATGACCTCTCCAGGTCCTTTCCAGCTCTATATTTCGCTAAATTTAGGATTTTATTGTTTATTTATTGTTTGTAGTACAATAACACCCAGAGGCCCCAACCACGACCAGATCCTTGCTGTGCTAGTTGATGCGCAATTACGTAGTTCCTGCCCTCAGAAGATTACAGTTTAAATTATACAAGCAAACAGTACAGTATGCTGGTCTTCAAATAGCATGAGAGAAATACATTTGAGGTGTACCGTTAATCTTTTCTGAGTAGGGTTTTGCACAAGAAGGGAATTCTTGAAAAGAAAAGAAAGATGAAAGAAGAGGGGAAACTGAGCACAGGAAGATAAAGAATGTAAGCGAGGAAAGAAAGGGAAAGATGTAAAAAAGTAGGCATAAGCAAGAAAGGGAAGGTGGAGAACTCAGGTGGAATTGAAGGAGTCAGGTATGAGGGAGCGGGCAGGAGTTTGGAGCAAGAAAATAATCAATCTGAATAGAGGAGAGCATTCCAGAGCCATAGCAAAGAAGGAGAGATGTGATAACATCATTTTCTAAAGATCTTTACTGCAACTGCATGAGGGTACATCAGAATACAGGGTAATTACGAAGTTGGCTAGCCTGTGCTCAAGCCCAAGCCATTGAGATGACTGTTCTGGTACCTGGGCTAGCTTGATTAAAGATTGCTTGGGTACGTCTACAGTAGCTTGGGTATGTCTACTTATAACCCTATCCACATTTTCTTATGATGGGTTTGTGATATAAGAATGGACTCATGAATTAGGGTTTAAAGAATAGGAAGAATGAGAGAGAGATACGCTGGGGTTCTAAGATAAAAGTACTATAGTGTAGAAAAGTGAGGTCAAGCAGACAGTACAATGTCATTTCTCTGGTGTATTTCAAAATAAAAAAGACATTATTTTTCTTTGCCATGTTATTCAGTGTAAGTATCATGCAAGTGCACTATACTAAAATGTTTTGTTGTGTTAAGGTAAATTCATAAAGCACCTAGAAGGAAGCATTTATTATAGCATAATTTGAATGTTTAAAAGTAAAAAGAATAGTTTGAAAATGTGAAGGTCATTATTATGGAGAAATTACTGAACAAGTAGATACTTGACTATTTCATTACCATTTATCCAGTACTCAGACCATGTAATTCCCTGCGAAAATATCAGCTGTGCCTGATTTTAAAAATATTACTAACTGCTGTAGTTTGTTAATGAGTAAGGACAGAATTGCTTTTTGTTTGAAAAAACTCCGTAGAAATCGTATGACAAGGGTGGTATGAGGAAATTCGTCTTCTTACATGTGACAATATGCCTATTAGGTAAACTTAATTGTGCCATTGTGTAATACCTGTTTTAGAGACACACAAAAATAAAAATGTCTGACAAATGTTAATGTTGAAGTTTTAATACTTATGTGTTTGTGGTTTGTAAACTATGCTTATTTTTTACATAAACAGTTAAAAGCAATCTGAAAGTTTAGAAAACATACATGAATGTATTTAATATATTTACAGTTTTTTAGAGTAGAGTACAGAAATCACATATGCTGCTATGTTTCAGCTTTCAAGGTTCAATCCATCATTCCAAGACCCAGGGGGCCTAGATTTGACACCCAACTTGGAAACCGTGGTTTAGATTGGTTGGAGCAATGCCATCTTCTGTTCAGGTCAAAAGAGCAGCTGTAATTTGTCTGGATAGCACTTTTAACTATGTATGGCAAAGGAGAGAGCCTGTTCTTGATAATAAACATAAAGCTAAAATGTATCCATTAGCTTTATTTGTTAACCAGATCTGATTTCCATTATCTTGATGCAATGTTGGTTGGAGTTTGATCATACAGCTAACTAATTTAGTAGCAATCTTCCTCAGATTAACAGTTACATTCAGCGTAGGAGTTTGCTTTCTGCTGCTCAGTAGATGTTGCTTGTCATTATTCCTTGGAACTGAAAATATGAGAATAATTTTACAGTAGGAGTTAGGCATATATGTGATTGTCACAAATAAAAATCTTGTTTTTTTTTTTTTCTTTTGCTCATACCAGACCTCTTTTTTTTTTTTTTTTTTTTTGTATTGCCTGGTTGCTAGGGACTGGAAAACTTTAACATTTCTACTGAGCAGCCAGGAACTCTCTAGAAAGTTTTAAATCTAAGAACAGGTTTTTTATTTAGCCCCTCTGAGTGTTGGAATAACCATTTGAAGCTTCCTTGGTTTGCAGGTACTGCTGCACTTGAGCAGGGATTCATTGTAGTTGAGAGGGCAAATGGAAAACAGTTTCTCTATGTTCAGGGTGGGCAGTTTTATATCCTTGCTGGAGTTTCAAGGTAGCTCCACTGATCTAGAGAGCCTGGGAATTGTTCTGAAATATCCCAATTCCCAAGGGCCTGGTCATGCTTCCTTTCCTGGTAGGCCATCCCACTTTGTGGGCTGCACTATATGGCTGCAGACTTTGAAGGGAACACAAGGTCCAAAGCCATTTTGGCTGCGTCTAGACTGGCAAGTTTTTCCGCAAAAGCAAGTGCTTTTGCGGAAAAATTTGCCAGATGTCCACACTGGCCTCTTTGAATTTGCGCAAGAGCACTGACGATCTAATGTAAGATTGCGGAAGTACACTGACAAATACAATGACTCTCCTGTTCAGGAAAAAGCCCTCTTGCACAAATGCTTTTGCGTAAGAGGGCCAGTGTAGACAACTGAGAACTGTTTTGCGCAAAAAAGCCCCGATGGCGAAAATGGTGATCGGGGCTTTCTTGCACAAAACCGCGTTTAGATTGGCACGGACGCTTTTCTGCAAAAAGTGCTTTTGCGCAAAAGCGTCCGTGCCAATATAGACGCTCTTTTCCACAAATGCTTTTAACGGAAAAACTTTTCCGTTAAAAGCATTTGTGGAAAATCATGCCAGTCTAGACGCAGCCATAATGTGTGTTGCATACCTCACCACTTTTCAACACTTTTCATATGCAAACACTTGGCAGGTAATAAAGTGGTAGGGAATAGCCAGCATGGGTTTGTGAAGAACAAGTCATGCCAAACTAATCTGATAGCTTTCTTTGATAGGATAACGAGCCTTGTGGATAAGGGAGAAGCGGTGGATGTCATATACCTAGACTTTAGTAAGGCATTTGATACGGTCTCGCATGATATTCTTATTGATAAACTAGGCAAATATAACTTAGATATGCACCCACCATATTGTGGCCCTAATTGGCTGGATAACCGTAGTCAGAGAGTTGTTGTTAACGGTGCTAAATCCTGCTGGAAAGGGATAACAAGTGGAGTTCCGCAAGGGTCTGTTTTGGGACCCGTACTGTTCAATATCTTCATCAATGATGTAGACATTGGGATAGAGAGTACGCTTATTAAGTTTGCAGATGATACCAAACTGGGTGGGGTTGCGACTTCTTTGGAGGATAGAGACATAATTCAAAATGATCTTAGCAAGTTAGAGAAATGGTCAGAGGTAAACAGGATGAGGTTTAATAAAGAGAAATGCAAAGTGCTCCACTTAGGAAGGAACAATCAGTTCCATACATACAAGATGGGAAGCGACTGTTTAGGAAGGAGCATGGCGGAAAGGGATCTAGGGGTCATAGTGGACCACAAGTTGAATATGAGTCAACAGTGTGATGCTGTTGCAAAAAAAGGAAATATGATTCTAGGTTGTATCAACAGGTGTGTTGTAAGCAAAACTCGTGAAGTCATTCTGCCGCTCTACTCTGCACTAGTTAGGCCTCAGCTGGAGTACTGTGTCCAGTTCTGGGCGCCACATTTCAAGAAAGATGTGGAGAAATTGGAAAGGGTACTGAGAAGAGCGACAAGAAAGATTAAAGGTTTAGAGAACATGACCTATGAAGCCAGGCTTCATGAACTGGGCTTGTTTAGTTTGGAAAAAAGAAGATTAAGGGGGGACATGATAGCAGTTTTCAAATATCTAAAAGGGTGTCACAAGGAGGAAGGAGAAAATTTGTTCCTCTTGGTTTCTGAGGACAGTACAAGGAGTAATGGGCTGAAAGTGCAGCAGGGGAGGTTTAGATTGGACATTAGAAAAAAATTTCTAACTGTCAGGGTGGTCAAATACTGGAATAAATTGCCAAGGGAGGTGGTGGAATCTCCCTCTCTGGAGATATTTAAGGACAGGTTAGATAGACATCTGTCAGGGATGGTGTAGACGGAGCTTGGTCCTGCCTTGAGGTTGGGGGGCTGGACTCGATAACCTCTTGAGGTCCCTTCCAGTCCTATGATTCTGTAGCGCCCCCTCTCCACCTGGTTACCTTCTTTTAGAGCCAATCTCCTTTCAGGTTCGGATGGATAGGTCTGGGTTCTTCTGGATCCCGCCACCTACTCAATTTTATTCTTTCTGATTGATGTACTTGGCGGTGCCTCCACCCCCCTCACTCCTTCCTAGCAGGGTTGCCAGGGCAGCTTGGGAGGAAAATTCTAGCCCAGGATAATCCCCACGTATTTGCCAGATAGTTGGAGACTCCCAGAAAATAACACAAACACATACACTATAATAAACACAATTATATTAAACAGGAGACAATTATAACAGAACAGGGTAAAACATTATTTTTAGGGTCACCGGTGCCCTGCAACTGTGAAGTTAGTGTCCCGTTGGTACGCGTACTTTGTTGGGGCCCTTGATGACTGTTGACCACACAATCCTTCTCTGCAGAGGTTTAGCAGTGGGGCTGACTAGGTCCAGTACAGCCCAAAGGACTCACAAATGGGAGAAGGCAGCAAATCCCTCCACAGTTTAATAGGCTGCAGGTAATAAAATCCCCAAACAAATTCCCTGACTTACTAACTAAAAATTGGTGCACTCACACTCCATGAATGAGCCTCAGGTTGAGAGATGACTCAGTCTCTGCAAAGGGCTGCTCTCTTCTCACAGGGGTCCTCTTCAAGCAGGAACCAGGCTGCTTCGGTCCCAGAATTTCCCCTCACTGTGAAGGGGTGCAGGGCTCAAGATGCAGACCACACAACTGCACCAAAATTCAAAACTATAGCCTCCCAGGCCAGCCTCCAGACCCACACAGCAGGCAGCAGCCCTGAACTTGCTGCTAGAGCCCAGCTGACCATGCAGTGACTCTCTCACCCAGGGAGCTGGAGAGCCAACTCCGCCTGGCTAGGGAAGCCTCCCAGCAAACTCCACAACTGGGAATCAACAGTGGAGACATAAACCCAGCTGAGGGATCCTGCCTTCAGGTCCCTAGAGGCTAGCTCTCAGGGGGAACCCTGCATGCAGGCCTGGGGCTTACTAGCTCCCACACACTCAGTCCTCCCCTTTTCCTGGCTGGCTCCAGACTCCCCTCAACAATGGTCTCTCCTTCCCCCTGGGAGGGGCATCTCACTCCCTGTGGGTTGCCGGGCAGACTCTGGCCCTGGTAGGGAGGGGGAGCCAAGGCAAACTCAGAGTGCCTCTCCCTGAGCTGCCAGCAGACAAAGCCCCGGGAATCCAAGCAATCTCCTTGGGGGTTACAATTCTATGACTTTTGGCCAGAGTTCCTGAATTCTGCTGATTGAAACTTGCAGAATCTTTGCAGTGAATCAGACCCACACACCATAAGAGATTGCTTGAAATCCACTGAAATATCTTGCTAAGTCTGTAAATTACTTCACCACTGATGGTGTAAAAATAAATGGGAGTTGAATACTCTTGGGGTTGATCCTTTAGCTTTTCTCTTGGACCATGAAACTCTTCTGTCAGATTGAATAGCACCTGCTTTGTTTTCTATGTTCATAGATATTTTTGTCTGTTTTTACTTCTGTCAGAAACCTCCCTCTCTCTGTTTCCACCTCCTAGGCTCATCTTCTTTTTCTCCTGTTTTCAGATCCTCAAGAACCCCTCCTCACTGCAACAGAAATGCCCCATCTTTCTTTTTCTCTCATTCCTCCCCCCCTTTTTATTTAAGAATTGAAAGGCCGTTCTTTTTCCCTGGTTCCTCCAGTTAAAGCCTAAGCCTCACCATTCTTCCTTCAAATGCTGTTGATGTCCCTTAGCAATTTTTTTCCTCATGGGCTACCTTTTGTGTTCTTTATTCCTGCACTGGTGCTATAGCTGACCCAGAGAGGTTCCTTGTCATGAACTTAGCTGAGCATGATGATGCATTTCAACACTGCTGGGAACTCAGCCTATCCATATTATGATGTTGTTTTATCTTATCCCAAGCTGGGCAAGATGTGGTCCAGGGGCTGGATCTGGCCCACCTAAAAGTTTGATCCCACCTGCAGGCTACACCTGGTTGCTTTCTATTTATCTCCAGATGCCTGTGCCACAGAATTTCCAGGAGGTTGCTCAGGAAGCAGGATCCTATTTAAAAAGCTCATGGCTCTCGGTCACAGTGCTACCCTGGCAGGGGCCAGAGCCATGAGCCCTTTAAATAGCAGCACTAACCCTGGGTGGCTGCCAGGCAACATGATAGCAGCAGGGCCAGAAGCTGCAAGCCCTTTGCTGTGTTTTTATTTCAAAGCCTCTGGCCCCAGGCAACTCTGGCGGGAGGCTAGTCTGCAGCCCTGCCCCTTCTGCCCCAGACCCCACCCCTTCCAGGAGGGGAGGAGCCAGCCTGTGACCATGTACCATAATTCATTAAGTGCCCCACCCCCTGCAAAAATTATTGCCCATCCTGATCTAAGTGGACTTCACTGAAAACAGAATCCTTCAATATGTTTCAATTGAATAACTTAGCACTTTGAAAATTCCTGTGGGTAAGAATTTACTGGAATATGTTCTTTCCATATATATGCAGACTTTACTTGGATAGCCTAATTCAATGTGCTTTTATATCCTCCATTATCATGTACCATAGTTCAATCAGAGCATGGAGCAGGATGGCATTATGTTGTTTATACTGCTGGTCACACTAGTACTTTGTATTCCCTGGAGATTTAGAGATACGACAGCTGCATATAAATATGCATAGCTGAAGAGATTCATGATGTGCCTTATTCTAGTGCTGCTTGACTGTAGTGTAGCTGATGGAAATCAATGAGCATTTTCCTCATCTATCAGCTGCTTGCTTGCTTGAAAGCAGACAAAATAGTTACAACTCCAGCAGCTCACCGAGGGCCCCTGAGTGAGTGAGACTTCCATGGTATAGCACTCGAAACATTTCCCTCAGTCTACAGTTCTTTCAGAACACAAATTTAGCACTGAGCATATTAAATTAGCTCTCCGTGTGCTATAAATAGAAAGAAAAAGTAATATAGATTGATGCATTCCGTTCAATCAGCATATTTTGTTTTGCAACAATTTTTGTGTCTTATTTGAATTGCAGCCTGGTAGGAAAGCATTTTGAGAATGGGGCATTGATCTTAAAATGAGTCATGCTCATTTTTTTTTCCAAAAGCTTTCATTTCGTGTAATGCAGATTAAGGAACAAAACACTGAGCAATTCATTGGAAACAGAGTAATGGGGTTATAGCCCTCTCTGATGAGCGTGAGACAAAGTGTAATGCTCAGTTTAAAAGTCTATAGGAGTTCCATTTCACCAATGCCTCTTCACTCTACTGTGTGTTGTATGAACTTCCTTCATGGGTGCTCACCGACTTGCCAATGGGAGGGGGCAAATGTGCAGTTGCCCCAGGGCTGGAAATTTAAAGGGGCCCAGAGCTCCTGGCCACTGTTGTCACTATTGAAGCAGTGACCAGAGCCCCAGACCCCTTTGAATTGCCACAGGGGAACTGGAGCACTGTTACACACAGGGCTGGAGGGCAAGGTGCACCACAGTCTGAGTGGCGCTACAGGCTGACTGACCTCAGTCCCACCCCTTGTGCCCTCAGCCCCACCCATTCTGGGGCCACAGAATCAGGTCCCCCTAACCTTTGTCCCAGAAGCCATGATGGCTGTTGGCCCCGCTCCCCCATGGAAGGGCACTGTTTTCCTCTTTAAAAGCAGGAGATATGCCTACTGGAAAATTGTGAGAGATCTTCATGGGTATGTCTACACTGCCACCGTAGTTCAAACTAGGGTGTCTAATGTAGGCATTTGAAGTTGCAAATGAAGCCCGGGATTTAAATATCCCGGGCTTCATTTGCATCTTGCCGGGCGCCGCCATTTTAAATCCCCGTTAGTGCGGACTCCGTGCCCGCGGCTACACGCGGCACGGAGTAGGTAGTTCGAATTAGGCTTTTTAATTCGAACTACCTACTCTGTGCCGCGGGTAGCCGTGGGCACGGAGTCCGCACTAATGGGGATTTAAAAATGGCAGCGTCCAGCAAGATGCAAATGAAGCCCGGGATATTTAAATACCGGGCTTCATTTGCAACTTCGAATGCCTACATTGGCCACCCTAGTTCGAACTAGGGTGGCAGTGTAGACATACCCCATGAGAGTAAATCCAGTGGTGCACTGAAGTCTCCACAGAAAATCACTCTTGGTATAGGCTTTTGTTTCCTCTTCTCTACCCAGCAAACTTTATATGGAAACACTAATAGAAATAGTGTTTGCAATGAATGGAGCTAATAAAACACACACAGTTGAAGAGTGAAAACATAGAAGTAGGGCTGATCTCTTTAACTGTGTTTATTTAAACATACAAGGATGAAGAAAAGGAAAAGAATGCTAAAAAATGCTGAATAGAGTTGCAAATATAAAATTGGATAGTCCAGCCTTCTCACTAAGCACCCTCAGTGAATGGATTCCTGATATGAAAAGCAAAGGATTATCCTCCAGCACACTCACAGAGCCCTGTTTCATAAAGCATATCCTCCATCACTATCATGATTATCAACACATGATCTGAAAAACAGAAAACTCCCTGAAGTCCATTAGGGACCTCACAGTGTAGATTTAATTTACCTGGGAATGGCTCTGATGGGGATGGGTGCTATAAAAAAAGGGCAAGATAAGAATTGGCTAAGGTGTTATAGTGAGTGAATATCAAATTACGAAAACTGCAGCCTTACTTGCACAACTTCCAAATGGCTTGAACATAGCGAGGCCCATTTGTGGAGTTCAATGGTTGGCTAGGAGAGTGAATGCACAAAACAGAGCAGGGATCTCTTAAGTACATAATGAGCTACAATGTGCTTTTACAGTCTGCCTGGTGAAAGGGGTGACACACATCTGTCCAACCTGGGGTCACTACAGGAGAGAAATGGTGATTCAAGCATTTTTGCTCCTCCTTTCTCCAGCAAAGAGGAAAGTGCTACTGGTAAAACCTCCTACCAATTGCACATTGGTAACCTCCACTACTCTTACTGACTCAGTTATACTGAGCTGCATTTTTGAGGGGATGGCATCCTCAAGGCTGTATTTTTGAGGGGATGGCACCCTCAGTAGGAGAGTAATAAACTGTATGCTAATGCCAATATGAATATTATCTATATATATTAAATTATTTTGAGGAGTGGGGAGATGATATTCTGCTGAATGTGGAAAACCTGGGTGAAATCCTGGTCTTATTGAAGTCAACAGCAAAGATCTCTAGAGTTTCATCCCCATCATTTTTTCTTTACGTTCTTCTAGAGTCAGTCCCTGAATGTCACACTTTGCTGTTATGTATACTGGAATGTTTGTCTATAGTTATACTGACAAACCCTCCTATAGTGTACACAGCTTATCCCAGAAAAAGAGTTCTCTTTCTAGTATGGGTTATACCATTTCCCTAACTATGCCAGCAAATCTTTTAAGTACAGATCCTTGTTGCAGTGCTCAAAGAAAATTTCGTACAGTTTTGTGGGAGTACACCTGTATAGAATGCTGGTAATAATGCTTCCTTTCCCAAAGTTTTCTTGGGTGCTAAGCAGACACTACCAAGGAAACTAAGGGCCATATTTCCAAACTAGTGGTAGGTGGCACCAAATGGAACCAGCAACTGAAAATCCAGCTCTTAATAATCAGCGCTTATATTTTCTACACTTCCCTGCCAAGAACTTATCCCTCCTATCGCAAAATATTTGCATATATATGACATATCCATGTGGCTAGTAGATCATGTAGATGATTGCAATGACATAAACATTTAAGGATCCTGACACATTTTGGATCATCCAAAAGTCTGCTGAATGTTGTGGTTTGGCACGACTGCTTTTTCCTTTATTCTTCTGGCACAGCTCAGTCCACACCTTTAATCTTTTTAAGTCCTAAGGAGCGTCCTGTTCCTTTAGACATAACTAGAAATCATACCACTGGATATGTAGAAAATAGGACAGCAGTCATGTTATGGCTCTTATGTTCTACTCCTGGAGAATATTTCCTAACAGTGACAAGTTTCTACATGCCTCTCCCAATGCTTGTTAAATCAGTGTTATATTCTTTGGATTGCAAAAGCCACAGCTTAAGAATGCATATTTTCAAATATAAATCCTACATTATTATCCATCATTCCTTGAGATCTCACACCTTAGAATTTGAAGCCATAGACTGTGTTTGGTTTATTTTAATCCATTTCCCTACATGCTTCTGCTTTTATTTCTAGAGAGAGTGCTGAAAAAAATACCACTTTCTTTTTACTGACTGAAGAGTTTTGTCTGTACTAGTGAAACACACACACAAAAGTTATTCTTATCTGTTCATGACTCAGACTAGGATTGCATGGATTCTTTTGATGATCTTTTTACAAAGGGTGCCAGGCAAAACCTCTGACTGGCCAAGCAGGGGAAATAATTTACCAATGTGTACTGAATAGTAGAAGCAAACATTTCAGATGATAAAATACTCTTTGTATATTAATAGAAATTTATACATTTACTTTAATACTCATGACACAAATGTACCTAAAAGATTTCAGTCATGAATCCAAGAAAAAGAGCTGATCTAAACTTTTATAAGTTTTAGTATCCCCATTCCTTACCTCCTCCTTGAGTACCCTTGGATTACTAGGATCTCTCTCCACCTTAATCTAAAGTGTTTTACTACATCATTTATCTGATGATGCATAGCATCTTTATTCTGTTTTAGTCATGTATCAAAGGAATGTCTGACAAGTCACTTTCAAGGCATTCTAAAAAGTTCATTTCCAGATTTAGGCCCCAGTCCCTCAAAGAACAAAAGGGTGGTGAAGGAGTGGGAAGGTAGGAAAAAGAGGAAAAGTCTGTAGAAAAAACTAATAAAAATGGAAAAAATAGTTTTGTGGAAATGTGTGTGTGCTGTTCACATAGATCTTGCAGAACTGGGACTATAAATTCCTGGTAAAGCAATGATATAGAACCATAGGACTTGAAGGGACCTTGAGAGGTCATCTAGTCCTTCAGCCCCTACACTCATAGCAGGACTAAATATTAGACCATCTCTAACAGGTGCGTGTCTAACTTACACTTAAAAATCTCTGATGATGGAGATTTCACAACCTCCCTAGGTTATTTGAATAGAAAATTAATAGATAATGTGCCCTTAAAGGTTGGTTTAAAAAAAAGTTCTTCTTTATAGAGATTTATGTTTTTTCAAATATTTTATTGAAAATGTAGAGGAAATATCTTTTAAAAATAATTTTTGTCTACCAATGATTCTAAGAATTGCCTTGCTTGGAATACCAAGTTCTCTCCAAAAAGGTGGCAGTGTTTATTATTATTTATGTCAATAAGATAACTCTGCAATTAGTGTAATAAAAAAGGATTAGTACAATGATGGCAAATGCAAAACTCTGCCTACATCATCAACACAACAATATATTGTAAACATAGCATGCCACGTCTTGTTGTGCAAGTAGTGCCAACTATTAACACTTTTGACACAGCTGACTCACTTTTAGGCATGGCTTCTTCCCTCAGGGTGGCTTGTGGGGAAGTCACCAGCTGCTCCAACTCCGACGTGCCCCCTTTGGATGAGGTGTTCTCTTCAGGTCACTGCCCTCTGAAAGTGACCACTCTGCTTTTGGTCTGCGCCCCCTTCTGCAGGGGAGTCATTGTTCTTCCTCCACTCCTCCTCCAGGGTCCTCCCTACTCCCTAAGACCCCCAGTTCTTCTCCCACTCTGCCTGCCCAGGTGCCTCCTGCAACCCTGCCTTGCGGACTTTTGGTGTGTGGCTTCCCTGACAAATTCCCCCAGCCTACCACAGCTGCCTCCTTGCAAAACCGTGGCTGCTTCCTTGCAGCCTGGCCTTTTAGGACTGCCTCCATGTGAGCCCTGCTCTCCATGACTGCCTCCTTGCAGCCCTGGGCCTGAGGCAGGGTAGCCTGGGTTTGCTAGGCCAAAACCTCTCTCATTACAGGCAGGACTCTACCCCTCCCAGGAGCTGCTCTTATAGCCCTCAGATGGGCTCTCCTTATCTGCCTCAGCTGGGCTTCCCTCACTCCAGCTCCTAGCTCCTTAAAGGGCCAGTGCAGAGCTGCCACAATATTATATAATATGTGAATAAATCTGGAGAAATTGTATTTCCCTTTTGTTTTGTTGTTATATCATCTCTCTACTAGTCATATAGAATATTTGCTTTTTGTAAAAGCTACAAAAGTAAACTGACCCAGAAATATTCACTCTTATTTATGAACAATTTAAGAAGAATTTACTCTAGAAGAGTATGTCTACACTTGCACCCTCTTTCGAGAGGGATGCAAATGAAGACATTCGAAATTGCAAATTAAGTCAGGATATAAATATCACGCGTTTCATTTGCATAATCACGTTATGGCGCTATTTCAAAATAGCGCTATTTCGAAATACAAAATGCGCTGTAGATGTAGTTATTTTGGGAGAACACCCTTCTTCCGAAATAACCCTTATTCCTCATACAATGAGGTTTACCAGTTATTTCAAGAGAACGGTTTTCTCTCAAAATAACCACATCTTAACAGCGTCTGTTACTTTGAAATAGCGCCATTTCGAAGTAGCGCCATAATGCGACTATGCAAATGAATCATGGGATATTTAAATCTCAGCTTCATTTGCAATTTCAAATATCTGCATTTGCATCCCTCTCTCGAAAGAGGGTGCAAGTGTAGACATAAAGATATTCAGACATAGCTTCATTAACTTTCTACGTTACTTATGACGTTAGGCAGATTTGCTATTATTCATTCCCTTCTCTGATTCTGGCCAACTAACCTTATAAACCAATCTCCAAAGTGGGATTGGAGGCAGGATGTATAAGGATTCTACAGGAAGATGGTGAAGTGATCTCTTCCCAGCTTTCCAGATTAGGCCATTTGGACTAGTACATTTTATAAGCTATGTGTGGGAGCAGCTAAACTACTTATTCAGCAATGAGTTGGCTCACCTCCTTTTAAGTTGTGGTAAAATAGGCAGCTGGGAAAAGCAAGAATTATAGGTCCATAATAAGTAATTCTATGTATTATAGTATGCTATTTATTGGAACTGTCATAATGTCGAATCAGGCTATAAAAAGTATT
Organism: Pelodiscus sinensis; assembly: GCF_049634645.1. Taxonomy (NCBI): domain Eukaryota; kingdom Metazoa; phylum Chordata; order Testudines; family Trionychidae; genus Pelodiscus; species Pelodiscus sinensis. The sequence goes on from NC_134711.1 coordinate 172,942,944, forward strand.
GGATTTTTGATGTTCTAGTCATCCTACAGGAAACGTCTTCTTTTTTATCTTTTATCTTTAGCTTCTTTTGTTCTTTTGCCCTAGTTACAATGATTTGTGGTCTCCTATTCACATAGCTTCAGTGATATGAAAAACTGAGGGAGACTTGCCAAAACAGGACATGCACCAGTGTTGCTTACCCCTGATTGTGAAAATAGGGCAAGTTGTATTGGTGGAAATCACATCTTACAGCAGCCTTGTCTGACTGTGCCAGTGCAGTTATATTGACCACTTATGGATGATAGTCCTATTTTAAGAGCCTCAGAGGTATAGCCATGTTAGTCTGTACCTTAAAAAAACTAGTAGTCCTGTAGCACCTTAGATATTCCCACTGTAGATAAGGTTACATTGTTATTCAATAGAATTCACTTGTCAGAACAAGTGGAGCTTTATAACAATAGATTCATGGATATATATGTCAGCCTCTGATATCACTGTTTCTTCAAAGCTAGTTTGTTTAGTTTGTTAAGCAAATGATAAACCACATCATGGGGGAGGTTGTAGTCCTCCATCCTTGAAAAGTTCAGGGACTTTCTTGTTTCCAAAATGTGTATACAGATCTGAGAATGCGTGTTCCAAAGTAGGGGAAAATGTTCCTATTCGGTGCAGGTGGGAGGTGCCCCTGAGAAGAGCATCCCATTTCTTCCCATGGAAAGGAACTTTTGGTGATTCATAGCTTGGCCTGTGTCCCTGTTTATATTTCAGCATGGGAAGAAGCCCTGCAGCATGAAGTCTACTGTCTCATCTGCAGAAAATAGATTGCTGAGTACCAGATTTGTTCCAGATTTTAACTAAAGCTTTTGTGTGGGTGTGGACTTTGTCCAGTGGTAGATGAAGGCCAGGATCCTTGGGCTCCGAGCCCCTACAATGGCTGGTGGCCCAGTGATACACAGATAAAGAACAGCAGAGGGTGATGCGGTGAAGTCATTACCTGTTGGAGGCAAGGCTGAGCTCAGAGGGTGTAGCATTATTTGTCAGGAAGATCAAAGACTCAGACTTAAAGAAAGGCAAATCCATCAGGGGGAGGTACAGAGGTGGCTAGACTGCAAGAAAATGTCTGTGAATAAGCAAATTTTTTCAGCAACCCTCAAATTTTCATGCATTTGAGCCTTTTAACCTTAATCCAGCCAAATGCTTGCCAGTCATATACTGGCACTGGCACAGAGAACATTGCTTGCATAACCAAACAGCAAAGCACAGTGCCTTCAGTAAATGATGTTTGAAGCCCTAGATTTATTAAATGACTCGGAAGTATTGTTTGATCCTTAAAACACATTCCAACATCTCCCATATTTCCACATAAAAATCTGAGTTGAGAGACAGGATTAGAATACAAATATTTTAATAGGTAAATGGAAGGATAGAGAATAGAATGTGAATACTACTTATTTATATAAAGAACTCAAATCACACTGCCCCAAATAGTGCAAAATAGATTAAAAATTAGAGTGGAAAGTGTAATGAAATTAGCACAGGCATCCCTGCTGTGTTGTTAGCTGTATATAAAAACTAACTAGAATAAATTTCTAAAGGTCTTACTTCATGGGGTACAGGCTATAATGCAGCTGCTTATAGTTGACCAAACTGAAACAAATTAGAAATATTTCACAATAGAGTACAAATGACCAGGTTACATTATGCCCTAGCACGAGTGCACAAAAGAGACAGCAAAAGTTGCTCTCCATTCCTTGTGTAGGGGCCAGCCATCAAAGCTTCAAAGGAAGAAAGGAGGGGATATACCAGAGCTGGCAAGGGGAACAGTGGAGGTAGAGACTACACCATGGGTGTGTCTAGACTACAGAGTTTTGTTGACAAAAGTGGACTTTTGTCGACAAAACTATACCTGCGTCTACACTACCGCTGAGTTCTGTCGACATAACGTCGACAGAACTCAGCAGTTTTGTCAACGCTGGTAAACCTCATTTTACAAGGCATAACGCCTTTTGTCGACAGACTTCTGTCGACAGAAGGTGTTATTGCATCTAGGGTTGTGTCTAGACTACAGGGTTTTGTCAACAAAGCAGCTTGCTTTGTCGACCGAACTGAATGTAGTCTAGACGATCTTTGTCGACAAAAGCTTTGTCGACAGTATCTGTCGACAAAACTTCTGTCGACAAAAGCCTGTAGTCTAGACGTACCCCATATGTAGAAATGGTGAAGTGTGCGTGAAGCCCCTGCACTCTGGAAAGTTTCTAAATAACATACATTGTTTTTCATCCCTGGACCTAAAGGAATTTAAAAAGCATCATGATGTTCATTTTACACATACAAAACAAGAGTCAAGATCTCCTGATTCGGTGCCCTATACATGGCACTATGCTAAGCCTCTTCTAAGGTTCGGCGCCTCACCAAAATATCACTGGGATTGGCTAGCTCTGCTCTACCCTCAATTCAAGCCTGTATGTTAATTACTGTCTGGCCCAAAAGACCCAAATGAATCTGTATTGGCATTCAATTTCTTGACTGTGAATTCAGCACTTGTTCAACATATAATATCTGTAGGATCGCATCAAATTGGTTCTCCTTTTAGGGGAAATTTTGGGAGACAATTCTTCTCTTTTACGGTGATTGATTCTTCAGAACAGACTAATTGCTAATTTGGGATGCCTCCTTTTTTTAATGTCCAATTTGAGAAAGATGTCATTTTTAAGAGTTCTGATACTCCGCTTTGTATTTACCATGAGGCATTAAGAATTAAAGGACTTTTACTTTGTTTTTGGAATAATGTCTTTGTTTATATCTTTATATAAAGAAGACTAATCTTATTTTCATAGCAACAATAACAAGAATGGTTCATTTAATCAGCTTTTGGACCCAGTTCTAAAATAAATATTATTGTGTTGATTATATTCACATATTAAATTTGCTTTCATTATATTAACCCTTTTTGAGGCTCCAAATATAGCTGCCAAAGCTAGTGTTATAAATCAGTTGCTGAGCGATTTTACTTATCCATTAATGTAAAAAAGTGAAAATATTTGGAAAAAATGGAAATCTTGACAAAGCATCACATAAGAAAAATTTTAAAAATCCTGAATATTTGCTATTGCATGCCAGGACAAGAAAGAGCTATTGTTCAAGAATTAATCAAATACAATTTTCTCTAGTCAGACAGGAGACTTGTGCCAGAATTTGGAACAGAATTCATCTTTCAAGTCCCAATTCACAAGTCCCTTAACCACACACATGACTCATAGACTCATAGACTTTAAGGTCAGAAGGGACCATTATGATCATCTAGTCCGCCCACCTACACAGTGCAGGCCAAAGAATCTCACCACCCCCTCCTCGAATAATCCTCTCACCTATATCTCAGATATTGAAGCCTTCAGATACTTTGAAGACCCCGAGATGCAGACAATCCTCCAGCTATGATCTATACCCCATGCTACAGAGGAAGGTGAAAAACCTCCAGGGCCTCTGCCAATCTACCCTGGAGGAAAATTCCTTCCCAACCCCAAATATGGCGATCAGCTAAACCCTGAGCATGTGGGCAAGATTCACCAGCCAGACACCCAAAAAGTTCTCTATAGTAATTCCTATCATCCCTCCATTGACCTATTTACCACTGGTAATGAATGGTCAATTAGTTACCAAGATCCTATTATCTCATCAAACCATCCCCTTCATAAACCCATCGGCTACGTCTACACTGGCTCCCTTTTCTGGAAATGCTTAAAACGGAACAGTTTTCCGTTATAAGTATTTCCAGAAAAAGCAGGATGCTTTTCCGGAAAAAAGCCCTGATCGTCATTTTCGCGGAAAAGACTACTGTGCTGTCTACACTGGCCCTTTTCTGGAACAGTTTTTCCGGAAAAGGACTTTTGCCCGAACAGGAGCAGCATCGTTTTTCCGGAAAAACACTGACAATTTTACAGTAGACCATCATTGATTTTCCAGAAAAGCAAGCGGCCAGTGTAGACAGCTGGCAAGTTATTCCGGAAAAGGGGCTGCAGGAGATCTTGATGATGGTGATTTTCATTCAATGGCCAGAGCTAAGCCCAGAGTGAATTTGGTTGAAATAGTGATCTGGGAGAGGTAACTGGGGATGAGACAAGGTTACTTTCTCAAGTGCTAAGAAAGAGGAAATTAAAGAGAGAGAGCAACTGAGAAGCAAACTCAAGGGAGGGTTTTGTAAAAAGGGATGTCACCAGAAGCAGCGGAATTGCTGACAGTGACAGAAGTGCCAAGGCCAAAGACAGAAAGAGAAGGCATGGGTATGAGGAAAGAGAGGAATTTTTCTTAATGGGATGGTTTTGATTAAAAAAGATCCAGGTGGGTTGCTGAAGAAGGGCACGTTAATGTAGGTAAATGTTGGCATTGGAATAGATATTGCTGCAAATTAGGATTGTTTTATATTGTTAAATAGATGCACATTTCTTGCCATGGCTAAGGAAGGTCCGTGAGGAATAGAAGGCATATTGAGTGAATGGACAAGAGAACAGTATGGATGCAAAAATCAGAAGAAAAAATAAGACTTTGTAGCCTAGAAAGCATTCCAGCAGAATAACTTGTATGAATTCTCAATATTGTTATGTCGATCAAGATAGAATATATCCCTCTGTTCATAGCATCACATCATAGGTAATCTATGTAAGATGGGGAAATGATGAAGCAAGAGAAAATAGTGAAGCAAGAAACAGAATAGAACTTGATATGTTAAAGACAGGGCAGGACAGCATTGTAAATATTAGTTTCAGGGCTTGAGGATAGAAGAGGAAAGGGTCAGCAAAGAAAAATCAAGTCCTTAATCCAAAACCCATAAAGACTTCTGTTGACTTCACTGGGCTTTGTGTCAGGCTCTTAGAGCAAAAATCTGGCTGGTTAGAGCCAAGTTGTGGTGAGATCAGGGTCATTTTCAGAGTGGGTATTAGTGAACAGTTGTGTGCAATAGTAGTGTAGGTGAGATCATGACTTTCTAGAACAGAGGAAAGGGTAGTAGGATAGCAATGAAAGAGGAAACAAGTATTTTGAGAAAGAATAGGAGGTTAGACAAAGATGATCAAGGTAATGCAGGAAAACAGACAGGCTGATTTCACACCAATGAGGAGAACCTCAGTGGAAGAGAGACATATCGGAGAGAAGAAGCAAACAATCCATGAGAGAAAGACAGGCCTATCTTGAGGAGGAGAGGTAAGCAAAGTGAGTGAGCCACTGGAACTGAAGGATGAGAAGTGAGAAATGACTTTAAAAAGATTCGAGAATTTGGATTTTTGACTGTGTTTTGAGATTAGACTTTTTTTAGTTCATTAGTTATGTAGATTCATAAAAGGAATAAGAATGACATGACATTTCATCTCATCTCATCTCACCTATATAGAAGTAGGTTAGCTTAGGATAAATTTGTGAGATGAATTTCTTGAATTCAGCTTGCTATTGCCTGCATTGAGAAGATGAAATTATGTTTCCTGTTTAGCCGAAGTTAGAAAGAAAACAACAACTCAGCATTTGGCTGGCTGCTCCATGTACCTTAGCAGCACAAGGCTTGTTAACAGGAACTTGAATAAATACAAATGAAGCTTTGAAAGCATAAAGCATCTGGAACATTTTAAAGATGCATGGAAATGTCATTTGATTAATTTCTGTTGTGCTAATTATACTTACTCGAAATATGACTTAAGACAGTTTCCACTCTGCAGTCATTGTTATCTTGTTATGTAACTTGTGGCTTTGCAGTTCTTTGAAAGGCAGTTTTCTATTCATGTGGTGTCATTAAAAAATATGTTAGAAGACAAGTTACAAAGCTTTAGTGAAACAGTGCCAAAAAACTTAAGCAACTTATTCTACTAGATAATACACAGTCTGTCCAATGAATAGTCTGTGCATCTATAAAATTAATGAAAAAAACTACAATGCAGGGAGCTAAGTTTTGTTCATTTAAATCATTTAATGCTTTTCTCCTGCAGTTACACTGGTGTAACTAGCAACAGAATTAGCCCCATAATTCCTAGTTTGATTCTCAGTACTCAATAACATCCCTTTTTCCAAAATGTCAGGCAGATTTCATGTAATGCATCTGACACAGTGCATGCTAGTTTTAATGCTCTAGAATATATTATAGGTCATATTAGGAATGACAGTCACGGCAAGGTAATTGTTATAAACAACAAAACTGTCAGCTAAAGATTATTTTGTGGAATAAAGTTATCCAGCCTAAACAATAGAAACCTCCATTTAATTAAGCAGCTGTCACTATCACTTAGCCAAACTGAGGAAAAAGTGCTAGGTTATAACTGGCCAATAACACTGGGGTTTGCAGGGATGGGGGAAGGAGGAAGGACGGAAGAAGCCTTTCTCTATTTTGTGCAGACCATGTAAGAGTCAAGCAGCGCATCAGCCTATGTATTATTGAAGGGATGCTCCACTTCCTGTGGTAGTTAGGAAGTGGGCCTATGGGTTTCAGGAGGGATTTCATCCATATTGAGTGTCCTGATGCTCATGGCGGTAAGCTTGTTTACAAAGAATAAAGCCATCACAAGATTCACTCAAAATCATTTGTGCTGCTTGAAAAAGTTCAAGTAATTTTTGAAAGAAAATGTATTGACATTTTCACCTCTATGTTTCTTAGGCTGAAGTGGGAAAAATAATTTAAGAAGTGAGAGAAACAGGCAGTACTGATGGTATTTAAGTTTCTACACTTGTTTTGAGAGCCCAAAAATACCAAAAAAGCTTTTTCACCCAAAATCTCCAGCTCATCTTTGAAGATATGGGAGATTCAGATAATCTGAGTCTTTTTCCCTACCAAACAGAACCTTCAGTGTTATTTTTTCCCGCTGCATTATACTAAACCCGTCACAGAAATGGAATATGAAAAACCTGCATACAAAATATCTTTTATTTTAAAACTAAGAAATTCAGTGGACAAAATGACTCTTCCTTTTAAAAGATAATGGGTTTACAGTTGTTTCACCCCCATCATTTCTAAATTTGGATGTCATTTTGTACTTCATTCAAATTAGCATTTTATGTTTCATTGAAACTGAAAATGTTCAAACCATGTAATACAATGGTTACCTAAAGTTAGTTGCATAATAATTACAGAATTTGTCAAATAAATGGTTTCATTCAATTCTGGATGTTAAAATGTATGTAGAATGCAAAGAAATCTGACTCCCTGTAAGACTGATAAATAAAGCAATTATTTGGATATTCATTATGAATATTACTTGCTATAGTAAACACAGAATGATGTTTACTGTGATGGGATGATGATGCTTATATTAATAATGGGATATTTTTGGGGTGAAAATGTCTCCATTTAGAAAGCATGCACAAGGCCTAGGTACCTTCTAAGAGGCTTACATGGTACATAGGCATCATACTCAGAACCTTAGTATGCTTAAGAATATTGACTTTTATAAATTTCCTATTAAATTATATGCTTGTATTTTTCAAAGACAATATAATACTGAAAAATAGTTAGTATTATGTGACTATAAAAGTTTAACTGTAGCTCTTTAGATTGTTTCCTTTCTTTACTGAACTTTAGGAAGCCTTTCTGTTTTTACATGTATTGGTCTACACTTTCAAACCTCATTCTCAAACTATTTTTGTTTGCCTGTATTCATTAGCTAAGTTGTCAAAATTAGATTCATTCAAATGCAAGTTTTGTAGCAATTTAGACTCCTCTAAACTGAGCATTTAAAACAACCCCAGAGAGGCAAATTATTGTGTTTATGATAGTGGAAACTGATTCTTTATAGATTTTTAGTATACAAATCATGCCTTTTCAGAAGCCACATGATATAAATTAGTGTGATATGCCTCATGGCGCTTTTTTCCTCTGTGCTAGTATGAATACAGCCAATATCTTGTGAGAGAAAAGAGAGGGATAGCAGGGTCAGATAGTCTGCTGCCACTGGACAGTCTACCCAAAGACATGCTTCCTAGCACCATGCAATAGTGAAATGCTAATAGATAACTAGGTGTCTTCAGTCATTTCAATGTGGCTAATTCGTCTTATCACTTTTTAAAATGGGACTTGCTCTTTAAAGGATACTGCCAGTGAAGAACCAATAGACCAACCTCCTAGAAGAAAACAATGCTGATGACATCTGGCTCTCAGAAGATCTATAAAGAGGCCCCTTCATGTATTTCTCAAACATAAGAAACCATCATTCTGAAAAAGAGTTCTCTGATAACTGACTTGCACTCATAGAAGCAACTCAGATAAACTGTTTGTTGTCCTGGCCCTCCAGAAAAGCAACAGGGCTACCCCACAGTTTCTGCCTCCATCTGACAGAGGGAACTTAATATTCTATGGCCACTCTCTCTCTAGCAATCTAGTTTTCCTGAGCTCAGCAACAACATCCTCCCTTCTGTGCTCTTCTCTGGAAATCTTGGGATCCCAGGGAGATCATTGAAGTAGCTGGGCTCGGAAAAATAATAGCACAATTGCACAACAATCACAGAATCCATATTCTGTGGAGCCTCTCAGGCTATGTCTAGACTGCAGGTTTCTTTTAGAAGAAGCTTTTCTGGAAGAGATCTTCCAAAAAAACTTTTCTGAAAGGGTATGTCTACACTACAGCATTATTTCGAAATATCTAATTTTGAAATAGTTATTTTGAAGTAAGAGATTTCAAAATAACACGTCTACACACAAAATGCATTTTGAAATAGAATTTGACTATTTCAAAATAGTGTGTTCACACTGAGTGGACGCTGAATCACATTTAAGGCCGGCCAGAACCAGGTTAGGAGTTACATTGTGCGGCTGCTACCTGAGGCTATCTGAGGCCTGTGCTTAAAGGGATCTCCTCCCCCCTCCCCCCCCCCCGACAGCTGGTTCTCAGGTTTCCCTGCTTGTTTGCCTACCTCGATGAGGGACAACAAAGCATTTTGTCTCTACGTGCTCTGGTTGCCCTCACTTGGGACACCACAGCACTCTGCAACATAGAGCCAGAGCTGCCCCGGGCACTCTGGTGCTTCTCGTGGATGCGTTACTGTAAGCCTGGCTTCACTTTCTGCAGGCTGCCATCCGGGAGGTCCATCGGGGGGCTGTCAGTATCCAGGAGGCCCTGCAGGAGAGCTTCCACTCTGAGGAGAACTTAGAGTCTCCCTGGTGTGCCCCACTGGGTCCCTAACCCCCCTTCCTGATGTAAAATAAAATACATGTATTTTCATGAACACAAACTCTCTTTATTTAACAAAAATGGAGGGGGGATGATGGAACTCTGGTGAGACTGGGGAAAGGAGGCGGGAGATGCGAGGAGAGAGCTGGAAGGGGGAAGCAAGTGGAAGAAGGGGGAGAGGAAGCTCAGGGTTGGGGGTCTCACCGGACCAATTTGATTTTCATGCGAACCTGCTCCTGGATTCACATGTGCCCTTTGGTGGCCAGGCTGGCAGCTATCCTGCCATAGATGGCCGCATTCCCCCATCTATGGCGGAGATCATGGACATTGGGGTCATCTTCCCAAACCTGATTAAGGTCCATGATCTCTGCCCTGGTACTCTGCAGTCTAGATGTAGCCTCTGTTCCAAACTGATGGATTCCTTGAAACAGAAAGACAAATTTGCAAGAAAGAACAAAATGTTCCTATTTCTAAAGTAGAATTTTTGTGGGGATAATTTTTAAGGAAGGTATTTAAGAATCATCTCTCCATCTTGTTCCTGGAAGCATAGACCTATTACAACCATCAATACTGAAAAAAACTCTAATTTGTAGTTCCTTGGTTATATACACAATCAGTTATGTTCAAGAGGTAGGACATAGATTCCCACAAGCTTCCAGGGTCTGAGGAAGCATATGGGTGATTTTTTTCCATGCTATATCAAACTTAATGGTTTGCATTGTGTTTTTAATTCTGGATTTGTTTTCTTAATTGCTGTGAGACTTGTTCCAATTCTGGTTTTCAAAGAAAAGATTCTGTAGAGCAAGTCCTGAATTGTTAGAGGAGAAAATATTACAACCTTTGATGATTTAGTTGGGATTGGTCCTGCTTTGGGCAGCCCTATGATTTTATGATTCTATGATTAAATATTCATATAACCTTTTTCATCTTTCTTTTCCACAGTTTTTTCATTCCCTTTCTTTTGGCCCATTAATATTTCTGTTCGGGTAGAATTTGTATGGGGCTTTTATTAGCAACACTAGAGTGTATTAGCAATCTCTTCTAAATATATGATTAAGCAATGCTATTGACACTGTAGGTCTTTTCCAAGTGAGTAGGATAAACATAAAATCTATTAAATAGTCTTACAGGCTTGTGGTCTTATTATACAGTACATGCTTTCACACACATGTTATAATTTTGTGAATTTTATATTTAAATACCCCATAGCAGGTTCTGAAAACATTTTTGTGAGAAGAATTTAAATGAGGCATTGCTGAAACACACCTTCAGCAAACATTTTAATAGAATCGGAGACTCAATGCAATATCAGTGAGGGCGATGGTAGGAAAGAATGAGGAAAATGTAGAACCTAATCCTACTCAAAATGAATCTATTCTCAGAATACTTGCTCCTAGCAGAATTAGGTTTTTTAAAATAACTTTGTATAACTAAGAAAGAAAAAGGTAGGTACTGACATTCACTAATACTGATAATTATACAAATTCAGTGATGAGAACATTTATGGTTGCTTACATTTTTACTATGTGCCTAGTCCATTTCTGGAGCATCATAACTAATTGTAGGCCTAATTCTGCATTTTTAGCCAGTTTTTAATATAATTTCATATATCTCAGGAAGAAGTCACATCTAAAATGGTAATTTCTACTATATCTTCAAGGCTAAAATGTAATTAAGATGCCTTTAGTCCTGAAGTTAAATGTATAAAGTCCTAAATGCAAAAAGAATATTGAACATGAAAATGCATATCTTAAATTAAAATTCATTTTGTATTAATATTCTTGCTTAGACTTTTGGATTGCATATTGTCTCAGATATATTTTGGCTGTTGAATAATTTTTTAAATAATCATTGTCTGGGCACTAGGAGATGCTTTCTTTTCTCCTCTCATTTTGGAGTATCAGATCTCATATATACTTTTTCATGGGAATGTTGCTTTGCTGAGTTTTTTAATCTTCTCTTGGATTTCTTTGGACAAACTACACTGGTTGTGACAAATATTCCTGCCCCTGGGTCTATAAAGACATACATTTCCACCAGCAAAAAGATCTGAGCAGCTGTTGGGGTCCATTGTGCAAGTTCAGTTGCCGGATTGTGTAAGATCTTTGGAACAGAAAAAATAATGTCCATCATTATTCTTACTGGAAAAGGAAAGGAGAAATTCCAAAATATCTCAAACAGCTAGCTGAGGAGATAGCAAGGGTATGTCCCTGCCCAAGGGCTGCTTGACTCAACTCTCAGTTCTAAAAATAAGACACTGGGTCAAAATCTCTTCTGTTACATGAGTGCCATATGATTTTGTTTGAGTAACACTAGCATAACGAAAAGGAGAATATGTACCATTAAGATGTACACTGAGGCAAGATGAGTTGAGCTGACTGTTTGTTTGGGATATGTTTCTATACATCCACATGGCTGATTATTGGTCCATTCCAAAGTTGTGCAGATGGCTGCAGTAAGTTTCTTATTTGTTTAAATAAAGCTAGGCACCTGACCTGGTGTGTGATTAAATACATTTACACATACTTTACAATATAACTGAATTCAGTTACAGTTATACTTTTGAAGGAATGGAAATGAGTTTCTTTCTTGTATTATAGATGGGAATAGTAGTACCTCTTATTATTAAGGTTGCCCGATGCTTTTTATTATAAGATCACTAGAAGACTTACCTGCCATTGCTCGGGTCCTTAGCTAAAATTTTTTTTCTTCATTTAAATCATTGCTCTGGAGTGGGGCTGGAGGTAAGGGGTTCAATATGCAGGCTGTTCCAGGGAGAAAGGACAACCTTAGCCCTCTGTCACCACAGCAGGTTGCAGCCGGGTGAGAAGTGTCTGTCCGTGACTGCTGAAGCTTGCATAGCTCAGGGAGGGGTGCATGTCCTCTGGGTGGGGGACAATCAAACACACAGACAAACTTTCTCAAATATATAGTACATATCTATCCCTTTTGCCACCCCTGCACTCTATTGCCTCAATGGATTTACAACTTTCCTGGTCTCCATCTCGGGCCACTTGTTATCCCTGTGTTATCCTTATACCATATAACTGTCCCTGTTAACAGACCCCAACCTTTCCATTGTATGAGAAACAATCACATTCCAGGTAAATCCCATTCCCCTGGTACAACCAGCCCCTTACCTTGCTTCAAGTTATAATAAGAGAAAGTTGCATAGCACATTTGATGGTGCTGGGTCTTCCTGTTTAGGAAGAATTTTTGAAGAAACAGACTCACCAAGAGATGGACAGACAGACCCTTTCAAATACATATTAGATTATAAGATCTCATCTGGCATTGACTAGGTGTTGTGTAATGAAGGAACTAGGAGCCTCCTTCATTTGTTACATTTGTTCAAAGGTGTATAGTGAAGAAGACAGGAGATTAAAAGAAGAGAAAATTAAGGTTTTGTGGTTAAGGTAATTGAATGCTGCCCTGGAGAATTGGATTCTTTCCCAGTTTCCACCAAAGAATTCCTGTGTGGTTTTAAACAAATCACTTAAATGAAAGTTTTCACAGCTGGTAATTGTGTGTTCTTCATTTACTGGATGCCCAACTAAATATCCTGGGATCTGATTTGCAGAAGTGCTGAGCATTCATAGCAACTGAAGTCAGTGAGAGCTGTGTTTGAATATGTAAAGTTCTACATAGTGCTAAATACTCTTTTAGGACATGTCTACTGTAGGAGATTATTTCAAATGTGGTAAATTCAACTTCTGGGCACCCAATTTTACGCATTCAAATTTCTGTGTCCTCACTGTGGGGAAGAATCAAATATAGTCTGAGGCAGGCTCCATTAATGCAGGTGCATTACCTCGGACTCAGAGCCCCATGAAGCACTCTGGAGAGCTGTGGGAGACCTCCTGGAGGCTAATGGAAAATTGTACACTGTTTCAGACTTTTGAGTTTGGGAATAGCATTACTCCTCATGAAAAACAGGAGTACAGAGTCCAAATTCTGTGGCCTTGTGTTCTGGAATAACGGGCATGGTAGTGTGGATGCATCGCTTACAAATTCAGGGGTTATTTTGGACTAAGGGCCTAGTGTAGACCAGGCCTTAAAAAGTCAGGTTCTAGATGTGCCAAATTGTGGAAACCTTTAACAAACTTTCTGTTCTTCATTTGGAAAACAGTGATAATAATAATCCTTTTTTCACAGAGGATTTGTGAAGATAAATAATGTTTGTGACACATTCAGCTGCTATAGTGATGAGTGCTATGGAATAATCCATGAGAAAATTCATAATTCTTTCTTCAAAGCATAAATAAAGCCTATGGTGACATATTGAACGATATGGATAAAATGAAACATTGAATAGTTGTTTGTTCATTGAGCAGTGTTCATCCTGTACATTAAATGAGCAGAGACCCTATGGGAAAAATAGTCTGGGATCATGTAACTAAAGACTGGATTATAATACATATTCATAAGGGGCATGATTTAAGGTTACACAGTACAGCCTTACTTAAGCATGTCTTAACTTTTAACTTGACTTTTCATGCTTGACTTCGAAACCTTAATGATGTTCTTTTAATTGCGTGTGTGTGTGTGTGTGTGTGTGTGCGTGTGTGCATGTGCGTGTGTGTGAAGAAACCAATACCAAACTGTATTTAGTTTTACATTTTCTAACAGATGGTAAAATCTCTTCATATTAAGAACTAGCACATTTACCTGGTGTTGGGTTGGAGGATGAGGAGCAGCTGTGGGCAGGGGCCTGGGTTTGTGTGCATATGTGTGTCTAGGAGGGAGAGCAGGGTGTAAAGGTTGAAAGGAAACAACCAGCAATATCTCCATATGAATATGGAGGGAAGGGAGCTTCAGCCTCTCTCCCATCCAGCCTGAACAACACCTTGGGGGGATGGGAGGATCGGGGCTGGTGCAGTCCTGGATGGAAGGGTGGTACCCACAAACAGCCCCTTTCACCCATCCGGTAATTCTGTCTCTTTTTCTGTATAGTTTTATGAGAAACAATCCCATACCTGGAACATCCCATTTTCCTGGCTCAACCAACTGCTGACCTTGCTTTAAGTTATGATAACAGGAAGTTTTATAGTGAACTTGGTGGTCCTTGCACTTACCATTTAGGAGAAGTTCTTGAACAGACAGACAGACAAACTCTCTCAAATATATAATAGCTGTTAGGAGGAAAATTATTCTAGAGCCATTTTCATATTTAAATAAATAGGGCTGGGGTGTGTGTGTGTGTGTGTGTGTGTGTGTGTTAGCAAAAAGAATAAACATAGCAACAGGTAGCTACAGTCATTAGTTTCTCATTAGGACATAATGATTGATGGCTGTTGTTGTTAATATAAAACCTGTCAGTCATTTGGGGCCATCGCTTCTGTTGAGGTAGGCATATGATGGGCTTTAAGATATACCAGAGTTGGTATATTTTTAATATTGAAAATTTGTATGACAGAAATTCTTGCTCCTGTTTATTAATTTACCATTATATTTATGGAAATGAGAGATGGATTATATTTAAAGCAAAATATAGGACTATGTAGCACTTTAAAGACTAACAAGATGGTTTATTAGATGATGAGCTTTCATGGGCCAGACCCACTTCCTCAGATCTGGCCCACGAAAGCTCATCATCTAATAAACCATCTTGTTAGTCTTTAAAGTGCTACATAGTCCTGTATTTTGCTTCAGACTAACACGGCTACATTTCTATTAGGATTATATTTAAATATACTTTTTTTTTTCTTTTTCAGCATATCATTATGTATTCTTCAGAGATCTGCCCAGTATGAAAAATTGTACAGGTAAGAAAAAAAATTACACAGAAGTTAGTTTATTGATGGAAACTACATTTTTAAAGATTTTATGGACTGTTTCCTAAGGGACTTATAATATTCTTAGAGAAACTTCAGCAAATCTATTGTAAAAATATTCAGAATGCCAATATTGTCAGTTTCCAGTTAAAAAAAAATTGAGCATTTCAAGAATTTTTTCCAAGTTGGGAGAAAAGTTTATTTTGCAGCTTTGCTTATATATATTTGTTATTTCTCTCATTCATCTTCTGTTTCTTCATATTCTCCTGTTGTCTCATTTCTCTAACAGTTTGCATTAGGATTATAGCTTTTCAAAACCTTGCTAAGTTCTTCCATTCATGCTGGCTGCTATCAATCTGCCTTTTCCTACTAGGATATCAACATCTCATGAAGTGTTACAACAGTCCAGATGGTATTTCAATAACATGGTGACAGCATAGCACCTATGGGAGGTAGGGTCAACCAACAGTGTCTTTACAAATGAAAAAATACAGATTTGTTAAACTGGAATCAATATTTTAAATTAATGTATTTGATTACTGTGAAAAGCAAGCAGGTAGCAATGACTCAGACTTTTCACATCTCTTTCAGTGTGCCCATAGTGGTAGGCTGATTCATATTAGAACTCAGAGCTTTTACTTCTTGAATTCCTGCTTATCTAGCCACTGCTGTAGGAAATGAATATGGCTTCAGTGAAAGATTTTCATACTTGTTTTCCGTTGTTACATGTGCGATTGCAGGAACCATCTCCTGCAGCTTCCATTGCCTGTGATATGGGCCGGTGAGGGTGCAGCCAGCATAGTGTGGGGGCTCTAAGCATCCCTGAAATGGGCCCAGCTCAGGGAGGGGGGGAGAGCCGCTTCCCTTCTTCCCCTTCTAGGCAGAGCTGACCCTGAATGCAGCATAGAGGGGCTTTAGTGTCTGCAGCCCAAGAGTCCAGGCTAAAGGGACCTTCTTAGCCCAGTGCCCTGGGCTGTAGCCCACATAAGCCTCTTTCATAATCCAGCCCTGTTATTCATCACGGAATTTGCACCATATTGCATGAATGTAGTATAGTTTTAATTCTGCCTTCTATAGATGGCAAGTCCCCTCACTTATGTATTGCCTCAGCTTCAGAGAGCACAAGAAAACACAGGACATCTTAAGCAGATTACTTCTTTCTTGGGAGAGAAATGAGTGGACAGAGACAGTTATTTTTTTCATACGCTATTTTTACTTCCATATAGGGCTTGATCCATAGCCTACTGAAATTAATAGCAGCCTTTCCATCAATTTCACGGGACATTAGAAAAAGTTCTAAAGACAGCTAAAATGACTAAAGACAGGCAAAACAAGAGAAGTCAAATTAATGTAAATTCTCCTAGTTAAATCACTTATTTTGTTTCCTATTGTAACCTACTTTACTCCTTTCACTCTGTCAGTAGTTTCAGAGGGGTAGCCGAGTTAGTCTGTAACAGGAAAAACTTAAAAACAACAAATAGTCTGGTAGCACCTTAAAGACTAACAAAACATGTAAATGGTATCATGAGCTTTTGTGGGCTCAACCCACTTCTTCAGATGACCAGAGTGTTGGAAGTCCAGATCCACGAATAAATAAGGGAAGGAGGGAGGAGGGGTGAAGGAAAAAAATGGAGGGGAGGAAGAAAAAAGAGGTAACGAGTAGATAAACTTTAGAGAGGTAGCCGAGTGAGTCTGTAACAAGAAAGGCTTAAAAAAACAACAAATACTCTAGTAGCACCTTAAAGACTAAATAGTTACAAGAGACTGATAAAAACCATTAATATGCACTTGGAAAGAAAGATGACCAACACCAGACTCTACACAGACATGAAGAACCATTAGCACCTTCATTGTTTGGTTGGTTGATAATGTGCGAGCCATACCATATCACTATTCATACCATTTGCATGAGAATTAAACTTGTGGATAAAGTTAAGTTCCAACCCTTCTCTGTGTATTTAGTTTGTGGAATTGGTCTGAAACAAAACAGCAACTTGGAGATCCATTAATGAGTGTCCAGGAAGATTAAAGTGTTCTCCAACAGGTTTTTGTGTGTACCCTTTTCGGATATCTGTTTTGTGTCCATTAATTCTTTCCCGTAGAGACTGTCCAGGTTAGCCAATATACATGGCAGTGGGGTATTGCTGGCATTTGATGGTATAGATCACATTAGTGGATGTGCAGTTAAATGAGCTTCTGATTTGGTAGCTGATGTGGTTGGATCCAATGATGAAATCGCTTATGTAGATGTTATCCTTTCTTTCTTTCTTTCTTTCTTTCTTTCTTTCTTTCTTTCTTTCTTTCTTTCTTTCTTTCTTTCTTTCTTTCTTTCTTTCTTTCTTTCTTTCTTTCTTTCTTTCTTTCTTTCTTTCTTTCTTTCTTTCTTTCTTTCTTTCTTTCTTTCTTTCTTTCTTTCTTTCTTTCTCATCCTCTCAACCCCAGTACTCCAGGGTAAACTCCCTTTCATTGAAGTTTCTCCAAACACTTTCTTTTTTCACGAGACTTTCCAGGGGGAAGTCCACCTACCGTTACCATTCCAATTTGTGTCTTTAAAGAGCAAAATAGGCCTCGGTTGTCCCCATTTTCTTGGCTCTCCTGCAATGTTCCTGTCTGGTTTTGTTGCCGATTTTGATTGTATTCTCTCATTGATAGGAAATGAGGCAAATATTTAGAAAAAGACAAGGGACCTTGAGTGCCCAGCTTGTGATACCTCAAAAGAGCATAATTTTCAAAAGTGTCTGGAAAGGCCTGACTTTCCACAGATAGTCTGAGTGTCTTTTGAAAATCAGGATAATTCAAATTTCCTCAAACCGGACACCCAAAATCACTAGTTATTTGTAAAACATATGCTGCAACCCCTTATTTATGTCTTATTCACTATCAAACAAAATATCAACAGTTACCAAAGACTATGAATAATATCAGTTTCACAGCTCATGAAAAAAGAAAGCTTTTTTTCAAGCTCCAGTCTGACTCCTTTTACATAAAGATGTCTCCAACTGCTAGGCAAAATATGTCAGTCAAACAAACGACTTTGTAAGAACATATGCCTAAAACTAAAGCATTTACAGTCTAAACAGGCAGAGAATATAGGCTCCACAGACAGTCCCAGAAGAAGGTACAGTGTTCAAGTTTCAGTGTCTGTAGCCATAGCAGGAAGCAGCAAAACCCAGCAGCTACCATAAATAACTGTAGTATAAGCAAGATGCGATCAAAATGTTTTGAGTATAATTTTCAAATTGTAATTAATACATGGGATTCTTATGTATCTGCTTCATATTTTAAATAAATAATAAGAATAATAATTATCACGTAGACAATAGCTGAGTTCAGTATAGGTTATGGAGTTGGACCAAGCACCATTCTTTTGTATGTGTTTGTAGAACATCTTGCAAAATAGGACCCCAGGGCTTATTGAGAACTCTGATTGCTACCACAATACAGTTGAGTTTTCTACAAATATGAATATTCAGCAATTGATGAACATATTTTTACAGAGTTTTAAACTTTCATGAGTGTCCCATATATGCAGTTCTGTATGCAAAGGCAGGCAAAAATGTATGCTTTATCTGTAACAGTGATACTCAGATTGAAGCTTGAGAGCTACAAGTGGCTCTTTAATATCTCTTTTTGAAACACATGATATTAAAACCCTGTGGTATTTAATTGTTAACCAATCAGGATACTTGAAGTTGATAAAATAATAATACTTGGTTAGTCCTATATAGAATATATTCACATTGCTGTAGCTCTTCTGGGTAATTTGTTCTTGAAGAACTGAGGTCAGAGTATTACTGATCTAAAACATGCAATCTGTATATGGGTGCACAAGCACAATTTGTAGTCTAGAATTCAGTGATCTGTTTGATAATAAAAATACTGTAATTTTTAAATCTGCTTTTTATCTGTTGCCATACTAAACATGGATACACTTAATCTTCATTATCAGGAGTGAATCTGGGGACTAAGTGGAATAGTGAAAGCTTCAATTATCTATTTTGGAAAAACATAATTAAAAATATGTCAGCAGTACAGCTGTGTCAATAAGAGTATAAAATTACTTGGATTTTTAAACAAAATCTTTTTAATAGTCTGAATTTGTAAACAAATTCATGTCACCTCTCTCATGATGGCATCCTGTGAATATTTTCAGCGAATGAGTTTCATGACAGAAAAAAGGTAAGTAAATCACATTTTTTAGAACATTAATGGATTATAACAATTTTATTCTCAGTGTTCCTACAAGAAACCTACTTAAAATAATTGTATTAATCTAGTGAAAAAAACAGAAAGAATGCCATGTTATTTAACTGATTATCCTCACAAATCAAATGTCAAATACACACTGCTCAAAAATTTGTTACAAACCAAGAATTATACCAACCACAGCAAAATTTGCTTCTGTGCTGAGAGCTAGCATGAGACCTATGCACAATGTAAGTCTTTGCTGAAGCATCTAATTCTTACTACTGTCAGAGACAGGATCCTGGACTATAGGTGGACCTTTGTTCTGATTCAGTGAGATGAGTCCTATGTTCCTATTTTAAAGATTTAAGAGGCATAAAATCATGTTCTGTTCCTATGCACAGAGGTGAATTTTATCCAGAATGATCAAATTTGAGAAAATCATTATCTGGCTAGTTAGTTTACTTTCCTTTAGTTTACTAAGGGAAAAAATGAAGTCAGAATTCCATAATTTTTGTGTTTCGGAATTGTATACATTGGAAGTCAGTACTCTGACTAAAATGAAGCAGTTTTATTTGTATTTTAACAATTTTTACTGATGGCAATAATTCAGTTCAAAAACATAGTTCCTCATTATTACTTGCAGCAAATATTTAGTCTTCACTGGCATCTTTCTGTTGCAGTGACAAAAAAGGCATAGGGACACATAACTGTTCTCAGTAATGTTATATTAAGCCATCTGTTGTAAAGGCTCTTTTTCTTTTGGCTTGGGTCAGGAATATGAAAGGTTCTCAAACTTCTGGCTGTAAGGAGATAAGCTCATGGATGTGGCCATGATTAGGAAGTTATTCTTACCAGGTATTTCTCTTCTAATTCTGACACAGTGACTAAGGGTGCATCTACACTGCACCCGTAGCTAGAAATAAGCTACGTAATTTGAGGTATGAAATTGTGTTGCTTATTTCAAGTTAATTTCAAAATAGCTTATTTTGAAATTTGCCCGGAGAGCACTTATTTCAAAATAAATCACTATTCTGGAATGTCCTTTACTCTTTATGGAATGAGATTTACAGGGATGTCAGAATAGTGAGCTCATTATATTACAAAGTAACGGGTGCACTCAAAAAGATGTGGAATAGCTATTTCAGGATGCCTCCAGTATTCGGAAATAACACTGCAGATGTAGACTTAGCATATTAGACAAATCCAAATGGAATCCTTGAAAAAAATCCTGGCCCCATTGAAGTCAATGGGATTTTGGCTTCAACAGAGGTCTGGGTTTCACCCTCAGAACTAAGTAAACGATTTCAAATTCACTTCTATTTTTCAGTTTTACTCAATTCAGATTCAGTTTTACTCAGTGAATTATTTCAGATTCACTTCTATTTTGATCCCATTTTTCCTACTTGGGTAGTAACAGCAGCTACTTCACTACGTATATGGCTGAGTGAGATGAGAGAGCTTTTCAAGATTCTTGCTACTCCATACTAGCCATTGTAAAGTCCTTCAGAGTGATGAACATATACCAGCCAATTCTATCTGGAGGCTATGGTCACAGTTCTCCCCCTCTCATCTGCTCTATGGTTCTCTTATATTCTGAACACATCCATTGTACATATTCTGAATCTGATCCTGTTCCCATACAATTCAATAGCAAAACTCCCATTGATTTTAGTGGTGCAAGATTAAGCTCCTGGTCCTTTTTTCCTGTATGCAGAACTCTCATTGGTATCAGTGGGAGTTTCATATGTGGACCAAAGGCAATATATTTAACAGGTGTCCACAATGCAGATTAGAGATAGGAATTCTGCTCTGATTAGCTGATATGGCAACTGAATATTCAAATTGTAAGATCCCAGGTTAAAACTTGAAGCCATGTCTTCCATATAACACATTTTTTCCCATTAACTAGGCTTTTCCCCTTTTAACCAACTTAAAAGTATTGAGATGTGTTAACATGAAATATAAACACTAGAATTATTTTCTTCTGAATTCGTGAGATATGTAGTCACATCTACTTTGTGTACTGCTCGTATAAACTAATACAAATACAACCATATCACCGAGTCTCCAACAAACTAATCAAATAGCATATCTTTAAATAGTCTCTCTCTAGTCTGTGCATGTGAAATTTCTGGTTTGAACTGTTAATATATTTAAGCCCAGTGCTGAAGCTGAAGCCATACATATAGGCCCTTATGCCCAGACAGAGCCCAACTGACTTCAGCTGGACTTGTACCAAATTCAAGAGGCTCAGTGAAGGATCAGGTCCTTAACAGTGATGCCAACTCTCACAGTTTTGTCACAAGTCTTACAGTATTTAGTATTTTTCTTTAAGCTCCTGTTCTTGAAGTCACATGATTCTGTGAAAATAATCAATTTCTAACCTTCATGTTAGCGAGAAAATCTTGAAAATGTGAATCCTAATGACTCAAAAACCAGAAGTCAAATAAAAGGAGCCAAACATTTTTATTGTTTTTAACATCTCATGATTTTTAAGCCAGTCTCATATTTTTGGGATGCCTAATGATAGTTTTTGAATGCTTAGGCTTGGTAGTACTGTATGTCAAATGTTAGCATTAAAATATGTAAATGTCATTGTTAAAATATGGTTGAGTTGTCTTTTCATGATATTGAAATCAGACTGGAAATATATTTTTGACAATCTATTAATGTGTGGGGAGGGAAAAAATGTCATCTGATATCTTCACTATTTGAATCCCAGTAGTTTACAGGGATTAGAGGCAATTATATATTCCTTAGTATAACTAGAGCTCCTCATCCCATATTCTGTTGTTACCTAAAGCAAACATCACATGAAATTTATAATGATTGATCACCTGAAATAGACTGAGCCATGGAAAAGGAGGCAATACCTGACTGATTTACAGGCATTCAGACATTTACAGTTATTTGTATAGAGATTTGGCATGAATTATCTAACAATAGGACTTTGTGCATCTAAAAATTTTAGTGCCATGTTCAAGAATATAGCAGCATGTAATAAAAATCTGAGCTGTAGAAAGCAAAATACAAACCTCATATTAGTGCTGTGCAGCTATAACCTTTGTGGTTTTGGTATTTTTTCAGCATGCACACTAGATAAGGTACTAACTTATTATTTTAGAATCCCCTTAAATCTGTATTGCACAGAAAAATCTGTCATATGTCCAGATTTGCTTAGTTTGGAGTAGATTTCACAGGAATAGCTAAACTAAATTTTATTTTAAATATATTAGTTCTCATATTTTGTGTATTTAATTAATATCATCAGAAAATTATTTATGAATGTATCCCTTAATACATTGTTTTTCTTAGCGATTCATAAAAAGTCACTCATTTAATTTTCGTAATATGATGCAGCAACAAACCATAGTCCATAAACTGTCTCATATGGTCAAAAGATATTTCTCATCACTTGTTGTAGTCTCCCTAATCTCTCTGGGAACATTTTAAAATACTCTGAATATTGACAGGTTTGATTTTTGATAAGTTGCAATACAACGGCTAACCAAATAGCAAGAAAAAAGTAGCACTATAGGAAGGGAATTGTGGGTAACTTTGCAAACAGTGATGAGTTAAAATATTTTCCATCTATTTGTAAAACTAGCTGGAACCACTACTAGCTATAATAAATTTAAGAAGTTAAATTACAGAGGTTTGTGTGCCAGTTCTGTCTTAAGACAGCAGTATGTTATAAGGCTTGAGGATTCTATTAACTCATGATGGTTGTAGAACCAAGGAAAAGACTTTTTCATAGAGTGCAAGTTAGTCATATGATTATGGTATATCTTAATTACATTGAGTGTGGATAATGATAAGTTTTTGAGTAGAGGTTGACAGATATTGCCAGTTTTCATCGAATATTCTCAGATCATCCACTGAAACAGAGATTCTCAAACAGGGTTGTATTAGGTTCTTCTTTGCCTTAGTGAATATCAGGAGATGAATTTTCAGAGAGCTACAGCCTGAAAAAATCAGGATAGTTCTGAATCAGAACTCCAAGGAGAGGGGGGAAATGCATGAAAGTTCACAGAAGAAAACAAAAAGGGAAAAATGATTGAGGACAGATTCTCAAAATCACTGTGGGTTTGGGAGGGAGTGCAGAAGGGGGAGTCCACCTCCCTTAACAATGCTACAGAGAATGGTAATATGGCTTTTGTGGCACACTGATAATGGGAACAGGCAGAAGCCTTTTCCTCCCACTCTGAGTACTTTAATGTGTTTTCTGATTTTAAAAGTTTGTTATCCCAATGCGTCAGATGAATTAGAGCATGTTCAACTCCTCCCTTATTTCAGTCAGTAATAGAGCAATGGGGGTTATTATTATTATTGGTTGCAGTGTACCGTTTGTGTGTGCATGATTTATACAAGAAAATAAGACAATATCTTTTGCCCCAAGAAATTTACAGACAATATTTCATGTGTACTCAAACTTAAATTTTTATTTAAATGCCGCGGGGGATATTTAAATCCCCCGCGGATTTCCCTACGACGACTAGTGAAATTTACATGCCCCTTCCGGAAAAGGGGCCAGTGTAGACGTAGCCAGGAAGTAGCAGAGAAGAAAAAGGGGAGGGGGAAGATTTTATCCCTCCTAACTGCATAATCACAGATTGCTAACACATAATTTTAGAATAATTGAATCATAGGGCTGGAAGAGAACTCAGGAGGTCAGCGAGTCCAACCTCCTGCCCAAAGCAGGACAAACCCTAACTAAATGACTTCAGCCAGGGCTTTGTCAAGCCAGGAAATTTTGTTTGGGATTTCTGCAATTTCTACAGCAGGCTGACATTTCTTCACTCTGGATCAGCTTGCCTCAGAGCCTCTCAACAGATGTGCCTGAGGTCCACAGTTATAATGTGCTGGGTTGGATCCATAGCATTTAAAACTATTGGTAGCATTCTTTTGTCATTTGTAATAAGGATTGCAGGGCCTGAAACTTAAAAGAGCAACATTTTTCAAATATTGCTAATAGTTTTATTTCATGTTTGCTTGAAAATGCAATTCATTTCTGAGCCCTGTTGTTTTCACATTATTATTATGGTTGCAATTCATTATTGTCTGTAGTCATGATGTGGGTATGCTTTTTTGATGACAAACTACCACTTATTCTGTGTGCGTGTGCATGCATGTGTGGAGGATGTTAAACCGACAGATATGTCAAAATATATTTCCTTCTGTGGGAAAGATACTAAATTTATTGTATTGTATTTCTTTTTGTTCTGTGTGGGAGACAGTTTTCCTGCCCCATGCACATTTGCGCAATTTCAGAACTTTTTTTTCCATTTTTTGGGGGGTGGAAGTAGGAGCATGAGAGCCATGATCTCAGAATAGACTGTACCAGAGTGGTTATGAGACTAGCTAGGACTCAGGAGACCGTGTTATGATTCCCCACATAAATAGCAGTCTATAAGGTTAATTAACCTCCCTCATTCCCAACAAATATTTAATTATTTATGTAAAGTGAAACAGTTCCAACAGGAAACATGCTAAACACTGACCCCAGGATAACTTAGGGTATGTCTACACTACCCCACTAGTTCGAACTAGCGGGGTAATGTAGGCATACCGCACTTGGAAATGAAGCCCGGGATTTGACTTTCCCGGGCTTCATTTGCATAAGCGGGGAGCCGCCATTTTTAAAACCCCGCTGGTTCGAACCCCGTGCAGCGCGGCTACACGGGGCACGAACTAGGTAGTTCGAACTAGGCTTCCTAGTTTGAACTACCGTTACTACTACATTTCATGAGGAGTAACGGTAGTTCAAACTAGGAAGCCTAGTTCGAACTACCTAGTTCGTGCCCCGTGTAGCCGCGCTGCACGGGGTTCGAACCAGCGGGGTTTTAAAAATGGCGGCTCCCCGCTTATGCAAATGAAGCCCGGGAAAGTCAAATCCCGGGCTTCATTTCCAAGTGCGGTATGCCTACATTACCCTCCTAGTTCGAACTAGGAGGGTAGTGTAGACATACCCTTGGTGGGTACATCACATAAACGGGATACAGAGATGACAGGTTCACATCCTTGCTTTAGGCCTCCCAGTTGATTGTCCTAAATAATGGACTATGCCTCACTCACTCTCATTTTCACCAAAAATTCCACCTTGGCCCCGAAGAAACTTTCCTGAAGCATTCAGCCTGTGTGCTCTATCTCTTTGTGGCAATAAAACATCAAGCATGTAAAATGTCAAATGTAAAACAAACAAATCATTCAAGGCACAAATACAGGTATTCAATCCTGTACACACACCTACTTCAAATAAGGTAATTATGAAGTCGCTCATTTTGGTAAAGAGATAGTAACTCAAATTTCTCAGGTTTTTAAGGAGTTTATAATTATCTCACATTTCACTTGACACACCGTGCTAATTAAGCTTTTAAACAGTGGTTGTAGACTTCCTCTTTGGAATCTTATCAAAGGGTTATTTCAGACTTCTTTAACCACTTGCAAAGCACCTTTAAATGTTAATGCTATAGTTTTATATAGAGCTAGGACCGATAGCTATTCTAAAAATTATGAAGAGCCTTGTGCTGGACTCTTTAAACTAGTAATCCATTCATATGCAAGTTGTTCCATTTACCACTCAAGGGCTTTGTCTAGACTGGCCAGTTTTTCCAGAAAATCAGCTGCTTTTCCGGCAAAACTTGCCAGCTGTCTGCACTGGCCGCTTGAATTTCCACAAAAGCACTGACTTCCTACAGTAAGAAATCAGTGCTTTTTGCGGAAATACTATGCTGTTCCGGTTTGGGCAAAAGTCCCTTTTGTGCAAAACTTTTGCACAAAAGGGCCAGTATAGACAGCTGAAATTTGTTTTCCACAAAAAACCCCGATCGCGAAAATGGTGATCGGGGCTTGTTTGCGGAGAAGCGCGTCTAGATTGGCCACGGATGCTGTTCCAAAAATGCTTTTAACTGGGCCATCTGCCTGCTATACACCGATCTGTACCCTAGGTCTAACCACAACCAGCCTGCCTCAGTTTTCTCTCTTGGATCGGTCAAGAAACTCAAAAAACACTATTGTCCATTCCCACCTGTGCTCAGGTTATGCTTTATTAAATTAACCAACATTCCAAATAACTTTTTCAAATCTATACAAAAGTTCTCACAAAAAGTGTTTCTCTTCCTCTTCCCAGACCTTCCTGCCTGGGGCCTTTTCTGCTTTGGCAAGCCACTCATAGGCCTAGGTCTCAGGACTTTCTGCTAGATCTTGCTCAATTCCGGCAGTTTCTATAGGACAATGCTCAGGGATTAAAGAGCAGAACAAATTGCAATAATCTTGATGGCTCATTCTGCACTGAAGTGTGGCTAGCCTCTCTCCTTGAAAGGCAAGCCACCCCATTCATTACACACCTAAATAACATACTTGAATTTTCAAAGTTAATGAGTACCCACAGTATCTATTAACTTCATAGTTTGGTGTGTTCAGCACCTTTAGAAATGAGGTGACCTTTCTTTTCGTACGTAAATAATTATTTGGATGGACAGTCCAGGTTGGCAGTTTTGTTCCTATGTTATAAAATTCACCTTTCCTTTAGCTTTCTTCTACATCACTTTCAAATATGTATTTTTTATTCAAACACCAACATAGTACCATGTGTCATCAGCAAGGAATGAAAAATATAGTATTACCTCCTTCCCTAAGAGTCTGCCCATTCCAGATTGTCCATTGCTACCATAGTGTTCTCTGTTTTCTTTAACAGAATTTCTATAAAGTGGTGTGATAAGGCTCAGGCAACTAAATTAAAAAATATTGGGAGTGAAGTGGTGTGATAAGGCTCAGGAAACTACATGAAAAATATTGGGAGTGAAGGAAAGGAAAACAGCCCCATAAATTTACTTTAAGACAGCCTTTGAGAGTCCCCATGTTAGTTATAAAAGTCTCATGTTCACAGAGAATTAGTATGTGATATGTATATTGAACATTCAAAAGAAATTTCTATGTATATTTTCAATACAATTTTATTATTTGTAAAACTGACTAGTATTTATGTATACTATCTGTATTCATATTAACAACAAAAGAATGGAATAATTTTCTCTCTATAAATACACACACACACACACACACAGACGTATTACTTACAGGAATCCTTTCCAATGTAAAATCAGTATCATACAGACTCCAAAAAGATACACATTTTGATAACTGGCAGTGTCTCTGAAATGTTGATTTTATTATTATCCTAATGTTTTTGCCTCATGTTATCATTGAGTAAATACATACATACATACATACATTTTTAATGAAAAGCTTATAGTTTAAAAATCACCAAATAATTAATTTTCTCAAGACAACAGTTTGTGGATTGTTGTTTGATGCCTTTAGTAATATGAAAGAAGCCCCATGACTTTGGTGTTACACTGATACTTAGTCTATCACAGCTATTTTCCTAGAGGGTGTGTCTAGACTACAGGTTTTTTTTTTTTTTTTTTTTTTAAAAAGTGGCCTTATTTCGAAAAAACTTCCCCTGCATCTATACTGCAGCCACGTTCTTTCGAAAGTAAATCGAAAGAACATGGCAGTTTTTTCGATCACGGTAAACCTCATTTTACGAGGAATAATGCCTTTTTTAGAAAGTATGCTTTCGAAAAAAGGTGCTATTGAATGCAAACTATGCTTTTTCAAAAGAGCATCTAGACTCTCTTTCGAAAAAGCGACTCACTTTTTTGAAAAATCTGCTGGTAGTCTAGATGCTCTCTTTTGAAAGAGGCTTTTAGTCTAGACATAATCTAAAAGACTAATTGAAACTTTGAGAACAAATTGTTCCTACATTAAAATATGTCCATGAATTTGAAACATTTCTGGCCTAAATAATGAATAGTCTTTTAACACTTAGTTTGCATGAGTCTTCTTTTTAAACCCTTGTACTCTGAGTGGAGCATAGGTCATCTACAAGTCTCCTCCACTTCACTCTGTCTGGAGACAAAACTTCTAGCTTACTCCAGGAGTACCCCAGTTGTTGTCCTTCAATCTCAGTAGATCTTTTCCACGTTGTCCAAGGTCTTCCTCTTTTGTGTTTTCCTTGCGGGTTCCATGTGAGAGCTTGATGGACTATGCTGGATGATGGTTTTCTGAGAGTGTGGCCTAGCCATCCCCACTTTCTTCTCTTGATTTGAATGTCAAGTGGTTCTTGTCCTGCTCTGTTCCAAAGGTCCTCATTTGTGACAAAATCTTGCAATTTGATGTGAAGGATGTACCTCAGGCATCTGTTTATGAATGTCTGTAGCTTGTGACTTGAAGACTTTTTAGTACACCAGGTCTCTCATTCGTACAAGAGAACACTCTTCACATTTGTGTGGAAGATCCGCAGTTTTGTCTTCGCAGATATTATTTGTGAGCTCCATATGGGATGAAGAATCTTAAATGCAGCTGTTGCTTTTCCTATCCTATCATGAGTAAATGTGAAATTTTAATAGAAAAACTTTGAAGAGCATCTGTCCCATATAAATGTCACCAAGAACTTAATTCTGAAATCTGCACCTATGGTAAGCAGTTA
The DNA here is from genome assembly GCF_049634645.1 of Pelodiscus sinensis. Taxonomy (NCBI): domain Eukaryota; kingdom Metazoa; phylum Chordata; order Testudines; family Trionychidae; genus Pelodiscus; species Pelodiscus sinensis. The sequence continues at coordinate 172,971,512 of NC_134711.1, forward strand.
TTAGTTGTGTAAATTCAGGTTGAGTCTCTCATGTCCGGGACTCTCTGGTCCAGCAACATCTGGGATCTGGCAGGACCACAGATATTGCTGGACCAGAGAGCCCCTGGACCAGAGGGCTGGGTGGCCATGGGGTTGGCTGTGGCAGCCCTGGGAGAGCAGAGCCATGGCAGCCCTCGCAGCCCCAAGGAGCGGAGCCCTGGTGGCTATAGAACAGTGGATCTGCAGCAGCTCCAATGGCCCAGAGATAGTGAAGCAGAAGAAGCCCTGGCGGCCCCAAGGAGCGGATCCCTGGTGATTTTGGGGAGCAGAGTAATAGCTGCCGCGGCAGCCCCAATGCCCCAAGCCCTGGCAGTGATGCGGCTAGGAAGCTGCGGCAGCCCCGGGATAACTGAGTCAAGCAGCTTCAGGGAGCAGAGTCCCAGCAGCCCCAGAGCCATAGCATCTCTGGCACTCTCATTGTTTGAAAGCTGCGGCAGCCCAGGGATTGTGGAGTTCCAGAAGATCCCAGGCATTGGAGCTGTGGGGATTGTATTCACTATGTTTGCTTTGTTATGTTATGTGTGATTTCTACTATCCTGTCCTGTAGTGTTGTAACTCTGTGTGTGTGCCTCAGTTTCCCTGAGCACTGCACCAATGCCTGGCTGAGGATGGGAATGTTGGGCATGGCTCTAGCTGAGGTGAAGGCTGCCCCTTCTTAGCATGTACACAATAGCTCAGGCTCTCTAATAACTTGGGCCTAGGGTGGGAGGAGCAACCAGGAGATATCAGGTGACACCTTTTTCCCTGGAAGCTGGACAAAGGAAGAGGCTGGGCTGCCTGCAGGGTGGGAACCAGTTGCTGAGTGTGTGAATTAGTCTCCACTGGCTTAGGATGCAGGGAAGGGGCCCAGAACCCTGACTCCGAGCCCCCCTTTCCTCAAGTTGGATTGTACTGACTCCTCCTGCTAACAAGTCTGTGTTACACTGTATCCGTGTCAACGAATAAGCCTTCTGTTCTACTTGCTGACTGACAGTCACTTCCGTCTGTGGATGGGAGTGCAGGGCCCGGTGAATCCCTCACTCTCCATGACGGGCAGCCCGAGGGGAAGCAGAGCCTGATGGCCCTGGAGTAGCAGAGCTGTGGTGGTGGGGACTGGCCAACTGAGCTGGCAGCCTGGGGGGAAGAGAGCTCCACTAGGGCTGCTGATGGACCCCAGAAGAGCCCGGAGTCCCGTCAGCAGAGGGAGAGAATTGATCTCCCCTGGTCCGGCATACTCCTTCATTCAGGACCAGTCAGGTCCCAAGGGTGCCAGACCAAGGAGGTCCAACCTGTAGTCGATTGTGGTCTGCAAATTTTACCCACAATCAGTATGAGTTACTGTACAGCAGCAGAGTAGGGACTATCCTGTTTATTGTGTCGAGTGTAACATGTATGATTACCTGCCCTGTTGGTGGGTGGGTGGCGTATGTGTGCACCCGTTGCAAGGAGCTCCTGACTCTCAGAGACTGTGTTCGGGCTTTGGAAGCCAGGGTGGCTGAACTAGAGGAGCTAAGGGAGGTAGAGAGATATGTTGATGAGACTTTCCAGGACACTGTAGTACTGTCCCACCTCCAGTCTGAGAGCCACAGTGCTCTTAAGAAGGATGAAAGTCTCAAGGGAACAGAGCATTCAATGGGAGCAGAGGGAGACCGTCCTATAGTTGGGACCCTCCTTCCAAAGGATGTTGCGGTATCCTCTCACACTGATACCTCTGAGGGGGAAAGATTGCCAGTTGTTAGGAAGAGGCAGGTGTTAGTAGTGGGTGATTCGATCATTAGAAACATAGATAGTTGGGTTTGTGATGACCAGGAGAACCATATGGTCACTTGCCTGCCTGGTGCGAAGGTTGCGGATCTCTTGAGGCATCTAGATAGACTTATGTGTAGTGCTGGGGAGGAGCCGGTGGTTGTGGTACATGTCCGTACCAATGACATAGGGAAGGGTAGGAGAGATGTCCTGGATGCCAAATTTAGGTTGCTAGGAAAGAGACTGAAATCCAGGACCTCTATGGTGGCTTTCTTGGAAATGCTTCCAGTTCCACGCGCAGGGCCAGGTAGGCAGGCAGAGCTTCAGAGTCTCAATGCGTGGATGAGACGATGGTGTAGGGAAGAGAGGGTTAGATTTATTAGGAACTGGGGACACTTTTGGGAAAGGGGGAGCCTATACAGGAAGGATGGGTTCCACCTAAACCAGGGTGGAACCAGACTGCTGGCACTAAACATTAAAAAGGCCGTAGAGCAGTTTTTAAACTAAGAGATGGGGGAAAGTTGATTGGTGTGGAGCAGCACATAAATCGGATGGAGACTTCTCTTAGAGGAGAATCCATTGATAGAGATTCTCTAAGCTGTAGTCAGAAAGAGAGGAGGGGAGAGGACAAACCATGGGCCAGAGCAGACAAACAACTGCATATAAAGGAATGCAATGCATCAGGGAAGGGCAGACAAATAAACAGTGGCAAATTTTTAAAGTGCTTCTACACAAATGCTAGGAGTCTGACTAATAAGATGGGTGAACTAGAGTACCTCGTATTAAAGGAGGAGATTGACATAATAGGCATCACTGAAACCTGGTAGAATGAGGAAAATCTGTGGGACACAATCATACTGGGATATAAAATATATCGGAAGGATAGAGCAGGCCGGGTGGGTGGCGGAGTGGCACTGTATGTGAAAGATAATGTAGAATCAAATGAAATAAAAATATTAAATGAATCAACATGTTCAATAGAATTGCTATGGATAGTAATTCCATGCTCCAATAATAATAATTTAACAGTAGGGATATATTACCGAACACCTGACATTGAAATGCTAAGGGAGATTAGAGAGGCTACCAAAATAAAGAACTCTATAATAATGGGGGATTTTAATTATCTCCAATTATCCCCCATGTCACCTCAGGAAGAGAAGCAGAGAGAAAATTTCTCAATGGCTTAAATGACTGCTTCTTGGAGCAGGTGGTACAGGAACCCACAAGGGGAGAGGCAATTCTCGATTTAGTCCTGAGTGGAGTGCAGGATCAGGTCCATGAGATAACCATTACAAGATCTCTTGGGAATAGTGACCATAATATAATAACATTTAACATTCCTGAGGTGGGAAGAACACCTCAGCAGTCCAGCACTCTGGCATTTAATTTCAAAAAGGGGAATTACACAAAAATGAGGAGGTTAGTTAAACAGAAATTAAAAGGCACAGTGACTAGAGTCAAATCCCTGCAAGCTGCATGGAAACTTTGTAAAGACACCATAATAGAGGACCAACTTAAATGTATACCCCAAATTAAAAAACATAGTAAGAGACCTAAAAAAAAGTCATCATGGCTTAACCACCATTTAAAAGAAGCAGTGGAGGACTAAAAGGCATATTTCAAAAAGTGGAAGTCTAATCTTAGTGAGATAAATAGAAAGGAACAAAAACACGGTCAAATCAAGTGTAAAAATGTAATAAGAAAAGCAAAAAAAGATTTTGAGGAACAGCTAGCCAAAAACTCAAAAAGAAGTAGCAAAATGTTTTTAAGTTCATTAGAAGCAGGAAGCCTGCTAAAAAAAAACAGTGGGTCCCCTAGACGATCGAGATATAAAAGGAGCAATCAAGGATGATAAAGCCATTGTGGAGAAACTAAATGATTTCTTTGCTTCAGTCTTCATGGCTGAGGATGTTAAGGAGATTTCCAAATCTGCACCATCCTTTGTGGGTGATGAATCTGAGGAGCTGTCCTGGATGGAAGTGTCATTAGAGGAGATTTTGGAACAAATAGAAAAACTTAATGTTAACAAATCACCGGGACCGGATGGCATTCATCCAAGGGTTCTAAAAGAACTCAAATGGGAAATTGCAGAACTATTATCTGTGGTTTGTAACCTATCCTTTAAATCGGCTTACGTACCTAATGACTGGAAGATAGCTAACGTGACACCAATATTTAAAAAGGGCTCTGGAGGCGATCCTGGCAACTACAGACCGGTAAGTCTAACTTCAGTACCGGACAAATTAGTCGAAACAATAGTAAAGAATAAAATTGTCAGGCATGTAGAAAAACATGATTTGTTGGACAAAAGTCAACATGGTTTCTGTAAAGGGAAATCATGTCTTACTAATCTATTAGGCTATGTCTACATTGGCATGATCTTGTGCAAATACTCTTTAACGCAAGAGTTCTTGCGTTAAAGTATTTGCGCAAGAGAGCGTCTACACTGGCATGTGCCTTTGCGCAAGAGATGTGCTTTTGTGCAAGAGCATCCGTGCCAGTGTAGATGCTCTCTTATGCAAGAAAGCTCCGATGGCCATTTTAGCCATCGGGCTTTCTTGCGCAAGAAATTCATGTTGCCTGTGGCCTCTTGCTCAAGAACAGTTGCACAAGAGGGCTTATTCCTGAGCAGGAGCATCATAGTTCTTACGCAAGAAACACTGATTTCACACATGAAAACATCAGTGTTCTTGCGCAAGAAGTCCCCGCCAGTGTAGACAGGCAGCATATTTTTGCGCAAAAGCTGCCGCTTTGGCGCAAGATCGTGCCAATGTAGACACAGCCTGAGAGTTCTTTGAAGGGGTTAACAAACATGCAGATAAGGGGGATCCAGTAGATATAGTATACTTAGATTTTCAGAAAGCCTTTGACAAGGTCCCTCACCAAAGGCTCTTGTGTGAATTACAGTGTCATGGGATAAGAGGGAAGGTCCTTGCATGGATTGAGAACTGGTTAAAAGACAGGAAACAAAGGGTAGGAATAAATGGTAAATTTTCAAAATGGAGAGGGGTAACTAGTGGTGTCCCCCAAGGGTCAGTCCTGGGACCAGTCCTGTTCAACTTATTCATAAATGATCTGGAGAAAGGGGTAAGCAGCGAGGTGGTAAAGTTTGCAGATGATACTAAACTGTTTAAGATAGTCAAGACAGAAGCAGACTGTGAGGGACTCCAAGAAGATCTCACCAAACTGAGTAATTGGGCAACAAAATGGCAAATGAAATTTAATGTGGATAAGTATAAAGTAATGCACATAGGAAAAAATAACCCCAACTATACGTACAGTGTGATGGGGGCTAATTTGGCTACGACAAATCAGGAAAGAGATCTTGGAGTTATCGTGGACAGTTTTCTGAAAACTTCCACACAGTGTGCAGCGGCGGTCAAAAAGGCAAATAGGATGCTAGGAATTATTAAGAAAGGGAAAGAAAATAAGACCCAGAATATCTTACTGCCCCCGTATAAAACTATGGTACACCCACATCTTGAATACTGTGTACAGATGTGGTCTCCTCACCTCAAAAAAGATATTTTGGCCTTGGAAAGGGTTCAGAAAAGGGAAACTAAAATGATTAGGGGTTTGGAACGGGTCCCATATGAAGAGAGGTTAAAGCGACTGGGACTTTTCAGTTTAGAAAAGAGGAAACTGAGGGGGGATATGATAGAGGTCTATAAAATCATGAGTGGTGTGCAGAGGGCGGATAAAGAAAAGTTATTTATTAGTTCCCATAATAGAAGAACTAGAGGACACCAAATGAAATTAATGGGTAGCAGGTTTAAAACTAATAAAGAAAGTTCTTCTTCACAAAGTACGGTTAACCTGTGGAACTCCTTGCCAAAGGAGGCTGTGAAGGCTAGGACTATAACAGCGTTTAAAGAGAAGCTAGATAATTTCATGGAGGCGAGGTCCATAAAAGGCTATTAGCCAGGGGATAAAATGGTGTCCCTGGCCTCTGTTTGTTGGAGGCTAGAGATGGATGGCAGGAGACAAATCGCTTGATCATTGTCTTCGGTCCACCCCTTCTGGGGCACCTGGTGCTGGCCACTGTCGGCAGACAGGCTACTGGGCTAGATAGACCTTTGGTCTGACCCAGTATGGCCATTCTTATGTTCTATGTTCTAAAACCAAATAAGCATTCAAAAGATCTGAGATTAATTCCTGGGCATATAGCTTCTTTCATGACTTGGGCAAGCCTATCTGTCTGTCTGTCTGTCTGTCTCTATAAGTCCTTTGGGTTCCCAATGGAGCACTGGGCACACCACTTAGGGTATGTCTACACTACCACCCTAGTTCGAACTAGCGGGGTAATGTAGGCATACCGCACTTGCAAATGAAGCCCGGGATTTGAATTTCCCGGGCTTCATTTGCATAAACCGGCCAGTGCCATTTTTAAATGCCGGCTTGTTCGAACCCCGTGCCGCGCGGCTACACGCGGCATGGGCTAGATAGTTCAAACTAGCAAGCCATTCCGAACTATCTGTATGCCTCGTGGAACGAGGTGTACAGATATTTCGGAATGGCTTGCTAGTTCGAACTATCTAGCCCGTGCCACGTGTAGCCGCGCGGCACGGGGTTCGAACAAGCCGGCATTTAAAAATGGCGCCGGCCGGCTTATGCAAATGAAGCCCGGGAAATTCAAATCCCGGGCTTCATTTGCAAGTGCGGTATGCCTACATTACCCCGCTAGTTCGAACTAGCGGGGTAGTGTAGACATACCCTTAGGGTATATTTACACAGCAAAAAAACAAAATCAAAAAAGCAGCTGCACCAAGTGGCAGAGCCTGGATCAACTGACTTAGGTTCACAGAGCTTGTGCTGGGCTGCTAAAAATAGCAGTGGAGATATTCAGGCTCAGGCTGATACCTAGGTTCTGAGATGCTGCTGGGTTTCAGAGCCTGTGTTCCAGCCAAGCGCAAAGCTTTATACCGAACCTTTTCTAGTCCTGAAGCCTAAGCTCTGCAAGCCCAACTTAGTTGACCCTGGATCTTGACACTTGTTACCACCTTGTTACCACTTGTCTTCTTTTGCTCTGTGGACAAGTGTATCTGTGCCATCCACCTGGGGTTAATAATATTTCCTTTCCCCCATACTTTGTGTCCTCTCTATTTAGATGTTACAGTCAAAAGCTCTTCAAAACATGTCTCTTACTATGCAAAGTGTACCAAATACATTTGGGCCTTGATCTTGGGTCAGACCTGTAGGCTACAGCTGGTACCATTAACAATAATTAGGTAAAGCTCACCTCTCTGCAGATAGCTAGCCTAAACACTATTTCAGAATTATTCTGTATGGGGTGAATGTTGCCCAATGAATAGGGTTTATATGGGTAGACCTACTTCTCCTGCTCACATACTACTCACTGTTTGTACTGATAAGTGCCATTTATTAATTATTGTTATTAATTACTTTAAAATAAAGTAAAATGTAAAGGGCCCAAACAGAATGAGGGCTCTCTAGATCATAGCACCTCTGTGTTCTCACAGAGAAAACATATAAAAATAATGGCATGAACAGTCTACAAGTAAGAGATTGATACAAAGGATTAAACCAGAGGGATATTAATTAATCTTCCAGTTGTGAAGGTCAGAAATATTACTCTGAATCACAAAATAAGTTGATCCATAGACTTAGATTTATGCCTGTAGTAATTATGCATGTCAGAGTAATGACAGTATTATCAAGGTACTGTTAGTGACTCCAGAGTTAAGGCTATCCTGTGGTTTGCACTTCAAGCAGGACTAAAATCTTTCTCTTTCATACTTTACATGATTGAATTTAGTTTCTAAACTGAATGCATTAACTCTTCACAGAGCATTACATTTTCCATCACTTTCCCTTCTCAAAGACTAATGAATTTTTCAAGGAAGGAAAAATTAAATTATCTCTTTTCGAAATTTAACCCTAAGAATCTTTTTGTGTTTTCTATTTCCTTTATTACTACAGGCTGAACCCCTCTAATCTAGCACTCTTAGGACCTGACCAGTGCCAGACCAGAGAATATGCTGGACCATGGGAGGTCAATATTGTCTAGCAACATTATAAACACTTCCATTGCTTACTGGGATCTTATGAGACATTTAGAAGTAAATTAGAGCTAAATAATGGCACAGAACACTGAGAACTAGGACTAGTCACTGTAAGCAAACTTTATGTGACTGCAAGAAACTTGGTCACACCCATGATAAGTGGCCACCTAGCTAATTAAAACCATGTCGGACCATGGATGTTGCTGAGTCACAGTTCAATAATTTTTAAAGTGTGTGAAATCAGAATAGTATGTTGAGCATGCTGGTATTAAGGCATATCAGGTGTGTAGCCCAGCAATGGGCAACCTAGGCTAGTGTGTTGCCCTCATGGGTTTGTTTAGTTTAGAAAAGAGAAGATTGAGGGGGGACATGATAGCAGTTTTCAGATATCTAAAAGGGTATCATAAGGAGGAGGAAGAAAACTAGTTCATCTTGGCCTCTGGGGATAGAAGAAGCAATGTGCTTAAACTGCAGCAAGGGAGGTTTAGGTTGGACATTAGGAAAAAGTTCCTAACTGTCAGGGTAGTCAAACACTGGAATAAATTGCCCAGATGGAATCTCCATCTGTGGAGATATATAAGAGTAGGTTAGATAAATGTCTATCAGGGATGGTCTAGACAGTATTTGGTCCTGCCATGAGGGAAGGGGACTGGACTCGATGACCTCTCGAGATCCCTTCCAGTCCTAGTATTCTATGATTCTGTTAGTGGTCCTGTTTCATCTCAGGGGGCCACAAGATTGTCATAACCAACATCTCCTGGGATAGGGTAATTTTGCCAACTGCATTTGCAGGGTGTGCTGATTGAACAGTAGCAGCTCTTTGACCGGATGCAGAGGGAATGCATGGCACTCACAATCAATGTTGTGTGCAATCAGCATGCACCTTACTTCACATGTCTGTCACTTTAGTGATACTGGTACAAAAAACCCGACAAGTGGAATCTGACAATCCTGTACGTGAGCAACTGTAAACAAAATGTTTCACAGGCAACACATATAACCCTGATGGGTTTCATGTGGCCTTTGGGCCACAGGTTGCTCACCACTGGTGTAGCCCATGGGAAAGCAAGTGGCTTGAGCACAGAAATGTGACTTTTCATGTACATTTACTGGGAAAATTGTAGAGGCACAATGGAAAAATTATTTCTTTCCTAGTTTAATCTCTATAGGTTCTCTGAGTGCCTTCCAACAGTGCATTAAGCAATGTAACTCATAGATATCGCTTAATGTACTACTGTCACAATATGACACTTTCAGACATTTTGTCATGCTCTTAAATTCTTTCAAACATTAACTGGGTGTGTTGTGGATATGCAAAATAACATAGTAGAAAAGGACAATATTGATGCAAATGATATTAAGTCTGCTGAGAGATATGATCTAGAAATTTTGACTGACACTGCAAATACATTAGGAAACTAAAGATACTAAACGGTTGTCATTAGATCCTGTAATGTTAATATACTCTTCTAGGACATTTAGAAAATGTACATCACATAATAGTTAAAGAGATGGCAATCTATGAAAAGGTCAGAATTTTTGACCAGTTGGTTTTATTAATCCAAATATTTAGTGGAGCTAAAAGAGAACTGGGTTTCTACAAATAATATTTTTAGATTATGATTATTTGTAGTATCATGTTTAGAGAAGAAGCAATAATAAAGTTTTATTTTAGAGATTCTTCACTTTGAGAAAGCTCTGAAATGCCACACTATATTTGGGTAAGAATTCTAACAAATGACAAATCTTACTAGAGTTTATTATAAAAGTACTCAATATTGAAGAGATACTTGGAAAAAATGTACTCAAAATGTATCCAAACTAAGTATTAATACTAAAAAGGGAAACAGATAAATGTGATTAAGCGGGAAAATAAAAATATGTTCAGTGTAAGGGATAAGCAAAAGGCTTTACAATATAAACAATTTAAGGACTGCAAAGCATCTACAAATAATCAGACACAAGTAAGAGAGCAAAAGAGGAAAAAACGATACTGAACAGCAAATTAACACCATTTCTATAAAAAAAAGTTATCTTCTGATATTTCTATGCCTCTGCAATTTTGACACATTTTAGTGCCAGTTTCACCAGGAAATAATAATAAAATACATTAACAACTTTGAAAATTATTGTAAAGATTTTGTGGTATTTCTTTAGGGTTACTTAAATGTGCCAACAGATTCCAGAGAGCCTTGAGACATCTCTCTTTTTACATATGTATGTATAAGTCCCCCAAACGTAAAGCCAACCAGTGAAAGAAATAACACTTTGCTATGTTGCCAAAGGTAGAAATAAGGCTTTAAAAATCCCTTTTCTTTAACTTTTGACTAAAAATAATTGGAGTATAGAAGGACCTTTTGGAGAAAACACACCAGTGTTTTCCATTTTAAAACATTTAACTGAAAAATTAAACTCTTAGGGTAATATGAAAAAATGAAAAGCTACTGAAATAAAGTTATTTAGAATAAGGAATGTTTTTCTTTTCCTTTTTAAGGTAAGGAAAATTTAGTATGATTATCTAAGTTCTTTGAATCTCTTAGGTCTGCAATTTTCAGTTGGATAGTATCTTGAGTACAGACTTTCTTAGGTTTCCTGGTACTTTCTGCTTCAAGTTACTTCAGATATACCACAAAAACAGCCACTCTACTATTTATTTTACAATTTTGAGTCTGGTCCAGGCTTGAAATAGGAAGTGAAGGTTTTATTCTTAATGACCATCTGCTCACCCAAGAGGATTTTAATATTTGAAGCTCCAATGGCCAACTCATTGTATACCAAAAGCTTCAGAGGGGTAGCCGAGTTAGTCTGTAACTGAAAAGATTTAAAAAATAATGAATAGTCTAGCAGGACCTTGAAGACAAACAAAACATGCAGATGGTATCATGAGCTTTCATGGGTACAACCGACTTCTTCGAGACTTTTCATTGTATAACATATTCCATAAAGACAAAGGTGATACTTAGGCCTTTTCACAAATTTTTGATAAAAATCATCCTGGATTTTCACATCAGTCTATGTGATACCTGTAATTTCCCCAAGACTTATAGTTAACCTGGGGAAGTGAAACTACATACACTGCTTGCTAAATTAGCTATTATTTATAAGTTGGGTGAATTAAGCTATTTGGAAAGGTGAACATATTGTTTGTAGCATTCAGAAGAAAAAAAAGAATGGTCGAGCTATCGTGACTCAAAGTGGGTAGTACGGTACATTTTGTCATGTTATCAACCAACGGGTGTGCCTATGTCTGATTCACTCAGACAGGGAGACCGCAGTTGTAGGGTATGTATCCACAATATGACCTTCTCTGTAATCTGTGCGGCTGCTATTTGTAATGTGATATACAGTTTCATGGATCATTCATGATTCTTTCTGCATGACTTCAAAAGCAGATTCTGGTTTTGGCAGGTCAGTGTTTCAGTCATGGTTTAAGTAACGGGGTCCCTACTTAGCTTTAGGAGAAATGGGGCCTCCTAAACAGGGAACAAAAGCAAATCAGGATTCTTATATGGACCTGGAGTTAGCATAAACTTGAGCAGCTAATAAGTGAGTTGCCTTCTGTAGAATGAGGTCATAAACCAGACCATGCAAGGGGGGGGGGAGAGGGTATATGTTTGAATTAATCTTATCTAGTAAATAACTGAAAGAGGTTTAGTAGAATGCAACACAGTTGCAAGTCCACAAGGGGGTATACTCAAAGGCAACACCCATGACAGTTCCTCACATCCAAGCATCTCCAGAAGGGAAGAACAGGTAGCATGACTGGTTAGAAATCAGCAAAAAAAGATACCCTCATCAGTCTTGCTCAGTTCAACTGCCTGATGAATGCTTTGTATGCAGAACTATGAATTGTATATCCTGATTAATATAATTTGTTTTTGGAAGAGCCACACTTTTTTTTATGAACATTTCCTTATTCACGATCACATGGCTAACATAAGCCATTTAATAGCAGGTCTAGATTCTGCCTCTGTACTTTTCATCTCACTGAACATCTCTCCTTTTGGATAAAAGTTATCTGGTTGCTATTTTCAGTCCTCATTTGGTGTTTAGATGGGAAATAGTGGTTACCATTGAGTGTTTAGGGAAACATCTTTTAATGAGGCAAGTATTTAAGCAAATATTCCACCACCTAACAAAAGGAAAATAATGTGATTGTTGATTAAACATTTCATGATGTTTATTTGTCTCTCTTATTGGAACGGTGATGAAGAGAACAAGGGAGAGTACCCTCTACAGAAGATCCCACCACTTATGACTAGGCTACTAACCCTTTGATATTCCCATGTCTTGGAGGCCTTGCTTCAGCCAAAGAAATTAGGATCAAATGTCATTCACCACTCATAAATTCAAATGCTAGTGCAGGAAAACCCAAAGAGATCACTTTGTCCATGTGTCCATTGCTGTAGAGCTCCCAGCCCTTAAGCCCCTGGAGTAAGAGACCCAATCTAATCATTGCATCAAGATCTTTCCAGTGTTGGTGAGAAAGCACATTGTGCAAGCCTACTGAACTAGACAATTTTTATTTAAAACAAAGACCATGTTAAACATTATTATTATTTGATATCCATTGTGGCAATATTTAGAAGCTTCAGCTATAGAAACTGGGATTCCACTGTCCTAAATCTTATACAAACATGAAGCAAGGGAGGTTATTGAATCCCTGTCATTGGAGATTTTTAAGAAGTGGTTAGATCAGAGATCTCAAACTCCTGGCCCACAGGCCATCCCAGGCTGGAGCGGTTGCAGAACTCAGCCTATGAGTCCTGGCAGGCCGGGGGAAGGAAAGGCTGTAGGTTCTCTCCTTAAACCCTGCCCCTATGTGCCATCACCCTGCTTTTTACCCCCTTGATGCCTTGTCCCCCAGGGGATGTAGCCTTGGGGATCAACAGGGTGTCTGGCACAACATGGCAGCAGCAGTCACGCCCTCCCAAACTCCCCATGGTGGTGGGAACTGCTGGGAAGTGGAGCGCACTGGTGACTGCACTGACTCAACTGCAATCTGCTTCCCCACAACTCCTGCCACTGTGGGGAGTGCAGGTGGGCTGACTGTTGCTGCTATGGTGTGCCAAGCCTCCCTGGAAATCAACAGGGTTGCTCTCCTGGGAGACAGGGTGCAATGCAGGGAGAAGGCAAGGTGGTGGCAGGAATGGTCAGGGCTTGAGAGAGGGGAACAGACACTCACCATTCCAGCCTGACATAACTCCCAGGCTGGATTGCACAACTGCACGAGCCAGGGATGGCCCTTGGGCTGGGAGTATGAAATCTCTGGGTTAGATACAATCCTGTCAGGAATGGTTTAAGTGTACTTGGTCCTGCTTCAGCAAAGGGGGCTGGATTAGATGGTTTGTTAAAGTCCTTTGCAACCTACATTTCTGTGATTCTGTGAAAAAGGCATTCACTACCCCAGGGAACTTACTAGTTAACTCAACACTCACTTGTCCTCTATCATGAAAAATAAATCTCACTGAAGGGCTGAGACACTCTAATAATGGGAAATAAAGGTGCTCAGATTGCTAATACAAAGGAGAAATTACCTCTTATAAATATTGCGCTTCTCAGTCTTCTGAAATAAGTCATATTCAAATCAAGTGTTCCATCGCTGAATGCAAAAAAAAAAATTAAATTAATAACTGAACAAGTTGTGAAAGCTCAATTCATTTCACAGTTCAAGATATTTCAAGGTCTTCTGCTAACCATTATATGGTTATTTAAAATACACGTCTCACTTTATCCAAATCTGTAGCTTTATGTAAGTTGTCAAATGTGAACTGAAACTGTCTCTCAACTCTGTTTTCAGAGTTTTCTATAAGCTATAATATGGGATCTGTCATCCCATCAGAAAAAAAAATTGATAATGCCAAATTTACAACATTATTTCCCAACAGCACATGTATGAAATACCTTGAAATTCAGTTAAAATGAAAAGCCATGTCAATAGAAGTGGTCTTATTAAATCAGTGAGAATACTGACATCATCTGTTTTGTTTTGGTAGGTTGAAAATAAAGATTAAATGTATTATACATAAATAATATATATTATTGGTATCATTACTACTATTATTCATTTCTATCACTATGGTCCAGCATCTATGAGTCCAAGTCATGCATACACAACATATAGCAACAGGACTGCATATCTCAGTAGATACACGGTACAGTATATCAAATGAAGTCCTCGCCACTTGTGGATACTAGAGATCCCATGACACCTTGTAAGATGAGAGCTGTTAACCCCAATATCCTGGCCAGACAGTATTCCAGCTCAGGTAATTAAATATTGTACTAGCTGCTCAAATTTGTGTTGCATTTGCAATTGGATAGCCTTTTCTCTCTCTCTCTCTCTCTCTCTCTCTCTCTCTCTCTCTCTCTCTCAAACCAAGGTGTGTTTTAATGCACAAGTGCACAAGCAAATATTCACTCTGGAGATGCCATTGGCCATGGTATTTTTCTTCAGCTCTTGTCCATGGAGGATGTTCAAGCATTTTACAAATAGAAATCAAATTTCATAACCATATTGACTGTATGATACATATAGTGTTGAAAAGTGAGCAATCCATGGCTCATACTGTGGTAGCTCAACCATGTACTGCAATACCATACAATGGTTTAGGTCAAGAACTAAAAAAAAATATTATGCCTGATTGCAACCACGATCTTAATCATAACCCTGGATGGGTTGATTTAGTTGGGATTGCTCCTGCTTTGATGACCTTCTTATGCCTCTTCCAGCCCTATGATTCTATGTTAATCTTCAGTAGGTGAGATGTAATTATCTGGATTGGGATTTAGCTAGGATTTTGGGGCTCATGCACTTAGTCTTACAAACAAGTTTTCGCAAATATTTGATGGACAAACAAAGATTGCACTTACAACTAATTCTTACCCCTAGTATTGACATATTTCGAGATATTGGTTGAGTCACTTTACCTCTCTATGCTTCATTTTGCTTTCTGTGCAATAATTGTAATGGTACTTGCTTATTTTTGTAAAGTACTGTGAGATCTATGGGTTAAAATAATATTTAAGAAATATTATATTTCATTTTACAGATTTCACTGAAAATAAATATATATATATATATATATATATATATAGAGAGAGAGAGAGAGAGAGAGAGAGCGAGCTTATTGCTGCAACCTATTGTTGAGTACAGTCACATAGTCCTGCAATACAACATATAGAAAGTGTTCCATTAAATGAAGAATACTTGTAATCTTGGTGTTATATTATACTTGTTCTATAAATTAAATGGTGAACTTGCTAAATATAAAATTGAAGTATACTGTACTTGTAAAAGAAAAAAAAATTCATGGTATCAGTGTAGATATGCTGGAATTCACTCACAGATTGTGTGTCTAATCCTCTGGAAATGCACATGAAATCCCTGAATCCTAGACTTTCTATTGGGATTTCTGATTTACATGAGATGTAGAAGGAAATTCATAACACCAGACATCCCTAAATGTTTTAGTCAGAGGAGAAGGATCTTGGATAATAGTTCAGCAAAGCTCTGTAATACTTTAAACATGTTCGATTACAGGCACTAGCATAGTTATAAACGAAGTGTTTTGTTAAACTTGCTCACTTCAGTCGCACTACGTGTTAGATGAGCTGACACCAGTAGTGCAGAGGGTATGCAAATGTGAGAAAAATGGCAGAATGCCAGTAGTTCCGTAGCTTACTAGGGCCAAATTCTGTATTTGGAAAGGTGTGCAATTTTCATTTAACTCAGTGGATGATGTTTGCACATATTTGAAGGTAGAATTTGACATGTAGCTTAGAGGCAGTTAGCATTCTCATTGGTGCATGAAGTATGAAGGTCTAACAGAAGACCTCAGGTGTTGTTGTCAGATATCCCGTATTTGTTATAAATGAAGTCCAGGGTATAAATCTGCACATAGATCCAAAAGAGGAGAGAGTAACAGAAATGCAATAAGAATGTATATACAAACACAAGCAGGTTGTCATATTGTGCATTGATACAAGTAGAGTGAATGCTGGTTCTTATGGATAAAACTTATTTTATGAATGTATCAAATGCTGATAGGAGAAATAAAGGGTGAAAAAAGTCTGTTGTGAAGATTTTCCTGTTATTCATTCTGTCAACATGCTGCAAAAAGAATGGTAAGAACCATTAGGAAAGGGATAGAAAATAAAACAGGGAATATAGCAATGTTAGTATGGCAGGCCCAAACCTTGAATACTGGGAGCAGAGCTGGCCCAAGCTACGTGCTGACCGGACTGCCGCCTGGGGCACTCAATTGTAGGGGGCGCCGCATGGGGCTGCCGGGCCGGGCGGGAGCGGCACTGTGCATGCTCCATGCGCCCGGGGTGGCGCCACGTATGCGCCCGGAGTGGGGCCACTTATGCGCTGGGTGCCCGGGGGCGGCACTGTGTTCCCGGGACCTGGGGCGCACAAATGGCTCGGGCCAGCCCTGACTGGGAGCAGTTTTTGTTGCCCCTTCTCAACAAAAGATTTATTAGAATTCTAAAAAGTACAGAGCAAGGCAACCAAAATGATTAAAGGAGTGAAACAACTTCCATAGGAGAAGAGAATGGTAAGTCTGGGATATGATAGTGATCTAAAGAATCATGAAAGGAGTGGAGAAAGTGAATAGGGAAGTGTTATTTATCCCTTGACATAACACGAGAACCAAGGTTCACCTATTATTAATTGGGAAAATAGGCCATCAGTGGGTATTAGTCATGGTGATCCGAGATATAATGCCATGCTTTGGGGGAGGGATACCTCAGTGGTTTGAGCATTGGACTGCTAAACCCAGGGTTGTGGCAAATCTGTCAGGGATGGTACTTGGTCCTGCCATGAGAGCATGGGACTGGATTCGATGATCTCTCAGGATCTCTTTCAGTTCTATGAGCTAGGTATATATCCATATATTATTATTATTATGCTTGAGATGCCCCTAAACCTCTGACTGCCAGAAGTTGGTCTGACAGGAGATAGATATCTCAATAATTGCCTTGTTCTGTTCATTCCTGAAGCACCTGGCCAGGCCACTGTCAGTAGACAGGATACTAAGCAGGACGGACCATTAATCTGACCCAATTTGTCCATTCTTATGCTTTTATCAGCCATTTTGTTCACTATTTTATGACAATGCAGCACTCTTCTATCTGATGCAATCTCCTATTTCTGCTGAAATAACATCACTCTTTGGTATCTAAAGGATTCTCCCCAATAATTTACTTTTTTGAGTGAAGCAAAGTGGGGAAAATTGCTGTTTATTCCATCTTGGTTCTTTTATGTCACTGTATGGCTATTCTATACTCAGTGAAGAGCTGTTTCTCCTGCAACAACTACTGCTGATGGCAAAGAGTAAAAATGGCACCCCATAAGGTAGAACTTTTTCAGACATGGTAAAATGATATTTGCGAATGTTTATTTCAATTTTAGGTGATTAACTGATTTGACCATATTTGGGTGCTTTTTTTCATTAACACACATATTTTATTTTCACGTGCCTTAGTGCAGGGGTGGACCCTATGGACTGGCTTACATTGATCTAGCTTGAGGTGAGGCTTGGGTCTTCCTGATATCAGAGCCAGCCAGTGCTCATGCTTCTGCCCAACTGCAAGCCTCCAAGATTCTGATTTCTTCCCCCTACCTACATGTGGCTTGAGTGCGAGTGGACCCTTGGTGATCCAAATTAAGTGTGAATAAAGTGAGTGCATCTCAGTTAGGAGCCAGGTCAGTGAGGTTAGAGAAATGGCTATTCTTCAGACAAATGAGATTCAAATCACAATGAATATTATTTATGATGAAATAATTATATATATTCTTAACAAGATGCCACCTGCCTATGTAGATGTAAAAAAGCTTCAGAGGGGTAGCTGAGTTAGTCTGTAACTGGAAAAACTTAAAAAACAATTAATAGTCTAGCAGCACCTTACAGACTAACAAAACATGTCGATGGTATCATAAGCTTTCATGGGCACAACACACTTCTTCAGATGAATGGAGTTATTAAAGGTCCAGTTCCAAAATAAATAGAAGAAGAGTAGGAAGAAGGAAGAGAAAAAGGGGAAAAAAAGGCAATTAGATGTTCATGTTACATGAAGCTGATAGAAAGGTGCAAATTGTTCTTAAGTACCCATTGTTTGGTTTTTAAAGTCATTAAGATGTGGAAGGTAGTGTGCTAGCCAGGTAATGTCTTTATTCATACGTTTGTAATGAATGCCAAACCTATAAATGAAGTTAAATTCCAAGACTTCCCTGTTTATTTGGCTTGTGGGCTTGGCCTGAAACAACACAGCGACTTTGAGATCCATTAATGAGTGCTCAAGGCTGGTTAAAGTTTTCTCCAACAGGTTTCTCTGTGTTGCTTTTTCAGATATCTGATTTGTGTCCATTAATTCTTTCCTTTAGAGACGGTCCAATTTAGTCAAAAATACATGGCAGAGGGGAATTGCTGTCATTTGATGGTATAATATGTTGCTGTAGTTGGAGGATTTACTTATATGTAGAGCCCTACCAAATTCATGGTCCATTTTGGTCATAGGGTTTTAAAAATGGTAAATTTCATGATTTCCAATGTTTAAATCTGAAATTTTGTGGTGGTGTAATTGTAGGGATTCTGACCCAAAAAGAAGTGGGAGTTGCAAGGTTATTGTATAGGGGATCATTGTATCGCTACCCTTACTTCTGTACAGCTGCTAGCAGCAGTATTGCTTTCAGAACTGGGCAGCCTGAGAGTGGTGCCTGCCAGCCAGGAATCAAGCTCTGAAGGCAGAACTACTATGCGCAGCTGTGCATAAGTAACAATGGCACAGGATTGTATTGCCACTCTTACATTTGTGTTGCTGTCCTCAGAGCTGGGACCTTAGTCAGCAGCTGCCACTCTCTCTGGCCACCCAGCTCTGAAAGCAGCAGTATGGAATAAGGGTGACGTGAGTATGGTATTGTCACCCTTATTTCAGCACTGCTACTGGCGGAGGGCTGCCTGCAGAGGCTGGGCACATGCTTAAAATTACAACCACCACTCTCCAGTTGCCCAGCTCTGAAGGCAATGCAGAAGGGTGGCAATATGTGACCTTCACAAAATAACATGGAGATCCCCCTGCAACTCCCTTTTGTATCTGGACCGGACCCCCTGTTTGAAAAAAACTGCCCCTTCCATGAAATCTGTATAGGGTAAAAGTATACAAAAAGTCAGATTTCATGCGAGGACACTGGATTTCATAGTACATGATGTGATTTGCATGGATGTGAATTTATTAGGACCCTGATTTCATGGTACTAACCTTTATAATCATAAAAAAAAGATGGGAAGGCATACGTGCATTTGAAGAGAAAATAAGAGGCAAGAAGATGAAAAAAATACCTTGCTGATTTCAAAACCTCCAAAGTCACGTTTTGCATACATTTTAAGTCACCTCTGTCTCCTCAGTATACCAATGCATTGCAAGCTGTGGTCCACAGAGAAGAGCTTGTTTTGTTTTTTCATTTTCCTCAGTAAAAGACCATATGCTGTTAAGATGATGTATACTAAAATTGCCATCATTCATCTTCCGCCTTCCCATGAGGAAGGGAGTCTCCTTATGAGTTCCAACAGTCCGGGTTAGGTCTCCAGTATGTGCCCAGATGATGAAAAGCTACTATAACTCTCCTTTAACAGGAACCCCCAGTACAATCTCCTCCCTCCCAGCCATTTTTTTACTTGTGTTTGGGGTAGAAGGAAAAAAGTTCTTGGGTTCCAAGTCATGGTCCTTCCTCCTACCCTTATGCCATTGCTGCCTGCTCAGGGTAGGTCTAGACAAGACCACATACATATGTGCATACTTTCTTTCACTTTTTGTGACATTACCACATTTGTAACAGGTATGATACTCGTCTAGATCTTTATGCAGGGACAAAAGTGTATTTGTTGAGGACTAGCCATATATTGAATTTCTTTTATACCCAGAAAATCTTAAATGGCAATGTGGATTCATATATTGATTGTTTCTCAAACACTCCAACTCAAGTTACCTCAGTTTATATACTTTGCTTTTGTGTATTATTTTCAAATACTACAAAATTCCCATGATCGTCTGAAAGTCAAGCTTTCCCTCCCCCCTTTATCTTCTTACACATCACCATCAATAATAAATATTTTGCCTGCCATAATTTACCCTCTGCCTTTTTCACCCGAGAATCTAAACTAAAACCATATCCTCACTCTGGGAAAGATTGATACTTCTGTGATTGATCTTCCAGAATTCAATTTAGTTTATCTAGTTAAGACCCATTAAATCTAACTCAGAGGGTGCCCCCAATCTGTGGCTGGTACTCCTGCTTCTGCAAGGAGTAAGGAAAGTCGATGGGAGTGTTTGCTCCCATCAGCCTCCCACTGTGAGGATGGTGAGGAAATTCAAATCAAGGTATGTTGACTCCAAATATATAGTTAATGTAGCTAGAGTTGCATATCTTCATTCAACCTTCCCCTTTAGTGTAGATCTGGCCTAATAGTTGCACCTGTGCAACTTCACTCAGGTCACTTGGGGTGGCACTGGTGTACCTAAGGACTTAGTTTGAAGACATTAATACTGAGGATGTAATTTGGACAACAGAATTTGTATTGCATATGTGTGTAACAGAAAGAACCCTGCTAAACATTCATATTCTTGGATGCATTTGAAAAATTGACAGTGAAAAAAAATATATTTTGACTTATAACCGGAATAAATTAGATGTGAAAGTCACTGAGACACAATAAACATGGAAGCCCAAGCTGCCATTTTCACAGAAATACTCTTTAGTTTACAGTCACACTTCGAGTGGAGCAGCTGGTTTTGAGTTATTTGTGAGTCTGAACATCTGAAATAATAGTATTTAGGCTGATAGAGTAGTTTGCATTGGTTCATTGCAAAGAATTTTATGAAACAGGATATCATCATGCCCATTTTTATGATCGAGGCACAAAGAAGCTACGTAAATTGCTCAAGGTTATGCACTGAAGTAGTTTTTTATTGTGAGTCCAGAAGGCTAAGACTCTAGACTATACTAGAGAGTTGCCAAAAGGAAAAGGGATATTTTCCCCTGCTAAGTGGAAATCTATAAGACATTTCCTTAACTTTTCAGAAAGTTTATCTTTGGGCTGAAACCATACATATAAAATTTCATTTGAATACAGAAATTTTTGAGAGAGCTTCAGAATTACTCTACTACTACAATATGGCCCAGATGCTATCCTAGTATAGGTGGAAAGAGAGGGAACTGTTCTTTATTAGGATCCTTAGGTCAGGAACAGGATCCACTCATCTTTCAGTACTAAAATAGCCCTGATCTGTTCACAAATCTATAAAATTCAGAGCACAGGTCACATGCTATATGTTGCATTAATTTTCTGTGATATATGTAGAGGGAGGTCTGTGTCAGTGGTTCTCATTTAGGGGTATGAAGTATCTCTAGTTCTTCTGGGGAGTACATTAATTCATCTAAATATTTGCCTAGTTTTTTACAACGGGTTACATAAAAATCACAAGCAAAGTTTGGATGAAATTTCAATATGGACTGACAAAATGAGAGAGTAAGCAATTTTCAGTAAAAGTGTGCTGTGACACTTGTAAGCAAGTAGCTTTTAAGTGAGGTGAAGCTTGGGGGTAGACAAGACAAATCCAGCTTCTGAAAGGGATTCAGTAGTCAGGCCAGGTTGGGAATCACTGGTTTAGACTCTTGGGGAGATTTGTGAGGAGTTGAGTTCTGCTGACTATCACAGGATGAATTGCTATTTCATTTTTTGTGTATGCATTCTTGTAGTTTGTGACAGGGGCCCCTAACACTTGGAATAGGTGCCCCTTTTTATTATTGTAGAAATGTGAAGAAATAACTTGAGGTTTCTGTTTTAACTTGAACGTTCACAGCTGCAAACCCTGCATACGAGGAGTGAAAGTATACAGTGTGTGTGAGCGCATGTGTCTGTGTGTATTTTATATGAGGGATGTGAATGGTTAACCAATCAACTAGTGGGGGCTAGAATAGCCCACTGCCTGCCGTGGGCAAGGGATTGTTCCAGCCCTGTGAGGCCAGTGGCAGGTGGGGAACACTTCATCCTAGCCAGAGTAGCGCCCTCCCACATGGGGAGAGGGGGGAGTCCTGCCCATCTGTCACTCCCATTTAATCAGGTACCTGGTTAAACTTAACATTTAACAAGTTAATTAATTCAATGGGGTTTTACATCCTATTCTATATATTTTACCCAATGCAACAGATCTGATTGGGAGTGGTAAGGGAGGGCAAAGAAATTACCTCTGATAGGAGTCTTTTTTCCTACTTCTTTAAGGTCAGTTGGTTGGGATTCGTGGAATCTCTCTCTTTTGACCCATTCAGTCATTTCTTCCTTTGCAGCATATCCAAAACCCATTTTTCCTGTTCATCCCTCTATGACAATCAGCCTGTGCACCTTGATAATCTTCTGCTTGAACTACTCTGACCTTCTTTCTGGCCTTCTTGGCAACCCCCTCAGACTTCTCTGTTCTGTCAGGAATTGGACTGTCACTCCTCTTTCTCTCCACTGCCTTAGACCTTTTCATCAATCCTTGCATATCCTCTTCAGCATCTGTTTCAAAGTCCTCTTCTTCACATTCTTGCCTGGTGCCCACTGTTTTTGGGCTGCCCACCATTATTCTGTTCAGACCCCTTTCTTCTCTAATTCCATCACTATCCTATGCCTCACTGTTCCTTCTACCCTCAGGTGCTTCCATGACATCTCCCATGCTGCCCACAGAGCGTGGTATATCCTTCCTGTTTCTTTTCTCCATGTCATAACCATCTGTCCTTCAAATACCTCATCAAAACCCCCTTTCTCACGTCCCTCAACTAATGAATCTCTAATATCCTGAAAGTAAATAAAATGAAATTTAAAGTCTAAGTATACAACACAAACAACCAGGGGCGTGGAACAGTATTTAGAGTGGGGGTGCTGAAGTCCACTGAACCATGCTGTAAACCCTATATATGATGGAAACCACTTCAAGTCAGTGGTGCAGTAACATCCCCCTAGTTCCAGCACCTGTGAAAACAACTGAGAATTAAAATGATAATACTCTGCCATCCTCCAGAAACCCTCAAACCTGTTACCTTACTGTGTTTTCACTTCTCCATCTTCATATATTCCTTGTCTGCTACACATCCCCTTTCTATGCCGTCTACTAATCAGGTTAGACTATAAGCTCTTTGGGGGCATGGACCCTGCCTTTATATACTATGCACCGCTATGGCTCTATGTGCAAATATTAATTAATAATAGAACTTTTAGAGTTTTCTCCCTACCTTCCTTTTATTAATGTAGAAACTATAGACATTATTATATTTTAACATTTATGTTACAGAAATTCCTAAAACTGAGTTAGGAGAATCATTCATTTGATTTCTGTTAGTTTGTTCAAAACATTGAAATGCAGGTAAATTCTCTTAAATAGCCCCTTTTACTTGGTAGTCGTGTTGACATTTTACATTTAAACAATAGATGGGCAGAATAGAAATTATAAATTTGAAGCCAGGTTTCTGTATCAAATGCATTGTCTATTTAATAAATTGTATTTTTTATAAATCCGATCTGGTTGTATCCCTTCCCAGGTGTCTCTTGATTAACTGTATTTAGTAAAGAGGACAGTGCAGTTCTCAGATGTGTTGGTCTGCGAACTTGCACACCACTTATCATACTCAGGAGTGAAGATAAGAGGGGGGCTAAGATGGAGGTATGCATACTGTTGGAAAGATAACTAAGTTTCAAAGGAGACTGCTTTGAGGGAGATTGTGGCAATATTGAATCCCCTCTGTTACTTTTGGGCATGGCTGTGCACATATATAATATGTGCTAGATTAAATTAGGAAGTAATAAAGGGAGGGAAAAAAAGAGCTGGAAGATCTGCTATATGCTATGTTTTGTATCTTACGGAGAAAAACATTTCCAGAGAATGCTGCATTAATTTGTGAGAGAAAAGAGGGTTCCTTTAAATAAAAAACACTTGCATTATACTAACTCTTTTAGTTTGAGAACTATTTGGGTGTGTTATCAAGTAAAGTTGCAGAGTAGGCATGTTTACTAGACCTTTAATTGCTACATTTAGTAGAAAGGCTTTTTTTTTTAAATGACAAGGAGCCAGAGTTTGCTGTGCAAATGAAGCAGGCTTCGCAAGAATCAGATTCACTTTGGACGACTCTTCACATTCCTAGTCATCATTACATTAGGCAGCACAATTCCATCTCTGGTTGATGGGCAGAAAAAGTGGGCAGCCTGCCAGGTAGACGTTTCCATGGCTCCCAACCCCCAAAGGTGATGCGTTTTTCAGCTAATTCAATGAAGAGTGGGCTGAACTTTGGGTATAAACTAGACAATAGCTGCCTTCGCAGTATCAGCAGAATGGTTTATGGGAATGCACTCCACATTTGGCAGAGAATCATGTGACCTTACGGCTGAGATTTTGTGATGGTGCCAACGGAGACTTGGAAAGCAGCACCCGTCCTGACTTTTTTCCTCTTTTCTTACATGGCTCAGAAAATGGTGGATCTTAATACTTGACTTTAGCCAGACGCAAGCGATTGAGCTTTGAAGCACAACTTTGCCTTTATTCTGGCTTTTTTGGCACATCACCAGGAGGCTGTCCCTTTCACGCCTGATAAACTCTGCTACTTATCTCTAACTAGGAAAAAATATATAAACAGAATATTTAGGCTTAATAACTATATTTTAAAATTATATGGTCTATTCTTTTTTATGCTGAACTGTTTTTATGGCAATCTTTTTCACTGAAGAAAAAAAGTTGTTACTGTTTAATGAACAGGCATTTGAACTGGGCAAACGGGGTGACAACACTGAATATGAGATCATTGCAGCATAGTGTAGCAAACTGGCACCCTGCCTTTTCACCCCTTTGCTTCGGCAGATTTGTGCAATCCCCATTTATAAAATCAGCACAGGGACTAGATGAATTTTCTGGTCTCTCCTACTTCTATCACTGTGCAGGCACTTGCAACAAGGATTGGTGCAGCTTTTGCGCAGTGCTTTGTGCTTGGAATTCCGAGAAGAACGAAAAAGAAGACAGGCATCCTGGTCCTATTCCGAGAAATAACAGGAGCCTCAGAAGAAACAAATCTGAGTTTGTCCTACATACAAGAGTGATGAAAAAAATGTGAATCTCCTGCTTCAAAAAAAAAATCTGGCATGTTTAACTACAGAGGCATCAGCAGCTTCTAAAATAATATAACTAAATGAGCCGAAATGAATGTTTCTTTTACTTACAAAAAATCTGTTTTATTTTATTATTGCTTAAATAGCAATATTTGGCAGTGGGTGAAAACGTATCTTTCATATCAGGTATAGCTTCTTTTTCCTTTACTTTTCTACTCTTTTCTTTTTTTTCCCCTAGTTTAAACATGTTATTTTGAAACTGAGTCCTTATGTATTAAATTTACCATAGTCAGCCAATCACACTTCTTTTTTTACTAACTTCTTATTTCACTGTATTTGATCGAATATTGCTAAAAAGAAAAAAGAAAACAAACAGGGAAAATAGATACTGTATAAATAAGTAGTAGGCACATTTTAATATAGCTAAGCACTGAAGTTACTCAGAAATTTTAATGGTAATATATATTTAGTATAAACTTTGGTTATCTGTAAGAAAATGCGTATTTGGAGCTGGTTGCTACGAACAATCCATTCTTTTTTTTTATTTAGTGTGACTCATGCTTTCAATTCCTAAAGAGAGGAGGGGAAAAAAAAACATTAAAACTGTAGGAGAGGCTCACTCTTGTAGGCAGTATATTCGAGCAAAGTTATTATTGAGTTGGTTCACATACAATCTTACATTTTGTGTTTAAATCCATTACAAAGAATTCAGTGTAATAAGCACTGGAATAAAAGGCACATTATTTGAAGTTTCATGCAGCATGTCTGCTTTGCTGCTAGTAACAGTGCCTATTTTGGGATGTTTGGTAAATCAGCACTCGTCCATGAATACTTGAAACAGTGCTTAAGATACCTATTCAACGTTTTTGTGAGAAGTACGTACAAAGTTACTTTAAGTTCGGTGCTGTGTCAGTAGATCAATTAGGTGGGTTTTTTTAAATAATTTTGTCTGTCTTTGGAAATAAATTGCTAGGCATTTGGAACAATTTGTAATAAAATTAATTTTACCTGACAAACAATGAAAATGTTGTCCAAATCAATATATTTTTATATATTTTCAGTATGATTTTTTTAAATCTTTGTCTATTCTTCTGAATCATATATTAACAAGTTAAAAATCCCTGGACAGAAAATACTTTGAGTCATGACATGTGCTTTCATTGAAAACTAGGATTTTCTTTTTTTAAAATCCTGTAAATTTTTTCTTTTCATATAAGAACTTTATAACCATCTTATGGCTTCACAAAATGTATTTATTAAAGTTTAAACCTGTATTTCACAATTTATAGCTTGTCAGTTATATAGCAGCCCTAAGACTACCTGCTGAATTATGCTACTTTATATTTTTGTTGCTTTGCAGTGAATTGTGGGAAATTACTAAATGGAGCATATATATATATATATATATATATATATATATATGGAAGATATAGCTCTATTCACCTACATTAGAAAGAACAAATTTATTATGATTCCTCCCCTCCCCCCAGTAATTATGTATACATACCTACATACATCAATAAAGCTTATTCGCTTAATATGAACACTATTCTTCCATTCTCTCAAAAAGAACATAATTCATTTGTAAATTTAAGCATAGCGATCTATTTGTATTTTTTTAGATTTTACAAAATTTCTTTAAAAATTATTTTAAATATAATTGAACTTAACTTCCTCCAATATTTTTATTAAAAGGTCTCTGCCAAATTAAAAGTCAGATAAGTATCCTTAAGCAAACTTATTTTCTACCATGTATGCACATATACTTTTACAAATTAATCAAAAAAGAATAAAGGAATACAAATAACACAGTCATTTTGCCTAAGTGTGTGTCTCATTGCATATTTTGGCAGAGGCCTTCAGAGGGGCGTAGGTTTTAGATCTTTAAAATTATGATTGCTATCCTTTTACATATTTCTTAGTCTAAAAATACTTTTCACAGAACAGACCTTTTCATTATTTCTCTCTTAATCCTTCTCTTCTTTTAGTACAAAGAAAAATTAAAATGGAAATGAAAAATGAAGAAGTTGGTTATACCAGAAATCAGTGAAGGTAATAAAGTGATCTTCTTATACATTTTTACATAATATATAATATATAATAAACAAATGTTTGTGTATATATTTAAATTTTTAAAAATGCAGGCAAAGGCACTAAAATACTAATATAAAAGCATGTTCTTTCTGTTAAAAGGGAATTTCACAAAACTAATCTTTCAGATATCTATTAAACTTTTTCTTTGATTGTTTTCTGTTGGGAATAGTGAACTACTAGTCACTTTTATACTTTTTTTCCATGCAGCTTTAGACTAAACTGAAAAAATCAATATATAATTTGGATTTTTTACAATATATATAGTATGTTGTGACCAATATGGGTGTGTGTTTGTTTTTTTATTAAATGTTAAATGCCACTTTATCATTCTTTGAAATGGAAATATCTGAGAAATACTCTCCTATAACATCCGTTAGAATCAGTCTGTAAGCGATATAAGCAGTCGGCATCAATGCTTTTGATACTACAAGTATTTTAGGCGTAGGGATTGGCTTTCATGGCAAGATATTTTAACTCTTTGGCTTCAGCAGAAAGCATTCATAAAGTTTTATTACAATTATGTATGCATGTGGTGCATAAAACCAAAGCAAGTTTAAAAATACATTTCTGGAAAATTATATTTTAAACAATTACAAAAGCCAAGTACCATATTGTACATGTTCTAAAATTTAATCTATTAAAGTATTCAAAAACACAGGAATTAGATCAAAGGTGTATGGGCCTGATCCAGTATACTTCTACCAGTAGTGCTCTCAGTCTCTTAAATGGAAGTTTTGCCAGATTAAGGACTACAGAATTGAGCCTCTAATGGGAAACAAATTAAGGCAGTTCAGATACAGATTTTCAACAACCTGCTAAAATCAAATAATGTCTGTAGCAGGTATTGTAAGAGCTAGATCTCTGCTGCTAATATTTTAAAAATATATTTGTAATTATGCTGTTTTCAAATGACTTATGTCATGTGTTAATCTTTAAAATGCTGAGATAAAATTGCATTCATATAAAATATTTAGACTATAAAAATGTATTTGTCTCACCTGTTGAATTACTGAATATTTCCACAGAGAACCTATTTGGATGAGGGTACCATACTTTGGGTCGGTCAAACCAAGGCAGAATTTGGTTTAGAAGTTAATATGGAAGTTTTATCTGGAAGCTATTTTGTTTGGATGTTTATCTTCTGTGGTTTGATTTGTATATGCTTTGTTTAAAAATCAAGTTCTCGATAAGAAGTACCCATCAGCATTGTAATATGATGAAACCTTTAACTAGTGATATACGTTGGAGCTCAGCTCTCATAGATGTTGGCTTTTCAGATATAGTGGTTTGATTTGCATTGTTGGTTTGTAGTATGTTGTTCATATTCGAGCACAGAAGCCAAACATACATTATTCATATAATTTCATTTCTAATTATAGGATCCAACCCTGTATTCTTTGAGCATGCAAAACTCCTTTGGAAGTCACTGAGAATTTTGGATGCATCAGTGTTGCATAGTTATTGTAAAATGATTATTCTGGTTATGGATAAAAAGATTATGCAGTAAACCTGTCTCATATTGCAGGATAGATGGATTTTTTATTTTCCTCTTTTATTAAAAAAAAGTAGCAAAGATATTTTGTGAAGGACAATGATTGGATGATACATCTTGAGATTAGAAATATATATAAATTAGGTTTCTTTTTATAGCTGATTTTAAAATTTTGCTTTTTGATTATCATATTAACAAATGCTTCACAAGTTTCTATGCTAGCTGATGGTGCCAATTGGCATAAACCCGTAGATCCGATCTTGTGGTAAAGTACATTGCACAAGCTCGCTTCTATGGGTCTGTGTCACTCTGGTGATCTGGCAAAAGATTACGTGGCAAGTTATTCAGTAATATTTGAAAATCTTATGTCAAAGTGATTGCTTCAAGTAAAAGAGGACTTTGAACTTTTTTGTTTATCTATTTTATTGTTGTGATGTGTCTTACTGGTGTGTTAAATCATTTTGTTCCATTTGATTTTTATTGCACACTTGCCTTAAAATTGAATTAAAATGTATACTCATATTGAAGGAACTTAAATATTTTTAACAGACCAAGGATAGAATACACTCATTTTAAATGAATAAATCATGTTACACAATGCTAAATTCAAATATCATGTGCTCAAAGGAAATAACTAAATTTGGATGTCTACTTAATTATAATTTTAAAAGACAGTAAGTGACCACAGTGAGTTCTTATCAAAATGTAGTTGGAGTTGTATCATCCCTTTAAAAAATTCTTGAAAAGATTTGGATGAAACAGATTGCTAGCAGTGCCCTCACATTAATCAAATATGTAGTTTTGTTGTGTGAAAAATGGAACATGACTGAAAAAATAGAATTAACTATATTTAACATTTTCAAAATCCACGCAGTAGGGAACACACAGATATGTGGCTGCCATATTTGAAAGAGATGCTGAAGATGCGAAGAAGACTTTATGGTCATCGTTGGAAGCTGTGTGCATCCGGGTTGAGGTAGTAGGTTGTATGGTTTAGAGTTACACCGTGGGAGTTAACTGTACAACCTTCTAGCTTTCCTTGGAGCACACTTGGGCCATCGAGGAATTCATCATCATGTTAATCTGATCAGGGAAACTGTGCAAAAAGGTATTGTGTTACAGCTATACAGAATAATCACTCTAAAGCTTTATTGATGCTGAAATTGTCCTGATTACATGATTATTTCATTTACATCCTGTTATGAACAATGGTGACATGTTCTCCTAATGGACTGTGACTACATGCTGCGGACACTTAGAAAAGACTGATGGTGTTTTAATTCCATTAACAACAAGGCTTTATAATTTGATTTTAATGTACAGACTGATAAAATATCAAGTATTCATTACAATAGTAATTTTCTGTAGGATTAGCTAATCCTAAATAGTTAACATTAATTGATTTTCTGCTATGGTTCAGAAACAAACTCTTTGAAAAATACTTTCTTCTTCTTAAGACTCTTTGAAATAAATATTGAATCACTCTGCTTAGTGTTATTGATTAGTGCTGGGCTTTTGGGGGGAATCCTTTTTATGCATACGTTGTGCTTGATGAAACCTGGAGCATTTCAGACACAGATCAACCCATGAACCTCAATAAAGACTTTCAGCACCTCTAACATTCTAGTTCTGGGTCCTCCTACAGCTCTGTCAACAACCTCCTGACTAAAATAACCTTGTTATTTCAGTCCCAAGTCTCTCCTAGTCACAAAGGCTATATCTAGACAGTGGGGCTATTTCAGGATACCGGAAGTATCAAGAAATAGCTATTCTACTTGTTTAAATGTGCCCGTTATTTCAAATAATATTTCATGGTGCTATTCTGGTATCCCTGTAGCTCTTGTTCCATGAGGGTTAAGGGATTTGTTGGAATAGCTCTTTATTTTGAAATTTGGCGCTGTGTAGACATGCACCAAATTTTGAAATAAGCTATTTTGAAATTACTTTGAAATAAGCTATGCAATTTGTGTAGCATGCAAATTGTGTTGCTTATTTTGAGATAAGGGTACTGTGTAGATGCACCCGATTTGCCATCTGAGCTAACTTGTGCTAATTATGATGGCAGAAGCTAACATTAGGAAATCTCATATCCCATTTGTTAATTATCCTTCTCAAAATGCTAAACTTTAGATTTTTAGAATTTCATTCTGGCATATAGCCATAGCCCATTAGGAGATGCAGGAGAGCCTGTCTTTCTCCCAGAGGTCCAGCAAGCATCTTAAAAAGGGAACAATATGTGCTGCCTTCTCCAACCTGCACAGTGGGGACCAGGACCATTGTTCCAGCTGCTCCTGCTCCCTTTTCAGAGCCTTGTACAAATCCTAGAGCTAGCCCTGAGGAGAACTGACGTTCCTTCAGTGCAAATCACCTGGCTTACCTGATTTAGAAAAAAATGACAATATAATTTAGTGGAGAGAAAAATATGTTGTCCTTGGTCAGTTAATCATTTTTCAAGCAAAACTAGAAGATGGCTGTGTATAAACCAGGGTCTGTTTGATTTGTATATCCTGTATTAAATAGTTTTATTATGTACTTTTCCCTCTGTCATCCATGGCCCTAACAATCATTTTATACTGTGTTGGAGTACATTTGGCCAACATATAATCAAATAGTAAAATAATCAAAGGGCTGTCGCATATGGTCCTTGTAAGGTTTTAAGAGGCTTTGTATATATTGATCAATTGATACACAGCACTCTTACGCAAAATAGTAATGTCCGTACAAGGGATTGCACTGATTAAACTAAATCAGTTTCTAAACTGATTTAATTACATTGGTACAACTTTCCCATATAGACAAGGACTTGCTGATGAGAACTGTAAAGGGGAACTGTTCAGTAAATTATAATATTACTAATAAGAACTATAATAGTGGAGCACATTGTATTTTCCCAGAAGTGTGATATCTAATGCCGACTTCCTAACAAATAACAAAGCTTTATGTAAAATAGGCAGTGTTCTATGGTGATCTTTATATTATATCCTGTAGACTACCTTTTTCTGAAATGTTCATTACTCCTTCTCTGAGATTATTTAAAAGTATGATCATTTATATATTGTGTGTTACAAAAAACAGGAAAAAGTTTTTCTGCTATTAGCCTAAATCAAAGGTAACAAATGAAGTACATTCAGTTCTATGATAAGTGAAGACCAGAGCTTTCATTGGTCAGAATTTTTAACCATGTAATGAACCATCCATTCGGAACAGAAAAATGAATATGGGCGATTTCAGTTTAATCCCTGTACAGGCCCCAAACCCTTGCAACCGAAGAAATGTAACCATCATGCTGGAATTTCCATCAGGGAAGAAAATTGAGCCTATAAGAGGCATGTATTGAATCTGTGCATGATTGCAAATCCTTTCTCACCATGCTAACATAGCATAGCTTTGTCCATTCTTTGCGAGATTTGTACGGTGTTGGTTATGGCTCAGAACCACAATTACAACAAAGAATTCCTACTGTCCTAACACTTTGACAAAGGTCAGATCAAACAAGCAACCTGCTATAGACTCTTTATTGTTGAAGTGCTCCCTTAATATATCAGTAGGAACCAGAAGCCTACCTTACCCCTACCAGCCATTATGAGTAGGGTGCAAGAATGAACAGTCTGAAGGTCACCAGAGGAGAAGCATGATAGAACAGTCTTTAGTTCCTCCTGTTGTAGTGGGAATCAAGTAGAAAGTCTGTCAAGCTCCTTAACAGGCTAGTTCTCATACAGGAAATTACTGTTTTTACATGACCAAACATGATGCAGTGGGAAATTCAGATGCTTTTCTTTTTGATTTTCCTTTTCTTACTCAATGAAGTGTGGGATGAGAGAAAACATATTTTTTTTCATTTTTTTTCAATTTTTAATTGAATTTACTCTAATTAATAGCGGTAGCAAGGAGATTAGTCTCAGAGGGGTAGCCAAGTCAGTCTGAGACTTTAAAAACGAGTAATCCTGCAGTACCTTAGAGACTAACAAAAATTGCACCTACATAATAGGTTAAATGTGACTTTTTGGGGGCAATCTTGATTAGGAGGTTGTGTGGAGTTGCTCCAAGCCATTGAAGGGGGACACTACAAGGTTTTTAAGTGAGCTGCAGCTAAGCAAGTGTGGGGAATGTGTTACTCAGGAGGTTGAGTAGGGGCCATTCACAATCTAGAAAAAAAGATTTATTGTGCTCCTTGAATTAAAAATGGCCCCAGTAATCATGAGTATGTTGTCATCTTCTTTGTGTTATTTTCTTTTGTAGTTTAATTCCTATGGGGAAAAGACATAATTGCTGTTTTCTGCCAACAAAGCAATATTGTAATATTAATTTTACAAACTAAGGGGAATTGTTTGTTCTGATCTTAAACCAAATAGAAATGACTGATACAGGGACTGTGGGAACATATCTTTGTTTTTTTAAAATGCATGATATAATTACAATTCTATCCAGTAGAGTGTATAAGTTGCCATGCAAATTTTTTGTGCTATCATTAACTTTAATTAAAAAGTTTTTACTTTGTAATGTATAATATGTTGATTCAAGAGTTATCAGGTTATTTTAAAAAAATTCTAAGAACATCAATTAATTTTGAAACAGATTAAGGCAGAGAATAAAAAAAAGGGACTTTATTAAGAACAGCTAGATGGAACAGGTTATATTCTTTGGTTTCATTTTTAAGCCATAAAATATATGGTTTGTTTTAGACAAAAAGATGGCATTCTTGACCTTTAAAGATGATTACTAGGATGCCAGAACACAAACAGATTGATCAGTAATTAGAATTGTGTTGCTGGGTTGTATTTTCTGTTTCTGGAAATAAACATACTCCTATAACATAGCTTATTATAAATTTCTTCAAATATCGGACCAATCTGACAGCATTTATTCACATATATAAACTTTTCTAAAGTAGGCCCATTGATTTCAAGTAGTATCCATGCTTTTCTTTACTGACACTGCTTGTCTGCATAGGAAATTCATATGTGTAAGAGTTGCAAGATTGGGCTAAGGTTCTGGGCATCTTGAATTCCCACTGATTTCTCTGGGAGATATTGGTGTTCAATACCTCAAAATCTGGCCCACAGAAAGAAATATTTCAACAGTTCTGTAAATATTACTGCAGAGATGCTGACCAGACAGATGTGCTTATCAATAGAAAAGATTATTTTGTAGAGATTAGAGATAAACATAAACCATAATCTGATTACAAACCCACAAATGTCTGGGGTTTTCAAAGTTTGGATACACTTTTTTCAAGTTGTGTCCATGCCAAATCCTGCTTGCATATAAATCAGCTCACCTGAATAAGAGTAGGAGAATTCAGTCCTCTGTTTGTTATACAGTAAGTACACTTTGATAGCAAAGCACAAATCTAAAGAAAACATATACAAAAAGGCCCTTTGGGTGAAAAATCGTGGGCCAGATTCTCAAATATGGTGTAGATGTCTTGCGACATTCCAGTGAAACATAGCAGCTTTCAGCCTAGTATAACTGACTGGTTAAGCCAGCTTTATAGCTATTCTGAATTGCTTAAACAATATGAAGCATCTGGATCATATCGGTGAATCTGTCTTTGTGCAGTTTTGAGTAACATATTTTCAAATCCATGTTAGATATAATCCCTTAAATTATCAACACTGAAAGTAGCTGTGCAACTTGTTATTTGTGACCTTCCAGGAGAACTGCAATAGACTGGTTATCAGATAAAGGAGGAGCAGAGTTTCATTTGACATTTTTGAGTTACTGCACATGACAGATTGTTGCCCACTCATGGTGGTCTCTGATACAATTCCCTCTAGTAGTTATTTTTAATAAAACTAAAATATAGGCCTAATCTGTCTGTCTGTATGGGTCTCTTTAAACATGACTATTGCTTTTATTAGATGGGTAACTACACATTAAACCTTCAAAGAAAAATTAATTCATATTCCTATGTGTAGAGTTGGATTTTGGTTTTCTTTAAGGGGACCACATCATGCACTATGTAGAGTTCCTTTTTTAGCTAGATATGCAAGTTCAGAATTGGTTGTTTCCAGTCTTCACATTCATATTTCTGAAAATGTGATTAATATTTCACTTGGGCCTATGCAATGTTGACAATATGTCTATGCCACATGATAGAAGGCCCCATGGTCAGTGCCATAACAGCACAGATGGATGGCCTACTGTCTTTAATGCCCTGGCCCAACTCACTTTGAAGATGGGATTCTCACTTGAATCACAGTGGTTGTGAAACTGATCTAATGACTTCTTTTTTTTTGTGGTGGGTGTGCTTGACAGGCCTAAGCATATATGCCATGGGCATGTTCAAGCCAGCTGGCCAGCACACTAGTTAGCATTAGCAAGATGATACAGCATAACCACAGCACACTGACCCAGACTGCCTGCATGAGAGTTCAGACAATCTTGTCTGCTTCCTGCTTTTTGTCTCACAGCTGGTTGGAAGTCATTCTGCATTTTATTATTTCCTTAATACATACATATATATTATGTTGCCATTTACCAGTTACTACCCTGATGTGCACATTTTAATTCCTCAGCCAAACCACTTGAGCTTTTGTTTCCAGTGTTGGCCTTATGCTTATCTGGGAAATACATCCCCTCATATAACCATTCATTTCTCTCATGATCTTCTGTTTGTCTCTGGTTCACGTTTTGAATTTATTGCCCTGTTGCTCCATTCCTACTTCTTCACTCGCTGCTGCTGATTTTGCTAGTGGCAAAGTCACCAGAGACTGCAGAGCATCACAAATAAGAGATCTGAAGAGGTTTGTCTGTTGCATGCAAAAAGGGAGTGCTGTAGCAGTTTGAGGGTGAAAACAGAGGGGTAGGCAAGAAAGTGTTATGGCCACAGGTATGCCATAGGCAGGTACTTAATCAAACCAAATCTGAATACAACCAACATGGAGAATTGTGTCTGCAGCCAATAAACTGGATCAGCAGTCTTGGGATGGGGCTGTATAGCACAATAACCTTGGATTCAGTGTGCATATAGGACATCTTTAACCACTACACAGTCCCTGCAACACAGAGCCTGAATACTTGTGCTTCATATGAGTGGACAGATTTCAAACTTAAGTTCTTAGATTCTGAGCCTTTTGACGTTTGCCTAGACATAGACGTGCTTTTCTGTTGAGAGCAGTATCTGGGAAGGTCCACAGCTTTGAAAATAGGCAACTGACAGTCCTTGAAACGTTTATATGTATTTCATTTTGCAGAGGGTGGCTTTCTGTGATGTAGACGCTTGTCCATAGGAATTAGATTGTGACCAATGGCATGTCCTATAAGTCATTGAATGTCTACCAGATTGTGACAAATTTTGGCCTCTGTCAATCCAGGCCAGATTTAACCTATAATCATTAAGATGCTGATTTCATTTCTGATTTTGAGCATGTTTTATATAATCTTTTTGGGTCAAGTATTCCAAAGCACTAGGAATTGGGTTAGGTGTAATGGTCAGGCTTCAGGATATGATCTTTATTAATAAACTGAATCTTTTATTGGTAAAGGCTTTCATGACACTGCCTCATCACAATGTACTATAAGAGATCTGTTCTGCTGAAGTTATTTGGGTTCCAGTCTAAATATTTTATTATTTACAAGTTTTGTTGTTACTGTTATTGACATTTCTAATGAAAACCAATGCCCATTTTTTTTTAAATTGAGTAATGTAGTTAGTCTCTAAATTCCTGTTAGGGTAAAAAAGTTAAAAGTGCCTAATTTCATTTTCAGAAATGTCTTAGGAACCTAAGTACCATTGACTTTCAGTAAGACTTAGGCTCCTAAGAACTTAATTGACTTTTGACAATGGAACTTAGGCTCCTAAGTCATGTAGTCAAGTTTGAATTTTTTTCCTTTAGGTTAATAAATAAGCCTTGATTTTCTGTATGAAGCATGTGGACTGCTCTGTGAGGAGGGCTGCAGCTGCTCAGAATGTCTGAACATTCGGAATTTATTTTTTAAGTGTCTAATTAGGGATTTACAGGAACATGCCTAACTTTAGACACTCAACTTTTAAAATCTTTATAGGAGGAACTGAGTTAGTATATAACAGAAAAAAACAACAAATAGTCTAGTAGCACCTTAAAGACTAACAAAACATATAGATGGTATCATGAGCTCTCATGGGCACAACTCACTTCTTCAGATGACTGAAAGTGGGTTGTTCCCACAAATCTCATAATACCATCCACATATTTTGTTAGCCTTTAAGGTGCAACTAGACTACTTGTTGTTTTTTAAGTTTTAGCTTTTAAAATGTTATTCTAACTTTTCTAGCATTGTACAGTGGGTGCTACCATGTTGATTCTGTCATCTGTGGACATTGTGCAAACATGAAAAAGAATAATATTGGCAAAAGGAGCATGAAATATATGAGAAGCTGAGCACTGGGATCTGAAGCTGATGGCACGATTTGAACAGTTTGTCAAATGAAAGCTTTTTTTTTTCTAGATACATATTAATCATATAAAATATACATACACATACAATAAAGGCTTAAACTCTGCTATGTGCTGTGCAGGTCCTCAAGGGAACTGATGAGTAAGGATGAGGAATTATGGATCCTCCCTTGAATCTGCTGAAAGGCTTTTGTCTTCTCCCCATCTTATGTTCAAACATGCTCCTTCAATGACACATGGTAACTGGACATGCCAGCTTCTGCTGTGAGGAACAGTTAGTACCAGGTTACACTGGGCTCTCTTGAAACACTGTCCTGCAGCTGCATGGATAGCTCTTATCATAGAATCATAGAATCATAGAATAATAGGATTGGAAGGGACCTCAAAGGTCATCGAGTCCAGCCCCCCGCCCTCAAGGCAGGACCAAGCTCCGCCTACACCATCCCTGACAGATGTCTATCCAACCTGTTCTTAAATATCTCCAGAGAGGGAGATTCCACCACCTCCCTTGGCAATTTATTCCAATATTTGACCACCCTGACAGTTAGGAATTTTTTCCTAATGTCCAATCTAAACCTCCCCTGCTGCACTTTAAGCCCATTACTCCTTGTCCTGTCCTCAGAAACCAAGAGGAACAAATTTTCTCCTTCCTCCTTGTGACACCCTTTTAGATATTTGAAAACCGCTATCATGTCCCCCCTTAATCTTCTTTTTTCCAAACTAAACAAGCCCAGTTCATGAAGCCTGGCTTTATAGGTCATGTTCTCTAGGCCTTTAATCATTCTTGCCACTCTTCTCTGTACCCTTTCCAATTTCTCCACATCTTTCTTGAAATGTGGCGCCCAGAACTGGACACAGTACTCCAGCTGAGGCCTAACTAGTGCAGAGTAGAGCGGCAGAATGACTTTACGAGTTTTGCTTACAACACAGCTGTTGATACAACCTAGAATCATATTTGCTTTTTTTGCAACAGCATCACACTGTTGACTCATATTCAACTTGTGGTCTACTATGACCCCTAGATCCCTTTCCGCCATGCTCCTTCCTAGACAGTCGCTTCCCATCTTGTATGTATGGAACTGATTGTTCCTTCCTAAGTGGAGCACTTTGCATTTCTCTTTATTAAACCTCATCCTGTTTACCTCTGACCATTTCTCTAACTTGCTAAGGTCATTTTGAATTATGTCCCTATCCTCCAAAGAAGTCGCAACCCCACCCAGTTTGGTATCATCTGCAAACTTAATAAGCGTACTCTCTATCCCAATATCTACATCATTGATGAAGATATTGAACAGTACGGGTCCCAAAACAGACCCTTGAGGAACTCCACTTGTTATCCCTTTCCAGCAGGAACTAGAACCGTTAACAACAACTCTCTGACTATGGTTATCCAGCCAATTATGCACCCACCTTATCGTGGCCTTATCTAAGTTATATTTGCCTAGTTTATCAATAAGAATATCATGCAAGACGGTATCAAATGCCTTACTAAAGTCTAGGTATATGACATCCACCGCTTCTCCGTTATCCACAAGGCTCGTTATCTTATCAAAGAAAGCTATCAGATTAGTTTGGCATGACTTGTTCTTCACAAACCCATGCTGGCTATTCCCTATCACTTTATTACCTTCCAAGTGTTTGCATAGGATTTCCTTAATTACCTGCTCCATTATCTTCCCTGGGACAGACGTTAAACTGACCGGTCCGTAGTTTCCTGGGTTGTTCTTATTCCCCTTTTTATAGATGGGCACAATATTTGCCCTTTTCCAGTCCTCTGGAATCTCCCCTGTCTGCCATGATTTTTCAAAAATCATAGCTAAAGGCTCAGATACCTCCTCTATCAGCTCCTTGAGTATCCTGGGATGCATTTCATCAGGACCTGGTGACTTGCTGACATCTAACTTTCCTTAAGTGCTTTTTAACTTGTTCTTTGTGTATCCTATCTTCTAAACTTACCCTTTCTCTGCTTGTATTCACTACGTTAGGCACACCTCCAGACTTCTCGGTGAAGACCGAAACAAAGAAGTCATTGAGCATCTCCGCCATTTCCAAGTTCCCTGTTACTGCTTCTCCCTCCTCACTAAGCAGTGGGCCTACCCTGTCCTTGGTCTTCCTCTTCTTTTTAATGCATTTATAAAAGGTCTTCTTGTTTCCCTTTATGCCTGTAGCTAGTTTGATCTCATTTTGTGCCTTTGCCTTTCTAATCTTGCCCCTGCATTCCCATGTTGCTTGCCTATATTCATCCTTTGTTAGTTGTCCTAGTTTCCATTTTTTATATGACTCCTTTTTTATTTTGAGATCATGCAAGATCTCCTTGTTAAGCCAAGCTGGTCTTTGCCATATTTTCTATCTTTCCTACACAGCGGAATTGTTTGCTTTTGGGCCCTTAACAACGTCCCTTTGAAATACTTCCAACTCTCCTCAGTTGTTTTTCCCTTCAGTCTTGCTTCCCATGGGACCTTACCTACAAGTTCTCTGAGCTTATCAAAATCTGCCTTCCTGAAATCCATTACCTCAATTGTGCTGGTCTCCCTTCTACCTTTCCTTAAGATCATGAACTCTATTATTTCGTGATCACTGTCCTCTATACTGTCTTCCACTTTCAAGTTCTCAACTAGTTCCTCCCTATTTGTTAAAACCAAATCCAGAACAGCTTCTTATGACAGACAGGGGTAGTAATACCACTCTATCCCCCTTCCATATGTAGGCTTTCCGGTGAGGCCAAGATTTTGCTCATAGAGAAGAATGCTATTTCAGATAGAAATCATGGCTAATATTTGGATAAAATATTCAAATTATATGTAAAATGTATTTGTCTAGTTAAGTTATTATTTATTAGTTATATAGCTGTGCAGAAGTTGTTTTAGAGATCTAAGTAGATAAGTCTAAAGTCCCAACCTTGTATCAGGATCTAGCAGCATTGTCTCCCAGACCTATGTATGGTTATTGAAGTCAGTGGGCCAGTGACATAGAGATCCATGCTAATAGGAGGCCCAGGTAATCTCAAGCAAACAGTGCCATGTCTTTCATGTGAAGAGGCAGAGGTTTCTTGTGAGGATTCCTCTGAAATTAGACGGTGCTGGCAATTTCAATAGTCTTTGTTTCTGAAAGTAACATTAGTTTTAATGATATTCTTTATTATGTAACGTGTTTGTAAGGTTGACTTCCGGTTTTATGATTGTGCCTTTGATTTATTTATGCCTGAACTCTTACCTTTCGGCAATAATTCACTACAAGTCTAGAGGAAAAAATAGGAGCATTATACCACCAAATGCTGATCACTTGCAGAGACAGGCTGCTAGACCAAGAAGGTAGTATTTATTCCATTAACG
Source organism: Pelodiscus sinensis (assembly GCF_049634645.1). Classification (NCBI taxonomy): domain Eukaryota; kingdom Metazoa; phylum Chordata; order Testudines; family Trionychidae; genus Pelodiscus; species Pelodiscus sinensis. Next base: position 173,011,733 of record NC_134711.1, read on the forward strand.
AGATATCTCATTAATTCCTCTATGTGTTACTAAATTTGTTCAATCCATAAACAGCTTTACTTTTGTGAGTTTTCAGCTGGATTAAAAATGATTAAGAGGAGCTCAAATTTTCCTATTAAGCCCATGGGGTTAGTATGAAATGGGTTAATACAGTAATAAATATACTGGAAACTATCAAAGTTCAGCTATTTCAGGCATTGCATTCAGTGCCCCATATGTCAAACTGGAGTTAAAAATGTTCTTTCAGACAGTTGTTTTGAAAAGGAAGCTAGTGCATAGACACACAACCCTATTATAAAGGAGTATCACTTTCCAGTTTGTAAAACTTCATTTTTGCACACATTTAATATAGGAATCATTGTTTAAAAAGTATACTACCAAAATATTGTCAGAAAGTAGAATTGTATGAGAAAAGAACATTTAGAGCTGAACTACACTACTGTTTAAGTCAGCGTAACTTATGTTACTCAGGGATGTGAAAAAGACACTCCCCATAGCAATGTAAGTTACATCAACCTAAGCACTGTCCACATCAGCGCTATATTGGCAGGAGATGCTCTCCCCCCAACACAGTTTCCACCTGTGGGGTAATTGTGCCAAAAGGAGAGCAGCACAGCTGTGCTGATATAGTGCTCTAGTGTAGACTTGCCCTCAAACAGCCATTTATATATAGTATAAATTTATCTCACAATGATCTTCAAGCACCTGCCAGCTACTCTCCAGCTCTTATTGCACAAAAGGGGAAAACATTAGATTAAAATGAACTTCTACATATCTGCAGCCAACTCAGAGGGGGAAAACAAACATTAAAATGTATATTCGCTCTTTTTAAAACACAATTAGCAATATAGTAGACAGACACTAATTTAGTTCCAGACATCTGCAACACGTGATCTACTTACTATATTTGTGAATCTGAATTAGAAAACCCTACAATGTAGTCTGACCATAATGAGCTATTTCTCATTCAGTTTGAATTTGATAGACCTGTATTAAAGCTCACTTAAATCTAAAAAGCCACAATCTTGTACTTTAAAAAGTAAACATTTTTAAATCCCCTTAGTTCGAACTGACTGCCTGCGGCTACATGCAGCAGTCAGAAGTTAATCCGAACTAAGTCCTTAGTTTGGATTAACTGTTACTCTTCCTGCATTGAGGTGTAACAGGTAATCTGAACTAAGGACTTAGTTCGGATTAACTTCTGACTGACGCGTGTAACCACGGGCAGTCAGTTCGAACTAAGGGGATTTAAAAATGGCACTTGCCCAAGAACATGCAAATGAAGCCCGGGATATTTAAATCCCAGGCTTCATTTGCAAGTTCGAATGCCTACATTAGCCACCCTAGTTTGAACTAAGGGGCTAGTGTAGACATACCTTTAGTCTTTCAAGTGCTACCAGACTATTTGTTGTTTTTAAAGTTTATCTTGGAGTAGACATCAGCGATAACTGTGTAGTTAACAAAAAACAGGACTATGTAGCACTTTAAAGACTAACAAGATGGTTTATTAGGTGATGAGCTTTCATGGGACAGACCCACTTCCTCAGATCAAATAGTGGAAGAAAATTGTCACAATCATATATACCAAAGGATACAATTAAAAAAATGAATACATATGAAAAGGACAAATCAAATTTCAGAACAAAAGGGGGATGTGGGGTAAATGTCTGTGAGCTAATGCTATTAGAGGTGATAATTGGGGAAGCTATCTTTGTAATGGGTAAGATAATTAAAGTCTTTATTCAAACTTAGTCATAAAGCGTCGAATTTAAGCATGAATGACAGTTCAGAGGATTCTCTTTCAAGTGTAGTCTTAAAAGGCCTTTGAAGCAGGATGCAGGTAATCAAGTTGTTGAGACAATGTCCTTGCTGGTTGAAATGGCAAGAAACTGTTTTTTCTTTGTGATCCTGTCTAATATCTGTTTTGTGGGCATTGATCCTTTGGCGAAGTGTCTGAGACATTTGTCCAATGTACATAGCAGACGGACACTTTCGGTACATGATAGCATAAATTATATTTCTGGATGCGCAGGAATATGTGTTCTTGATCTTATAACTCGGTTAGGTCCAATAATGGTATCAGCAGAGTGAATATGTGGACAAAGCTGGCAACGGGGTTTGTTGCAAAGGAAGGTACCAGGGTTGGTATTACTGTGGTATGTTCTGTGATTGTTGGTAAGAATCATCTTGATGTTAGGTGGTTGTCTATAGGAGACTATGGGTCTGTCTCCCAGAGCCTCTCGGAGTTTAGTATCCTGTTCCAGTATAGGCTGTAGTTTATTGATAATGTGTTGGACAGGTTTAAGTTAGGGACTGTAGGTGATGACAAGTGGTGTTCTATTGTTGGTTTTCTTGGGTCTGTCTTGAAGTAAATGGTTTCTAGGTATTCGTCTGGCTCTTTTAATTTGCTTTTTTATTTCTCTGGGTTGGTAGTTGAGGTTTATAAATGCTTGGTAGAGATCCTGAAGTTTCTGGTCTCTGTCAGTGGGATTAGAGCAGATGCAGTTGTATCGAAGGGCTTGGTTATAGATGATGGATTGTATGGTGTGTTCTGGATGCAAGCTGGAAGCTTGTAGGTAACTATATGAGTCAGTGGGTTTTCTGTAGAGAGTGGTGTCTAATTTTCCATTGCTGATTTGTACTGTGGTGTCCAGGAAATGGATCTCTCATGTAGAATGGTCCAGGCTGAGATTGATGGTGGGGTGTAGGTTGTTAAAATCTCTGTGGAATGTCTCCAGTGTTTCTTGGCCATAGTTAACAGTTGCCAAAGGCTTTCTTTTTAATAGCTTTTCCTCTGTGGGCCCCAATTCAGGAAAATATTTGCCTAATTTTAGACTCTTGCGTTGTATCATTGTAATAAATGGAATACCTTCTGTTCATATTAGATATACCTTGCTGAATCAGAGTCTGAGGTGAAATACTAGCCAAACTGTCAACAGAAGTTTTGCCATTGACTTCCAAAGGACAAGGATTTTTTCCTGTATGTGCTTTGGTTTCTCTATATATTCACTATTTTAGCTCATTTTGATTTCTTAGGGCCTGATAAAATATAAAAATCAGAGGTGGCTATAGCTTCAACATGAAAGAGTTTGTTTTAGTTTGTTTCTCTCTTAATCAATGGTTTACATGGCTCTAGGACAATGCAATTTATTGCAAGTTTTGTAAGACAGAGCAAATCAAGTAATTATTTTACCTGTACTTTTTGACATGCTTCCTATGCCTCTATAATAAAAAATGGTTTGTGCACAATGCTGTCTCCATATGCCTCTGGAACTTCTTTTAGTTCATTAGTTCATTGGTGGAAGTCTTTGGATAACCACCATTTCTTGACTTAAATCCAAAGAAAAACAGAACAAAGAATTTAGAAAACATGGAATAAAATCCTTGCCCCCACATAATTTAAATTCAGTAAGGTAAAAGTTTCACCCATGCTCCTTAAAATAAGATAAAGGAAAGAACGGTGTACTTACAAAGAAAGATGACTAAGAAGGAATCATAAAATTGGATGGACAATATAAGAATATAGAAATTGAGACTTAAAAATATTAAAAGTTTTATGGAGGAAATACTTAACTTTAAATTAATAGAATATTATAATTTTTTTTAATTATTTTTGCAACCTGCCAAGAGTAGCTGTGATATTGCCATATTTAGAAGTGGTTCAGGTAAGAGCAGATAATATATCATTGAAGATGAAGTATTAAACTCTGGAAACTGACCTGCAACTGTTGACTAGATAACTCCGTAGAACACTTTCAGTTTTATTTTTTATGGAACTGTGAATGTTTTGCCATCTTTGGAATAGCATTATCCAATAAATAGTAATAATTAGTGTTTAACTGAAACTATAAAACTCCAATAACTAATTGTTAGGACAGTAATCAAATATATCATGAGCAAAAAAGGTGACTTCTGTAACTGTAATCTTTCAGTAACATGGAAAATGTCATGTAAATCTTTCACATAATTTTTTATCAAATAATATTCTTTGGAGAGTAGTTATTTAGGTTTTTGGGTTTCAGCTAACATTGATTGTTTTTCAGATAAAACCTAATATCTGGGGATATATAAGTTTTCATTTTGCTACTGTTCAGTGACATCTACTGAAAAATTACTGTAATCTGTGTATGAAACAAAGGAATAGCTATTCACCATCACATACACTGAGATTTCATTTCAAAGAGATATCAGTAACACTTAGTAAAACAAGAGCGTGACACTTTAGTAAAACAAGAGTGTGCCGGATGATGTATCTATAGACATAAGATGGAACAATAGTAAGGCATTTCAAACACACCTTTGTAGCGGCAGAGAACAATTAGAAATATATATGAGCAGTCTGAGATTCGAAAGCATTATTTCTTCCCAACAAAGCCAACTGAAACTTCAAAGGGGGCAATCACACTTGTGAAAATTTCCAGATGAATCATACCTAAAGAACAAATCTTTTGCTTTCTCTTTTTAAATAGTTACACATTTGCTAATTTTGGAAGGCATTTGTTTAAAGATAGGTTCTTGTTATTTGGCTGTACTAAACATTTTAATTTCCTGATACTTAACCTCATTAAACACCCAATAGACTTTTTTAAAATATCTTTTTCCAGTTAAATTGTAGTTTGAATTTGAGATTGTCCACTCCTGCCTTTGGATATAGGTTCAGGTTGTCAGTTTTGAAGCATCTAAGCTGGTGGCACTATGTAATTTTGTAGGTCTGTGGACAATTAGGGTTAGCCTGTGATGTGATCTTACCACTAGAATCCATGTCTGTCACTTAGAAATAGTTCTTTATAAACAAGGCATGCCTGGGTAGCAGGGAAATACCACTACTCCCAATTTAACAGATGGCAAAACAGAGGTTCAGAAAGATGAAGTGATTTGTTTAAGCTAATACTAGAAGCCTGTGTCACTACCAGGATTAGAGTACAGGTCTCCTGACTGCCAAGCCCAACACGGCATATTCCATAGAGGCTCGTCTCTGGATTTAGTTTCTTGAATTCTCTGGAATTCACCCACATCTGTTAACCCTCTGGACATATTGAAAGCCCATCTTTTGTCCTTTACATTTGTGTCTAAGTTTGTGGTGTTCTCACAGAAAAGATGGTAGTGAGGCTCTGGGCTTAGCTTTTCCAGCATAGTATTTCTTAGGTAGGTGGGTTGGAACCTACATAAAATCTAACATTCCATAAACAATTCAGAAACTATAAAGAAACCAGAAAAAAAAATCTACATAAAAATTAAAGACACTAACCTGGGACTGAAATAAAGAACTAATGACATATAAATACAAAATTTGAATTTTATTTAAAAATATATATTATTTTTCAAAAAATATTTTTCATTAAATACCAACCCTAACTAAATCATCCCAGACAGGGCTTTGTCAAGCCAGGACTTAAAAACATCTAAGGATAGAGATTCCACTACATCGTTAGGTAACCCATTCCAGTGCTTCACCACCCTCCTACTGAAATAGTTTTTCCTAATATCCAACCTAGACCTCTCCCACTGTAACTTGGGATCATTGCTCCTTGTTCTGCCATCTGTCACTACTGTGAACAGCCTTTCTCCATCCTCTTTGGAACCTCTCTTTAGGAAGTTGAAGGCTGCTATCAAATCCCCCCTCATTCTTCTTTTCTGCAGACTAAATAAGCCCAAGTCCCTCAGCCTCTCCTCATAGGTCATGTTTTCCAGTCCCCTAATCATTTTGGTTGCCTTTCACTAGACCTTCTCCAATGTGTCACATCCTTTCTGCAGTGGGAGGCCCAGAACTGGATGCAGTACTCCAGGTATTATAAGAGCAAAAGAGCCCAAGAATATCATTAGAATGTAAGCTAGATTATCCTTTTCAAGAAAAAGAAATGTGATTAGAAAATGTCTGAGAATCTGATATGTTAGTGTGTGTGGGGGACAAGTGGAATATAAGGAGTAGAAAGGCTAGAATGGAGTGAAAGCAGTTGTGGAATAATTGTATAAAGTGGGTTTACATGGAGCAAGTGGGCAACACATGTATGTAAACTTATATAAAGCTATGGAAATGAATACAAATTAAAACCTACAGAGTTTGGGTTTGAAATTGTTGGCAGACATGCAACACCTATTATGCTGGAGAGATGGAAAGTAAGGTAGGATACAAGGGATGTGGCTTGTTTAGGCCTCAACTATATTATTTAACTCATCTGGGAACTGTTAGACAATAACTCATACAGAGCAGTGCATGATTCCTTCCTTAATCATTTCCACTTGGTGGAGAACTGCCATCACACCACCACCACTCCACAGTAGGTCCCAGCTAGTATAAGTCTTCAAGGTTCAGGGGAAAGACTTGTCTCCTTGCTGTACAAGACATTAGGAATTCCAATCTTCTTCCTCAGCATCTTTAGGGTAAGACTTCCCTTAAGGTCAGTACTCATTCCTTTTAATCAGGGAACCTTATCCCCTTCATGACAAATACCCGAAGCATCCAGCAATTATTTTGGATGCTTCATCCACACCATGTTCCTCTCTAACATCAGTATGGATATATATCAATCTTCCGCCCTCATCAAAGAGGTGAATGCAAATTAAAACACATGGTTTTGGTTTGCAACTATTGGCACATATGCAATACCTGATTTACCCAGAGATAGCACCTACTTCTATTAAAAGGCAGCCAATTTTGACTTAACATTTAATTTTTCAAAGTAAAACTAATAGTAATACAAATGTGTCTATACATCTAAAAATCCATATTTTCTATAACAGCAATTGTGTTCAAATAGATGAAAAACATCCCCCAGTATTGTGTGATATCCAAATACTACAGTTCTATGGTTTCTGAAAGGAAAACCAATCAAATACTAAACTAAAACTGGCACCACTTATTTTCATTTATAAAAGTGAGAGGAATGTAAACGTTGTGCCCATAGCATAACAGAAAAGTTGTATAAAAGCATAAACAGTCTTGCTAGTAGGTAGCAATATAACTAGTTAATTTCTTAGAATTTAAAATAAAAATACAAGAGATCCCAAACACAGAGAAGACCCAACTTGACAAAGACCCTGGCCAGGATGATTTAGTTAGGGCTGGTCCTACTTTGGGCAGGGGCTTGGACTCAATAGCTTCCTGAGGTCTCGTCCAGCCCTAGGATTCTATTATTCAATGAAGGTCAAAAGCAGGCTGCTTCCAAAGGCAGAGAGTTGCAACTCACTATACCATTGTTTAAGCTGGCTCTTGCCAGAATGACTCATATCCCTAGATACTTCACTATCGAATCCCTAGCATATAAGGAAGATCAGAAAACATGCCCTGCTCTTGAAGTTGCAGCTTGCTATTCCAGCATGGTCGTTAAAACACCACAACATGAAATGAACCAAGTGAATGAATAATGACTGAAGAAGTTATTTTTAAAAAAATATTTTAAAAATTATTAATAATCTAAGATGTTAGTTATTGCCAATGCAAGCAAAGAAATGTATCTGCCCACAACAAGTAGGATGAGATCTATCCTCCTCCCTGCTCAGACCTACTTATGCAGGTAAAGTAGCTAGAGTGATGTAAAAGGAAACACTGGATCTGACTGGAAGGGAATTGTCTTGATCCTAGAATTGAGGAGGATCTTTTGAGATACTCCTATCGATCTTTTGAGATCCTCCTATCAATCTCTAACATAAGGGTTGTTGCAGAAGCAGAAGGGCATCGTCAAAGGCTAAGCTGCAGCATGCATCACTAGGGAGACTCCAGCCAGTTTTGTGACTATGGGCAGCTGAGGTCAGGCTGCCATAATTTAGACAAGCCCCCAAGAGCTTTTTGAATTATGCCCCAAACTGCAAAGCAGAGTAAGATGGAAATGGCACAAAAAGTTGGCCTAAAACAATGTTAGCCTTTTTCTTTCCTGCACAGTGAGTTTTATGCTTTGCAGCACAGAATTTCACCCATAACTTTCACACTGACAGTGTTCTTTTAACTCATCACAGTATGCAGTAAAAACTAGATGAGCTCAAATTGCAAAATTCAGATCTGGATTTCAAGCACGCCACCATTCTGGAGTGGTTTTGGTTTGGCACATTACAATGAATGGGACCAGCTGTGAACTTTGGATGCAAGTTCAAAGTCCAGAATAATAGAAAAGTTTGGAGGGGTTTGGATCTAGAGTTTCAGTTTAGGTCTCTAAACTTAAATGCTCTATGTATTTGAGTCTGATGCTGTTCAGAAAATTATTGCTTCAACCTCCTTTGCTTCTGATATTTCTGGGGAGTTAGTGTAACAAGGATGGTCTCTGAATCTTTATATTCCAAGATGGGGAAAATCCATTTCAGAATTTCCAGAAAGCAAAATTACTTTTGGGAAAGAGCAATAGAGGACATGAGCCAAATTCTGACCAACTATTGTTGCTCACATCTGGATAAGGCACAGTCACTACCCTGGAGAATTGGAGGGTAGCAAATATTGTGGTTAGTTTTTAGAAAGCTGTTTTGGATTAAAACAGTTAAACTTACTTCAAGGAAAGGGAAAGAGGGAGAATTATAATTTAAATGCTGAGATGCTCGTAATAGAAACTAACCAACACAAGCTTCTTCAAAGGAAAGTCATTCCTTACTGTTCTATTAGACTTTTAAAACACCCGAAAAAGGAGAGTCACTAACATAATTTTCATGGATTTGTAATAAAGCCTTTTATAAAATCCCTCATGAGCAACTATTAAAGAAACTATGCAATCTGTGGGTGAGAGGTAATATTCTCTCATGGACTAGGAACTGGCTAAGAGGCAGAACAGAGAGCAAGAATAAACAGCCAGTTTTCATAGTAGCAAAAAGTTAACAATGGGGTGCCACAAGATTCCATGTGAAGGCAGATGTTATTTAATATGTTTATTAATGCTCTGAAAAAAGGGAATTGAAGTAAAATGGCAAAATTTGCAGATTACACAATTATTTACATTGTCCTGCATTTTGCTTCAGCTACCCCAGACTAACACGGCTACATTTCTATCACAATTATTTATGTGAGTCAAGTCCAAAGAAGACTGTGAGAAACATCAAAGTCACCCATCAAAGATACAAAAATGAGCAACAGAAATGACAAATGATGTTCAGTGTTGATAAATGCAAAGTAGTGCACATTAGAAGGAATAGTTTGAACTATGAATGCACTTTACTGGATTCTAAATTAACTGTAGAAGGTCAGGAAAGAGATCATTATTGTGGACAACTCAATGAAAACATATGTTCAATGTTCAATTGTGGTAAAAACAAATAATGAAAACCAACTGCCTAACAATATTAGGATACAGAAGGAATTGGGTAGAAAATGATACTGAAAAGGTGATGATGATAAAACAAAAAAAATAAAAGGGAGCTCAGAGACAGGTGAATAAAATTGTTAGAGAAATGAAAACCTCTCCATGTAGAGAGAATGAAAATAGTGAGACTCTTTTGTATATACACTAGAAAATGGGAAATAAAAATGGGGCGTTTAGTTAAATTCAAAGGCTTCTTATTTAAAATATGTAAAAAGAGAAACTATTTGCCTTAAGTCATGGATCTGATTGCCACATGATATGCCTGAAGCCAAGAGTTTAATCTGATATCAAAAAGGATATATAGATGAACTTCTAGAACTGCATTACATAGCATTAGGAAAAAATGGGTGTTGTTGTTATGTTATTTATGACATAAATCAGGGCATAAGTCAACCTCTCAGGCTACATTTACACTATTACACTAAGCCAAGCAAAGGTACGCAGCTCCAGCTATGTGAATAATGTAGCTGGAGTCGGCATGCCTTAAATCGACTACCTGAGGTGTGGCTAGAGACATTCTCCTGTTGATTTACCTTATTCTTCACATCTGGGGTAGAGTTTCAGAGATGACTGGAGAGCAATCTGTGGTCAATTTGGCGAGTCTGCACTAAATCAACCACCAGTGAATCCCAGGGTATGTCTACACTACCCTCCTAGTTTGAACTAGGAGGGTAATGTAGGCATACCGCACTTGCTAATGAAGCCCGGGGATTTAAAAATGGCGGCTCCCCGCTTATGCTAATGAAGCCCGGGAAATTCAAATCCCGGGCTTCATTAGCAAGTGCGGTATGCCTACATTACCCCGCTAGTTCGAACTAGCGGGGTAGTGTAGACATACCCCCAGTTGTAATTTAAATATAGCCTAACTGATGGGGCTTAGCAAAAAAATTTACCTGTTTGCAGTTTATTCAATAATTTTCTATTTTGGGGCATATTGTACTTTCCTCTGCAGCATCTAGGGCTGGCCACCATCGGAAACATGATACTAGTCCAGATACACTATTAGCCTGATGCAGTATGGCAATTCTAATGTGCCACCAGAGAGAGTCAAAAATATTGCATTGTTCTCTCATTTTATGGATTAGTGATATCACCACCACCTTTTGACATTTCTCCCCTCTATAGCTATTGGGCAAAATCTTACATTTTAAATTTAATTTTATTTTTAAATGCTTGTTTAATTATGGTTGACAGAAAAGAAGGGAACAATTAAGACTATCTGGGGGATCCTCCAAAACTTTAAAAACCTTTAAAACTACGGAGCTTCCTCCAGCCTGAAAGACTCCCAATGCACACACTTTCAGATTCATTTATCTTCCTTCCATATTCCCTTCTATATTTCCCTAAACTTGGACTCTACCTCCCCGCTAATTCTTCACCACAGATATTTTGCTGATTGGACCACCAAATACCATCAGGCTCAGATGCCAAGGTTCCTGCTGTACTCATCTACTGCAAAATGGCTGGATGTTCTACAATTATTACAGGATCAGGACCTTAGGGGGCTATGGGTCTTTTATATGGATTTTCATTTCTCCAATATTTTTCCAACTGGGGAGCAAATGAGGTTTGTCCAAAAAATAGGCTTCTGGGCTCCTGTGAGTAATTCCATTTCCCTCTTGAATTCTTTAAGTATTGCCCAGGTCCATGGCTAGCTAGACAGGTGCTTCTCCATTTCACATTAGGCCTGTCTTGCTCCACTCTTCTAAGTTCAAGATGTAGATAGGTGGAAATAATAGAAAAACATTTCCTGATCACTAACACTGAAAGACTGAGTAAAATACTTTCCTGCACAGGAGACCTAAGACAAACCTACACCCTATTCATGTCTCTGTAGATCTTGGAGTGCAGGACTGAATTTTACCCACTGTACACACATGTTCTAATATACAAGGAACATATACAATGCTGTGAAAGGGTAGAATTAAAATCTAGGAACTAAAATGTATTTTAAGGAGAAAATGTATGTTGCGATAATTCAAACAGTTTCACTTTTTTGAAAGATTGTTAATAATAGTTGCATCTTTGAACACATTAGGGTACCCATGATTCAGTACCTTGTTACAGCTCTGTACAGATGTACTGATGCTGGTCTGTCGTCCATTGGAAGGTAATTTTTAAAGGATGAATATCTGCAATACACGCCATTATATCTGAATATGTTACTAAAACTAAAGAGAATATCTGTTTTTGCCTTAAGCGTGTTTATAGAATCATAGAATACTAGGACTGGAAGGGACCTTGAGAGGTCATCGAGTCCAGGACCCTGCCCCTATGGCAGAACCAAATACTGTCTAGACCGTCCCTGATAGACATTTATCTAACCTACTCTTAAATATCTCCACAGATGGAGATTCTACAACCTCCCTGGGCAATTTATTCCAGTGTTTGACTACCCTAACAGTTAGGAACTTTTTCCTAATGTCCAACCTAAACCTCCCTTGCTGCAGTTTAAGTCCATTGCTTCTTGTTCTATTCTCAGAGGCCAAGATGAATAAGTTTTCACCCTCCTCCTTATGGACACCCTTTTAGATACCTGAAAACTGCTATCATGTCCCCCCTCAATCTTCTCTTTTCCAAACTAAACAAACCCAATTCTTTCAGCCTTCCTTCATAGGTCATGTTCTCTAGACCTTTAATCATTCTTGTTGCTCTTCTCTGGACCCTCTCCAATTTCTCCACATCTTTCTTGAAATGCGGTGCTCAGAACGGGACACAATACTCCAACTGAGGTCTAACCAGCACAGAGTAGAGCAGAAGAATGACTTCTCTTGCTCACAACACACCTGTGAATGCATCCTAGAATCATGTTTGCTTTTTTTGCAACAGCATCACACTACTAACTCATATTCAGCTTGTGGTCCACTATAACCCCTAGGTCCGTTTCTGCCATAGTCCTTCCTAGACAGTCGCTTCCCATTCTGTATGTGTGAAACTGATTGTTCCTTCCTAAGCGGAGCACTTTGCATTTGTCTTTTTTAAACTTCATCCTGTTTACCTCAGACCATTTCTACAATTTGTCCAGATCATTTTGAATTATGACCCTATCCTCCAGAGCAGTCACAACCCCTCCTAGCTTGGTATCATCTGCAAACGTAATAAGTGTACTTTCTATGCCAATATCTAAATCGTTGATGAAGATATTGAACAGATCCAGTCCCAAAGCAGACCCCTACGGAACTCCCACTTTATTGTAGCCCCACCTAAGTTGTATTTGCCTAGTTTATTGATAAGACTATCATGCATGACTGTATCAAATGCCTTACTAAAGTCTAGGTATGCCACATCCACCGCTTCTCCCTTATCCACAAGACTCGTTATCCTATCAAAGAAAGCTATCAGATTGGTTTGACATGATTTGTTCTTTACAAATCCATGCTGGCTATTCCCTATCACCTTGCCTCCTTCCAAGTGTTTACTGATGATTTCCTTAATTACTTGCTCCATTATCTTCCCTGGCACAGAAGATAAAGTACCTGGTCTCTAGTTTCCTGGGTTGTTCTTATTTCCCTTTTTATAAATGGGCACTATATTTGCCCTTTTCCAGTCTTCTGGAATCTCTCCTATCTCCCATAATTTTCCAAAGATGAAAGCTAGAGGCTCAGATACCTCCTCTATCAGCTCCTTGAGTATTCTAGGATGCATTTCATTAGGCCCTGGTGACTTGCAGGCATCTTACTTTTTTAGGTGATTTTTGACTTGTTCTTTTTTTATTTTATCTTCTAAACCAAACCCCTTCCCATTAGCATACTGCTTCCTTTAGAGCAGGGGCATCCAACCTGTTACAGGCAAAGGGCCAAAATAGTTGTGCATATAGCACAAAGAGCCGGGAATTGTTGAGCAAAACAAAAAAGGACTTCCCCTTTAAGAAATGTGGTTAAAAGCTCCCACTGGCTGCCACCATCTTGAAGACGCCATTTTGAATGGCCGTGCCGGATGGCTCCCCTGCCCCAGAGAGCAGAGGGAGCCGGGAGCCGGGGACAGGGGCAGCTTGACGAGCCGGGGTGCAGGGGCAGCTTAACGAGCCATACTTTCAGGGAGGGGGCGGAGGGAAAGCTGCTTTAGAGAGATGAGGAGGCTAAGATAATATCCTTTATTGGACCAGCTTACTTCTGGCAAATGCTCTGTAAGCTTAAATGCTTCCCTTTCTTACACATAAAAGTTGGTCCTTTATTTCACACAGCTTGTCCCTCTACTACCCTGGAATCACTTTGTCAAACTGTTCTATATTCCATTGACTATCTTGACTCTAAAAAAAACAAAAAACAAAAGAAAAGAAACCTCCACACACATACCATACCACATTCATAGTCTCTATCCTCAACTCAAAGGGTGCGTCTACACAGCATCCTAAATTCAAAATAAGATATGAGAATCTTATTTTGATTGAATTTTGAAATAGGCTATTTTGAAATTTGGCGTATCTACACAGCACTAAATTTTGAAATAACACGCTATTTCAAGACAATCCTTAACCCTCATGGTGTGACGGTTATCGGGATGCTGATATAGTGCACCTGTTATTTAATAAACAAATTCTAAATAACGGGCTGATTGTGTATACATGGGGTAGTTATTTCAGGATACCTGGTATCCTGAAATAGCCGTGCAGTGTAGACATACCCTAAGTTACATCTATGCACCATTTTTCTCCCTATTTCCACTTTCTGGAAGCTAGTCCTTTCAAACAATTATAAATTTCCGTTAGATCTCTAAATTGCTTGTTTCAGATCTATCAGTTTAGCTCCTTCACTAAATAGCCCTATTAATCTCTGAATAAACTTTGTTGATCTGTAAGTCTTTATACACTTTCTTCCCATAATTGGCTGGTTTTCATTGTACTTTCGCTATTACTGTTCAGGGCATATCTATTCAGATAAAACTCTATTTTCCCTACCTGTGTTTCCAGTCACTAAGAGTATGTCTATGCCACAGAGTTTTGTCAGAAAAGTGGCCATTTTTCCAACAAAACCTGAGTTATGTCCACACTGCAATTGCATTCTTCTGAAAGTAAAAAGAAAGAACAGAGGGTTTTTTCCAGTGTTGGTCATCCTCTTTCTATGAGGAAGAAGACTTTTTCCAAAAGAGCTCTTTTGGAGAAAGGCATGTGTGGACAGGGAAGAGGGAGTTCTTTCGAAAGAAGAGGAAAAAGCACAGGTGTCTTGGTGGCCACTCTGTCCATAGTAATCACAGCTTAAATGTGAGATAGTGTCCATTCAGTGTGGACGCTATCTTTGGAAAAAGCAGATCACTTTTTTGATGCTCTTTTGTGTGTGAACACTCTCTTTATACTGATTCTAACTAGTTTTTTCCTGCTTAGTCACCTCAAAATTCACTATAAAATCTAGAGATAGGAAAGCCCCTTCAGGTCATGTAAGATAATGCAGGATTATACCCTATTGTGTTTGGACTAATCTAGCTTTATAAGACTTAATAATTTCCTTGGGAGACTCTTTTACTGTCAGGAAGATTTTCCTGCTATTCAGCCAAAAAAAGTCTCATTACTCCTACTTCTATTCCTTTTCGTATGTAAAATACTCTCTTGCCTTGGAGATTTTGATCAGCAGATGTTTGTAGACTGTTGTCACATTTCCCCAGATGTCACTCAGCCAAGATATTTACATATTTAATTTGTTTAAAATTAATCCCATTTTATCAATTCCCTAATCATTTTTATTGTTCTCTGAACTCTTTCCACACTGTCCATACATTTCTGGCAAAAAGATGTTCAAAATTTGTTACTCCAGTTGAAAGGAAGCTGTATAAAGAGATAATGCTACCTAAAAGTTGCTCTGTCATAATCACCATGGCAGAAGGGAAGAAAGTCTTCATTACAGTGCATTCTGCCAGAAGTACCTCAGCAAACAAATTCATTTAAGTTTCCTTAGTGGCAGCTCTGTACCCTAAAACATGATATAGTGGATACCCAAAATGTCACACTGTAACTCGAGTCTAATTTGCAGTCTGCTATCTACACTACTATTAGTCAACATTGCTCCTTTCCGTGTTTCTCCCTCCCATTCAATATTTTTGTTTATTTTCCCTAAAATATAAAACTAGTTTGCAGTTCCGCAAATTAAATCTCACTTTCTCTCCATGCCTCTAATCTCTCTTGATCTCTTTGTATTAATTTTCTGTCTCCATTGGAGTTCATGAATCTTTCAGGTTAACTGTACTCTTTTAACTACTACTTCTAGGCCAGGTATAGAGAACATTTTTTGGATCAGGGGCCAGTGACCCACAGAAAAACAACAAAAAAAAACAAACCCCAAACCCTCACTGACATGGCCCCTGATTGCAGAGATAGATACTCCCCATGTTTCATTTGCATACCAGAGCCTAGAAGGACCCAGCTTAATAGATTTTGTGTACTCCAACCCCGCGGTAGGGAAGCGGAGGGGGAGGGGCGGGGCAAGGAGAGAGCGGCTGGAGCACCAACATAAGCTCACCAATGATGTGGGAGGGTTCCTGAGCTCTGGGGGCTGCATCCAGGCAAGCCGGGGGGACACATTCGGCCCCTGGGCCTGAGATTCCGCATCATAGTTCTAGACCATAAATGAAGATACTAAGTAAGACTTGACTTAGCACACATCTCTATGGAATCCCCTTTATTCTTCCCCATCATTTATCAATATCCTATTTATCATATCTTTTATTTCTAATCCTTTGTCTAGTTCTGAAGCTAGCATTAGGGTCCAGCTCAACTGAATTAATCTGAGAATAAGATTTAATGAGACGCTGTAAATTACAAAACCCCAAGTATATTAGAACTAAATGCATATTATTGCATTTCATACACAGACCACGGACAATTTTCTGTATATATGAATAGATGGATTCACAAGCAAAGTCTGTACATATATTTCATAATGATAACTAATTATAGAACAGTATAAGCTTTCACAAAATACTTTATTTACCCTATTTTATAACACAAAACTATTGTATAAAGCCAGGTAATTCTTTTACTTGTTCTTTGGGGTAGAAACATTGATCTCTCCTTTTTGTGTTTGTCTGTGTGGCAAGCTGGAGCCAATGTAGAAATAACGCCCCAGAGCAAGCTCTTACAAAGGCTTACTTGCCACGTCAGTCCTCAAAACTGAGCATAGGTGGGACTTAAAGTATGTATCAGCCTGTGCTGGCCTTCTGCACAGTGGTGAACATCATCTATTGTCCTTGTATACCCCCTTATCATTTCTTTAAAGAATATTGTGACATTCACTTGACATGATTTATTTTTATAAAGTGATGACACTTTCTTACTACCCTATTCTCTCCCACTCTTAATGTCCAACCATTTTATCCATGTTAATACTTTTTATAATAATGGCACATCATCATTTATCCATTGCAACTGCTTAGTTACTACGCATATATGTTATCTCTTACTCTAGATGTAGGGAAATATCTCCCAGATGTCTCTGAGAAAATTCTGATTCTTTAACATTTGTTGAGTTCCTCAGTTACTTAATATTCATATTAATACCAAAGAAACAAGCCAATTAAACATTTTTACATAATAATCAAGAGGAAATGGCCTCAGTAGAACATATGGTATGATCTAAGTTCAGTTACAAGTAACAAAGGAGAAAGCAGGAGTTATTATTTTGAAGTAACCAGCCCTTATTTCAAAATAGCAGGCTTGGTAGTGTGGACACTCTGCTTGTTATTTCAAAATAAGGAGAATTATTTCAAAATAACTTCTCAGTGTAGATCTGCCCTAACAGAGCGGAGTGATTGTGGTGAATAAGAAAGCTTGGTCTTCACTTATACAGTTCTTTCCTTCATGTAAAAAGAGATTTTGGATCATTGTGCTCAATGTTCAGTGACAATTTTTAAAAGCTAACAGAATATTGGGAATCATTAGGAAAGGAATAGATAATAAGATAGAAACTATCATATTTCCTATACAGAAAGTCATGGTATGCCCACATCTTGAATACTGCATGCAGAGCTGGTATTGCCACCTTAAAAAAAAAGATATTTTGGATTTGGAAAAGGTACAGAGAAGGGCAGCAGAAATTATTAAGGGAAAGGAACAGCTTCCATATGAGGAGAGATTAAAAAGACTGGGACTTTCAGTTTGGAAAAGAAAACACTAAAGGATTGAAGGATCTGTTAAAGGTCTATAAAGTCACAAATTGTGTGGAAAAATTGAATTAAGGAAATGCTATTTCCTCCTTCGACATAATACAAGAATGTTACGAAACGAAATTTATAGGCAGCAGATTTAAAACAAACAAAATAAATTATTTCTTCATGGTCAATCTGTGGAACTCTGCCAGGGGATGGTGGAAAGGCCCAAACTATAACAATGGTTTCCAATAAGAAAAAAAAAAGCAAGGAAGATAGGTTCATCAATGGCTATTAGTGTGGATAGGCAGGGCTGGTGTCCCTAGTTTCTGTTTGCCAGAAGCTGGGAATGGGTGGCAGGGGCTGGATGATTGCCTCTTCTGTTCATTTCTTCTGAGTCACCTGGCATTGGTCACTGTTGGGACACAGGACACTGGGCTAGATGGACTTTTGGTCTGACCTCGTATGGCCATTTGATGTTCTTCTATATAACTCAGATGCGGCAGCTCTCTGCTGTAACCCATTAAACCCCACTTCACTCTCAGAGCTGAGATAAGCCCAGAAGTCATGACAAGGTCTCTCTCTCTCTCTCTCTCTCTCTCTCTCTCTCCACACACAGTAACAAAGTAAGACTATATATTAAAATGTTAAGCTGAACTAGAGTCCCTTAAGTGATTTGCCACAAGATGTCAGAATATGTTAGTATTAGAGCTGAATGGCTCTAATATTCATTTAATTTTCTTCCTTTTATATAGGAAGTAGATATAGTTCTCCTGTCAGCCAATTGCTAAGTTATCTTCCAGAAAACTAGAGCTTTCAAGTACTTGAGTAGTCTCTGGAAAGAGGTGATGTGTGTGTTGGGGAGGGTACATAGGGTCAGTCCCTGTACTAAGTATGCTCAGTAACACTGCTAAAGCTGCTGTCCTCACTTTGTCCTCCCGCTGTCCCCCTCACTATCCAGACATGCACAGATCACTCCTCTCCCCCACCAAACTCTGAAATAGCATCCCTGGGTGGCAGTCTGGAGCCCTTTTCAACTGGTGGGCCCTCAGGCAATTGCCTGCTTTTTCCCATCCTAACTCTCCTCCCCCTATCAGTGACCCTGTTATAATTGGATCTGATAAATCTGCTATTGGTTTCCCAAGTCTAAGATTTTCCTTGCAATGCACCCACTTTTTCTTGTTAAGTACTCACTTTACTAGCCCTGTGAATGAGTCAGGTGTGACAGCATAGTCTGACCAATGCTACACTTCAAAATGCTTTTGAAAAATCCTAAAGGTACAACTCGGCCCATATTCTATAAACAAGGGTCTGGCAAAGTTCTCTGTAGATCATTGGATGTGTATTGCTGTTTATTTTGGTGAGTTAAATGCTGTTCCATCTTGCAAAAGAGATTTACAGGCTCCCAAGTTTGGCCAACAGCTATTCTATGTGTGACTATAAATAATGCCAACAGCTCTTGCCATTAAAAACCCTGCACAGAATTGCTCATAATTTCCTTGGCAAATACTTACAGCTACTATGATATTCCTTTCTAACAGAGGCAAAACTGTAGCCATTTTAAGGTTAGTATATGGCTCTAAACTACGCTATGTCCTCTGCCTCGGCCACTACATTGGCAACATTTCCTGAAGTTTTCTTGTCTATTTTTTAAATGGAATATTTTTATTTGAAATGCAAACATGAATATTATATTTTATTTTATCTAGTTACAGTCACATTTGAATTTTATTTAATAAGCCATTGTATGTGCCAGGCGACCATAAATGTTTCTATACAGCAGCTACTTTCCTAGAGTTCACCAGTAAAAGCACCACCAGATCACTTCTGCCATCTTAGAGATTCAAAGATATAGTTGAAATAACAGAGCTCATGAAAGCTTCTGCCCTAGTACCCTACTACATTTGTTAGTAGTCACCAGACTACTTGGTTTTGTAATAAATATAATGGAACTGATTTTCTATTATTATTATTGTTATTAGTTATTTGTACTGCAGAAGTTTCAGGATCCACTTGGGCTGGGCAGTATACATCTACATAAGAGATGGTCCCTGTCCTGCTGAATTTACATTTTAAAGATAGGATTTTCATATGTGCTAAGAAGTCATCCAAGTTTATTCCCATTGAACTCAGTGGAGAGTATTATGATAGTTAAGCCAAAGCTCAGTGTATTTGACAATCCCACCAGAAAAATATCAAGGCAGAGTAGAGGAAAGAAAGTATTACTAAAAAAAAATACAGAAGTAGCAGTTTCTTTTCTCTGCCCTCCTAATATTCTCCCCACTGCAAAAAAATCCCCCATTATATTTTATTCTGAGTTCACTTTCCCCCATGTAACAACCTGATAATCCCTTCTCTGCAGAAATGCCGGGGTATTAACTGTTTCTAAGCTATTCCTTTCTCTCTCTCTCTCTACAGCCCCATCTCTATGATAGAAATGAAGAACTAAAAGTTTGTTTTCCACCTGCCAGTCATAATCTTGTGGCTTCTTGCCCGCAGGAGTAAGAATATATAAACAGGGGTACCTGAGTACTCTTCCTTTTTGAATAAAACTGAAAAAACAAAAATATTAGAAACCTTGTTCCATTTCCATATGTCATTAGTTAAGAGGTTGAAATAAACCCTAACCCTAACCACTGAAGTAAATGGCACACTTCCATTGACTTTATCTCCCAGTATCTCTAAGAACTTACAGGAGGGCCCATATCTTCTTTCAGATATACACTGTACAAGTTCTTTATTTGAAGGCCTATTGCAGCTTCTTAATCAAATACAGCATGGTTCTGCCATTTGCAGAAGGTTGCAGTTTCTCAGATCTACATGCTGTGTGATATCTTTTTCACAATATGTTTGTGGGTTGAGTTAAAGTGCGGTGTATACCAATCATGTATTCCAAATCTGCTTTGTAAAAATGGTGGATGCGCCCTGAGGCCACTTCACAAATAAACTATAAGTAAGTTAGAAAAGTTTACTTACCTTGTTAGTAGGGTACTCTCATCTGTGTAGTCAGTGTACAAACTGCCTGGCTATGTGAATTCTGCATCTTTCAGGTAAGTCATAAATTCAAATGCATAATCCATCACTCATCTGCATTCAGTGGATTTCAGTTGTACTTTCAGATATTTTTATCTCCTTTGAACCAGATCTTTTAACCCCAACTCATTTGTTTCAGTCTGGAATTCTGCATAAAACTCAGGGTACAGTATGTCCCTGAAGCTCAATCACACCAACCAACCATTTTTCTCATATGTCATAGATATAATATTGATTTCATTCACCATTTTGAATTTTGATTTGGAATAGTATGTGTCAAAAAATACAGAAGCACAGAAATTACTTACAAAATAACTTACTTACTTACACAACTTACAAAAGAAATTACTTACACAACGTTTGATAGCATGCAACATATGAAATGGGAGATACTCCAGATTCTGCCTTTCAACTTGCATTGTATGCTATGAACTCCAAAGGTGATGCTTGGAATAACTTTCACAACAGTGATAGGCAGGCTAGTTGCCAAACAGCAAGGCAAAATGTTACCTTTTGCATTGGGTAGTATATTTTGTAGATGGTCTGTGTACATTTTGTGACTGTAATGGTCAGAGGAGGCTTATGAGAACTGCAACAATTTCACATTTTAAACCATAACTTGATCCCACATACTGTATAACAATTAAATGGCTTGGACCTGTTTCTCAACACAACATTCCTTACCCTCTCCTAATTTCATCTATATTTCTAGTCTGATTTATTTTATTGTGGCAAATAAATGATTAGGAATCCCATTCCTGAATGGATAGCGAGACTGAGGTTGAAAATGAACTTCAGAGACATGGAAATGAACACGTGGAGACAACTGTCTAATAATAATAATAATTATTAATAATACATAACTATTATTATTATTTTATTATTATTTATTATTTGACAGTGCTGCAGTTAAGGAAAACCCTAACTGAAAATCAGAAAGCTGATTTTTAGAAGTACTGTTGCACTAGCCCTGCTCTTCTCTACAGTAATTTCAGTTCAAGTACCAAGATATTTCTGTGTGTTCTTTGTGTGTTGGTGTATAACTCCTGCTCACAAGAAATTACATATGTAGGGATCAAATATCAGTTTGAGAGTATAGTGACAATTCTTTCAATTTAATGTCTGACTTCCCATTTGTGTATATTTTCTGGTGGTTGTTGGTGTGGTGGATTAAATTCCCATCAGCAAGAATATCACTTTTTTCTCCATTGCCTATGTTGTTGTTTCAAATTTAGCTCCATGTAGCAGTTACAGATGCTTCCTGTATGAAAGAGTCTATACAGTGTACGTTTGTATAATAAAATATTATATACAGTAAAAACATAGCTATCCATGGATCTTGGGATAGGGACACCTGTAACTGTTGACTAAGAAAGGGTTTGGATAATTGGATGACCTAGCTCAGCAGATTCTGAAGACAACATACAGGCTCGGAAGATACTGAGTCAAACTTTCAAGTCTACTGAGCTAGCTCTTCAGTTGTCTGACTCACTCAGTAGGGCTTTAGACTTTATGTGGTGAAAAAAAAAGTGCATGCATAAAGACTTGTTCTTCAAGGTCTGTCTTGACAGTTAATTTACTGAATGAGCCAGGACACTATCACTCCATCTATGGTAGTGAAATGTAGCAGGAATCTTCTGAGTGGTGACCAGGAAATGGAGGGGGAGGGTTAGTAGTAATTACCATTCACCAAATCTAATTTACCTGAAACCCTGAGGGGTATAATCCTATTTTAAATACCAGGCCATGTGGGAAAACTGATGTTTGGATAATCAATTGCTGGCTCTATATTTCTAGGGTAGTGATGTAGAAGAGGAGGAAAGGAAATAATGTGGACAATGAAGAGTAAAAGACTAGTAGTGACCTTACAAGTGACCTGGACTAGGCAGATGAATTGCCAATTGGCGAAACCCTTGATTTATGCTGGTCTTTGTGGTAAAGTAGCTAACCAACAGGTAGCAGAGTACAAGCTTATTCACTGGAAACTTCATCTTATTTTTCAGTTGTATTTCACTCCCCTTTGTGATATTTTCATCCTTGTATTGAGTTTCAGATATAGACTAGGTTAAGCTTCAGTTATCAATAACTTCAGAATGAAAACATTCCAGGGATGTTATAAATATCCCCAATCCAAACATTACAAATTTAGAAGTTTCAGAGTTTAGGTTACATTTTAAAGAATTTCAAACATAATAACATGGGAATGCATTGTAAAAGTACCCAAAAACCCTTAACTTGTTCCTGCAGTGATGCCATATAATAAGCATATAATTACGATAAATGTGCAATAGTGCTTATAGTCTCAGATTTAATTCAAACTGGACTTTAAAGACAGATTAAAGGTGTGTTTTGTCAGGGGGTGTGCACTGTCACTGTGTCAGTACAGGGAAGAATTAAGGGTCTTTGGGTGTCTTAACTCTGAATTCCCATGGTTCTATGAGACAATTGAGGAGAGAAGGTCAGGAAAGTATGACAGTCCATAGGAAGAAATGAGGGATAGGTGGGATGGAACAGATGGGAAGGAGGAGAGATGCAGAAGAAGATGGAAAGCCAATACAGAGATGTGCTCAGTAGATAGTCTTGTTAGAATTGTTTCAGTAACACTGGATGGAAGAAGTGAGACAGTTACAGTAGTGAGACCTGATTGAATTTTGATTAGCAGTTATTAAAAGTAAGTCAAATAAATAAAGGAAGGAAGTAAGGAAGTAGATCAATTTTTATGCGGTTAGGGCCAAATTCTGTCTTTAGAAATGCATATATTCCATTTATCAGTGGCAGCAGACCTGCATCTTAGGACAGAATGTGGCTAATTTTGTGATTGGCATCACGTATATAAATCTTGTGTATCTGTAGGAGTCCCAATGTAGACATTGTTACAGGTGCAGTATTTTAATATTATTTTAGATCTAGTCTATGCATGAAACCTCTCAGTTATATGTATATATATATATATATTTTCAGTTTCTGCTCTTTGTTAGAAAAATCAAAACTACAGATTTTATGAGCTTTCAATATTCAATTTTATTTACCTCTCATAGTGCAACTGACCTGCTGCGTGATTGCTTTTCTAAGGGAAACAATGCATTGTAATAAATTTGTTTTCAAGGACACTTTTGTTATTTAATCAGCAGCAGGGTTTTTTTGTAGGGGATTTTGGTGCTTTTCTATGTGTTTATGTGTATATGTATGTATGTATTTATTTTAAAAGGTTTTCTAATGTTGAAGTAAAACTATTAAATTACTTATTTATGAGAATTATGGTCCAGCATACTGTAATATAGTACAGATTTGTTATTGTCTTTTTTTTAACCAGTTCAGACTCAACTAGTCTTTAGGGAGCAAGAGAGTTACATTTCAATGACTGTATTTCTACTACTGTACTTTATTATAAAGCTATTTTCTTTATAATTTTTCCTGTGGCAAGATATGACACAGGCAGATGTTTACTTGATTATCTTGATTATTGACAGGGATAGTTCTTTGAAGTTACTAAATATTTGTTTGCAATAATAATGGCGTTTGAGTATATACACATTTCCTCTTGCTTTTTTTAGGGTTTCTTAGTAACAAAATATAGAAAGAGGCAAATTGTTCCTATGTGTACATTTATTTGATAAAATGAGCTTTTTAAATTTTTGTTTCTGGAGCTACATGTGGATTCTATAGATACTTAGGCCAATCTTCACTGTCAGATGAGTTTATTTAAAGAGCTTTTTTAGTCACCTTTGAACCAAAATGATTTCTCCAGATGTACAGAAGTGAACAATGTAAAAATCTTGCTGCTTCAGCAGAACTGGATCCAGCTGGCCGGGAACTGGATCTACAAGTCATTGGTTACAGCTGTGTTTCGATTTATGTGATGGTTGAAAAAATAAATTACCAGATTAAATGGTTAGAAAGAGGACTCTTTGTTTAGCCTTTGTGTGGGGACTGAAAGTGTTTATGGTGCTGTTTTCTACACAGCCTTTGCAAAGTAAGCTGGACAAACAGACTTATTTAAAACTCCTCAGAAATGTTGCACATTCAGCTTTATATCATCACAGAAGAGACTTATGTTTTTGTGTAATACTGTCAACCAGCAACTGTTGTAAAGGTCTGTGGCCTCTGATGGTGGCAGTCACATTTCTGTCTTTTATACAGTATTATGAGCTTTTGTGGGCAAACCCCACTTAATCAGATGATGCTCACAAAAGCTCATGATATTATCTATATATTTGTTAGTCGTGTCACAGGGCTATTCATTGTTTTTAAAGTTACGGACTAACATGGCTACTCCTCTGAGATTTTCTGTCTTTCAGGAATTGTGGTTTATCATTACAAGATAGTGTTCTTTACCTTAATAGTTAAATGCTTTAGAATGTGTCTCTTAGCATGCATACAAATACATGCAGGCCTCTGTCAAATCCATAAATTTTAATAGGTTTATTATTGCAGCTTTGTAGATCACTTACCTTTCACTTTGCATAATAATGTTCATGCAATTATAAATCTGGCACACAGCAATTCAGAAAACTAGATACACTGAAATCAGAAAATAAATGCCAACAAGTTGAGTGATTAAGTATTTCTTTTAGCATTCTATCAATTTCTATGAATATGCTCCTCAATGCATGGATATATATATATAGTTGCGAGCTTTTGTGGGCAAAACCCACTTCTTCCGATGAGCAAGGATCTGAGGAAGTGGGTTTTGCCCACAAAAGCTCATGATCCTATCTATATATTTTTGGTTAGTCTCTAAGGTGCCACAGAACTACTCGTTGTTTTTATAGTTACAGACTAACAGGGCTGCCCATGTGAGTCTGTTGAAGATAATGTGAATTGAGGGTGCTTAGTCCTTCATATGATTGGACGTTACATTCTGGAAGTGAAGTCCTGACCTCTCTAAAGTAAATGGGTGTTTTATCATTGACTTGAATGATGGCAGGCTTTTACCTTTGGAGTCAGAGTCTGCTGGCTTTTACTTAGATTAACTAGTACCATATCCCACAAGCAATTCCACTGAAATAAATGGAACTGATTGTGGAGTTAGTGCTACTCTGTGTGAGTAAGAGTATTAGCATCTGGCCAATAATAATAGTTAGTTATAATCAATTCAAAGCCTGCATCTCAAGACCAGATAAACTTATGAAAAGGTCAATAACATTCAACTTTCAGAGGTGAAAACACAGGTAAGTAACCAAGATTTTTAAAGCTTTAGTCAGGATATGGCATAGTAGTTTGGAAACCCAGAGACATTTTCAGTTCTTTGTATCTGTGTGTTCAGCAAGATTTTTTAGCAATAATTTTAGGCAGACAATTTAGTTTCATTTTACAATTATAAAGCTGTCAGTGTTCATGGATTGATATCGGTTACATTGTATCTATTAAGGCATATTTCTCAACAAATGCAAAGATAAATGTGGATGATGATGGTTGTAATTATGTCATAATTGTTATTCTATCAAGATTTAATTACTTTCCTAAATACATTTTGCACAAATCTTTTTCTAAGAGCTGTCTCTATTCTTTATGAAATCCTACACAATGCTGACAGCAATGAGAACTAAATACCAGAACAAGAGTTCTGTTCCAAGTCAAAAATGAAATCAAACTAGCTGGCCAAGTTCCATCATAAACCACCCTCAGAAATACCAGAAGCACACTTAAAAAGTTTTTAATAGAGTATTTTCCCCAGCCCTTCCCCATTTTCTTGTCCCCCAGCAGCATTTTACATTAAGAACCATGCGACAGAAAGTCGTGGTGATGCAGAATAAATAACCATAATGTATCAAAAGCAGACAAAGGTGTGATTGATCTGTCTGGAATTGGCAGACTCTTTCGCTGCATCAAGCTGTTTCTTTGATCAATGAAGGTATAGCCTCTGACCCTTAAAAAAATCAATGCAATTGATTGAAAAAGAAGAGACAGAGCTATAAGAATGCAAGATAGACTTTAACCTTCACTGTCGAGAAAGTTTTAAATATTATTTTTGCATACATTTAATACCTATAATTCCATATTTTATTTTTTAAAAGATTTTTTTCTTCACCCCAGTTTTGGAAACTCCAGAAACAAAGTTCTAGAAATAGTGTCACTTATTGGGAACGTATGTCACAAAGGCATATCCTTTAAACAACATTGTTCATGAAAGATACACACTTCTGTGCATTAGATTTTCTTGTATAAATTTTAGGCCTGATCCTGAGCAAACATCCATGCTGATAGTGCAGTTAATTTCATTGGGATTGCAGCCTAAGGAAAGTTGTTCAAGTATGTTGCGGGATCAGGCGAACTATATGTTGCAAATACAGAATGAAATTCCGGCATGGGAAAGTAAGAGCTATGGCCAAAAATACCATATTTAAAATAACATATTTCCTGAACATCTGTCAATAGATAAAAAATATAGCTATACAGGAAATAAAGAGAAGAGAAATTTCAGAACATATTTGTAGCTACTATTTTAAGAATATATAGATCTCCAGGTCTTCTACTATATACTCAAATAAAACTCTAAACTCAAACTTTTTGCCGCAATAATCATGCGTTTTATTTACATTCTGTATTTGTTTTTACTTCCAGGCTGTTTCTCCAGATTAAACTAAAGCAATTATAATATTGTTTTCATTAATAAAATCAGACTATTATGTGCTTTTTAATAGACAAAACAAACTCACTCAGTTTTTCATGCTTTTGGACTTCTTGGAAATGAATAGGTGTGTGAGGGGTGTATATGTGTGTGTCCATGTATCACTTGTTCTTTTGTTTCACAAATAATTAAAAACAACAGGTTTTTTTTAATTGACAATATCCGTAAAACCAATGAGATTTAATATGAGTGCATATACTGTACTTTCAAAGTAATTAAGACTGCAATATTCTGTGCTGTCATGTGGATTAATTTTAATTACAGACAGGTAAATTGAAAAGTCAGCAAAAAGAGGTAAAATAATATTTTTCACGTATGAAGAATTCTTGCAAATTGCATAGAAAAAGTTGGAAGGTCACTATTTCTGTGCATAATTTTTTTTATTCTGCTTCTGTTTGTACAGCTTCACTTTATTCAATTAAAATAAAACACATTATGCTTAAATGGGAATTTCCATTACAGTTAAGGAAAAACATTGTCAGTAAAAACAATATTAAGGGTGAGCTAGGGAGGGTTGAATCAAAGAACCAACAGGATTTTATATTTCCAGTTCATCTGGAATTTTTCTGAACTCCCTGCCCACTTGCTGTTCAACAGGAAGAGATGTCATGAACAGCCATACAAAGGTATGCTATACTGGTCACGCTCAGTCTAACTCTTAAACACTCTCACAAACAAGACTGTGAAAGAGATACACTTTGAGGCTAAATCATAAGCCTCCACTTATTTTTACTGCTATGAAACCACTGGTTGTTTTTCATGTCTATCCCTCTTGGAGCCCACACAGATTATAAGAATTGAAACCTAGACACCATAATCACACATTTGATATCTCACACATTTCCTCTTTCTTTTTTAGGAAGATACAGTCAAATTCCCTTCCAATAGTATCTCTTTCTTCTTGTCATCCCACAACTTCTTTCTTTAACATTATCAGTGTAACTACATATAGTGCACACACAGAAAAATGTCCTTTAGTCTCATTATCTAATGCCTCCCTCCACTCAAAATAGGTATCTCATACTTGAAGGTACTTTGATATCTACCATGCATGTTCAGCCTCCCTGCCTCCTCCCCATAAGCAATAGTTGCGATGGCACTTTTTTTGTGTTTTTTTTTTTCCAATTGTGATGTCTGCAACAATGGCTGCTGTTCGCATTTTGCTCTCTAAGTATAGACAGCATCGTTCTATTCAGGATGTTAATGCTGTCCCCTTGTGGATGAAGCTTGCAGTCTATAGTGCTGCTTGTGTTGTACTGTAAAGTAAAGCTGAGTAGCATTTGTGCGTCCTTCCTCTGTTGAATTTGGTGCAGAAGGCATCACATTCTATTTTGTCTCTAAAGGACAGTAGTCAGCTTCTTTCTGTGTCTGGTGCCATTGTCAAAAGAGCCCATCCCTGAAAGGATGTGAACCTGAAGACTCCCTCCCACCCAGACGTTAGTGGGCGTGTTGTCTGCATGTCTAAATCAAGGTAGAAACAAAGTAATTTCTTGCTGAAGACAAAGTCCCTTGGATCCCCGTCAAAAGGCAACTGTGTTAAGCACTGAGTCATTTTCTAGGATAAATCTGAATTAAGAAAACAGGCATTTTTCCTCACCTCTACAAATGAAAACAAGTTGAATCACTAAATCAAACAATTGAACCCCAATAACAATATGCCTTATATAATGATACTACAGAATGTTTCCTTGAGCATGCTTCAAAAGACAGGGTCTGAGTTACAAGGCATATGTAAAGAGGGCCATTCCCCAGCTCCTTCAGGTACTCCCTTCGCCCCCCCCCCCCCCGAACAGCTTCCCTCGACTTCCCTGCCTTCCTTTTGTATTAAGATAGACATTGAGTGCTGCTATCCTGTTCTCATGCCTCACCCCTGCTGTCCCATCCATCTCCAAAATACAGCGAGCACCCACATGTATTCTATTTAACTATGTCAGCACCCTGAGATACAGAGCGTTTTTTGTCAGATGACACTCACAGAGCTGTGTGCTGCACATCCTGCTTCTCCAAGTGAAAGCAGAGCTTCTGTTAAAAGGTGTGGTTCTGGGTGAAAACCAAAGCAATGCATACAAAGTTGAATGTTAAAGTGAATGTAATGGGGATAATTTTATTATTTTGAACGTGCTGGCGGAAGAATCCAGATCTCTGGGACTACAGTAGCTATACAGCAGCATTAATTTTGATATTTTGACCCCCGCCCCTACACCCAAAGTGATAAAACTTGAACAAGAAAGATATACAATTTTTGCTGAGATGTTTTCCATATAGAGTTTCTGATCTCTTCGGAGCTTGCGCAAAGAAAAACTCGTTACATTGGTGGAATTTTGTCCGTAAGTAGGAAATATTAATCATAACATGAGGGCTAAAAAACTGCTTCCGTGCCTGAGACTGACAGCTCTGAGTTTTTGCTGTTGCATTTGGGAGAAAACTGTGGATGCAAAATGTAAGAAGACAAGGGCGACTGATTGAAATGCAAATATGTATTTAAAGGTATCTTGAAATAAAAACTTTTTAATTATGAATAAAATAGTTATTCATAAACTAAAAATGGTTTATCCTGAGAGGTTCCTCCACCAGAAATGTATGTTCCCAAACAAGGCTGTAGGGGAAAGAGTTCTATAATACTGTATTAGTAATGAAGAGTGAACAGCTCCAGTCTAATTCAACTAGTTCTGTCATATTTGTAATCTCCTAGGAAACAGCTGAGTTGAATGTTAATTAAACAGCATTCTTTGATCCACCCAGCCACTCCCAGAGGCATAATAGTAATCATATATGGCAAATACATAATGGCATGTTTAAAAGAATGCATCTAACCTTGCCATATTCATACTAAAAACATTTTTTGCTGCCTTGACTCCTGCTCTCATATTATTTAAAGCCTAGGGGAAAAAAGCCAAGTTAAACTTTGATGGTTTATCTGGAAGGAAGGGAGACAGGAAGTATAAATTCCTCTTCTAGGCTATATAAGGGTTAATGATTAGAAGGGTGGAATCAGGAAAGACCTTAGGACCAGATCTATGACAGTGGTAATTGAGCTGATTGACTACGACATCTCGTTTCAGACTACTATTGATTTAATTTAGTCTGTGTTCCCATTAGTCCCCAAGGTGCTCCCCAGTGAAGCCTCAGCACTTGAACCTGGATATTCTTCCTACTCACTGTCCAGACATACTTTTACAAAATGTGCAGCCATTTCAAATTCAAAACCTCATGGTTTTACTCTAAAGTTTCTAATTTCAGTAGGTTCATGTTTTTTTAACCATTGAGAAGAAAGAGGCAGAGAGAGGGAGATGGCATTGGTGATGGTGGTGGGGAAGATGTGGCTAATATCTGCATTTGTTGTTTTGGAACTGCTGATCTAGCGAAGGCTTCCTTTTTGAGATAGTCCACAAAGCTGGAACAGCAGGAGGCAGTTTGCTTCACATGAACATTCAATTATTTAAAAAGTAGCCTTTTTCCATGTGTGATAGCCATAGCAAGGTCACAACATTAATTTATCCAGGGTATTGTGTGGATAACTATACAGGATAAAAATATAAAGGGTGCAGATGCAGAAGCAGCAAAAAATGGATGGGGCTGAGCAAAATGAGAATAAGACGGGATGACCAATCTAATGTATGGACAGCAATAAGAACCTGGCATCTCTCACAGATTATTGATGGCAATACATATTTTAAACCATGCTGTGAATGTGTTAATTTTCTTTATACTTCAATAAATGCTAAACTGAATGCTGTAATACTGTTTTTTTTTTCAGTTTCCCAAATCTGATTTCAGTCTGATTTCAGTCTCGGCATTTTATTGATTGCTTTCTCTGTCTGTGGGTGTATGCCTCCTTTTTGAGATTACAGACTTAACTGTTTCCTAATTGTCTACTTTTTCTTTATTACTGATCAGTATGATGACTGGCCATGGTGTAAAAGCTGGTTTGGGATTCATACCATGATTTTTTTGCTTTCTGTAGTGTAGGGGTTTGTAGTATTTTCTCTGGAACTTTTATGCGAATGGATGCCCTTCACATTTGCTGCCACAGTTGTGTTGCCAAGCTGTTATCTTTGTTGGTACTGCAGTGTTGCACTGCATGTTGGGATCTGCCTGTGTGGGATAAGCTGAACATTTCTACAGCACCAGACAGCTTTTAGAATTGGCTTGAAAATTGTGTGTTCCCCATCCCTCTTTTGTAAATAATTTTTATACTACTAATCACTGTGTAGTGGTATTGTCAGGTAAAATAATTGCTCACGTAAAAGGGGAATGCTTGCAAGTTTATTGTGCAGTATGTTATGAAAGCATCTTGTTTTAAGAACAAAGGAACAAGGTAAAAGACATACAGAGTAACTATGCTTTATGGATTTTCATAGTCTATAATACAAATGTACCTGAATTTCAGCTAACAAAGCTTTGTGGTATACAATGTGTATAACATAGATATCTTGCAAATGTTTAAGACATACATTACACGGCGTACTATATATAGATAGATGTCTAGATAGACTAGACACAATATATAGGTCAATATATATGCATTACGAGGTACTCACATGATTGCCCAGTATTCTGTACATTGAGTAGTATATATTTCTACTGTTCTCTGTCTGTCTTTCTGTCTCTGTCTCTCTTTGTCTCACACGAACATGTGCTAATTTTTATAAGGAGGTCTAAAATAAAGAATGACTAATATCTTGTGAGGTATTGGTTTAAATCCAGCAATTTATTATTTCAACACCGTATTAGTGATTCAGATCTTGGCAATAATTTGGCTAAAAATAATATAATTCCTACCAAGTGAGAACACATCTAGTTAAAAAAAACCAATCAGTTGGATTCACATTCAAATTTGTAAATTTCATGTTGATTATTCAACAAAAATAGAAATTTCTGGATCCCAGCAGCTTTTGAGAGTTGATCTGTCCTTTGCACCAATATTTATTCAAGCAAGGGAAAAATGAAGAAGGCGTAGAATAAACTCTAAGACTGCTAAAGAATTGCTGGCATTATTTCTCCCTACATCACGTGTGAGCCTGGGTTGCCTGCTATTCCTGAGGCAGAGGATCGAGGATGAAAGTCTGTGTGTCAGAGCCTGTTTTCACAACTGCATTTGGAGATCTGTCTTATTGATTAGGAGAAAAAGGGGGAGGGAATAGGAGGGTGAGGTGAGGGGAGGACCGACTGACTACTGGCTTATTGCAGCTCAAGACATTTTCTTCCGGAAAGATGTCAAACAACTGAGACACAGCAACAGAGGAAGTAGAAAGGTGGAAAAATAAGAAGAGGGACCTTTTGGAAGAAATGAAGGCATTTCTTATGAGAGCCTTGAGGCTTTTTTTTTCCTTCCAACATCTGACCTGCAAGGGCTAGAGTGACAGCGTCATGCAAATGCTGCAGTCCAGCAGGTCTGAGAGAGGGTGGATGCTAGACAGTGAGTTAATGTTAATGATGAGTGCAGTGAAAATACCAGCCGATACCACCCCCTCCACACACAACCGCTCTGAGTCAGCATCCGCTGCTTTGCCTTGCCTTTCTCTGTGTGTCTGTGTGTACGCGCATGTGTGTGTCTGTGTGTGTGTGTGTGTGTGTGTGTGTGTGTGTGTGTGTGTGTGCGTGGCTGTGGCTGTGTGCATGTGCATGGAAGGTAAAAGCCAGTCAGTCAGTGAGAAGCAAAGGTACGTTTGAGAGCAACTAAAATCTGACTGATTTCCATCTTCAGAGCATCAGATGTATTCCCTAAGGAGGATGGGTCTATGTGATGGGGGTGGTGTAATTATGTTAATGTCATATTTATAGAGGGGAGAGATTTTTCATTCTAATTATTGGTTTGAAAGCTGTGGTCAAAAATTGCTTGGAAAACCATGCTCAGTTTTTTTAAAAAGGCATGGAATGAAATCTAGGGAATGCTTGGATTTTTTTTTGTTTTTGTTTCATAACTAGTTAATGTCTAAGGCATAACTGATTGAATAGTGCATACCAAATGACAAAGAAAAACTCCTATATAATGTTGCATTATATCACTGACCAAAGTATTTAAAGTAATCCAAGATGTACTGAAACATTTGGAGAGATGGGCAAGGGGATAGTAAGGCAATTAGCAAATATTTTCTTCAGTATAGCTTTCTGTACAGCTTGCTTGTAAATGAATGATTCACCTGTTCTACTAGCATATATTCTAATTCTTTTTCCCCCTTCTCTTTTTTTCCCTTTAAAGCTGAACCGCTTCCTGAAGAGCACTGAATTTTCTATACCAGATTCTACTTCAGTGGCCAGGACCTTCATGGCCACTGAATCTTGCTCTGGGCTCTGAAAAAAAGCATCGCCGATCCATCCCTAAAGTAGAAATGTTCTGTTCCATCCCGCAAGCAAGGCTAAAGATTGGAGGAGAATGAATGTGAAGCTAATTCAGGATTGTGGTCGTGCCATTAAAGTTTTCAGCTTCAGAACAAAATGATTTGGGAAATATCCATTTTCTTGCTGTATCAACAATGTTTAAAAGTTATAGGTGGTTCAAGTGACTTGACTCGAATGATGACAGTCTCTGCATGTCAATAATTTCTACAGTTTATGGAGTGAAAATAGTTCTGAGGTTGGAAAAGAAGAAGCTGATAATATAAGCCTGTAATTGGGATTAAATGTCGAATATGGGGAAGAGGAAAAAAAGTAAATAGATGCCCACAGGTTATCCTTACACTGATGATGGGTTTAAAGTACTGTATATACTAGGGCCCACCTTCTTGTGGGATTAAAGGTATAATGGGGAAATATTTCAATTAGAACCCCATTAACAAGCATTTAATGCTTCTTTAAGGCATTAGAGGAAATAGAATAAAACATTTACTGTACAAAACTGCTGCAAAAAGACTTTAACCCCTTAATAGACTTATCCTTTGGCTGTATTTTACCATGGCCACTCACGAATCAGAATAGTAAACATTTTATTTTACTACTTTTTTCCTAATTTGTGGTAACATCAGTTCTAGGAAGTATCTTGATCAATCATATGTTGTTATTATTTTGAATGTATGTGTACATATTACCTACTTATTTGATCTTTCCAACCCTTACTTGAAAAAGTGTTTTTAATACAACAGCAACAAAAGTTTTACTGAATGTAATCTTGACGACTAAGTGATTCAGATTATGTGAAGAGGAATTCTACTGGATCATATTGGACTTTTCCTAGTCCCTGAGACCCTAACTTGTGAGGTTTTTTAGCAACAATCACAAGTCAGGCTCTTGGGACCTAGGCGGAGGGGAACCAGCAGCTTTGGACTTTATTGATTGTATATCTGCAGTATTAACAGAACCAAAAGAATTTTTCCTATTTAGGGGAAAATATTTATTACTGATGTTAAGCCCTAGTATTATGCTACAAAATATTGCTGCTAAGTATATATAAAGATTCTGCATAATTTGTATGTTTGGAAACCTATATCATAGCAGATAACATGTAACATTTAGAATTAAAATTTAAAATGTATAGTAGATGTCTGTATAAAAATCAAGTACTGAGGATAAATGCCCTGTTTCCACCCATAATTTTTCTGTTGTGGGTGCTTCTGATGGAAAATCAAAACAAAACACATTTCCAAATGTATTGCTCTTTAAAAATTACAAATAATACATTGAACTATGAGGCCTAGAAAATGCATTCATACTGTTATCTTTAGAGTAATAATCTGAACATGCAAGAAAACTGTTGCTTCTCTTTTCCTGTAAGGCAATGCAGAGATTCCTTTGTAGCTGTCAGCATTTCTCTTAGTCTTTATAATAATACAATAAAAATTCTTTCATTTGGTGTATTAGCTGCACTGTAAAAGAAGAGAGCTGGAGTCAAATTCATAATGCTGTGTTGAAGTCTCTTTTCACGTAGAACTATATACCCTTTCATCTACTTACTGTATCACAGTAGAGAAGTTAGGATACCAGTAATTAGACTCAATTGTTTAGTTTCTTCCCTTACTTTTTACTTTTTTTTTCACTTATAAAACAGACTAACTGTTGTATTGACTCTATATGTTGAATACTTCTATGACTTCAACATGAGATTTACCAGGACACAGCTACTTTACAATGCCTATCACTCCTAAACTGCTGAACCAGAATACAGAGAATTTGACTGTATTTCTTTATATTTTATTTGTAATTTTATCTCAATAACTTTTTTTTCAGTTCCCTGTATCTAACCCAAGATGGTGCAACATGCTGTTAATACTGCACTGGTGTCAGACTTTACTGATTGAAACAAAGGCTTGTCTTAAGAAAAACATCTAAACAATTCAGTCATTTTGAAACTGATATTTTGGCTCTAATTTATTTTTTCCACATACGTGGCAGGAATTGTGATTTATTATAACATTACAATTTAAATAAATTACTCTTAAATATTAGAATAAATCAAGTTTTTCTTTCTTCTATTTTCTTACAAAACAGACCACTCACTGTATAGTTTTCAGTTAAGTCACTAAAACTACAGTTAAAGCTTTACTTTAAAAGAATCGCAAAAAAATTCTTACCTATCCCAAAGATGACATAGTTCCTAATAAAGACTATTTTTTCTTCCTAAAACCATCAATCTTGCATGCTGAGAACACTCAACAGTTACATGGAAACACTGGATTCATCCTAGAAGTGCTCATAATCTTTTTTTAAAGGTGGATTGTCCTCTCTTGGTTTCTGTTTATGTAATCAGAGAGTAGTAGATCTAAATCTGAATACACAAAAGCAAAATACCAAACCAGGGTGATGTACTGATGAGATACTTTGGTAGCAATTCACTTTATTATACATCATAGATTCTCTGACTTGTTTTAGAAACAACATTAAGGTGTTGATTAAGTGAACATATGTTCTGCCCTGATAAACTATATAGTGAGATCTAAATATATTGTTTGTGGTATAGACATACTCATAGACAGCAACTATAGTATTTAGAATAGCCATAATAGGTTCCAAAGTACAAATGCTAATTATGCTTCATGTATCAGATGATGGGATCTGTAGTGCATTTATATATAATCACAAATTTTAATCTGATTAGTTCTTATCTAATTTGTTCATATCTGTGATTCAGTTTATTATTAGGTGTAAAAAAAAAAGGACATTAGACCCTGCATTTTTCATCTGTCTTAATCATGAAATAATAATTAAAAAATTCCAAATATTTTCTATAAAGCAAGGAGTGATGATCAAATGAATCCAGAAAATAACCCTGTGTGGCTTGGTTTTTTTATACCAACAATATGAATCCAGTGAAGAGGGCTGAATGCTTAAACTCTTATGGTATAGTGGTTATTCTATACCCATTCTATTCACCATTTCCCTTTGGAAATGGGAGAAAAAGTTGGAGCCCACTAAGGTGTAGGGGTGTGTGTGTGTGTGTGTGTGTGTGTGTGTGTGTGTGTGTGTGTGTGTGTGAAACAAACTCCCATTGTGGTCAGTGAGACTTTTTGCCCATGTCTGGACTTAATGATCAAGCCCAGAGCTGCATATACAATGATATAGATTTATTATTTTTATTTATTAGCTGCTGGGCATCAAACAGATCTTTTGTTCTTATAATCTATATCTATATCATCTATATCTAGTGTTTATTCATGTATCTGTTACCTTTTCTGTTGCAATATAATATTTTATAAATGCTGTATAATATGTGAATTTAGGTAATCAGCTCATGCTACAGCTTAAAAAAACCCCTCTAGCAACAGAGCGAGAGAGAGAGAGAAAACGATGTGTGATGCATACAAAAAAGGAGTGATATTAACAATTCGATGAATTCCTAGTTGGTAGACCAGACTGAGCCAGACGCATACATTAACGGCTGTCTGCTGCTGATGTGAGCCCGCTCAATGCGGTGGAAATGAAAGATCACCTAGCCCCTGACACCAGCTTATTTGTACGTTTTAATTTTAAAAAGGAAAATCACTGTTTTACATAAACATCTTAACCCCTGCATGATTTTCCTCCTTCCTCCCCTTCTCCCCTTCATATTGTTTGCTAATTTACTGTCAACTTTAAGTGCTGTTTAGCTAGAATACAACAAAAACATCAGTCAAAAAGCAAGTGGAAGTATTAGCTTCCCTTTTGTCTGCCATGCATAATTGTGTTATTATCATGATAATCATATATTTTAACTTTTAATCTTCATGAGGGACACACACATTTTCCAGAATGTCATTTTAAAGCATTTTCAGTTTCACCAAGGATAATACTTATCACTTTATATAAAAATATAATGTTTATGGCTCATGCCAGGTGTGATTTGGTCATACTCTTGAAAGTCCTTAATACCTTTAAATACATAGTATTCAATCTACCAGTCAGGAGTCCTTGCCAAAACCTATACAAATTGAGATCTATTAATATTTTGTCTAGAAGAATGCTACATGAGTCTGGGAAATTGCAATCTAAGTTAATTACTGTTGGAATTGTAGGAAAGAATAGTTTACCTTAAACTGTATCACAAGAATCTGCCATTCAGGGCATATTCCTCTTCATCTGATTATATATATATCAATGAAGTTTGACAGAAGATATTATCCATTTACATGGGTAATGAAAATCGGCAACTCAATGGTTTTCTAACTCACAGCTTTTTTCACCACTTTAACGTGCAATGCAGCAAAAATGTCTATGGGCAGTAATGCAGCCATTATTTTGATTTGTCCATTTGATGACTATGCTCCTTTCCTGACTGTATATTTAATTTAGCACTGAAATTCTGCTATTTCCATCTACAACACAGAAAAGAGACCAACTTTTCAAATTCAATGCTATCTATAAAACCACTTGACATTTCAAATGTTAGAAAAAAAGCAAATTCACATTCAAATGGTAGGATCCCATAAACAATTGTTAGCTAGATTGTATCACTCAAACACCAAATAAATATTGGGACTACATTAATTTTCAGATGTAAATTCATTTAAAGTCCCATTGTCTGAACAAGGCATCAGTGGGAGACAATCTCTTGGTAATGTCTTTCATCATTCGTTACTTACTAGGCATACCTTCAGTTTTCATTGAGTGCTGCATCTTTCCAGTTCTCTCTAATATTAGGTTCATCTTTATCAGATTAACTAAATTAATCTAGTAATACTAAATTGTATGTAAGGCTACTTTTTATTTACAGAGTCTGATAAATGGTGAGATATTGAGGCAATCGAGATTCAGTGAATGTAAGATTCCTTAAATCAACATTGACAAAACTGTATTACGTGTATAAGAATTTTTAACCTGATATAAGTAGGATTTAAAATTCATCATGGAACCTTCTAGCCGATTATGCACTGACATTACTCTCATAGGCTTTCAGCATTGTCATGTTTATTCTTGTCCCTGTTTATTTCAAAATTAAGGATTAGTTTGTAATTGTGTGATAAAGTGCGTGCAGTAATGATGGCTATAACAATACAAGTATCCTGGGGAGGAGGGGGGAAGCAGACTTTGGGTTTACCTCTGCCCATTAAGCAATTGTATAGGGGTATCATTTTTACATTAATCATTTACTTTTGTGTATTTATTTTTAGTAGCAAAGCAAACTAACAAAGTTTTGCTGAATAGTTTTTTCTTTGTGCATGGTGAGGTATAAAGGCAAAACAAAACAAATGCTCCACTCTTTTCAATAAGTTTTTCCTGGAGTCTGTGAAAATACTGACAATGCGTACATCCCATTTGATGGGTGTTACTTTAACACATTCCCTCAGAATTATATTAGAATACTCCAGTGATGAAATACATATTGAAATAGCTCTACTAGTAAGTCACTGGATACTGAAAGGGTTGAATGGCATCAGCACAAAGACCCAACTGGAAGATTTTTTTCCCCTTCATTTAATTCCTTTCACCTAGTAGGTTCCCTAAGCAGTCGGCAAAACCCAGTATGTGGCTAAGTTATTGCTCTAGTGTTCCTCACACAAAAAGCACAGTCTTAGCATTTGTAAATTTTCTTCAGGGAGGTTTCTAATCTAGACAGCATTTGCGTTTGGGGATTACACCACAATCTGTTCCCCATGGCCTCCCCCTCTAGCATGTAGCCCTTTCAACTTCTTCAAAGAAGTGGAAAAAAGTAGGTTCTTTTATTAATAGCAGAAAACAAACCGACTGCTGGACTTCCGTGGCAGAGCTCACATAATGCAGTAGGGTGGGAACTGTAACAAAGAATTCCTTGAATGCACTAAACATATAGTGAATCCCAATTTAAATTCACTGGTAGAGCTTAGAGTACAATGAGTGGAAAGTTTAAAGTAGAAATTAAACAGGGCATAAAAGGAAAATTTACTTTAGTTAAGATAGTTATTTTCTTTAAAAGATTGGTTCTGGAATTAAGTTGCAATTTCAATACTTCCTAACAAAATGTAGAAGACATATACTGTTTTTCTAATTTATATGATGATATTTAATATCATTTCAGCAGTTAGGAATGGAAGAGACTTCCTAGATCACAAAACATCCTTTGTCTGGGTAAGGTACAATATCATACCTCTGATGTCAAAGAAATCTCTTTCTCTCCTGAGGCAAATTTGATCATATTGTCCTCTGGCGTTTCCAGTTTTTCTGTACTTTTATTTATGTATTTATTTTCTATGTACATTCTGCTATCCCATAATGGATGCTGAAAATGTTATCCTAAATAATGAATGGGGCAAATTGGTTGTTGTTTTTTTTATAACAGATGTCAAATGAAATGGAAGCATAATATTAATCCGCATAGGCCCCATTCTTAGTGCATTTCACTGAGCATCTAAACAGAAGGCTGTGAACTTGTCTTTGGCTGCTCACCTTTCTTCCTTCCCTAAGAGAAACAACCTCCTCTGCTGTGGTATTCTCCGGACCTCCAGCAGAATAAATTCCTTTCTATAACCGTCAAGATGAAGTGCCATTAAATGCACTCTATCCTCTTAACCCCTGCCTCCCACTAATACCATTGCTTTAGCTCTATGCCCATTTAAGTATGAAGTCCCAGATAAGATGGCCCCCCAGGTAATTTTGCACCCTGAAGAAACGGGTTAGAACTGGGAGCTGGTTGGGTCAGGAATCATGTGCCAGATAACTGTGAGTGTTTCCATCACCAGGAAGAAACAGATGACAGGATTCATTCCAAGCAACATTTTGATTTATTCCACTTCTCTGTGGCAAACCCCAGCACACTACAGCCTGCAATGTCCTCCAGACTCCATTAGTAACTAGACAATTCTTAATGGTTTTATACTAGCTTATTAGTTGCCTGCTTGTGTGTGGCTTCCTAAGGGTTAAAAATAAAGCAGCTAAGGTCCCCTTATCATTAGTTTTCTTCCATGCAATGGCATGGTAGCCCTGGTCATTGGATATTTCAAAAAATAAAAAAAGAATAATATGCTGCATATAAATCTCAAAGACTGTGATTTGGGAGACAGGAATTATCTGCTGTTATGCCATCTTCAAGGGCACTCACTACAGTAGATAACCTTGGCTTGAATGAAAGTTTAACTTTAGCAGTATTCTTTTATTTCAGACCAAATTTAGTGCTCATTAAAAGTGTTGGATTGACAGCCCTGAAAACTGGAAAGCCTTTGTTTGTCCACAGACAAACTAATCTGATAGTGGGTTTGGAAGCAGATGATTTGCAAAGGTGATCAGAAAGGCTAGTTAGTGTCTAATTGTACTGAGTTGACTAGTACTTTCTTATACAATGCACAAGGTCTGACTTTCTTGGTTTGTGTGGCAAAGGAAGTGGGTATGTTGAGGGCATCAAAACCTGTTTGACATGCAAAATGGCTCCTTGCAGCCATTTTGTGGCAAAATTTGTAGCACCCTCTGCCCCAAGACTAGAAGTAATTGCCTTCCCATTTATAATTCCAACAGAAGGGTTCATCAACTCCGTAGGGATGTAATGTGTCTATAGCTTGTGTGTATATATGCATACCACAGATGCTCAATTGGCAGCTTAGGTTGACCAGGTATGTTTTAAGTAAATCTGTGGTAACCATGTGGAGAAACACAGGGCAAAACTATTTTTAAATTATAGCATTTCCCACAATTTTGTGTGTCACATTTGTACATTTTTTTTTTTTACTGAAAAACAGGCTAAATGGATGCTATGCTGAAATGTTAGAAGTCGGCTGGTCACAGGTGTCTCTTAAGGGTTTCCCTTAATAAAGAAGCACCTTTTGGCATCCTGCCATGACTGAGTCAATGGAATGAAATGTTGCCTGAATGTTATAGTTAGCTGAGGGAAAGGGCAGGACTTTTATTTGTTTATGGTTGCTGTAGGCTGCAGATTGCCATTCTAGCATTTGGTGATCATTTCTTAAGGAATACTTGGAGAAAATTGCAATCCTCAAGTTTAATGGCTAAAATTCAAAATGCTATAAAAGTGTTTACAAGTAATAAGGCACATGAATTTACTATAAAAGTCAGATAAGTGTCTGAATACAGGAGAAAATGCATGGGGAATGAACATCAAGCCATGCCTCAGAATTTTTTCCATCCCCTCCTATTATATATGTGTATCTTTTTCCTTCTATCTTGTCATTAAGACCGTGAACTATAACTTAGGAGTTCAGAATTCAATTCCTGGATGTGCCACAAACTTCCTGTGAGACCTTAAACAAGTTGCATAAGCTTTCTATGTCTCAGTTACCCATCCAAATGTGGATAGTTTCCTCACATTTCTTCAACCCTTTGTCTTAACAAGAAAGACTGTAAACTCTTCAGGACAGGGAATGTCTCTTTGTAGGTGTATGCACATTCACTAGTGCAATGGGGCTCTCATTTTGGTTTGAGTCTCTAGCACTACTGTAATGGAATGTAACCCTACACATAATGACTAATCAGATTGAAGGCGTGGTTTGCTTGGACAGACCTTTTCATACATGTTGATGAGGTACCCATGCTTCAGGAATTGCAAGATTGGGCTTAGAAAGGATCAATACAGATGAGCGGAATCAATACATTTTTCCCAACACCATTGTCAGTGTGCTTAAGGGCTTGTCTACATTTACAGCACTTCAGTGGCTCAGCTGCACCAGCTGTGCTGGTATAGCACTTAATGAAGACACTACCTATGCCAACAGGAGAGCTTGTCCTGTCAAATATGCCCCCTCCCCAAGAGGCAGTATGTATGTTGAAGGGAGAAACTCTCTGGTCAACATAGTGCTGTCTAAACCAGAGGTTATGTTGGTATAACTACACTACTCGGTTGTGGATTTTCCATACCCGTAAGCAACATGGTTATACCAACATGTTTGTACTATACACCAGGGCCTAGTCCCATGCTTTGGGGTTCGCTTCCATAGATGTGAGTGGATTGTTTAGTCTTCTAGACCACACAGTCTGTGGTGGTATATTTCTGTAATGTGGCTGTTTGTCCTAAAGGAGCTCCATTGAACCCCACCATTTTTTTTCACATCCATCACTAGCTGACAGTGTAGTAACTTTCTGTCACTGCTGGCTTGGGTCACATTTAAATCAATGACAATTTTATTATTCCAGTTTCCGGAGTCTTGTTTCCACATCAAGACCTTCCAGTTTAGTTTCTGCACCCAATTTTATGGGTTTTCATATAGATCATTTAAAATGCCCCAATGGCTTTCTAAGGCTTTCAGTAAGAAAAGTACTGTAAAGAAATAGCTCTTCAAAACAGAGTTGTTGGGTGCAGCAATTTTCTAGGTAAACTTGTTCTACGCACTTTCCATCATTCCGTATATATGTATATACAAATTCGTGTTTCCTGCTTACTCTCACAGAGGCCAACCTCCTGCTCGCAGCATCCAACCCATACCTGAAGGTGACAGGAAATGCTAACTACTGCAGTAGCCTCTGCTGTTCTTATGCAGCTTCCCCACAACAGCAACACAGCCATGATATCTGTGGCCCTGTTTCCATGTCCAACTAGCTCCCAGAGACCAGCTGCATAAGTTATGAGCCATGGAGCCATGTAAGTGTCTACCACCTATTTCTACGGCTGGCATCTTCCCACACAAGCAGAACTGTAATACTTCTATGTTATAGGTTCAGATATGTTTAAAGCTATTTGTTCTTCTACATAGTATGAACCATATAAACTTTTGCATCAAGCCCATAACTTCTGATCGGATTATAGTGTATCATTTAGTAAATAACCAATCTTGATTATGAAGACTTTATGTGATGTATAATTCCTCAATTATCCTTGCTAAATTGGTCCAATGGTTAATTAGCTTTACTGTTACAAATTTTCATCTTATTTCTAGTATTAATTTGTATGGCTTCCCCAAATAAGTATTTATAGGCTGTGAACAAGTAAAGTCATCTCTTACCCATCTCTTAGATGAATTAAATAGATTGAAGTTCTGTAGACTGTCACTGAAAAACTGGTTTTCCACATCTCAGTTCAGTTTTGTAGTTCTTTTTTGAATTTGTTCTAATTTGTCAACATTCTTTGTAAGTATAGGCACAGAACAAAACACAGCGTATCAGTAATGATCTTACTTCTGCCATAGGCCTGTTTCTACTCTGTATTCCCTTGCTTATACATTCATTTTCTTAACCACTCCATTGCACTAGGAGCTCAAATGGAATTGGTTATCCACTCTGACCATAAGTTTCTAGGGCCTCTCTGCACTTGGGGCCAGATTTACAGAAGTACCTAAACAGAGTAGGTACCTAACACCCAGTGAAGTGTAAGGGACTTGTGCACTTAATTTGTTTGGGAGTTTTGTTAAATCTCACTAGGTGCCAATCTGCATATTCAGGCACCTAAACTATTTTATAAATTTAGCCCATGGCTCTATAGATTAAGTCCTGTCATTCCTACTAAAGCAAAACTCCCATTAAAGTCCATAGAGAAATGAGTATCTGACCATACAATACCCGGCCCATTTCTAGCTCTTTCTAATCAAATTTATAAAATGAAAATCATCTTAACACCTAGGTTGTACCAATGTCAGTAGCTGATGTTTTCTCTGAATGGTATGGTTAGCACAATATCAATAAAGATTTTGATACATAAATTCTTAATCTTAATTCCAAATGGAATAAAACTGGGACTAGAACACTGCACTGAATGTTTGGAAATTTATCTCAGCATTCAATATTTCTTGTACTTGTACTTCACTTGAATTACAGAAACACAATGTCTTTATACAGATGAGTTAAAATGACTTCTGTAATATGAGCTAGCTGCTCCGGCTCATGTTTTAAATACATTCTTCCAAACAGGGGAAATACAGTTTTTTCAAAAAGCATGTTTTTAATGTATTCCTATGAAGATCTGTAATCTATTCCCTGAACAATACTTGTTTATTTTTCTCAGTCTAAGTACATCGTTAGGCCTGTATTTTATCATTTTCTTATCAAAAGTAGGGGGGAAATTATTCTGATTTTAGATAAGCAATGCAAGTTGGTTAAGAAAAGAGGTGGCTGTCATCTGTAGCCTTTCCAGACACTGCAGTACAACTCCAGACAGTCACCTGAGTATTATCACTTTGTCTCAACTATAAATCACAGTCTGGTAATGGCCAGGGCTGACAACTTGACATTTTCAAGAAGAGTAAAAGACCTGATTTGAATGGAAATCAATTTCATTTTATAAATGTTGGGATACCATTCCAAACCTTTTCTTGTTCTTTTTTGTGTCTTAGTCCAAATTCCCATCATCTTGATAAAGGATTAGTTGTGTTATACAATGACTTTCACTTCCTATATAAAGTATGCAATTGTAGAAGTGTCTCTAGAAGCAGCATACTGTGGACCTGTGGACTTGTCTTTTTCTTTTTCTGTGTGTGTGTGTGTGCGCGCGCGCACAACCTTGTGGGTGGGAAACAGGTGTCCTTTTAATTTCCTCTTCTTCCCTGGTAGGTACCAGATACTTGAAAAAGAGAGTGGTGGAATGTGGTGGGAGCATAATTGTAC
The DNA here is from genome assembly GCF_049634645.1 of Pelodiscus sinensis. Classification (NCBI taxonomy): domain Eukaryota; kingdom Metazoa; phylum Chordata; order Testudines; family Trionychidae; genus Pelodiscus; species Pelodiscus sinensis. The sequence goes on from NC_134711.1 coordinate 173,056,610, forward strand.
ACCCCATGGCTGTCAGATCTGCACAGGTGTGGTAGAGAGGACAGGCTATAACTCTTGGAGAAGGCAGAGGCGTTCCCCTTGTCCAAGAGTTTCCTCAGATTCTTCTTGGGGAAGGGATCAGGATGAATCTGCATCAGCACCATGCACACATCCCATCCAGTATAGCCTAGAATATTTATACAAGAAAAGTTCCCTAGGCGTTTTCTAAAATGTGGATGAAGAACAATCCACCAAAACCTTAGGGAATGGAGCTGTCCTTGAAGGATTTTTTTTAATTGTCCCATATGCTAAATTTTACATGAATATGCTGGACTGGTCAGCTGTTCCCACAGCAAACTCTATAGTCAAGATACCCAGAATAGAGCTGGATTGACACTCCCCCCTCCAAAAAAAGAGGGGAAAAAATCAGAAGAAATTAATGTGATATACCTTCCTCCTAATTGTCTATGTCATTCATGGCTGCCAATATAATGGCATAGCTCCTCCAGATGGAGATTCCCTGAGGGAGCAGCTGCTCTGGTACTCCCAGACTGTATAGTATACATGCACAGTCCAAAAGCAGACTTCACAGCTGAAGTATCAGGAAGAGTTCATTGATTAGCCCAGAAATCACAGGCAAGCAATGAAGTGTACTTTCAAAAGTGTGGTTAAATAAAGAGAATCTACATATATGTTCCTGTACTGCATTCCAGTGCAAGAATACAGCTTCCTTGAATGACTGTCAGTCACACAATGCCATGGAAAACACTTTCAAAAGTGCCATTCAGATGTGTGTGATGCTAACGCAAGATATCAGAGCTCTAGCTACAATGTTAGCGTGGAGCTGCCATTGAATATTGTTCTCCATGACCTATAGTGAAAGACTGTAGAGACAAGTGGCTGATGTCAATCCAAATTCAACTACTTAACAAAATTTGTTGTATGTTGTCGTATGCAGTGAAACCAGAGTGGTGTTTATGGCAGCATGGGAAGAGTCGATTGTTTTGCTGTGTGATATCCATGCAAAATAGTCAGAATAATCTGAAAAAATCCAGAGCAAGTTCGGCGTAGACCAGTTCATTAAAGGACACACAATGCATGTACTGGATGCTACCAGTTTCAAATATGCACATTGGCTGTATCTCAGCAGGTCACTAGAGGCAGCAAAAGAGAGAGTGCTGTTGTGGGATGAAAGTGCTGACAATCTGGAGTACATTAGGGTTAACAAGGAATGAATTCCAAAAATAGCCCCAGCAGCTGCATTTGTGAATATGGAAGCTTGGCAGAGCTCAGCTGAAGACTTGCGTATGCCCTGGACAGCTATCTGCTTTGCGTCATTGAGGCCCCAGGTCACAACTGGGCTTAACAACCGTAATTAAACTCAGCTGTTTTACCTGCTTTATTGGCTCTTTTTGTAGCATGTGGGCATGCAGCCTTCCCCATCACATGAGGAGTGGTGGCTGTTTCTGACAGTGTTGACTCTTTCCAGACAAGCTGAAAATGTTACACAACCATGTGCATTATTCTGTCCAACAGAGGGATTTTAATATGGATTTGTTAGCAAGAAGTATCATGTAGCACTGTGATGTTTCCATCAGTAGTTTTCAGTGTAAATTAATGCCCTGCATACATAAATAAAGAAGAGCATGCTATAGCTCTTCAACATAAGAGGATGGGGAAAATCCTGGCCCCATTAAAGTCAATGTGACTTTTGCCATTGACTTCAACGGGGACAGGATTTTACTCAGGAAATATCTCATTTTGATATTGCCCCTTCCAACCTGACTAATCATTCATAAAGTTTCCAGGGATGAAATAAACCACATTATAATATGATCCTGCCTTTCTTATGTACCCCTAAATGCCTATTGACTTTCCACTGCAGCTCTGAGATACCATGCAATGCAGGATTGGGGTCTCTGTAACATATAGGGATGTATTTCATTCTTTAGGAATTATTTTCACGTAAAAGAAATTACAGATTCATTTGAAAAATCCCTGGTTGAAAACTGCAGCATTGCTGAATATGAGCACTGCACCATGACTTTAATTTATCCCTGTATAACAAACTGGAAAAGATTTATGTAGATATTCAGCAAAGAAATCTAAACTCATATTTAGTTTACATATATTTAAAGAAACAAATTAAGCAGCCTCTGTTCTTATTACAAAAACAAAATCTAATATAGCTTGAACCTCCCTAGTCTGACACTCTCTGGTCCAGCAACATCTGTGGTCCGGCATGATTTTAGTTAGTCAGATGTGTAATTATTATGGGTGTGGTCAAGTTTTCTGCAGTCCCATGAAGTTTGTTTAAGCCACCAGTCCTGGCTTTCAGTGTTCTGTGCTGTTATTTGGCTTTAATTTACCCCTACATTTCTTCTAAGAGCCCAGTAAGCAGTGGAAGTGTTGATAATGCTAATAGACAATTCTGGTACCAGCCAGGTCCCGAGCATGCTAGACTAGAGAGGTTCAATCTCTCTATAGTGATAAATGCTGATTTTAAGAGAACTAGATCAAGATACTCTGCTCTATCATTCCAGTTTAGCAAGACATGCTACAAGATGTTATATGAGGACAATCAAAATGGATTTACTTGGTATTTTCTTTAGCAATTTCGCTCAACTTCTGGCTGTGCAATATAATCTACCAAGTTTTGTATTGGTTACTCAGCACAGTTGTTGCGAATGCAGTTGTAACTTTGATCAATTTGGTGTGAATCTGACAAATGAGGTCTTGTTCGCCATTGCTACCAGTTGTACATATGTCCATTGATTGCATCTCTGCACATCACTAAAGGCAGCAAAAGTGACAATGCTGTTGTGGAGTGAAAATGGAGTCATTTACAGCTATGCATCAGATACTGCCAGAATGCTACCACATAGGGTGTGTCTAGACTACCGAGTTTTGTCGACAAAAGTGGACTTTTGTCAACAAAACTATACCAGCGTCTACACTACCGCTGAGTTCTGTCGACATAACGTCGACAGAACTCAGCAGTTTTGTTGATGCTGGTAAACCTCATTTTACGAGGCATAACACCTTCTGTCGACAGAGTTCTGTCGACAGAAGGTGTTATTGCCTGTAGGGTTGCGTCCAGACTATGGGGTTCTGTTGACAAAGCAGCTTGCAAAAGGGCCAACTGAGTTACAGTTGGGATGTCAAAGGGGCCTAAAGGAGTTAGGCACTTGGATCCCATTGACTTTAAATGGCCAGAGGGACCTGTGTTGCCTGAGGACTCTTGAAAAATCCCACCTAAAGTTGCTTGTCCACAAAGACGACTTTCCTTAAAATATTAGCTGTGATCTATTTGAAGAGTTACATTTTAAAGTTAAAAATGACCTAATATTTCCAGTAGAGATTTGAGTGAAATCTCTTGCAGCCAAATTCTGCCCCCCAGTTATGTGCATGCAGCTCTGCTGGAAGTCACTGGCATTTCATGCACATGTAACAAGTCAGAATTTGGCCTTTGAACTACACTGCTGTTATGGCTACATAACAGCAAGGTAATATTTTTCCTTCCCTCCTCCTTTGTGTGTGTATGTGTGTGTGTGTGTGTGTGTGTGTACACGTGAATGCTGATGCTAAAAACCAAAGACACTTTAATCAATAATGTCTTTAATGCTGCTGGCATGACAGAGCGATGTCCTCCTTTTCATTAACTGATGATCTTTTACTACCATTTTCTAGAAGTCTCAGAGGATTAGCCTACACATATGTTTGCATTTCAGGAGAGATCAGCAGCGTTTATTCTAGTTTATACTTTTAATAGCTGTAAAAACCATTTTAAATGTACAAGCCTGATGTTCCTTAATAAGCAGTGTCCCAGTAATGCCATAGTGGGTAGTAGTTCTCTTCTGGCTGTTCAAGCACAATCTTTAATCATACAGATGCAAAATTACAAGAGAACAGCAAGAAGGCTGAGACCTCAGTAATCAGTCATCCTATTATCCCATATCTGAATCTGGAGTTTTAGGCACAATTCATGTGAGGATCTCTTTGGCTCCACTCCCTACCATGGCCCTGCCTCTCTGGGAGATAACTGCAATTTTCAGAGCAGTTCACATCTCTTGGCTCTTTTGTTTCAGGCTGTCTGCATGCTCAGGCAGACATTAGTTATACCTTGGCTATATATATATAATGCATTTTTTTGGTTCTTTTTCTTTGAACAAAAGCTGGGATTCTGATCTGCTGTTGCTCCAGGAGTCTGGGACCTAAGGCAGGTTAGCAACGTTTTTGCTTTCCTAAACAGTTTTCCCACTTCTGTACCAGTTTGTTTCTTAATGATTTTTTGTGATATTAGACTTGATCACAGAAAAGTCAGGTGTCACTGCTAAAATGTATCTTTAAAAATACATTCTGGACCACCTGTGCACTAGGTCCTAAAACTCCTTTACAGAACTTTAAGAGGGAGAACATTTCCAGATTGATTTAAAAGCATGTTATCAACCCTTCAGAAATATAAAACATAGCTAATGTTGTGGGTTTGGACATTTATATTTTCAGTGATAAAAATGGGGGCAAAATTCATGGCTGGCATAAGATGGTTCAGATCCATTGATTTCAGCAGAAATGCACCCACTTATGTCATCTGTCATTCTGGTCCATTGGCACTAACAGTGTATTCTTCCTTTGATGTTCATTATTGTTAACAGGAACAATGCATGGATATGGAAGGAACACATACTTCAACACAGCAAACATCCAAAGCCCCTAGCAGCTCAATGGGACTACAAATGGGAGTAAATGCTACATTTAGTAGTAATTGTTTACAAGATTATGTCCTTATTTTAGGCATTTGTTAGATGCAAGAATAACCTTAACATACTTTTATTCCCTGTTGCCTACAATGGATGAAAAATAATTGTTTTTCTCTACACAATGAGCAATAGCTATGATGCCAAATAATATACTGCTGAACAAGTTATTTTCCTTTATTGCTTATGCAGTGGGAGTAGCAGAAGATGTGCAACCTGCTTTACAAAGTACAAAAGACCAGAATATGTTTTACTTAACCAGGCAGACATCCTATTGGAAGTTTGTCCTGAGTGAAGTGAAGGATCATGACAGTAATTTGCCCATTAATATGAAGAAAAACGACTAACATAAAAAATACAACGATGATGTTTTATCATCACACTTTTAGAGGGGAAATAACTTTGCCACCAGGAATTCCTAATTGAAATCTAATTTTAAATTATAGGTTACTTATTGAATACCATCAGTCTGTGATTGACTGAGTCAGTGCACTTCATAGCATCTGTGTATAAAATCTCACTGTTTAGCAATCTGCTTTGGATAGCACTGACTAGAAACCTAAATGCACCTATAACAGAAGTGCTGACCAAAATAAATGCTTGATAGGTTTGTGAGTTTGGGGCTTACATTTATTTTCCTAACATTGGTATTTTATTTAATAGTTCTCTGTCACACACATATAACCTCCCCCTTGCAAAATCTCAGATAAACTGTTTGACATCAGGTCTGTGGAATTAAATGCTCAGAAACTGATATGATCTTCCTGAAGCAACAAACAGTAACTTTTTGTTTTCAAAATGGACAATTCATTTTAGGTGTTGAATGAACTTTTGTAGCTGTAATTAATCAGAAACTGGCAAAACAGGACTTTAATAATTATATGCTAATTTTGTACAGTGCAATCAGCTGTAGGATGCAATTTTCTTTTATCTGGCTAATGGAGGGGGGGTTGAGAAAGAGAGACAAAAACACAGTTCTGAGGTTATCTTAGAGACCCAACTTTACCACGAAACAAAAGTTCCCTTGATGTGTTTGTGATAGCAAGCATAATATTTGGTAGTAAATGTTTGCAGCATTGGTCCTTAGTCCTGTGCCTTTAAGAAACATAGACTGAGTATTCTGTATATGATCTACTGTAGCTGTCTGGTGTAGGGTACCATTTTGTGGCTATTGAGCTGAGACCTTTAAACTCATTTTACTCATACCTTTAAATAGTTCCCACATTAAGATCTTCAAAGTGAGAGTTAGTGCTTTAATCTACTAAACTTTTCCCTTGTGGATATTTCCGGGTGAAGATGCAGCAGGGGGAAGGCGATGATGAAAACCAAAGGTTGCCTGGTATGAAATAATTTTGGACTAGCATGAAGCAGGCGCCTTTGCTTTCCAACCCCCACATACTTCTGAGTCTGCATGTTGAGAGGGGAAGAAGCTGATATTATTCACTCTAAAATTAATTCCCAGTTAGCTGGTTACTCCTGGTTTTTAGCTCAGAGCACACTATAATTGCATTTTTTATTTCAGTAATTAGAGAGGATATTAAGGTGGATAGACAGCTGTAGAAATCTGGTTCTTTAGACATACACACTTGTCCAAGATCAAATGGCTACAGCATATTTAGGGTTACAGTCTCCTTCTTTTCCTTCTTGTTCTCCACTGCAGTGGGGGGTTTTTTCTGTGTTACCATGGCAACACTATATCTGGCTGCCAGCTCTGTCATAAGTTATTGAACTGAGACTGGCTTTTGGTTTAGCAGATAATTAGGTTCTGTCTCACAGGTTCATTTTCCTGTGACTGGGACGTGAATATGACCTACAGCTGGCCTCAATTTCAGTGTCACAGACAAAACTTTAACCCTTCCTAGGCTCGCCACTACCGTACCAACAGAAGCTGGTGATGGTTACAAGCACTTTCACGCAGTTTGCAATGCAGCTTACTATAGCAAATCATAGGGAATCATTTCCCAGTTCTCAGTTTATGCCAGCCCTGCTCTAGGAAGGAGATGGCCAAGGTTGCAGTCACACACTGTAGTACATGTGAAAGGGATGTTATTAGTGCCAAGCCTGATAGATCTGTCAGTAAGGTAATTCAGAGGGATCATCTGATTGATTAGTGACCCTTAAAATAATAGAAATGGTGAGGGCACTGTAGGTATTTTTGCTTGAATCAAGACTATGAAATATTTCTAAGGGAATCTAAATTGGCTAGGCTGTGGAGTTCTGCCAGTTTCCAACAGCTGAGGATCTAGCCTAATATTTGTCATGCTAAACTCTGCCCTTTTCTTCTGGACCTTTGTACAAGAATGTAGAGTCCAATCCTGAGTGATACTGTGTCGCCCTTCCTCTTCTTCCTTTTAGCAGGGCTAGAGGGAGCTCAGTACCTCACAGGAACTACTCCAAAGGTCAAATATTGGGCTATCAGCTACAAGGAGAGAGATCTGCCATTTTCTTTAGCAGTGTTTTTAAACATACTTTTCTCCATCTGCCATTACAATGAATAATATGGTCTGACAATTATAGCAACAACAAGCAGGGCCATTGCCTCTCTGATAGAAAAACGCTTGGGGGAAGCACTAGTTGAAAGAAACTTCCATATTGTTTTATTCAGAGAGCTTTTCCCAGATGGTTCCCTTATGGGTTGGGTGATGCTTTTCCCACCTGAAAAGAAGAATGGGTTTCACTCCCACAACCTACAGATTTCAGGGACTCCACCAGAGTCATAGGATTACTGGTGCAGAAGCCATATATCTGAGACCTTCTGCTTCCTGTCTGACCATCAGACAGCATAGACCCACAATGTTATTGGGACTTTTCCTTCTTGCAGCTGCCTCTTGCACTCTTTTTTCAGGGGATCCCACAGCATAGAGGTTGCTTATGCAAATATTAATGGAACTTCATCTGCTATCCACATGTAGCTTTTCAGACACAGAGAATATTCTCTGTGAGATTGGGGGGGGGGGGGGGGAGAGAGAGACAGCTCTAGGTAAGGATCCCAGGGACAAAGACAGCTGCCTTTCCCTCTGTTCCCCTTAAACTATTTGCAATAATATTGCTTGACTGGAAGGTCACAGCATTTAGCCAGGATAACAGCCTTGCTTGCATGGAATTCATCCCATTCAACTAATCTCAGAGCCTGGATTTGTGGATCCACAGTAGTATGTTTAAAACCTGCGTATTGAACAGGACAAAGAAAATGGTATAACACATACAAGAGACAGTGACTTTACTATTCAGATAAGAGTGTGGAAAGCTGCCAGTTTAGCACATTTGTATAAGTCAAATGATCAAAAAAGTCTCTCGAGGTAATTCTTGATTAGCATATTTAGTGTGGATTATAGCCCTTTTCAATATGGGATAAAAGGATCGTTGGAGGGTTAAACTGGGAATGGGGGCTGGGTGAGATAGGGAAGGTCCCTCCTGAATTACAAAATGGATGGAAGAAATACCACAACCCGATTGGCTGATGAATCATTCAGCTTGATTCTATTATAGCAGATTACCACTGCTGGGATTTTACTAACACTGAATCAGCTAACAGAAAGTCAGGATTCATTATAGAACACCGGTATATACATATTATTTAGAATTTACAACTAAACATTTAGAAGGCACATTGGTTAAAAATATATTTATCTCATTTATTTTAATGGTGAGTTGTTATTTGAGGAGTGGAAAAACTTTTTTAAAACTTTTTGCATTTTTTTCACTTGGAAACTATCACATGCACTAGTCAGGGGCAGTTTTGCTCATAGCTAGTTCCAGTTCTGCTAGCTAGCTGTCATATACTGGTACAGCCAGGTTCTCTGACAGCCATTCTGGGCTCCAGGGCAGAACAATCAATGGGGCTCCACACACACATAAGCCATGCCCGTGTGGATGCAGTCTGCCTGACATTTGGGCAGTACTGCTCTGGGAGCAATTTGGGTGAAACAGTGGATGTTGTGTTCAGGCTCTGGGAGGGAGTTTGAGGTGCAGGAGGGAGAAAGGAGTTCAGGCTCTGAGAGAGTATTGGGGTGTGTGTGCTCTGGGAGGGCATTTTGGGTGCGGGAGAGGTCATGGAGGTGTCTCTTACCTCAGGCGACTCCTAAAAGCGACCAGCACACCCCTTTGGCAGCAGCTTTTAGGCAGGAGGGCTACAGGGTCTCCAATCACTGTTGTCCACTGGTACCACCCCCACCATTCCCATTGACTTCAGTACCCACCCAATGGGAACTGTGGAGTTGGTGCTTGGGATGGGGGTAATGTTCAGATACATGTTTTCCAGGGCTACAGGGACATGCCAGTCACTTCCAGGAGCAACACAGAGCAAGGCTGGGCGGGAGGCCCGCCTTAGCCCCAGAGCACTTCTGGCAGCAACGGTCAGGGCCCTTGGGCCCTTTAAAATCACCCAGGCTCCTGGCCAATTGTGCCTTTTCCTGCCCACCACACTCACCGGGATTGCATACAGCCTTGTCATGTTGGAGCTTCAGTGTTCAAAGGCAAAACAAAGCAAATCTTTAAAATTGGAACCTTAATGAAAAGCATGGGAATATTGCCAGTGCGCTTAAGCTTTGTAAAATTTAAATATGAAATCTACATGTTTGGCTTCAATCAACATGACATTATGCCCATAATATAAAATAGTTGAAAATGAGGACAAACAAGCCAGCTAACATGCATCATTTTCTCTATTTCCAGGTCTGTTTGTTGACCAAAGCTTCCAAATCTCCAAATCACTTGTTGTGCACCCATGACTACTTGAGAATTATTTCCTATTTCATGGCTCATGGAAGGGGTAGACTGATTCCTTAAGGGTAATTGTTCCCTCCATAAGGACAACAATGTCCAAGTGCCAGCCAGGAATTACTGGCACTTGGAAAGAAAGCTTGCCACTATGGCCCAGATCCACAAAGGTGCTAGGTACCTAATCCCAGATTTAGGAGCCTAAAGCCTTGTCTACACTTGCAGTGATGTGTAAGGTAAGTATAACTGCACGCTATAGAGAAACCATGCTGATTATGGTATGTGACAATGAAAGGCTCCAGCGGGGGTGAGAGGGTCAGTGGGGAAAGGGTCCAGCAGCTCTGCTGCTATCCCTGATAGAGCTTTCTCCCATTGCTGGAACCTTTCACTGGGTCAGGGAAAGATTCTGGCAGTATGGAGACAGGGGAATACAACACTGCTAAAATAACAGAGTGTAAACATGGAAAGCACTGCTTGGAAATATCGAAGGCAGTGTATGCTATATTCCCTAGGGTTCCTACACCTAGAGCAAACCACTTGCCTAGTTAGTGCGCAATTCATCTGATGAAATGGGTTTTACCCACAAAAGCTTATGCCCTAATAAATCTGTTAGGCCATGTTTATACAGCAGCATTATTTCAGAATTTTCCAGAATATCTTATTTCAAAATAGCACATCTACACACACAATGCATTTTGAAATAGCGCATCCACGCTGATTGGGTGCTGAATCGCATTTAAGGCCAACCAGAACCAATTCAGGCAGGGCAATCGGGTCACTAGTTGCTTCGTGTGGCTGCTGCTTGAGGCTATGTGAGGCTGGTGCTTAAAGGGTCCCCCCTGGACAGCTGTTTCTCAGGTTTCCCTGCTCCCTCTGTAAGGGACAGCAAAGCATTTTCTCTTCTTGCTCTGATTGCCCTGCTTCAGGACATGACAGTTATCTCTGCTATGGAGCAGGAGCTGCCTCTAGGCACTCTTCAGCTCTTGCAGCTCTTGCAGATTTTGCTGCAAGTCATGCAGCAGTTTCTGCAGGCTTCCTCCCAGGTGCTGCAGGAACCCAACTGCCAGCTCTTGTGACAGACCCTCTATGGGTATGTGGGGGAGTGGCTCCAGCAGCTGGAGGCCGCCTGCTGTGGCCTGGACACCGTGCCACGCCTCATCTGGCATCTGGACACCAAGAATGGGGAGACCAACAACGGCTCCAGAACTTCAGAATGAAGAACACTTTCTTCAAGCTCTGTAAGTGGATCACCCCTGCCCTAAGGTGATAGGACACGCACATGAGGCCCACCATTCCCCTCCAGAAGTGTGTAGCCATCATTCTCTAGAAGCTCTCCATGCTGGATAGCTACCGATCCGTGGGGAACCAGTTTGGCGTGGGGAGATCGACTGTCAGAGCCCTGGTCATGCAGGGATGGCATTCTTGGGCTATTATTCCAGGAAGGGGGTGGAAGGATGGAATGGGCTTCCCTAGAGAAAGCAAGAGTGGGACGGGTGGTGGTGCAACCCCCTTCCTGGAAGGGTTTGTTCTGACCTTCCCTCACAAAGTCATGCCAGGGGTAGGCACAGTTGCAGGGGGTTGCTCCTTGTGAGTGGGGGGACGGGGAACTAGAAGAGGGGGGTGAGGGGAACTCGCAGGCACCCTGGCACCCCTGTGATTCTCGGTTTGTTTGTCTTCTTCAGGTGGTCAGGGCTATCAACAGCATCTTGCTGTGCAGGGTCATCTGCCTGGCAGATGTGGACACCATCATCAATGGATTTGGCAGCCTGGACTTCCCCAACTGCAGGGGGGCTATCAACAGAACCCACATCCCTAACCATGTCCCAGACCACCAGGCATCAAGCTACATCAACCGCAAGGGATACTTTTTGGTGGTACTGCAGGTTGTGACTGATCACCAAGGCCAGTTCAGGGAGATATACGTCATGTGGTTGGTTGGGGAAGGCACACGACGCATGTGTCTTCAGGAACTCAAGTGTCTTCCAGAAGCTCCATGCTGAAACTTTCTTCTCTGACTGCAACATCAAGGTCGGGAACATGGACATGCCCATCTTCCTGGTGGGGGATGAGGCCTATCCCCTGCAGCTGTGGCTCATGAAATCCTACACCAGCTACCTCAGCCCCTCACACAGGCATTTAACGCCAGACTGAGCAGGGCCCGCATGATGGTTGAGGGTGCCTTTGGCAGCTTGACGGCACATTTTAGATGCCTTCTCACCAGCCTCAACCTCGGGGAGCACAACATCCCACATACAGGGCTGGACTGAGGGGTGGGCAAACCGGGCAGCTGCTCGGGGCACCAACCAATGGGGGGTGCCTGACGGCAGCTGTAAGGGAAGCATGGTGTCCCTTATAGCTGCCATCAGGTGCCGCGTGGCCAGATCCAGTAGCACCGGCCAGCGGGGCCCTGCATGGCCCAGCGTGCACACCAGCAGCGATAGCTGGGCTTGGCTTGGCAGTGCATGTGCTGTGCACCCCGGGGTGGACCCGCACATGCACCGTGCGCCCTGGGGTGGCGCAGCGCAAAATTGCTTGGTCCGGACCTGCCCACATGTGGAGGCTGCATGCTGTGTTCTGCACATTTGAAAACTGAAGGAGGAGGCCTTCCTGCCAGGGTGGAGGTCAGAGGCTGATGGCTTAGTTAGGGCCTATGAGTATCCACGCATGGCTGCCATCCAGCAGGCCCATCAGGGGGTTGTACACTTCCTGCAGGAGAGCTTCATCCCAAGGCATCAGTGACACTCTCCCCTGTTCCACCCCACTAGGGACTCCTGCTTAAAACCTCACTGCTGTCCCTCCACTTATTCCTCTCTTCCCCCTTTCCTGATGAAAAACTAAAGACTTTTTGAAAAACTAAATGCTCTGGATTTTATATAACTGTGGGATCAAAGATACTGTGGGAGAAAGAACCTGGGAGAGGAGGAGAGAGAGGGTAGTAAAAGGGGAGAAAAAACCTCTGAGGAGGGAGCTGGAAGGGGGAGGAGAGGCTCGAGGCTTGGTCTGGGAGTGGTGCCGGGTTCTGTAGATCCCACTTCCAGGGGTGCAGGGGCCTCGGCATCCACAGGGGGTGGAGGTGAGGAGGGGGTAGAGGTAGAAGCAAGAGGGGGAGAGGGAGCGGGAGGAGGAGCGACAGTAGGACATGGAGCAGAGGCTGGAATGGGAGGAGGTGTCGTGCTGCACAACGGAGTGCACATCATCGCACAGGGGGTGGCCCTGCACAAGCAGCTCCCGTCAGCTCTCCCACCATAGCTGCAGGTCCTCCTCCACCCAGCTGTGGATGGTTTGGTGCAGGACCCAGAGTACCACCACGTGCTGCCTCTGGTATTTGTCCATGGGATGGTTGCGTCTGTGGAAGCCTCAGGTCTAGGAGGCTGTCCTGGGTGGTGTTGACCTCCCTCCACTCACAGCTGGTCCGGCTGTGGAGAACAAAGAAAGATGGTCAGTCATCCCACGGGACACAGTGTCTGAAGCCCAGCCAGTGTCTGCGAGGTGACAGAGACAGTTCTTGGCTCTGTTGCAGGCAATGTGCTTGGAGCCAGGCCATGTGAGCTCTGGACAGTGGCCCCTGATGTCCCCAGGAGTGGGGGCTGACATGAGACTGTGGGCATGCCTGTGTGCAGGACTGTTGAATGTGTGACTGTGTGTGTGTATGTGTTGATGTCTCCTGCCTCCTCCTTGAGGTGGCTTGTGGAGAGAGGGATGAGAGGCATGGCAGGTCTCTCCAGACACTCTGTGCTCAATAGCCCAAGGGTCCTCTATGGCAGCATCCTGGGGCCACATGCCCACGTGTGGCATGGCATACTCTCATGTGCACAGGTTGCTGATCCGTGTCCAGCAAGGGTCAACTATAGAGCAGCCAACTCCCCATGCCTGGCCATCCCCTGAATGAAGGGAAAGTGATGGCACTCACATGATGTACCTTCCCCGGTCTCGGACAATGCCTGGGACACGTCCACAGGGAGGCTTTGGAGCTCCTGGGTCAGCTGCATGCTGAGGCTGGCTTCATCCAGGTCCTGGTCCTCCTCGCTATCATCTCTCCCCCTAGCAAGGATGACTACAAGCGTCTCCAGCCTGGAGTCTGTAACTAAAGTGGGGAAGGGACTGCCCTGTCTCCCAGGATGTAGTCCAGGACCTTGAAATAGGGACAGCTTTGGGGCTCTGCCCCGGATAGGGAGCTGCCTTCCTTGGCCCTGGCATAAGCCTGGCGGAGTTCTTTTACCTTCATCCATATGTGTTCTTGGGTGCAGATGTGGCCTTTAGATGCCAGGCTTTCTGCAATCTGGCCACAGATGTCCGTATTCCTGCATCTGGTGCAGAGATCCTGGAGGTTCGTCTCATCCCGCAAAACCTCAATAAGGTCCAGGATATCTGCACCAGACCAGGAAGGCGTAGTCTTCTGCAGCCCCTGGCAGGCTCCTGGGAGCTGTCTGACTCCTCCCTGGGAGCAGTGGAGGGCTGGGTGGCAGCATCAGAGTGGCTCATTTTGGGGCCTAAATACTGTCAGTGGCAGTTGTAGGGCGGCTTGGGGCTCAGGACTGCTGCAAGCCACAAATCCTGTCAGCAGAGTCTGCAACTTTAAAGGCTCCAGAGGCGCGCGGGGGGGGGAATCGAGTTTTCCTGTAAGCGGACAGAGCATCCAGGAGAGTACCCTATTTCGAAATAGCCCCTATTCCCTGTCTACACAGCACCTATTCCAAAATAGCTTTTTCGGAATAGGCGCTATTCCTCATACAATGAGGTTTACAGAACGTGAAATAAGCCATCCACTATTTTGAAATTATTTTGAAATAGCGGTTTTGCTGTGTAGATGCTCACAAAGTTATTTCAGAATAGCAGCCGTTATTCCAAAATAACTTTGCTGTGTAGACATATCCTTGAGTCTGTAAGGGTATGTCTACACTACAAAGTTAGTTCGAACTAACGGACGTTAGTTCGAACTAACTTTCATAGGCGCTACACTAGCGCTCCATTAGTTCGAATTTAATTCGAACTAACGGAGCGCTTAGTTCGAACTAGGTAAACCTCATTCCATGAGGATTAAGCCTAGTTTGAACTTACTAGTTCGAATTAAGGGCTGGGTAGCCCCTTAATTCAAACTAGTGGGAGGCTAGCCCTTCCCAGCTTGCCCTGGTGGCCACTCTGGCCAACACCAGGGAAACTCTACTGCCCCCCTCCTGGCCCCGGAGCCCTTAAAGGGCCACGGGCTGGCTACGGGGTTTGTGCCAGTTGCAAGGCTGCCAGCACCTGTGCCAGCACACCCAGCAGCTGACACCCCATGAGCCAGCGACCCGATGTCCCCCATCCCTCCCCCTCTTCCTGGGACTAGCCTGGCGGCTCCCAGGAGCCTGCCCAGGGCCACAAGAGGCGGGGGCCTGCGTGGTCTAGTGCGGAGATCGTTGACCTCATCGAGGTTTGGGGGGAAGCCTCCAATGTCCACGATCTCCACACTAGCCACAGGAACGCGGCAGTGTACGGCCGCATGGCTGCCAGCCTGGCCGTCAGGGGCCACCAGCGCAGCCGGGAGCAGGTGCACAGGAAAATTAAGGACTTGCGGCAGTCCTACTTCCGGGCCTGCCTGCCAGGGGCCGACCCGGAGGCGTGCCCCCACTTCCAGGCTCTGGACCGCATCCTGGGGGCTCATGCCGTCCCTGCCCCCGGGAGGTGATAGGCCCTGGGGCAGAGGGACCACTCCCAGACACGGAGGAGGAGCAGGAGGAGGAGGGCTCTGAGAGCCAGGAGCCTGCCGGCAGCCTGCCCAGGACCCAGGACCCCCGAAGCACCCCACAGAGCTGCTCGCCTGTGTCGTCCGAGGCCGGGGAGGCGTCCACATGTGAGTACCATCATGCTCCCCTTATGTGTACTGGGGGCTGGGGCGAGAGGGAGTCCACGGACCGTGCGCCTGGGCCTTGCCCACCACGGAGCAGCAGCTGGGGATCCTGCAGGGGCCCTGGCCTTGCAGAGAGGAGCTGAGTTTCACACACCTGGGCCCCTGGGGTAATTGACCGCTGGTCTTGTTGCACCATAGCCGCAGCACCTGGGACTGCAGGGCGCACCACCCCGCCTGTAGCAGCCGCCCGCGCCCGGGCCAGCAGGAGAGCCAGGAACCAAGAGGACTACCAGAGGCAGCACCTCTGGTTCCTGGAGCACCAGCTCCGCATCCAGGACCACTGGGTCCAGGAGGACCTGAGGCTGCGCCGGAGGAGCTTGGAGGCACTGGAGGAGCAGGGCCGTGCCCTGCGAGGCCACCTCCAGAGCTTGCTCGACCACTTCCCAATTCCTCCTGCTTCCCCTTCTCCCCCTCCAGGTCCCCCTGCTCCTCCTGCTCCCGCTCCTGCTCCTGCTTCCTCCACACCCCCCGTCCCTCCTGCCCCACCCTCCACAACCATTCCCCACCAATGCCCCCGGACCCGCAGCGTTGAGAGACAGGAGAGGCAGCCGGACCCCCACCCCTGAGCTTTCCTTTCCCTTCCTCCCTTCCCTCCCTTTCCAGCTCCCTCGTCCTAGGTTTCCCCCTCCCCTCTCCCACCCTCCTTCCTCCCTCCCCCCACCCCAGTTATGTTAAATAAAAAGACGTTTTTTGATTGAAAAACAGGTGTCTTTATTTGACAGTAGGTAGGGAGGGGAAAGGGGAAGGGTGTAGGGTGGAAGAAGGCCCCAGTGGGGCACGCAAGGGAGAGGTTAGTCCTCCTCCTCCACCAGGAAGCTCTCCCGCAGGGCTTCCCGGATCTGGACAGCCCCCCGCTGGGCTTCCCGGACGGCGGCGGTGTGGGGCTGACCATAGTGGCCAGCCATGCGGTCAGCCTCAGCCATCCAGGCTGGCAGGAAAGCCTCCCCCATTCTCTCACATAAATTGTGCAGCACACAACATGCTGCCACCACGGGAGGGATGTTGTGCTCGGCCAGGTCCAGACGGGTTAGGAGGCATCGAAAGCGGGCTTTCAGTCGTCCGAAGGCGCCCTCCACCACGATGCGGGCCCTGGTCAGCCTGGAATTGAAGGTCTGGCAGGAGGGATTGAGGTGCCCCGTGTAGGGCTTCATGAGCCAGGGCTGCAGTGGGTAGGCGGCATCCCCCACCAGGCACACGGGCATGTCCATGTCCCCGACCCTGATGTGGCGGTCGGGGAAGAAGTTCCCGTCCTGCAGCCGCTGGCACACGGAGGAGTTGCGGTACACCCGGGCGTCATGTGCTTTGCCGGACCAGCCCACATTAATGTCCGTGAACTGTCCCCGGTGGTCACACACGGCCTGCAGGAGGATGGAGAAGTACCCCTTGCGGTTCACGTAATGGGACGCCTGGTGTTCCGGGGCACGGATGGGGATGTGCGTCCCGTTGATGGCTCCCCCGCAGTTGGGGAAGCCGAGGGCGCCAAATCCCCGGATGACGGCGTCCGGGTCGGCTAGACGGACCACCCTGCGGAGCAGCACCCGGTTGATGGCCTTGACCACCTGCAGAGAGAGACACAGCAAAGCGCCAATCAGTGGGGCGCCCAGGTGGCTGGGAGCATTCGTGCCCTGGCAGTGCCCCACGCCCCACTCCCGGAAGCAACCCCCTGGCGGCATGTAGTACGGTCGGGACAGACCGACCCCTCCGGTGCGGGGCGCTTTCGCCTCCTCCCGCCCCCCCTTTGTCCCTGGGGCGGCCCATCCCCTCCTTGCAGCCCCCCTTCCCCCCGGCGCAGTGGCCGATGTGTGCCATACCTGCATGCACACCGCTCCGACGGTGGATCTCCCCACGCCGAACTGGTTCCCGACGGATCGGTAGCTGTCCGGCGTGGAGAGCTTCCAGAGGGCGATGGCCACCTGCTTCTGGAGGGGGATGGCGGGCCTCATGCGAGTGTCCCTTCTAGGCAGATCAGGGGTGAGCCACTCGCAGAGATCCAGGAAGGTGTCCCTCCTCATCCTGAAGTTATGGGTCAACTGTCGGTCTTCCCAGCGCTCCAGGACGATGTGGTCCCACCAGTTGCTGCTGGCGTCCAGATGCCAGATGCGGCGGGGCACGCCGGTGCCGGGACGCCGCCGCAGCTCCTCCACGGCCCCCAGGGCGGCCAGGTAGAGAGGCAGGGGGCTGACGTGCATCAGGTGGTGCCAGGCAGCCTCGAGCCATTGCTGGCAGGCTTGCAGCAGCAAGTCCAGAAAGTGCACCAGAAGGTGCAGGGCGAGCTCTGGCTCCATGTTGCCACCTGCGGCGCCGTCCCCAAAGGGAAGCACCGACACAGACGGGCACAGAGACCAACGCTTTGCTGTCCCTCGGCGAGGTTGGCAAGCAAGCAGGAAAAGCTGAGAACCGGCTGTCCAGGGGGGGTCCCTTTAAGCACGAGCCTCAGATAGCCTCAGACAGCAGCCACACAACGCAACTACTGACCTGATGCCCTGCCAGAACCGGTTTCAGCCACCCTAAATGCGCCCCTGCATCCAATCAGTGTGGACACGCTAGTTCGAATTAGCAAAACGCTATTTCGAACTAGTTTTTAGTTCTAGATGCATTAGTTCAAATTAGCTTAGTTCGAATTAACCAATTGGAACTAAGTTAGTTCGAATTAGCACTGTAGTGTAGACATACCCTAAGGTGCCACAAGACTTTTTTGTTTTTTGTTTCGTTTTGCTGACACTGACTAACACAACTACCCCTCTGAGAATTGTCTACACTGTTGTTTATACCCTTGTAAACTGGGAATGCAGTGTCTGTACTCTACAAGCCACTTAAGGGCTCAGGTTTAGGTGCTTAAGTTTCAATTTTAGGTTCTCATGTGATTCACAAAAATTTTGCCTAACTGTAGGCACCTCAACTCACTCATCACGTAAGTTTTTAGGGTAAAAGTTCCTTAGGCACCTCTCTTCCTAATTTGGGTCCTTCATGCTGCTTCATCTAGGGATATGTCTACATTGCAGGCACTACACTGCACGTGTGTTCTTGCGCAAGTAAATTTACAGTAAAGTGGCAGAAAACAGGGCTTCTTGCACAAGAGTTATTCCTCTCCCCATGAGGAATAAGCCCTCTTGCACAAGAGCTCTTCCACAAGCAGTCAACAGGGGTTTCTTGCGCAAGAAAGCCTATGGCTAAAATGGCCATCAGAGCTTTGTTGAGCAAGAGAGTGTCCACACTACCATGGATGCTCTTGCACAAAAGCACATCTCTTCCACAAAAGCACATGGCAGTGTGGATGCACTCTTGTGGAAGACTTTTTGCACAAGAACGCTTGTAAAACAGTTCTTGCACAAGAAGCCTACAGTGTAGACGTAGCCTAGTAGTCTAGATATCTGTGACATACCTAAGGCCCAGAGCAATTCCAAAATTGGGGAAAACAGACATTTGGCTGCTTAATACTCATGCATGATTCAGTCAAATAGGCATATGTTTTTATTAGTGTTAATTTTTCAGACTTATTTGAAGATTTGATACTTGCCTGTAAACATGGTGACCAGATGTACTATTTTGTAAAGGGACAGTCCCACATTTAAGCCATCCTACAGATGTCCCGATTTGATTGCCATCACATCCAATTGAACTCCTTTTGAACAGAGATCAAAATGGAGAGATTGAATAGATGTGGGGAAACATAACCTTAGAGCCAAATACTTTCAAAACTGAAAATTGTGAATTACAATTTTGAATAACTAAAAAATGTTCCTTTTAAAAACCTGTAAAACTAAAATTAGTCCAATTCTAATGTTCTGAAAACTACTTTTTCACGAAGCTCTAATCTTAATGTTACTGACAGATTTTGAACATCCGGTCCCAAACTGTGACTAAACACTTACTCTGAAGGAAGAGTTTTTCTATAAAGTCACTGAAAGGACCCTTGATGACCTCTGCTAGTCACAATACCTCAAAATTAAGCACACATTAAACATTTAACCAATTTTGGTTGTCATCACACCTAAAGTAATATTTGATCAGCTTAAGATAAAGATCCCATGTCCATCTTTCCTCTCTTTTAGATTCCTAATACCAGCATAAAGGCTTATTCATGAAAGGTAGGTTTATGATAGTAATAAATTTAATCCAAAACCATACATTGGAATTGCCTCCATGACTTCCCCCTGAATTAAAATTACATATGCCCATATATCATTTCCATCTCCACTTCCCTAAGTGAACTAGAAGTAAACACAAAAATTAGTATATTACAGTTCTTTCCTTGACTAGATGGTTTTGTAGCAGTTAATCTACTGGCTGGGTTAGTGCTTGTTTGTTGACATTCCCAAAATAGCCTGTAAAAGGTTTTTCTGTTCTCATATGGGAAGGACTTCTGAATGAGGAGGTAATGCACAGAGGAATTTGAGGTATGTTCCAACAGAAGAGAGGGAAATTGTACCAACAGCCGGGAAGCTGTCTCCGTCCCCTCTTCCAGTAATAAATAGATGTTTTGATGTTAGACTGAGCTCATGCTAGTATTCTTATCCCAGGGACTCTGCATGTCTGTGCTAACCCACCAATAAGGTGACCATGAAGTCATGTAACAATATTACAGAGGCTACCTCTCCAGTCCGCTCCTTTGCCCACCTGAATGTCATTGAATCTCCTGAGATACAGAACTGCACAAAATAGTAAGCTATAGAATTGTCTATCCAATACTACTGAGAGCCTTCCAGGGTACAAGAGTTGGTATTAAAGCCTAGTTTTTCTTTTCCGTTTTTCACTGTAGCAAAGCTTGTAAAATTCCAGTAGGTTAAGTCTTTCAGAAATGCTTTTTTTGAGTCAGGGATGTTTCATTTTTAAAATGTGTGTTTTATTTAAAAATTAGATCAGTGACCTAGTCTGCTTCCTCTTGTACATTAAACTAGAGGATTTACCTAGTATTGCTCAGGTCCTTAACTGAAATAATTTCATCATTGCTCTGAGGTGGGGCTGGAGATGAGGGGCTGACTTTGAAGGTTGCCCCAGGGAGAGGGGACAACCTCAGCCCTCTCTCACTACCACAGCTTGGGGCTAGGTAAGAAGCTCCTTTCCATGGCTACTACAGCTATAGAAAGCACAGCAGGGAGAGGGATGCATGTCCCTCAAACTGCGAGAGAGATAGACACACAGACAGACACACAAACAAATAGAAAAAAATCTCTCAAATATATAATAGGTTGCTTTCCCTTACTCCATCCCTACTCGTCCAATGGTGTCATAGCTGTCCCGGTCCTCATCTCTGTCCCCTTTCTGCCCCCCTGTGGTCTTTATGCAGTATAACTGTCCCTACTAGTAGACTCCCCCTTTCCTTTAATGTGAAACAATCACATTCTTGGCACAACCAAACCCTGACCTTGTTTTAAATTATGATAACAGAAAATTGCATAACAAATTTGGTGGTCCTAGCATTTACCATGTAGGAGGAATTGTTGAACAAACTCACTGAGGGAGGGATGGACAGACAGACAGACAAATTCTCTCAGTTGTATAGCAGAGATAGTGAGCCTTATCTGGATTGCCATACTAATCAATCATATCTAAAAATCCTTAGTAAATCCATGGTTAGACCTTTTCTACAACAATTTCCACGCGGTAATAGCAATAAGATACATCAGGCAGTGCATTTCTGGGAATTATTGCACTTCTCAGGTAACTAAAGTCACTCATTCTATAACCTTATGCTTCACAAAACATCTGAGGCATTAAATTATTCCCTTGCAATGTTATGCTTTTGCCTATCCTTATTTCCTAAATGATTTGTAAGGATTAGTGTGTTAATAGCAGTGTGAGAATTTTTTTAAAGGGGAGACAATAATATTTTGCATTAAATTATCAATGCAATCCACATTTTGGTGATTTTACTTAAATCAAGAGATCCTTGATCTAATATACTCACTTGTGAAAGTATGGAGAGCCCAAAATCTTTCTAGGAATTCTGCTGTAAACAATTGTGCCGTTTATTGTGAAATATATGAGTCTATATATTAAGAAGAAGAAGAATGCATTTCTGTGTCTTTTGATGAGATTTGTCATCTGTCTGTTATGTGCAGGTGCAGTTCTTTGTTCCCAGAATTTTATGCATTTAGCTGTGATTCATTTGAAATTGTTTCACCATATTTTGATTGATCTGCAGACAGAATAAAAATTCTTTTGAGACAAATATATCATTCCCATATTAAACTGCAATCTTTTTCAAAAGGTGCTGTTTTTCTATTAACATTTTGAAGCAACAGACTAAGCTCCTTAATTTGTTGTAGTGCTGACAAACTATTGCATTCATCCTTTTTCACATAGTAAAACTCAAGTTGTTACATGAAGATGTGACAACAGTACCTTGGACAAGTTTTTTTTTTTCCAAATTTGCAACAAAGGTGTATGTGTGTGTATACACACACACAGAGAGAGAAGGAAAAATGAACTGCTATGTGTTTCTTTGAAAGAAAAAAGCCTATTAACAATGACACACCAGAGGGTGTGTTGTCTTGATCTTCTGTGTGGGCCTGATCCAAAGCCTTTTGAAGTCAATGGACTTTGACTGGGGTTTGGATCGCCATTCTCTCTGCTTTTACTCTCATTATTCACTTTGATTTGGGCAAACTACTTCCTCTTCCCCAACTCAGATCTGTTTTGTAGCTGCTGCCAATAAGGGAAGAGGGAAAAATCTTCATGTTAAAATGTCATTCTACCATAATCTCTCCAGAGAAGATATTTTGTTATGATCAGGTGCCCGGGCTAGGCAACTGCCTAGCTCTCCTAGACTCATGGGCCGCCCCTGGTTGCAAGGTTAGGAGCACACAAGGCTTGTCCAGGGTGCCTGCAGTTTTAAGAGTTGCAGGAGACAGGAACTATGGAGTTGTGATTACTGTGGATGGAGTGTCCACCAGGACACCTGTGTTATTTCCTGTTGGTGTCTTCTTTCAAAAAAAAGGCTCTTCCATGTCCACACGTGCCTTTTTCAGAAAGAGCTTTAGAAAGAAGTTTACCGCTGTTGGAAAAAACCCTCCATTCTTTTGACTTACTGTCGAAAGAACGCAATAGCAGTGTGGACGTTAAGTGTAGTTTTTCTGGAAAAACGCTGCAGAGTAGACAAACCTATATACAGACCAGTATGCAGAAGTATGTTTTTTCTCCCAGTGTTTTATAAGACTGTTCTTGCTTTAGATGACAATGAAGTGGTTGCAAATATAGAATTCTAAATTGGGAATGGATGAAATGGCAAAATCCTCTATGAAATTTTGCCCCGAACTCTGCATTGCTGGTTCAAATCCAGTCCTAATTGGGCGTAACCAAAATATCATTAGGGGGCTCTTGATTAGTTTATATGAAATGAACTGCTGGCCTCAGCTCAGTTCCTCTGAGGCACATGTACACCTCACAATGTGTAATATGACTTACAGTCTTAGTAGAGCACAGTGAGTGAGTGGGCATGGAGATTGGGCTTTCCCTCCAGGTTAGAAATGAAGCATATTGGTTGGCAGTATAAGGAAATTTTCAGTGTCACTTTCCAATATATAGCTGGTTTTGAATAAACAGAAAATGGTGGTTGTCAGTACTCTGAATCCAGCACCTTTCATAAACACAGCATTCACTTAATTTATGAAAAGTTTTCAGACAAGATCTAAATCAGAATCTTTTCAGAGGTTTAAGCATCTTCATTCAAGTGTCTTTCCATATTTTTTTGGTGTTGTGACTAATGTTTGAACTTCCTGCTTCTAGTTCAGAAGACAGGAAGACAGGAAGCAAAATATTGTATCACTGACAAGAAAATCCTCTTGTGATCATTCCAGTCTCAGCAGAAATGGTTAGTTCCAGAAACTTCAGAAATTCTCCTGCCCAAATTTCTAGACTTTAAGCATCTGATCTTGATCCAATCTGAATGGAAATTCTGAACCTGTGGAATTCTTCTGAATTCTCGCCTATTATTATTCTGAATATTGGTAATACTTAATAAGTGTGGACTGCTATATTATAGGATACATGAAATCACATTTAGCTAAATGACTACTATTTATAGTATTTAATCTGCTGAGAGAATGTTTTTGAATAAAATACATATGCAGTATTTTACATCTGTCAGTTTCTTTATATTTTCTTGACAGAGTACTCTTTGGATTGTTCTTTACCAATTCATGTTGCACTTCTTTTAAGCTTCACATATGCAGAAGAGGAATTCATTTCTTCCTACCCCATCCTTTATTATTATCTGATTAATATGAAAATCCACCCTTTGGAATCTCTTACATGGAATTTTTACTTTGAGTATTAATACGCGTGTGCTTGCATGCATATTCATTCTCCACATTCATTTTAAGTCACAATACAAATGATAATTTTTCTAGGGTATGATTTTTTTTCTTCCTGTCTTTCTATAATCTTTATCGGTTGTTATTTACTTACTGTCATGGAGAGTTCTGATATATATATTTCCTTTTACTAGTGGAACATTGGAGCTAAATATTTTTATTGTGGATCAATTGACCTTTGGTAAGAAGAAAATACTTACTTGAGCAGTTTAAAATTCTTGTTTTATTTTCCTTCTCTTTTTCATATAAAATATCACCTTTGATTAATAACAAACATATGCAGGCTTTAGTCCTCTTATCAGGATGTCAGCGGTAATTGGAATCCATATCCATACCCAGCTTTGCAATCATGCTGCAAAAGGCCAATAAATTCCTGCTGAGTGTGTTACTTGTTAAATTTAGTGCATTGCATTCAGGGTAATGAATAAAAGCAGTGGGCTGTTACTGTCTGGTTGGCAGAGAAGGAGTAAGAATAGACAGACTCCCCAGAGGCCCCAAGCAGGCTTAAAACTGTGATAGACAGAAGCAAGGGACTCCCTAAGCATCACAGTTCAGTTTGTCTCCTTTAATTTCCTTTTCTACCAAGACTTTGGAGGAAATGGAGGAAGGTGAGGTAATCTCCTATGTTAATGCACCATTTGTATATACCAATATTCCCTGCTATAGGCTTTCTTAAAGGCAAATGTGCTTAAAAGCAATATATTTATGTAAATCAATTAACTGATGACAGCTTTGACTATGCTTGGTGGAGGGGGGAGACATTTAAACATGTATGCTGTTTAATTTAATTACAAACACTTAAAATATATAGACACAATTATCTGCACATTCTATTAACCCTGTGTTGATTTATTAGTTGGTAGCAAAAATATCAACCCTTTAGGTATTTTTATTGGTTATGTAAATTTTTGTTTAATATAGAAGTAGATATGTGTCTTAATTAAGATTTAAAAAATTGTATACTTAAATACTGAATTCAGTTTTTGTGTGTGTCTTACTATATAATATAAAATACATTAAAATAATGAACATTGATTAAATAATGCCATGGAGTTGTCTTCTTTCGAATGTCATGTTCAATGCTATATTTCTTCATCATAGTTGGATGTCCAAGCTCTCTAGCCAGTGAACAGCATCACTGGTTAGATTGTGGATATCCTCCAGTGAGCCAGTGAATTTTCATTTGGGCATTCCACAAGAATGTGATGCATAGTTTGCCAACTGCCACAATCACAAAGTGGAGATGGCAACAAATTCCACATATGCAGTAGTTAACTGCACCTGCCCTGACCAGTCCTAAGCCTGTTTAGGATACACCACAGTCTCTAGGGAAGATTGAAGCCTTTCTGCCCAGTGGTGGGATCCGACACAAGATGTTTGTTTGGGACGTCTACTTGCTGCCATTTAGCTCACCATAGTGCCTTGACATTGGCCATGACTTCCTTTGCTCGCTGCCAGGGAGGCTTATGGGATTTTAGATGTGATGTTGGTGGCTGATCAAAGTATTTGATTGGTATTTGATGACAGCCTTCCCATGGCGCTACTGTTACATGTTTCTTGGCCTTGTGCTATTAGCACTATCCAACTGACATAATTGATGTCATCGACTAGTCACCAAACAACTAACACTCGTCCTCCCAGTTCGTTAAACACTATAAATAAATCCCATGGAATAAATTAATGTGATATAATTGGAGTCTCAGGGTATGTCTACATAGCAACATTATTTTGAAATAACTTAGTCCACGTCTACACAGCAGGCAGTTATTTTGAAATAATGTTGAAATACTGTCAAGCTGAAGGACTTCCTACTCTGACTCCTGTAACCCTCATTGTACAAGGAGTAAGGGAAGGCAGAAGAAGAGTGCTCTATTTCAAACTAAGTGCTGTGTAGACACTCCAAATTTCAAAACAAGCTATTTGAAATAAGCTACACAATGGACGTAGCTCAATTTGCATAGCTTATTTCAAGTTAAGCCCTGCTGTGTAAATGCACCCTCAATGAAAATATCCACAAAATAGTTTTGACAATACTTGAATGATTTTTGTTTACTTCTGTAATATTTTTGATATAATTTCTTCATATCTTTTGGTTTCTGAATGGCTACGTCTACACTGGCCCCTTTTCCGAAAGGGGCATGCTAATTTCACAGGTCGTAATAGGGAAATCCACGGGGGATTTAAATATCCCCCGCGGCATTTAAATAAAAATGTCCGCCGCTTTTTTCCGGCTTTTAGAAAAGCCGGAAAAGAGCGTCTACACTGGCCCCGATCCTCCGGAAAAAAGCCCTTTTCTGGAGGATCTCTTATTCCTACTTCAAAGTTTGTTTAATATAGAAGTAGATATGTGTCTACTTCAAAGTAGGAATAAGAGATCCTCCGGAAAAGGGCTTTTTTCCGGAGGATCGGGGCCAGTGTAGACGCTCTTTTCCGGCTTTTCTAAAAGCCGGAAAAAAGCGGCGGACATTTTTATTTAAATGCCGCGGGGGATATTTAAATCCCCCGCGGATTTCCCTATTACGACCTGTGAAATTAGCATGCCCCTTTCGGAAAAGGGGCCAGTGTAGACGAGCCCAAGATGTTTGAGTGTGTGTCCAACCAATCCCCAGAAAAAAAAGAAAGTAAGAGTAAAGCTGTAGAAAGATGTGGTCTTATATTTAAACTTCTGCCCTCAATCATACAATGCCTATAGGCTTTGTCTATACTGCAGGGTTTTTGCGCAAGAAGCCTTTTGCGGAAGAGATGTGCTTTTGCACAAGAGAGCATCCATACTGCATGGATAATCTTGCTCAAGAAAGCTCTGATGTCCATTCACAGAATGGCCATCAGAGCACCTGTGCTTTTTGACGATAGGAGTTTCATGCCTTTTTGCACAAGAGCTGTAACACAAAAAGGAGTTATTCCTTGCGGGGAGAAGAATAACTCTACTGGCAAAAACCCTCTGTTCTGCCAATTTACTTGTGCAAAAAGGCGCTTGAGTTGTGGATGCTCCACAGGTTTTTGCGCAAAAACAAATGTTTTTGCGCAAAAACCTTGTAGTATGGATGTAGCCACACAGACCAACTACGTCATTCAGTCCTCTAAGCCAGAGACATCTAACAGCTGGGCTGTAGATTGCCTTTGCATGTATATGTGGATTGGATTTCTCATGTAACTGGTTTATCATCAAGTGAACCAGAAACAAGCAAGCAACCAAAAAATTGTAGCATCAAATCCTGACCCTATTGAAGTCAATGGAAAAATTCACATCAATTTCAATTTGGCCAGAATTTTATCTATAGTGAAGGGATTCTACTGAAGTTCTTTCTAGATTTCAAGTGAAGAGGGCCTAACTCTTCTTTAGAGTGTTCAGTTGGAGAAGGAACATGCTCTTACATGGAGATTTTCAAAGGCATCCAGGTGAATGAGTCACCTGTTATTAAATCCAACCTCTATCCCCAAATTATAGCCATTCTACCATTTCTTTCACAGTAAAAATCCCTTTCCCTCACATAAAGTAACATAATTAGAAGCAGACACTTCCAGCTAATAATATACTGTTCACAGCATGGCTTTAGCTTCATTTAAGGCCTTTTTCATGGCCTCTATCATGGTTTCACAGTCAGCTAAGTGGCTACTTTACCTTCCAATATAAAATCCGTGCCTTCTTTGTCTCTGTAAAATCAAATAGGTCTGATATTCTAGTAAAAGAACATGATCTGGAATTATAGAGTGGAACAGGCAGGAGGAAGAACTGAGTTGCATTATTGGCTGTATAGTGCAAACTTTCATGAGTCACGTCGGGAAACATATTTAAACATGTCTTCTGATTTGGGGCATCATCCTGTAATCTGTGCCTGTTTTTCCTCCTTGATTTTGTAACTGAGAAGAATCAGGTGATGACAGAACTGAGTAATAGTGGTTAAAGGAGAGCTAGAAGGTTTTCTCTGATAGCTTGGGGAGGATGTGCCCTAGAGATGGGTGGTGGAGAAGGTCTGGGAGGACGAAGCTGTAGAAACTATTATAATTAGCCTGCTGTCTTATTCCGGCTACTCCATAAATCTCTAATTCAAGATCCAACCATCCAAGAATTCCATAATCTCTAGTCTAGTCTAGGATATGGGAAAGGGAAGTTCTGCTCGAGGTCAGAGGGAGGACCTACAACAAAGAGGAGGAAGGTTTGACTTGTGTTTTCTATTTGCTCTTTTGTTGGCCCGGAAAAGGGAGGATATAGGATTTGCTGGAGGGCAAGTCATCCTTCCACTAAAAAGATCAGCAACAAAAGCTTCCAACCCATATCAAACTCCCCAACCCTTTGCATACCCTCCTTCCACAATGTTTGAGTGGAAAGATGGGTCTTGCATCATGTTTGGAAGGTTAACAGATACAGGCTCTTGGACTGTTGTAGCAGTAAAGCATAAAGCCCTGGTCTACCCTAGGGAGTTATTTTGAAACAACTCCCCTTATTTTGAAATAACAAGTGGCGCATCCACACCTGCTATTTCAAAATTATAACTCCTGCTTTCCACAAGGAATAACGTTTACTTCAATATAGTTATTTTGAAATAGTGATAGTGTGGATGCTCCACTGCTGCAATTTCAAAATAACTACTCCCCAGAGTCATTCAAAGCAATTACTCCATAGTGCTTCCTGGGGCTCTGTTAAGGAGAACTTGTTCACATTAAGGCAGCCTTCCTCAGACTAATTTCAAGACTTCCATGTAGTGTGGACATGTTATTTTGAAATTATTATTTTGGGAGTTATTATTTTGAAATAAGTTATTTCAAAATAACTTCCTAGTGTAGACATGGCCAAAAGAGCAATCTCAAGTAACAAAGTGCCAAACCATTTAGGGCTTTAAAGATTAAAAACAAAACTTAAAACTTGATTGTGATTGTTACACCTTTGTTTTTGTCTAAGGCAAGCAGCTATCTGTGTATAATTCTTCCTAAACACTGTGGTGGTGAGTATGCTGAAGGAATGTACTTCTCTGTATAGGTTACATCGTCACATTTTTCATGGATGACCAGTACAAAATTAGCCTCTCCTTTTAGTGATACATTCAGGACTCCTAATCAAAAGCCTGAACCTGCATAATGCATGAGTACATACTATCTGTAGCTCTTAAGTCAGTGGTAGATTGGGATGAAATAAGCGAACTAAGCAGTTGCTCTCACAAAGCTGTTGGCATGCACATTGAAAAATCTGCCTTGGTCTCTGTGAATGAAAGTGATCTTCATTTGCTTAAGTGAGGAATAGTCTGTGAAGAACTCATCATTTCTTGTTTCTAAACCACATCACTAGTATTGGAGACTTTTCTTAGAGCTAGCTGAACATGATTTCTTGTAGCAGGCAATGAGTGACAGCAATTTGTATACTAAATCACTGTGAAACCGAAATTCTTCAATGTAATTCTGCCTAGATAATGCACATGCTTAATTTTTACTCATTAATACATTCATTAGAATAATGTTGTATGTGGATAGAAAAATTATCGTGAGCCCCATACGTAAGTTTGAAGTAGAAGAAGTTGATGAGCTTTGGTTCCTTGTTGCCCAAAGACCATTTATGGTAGGAAATATCCTGATGCGGTTGGCTAAAGCTCAGAAGAACTTTTTTGGCTTGAATCTCTTTCTTCTGTCCAAGAATCTTTCTCAAAGAGGGGAATAATATAAGACTGGCACATCATTCTTGGCAAAGCAAGCTTTTGCTCTTTTGCAAGGGCTCTATAATCTTTCCTTGTCATAGTGGGGGAACTAAGTTATGTTATTGCTTGGTTGTGAGGAAACCATTGATGTAGATTATTTATTTTTCTTTTCAAATGTAGACTGTTGGCTGAGATATCCATGCTACTGAGATGTTTGAAAGAAGCTACCCCCTGCCTGGAGCATGAAAAATACATCTTGACAAATATCTAATGTGCCTATCAATCATCAGTTTCCTGATCTACCTTGCAGATATTGTGCCAAAAATAATTTGGGTATCCTGATACTTTGAGTTGTGTTAACATTTTCTCAGTTGTAGAACTGGATACATTCCCATACCTCACATAACCTTACAAGCCAAACATTTTTCCTTTTTTTCTTGATGAAAATGTCAAAAGTAATGATTTCCACTGCTGATAAAGTCTAAATGTCATTTTAACTTCCTCTGAGGCAGCAACTTTAGTCAGCAAAACCTCAATTTTGGCATTGCAATTGAAGGCTCAGCTGTGTAGCTAAAGATTATACGTTAGCTGTTCTTCAGGTATGATCCAGGAGCTCCAGGTAGTCTGCAAGCACTTGCTAGTACTCCAGAGATAGCGATTGGGTCACAGGTTGCAGGCTATCCTCCATACTTCTGGCATCTAAATCTCAAGGAAAGAGAAATAAAATTACATTAAATCTAACCCTAGTACACAGTTGCCATGTGATCTCAACTGAGACAAGGGTTGGTCCATGAGTTAGTTTCTCCTTTAAGGTGTGTGCCACTCTTCACTGATGTCTAAGAGCCCTTGCCCTGCTAATAGAGAAAAGATTGATGCTCTCATTCTGTAGACATCTAAGCACAGCATTTTTGTGCCACAGTACTCCTGGACTCAGTGTCTTTGACTCCACCATGAGTTGGGACCTTACATGATGCTCAGGAGAAGGATGCTCAGAGAAGTGAGTATTAGGCTATGTCTATACTACAGCCTATGTTGGCAAAATGTACGTGCCTTAAGTTTGTGAATAAACCACCTTCCCCCACCCCAGCAGTATAGGTTACACTGACATAAGTGCTTGCATGCACAGTGCTATGTCGGTGGGAGAACTTCTGATGCCAACATAGCTTATGCTACTTGAAGCCATGGCTTTTTTATCCTGATGGGAGATCTCTCTTGTTGCCATAGAGCATCCTTACCATATGTACTGCAATGTCACAACTGCATTGCTACTGTTGTGTTGCTGCAGTGCTGTATGTGAAGACATGACCTTAGTCTTTTAATTAAAATTGACCTCCACATGATCATACTTTAAAGAAAGCATCAATGAAATGAATAAGTTCTACAGGTATGCTAGTCTGGAAGTTTGAGAGGGCAGAATTTCAAATATAGTATGGGAACTAATGAGAGTGTCTATCCCTGAGCAAGTGAGTGTGTATGTGTGCGTGTGTTCATGGGTGTGTGTTTGAGCACAAGTGCATGTGCACAGAGAATGGAAGGAACATCGGAGGTCAGCAGGTTTGAGCAGGGAGGGAAGAATGGAGTCAGAGAGGTGAATATGAGGGGTGAAAATAAAAGATCGACAGACTAAAACATGGAGAATATGAATGAGCAAAGCAATGGAGATAGTACTGGGTTTTGGTTCTATGGCCTTGTGATTAGTGTCCTTTTATCCAATAGACAATACCCAGATTTGATTCACTCCCTGAGCCAGTTCTACAGAGACCCATTGGAGCAAAGTTAAGAGCAGTGCTGAAGTGCATCACTCAGTGTATCTTAAGGAAAAAATGAGAAAGACAGAATACATATTAAGGCTTTATCAGATGGAGCATAGTGACTCACTCTAACACTTTGCATCTATGAAATAAAATGGCAGCTCCCTCTTCAGCAGGTAGAATCCTTTTATCTGTAAAGGTTCAGCACGTGGAAAATTGAATGGCACACTTCCTTTTCAAAGGCCTAGTTATACATACACCACATACCTCACCAGTAAATTAAAAACCAACCTTCTGAAAAAGCCTATTCCTATGAGAGGTTTCCATTTACAGTGTGGTGAAGATGGGCATTGAGCAGCTTCTTATCTATTGCTTCCTCCTCTGCCCCCAGGATTAAACTTCGACAGTGCGGTTTTCATTTATTTTGCATTAACTTAGTGTGGAACTTTGAATCTAAGTCATTCTTCATTAAACACAGTGCTGACAGGTAATCTCAGAGGGAGCAGTTTTTGTGGCAGGGTCCTCCTTTGACAAATAACTAGTGTTTTTAAGTACAGGTATATACTGTAGGGTGACATTCAAACTTCCCCTCATCATCATGCAATTGCTTCTTGTCTGCTTTCTCTTGGGACTTCTGGCCATTCAGTCATATAAACGTGGACCTAATGAACTCCTCCCACTATGGCTTATATTGAGTCAGCATGGAGCCCAGTTTTTCAGTGCAGCTGCTCGATACATGGACCTTTCATATGCAGGGGTACTGCAATGCTAAGAGCCTTGTGTCCTTTAATCCTCCTTCCAGTGGAAGAATTGCAACTCTGATGCATATTCTGAAACACATTCAGTGGAAGTTGGTTTGTCTACATGATCCGGAATCCAAGGCATTACACAATTTTATTGCTGGCTTGAATATGGCAGTATTTATGGCAGAAAAAAATTATAAATGTTATGACAAGAATATCCTTGCCTAATATCTTAGTGGAAGAACAGTGTGTAGTGAGAGCATTTAGCTCAATTTGTCGAGCACCAATTTGCTGTTCCAACTGATGCTTTGCTTTTATTTTCAAGAGGCACAAGTGTGTGGCGGGTGGCATACTTTGGTAATATAAAAACCGAACCGAGGCAATCGATGCCTATGAAATGGAATTAAATATATTTGATATAAGTTACATTCCAGCTGTATGTACATCTATACCATTTTTGTGTGCTTGAATAATCTGGCTTCAGAATTTCTGTAAGGGACTTCCTGTTGAAGATAGTCTTTTTATTATGTAATTTCCGAGGAAATGGTTAATTTTTTAAACAATTCTCCTGAGTTCCTCCCTGAGATTACTGCAACCACACATCTCAGTCTGGTCTCTTCTGAAGAGACAATCAACCTACAATAATTTCTCATGTTCTACCTCCTGGTAGCAAGAGCTAAACAACATCTAAACTTATCAAAGATCTGGGACTAAAACAATCATAAGAAAAAGGAAGTACAGTATGCATCCATCACTAGATTGAACAAATCTTGATTTCAAGCTATTCTTGGTGAGAGAAAACAAATTACAGGAGTAGCAAATGGCATACATTTTTTGTCCCAGTAATACATTCATCCTTCACTGGCCATGCACTAAGCAATCAAAGGTTGTGTGAGGACAGCTGGTGAAGTGGAGCAGCAGTTAAAGTCATACTGTACATATTTTTTATACTCCAGCAGTAGAAAAATGCATGCTGCTGTTCGTTAGGTCTTCATACACATTACTTGTTTTGTTTGTGACAGGGCTTTTTTAACAAATGCATTTTCTTCAACCTCCCTTCTCTCTATGCATATGAATAAATAAATAAATTGGCACTTTCTGAACACTAATTATTCTTTTCTCCTCTAGCACTTTGCAATGGATAGCAAGTATCATTATCTACAGCAAGCAGATGGGAAACTGAATTACTGAGAAGTTAAATGACTTGCCTGAGGATACACACAAAAAGTAAGTGGTAGAGCTGGGACAAGAATCCATATCCCTTGATTCCAAGCCCAGGGTACCCTTCCATGGACACTGCTACATCCCTGACAATAAGAAACAAATGTAAAGTAAGCAGGCGGTGGAACCATGGAGTTCTATCTCCTGTGGTAAAAGTCCCTTGTCGCTATAGCTTTGGTACGTGAGGCTCAACCACAGCTCCCCCTTTTATTGGACAGGTGAGGGAATAGCTCCACCTTCTGTTGCAATACACTTTAAACACCAGTGACAAGGTTAGCACCTTAGCATTTTCAGAAGTTCCCAGGTAAAGGAACTAGTGTCTGCTGCATTTCTTAAAGAAACAAATAAGATGTCACAATGATGAGCCCCTCCTCCATAACTATCTAGATTGTTCCTGTAAGAATGAACAAGGCTCAGTCAAAAGCAATAGGAAAAGGAAATGAGACAAGATAATCCAGCTTTGCCCAGGTTAAGTCACGAGTATCACAGGCCCATGCCCATGGCCCCAACTCCTGGACTCACAAGAGATCTCATTTTAAAAATGTTGCTAGCCCTCACATATGCAAAAAAGGCTTGAAAATATGATCTGAGTTTAATTCATGCAGCTTGAAACAATAGCACCAAGAATGGTGACCTGTACCACTGATCTTAACTCTAAAACCTGCTGCCATTCCAAGGAGGGGTTTAGAATTTCAGATTGCTTTATAGTGTTCCAGAGTCTGTGTTTGGTGAAGAGAAGAAAGCAAATGTCTGAACCACTCAATATTGACTGGTTCACTGTTGGGAAACAGCAACTCTTAACAGGCCTGACAAATTCAGCACATCACTTTTAGAGTATTTAATCCATCAGTGATGCCATGAGAAGGCTCTAATTTTGACATGTAATACTGATCCTCGTACTTATTGTGAGATGTTGATATGAGCGATATATAAGGAGGTGTATGTATGTGTGTGTACGTATGTATATATAATAAAAGGTTTTAACGTATGTCACCAACCAAAGAAAAACACAGGTTTCTTCCATCCAGGATATAAGATGTATATCCATGTCAAAATGTGAATAAAGTATCATAAGTCCACCGAACGAAATACCCAGTTAGTTACACAGTCAACTGGAAAGAAGCATACCAGAGAATGAGATACAGGATGGCCTACTGACTATGAGGTACAAACAATGAACTATGGGGGCTCTAAGGAGAAGACACCACTTTCTCCTGCATCTGAGGAAATAATTTGACAGTGCAATTGTAGTCATGAAAATGGGAGCCCAACCTGGCCTGGTTATAAACTCTGTGAGAGTGCATTTACACTGCACAGAAGGTATCCCAAAATAGCTGTTCCATGTCTTTTGAGCACGCCTATTATGTCAAATTATAATAGGCTTGGTATTCCAACATCCTTATAAACCTCATTCCATGAGGAGTAAGGGACGTTTCAGAATACCAAGTTATTTTGAAATAAGTGCTGTGTAGCAAGTATCAAATTTTGATATAAGCTATTTCGAAATAACCTCGAAATAAGTTATGCAATTTGCATATCTGAAATTGCATATCTTATTTCAACCTATGGTGCAGTATAGACACATACTAAAAGGACTTATGTCTGAGATAGTTTTCCTTAGGCAGGAGATTAACCTGGTAAATTAAATTTAATCTCTAGAAACCATGTTACAATTTTGTTTTACATCTAACCTTTCTGTTTCTATTATTCTTTGGGTCTTTTAACCTTTGATAGAAAACTGATGATTTCAGTTCACTGCAGATAGAACTGAATGCTGTGATACTGAACGAAGAACTGACTTTGAGTTGAATTGTTCTAGCTAATGTGCACGCCATTCCCTTGGGGATAGCAAAGGATTATTCAGTGGAGAAGGGGCTCCACACTGCAGGGGAAATGTTAAAAGCAGGTTGAGGCCTGAGATAATCCTATGGTTACCCTGCAAAGCAAAGTAATAGTGGGCATAGCCCATGGGAAATTGGGCAGCTAACTGTCTACTGGAATGGCATCCAGTTAAGCACAGAGAAGTCTTTCTCTTTCATTGGAAGCTGGGAGTCATAAGGTGATTCTGAATTCTAAGTACCCTAAGCCCTGTCCCATGCTGTTAAGATCTGAGGGTATGTCTACACTAGCTCGGTAGTTCAAGCTAGGTAGGCAAATGAAGGCCGGGATTTAAATATCCCGGGCTTCATTTGCATCTTCCCGGGTGCTGCCATTTTTAAATCCCCCT
This sequence comes from Pelodiscus sinensis, assembly GCF_049634645.1. Classification (NCBI taxonomy): domain Eukaryota; kingdom Metazoa; phylum Chordata; order Testudines; family Trionychidae; genus Pelodiscus; species Pelodiscus sinensis. The sequence goes on from NC_134711.1 coordinate 173,091,836, forward strand.
TAGTCCGAACTCCGTGCCCGCAAATCTCTAATTTGAATCTCTAATTTGAACTACCGGTACACCTCGTTCCACGAGTAACTACCGAGCTAATGTAGACATACCCTGACTGGGTCAAAATAACTCTGAGGCTGTTCATTATCTTAAGTTTCATCGATATGTGCTAGAAATCAGGAGCCAGAAATCAAACCCATCTCTCAACTTGAGTAAAATCAAAGGGCATGTTATTCTGAATTAATAAGGCAAGTGTTCACACTACCAAGCCTGTGCATGGAACTGAAGGTGATGGTGTCTTTTTCAGAAGTACTGGTTGTAGTCTAGATGCTCTTTTTCGAAAGAGGCTTGCAGTCTAGATGTAGCCATACAGAGCTCCGCTAACTTCAGTGGCCTTTTTTTCAGAGGTGCTCAGAGCTCACCTGACTACAGCCTGGAGAGGATCTGAACAGTATATTTTACTTTGGCTTCTGGATCTGGGAAAATAATTAGTTATTGTGAGGCGGAGGAGAAAATGATCTAAATTATAAGTATGTTGGTTGGGGTTTATTTCCAGCTTTAGGTGGTGATTCTACTTGTTGGGTTCTTCACTTCAATGAAACTGATTCCCTGCTCTCTAACACATCCCCTTACATTTTAAAATGCTTCTTCACCAGCTCCCAGTGCAGCCTGGATGGTGCAAACATAACAACAAGTGGCATTTCCTTGTTATGCCTTCTGAGTGCTCATTTGCTGAGGCTTTCTAATACTCACTGGAAAATGTTTCTCATGTGTTTTGGAATAAATTACTTTGCCAGAGAAGTGAAGAGTTGGTTTTCAGTCCATATTATCAAAAGTGCCTTCTGAACAACTTAACCTTGAAAAAACAAATGTAGAGGCAGAAATATGGGGCAGTAAGTTAAACAGTGAAACAAGATTTCACGCTTGAATGTAAATATATTATTCACACATACGCATATACACATTCAACTGGTGTCACAATTGCCTCTGTTAACAATACGGAGAGGATGACGTGACCCTTTCGTATCCTTGATGGTGAAAGTGACTCAAGTATCAAGTTCCAAACATACTTGCTTCTCCTCACATCTATGATAGTATGAAAATAGCATCTGAGGTTTTGGCTTCAAAACCCTCTAACTTGGAACACCCATGGGGATGATGTTAGAAATTTCAAATCTGTGCTAAACCTTCCCACAATGCTTTGCTTCAAAGGCCCTGTTTTTAAGTAAAGAGCAGAGCCACGACCATTTGTAAAAACCTGCCTGAAGACCAATTTCCTTTGCTTAAACAACAACGGCCTCCTCTCACAAACTTGTGAGTCTAGGGAGATATTAATTAAACTAAGTCAAAAGGAGAAATCTAAACAGAGAGCAAAGACCGAGACGTTGAACATTTAAACATGGTGGCTACGTCTACACTGGCCCCTTTTCCGGAAGGGGCATGTAAATTTCAGCAGTCGTCGTAGGGAAATCCGCGGGGGATTTAAATATCCCCCGCGGCATTTAAATAAAAATGTCCGCCGCTTTTTTCCGGCTTTTAAAAAAGCCGGAAAAGAGCGTCTAGACTGGCCCCGATCCTCCGGAAAAAGTGCCCTTTTCCGGAGGCTCTTATTCTTACTTCAAAGTAAGAATAAGAGCCTCCGGAAAAGGACACTTTTTCCGGAGGATCGGGGCCAGTCTAGACGCTCTTTTCCGGCTTTTTTAAAAGCCGGAAAAAAGCGGCGGACATTTTTATTTAAATGCCGCGGGGGATATTTAAATCCCCCGCGGATTTCCCTACGACGACTGCTGAAATTTACATGCCCCTTCCGGAAAAGGGGCCAGTGTAGACATAGCCGGCTAGTTAAAAATAAGCCTTTCATTTGGTGCTTGTGAACTCTTTCCCCCAAATGCCCTTGCACTCAGATAAAACTATTGAATTTCCAAATATAAATAGATAACTATTGGCAGCTCTCGGACTTGCTTTTTTTATCCTCATCCTAATGGGTGAGCAGCATTGACTCTGTGAAATTTTCTTAGAGAGCCCAGAGGGACTTGCACAGCAGCTTGTTGCAGAAAGTTAAGAAGAAAGGGCCTGTATATTCATCTTGAAACAGAATTGATTTTTCTTGCTACAAAGGCCTTGCTCCTGTTCTTATGGAAGTCTTCTGGAAATTTCCCATTGATTCCAGAGAGGTCAGGCTTGGGCCCTAATGTAACATCCTGCTCACGTTTGCTCCAGGGCCCTTGCTTAGGAAACCAGCCCAATTCAGTAAAGGACTTAGGCACATGTTTGCCTTTAAACATGTGGATAAGTGTTTTGCTCACCTGTGCCCTGAGTAGAGGGGATAAACTGTTTACTATATTTCAAAGATGCTCTTTTTAAAAAATGCATTTCAGCCACTGGATAGCAAAATTAATACGGTCAATAAGAGAGTGGAGCATGCAGGAATCCTCAGTCATCATTTAATATTGATTATATCCTCAGGTACTTACTTGAAGTATTTCGGTCAATCCTAACAGAAAACAGACCCCTCAGAAGACTTAAGAAGGGCATAAGCTGTGGGCAACCCTTATTAATTGAGGTTGTGGGTGCTTGTTGTTAGAGCTGACTGTTCTAACAAGGGGGTGGACTTGGCCAAGGCAGAGGGATAATGTCAGAGTATCCCTCAGAAATCCTCTACTGAATAAAATAAGGCAGATCTTCTGTGGTGGACGTTCCAGAAGAGAGTCCTGCCCTCCTACGGTGATGCATCCTTGTGGCAGCCTTGCTACATGGTAAGTTCATTGGGGGATGGGATCTGCTCCACGGGCCTCTGTAGGGGTGGGAGCTGATCCATACTCCTGGAAGGGGTCAGGCCAAGGATGGAAGGGGAGTGGCTGAGGGCAACCAGCTCTTACTGCTGCCTAGAGCACGGTGCATCCCCCCACCACAGCCCTCAGTGTTGACCGGAGCATACGGCACTGCGCTCCAGCAGTCCACTGACACTGCTGTCTCTGGACCCTGGAGCAACTGCCCTCCTTTCCTCCTCATTCCCTGGTTGGTGGGCCTGGTCTGCTCTCCATTTTCTGTGGTGGTGAATCTGGCCCATTGGTTCAGGAAGCAAGGGTATGTCTACACTACAGCGCTAATTCGAACTAACTTAGTTCGAATTAGTTAATTCGAACTAAGCTAATTCGAACTAACGCATCCAGACTAAAAAACTAGTTTGAATTAGCGTTTTGCCAATTCGAACTAGCATGTCCACACAGAGTGGACCCTGAACAGGGGTTAAGGATGGCCGGAAGCAGTGCCGGCAGGGCATCAGATGAGGACTTAGAGCGTGGAGCTGCTGTCTCAGGCTAGCCGAGGGCTGTGCTTAAAGGGACCCGACCCCCACCCCGGACAGACAATTCTCAGGGGTGCCCCGCTTGAAAAGCAGTCCTGGCTTGGAGTGCCCGGAGTACCCACACTGGGCACATCACAGCACTCGGCCATCAGACCGGCTGCACTTGCCGCAGGCTGCCATCTGGAGAGAGGGAGCAATTGGGGGGCTGCAGGAGAGCTTCCACCCCCAGAAGCCCGCAGAGCCACCCCAGTCCTCCCCATCGGAAGCTTGTACCCCATTCCTCCCTCACCTCCTTCCACTTACCCCTCCCTAGCCCCCCTTCCTGATGTACAAAATAAAGGACAATTGTGTTAAAAAATAGAATCTCTCTTTATTGAACAAAACTGGGGGAGACTGGGAAAAGGAGGTGGGAGAGGGGAAGAGAGAGGGTGGGAGAGGGGAGGGCAACTACAATGATGCGGGGTTTGGAACAGGTCCCATATGAAGAGAGGCTAAAGAGACTGGGACTTTTCAGCTTAGAAAAGAGGAGATGGAGGGGGGGATATGATAGAGGTCTTTAAAAGCACGAGTGGGGTGGAGAGGGTGCATACAGAAAAGTTCTTCATTAGTTCCCATTATAGAAGGACTAGAGGACACCAAAGGAAAGGAATGGGTAGCAGGCTTCAATCTAATAACAGAAAGTTCTTCTTCACAAAGCAAATAGTCAACCTGTGGAACTCCTTGCTGCAGGAGGCTGTGAAGGCTAGAACTAGAACAGAGTTTAAAGAGAAGTGAGATCAATTCATGGAGGTTGGGTCCATGGAGTGGTATTAGCCAGGGGGTAGGAGTGGTGTCCCTGCCCGAAGTTTGTGGAAGGCTGGAGATGGATGGCACGAGACAAATGGCTTGGTCACTGTCTTCAATCCATCCCCTCCAGGGTCCCTAGTGTTGGCCGCTGTCGGCAGACAGGCTACTGGGCTAGATGGACCCTTGGTCTGACCCAGTACGGCCATTGTAGGCTCAGGGTCGGGGGTCTCAGTGGACCACCTTGATTTTCATGCAAACCTGCTCCTGGGTGGCCAGGCTGGCAGCTCTCCTGCCCTAGACGGCCACTTTCCTGTGCCTAGTGCGGAGGTCACGGATGAGGTCCACGATGTCTGCACTGTACCAGGCGGGTGCCCGCCACTTGCGGTCCTGGGCTCCCGGGAGCTGCCAGCCTGGTCCCGGGAAGAGGGGGAGGGCTGGGGGGCATCGGGTGGCTGGCTTGATCCGTGCCAGGTGCAGGGTCTGCTGGCTGGGTGCTGGCAGGCTTGCACCTGTCACGGGCATCGTAGTCAGCCCGTGCCCATTTAAGGGGTCCGGGGCCGGGAGGGGGGCAATAGAGTTTCCCTGGTGTTGGCCAGAGTGGCCACCAGGGAAAGCTGGGGAGGGCTAGCCTCCCAGTAGTTCGAATTAAGGGGCTACACAGCCCTTAATTCAAACTAGTTAGTTCGAACTAGGCTTAGTCCTCGTGGAATGAGGATTACCTAGTTCGAACTAAGCGCTCCGTTAGTTCGAATTAAGTTCGAACTAGCGGAGCGCTAGTGTAGCGCCTATCAAAGTTAATTCGAACTAACGTCCATTAGTTCGAATTAACTTTGTAGTGTAGACATACCCCAATTGTGTTAGCTTCAAAATAAGTGAGGCAACAAAAATAATGTCTAAGGGAAAGTTGTCTCCTGATGGATCCAAAACCGTATCCCCTATACAATACTCAGAGAGGAACCTTATTTGAGGTGTTGATAGTTCATAATGTCCATCAAATCAATACTTATCAAGGACACTTGTCACCTTTCAGGCCTCAGTCCTCTGAGAAGCTTAAAATATTCAGATATTGCCCCAGTCACAGACCATCACACAATAGTGTGGAACTCTTTTTTTCTTAAAAACAAAAGAACAAATGGGGACCATCTCAAGGTTAGATAGTTTCCTCTGTCAGTAAAGACAGCAAGAGAGATGTTACTTCCCTGAGGTTCTCCTCATGGACCTGACATCCACTTCTGATGATTCATCTGGAGATGGCTTTGCCCTAAAAGAATGAGTAGCAGATCCACCTGGTCAGTAGAGATCAGTGACTTCCCAAAAGCTCTGACTCCTCATGTCTTATCCTGCTCCCTTATATTACAAGGAACCCTCCATAGCCTCACCTGACCTTAAGAACTCCTCTTGAAGAAGGTTCCTCATGAAGGAAACTAGCATAGCAGGAAAGCTAATGCAACCTGTAGATTCTATTACCAGTGGGAAAACTAGTATCAGTGTAGAGCAAGTGGTGGTGGAAGAATGAAGAGGTTGGACATGAATAGCTTTGCTTGCAGGTCAGTTTCCACACCTGCAGCCAGATCCAATCTCAGTCCTGGGAATGGGACAGTTGATTCCTGCCCTTCTGTGTGAGGGCGTGTGTCCACTGTGTAAGGAAATTGGAAGTACAATGTGGTTTTAGGTAACTTAAAGTTCTTCAGTGTTTTTCTTGAAAGCATGCCACATTTCCAGAAGGGCTCAGCTAATCCAGTCATCTGAGGCAGAGTAGCCATTTACCCCCGTTATTTATATTCCCTCCATCCAGCATTGCTGTTAAGTCGAATGGCATTTTCATAGGATGGGATTTTTATTTTTCGGTGGTGTTTCCCTCAGCTTTGTCAGTGTGAAGTGAAGCAAGGAGACACAATGTGGAACAATGAAACAGCTACCAGCACAGTTAGGTGTGCAGTGGGGCTTGAGAATATGTTTCCTACTTGAAGTCTACCTAGGAAATATTTATTTCCTTTGTTTGTCTGCTTCACCTATCTCACAGCATGAAGAGCCATGCTTTGCCATACAGAAGAAACAAAAGGGACATGTAAGGAAATAACTGTTTAGGCTAAGCTATAGGATTTGATGTTTTAACTAGGGAAAAATACTTTTGAGAGAATAAAATTAAAACCTGAAAAACAAGACTCAGCAGCTCTGGATGATATTTTTAGCTTTGGGGAAGTTTAAGGCCAAACTGCAGATGGAACAATGAGACAAAAGGTTTGATGTTACTGTTGACATTGCTCCCCTTCTGGTGAAAATGAAGAAGACCTTAGAGGCATGTCACCCTCCCGTTCTGCAGTTTTCTGTAAATATTGGAAACCATGAAAATAGAACAATAACTGAAAAGCGAGCTACTGTCTATAAAATAACAGAGTCATTAAAAAATAGGTGGGAATGCTGTCTTACAATTCTGTTCTAACACATAAGAAATTGTTTCATCTGATTCTAAGTTGTAATCCTTACATCTTCTCCAGAGGAAAATGAAATATTTTAAAATGTCCCAGACTGTACCATGTGATAAAATTCATTTCCAGCCCCCAAATGGATAATCACTAGCATTCTATGAATGTCATCACAATAATGACTACGTATATCAAAGTATATAACCCTATTTCTACATAAAGCACCTCGGATGCTCAAATGGTTGTCAATTTAATTTTTTTCTGTAAAATTTGTTAAACTAGTTTCTACCAGTCTTGGCAGTTGCAAAACTTTAATGTAGATGACTGCCCATGAGCAAGCAGTGCAAATGACCAGTGTGTAATTTTATTTCTATCTACTTGTGCTGGGATTAGATGTTTACCATCCCACTCTATAGGAGTTTGGCTGGCTGGCAATCCTAGTTCTTCACCAGAAGGTGCCAAAAATTATCTTTGTTCCTGCATTTAGTTCTGTACATTGACATTATTCCGAAATAACATAGTCTGCGTCTACACTATAAGCAGTTATTTCGACATAATGTCAAAATAATATTGAGCTGGATGACGTCTTACTCCAACTTCTGTAACCCTCATTTTATGAGGAGTAAGAGAAGTCAGAGAAAGAGTGCTCTTTCTCGGACTTTCTGTCATATAGACAGCACCAAAAGCCGAATTAAGCTATTTTGACTTACACTACGCAATTGATGTAGCTCAAGTTGCGTAGCTTATTTTGACTTGAGCCCTGCTGTGTAGATGTACCCATACAGTATAAGGCTAGAAGAGATGATTGTAGTAATCTAGTCTGACCTCCTGTGTTTGGACTTTCCTGAATTGATTCCTGAATGAACTACTGGAGGATATTTTTTTAGAAAAATAAGTCTTATCTTGATTTGAACATTTCCAGTGACAGAGAATTCCCAACAATCCTTGGGGATTGTTTTAATGATTAATTGCTCTCCTTATTACAAATGGTTCTTTATTTCTAATCTGAATTTGCTTGCTTCAACTTGGTTTGTTCCTCTAACTTGGCAATCACAGGCTTCTTTCCAGCTACTTTTTTTTAACTGTAGAATCAACTCAGTCCTGTGCTAGCCTAGGACCAAGGAGAAAAATATTGTAAAAAAGACACCTTTGCCTTCTTTTTCCAGATCTGTATACAATAACCTTTAACAACTCCTTGTCTCTCTTAAGTCACCTCCTTGATAGCATAATCCATTTCTTATATGTGCCCACATGGTATGACCCATAGGTCTCAAAGGTCTTCAGTCGTCATGGGAACAACCTAACTACAGCCTTCCACTTGGAAGCCTTCTGAGGTTGACTTAACTAGGAAACATAGATTTCAGCTCCAGCATGAGCCTCCTAACTGTCTGGATGGTTAAACACTAGAATAAGTTGCCTAGGGAGGTTGTGGAATCTCCATCTCTGGAGATATTTAAGAGGAGGTTGGACAGACATCTATCAAGGATGGAGACAGTACTGGGTCCTGCCATGAGGACAGGAGACTGGACTCTATGACCTCTCGAGGTCCTTTCCAGTTGTAGTGTTATATGATTCTATCCCTGAGGTCTGATTGGCAGAATCCCAGAGCAACAGATTAGCCCATTGGCCTGACTTACAGCAGTAGCAGGAGCAGGAATCTGAACATCTGATTTCCACTCTGTTCCCTTAATACATCCACAGATGCTGGAACTAGGCCTTGCTCCTACTTCCCTGGAAGTTGTTGGAAATTTCCCATTGATTCTAGGGAAGTCAGGCTTGGGACCTGCACATACACACACCACAGCTTGAAATGATTTACATTCCATACAGGGTTTACAGTGTGTTTCAATGGCTCTCATTATACACATTATTCTGTCGCCCCTGCTGGCATCCTGATGTGGCTCAATTTCTGACCTCCGTTTTGTCTGCTTATGACCCTTGGGCATCCTGATCTGGCCTGATGTATGGGTCTGATCTGCAGTTTGTCTTTTTGTGCCCAAAATAGCCTGACCTTATTTTGTGCCCGAAGTAGCCTGACCTTGCAGATTCTGGTTACCAACTTGTGATTCTGATCTCCAGTTTGTCTCCCACTCTCCTCACCTAACTGGCTCCTGTCTTGTAATGCTGTACTATGGCTCTGAACTCTAGGACTGCTTGCTCATGACCTGGCTGTGACAGTGAACAAAGTTGTCTATTCTACAAAACATACAGAAATGTATATTGACATATCTAAGTTTATAACGGAATTGCCATGCTAAATATTAGATGGCTAACTCATTTCTTGGCTCTTCCAGTGGGGGAAAGCCTCATCTCTTGCAGAGGCATAAAAATACCATAATGTCCCTGGTCAAATTTTCAGTGCTATAAAATGAAGACAGAAATGCTTCCTGGCCCTTTTCTGTCTACACTATGATTCATGAGAGATGACTTGCAATTGAGTGTAGAATCAAACCTTTCAGATGTTTTACCACACATGCCTGCTCAACAATCTTTCATTTGTAAAGAAATTTCAATACACGTTTTAGGAAAGCTAAATCTCAGGAAGCGGATAACTAAGAAAACAAATTAATAATACAAGTAATAATGCAAGAATTAGGAAAACATTTAGGTGTTTTCCCTATGACAAGCAACAAATATGGCTTATAAAATTACTGAGCCCAGTAAATCTGTCTTACTGTGTATTTATATTATTTCCGAATTTATCAGAGTTATTGATTCAGTGGAAGGTCAGTAGCAGCAATATATTTATCCAAAGGCTCACAACAATATTCAGCCATTAAAGGAGCTCTTGTAGCTAGAGGTCTATTATCCTGCTGTGACTGCTCATTGACCCTTCCAGTAATTTTCAATATTCAAGGTTCAGTATTTTTGCTGTTTTAAACTTGTAAGAAAAAAACAACTGTTGAATGGGCTGGACTTAGAGTGCAGAAGTCTTTAGCTGGTTGACCTACTCTTCAGTAACCCATCCTGTAAAGATGCCTGAATTTTTCTTTTGAGAGATCCTTGGAATTAATTCCCAGAGCATTCAGGAGTTTCATCTTTGGCCACAGCAAGCTTCTGCTCTGAGAATCTGACTAACATGTCATACCGTCTTCATGAGTGGGGAAATTCCTGCACCTGCTTTCTATACTTATTCTAATTGCTTACCAGAGTTTACTCATAAGTCTCATGGGGCCCTTAGTAGGCCAAAGTCTTTGAGACACTACTACAAGGCTTGAAATCCTTGGATAGAAGCTCTTGTTCATTTGCTAGATTCGAAAGGCCTGAGCCAATTTAACTGCAGCCTCTTTAACCCAAAAGTTCTTTCTTTGTCTGTTGATCTCAGGAAAATCCAATTTGAACCAGGATATCTCTCTCTATATATCAATATCTATAGATATATGCCAACATTCCACAGGGGGTGGTACATCTCAATTACATGTAATCTCTAATCCGCAGTGGTGCCTAAACTCTTCACATACTTAATACAATATGTTCCCCAGATATATGGCATGTGGCTGCAATATTGGTCACATTATTATCTTGGTCATCAACAGGGACCGAACCCAGTGATCGCTATAGCTAAGAGCTCCCAATTCTGCAAAGCAGACAAATGCATGCTCAAACACTTGCTGAAAGAGGGCATGGCTCCATTCTCTGAAAATTACAGCAGAATCGTATCTCCTGTGGATTGGGCACAAAGGGGAACATGTTACACATGCTGACCAAGGAGTTACATACTTCCTTTGAATGGAAGAAACTCACCATGAGTGTAAGAACCTATAGCCATCTCTTTAGTTATTTAGATCCAAGTACTGGCAGGTGGGGATTAGCTTAAACCCACTGAAGTTTGTTGGGTTTTAAAGACTTGACACATCTCAGGATTTAGCCTGTGCTACAGAATTACTTTGATGCAGTGCCACAGAATTATCTGAAAAGAATGAGGAGAAGTCACAGTCATTACACATGTGACAAAAACATCTTTACAGTTTCCATCTGACTTCAGTGTGAATGACCTTGTGTATTTCTTTCCCTCTCTTTCCCCCTGCCCTCCAAATCTATATATATATTTTTGCCCTCCAAGTCTATATATTTCAGTTAGACTCATTCTGTTTATGAAAAATCCTTTCCACAAACATCTTTCAAAGAAATGACTTGGTGTTTTGTTTTGTATTGTATTTTTGCATTACTCTGTAAAATCCTATCTAAAGCTACTTGAATAAATATTCCTAGATGGCTTTAAATATCTAAAAATATTTATTTGAATCTTCATTCCTCATATTTAAAATATAACAAGTGAATCTGATGCTTGAAGAGCTTTCTTTTCTTTCTCTCTCTCTCTTTTTTTTTTACTTATCAGTAATAAAGCCCTAGTAAGGATTATCTTAATCACCAAATTGCTGATGCCTATTTTAAAGAGGACTTTTGGATTATTTTACTTATGTGCTCTTTTTAAGTATCTAGTGACGTCTTTGCCCTTGACAGACATTTAACCAAATGACAGAATTCTTCTTTCTGGGGAAATCTTTTTGCTTAGCTTCAGATTTACTGTACATCAGACTGATCCAGTGAGTGATGACTCTTATGAGTTTCTTTCGTATCACAATTGTATATTTCCAGTGCATGGATCGATCTGGCTTCCAAGAGTCTGGAAATCTACTCTGCCAGAACGCAAAGCCAACATTCACCCAACAATCTAGCTCCATATTTATACTAATTAAAATTGTGTTGACTCTATTATGATGTAATATTCTGACTTCCGTGTGCACAGGGACTGTTCTATACTTTCATTACCTGAAAACACATTTGTTAACATGTTCTGGCCCACATTGTTCAATTTGAGTTTTTTTGACAATTCTTTCATCATTCTTCCACAATATGTCACAAAGCATCCAGCGATCGTGTTGCTCCTGTACACTCTGTGAAATTATATTTATAGTAAGCAAGATGATTGACTTTAAAAAGCAACAGTGGGCTTGTATTGCATTTGGCATGGTGCAATCTATGATATATGACATATTGCCTTTTGCTGAGAGGTAAGCCACATGTCACAAGGTGCAACACATTTATGAACTTTGAATGGAAAATGTGGGTCCTGTTTGCTCCTCCTCATACAGTGCTAAAAAAAGGAGATGTAGAAGACTAGTCAGGTGGTCTAGTACATGGCAACGCTGGGTCATTTACTGCATTATATAATGCTTTATAGGATAGTGTAGCACAGTAAGAAGTAAATCACACAATTTTTAACACTTGAGTGCCCAAACTTATACCACAAACCATATATTTTTGTTGTATTTGGCATCTATAAAAGTGACTTGATTTTTTAATAGAGACAATCAAGTGTTAGCAAGATTCCAAGGGTACATTTAAACTGTAACATGAATCTAGTAATTAAGGGGTTCATTATCTCTGTATCTGAGTTAATTAAAAAGCTTTATTTAGGTGCTTACAGTTTTAGCCAAGTTTGAATATGTTGACTTTAGATTCTTAGGGTACGTCTACACTGCAACACTATTTCGGGATACAGGAGTATCATGAAATAACTATCCTTGGCTCACTATTCCAACACCTCTGTAAACCTCAATCTACAAGGAGTAAGGGATAATGCTTTTTGGGATAATGCTTTATTCGAAATCTGGTGCTGTGTAGATAGCGCAAAATGATAAAATAAGCTATTTCGAAACTGCATCAAAATAAAATACGCAATTTATGTAGCTCAAATTGCATATCTTCTTTCAAGTTACAATGAGGTGTAAATGCAATCGGGGACTACATCTATACTGCACTTCTCTTCTGAAAAAGCTTATGCAAATGAAGCATGGATTAGCATATTGCTGTGCTTCATTTGCATAATTAATTAGCATCCGTTTCTGCACAAGAGGCTTTTGTGCAAAAAGGAACTGGCTCCTTTTTGTGCAAAATTCCCCTCTTGTGCAAGAGATGGTCTTCCTGAAAAAATGAGGACGAACGGCTCTTGCGCAAAAGCGTCTTGCACAAAAACTGTCCTTAATTAATTATGCAAATGAAGTGCGGTAATATGCTAATACGTGCTTCATTTGAATAAGATTTTGCGGAAGAGAGGTGAAGTATAGACGTAATTTTAGTCAGCTTAGGCAATGGTTAAGTAGAAGTGTGCTCTGTACACACAGTTTTGATTTCTGTCACTGCCTGGAAACTTTCTTTGTTTTATACAGAGTGATAAGGATATCCAAGTAGGTGACTTTGCAATAGAAAATTCTCTTATTCTAAAGAAAATTGCAGACTTCAGAACTCAGAATAGTTTTGTATTCCTGGAATAGCAGCTGGATGGTTTTGTCTTGATAAACACTGTCATTTTATCTTGCTTCTATATGTTTTGTGCTATTCAATGGTAAATGTTAGCCATTTATTTCATACCCATAATATGACATTTCAGAGGTCCAGAAATGCTTTTCTGCATGAATGAACTGAGAGAGGATTTTGACAATTATTGTTCAGCATTGAATGATTTCAGCTTACTTTAGGGACGATTGCAGCCTACTGTATAAAGTACATATCTAACATATATGGAACAAGACAAGTTGCCAGCCTTCTCCCTCTTGGCAATATAGAGAATGCTGAGTTAAGTATTGTTCAGAGAACAGAAAGAAAGGGGAATAGTGAATTACAATGGGCACTGGATATGGATTCTGGAAGAAATTCAAAGCTTTGTTACAGACGTCTTGGTGACCTTGGGTAAGTCACTTATTCTCTCTGTTCCATTCTACAATCTGTAAAATGGGGATAAAAATGCAGTCTTGTTTGAACAGCATCTAACACAGTGGTGGGCAATGCAGAGCTGGAATGCCATGAATCAGCTGTTTGCAGCTGTTCAAGCTCTGTCAGCGAGAGAGAGGAGCAGGGACAGTCCACAGATCAGCAGATTTGTAGTACCTGTACTTCGAAAGCTCTGGGAGAGGGGAAGGAGTAGCAAGTGCAAGGCTCCAGTGCCCTTGTGCATGAGAGGCATGTGGAAGAGGAGGTGCACAGGCCATAAGTGAAATACCAGTGGGTTGCAGGTTGCTCACCACTGGCAATCATGCAGCCCACTGAGACAAAGGAGGGCCACTCATGTGGCCCACTCAGTAGTCTTGGTTGCCAATCACTCATCTAGCACAATGGGGCCCTACTTCAGATGGGAGCATTAGGTGCTACTGTGTTGCAAAAGAAGAGTAATCAATAAAGTGAGCGAGTGATACACTCTACTAAGCTCTATCAATTCTGGTTTTGTGAATCAAGGAAATTAACTATGGGAGACATGAAAACAAAGAACAGTGAACGTTACACACTTCAGTCGACATTGCTCACATAGTCACTTTGCAGAGATTAATGGAGCTTTGTGCGAATCTGACAGTAGGATTTTCCCTTGACAGCTGTAGCAAGTTCTGTATTTCTCAGAGCTATCTGTTAATGGACAGGGTTTTAAAACTATTTGTTAGAAATCCCTATTGGGACACTTCAAGTTTTGTTAGCTTGGGGACTCCATATCCACATCCTGAGTATTCCCAAATGATAAACAGAATAATTTTTCTAACTTTAACAATTTGTACATAATTTCTATTCCCTTGAAAATTGTAAAAACTAAAAATTGTATAATAATGACTTCTTAGAAGCCTAATAGAAGCCTTTAGAAAAACCTAAAACAAAAGTTTCAGTTAACCACCTCACCCCCCTCCACAGAAGACATATAATATATGAAAGCTTTCTATTTTTGTGTGTAACTGAAATCTTGGTCTTAACCTTCCTGGACTTACTCCAGAATGCCTTACTTAAGCCAAATTATTATTGATGTCAAGTTATTTACTTCCTAAGTCCTCTGTATAAGGCTAAATACTCCTTATTTAGGGTTAATTATTCTGTTTTCTGTAGTGCCATATTATAGTTTTGGCGTGATGAAAATATATCAGTTTACACTTGGTAAATAATCTTCAACCTAAATACCATTTTAAAAGTAAGTTTAAAATCCATTAAGATTTGTTTGAGATATTAGTAGTATGTGGGAAGCTTGTAACTGTGTAATAAACTTTGTTGCATATCAAGCAGATATTGAATTCCATTGAAATGAACATCAAGATTTATTGAACCAAGTGTTAAATATTGATTGAGTCAAAGCTGAGATTAATACTTACCTCAAGGGTCAATAAATTGTGATGTTCACTGAAATGTGAAGTCAATCTGTGTATTTTAATACACTTGGAATTTTTTTTCAATAGATATATCTAGAAATTTATTCATTATGACCCTCTCTCACAACTAATATTGTAAAGAAGGAAGATGAAATTTGAGAGTTAGAGATCCAGAAGCAGAAAACTGCAACTCACCTCTAAAAATGCCAGTTGCAAGACAGATTTGCATATGTCATCTAATTGGCTCATTAAAGAAAAAAGAAATACAGCAAGATAGCATTTTCTCAGGAGATGGTTCAAAACACAAGAATGAACTCCCAGAGAAACTAGGACATTCACAAAGCTTTCCACCACTTTCCACGCCAAGTGCATTTCTCTGATCTTGCTTTGCCTAACATAAACCTGTGTATATGGGAGTGTGTGTGTGTGTAAGAGAGAATTTAAAAAATCAAAACCAAAACATACCACTGCACACGTATGTGTAACAGATATTAGGCTATGTCTACTCTACACCCCAGGATATGTGCAACCACATGTAGCGAAAAGCAGGCTGCATCCACACTGTGGTATATAGCAACACATGTCTGTGAAAGCCTCTTGCAGGTGAGATATATTTTTACATGCACAGAGGCATGTGTGAAGGTGCGCCACCAGTAGAAACAAAACCCAGCTGTGGGTGCTCTACTAGTCAGATGGGTAGCATTTGAATCTCTCCTGAGTAGCTTATAGGGAACACTGGTCACATCATGGCATA
Source organism: Pelodiscus sinensis (assembly GCF_049634645.1). Classification (NCBI taxonomy): domain Eukaryota; kingdom Metazoa; phylum Chordata; order Testudines; family Trionychidae; genus Pelodiscus; species Pelodiscus sinensis. The sequence continues at coordinate 173,107,223 of NC_134711.1, forward strand.
TCTAGCTTAGTATCCTGTCTTCCAGCAGCATTGAATGCCAGGCACTTCAGAAGGAATGCACAGAACAGGTCACTTTTCTAGAGGTCTGTCCGCTGTTGTTCAAGCCCAGTTGGTCTGGCAGTCAGGCTAGGAATGCCTACTGCATGGCTAACAACAATTGATGGTCTTTTCCTCCATGAACTTATCTATTTTTTAACCCAGTTATAATTTTGGTTCTTTAAATATCCTCTGGCAATGAGTTCCACAGGTTGACTGTACATTGTGTGAGTATTTATGAATATGTTGAACAGCATCAGGCCCAGTATAGCTCTCTGGGGAACACTACTGTTTACCACTCTCCATTGTGAAAACTGACAAGTTATTCCTACTTTCTCTCTTCTACCTTTTAACCAGTTACTCATCCATGAGAGGATCTTCTTTTTACCCCATTGTTGCTTTCTGAAAGTCCATGAACACTATAACCTTTGTCTACATGTTTGTTGACCAGCTTGAAGAATTCTAAGATTGATGTGGCATGATGTCCCCTTATAAAAACTATATTAACTCTTCCTCAACAAATCACATTCATCTATGTGTCTGATAATTCTATTCTTACTATAGTTTCAAACAATTTTCCTGGTTCTGAAGTTAGGCTTACCCAGCCTATAATTGCCAATGCTGTCTGTGAAGCCTTTTTTTAAAAAAAATCACATCCTTTGGTTATCTGATACAGAAGTTGATTTAAGTTAAAAGTATTCTGCAATTTCATATTAGAGTTCCTTCAAATCTCTTGGGTCACTTACTGCTGTTTAATTTTTTTTTCTCCAAAACCTACTCTACTGACATCTCAATCTGGGACAGGCTCAATGGCTACATCTAGGCTATGGGGTTTTTGCAGGATACCACAAAAACCAAGCCGTGTCCAAGGAATGTGTTTGCTCTTCTGCTTTTTTTTGTGGAAGAGCAAACGCACTCTTTTGGGAAGCCCTGAATACCTCGTTTCACAAGGCATAAGGGCTCCCCTGAAAGAGGAGGCTTTTCTGCCATTTGGCCCCATCTAGACAGGGCCAAATGGCAGAAAAGCCTCTTCTGAAAATAAAAGTGGAAAAAGTTACGCAAAATGTGGAGCGCATTTTGCATAGCTTTTTCCACAAAAATGCTGCAGTCTAGACCTAGCCGATGGTTGCTTACCTTCCAGGACTATCCTGGAGTATCCAGGCACTAAAGATTAATTTTAATTAAAGATAATGTCATGTGATGAAACCGCCAGGAATATGTCCAACCAAAATAGGCAGCTCTAACAGTTACTCAGAACTGTCAACTTTAAAAATGACTCAGGTTAGGGAATCTCCCTCATTTTCTGCAGTGAAAGCAGATGCAAAGAATTAATTTAGCTTCTCCACAACTGCCTTCTCTTCCTGGAGTGTGCCGTGAGTATCCTGCTCATCCCAAGATCATTTGGCAGGCTTCCTGCTTCTGATGGTTTCCTTTTAAAATTTCTATTAGTTTAAATAGTATCAAGTACAAAATGTGTGTTAGCACTTGCGGCACTTGTATCTGACTTAACCTTGAAAGTAAGAACTTTGAAAGATAAAGCTGATGTTCCAGCTTTAACTCTCCCCTCATGCAATATACTGAAACTAATATGATCCTGTCTTTTAGTGGTAATAATATATACCACATATACTGCAATATCTAGATACATTTTAGTCAGGAGAGGCTTAAGTTTAAATTTCCTTGGGTTAATACATTAAACATAGACAATTTATATTATTTTCATGCAATTTTATAATTCAATTTTCTTTATGACACTGTGTCTTTCTAAGTCATATTATAAAATAAGTAAAATAACCCAACTTATCTGATAGGGAATAAGGAAAGGACACACGGGGGGAAGGGGGGAGAGGAGGGAAATGGACTCAATACATTTTTCAATAAGCCGCTGATAAAAACATGAGGAGAAATGAACAGGAAGTATCTTCAGTCACATTTTCACTTGCTCATTAGTAATATTTCTCTAAAGTGTTTAAGGTTGAATTTTTAAAGGTTCATAGAAGATGTAGGGACCGAATTCCCTTTGAAAGAAAAATGATCTTTAAAAAACGTAGGTTAGCAAGAAATATCATCCCTATTTTATGTACAGGGCAACCAAGAAACAGTGGTTAAGTGATATAAAAAAGGGCATGAAGAAAGCCAAAATTCTTTTACAGAGAGAAAGGATGAATCCCACCCTCAAACTATCTGAGTATGTGTATGTTTCAATTCTATTTGACTCAGAAGAATTTCATTTCAAATGCATTCCAAATGAAGTGTCATTTCAACCTGTTGCATCAAAAAATAATCCAAAATTTCAAAGAAGATTTCAGGTGAAATGAATATTGTTTCATTCAACAATTTTCAGTGGAAAAGAATTCACAGTTTTGAACCAGCCATAATATTAACCAATCAATTAATTTAAGTGAATAATTGCATCATAATTGACTCAACTTGAGTTCAGCAATAACTATTCCCATTCTATTTTATTACATGGGTTCTTAAGCCACATTAATCACCTTATTTTCTGAGCACCTTCCAATACCACATGACTAAGGTAACATCTAGACTGCAGGCTTCTTTTGGAAAAAGCTTTTCTGGAAGAGATCTTCCGAAAAAACTTCTTCTGAAAGAGAGCATCTATACAGCAAAAGCACATTGAAAAAATTATCTGCTTTTTCAAAAGCTAGACTCCACACTTAACGGACACTATTTTGCATTTCAGCTGTGATTACTATGGACAGAGTGGCAACCAGGGCACCTGTGCTTTTTCCTCTTTCATATTCTTTTGAAAGAACTTCCTCTTCCCTGTCCATACAAGAGCTCTTTCAGAAAAAGGTGTCTTTCTCATAGAAAGAGGTTTACCAATGTCAGAAAACCCCTTCTGTTCTTTAGATTTTTTTCGAAAGAACACGATTGTAGTGTGGACGTAAGTGAGTTTTTTTCAGAAAAACAGCCGTTTTTTCTGAAAAAACCCTGTAGTGTAGACATAGCCTAAGGCTACATACTGGACACTTTTATCTACAAAGTGTAGCATATGAAGGTTCTGGGAGTGTACCTAAATGCATGCTCTCTACTTGCCTAAACTGTGTCTTCTGGTCTACTGTATTTTTAGCTGTGTAATAATTTGCTGCCTTCCAGGTGCTGGAAACATTTCCCAGTACAGGGAAAGGTTTCACCTATGAGGAAAGGCTCTGGCAAAGGCGAGCTGCTGAAGACTTTTCCCCCCTGTATTGTTTAATGAAAATATTTTTGTAAAAAAATATCACTCAGCTTAGCTGTTACCTCTTGGATCTTCCAGTTCTGTTCCCTGTTATGTACATGCACCCTTAGTTACTTCACTGGACCTTGAAGGGTAAAATCAAGATCAGAATTTCCACAAAAACATGAACATAGCCTTGAGGAGTAAAACAAAATCCATTTTAAAACATATGCTAATAGTTTAGCCCCTCTACTCAGGCTCTGTGATTCTCAACAGATATTCTTATATTCCAAAGTCACTGAATAACTTCAACAATGAGCTCTTGCAGGAAGAATAACGGTAGTTCAGATTAGGAGCTTTAATTCAAACTACCTAGTCCGTGCCGTGTGTAGCCGCAGGCAGGTAGTTCAAACTACAGGGCATTTAAAAATGGTGGCGCCCGGAAACATGCAAATGAAGCCCCGGATAATTAAATCCCGGGCTTCATTTGCAAGTTGGAATGCCTACGTTAGCCACCCTAGTTCGAACTACAGTGGCAGTATAGACATACCCTTAGGGTACATCTAGACTACCGCGTTTTGTCGACAGAAGTATTGTCGACAGTATCTGTCGACAAAACTTCTGTCAACAAAGAGCGTCCAGACATATTGAGTTCGACAAAGCAAGCTGCTTTGTCGACAGAACCCTGTAGTCTAGACGCAACCCTACAGGCAATAACACCTTCTGTTGACCAGAAGGTGTTATGCCTCGTAAAATGAGGTATACCAGCGTTGACAAAACTGCTGAGTTCTGTCGACGTTATGTCGACAGAACTCAGTGGTAGTGTAGACGCTGGTATAGTTTTGTCTTCAAAACTATACACACCCTTAGAGTATATTGAAACTGGGTTGATGGCTATGTCTTATTTCTTTTCTTCATGCTATCCTTCTGACCTTCTCCAAAAAAAATTTGCATTATCATAAGAAAGAGATGGCATTTCTAATTCAGAAAGTATTCTGTTAATTACGTTGTAGCGAGGGGAGTAGTGTTCCTGCTTTTTAAAATTGATTATAAGAGAATCAGCCTTCTCATTTGCCATGCCCCAGATGTCCCAGATCACAAAAAAACTCCTCTTAACACACTTTGCAAGTCTGCATTAGAAATATTTATTTGGTACATCAATTGAAAATAAAGGAGTAGCAACTAGAGATGGTCTGAACTTGCCCAACTAGCACTGAATGTGGAGGTACTCACCTGATGTTTCAGCACTTTACAGAATAAGCAATCAGATCCAATGGAGTTGCATAACTATGATGGCGTGGCTGCTTTGGCAGCATTTGCTTTGCTGAATTGGGACCAGCATTCAACATTTCACAGGATTTGGCCTCTACTGAAAAATGGATTTCTGCTACTTTGTGGAACGAGGTGTACAGATAGTTTGGAATAGGAAGCCTAGTCCGAACTATCTAGTTCGTGCCACGTGTAGCCGCGGGCACGGAGTCTGCACTAGCGGACATTTAAAAATGGCGGCGCCTGTCATCATGCAAATGAAGCCCGGGAAATTCAAATCCCGGGCTTCATTTGCAAGTTCGTATGACTACCTTAACCACCCTAGTTCGAACTAGGGTGGTAGTGTAGACATACCCTGAGGGACATAGAAGGAAACTGAGCTACCTCAAGCCCCCTCCTGCACGCCAATCTCGTGTTTCTCCTAGGGTGCCAGTTGCCAGCAGCTCATCTAGGGCCACTCCTAAGGGCAGACAGGACTGAGATGGAGTTTCCAGGACTGAGGCAAAGGAGTCAGATGGGAGGAGGACTCGAAAGAGCCCGGACTGCTACTTGCAACCAAGCATGAACTTGCAGTGACTGGGGGACAGGACACACTTAAAAGTGACCAAAGGAGGACAGAGGCAGAGCAAGGGGGGGCCTAAGGGCATGCCTCAAACCCTGACTTTGCCACACTGGTGGAGAATGTGGGCACATATATAAAAAAACCCAAAAACCCAGTGGTGCAGAGAGGGAAAGAGGGCAAAGATGGATACAGGGAAGCTGCTGGAATGGCTGGCTGAGAGTCAGCAGCAGCAGCAGCAAAAACAGCAGACCCAGCTGCTCCAACAAATGACCAGCCAACAGAGAGAGCAACAGCAGTTGGTACGAGAGCTGATGGAACATCAGCAGAGACAGCAGGGATGGTGGTCAAAGCAGTGGGCTGGGGCCTCAGGAGCAGGTCCGGCAGGGGCGCCTCTGGAAGGACTGGGGATGGGCTTGGCCCTGGCACTGCCTCTTAGACTGGTAAAGATGAGTCGAATAGCAACCCCCTAGCTCCACCTTCTGAAAGCATCCCGACAGGTAGAACCAGAACCATTGCAAAACAGTGCCTCCAATACCCAACTCCGCCAGGCGTCCCAGAAGGATACCATGGTCAATGGTATCAAAAGCCACTGAGAGGTCTAGAAGAATCAACAGGGATGCACTCCCCTTGTTTATCTTCCGGCATAAATTATCTACCAGGGCAACCAACGCTTTTTCAGTTTCAAAACCAGGCCTAAAGCCAGACTGAAATGGATCTAAGTAGTCTGTTTCTTCCAAGAAATCTTGGAGTTGTAGCCCCACCACACACTCAAATACCTTGCCCAAGAAGGGAATATTAGCAATTGGGCGATAGTTGTTTAAGTCATGTGGGTCCAGGGAAGTCTTCTTGAGTAACGGTTTTATCACTGCTTCTTTCAAAGCAGCAGGAACCATACCAGATCTAAAAGACACATTAATAATCTCCTGGACCCAGCCAGTCATCCTTTCCCAGCTAGATTTAATAAGCCATGAAAGGCAGGGGTCAAGTGAGCATGTGGTTGGTCACACTCCTCCAAGCACCTTGTCCACATCCTCAATCTGCAGTAGCTGAAATAGATCCAGAGAAAAAAGACTGGGTGGTGCACTCAAAACAATCTGTGCCCCACTTACACAGCAACCATAGTACAGATCCAACAGGATACGGGTGATCTTATTTGCAAAATGCTTTGCAAAACGATCGCAGTGGGAGGCCAAAAGTTCCTCTATTTCATCATGAGTGCCAGACTGCAACAGGCCCCGCACTACTCAAAACAATTCCGCTGGACAGCATTGTGCGGATGGGATATGGGTGGAGAAGAAGCTTTTCTTCACTGTCAGCACCGCCACAGGGTAAGCTCGCAGTTCACCTCTAACCGCAGTCGATCAGACTCAGCTCTAGTTCTCCTCCAGCGGTGTTCTAGCCATCACACAGACTGTTTTGCTCCCATCAGCTCCCCAGAAAACCAGGGAGCAAACCTGGCTTGACTGGTCTGAAGAGGGCACTTAGGAGCAATCATATCAACTGCCCGGGTTTGTTGGTGTTCCATGTATCAACTAGGGTATCTACAGGACCATTTGCCATAATGGCTGAACAATCCCTCAGGGACCTCAGAAAACCCTCCGGATCCATCAGCCTCTGAGGGTGGATCATCTTAATTGGTCCTCTGCCTCAGTGGAGGTGAAGGTCAGCAGATAGTCTAAACTTGACCAGGTAGTGATCAGTCCATAACAAAGGGAGTGTAGCCACAACCCTTATCCCAAGAAGTCTATCACCCTTAGTCCAAAAAACCAAATCGAGTGTATGACCTGCAACATGTATTGGGTCAGTTATTTCTTGGGATAATTCTAGTGTGGTCATGGTATCCATAAAATCTCAGGCCGGACCAGACAGAACAGCCTCAGTGTGGATATTAAAGTCCCCCAAGACCAAAAGCCTCGGCATCCTCAATGCCATGTCCAACACCACGATGGCCAGCTCGAGCAGAGTATCTGCCATATAGCGAGGTGGATAGTACACAAGCAGCATACCCAACCTATCCCGGACACCCAACATCAAGTACAGACACTCGAATCTGACACTTTGTTGGACCACATCCCTAGCCAGTGAGATAATATCTTGATAGACAATTACCACCTCTCCCCCCCAACCATTAAGCTGCGGCTGATGCTGTACTGAGAACCCAGCTGGGCACAACTGGGAAAGGTCGACACCTCCCTCCACTCTCAGCCAGGTCTCAGTGATACAAGCCAGGTCAGCCCCTTCACTCAGAATTAAAGCATGGATGACAGCTGTCTTCTGGGATACTGACCTGGTATTCAGCAACAGCACCCTCAGGGCTGATGGCCAGGTATTAAAGTTCCCAAAATTTGTAAGGCTGGGAACAGGACCAGAAAAAGGAATAGCACACAACTGTCTAAACCTCATTCCCCTTGGCTGGCCAGTCCAGATCATACTTCCATATCTTCCCCTGCCTGTCACAACTTCCATGATGCCATCTGAGCCCTCCTCCTTAGGCACTCCATCTGTGCCAAATCACATAGTGGCAGGGGGGGGGCACGGTGGGGAGCAGAACAAACACACACCTTCAGTTTGGGTAGCTAAAGGGAATTTCCTCTCACCAAGAACCCTCGCCTGCCCTCCCTCTCCCTACTCTCACCAGGGACTGAATAGGCCACCACACAACCAAGTGTGCTGCACACACAAACACACATAAACACACACTCAATTATAATCTACCATAACAGCACACACCTTTGCCCTTAGTCCACATCCGAAAGGCTCCCCCAAAAGGGCAGCCCCCTTTGGACTGCCCTTTCAGGGCGGCCCGCTGGCAGCAGCCCGCCGCCAGGGGCGGCCTCCTGGCTTTAAGGCCGCCCCTGATAATGGCTGCAGGCAACACCTGCAGCTGAAAGGTCTGAGTCCTAATGGACAGGCCTCTCACTCAGGAGCTAGGGTGGTAACAGCTGTGCAGCAACAGCCCTGCATTCTGAGGTTAATAGAACCTTACAGGCTATGTTAAGAAAATGTGTGGGCATAGATCCGAGAGACTGGGACATCTTTCTACCTGCCCTCCTGTTTGCAGTTAGGGAAGTACCTGAAGCATCCACTGGCTTCTCCCCCTTTGAGTTATTATATGGGAGACAGCCCCAGGAAATCCTGGATCTACTAATTGGAAGGGGCAAGATTCGCAGGTAAAAGGGATGATCCCGTACATCCTGGATCTCAGAAAAAAGTTGCGGGTGGTGGGAGAGTTAGCTAAAGGAAACCTGTTATGGGCCCAATATTATAACTGGGGTATGAAACTCTGTACATTTGCACTGGGAGATAAAGTCTTACCCTCCACCGAATCAAAGCTGATGGCAAAATGGCAAGGCCCATATGAGGTCCTCAGACAGGTGGGACCCATGGACTACAAAATTAAATTAACAGGTAGACAGAAAAACACACAGAGCTACCATGTGAATTTATTTTAAAAATGGAAGCCGCGAGAGGACATGTTGATAACACTACAACCTTCCGAGCCCAAACTAGGACAAAGGGGAGGGGGCCTGCAGGCACTGGGAGAGGTCTCCCAAGAAGCAGACCTGACAGCCCAGCAGAAGGAGGAGGTGAGAGCCCTTCTACAGAAATTTACAACTGTCCTCTCGACACAACCGGGGACGACACCCCTTCTGAACCACCATATTAAAATGGCTCCTGGACAAAAGGTATGTGAACCCCTCCAACCCTTACCAAGGAAACTGTGGGACCCAGTGCAGGAGGAAATCCAAAAGATGATGCAGATGGGGGTGATCTGGGAGTCACGAAGCGAATGGTGGAGCCGTGTTATCCCAGGAACAAGGGGGAGGGAGCACTCCGTTTTATATATAAGCCACAAACTAATGCCATGGGAACAGCTCTATTCCACTATAGAAAAGGAAGCTTTAGTGGTCAAATGGGCAGTAGAATCCCTCTGGTACTTCCTGCTGGGGAATTCCTTCCAGTTGTAACCAACCATGCACCGTTAAAGTGGATCCAAACCATGAAAGAGACCATCCCACGCATAATGAGGTGGCATTTATTTTTACAACAATATAAATTTCAAGTTTTGCATAGGCCGGGGCTGACTCATGGGAAAGCAGATTTCCTGTCTCGGTGTGTAAATGGGAGGGGGGATGTAGAGAATAGCGGGTCACTAAGGAGGGAGGTGTGTGGTGGGGGTTCAGACCCCTGCGCCGTTGGCCACTCGAGAGGGGCTTTTTGGTGCGCACAGGCTGGCAGACGCTGAGCCTGCTGCACATGTGCAGAAGTGCTCCTCTCTGAGTGCAATGGCCCTTGAACCCTGAGGCCACCAGATGTCCTCAGAGTGGAGATGCCGGGCAGTGCAATGCGAGGAGTTCAAAAGGGAGGGGGCACTGGAGAGCAGGGGCTGGTTGTGCTATCTCCCACAGGAAGCCCAGAGAAAGCATTCAGCATGGAGGGGCAGACAGGACTGAGATGGAGTTTCCACGACCAAGGCAAAGGAGTCAGATGGGAGGAGGATTCGAAGGAGCCCAGACTGCTACTCACAACCAGGTACAAACTTGCAGTGACTGGGGGATGGGGCACACAAAAGTGACCAAAGGGGGACAGAGGCAGAACAAGAGGGGGGGCTAAGGGCACGCCCCGAACCCTGACCTTGCCACTGTAAGTATATTCACAGCAATCAACACTTAATAGATTTTATTGTAAAGACTTGAGGGTTTATGAGGCAATATTTAGGTTAATAATTTACAAATGGAGCAAATTAATTTGACATAATGAAGTTATGCAAAGTATGAATTTGATTCCCTATGGAAATGCCTATAGAAACTGTAGAATTTAATCCTAAATACCTCAATTATCTATTTTTCTCATTGTCCAACCCAGATTTATGACAACGAAGATATAAGTTTCATAGTTATTCACACAGTAAGTAACAATGTGTGTCCTGTTGGTGTGAGTTTGTCAGCACCATCCCATCAGTATCTGAGACTTGACTGGAGTGTTATATATTGTCAACATCATTTAATACAGATTAGCTCTGGATTGCAGCTAAAACAGTAATTTGCACACTCATATTTAGGAACGTGTCTGATAGCAGTTGAGACTAATCAATTATTTCACCATGGACCTATAAGAATTTATTCATATGCTTCTGTTAGTGAAAGAGTGGTGCATTAATCCATTTATTTCTCTTTTCCATTTGACCTATTTAGAGACATTGAAAATGAATTAAAGAAAGCATTAAAAACAACAGGCAGAGCATGCAGCACAGTTCATTTCTTAGACTTAAAGAGCTTTACAGTCTAGTATCAAGGATAAAGATAGTGTACTCCACATAAGAATCACAATATATTATATATATAGTTCTTTTTTTGTTATTTTGTACTATATTAAACACTAGAAACATGGTATAAGCAGGATTTTTTTTCTGTTCTAATTCAATGACACAAAATCCAGTATCCCTGAGGTAAGGTTAAACAGGAGCTCGTATAGGCAGAGTTGAAATTCAGACACTGCAGATATAATCCATCTCCCTGACACATGCAGTGCTTCATTGTGCGACGCCAGACACAGTCTGCTGAGATGAGAATGTCACAGAATACCAAAGTAGGGGGAGATGGAGTTTTGTTCATCATTACTTTAATCTGTGAATATCCATCTAAAGATCTATATGCAAAATTATGGGTAGACAAAAATATAAATAGATGCAGTTACTAAGACAGAAACATTCAGAGGAAAGAATATAACATATACTAGATGCCCAGAGCTACCAGAAAATAATTTGAATAGTTAATCAGGGCATTTGCCTCCGTATACAGCTACAGTTTTGGCGCAGATGCTGAGTCACCACTTCAGCTGCCTGTCAAAGTGACTTACCCACTTGCTTCCCTCTACCAATGAATTCTGTGCTTAAATGCTAAAGAGAGCCTGAAAGAAAAGAATGTGTTATCACTAGGAGGGGATAGATACTGTAACACAGAGGAAAAAGCAGGCACTTTGTATTTTTCACGTGCTACCTATGCTTCAATTACTATGTAGCTACTCTGACTCCTGTATGCATGTAACGTTCCAAATGAAAGAAAAGCAGCAATTAAGCAAAAGTCTGGGTAGTGAAGGCTCCACAATAAATAACCAGATGCCTCAGTGTCAGAGGTTTTTTTTTTTTCCTCTAGGATGTAACAATACATGTCAGCATCAAGATACATTTATTATTATTATTATTATTATTTATTAATCATAATTTGAGCTTATATTTCACCGAGAATTCCAAAGTACTTTGCAAAGGTTGAACCCATTCTTGCAAGGTACTGAACACTTCCAGACAATGGCTAAGCACCTTGCAGGATCATGCCTTATATACAGGCAGATGCTCATCCATCACTAAAATGCAGTCCCTGCTGAAAAACAATAGCTGTTAAATAGTGCACTGCAACATGACACAGCAGTTCAGTCTTGGAAGTGACATATACCTTACCTGAGTAGAAATACAGGAGGAATTCCCATAGATAGAATGTACCTAAATGGGAGTTTGGCAAGGACAATAGGGAAAATATAAGCCATAGGAATTGGTATCCATTTGACTGCTATCATACACTTATCAAGCTTCCTTTGGCTCTATTTACTGTCCTGCAAATACCCTAGTCCTCCATGCAGCCTCTAAATCCATAATCCCCAGACAAGAAGTTCTACTCACCACAAACTAGACTCCATCTCTCTGTGATCACCCTTTCCTAATCCAGCACACTGTAATTTCCTAACCCAGAATCAGCATCTGAACTCCTTCCAATTTCAACTTGGTTTCTGCCCACGCCATCTCCTTTACCTTGGAAATTCTTCCACATTGACTTTCTCTTTATTACTCTCCCATCACTATCAGTGTTCCCTGTAGACTGAGAGCTTCTGTGGCCATTCAGGAGAGATTCAAATGCTGCTCAGCTGATTAGCAGAGCCCACAGTTAGGTTTTGTGTTTCTACTGGCATTAGGTGCACATAAAATGTGTTCCACACATGTATAAAAAATCCGTACATGGATGAAAAAGATTAGAGGGAACATTGATCATCACCCCTTTTTTCTAAGTGCTCCATTTGCTGGTTACTTCAGAGGTCTGGGAGAGGGGAGGTGTAACTGGAGAAGGCTGTTGGGGGGCCCATTTGTTGAACATGAGTGGCTTACAGGAACAATTGGTTAGCTGTATTCCTGCTTGCTAGCATCTGATTGGACAATAGGACTTTTGCAAGGGGTACAAACCTAGGAGTTGTGTCTGTTCTCCACTGCCCCTCTTTGCTGCTTGTATACTAATATCCTTCTCTCAGCTTGAGAGTCAGTCAGAGACCAGGAAGATGTGGGGATGCTGCATTCATCTGTGAGGTTCCTTACATTCAGTTTCTCTAGAAGAGAACATTTTTGCAGGGACGTCTGATCATCATTGTGATGAAAACAAGAAATGAAGAGAAAGTGCTCTTCACTGCCAGTGGCTGTGTGCAAACATGGGATTTCTTATGACCATAAGAGCATGTCTACATAGCAGAGATATGTAAAGCCGAAATAAACTACATAACTTGAGCTATGTCAATTGCATGGCTTAGGTCAAAATAGCTTACTTTGGCTTTTGGCACTGTCTATATAGCAGGAAGTCAAAGGAAGAACACTTTTCCTCCAACTTCCCTTACTCCTCGTAAAATGAGAGTTACAGGAGTTGGAGTAAGAAGTCCTCCAGCTTGCCATTATTTCTAAATAAATGTTTGTAGTGTAGATGGGCACTATGTTATTTCAGAATAACACTGCTGTGTAGACATAGATTAAATTATTAAGAGTCATTTTATATCTCATCTGAAGAAAAGCAGCTCTGCAAATACTATTCTTCCTTGTTACTGCATCTAAATAACATCACATGATTTAAGGACAAAGAGCAGCATTTCCTGAATATTCATTGCCACTTCCTATATCACTAAAATATTTTAGAAATCACCTTTGTGGCCTGACCATATTATGAAAGCAGAATATACATCAATAATTTTGTATCTATCGTTTCTTATTCTTAGTTCTGTTATTTCTGAGGAATGGGTTTGGATTAAATAAGAACCAGCCTGAACTTTCACCTAAGTCTGAAAACAAAACCAATTTTAAAAATGGGAAAAAAATAGGTTTTTTTTCTTTTGCATCTCTGCACTTCCTGGATATGTCTAGATGTAGGAGGGCAAAAATATAACAATAAAACCTGTGTGATATTCTTAACCAGCAGAAACCAAGTACTATTTGAATATCATAAGAAAGCTTAACTTTTTTGGAAGATTTCCATTTCAGTTTTCAGACCAAAGTAGTTCAGATAAGCATCCCTACTTTTGGAAAGGAGATTGTTTTAGTTGGAATTTGTTGAGCACAAATGGTACCATCAGCTGCTAGATTTTTAGTTTTTCTTGGCTCTGCAAAAAAGGTTTTTTTATTTTCTGAGGTTTTATTTTTTGGTTGAAAAATAGAAATAAGCAATATTTATATTTATACTTCTTTGTACAGAAAGATCTCAAAGCACTCTGTAACCATTATAGAAAATCATTTTATGAGGAGTCAAACCCTTCCAATTTTTGAAAATTCAAATAAAAAAGGAGCATATCTTACAAAAAAATTGTGTGAAAAATAACTCCCATTTTTTGACCATCTCTATTAATTAAATAAACTTTACATCTTTCTTGTAAGGAAAATTTAGACACAGAAAGGCTGACTTAAATAGTCTTTTTCTCAAGTTAGTAGTCTTCCACTATTACCAAGTTGCTTTTCAGTAGGTGGAAAATCTATTGTGAGGTTCCGGTAGACTACACATACAAATCAAGATGTTGGCAGGTTTGAGAAAGGTTTGGTCATACTGGCTCCTTAAATAACTGAGAAACAGAAGTGGAAAGTGGTAAAATCAAAATGCTGGGTAGTATGCAGGTTTTCTGACTAGTAAGCATGTATGGGTTGGGGGGGTGTCATGGAGAATGGGGATAACAAGACATTATTAAAGAACTAGTGGATAGAGGTAAGAAGGCACTATGCTTAGATATTTGTCAGAGTATAGCTTCTCTATATTAGACTTTATGTTCTGTTTCTGGTATGTTGGAATAAAGGGCAGTAATTAAGTATTTGATTAGATGATATAGATGTAGATATACATAAACAAGAAAATCCACCTGTGCACATGAGAGCTTACTTTTCCTTAGTGAGAGACCTGGGCTATCCTTTGGCATCTACACTGGAAAGTTACAAGGCCAAACATACTGGTGAGACAATGGGTCAGAGCAATCCTTGGATATAATATGTCTATACTGTGTTCTAGTGGAGAAAATGGTGAAAAATGTAGCTATGTGTTATTTTAGTTGATGTCATAAATCTTGTATGGCTGTTTGTTGCAGAGGTAATCTGTGTAATTTTTTGTCAATTTATTTCTTATGTTACCTTATGGAGAATGTGATACATGGTTCTCCTCTACTGTGGTGATTATGTAAACTTTTTTTCCTTTACCCTGTTCAGATTATGTGCATATTTATTCCTTGGTGAAGAATCTCGTGTAATAACTTTATGGGCATTTCCAGCTGTATTATCATATAACCTGCATTGTGAATTCAAATTTAATATTGCATTCATCCCTCGAGGAAAAAAAAAGAACTCTCTGTTATAGACATCAAGGGTACGTCTAAACTACATGGCTCCGTCGACGGAGCCATGTAGATTTGTTGTTTTGGCAAAGGCAAATGAAGCCGCGATTTAAAAGATCGCGGCTTCATTTAAATTTACATGGCTGCCGCGCTGAGCCAGCAAACAGCTGATCAGCTGTTTGTCCGCTTAGCGCGCTAGTCTGGACGCTCCCCTGCTGACATCAAAGCGCTTTGTCGGCAGGCCCGGTAAACCTCATCCCAGGAGGAATAACGGGGCTGCCGACAAAGGGCTTTGATGTCGGCAGGGGAGTGTCCAGACTAGCGCGCTGAGCGGAAAAACAGCTGATCAACTGTTTGTCGGCTCAGCGCGGCAGCCATGTACATTTAAATGAAGCCGCGATCATTTAAATCGTGGCTTCATTTGCCTTTGCCTATGTGTCTAATCTACATGCCTCTGACGACAGAGGCATGTAGTCTAGACACATCCCAAGTTGCTGAATATTGGCTTCCCACAACAGAGACACTCATCATCATGCAAACAAGGGTCCTGATTCTGCATACTGCTCTGGGTGGGCAGACTCCAGCACCTGTATGAAACTCCACTGACTTCTGTGCTGATGTGTACTGTGGATCAAGAAGGCCGAGAGACAGCATAGTATTTTTAACATAAAGGAGATGCTTAATTCAGTAGCCACCTAAAGAGCCCAGACAGGATCGAGCCTCCATTGCTCTTGGTATTTTTCAAACATATAAGAGAATATGATTTTTTTGCTCTGAAGAGGCCATCGCTAGAAGATTCTTTGCAGAATCAGGCTCCCAACTAAACTGGCTACCCCCTGTTAGGCCATGCTCACTTTTGAAACTGCAGCAGTCCACCTGCTCTCATTACCTGTAACTGAGTTTGCAGGCACTTTGCAGCACCACAGTTGCTCCCCCAACAGAATATTCATTAGCTGGGTTTACTCAGGAATAGACCATGGTGAATTTTTCCCATAGTTTTAAAACACATTAGGGGTATGTCTACACTACAGCGCTAATTCGAACTAACTTAGTTCGAATTAGTTAATTCGAACTAAGCTAATTCGAACTAACGCGTCTAGAACTAAAAACTAGTTTGAATTAGCGTTTTGCTAATTCGAACTAGCGCGTCCACATTAAGTGGACCCTGAACCAGGCTTGAGGATGGCCGGAAGCAGTGCCGGCAGGGCATCAGAGGAGGACTTAGAGCGTGGAGATGCTGTCTCAGGCTAGCCGAGGGCTGTGCTTAAAGGGTCCCAACCCCAGAAGCCCGCAGAGCCAGCCCAGTCCTCCCCATCGGGGGCTCGTGCCCCATTCCTCCCTCACCTCCATCCACTTACCCTTCCCTAGCCCCTTTTCTTGATGTACAATATAAAGGACAATTGTGTTCAAAAATGGAATCTCTCTTTATTGAACAAAACTGGGGGAGACTGGGAAAAGGAGGTGGGAGAGGGGAAGAGAGAGGCTGGGAGAGGGGAGGGCAACTAAAATGATCAGGGGTTGGGAACAGGTCCCATATGAAGAGAGGCTAAAGAGACTGGGACTTCTCAGCTTAGAAAAGAGGAGACGGAGGGGGGACAGGATTGAGGTCTCTAAAAGCAGGAGTTGGGTGGAGAGGGTGCATACAGAAAAGTTCTTCATTAGTTCCCATAAAGAAGGACTAGAGGACACCAAAGGAAAGGAATGGGTAGCAGGCTTCAAACTAGTAACAGAAAGTTGTTCTTCACAAAGCAAAGAGTCAACCTGTGGAACTCCTTGCTGCAGGAGGCTGTGAAGGCTAGAACTAGAACAGAGTTTAAAGAGAAGTGAGATAAAGTGATAGAGGTTGGGTCCATGGAGTGGTATTAGTTAAGGGGTAGGAGTGGTGTCCCTGCCCAAAGTTTGTGGAAGGCTGGAGAGGGATGGCATGAGACAAATGGCTTGGTCACTGTCTTCGGTCCATCCCCTCCAGGGTCCCTAGGGTTGGCCGCTGTCGGCAGACAGGCTTCTGGGCTAGATGGACCTTTGGTCTGACCCAGGACGGCCATTGTAAGCTCAGGGCTCAGGGTCGGGGGTCTCAGTGGACCACCTTGATTTTCATGCACTCCTGCTCCTGGGTGGCCAGGCTGGCAGCTCTCCTGCCCTAGACGGCCACCTTCCTGTGCCTAGTGCAGAGATCGTGGACGAGGTCCACGATGTCCGCACTAGCCCAGGCGGGTGCCCGCCTCTTGCGGTCCCGGGCAAGCTCCCGGGAGCCACCAGCCTGGTCCCGGGAAGAGGGGGAGGGCTGGTGGGCATCGGGTGGGTGGCTCGATCCGTGCCAGGTGCAGGGTCTGCTGGCTGGGTGCTGGCAGGCTTGCACCTGGCACGGGCACCATAGCCAGCCCGTGCCCCTTTAAGGGGTCTGGGGCCGGGAGGGGGACAATAGAGTTTCCCTGGTGTTGGCCAGAGTGGCCACCAGGAAAACCTGGGAAGCCTTAGCCCCCCACTAGTTCGAATTAAGGGTCGACACAGCCCTTAATTCGAACTTGCTAGTTCGAACTAGGCTTAGTCCTCGTACAATGAGGTTTACCTAGTTCGAACTAAGCGCTCCGCTAGTTCGAATTAAGTTCGAACTAGCGGAGCGCTAGTGTAGCGCCTATTAAATTTAGTTCGAACTAATGTCCGTTAGTTCGAACTAACTCTGTAGTGTAGACATACCCTAGGATTCTCCTGGATAAATGACCAAAAAGAATTTTACCTTCATTTGCTGAAGGTCATAAAAAATTCTATCATATATTCGTGTGGAATATTTCATGTACAGTAATTGACATTCCAGGAAAGTGCTAACTAATATTTGCTTCCAACAAACATCGTGTGTGCATACTGAATAGCTCTGTGGACAATGTAAGTTTAAGAAATACTGCAGGAATGTAGAATAATCATACAGAGAAGTTACAGTGAACTGTTTTCTTCACAGTGGAGTTAATTGCTGGAGCTATGTCCTTCTGGCTTGTGCTCCAAAGCCCAATGAAGGCAAATGGACTCGTTCCAGTGATTTCAGTGGGCTTTGGATCATGACCCTTGGCTCTGCCTTCATCAGCTTATTGCAAATACAAATTAAATAGATTTCAGACATATTACTAATGATATTTTTATGAAGCTCTTATAAACTCGGGTGCACCAATCACCAGCACTAATTTCCCCAGATCCAGCAAATTCCCTAGTCCAAGACAGCTCCGGTCCTAAGAATGCCATATGGGACCAGTACAGTGGGAGAGCAATCTGCTCCCTTCTTACGAACTAGTGCCCTACCTGAGTGTCTCTGGCTTTTCTCGGTCAGCACTGCTCTGCATTTTTCCTTAGATAGCATTCTCTAACCCAGAATGTAATAAACAGACATTGCATCTGTATACTGCACATTTCATATACTGCACACATGGCTAAATGGAATGGAAAATAGACTTGCCCTGATTGTCTTGTAGAATTTGTTGCTTACATCAAATCTGCACATTAATTATAAAAACTACCGAAACTCTCATTCTATTTAGATGATTAATCACAAATACTGTATTAATGCTCAGCAGGATTACTTACTAGATCATAATTAAAACTGACATTGTAATTTTAACTAGTGCAGTATTCAAAGGCTTGGATTTTTATCATGAGAAGACTACAAATCTGCACAAACCCAACTAGAAATAAAGTCTTTTTTTTTTTTTGGTTATATAAATAAACATCTTGACTATCATTTGTTAGTAGTGTTACATTTTTAGGTTATTTTTAAAAAGCTAAAACCACGTAATATAGGAATTCTCCGGTCCAACAACATCCCTGGTCTGACAGAGCCACAGATGTTGCCAAACCAAAGAGCCCTAGAGCCAGCTGAGACAATGCAGGGTCTGGGAGCCCCATCTGGGACAGGCAACATCTGGGGAGCCCGTGGCTTGGCCAGGGAACCCCCAGCATCAATGGGGCCAGGTGGTGGCCGGGGAGTGTCAGCAGTGGCAGGGCCAGGTGGCAACTGGGGTACTCCCATACCAGCCAGAGAACCCACAGCATCAGCAGGGCCAGGCAGCAGCAGGAGAGTCCCTGCACCCATTGGGGAAGCCCCTACTGCAGTGGAGCTGTTGGTGAATGGGAGGCCCCAGCCAGGAACCCAGGAAACCCCTGATGGCAATGGGGCTGGAAGAGGAGGGCATCCTCAGCTGGGGACCCACGGAATCCCCAGTAGCAGCAAGGAGGCCTTTGCAGCAGGATAGGGTGGCTGGGCGGCCCCATTCGGGACCTCTGAGGCACATGCTGTGTCAGCAGGATGGGCAGCTGCCAAGCGGTCTCCACGAGGAGCCCCTGAAAGCCCTGCAACAACAGGCAGGCAGCAGGGTGGGAAGCCCTACTGGGACATCATTAGCAGAGCCAGCAATAGGGCAGAGAGCCCCAAGAACAGAAACCCTGGAGTAGCCAGCAAGGGAACACTGATCTCCCCGATCTGGCAAATTCCCTAGTCTGGGATAGCTCAGGTCCCGAAGGTGCCAGACAGGAGAGTTCCAACTTGTAGTAGAATTCCTGATCACAAATTATGGGGGAGGGACGTCCCACCCTTTTTACTTGCCTGTGGCCCTAGTTGGAAGTCTCCATTCTGGACCAGTTACCATCTCATTAGCAATTTCTAACATTTTATTCTCCCTCTGAAGACTGTACAGAAGTCAGTTGACTAAGGTAGTCTCTCTTGGTATAGAGAAAGATGAAAAATAGTACCCATAAAACAATTACAAAATTTCTCAACCCCTCTAAAATGGTCTGTGAGAAAAAAAACTGTGTGTCACAAACAGAACATGTGAGCACATAATGCACTCATATCAGACATGCTTATAAAACCCTCATCAGGCATCATTATGTATATTGTGAAATGCATGGGGACTGGATCTGGGCCAAAATCTATATAGAGCTCTTCTAGTGCCTTAACATATGATCCTGAGCGTGTCACTTCCCCTTTCTGTGCCTCCATTTTCACTCTCATTCTTTGCTTCTTCTGTTTAGATTCTAAGATGTCCAGGTCAGGGACTTTCCCATAATGTTTGTACAGTTCCTACAAAAGACTCTAATCTCTCTTGAGGTCTGTGTGGGCTACTGCAGAACATATAATAAAAATACACATATTTCAGCTTAGCATTTTTCCCTGTGTGATCCCAGTCCTACTTGGTCTTGCTCAGGCAAAACTGACACTGCAAATCCCCTTTTTTATTGTGGAAACTGCCTCTTTCCTCAGATTTCTTATAAAAAATTAATAGTTGCTCGCAATCACAGTGGAGTATGTGCATGTTTGTGTGTGTATGAAAGCAATCCTCTTTCTGGGAATTTTAATAGAAACAAAGTTTGGGAAAGAATAGCAGGGCAAAGACAATGCCTCAGTCTAGCTTCTCTGTGGGTTTGAAGCAGCTGTTCTGTCGCATGATCCAGCAACAGCCGAAGCTAGTTGTCTCAGCGGAATTCTGTCATAATTATCTGGAGTCATTACAAACATCACCTGGTTTTAATTTAGTAATATCACTTACTGAACATTTTTTCCATTATATGACTTATGTGTGGTGCGTGTAAGTATGTCAGGGATTCATGTAGGGGCATCCAACTCTTTTTCCAACTATTTCCCCCTCCTATTTTATTATGCAAAATTCCTGCAGGCATACCTATCACAACCACATGAATACCAAAAGAATTTAGTACGTTTTTAAAATAAATGCCAAGAGAAGCAATAATGACTTGCTGCTTACTATGAAGCATTGCCAGTTCATTATTTGTCCTACTCTGAAGGTTTCTACGGGATTCTTGCCAAGATTTTAAGAAGCCAAGGAGCAGTACAGTATGCACAACTTACTTCATATGCTGACCCCCTTTTTCTGTCAATTGTTTCTGTGAATCATACTTCTCACTATATACAAGATTTCCATTCTCAATTCTCTGAAGCATAGTACTTCCAAAAATGCTACTAGATCTAAGTAGTAATAGCCTGGCTATATAATGAACTTCTCTGGAGCATAATACAAAGCTGCAAGCTGTGCTTCTTTGCAATGTCAATTACAATACTTTATGTTTAAAATCATATACTGTCTGACTTTTATTCAAATATTACTGGGTTTTTTTTTGTTTGTTTTTATATTTGCCAATAAATTATTTTTGTGGCAATCCTGTCAAAAACCAAGAACATTTTAGCAGCAAGAAAAGGAACCAAATCAGTTTCTATACAAAATATGTTTCACACAATTAAACCTAAGAAATGCAAACAAATTCAGAGCTAAAACAGACATTCCGTGATCAATCTATCCTACTTTATCTAAGTACTGCAAGGGATTTGGGATATGTGCAGCTGCAGCACCAGTTTCCAGAAGGAGGAGTTTAGATTCAGTGACAGTTTTAACCATGGATGTCATTTTGTTTTAGAAGACTTTAAGATGTTAATTTTTCCATTAACATCATTTATGTAGCCTGTTGAAGATAAAGTTTATCTGTGAGCTTATGCTCTCAGGCAATAATTATGCAAGAAACATTTTATTTCCAGTGAGGATGGATTTTCAACACATTATAAATCTTACATTACTAATGTCCAGTACAGTGCTTCAAAGGAGCCTGCTGATGTTAACTATGGAAGTCAATGGGAATTCCAAAAAGCTGTTGTGCAGCCATAGTATCATCTTCAGGAAGGGGGGAATCAAAGAAACAACCATACATTCATGCAAGTAGTCCCATGGAAGCTAGTGGGACTACTCATGCAAGAAATTACTCATCAGTGGAATTAAGGGTGATCTGGCCTTATGTATCTATATTTTCCAACTCGCATACATTAAAATAGTCAGAATATCTACACCCTATGGCAATGGTACAGAAGCAGAAACAAACAGATATTATAGGTGCTTGGCACTCAAGCCTATAGACTTTATTAGGAGCTGTAGATGCTCAGCACCTCCCAGAAGGAGAAACCAAAGGTGTAGATAGTTTCTTGTTGAGTTGAAGACCTGCTGCTCCTCAACTAGATTGCACATGAAGGATTTATTAATTATCCAAAGAGAAAACAAAAGCAGCTGAGGGGAAGAATACCAAAGATAATCACAGTGCCTTTTTTTAATGGTTATTATTTTAAGCCCATTACTGGAAGGGTGTAAACTTTAGGGCAGATTTGTACAGCTACAAGAGAAGCATCAAGTCTATTTTCTTATTTTATTTCATTTTATGTACTGTTCAATGGTTTCCTTAAACTCTTTACAATTACTGTTTGCACATCATTCATGTTACCACTGTTCTAAGTCTGGGGATTAGTGTGGTATAAATTAAACACAAAACAAAATTATAAAGGTTTTAACAGTTACCACTGTACATGACTGATTCAAACTCATTCATCTAGTCCTTTTAAAAACAGTTCCCCACTGCAATCAGTTGGTAGAACAGGGGAATACAGCAAAGAGTTGCATTTTATCTCTCTCCTTTTGGTACTACAACATTTCCCGGTTAGCATTTGCATGTATCAGTTCTGTGCTTGCCCTATAAACCTATAGTCTGACTTTTATTTAATATACCACAATGTACTTTTAATTGCAATGGAATTTATGGAATTTATGAAAAATGTATTGGTCTTATTCTTATTTCATGATTTCCTATCATGAAAATTAACCAAGTTAAATAGTAGACAAGGCAGATATAAGTTAACAATAAAAAATGGATTCTTTTGCAAAAATATTCTCACTCGCCTTGCCCTTCCCCCATTCAGTGTATTGTAACTTTAAGAACAGCCTTGAGCAAAGGATGACTTATAAACTGCTCCACCCCATGAATAACCCAGGAGGTATGATGACTCAAAGACCCCTTCTGAGTCATAATTCCTCCTGATTCCTCCTTGCGGAAGATGGGAAGTCTTATAACTTACTCCATAACAACAATAGCTTAGGACATCCCTTTTCCATGTCATCCCCTCCCTCTTACACAGGATCTGTGAGTAAAGGGGTGGAAAAAAAGCTCCACTCACTCTGCCTGATTCCCATTCACCTGCTCTGGGAAAGGAGTAAGTGGGCAAGAGTCAGATTTATTCCTACACACTAGGACCTAAGGAGTGAACTCTCAGTCCCATTGAAGTCAATGGCAGAACCTTCATTAACTTCAGTGGGGCCAAAATTTCACACAAGGATTTTTTCCACCCTTAGCTTTAAAGACTTTAGCTAAGTGGAGGAGCTTTCTGCTCTCTAAGAGAGAGAGAAAATTCTGACTCTGCACTGGTACCTCAGGAATAAGATAAACCTGCAGGGATGCTGCTTTGCCTCACAGATATCTAGACACCATACATGGCCCATGGCACAGAACCTTTCCTTATACTCCTCTGTATGTGCCCTGTCCTATATTGTTCAGCTGCAAAGACATCGACAATACTCAACAAATAGCAATTTTTTCTTCCTCTGTAGCAAGAAAAAGTAATTTTTATACTCTTTAGAAAAATTTCAGGCCAGGGGGTGCTACTTGCATTGAAACCAGAGAAAAATACACCTGCCTATGTCAGGCCTGAATTGAGCCCCTTATCCCTAATTTAGTTTTGATGCCAGTAAATAGGTCTATTGTATCGTATAGTGTCCATTTTTTAATTTCATACTGCCATCCATTGTTTTAAAGTCTGAGTATCTTCCCATAAAATCAATAGCAAAGTATCTAGTAGGTCTCATGAAATCTCAGTGACCTGAGGGATATTTTCACAAGAAAATAAATTTAGAACATTCCCATTTATTATTATTTTGGTATAACGGCAAGTATTTCTAAATAAAGGGTTTTAGAATAATTATAATGATAATTAAAATAATATTATGAACAGATAATATGTCAGCCATTCCAGCTGCCCCTCCAATAACCATCAGTAATTAGCTGGTTCCTGCTTTGAGTCATGGATTGCTCTGAGTATGCTGGAAGATATATTTCAAGAAAATACCATGGTTATGGACTCAGAACCTAACTAGGATTGAAGGGAACTGGGCTTCTGATTCAATACAGGAAATATATTCTAGACATAGTGATAATGCTTGACATAAGGGTCAGCATGCAAGAATGCATAGAGATAACTGTGAGAGAGACCAGCAAGTGGCACTGACGCTGGAGGACTGGAGAAGGTGGAGAGTGGTGATGTGATAACAATCAACGTGAAAAAGCCAGCATAGGACCTTATGCTTTGAATACATTAGATTTCATGCCCTAGTTACCACTAGATTGTTACTGATGACAACATAGATGAAGACACCAGAACAAATGGGTGATGTGAGTTTGTGTATCTTTTTTTATTCTAGACCTCTCCATAAGAAAAAATAGTGTTCATGTATTCATTTGCTGTCCTGTGTTTGGGAAATCAGATAACTAGGGTTTAAGGACAGTAGGGTACTGGCAAAGAGTCCTTTCGCTGAAATACTAGCTTTTAAAGTAAGATCTGGGAAGGTAATACAGGTAAAAAAAAGGCACACTTACGACATGCATCCTTAACTGCGGGCCACTGAATAGAACTATATAGGCTCCCCTGAAGATGTTTGGCTCTTTTTTCAATCAGTTTGTGTGCCTGTGTTTCTCATAATGTTTATGGACTTTATTGGAAGTTTCTTTCCATTTAGTTCTGTCCTTGGTTGTTTCTTTACAGTTATTGGTATTGATGCCACGTGCGCTGTGATTCTGCTTATGTGTGTCTCTGAATCATCGTCCACGATTTTTGCACCTTTTGAGTATCAGCTCACCATAGAAGTCTTTTCTGGGGTTCTTATCATCACCCACTTTGATAACATGACCTGTCTTTGTAAGCTGAGCTTTGACAATGAGTGCCTCAAAGTTGGTTGGTTTTCCTCTTTCAAGGAAATCAATGTTTGATGCTCTGTATTGACAGTAGATTTTCAGGAGAGAGCAAAAACAGAACATGGGAATTTCTCCAGTTTTTTGATGTTCCTGTGGTTTACTGTTTATGTTTCAA
Source organism: Pelodiscus sinensis (assembly GCF_049634645.1). NCBI lineage: Eukaryota > Metazoa > Chordata > Testudines > Trionychidae > Pelodiscus > Pelodiscus sinensis. The sequence continues at coordinate 173,131,835 of NC_134711.1, forward strand.
TCTGTATAGAAAGAATGCTATCACCACTGCATGGTACATCATCAGTTTTGTTGACAGTTAGATGGTATGCTGATTGAGTATTCTATGCCAAAGTCTTCCAAAAGCCTGTCTTGCCTTTCATATTATGAGTGATATTTTTGATCTAAGGAACCACCACCTGAGATGGTGCTGCTGAGTATATAACATGATTGACATTCTTTAACTTTGTAATGTCAATAGTAATGTTTGGGATAGAGATAGTGATTAAAAGCGGACTTCGGTTTTTGCCGGCTTAATGATGATTCACAACTGTTTCATTGCTTCTGGGTCACTATCAAGGATAAGCTGTAGCTCACACATTTGATACCTTTTTGCACTTCTTCTACAGTAGGTAGCAGGGCAATTTCTTTGTGTGTGTGGCGCTGTGTTTTTGTCTAGCATCTATGGGATGATTGAGTATCTCAGTGAAGTGCTACACCTATCTTTCAGAGATGCTTCTTTTGTCCATCCAAACTCTTTAGTGGAACTGGTCCCAGTTTTGATGGGCCCTAAATGGCTTTCAAGGAGTCATACAACAATTTTGTATTGTTGGTATCAGCTTAATGCTGAAATTCTGCTTTCTTTTCCTACCAGTTACCATGTAGAGCAGTGGATTCCAACCTGTGGTCTGCAGACTCCTGGGAGTCTGCGATGGTACTGGAAGGAGTGTGCAGAAAGTTGGGAGCTAAGAGGTTCCGTGCCAGCAGCCAGCATGTAAGTTCCTGAGCCCATGATGCTTCCCGAGTGGACTGAGTGATGTGGCTTGGGGAGCAGTGTGAACTGAGGGACGTGCAGGCTGCAGGCACAGTTATGGAGGGGCTCCATAAAATTTTAATAGCTTGGAAAGGGATCCGTAATCTCAAAAAGATTCGGAGTCATTGATGTAGTCAGGCTTTCAGGCACTTGAATTTATCTTTCTTTGAGGCTGATTCTTTGTCATTTTGTTAAGACATAAATACATTGTTCTTCTACTTGAGGGTCCTTTTGGTTTCATCATCATTTTTATCAAACATTTTTCTTTTTAAATTTTGCCTAGAGTTTCTCCTGAGGCCTGTAGAATGGATGATTTGTATGGATTCCCTTTTTCAAGTGTGTTATTAGGTGATGTTGAAATGCTACCAATTTTTTTCTGTCAGTCTTTCCCTTAGATTTTGGATATCTCAACTTTGCTGTATTCAATGTTGATTTTATTTGTTCATCGTTGCTTCATTGGAAGGTACCAGACTGTAAATGGTCAATGAGTCTGATCATTCTGTGGTCAGTCCAATAAGTTTACTCGTCACATTTCTCTGCTGATCTTCTGGTACCTATTGTCTCTTTGTTGTCTGACATTGTCACTCAAGTCCCACTGCTTTGTCCTTGGGTGCATCCCACAAAGTTTTATATTGTATCAGCATACATGAAGATTGTGTTGGTAATAATGAGTTTTGTCTCAGGATACTTGCTAAGCAGGAGAAGCCCATCATGTTCATTTTTCCAACTCCATTTTTCCTTATTTAATCACTCCAGACCTCGCTGTCTTTTTTCCAACTCAAAGTCTCTGAGAAGACTGAGTTTGAGATTATATCATCCAAATCAGAAGTGAGCTGTTCTTTTATTTTTTGGGTGCTATTTATTTAGCACAATTGGAGCATAAGCAGCAGAAGGCTGAAATTAGGCAGTTATCTTGGCATCTCAGAAATATGACTATGTATTTTTAATGAAGAGGATGGAGAGAATTTAAAAGCTCATTGGATAGCAGCAATGCCTTTTCCTTTAATGTTTCCAATCCTCTACATTTTAATTAGACCCTGTTCTTTCATGAGTGGATGTGAGTAGTCCCACTGCATTAAGTGGATCTTATTCCCCCAGTTTTATGATGGTACAGCTATTGATTTTAGCAGTGTTACACTGGGACAGAAATAGTCTGACATAGTGACCAGTGAGGCCTATTAGACTATAAACTTATTCACATGTAGAAGTGTAGAGCTTTAGTTATTTTAGGTGAACTTCCTATTCATAATTTTTGCTTCAATAGATGTAGCAAAAATTTGTCCTACAATCACAGATGTTTCAAATATAATGGTAATCCTTTTTTTTCTTTTCACCCTAGATTAAAATTCTTGTTTTTAATTTGAATTTGATCTCCTAAAACAATAGCTTCAAACTTCACCTTTATTATTATGAGGAAGAGGCAGTATGGTCTAGTGGACAGTGGACTGGAAGTCAGAAGACCTTGACTTGGTTCCCAGATCTGTTTCTGTGTCACAGTTTTCCCATCTATATAAGGGGAATAATGGTATTGACAACTCTGGTAAAGTGCTTTGTGACCTACTGATGAAAGGCACTAAATAACAGCTAGATGTCATTATTATTCTGTTTGCATGGCAGTAGCAACCTAGCACAGCTATCAGAAGTCTGCCCCCAAAATAGCTACTCTGTATCAGGATCACATTTGTCAAGAATTATGAAGGATACTTAGGCACAGAGGGTATGTCTACACTACAGCGCTAATTCGAACTAACTTAGTTCAAATTAGTTAATTTGAACTAAACTAATTCAAACTAACGCATCCAGACTAAAAAACTAGTTCGAATTAGCATTTTGCTAATTCGAACTAGCATGTCCACACAGAGTGGACCCTGAACCAGGGTTAAGGATGGCCGGAAGAAGTGCCGGCAGGGCATCAGGTTAGGACTTAGAGTGTGGAGCTGCTGTCCCAGGCTAGCCGAGGGCTGTGCTTAAAGGGACCCGACCCCCACCCCAGACAGACAGTTCTCAGGGGTGCCCCGCTTGCAAAGCAGTCCTGGCTTGGATTGCCCAGAGTACCCACACTGGGCACATCACAGCACTCGGCCATCAGACCGGCTGCACTTGCCACAGGCTGCCATCTGGGGAGAGGGGGCAATTGGGGGGCTGCAGGAGAGCTTCCACCCCCAGAAGCCCGCAGAGCCAGCCCAGTCCTCCCCATTCCTCCCTCACCTCCTTCCACTTACCCTTCCCTAGCCCCCCTTCCTGATGTACAAAATAAAGGACAATTGTGTTCAAAAATAGAATCTCTCTTTATTGAACAAAAAGAAAAGTTCTTCTTTAGTTCCCATAATAGAAGGACTAGAGGACACCAAAGAAAAGGAATGGGTAGCAGGCTTCAAACTAATAACAGAAAGTTCTTCTTCACAAAGCAAATAGTCAACCTGTGGAACTCCTTGCTGCAGGAGGCTGTGAAGGCTAGAACTAGAACAGAGTTTAAAGAGAAGTGAGATCAATTCATGGAGGTTGGGTCCATGGAGTGGTATTATCCAGGGGATAGGAGTGGTGTCCCTGCCCGAAGTTTGTGGAAGGCTGGAGAAGGATGGCACGAGACAAATGGCTTGGTCACTGTCTTTCGACCATCTCCTCCAGGGTCCCTAGTGTTGGCCGCTGTCGGCAGACAGGCTACTGGGCTAGATGGACCGTTGGTCTGTCCCAGGACGGCCATTCTAAGCTCAGGGCTCAGGGTCGGGGGTCTCAGTGGACCACCTTCATTTTCATGCTGTTGCCAGGGAAAAGTCATTTAAAGCTATGGTGTTCAAAATGGAGCCTCTTTAGATTCCATCTTGTTTCCCTTCCTCTCCCTGTGTTACCCTTTTCCCGCCAAAACCTAAGTGCACACAGTCACCTGCTCGGTGCACCCCACACTATTGTGTGCACTCAGCCCAAAACTGTGCACTAGGCACTAAAATGAGCTGCACACCACCCTTACCACCCTTTTCCCGCCTTGAAGGGCTTATAAGCCCTGACCAAAGAAGGGTTCGGGTTCGCCATTGTCCGTCTGTATTGTAGCCTGTCAGTCACTGTCTGCTGTCCCAAGTCCTGTCAGTGTCTGTTCGTCTCCCGTGGTGATCCATTTTAGTTTGTGGGTTCTGGTATAAGGATTTGTTCGAGTGTGGGAGAGAGAGCCTCGCGAGTGTGGGAACGCCCCACTCAAGGATTATTGGCTTCTGCCACATGGACTTGAACTCAGTTACCATCATCCTTGCCCGCTGGATTGGACTGGAAGTCGAAGGGCTACCAAGCGCCGATCCCAGAGGGAATCTACCCGACTCACTGGAGGCAGAGATCCACCTGCAGGAGGGCTGTTCAACAGGACTACCTTTCCCTGTCAGCGAGGGACTCCCTGCTGTCCTCCCCTAAGGCTTTACACTAGCCACAGGGTAGAAGGTCGCAGGCATCAATCGCCATCTGCCTCTGATTTGTAAAGTATATTCCCCTTTGTTGTGTCTGGGACTTAACTATCTTCTTTTCTTCTGGGATAGGGTGGGTTTACACTGTTGTTGTTGGTGTATGTTCTACTGTTCAAAATATATGGTTTGGCCCTAAACATTGGTCTAGCCTGATTTGTGGTTACCCAATCCAACGGTGATCAGATACGTAACACCAGGCCGAATCTGGCTTCTGGGAGGGGGACACCCGGCTTTAGGCCGTGGGCTTAGTCATTGCCATTAGCTTTAGCTCCCACAATAATTGCTTACCTCAGTTCCCCAGCTCCTGGGTGGCCAGGCTGGCAGCTATCCTGCCCTAGACGGCCGCTTTCCTGTGCCTAGTGCGGAGGTCGTGGACGAGGTCCACGAAGTCTGCACTGGACCAGGCGGGTGCCCGCCTCTTGTGGTCCTGGGCAAGCTCCCGGGAGCTGCCAGCATGGTCCCGGGAAGAGGGGGAGGGCTGGGGGGCATCGGGTGGCTGGCTCAAGCCGTGCCAGGTGCAGGGTCTGCTGGCTGGGTGCTGGCAGGCTTGCACCTGGCACGGGCACCGTAGCCAGCCCGTGCCCCTTTAAGGGGTCCGGGGCCGGGAGGGGGACAATAGAGTTTCCCTGGTGTTGGCCGGAGAGGCCACCAGGGAAAGCTGGGGAGGGCTAGCCTCCCAGTAGTTCGAATTAAGGGGCTACACACCCCTTAATTCGAACTTGTAAGTTCGAACTAGGCTTAGTCCTCGTAAAATGAGGTTTACCTAGTTCGAACTAAGCGCTCCGCTAGTTCGAATTAAGTTCGAAGTAGCGGAGCCCTAGTGTAGCGCCTATCAAAGTTAATTAGAACTAACGTCCATTAGTTCGAATTAACTTTGTAGTGTAGACATACCCAGACTTAGTATCCTTAGTCACTCTGTTCAATTTCCACTTTCATGAGTAATCCATTAACATTAATAGGACAACTCACATGAGTAACTGCTTATTGCCCTGAGGAAGGAGCCCAACAGTCTGTTCATTAATAAAAGCATTCTCATTTTCATGCTCAAGTCCATTACTTCTATTGGGAGTTAGACATGTGCAGCATTGGTGGAGCATAACCCCCAAAGTTCTACTGATAACTCTGATGATGAGAAAGTAAGAGATTTGTAACAATGTACTTAGTGAAAATGATTGCTTACTCTGTTAGCCCAGTTGCTCCAATTCAGGTAAAAAGAACTTTCCCATCAGCTCCCAGGGGACCTGTTAGATGAGCTTATTTGACATTACTTTGCTTGTTGGAAAAACTGAAGATCTGCCAACATTTAATTAGATAGTGGAGAGTCCTGGGTCCCCTCCAATCTCTTGCTTTCATTCTAGTAATCTGAAATGGGGCAACCACCAAATAAATTGGCATGACTAAAGAATGCAAGTATGTCTGGAGTACAAAACTCCAAAAGCTTTTTTGCATTAGATTTCTAATAAAGATGCCTATATGCTGAGACAGAAATGATTTTTGCATGGTGCTAGATACTTCTGCGGAGAGCTGAACTCTCCTTGAAATGTAGGTGTGTTTTATTTTTATCACTGTGCTTCAAAGGAAGTGCAGACAGCTTAAAATCATACAATACTAGAACTGGAAGGGGCCTTAGAAATCATCAAGTCCGGTCTCCTGCCCTCCCGGCAGGACCAAGTATCATCTAGATCATCCCTGATAAATGACTATCTTACCTGCTCTTAAGTATCACCAGTGTTGGAGATTCCACAATCTCCATAAGCAACGTATTCCAGTGTTTAACCACCCTGACAGTTAGGAAGTTTTTCCTAATGTCCAACCTAAACTTTCCTTGCTGCAATTTCAAGCTCGTTTCTTCTTGTCTATCATCGGAGGTCAAGGAGAACAATTGTTCTCCCTGCTTCTTGTAACACTCTTTTAGGTACTCAAAAACTACTATCATGTCCCCTCTTAGATTTTTTCTTTTCCAAACTAAACAAAACCAGTTCTTTCAGACTTCCCTCATAGGTTATGTTTTTTAGATTTTTAATCATTCTTGTTACTCTTCTCTGGACCCTTTCCAGTTTCTCTACATTTTTCTTGAAATGTGGTGCCCAGAACTGGACACAATACTCCAACTGAGACCTAATCAATGCAGAGGAGAGTGGAAGAATTACTTCTCATGGCTTGCTCAGAACACTCCTATTAATACATCCCAGAATCATGTTTGTTTGTTTTTTTTGTTTAGGGATTTTTGTTTGTTTGTTTTTGCAACAGTCTCACATTGTTGACTCATATTTAACTTGTGGTTCATGTCGCCCCCTATATCTCCTTCTGAAGTGCTGCTTCCCAGACAAACACTTCCCATTCTGTATGTGTGAAACTGATTATTTCTTCCTAAGTGGATTACTTTGCATTTGTCCTCATTAAACTTTAACCTAGTTACTTCAGACTATTCCTCCAGTTTTTCCAGGTCATTTTGAATTTTGACCCTATCCTCCAAAGCACTTGCAACCTCTCCCAGTTTGGTATCATCTGCAGACTTAATAAGCGTACTCTCTATGCCAATGTCTAAATCATTGATGAAGATATCAAACAGAATTGGTCCCAAAACTGACTCCTGCAGAACCTCACTTGTTATGTCCTTCCAGCATGACTGTGAACCATTAATAATTATTCTCTGAGAATGGTTATCCAGACAGTTATGCACCCACCTTTTAGTAGCCCCATCCAGGTTGTATTTCCCTAATGCATTGGTAAGAAAGTCATGCGAGACTGTATCAAATGCTTTACTAAAATCTAATGTACCACATCCACCACTTCCTCCTTATCCACAAGACTTGTTATCCTATCAAAGAAAACTATCAGATTGGTTTGACATGATTTGTTCTTTACAAATCCATGCTGGCTGTTACCTATCACCTTATTATTCTCCAAATATTTGCAAATGAATTCCTTAACTATTTGCTCCATATTTCCTGGCATAGAAGTTAAGCTGACTGGTCGTAGTGTCCTGGGTTGTTTCTATTTCCCTTTTTATAGATGGGCACTATAGTTTCTCTTTTCCAATCTTCTGGAATCTCTCCCAACTTCCATGATTTTTCAAAGATGATAGCTAAAGGCTCAGATACCTCCTCTATCAGATCCTTGAGTATTTTAGGGTGCATTTCACCATGCCCTGGTGACCTGAAGACACCTAACTTCAAGTTACCAAAGTAAAAGAGCTAAAATGACAATAAGTGAAATTTTATCAAATGCATCAAAAGTTTGGCCTGTATTTTCAAAGCTACTCAACACCCACATCTCCCACTGGATTCATATGGATGTATAGATACTTAGTTAAAAACAGATAATATATGAACATAAATGTTGAATCGATATCCTCTATTTATCTCATACTCCCTGTAGAAGAAAGAAAGAGCCTGAAGCATGGGCCTGATATAAGGCCTGAGATCTGAACCAAAGTAAGCAAGAAGTACGCTCTGAGTAAGAGGCAGGTCTTGTCAAAAGCAGATGTTTGCTGCAAGTCAGTGTCCAGGATATGAACTCACCATTGGTATTGCTAGCGGTGCTAAAATACATGGAACATGTAAATGTATTTCATCTGGACAGAACAATGACACCCAACCTAACACACGATAAAATAGTTTGACAAAAGTGATGAATAGTGGTATTTTGTCTGAAACATCAGGGGTGAAAACACAACAACAGGTGATGAATAGAAATGCTTGTCTGGAAAGTCAGGAGGAAAATACAAGGAGAGATACCAAATGTGCCATTTATGCATAAGATGATACGTAAGGCGTGTATGATAAATTGTTTGTTTCCATCTATAAATATAACGGTACCTCAACTTAACTCTTTTGCCAGCCCAGGGGGGAAAAAGCGGAATATATATTATTGACTAAGCTATGTCCGTTGCTATTGGTATATATGTGTATTGGCTCAGTGGCTGGCTCAGTGGCTACTAACTATTACTGTACTTCATTTAACAATAAACCTGACTCAGGCATATGAAAACACACACAGCCAAACATTTATCAACACTGATGGAGGAGAAAACCTGACAGGACACACCCCCAGTAAACTCTGAATTCACCGCATCGCTGTCCTGAACTATTACATTGGTGACCCTGACCGCTATACTCCCTTGAACTTCATGTCCTGGAACCAATGAGCTAAAAAATTTCAAGACAACCACAGGAATTCAGTCCCTATTCTAACTCTGAAATCCATTCATCAAAGATAATGTTTTCCAAGAGATAACATGTAAGATGTAATCTCTACAGAATGCATATAAAGGGTCAGTCTGCTCTTAATACCTGAAGAATTACCTGCTGAGTACTCCATCTATGGAGACAGGCAGTATCCTACATTACCTGTTAGTAGCACACAAAATAAATTTGCTGACATAGCACATAGAACAAATGTTGAAAGGAACATCAACCTCCCTCCATTATAAAACCTTTATTGGTAAAGCCCCACCCAATAATTTGAAAATTGACTCTAGTTTGAAGGTCCAAAGAGTACCAGAGTGACCAGATCGGAGGTTGAGCAACATCAGTTCTCTTCCCAACTTCATATTATCCCACCATGTGATCCTGGTTGAATTGGTTAACCTCTCTGCACATTGTTGTTCTCACCTGCAGACTGGGAATAATAATATTTACCCACTCCTCCAAAGTGCTTTAAGTTCCAAGGCTGACAATTGCTATATAATTGCTGAAAACACATTACTATCATGTTGTTGTTGTTACTTATTTTATATTATATTACATACTCTAGCTGGTAAAAGTCAGAGTTGTTCTAACCCTTGGCTAGATGAAGCCATATTTTGGATGTGAACTCAGAGCTGGAATATATTATAGTTTCTTTGGATCCTGCAAGAAATTGGCCTGACAAATAAAGTTGTTCTGAAATTTCCTTGGCAGGTATCCAGCGCTTTTGGGGAGACTGAATCTTGTTCTTTTCTGCCAACATTACCACGATTTTGTCGTGGAGCTGCTGCCATTTGTACTATATGCTAATATCAAGCTAGATATTAGCATGGAAGCCAGTGTGTTCACAGATGCAGCATTTCCTGAGACAAGCAATAATCAGTCTGATGTCAATGTCATGCTGCAATCAGACTCTGACAAGGCTTGCAAATATCTTGAAAGGAACTGCTCATCCCTGAAAGCTGCAGATCAAAACCGTAACTGAACACAAACTAAAAGGCTGCTGCATAATATCCCTGATGAACACTGTATGCATAAGCATAGGCTACTGTTACCATCAGCAACTGTAGCAGCTTAAATGGATTGGGCTGGGCTGTCACTTGAATTTTTATTGCATAATGGTGAAAACTAAAAATAACGTTTAAAACTCTTAATTATCTCTAAAGCCTGACACTGCCCTTTCTGAATTTCAAAATGAGTTTAATATTGTACTGCAGCCATTTTGAACTTTTCAGTGCATGGGGCTTTCTGTCTATTGCTTGTTGTTCACCTAATAGTACAAGGAACTGAGGAATCATGGGCTAGTGGATGCACAGGATCAGTGTAGGAATCAAGGAACCTGGGTTTATAGTATTTCCAGCTATGCCACAGATATAATTGCTGTGGCTGGGCATGTTGTTTAGTCTTTCTATGCCTCAGTTTTCTCAACTTTAAAATGAGAACAATCTCTACCTCACAGGCATATTGTGAGTCTTAAACAATTAAGTGGTGTCATATGGCTTAATTTATGAATGAGAGTTCACTCTGCTTTAGGATTATTGAAATGAAGGCACTGTAGGATGGTCTATGCTGCCCAGAGTATGGGATACAACCCGTAGTGCCCATGGGGTGCTGTGCTTCAGACGCGTACCTTCTACCTTACCCCTGAGGTTTTGTAATTTTCTGATAACCAATACAATATGTAATTGTTGGTGATTACAAAATTGCCCATTGTACTAGCTCGACTGTGCTGACCAGTATGTTGGGAAGTGGTGTTCCACCCCCTCACGACCAATCTGCTGTGCCCAGAGATAGGAAATAAAAGTTTATAACTGGAGTTCATTCAGTTGGTACACTTGCTTATATCTGTGTGTCTGGACCTGTAGACAATGCAGTGATTTATACTTTAAGGTCAGAAAGGACCATTATGACCTCCTAGACTGACCTTCTGCATAACAGAGGTTGTAAAATGTCACTAAACCTAAAAACTTGAGGCTGAACAAAAGCATAACTTCTAAAAGACAATGAGTTTATTTAAAGACTCTAAAAGACAGAAAAGTTGTATCCCTTTATAATCTCTTCCAATGGTGGTGGGGGTTACTACCTCTTATTCCCTTTCATGGGTGCACTGTCCAACTCAAAATCTAGTCTCAGATGAGGGCTAGGTGTGAAGTATTGCGGAATTCTCTATTTATTGGCCTATATTTTCTATCCTGATCCATTTAGTAATATTTGCAACATTGCTGTTTATATAAATGGGGTCTCAATGTTGTCTCATTTTTATTAGATTAAATTCCAAATTTTGGAGAGCACTTGGGATCTCTTGATCCTAAATGTCAGTTCTTGGTATGTTTATTGAGACTGTAAGCCACTGCTATGTGACTCCCATGCTTTGTCTTAAGACACTTGGTCAGAGGATATTTACCTGCTTTGCACCATCTCTCACTTCTGATGTATAGTGCATTACTTTCCACATCTAATTTTACTGAGGGGGACCAAGGACATAATGCAATTGTATGGGAGCATATGACTACAGACGGTATGTCTACACTACCCCCCTAGTTCGAACTAGGGGGGTAATGTATGCATACCGAACTTGCTAATGAAGCCCGGGATTTGAATTTCCCGGGCTTCATTAGCATAAAGCCGGCGCCGCCATTTTTAAAAGCCGGCTAGTGCGAACCCCGTGCCGCGCGGCTACACGTGGCACGGACTAGATAGTTCGGATTAGGCTTCTAATCCGAACTATCTGTACGCCTCGTGGAACGGGGTTAGCACTAGCCGGCTTTTAAAAATGGCGGCGCCGGCTTTATGCTAATGAAGCCCGGGAAATTCAAATCCCGGGTTTCATTAGCAAGTTCGGTATGCATACATTACCCCCCTAGTTCGAACTAGGGGGGTAGTGTAGACATACCCAGAGGGGGGCATAGTCATATGGTTTGGGAGCCCTGGAACTCCTGAAAAGTATGCTGATTTTATTTATGTTTTTAAATCTTGTTTAAACAGTTTCATGGCATGGTGAAGTAGAATGTAAACTGGGCCTGAAGGTAAAGCAGGGAAAGTATGCCTCTCAGCATCCAAAGGCCAATATGTAGAGCATTGATCCAAGAGTGTGAGATGTTAGATAGCAGTGCTGCAATATCACGATGTTAAGGTAGGAATGTATTCAACTGTTTAGCTTTGCATATACATTCCATAAAAGGGAGTGCCCATGCCTTTCCCCAGACCCTTTTGACCCATTTAAAAAAAGTTATATAGCAAAAAACGCTCATTACCCAAACACAACATAATCACAACCTAGTAGCTAAAATCAGATTTCTCTGACCCACCTCCCATACGAGTCCTCCCAGTTTCTCTCAGCTTATGAAAACATATGTGCATTGTAGCCTGTTCTGAATGCCAACAGAGTAGGACTATTTCAGAAAGGAGGGGGGAATGAGTTCCAAAGCCTTCCAGAGACCCCACCACCCTTTTATACAAACAAGCCTCCAGCCTCGGTACTGCTACTGTGGCATTTCAGATAAAGAAGCCCCAAGCTATTTGGTTTGTTGTTATTTGTATCATGATAACATCCAGATTCTCTTCGCCAAAGGATTAATGCCCACAAAACAGATATCAGACAAGATCACAAAGAAAAAACAGTTTCTTGCCATTTTAACCAGAAAGGACACTCTCTCAATGACTTAACCACCTGCATTCTGCTACAAAGACCTTTTACATCGGCACTTGAAAGGGAATCCTCTGAACTGTCATTCATGTTAAAATTTGACACTCTCCAAGAAGGAATGAACAAACACTCAAACTATCTTACCCATTACCAAGATAGCTTCCCCAATTATCACCTCTAATACCATTAGCTCACAAACATCCCACTCTCCCCACCTCTAATATCATCAATTCACAGACACTTACCTTCCTTCCTCCCCCCCCCCCCCCCCCCGCATCTCCCTCCTGTTCTGCAATGTGATTTGTCCTTTTTTATGTGTTCATTTTTTTTAATTGTATCCTTTGGTATATATGGTTGTGACTATTTTCTTCCACTATTTGATCTGAGGAAGTGGGTCTGGCCCACGAAAGCTCATCACCTAATAAACCATCTTGTTAGTCTTTAAAGTGCTACATAGTCCTGCATTTTGCTCCAGATTCTCTAGTTGAGATCTAGGTCCCACTGTGCTAGGCATTGTGCAAGCACAGTAAGAGACAGTCCCTGCCCTGAAGAGTTTACAACCTAAATAAACAAAGGCTGGGAAAAGACACCAGCACATAATCATAGAATCATAGAATCATAGAATAATAGGACTGGAAGGGACCTCGAGAGGTCATCGAGTCCAGCCCCCCGCCCTCAAGGCAGGATCAAGCTCCGTCTACACCATCCCTGACAGATGTCTATCTAACCTGTTCTTAAATATCTCCAGAGAGGGAGATTCCACCACCTCCCTTGGCAATTTATTCCAATATTTGACCACCCTGACAGTTAGGAATTTTTTCCTAATGTCCAATCTAAACCTCCCCTGCTGCACTTTAAGCCCATTACTCCTTGTCCTGTCCTCAGAAACCAAGAGGAACAAATTTTCTCCTTCCTCCTTGTGACGGTGACATCAGTTGTCCCAGATCACATAGAACCCATGCTTCCTCCTGCTGTTTTCTTTTATGGGTCAAAACTAGCACCAAAATTTTAGCTGGTATCGAATGGATTGTCAGTCCAGATCCCAAAATACTTGACATCATGTGATCCTGGAAAGATGTTCCCCTTCATAAATAAGGGTATGTCTACACAGCAAAGTTATTTCTAAATAACAGCCGCTATTTCAAAATAACTTTACTGGTGTCTACACAGCCAAACCACTATTTTGAAATTAATTTGAAATAGCGGAGCACTTATTTTGAATTTGGTAAACATCATTCCACAAGGAATAATGCCAAATTCGAAATAGCTATTCCGAAATAAGTGCTGTGTAGACACATTTCGAAATAGAGAGCCTCCAGACTTCCCAGGGTACCCTGGTGGCCACTCCAGCCTCAACCAAGAACACTTCTCTCCTTCCCCTCCTCCCTGGAGCCCTTAAAGGGGTTGACTCTGGCCACAGTGCCTGTGCCAGAGCCAAGCCTGCCAGCAGTCACTGCCCCTGATCCAGTGGCCCCAAAACATGAGCAAGCAAGCCACTGGCAGCCAGCCCTCCACCGCTCCTCAGGAGCAGTCTGCCAGCATCCAGGAGCCTGCCAGGTACCTTATGCAGGTTTGGGGGGGATGTCCCCAACATCCATGATCTCTGCACTAGATGGAGGAACGCAGCCATCTATGTTAGGATAGCTGCCAGCCTGGCCACCAAAGGCCACATGTGAACCTAGGAGCAGGCTTGCATGACAATCAAGTTGGTCTGGCGAGACCCCCAACCCTGAGCCCTAAGCTTCCCTTCCCCCTTCTTCCCCTTACTTCCCCCTTCTAGCTCCCTCCTCCCAGGTTTCCCCCTCTCCTCTCCTGCCTCCTTTCCCTAGTCTCAACAGAGTTTGATTCCTCTCCCCAGTTTTGTTAAATAAAGAGAGTTTGTGTTCATGAAAATACATGTATTTTATTTGACGTCAGGAAGGGGGGTTAGGGAGGGGTAAGTGGAAGGACGTGAGGGAGGAATGAGGCACAAGCCCCCAGTGAGGCAGACCAGGGAAGCTCTTAGTGCTCCTCAGGGTGAAAGCTCTCCCGCAGGGCATCCTGGATACTGACAGCCCTCCAGTGCACCTCCCAGATGGCAACCTGCAGAAAGTGGAGCCAGGCTCTCAGCAACGAGTTCACAAGAAGCACCAAAGTGCCCAGGGGCAGCTCTGGCTCCATGTTGCAGAGTGCTGTGATGTCCCGAGTGAGGGCAATCAGAGCACACAGAGACAAAATGCTTTGCTGTCCCTCATCGAGGTAGGCAAGCAAGCAGGGAAAGCTGAGAACCAGCTGTGCAGGGGGGTCCCTTTAAGCACAGGCCTCAGATAGCCCTAGACAGCAGCCACACAAAGTAACTCCTGACCTGATGCCCTGCCGGACCTGGTTCCGGCTGGCCTTAAATGCGATTCAGCGTCCACTCAGTGTGGACGTGCTATTTCAAAATAGCAAAACATTATTTCAAAATGCATTTTGTGTGTAGACACATTATTTTGAAATAATTTATTTCGAATTAACTATTTCAAAAAAAGATATTTCGAAATAACGCTGTAGTATAGACATACCCTATGTGATCTCTGATCATATATTAGGTTGCTGATTACGAAGATACTTTTAAGGTTGTGGTGTTGTATGTGGCTTCTGATTTCCTTGGAGTGCTGCTATCACTAATTACTCCATCAAAATGTTAAGGAAGTATGAAAAGGTGACTGCAGAACTTATACATTCTGTGGAAGCTAGAGAGACTAGGTGGGTGAGCTAATATATTTTACTAGCCCAGCTATTGGTGAAACAGACAAGTTTTCAAGCTTACACAGAGCTTTTTTACACATTATGTCTGAAGGCAGTGAACTAAATTCTGTCTTTTGTTACACCAATGTCATCTTGTTGAAGTTAGTGGACTGCATAGGATAGCAAAGGCAGGGGTATTGATTCCTTACCTACCTTACGATCTGTAATAGAAAATGATCAGAAATTGAGAGTTGTATTGGAATGAGATAGATGTTTATCTGATACAATTGATATTTCATTTTTAAAATGTCTGAAATACCATTTTTTCAGACTGATGTTTATTCCTGCTAGTGTTCTAGAGAACTTCCTGTTGGTCTTAGATCAATCCATTGCCAAATTCCTTAAAGGCAACATCATTTATAAATTGTATGAACTGCAGATGTATAATTCATGGGAAGCATAAAAATACTGTCTAAAACACTTCTATTAAAATGTGAGATGATCCTGTATTAAATCATATTTACAGACTCATTTATAAAATAGAGCTCTCCTTTCTGAAATTTGATTTTCGTTTTCATAAATTCCATAAAATGGAATCGAGACAACAATGTTGGCAGCTAAATGGGCTGTTTTAAAATCATGTGTTGATCTTTCATATTTATTTTCCATTATCTGCCCTTACACTTTCCACAAATTGCTTTCAGCTATATTTTTGCTAAATGTTTTTGGAAGTGCAAAAAGGCATGTAAACTGCATATTCTCCCCATTACTGCTTGACATCACAAGCTCAAGGTTAATGGAACTTCTTTGTGGATAAAAGGAAAAGTAGGTTTTAAACTGAAACATCTGGTCAGTACTTCCAGACTGCGAGAGTCCTAGAACACCAATCATAAGGAAAGGCCAGAGACAAGCCCGTAATTACTTAGTGTCTATTGGTAGATTTGGCTACAATAGTCTCAAAGCTTTTCTAAAAGCATGTGCCCATTGTGCTACACCATGCAAGCCACCCCCAGCCTCACTCTCTCAAACATGTATAAAACTAGATATATTTACAAGGTGTGAGTAATATTCCTTCTTCACGTGATTACAATTTTCCTATGGTAAGGAAAATTTGAACTGGAAATCTGTATCTCACATCCCACTATTAGGCTTTACTAGGAGGAATAGGAAGTCAGAATTGATGTGTAACATCTCTCTATAAATCTGCTTCTTTGCAGCTTTCTGATTACAATTTCTTTTGGCAAAAAATGTAGAAATTCACCAGCATCCTAACCTGACAAATAGTTAACAGTAGTCATGCTTATAATTATACGTAGAAAGGCATGCTGGAATGTTTTGGCAATATTTTTCTTAATGTGTTGTTATGTCTGAAATTTTTGCTAGAGCTTTGCTGACTTTCCCCAGTGAGAAGAAGTATGGAAATATTGCTTCTGTGCAGAACACTATAAGCTCACAGATTTTAAGGACAGAAGGGACAGTTGTGATTATGTGGTCTGACTTTCTGTACAACCCAGGATATAGAACTTCCCCAAAATAATTTATAGAAAAACATCCAATCTTGATCTAAATATTGTTCAGTGAGGGAGACTCACCACGATAAATTGTTCCAATGGTTCATTGTGCTGTTAACAATTTATGGCTTATCTCCAGTGTGAGTTTGGCTTCAAATTCCAGCCATTGAATTGTGCTTATGGTTCTTTGCTAGATTGATGAGCCCATTATTAAATAGTTGTTCTCCATGTAGGTATTTATAGATGGTAGTCAAGTCACTTGTCTTCATTAAGATAAATAGATTGAATATCATCTGCCTATCACTATCAGGCAAGGTTTCTAATTCTTTAAGCATTCTCATGGCTCTTCTCTGAACTCTCTCCAATGTATCAACATTCCTTTTTTAGATGTGGACATTAGAGCTGGACACAGTATTCCAGCAGTAGTCATACCACTGTCACAGACAGGTAAAATAATTTCTCTCCTTCTTCAGATTCCGCTTGAGAGCCCAAGGGTTACATTAATTCTTTTGGACACAGCATTATACCAGGTGCTCATGTGCATCTCCTTATCCACCGTGACCTCCAAATCCTATTCAGAGTCACTGCTTCCTAGTACAGAGTCCCTCATGCTGTGAGTATGCCATACTTTCATTTAACTGCAATAAAATGAGTATTGGCTTTTACACAACTTACAAAGTGATCCAAGTTGTTTTTTATTAGTGACCAATCCTCTTCATTATTTTTCCAATCCTTCAAATTTTATGTTGTATGTAAATTTCATCAGTGATGATTTTATTTTTTCTTGCAGGTCATTGATAAAAATTGTAAATATGATAACATTAAGAACCCATCCTGCTGAACTGCACTTTAAAACACACTTACTCAGTGCTAGTTCTCTGTATTTACTTACATTTTTTACACTTATCGGTTACTCACCCTATAATTCATTCAAAGTATGCCATATTCATTTTACATTTTTGTTTTCAGTCAAAATGTCATGCAATACTAAGTCAACCTGCTTACAGAAATTTTATTATATTACATCAATTCTATTACCTTTATCAACCAAATTTGTAATCTCATCAAATTAGTACTATTCGACAGGACCTA
Organism: Pelodiscus sinensis; assembly: GCF_049634645.1. Classification (NCBI taxonomy): domain Eukaryota; kingdom Metazoa; phylum Chordata; order Testudines; family Trionychidae; genus Pelodiscus; species Pelodiscus sinensis. The sequence continues at coordinate 173,149,203 of NC_134711.1, forward strand.
TTTTCCCCTGTTGATTAGCATTAATTATATTACTCTCCTTTGAATCTCTTATCAGCCCCTTCATCATCTTCAGACTGACAAGCCTGTATTACACTTATCATCCTCTTTACCCTTTTTAAATATTAGTTCAAGTCTTCTGGAACTTCCCAGGCATTATAGGCCTGATTGAAAATCAACTTTACCAGCTTTTTAGCAAGCTTCTCAGCCTTCTGTTTTAAAACTCTCAGATGCACATTGTCTGGACCTGCTGATTTTAAAATGTATAACTTTAGTAGCCATTCTTTAACAACCTTCTGATATTTGTGGAGTAGAAAGAGTGTTTATCATATGATGAGATTATATATTTTTCCCAAATGCAGAGCCGAAATATTTATTGAACACTTCTACCTTTTATGAGTTATTGATAATTCTACCATTTCTATCTACTAATGGACAAATACCTTAGTCAAAGTTTATTTTGTTCCTATTATTCTTTTTAAAATCCTTATTGTCCATAACTCTGATGCTCAGTAATTTCTCCCAGTCTCTTCCCTTCCCTACATTGCCTAGATTACGATTTCTACAATTCCTAGGTTAACATTTATATGTGTTAGTATACAATTACCCTGTCCTCTATTTCTTATATATAAAGTCTCCTTAAACAATTCCCAATTATAACACACACTTTTCTGATTAAATACTTCCTCCCTGTTGATTTAGTTCATAATTATTTTCTGCTTTGGGAAATTGGCCCTTTCAAAGCACCAAGAATGTAGATTACTGGTTTTGACTTTATTCTGTTTGCACATTACAAATGTGATAAGTCATAATCACTTGTACCTAAACTATCATTAATTTTAAGTTCTGAGAGAGTTATTTTTTATCTATCAAAACAAGGTCTAATATAACATCAACCTTGTTGGTTGCAACACATTTTGAATTAGGATATTGGCAGCTAGAAATCAGAAACTTAGAAATTCCAATGATATTTTAGGACCTCGAGCATTTTTCACTCAATTTGAAGTCCCCCATGATTACATAGTTGTTTCCCCATATGCACATTATAGATAGGGGAGTCAGAAGCCAGCCATCCTGTTCCATAGCAGGAGTTTGTCCACAGCGGACACCAGCTAGTACCACATCTTGTGTTTTATTTGTTATGACATTGAGCCATAAGCATTCAAGATCATTTTCTTCAATGTATCAGTGGCTCAGAAACCATTCTCTCTAGTTCATTGCAGCACTGTCAATTCCACTAATTCTGCTGTCCACACTACTTAAGTATCTATTTGGAGATGAGGGAATGCCAAGTTCTAAGAACCATTTCCTGGATTTTATTGTTAGGAAATTGGTTCCTTCTTAAACACTTATTGTATAAACCTTGGTCTGATTCTCTACTGCCTTTTTATGCTGTGAAGCCATTTACAATTTTATGAAATGAATGTAGAATGCTACTAATCAGAATCTCACAAGATTTAAACCAATGGAGAATCAGGACTTTGTATGTATTTCCCATGCTAACAACACATTTCCTTCAGGTGCTAACAACTTTCTGAGTGGTATCCTTCCTGTCTTAGCAATCTATCTATTGACTTTGATCTTTAACTGCTTGGGTATGTCTAGACTGCATCCTTCTGTTGACAGAGGGATGCAGATTAGGCAGGTCAACATTGCAAATGAGGCAGGGATTTAAATATCCCGTGCCTAATTTGCAGTAAAATGGCCACCATGCTGACTCAGCACTTTGTCTGCAAAAAGCGGCAGTCTAAAGGGGGATCTGTCGAGAAAGAAAGCTTTTTGCCAACAAAGTGCTGAGACGGCAAAATGTGGCGGCCATTTTTATGCAAATTAGGCACGGGATATTTAAATCCCTGCCTCATTTGCAATGTTGACCTGCCTAATCTGCATCCTTCTGCCAACAGAGGGATGCAGTCTAGACACCTCTTGGGTTTAGCACCCGTTCTCCAGATACTTAAAGAAAAAACAGGAAGGGGGATGGGAGACAGAGCACCATTCTCTTCCCCCTCTCCCCTTTCCCTTCTCCTATTTATTTTGAGTGTTTATATCTCCTACTCATAACTCTGGTCATCTGAAGAAGTGGGCTGTGCCCATAAAAGCATGCCATCTACATGTTTTGTTAATCTATAAAGTGCTACCAAACCATTTGTTGTTGTTTTTTGTAACAGACTAATTCAGCTACCCCCTGAAGCTCCTTAAAAGTGAAAAATACCTGTCAGATCTATTAGCAAAGCACTGAACCTGTTAAAGAGCCATTTAAGTGGGAATTAAGCCATTTAACAGGCATTTGCCAACCCCAGATATTCACTGTCAGTTTCTGAATTGACTGTAACAAAAGAGAGGACTATGTAGCACTTTAAAGACTAACAAGATGGTTTATTAGGTGATGAGCTTTCATGGGCCAGATCCACTTCCTCAGATCAAATTCTGGAAGAGAATTGGCATGACCATATATTCGAAAGGAATACAATGAAAAAAAGTCAACACATTATAAAACTGACAAATTGGATTTAGAATAGAGGGGAGGTGAGGGAGAGGGCTAGTATCTATGAGATAATGATACTAGCAGTGATAATTGGGGAAGCTAGCTTTGTAATGTGTAAGGTAATTAGCATCTTTATTAAGGCCCATTCGTAAAGTGTCAAATTTAAGCATGAATGACAGCTCTGAAGTTTCCCTTTGTAGTCTGATGTTAAAGTCTCTTTGAAGTAAGATACATATAATAAGGTCATTAAGACTATGCCCAGGCTGGTTGAAATGAAAAGAAACTGGTTTATCTTTGTGAAGATGGCTGATGTCTGATTTGTGGGCATTAATTCGTTGGCGAAGTGTCTGAGACGTTTGTCCAATATTCATAGCAGAAGGACACTGTTGGCACATGATGGCATAAATTATGTGATGAACAGGAATATGTGTTATTGATCTTGTAACTGATAGCTTCCCCAATTATCACCCTTAGTATCATTAGCTCATAGATACTAGCCCTCCTCCCCCCACCCCCCATTCTAAATCTGATGTGTCCGTTTTATAATGTGTTCACTTTTTTCATTGTATTCCTTTGGTATATATGGTCATGCCAATTCTCTTCCAGAATTTGATCTGAGGAAGTGAGTCTTGCCCACGAAAGTTCATTACCTAATAAACCATCTTGTTAGTCTTTTAAAGTGCTGCATAGTCCTCTTTTGTTTCAGCAAGATCAGACTAACACGGCTACATCTCTATTACTATTCTGAATTAACTGTGTTAGTCAACAGGATATTAGTTTAAAATTAACTTTAAAAATATGTCATTAGTGTGTTGTTGAAGATTATAAAATCACAACTCTAAAAATTTGTCATGGACTGTCTTTGGGCATAGGGTCACCAGTAAAATAGTTCTTGGTAGGGCACCAAAAACCCTAAGCACAGCCCTGGGAGGAGTTAGCTCCATGCTGTGACTAATCCTCCAGGGACTAGCAGCCAGTGATCCACAGAGGGAGAATTGCTAGAATTGCTAAATTTAGGGTATTTCCCTTAAAAATATTACTCTTTTGTATTCCCCTTTTGTGCTCATTTTTAAGCTCTCCACAAATATCCACAGTTAGCACATCGTTATCCTTCAGACTCTCCTTTGATGTAATACTTATAGAAAATGCCATAGGGGTTAGACATCTAGTTGTCTTTGACCGCTGCTCATGCTGATTGTCTCATTGGTTTCTATTTTATCCAGCTGTTGTCTTGTCTTACACTTAGATTGTAAACATGGACCATCTTTTTGTTTATATGTTTGAACCTTATGCAATAGGTCTGGAGCTCCTAGGTGCTATGGCAAAGCACATAAATATTAATATTTCTAGGACAGAATGATTGGTGTTTTTTAGCACTTAATGTTTCTGGGTTCAATATTTAGCAGTGTTACACTGATAATACTGTACATATTTAAAGGGAGATATTAATGTGCTACACAGTAATAGTTCTGGGAACTAGAAAGGACTGAAACATGCAAGAAAAATTATAATGTACTTTATTACAATAGTGCCTATTTCTTATTGAGCACTTATTGGGGGGGGGGGGTGTCTCAAAGCACTTTATAGTGTAATTATCCCCATTTTACAGTTTGAGAAACTAAGGCATGAAGTGGTGACTTCACATGCCCACTTGTCCATTGCCAGGAACAGATCTCTGGTGTCCTGAGTCCCATCCTAATTTTCTATACAGTAGGTCACACTTCTCTAAAGAGAACCCAGTGAGGGGGTTAAACAATAGCTGGAGAAACTACTAGCACCTGAAAGTATAGTCACAGCAAGTAGCAGAATCTCAGAATGAAAGATCAGTCATTTCATGCAATCATGCTGACACCAGTCTTACGTTTCCACATAGCCCCATTTAGCCCAGAGCCATGTGTGAAAAACTCACCCCAAGCAGTATTTAGCTTCAATGCAGAAAATGCCTGTTTGTGTCTCCCAGTCTTATTTGACACTTTTATACCATTTTTTAACTATTGAAATTCTGATTCTCTTCCCCCTTCTCATTGCCACAAACCAAGGGTGACTTCACTAAAATCAATGGATTTAGACTTTTCTCAACTGCCCCAAGACTGTGATTTCATTTCTTGTAGTCTGCCAACCATTGGTAAACACTATAACACATTTTGGTTGTGCAAGTTTCATGAAGTTTGGAACAATCACTATTGATCTTTCTCCAGAATGATTATAACCACTGTCTATCATGGCTAGATTCAAACATCCCTTGCAAAATCCTACGAGCCATCTAATTTCCTTCATTTTTATATGCATGCATAGTTTATAAATTAAAATTCAGATGATTTTCATTTTAGATGATGCTAATGTTGGTTATATCATGTGCTTATACTATTTTGCAGTACTTTCATATCTTATATAATACAGGAGATATAGTTTCAGGAATTACCTTGCATGTTTTACTATTAGTGGAGTACTACAGGGCTACGTCTAGACTGGCATGATTTTCCGGAAATGCTTTTAACGGAAAAGTTTTCCATTAAAAGCATTTTCGGAAAAGAGTGTCTAGATTGGCACAGATGCTTTTCCGCAAAAGCACTTTTTGTGGAAAAGCATCCATGCCAATCTAGACGCGCTTTTGCACAAAAAAGCCCCGATTGCCATTTTAGCAATCGGGCTTTTTTGCGCAAAACAATACCGTGCTGTCTACACTGGCTCTCTTGCGCAAAAGCATTTGTGCAGAGGGCTTTTGCCCGAATGGGAGCATGCATAGTATTTCCGCAAAAAACACTGACGATCTTACATGAGATCGTCAGTGTTCTTGCGGAAATTCAAGCGACCGGTGTAGGCAGCTGGCAAGTTTTTCCGCAAAAGCAGATGATTTTGCAGAAAAACTTGCCAGTCTAGACACAGTCCAGCAGTGTTGCACTTCAGCTACATGAGGTGGATCACCTGCCCCTGGTCTACAATTGGGAATTATTTTTAAATAACAAGCAAAGTATCGACACTACCAAGCCCATTATTTCAAAATAACAGGCTGGTTATTTCAAAATAATACCTTCTGCTTTCCACAAGGAATAACTCTTATTTCAAAATACTTATTTCAAAATAACAGTGGTATGAATGCTTCACTGATGCTATTTTGAAATAATTACTCCCCAGAGTCATTCAGAGTAATTACTCTCTAGTGCTTCTTGGGGTCTAAGTCAAGTTAGAGCATCCATATTAAAGGAGTCTGCCTTGGACTAATTTCAAGGCTTCCCAGTAGTGTGGACATGCTATTTCAAAATAGTTAGTTTGAGAATTATTATTTCAAAATAATTTCCTAATGTAGACATGCCCCTGGTGATAATCTGTTCTGTACATTCACTCTGGGACATCTGGCATTGGTTACTGTCGGCAGATAGGATACTGGGCTAGATAGACCTTTGGTCTGACTTAGTATGTCCGTTCTTATGTACAAAATTAAGGGATTACTTGGTGCCAGAAGAGCAAGTGCTGGCAAATTTGTGTATTAGCACTGGCATCACTTGAAGAGGAGGCCATTGTTTGACCACCCAGATCGAGGAAAAGAATAATAATCACAGCTATGGGAGGAAGACTGAAGGTAAATAATTATTCTCTCCAAAAGAGATGGAGATGCTCTGGACACTGTACCACCTGCTGCATTTATTGATGCAGAGAGCTTGCACCCAAATGGTGGCCATAGGGTCATAGCATTGCCATCAAAGAGCCAAACAAAGGAGGAAGAAGAGGAGGTATACTTTCAAGAATAAAAAACAAAAAAGGGTTTGGATTGACATCACTTGCAACAGACTTGCAAAGCTGTTTGTTTTGGTACATTCTCCAGAACTCTATCCAAAAGAAACTGTATCAGGAAATGTGTAGCACTCCATGGGGTTGAAAGACCACACTGAATGAAACCTAAGTAAATAACAATATGCGTATACTGCAACATTCTAGATGCTGATGAAAATGTAAAGTTTGAAACCCAGCTCTTGTCAAATCAGCCCAAGATAGGCAAGGTAACAGTGACTCCCAACACATATCAGACTCTTATTTGCCATTTGTGTACTTCAAAACACATTTCAATGTCCAGCAACCATACCTTTCTAATTATTTCTGTTGTCCTGTTATTCTGTTGTTATCCAAGTCTTAAGTATGATTTGAGAAGAAAAACAGAAGACTTGTTATTATTCAGAATTGGCTAAATTTCCTGCAGTGGGGGATTAAAGGAGGAACAGGGTGAATGAGCAACAACTTCATCATCATGAAAAGAGCTTTCTATCCCTGTTGGTATCAGGAAACAAAATTTACTGATGAAATACTTTGACACAAGCCAAGCCAGCATTATTGGCAAGGAATGCTTATCCTGTTGTTGCTGTAGTTGTGGGAACAAAAGAAGAATACATGCCTGATAAAGTTATTCTATATCTTCAAGTCAATTACCTTAATTAAATTCCTTTGTCTTTCTCCTCTTTTATTGTGTCCTCTTCCTATTAACTATTCCTTTCTTCTGTATCTGCCTGAATAGAGTCTTCTGTATATTTTTGTAGTAAGGTTAGAATTCAGTAATTGTAAAAAGGATGGATTTGGTCCAAGGTAGCCTCACATACATGTAAATGAAATGAACATAAAGGTATTTCCCTAGTAATTTTTGATTTACCTTTTCATAACTGAGACATGGTTTGCAATAACTAAATGCATTTTTGGACAAACCTGCTCCTGTAAAGACCTAATCCCTATCAATGGAAGAAAGTGTGTGCGTGTGCGTGTGTGTGTGTGTGAGAGAGAGAGAGAGAGAGAGAGAGAGAGAGGGTATGTCTACACTAGCCCTCTAGTTTGAACTAGGGAGGCTAATGTAGGCATTTGAAGTTGCAAATGAAACCCGGGATTTAAATATCCCAGGCTTCATTTGCATCTTTCCGGGCGCCGCCATTTTTAAATGTCCCTTAGTCCGAACTCTGTGCCTGTGGCTAAACGCAGCACAGAGTAGGTAGTTCGAATTAGGATCTCTAATTCGAACTACCGGTACACCTCGTTCCACTTCATTTGCCACTTCGAATGCCTACATTCGAACTAGGGGGCTAGTGTAGTGTAGTGTAGTGTAGACATACCCAGAGAGAGAGAGCACTCGTCTTTATATATTGTGCCAGCTCCTCCTCCTCTTCTATGCCCCATGAAAGACTCCCAATAAGTCCAGGGACTATGTGAGGAAAGGAAGTGATAAGTGGATGTCTCTGGGGGGAAGAGTAGACAGGCAACGGCAGGGAACAAATATTCTCCTCTCTAATTCTGAACAGATGCAATAGCTAATATAGCATTGAAAGAAACAGGGAGTTGTGCATGATAATATTTAAAAATACTTCTGAGTTAAAAATAGGTTGGGGGAAAGATTTAAATCTATGGAGAGAGAGGGAAGGAAGGCTGGGTAGTATGGAAGAAGGGAAGGAGGAAGATACTCTCCCAACAGAATAAAGTAAAGCTCTTCAGTGACAGAAGAACAATGGAATAAATTGACAAATATGGAAAGAAGGAAGCATAGTGTTGGAACTAAGGGATTGGATTAGGATTCAGGAGCTCTGGGCATAATTCTCTGTTACCACATATTTCCTTTTTGACCTTGAGCAATTCATTTCTTTCACAGAGATTTTCAAAGTCAGGAATGGGAGTTAGACACCATGCTCTCATTGATTTGTATTGATTTTTTTTTCGGTGGGAGTTGAGTAGCTAACTGCCTTTTGTATCTTTGAAAATCTGGTTCTTTATTTTTATGTGCTCGGATTTCCAGAAACACTCAGCAGCCAACAGCCTCCATTGAAACATGACATGCTTTTGAAAATCTGGCTGCTAGACTGTTCATATGTTACTTTCTCATCTATGGAGTAGAAAGAATAGTTCTGGTCTTCCATTCTTTGTTTGTCTGGCCTAGTTAGTGTGTAAGCTCTATGGGGAAGGGACCCTCTCTGACTATGTGTACATATACGGTGCCTGTAATCATTTCGTCTTTATTCTATTACCTTGAATTTATTTTTTTCCCAACCTCTATTGCAGAGTCCATTCCCTTCTTCATTAATTGAATCAACATTTCAGGTTCCATGACAGTGGGTGCAGTATAAGAACCTGAAAAGAATAGAACACAACTTGTTTTAGGTTTGTACAATTAGTAGCCACTTTGAGAAGGAAGGGCTGTTTCCTGAAGTAACAGGTTAGTATAATACAGGGTAATAGCCCACAGGCTGTGGTACCATAGAATCATAGAAATGTAGAACTGGGAGGCAACTTGTTAGGTCATCTAGGCTAATCCTCCCCCCCTCCCATCCTAAGGCAAGACTAGGTATTATCAGATTCTAGACAATCACTGACAAGCAAAGTGAATTAAAATGGAACTAGGAAGGTAGTGTGCCAAAGATAAGATGAAAAAGATGAGCTGAAAAACAAGACAGAAGAGAAGTAGTGACTAAGAGACTTGGAGGAAAAAGTAGGATGAAAAGATCAAAGACAAGAGTATATGAGAAAGAAGGGAATGATTGAAGTATGTGAGTAACAGGTAAAGAAAGGGCTGAGAAAAGCAGAAAGGAGAGAGAAGGAATTAAAAGAAAAGTACTGCATATAATTCTGAAATTGTATAATGGCCCCCATGCTGCCTCTTCTTGCTCCTGCTCCAGCCCCTGCTCTGCCCCATTCCAGATCTATCCCCAAACACCGTCTCTGCCCTACTTCACCTCCTCCTCTGTGCATGCCTTGTCTCTGCTCCTCCTGCTTCCTCAACACTGTGGATTAACTGAGCTGCACTGAAAATGCTAGGAGGGTGGGGTTGGACAGTGGAGCCACCAGCAGATGAAGGAGGAAGCTTGACTGCCAGTGGGTGCTCAGCACCCACTAATTTTTCCCCATAGGTATGCCAGCCTTGGAGCACTCATGAGGTGGCACCTATGGTCTCCATATTCTACCAAATTTTAGGACATCATTCCCTGCCTTGTTTATAGAAAGCCTTCCCCTAGTCCACTTTAATTCTGGGTATTGAAGGGATAGGATTTATATACATTCCCCTTGACTACATGGGGGTCAATGGCTGCCCACCCATTCACACAATGCCTTCCTCACTCTCCAAGTCATCATCCCTGTTCCAGCCCCAAGAAAGGGCACCAGTCCAAACAAGGAGGGGTGGGGCAGTGACGTTCATGGCCAGGGGGCAGGGCCTGGAGCCGCTGTCATGCCGCACGTCACCGACCTGCCCCCCCTTCACCTCCCGCCATGGTGCTCGGCTGACTTCTGCGCCACTCAGCCGGGCTGCCGCGGGGGAGCATGTGGAGCAAGTGGCTGTTTGGGCCCTGCGCTCCCCATGCAGCACCGTGCATGGGGAGCGCAGGGCCCAAACGGCCGCTTGCTCCCCTGTGGCGTCCTGGCTGAGAGGCGCAGAAGTCATCTGAGCACCACAGTGGGAGGCAAAGGACATGACTCAGGCAACAGCGCCACCCAGAGAGAACAGTCAGGGAGGCAACAGCGCCGCCCAGAGGGAACAACCAGCATTTCAGCATTACAGAGAGACAGACATTGGGCTACTATATATATGATAACTAGCGTTATTTCAAAATAACAATGTGAGTCTACACAGCCATTCTGTTATTTCAAAATAATTTCAAAATATAGGACGGCTTATTCCAAAATCTGTAAACCTCATTCTTCGAGTAATAACGCCTATTTCAAAATAGCTATTTTGAAATAAGGCGTGTGTAGATGCTCCACTTCTGCTACTTCAAAATAGCCCCTCACCATGGCCATTCTAAGTTATTCCTCCTCAGTGCCTCCTAGGGCTCTAAATTGAGACAATATGTCTACATTAGGGAAGCCTGCCTCGGACTAATTTTGAGGCTTCCTTGCAGTGTAGACATGCTATTTCAAAATAACTATTCTGGAATAGCTTATTTCAAAATAAACATGCAGTGTAGACGTACCCCTAGGCAATGTCTACACTGCAGGGTTTTTGTGAAAAGTCTTTTGCGGAAGAATTCTTGCACAAAAACTTCATGCGCAAAAGCATGTCCACCCCCCAAAGCACATTGCTTTTGTGCAGGAGAGCATCCACAGTGCATGGACTATCTTGCTCAAGAAAGCTCTGATGGCCTTTCACAAAATGGCCATCAGAGCACCTGTGCTTTTTTGGATAGGCTCTATTTGTGCAAGAAACCCCTGCAAAGCATCCACACATGCCTTTTTGTGCAACAGCTGTAGCGCAAAAAGTAGTTATGCCTTGTAGAAGGAGGTTTACGTACACCACAAAAAGCCCTCTATTCTGCTGTTTTACTGTTGATTTTCTTGTGCAAATGTATGCTTGAGGTGTGGACTCTCCATGGGTTTTTGTGCAAAAACGGCTAGTTTTGTGCAAAAACCTTGTAGGGTAGATGTAGCCCTAGAGAATTATTTTACTAATGCTTCTCAGGCTGGGCTCTGTTCACAATGGTACGGTAAAGATGAATAGAAAAGGATTACATTACTTTAGATTTTATTTCCAAAAATGTTTCTCAGACATCTCCAAAAATTCTAATACTGGCTCTTCCCCTTTCCAATGGCTAAAAAACTGGATATAAGCCTAAAATGGCACAAGAAATCAGGCCTTAAACTTGTCTGTGTTCCAGGCTTAATACTGGGAGAAAAACAAAAGTAATTACGTCTCTGGTAGGTTTTTTTAAGATGATGTCTAAAGCTATTCCAGGTTTTAAAAAGCTAGGAGAAGACCCAGGGAACATGGTTTGATGGGGCAAAGTGAAGATCACAGTGGTATGACAAATTCCATGGAGAGTAATGTAGACTGAAGTTTTCAAATACACCTATGGGAGTTAGATACACATTTCCCCATTAGCTTTTATGAGAGCTGTGCTTCTAGATCCCCAAGGAAGCTTTTCATAATTCAGTTTTTCAAGGAGTTTAAAATCCTACTGGCCCTCTTTTTTGCAGCTGACCATTGACTTTCTCACTTTCTGTTAACTACAGCTAGCTTGAAACCTTCTTTACCTTAGTAATTCAATCCATTTTCTAAACGTAATAATGCATACAATGATGAAATACCATGGCTTCATTTTCAGTGTGGGCAATAGGGGTAGTAACAGAAAATAAGTCTAGATAGCAATTGATCTGGGATTAAATCCTAAATGAAACTTGCCTTTGGCAGACTATATTTAAATTAGCAGTTTTGGTTAACTGGAAAAGAGAATAGAAGGAATTTCCTATTTGAAATGGTTACTCATTTTAACTAACCTTCACCCCTCTCTGCCTTCTTCTCATCACTGTCTCATTGGTCCCATGAAAGCCCCTGTGGACAATATAGAATGTGAGTGCAGTTCTTTGTTTATTATTGGAGGAAACTTACAAATAATGCCAGATCATGCAGTGACACAGCTTTCAAAAGTGGCAAATCAGAAAACTGAAAATACTAAGCTCAGCAGTTTGAGATACATTTGTGTACAAATTAGATTAGAGGAGAAACAGAAATTACCTCCTTTAAAGCACACAACAGATATAAAATGATCATAAATTAGCAAAATATGTGAGGATAAAATATTCCAATAAAAGTAAGCAACATGAAAAAGAAAAGAAAAATTATAGAGAACACCAGAAGTATCTGGACAAATCTCCAGCAATTATGTCAGGTATTATATTATGAGAAAGTAAAGGCAGCTGAGGAGAGGACACCAAACAACCAAGCAGCCGTGCCACCACTATAGAAGTCAGAATAATTGAGTCACAAGACTAGGTGTGCCATCATGACAATCTGCAGGAAATGCAAGACAAAAAAAGAGGTACTACCAGTCCTAAGGTGGTGCATCAGTAGTGAATCTACCTTTCTACAGGGTAGCATTCTCATCTTCTGTTCTTGTCATTTTGTACTGCTCTGGCTTTGCAAAGCAGTCAGAAATGCCACCTAAAGGATTTGGGCTGAGTATTGACATGGTATAAATGAGTCCCAGGATGGTGTAAAGTTACCATAAGTAGTTGTATGCCACTTACTCTCTCCACTCCTCACATATGGGAGGCAGGGGAAGTCAGGGTGGCGAGAGACATGTTGTGGGTATATCTAAGCAAGGTCAAAATGCACAGAGGCTGATCCTTGGATGGCAGAGTGGCCTCTGTGGGACACCTGCATCTTATAACAAATCTCCTAGACAGCCCCAGGGTTGGGGAAATATAAAGTTGGCTGTGAGCATCATTTTCTTCCACGCTCAGCTATGCTCAATTCAGGTGAGAAGCCAGCCCAATACCTGCAAATATCTGAAAAGCTGGACATCAATGAGATCTAGGAATTAATGGAAATCCACAATCTTAGTTAAGGTTCTTTGAAACCTTGGCAAATGCTTTTTTTTTTTTTTTTTAAACCAGGGGGACAGTGATACTTACAGTTTAATTAGAAACAATACGTTCTCCCGGTGCTTAAATTACAGAATAATAAACTATAGCCCCAGAGAAATTATCCTCTGAACATTCTCACTACCTTACGCAGCCAGACCCTTAGGCTAACTCAGTTTTTGGGACATGAAACTCATGTAACTAAAACTTACACAAACTGATTTAAAACTGCCATCTGCATGCAGCATCTTCCATAAATTGTGGGCCCAACTTTTAAATATGTTGGGCCGGAATTGAAAAACCACCTAATCTGCAGTGTATTTTATTACTGTTTATGCCTCATCCCGATGGCTTGAAAAGTGGGGATAGAAGCAAAGGTGTTAGTTGTGTTGTATGGCAGAAACAACTCTACCTGATAAGGAAACTGTTGCTTCACCTCAGACAAATGTAAGACTCAATTATCTTTGTAGGAAGTTGGACACGTGTATGAAAATGGAGAGTACTCAATGGATTTCCAGCTATGTTCAATCTCTGAGTGATGCACGTAGCTATGCCACTTTGTGTCCAGCTCCAAGAAGGGATGCAAGATCGTGGGGCAAAGGAGGCACAGAGATTTTTTTCTCTCTTGCCACCTTCTGCAGGCACTTTGCATAAATATAAACCTTTACATTCAAGGGCTCAGAATGTAGCATGTCCTCTGGTGTTGACTCATGTGAAAAGGTTAGTGTTGAACAATGACTCCCAGCCCTTGGGTAAAGCTCGTTCAGCGCAAAGGCCTGGGAAGAGAACATGCTAAACAAATTGATAGAGTATCTTCAGAAGAGTTTCACATAGTCTTTGTATAAGAATAATTTTAAAGAGGGGCTTGAAAAGAGAGAGCAGTTCCTTGGTGAACAAAGAAAAAGAGGGAGGTCCAGAGACAAGGAGGCAATTGTGAAGAAAAAGATACAAAAGAAGAGTTTAGAATGGGCATTTGAGAGGGAAAACAGTCAATGAAGGTAGATGTGCATGATCCTGTGGTTAAAGCACTGGACTGTGGAGATCTAAATTCAGATCTCATCTCCACTATAGAGTTCCTGTTGACCTTAAGCAAGATGCCCAGGTTATGTCTATGCTATAATTAGATACCTGTTGCTAGCTTGGGCTGTAGTGCTATCTATCTCTAGTTCAGAAGTTCCATTTGGCCTGCAACTTGGGACCCTCCCAGGGACTAAGCTCCCACCTTGCAGGGTGCTCAAGGCCGGGCTCCAGTCTGAATATAAATGTCAATATTGCAGTTAAACAGACCCACATCCTGAGTCACGTGAGCCCAAATCATCTGGCTTGGGCAACCCCTCCTCCCCCCACAAGTTTTTGGGTTTTTTATTGCAATGTGGACATATCCTTACTTTCTCAATGCCTTCATTCCTGATAAGTAACATGGGGGAGATTAATGCTACTTTTCTCCCACCTATTGTCCATCTGGTTCATTTAGACTGTGAGATTTTGAGTGGCACTATGCCTTAGTAGAGTGCTACTACTGCAAAATAAACTATGCAGAATTAGGCAAGGCAGAGGAAAGGAAAGTGGAAATCCTGAATATTAATTTATTTAGCTGCTTCCACTTACATCTCTTTCCCCCATATAACTCAAATCAATGACCCTGATAAACATCTCCCCGGGACATAACTGGGCAGGAAAGGTGATAACAACCAAAAACATCCTTCACTCAGGGAGTTTTACCTCTCACGTGGAAATGAGCTTTAAAAAGGAAAATAGAGATTCTGTTCCTTTGATATATCCACAATTAGGAGACAAAAGAAATAAGTACATTTTTTTCCAGTGGCCAAGTGATAAATGGAATTAGTTGCCTTAATAAGCCTTGCAAGAAGTGTTATATATTTATCCAACATAAAAGAGGCAACTTTTACCATTTGGTATGAATCAGCGATTAACTGAATTCTTATGTTCTGTATTCTCAGTGAGGTGCTATTTTTACTCCAGAATAAGGGGATGGGGAGGGATGAAGGAGGTAATGACACCAATTAGGAGACAAGAATGTTGTTTATAGCCCCTTCTTATCTCCCAGGACAATTAGATTACATGAATAAAATTTGTGCACAGAGCAGAGAAGACAACTCAGATGGAATTTTTGAGTGTGACTTATTCTTTGCTGTAACTGAGGCCTTTTAAAAACCATTTCAACATTACAGGCAATATATTTATGTCAGAAAACATATGAGCTGTGGTATCTATCAGAATATTCTTATGTTTCAATAGGTTGACATTTTATTTTTAAATAGCATTTTTATAATGCCTAGAATAACAAAATGGTTTTGCAGGCAGCAGTAATCTTAAGCTAAATGGATAAAGAAGGTTTAAGAGGTGAGATATAGGAGAGGAGTCTGTTTAGGGTAAAAGTTCCATGTGCTTGGTCCTGCATAAATAAAAGAGCAACCACAAATTACAGAAAGCCAAGGGGAGAAGGAACTAGCAGAGGAGTTGAATAAACAATTGGGTAAGACATCCATGGTGAGTTATAAAAACCAGTGGGCAAATCCTCAGTTCCTGTATGTTCCCCTATGCCTATGGAAGTCTGTGGAGCTATGAAAATGTACATTGTCTCAGGATCTGCCTACAGGAGGCAAAAATACATCTGAATATGATTCACAGTGTAACAGGAAACCTATGAAAATAAAGGATAATTTGATCCTTTTGTGTGTCTGGACTCCATAAGGTTGAGAAATTATGGATTTAGGGTGGCTATAAAGAAGGAATATAAATTATAAAAAGGTAAGGAATACTGTTTGTAGAAATGAGAAAAGAGGAGTATGAGAACACATGAGCAAAGAAATAAAGGAGAAGATTCAGAAAAGAAAATAGACTGAAAAAAGAAAAACTTAATGGAGAGGGAGAAATGGTAGAATAAAAGTGATTGTTGGTTAAAACTAAAATGTAATGGGATTTTGGCATTGGCTAGTGGGGGTGATTTGAGTTTGTAAAAGACAGTTAACCTTAAAAAAAATAATTCCTCTGCTCTTCTTAACTGTGGCTGGGCCTGGAATCAAAACTACTAAAATATCACGAAAAAGACTCTTCTTTCTCTTTTTCTGGAAAAATAAAACTCAAAAATATTGGAACATATACAAGAGCCTGATTACACAAGATATTTGGCCTTATTTTCAGACCAAAAAGGGTAAGCTAAACATCATGGGTGAAATTCTGACCCCACTGAAGTCAATATGATTGTTCCCACACATTCTGAACTGTTGGACACATCTGCAACTTTAAGCCAAATAGGGTCACACACACAGTTGTTTAAATATCTTCTTAATGGCTGCACAGATATAAAGCGTATTATGTGACAATTATTCTGTCTATAACCTGAAAAAGTTCTTCACTTTAACAACCATTTAAACTAGTATCAGGGTAGGATAATATATTTTAATGATACCATAGCCTTAAAATGTCCCTTATTTTGTGACAATCCTTAAGTTCCAATTCAGAAGATGCATATTCAGGCTAAAATGAGGCATGTAGAAGGATCCCCTGAATCCTTACTAATAAAATATTCTCTCCAGAATCACTAAAGATGTTTTTGGTGATCCAAAACTCTCTGAATAGATAATAGAATTTTTCATTTAAGAAAGAGTCTTCCACCTTTATCTTTATTATAAGACATTCTTTAATTATCTGGTTTTTTGAATGAATCCAGTTGACAGACCAGAAACTTTGGCCATTTAAGTTATTCAGTGTTTTGGTTTCATCTGGATAAAGCTGTGAAAGTGTTTTGTTTTTAAAAATGTATAAATTACGTATGTTGAACAATATTCCTATGATTAGGGAATATTATTGCAGAGCTGTTAATATCCATGGCATCAACTTTCTAGGTCTTCTCTTGATAGATTCTTTATTTAATAGACAGCTAACAATTTTATTAACAGCTTCAGAGGGGTAGCCAAGTTAGTCAGTAACAGGAAAAACTTAAAAAACTACAAATAGTCTAGTAGCACCTTAAAGACTAACAAAACATGTAGTTGGCACCACGAGCTTTCATGGACGCATCTTCAGATGACTGGAATATTAGAAGTCCAGATCCAAGAATAAATAAGGAAAGGTGGTGGAGGGAAAGAGGAAAAAAAGAGCGGGAATAAAAAAAGGAGGGGTAAAGAAAAGAGAGAGAGGGTGAGTAGATGGTTCAAATAGTTACAAGAGGCTGATAAGAACAATTAGCACCTTCATTGTTGGGTTGATTGGTTAAGTTATTAGAATGTGGAAGATAGTGTGCGAACCAACGGATATCCCTGTTCATACCATTTGTATAAGAATTAAACTTGTAAATTAAGTTAAGTTCCAACCCTTCTGTGTGTATTTGGCTTGTGGAATTTGCCTGAAACAATACAGTGACTTGGAGATCCATTATTGAGTGTCTAGGCAGATTCAAGTGTTCTCCAACAGGTTTTTGTGTATTGCCTTTTCAGATATCTGATTTGTATCCATTAATTCTTTCCCAGTTTTAATTTTACTACCAATTTTACTAACAATGTGTTTTATATCACACTTAAACTTCAGGACATTGCAAATATATACAATTATCTGATATTTGCAAAGGTTTAATACAAAATTATCAGAAATAAAAATAATGTATTTTGTTCATTATAACTTGGATCTTTCAGGGTAGCAAGTGAAATCCTACTTGAATTTACTTATTAAATCCCTTGATTTCACTTTCCTACTCTAGTTCCTTCCCTTGAAGTCTTGTATCTTAGTAAGTATCCACTCAGCTGAAGCAAACTGGGCAGAACTCTTTGGGTTATAATAATGCTGCTTTTTAACTGGCCGAGGAGTAGCTCACTACTGAGCTTGGCTGCACTTACAGCAGCTACAGCTACTAGCTAGAAGGTAAGGTGAGTTCAAAAGACTGAAAAAGAAATATGAGACCTGTTACGATAATTGTGCCACCAGATTGGATCAAGCTCACACTGTGCAAACATCAATGGAGAATACTCAAGCTGTTTTTGAATATATTTTGCAACCTCCGCCATAATAGATATACCATTCTTTAGGTGAAATAATTCTTGATGATGAATGAGGGTAAACATATTCATGTAACTGGTATGTACATAGAGGGACAAACAACCAATGGGATGGGTTTCACAGTGTTCTGGATGATATATTCAAAGAGCATCTGTGTCAGTCACTGGCATGGTTTTTAAAAAGCCAGCCTTTTTCTGGATTAATAAAAATCACAAGGCAGCCAACATCACTGTAAAGCTTAAAACCAAATAAAGGCATGGCTTGCTGCCCAGGGTCTTTCTTCTGGTTTTATTGCCCCTGACAAAGATGTGAATGTTGTAAGAGCAGTGGTAAAAGGCAAATTCATACATATGCTGGGTCTTGTATGCTGTCTGAACCTGCTATTGCATGATCTTCTTACAAATGACAGTATTATTAAACATCTTCTGGACGAGACTAATAAAATCTGCATCCATTTGTCACATGAAAGAATGCTCAGAGAACTCCAGGAAAAAAACTGCTCATGCAAAAACTAAAATGGGAAGTGCCATTCCATCGAAACCCCTTGTAACACCACAAAGTGTACTTTAACATTGAGGCATCCATGAATATATGGACAGAATTCCTTCTGGACAGGAGGTTATAAATAAACAAGAAGGTCTTTTCTTTAAATATCTGGGCGACAGAGATTTGTGAAATGCTTCCGTGGACTTTCAGCTTCTAACAGAGTCCACACATAAAATAGTGTGGCTTTGGGGGGCAATTCAAGAGGGACACTGATTCTTTCATCTGGAAAATGAATGACTGTTTCATGCAGGAAATGCCTACCATTAGCTATTAGCTACCTTTCGTGAACATTGAGGAACAATCCCCCAGGTGCTGTAAAGTGATGTAGCTCCATTGAAGTCACTGGAGCTCTGCTAAATTATACCAGCCAAGGCTCTCCCTAGCCCCAAAACATCATTCTCTGTGAAGCTAGAGTCAACATAAAAGAAGACTAGTAAAGCAAGTTGCTAATCTGAGGCTGGAAGCAACTCAGCCACTGGAACAGACCAGTACACAACTTTCTAAGAACTTCTACCTCTTCAGCTTAACCTGCACTAAGCTTCGCTCTTTGCTAATGAAACACAGAGAGCATATCAGGGGCAGGATGTCAGGACAGGAAAGCAATCAAATACCATACAAACTTCCATACATGCAACAATGGTAATAGAAAATGCTCTTTACAGTCTCAGCTGGATAGTGGAACCTCCTGGAATGTGATTCCTCAGAATAAATTGGACTTGAACATGTACATTACAAGGAACAGGCACAATCTAATAATGTACAATGACATCAAAATGCAGCCCAGAGGAAAATACACCCTCATTGTTACTACCCAGAAATATAATTGAATACCACATGAGGATTGTGGTGCTAGACACTGAGCACCAGAAACCCCACTTGGGAAACACTACTATATGTACCATCTTCAGTGGGAAGCATCAGAATTCCAGAACTGCAGTGCAAGAAACAAAAAGGCAAGTACCATGGATGATGGAGACAGTTTTTTAAAAACATATGGGAATGTTCTCAAAGGTGACAGATATCTTGAAGGAAAGCTGCACCTGGATGTAGACCCTACAGTGGTCCTCGCTGTGCTTACCACAATGGCAAATTCAGTGGAATTAAGCAATCTAGTACATCTGGTGCTTGAAAGTCTGCTGAGCAGTGACATCATAGCACTTGTAGAGGCCAGCACAGTCTAGATAAGCAGGCTGGACATGGTGGTAAAGAAACCATCAGGCTAATTATGCATCTGTAGACATGCACTGTCACAGCCACTGAACCAGGCATTGAAAAGATGCCAGTATCCACCGTCCACAAATGATGGCATCCTGCCAGAACTTTCCAAAGCCAGAATATTTGCAGTCTAATGTGAGAAAATGGTTTTGGCACATAAGCGTGGATGTAGAGTCCAGCATGATGATGAACTTTCCAACAGCAATTGGTCAGCACAGATGGCTGAACATGCTGATGGGCATAAGGCCAGCACCAGTGGTGTTCCAGAGAAGTCTCACTCAACCACCAGAAGGGCTGTGGGGTAAAAATAATTGCAGCTGATAATCCTCTGGGTAGACGAAGGGAACAATAGTACAGACGCTGAATGAGACAATGACAGAATGCTTTTCTACAGAAATGGAGGGACAAGAACATATAACTTGACCTAGTAAAAATATGACTCAGACAGCATGTGGTGACATACATTGGACATCTGCTCACAGCAGAGAGTCTGAAATCAGATCCTGACAAGATCATGCCAGTCGGAGACATGCCAGCTCTAATGGTTGTGAAAAGGATACAGTGTTTCATAGGAATAGTACATTTTCTGACCAAGTTCTGTCCACACCTGGCTACAGTAGTAGAGACCATTTGCCAGCTTACTTGGCAGGATGTGGAGTGAAATGGGGTAGCTCCCCAGCAGCAATCATTTGACATACTGAAGCAAATTGTCTCAGAGAAATTCCAACCCTCACTATAAATATTCCAAAGTTATGTCTCATTCCCTATTTGGTTTGTGAGATAAAAACAACTCTCTTTTTTAACTGGACGTTTTGAATTTTTGGCAGAAGTTGGCTCATCATATAATTGGTTTCAAGAAGAAGAACCAAATTGGACCACCCATGTGAAATGGGATAAAACAGCTTGTCTCCTTCAAAACATGGCCAAAGACACCAGGGAAGGAGAAAACTAAAATTCAGGGGAAAGTTATGTGGGAGTCCTCTTGGCGACATCAAGTACCTTTCTTATGGAAACAACTTTATTGCTGTCCAGTTTGGTTCACTGGAGAGTGCAGCAGTAAAATACTATAGTCATGTTTTTCTTTGTTCTACTTACGTTTGTAGTGTCATTTCCTGCTGTGAACAATCGCTGAACTGAAAGCTGAGTAAAGATCTGGTAATCAGTAATGCACAGAGTCTCTCTTGGATGACAAATCAAATCAATTGACCTCTTCCTGAAAGCATTTTCTTAAGTAGCAAAAACAAGGAGATCTGTGGCACCTTAAAGACTAATGAATTTGGGTATGTCTGCACTGCAGTTTTTTTCGGAAAAACGTCTGTTTTTCCAAAAAAAACTTCACTTACATCCACACTACAATCGTGTTCTTTCAAAAAAAATTAAAAGAACAGAGGGGCTTTTCTGACATTGGTAAACCTTTTTCTAAGAGGAAGAAGCCTTTTTTCAAAAGAGCTCTTTCGGAATAAGGCATGTGTGGATGGGGAAGATGGAGTTCTTTCGGAAGAAGAGTAAAGGGGGAAAAGCACAGGTCCCCTGGTATCCACTCTGTCCATAATAATCACAGCTTAAATGCGATTGCTTTTAGATTGCTTTTTCGATGCGCTTTTGCTGTGTAGACGCTCTCTTTCAGAAGAAGATTTTCAGAAGATCTCTTCTAGAAAATATTCTTCCAAAAGAAGCCTGCAGTCTAAACATAGCCTTTGTTGTTTTTGCTGAAACAGATTAACATGGCTACTCCTCTGAAACTTGTAACCTACATATTAAAGAAATGTATATGCGACTGTCTAGGAAGGAGTACAGTAGAAAGGGATCTAAGGGTTATAGTGGACCACAAGCTAAATATGAATCAACAGAGTGATGCTGTTGCAAAAAAAGCAAACATGATTCTGGGATGCATCAACAGGTGTGTTGTGAGCAAGACACGAGAAGTCATTCTTTCTCTCTATTCTGCGCTGGTTAGGCCTCAGTTGGAGTATTGTGTCCAGTTCTGGGCACCGCATTTCAAGAAAGATGTGGAGAAATTGGATAGGGTCCAGAGAAGAGCAACAAGAATGATTAACGGTCTAGAGAACACGATCTATGAAGGAAGGCTGAAAGAACTGAGTTTATTTAGTTTGGAAAAGAGAAGATTAAGTGGGTCATGATAACAGTTTTCAGGTATCTAAAAGGGGGTCATAAGGAGGAGGGAGAAAACTTGTTCATCTTGGTCTCTGAGGATAGAACAAGTAGCAATGGGCTTAACCTGAAGCAAGGGAGGTTTAGGTTGGACATTAGAAAAAAGTTCCCAACTGTCAGGGTAGTCAAGCACTGGAATAAATTTGTCCAGGGGGGTTGTGGAATCTCCATCTGTGGAGATATTTAAGAGTAGGTTAGATAAATGTCTATCAGGGATGGTCTAGACTTAAATTGGTCCTGCCAGGAGGGCAGGGACTGGACTCAATGACCTCTCGAGGTCCCTTCCAGTCCTAGTATTCTATGAGTCTATGCTTCTTTATATGCTTTCAAGATTGCTAGAATTAGAGCGGGCCCTTGTTTTGTAACAGTCTCCAATTATTTTAAAGTAGCTTTGAAACTGTACAAATGACTGTTGTTAACTAAGACCATGAAACACTACACATGTCTCTAGCATAATTCATGGTGTTATATTACCTTTCCAATTCTATGTGTTTCACTCTCTTTGTAGGAAAAAAGGTCTTATAATATCTGATTTTGTAAGACTGGTTGATACAGGTATATTGGGACATACACTGAGTACTGGTTAGTTTGCTCCAGTAAGCTACTTACTTCTGGACATCACTTTCTGTGTGTCCCTCTGCATTGAGTTCCTTGGCCATCTTTGCATGCTTGATGGCTCAAGCTGTAGTTTGTCTATCAGTACCCTGATAGCTGCTGAAATGTTCAGTTTAAAATTCATATAGTTTTTACGAAGTCCCTCCACATTCTCTGATGCACTCTTTTAATCTCAACATCTTTTATTATTAAGGCAGTATTCTCTGACCCCTTGCATTATATATAGAATTATAAATTTTCCAGAACTATAACCATTTAAATCAATGCAAATTAGAAATTTTAAAATCCTTAATTTTGCACAACTGAGCACTTAAATTGATAAAAAATTAGAAATAAACCAATATTTCTCAAATTATAAAAAAATAAAAATCAGATTCTGCCAAGCTTATCTGCACTGGAGATCCCATTTATGCATAATTATGAAAATATCAATGTTCCCCTAAGAATGTTCACAAATGTTTTTAAAAATCAGGCATTTCACAGAACTTTGGTCCTCTAATGAGTACAGATAAATAATGTTAGACATTGTCGAAGCAAGTTTTTATACAAAAGAATGTGTGTTGTGTATTTTTCTCTCTTCCATTTCCACTCTCTCTCTCCCTTTCCTACATATATTAATTATGGCCAAAATATTTTGAGCTTTGGGGAATGCTGCACAGCCTATTTGCTCTCCCAGCCTTTTGAGAAGGAGATAAAAGGTGCATAAACTGTTGGTTCTGATAGACTGAATGGGTGAGAGTTTATAATATGATCTTGTTTCTGTTCATAATATTTTATATATGTTTCAGACATTATGTGACACCTAAAATGAAGGAACAAATTAACAGCATAGTTGCTTACGAACATGTGGGATTGATCTTACAATTTGTAGTGAATCAAATTGCTTGAAGGGGGTTGATAAACCTATGGCTCTCCGTCATGCTGCAAGAAATAGGCAACTTTGAATTTACAGTCCTTAAATAAAATGTAAGGCTCCCCAAAGAGCCAATACCATTTGCTGTGCTTGTGCCTAAAACCAGCTTGCCTTAAAAATCCAAAGGTGTGGCTGATATTTTGTTATCCACACCATTACCTATTTCCAGAAAAAAAAGAGCATGTTTTACTACATGTGCAGTTCTCAGAAGTGTCCTTAAAGTGATAGTAAGTTATGGAATGATAAACAGAGAAGTACCTATTGAACTGTGGTTAGTGGATATTTTAATGTTCAGATTTCTCTAGCTATTAACTGCTTTACCATAAAATATGTTCCAACTATAACAACAAAATATAATATATTAATAAAAAACAAGTTAATCAATAGAGCAGCAGCAATTGTCTATCGATAAAGTTCAACACTTAGTCATAATTAAGTCAGGAAAAACTGATAGATCTAACTGTAAAAAATTGCATAAATTCAACAAAGTAAGTAACCAACCACCTTTAAATCATCAAATTGGTCAACTCTGGCATTGACTTCAATTACTTCTGTTCAAGTGCACTTGAAGTATCAATTAATCTCCCACACTTAGAATGTACACTTTTTCCAATTATCAAATTAAGATTTAAGTTAAATCAATGAATGAAATGATAGGTTAATTAGATTTAAACCACATGAAATACAGAATGAGGAAGTGTGTTCATGCAGATTGCCACCTGGGTGCTATAGACTGAACAAATTACCAAAAGTATTAGGAGTGAGGATTTGTTTTTGCATACATTTATATTATGTTCGTATCACTGAAGCAGCAACTCTTGGTAGATAGATGGGTACAAAAAGCATAGGAAAATTACAGGCTTGTATTTTTTCTAAGGGCACCAGGTGTTTCAAATGCCACCAGAAGGGTGCTCCAGGCAATGCCATGCTGTCCAAAATAGCTTGGCATAGATTAACTGAAAGCTTTTGTGTCTCTGCTGATTTTGATTAAGAAGCAGTGTCAGAACTCCTTTGGGCTTTCCCTTGGTACACTGTAGCAAAGGGATTTTTTAATCATAGCTGCCAAAAATATGTCAGTTATGATAATTGCATTTCTATTTAAATTGGTAATTTAATGAAATTTTTGAACCAGGATGTGGAGTATAATGTCATCTTGCCTCTGCACCCTTACCCCACAGCAATGTTCTTTGTGTTGGAGACAATTAAAGGACCCAATCCTACAAGGTACTGCTTTGCCTTCAGCTCTCAATTAAATCAGAGGGTGCTGAGAGCTTTGTGTGGCTTAGCACCTTGCAGGTTTGGGCCCATTGGCAGCCCTTTTTTCATTTCAAGGACAGAGTCCCAGTTTTAAATAGATTGAAGAATGTTGAGCTGTACCAAATTCCATGTCCTAATGTCGGAAGCACACACCATTCCCATCATGTATCAGAAATACTGCACAATCTGTTTTTCATATCCTTAATCTGAGCACATTGGATTTAGTTTAGTGTTTTATACTTCAACAGCTTCTATATTTTATATGTGCTAATGAGATGTAGGAAACAAATCCCTACCTACTGGATCTTTTCTATTTCTTTTAGAGGGGCTAGATGAACCCAAAACTTTCTGTCTGCCACTTTTTTCTTTTTCAGGGCATATGCAGGAGCCTGGCAGTATCTGCATATTGTAGTCAAAGTAATTTTCCTTTGTTAGGAATGCAGTGTGCATGGACATTTACATAATAAAATGCTTGCACGCATAACAGATGGTGAAGAGGCATTCATTTTGCTACATGTTGGAAACATGGTGCTATTCCTTGATCAACTCATTTCTCTTACTTTTGGCTACAGATGTCTTATCAGCTATTAAACCTTGGGGGTTATTCAGCTGGTGAAAGTTTGAACACAGGCAAAAAGCTGTCTGTAGCATTTTCCTGCTTCTGTCAAGAAAAAATGCTGTGTTCTTATGGGGATTCTGAGTCCGTCAAAAGTGGTTTACACTGTCAGAAAAGTAAATTAATTCCTTCTATTTGTGTCACCTGTTGAGCTGAAATGACCATTCCACCAGGTCCTAAATATCTTTCTCTCTGGATTCTTGGTAAGAGCAGAAATCAAGAACAGAAAGAACTAACCATGTTAATGCTATGAGCAGTCCTGTGGCACCTTAAAGACAAACAATTTTATTTGGGCGTAATCTTTCGTGGGCTGGAGCCCACTTCATCAGATGCATAAAGTTTAACAGAAATATATTCATACATACAAAGGTATGAGTGTTACATTAGTATGAAGAGGACCGTTGTTTATGAGGCCAGTTCAGTCAGAGCATGTCTACACAGCAATTACACACCTGCATCAGGCCAAACTTGGGCTTGTCAGTCTCTGCTGCAGGGCTGTTTCACTGCACTGTAGAATTCCAGAATTGAGCTAAAGTCCAGGTTAGGACCTGTGTGGTGGGAGTGTGCTACAGCTGCAGGTCCAGCACAACCCCAGAAGTCTACAGTGCATGAAAAAACCATGCAGCCCAGGCCCTGGGACCCCAAGTCACCCAGCCACGGGTTTTTCTTTGCTGGGTAGACATACTCTTTAGGGTCTACTAGCTGTTGCTTTCCAGAAATCTATCTGTAAGATTACATAATCTGGTAGGTTGGCTCATGTTTGTTAAAAATGTCCATTTTATTTTTAAGGCACTTTTGAGCAGTGTCCTTGGTCTATCTGGAAACATGTGAGTCTAGAGAGCCAGTCTTCAGAAAGAGTCACTGAACACTGTACCAAAGCTCTCTCCTGGCAGGTATGCATCACAGTATACTGTTTCATTATATAACAATTAAGGCATGTGGAGCTTGATTGAGCAAAGTGCTGAGTACCCAGTGGGGAGAGACAGTTTTATGGGGCTATTCCTGTTTTGCAGCAGCACTGTATGTTGGAGAGTTTTTAAGCCTTCAAACTTCCTGGCAAATGCATCTTATGGGTGAAGCCTGTAATCTTTCTCTCAGGATTGCATCCAAACTTTGTGACCTCTAGACTGTACAGTGGCAATGCATTCAAAATGGGGTATTACTTACATACAAATGTAAGAATGGCCATACTGGGTCAGACCAAAGGTACATCTATCCCAGGATCCTGTCTTCCAGCAGTGGCCAATACCACGTGCCCCAGAGGGAATGAACAGAATAGGCAGTCATCAAATGATCCCTCCCCTGTTACTCACGCCCAGCTTCTAACAAAGAGAGGCTATAGGATGTTGCTTGTAAGCTAACGCTGAAATCCTGACACTAACTTGGTTCATGACCTTCAGCAAAGTTGCTCAAACCTTTCTGAGGCTCAATGTCATCATCCATTAAATGGGGATGTTGTTAATGGGGCCTGGATCAGGGCCTGTTGTTCTAGGCATTGTACAATAATACTGGTAGACATTCCTGAACCAAAGAGCTTATGGTCTGAAAAGACAAGTGAGAGAGGCAGGGTTGAATTAGGGTATAAACATGGTTGTGACAGGGTGAGGCAACCCCGTCACTCCTTCACACCGGGGGACGCGGGCGCTGACAATGGGGCGAAGTACGCCACCCGGATGGCGCCAGGGTGTAGGGCCAGCTGAGAGGCCGACAGGGTGTAGGGCCAGCTGAGAGGCCGCAAGGAGAAGAGGCCCAATTAGTGGTGCCCCGCGCCTATAGATGGAGAGTAATGGAACTGGCGCATGACAACCCATGGGCGGGCCACTTGGGAGAGGAGAAGACCCAGCAGCGGGTGCTCCAACGGTTTTATTGGCCAGGTATATACCAAGATGTTAAGAACTTCTGCGCCTCATGCCCTCAATGTCAGCTAACCGCTAAAGCAAAGGTCCCCCGGGCTGCACTAGTACCAATGCCCCTGGTAGAAGAGCCGTTCAAGCGGGTGGGATTAGACCTCATGGGCTCCCTAGAGCGAACCCGGAGGGGCCATCAATACATTCTGGTGGTAGTAGATTACGCCACCCGCTACCCCGAGGCGGTAACCCTCCGTAAAACCACCACCCCGGTGATAGCAGATGAACTAATGAGAATGTTTTCCTGAGTCGGCCTGCCAAAGGAGATTCTGACCGATCTAGGTCCAAATTTGGTGTCGCGACTGATGACGGAATTATGCAAGTGGCTACGGGTCAAAAAAATCCGGACGTCAATATACCACCCCCAGAGGGATGGCCTTGTGGAGAGATTCAACCAAACGTTGAAGACCACGATGCGGAGGCTGGCGCAAGATGACCCCCGCGAATGGGATAAACTACTCCCTCCCCTGCTCTTCGCCGTACGAGAGGTACCACAGGCTTCAGTAGGGTATTCCCCCTTTGAGCTGTTATAGGGGCGACGCCCCCGTGGGATTCTGGACCTAGTGCGGGAGGGGTGGGAGGAACAAATCTCGACGGCACTAGGAGCCACCCAATACGTGATTAAATTAAGGGAGAGGATGCGGACGATCGGCCGGTGGGCTCGGGACAACTTGAGACGGGCGCAGGAGACACAGGCCCGCCATTACAATAGGGACACTCAAGCCAGAGAGTTCAGGCCGGGAGACCCAGTGTTAATCCTGCTACCAGTAGGCGACTCCAAATTAGTAGCACGGTGGCAGGGACCGTTTAGAGTGTTGTGAAAAGTGGGGGAGGTGGATTACGAGGTACAAGTGGAGGATAGGAGACGTCGAAAACAAATTTATCATGTGAACCTATTGAAACATTGGGTACCCCGAGATAACCCACAGACAGAAGCCCTAAATGCGGAG
The DNA here is from genome assembly GCF_049634645.1 of Pelodiscus sinensis. Classification (NCBI taxonomy): domain Eukaryota; kingdom Metazoa; phylum Chordata; order Testudines; family Trionychidae; genus Pelodiscus; species Pelodiscus sinensis. The sequence goes on from NC_134711.1 coordinate 173,177,209, forward strand.
ATAGAGTTCGGGACGTGGAGAGAGGAGGAGGTGCCCTGGACCGCCAGCCCATTAGGAGATGACCTGAACCCAGTGCAACGAAGACAACTCCAGGAACTGCTAGAACGATCCGCCACCAGGCTGATGAGCAAGCCGGGGAGGACGACCCTCGTGTGCCATTCGATAGACACGGACCCTGGGCAAAAGGTACGAGACCCCATACGCCCCGTGCCCCGTAAACTGTGGGAGACCGTCCATCGGGAACTCCGTGATATGATTCAATGGGGCATCATAGAGGAGTCCCGGAGTGAGTGGCACAGTCCAATCATGTTGGTCCCTAAGAAAGATGGATCAGTGAGATTCTGTATCGATTTTCATAAAATCAATGCAATATCCAAGTTCGATGCATACCCAATGCCGCGGATCGACGAGCTCTTGGAGCACCTTGGGCAAGCTAGATACTTATCCACCATCGATTTAACAAAGGGTTATTGGCAAATCTCGCTAGCACCAGGAACAAGGGAAAAAACGGCATTCGCGACCCCGTTTGGCTTATACCAGTTCGTCACAATGCCCTTCGGGCTCCACAGGGCGGCGGCCACATTCCAGCAACTAATGGACCGGGTCCTCAGCACACACAAAGATTATGCAGTCGCATACATTGACGACGTCATCATTTTCAGTGACTCTTGGGGAGACCACCTGCAACATTTGGACAAAGTCTTACAGACGCTCCAGCAAGCAGGACTAACTGCTAACCCCAGAAAATGCCAGTTCGGCAAGAGGGAGGTATCATATTTGGGTTACACAGTGGGGAACGGGCAGCTACGTCCATTACTAGATAAGGTAAGGGCAATCAGAGATTATCCACGGCCCAATACCAAAAGACAGGTACGGCAATTTTTGGGTCTCGCTGGCTACTACTGGCGGTTCATAGAACACTTTGCCTCGGTGGCCGCCCCCCTGACAGACCTGACTAAAAACAGTAAACCGCAACGGGTGGTATGGGGGCCCCGAGAAGCGCAAGCTTTCAAAACGCTACGTAAGGCCTTGATAACTGAGCCGGTGCTGCAACAACCGGACTTTGAAAGGCCATTTGTGGTGCAGACTGATGCATCAGAGGAGAGGCTTGGGGCGGTACTAGCGCAGGAAGAAAAGGGGGTCGAACACCCAGTGGCCTACCTAAGCAGAAAGCTATTGCCCCGGGAAAGACACTACGCCACCATAGAAAAGGAGGCACTGGCGATTAAGTGAGCTGTCGACTCCCTACGTTATTTTCTTCTAGGCAACCACTTCACGTTGGTGACCGACCACGCACCCCTGAAGTGGATCCAGAATATGAAAGACACCAATGCACGAATACTACGCTGGTACCTAAGCCTACAACCCTATTCTTTTGAAATAAGGCACAAGCCAAGTAGAGACAACCAGAATGCAGATTGCCTATCACGAGTGCCGGAGACGAAGCAGGAAAGGTCGGCAAGTATAGGAAACAATGACGGGGGTGAAGAGGCGGGAGGGGTGGAGCAACCCCTCCACCAACAACCACCCGAGGGAACAAACACGAGGGAAAACGGCAGGGGTGAAGGGAAAGTCATACGAAGGGGGGAGGCGTGTGACGGGGTGAGGCAACCCCGTCACTCCTTCATGCCGGGGAACGCGGGCGTCGACAAAGGGGGGGAATTCCGCCACCTGGATGGCGCCGGGGTGTAGGGCCAGCCGAGAGGCCGACAGTCATCCGGGTGCGACCGGGATACCCGCTGACGTCAGCAACGCGACGGCAGGGGGAGGCAGGGCACCCGGAAGTGAGCACATGCCATAAGATATGGCGGAGGATAAAAGGGGTAGGGAGGCAGCGCAACAGGGAGGAACAGCACAGAGGGAGGGGGATGCCGAGGAGGTAAGAGGGTTCCCGGTACAACGGTGGAGGTGGGCCGTGGAGTAGGTCCACTGGCGGGGTTGGCAGCGACCCAGGGCGGGTCGTGGAACCAGAGAGCAGGCAAGTTTAGGGGCAAGCCCCCACCTGCTGCCATCAGGAGCATCGAGTTCCTGGTGTTAGGGCCCTGGGTCGGGGTCCAGAGAGAGGGTGGGCCCGGACCCCTCACCCCGCCACCAGGGAAAGCGATATTTCGGCCGGGGCGAGCTGTTAACCAAAGTACGTTGGGGAGGGGGACCCCCAAAAAGAGGGGGGTGACTTGTGACAATAGGTCTAAGGTCCCTGTTCCTGGAGTCAAGAATTGGCATCAGAATCTCAGATTTTATTAGAAGAAAAAAATTAAGACCTCACACATATGAAGAAAAGCTTGATTATGTGAGGCCATGGCAGAGGTATATGCCCAAGCCTATGGGCAGCCTACAACATTACTTCCAGGATGTATGAACCCTGTTATTAATTTTACAGGATTCTTAAATCTGAAACATATTGTTCTGGAGGCCCCTAATAACACTCCCACAGCTCACGACCTGGGTGGCGGTAGCAAAGCATGACGAGTAGAGTCACAGAGAGTGTATCTACACTGCCATTGAACACCAGCAGCTGGCCTATATCAGCTGACTTGGGCTCACGAGGCATGGGCTGAGGGACCACAAAATTCTAGGGTAGCCATGCAGGCTTGGGCTGAAGGCCAGGCTCTGAGACCTTTTTCCCTTGAAGGGTCTTTGAGTCTGAGCACCAGTCTCAACACAAAGGTCTACACAATATTTTAACAGCCCTGTGGCTCAAGCCCAAGTCAGTTGACACAGTCCAGACAGAGGTATGTATTTGCAGCATAGACGTACCCAGACTCATACTTTCAGGCTAAAAGGGACCACCACATCATTTAGGGGTGGAGACAGAGCTAAGGAGAGCCCCATTTTGCATGTGTCCAGGTCCCCTGATTACCTTAATTTGTCCCTACAATGATGGACAGAGGGAGACATATAGAATGTATGATATAATTTTGCAATTGAATATTTCAGTATTCAAGACTTTCCCCATCTGCTCCTGAGTCTATCCCTTACATGTTAATCGACTGTTTTGTATATTTGATGGCAGATTAGGGCCTTGAGAAGTGATCTGAAGACAAAGAATGATATCCTTCTTTGAGACCCATGGACAAGATGCACTAGGTGGTGTAAGTACCAAGTATTGTTATTAATATTATTGTTTGTAATTGTTTGTGAAATAGCTTTTACAAGCCTGCTTGAGTCTATGAGTTTTCATGAACTGCTTGCAGCAATAGTTCATTCAAGTACTAGATATTTAGAATAATCTGTACAGACTGTGTGATCAGTCACCTAAATTACACAATATGAGTTTTGTTCCCTGAGTGGATTCTCAAAGATAATCATCAGAGCATTGGGTCTTCCATGCAGACAGTGAGGGACATTTTAGAGACACAAAACATGGCAGATCAGCAGGCCTTGGAACAAGTTAGGATATCTGAAATCTTTGCTGCTTTTATTTTGTCCAAGAAAGCTTAGTACAGTAAAACTCCATTAGTCCGGCATCCAATGCTCCGGGACTCCTGAGGGTCCGGCACCATCAGGAACCCGGAAGTGCTGGGGGAGCCAGACAGGCTTCCCCCATTCAGCTGCTGCTGAAACTGACCAGCAGCTGAATCGGGGAAGCCGGGAGCAGAGCATCTGGAGTGCTACCGGGTTGGTCTCGTAGCGCTGCCCCTCGGGGCTGCGGGACCAACCCGGCAGCACCCCAGCTGCTCTTGGGGATGCCTGGGGCAGAGCAGCTGGAGTGCTGCCGGGTGGTCCCCAGCTGCTCTGCCCCAGGGGTCCCCGATTCAGCCGCTGCTGAAACAGATCAGCTGCTGATCTGTTTCAGCAGCGGCTGACTTGGGGACCCCTGGGGCAGAGCAGCTGGGGTCCTGCCAGGTTGGTCCTGCAGCGCCGTCCTTTGGCGCTGCAGGACCAACCCGGCAGCACCCCAGCTGCTCTATTGCAGGCATCCCCGATTCAGCTGCTGCTGAAACTGACCAGCCGCGGCTGAATCAGGGACGCCTGGGGCAGAGCCAGACTATCGTAAGGGGGGGCTATGAGGGGTCTGGGGTGGCATCCCCTCCCACCCCACTCCAGAACCCTCATAGCCCCCCCTTCTGATAGTCCGGCATATCTGATAATCCGGCACCCCCTGGGTCCTAAAGGTGCCGGATTATCGGAAGTTTACTGTATCCACCAGCAGCCAGCTTCACCTTCCATCCTCCATGCCTTGTGTCCATTGGTGGCCCCATGGACCAGCTCTTTCTCCCCATCCCTCCAACCCCCCACCTGTGCCTCCTATCTGCAACAGTCACTGTTCTGTGGCATGGAGCAGGTGTTGTGGGGGAGCGCAAGGAGTCATGGTGGGGCATGCTTGGAACTGGTTGAGAGTGGTGAGTGAAGGTGGGAACTTAGAAAAAGGGATGTGGGGAATATAGGGCCTGGGATGAAGCCTTCCTGAGTGCCAGGAATCTGGCCAATAGTTTCAGGGAGCTGGTTTTTGAAAATTTCTCAATCCTATATTCAACAAAACACTCTGTTTCAGGTATTTACCACATGCCTAGATTGAAAAAATGCCCCCCCATTTGTTTATGTAATATCATTCAGAACAGTGATTGCTCCTACATATTTGCACATTGATGGATAACCATGTAGTTGCAGGGCTAGCTATGAAGTTCCAAATCAGGGGTAGATCTTGTCCTCAGACATTAATTCCTTTGTGTTAATATTGCTCTGCAAACACTGGACATACCAAGCTCCATATTCTGGTAAGGTAATATGCACAAAGTGTCTCCAAGCAGGGGGATTTTCTGTTGCTCAAACCTCCTCCCTCCTTCAACTTGTCTTCCCTTCTACTCACTGCTCCTCAGAATGAATAGTTACTCAGTTATTACTTTGCAAATCACAGGATTTCTCATTCCCTTTTCTCTTCCTGCCTTCTAACACTTTGCAAGCATACAAACTAATCTAATGGGGAGAAGGGGTTAACAGGGCATAGATATAGAAAAATTCCTACATTCATGGGAACGAAAAAGCTCCTCCCATAAACATTTATCTGGGGGAAAAGTCATAATCTGAGACTGTGGGTGTGTCTAGACTACAGGGTTTTGTCGACAAAAGTGGCCTTTTGTTGACAAAGCTATACCTGTGTACATAACTATACATAACATCGACAGAACTTGGTAGTTTTGTCGACGGTGGTAAACCTCATTCTATCAGGAATAACTCCTTTTGTCGTTCTGTTGATAGAAGGTGTTATTGCATCTACACTGTCCTTTGCATCTACACTCTCACGCCTACAAAGCAGCTTGCTTTGTCGACAGATCTGGATGTAGTCTAGACACACTTTGTTGACAGAAGCTTTGTTGACAGTATCTGTCGACAAAGCCTCTGTCGACAAAAGCCTGTAGTCTAGACGTACCCTGTGTTTGCATTGGAAAGTACTGTCGACATTCAAATGTTGCCAAAAAGAAAGTTGCCAAATCATGTTTTCACTGCCACTCTCTGTCAACATAGCAGGACCACGTCGTTTCCAATCATCCCCCATTGACTGAAAAAGCAAAACATCTCCCAGTACATTCTATTGATATCTCTGTGCACATCAATGCACAGATTTGAACATAATGCAGACCCAGGCAGGGCTTATCTAGCTCACAGAAATACTGCCTCTGGCCACCCCATGCCACCAGCACACCCCCTGCCCAGCTGCAAGAGCAACTTCCCATGTCTCTATCCACTGCACACCCACCCTGCTGCAATACACAATTTTTTGCCCTGTGCCACCACTGACATCCCAACCCCAGCTTCAACAGAACAACTTACTGTCCTGCATGGCCACCACCCATCCCACCCTACCCCACCCTAGCCTGGAATAGAGCAACTTACCCTGTGTTTCTTCCCTTGTTTCATGCTCCATTTACAGTTGCTGAGGGGACTTGAAAATGATTTTTTGCTGCCTGGCACACAGGTTGACCCTGCTGTGAACCCCTCTTCCTCATCTGCTTCCACGGCTTCACGAAAAATTTCTGGATCTGGGTTAGGTCCCATTCTGACTGTGCTATGGGAAGTATCCACAGGGTCCTTGGCTGTGGACATGGAGTCCCCACCAAGGATTGTATCACGTTCTTTATAAAAACACCATGTTGTGGGTGGAGCATCAGATTGGCTGTTTCCATGCTTTGTCTTCTGGTATATCTGTCAGAGTTCCTTTATCTTGGCTCTCAATTGCTTCATACCCCTTCACACAAAGGCCTTGAGAAATGTGATTGGATGTGTTCCAGTTTTTTTGGGTCACTTAGAGCTGTGATTGCACAGATTCTTTATCCCACACACTGATAAGATCCAAAAGTTCTGGGATGATCCAAGTAGGAGAGCATTTAGGCTATGTCTAGACTACATGCTTTTTTCGAAAAAACATCTTTCGAAAAAGAGCGTCTAGATTTCACTAAGCAGATCGAAAAAGCGATCTGCTTTTTCAAAAAAAGAGGGTCCAGATTGGCCTGCATCCCCTGTGCTCCCACCTCCTCCGTTCTGTGTGTGTGGCAACCTGAACGCACTCACCTGATGTTCCCTCACCAGTGTCAGAAGATGCCTGCGAGGCCTCCTCAGTCTGGGGGACCAGCTCCAAGGTCAGGGTGACAAGACTCAGGTTGGGGTCCTCCTCCTCCTCTTCCTCCTGCAGCTGCTGCTTCGGGTTGTCCTCAGCCACCTCCTGGCAATGCTGGACAGGTTCTGCAACCTAGACTGAACAAGAACTGATGCAGAAAGGGGTTCCCCACCACCCAGAATTTTGTCCAGCTCCTGGAAGTATGCGCAGTGGTGAGGCACTTCCCCAGAGGTAGATCTGCGCTCACGGGCCCTGGCATAGCCCTGCCTGAGTTCTTTAGCCTTGACCAACACTTGATCCAAGATTCTGGGGTAATGGCCTTTTTCTGGTAGCCCCTCAGCCATGTGGGCATAGATGTCTGCATTCCGGTGTCGGGAATACAGAGTCTGCAGGGATTCCTCCTCTCCCCAAAGTTCCAATAATGTCAGGACCTCAGGCCCTGACCAGACTGGAGCTCGCTTCTTTATGCCCCTGAATGGGTCGTGGGATGGCTCCCTGGAAGGTCCTTGGGATCTTTGGGGGGTCTTGTGTTGTGCCATGGTTCCTTGGCAGAGAGGCAGGGAGACCTGTGTGGTCAGTGGTTTCCTCTGGCTGCCTTCCTGCCACAATGGCTGCCCAGGGTGCCTGTGCCTTTAAGACATGGCTACAGACAGGAACAATAGAGGTTTTTCCTGCAGATGGCTTGTCCACCAGGGCTTTTCCCTGGAGGTCTGTTTTTTTGAAAAAAAAAACCAAACCCCGCATCCACACATGCCTTTTTTTCGACAGATCTCTGTCGAAAAAGGCATTCTTCCTCGTAAAACTAGGTTTACTGCTGTCAACAAAACCGCTGTGTTCTTTCAATTACCCGTAAAATCTCGAGTATAATGTGCACCTATGTATAATGCGCATCTGCCTTTTAAAGGTCAGAATTCCTGAATAAACTAAACTCTTATCTATAATGCGCATCCCCATTATACTCGAGATTTTACGGTAGGCATAGGAAGGAAGGGACTCGCACCTGCCTCAGGACCCCCTGCACAGCTAAGCTCACACCTGCCGCAGGGTCCCCTTGCCCAGCTGAGCTTGTGCACACTGAGCTTGCACATGCTGGGGGGTGGGTCTCCCTCACTCAGCTGCTGGCGTGCCGAGCTCGTGCTTGCCTTGGGGGCATCCCCTGCTCAGCTGCCAGCGTGCTGAGATCATACCTGCAGGCGCCCCCCCCAGTCCAGCCCAGCCCGTGCCTGCCCCCCCCCCCCCAGCTCGTGCCTGCCGAGGGTGAGTTTAAAACTTTTTAAAAAACTCCTATGGATAATGCGCACCCCGACTTTGATGCTAAAAAAAATGGGAAAAAAGTGTGCATTATACTCAAGATTTTACAGTACTTTTGAAAGAATGCAGTAGCAGCATAGACACGGGTGAAGTTTTTTCGAAAAAAGGCAACTTGGTCTAGACACACCCTTAGAGTGACAGCCACCCCTCTTTCCTTGAAAAGACACAATGAGGACCACTACACAATAAACCAGACATTTCTTTCAGCTTTTGTCACATTGCAATGTGAATGCTCTCCAGGTTTCGTTGCCAAAAAGATTTGTTGGCGAATAACTTGCCAGTGTAGACAAGCCCTGAATGTTTTCATGAAAGAGAACAGACAAGGATGTGGACAAGATGGGCTTGACTGGTGAACTGAAATTAACAAAGTTGGTGGTGAATAAATTTTACCACTATTCACCCCGCTCAGTTTATAATGAATTAATTATGTGAAGGGGACAGGAAAAAGGAAAAACAAATTAGGGTTAGGCAGGTAGAATGTTTGAATGCATAAGTTATTTTTATTTTTATTTTTCAAGGTAGCAGGGATGAAGACTGTATAACATGGAATCCTGTAAAGAACATTTCCTTGAGCAGGCTAATGGAGATAATATCATTACGAAATATAAAACACTGTTTAAAAGCAGACTACTATATCTGCTGGTACCACCTAATTTTTTAACACTGAAACAGCTTTAGCCTACAGTTAGTGTGTGTGGAAGAGGGCTGCATCTCAGCAGATTTTATCGGTCTGGAATAAAGCAGTGAACCAGAACTAGGTCTGCTGAGGACCTGGTGATGTCTTAAAAGCACTTGCAGGCATTTGTGACAAGAGAAGATTTTCCTTTTGTGAACAGCAATAAAAAGGAAGAAGTCGCCCCACAGGGAATTCTTGCAGTTGAAGGCAACGGGGATACAATATTGAACCTGAAAAGAAGGCTTATTTTGGCCACATGAAGTAGCTACCTCTGATCTAAAATCTGACTTCGTGTTGTGTTCAAAGAAAAATAAGAAAATGGTTATAATGTAGTTGGCATTGATTCCCGTGAAGATACAGCTGATTTTGCTTACAATCTAAACAGAGAATAGCATTTTTTTTTATGGGAATGGAGGGTGTAGTAGTTCTTAGGCCTTAAAATCCCAGCATAGCCAAAACAAAGCACTAGGAATGAGGAACACTCACCTTTGTGAACAGTGGGAAGTAAGATGATATAACAACACCCTTAGATTCAACAGCGTAGTGCCACATGGGCCAAGAAGAGACTGAATAAAAAAGCCTTTGGAGCAATGCTTCTAGTGAGCATGAAAAAGATAATAGATATCTAAACAAAGAAGTGTAGAATGGTGTAGACTTAGACTATAAGTCAAAATAATGTGACCTCCATGTGATCTATAAACACGGCATCTTAACATATAATGGGTGTTAACCTTAAGGGCAATATATGGAGCTTGTCCTTTATTCAGTTAAACAAAGAAGCAAGTAATTGGAGAGGCCACCTCTTCATATGGAAAAGGTTGGCACATTTGATGGAAAAAGAAAATATACAGGCCCGTACTCCGGAAGTGTGTGAAGGGTGTGGATGCACCCCTCGCCGCATGGTCCTCCAAATACGCATGAGACTTAGGCAGCATAGTACCCCAGACTCCTTCCACCTGTGCTCCAGATGGCTAGGGAAAGGCAAGAGTGGCGTGTTGCCCCAGCCTCCCTCCCCAGTGCTCTGGCCAGCCGGGGGAAGCCTGAGACTGATTTCCCTACCCCATAGGAGTGAAGCTGGAGATGGCGCTGAGCCATGGGGGAGGGGAGCCAGCCACCAGTCCCTCCCATGTCTTACACTCCCCCACAGAAATTCCTGCTTACAGGCTTGATTTTGTACCATGTTAATTTCTCTTTATCCCCAGTAAATTGAGGGTTGGTTAGTTAGTTAATTAGTTTGTTTACTTTAAATATATGTTTTAATACTTTTGATGTCTGAGATTTAACAATTAATTGCAATTATTTCATACCTGTGTCTATAATTATAGAGTACCATGTGGATTAAATAGAGATTGCTTTGCTTAAAAGGAAAAATATTTAAATGTCCTAACAACCAAATTAGGGATGAAGAAAAAACATCTCAGAAGTTGCATGGCTTAATTCAACTTTTGCCCTGCTATGTAGATGTGCCCCTAGGGGCTTGATCATATTATCCCATTCTTCTATTCCATCACTTGTTTTCTATCTTCACTTTTATGGCTCTGCACAGACTCACTGTGCCCACTTTTCTGCCCATCTCTTCCAATACATCATTGCTCATTTACTGTGTTCTGCCTTTCTTACAGTCTGAATGAACCTTGATTTCCTCTCACATTTGTGTCTCTCTTTCCTTCTTCCTGGGTCAGTGCCTTTCTACCTCCTATGCACCAAAGCACCTTGCTCATTATCACCTAGTTGTTAGGGCAGAGTCTGCCTCTAACTTTGCCAAATCACTTCACCTTTCTGTGGCCCTGTTTACCGATCTATAAAAATACCAATGCCAGCATTTACTCTCCTTAATTAAAGAGCTTTGAGCCTGTGGATTGAAAGTGCTATGTAAAAGATAAATATTATTTTCAGAGTCCACCATAAAGAAGACTAGAGCCTGTACCTTCTGAATAAAAAGTGTCCAACATTTATAGGTTTTTAAGTTAAGGGCCAGTTATGCTGGCTGGTACACAGGTGCCAACAGCCATTGTAATTAGGTATTGTAAGCAATCAAATGTAAAGAAGGGCAGAACTGAGTCCAGACTGTGTAATTAGCATTTTCTTAAGCTATTTGTTTTGTGAGTGTAGCTCCATGGTTACTCTAGTTTTCAATAAGGGAGATCCATTTTAAAATAACACTGATCTATGTGAAGTGTGTTCCTTGTTTTCAAAGGAATAAATTTATCAACAGCAAATAGCAATGTCTTTAGCTGTGTGTGCTGATGAGATTCCACTTCATGCTGCTAGGCAAGTGCATTCACTTTTCACCTGCTGGGAATAATGTGAATGAGCTCATCTCATAAATGAAAGACCAATATCAATAAGGGCATGATTCAGCTAAAATAAAACCCCCCGCCCCTTAGACACAGCCTCACTGAGTTGTTTCCACTTCCAAATATAACCAAGCAATGCTATTTTAACACTTCATTCCGAAGACTGGAGTCCTGAATTGATCCTTGGTAGGTATTTTAAATCCTTGACTGTATGTGTAATCTGGGCCTTTAACAGTGACTTTCAGAAATTTCACTGAATTTATCTGCAAAATCCACTGTTTTTATTTCTTTAAGGAGGCTACTGTACTAATTGCCATTCCACGGCCACACTGAGAACTAACGATTTCTGAGGGACAATGTGATTGCATGGATTTATATTTAGATAAATGCCTCTTACCTCTAGGGCATATGTTCCAAAGTTTTGCTGAAATTTATTACCATGTAGAATCAGGCTTTTGTGGGTCATAACTGAGAACACCAGAATCAGGTCACACTGCTCAGAAAGAAGGCAAATGCACCCCAAAATACGATGGGTAATTTTGCCAAATGATAAATCAAAGCCGTCACAAAAAGCAAACTTCTGTCTCACAACACTAATAAAAAATCAGAAAGACAGTTTCCTGAAACATTCCAGTCTTTCTACACCCCCCCCCCTCCCCACCGCCCCACAACACTGGATTTAAAGACAAGTGGCTCTTTAAAACCAGTCTAATCAAAACCAGTTTTTCTGATCCCAAAGGACCAACTGCATACCCAGATCAATGTACAACTCAGATCTTACCCAAAAATCATGCTGTTGCCAATCCTTCAGTATCTAAACTCTAAAAGCTTATTTATAGAAAGAAAGGTGAAAGCTGAAATTGGTTAAAGGAATCAAATACATACAATAATTGCAGTTTTGGGTTTACTGCTTGTATCAGTGATGGAATAAACTGCTGGCTTAAGCCATGTCTCTGGTTGTTTCCAAATGATTGGAAGAACCTCAGTCCCTTTGTTAAAATGCTGCTACAGGTTGCACCTCCCTCGTCTGGCTCCCTCTGGACATGACTAGTTCTGGATGAGGGATTTTTCCAGACTGGGGAAGTCATTTCAGGCCCCCTGCTGCTGGCCTCTTCCCTTCCCTTCCTGTCCTCTCCTCCCCCCGCTACCCTCCATCACATGGTTTCCTGGCTCCCCCTCAGCCCAGTTGAGCTATACACTATCTCCCATCCATCCTGCTTGCAACCCAGATGAACCGTATGCCAGCTCCTGCACCTCCAAGCCCAACTGAGCTGTGTGCTGGCTCCCAGCCCTCCTCCCCCATCACAGCCCAGTTAAGCCGCTCGCCAGCGCCTGGGCTCCCACTCCCCAGAAGCACACTGGGACTCTCTGATCTTGGAACATCTCTTGTCATGCCGGACCATGGATGGTGCCGGACCAGAGAATGCTGAATTTAGAAGTGCAACCTATAGTATAAATCTATAGTGCAGACAGAGGTTTGAGCAGGAAAGAGGCTGGATTAGGAAAGAGGCACAATGAAGGTGTTTCCAAGGCCTTTTAAAGCTAGAGTCTGCGTGAATACAAACGTCTACCCATGGATGTGGATATCTGTGGCTAGACATCAATATCCACAGGGTTCTCCTCCCAAGAGACACTGCAGCCAACGGAGAGGAAAGTGGTCTAGACACTCCCAGGAGCCAGGGTCCTGTGCCAGCATCTCCCCCCGGTGGTTTGATTTGGTAAAAGTGTCTCAGTCAATCTAGCTCTTGAAACACAGTTGCCAACCTGCAAGTTCATATGAAGTGTACAGTGTACTCCAGGAAAAATAAAATGCTAATTAGGGACAGAGCTTTGGTGTTTTATTCCTGCCATTTATTTCAATAGAATATGTCTGCTCAAGGTGAATAGTAAGGTCTGGTTATGCAGAAGGTGGGCATTCTTCTTCCAAAGTAGAAACGCTCTTGCAAACTGGAGAGGGAAATTTGCTCCATCAGCTATGGTGACTTTGGGCAATAAATATCTTTCTGGAAAACTCAATGATTTAGTTTTAACCTTGGATCTTTTCTCTGGTGACAGTCTAATCAGGTTGCTTAATGAGATAGTCGAATAGCACGTGTGAAGTCAGGAAGAGTTTTTTACACTTCCTTCCATAAGCTAGCACACAGCTGAGCCCCAAGCCTGCAATTCACATTGTGACTAGTCCCAATGAAGTTAATTGAACTACTCTTGTTATATAGAATCCATCTTTGTAGGATCAGGTCCAGCATTAGGTGTGATAAAGATGTGTTTGTCATATTTTGAAGCATCAAGTGCTGATTTCTGCTAGAAGCAGAGTACAAATGGACCAATTGTCTGATCTCATGCAACAATTTCTCCATTACTGAAGATGATTATATTGCATCTAAATCAAACAGCAGGAGATCCTGAAAATATAAATATATTGAAAAAGAAATAGGTTTTAGGAACCCAGAGAAAGAAACAAAAGATACGCTATATCTGTTTTCCCAAGCATTTTCAGGTGAAGATTTCTCAGTGGACAGATGGTGAGCTGGGAAAAGCTGAGTTTCAAGGTGGAGTGCATTTTTAGTGGTAGACTTGATTCTACTTGTATTGTGTGTGGATTTTATTCATGTATTCTTTGCTTTGAATAGGGGTGTATTATTTAGCTAACTAAACAGGTGACCAAGATTACCAAATTTGATTAATAGACCTGAGTGGAAACACATTCTTTCTTTCCTTCCCAAAATATTAGTACATTCCTGTTGTCTTAACGTTACTGCTACTGCTTTACATTTGATAGAATAGTCTTAGAATGTCAAATATCAAATGACAACATGCTCCAAAAAGAATAAATTTTCTATTAATTCCCAGGCCCATAAAGTAGAAATTCAAATCTATGGTTATTAGAATATATATAACTTCAGTCAGTAAAACAGATGCTATTTATTATCTATGGAACACTATAGGTGTACACAGGGGTTTCAATGTTAAAACACTAACAATATTAATTCTTAGCTACTGTTAGAATTCTATAGCTATGTCATATGTGCAGGGTAATATCTTTGGGCTCTCCATGATGGTAGAGTTCTCAAATTAAACTGGGGTATCCTGTAAACATATTTTACTAAATATATACATTTGTCATGCTTCCCTCCCCCCCTCAATTTTATAAAACAAGCCACATCTTACTGTCAGATATACCAGTTGTCCTAGTCTGAGAACTAAAAGCTACAGCATTGAGGCCCACATTATTCTTAGCGAATATTTATATAATCCAGTGACATGTCAAGGACACACAATCCTTTTTTTAGCAGGAACAAAACCATTACCAGTTGGCTCAAGTCTCTGCCAATGTCAATATGTAGGAAGAATTTACAATAGAGAAACACATCATCCAAGGAAAGGAATGAGGTCATGAACATTTTCTAATAAAATTATCACTGGAGTGCCAAAAGGGGTTGAGGGAAGACCTAGCCTGGTAGTAATCACATCCCATTCCTTCTTCCAATTTCCATATCCCTCTGCTGATTAATCATGTCTGATTAATCAATTCTTCTTAGTGAGTGTGAGGATAAGTACAGAATAGAGTTTTAAAGAGGGTGTAAGGGAAGGATGGGGAATGTTCAGAGTCCTTAAAAGGATAAAAAAAAATTTACCAAGACACATGGCAAGATTTTAAAGAGGTAATTTTTCATCACACACAATCATTTTGGAAATGTTGCTTGGTATGGCATCCTGGAAAAACTAAGCATTCTTACTGTTACGGAGGTTGCTCTTCTCACTGTTAAGGTGCCGTTTTGTGGCCTGTCTGGAGATTAGATCCCCACTGGTGTGACATCTCCTCTTGTAGTTTCTTAGCCCCATGTCTCAGTCTCTGTGGCTTTTCCTCTACCCCTCAACTGGTCATGCTTTTTCTTCATAGCTTGGCCCTCTGGTCAGGTCACTATGGTTTTCCCATCATTCAAGTTATCAAAGTCTGTCTAAACCAACTGTGTCAGGCAGTCTACAGCCCTATCTATGCCATTCCCCCAGTGGCTGATAGGGGACATCAGGTCTGTTGTTTGCACTGCATGCCAGCCTAGGGGCTCTACAGTCAGCAGCTAATGGACATGCCATCTTACCTTTGCTGTGTTTTCCCTAGGCTTCTTCCTACTTCTTTTTCTCAAACTTGAGAGTGACTACTCCCCCACTACAGACCCTTTCCTCGGCCCTCTCCCTACCTTTATACAGACCCTTCCTCTTCTCAATCATTTGAGCATCAAGTTCACCAATGGCAATATTTGAGCTTATACCTCACCTACTTCATCCTGTCAAGTAGCCCCATCTGAGCCATTCTATCCCCTTCAAGGGCGGTATGTGATGAACACTTTATCACACTACCTAATTAAACAATTAGTCTTAAATAATGTCCTACATGCCAACACCCAACCCAGCATGTATGTCTTTTAAGACCTCAAGGGAAGTATTGTTGTTCTGTGAATACTTCGGTTCTAATCTAGAAAGCCCTTTGGCACTTGCTTAACTTTAAGCACTTAAGTAAGTCCATTCACTTCAGTGGGGCTACTCATACTCACATTTTAAAATTTAAGCAAGTGCTTTAGTGGTTTATTAGATTGGTACTTTGCTCACTTTGATTCCTTTGTGAGCAACCTATTTACTTTAACTACTTTTATGGTTCCATTCCTATGCAACTGAATGACTCACACCC
Organism: Pelodiscus sinensis; assembly: GCF_049634645.1. Lineage (NCBI taxonomy): Eukaryota > Metazoa > Chordata > Testudines > Trionychidae > Pelodiscus > Pelodiscus sinensis. The sequence continues at coordinate 173,192,736 of NC_134711.1, forward strand.
TTTAAGGTGTGTATCCTCACAATACCCCAGTGAAGTAGAGAAGTTCTATTATCCTCATTTCACTGATGGGGAACTGAAACTCATTTGGATTTTGCCATCTATATTAAGATAAGTATTAGTCAAAGCTTGCAAAAAACTACACTACAATCTTAGACTAGAAAGCTGGGTTCAACATTAATATTTATCTTGATGGTATTTTTGGACCACTTTCAGATCTCTTCCTCTGGATAACCAGGAAAAGATGTGGCCAAACTGGGCATAAAATTCTTCCATTTGCTCAAGGATTCATATTCCACAAGTCTTCCATGTCCAGAACAACAAAATAGACACTTAAAGTGGAACTTGTGGGTTTGGGCATAAAATGGGCATTTTAATGAAATTCTCTGACCTGATTGCCATACACGTTATACAGGAATAACTGGGCAGGAATAATTTCTGAATCTTATCAGAGGCTTGGGTGGACAGATGAGTACACATTTGTTTTTCAGTGTTCTTGTCTCCATGACAAAAATGAATAGAGCCTTTAGTGAATAAATTTGTGCACTGGAGAGGAGACTTGGAGACAGCTGAGATATGAAGAGCAATGTCTAATGATCCCACAAATAACTTTATCATGTTGGAATCCCCCTGGATCTTTGGCAATGGATTACATTTATCACATGCTGAATCTCTTACTCATGGCAATTTTCTAAAGTTACTGACCTTTCTGCTAATTTGCTCTGTTGAAGGAGGGAAAAAGTCCCTAGAGTTTGCAATTTGGCTCAACAACCCCTTGGGGTTTTAAGCAACCTTCTAACATCTAAACATGACTTACTTTTAATAAATGTTCTCGGTGCTGTCTCTGAAAATAGGACCAGGGAAACAGACACAGACTCTCAAACCCACAGGGAACTTTACAAATAATAATAAATACAGAAAGGTGACAGGAACACAGGAAGAAAAGAAACCAGTTAGAAAGTAGATTGGACAAAGCAATAAATATTAAAAATGGACTAGAGTACTTTTTAGTTTCTGAATTCAGGTGGTATAAAACAGGATTAAAACATATCAGTTATAAAATAAACAGATGCTTTAGGATTCTAATAAATATCTAATGCTGCTAGAATTGTAGCTGTCTGTAATGAGATATATACAGCTATAGATAGGGATGTCAACGTGAAGGAGGGTGTGATTTAAATAAAGCACTTCAATGAATTAGGGGAGAGAGACAAAGTTGTTGGAAGATCATGCTGTTTTTCTTATTGCAATAAAGTTCTTTTTTGTGTGTTGGAAGAATGAGGTTCTTATATTCTATCAAACCATGTGTTTTTGAAAACCATTAAAATATTTAGAAATGTTTAAAAGCATATTCCATAAAATTCTCTTTTTACCTTTGTTAAATGCTTTCTTTGTTTTTTCCCAAATAAAACTGAGTGTTAAATTTATTTTAAAAAACAACGTGAATTATTATTTAAATGCAGCAATTCATTGCACTAAACTCACCTTTTTTCAAAGAACAGAAAAAGATGTGAATACTCACAACGAATAAATCAGTAATTTGTTTCTCAGAATAAAAACTTTTATTTAACGGTATTCATTGTTAATTTTGTTGTATGCCATTTAATTAATTATTAAAAAAAAGCTGTGGTTCTTCAGCCATTTAATATGACTCATTCCTACTTCAGTCAATGGTAAGTTTATGCCTGAACAGAAAGACTGAGAGTCATAGTGCCTAATAGGGATGTAATAGTGTAGTCGATTAACCAATTAACCGATAACCAAAAGCTTATAGGTTAATGCTATTGACTACATGCATTTTCCCTCCCCCACTCCACCAGGAATTTTTTTTAGCAGGCTGGCCAGCAGCCTGTCTCATTCCTGGCTTGTGATGGGTCTGGGACCTACCCCCACTGTGGCTCTGCATTTAAAGTGTTATTAGGAGGTAAGCGGGCAGGCAGCGCAGGCTCAGTTCTGGCTCACACCGGGTCCAGGAGCTCCTGCCACCCAGAGTCAGCAGCACGGGGTTATATTCACTGAGGCCACTGGGCCGTAATTCCCTGAATATAGGAGACGTGCATACTAACTGAGGCTGCCAGTCCATGAGGGGAGCTGGTTTTTAAACTGGCTCCCCCCGCAGACCAGCTCCTGCATGGCATCCCAACGTAAAGTGACAGGGGGCTCCTTGGGAGTGGGGCCTGAGTGCACTAGCTGTCAGCCCCACCCCTGGGGACTATAGAATAGTCGAATAACCAAAAAGAATTCATGAGGTTACTCTACTATTCAATTAACCGATATTTAACATCCCTAGTGTGTAATATAAGATCCTGTTGAGGGGTGGCTGCTTGACCGATTGTGAGGGTGGTGACAGACCCTCAGAGGCCCCTTGAAACTCCCTCTCTGGACTGAGTGTCCTAAAATTCAGAATAATATGGCCCAGCAGCCACAGATAAGTACATTGGATGGCCCAGTGGCCTCAGTCAGTATGCATACCCCCTGTATTCAGGGTATTATAGCCCAGTTGTTAACTAGCCTTATAATACTGGTATTTCACTGTTGACGCCTATAACTAGTAATACAGTGGTCTCAGTCAATATGCACACCCTCTGTAATCAGGGTATTATGGCCTGGTGGCCTCAGTTAGTATGCACGTCTCCTATATTCAGGGAATTATGGCCCAGTGGCCTCAGTCAATATATCATAGGAAAAGCTCCCACACGTGTGGGATATCTAACTGAGGGTAGGGGAACCCAGGTCCTCCCTCTCCGCTGGGTCCCAGCACAGGGCCCCGTTAGCAGTGGCCCGGTTCACTGCTCACTCAGCAGGGAATCTTGCTGCAACATGCTGAGCTCTCTGGGAGCAATTCCCCACCCGGGACTAAGCTGGCTCTTATAAGAAGTCCTCTCTGTCTTCACACCCTGGTCCAGAGGCTTCTACTGCAGTACCTCTCAGCCAGGCTGCCACTGTTTGGTCTTATTGTACTTCTTCCCCAGAAGCTCCCACAGCATCTCCTTCCCCTGTGGCAGGCTCCAGAGGCTTTTATAGACAGCCTCCAGTTGGCCCATGCCCACAGGGCTGTAGGGGTGGAGTCCTCTCAGCCAGCTGGGCCAGGTTCACTCCTTCAGTGCCAGTGTGGGGTTGATATGCCTCTTCACAGACCCATTGAAGTCAATGGGAGTTTCCATTTGCATGATGGATTAGGCTGATAATTTTCACAGGTGGAGAGGTTTGTTTAAAGAAGCAAACATACACATGGGCTATGTTTACACTGCAGAGGTTTTCTTGAAAAAAAATCGAAAGAACAGAGGGGTTTTTCTGACATTGGTAAACCTCTTTCTATAAGGAAGAAGCCTTTTTCCGAAAGAGAGTTTGTGGACAGGGAAGAGGGAGCTCTTTCAAAAGACGAGGAAAAAGGAAAAAGCACAAGTGCCCTGGTAGCCACTCCGTCCATAGTAATCACAGCTGAAATGTGAGATAGCATCCATTCAATGTGGATGCTATCTTCTGAAAAAGCAGATGGCTTTTTCGATGCATTTTGGCAGTATGGACGCTCTCTTTCAGAAGTAGTTTTTTCGGAAGATCTCTTCCGGAAAAGCTTCTTACGAAACAAGCCTGCAGTCTAGACATAGACAGAGAAACACAGTTCTTCCCTTGAAGATATGTGCACCACTCCTGTTGATTTTAATGGAAACTGTGTAAACATTGTGGGGTGAAGTATTACCTGACTTTTGAAGGGGATTAGTTGCTTTTGTTATAAAATCAATACCAACATTCAACAACAGGGGCTGAATAAATGAACACTTAACCTTGCTGACCTGCTGTTCAATGTCTTTAGCTTTCTTTGAAATTGGGATTTCGGCTCTCTCATTGATTACAATAAGAGTTGATTGTGCTCAGAACTTCTCACTCTTGGTCCTTGACTTTGGGAGTGATTTTTTGATCTACTGCATCTGGAAATGAGACAACAAAGCACGTTAACTAGTCAATCTACTATCTATATTTCTCAAGCTGTTGGCATTGCACTCTGAAGAAAAGGAAGGCACAGAAACACATGCATAGAAACACTTCATAAACGGCTTTAGCAAGGTACAAATGGACTCTTGTGAGTTCATGATTGTATCCCAGAAAATGCATTAGCTTTTGGACGAATTGGAGGATTTCTGGTCTCTCTTGCTTCAAGCACTGAATAGGTGTCACATCCTCTGGGCCAGACTCACTGAGAGAATATCCTTCATTCAACAGTAATCTTCCCTCATCTTAGATTTCTCTTTTTAAGAGGTGACACATGCCTGACTTCAGATTTATCCCATGCTATTACTGAAACACTTTTCTTATATCTTCTATACAATGGTTAAAACCAACTATACTTCAGGATATCATGACTCTCCAAATACTTGTTCATATCATGTTGCTAAGTTGTTAGTGTGCTTGCCAGCCTAAACAGATTGCATCTTTTTCTACAATGTTTCAGGCCTTCAGTTTTAACAACACACTCGTGTGCTACATGGTTTTAGGTTAGGAATTTCATTATACTCTACCTAGAGAAACACTAATACAAAAATATGACTAATTCTTTATAAGTCCTACACAATTAATACTATTTTTATGCCATTCTGTGGTGAGGTGTATCAGCCTCACACTAGTATACTAGGGGTTAGCACATCTTTGATAGCAGAAGAGGGTATAAAAGGCATGAAAGGAGCTCAGTCTTGCCCGGAGAAGAAGGAGATGTACTGCAAGCTCCAGCAAGTGGATTGCTTGTGCTCCAAGGCTGGGAGGCCAGCCAAATGAGACCAGATCTAGACATCCATACAAGACATGTCACAGCTGCAGAGATTACCACAGACTTCACAGCCACCCCAAAAGGCATTGGGATGTATCAGCCCTGGGACACATTCCTTTTCACTAAGTTAGTGTTCACTGTGACGGTTTTTCCCTGAATAGTTCTGCATTCATGCTGGAATCTAAAGGTTGTTTTAAAATATACCTACTGTTAGACTACTTGGTCTTGAAGCCTTATGATGGGGTTTCCTTGCAGTGAGAAGGAATTGATGGGATTCCCTTCCGATACCATTAATGCTGAACATTTATTTACTTCAGGTGTCACTGTTTAATATTGAACAAGACTTCATCTCAAAAATAAATGTACTGTTGGCCCAAACACTAATGAATTTGGGGGTATTAAGTGTATCCCCAAAACAGTGGTTAAAAGTGTTGTTATTGCTGTTGTCATTATTAAATGTTTATTATTTATTTAACATCTGGTTCACTGAGGGCACAATCAAGAATAAAAATCCTATTTTGCTCAGCAGTGCACATACATATTACAAATGATAGTCTCTGTTCCTTAAACCTTATGCTCTAAATTTGCCTATACCCTGTCAGAAAGCTATTGAGCTGCTGTACCTTGATTTATATTTACATTTTAATGAGATGTCAAGATGATTGTGAGCATCCTCGTCTTAGTGGTAATGTAACAAAAATTAACAGAGCCCTTCCCCTGACTCTCACTGTGAAATCTGCAAGTGGCATGTGATTAATGCCTCATACAAAGAGCATATACTATACTAAGTTTCTTATTCTATAAAAATAAACAAAATTTTTAAAGATCCCAAATGAACATTGAAAAGTTATTACCATTTCAGGCCTTTTTATTCTCATTTTTAAGTAAAATAAACATGAAGGCAATACGCTTATGTTTGCTTAGTCATATGTTTAAACAGACAAGCAAACAAAAAATCTCAAATATCTAAAAGTGTAAAATAGTTGTGTCATTTAACTATTCTTTTCAGACCTTTATTGTTTCTATGATTGTCCCAAAAAGTCATTTATTTTTGTTTTGAAGTGATTTCCTCAGGCCAGTTTAATAAGTGGTGGATTTTCTGATATCCTTTCAGAGGGGGCAGTAGGTAGTGCCAAATTTAGGGGAAGTCAACTGGTTGGGGTGCCGGGCTTGGGAGAGCCAGGCTTGAGCTACTGTTTTTATTGTTAGCGATAAAAAAGAAAATTGAATATTTGAAGTAAAATGCTGCAGATATTCCGTATGCGGACTGAATTTTCACTTACCTCTTAGTATAGTGTGAACCTTTGTAGCATCTCATGAAACCTTCCAAATTTTCTGAAAACTACATTTTCCTTGAACCTTCTAGAATGGTTACAGCCATGCTCTTGCAAATATGTAAGAGACGGGGAGTCGCCAGTCAGTGAGATATAAAAACTAAGTGAAGTGAAGTGAGAGCCCAGCAGTGATAAATAAAATCTTGGTTTATTGCATAATTGTGGAAGTGCACTTATGTTGTAAGTGTAAGCAGCAACTGATAAGGACATAGGTAATGAGAAGCCATAGGTATCTATGCAACAATATAAAAGAAATACTGTTTGGGAAGGTGGGAGTGCACTGAAGACATTATTTGCCTGGGTGCACCATTTGATTTAGGGTAGGCCCTCGTAGTAGGGGAGGGAAGATCAATATAGTTTGTATTTCAACTCCTGATCCTGCAAATACATATGTGTGTTTAACTGTAAGCACATGAGCAGTTTCTTTGAAGCTCAAGAGACTACTCACACTAACGTTAAGCAGTGCTTGCAATATCAGAGCTTTTGATGATTTATTGACAGTTATATCCCACTATAGGGAACACTTCACTAAGACCTTCACTTGGGGTGGAATGCCTTTTGGGAAAGACAATCCATAAATCATTGCCACAGCTCCACAGCACCCCTTCCCTTGTTTAGGGCATATGTTGAGTGTCCACATGGGGGGACCATCATACTTGGGAGATGTGCTACATGACAGCTCAGAATGGATCGATTTGGAGAGTAATATTGGTTGGAACAGGAAAGAGGGTTCTGAACATGCATTTATGCTATGTAGAAGCGATCCATACAAGGATCTGAACGACAATGATTGATATTTTAATCCATAGGCTGGGGTAATTGCTGCAGTAGGGCTGTGTTGCAGATCTTTGGCCAACCTCCATCTTCTGTGTGGCTTTTGTTCTCTGAAGCCCTGCTTAGCTCCCTGTACAAGATCCATTTACTTAGGCTTTTCAGTAATCCATGGGTGATGTGGGACGAATTTTTGCCCTAACTCCTTCCACAATATATATATTTTTTTTGCCACAACAAGGAAGGATTTGAAATAATTTGAATTGAAAGTCTAAGTGGATTCCTATATTAATAAATTATAATATTCCATAGATGTGATTATAAATACTTTGAATGCTGTTGCCAAGTTCTTAATATGAATTTGAGTAAGAGTACCCCTATTCATTTAGCTTTAAAATCAGTGAAGACTTTAAGAGCTCCAAAATATGAACTAGTGGGTTGCATTACTCTTTGGTAAAAGTTCATGACATCAGATGGTCGATGAGCAAATGTGTATTTAATAGACTCTCCTTGAGGTCTGCTATCTGTTTTTTTGGCTTGAGTATTTGTGTAAAGTTCTACACTCACCTTGTAAAGTTCATTCTTTCCTAACTACATTATGCTGCCATAATAAGTGTTCTTGTTAAAATAACACCTTTTACTATAACATGGCCACCTGCTGGTATAGCTACAGAAAGAGCTTGTCAGTCTTTCCATTATAAATATAAATCTTTATTTTTACAGATTTATAACTCAGATGTAAATATTCTTTTGCAAGCTGAAATTTAACATACAAATCCATAGGTGTTTATTATAGTTTCTTTTTTAAATCAGGTTTTTTTTTTAACTCAACAAAATGTAACTAGAAATACTATAAACAGAGGTTAGTCTCCAACCTACCCTTCAAACAGCTGACAGGGGGGTTCTGACTTCTAAATATCTGTCTCCTCTCTTGACTATTTGTGCTGTTTTCATGGAAGTGGTGGGCTTTCATATAAAGGTCTGCTTGGTCTCCAGCTCTGCTTCATTCCCCTGCATGCTGTCCAGATTAAATACAGTTTGCCTATTGGTAGTAAGGCAGACTTTTTTTGACAGGCGCAGACTTTATACTTTAAATATGACATTAATGCAATTACCTCTACCCACCTGACTCCTCAGCTGTCAGTGTGCTTCTCCTCCTCCTTGACTAGTCCTTTGTGTGCCTCTCCTCTTCTATCTCCCTAGCCCATTATTTCTTCTCCTCTAAAACATATTCCTCCTGAGAATCTTATAAGAACATAAGAATAGCCATACTGGGTCAGACCAAAGGTCCATCTAACCCTAGAGTAACCAATACCATGCCCAGAAGGAGGGAACACAACAGGTAATCATCACATGATCCCTCTCCTGTTATCCATTTCCAGACAAACAGAGGCTAGGAACACCATTCCTACCCATCCTGGCTAATAGCCATTGATGGATCTAACCTCCATTAATTTATCTAGCTCTTTTTTTGTACCCTGTTAAAGTCCTAGTCTTCACAGCATCCTCTGGCAAGGAGTTTCACAGGTTGACTGCACTGCATTAAGAAAATCTTCCTTTTTGTTTTAAACCTGCTGCCTATGAATTTCATTTGGAGGCCCCTAGTTCTTATATTGTGGTGATAAGTAAATATCTACCTTACTTCCTTTTTCCACACCAGGCATGATTTTATAGCTCTCTGTCATATCCCCCTTACAATCCTCTTTTCTAAGCTGGAAAGTCCAAGATTTTTTAATCTTTCTTCATGTGGGACCTGTTCCAGAACCCTAATCATTTTTGTTGCCCTTTTTTTGTGTCTGTGTCTAGCTTCCCTTAGCTTTCTTCACTGACAACAAGAGAAAGAGATCCTCTGTGCCTCTCTTTCCCAATGTTATTGCTTTGGGAAAAGAAACTAATGCCCATGATTATCATACATAGAAGCTAAAACACCAAAAAAATTGGGATGTTGTTTTTAATCCCTCTTATTTCTCTATATTTTTCACTAGAAATAAAGAAAATAAAAAAGGATAAAAAACCCTCTCAAACCTAACATTTATGTTGTTTGTTTTAACATAGAGAAATTAGAACATTTTTACTGAACCAAAAGTTTTCTGTAAACATTTCATTTGGTTCCAAAAGCCATATTATACATTTAAAATGTTGATGAAAAGATAATCACCAGCTCTAATTCTGCATTTCATTCTGCCCTGAGCCTCATGTCCATAGGATGTGTTAAGTCAGAGTGGAATTGTCTTACAAAGGAATACATTGAATTACTGTTTTGTAAGATGGGTGGAGTTATTTATGGCATCACTCTCATAAACCATTATTATCTTTAAGAAAGCAAACCAAAGTATCTCCAAGTGTAAGTCTTGTTCCTTCACCTAAGTCCACCTCTGTTAAACAACCATTTTTGTTGGTTCCTTGCGTGATCACCTATAGCAGCTTTTGCAGTATTTCTTATGATGCCACTGTGTATTATAAAATATTTTGCTTTATATTTGGGTGTATGACAATGGGATATATAGTAAAATGGAAAATAGCAATATGCATATTGGTTATATCAAGAAGAGAAAATGTGGAGGCTATTATTATTAATGTATATTCTACCAATTTTGGAAAGAGAAATAGAAAGAGAGGTGGCAATCAATAAGAAAAATATATAGAAGCTTTTACAGAGTGCTAAACTGATTTTTCTAATCAATGTTTGGAAAATACCTCCCAAATATGTTGCTATCATGCATAATTAGGACTCTATAATTATTCTTATTTCTCTTCTTGTATTTAATAGGCATTTATTCATCTTAAAATTTATATTAAAACCACATTTTTTGTGCAAAGTTAACCCTATTCCATCTTCTAGATGCACTGTCTGAAATCCAGTCAACTTTGTAATACTTTACCTACAACTCTCTACAGTATATGAGAGAAGATCCATAAGTACCTCATATGAAAATTATGATACAATAGATTTCCGGGGGGAAAGAGACAGTTGATATAGATTTTTTGCCAGTTCAGTCTTCATGCATGAAAGATAGGAAAGAATTAATAAATTTCAAGGCCATTACTGCATACAGGTAAAACTTCCATTTAAAGTGCATCGTGTAAGGCATATAATTGTGATGTTTTTAGTATTTTAGTTGGGTTTTTTTTGTTTTCTTGTTAATCTATTTCCAGGAAATTCCCATAGTTGCTATCTTAGTACAATTAATTTCCTAGGTTTATGGTATTTAAATTGAACCCAGACTTCTCATTCTTTCATGTAACTATTCAATGGCACTAAGAGTGAGAAATTAAGTGGAAGAAAAATGCTCTAAAAGACTCTGGAGATAGGCGCTTGAGGGATAAAAATAATCAAGGTCATTTGCAAAGTTCATATGAGTTTTAAATTAGGTTCCTGTACTTAACTAATTTTAAAAACCTCTGAGTTTTCCTTCCATTTCCAATATACATCACAAGGAATTGTGATACCTGTCATCCTTAGCTCTCCATTTCATAGTCTCTATGATTACTGATTTGTTTTCCTTTGGCAGTTTTTTGAGAAGGAGAGTAAATCTGTCCTGAATTCAGAATAATGGGATGTCTCCATTTCAACCCTCAGGCTTCAGTGGATATTATTTAGTTCAATTCTAAGCAATCTGATTTTTTTTTAAACTACACACTTAAAACCAGTATTATAATTTTGCACATATAGTATTTTGAGGTTTTAATTTTGGTTTTCATTGTCTCTTATAAATGTAAAATATATTTTCCATTGGTGTAACACAGCTCTTAGCCTTAAAATGGAAGCATGTGAAACTTTAAGAAAGTGGAGCAGAATCCATTTTATAATAGCACATGTTCTTTGTAAGCTCCACTCTAAATATTTCCATCTGTCAGAGTCCTCATTTAATATCTGAATAACAGCGGGAGTTAGGCTGGAGGAAGATAGTTTTCTTAATTTCACTTTCTTTTCCAAGGTTTAATTTTCTTAGAATTTCTTCCCGAATTGGGTAAACATGTGTGTTAAGATTTATAGTCATTTCTCTGCTAAACCTAGCTCACTTCCTTCCTCTGCTAAGACTCCTTCCAGTAATCCAAGGTGTTATTTGGAAGCATTCATTACCAAAGTCATCTTTTCTTTCTAGCATTACAAGAAAAAAAATATGATGCATGCAAAAGTGGAAGGACATGTGTAAAAACAAGCCTGGGAGAGAACATGAAATACTGAAAGAATACAGAGTGTGTAATCCCATATCCATTCAGTATACCCAGACTTTCAAAACAGAATCTATAGTCTTGACATCAGCACTGTATATTATTATCGTATTGGACACTATTTGAGTGATTATCGATCAATGTACACCTCAAGTCTTCTTATTACATATGGTATTTTTTAACTTCACATACTAGAAAGATTAAGAATATCATGACTGAGAGGCATTAGACATCAATATGTCAAAATATCAACTGAAAAAACAAGTTTCAATTTCTGGATCATATGTTTTAGTAGCTCCAACTGATGCTGCTATATCTAAACATTTGCCAGCATTTCCATTATAAACTCTGTTTTATAGAGTCTTATAATTCAGCCATATAAAACTGCTCTGGGTTGAAACTTGATGCATAATGTTACAGTTTGTGAGAGATGTTTTTCTTTAAAAAGACTCATATCCACATATATAAATATACAATCATAGGACTCTATAATTCTAAAATGGCTTTTGTAGGTTTTTAACTTTATTTCTCTGAGTTTTTAAGAAACATACATTGGTGCCAAGAAAAAAACAATGTATGATACACAAGGGGATGTAAACTATTCCATAAAGCAAAGCTTGCTCCCATATTCAAAGCAGATTTTGGAATAAATGCTGGGGGAAAAAACTCTCAGAAAATACTACAACAGTCCAAATCCCAAGAACTTCTGTGATGAAATTTAAATGGATGGTTCTGTCCTTCATTGCCAAACTGTGAATCTTTAATGTGGATTTAACTTCTGTTGCAAATGACATTGGACAAAGCAAGACCCTATCTAATCCTCTGCCCATCCCTCAAACCAAACCCAAAACAAAAATTTATTATTTCCAAAACTGTTTCTTCTCCCCATTTGCAGTCATCTTTCATTTCCTGTTTCCCACTGGGACTGGAAGTGAGATGGGTAGTTCCAACAAAACTTCCTACCCAGTTTTGTAAACCGAAGAGGTTTGAGAAAATGCTAAAACAATTGGGTCCTTATCTACAATGGATAGTCTGAAGCTCAGTTCTTCTGAAAAACAGAATGCAAGGAATCAGAGCTGCCAATGTGGCTTTCTGAATAACTGGTTATAGATCTAAGGCTTAAATTAAAAAGCAAAATCTTTACTAGACATGGAAAAGGAGGAAATATAACCCATCAGGAACACATACTCCACTAAAGATTGTCAGCAATGATAAGACAGCAAATAATGGAGAATGAATTCACAATAGCCAAAGGAATTAAGGGGGGTGTTTCTTATAAATATATTATGAGAAAAAGACATACTGTGGAGAAACTCGGCCCATGAATAAGACCTGGCCTAAAGCTCTTTGAAATCAATAGAATGATGTCCATTGATTTCAATATACTTTAAATTAGGCCCTAATACCTGATTCAACTCCCACTGAAGTCAATGGAAAGATACTCACTGACTTTATAGGGAGCTAGATAGGGCCCTAATTAAAAATATAGTTTCAGGTTGAACACCAAACCATTTCTGTGCATTCTCCCCTAGTAGCTGAATCTATTTAACTGAGATTCATTATAGGGCACTGCAGCAAAAGGCAGCCCATTGTCTCAAACAAAATATGAATCTGTAGTTCATCTAAGTGCTATCAATAGTGCTTTTTAAAAATATGCACAACTTTTAACATGAAATAAAGAGTACTGCAAATGTTTGTTAATGTCAGATCTTTGCACTGCCACAATGCCATAACGGACATTATTTACTGGACGCAATGATGGGAAAAGGAAAAGAAAACTTAGAAATTGCTTTAGATATTTCAATGCAAGAATGGGAGAAGTTCAATATTTAGGAGCACAATACACAGCTCTTAAATAAAAAGATGTAGGGGACATACTTGCTAGAAAGCAAACATGAGAAGTATGTTTTGATAAAGCCATATTCATTCTTGAAGTTGTTATATTTGGTATAGAATATGCATCATCAATGAGCAATTCAAGTTGGGGTGGAAAAAAATTACCTTTCTTCATCCTCTTTGTATTGAAACATTGCATTAAATTACATTCTGCTCAGGACATTTTATTCTAATGGCTCATTATAGATTCACTCCTGTTACTATTGAAGTCAATAGAAAACTCCATTGGCTTCAGTAGCTGCAGGACTGAGCCATACAGTTCAAGAAAAATTGCCATACAAATTCTAGAATTCTAGCCACTCATTCTTATGCATGATAACTGCTCTTGGAGTCCATGGAATCCTTACCTAAATAAAGGTTGCACTTTGAAAAACTACAATAAATAAACCTAAAATATTAATAGCTGAACTTTATTACACTGTCTGCCAAAGAAGAAAATATTTCTCATTGTTATTTGCCCATAAAGTCCAGCAATTGCTAGCTGAAGAAAAATATTTTAATTGCCTTCCAGATATATTATGGATCTGATGGATGTAAGACTATTTAACAAAAATGTTCCTTGTTTATACTGTACAATAAACTGTTTTTTGCTAAGATTTGCTAACATATATATAACACATATATAACCAAAATGATTGTTCAATTATATCTTAAATTAGATCATTCAGTAGTGAGACAAACAAGCTGCCTGGGTTTTGGTTGATGAGGAAATAAATAAATACAGAAAAGGGCTTCTGTCTTTTAGCAAGTCTTTTTTCCAGAGCCACAATAAAAGATTGGTGTTATATTCTAGATTAATCAGTGAGACTGATTCTATGGACAAATGTTAATGAATAGACAATAAAAGAATGTTTTTAACATCAAACATCCAACCCTCTTTGTGAAGTTACTATACTGAAGGGCTGTGTCTAGGCTTGCCAGCTGTCTACACTGGCCGCTTGAATTTCCACAAGAACACTGACGATCTCATGTAAGATTGTCAGTGTTCTTGCGGAAATACTATGCTGTTCCCGTTCGGGCAAAAGCCCTCTTGCGGAAATGCTTTTGCGCAAGAGGGCCAGTGTAGACAACATGGTATTGCGAAAATGGCGATCGGGGCTTTCTTGCTCAAAACCACGTCTAGATTGGCACGGATGTTTTTCCGCAAAAAGTGCTTTTGTGGAAAAGCGTCTGTACCAATCTAGACGCTCTTTTCCACAAATGCTTTTAACGGAAAAACTTTTCCGATAAAAGCATTTGCGGAAAATCATGCCAGTCTAAGCATGCAGAAAATCTAGCCAAGGAGTATTTTGTATGTAATAACTGACAAAGGACAGAATGTTAAATTATGGAAAACTTTTTTTGGAGTACAATGCTTTGGGGATATTAAAAGGAGTATTTCCAAACATGTTAAATACATCAGTGCTCTGTGAATCTAATTCTAACACAATGAAAGAAATTGTGACCAACATTTAAGTCCCACATAATATCATGCTGATCTCTTCGCTGGAAGTGATTTTCACCCACTAAAACCAATATGACTTCTCATAAAGTAAAATACTGGACCTCATTCCTCATCCAAAGCTCACTGAATTCAGTGGAAAGTCTTCCACTGGGCTTAGTGGAAGTTAGGTCAGGCTTTTAGAGAATAAGGTTGCATCAAGACTACAGGGTTTTTTTGGAAAAACAACTGTTTTTCTGAAAAAAATTCACCTACGTCCACACTGCAACCACGTTCTTTCGAAAGAAAATCGAAAGAATGCAGGGGTTTTCCGGACATTGATAAACCTCATTCTACGGGGAAGAACATCTTTTCCAAAAGAGCTCTTTCAGAAAAAGGTGTGTGTGGATGCGGAAGAGAAAAAAGAGGTTTCCAGGAAAAAGCACTGCTACCTTGGTGGACACTCCGTTCACATTAATAACAGATCTATAGTTCCTATCTCCTGACATCTCTTAAATCTGCAAGCATCAGAGACAAGCCTTGTGGCAGGAAGCCGGCCTTGCAGCAGGACCTTGAACGTGCGGCTCTGACTGCCACAGGCCTGCTAACAGATGGCAGAGCCACAAGCCCCTCGAGACTCCCCTGGCCCTTTCAGGGAGCAGACCCACCCAGAGGCACCAAACACCTTCCTGGACCGGGCCAGAGATCCTGGACCAGGCCAGAGATGCTGTCCCTCCTGGGGGGGGGGGGGGGGGGGGGAGGGGTAGGAGGAGGCCCTGAAGGATCTCAGCTCCAAGCACCACAATGCAGACATTTATGGCCAGATGGCCCACAGGGGACACCACCCCTACACCCTCAACCAAGTCTGGAGCAAGGTCAAGGAACTCCAACACGGGTACGCCCAGGCCAGGGAGTGCAGCTCTTGCTCTGGTGCAGGACCACACTCCTGCCCATGCTAACACGAGCTCCACCAGATACTGGGTGGTGGGCAAGCCCTTTCCCCATAAGTATTGATGGACTCAGGCTTGGAGACACCCGTGGTCACCTGGCCTGAGCTCCTGGAGGAGGAGGAGGAGGATGACAATGACGGACATCAGCGGCATGAGGAGGAGGACACCAGCAGCTTTGTCACCCTCAACCTGGAGCCAGTACCCCAGGCCTTGGACATCTTCCAGGCATCATCTGATGCCGGGGAGGGATCATCAGGTGAGTGTTGTCAGGTTGTCACGCATAAACATTCTCATTGGTTTCCCTTATTCCTCACAGAAGCAGGAATTGGAGTGCCCCCTGAGTTTGATTTGGCAAGTCTTAACTACACCCACTAAATCAAACTCTGGAAGTTCGATCACAGCAGCATCAATCTTCCCCAGAGTGAAGACATGGCATTGTTTGCAAGGAGACATACCTTGATGATTTTACTGAGGACTGTCCATCCTATGCACTGAGAGGCTTATTCACACAGGTGCAGAGAGCCAGTACAAGGTTTCAACAGCAAATCTTGTTTTAACAACATATGTGGCATATAAGGATGCTTAGGACATCTACTTGCATTCTGCACAGGAGTGAAATTTTACTGAGAGGCATGAATTTCCTGAAAAAAAATGTGCTCATGTAATTTAAGTTTTCTTAGGAGTTCTAGTTCAAATATAGGTATCTTGGATGATTTAATGCTTTCTTCTTCTTTTTTTTTTTTTTTTTTTTTTTTACTTAGTAGACGTTGAGAGTGCACATAACCTAAAGTGGTTCAGTTCCATATGCCTGAGAATGCATTATTTAAGGTAAAACCTACATTTTAGTTTGGAAAATGTCCAGCATTCATATTCCTTTTCTCTTCCCTAGGCTTTAACTAAAATGTTTAGCTTTTCAAAACCTTTTTGAAAATAAATAATGTCACGCTACTAATTCATATACCTAGTGTCAGTCCAAAGCCAAGTGAAGTGGTTGTGATACTAGTATATCAGAATCAATGTTTCTGCTAGAAACACCAGCTTGACCTTAATTATGTTGCTTCTCATCGGCATTGTTACATTAGCCTTTAATCCCTTCCTTTGTGATGTTATGAGTATCACACATATTCGCTGTAAAATTGTTCTTGGCGTTTACAAGTGTGCTACTGCAGAAGTAGATAAGTGCTGTTAAAAGCATCTTTTCAAGAGAATTCAAGGGAGATTTCTGTGAAGAGGTAGAGTTATTACTAACAACTGAGAACCTGTTTTAGTTGAGTATGTCATATAGAGTATCAAATAGCTATCGGAAAGCAATGGAAAGTCCTTATTATGCTCAGGAGGTGGATACTGTACCTTTCTACTCAGACTGCAATAGGCAAGGCATGCAGAGATTAGATAAATATCAGACCCTACTAGTAAGTGGTGTGGACTTCTCATTGAATTTTCAGGTGTGGAGCTCATCCCCAGAGAGTCGATCCTGGTGATAAATATTACAAACCATAAAATGAAAGAATAGCTTCTGAGGAGACAGGCTCTCTGCTCAGTGGGTAAAAGCTTTATATTTACACAATGGAAAGAATGTTTTAGTCTTTTTTTGTTCTCATAGTTGTTTCATTGGCACAATTATGCTGTTGTTAAAACTGTTTTAGGATTTTAGAGGATGAGACATATGGATTAAAAACTGACTAACTGAGGTTTTAAAATGTAATTATAAATGCAGATTCAGCAGCAAGCAAATGTGTTTCTAGTGGAGTCTCAGAGAAAACTATTCTTGACTCTACACTATTTAACATTTTTCACAATAATCTGGAAGAAAACATAAAATCATTTCTGATAACATTTGCAGATGACTCAGAGTGGTAAAAAATTAAGAGAACAGGTCACTAATATACATTAATTTAATTATAGAAAGGAATAAACTCAAATTTTCAATGTGGGTAGATAGAAATGGTAACACCCCCATCAATTACAATTCAATTTAATCTCAAATACCTGCTTCCTCAAGAATCAAGACAATCACATTCTTTAGTTAAAGTCCATCTGTTGGTGTTATTTGTATTTTATGACTTGATAAGTCAATATTCACTCAGCAGTCTGATAAAAATATATGGAGAATCTGAGTAAGGCCTACCTTCCTATAGATATTCATTATCCTTCACAAGAACTAAACCTTGTTCTTACACAGATAATGAAAAGCCATTAGAACTAACAATGGAGTGTTTTCTATATCATCTCTCCATTAAAACCACTTTCTTAGCCACAATTACATCAGCCAAAAGAGTGAGTCAAAGAAGCTGATGGCAGACTACCATTTACAGACTTTCACAAAAACAAAGTTGTTTCATGTCCAGACCTCCGATTTTGTCCTAAAGTAGTCATTGACTTTCATATAAATCGGTCTGTAACTTATGTTTTCTCTTAAACCACATGCACATCAAGGTGAAGCTAGATTATACACATTAGGTGTGAAAACATGTTTATCTTATAATCTGGACTGAACAAAAAATTTCAAGTAATGACAAAAATAGGATGGGGCAGGTTTTGCCCCAGCACTCTGGTGCCCATTCCCTTTAAAGGCTACAAACCCAAAGGTTTAATAAGATTCGACCCCTTGCTGAATGTGAAGAAAGATAGACAAAGTTCTTTCCCCCACATTAGGAATTACATAGACTGGGTTCTATTATAAACAAGAAATACGTGTATTAACTACAGAAGATGGGTTTTAAGTGGTTAAAGTAGCAGCAAACCGAACAAAGCGGATTACTGAACATATAAAACAAAGTGTGTAAACTAAGTTTGATTCATTAAAGAAATTTGTTACAGCTAGTAATTTCTCACCCTAAATATTGCTTTAGGTAGATTCATTTCACAGGCCAGATATGTTTTCAGCCTAGGTCAAGCAGTTCTTTTCCCCTCTCAGTTCCTGTTTCCAGGTGTTATTCAGTGTATCTTTGGCTGGGGAGGCAGAGGAGAAATGAACTGAAGACCCTGATTATTTTCTATCCCACCTTATATAAGATTTCCATAAGGTCGGAATCCTTTGATTCCCTCACCTCCCCATGGAAAAGCTTAGCAGTCAATAAAGGAGTTTAGTATCAGGTGACCAGGTCACCTGACTCTGTAGTATCACAGTGTCCATGAGTCAGTGACAATATGGTCAACCCTTTTCCCAGTCTTGTTTTCCTCACTGATGGGCCATTAGTCCTGTCCAGCTTTTGCATTATAGTACCTGAAATGTTAGTAGCGGGTGCCACCCAAAGTAGCATAGCTGAAATACAGATACATAGTCAATATTCCTAACTTCAGACACAAAAATATGTGCATCCAAACAGGATAATTATATTCAGTAAATCATCAACTTTACGAGATACCTTACATGAGTTATCTTGCATAAAGCATTCCTTAATTATGTCATATTCGTATCCCAATATTTCTGTGAAGAATATGGAAGTGTCAGAGTGTCACAGGGTATGTCTACACTACCCTCCTAGTTCGAACTAGGAGGGTAATGTAGGCATACCGTCCTTGCAAATGAAGCCCGGGATTTGAATTTCCCGGGCTTCATTTGCATAAACTGGGCGCTGCCATTTTTAAATCCCTGCTTGTTCGAACCCCGTGCCGCGCGGCTACACGCGGCACGAACTAGGTAGTTCGGACTAGGCTTCCTAGTCCGAACTACCGTTACGCCTCATTCCACAAGGAGTAATGGTAGTTCAGACTAGGAAGCCTAGTCCAAACTACCTAGTTCGTGCCGCGTGTAGCCGCGCGGCACGGGGTTCGAACGAGCAGGGATTTAAAAATGGCAGCGCCCAGTTTATGCAAATGAAGCCCAAGAAATTCAAATCCTGGGCTTCATTTGCAAGTGCAGTATACCTACATTACCCCGCTAGTTCGAACTAGCGGGGTAGTGTAGACATACCCACAGAGTGGTCTTATTTTGTTGCCAGGAGATCTCTCTCTCTCAGGGATAAAGATTAACTATACAATGTACCTTACACACCATTGTAAGGTGTGCGGTACAGACATAGTCTTATTTATCAGTGAGGTTCTTTGTGAGGGACTACATATACTCACAATCCTTCCCCACCTTCCACTATTCCTTGAAGTCTTAATTATACACTTGGAACTCTGAGAGGGTAGTAGATAGAACTGAGTTGGCTAGGATGCTATACCCCCTGTTTATAGCCTTGCTACAAAAACTTTCAGGAACAATGAAGGGAGGAGCAGAAAGGGACATGGGAGCACCGCAATAGCCACAGCTAATTAGGTTCCACCATCAAAGCTGAAGTTTCAAGTAACCTTTATTTTTCTAATCTGAATCGGAAGAGGTTCCTTACAGGCTCTCCTCATAGAGCAGTGGTTTGTGGACCTGGTTTGGGTTTTACCACAATAACATGAAGCATGGTATTGGACCATTGCATCCAACCATTCAATAACAGACTCATGGACTGTTTGGTCATAGCTAGCAGATATAATAGGTAGGCTTCCAAAATGAACTGTGGAAAATGTAGGTAAAATACATGTTTTTATAATATATGTTCTTATTGATATAGTATGTTCAATTCTTCGGCCATCAGACTTATGTTCATCTTCATCATGGCTAAAGGAAATGACTGCAGAGTCACTAAACTAATTTCTCTCAGAATGGTTCTCCTCCAGTATGTGCAGGTTGGAAGAGCTGTCTTGGAACAGACTCTTTCCAAAAGGTAAATGCTGCCTAACTTACTCATAATGAGTAGTGCCTTATTCTTCGAGTATGGATTTCAAAGAGGGCTACTTTGAGTTCTACTACTCAGTGTGAAAGTAGCAGAATTTGATTCTTAGCCATTTGAACCTTGACTAAAGATAATGGGTATCTGTGTAATTTATTTTGTCAATATATTCTTGAGTGTTTGCAGTCCAAGAAAATGTCAGAATATAGAAAATTACTGAGGGCATACAAGTAAAAACCAAATGTCTTGTAAATGTAAAGGGATTTTTTAATATGTAAATTGTATTTCACCAAAAATTGTATGGAGAAGTTCCATCTCTTTTGCGATTCTGTGTCACTTGCTAGATATATCCACTGTGACCTCTGGCTAGTCAGAATTCTTCCTGAGTTGCATTAATTTTTCTTTCAACACTGAATAACCTTGAAGAGGATATGAGAAGCATACAAAAACATACTGAAGCTTTTATCAAGTAGATATGCAAGTTTATTTTAAAGAGAATGCTTAGTGACGTTTCAGCTTTAGAAAAGTCTTCTTATGTATTTTTTTCAAGGTATAACAATAAACACTTAAAACACCAATGTCTTCTGAGCCTCTGTCATATATTTACAGACTATGTATTCTAAGTATTTTTGTGCTTTTCCCAAAAGGTAAAATCCCAAAGAGTGAAGGTAAAAGCACAAGGAATACCGGTGTTCACTGATGTCTCAACATAGATTTATTTTTTACATATGAAACATTGTATCTTCTTCTTCTTAAAACCTTGCACTCTGAGTGGAGTATAGGTCATCTACAAGTCTCCTCCACTTTACTCTGTCATGAGACAAAACTTATAGCTGACTCCAGGATTACCCCAGTTGTAGTCCTTCAATCTCAGTAGATCTTCTCCATGTTGTCCAAGGTCTTCCTCTTTTGTGTTTTCCTTGTGGGTTCCATGTGAGAGCTTTACGGACTATGCTGGATGATGGTTTTCTGAGAGTGTGACCTAGAGCAGACTCCATGAAGAGTCTTTTTGTTATTCCAGTGGAAGCTGGAATCTTTTGCCAGACTAGGTGGTGGCTAAAGAGTTGAAATCACTAAGAGCTGAAGTCACAGGTTTGGCATGGAGCCAGACATATTGCGGCCAGCAGAGAGGCTGGTGTGGGCGACCAGTAGAAGCAACGGCAGGTGGCCAGCAGAGCGTCTTGCAGGAACAACCGGTGGGCAGCCGGTAGAAGCAGACGGCCATCAGGGCGGCTAGTAGGAATGACCGGCAGGAGGCTGGTAGGAGCAGTAGTAGGCGGCCAGTAGGAGGAGCAGCTGATGGAGCAAGCAGACCACAGGAGCAGCACAAAGGTGGTATGGCCTCAGGCTCAATGAGTGGAGTCATCAGGGTGATGTGTCAGGGTCCACACTTATTGGACAGAGCTTTAAGTGGGGCATTTGAAGTGGGGTACGGAGAAAGTTTGGATAAGTGAATGGAACCCTTACCTTGTTGGACTAGTGAGCCTGAGAGGCAAAGGACATTTCTCAATCCATTTGAGCTGTAATGGTTACTCGTGGGGGGGGTTGAACTCTTTTCATAGTATTTTCCCAAGCTAATGCCATGTGACCTCTCACCCTCTTTCATTAAAAGTTTCTTTTCTACACTCAGACTTTGTGCTTGCAAGTGGGGAAGCAATGCTTCTCAGAAGCACCCAGGGGTGTGTGAATTTCCCAGGCTACTGGGTGGGGGCTTGAGCCGGTTCTGTGTGAGATGGATGAAAAGGGACCCCTAGATATTGAACCCAGCTCTGGCTGCTGCCAGTGCTATCTGGCAGAAGGGTTACAGATGTGAAGGATGTACCTCAGACATTTGTTTATGAATGTCTGTTGCTTGTGATTGGAAGACTTTTTAATACACCAGGACTTGCATCCATACAAGAGCACACTCTTCACATTTGTATTGCAGATTCGCAGTTTCATCTTTGCAGATATTATTTGTGAATTCCACATGGAACGAAGAGTCTTGAATGAAGCCGTTGCTTTCCCTATCCTAGCATTGATATCCTTGTCTGTTCCTCCGTCTCTGCCCATAACACTGTATGCATGCCCATATTTTAATAAGGTTGTTTTTAGCACTATCACTTTTGAATGTAGGTTACAACTTCCATCATCAATATATTAGCTGACAGTGCACAAAATGTTCATGCACGGACGGGAGCACTTACAGATCTGCATGTCTACAAAGTCTCATGAACACATGTAGATGGGCTCCTTGATTATCAGGCCCAATGGGTACGTCTATACAGCAGTGTTATTCTGAATAACTGGTGTTATTTTGAAATAAAATATGTATCTACACAGCAAGACGTTATTTCAAAATTATGTTGAGATGGAGGACTTCTTACTCGGACTCCTGTAACCCTCATTTCATGAGGAGTAAGGGAAGTTGAAGGGAGAGTATTCTTCTTTTGACTTCCTGCTACGTACATGGTTCCAAAAGCCGAATTAAGGTATTTCGACTTCTGCTACACAGTTGACATAGCTGAAGTTGCGTATCTTAACTCAACTTTTGCCCTGCTGTGTAGATGTACCCAAAGATAATAAAGGAATAAGGAATTAACAGTAATTTCAGTTACCAGATCAGCTTTTGAATCCCTTTGCCAATCTTTGTGGGTTTTCATCCATATTTCTCTATATTTTAAAATATCTTTTCTTCCCTATTGTTGATTAAAATATAATACACAAACACAATGGAACACCTGACTATACAAAAGATATAGTAAAGATGATAATATGTAAAAATAATTCTCTTTTATGCTTACTCTCTACACAAAGATGAATTTCACCCAGAGCATTATCATATGTACAAGATAAACTGAAAAATATGAATTAGATTTTCCCTCTAATCTGTTCATTAGAAATGTTACTTATAACAATAATAGATAAACAGTGTTCAGGCTAAAGTGCAATATTGAAATTGACAGTTTCCCATGATGTTAAATTTTAGAAAAAAAAAATTAAGGAGGAATTGATATTGTTAGACCTCATTTTAAATTAACTGTAATGACTAACTGAAATTGAAAAGATACATCCTCCCATAGAAGACAATTGTCAAGCACTATAGATGTTACAAAAGCATATTGCAGTACCAAAAGAGTAAAATAGAACAGTAAAATGTGATAGAGTCCAAAACCACAATGTCGATCTGGATCTGAAATTCTCCAAAGGCGGGGCAGATGTTCATCTATGGTCAAGTTAGCCGATGGAGGTGGGAGGAGCAAAGAGAGCAGTTGCCCCGTGCCTGGCAATTCAAAAGGTCCCAAGGTTCCTGGCCACCAGTGCTGCTAGTGCAGGAATGGTGGTGGCCAGAGCTCCAAGCCCTTTAAGGGTGTGTCTAGACTACATGCCTCCTTCGACGGAGGCATGTAGATTAGCCAGATCGGAAGAGGGAAATGAAGCCGCGATTAAAATAATCGCGGCTTCATTTAAATTTAAATGGCTGCCCCGATCTGCCGATCAGCTGTTTGTCGGCAGATCGGGGGAGTCTGGACGCGATGCCCCGACAAAGAAGCCTTTCTTCATCGACACAGGTAAACCTGGTTTCACGAGGCTTACCTGTGTCGATGAAGAAAGGCTTCTTTGTCGGGGCATCGCGTCCAGACTCCCCCGATCTGCCGACAAACAGCTGATCGGCAGATCGGGGCAGCCATTTAAATTTAAATGAAGCCGCGATTATTTTAATTGCGGCTTCATTTCCCTCTTCCGATCTGGCTAATCTACATGCCTCCGTCGAAGGAGGCATGTAGTCTAGACACACCCTAAATTACCTCCATAAAGCCATAGGCATGCTTAGGCAGCACAAAGGGCTGGCTAAAGGAGATGGTGCCATGACATGCGCCTGCCCTCAGGCCCACACATTCTATCCCAGGCCCCACCCCTTCCAGGATCTTCACATCTCCACACACACATCTTACCAAAGGCCCCAGCAAATCTGTCAGGCCCCTTCTGTGTGATTTTCTATATGTGATCTTATGGCTGGTCCCAAGAGACATAGCAGACTTCTACTTACTCAGAGATGAATTAGTTACTTATTTAGGTCCCAGGCCTTTGAAGCTCTCAAATATATCCTTAAAGTTTAACATGAACGTGTGTTTAAAAGCTTTTTTTGGATTAGAGTTTAGCACTAGTATTAGGATTAGCGTTCTTCGTGCTGAAGTTCTTTGACACCTTGGTCTTGATGGCTGTATTTGTATCTATGTAACTATGGTTTGTTACAAAAAATCTCTCTTGATGGGGGACCTCAGACACTAATTCAAACATCTAAAAGTGGAGTATGCAGTATATTAGTTTACTGTGTGGTAGTATTTAGTGCTAATGCCTAGCTCCAGCAACTATAGCAGCATGCTCCCTATTGCAATTAAAGGAGTTACTCCTTTACCTGAAGTAGTAGGAGTTTGTGTTTTTGATGCTGAAGGCTCCATGATATTCATATCCATGTGGCTGTTGTTCTTTACATTAGGAGCCTGCATTTTTCCCAGGATGATCTCTTGTGCACAAGGTATAGTAGCATTAATAAAATTGGCATAGGTGTATGTGTAACCCACACACCTAATGTGGTTACTGAGCAAGGCAAGTGGTACCTAGACCACAGCAACAGTTACACTCAAGAGCCCTCTACAGCATGGGCTGGAAGCCAGCTGGCTTTAAGCTCAGAGCGCAGAGGCTCCTATACTCAGCTCCAAAGGTCTCAGGTTCAAATCTGCCTGGTGGTGGTTACATATGGTTGGTCTAAATACAGAAAATACTTTTTTCATATTATCCTCACAAGACATGAGTACTTTTTCTATAATGATAACTCTATGTTCATTGGCCTTTGTAACCTAACTAGTACGATCTACCTCCGTGGTCCCCAACCTGGTGCCCGTGGGCACCATGGTGCCCGCTGGGCCCTTTACATGAGCCCGCGGAGCAATCTGGGCTGGCCCCGCCCCTGGGCATGCGGCAGGTGCCAGCCCCAGGCGCATGGCCGGCCCTGGCCCCGGGTACACCGCGCGTGCCCGCGCCGGCCTCGGCGCTGGCCTTTGCCCCAACCCCGGGGGCACCGTGTGTGCCCGCGCCGGCCCCGGCCGCGCGGAACCTGGGCAGCCCCTGCCCGGGATCGCAGCACATGCCGTTGCCGACCTCGGGTGTGCGGCGCATGCTTGGCCCAGCCTCCAGTCATGTGGCCTGTGAGTGGCCCCGCCCCCGTACGTGCAGCGCGTGAGCGGCCCCGCCCCCAGGCGCCCTGCAGCCCCAAAACGTTGGGGACCACTGATCTACCTTATAGTAAAAAAACCTCAACCCTAATACAAACAAAATATCTGTCTACTGGTGTTAGATATTTCCATCTATCACTTTGGCATCTAAGAACCAGTAGCTACAATATCCTTCTCCTATGATTAGCTCCTGCTCCTATTACTGGCAGAAGTATTTTGTGCCATGTCTGTTTTAAATCTTCCAGCTTTGCTAGTAAAGTCTCTTATCTAATCAGTCCTAAGGATGAACCATACAGAAGGAAATAAGATAAAGCTGATAAAGAAAAGGGTTAAGTTGCCATTTAACCATAGTAGTAGTTGCAACGTTCATTTCTTTGCCAGCCGAAAGATGAGACTCAACGATACAATTAAAAACTATTGAAATGTATCTGAGAGCTTTGTGAAAACAACATTGCATAATATATTGTGATCATTCTAAGTCATCTCCATGCATCAGGTAAAATCCTTTTCTTTTTGAAATCCAAGACAACTTAAAGGAAAAATCAATATTCCCTTACTGAGAAATGAGACTCTCATATTAGGAGTGAAAGCTGCAGACACAACATAATGACCTTTCTCCTTGGCTTCTCTTTTTAAAATAAACAAAATAATGTTCATTGCCTGAGTGGATATTAAACAGTAAATCTTGTATCTGTATTTTTGCAAGGGTCTATGTCTGTTTTACCCAATTAACATATTTATTGCAAGAGTAAAAATGGGTACACACAGCTTTTAATTTCCGAAAGTATCAGTTCTATTCAATAAGTATTAGAAATGTCTGCAGCTAGCTGATGATTTCTCCCCTCTGTCCTGGTACAGAGTGGTGCTACATCCTCCCTCTATTTTAACTCTGATATGGGGAGTTTGGATTCAAAGGATAATATCTCTGAGAGCACAAAACCTTGGCTGACCTTTGTTTTATTCCATGCTCTTTTCTTCACAGCCTTGCTTATACATATCTATTAAGCAATGCTTCAGATTGAAGACATGTTCATATTATATTTATTGCTTTAATTATGTAAAAGTTTAAACAAACTTATCAATACCCGACACATAACCTTGGGGGGAAAATATCCTGACCATGAAACAGCATAGGAGCCCTACTAAAATGACTCAAAACAAAAGCTTCCATTTCCAAAAAAAAGTCATTAAGGTCAGATTTTGTTTTTACACCTGCTGTGTTTCAATCTAATCACCTCACGTGAGACTTTCTAAAACAATAGGTTGAGGCTGGATGTGTTTCCCACTATTTGTCGTTAGTTCCTTTCCCCATGATTTAAACCAACTGCAGTTTCCCACACTGTTATCACCTCTGTGGAGTTAAACCTGTTCCTGAGTCAGCATTGTGTGTGTGAGTGTATGTCTCAAAAGGCATCGCTGACCTGCTTTCTATGTCACTGTGGAAAACTAACGTCTCATGGTGGAATACTGGAAATACACTGAAATCTAGCAGTCCATGTACTCCAGCTGGTTATCGGGCTAGAGGCGTAGTACTAGAGAAACAAAGAAGAAATACACAAAGGCTGGAAGCATCATTGAATTGTTCAATTGGGCACATTTCTTCTTTGCCATTTTGTAATCAACTCCGTATTTTAAAAAAATAATGAATTTGCTTTGTGATACATATTGGTGGTGAAGAATACATTGGAAGATAATTACTGTTTCATTCAAATACATTTGGATGAGATTCATTTTCCTGTCAGCATAGAATCTTTGGTACTTTTTTCTTTTTTTTTTTTGGATAGTGGTAAAGAATGACAGAAAAAGTTGCTTTCTTCTGACACTGACAAAGGAACCTAATGACATTCTGGAAAACGTTATTTTGTATACTACTTTATGTTACTCTCTGGCATATTGCAGAGCTTCTGTCTCATATCTTCCCTAACCCCACTACTGCTTAGTTTCCAGGTCATCTGTTGTACTTGAGGAGGATTTTTGGTCTTGTTTCATTTAGATTATCAGATCCCCCAAATGTAGACTCCTGATAAGCAGGATAATCTTCCATCATCAAGGCTTTTGTTATTAGTACCATTGCTCTTAGGGTTCCATAGTAATTCAGCTGAGTTAAGAACCAACTACCAGTGCCATCAATTTCTTGTGCAGCAACTGCTTTGATCAATAGTTTCAGAGGGGTAGCCATGTTAGTCTGTAACTGAAAAAAACTTAAAAAACAATGAATAGTCCTGCAGCACCTTAGAGACTAACAAAAAATGTAAATGGTATTTTGATCAATATCAACCATGTTGGATATTAAGGTGCAGCTTGTCAATATGGGGGAGGGCCCTGGCTCCACACTTCCTGAAAGTGTGGGGTCTTGGGCAGAAGTAGTGGGGATAGGGCATCTTTCCCTCAGTACCTTCTGGAGTACACCACCTGGGGCTCTGCAGTGTGCCACCTGGGGCTCCAGGAGCAATTTAAAGGGCCAGAGGCTCTGGCCACCACCATTGATGCAGTGGCCAAGAGCCTCAGGTCCCTGTGAATTGCTGAGTCCCCTTTGTCCCCCACCTAGCTATGACCATTGACAATCATAGTTGTTTTATCACCTATGTGACCTGGTTTAAGATTGAGCAAACTTTAAGATGCATTCAAAAAGTTACAGAGGGACCATAGATCTCCTAGACTTAATATTGGTTCATCTGACATCACAGAAATAGAGCCATGTAAGACAAAATGATGCTTGTAAAAGTGGTACCCTGCTCTGTTCTGTCAATTGCAAGTAGTTGACGTTATCCTGAAATAGCGTCGGTGTGCAGACATACCCTAACTCTCAGTTATGTTTCTACATGCACTCTGAAATACATTCCAAATAATGGGTTTCTTATTCTGGATTCCTTTAAACCTCATTGCACAAGGATTAAGGAACACACCAGAATAGAGATTTATTTCAAAATAAGGGCTGTGTAAACAGCGCCAAATTTTGAAATAAGCTATTTCAAAATAAACTACCCAATTTGCGTAGCTCAAATTGCATAGCTAATTTTGAGGTATGCGCTACTGTGTAAACGTACTCTAATTCACATAAGGTTTCTGGAAGTATCAGTGGAGGGGGTGGCATTAGCTAGAGAAGCTCATGTAGCCAAGGACTAAAAGATTAGCAAAGGGACTGTGTCAGAGGAAACAACTCTTGGAGAAACAGCAAGGTTGAGGGTTGGACTTGATTCAGTTTTATTGTCCAGAACCCAAGGCAAGATCTTATGAGGGACAGTGGAAGCTTCCTTTGGGTTCCAAGGGATCATGGGCGGCAATACCATTAAGCCCTGGTGAGGCAGCATTTATTGGTTTTGTTGCATAGCTAAATCCACTCACCTGCAAGAGAAACTGAAGCTGAAACAGCATTACCACAATGGGAAGGTAAATACAAAAATGCATCAGTTCAAATATATTTTTTAAAAAGAGATATTTCAGCCATAGCTTCCTCTTTATTCCAGAGCTACCCTCATTCTTTCTTTATCCATTGCATACCCTAAGAGTGGCAGCGGTCTTTGTCATATTGTATATTTGTCTCTATTTACCTAGCTTGAATTTATCATACAGATAATATGGGATCAATATAAATTTTAAAATGGGAAGGATTCAAAGAAAAAAAATAACAAGGTTAGCCACCATTACATTTCAGGGTATAAGTTGATAGCTCAGGTCACAAGGAAATTCCATCTCAGGAATTTTGTAGATGGATTATTTGGGTTTTTTACCTTCTTCTAAGTCATCCTATATAACAATAGAGGATCCTGTGGCAGACCAATCACTGGCTGTTTCCAATTGACAATCCCTGTGTTCCTTTTGCTAACTATTCTAAAAAGGAAATCTTCTCTATTGCAGTTAACATGCGAAATAATAAGCTGCTCTAATTCTTGTAAAAGATAGAAATCTGGGTCTGTGACAGGGTGGAGCAACCCCGCCACCAGCTGCGGGCAGAAGGACTGTCCGTGGCTGCAGGAGCCACCAAGTTTGCAGCGGCAGCCCCGGGGAACCCACCTCTGGACTGCCCCCAAGACGGGCGGGGGCCGGGGAAGACTGCAACTGGCCGGCCCGAGGGCGGGAAAGACGGCGTGCAGCAGCGCTCAGAGATGATGTCAGCTGACGTCACCGACGTGACGGGCAAAATGGCTGCCGGGAACCCGGAAATGGGGAAAAATGGCCAAGGGGAGGATAAAAGGGGCCGGATGGGCCAGTGAGAGGGAGGAGGGAAGCAGGAGGGGAACGGAGGAGTAGGTACCGGAGCTGGGGAGGAACCAGCGGGCTGGGAGCCCGAGTTGCTTACGCCAGGGTGGAGCAGGGAGAGTTGAGTCTGCCGCCGGCGAGGTCGTGAGGCCCAGGGAGGGTCACGAAGCCCGTGAGCAGGCGAATTTAGGGGCAAGCCCCCACCTGCTTCCACTGGGAGTCAAGCTCCTAGTGTTAGGGCCCTGGGCCAGGATTCGGGAGTGATGGAGGGCCCTGACCCCACCCCGCCGGCAGCGGCCGATGCATTACCCCAAAGCCTTCCTTGTTTTGTTTTTGTTCACAATACGGTCGGGACCAGAGGGTGGACCGTGACATGGCCTTTATCCAAATCCTATTCCATTTCTTTGGTATTCCTGTGACCTCTTACTAGATATCCTGTTCACAAGGTCAGTGATGCTGGCAGTATTTGTTTCCTTTTTAAAAAACAGAATTACAATAAAATGTAATAATACTAACATATACTATGGCTATTTCTACATTGCAGAGCTAAATAATGCAATTCAAGATAAATGAAGAACAAGTGCTTAGAATGAAAAAACAAATGCAAAAAAATAAAATATGAAGTAACTGATGAGATGATAATATTGCTGAAAAAGATCTAGGGAATTATAATGGAGCAAAAAATGCATATGAGTCATCAATGTGATACAGCTGCAAAAAAAGACTAATATGATTCCTGGGCATATTAAAATGAGTATTGTATGTAAGAAACAGAAGATAATTGTCCCTCTTTATCTGGCACTAGTGAGGCCCCAGATGGAGTACATGTTCGATTCTGGGCACCCCAAATTGGGAAATGTGGACAAAAAGCTCTGCATGGTAAGTCATGGAATCCTCAACATTAGAATCTTTTAAAAATAAGTTGAACAAATAACTGTCAGGTATAGTCTGGCTTTAGTTGGCCTGCCACGGTACAAGGGGCTGGATGTGGTGACTTCTTAAGGTCCCTTTCATCCCTATATTTTTATGATTCTGTGAAGTTATTCTGTTGTTAGCTGTTTGGAAACAAATAAGAAGTACCAAATCTTCCAAAAACAAGCTGTTTAAAACCATCATAGAAGGTATGTCTACACTGTGAGGGTACGTATAGACTACAGGCTTTTGTCGACAGAAGTTTTGTTGACAGATACTGTCAACAAAGCTTCTATTGACAAAGAACATCTAGACTACATCCAGTTCTGTCAACAAAGCAAAGGACAGTGTAGATGCAATAACACCTTCTGTCTAAAGAACTCTGTTGACAAAAGGCGTTATTCCTCATAGAATGAGGATTACAGCCGTCGACAAAACTGCTGAGTTCTGTCGACGTTATGTCGACAGAACTCAGCGGTAGTGTAGACACAGATATAGTTTTGTTGACAAAAGTCCACTTTTGTCGACAAAACCCTGTAGTTTAGACACACCCTGGCTACGTCTACACTGGCCCCTTTTCCGAAAGGGGCATGCTAATTTTCAACTTCAGAATAGGGAAATCCGCGGGGGATTTAAATATCCCCCACGGGATTTAAATAAAGATGTCCGCCGCTTTTTTCCGGCTTGGGGAAAAGACGGAAAAAAGCGTCTAGACTGGCCCGATCCTCCGGAATAAAGCCCTATTCCAGAGGATCTCTTATTCCTACTTCAAAGGGCTTTATTCCGGAGGATCGGGCCAGTCTAGACGCTTTTTCCGGCTTTTCCCCAAGCCGGAAAAAAGCGGCGGACATCTTTATTTAAATCTCGCGGGGGATATTTAAATCACCCGCGGATTTCGCTATTCTGAAGTTGAAAATTAGCATGCCCCTTTCGGAAAAGGGGCCAGTGTAGACGTAGCCCCTGGGTTAAAATCGAGTTAAGATACACAACTTCAGCTATGTTAATTGTGTAGCTTAAGTCGAAGTAGCTTAACTCGGCTTTTGGTGCTGTCTACACAGCTGGAAGTCGAAGAAAGAACATTCTTCCTACAACTTACCTTACTCCTCATGAAATGAAGGTTACAGAAGCCAGATAAGAAGCCTGTTATTTTGAAAAAATTTCAAAATAATGGGTTAGCTGTGTAGATGTGCACTCTATTATTTCGAAATAACATGAGTTATTTCAAAATAAGTGTGCAGTATAGACACAGCCTGACAGACTCTGATGCTTACTCAGTGAGTGAGACAAGAATGGAACTCAGTGCATTACTACAGAAAAATATGAAGAATTCAGGAGATATGGACTTTCTCACAAACATTCGCTTAATAAACTTTGTCATTCTGTTATTTAGGAATAATAAATGAAGCATCTCCTTGTTTTCTGTTAAAGGCTATAATTTTCAATGGGTACCTGCCACTAGAGAAGGCAGAGACACACATTTAATCAGATGGGTTTCACATCTATTAATCAGAGAGCAAAAAATATTGAGACTCAGGATTTATGGGTTCTGTTCCAGGTTTGAGGAAGGGGCAGAGTGTGTTACTGTCCCCCTCTGTACTTCTCACCTCCACCAT
Source organism: Pelodiscus sinensis (assembly GCF_049634645.1). Taxonomy (NCBI): domain Eukaryota; kingdom Metazoa; phylum Chordata; order Testudines; family Trionychidae; genus Pelodiscus; species Pelodiscus sinensis. Next base: position 173,224,692 of record NC_134711.1, read on the forward strand.
CTTCCCTGATATCGGTCCCAGCCTTTCTTGTTTCTCTCCTCCACCCAGCTTCTACTCCTGCTTCTCATTTACCCCACCTGACTCCTGGCTACTATTCTTCCTGCCCACTTATTCTAGATCTCCCCATCATCTTCTGCTTCCCTTCATTCCCTTCCAATTCCTGGTACTAATCCCAGTTCCTCACTGCAGGATCCTATCCCACTACACCCCTCGCATTGCATCTCTTCCCTGCTGCCCCCTTTCCTCATCCCTTTGAATCCAAGTCAGGTGCCTCCACATTCTCCAACTGATATTGGGAGCACCGAGAGCACAGGAGAGGCAGTCTGTCTGCTCTCAGTTCCAGTACCAGAGTGGCCCTCTGGTAGTTTTGAGGAGCAATAGCCGAGAAGATCCTATTCAGTCCATGTAGCCGAAATTTCAAGACCCTGCAACAAAGCATGAACATTCTGTAGCTTCTCAATTAAATTATTGTAAGATATTTTATCGTGGGCATGATGAAGTATTTTTATTCAACTTGTGCTGAAAAATAGCTCAACTGATTTAGCTAAAACTTTCCCCAAATAACTCAACCTGAGATATAAAAATTTCATCCCAATCATCTTTGGCCAAGTTACAAGCAATTTGAAAACATTATCTTATAGTGGAAAGTGTCAGGCAACCTTCATGACAAATATCAATACCCTGCGCTGCTTATAATTCACAAAGAATTAATAATAATGATAATAAGATTCTAAGTATCTACCTTTTACTGCCTACTATACAACATCTCCTAGATCTGGCCATTTCCTCTATGACCACACAGGATATTAGGTGTTTTGATACAATGGATTTATTGAAAAGAGCTGACTTTTCTTACCTAGCAACTCTGTAATTTCTATCATGGCCAGGCAGAGCCATTTACAAAGAGGTACTCCCTCAATATGATTAAAACATTAAAATATGTTCTTAAAACATAGTCTGGACCCAATTGTGTATTAAACATCTTTCATCCTGAATCTTTCAACAGACTTCAAGTCAAGTCCAAACTTAAAACAAAGCGTGATCCCATTTGTACTGCAAGACAGATTATGTGTTTCAACAGTGTCAGGCAACTTTTTTGCTGAAAGAAGATCCTTCAGCATGATAGTTTTGACAAACATACAGTATCTTAGCTACCTGGAAACAAGAAGTAAATTTTGAAAATGTGAATGAAGTTGTACCCAAAAACATTATATAAGTGTGCAAGTGTAATTTATCATATTTTTCATTATTTTAATTCTACTTTTATTTCTGGAGGAATCTATAGCATCGGAGCTTTAAGACAGCTATTTAGGAACAAAAACAGACTTTTAAAAATAAGTAACTTACACAAACCTCATGTTTTCCTTTATTTATAACACAAAATTAGGATTGAAAAAATGGGGATGAAGATATATATCTAACAAAGGCTGATAGTTGTTCTCATGTCTTGTCCTCCCCATGTTCTTTCCATTGTGTGTTGGCTTCCGTCTGCACTGAGCTATATAGACACACTGAGCCAGTAGCTAGAGTTTGATCCCTGAGCTCATATTCTGATGCAAATCTCTGCCAGGGTAGGCAGAAAATCAGTGACATCTGCCAATTCAATGCAGTTTCTCCTCCTTTTTTTAATTGCTCTGACATGTTCAGAATCACTGTGTGCCAAAATATGTATTGCATAAAGTAACAATTCCCAGTTCCATATGCGTTGGCATGTCTCCATCAAGAAATGAACACCTATTATACTACAGCTAGATGGTCCAAATGGACAGGTTTGAACTCAATTTGAAATTGGAACCACTCATGGAAAGTTCAGTGCTTCCAGTCCAGGCAGAAAGCACTTTTCTCTTATGACCTAAGTAACAGTAGTTCATCTTGCTTCACAGCATTTTACCTTACAGAATGAATAGCACAAATTCACTTTCAAAATCTTCTAGATTTCACATCAAATGGCTTCTTTTCACTGGTGTATCTGTCAATAAAAGATTAGATTTATAAAAACTAGAAAAAAAGAAAGTCATTTTTACCATAATAGACCTTCTTTATTCCAAATTTCTTAAGCATTAATTAATAACATAATAATAATAGGTTATAATAATAAATTAGATTTTTGGCTGAGTACTTAAAACCTGATTTAAAAATATGTGGGTTCCATGCTGCTGCAGGGAGAGAGAAAGGTATAGCCATGACTTGCTTATATAGCGGACTCAACATCAATTTTTCTCTTGTCACATTCATATGTTGAGTCTGCAATGAATGTTCACATTTGCCTGTGAATATGCAAGTTTGTGCACAAATATCTGTATTTCCACAAATAATAACTCTTCCCCAAACCATGATGTAAGCAAACAAAACCAAACAGAAGCCCAAACCACAAAGCATACCTGCATACATATAGATAAGTGAACCAAAGACAACAGGAACCTATGGGAGGGCATAATGAGTATAATATAGACATCATGCTTGCCAATGAATGCGTTCCTGTTGTATGCCTAGCTACAATGCCCTCTATATGTCCTTTATCTATGAATTGTCTTGTAAAGGAGTTTATTGGCAGGCGTGTTTGCAAAGAGTAAATTTCAGTTTTGTAACTTTGACCACTCATATGCAAAACCTAGATTTGAAAAGTTACTTTCCTACAACCAGAGAATAGAAACAATATCATGATCTGGATACTCGATCCTGCTTTGTGGCTATTTTGTATTGCTCTGGTGATGGCAAAGTGTTGGAAAATTAATAGATCTGGTGCTCAGCCATTTTACCTCATAGAGGAAAATCCTTGTCTGACACATGAGCTTAGGTGGCATCTATCTCACTCCCTCCTTCTCCTCACTTTGGCCTAGTGAGCGTGGTCAAAATTTTCTTATATCCCAGCAATCCCTGGGTGCCAGAAGATCCTCTTGTTTGAGCAGTTGAGAGATAATTAGAGAAGCCCTTAGGCTATGGAAAGTGGTCTAATCCCCATTCAGCTTCATGATGCAGTGGAGAAGGGGGAATTAAAAGGGAAGCTTAGATGCAATTTTGATTTCTTTCTCTCCTCAGTCAAGAAAAATGCAGCTGTACAGGGGAGTCTAGCTCTGATCCCCGCTATGCAATCAGCAGTAGCACTCTTCAGATTGTGAATTTGTGAGCAATTTCCAGCTCAAGAATTATTTGCAGAAAAGATTCAGGAAATTGTCTCAAAGAACAAACTAGAGAAAACAGTTAACTGATTGCAGGTGATTCAAACAGATGAAGAGTCAAAACATGTCAAACTATTCACTCTGTTCTTTAACCCAGTTTAACTGTTTCCTCCTAAAACTACAGCATTAAAGCATTTTAATCATACAGAGGTAGCATCTTTCCTGAGACCTTAGAAGTCATATTTCAGCTAGGAGTGACTTTCCACATCTGAGTTATAAATCCTACTAAATAGGGGATTTAAAAAGGAAATGCTGACAGACTCTTATCTATATGCAGCATGAGCAGTTTCCATGGTAAGATAATGCTTTTCTTTTTTTAGTCATTTCCTGCAGTTATCCCTAATTTTAATCCATTCTCTGTTACTTTTAACTCTTTCCATTTGTGCCAAAGCAGTTCTTATGGCAGTGAGTCTTCTTAGATGGCCATATGTCTCCTGTTCCACAGCTGCAGGAGATACTCATGTGCAGAGCAGTATTTAAAATGCCACCCAGCTCCAGGATATGAAGGAGAGGCATGCAGGTGTCCTCTTTCCCTCCTTTTAGGAACAATTGGGTTAGGGTTTTTTCTTTGCTTTAAGTTGGAAAAAAAAAGTTGCTTTTTTTCCTTTCACCTTGTTGGAGCTATAAAGAGATTTCTGCCTCTGAAAACCCCAGTATGGGAGGAGAGAGGGTCAGCTTACATATATGGCTGCTTGGGGTGGAGCAGCTCATTTATATCAATTTCCTACCCCTGAGCAGTATCCCAAAGCACAGGATGGTTGCAGCTCTTTTCCTGACTAATCCCTCTTATTCACTGACACAATCTTCCCTAGAATAGGCAACCAGATTTATGTGGCTCTCTTGTTACATGCTCATTCAGCTATGTAAATTGAGAGCAGCATTAGACCCATTCTTTGTATGCCTGATTAGAGAGGTAAGAACCAAAAAGCCACATACAATATAACAAATAAAGGTGTGCATATAAAAATCACATAATAGAAAAATCTCAAGGCCTTTGAACAAAATATTTCAGTATGATTAGCAGAGGTACTTTTTAAAAAATCCTGTGGTTAGCATACTGTATTACTAGAGATGTCTCCAGTAGAGATGGGATGAAGACACCTGAGTTTATTTTAGCAGAACCACTTTAGCTTTGATTAAGGTTTCACAACCCATGTCATGGTGGTCTGATCATAGGTTTCTTTTAACTGAACTGTCAAAGGCTAAGAAGTAGGTGTTAGGATCCAACTCTGGCCCATATTTTGCCCAGTTTGATTTTTTTTAAATTTTTATAAGGAGCTATCTTCAAACCTGCAAGCAGCATGATAACTTCTTAGTTGATTGAGTCAGGCTACATTTATTATCAGTCTCAGTTATCAGTTCACAGCAGGAACATCTCAGTGGATTCTGGCTGAAACATATGCGATGTGAGAAGGGTTTTTTTTTTCTTCCTCTCTAGCTCAAAGGAAATCAAGCTTTAACTCCTCTTTGCATGCTCCTCTTTAAATTAATAGCAGATTTTACTGCATTTTTGTCCACCCACAGTTACAGAAGAAGTTGAAGGTGGCAGCTCTCACAGCAACCATTAAACTAAGGTCCCCTGACCACTTAAGAACAATTAAGATATTGTGTTTTTACTTTTGTTCTCTTGCAAAGATGTGGGTAATGAACCTCTGTCTTGGTTAAACTCTAATTTGGGTAATTTAACCTACATAAATCCCTCCCATAGATTTGAAAATGGATAAAGTACTCCTTTTTACTTCCTGTCCTAAACTATTATGTGTTTCTGCAGATCTCAGTCCAGCAATACACACAAGCATTAGAATGGTCACACTGAATTCAACACAAGCTCAAAAACCTTGCTGAATCAGGACCATAGATAATAAAGGCAAATTCTATTCTCAGGAAGACTTTTGTGTTTAGCCACTACAATCAGCAAATCACCTTCTGTGAGCAGGGCTGCACAACATCAAATGCAATTCCCCTATTTCTCAGCAGTGATGTCAGAGATATCTGTATGCACACTTCAGAAATGCATTATCCACATTTTTAACCAATAGCTAGGCCCGTTTGATCACACAGGCAGGTTTTATTCATTCAAGGTACTGCGTTCTGGTTGTCAAACACAGAAAAAGGTTTCTTTTCTAATTTCTGTGAATGAAATGATTATGGTCAAATAATCTGAAAGGTTATTTTAACATCTTTAGTGTTTCCAAAAATGGCATATATGAATTATTATCTTTGCATGTCTAAGAAACGGTAGTACCTAAAGTACATTTAATCGATGTTTCAAGTACTTCTGTTGAGGTATTCTCTTCTTCTCCCTCATAATCTGAAGTTCTTTATTTATGTGGTTGTAGTTGATTTGTTCCAAGAGTATGTAGCTGCAGCTGCATTGCAAATCAATTCTTTGAGAAATGCCTGTTAAGAAATGAATCTTCTTGCAAGAAGATTGCATGACTTACACAACACCTGATACCAGATGGTAAGCAAATCCCATAGCTAAATTCACTCTCAAGGGGACACCTTGGTGCTGGCCAGTTGAAGCTGAACCTGGGCTGTGTGTTCATCTTCATATTCCTTGGGAAAACATCTACTAGTGAAAGGACAGAGAGAAAGATTTCTTTGAGAGAATTTAATACTCGCTTATTTAGGGATTTGACAAGAAGGATCAGGATTTTGGAACTGTACCTTGGATTGAACTGGTAGTCACTGTGCTGTTGTCAGTTCATTCTGGTTAGAAAACATGGCTGCTATGTGTAGCTCTCTCTAGTCTGTGAAAGGCCTTCTGGGTCAGGCCAAAGTATAGCATGTTGCTGTAGTCCAGCCTCAGGAAGGCACATATCTGGATCATTGTAATTAGATCCACATTTGAGAGGCAGAAGTGTATATTTTTTTGGACAATTTAAGGCAGAAGGCCTCTGACCTGTATTGGTATTTGAGAATCCAAAAATGATGAGTCTATAGTTATGTCTACACTGCAGCAGGGAGCATGACCCTGCTACCTGGAGGATAGATATGTGTGAGCTGGGCTTGAGCTAATGTTCTAAAAATAGAAGTGTGGGGCATGGGCCATGGTATAGGTTAGTCACCTGAGGGCAGAACAAGTAGATGCCCCAAACAGAGGTATCATTTAAGGTCACATAAATGTCCATTTTGGGCATTTAATCCAAATATACTTATTGCTATCAAAAGTTTAGAAGGAAAACTGTAAGAATTGCAGTATTTTGTGGCAAATATTTTACCAAAGTAAAAGCATTTCAGGTGCTTGCTTTTTGGCTGAGGTTTGCCCCCCAATTTGGCCATAGTTCCTAATTGAAAATAAGCTTTTTGATATACTTTTCACTTTAATTGTATGCATGCCACAGGCCATAATATGCTGTAACCCCCTTTGAGACAATGTTCTGAATAAGCACTTACTATTTGTTTTGTTCTGTCACACATGGTTTTTATGATCTGTGTGAAAAGAACCTTTCCCCTATTAGTCCTTCCCCAATGACTGTCTGTTTCCAAGTAGAGATCTAATTATTGTTCTGATAGGAGTCAGATGTCATACATGTTCTGGGTTGATTATTGCATTCTCAGATACCAGTGAATGCTGGTCTGAAGTATATGGACTCATTTTCCCTTTTAGCATGACACAAATACAGGATATGGAATATACACAACACAAGCTTAAGAAATTTCTCTTTTTATGGAACGCAATTAAGTGACTGTCCAAGAACTACATGTATGAGTTGGTTGTAGGTCTTTACAGTGAGACATTTAAATTGGCTAACATTCCTAGGAAAACATCTGGTTAGCCAAGTCCCATAAGAAAAGGGTGTGGGGGAGTGAGTTATGTCCTCCAAGGAGCAGAATACAGTGAGCTTCTGAAATAAACTTCAGGAGAGAGAGTACAAATTGCAAGTGTGCTTCTTAGTGCTAGAAGCGCACACGGTTGTGGCCAAATCATGCCTTCTACCGCAGCTCTGCCCTCAGGAACATAGGTAACATACGGCTGTGGAAATAAGCATATTAGGCATAATGCTAACAGAGCATTATTGGGCATTTCAGCCAACAAAAAATTCTCATATCATATCTTTAGATCATAGCAGTAATGCACTTTTGAGCAATTATTACATGGCTAGGTGTAAAGGAGTTGAGTACAAAACATCTTGAAGCCATCCTGTTAATATAAAGTCCTTTCTCTCTAAGGGTACATTTACACTACGTGTTTATTTCGAAATAAGCTATTTTGGAATAATAACTCCCCAAATAGCTATTTCAAAATAGCGTGTCCACGCTACAAATGCCCAACTAATTAGTGCAGAGCTATATTGAAATAGCGCATCCACATTGATTGAAGACTGAATTGCATTTAAGGCTCTCTGGAACAGGCAGAGCATCAGGACAGTAGCCACTCCTGTAGCTGCTGCCTGAGGCTATCTGAGGCTCGTGTTTAAAGGGGCTCCCCTCTACAGCCATGTCTCAGGCTCTTCACCTTTGACTACCTCCTCAGGGGACGGCAAATTCATCTCACTGTGTGCTCTGGTTGCCCTTGCAGACACTGTAGCACTCCAGCCATAAGCCAGACCTGCTGGAAAGCAGTTACCAGCTCTTAGACCTGCTGCCACACCTTCTGCTGCAGTTACTGCAGGCTGCCCATGTGGCACTGCAGAACAGGATCTGCAGCTCCCTGTGGGGCACCTCCTCACCTCTCTCCACATGTTGCTCATGCAGCACAATCCCTCCTGCCTTCCCCTGCACACTGTACACTGTCGCCTCTGGTGCCAGGACACCTGTTCTGATTGGTGGGACCAGATCGTCATGGAGTGGTGGTATGACCAGCAATGGCTCCAGAACTTCTGCATGCAGAAGGACTCCTTCCTGGAACTGTGCGAGTGTATTGCCCCTGCCCTCTGGAGATGGGACACTCACATGAGACTGGCCACCCCCTTCCAGAAGTGGGTCACCATTGCACTTTGGAAGCACACCACATCAGACTGCTACCGCTCTGTGGGGAACCAGTTCAGCATGGGGAAATCGACTGTCGGGGCCATGCTCATGCAGGTATGGTGTTTTCATGCTATTGTCCCTAGAAGCTGGTGAACTACTGGAATAGGGTTCCCTAGGGAAGGGGAAGGGTGGACTCTCCCTTCCTGGAATTTTTGCAATCCCACCTTCACAAAGCCATGCTGGGGATGGGGTAAGTTGGGGTTACTCCTGCTGTGTGAATAACCCCACAATTCTCTGTTTATATCCTTATACAGGTGATGAGGGCCATCAACACCAGCGTGCGGAGCAGGGTCATCATCCTGGGTGACATGGACCCTATCATCGCCAGCTTTTCCACCATTGGCTTCCTCAACCATGGGGGAGAGCTATTGACAGTACCCATAGCCCCATCTGGGTCCCTGACCACTGTGCCTCTGATTATATCAACCAGAAAGGGTACTTTTCAATTATGCTGCAGGCCCTCTTGACCACCAAGGCCGGTTTTCACTAATATCAATGTCAGGTGGTTGGGGAAGGCACACGACATCCACATCTTCAGGAACTCCAGCTTGTCCCAGAAGCTGCATACTGGCATTTTTTCCCCAACCACACCATCAGGATCAGGGACGTGGACATGCTGAAGTGCATCATCGGGAATGCAGCCTACCCTTTGCTCCTGTGGCTGTTGAAGCCCTACATGGGACACCTGGACTCCACCCAGGAACATTTCAATGGCAGGCACATCACAGTGGAGGACATCTTCGGCAGTTTGAAAGGAGGTTCCGCTGTCTCCTCACCCACCTGGACCTCCGCAAGTGGAACATCCCCCGAGGTGGTGGCAGCCTGCTGTGTCCTGCACAACCTGTGCAAGAACAAGGAGGAGATGTTCCTGCCAGAGTGGGAAGCAGAGACCAAGCTTTTGGGCAGGGCCTTTGAGCAGCTGCGTATACTGCCATCTGGCAGGCCCATCAGGGAGCTGTGTGCATCTGGGAGGCCCTGAGGGAGAGTTTCAGCCAAGGACACGTGTGACTCTCCCATGGACCTCCTCACAAGAGGCTTCTGCATGGCCCCTCTGTGCCTTTCCTCCCCCACCCCTACCTTCCCCTTCCCTCCCGTCGCACCTTCCTGTCTTACTCCCCTCCCTTGCAGATACAATAAACCAGACTTTTTGTTTTCAAACAATCAACTGTTTTTTTTTATTTCAGTTAAATATAATGGGGGAGAAACTGGGGAAAAGAATCTGGGAGGGGGAAGGAAGAGGAGGAAGGAGAAAGTGTGGCTCAGAGATAGGGCGGGATCATATGGCGGGCCCTTGGTGGCCATGGGGTGGGGCTAAGAGGAGAAGCAGTTGCAGGGGGGTGGCTGCTGGCCACTCAATGCTGACAACCAAGCGGTTGATGGCAGAGGTGTATGCCAGGCACATGCTCCAGGCCTGCTGTGAAGTGTGGGGGTATGCCATTGCACCATAAACTGATTTTGTTACCTGGCACAGGGCTGGCAGGGCCTCCCTCTGTTACGAGGAATTTCTCCTGTGGCTGCAGATTTAAATCCTGCAGGGGAAGGGGAACTATAGAGTTCTGATAGGTATGGACAGAGTCGCCACCAGGACAGCCATGAGAAGCCCTGAAGGCCAATTATTTTGAAATAACCTGCACCGTCTACACACACCCTATTTTGAAATAACTATTTCAAAGTAGGCATCATTCATCGTGAAATGAGGGTTTATCATTCTGGAATACGAAACCTGTTACTTTGAAAATATTTCAAAATAATGGGCTTGCTATGTAGATGCTCACCTTTTTATTTCAAAATAACATTAGTTATTTCAAAATAATGCTGTAGTGTAGATGTGCCCTAAGAAAATAGATGAGTGATTCAGGGGACCAATCCTAGAAAAAGCAACAAAGCTATTAAATACTGAAATTTGAAAACACAGCATACTTACAAAACAACCTCTAAATAGTTTGTAGTTTGGTAGTAATTGATTCTTTCAGCAACCTGATCATGATAAAAAGTGCTCTGTGAAACTCTGGCCCTTTATTGAGTAATATTTCTCCACAAAAATCCCTTTCACATAATCTTATGACATCATTTTAAAACTTAGTTGCCCAGTATTAAAATCTTAAATAAATATAGTATGATTTTTAAAAGTGCTGAGAGCTTATAGTACCCACTAACTTCAATGAAAAATTCTCTAAACTTCTGAATTAACTTAAGTGTTGTTCAGGATGCTGAGTATTAATTTAGATGTCACGTAGGGTTTAGCCTTATTACCTGATTCCAATTGTGCAGCTTTCTAGTTAAGACTACATTGCCCAGGATCCCTTTTGACTTAGCTTTACTTAGTCACATGCAAACTAAGTCCTCCAACAAAACCACAGAACCACTCTAAGGGGCTGCTTGCCCTAATATGAAGGAAAGCTATAATGGAAGGATCCTTAATAAATAGGTAAATCTTTCAGACAGGTGAGGATATTCAGATGTGGAAATCAGGAAGAGCATTACATAAACCATTTCCCACCGAAACTGCTTTTAGCAGAGAGGACTTTTCATATTAATCTAATCATTAAATCAGAATTTGAAAGGGCCTCAAGAGGTTATCTAGTCCAGTCCCCTATATTCATAGCAGGACTAAGTAGTAGGTAGACCTTTCTCTAGCCTGCTCTTAAAAATCTCCAATGATGAAGATTCCACAACAATAAATGTATTCCAGTCCTTAACCACCCTAGAAAAGTAGCACCTTAAAGACTAACAAAACATGTAGATGGTATTATAAGCTTTCGTGAGCACAGCCCACTTCTTCAGATGACAGGAGTGTTAGAAGTCCAGATTCAAGAATAAATAAGGAAAGGGGGAGGAGGAAGAAGGAAAAAAAGAGAAAAAAAAAGAGGGAAAAAAGGAGGGGAGGAAGAAAAAAGAGAGACAGGGAATAGATAAGCTTCAGAGGGGTAGCCAAGTTAGTCAGTAACAAGAAAAACTTAAAAAACAACAAATAATCTAGTAGTACTTTAAAGACTAAATAGTTACAAGAAGCTGATAAGAACCATTAGCACCTCCATTGTTCGGTTGGTAGGTTAAGTCACAGGATGTGGAAAGTAGGGTGCAAGCCAACCGATGTCTTTGTTCATATCATTTGCATGAATGATAAGAATTAAACTTGTAAATGAAGTTAAGTTCCAATCCTTCTCTGTGTATTTGGTTTGTGGAATTTGACTGAAACAAAAAGGTGACCTGGAGATCCATTAATGAGTGTCCAGGCAGATTAAAGTGTTCTCCAACAGGTTTTTGTGTGTAGCCTTTTCGGATATCTGATTTGTTTCCATTAATTCTTTCTCATAGAGACTGTCCAGTTTGGCCAATATACATGGCAGTGGGGCATTGTTGGCATAGATCACATTAGTGGATGTGCAGTTAAATGAGCCTCTGATTTGGTGGCTGATGTGATTGGGTCCAAATTAAACCCCTCCAACGCATTATTAACAATCTGCAACTGAGGAAAATGACTGCTCACTCTCAAAGGCTTTGGGGGGAAAAGCCAGTCCTTGCTTGCAGACAATCCCCTAACCTTAAACAAATTCTTTCCAGTAACCATGCAACACACTGCCATCATAATCATCCAGGAACCCACCCCTACAATCAGCTCCAGTGTCATCTCTGCCCATATATCTACATCAGTGATTTCATCACTGGACCCAGCCACATCAGCCACCAAATCAGAAGCTCATTTAACTGCACATTCATGTTTTGTTAGTCTTTAAGGTGCTTCTGGCCAATTGTTGTTTTTTAAGTTTTTCTTGTTACAGACTAACGCACTACCCCTCTGAAGCTTCTTAATCACCCTAACATGAAGTTTTTCCTAATATTCAACTTAAACCTCTTTTGCAGCAAATTTAAGCCCATTGCTTCATCTCCGATCCTCAGAGGATATGAACATAATAATGGCCACATTGGGTCAGATCAAAGATCCATCTAATCCAGTATTTCTATCTTCTAAAGGAGGACAGTGCCAGGCTCCCCAAAGGGAACAGAACAGGTGATCCATCCTCTGTCACGCTTCTCAGCTTCTGACAAAAAGAGCCTAGGGTCACCATCCATGCCTATTCTGGCTAGTAATCATTGATGGGCCTATCCTCATTGAATTTATCTAGGGTTGCTTTTTATTTACCTTGTTAGAGACTTGGCCTTCATAACATCTTCTGGCAAGTAGTTCCACAGGTTGAAATGTACTGCCTGACATTTTTTTTTGCCAGTAAACAACAGAAAATAATGAAAACAAATTTAAAAAAATCAGACTCATGCATGTATCTCTCAGGTACTGAACCAAAGTAATTAATTGCCAAACAGTATGCTCCATTTTTCTAGAGTTCTGAAATATTTCTCTTTAAAAATATACTTCAGTCCTCTAAACTTCTTTTAAATATTCCTTTTTTACATAGTCCTGGTATTTATATTCCCAATGGCCTAACTATTATTTCCTGAAATGTCAGGCTTTCAGTGTCTTCAATAAGGATACTTCAATTTGGAATCTACTAGATTCTGCAAAAAAAATAAAATAATACTGTTGCTTATTACAACACTATTTCTTCTTAGAAATAAAAGTACTCCACCATTGAGGATAAACTTGGAATGAAGCAAAGATTCTGAGAAAAAGGACTGTGTGTTTTAAGTTTTTAAATTTAGTGTTACCTTTTTAAATTGCTTGTTACACATTTCCCCAAATGTATTTTAAGTTTTATAATGAAGCTCTGATTTTTGTCTCTTCATACTCTACCACAATGGTTTAGGTTTCTGTATATGTAAGGGCTAGTGACCCCAGGTGTGAATAATGGGGCTTAATTAGAAAGACTAGCCCCAGCTGTGGTAGTGAAGTAGGGAAACACTGCCTCACTTGAGCTGGAAATTGAACAGAAGGGGAAAGGGCTTGAAGAGGCAATAAGGGGAGGGATTCTCTGGGAAAATCCTGAAGAAGTCAGACTAAGTCACTCATGTGGGAGTAGGGTAGTCACTGGGGGATCCCTGAATTAGGGCCTGCAACAGGAGAAAGACAGCTATAGAGAACAGAGTAGGCTGCTGGTGGGTGTACAGGGGGAGGAAGACAAATGTGCTTCTAAAAGGAGCAGGGAGACCCTCACAATAAACTGCTGAAGGGAAATAGTAGAGAAATGCTACGGGGGAAGAAGCAAAACAGGAAACACTCTGTAGAGGCCAGAAAAAAGTGATTGGGCAACAAAATGGCAAATGAAATTTAATGTTGATAAATGCAAAGTAATGAACATTAGAAAAAATAATCCCAACTATACATGTAGTATGATGGGGACTAATTTGGCTACAACTACTCAAAAGAGAGATCTTGGACTCACTGTGGATTGTTCTCTGTGTAGCAGCAGTCAAAAAAGCAAATAGAATGTGAGGAATCATTAAAAAGGGGATAGAGAATAAGACAGAGAACATCTTATTGTCTCTATATAAAACCATGGGACACCCCACATATTGAATATTGCATACAGATGTGGTCGCTTCATCTCAGAAAAGATATATTGGCATTGGAAAAGGTTCAGAAAAGGGCAACAAAAATGATTAGGGGTTTGGAATGGGTCCCATATGGAGAGAGATTAAAAAGACTTGGACTTTTCAGCTTAGAAAAGAGGAGACTAAGGGGGGATATGATTGAGGTCTATAAAATCATGACTGGTGTGGAAAAAGAGAAAATAAGGAAAAGTTATTTACATATTCCCACAATATAAGAACTAGGGGTCATCAAATGAAATTAATAGGCAGGAGGTTTAAAAAAATTTTTTTCTTCAGTCTGTGCCTAGTCAGCCTGTGGAACTCCTTGCCATAGGATGTGGTGAAGACTAGGAATTTAACAGGGTTAAAAAAGGGCTAGATAGATTCATGGAAGTTAGGTCCATCAATGGCTATTAGGCAGGATGGGTAGGAATGGTGTCCATAGCCTTGTTTGTCTGGAAATGGGTGACAGGAGAGAGATCATGTGAGGGTTACAAGTTGTTCCCTCCCTCTGGGGCATCTGGGATTGGCCACTGTTGGCAGATAGGGTACTGGGCTAGATGGACCTTTGGTCTCACCCAGTATGGCCATTCTTATGTTATAAAAGGGTCAAGTATCAAAGCATTTCTGTAGAGACTGTGAGGAAGATTAGTTGGAGTATTTGATTTGGTCTTTAGCTTTGATCTTCCATTACCACAGAAGGGGACTGGGAGAAGATGTTGGCTGACACTATCCATTGCTGGTCCAAGGAAATGGCTACCAAAAGGAGGATGCAAGAAGAAAAGTCTCTCAAGCACTATATCCAGGCACAATGGCTAATGTGAGATCATACCCTTATATGTACAAGCTACAGAATGTAGAGGGGCAACTAGTGGTGTCCCCCAAGGGTCAGTCCTGGCACCAATCCTTTTCAACTTATTCATAAATGATCTGGAGAAAGGGGTAAGCAGTGAGGTGGTAAAGTTTGCAGATGATACCAAACTGTTTAGGATAGTCAAGACAGAAGCAGACTGTGAGGGACTCCAAGAAGATCTCACCAAACTGAGTAATTGGTCAACAAAATGGCAAATGAAATTTAATGTGGATAAGTGTAAAGTAATGCACATTGGGAAAAATAACCCCAACTATACGTACAGTATGATGGGGGCTAATTTGGCTACGACAAATCAGGAAAGAGATCTTGGCGTTATTGTGGACAGTTCTCTGAAAACTTCCACACAGTGTGCAGCGGCGGTCAAAAAGGCAAATAGGATGCTAGGAATTATTAAGAAAGGGATAGAAAATAAGACCCAGAATATCTTACTGTCCCTGTATAAAACTATGGTACGCCCACATCTTGAATACTGTGTACAGATGTGGTCTTCTCACCTCAAAAAAGATATTTTGGCCTTGGAAAGGGTTCAGAAAAGGGCAACTAAAATGATTAGGGGTTTGGAATGGGTCCCATATGAGGAGAGGTTAAAGCGACTGGGACTTTTCAGTTTAGAAAAGAGGAGACTGAGGGGGGATATGATAGAGCTCTATAAAATCATGAGTGGTGTGGAGAGGGCTGATAAAGAAAAGTTATTTATTAGTTCCCTAAATAGAAGAACTAGAGGACACCAAATGAAATTAATGGGTAGCAGGTTTAAAACTAATAAAAGAAAGTTCTTCTTCACACACACACCGTGCAGTTAACCTGTGGAACTCCTTGCCAGAGGAGGCTGTGAAGGCTAGGACTATAATAGAGTTTAAAGAGAAGCTAGATAATTTCATGGAGGTTAGGTCCATAAAAGACTATTAGCCAGGGGATAAAATGGTGTCCTTGGCCTCTGTTTGTCAGAGGCTGGAGAGGGATGGCAGGAGACAAATCACTTGATCATTGTCTTCGGTCCACCCTCTCTGGGGCACCTGGTGCTGGCCACTGTTGGCAGACAGGATACTGGGCTAGATGGACCTTTGGTCTGACCCAGTACAGCCATTCTTATGTTCTTATAAGCTGCTGTACTTCAACAGAATGAGATTTTTTTCAGGGGATGACTGCTTAGAATTTTCTGAAAATAAGGCCCCTTTCAGAGGTCTCTGTTTAGGCACTCAAAATCACTAGTCATACTTGAAAAATTATATATACTGTCAGGGCTATGAAGAGATTTTCCAGGCCCCTTGGCAAGGTAAGAGAGGGACAATTTGTGTGTCTGGAAGAGGTGGGGCCTCAGGCACAAAGAGGACTTGGGGCCTAGCCTCCCCCAGCTTGCCCTTCTGTGCAACTCAAACTGTGCTGCTCGGGGCTCCAACAGTCATTTAAAGGGCCCACGGCTCTGGCTTCTCCCATAACAATGGCCAGGAGCCCCGAGCCCCTTTAAATCACCAGGTTCTGAGGTGTCCCGGTGTACTGTAATGTACACCAGATAAGCTTTGACTGAGCTACTGGAAATTCTTTCCTAGATAACAGTTGCTTGGATAATGGATTTTGTTCTATCTGGAATTTGTCAATAGGAGGTTTACATATGTAAACCCTTACTTTCTTGGTATAAAATATCCTAGCAAAATACTTGGGCCAAAATTCTTTAAAGCAGCAGTCCATGCTGGGTACCTTGATTGGAGAACCTAACAATGAAGCACCCAAAATCAACACCTGCTTTTGAGAATTTTGGTCTCAGTGTTTCGTGATTCTGTTTATGGAAACATTAAACATAACTGTGCAGGGAAGTAGGAATTGTCTCCCCTCCCTTGAGATTTCCACATGTGGGGTGGCTTTAATTCCTGAATCCAATAGGTACAGGTGTCTATTGCACTTCCAGCAATCTTGGATATCTTCTTTCTGTCCTACACTTCCTCTTTTCTGCCTCTCTGACCTTTTATAGCTTACACTGCATAAAAGAGGCATAAAGTGTGTTGCGCTTCCAAAACTACATCTTTGGTGTAATGTAATGAATTGGAACCCCTAAATTCTGGATGTTATAGCAACCTTTTTACTACAATTCCTTTGAGGCTTTGTAACAGACTTAGATGAGTTACATAACACAACATCTGATTTTTATTATTCATGGATGACTGGGCAAGTGATCAGAAACACTCACACATTAAAAGAATCAAGCTTGATAAGTGTAACTTGGCTGATATCAATTATTTGGTTCAACAGGTCAGGACTGCCTAGTGTTCAGAGAGATAGGCCTATCAAGAAACTAACACACTGGCACACACTAGGTTGGAACAGGATCTAATAAAGCATGAGAACATTTGCTGGCATGGTGCATCTGTGGATGATCCAAACTGATTGAGAACTACCCTTTGGAAAGGCTATGGTTACTATGATAACATAAAAAGTTCCTGAACAGAACTAGGGAGTCCACTGTAATAGGCACCGTACAAAAAGCACATAAGAAGATTCATTTTTCTTTAAAAGTATAAATTGAAAGCCAGGTGCAAATTTTTAACAGTGAGAGTGATTAACTCTGAGAACAAAATATTAAGGGGAATGGTGGATTTTTCATCATTTCAGATTAGGACAGGAGCCTTTTTTTGGAAGATATTCTTGAGTCTAACATAAGCTAATTATGAAGCTTAAGCCAAAATAGTTTAATTTGAATTTGGGTGCATCTGCACAGCACTTATTTCAAAATAGAACACTTTTCCCTCTGAATTCCCTTAATCCTTTAAAATGAGGTTTACAGGAGTCAGAGTAAGAAGTACTCCAGCTGGAAATTTTTTTGACATTATGTCAAAATTACTTCTTGTGTGTAGATGCACACTTTGTTATTTTGAAATATCGTCAGTTATTCAAAATAACGGTGCTGTGTAGACATACCCTATGTGAAATTCTGTGGCCTTTGACATAAGGAAGTTCAGACTAGATACTCTAATGCTCCCAGGGGATCTTAAATGCTATGAATTTATGAGAAAAGACCACTGAAGTCAATGCAAAGTCTCTCATTGACTTTGGTGGTCTTTGACACAAGTCCCAATGAATGTAACAAATGAAGGGCGGGAGGTGAGTAAACGCAAACGCACTAAGATCTCATGGTTACAAAGGCACAAAATATGCAAAGCTAAACATTTTAATGTACTTCAAATTCTCCAGTTACATTTTCTGTGGTCCCTTAATATTTGGTGCATCCCATCACTCCTGAGAGTCCTACTCCTGTTCCTGTCCCTGCAACCCCTCCTGGCAGGGAAAGGAGTAGAACTCCCAGCCCCATTCCTGGCCCCTCCACAGAGCTAGTGCATCTCCATACAGGGCTGGGGGTATAAGACAGACTTTTGCTTCTTTCCCTGCTAGGAGGGGCTGCAGGAAAAGGAACAGAACACCAAGAGCTCCTCTGCCTTCAGTAGTGCACCTACCTTCCTCTTCTCCCCTTCTTCCCCAATAATGTATAATGAGTGTATTGCCAAGGGGCAATGGTTCTTTCCCTAAGGGATTCAGAGGCAATAAGCACACAAATTGGGTGAAGGCTTAAAGATTTTACTAAGCAAATATTAGGGTAAAATATTAGGGTAAAATTCTATATTTTATTTGAATATGCTTAATATTAGAATAAAATACAATGAAGTAAATTTTAGAATAAAATACAATACTCATTAAGCCTAAGCAAATCTCAAAATAAAATGCAATACTTACTAAAACAATACAATATTTATTAAGCCTAAGCAAACCTTAGAATAAAATGTAATACTTATTAAGAAAGGACAATACTTATTAAGCCTAAGCAGATCTCAGAATAAAATGCAATGCCTACATCCCTTCTGCTGTTAGGAACCCCCTAGAGAAGGACAGCGGATGGACCCCAGTGGCCAGTGTGTAGCACCTTCTGCGGCTTTGGTCTATGCCGAGGTTCCAATGTTAGGAATATCCCCGACACTTATATACTGTTGGATCTACAGTAATCACCCCTGTTGTTTTGAGAACCTGACAAGATTATTGATACATTGCATATTTGCCCACATCCAATAATTAGCTTGTTGATACTTTGCATATTTTCCCAGGCCAAATAAGCATTATCAGGTGGGAAACATTCAGCAAAGATAGCTATGTGATCTTCCCAAGCCCTCCTGCACTACCATGCCAGGTGCATGGCCTTGGAACCTGTCCCAGAACTTGCTGAAAATCAACAGTGCATTCCTACACTGTACCATCTTGAGCAAACAGCTTACTCTTTGAGAATAACAAAAGAATAATAAGAAGCAAAAAGCACAAATGGCTGCCTAGAGCATCCAAGAAACATGTAGAAAATGCGGGCACAAAAGGAACGATTGTGGTACACCACCTAATTTCCTCGACCTCACAACTGTCTTCTGCATTTCCACTATATGGGGAGGGAAGAAGAAAACTGTGGAGGGTCCAGGAGTCGGGGTAGGGTAGAGTCACATTCCTCCTTCCTCCCACACTAGCTTGTTTTCTTGCACTACTGTGTAGGTCGGACGATTCCCCTTATTCTGTTGTGGCTGCATGCCCCCAAACTTTTTGGTTCAATGGGCACTAAGGGGAATCAACCTCCTGCCTTGTTCCTTGGTGCTGTAAGTAGTGATTGCTGTTCCTTCCTGGCAGTTGCTGGAGCTCTCTCAAATGGCAATTCCATGGAGGGCTCCAGCCCACAAGATACTGGAGTGAGGTTGTGAGGCTAGAGCCATATATCTCCAAAAGACCAACTTGTGACATAAAAAGAAGGTAAGTGGTGGGAGATTTCAGGCAGCACCCTGCTACACTGGTATTGGCTGATGCTGCTGAATCTCTTTATAGAAGATCCTGGGCTTTCTCCACAGCATTTTTATCTGATTCGGAAATGAAAGAGAGATTGTCTTGGCATGGTCATGCTCCCAGCATTATCACTGGCAAGGGTGATGATAAAACAGCAATACAGCCAAACCAGATCCAGAGAGATGTTTTGCCTGCAGCCTAGCGGTACAGGAATGAAAAAGGAGGGAATGGAGAACTCGGTGCAATATAACTGCATATTGTCAATTTCTGCACCATGCCATGCTGTTTCCAAAAGAGCAGTGTATTCTAAGTTTTTTTAGATTGCCACTGTAATATATTTGAAATTCTCTCCTTGTACATAAAATGTAAAGAAAGCAAATTCAATCCAGCTGACACTGCCTTAATTATCACATTGGGCATTCTTTATTGTAACCACCAAATAATGTAGAGATCTTGGAAAATTATTAGATGAATGGTATCTCTTACTTTTTTCCCTGCTATTTTCCCAGTTTCCACTTTTTCCTGTTGATGTTAGCATATTTAATTTCCTTTATCGTTTAAAAGTTGCTTTTATAAATATTTGCTTGCTCTGATGTTGTGCATCTGAGCATTTAATAGCCTCAAATTGTTTAATGGGCTCCTATCATTTTAAAACATCTCCCCAGATGTAATTGACTCTATTAGATATATTACAGTCTTGAGACTTTGCGAGGACATATAATACTGAGGAATTGGTTTGCATTAATTGTCTCCAAGCTTAGGCACCACTGAGGTGAATTGATTTTTTTTTCCACCCAGAGAGCTGAATTGTTGATGAATGTTGGAGGAATAGTGAGAGGCAGAATTGTCCCATTTCAAAATGGGCCTTTAATGGTCCAGATTCTCATATGCAATCCATTTCATTTGTGCTGGTCAAGTAGCACAATGGGACTAGATTTCCCAACATAACTGCTAGCTGTGAATTCTCTCCCTAGGGGAAACTCCTCAGCTTTATGATATCAATCCTCCCCTGATTGTACAAGTGATCTAATAGAGTATGTCTACACTTGTCCCCTAGTTTGAACTAGGGAGGCAAATGAAGCATACGGAAGTTGCAAACCAAGCGCGGGATTTAAATATCCCACGCTTGATTAGCATAATCGCGGCCGGTTGCCATTTTAAAATGCCGGTCCCCCGATTTAACTTGCCGTGTGTAGACTACCACATCTACACATCCCTTTGGGGTACTCTGCTCTAATAGAATAGAGGAAGAATACGTCTCATGCTTCCTAGACAGCACAGAGTCCACATTTCAGCCTGGCCTATATGTGGGCTGTACAAGAGAAAGGGAAATTTTCTTATGTGTAATAAGGCCAGGTAGAAACAAGCTCTCATACTTAACACAGACAAATCCCTGTTGTATCTTGTGGGAAGCAGGCAATCTATGCAATCCGTGTCCCTCTGCCCATGGTCCCGGAGACATGACTGGTAGTGTTATAGGAAGCAAACATTCTCAACAAAACATTTCAATTATATTTCTTAGCACCAGAAAATATGGAGGATATCCACATAGAAGCTATGTGTACTCTACAGGTTTTTTTTTTTTTTTTTTGGAAAAACAGCTGTTTTTCTGAAAAAACTTCACTTATGTCCACACTGCAGTCATGTTCTTTCAAAAAAAATCAAAATAACAGAGGGGTTTTTCCGACATTGGTAAACCTCTTTCTACAAGGAAAAAGCCTCTTTCCAAAAGAGCTCTTTCAGAAAAAGGTGTGTGTGGACAGGAAAGAGGGAGTTATTTCGGAAGAAGAGGAAAGAGGACAAAAGGAAAGAGGAGAAAAGGAAAGCACAGGTGCCCTGGTAAACACTCCATCCATAGTAATTACAGCTGATATGCAAGATAGCATCCATTCAGTGTGGATGCTATCTTTTAAAAAAGTAGATTGCTTTTCCAATGCACTTTTGCAGTGTGGACACTCTCTTTTGGAAGAAGTTTTTTCCAAAGATCTCTTCCAGAAAAGCTTCTTCAGAAAAAAGCCTGCAGTCTAGGCATAGCCAGACAGATGTCAGAAAACAAGTATATCTGTGTTCTATTTTTACCTGAGATACAGAGTTTGGAATTAGATCCAAATGTTTCCAAAGTTTGGTGTGGGAGGAGAGTCAGGGCTGAATATCTGTAATCCATTTCTCTCTGATTCACACATGATGTGCACTTAATATTCAAACAGTTGTTGGGTCATGGAGAGAATAAATTCAGTCTACCTGGCTATGTCCATTATAAGAAAATCCAACTATGACTTTAAAAACTTTTGAACTCTTTAGGAAAAAGCTTCATTGATATTTTGTTGTATTTGCTCACATTTAAGCAAAATCCTTCTCTTATTTTGATATGGAAGTAATATCACCACAAACACTGCAGATTTACACTGAGATAATGGACTGAAGGATTTGGGTCAACATATGAAGTTAGGGACTGAGATCGTTTACAGTTTCCACTTTGATACATTACAAAGCTTATTTGAAACCAAAGTCCCTAATCTCTTGCTTCCCCGCCCATGCCTTACATGCTCTAAACAGTGATCTAAAAATAAAAAAATAGATTTTATAATAAACATTACAAAAATGTATCTGATAGCTCTCTATTCTGTGAATTCCAGTATGTGACTGATTAGCACATACAGTACAAATTAGCTCATCAATGGTAATAATAGTTTTCAGCATTGTGCCAGAACTAAAAGAGCTAGACTTGGGATTACCATATTTCTCATCATTTAATAAGGTTTCTAAGCCTGCTAAACATCCATCACAGTCCAAGTTAATTTAACATTGAATAGCCCTGTGCTAATAGGCTCAGAGACTTGGTATTTAAAATGATATACATTTGTTAACTTTTAACAGACCAAAGGTTTCTGCATATTAAATGGTATGCTAAAGTCTTAAAAGAATCTCTACAACAGGTGGTTTTGGGGACAAATATTTTCTACTTGAAGTACAATTAAGAGGGAGAGATTAGAACAATAATTAGATGTCAAAAATATTAACAGATGATATTGCAGTTTCACTTTTTAGCTTGTAGATAGGTACTTTAAAATTTGCACTCTAAGGTCCTAATTCAGGAAATGGCATAAACATGCTTAACTCCTTTAGATCAGCAGAACTTAACCACCCACTTAAAGTGAAGCATGTTCATAAGTACTTCTCTCAATTGCTGCCTGAATACTGAATTTCTGGATTCTTTGGAATTTAAAATACACGAAAAAAAGTATTGCAATATAAATTAGCTTTTCATATACTAAATATTTACATGGTGATGTAAATTTGAAGCCAAGAAAACTTTTTTCTCATTGGATGACTGATTCAAACAACAGCTTCCAAAATTATATATGTCACTCCCATACCATTTGTAATCAAATTTTTAAAACTTTTGTGCCTAAACTTTGGAGCCTAAAGCTGTATACAAGTACTTATATCAAAGTGGACTTTCAGAGTGGCTTTGAATATGCAGCTCCCATGAATTTCAGTGTGATATGTGGTTCCTCAGCTCATTTGAGTCGGGCCATTCATATTTGTGTGTCTGTGTATAAATTTAGATGCAAAGTGTATAAATTTAGGCACTCATATTTGAAAATGTTGGTTTGTATTATTATTTGGATTCATCATACAATCAAAACACACACAAGGATTTCTGTTTGTGCAGACTGATTGTTGTGAACTTAGCACTACAGGTTGAACCTCTGTGGTCCTGGATTCTCTGATCCAGAAACATCCATCGTCTGGCAAGACCACAGGTGTTGCAGGAACAGAGAGCCACAGGAAGAGTACCCTGGAGCCCAGTGCTGGGGCTGGTAGTGGATCTAGCCTGGGGACAGGACACTGGCAGTGTGGCATCCAGTGGCTGGGGCCAGACCTGGCAGTGGAGCCCATCCAGGTGTGCACAGCTGGCCTGGCAGCCGGGGCTGGGACCGACCGTGCAGGGGCAGACCAGGGCCACAGCCACCAGGCAGGACATCTAGCAGCCAGGCTGGTAGCCAGGACAGGAAGCATACCGGCCAGCAGAGGAGCCAGGTGGGGGAATGGAGCCCAGAGGAGAGCCCATCTATCTGTTGATGGGTCCTGGGAGAGCCCAGAGTCCATCAGCAAAGAGGCTGGACTTGACCTCCCCTGGTCCAGGGGAGGTTCAAAGGGTGCCAGACCAGGAAGGTCCAACCTGTAGTAAAAACCTGCTAGACTTCCAGCAAAAGTGTAAACAAGTTTGGTAAACATCATTAAAAATATTCCCCCAGAACAAAATAATATCAAACAGTTACATTAGGAAAACATCTAATTAAGGCTGCCTCTTCCAGCATGGGACTGTTCCCTACAGCAAGTAGGAAGGGTAACTTTATTGCTGCACTTCGTGTCTAGAGAGCTACATTCTATTCTTGGTTCTCCCATTAATCTCTTGTGTCTCCGTGGTTAAGTCATATGTTAATCAATATGCTTCCATTTCCCCTCTGTAAAACGGAGATGATAATGCTTTCTTACATTCGAGAATAGCTTTTCTGTATTACAGGGCTTTATAAAGTACTATATATATAATATAGTATATAGAGATATTCAATAATATTTTACTTTAGTATACTATATCAGTGCATCATCACTACACTTGAATTAAAACACAAAATGGCTTTCAGCCCAGTCTCCTGCTATTCACATTGTTGAGAGCTGGAAGTATTGCAGGCAGAATATTCAGCTCTTGCAGAGAGAGAGAGCGAGCATGTATAGCTCAACAACATTTTTCTTACCCATTTGGGAAATGGTAGTGATAAGATCTTTAGCTATTCAGGATTTTCAGGAAGCAACAAGTACAGGGTATGTGCTGGTAAAATGTGGAAAAATGGGAACAATGAAGACTTTTTCTCCTAATTCAGATGATGATATAATGGGTCAGGTTAGCTGGTGTAAATTGACGTAGCTCAGTTAGCTTCAAAGGAGTTATACCCATTTATATCAAACTAGAAAGTTTACCCAGTATTGCTCAGGTCCTTATTTCAATCTGTGTGTTTTTGGGAAATAAAATAAAAATGTACCTGCTTCATTTGAATCACTGCTCTGGGGTGGGACTGAGGATGAGGGGCTCGGTATGCAGGCTGCCTCCAGGGAGAGAGGAATATCCCAGCCCTCTCTCATTGTGTAGCAGGTTGGGGTCAAGTATGAAGCTCCTTTCCCCCAGCTGTGCCTGATGGAGCTGCAGCAGCCACAAAGGAATGCAAGTTTTTTGGCAGGGGCAGGTCCAGATTCATCTAGTCTCTGTATCCCCACCCCAGAGTGAGGAATGTAGCAAACTGTGCACTTTCCCCTCAGTCTCTGATGAAGAGGAACAAACAGCAATGTGTCCGTATGAATGGGGGTGGTGGTGCTTCATTCCCTCCATACACCCTAAAGGGTGCCTGGAGGGTGAATTGCGATAAGAGGGAGCGATAATTTGGTGGTCCTAGCTCCTACAGTTTAGGAGCAGTTCTTGAACAAATACAGACAAACTCTCAAATATATACAGATTGAAACTCTCTAGTCTGTCGCTTCCATCTGATCCAGCAACATTGGTGGTCTGGCATGATTTCAGTTAGCTCTGTCTGTGCACTGAATCAGGCATGGAATTACATATGATGATGTAATTAAAGACTGTCATAATACACATGCACAAGGTGTCAGAATTAATGTTGTAGATGCACTCTTTTAATTCTGATATTTTCTTAACTTTTGAGTGCTTCATTTTTGGAACTTAAGCAACATTGTTTTGATTTGCAATGTAATTTTATTCATGTTCCTAAAATCCTACCAGTGCTCTCTTCTCACACATATGCCACAAATCACTCCCTTCCCTTCTGTTCTAGTGACTCCATGCTTATAGTGACTTGTGGATACACTTTTGTATACTGAAGAGTTTTTGTGTTCTTAAGTCAACTGTGTAATTTATTATATATTAGTTATAATTTACAAAGAGGTGAGAAAAACTTTAATGCATTAAATGAATATGATACTCTCAAATATGTATTATATAGATACAAAACAGAAAAGCTAACTATTGGATGGGTTTGCACACCTCACGTTTGGCAACATCTGTGGTTCAGCATGATTTTAATTAGCCAAATATCCACTTATTGTGGGTGTAGCCAAGTTTACTGTGGTCCCATAAAGTTTGTTTAGTTACCAGACCTGTCTTTAATTGTTCCTCTAATTTACCCCATATGTCTTTTAAGAGCCCAGTAGACAGTGGAAGTGTTGGTAATGCTACTCAACAATATTGACCTCCCATGGTCCAGCAAATTCTCTGATTTGGTCCTGAGGGTGCCAAACTAGAGAGGTTCAACCTGTACCGTGGCTTATAAATTTGGTGGTAACACTGAAGTCAAAGCCACGAAATTCCACTGATAGGAGACAAGTAGTCAATCTCTCAGTACATCTTATAGGATATCCTGGAAAAGTCAGGGAATGAGAACTTAGTATTTATTTAGGGGGCATTTCAGTGGGAGTTAAGTGTACTGGGCATTTTTAAGGACTATCCTTGATATCAGAGTACCAGGATAAACAGAAATAGGTTTCCCTTATTTAATATGTAGAAATATTTTTGAACCAGCTTTTATAAATACAAAAGCTGATCCTGTTCCCACTGAAGACAATTGAAGTTTTTCTTTTAGTTATGATGGGAAAAGGACTGTGCCCACTGCAAATAAATATGTCACTATCCTTCTATACATTCACTTTATATTTAAATGGATAGCTGTAATCTTGTACTAGCTAGACATTAGGGCTGTGTCCAGACTCAGGGGTTTTTTCGAAAAAAGTAGCCTTTTTTCGAAAAAACTTCACCTGCGTCTAGACTATAGCCGTGTTCTTTCGAAATTAAATTGAAAGAACGTGGCTTTTCTTTCGACGGTGGTAAACCTCATTTCACGAGGAAGAATGCCTTTTTTCGAAAATGCTCTTTTGAAAAAAGGTGTTCTTGAATGCCAACAGGGCTTTTTAGAAAGAGAGCATCCAGACTCACTCGTTGCTTTCTTTCGAAAAAGCGGCTTGCTTTTTCGAAAGTTCCGCTTGCAGTCTAGATGCTCTTTTTCGAAAGAGGCTTTTTCAAAAGTATCTTTCGAAAAAGCCTCTTTCGAAAGAGGCTTGCAGTCTAGACATAGCCTAGTATACACGTTAACATACCCAGTTTCAGTTCTCCAGGTTGTATCCCCTTGCATAGTTTTATTCATTTAATTAGTTCTCCACTCATTCTCGTTTTCATGTGGGGTTTTAAATTATAAAGTAAGAATTCTCTGCTCCATGCCTAGGTTAGTTTACCTTCCCTGTTAAGAGTGAGATTAAACCTTTATTTTGTGTCTTCTGTGAATTAGATTGTTGTTGCCATACAAGGTGAAAAAGAACATAAATAAACAATATAATTTGTGCTTCATTATTAATATTGTACCTGAGCTATGATTTGTCACTCCCTTTGTTGCTGTTCAGTGCAGTGCAGCATCTAATTAGTGGTCATGCTTTCTGATTTCTGTTTTAAAATCTGTTTCTTATTTCTTGGCTTCCAGTTTTTGCTTTAGAGGTATTTTAAAGTATGGTATTGTCATTCTGACTCCTGTTTGCTGTGTGAGATGATGCCCTGAGTATGTTTCCAAGAGCCCTCTGTTCTCCACATTCATGCAATTTTGTAAGGACTCTCAAGTTCATATTACTTTGAATAATATCACTGATGTGGGTACATCTTATTGTTTCTGTAGGCAGTGTTAAGCATCATTAGTAAAGATATACGGCGTCTGATTTGTGAATTTTTAAAGGGTTGTGTTTTAAAGGTAATTTTAGACATTCTGGCTTTTTGCATTCATGAGCGATTAAACAGCTGTACACGCTTTGAGAATATTCTGAGGACACCCCTTCTGTACAGAAAAACATTGCAGAGTGGGGGGTCAGCACCACTATGGCTGGGAAGCTGAAAAACAAGCACAGGGTAGAGCTACAGGACGTCGGCACTGCTCTGGACAAAGGAGAAGAGGTGGTGACATTACATAAAATTAGAATTTCAAGACCTTAAACCAAACAGCTTTTTTTTCCAGCTTCTTTCTAACTTCATACTATGATTTACTATAAACCAAGTTTGACTTCTATCACAGGAAAATCTCAGTACTGCCAGGTCCTTGTGATGGTCTTCATTTGTGGGGAGTATTGCCTAGTGGTCATAGGCTTAGGCCCTTTGACCCGAAGAGGGTTATTTTGGTAGGGGAGCCTGGACCTTTCCTCTCTACTTGGATCTACCTATTGGGGCAACAATAGGGCCCGACACCCAGCACTGCCTTAAGGCTGCCCTCCCGGGCCACTTTGTACCACCCTGATGTCCATGATTTATCACCTATACAGGAAAACATGAAGTTGTGTCACATGAAGTTGTGTCAGACCACTGCTTGGCACTGTTATGGCAATGTAACTCTCTCTCTCCTTTGCCTTGGATCTGCAGCCATCTTCATAGAATCATAGAATCATAGGACTGGAAGGGACCTTGAGAGGTCATCGAGTCCAGCTCCCCGCCCTCAAGGCAGGACCAAGCTCCATCTACACCATCTCTGACAGATGTCTCTCTAACCTGTTCTTAAATATCTCCAGAGAGGGAGATTCCACCACCTCCCTTGGCAATTTATTCCAATATTTGACCACCCTGACAGTTAGGAATTTTTTCCTAATGTCCAATCTAAACCTCCCTTGCTGCACTTTAAGCCCATTACTCCTTGTCCTGTCCTCAGAAACCAAGAGGAACAAATTTTCTCCTTCCTCCTTGTGACACCCTTTTAGATATTTGAAAACCGCTATCATGTCCCCCCTTAATCTTCTTTTTTCCAAACCAAACAAGCCCAGTTCATGAAGCCTGGCTTCATAGGTCATGTTCTCTAGACCTTTAGTCATTCTTGTCGCTCTTCTCTGTACCCTTTCCAATTTCTCCACATCTTTCTTGAAATGTGGCGCCCAGAACTGGACACAGTACTCCAGCTGAGGCCTAACTAGTGCAGAGTAGAGCGGCAGAATGACTTCACGAGTTTTGCTTACAACACACCTGTTGATACAACCTAGAATCATATTTGCTTTTTTTGCAGCAGCATCACACTGTTGACTCATATTCAACTTGTGGTCCACTATGACCCCTAGATCCCTTTCCGCCATGCTCCTTCCTAGACAGTCGCTTCCCATCTTGTATGTATGGAACTGATTGTTCCTTCCTAAGTGGAGCACTTTGCATTTCTCTTTATTAAACTTCATCCTGTTTACCTCTGACCATTTCTCTAACTTGCTAAGGTCATTTTGAATTATGTCCCTATCCTCCAAAGAAGTTGCAACACCACCCAGTTTGGTATCATCTGCAAACTTAATAAGTGTACTCTCTATCCCAATATCTACATCATTGATGAAGATATTGAACAGTACGGGTCCCAAAACAGGCCCTTGCGGAACTCCACTTGTTATCCCTTTCCAGCAGGATTTAGCGCCGTTAACAACAACTCTCTGACTACGGTTATCCAGCCAATTATGCACCCATCTTATCGTGGCCCTATCTAAGTTATATTTGCCTAGTTTATCAATAAGAATATCATGCGAGTCGTATCAAATTCCTTACTAAAGTCTAGGTATATGACATCCACTGCTTCTCCCTTATCCACAAGGCTCGTTATCCTATCAAAGAAAGCTATCAGATTAGTTTGGCATGACTTGTTCTTCACAAACCCATGCTGGCTATTCCCTATCACTTTATTACCTTCCAAGTGTTTGCATATAATTTCCTTAATTACCTGCTCCATTATCTTCCCTGGAACAGACGTTAAACTGACCGGTCAGTAGTTCCCTGGGTTGTTCTTATTCCCCTTTTTATAGATGGGCACAATATTTGCCCTTTTCCAGTCTTCTGGAATCTCCACTGACTTCCATGATTTTTCAAACTTTCCTAAGTGATTTTTAACTTGTTCTTTGTGTATCTTCTAAACTTACCCTCTCTCTGCTTATATTCACTACGTTAGGCACACCTCCAGACTTCTTGGTGAAGACCGAAACAAAGAAGTCATTGAGCTTCTCTGCCATTTCCAAGTTTCCTGTTACTGCTTCTCCCTCCTCACTGAGCAGTGGGCCTACCCTGTCCTTGGTCTTCCTCTTGCTTCTAATGCATTTATAAAAGGTCTTCTTGTTTCCCTTTATGCCGGTAGCTAGTTTGATCTCATTTTGTGCCTTTGCCTTTCTAATCTTGCCCCTGAATTCCCGTGTTGCTTGCCTATATTCATCCTTTGTTATTTGTCCTAGTTTCCATTTTTTATAGGACTCCTTTTTTATTTTGAGATCATGCAAGATCTCCTTGTTAAGCCAAGCTGGTCTTTTGCCATATTTTCTATCTTTCCTACACAGCGGAATTGTTTGCTTTTGGGCCCTTAACAACGTCCCTTTGAAATACTTCCAACTCTCCTCAGTTGTTTTTCCCTTCAGTCTTGCTTCCCATGGGACCTTACCTACAAGTTCTCTGAGCTTATCAAAATCTGCCTTCCTGAAATCCATTACCTCAATTGTGCTGGTCTCCCTTCTACCTTTCCTTAAGATCATGAACTCTATTATTTCATGATCACTGTCCCCCATACTGTCTTCCACTTTCAAGTTCTCAACTAGTTCCTCCCTATTTGTTAAAATCAAATCCAGAACAGCTTCTCCTCTCGTAGCTTTTTCAACCTTCTGAAACAGAAAGTTGTCTCCAATGCAGTCCAGAAACTTATTGGATAGCCTGTGCCCCGCTGTGTTAGTTTCCCAACATATGTCTGGATAGTTGAAGTCCCCCATCACCACCAAATCTTGGGCTTTGGATAGTTTTGTTAATTGTTTAAAAAAGGCCTCATCCACCTCTTCCACCTGGCTAGGTGGCCTGTAGTAGACTCCTAGCATGACATCACCCTCATTTTTTATCCCTTTTAGCTTAACCCAGAGACTCTCTACACAGCTATCTCCTACATTCATCTCCACTTAATTCCAAATCTCTTCCCTTAAGGGGGTGGTCCATAATTCAAACACAGGGAATAAACACAAATAAACTGGGTTAGTAGGGAAGTCTCTCTCTAAGACCCAGGTTGCTGAGGGAGAGATTCTGTCTTCCTTCAGCCCTTTCCTCAGGCGCTGCAAGATAAAAGTCCTTTCTCTTCCCTGGCCTACTCACTAGCAAGCTGTTCTGGATCCTTTTAACTTCAGCTCCAGCCTCCTCCATTTCTTGCAATAGAGAGGCAGGGCTGGCTGAGCCCAGATCATCTCCTTAACTACTTGTTGCCCACTATGCAGTTTGTACTCACAGTTCCCAAAAATCATGAGATTGTTTTAATTATTATAAGAATCCTTAAAATAATAAATATTCAGCTCTGTTTTTTTATCTCCTTGTTTTTCAATATTTACGGTGTACATTTTCAAGGTTATTTTTTCTATCACTACAAGGGCTATTTTTTAAAAAATTGTTAATATTGTAATTCCAAGAGCTGGAGATTTTTAAAAAGCATAATGTGATACTTGTGGTAAAATACTGAAGTTGGCAGTGCTACCATATTTTTGTTCTTCCTTGTTTTAATGGCTCATTTTTAGAAGGCTGCTTTATGAAAGCCCTGTATTCTATTGGCAGGTATAAAGTGCATAGTTTAATGGGCATCTGCCAAAAATATTGTACTTAGTGTATGTCAGTTGCCAGAGAACTCACAGGATTCACATCCTGTAACTGTCTCTTTAAAGAAGAGACAATGTCACTTGGGCAGGTCAGGTAGCTGCTGTGATTGTAGTGACACGGAAATCCCCAGTTTCTTTGGTGCATAGACTGAAGGGGTAAGTATTTACACCAATTTTTAATTGACTGCCTAGAAATAAGCACCTGTATCCATATTTAGTCATTTAAATTAATGTGTCCTTATGGTCAGAGATAGTGTGCATCCACAATTCCCAATGGCAGTTGTCCCTGCTCAAAAGCATGGATATTCCAGAGCTTCTGAAAGAAAAAGGACCGAGGATATTTTCACATGAGCAAAACAACATTTTACATTATCTACGTTCTTAGAAATGGCGAACATTATTTTTAATGTTGGGGGGGGGGGGGGGGGTGAGGGGAAATCAATAATCAACCTGAGGCAGACACCTGGTGTGGGAAATTTCATCCCAAATGGTAAAAGTTTGGCCAAGTTATTAACCACTGAAAAGAGAGTCTTATGAGAAGTGTCAAATAATCATAATAGGAATGCTACCAGCTCTGCCTTTGACTCAGGATATGGTTATACTGCCAAATTTTGTCAACAAAACTTATTTTGACACCCAAAAATTGACAAAAGAAAAATCGCCAGAGAGTGTTCACACTTGCTTCCTCTGTTGAAGAATCATGTCCACACTGGAGGCACCATCATGACCATGTGAGCAATGCTTTTGGGGTATGAATCCCACAGTGCCATGTTGTGGGAAGGCAGAGCTGATCCCTGTGCATCTTGGGATTCCCGCTCTGTGCTCCCACAGGCTCTTCAGCTGCTGGGAGAGGCATCATGAGTAGATCTGTGAAGTCTCACATGTCAAAGCAGCACAGTTTCTTCCTCTCCTGACTTCCTGCAGCAGCAGTCTGCCTGTTCCTGTGTTCCTAGTACCAGGCAGAACCAGATCAGACCAATTGCTTGTTCTTTATTTGTTCCCCAAATGGAGCATCTCACACAGCTGACAGACACTTTCTTGAGCTTTGAAAGGGAAGGGTGCATGCCTGTATGGCAGCAGAAATCAAAGCTGAGCAGAGCCATCATGGCAGGCATTGTGAAATAATGGCAGAAGCCAGATCTATGGACAAAAAAAACCCCAAAAAACCAGCAGACTCTACACTGGTTCTTTGTGGACAATAAAAGGAGGGGGAAAGAAAAAAGTCTCTCCTGGGGGGGATGTTTGTTACTGAAACTGGGCATTTTTCCTCACAAAAGTCCCATTGCAAAGTTTATGCTCTCACTGTTTTGTTGCCAAAAGGCAGGTTTTGACAACAAAATTTCATAGTGTAGACTACAGCTAATTTTTCCTCCACCGGATTCATAGATTCCAAGGCTGGAAGAAACCCGTGTGATCAGACTGACATCTATGGCACAGGCTATAGAACTCCCCTCCCACCCACCCCCCCAAAAAATCCTTAGTAAACATCCAATCTTGATCTAAAAAATTTTCAGTGATGGAAAATCCACCCCTGGTAAATTGTTTCAGTAGTTATTTATCCTTACAGATAATGTCTCTGAAAATTAGACAGAACTTGCCTCTCCCACTGACTTTAACTGGAGTCGTGGATGTTGAGCACCACTAAAAATCAGGAGCTTTTGAGTTTCCTTATCCTCTAATCATAACTCCGGTCATCTGAAGAAGTGGGCTGTGTCCACGAAAGCTCATGATACCATCTACATGTTTTGTTAGTCCCTAAAGTGCTACCAAACCATTTACAAAAATCAGAGCTGTGATACATCATAAAACGGTAAGATCATACAAGAGATTCCTATCTGATTTCCCGTTGAAGTTTGTTGGTCTCTGCATGGAAAGGTATGTATCCTTTTGCAAGGGTTAGTGATAGTAAATCAGAAGACAAAATTAGACTCCAAACTTACTTGTAATTAATTATCTCTTCAGCACAATTTTGTCTCCTGTAGACTGAAAAAAAATCAATTATTAAATTTGTCCATGGTCACTTTGAATCCATAACTTCATTCTAATACATGAGTATTTGAATAATCCATTTAGTCACTGTTGTTACATATTAATTCACTATTTTGTCAGACCTTAGGCAGCTACCACATTAGAGACATTTTAAACACTGTTTTCATTAATGATTATTCTGTGTCATCCTGCAGTGTATGTAAATGAAGGTTAGTATGAATTTGTCAGAATTATCTTAACTATTCCATTTGTCAGGCATAGCGGGTTCTTATCTGGCTCATTGTTTTGAGAAAGCCTTTCTACACTTGTCTCTTTAATTTCATTTTGCATGGAAGTCTAGTGGCTTCTGCACTAAGGCCTGAATTTCCTACATAGGGTTTTCTTTAGTTTCAAACTGGTATCTGCTTATAAAACTGCATTTTAAGACATGGGAGTGTATCACATTATATGCCATTATATCTGACCTATATCTCAGTATGATGCTACTGAGACGCTGTAAGTGCATAAAACAATTTGTTATGACCATTTTTTAAAAAAGTATAAATGCATTGGTCAGCTTTATGGACACATTTTCTTTCTTGACAGTTTGTGCAAAAAGCAGAGTTAATTATAAGGGTGTCCAGCTCTGAGGGCTGCTTTACTCTGGCTTATATGGCTACAAGATAGAAAAATATTACTTATGACAGAATGGCTGATGCTTGCATCTACATCAAAATGCTGAAAGGTGTTATACAATAAAACACAAGATCATGTTTAAAAGCAGCTGACTTGAACTGAACATAGAAAACATTACATAACAATATTCAGTCTGTGGAGCTTGAACTGCATGTGGCTCTTCAATCTAATCCCTGAAAAGAGCAAGAAGCTGTACTGAAGTGATAATTTTTTCATTTGCAAACCCCTTAAAAATTCGCAAATGGAGGTGCAAACATCTTTGTAAATTGTAGACATGGTCTGCAGACTGCTGGTTATAAAGCACTATTCTATGGTAAGAACAACCTTTCATGGACCCCTTACACCAGGAGTGGGCAAGACCACCTCCATGGGCCAGATCCAGCCTGCCAAGCCAGTTGATCCAGCCCTGAGCTTCCCTGCTGCTCTCTTGCCCCCAGGCCAATTAAGACCTGGGGACAGGGGAGCATGTGAAGTCCCTTCCTGTGGCCACGGGCGCACGGCCACCGGAACCACCAGCTGTTCAAAACATTTGGCAGCTCTCTCTAGGTGCCTCGGGGTGAGAGGAAAAGACTTCACATGCTCCTCCACCCCCAAGCCAATCAGGGTCTGTGGGTGAGGCAGCATGGGAAGTCTTCTGGCCCCGCCCCTTTTGCCCAAGGCCCCGCTGCCTGTGAACACTTCAGAAATTTGTGACGTGTCCCCCTTTCAAAAATTATTGCCCATCCTTGCCTCAGACATAGTGTGCAATCCTCTTAAATTACAGGCTGAAAACTACTAAATTAAAGCATTGCATTGTATCCTCTTATGAGGCAGGTAGATAACTGTGGGTGATAATGACATTGATAGGTTGGATTTCTTGCAACTGGATGCCAGAATTCAAATACCCCAGCTTTTCTTTCATACTTTTACACCTTTACAACTCTATTAACTTAAATGAAGTTGCTTTTCTTTACACTAATGTTAAGGGTACATCCATACAGCAGTTGGGAGGCATCAAAGAGGCACACACACTAGCTTTGATGGAGTAAGTACAGTAAAACTAGAAGTGTAGCCAAAGAGGTGTTAATGGTGTAAGGAGCT
Source organism: Pelodiscus sinensis (assembly GCF_049634645.1). Taxonomy (NCBI): domain Eukaryota; kingdom Metazoa; phylum Chordata; order Testudines; family Trionychidae; genus Pelodiscus; species Pelodiscus sinensis. The sequence continues at coordinate 173,259,426 of NC_134711.1, forward strand.
AGCCATATAAGTCAATACCTGATTCCCATGCAGAATAGCTGGCTACTCCTTCTGCTTGTCTGTTGCCACACTGCTGGTTTTAGTGCACTAGCTAGATCAAAGCTAGCATCTATGACCACTGGAACTGGCAATTCCATCTTCCAGTTGCAGGGTAGATGTACTCTCAATGAGCCGAACTAATCCCCTCTCTGTATTCTTCAATGGAAAGCAGGAGATAGCAAAAAGAAGACTATAGAAAACCAGAGGTAAGCAACAAAATCTGTAAGAAGAGCAGTGTCTGTGTACGTAACCTCCCACAGCTTGTTCAGTTCTTGTCCTGTCTGATGAGACAACCAGTAAAAGTGGTGATTTGTGATGGCAATCAGTGGCTGCCTAGAATGTTTTAGTCATCACCAACCTGGACAAGCTCCACTCAATCAAGCCATAGTGACAGAGTCTATATTTGATTATCATTCCCATAAGCTAGCCTGTCCCTACTGAAACTGTACCTTCAAACTGCAGGATAGCTGTGCAGGATAATTTTAACAAAAGCTACTTTGTGACTCCACTTAGCTTGACATAATGGATTTATAGCTGTTATTAGTGGAATTAACAAGACAAAACCTCACTTTTCTATGTGTGTGTGTTAAGACAATCAAAGCGTTGAGTTAATACTAATGGATTAGTTCAAAGAGAAGCTTTATGGATTGGGTCAAAACCAAAGTGCCTCTAGTGTACTGTTCCATTAAGGGACTCTTTCCCTAACCCTAGAACATCATGTATAAAGATAATTACTGGCAAAAAAAACACCACAGATTTTCTTTCTTCAATACTACTTGCTTTCTGGCTAATCTCAAAATTATATGGACTCCAAAGAAATGACTTCACTGTAGAGCAGCTACTTAAGGTGTTGAAGGTAATGCTTCTGCATTTCAAAAATAAAGCTAAACATACCTTTTTGATTTACCTGTAGTGGGAGGTTTCCAAAATCCCTTTAGCTATGCTAAAAACAACCCACCAACTATAGCCCTCCCAGATATGTGTTAGTGATAATACAGGTCTATGCTAGTTGTGCTACAAACACAAGGGGATCCATTGTTTCACTTGGAGGCATAACACAAATACACAATACATATAATAAATGTAATGCTCTTATAACAGGGCATTTCCCCTTCTCCTGTCGTCTTCTGTGCACATTGTTCACAAGGAGATTGCTTGTAAACATCAAGTGTGGTCTATTTACAGCATTTCTCCATCACCTCCAGAATTGTTCAGCATCTTAACTACCATAACATATAATTCCTCAGCCCCTTTTACAAAGGAGAGGATAAGCAAGAGATTTCTCTTGCCAACAGCTTTCTTGGCTTTGGCTTTGCCTCTGGCTCTGCCTTTTCTTGCCTTCCCTTTGCCTCCTTCCCAGTTCATTCTTGTATTGTTATTTTCCAGTCCCTAAGATAATGGGCAAATTAGCACTTTAACTCTCTCTCCAGGCCATACTAGTATGTCACTTAGGCACAACTTTGCCTGTCAGATTGACTCTAAGACAATTTAATTGGTGATAAAGTGATCAGAGTGCTGATGTAGCTGAGATCAGAATCACACTCTGCAATTAGGCTCCAACTTATAAGAGGCAGAAGAGGCAAAGTGTGGTTAGGTGTGATGGTTTTTTTTGTTTTGTTTTGTTTTTTAAGGATCAGGCCTGGAAAGGCAGAACTGTACTTTTGTAAAGGTATTGTCTTTTTTTGGTCAGATGGGACACTACTTAGATTTACAGGAAAACAATTAAATGAAGCAGATATATAAGGGGGAAAGTGAAAACAAAAAAGGAATACAGGTTGACCTCTAAAATCCAGAACTCTCTGGTCCGGCAGGACCAGGGATATTGCTGGACCAGAGAGCCCCGGCTGGCCAGATATAGAAGCGTAGCCCAGGTGGAAATGGCCGTGGGGAGTTCAAGTGCGGTGAGCAGCACAGCTCCAGATAGGGCTGACTGTGGGGAGCACACCCCCAGACATAGTGGAGTCAATAGGATCAGCGCCTGGCCACGCAGCCTGGGCCAGTGTTGTGGGGGATGTAGCCGGGGCTGGAGGCAGTGGGATGGCCCCTGTCTGGGGCTAGTGCAGTTGGGGAGGGGGAGCCCTAGATGCAACAGGGCTGGCAGTATGGAGCAGAACCCTATAGCCAGGAAGGGAACCTTGACTTCCCCTTGTCCAGTAAATTCTGTGGTTTGGGACCACTCAGGTCACAAGGGTGCCGGACAAGGAAGGTTCAACCTATACAATTATTAGAAATTGGCACCAACATGACTTGAAAAATGTCTCTCTATTTTATAACTTCAGTAAAGTAAGATTTTTCCTCCTAATGCCAATTCATCCATATCAAAATAATTATTAACATCTGGATTTTGTCTTTTCACAAGAGAATGCTTGTGCATCCAGACATTTGTTGCTTTAATAATCCTTAGTTTACTGAATATAAAATAGCCTTCTGCTTTAATGTTGCAAAATTCAGATTTTTGCTCTGGCAATCTGTTGATAATGTGCTTAAGTTCATTTGGCTAAACTGTAAAGCAAATGTTTCCTCTTTCTCTTAACAAGGGTTGCTTGGATTATTTGTAATTTGATGGTCAGCCACAGAACTTTAAAAACATGGTATGTTTAAAAAGTAAGTATGTTATTATTTCCCTTCTGACTGGGACATATTTTTGTATGCGTGTAGGGTATTTTTTATTAAGAGTGCATTGGAGTGGAGGGGAGTTACAAAAGCACAAATAGTAGAGAAGTATCTAACTTCCACTGACACTCAAAGAGGGTTGGGCACAACTCTTTGATAATCCTCAAAACAAGTTTCCTTCTTGATTTAAAGGGCAGCTTTTGTCTAGAATTCAAGGTATCAACAAGAATATAGCAATGCAATAAAACCTGCACATCAAAATCACCTCCAAAGTCCTCTTCTGATTTCACCCATCTCTTAGCCCCCTACTATCCAAGGAGAAAAAATGGGCCAACCAATTGTGTGCTGAAAGTTAACCAGAGCTGGGTTCCAGAAGAGGTAAGGTCTCAGGCAGAAGTGATGAGGCTAGCAGCAGGCAGCCCTCAGCACTACCTGGACTACACCACATAGGGTTCCAGAAGTAATTTTTTATTTTCATTGAAACAAGCAAGGTGAAAATTTGGTTAGACAAAATAACCATCTTGGCTTTGGGGTTTTACTATATTTCTATGGATCTTTTCCCTTTTTACCATGATTCATGATATATATATTAAAAAAAAGACTTTTCCCCAGAATTGCCAAGACAACTTTTCAGCCCTGCTAATTGGATAGAGCTGGATGATTGACACTACTGCTTCTGCTGTGTCACTTTTCTCTTTCTGAGGGATCCAGCCCCTATGCAGGAAAATCTCTTTAACACATTGGCAGAACATAGGTTCTGCTTACATTCATCTTTCCTGATATTTTCCTTCTGCTTCCCTGCTCTTTCTATTGCTGTGACATTTTAATACACTTCCAAAGAAAGAGAAACTTCCAAAAGTCAAGCAGGCTACAAGTATACTGAATGCAAACAAAAGAGGGAGAGCTCTAAAAGTTACTCTTCTCCATAGCACTATGACAAGAATTAAAAAGTGCATTTAAAGTGATTATAATGGCTCTTATCTAAAGTCCCAATCCAGCTAACTCTTATGCCCATGCATAACTTTACTTAAAATATTGTAGCAGTAGTAAAAAGGAAGCATAAGTGTTTGCAGGAGCAGGGCCTAAACATTTCCTTTTGATTTCACATCAACCAGCAGACCCTGGGTCTACGTCTACACTGGCATGATTTTCCGAAAATGCTTTTAACGGAAAACTTTTCTGTTAAAAGCATTTTTGGAAAAGTGCGTCGAGATTGGCAGGATGCTTTTCCGCAAAAGCGCTTTTTGCGGAAAAGCGTCCGTGGCCAATCTAGACGCGGTTTTCCGCAAAAAAGCCCCAATCGCCATTTTCGCGATCGGGGCTTTTTTGCGGAAAATAGTACTGTGCTGTCTACAGTGGCCCTTTTGCGCAAAAGTCTTTCAGAAAAAGACTTTTTCCCGAACGGGAGCAGCATAGTATTTCCGGAAAAGCACTGACGATCTTACATGAGATCGTCAGTGCTTTTCCGGAAATTCAAGCGGCCAGTGTAGATAGCTGGCAAGTTTTTCTGCAAAAGCAGTTGATTTTATGGAAAAACTTGCCAGTCTAGACACATCCTGGGAGTAAATCTGTCTTCTTTAAACCAACAATAGAACACCATTTGTCATCACCTATAGCCCCTCCAACTTAAACCCCTCCTCACATTATCAATACCCTACAACCTATACTGGAACAGCATACTACACTCCAAGAGGCTCTGGGGACAGACCCATAGTCTCCTATACACAACCACCTAACCGCAGGAAGATTCTTACCAACAACCACAGGACATACCACATTAATACCAACTGTGGAACTTTCCCTTGCAACAAACCCCGTTGCCAACTTTGTCCACATATTTACTCTGGTGACACCATCACTGGACCTAACCATGACAGTTATATGATCAAGAACGCATATTCCTGTTCACCCAGAAATATAATTTATGCCATCATGTGCCAACAGTGTCCTTCTGCTATGTATATTGGACAGATGTCTCAGACACTTCGACAAAGAGTTAATACCCACAAATCAGACATCAGACATCTTCACAAGGAAAAACCAGTTGTTTTTCATTTCAGCCTACCTGGACATAGTCTTAACGACCTTCCTACATGCATCTTACTTCAAAAAGACTTTAACATCAGATTACAGAGGGAAACTTCAGAACTTTCTTTCATGCTTAAATTTGACACTTTACGAATGGGCTTTAACAAAGATGCTAATTACCTTAACCATTACAAAGATAGCTTCCCACTTATCACCCCTGATTAGCCATTCATTGACTCAAATAGCTATTCTGTCCCTCCCTTCCTCCCCCTCCCCCTACCTTCTGTAATAAATCCGATTTGTCAGTTTAATAAAAATGTGTTCACTTTTTTCATTGTATTCCTTTGGTGTATATGGTCATGCCAATTCTCTTCCAGAATATGATCTGAGGAAGTGGGTCTGGTCCTTGAAAGCTCATCACCTATTAAACCATTTTGTTAGTCTTTAAAATGCTACATCGTTTTTCCTTTTGTTTTAGCAAAATCAGACTAACACGGCTACCTCTCTATTACTGTCACCTTTGATGACATCCCAAAAGTGCATTGTCATTCTGCAAAGTACTCAAATACTTTTTCATTTTATTTTAAAAAGATAGCTTGTGCAAGCAGCGCGTGCTATAGTTATAAATAAATTTCAGCTTCCATTCCAAGATAGGATTGAGAAAGTTATAAGCAACTGAAGACTATTTTCTTAGACTGAAACTTTCCATGCAAAGTTTTAGCCAAACGGAGTCAGTCATTTCTGACAGTATTTTCCCCACATTTGCTCCGACTAGAAATTTTGAACTCATATAATTTAAAAACTGCTAGAGTGTTAAAACATGGTTTCATTTCTACCTGGGATTCCAATCTAAATTGTTTTAGTTATGAGGACTTAAAATGAACTGACTTCATACATGTTCAGTTGAATTTCTTTCTTCTTTCTCTGTGACACTGCATTTGCTAAATTTAAATATTCAGAACTTAAAGTTACTGATTTGTTTTCAAATATAAATCAGAGGATTTTTTTCAGTGTGAGATTTACTAACCTATGTATAATATAAAGTTTCAAAACAACAAATGGTAGCACTTTATAGATCTTGTTTTGTTAGTCTATAAAGTGCTATCAGACCATTTGTTGTTTTTTAAGTTTATCCTGTACAGACTAACTCAGCTACCCCCTGAAGCTTCTATATATAGGATATATATAATAATTTTAAAATGTTCAGAAATGTATAGGGTTGCATAGCTCATACATTTAACCTATGAGTATTCTACAAATTATGTCTGTATAATTTCTGTGCCTCACGAGTGTGAAAAATTCACACATTTGAGCAACATAAGTTACACCTACCTAAGCACCAGTGTAGACAATGCTATGTTGGCAAGAGAGCTTCTCCTATCAACAAAGATATCACTTCTCATGGAAGCAGGAGTTATTAAGCTGACTGACACAGTTTTTTCCGGCCACTTTACAGCGTCTTCAGCAGAAGCTCTACAGCAGCTCAGTTATATGAGTGCAATTGTAAATTATATAGATATAGCCTACATTAGAACAAGAAGTGGTTAACAACAGACTTCAAAGGTAGCAACATAAAAAGTGCCTAGCCTTCCCCAGAGCCTGCAATCTGGAAGAAAGGATCCCCATTTGATATTTTAGGATAAATATATAAACACTAACCAATTAGCCCGTCATAAGATGGGATTTTCAGGTCTCTCCTCCACGTTGGTCTTCTCTCCTGAGCCTCTGGTCTTTCACTCCGTCTCTCTCTCTCCCCTCCTACTGCCTCCCCCCTCTCTCTCTCTCTCTCAGCTCTCCTCCACTTTCCGCCTCTCTCTCTATTTCTCTCTCTTCTCCTCCCCCTCCTGCCTTTCACTTGGTGGACTGTGGAGCCCAAACGGCCAGTTGGGCTTCACGTGCTGCATGGGGAGCATGGAGCCCAAACAGTCACTTGTGCCACTTGCTCCCATGCGGCTGAGCAGCACAGAAGTCAGCCAAGTGCCACAGTGGGAGGCGAAGGGGGGCAGGGTGGTGATGTTCACGGCCAGGGGGCAGGGCTCAGAGCCACTTTAATGCCGCAATGCACTGCCCCGCCCTCCTTCGCCTCCCGACATGGCACTCAGCTGACTTCTGCATTGCTCAGCCAGGCCACTGCGTGGCAGCAAGCAGTGCAAGCAGCCATTTGGGCTCCCCCATGGCGGCCCAGCTGAGCGGCACAGAATTCAGCCGAGTGACACAACGGGAGGCGAAGGGGGGCGGGGCAGGCAGTGATGTTCACAGTCGGGCCCCTCCCCCTGGCTGTGTATATCACCACCCGTCCCCCTTTGCCGAGCGCCACGGCGGGAGGCAAAAGACGTGACTCAGGCTAGAGTGCCGCCAAGAGGAAACAGCCATCATTTCAGCATTACAGACTCTCAGACATTGGGCTACTACTTTTATAAACATGAAGGGGCAGTATTGTAGAATTTGAGCAAAGAAGGAAAGACTTTTTTGGTTGTTTTGTTGATTTTTATTATACAAAAGTAATACAGATAAGAGAGTCTCAATCCAATACAGATAAGAGAGTCTGACTAGAAAGCATGAAGAATCTGCAAAGTTGACTGCATTGTTGACCTTGTCTTCATGACAGAAGAAAAGGGTTGTGCTCTTAAGTTCATTAAGATTTCACCCTAAGGGTATGTCTACACTACCCCCCTAGTTCGAACTGGGGGGGGGGGGTAATGTAGTCATACGGAGTTGCAAATGAAGCCCGGGATTTGAATTTCCCGGGCTTCATTTGCATAAAGCCGGCCGGCGCCATTTTTAAATGCCAGCTAGTTGGGACTGCGTGCCGCGCGGCTACACGTGGCACGAACTAGCTAGTTCAGATTGGGCTTCCTAATCTGAACTAGCTGTACACCTCGTTCCACGTGTAGCTGCGTGGCATGCAGTCCGAACTAGCCGGCATTTAAAAATGACGCCGGCCGGCTTTATGCCGGCTTTATAATATCTCTATGCACAATTGCCTTGCACCATTGCTCCCTAAGCATTGGTTATGCACCTCCCCTTAAAATTAGAGCCATTCAGAACCATTTAGATCTTTCTGACAATCAGATTATTTTTAATGCTCTTGCTTGCTCTGTTGGGCCTATTGCATCCTATGCCACACAGTGTCTGGCTGTTCTTATAGCTGCCCAGAAAAGTATTTAATACAATTCCAGGTTCCAGCTCCAATCAGTTTTGGTGTGATACAGAGGAAACATTCCCTAACAATTGCTGAGTATTGTAATAAATGCCACCCCGAGGGAAAAATCAATATACAAAGCTTAGCCTTGTGATCAAAAATGCAAAGTACAACTCTGGGAAAGGTTACATAAAATCATAAATACAAAAGTCTGCTTTAAAAATCTCTATGTATCTACCATCCTATTTGCATAACAATTGTTCTTTAAAAAGCTTCCATTAGTAATCAGTATTTTGTTGCATTTGTTCATTGTGATGTCTACACAAACACGACCATGTTCTGCCCTTTTGCGTGGATCCAGTGCAGGATTCTCACAATTTCCCAGACATTCACTCTGAAGAACAATTTTCCCCCCAGTCTTCCTACTTAGATGAAAACAACCTATGCTTTATGAGATCTGTGAGTAGGTTTCTTTCTGCCCATGATCGTCATACCACAAAATCCCCCACTCCACCCTATAGCCTAGGGATGTCTATGAGATGCAATTGAGCAAAGACTTGAGATCACCGGTCTCCTATTTTGCAGTGCACACAGGACTAACCACATCCCTCGTAAATCCATTGGAGTTATCTCATCAGCTATAATGATATTAGATGTTTGCCTGAAATCCCCAGCTGCTGGACACAAGTGATTACATGAAAGTCTTAGTCTTGGTTTTGGCTTTAAGTATAGTAGCCCTCATGACTGCAGAGAATAGCTTGAAGATGTGATCCAAGTATACCCTGGAAGATCAAGAAAGAAAGAGAACCCCCAAATCATTATATTTAAATATAGTTTTTAAGTATAATTTTTAAGATGCTCTTTTGCAGTTTTAGGCCTGACTCCTGATTTTTTAATGTTTGGGGTGGGTAATGCTCCATCAGGAATTATTTTCATTGCTAAATTTACTGCATTCAGGGTGAATTGCAGCCTGGGGTGGAAGTTTGGTTCTAGGGTCTTCACATCCCTTACACACTTGTGTTGGGTGTGACAATAAGACTTTTGAGGAAGACCTCATTTCTGACTGGACAAAAAGGTGAATATTTCCAGAATATGTAGATAAGGAAAAATGATATCTGTCCAGATGTGGTACAAGAAATTCAGAACTGGAAAGGACAAAACTCTAGTTTCTGAAGATATTTTTTTTCAAAAACTGTTCAGAGATCTTTGCAAACATTCCACAGCATGCCATTTTTTAAAAATCTATGTTGGGTGATTGAGGTGGAGGAAAAGCAAGGCAATTCCAAGCAGTTAACAGATGTGGAGTTTTAAAGAAGCAAATATTTTAAACGCTGGCCGGAGGAAAATAAAGCAATAGTAGTCTTTTTTGGAGTAGATATCAACAATGTCCAGTCCTTCAGTTAGTCACTAAGGGTATGTCTACACTACAAAGTTAATTCAAACTAACAGCCATTAGTTTGAATTAACTTTAATAGGGGCTACACATACAAACTGCTAGCTTGAATTTAAATCGAACTAGGGGAGCGATAATACGAACTAGGTAAACCTCATTCTATGAGGAGTAACGCCTAGTTCAAATTAAGTAGTTCGAATTAAGGGCTGTGTAGCCACTTAATTTGAACTAGTTGGAGGCTAGCCCTTCCCAGCTTGCCCTGGTGGCCACTCTGGGCCAAACCAGGGAAACTTTTCTGCTCCCCTCCCAGCCCTGGAGACCTTAAAGGGGCACGGTCTGGCTACAGTGCCTGTGCCAGGTGCAAGCCTGCCAGCACCCAGTCAGCAGACCCTGCACTTGGCATAGCATGAGCCAGCCACCCGCTGCCACCCAGCCCTCCGCCTCTTCCCAGGACCAGGCGGGCGGCTCACAAGAGCCTGCCTGGGACTGCAAGAGGCGGGCGCTCGCCTGGTCTAGTGAGGAGATCATGGACCTCCTTGAAATTTCGGGGGAGGCCTCCAACATCCACGATCTCTGCACTAAGCACAGGAAAGCGGCTGTCTAGGGCAGGATAGAAGCCAGCCTGGCCACCAAAGGCCACATGCAAACCCAGGAGCAGGTTTGCAAGAAAATCAAGTTGGTCCAGTAAGACCCCCGACCATGAGCCCTGAGCTTAGAACATAAGAACGGCCATACTGGATCAGACCAAAGGTCCATCTAGCCCAGTAGCCTGTCTGCTGACAGCGGCCAACCCTAGGGAGGGGATGGACCAAATACAATGACCAAGCGATTTGTCTCGTGCCATCCATCTCCAGCCTTCCACAAATAGAGGCCAGGGACACCATTCCTATGCCCTGGCTAATAGCACTCCATGGACCCAACCTCCATGAATGTATCTAACTTCTCTTTAAACTCTGTTATAGTTCTAGCCTTCACAGCCTCCTGTGGCAAGGAGTTCCCCAGGTTGACTATGCGCTGCGTGAAGAACTTTCTTTTATTAGTTTGAAGCCTGCTACCCATTCATTTCATTTGGTGTCCTCTAGTCCTTCTATTATGGGAACTAATGAAGAAATTTTCTTTATTCACCCTTTCCACACCACTCATGATTTTATAGACCTCTATCATATCCCACCTCAGTCCCCTCTTTTCTAAGATGAAAAGTCCCAGTCTCCTTAGCCTCTCTTCATATGGGACCTGTTCCAAATCCCTAATCATTGTAGTTGCCCTTTTCTGAACCCTTTCCAAGGCCAAAATATCTTTGAGGTGAGGAGACCACATCTGTACATACTACTGAAGATATGGCGAATCATAGTTTTATAGTTCCCCTACTCCTTCTTCTCCTGGCTTCCCCCTTCCAGCTCTCTCCTCCCTGGTTTCCCCCTCCCCTCTTCCACCCTCTCTCTTCCCCTCTCCCACCTCCGTTTCCCAGTTGCCCCAGAGGTTAATCCTCCCCCAGTTTTGTTAAAGAAAGAGATTTTCTATTTTTGAACACGTGTCCTTTATTTTTTACATCAGGAAGGGGGGCTAGGGAGGGGTAAGTGGAAGGAGGTGAGGGAGAAATGGGGCATGAGCCCCCGATGGGGAGGACTGGGGTGGGTGTGTGGGCTCCTCGAGATGGAAGCTCTCCTGCAGGGTATCCTGGATCCTGACAGCCCTCCGATTGACACCCCCTTCCCCCGGATGGCAGCCTGCGGCAAGTGCAGCCGGGCTGATGGCCGAGTGCTGTGATGTGCCGAGTGCAGGCACCCAGGGGACTCCAAGACAGGACTGCTTTTTTGTGCCTCACCAAGTTAGACAAGCAAGCGGGGAACCCTGAGAACTGTCTGTCCGGGGTGGGGGTCAGGTCCCTTTAAGCACAGCCCTCGGCTAGCCTGAGGCAGCAGCTCCACACTCCTGCTGGCACTGGTTCTGGCCAGCCTTAACTTCAGTTCAGGGTTCACTCAATGTGGACATGCTATTTTGAATTAGCAAAACACTAATTTGAATTAGTTTTTAGTTCTAGATACACTAATTCGAATTAGCTTATTTTGAATTAACTAATTCGAATTAAGTTAGTTCGAATTAGTGCTGTAGGGTAGACATACCCTAGATGAAAATACAGTGGATGTTCATATAATTCATTTGGCTCTGATGTCATTTCATTACAGCTTACTAATTTATGATATCTGACTATTTGGCTCAGGGTCTTATTTCTATTGGGTTGTGAATACTTTGGAAAATATGACAAATTTTGAACTAATTTCCCCAAAACACGTTTTACAAAAATCAAAATAAGTTTTTAAAATGAAGGCTTCTGAATTTGCTATATCAGCCTCAGTAGTGTAAGCACCAACTTCCTTTGAGGAGTAACAACTTTCCATAGAACTGTTATGTTACACATACTACACATTGTTTGAAAAAGATAATGCACTCTTTAAAATATGCTCAACTGGCTTTTCTGCATTTTTATTTTAGAGGAGCTAAAGCAAATAAAAAGAAGGGTGAGAGAAAGAAGAGAGCAAAGTTAGCAGGTGCTTGGATTTCTCATGAATTAAGGAAATTTAGAGATGCTGGCTATTAGCTTTTAGACAGACTTGCAGGTAACTCATTTTTGAGCTAATTGCAATAATAAAAAAGGGTAACAATTTGACCAAATTTGCAAGAGAGGGGAAACTTCTATGTTCATTTTTATGGTTAGGTCTAGTCCAGCAGGCCTGCTCTACAATCTTACACAGTAAAAACCTGGTGAATATTTGATAGGTTCTTGTACTGAGAGAAATAATTGAAAAACACTGCTCAAGAGATGGAAAAGTTACTGAGATCAAGCAAGGAGTTGAATCCAAACTGTGCCAATTTTTCAGGATGTTCAGTTTCAGCCAGTTATTAGCATCCAGCAAGGAACAGGGAATGGTAAGAGGGGGAGGAAGAGAGATATCTGATCCAGAATTCTGTTACCACCTGATCTCCATTGAACTAAAACTTTATTACTATAATCCCAGAGCCAAAAAAACTTAGGTCATTATTTCTCATTCTAAGTAGCTTTTCTATCCTCTATCCCAAGAATGATCTTTTGCACATCGATTGCTGGAAGGACCAGGCTATATTTTTACTATACTTAAACATACTCTATGTATTTTATGTTTCTTTTGTGTGTGTCATACCAGCCATGTTAGAGACTGGACGCATGATATATCTGGGTGCATGCTAAGTACCTGCCCCCTTTTTCTTTTAAATTATTGTTCTGTATATTTTCCCATGACACTAATATCAAATTATTTTAGGATACTCAGTGATGTTTCAGTTGATCAGTTTTTTAACAAAAAATCCAAAAAGCTTGAAAATACATATACTAATTGGAGAAGAAAACAATAATGGAAAAGTTATCTTTCATAGACCTTCTCTACACTAAGGGGTGTGTCTACACAGCACCCTAAACTCAAAATATCTTACCTAGACTACATGGAACAGTTGAAAGAGAAACTTGACAGGAATTTGCATGTCTTCTTCCAATCACACTTTCAAAAGCAGAGCTTTTGAAAGTGAAAGTGGTTTAGACACAGCTTTTTCAGCGAACCTCATTGAGGTTTACGTGGCTTTTCAACAAAAGGAGGGGGTCACTGAAAAAGCCACATCTAAACTACTTTCTCTTTTGAAAGCTCTGCTTTCGAAAGTGCAATTGGAAGAAGATAGGCAAATTCCCGCAGAATTTGCATATCCTCTTTCAACTGTTCCGCGTAATCTAGATAAGCCCTTATTTTGAAATTTGGTGCATCTACACAGCATTAAATTTCAAAATAATGTGCTATTTTGAGTCATCCCTTATTCCTCATGCAACGAAGTTTACCTGGATGGCAAAATAGCGCGCCTGTTATTTCGAAAAATATTTCAAAATAATGGGCAGCTTGTGTAGACTCTGGGTAGCTATTTTGGGATACCTCTGGTATCCCAAAATAGCTGTGCAGTGTAGACGGACCCCAGGTTACTTAGGTAAAACGTATGCCTTTCACCTGTGTGAATAATCGATGCTCCTGTACAACATAAATTATACTAACCTATGTTCCAGGGCAAACAGCACTATGTCAATGGGGGCGTTTATGTATTGATATATGTATTGACTCTCGTGGCACCAGGAGTTAGGCTGATAGGAGAGCTCTCTTCCTTCATCTTAGAGGTCTCCTCATCACAAGCTTTATAGTGCCACAGATGCATCAGAGCAGTTGTGCTGCTGTAAGTGCTGTAGTATAGATGTAGCCTTAGTTACCAAGTGACAAATTGGAATATAAATGACACACCTATGTTCAATTTATATCAACTCTCTTAGAAGGTAACTTTAAGGGGGCTTACTCGCCCATACAGACTTTATAGAAAATCCTCCTGGACAAGAATTATTCCATTTCTAGGTCTCCATTTTTTAAAAAGTAACAGCAGGGAGGAATTGGTCTCTGGAAGGTAGCCGGGGGTCTAAAATGTTAACCTGTTCTAAAGGCCAAACACTGGAACCATTGAGGTTAGAGCATGTAGGGACAAAGTGAGAAGGGCTAAAAGTCAGGTAGAGTTGGACCTTGCAAAGGGAATTAAAACCAATAGTAAACGGTTTTATAGTCATATACATAGGAAAAAAAACAAAAAAAGAAGAAGTAGGACCGCTAATTACTAAGGATGGAGTGGAGGTTAAGGATAATCTAGGAATGGCCCAATATCAAAACAAATACTTTGCTTCAGTCTTTAATGAGGCTAATGAAGAGCTTAGGGATAATGGTAACATAACAAATGGGACTTAAGAATGTGGAGGTAGATATCATCATATCCGAGGCAGAAGCCAAACTTGAACAGCTTAATGGGAGTAAATCGGGGGGACCAGATAATCTTCATCCAAGAATATTAAAGGAACTGGCACATGAACTTGCAAGTCCATTAGCAAAAATTGTTAATAAATCTCTAAACTCAGGGGTTGTACCATTGGACTGGAGAATTGCTAATATAGTTCCTATTTTTAAGAAAGGGGAAAAAAGTGACCTGGGTAACTATAGGCCTGTTAGTTTGACATCTGTAGTATGCAGGATCTTGGAAAAAATTTTGAAGGAGAAAGTAGTTAGAGACATTGAGGATAATGGCAATTGGGACCAATTACAACATGGTTTTACAAAAGGTAAATAGTGCCAAACCAACCTGATCTCCTTTTTTGAGAAAGTAACAGATTTTTTAGATAAAGGAAATGCAGTGGATCTAATCTACCTCGACTTTAGTAAGGCATTTGATACAGTACCACATGGGGAATTATTGGTTAAATTGGAAAAGATAGGGATTAATATGAAAGTTGAGAGGTGAATAAGCCACTGGTTAAAGGGTAGACTACAGCGGGTAATATTGAAAGGTGAACTGTCAGGATGGAGGAAGGTACTAGCGGAGTTCCTCAGGGATCAGTTTTGGGGCCAATTTTATTTAATCTTTTTATTGCTGACCTTGGCACCAAAAGTGGAAGTGTCCTGATAAAATTTTTTGCGGATGACACAAAGTTGGGAGCTATTGCCAATTCAGAAAAGGATCAGGATATCATACAGGAAGATCTGGATGATCTTGTAAATTGGAAGGGTTGGAAGTGGGTTAAATTTAATAGTGAGAAGTGTAAGGTTATGCATTTAGGGATTAATAACAAGAATTTTAGTTATAAGCTGGGGACACATCAGTTGGAAGTAACGGAGAAGGAGAAGGACCTCGGAGTCCTGGTTGATTATAGGATGACTATGAGCCGCCTTTGTGACATGGCCATGAAAAAGGCTAATATGGTCTTTGGATGTATTAGGCGAGGTATTTCCAGTAGGAATAAGGAGGTGTTAGTGGCATTATACAAGGCATTGGTGAGACCCCATTTGGAATACTGTGTGCAGTTCTGGTCTCCCATGTTTAAGAAGGATGAATTCAAACTGGAACAGGTACAAAGAAGGGCCACTAGGATGATCCGAGGAATGGAAAACCTGTCTTATGAAAGGAGACTCAAGGAGCTTGGCTTGTTCACCTTAACTAAAAGAAGGCTGAGGGGGGACATGATTGCACTCTTTACATATATTAGGGGGATAAATACCGGGGAGGGAGAGGAATTATTTAAGCTTAATACCAATGTGGACACAAGAACAAATGGATATAAGCTGGCTAGTAGGAAGTTTAGATTTGAGATTAGACGAAGGTTTCTAACCATTAGAGGAGTGAAGTTCTGGAACGGCCTTCCAAGGGAAGTAGTGGGGGCAAAAGATCTATCTGGTTTCAAGATTAAACTAGATGGGTTTATGAAGGGGATGGTTTGATGAGATAACATGATCTTGGTAACTAATTGTCCATTCATTATCAGTGGGAATAGGTCAATGGAGGGATGATAGGAGTTACTATAGAGAACTTTCTGGGTGTCTGGCTGATGAGTCTTGCCCACATGCTCAGGGTTTAGCTGATCGCCATATTTGGGGTCGGAAAGGAATTTTCCTCCAGGGTAGATTGGCAGAGGCCCTGGAGGTTTTTCAGCTTCCTCTGTAGCATGGGGTACAGATCACAGCTGGAGGATTCTCTGCATCATGGGGTCTTCAAAGTATTTGAAGGCTTCAATATCTGAGATATAGGTGAGAGGATTATTCTGGGAGGGGTGGGTGAGATTCTGTGGCCTGCACTGTGCAGGGGGTCAGACTAGATGTTCATAATGGTCCCTTCTGACCTTAAAGTCTATGAGTCTATGAACCTGACAAACAAAGTAGATCTCAGTGGTGAGGGACAAATCTTGTTCAAGGTAATACCCAGCTGGATTATCTACTGGGTACAAAGTAGCAGGATTTCTGGCAGCAACATGGCAGCCAGGGGCTGGGACAAGACAAGCTGAGAAATGAGGGCCCATTTAAACGAGGCTTTTCCCCAGCTAGAGAGAAACCAGGAAGGAGGCAGGCTCTGCAGAATCTCTCCTGAAAGTTCTCAGCCCAGTGAACTTACCATGTTTAGTTTTGCTTTTTTAATGGCTTTGAGGCAAAACACTGAGGAGGATTTGAACCAATTTCTCTGGATGTATTCTGGGGCTACCTTTTTGACAAGATGAACTTAAGTATTTGTCAGAGTGAGGTTATAATATATATGTGAAAAAATGGAGGAAAGTCCAAACTGATTGGATCTATTTTGTTGAATTCAAGGAAGTAGTTCTGACAAAACAAACAGCTGTTCATTAACTTAGCAGAAAAATTAGAAATGGAAAAAAAATCTTAGATTTTTTTAGTCCAGTGCTCCACCCCTGCCAAGGAGGATTGCTCTCTGGTGTAAATTCTCCACTCCTTTGTCCAGACGATATTGTACGTAACACAAATAATGGCATTTCCATTACTTCCCTAGGGAGAAGTTTCCATCACATCTTATAGATCTCACCAATAGGAAATATTACAGACTGTTCTTTCATTCAGTTTAATCCCATTATGAATGTGTGCCCTATTGAACCACTCTAAACATATACCCTCTTCTGTTGGAGCTTCCAGTTTCCAAATACTTGTGGACAGTTACAACGGCACTTGCTATCCTCACATAATCATCATTTGGCCAAGTTATTGTTCGTTTTATTTTTTTCATTAGTCACTCTCTCCAATCATTTTTATTGCTTTTTTCTGAACTGATGTCAATGTGTTGATGTTCCCTTGTTGGAGTCTAGTCAGATTGTACAGCACACGTTTCTATTTTCTTTCCCACTGTGTGTGTCTGTCTCATTTTGCCTTAATGGAAAGAGGATCAGACTTCAATGACAACTACCTCTCCAGATCATCTGAATTTAACTTGTTCATTTTCACTAAAAACAACAGTTATGAAGCTCTTTAATACCATTCTACAACCTCTAAAGCTGAGGTTTCCCTTTCAAAAGACTTTGTACATCTTAAGGGGATAAAATATATTGTTACAATGAAAACTATATTTAATATTTGGCATTTCAAATGTTTTTGCCTATTTAATGTTGTAACAGCAAACAATGGTCTTGCTAATACTTTATTTCTTGCTGGGATTGTCTATTACTCAAGATCCATAAACCTGGAAATTCTGGATAGCCCATCATCTCAGGCACTGGCACTACTACAGCAAGACTGTCTGGCTATTTAGAAGCTCTCCTCAGGCCCTATGCTACCAACACACACAGCTATCTTCAAGAAACCACTGACTTCCTGAGGAAACGAAAATCCATTGGTGATTGTCTAGAGAATACCATCCAAGGCACTATAGATGTAGAAGCTCTCTACACCAACATTCCACACAAAGGGTGTCTAGACTACCTAGTTTTGTCGACAAAAGTCCACTTTTGTCGACAAAACTATACCAGCGTCTACACTACCGCTGAGTTCTGTCGACATAACGTCGACAGAACTCAGCAGTTTTGTCGACGCTGGTATACCTCATTTTACGAGGCATAACACCTTCTGTCGACAGAACTCTGTCGACAGAAGGTGTTATTGCCTGTAACACTGCGTCCAGACTACAGAGTTCTGTCGACAAAGCAGCTTGCTTTGTCGACAGAACTCAATGTGTCTGGACGCTCTTTGTCGACGGAAGTTTTGTCGACAGTATCTGTCGACAAAACTTCCGTCGACAAAACGCGGTAGTCTAGACGTACCCAAAGACAGACTACAAATTGTCAGGAACTATATCCCTGATGATGTCATGGCACAGCTGGTTCCTGAGATTTATAACTTTGTTCTCATCCACAACTGTTTCAGATTTTGCAATGATTTATGCTGTCAAGTCAGCAGCATTGCTACGTATACTCACAGTATACCAAGATGTTATGGCTGACTTGGAACAATGCTTCCTCAGCTCTTGCCCTCAAGTGCCCCTCCTCTATTTGTGCTACACTGATATTTTCATATGGACCCACAGGAAGGTAATCCTTTGTTTGAAATCCCAGCGGAATTCTTCATTTCCACCTCACTGACGATCTCAGACTGCACTAGTCCACACAAGAGATCTAGACACTACAGCACAAATAAGTGATGGTCACATAAACACCGCCCTCTATCAAAAAACTACTGATGCTGTTCTTATTTACATGACTCTATCACACATGATACACACATCAGATGATCCACTGTCGACATCCAAGACCTAAGATACAATTGCATTTGCTCCAATTTAGACAGAGACAAATACGTACAGAATCTCTATCAAGCATTCTTAAAACTACAATATCCATCTAGGGAAGTCAAGAAACAGATTGACAGAACCAGTTGGATACCCAGAAGTCACCTACTACTAGACAAACCCAACAAAGAAAAAGCAACAGAACTTCACTGGACATTAACTTCAGCCCCCAGCTAAAACCTCTCCAACACATTACAGACCTACAGCCTATCCTAGCTGATGATCCCTTGCTCTCACAGAACTTAGGAGGCAGGCTAGTCCTCACTTACAGAAAGCCTGCCAACATGAAAAGCATACTCATCAGCAACCACACATCTCACAACAGAAGCACTAACCCAGGAATCATTTCTCAACATTGACTTCCACCTGCCTTTGTGTTGCCCAAACACCCAGTTTTGTGAGATCCCTTTGTAAGTCTTTGCAGTCAGCTTTCGACTTACTACAAAATTACTCAAAATAGTTATCTGCAAATTTTGCCACCTCACCATTTACCCCCTTTTCAAGAGCATTTAAAAGTTTAACAGTACTGGTCCAAATGTAAATCCCAGCAGCACAACACTCATTGCTACTCATCCCCACCACTATCTTTTAAATAACTTGCAATGTTTTCATGAAAAAAACAAATGGTCTGGTAGCACTTTATAGACTAACAAAACATGTAGATGGTATCATGAGCTTTCATGGGCACAGCCTACTTCTTCAGATGACCAGAGTTATGAGTTTCATGATCATCTAATGATCCCTTAATTACTTGAATGACCACTCCTTTGTTATTCCTAATCACATGCCTCCCTGCTTTTATAACTAACTCCGTTCCCCAAAGGCAAAGCTGCAAGCCTCTCAAACTCTATTGCAGTGAAGAGCTGCCTTTGGAGCCAGGGCATACAGCTTTAAGCAGACCTCAAGTATGAAATCCAGGGGTTCAAACTCAGGAGGGGAGGCTCCTGCCTCCCTCCAACCTCTCATCAATGGTGCCCATGCCCTTGACACACAGGGGATGTCTAGACTGACATAGTCAATGAAGCGGGGATTTAAATATCCCCCGCTTCATTAGAATAAAAATGGCCACCGCGTTGTGCCAGCTCAGCTGTTTTTGGCATGAAGCGGCAGTCAAGACGGGGATCAGTCAGTAAAGGCTTTCCTTGCCGACTGATCCCCGTCTTGACTGCCACATTGTGCCGACAAACAGCTGAGCCAGCACAACGCGGCAGCCATTTTTATTCTAATGAAGCGGGGGATATTTAAATCGACGCTTCATTTACTATGTCAGTCTAGACATCCCCTGTGTGTCAAGGGCATGGGCACCATTGATGAGAGGTTGGAGGGAGGCAGGAGCATGTAGTCTAGACATACACACTTGAAAGTTGCCATCCTCAAGCAAAAAGTCTTCAAAAACAAGCTGCAATGTGAAACTGCTGAGCTGGAGTTCACATGCAAATTTGACATCATGAGAAGGGTTCTGAATAGGTCCTGGGAATGTCTGTCTGTCTCTGTCTGTCTCTCATCACAGTAAGTAATTTTCCACTTTATGTAGTCTCATCTTCTTATCCACATCCACTCTGACTGAATTAGCTCTGATGTAACACTCCCATCTTGGTATCCCTACTATCTGTTTCTTTTTCTTTCATTTCATGCATCTGATGAAGTGAGTTGCAAAATTCCTGTGCAGTTTAGGCTTACCCTTAATCATTACTTAGAATGGCTATATTGAGTAGAAAAATAGCTCATTTAGTCTTTCTTCATAAATTAATCCTTCTACTTGTGCTCAAGACGGAATTGGACCTTCATATATAGATAATAAATTTGTCTCTTCTGTGTCTGAACTGTATCTTGCACTGGACTGATTCTTGGGCAGAGACTTTCTCCTCGTTTCTACAGTGTATATTGTTGATACTTAATGTAGAGCCTAAACCTGTAATCAGACCTGCATTACTGGACCCATTACCGGTAACTCCACAGAGAGACTTATTGACTTCAAGGATGCAGCCATATGGACCTAATTGCAGAATTAGAGCCTTAATGTGTACATTTTTAGGGCAGTGGCCTTGTCTTTTATTTGTCTGTAAAGTGTTATGCATTGTATGAACAACAGTAAAGTCTTTCAAATCCCAGGTGAGAACTATTAATCACAGCACTTTTTTTATTCATATGGAAATTCTGAGACACTTTCTGAGAATGCTAACTTCAATAACATTGTATGGGGGTTGTACCAGGAGTGAAACAATTTAGAATTTTGGCTCTCTCTGCTGATTTTGGTCTAGAATAAATCAACTTTAGTGTTTGAGTTTTTACAATAGAACAGTTGTTCAGATATTGGCAAACTCACGGTCATAAATATTACAAACTGCAAAGAAATACTAGTGACACATAAGTAGTTTTTTACAGCTGTCTGTTTCAAAAGCCGCATCACTGACAAAGCTGCTAAGGATATGTTGAGAGAATAAGTGAAAAAACAGTTCTTTGTCTCATAATGTCTGACAAGGTACTTGGCTAAGCAGGGAGGAAAGATGGATCCATTTCAATAATTATTGTTGTTTGTCACTTTTACAGACCCCCAAGCAGATGAAAGTCCCGTTTTGTTAAAATACATAAGAAGAAACCACTATGCTCCAATTAAAGACCTGACTCGGTCAGTGGGGGCATGTCTACACTGCAGGGCTAAAGTCAAATTAAGCCCCACAATTTCAGCTACATCAATTGTGTAGCTGAAGTCAAAATAGCTAAATTTGGCTTTTGGTGCTGTCTACACAGCATGAAGTCAAAGGAAGACTACTCTTCCTCCGACTTCCTTTACTCCTCATGAAATAAGGGTTACCATGAGCTGGAGTAAGAAATCCTCTAGCTTGACATTATTTTAATATAAAGGCTTGTAGTATAGATGTGCACTATGTTATTTTGGAATAATGTGAGTTATTCTGAAATAACACTGTTGTGTAGACGTACCCTCAGTGAAATAAACAGCAGGTAAAAACTAGGGGACTAGCAATGCATAGGCAAATGAGTGTGCACAATTTGATTATTATGAATAATTTAAATTCAACATTTACCAATAAAATCTTCTAGAATATAACCCCCTGGACTTTCTTAGCTTTTGCCTCTACCCCTTTCTTTATCCATGGAAAAAGTAATGGTGGCCCCTCTACCTAATTTTATGCATGAGAAGGAATGTCTACACAATAGCTGTTATAGCACCAGAACTACAGAGATGTAACTATGCCACAGTGAGGCTGTAGCATAGGTGCTTCCTTTTGCAATAGAAAGCTTTCCTGTATGCCCCTCCCCTCCCCCCTGTTCTTCCCCCTCCCATTGATGCAGGTAATCCAACTCTCCAAAAGTCGATTGCTGGTTATGTTGAAAGGAGTATTCCAATCTAACTAAGGTGTTCACAGTACAAAATTTTTCACATCCTTCAGAGATGTCACAAGGTTAACCTAAGTTTTAGATGGAGACCAGACCTTAGTATGTTTTGTTTCTCTCATCTCTAGGTATTGTCCTCAGCTGGCATGTGTACATGTTATGTGATCCTGACAGAGAAGCACCTGAAAAACTAGTCTTTATCGCTGCCCCTAGTCAGCTGACTTAAAGTGCAACTGCCATCCCAAGACATTTCACAAAGTGCTTTAGCCCACCTGATGCTCCATGCAAGAGGCCTATTGATCAGATATACATCCCCTAATATGCGTTAGTGTGTGGTTAGAACATACTTGTCTGTTGGGTGGGGAGAGTGATCTTTGGATCTGAAAGTTGGTGAATTTGCTAGCTTGTTGATCACTTATGAATGAAAAAAATTAGTCAGTTTATTTTACGTTACTGTAGAAAGAAATAAGGTTTTAATTTCAATCTCATTCTCTCTAGGCCACAATGAAAAGAGATTCTTACCTGATTTCTAAAGTTTTTAAAATTGCTTCTCATCTATTTGAGGTTTTTGGTTTTAGCATTAGGCTGAGATCACAATTACAATCACAAATCAGCTCCTTACAACTCACCTCATCCTTCAAATACACAGGCACAGCTCCCAGGCAAGTCAATGGGAGTAACACTTGCACGTCCAAGGAGAGATCTGGGCCTTTTGGTCTTAACAGTAAGGAAGACGTTATAAATTATTTTAAATCAATAATAACTAAGACATTTCATTTCCCTAATGTGAGCCATTCTATTTGTTCTGTGCCAACCACTTATTTTTTCAATAAACATTTCTAAATAAAGCCACATCTGGTGGCTGATTAGTTGAGTTATATGAAAGATAACTGACTTGGAGTTAGGTAGCAGAGACAAAAATGCCTTTAGGAATTCAATGATATGTATGCTTTTTTATGTGAAGTGCAATTTAGTTTTAAATTTGTGGTACTTGCAACAAACACTTAAATTTTCAAAGACAACTTTGTTTAGCAAGAGTTTGAAAACTGGGCTAATCTATTTCTCCCCATATTTCCAAAAATTACATCCTTTCTTGCTCGTATTACCTGGACTCAGTGACCTTTGGATGAACCTTCCCAAGCAACTAATGACCTGGTACTGCACAAAAATAACAGTTCATTGTGCACACAGCTCAGCAGTCAGTTGCCCAAGTGCCTGAATGAATCTTTTGTAGATGTAATTACAGATATTGCATTTAATTTGTCTGCAACTGTTGTTACCTAGGAAAATGTGGTATTGTGCTTCATTCTAATAGAAATCATTAATTTTATCATTCTCTATTCATAGCTAACTTAAAGCTATAAAAATAATCTTGTGTTTACATTTGATTCTGATCCCACAGCATTCTGACTTCCTTGGTGACCAGGATTTACACTGCTGTTACTGTGAGCAAAATCAGGCCCTATTTATCCTTCTTGATTTTTAAAACCATGAGAGACAGCTTTACACAAAAATAAATCTTTGGATAAGCCAATATTTTAGCAGCCCAGAATATTATTTTGGTACATAACACTTTTTGCCTCTCCCTTGTACATCTTGCACCTTTCTGCATATTAGACTCCGACCATATTGCATGAAATTCTGCACTTAGATGCTAACAAAGTATTTTATGTGTTAATACCCTGCTCTTAGACTGTCTAGTATGCTCATGATCACTTTCTCTCCAGAGCCAAGGCAATAGCAGCTCATTGTCTTAGAGACTCTGTAGTCTCACACATTGATGACAAATCATGAAGCAGATATTAAACTAACCACATTGTAGCTTCTTCTTGCTTTGCTGATGACTTCTAGGAGGTGGAAATGGTTTCTATTGGAAACATAGAACTGATTGCATTTCCGAAGATCCATTCAAAGTAGTACAAGTGACTCTTATTTTCCTAAAATAGATATAACGTATGCCTTGTAAATCTAGTTACATTTGAAACATTGGTTTCATCTGACATGATTGCACTGGAAATGCCATGTAAATAGCCACTTCCTTGATACTGCAGCACAATTAAATGAGACACAAATTTCCACTACCCTATACCAGAAACCTACCGACCCCTACACTTACCTTCATGCCTCTAGCTTCCATTCCAGACACATTTCTCTATCTATTGTATACAGCCAAGCCCTACGATACAACTGGATTTGCTCCATTCCCACAGACAGAGACAAACACCTACAGGATCTATATAGAGCATTCTTAAAACCTAAATACTCATCTGAACAAGTGAAAAAACAGATTGACAGAGCCAAACGCATTATCAACAAACTACAATCTATCCTGGAAAATGATCCCTCACTCTCAGAGGCCTTGGGGGAAAGGCCAGTTCTCACTGACAGACAACCCCCTAACCTCAAACAAATTAATTCCAGTAACCACTCAACTCACTTCCATCATAATCATCCAGGAACCCATCCCTGCAATCAGCCCTGGTGCCAACTCTGCCCACACATCTACATGAGCGATTTCATCACTAGGCCCAACCAGATCAGCCACCAAATCAGAGGCTCATTTAACTGCACATCCACTAATGTGATCTATGCCATCAAAGCCAGCAACGCCCCACTGCCATGTATATTGGCCAAACTCTATGGGAAAGAATTAATGGATACAAATCAGATATCCAGAAAGGCAATAAACAAAATCCTGTTAGAGAACACTTTAATCTGCCTGATCAATAATGGATCTCCAAGTCACCATTTTGTTTCAGGCCAATTCCACATGCCAAATACACAAAGAAGGGTTGGAACTTAACTTCATTCACAAGTTTAATTCTTATACAAATAGTATGAACCAGGATATCCGCTGGCTCACACACCATCTTCCACATCCTAATGACTTAACCAACCAAACAAACATTGGATGTGCCAATTGTTCTTATCAGCCTCTTGTAACTGTTTGAACTATCTACTCACTGTCTCTCTTTTCCCCCCTCCTTTTTTCTCTTTTTCCTTCTCTCTCCCTCTCTGTTCCCTTATTTATTCTTGGATCTGGACTTCTAATACTCCTGTCATCTGAAGAAGTGGGTTGTGTCCACGAAAGCTCATAATAGCATCTACATGTTTTGTTAGTCTGTAGGTGCTACTAGACTATATGTTGGTTTTTAAGCTTTTCTTGTTACAGACTAACTCGATTTCTCCTTTGAAGCTTTTGAACATGTAAATATTGTTTATACTGCTGCCTTCATCCATGTAGTGTCCCATATGATTGAGCTTTTTGTGCCTAAAGTTACATTGATTTGTCTCTGAATTCGATCCTGTTTTACTTTTTTTTAATAGATCATTCAATGTGTATGAAAGGTCCTAGACTGAAAGACCTAGAAATCAGAATCCAAAGAAGCTATAGCATGGGTAATAACTGGATGAGCTTCCCCTACCAACCTGCCTCTGCAATGACCTGTAAACATAGTACTTTCAGGTGAGACGGTAGTTTGCATTCTTAATTTTGACTCCTGATTTCTATTTCTGACTGTGCAATTGACAAGTGATGCATCTGATGACAACAACAGAGAATCACATATAAAGAATTACTTTCTTCTAACAATGAAAAAAGAAATGGGGAAAACCTACTTTGTGTGTGCCTCTGTCTTCTGTCTTACTACAATATACACTGTAGTAACCCTGTCGTAACCCTGGCTGGGCCCTGCAGATTCAGTGTGGGACTGCCTTGCCCCATCACACTGTGTAACTTTAATATATGAAAATATTAAGAATCTCATTTACTTAAAAGACCACAACACTCTGGCTTTGCAGCAAAGGAGCACAGGGAGATAGTGGCAGCAAGTGACTCTAAACAGAGCCCACCTAAGAAATGTGCATCCATGACCTTTCCATTGGTGCTCTGTAAGGGTGTGTCTACATAGCGACACTATTTCAGTATAACATCCATTATCCCTAAATAGCGTTCTGTACTGTCTACAGAAGAAGCCCATTATTTCTAAATACATTTGAAATAACGTGTTCTTATTCCGGCGTCCTGTAAACCTCATTGCATGAAGATTAAGGAAGACTCCGGAATAGCACTTTATTTCAAAATTAAGTGCTGTGTAGATAGCACCAAATTTTGAAATAAGCTATTTTGAAATAAGCTACACAATTTGCATAGCTCAAATTGTGTAGCTTATTTCAAGATACACATTATTGTACCTTTAGTAATCAAAGTACAAGGCCTGAAAGCATTGACAATAAAGCAAGCACATCATTGTTTAACTCTGTGAAAGACTGGAAGAGTGAGGGGTAAATGGAGTGACTGGAAAGATCCAACAGAGGGAGACGGATTTGAAAAAAACAGGTAGCATCCTCAGGTATCTACATACTTCCCCTAAAACTATGTGGAGATTTGTACTGCTTCTAATGCACGGCCTACTGCTAAATAATGTTGGAACAGCTTTTAGCTTGTTTAGTAAATTTGATCTGATTAAGTCCCTTTATTCAGATTCACCTCCCTCTCCTGCTTTTCTTTCTTCTAAGGAATTGTTGAGGGTTATGGCTATCCATAGTTGGTACAACATGAGATAAAAAAGAATAGCCCTTAAGCCCTAAGACAATGGAGAGTAATAAAGAATTGTGGGAGAGTAATGTAAATAATGCAAATCAACCTGGGTTTATGGAAAATTGATCCTTTTAAACTAACCTGATTTTTTTTTTGAGATTATGAATTTGGTTGATAAAGATAATAGTTTTTCTGTAATACACTTAGACTTCTGAAAGGCATTTTACTTGGTTCCATCTGACTTTTATTTAAAAAACTAGAGCAATACAAAATTAACATAGCACCGTATTAAATGAATTAAAAATTGCTTAATTAATGGTTGTAGAGCAATAGCAGCAAGTGACTCTAGATAGAGCCCAACTAAGAAATGTGCATCCATGAACTTGCCATTGGTTCTCTGTTAGGGTACGTTTACACAGCGGTGCTATTTCAGGATAACATCCATTATCCCAAAATAGTGTTCTGTGCTGTCTACACAAGAAGCCTATTGTTTTGAAATACATTTGAAATAATGGGCTTCTTATTCCACCTTCCTGTAAATCTTGTTGCAACTATAAATGTGGACTTATCTTCAAATGGGTCTTTTTCCTTGGGGGTCCTCCAGGGATCAGTTCTTATCTTTATGCAATGTAATTTTTTTAATCAAACACCTTGAAGAAAAAAATGTATACCTCTAGAACAAAAAAAAATGTAGCCATATTTACAAGACAGTGATTCTGAAAAAGATTTAGGATTGTGATGGTTACTCAACTAACTATGAGCACTCAGTTTGACATTGTGTCCAAAAGAGCTAATGCCAGCCTGGGATGCATAAATAGGGGCATGTAGTATAAGATTACAGAGGTTATTTTACCTCAGGATTTGGCACCACTGCTAGAATATGGTACCCAGTCCTAATTCCCACCATTCAAGAAGGTTGTTGATTAACTAAAGAAGATTAAGAGAAGTGCCATAAAAATGGTGAAAGGATTGGAAAACCTATCATATCATAATAGACACACATATCTCAGTGTTTTAGTTTAACAACGAGAAGGTGAAAGGGTGATTTGATTGTAGTCAATAAGTATCTTCATGGGGAATAAATATTAAATAATGAGCATTTTCATATAGTAGAGATAGGTATAACACACAGGTTTGACTGGAAGTTGAAAGTGGACCAGATGGAAATAAGGTATATTTTTGTTTAACTGTGAGAGTAATTAATCATTGGAACAATTTATCAAACAATTAATGCAGATTCTCTATCACTGGCAATATGTAAAGCAAGGTTAGATGTCTTTCAAAAAGATCTTCTCTAGAGAGTATTTTGGGGAAGTTCTATGGCCTGTGTTGTACACGTAGCCAGGTTATATTATCACAGTGATCCCTTCTGGCATTAGAATCTATGCAACAGAGACAGGCAAAAAGAGTAGAGTACATGGAGGAGCCACAATAGGAATTAATTTAGGGTACGTCTACACTGTGTGGTTATTTTGGGATACTGGAAGTATCCCAAAATAACTACCCCACATCTTAACAAGCTGCCCATTATTTTGAAATATTTTTTTAAATAATGTGTGCACTGTTTTTGCATCCCTGTAACCCTTGTTCCATGAGGGTTAAGGGATATCTTGGAATATTCCGTTATTTTGAAATCTGGTGCTGTGTAGAGACACCAAATTTCAAAATAAGCTATTTCAAAATAGAATCAAAATAAGATACATGATTTGTGTAGCACAAATTGTATATCTTATTTCGAATTTAGGGTGCTGTGTAGACGCACCATTAGACAGAAAGCACCTATAGTTTACCCGTGGTGACAGACCCAGACCAGCCATCTGCTGCCCACTAATGGAGGGAAGACATGCTGGTGTTTGGGTGAACAGCTTTCTCTTCCCCAAGTAAAAAAAGGCCAAGCCTACGTGCAGCATAATCAGGCAGGTACCTGGGGTCAATTGGAACTTCCTAAAAACTACAGGCTAATTAGACACCTGCAGCCAGTTAAGGCCTGTGGTGCTGCTTTAAAAGGTCTCCCCACACCGTAGCAAGGAAGGGGGAAGGAAAAGAGCAAAGAGGAGGAAGGAGGAAATGAGGTGCAAAAGAGCTGTAAGGGTATGAGCTGAGAACTGATGAGCAGGCACCAAAGGAAAGGTGTTGGGAGGGATCATTTGGGGAAGTGGCCCAGGGAGAAGCTACCAGATAGATAGTGGCACTAACACAGCCAGTTGCCACTGTCTTAGTATCCCTGGACTAGAACCTGGAGTAGTGGGTAGGCCTGGGTTCTCCCCAAACCTTCTCACAACATTACAAAGATCTGCTTCCGAGAAGGGAGATCAGGACTCCCAGAGGGGATTTTACCCCAAACGTATGAACTAGCCTATGATGAGTATGGCTCAATAGGCTGTGGCTTCTGCCTCTAGTATAGAGAAAGAGGCCATGTGGAGGGCCACAGCGAGCCTTTGAGGCTAACACTATCTGCCGGTAGCATGATATCCATGAGGAACAGCTACACTGCCCACACAATTTCTGGATGCTAACTAGAGTTCTGTCCATTACCTTGGATTCTGTCAACTCTCATTAGGACTTGTCCTGCTTCTGAGATTGTGTATACTTCCTTTTACAATGACTGGGTAAGAAATACAGAAAGCTTTAGGTCTTATTTTAGCTATCAGAAACATGACAGATAGAAATTCTACAGGTTTCTGAATGGCTGCCTGGAGGATTTTGCTGTAAGGTATTTGAAAAGGCTCAAGTTATTTAGGGTATGTCTACACAGCAAAGTTATTTCAAAATAACAGCTGTTATTTCGAAATAACTTTACCAGCGTCTACACAGCCAAACTGCTATTTCAAAATTAAATTGAAATAGCGGAGGGCTTATTTTGAAATTGGTAAACCTCATTCCACAAGGAATAGCGCCAATTTCGAAATTGCTATTTCAAAATAAGCGCTGTGTAGATGCTTATTTCAAAATAGGAGGCCTTCAGCCCTTCCCAGGATGCCCTGGTGGCCACTCTGGGCACAACCAAGAAAACTCCTCTCCTTCCCCTCCTCCCCGGAGCCCTTAAAAGGATAGACTCTGGCCTGCCAGCCAAGAGCCAACAGTCTCTGCACCTAACCTAGTGGCCCCAGCATGAGCCAGACAGCCAGTGCCTGCCAGCCAGCCCTCCACCACTCCCCAGGATCAGTCTGCCAGGTCCTAGAAGCCTGCCAGGGGCCGAGAAAGGCGGGCGCCTTCCTGGTCCAGTGCGGAGATCAGGGACCTAATTCAGGTTTGGAGGGATGCCTCCAACATCCATGATCTCCGCACTAAACGGAGGAACACAACCGTCTACAGGTGGATGGTTGCCAGCCTGGCCACCAAAGACTACAAGCGAACCCAGGAGCAGGTTCACATGAAAATAAAGGCAGGCGTATGTCAGGGCCACAGGAGCAGCTTCCAACCAGGGGCAGACCCAGACCCCTGCCCCTATTTTTATACCATGGACTGCATTCTACAAGCAGGGAAACCTTAGAACTGGCTTTCTGGAGGGAGGCGGGGTGACCCTTTAAGCACAGGTCTCAGATACCTTGTGTGGCTGCTGCCTGAGGCTAACTCCTCACCTGATGCCCTGCCAGAACCGGTTCCGGCCAGCCTTAAATGCGATTCAGTGTCCTATCAGTGTGGACACGCTATTTCAAAATAGTGCTATTTTGAAATGCATTTTGTGTCTAGATGCGTTATTTCGAAATAAGCTATTTCAAAATAACTATTTCAAAATAAGATACTTCGAAATAACGCTGTTGTGTAGACATACCCTTAGTGACCCATCAAGTTTGCTCTATACTGACTATAATAGCAAGCCTTGTGCTCAGGCTAACAATGCATTGTAATTTAATATCAGTAGTTTTATCATGCTATACATTTTCAGGGAGGAAAAACATTGTAGATTGACTACTGCATAAGACTTCAGAATATTAAGATGTTGCAACTTAATAAGGACTTGGATTTTCCTTGCAAATCACAGTACACACTGAACTTTATTTTTACAAGTGGTGATTATAAACAAAGAATAGTAAATCGAATAGAATGGTCAGATTTGTGATGGCTGTCCTTTCTGACAAGGTATACCCATAACTGTATTACCCAAAACTCACAAGATTATAACACAGCAAGAGACTCAGAGGCCTTGTTTGTGAATTTGATCTTTATTAATCTGACTGAGTTTCCATAAAATCAGGCTAAACTCAGTAATTATTTTTCTAAAGCCATGGTCCAATCAAATAACTTTCTGGTTAGGAAGACTCTGGTTAGGAAGCCAGTTTCTAGACTGTTCATTCCAGTCTACTTTGTATACATTGTTTAGTTAATGGACTGTAAATTACACATGGATAAGTAAAGTTGTTGTTTGACTGAAGTAGCAATCCAGTTTTTGCTTATGTGCCACATGACTCTCAGACAATTATCTTCAAGGACATGATCCACCAGTGGATACTCTTGGCTAAGATTTCCAAACATGGAGGGACTTGGGGAGGTGAGATTCTCAAAATTGCTCAGTGATGGCTTGACATTTAGTCCTATTGAGTTCAATGAACATTTTACCATTGACTTCTATGGGATTAGAGTTAAACCACTGAGTACAGGCAGTCCCTGGGTTACGTACAAGATAGGGACTATAGGTTTGTTCCTAAGTTGAATCTGTATGTAAGTCTGAACTGGCATCAGCCGCTGCTGAAACTGATCAGTTTCAACCGCGGCTGAATCTGGACGCCAGTTCTGACTTACATACAGATTCAACTTAAGAAACCCAGGCGTCCCCAAGTCAGCTGCTGCTGAAACTGATCAGCGGCTGATTCCAGGAAGCCTGGGGCAGAGCAACTCTGCCTCGGGCTTTCTGGAGTCAGCCGCTGGTCAGTTTCAGCAGCGGCTGACTTGGGGACACCCGGGGAAGAGCAGCTGGGGTGCTGCTGGGTTGATCCAGTAGTGTGGCTCCTCGGCGCTACTGGAGCAACCCAGCAGCACCCCAGCTGCTCTGCCCCAGGCGTCCTGATTCAGCCACTGCTGAAATTGACCAGCAGCAGCTGAATCAGGGCACCTGGGGCAGAGCAGCTGGGGTGCTGCCGGGTTGGTCCGGAGCAGCGCTGCGGGACCAACCCGGCAGCCCCCAGCTGCTCTACCCCAGGGGTAGGCAAGAAAAGACTGGTCTGCTGGGGGGGGCACTAGCTCCACCCCCCCCCCCCCAGCAGACCAGGGAGACGGAGGTGGCGGGACCGCCCAAGTCCTCCACGGCTTTGCTCCGTCTCCCTGGTCTGCTGACCTGGGAGACGCAGAGCAAAGCCGCAGAGCACGCGGGCAGCGCGACAGTCCAGGCGCGCCGCGGCTGTCCCACTGCTGGCGTGCTCCGAAGCTTTGCTCCCCGTCTCCCTGGTCTGCTGGTCAGACCAGGAAGATGGGGAGCAAATCCGCGGAACACGCCCACAGCGGGACAGCCCGGGCGCACTTGAGCTGTCCCCCTGTGGGCGTGCTCCGCGGCTTTGCTCCCCATCTCCCTGGTCTGCAGGAAGACAGGGAGCAAAGCCTTGGAGCACGCCCGCAGCAGAACAGCCCAGGCGCGCTTGAGCTGTCCCACTATGGGCGTGCTCCGCGGCTTTGCTCCCCGTCTCCCTGGTCTGCAGGGAGACGGGGAGAAAAGCCTTGGAGCACACCTGCAGCAGGACAGCCCAGGCGTGCCGCGGCTGTCCCACTGTGGGCGTGCTCCAAGGCTTTGCTCCCCATCTCCCTGGTCTGCTGGTTGGGAGACGGGGAGCAAAGCCACGGAACACACCCGCAGGGGGACAGTTCAAGTGCGCCCGGGCTGTCCCGCTGCGGGCGTGCTCCAAGGCTTTGCTCCCTGTCTCCCTGCAGACCAGGGAGACGGGGAGCAGCTTTTCTCGCCCCGGAGGACGGGGGCAGCGGACCGCGGTGCATCTGGGCGTCCCGCTGCTCTCGTCCTCCGGAGCGAGAAAAGCCCCGTTCATAACTGCGGATCCGACGTAAGTCAGATCCGCGTAACTCGGGGACTGCCTGTACTTTAGGCACCCAGGATAGGCTCCTAAAAACTATATTTAGAAACATAAACTAACCCTCCCACAACATCACAAAAGTGGCCATATTTGCAAAAATTCCACACACCAAGAAGCAGTCATAGACTTCAGTGAGCTTTGGATCAGGCCTATATAGAGAACGCTTGGTTCTGAAACTGTCAGTCAAGTGCCTTTCCTGAGTACAAAGGAACCCTTTTGTGACATGAGTTAGAGATGGGCCATTATAAATACTGCATTCCAAACACCACATTCACTGTGGTTCTGACAGCTCGGTGACTACACAGTTGGTTTGACTATCACAGCAGCTGTTGAAAAGCCGTAAGTACCTTGATCTTAAACGGATGGAGCTACTTTGGAATTCATTGAAGCACTGTGTCTGTTGGGAGGTAAAGCCTTGTAAGAAAAACAAAGTAGTGGTTACAAATAAATATATTACCAGAACCCTATTGATGAAAGACTGTAACTGGGATATTGACCCTTTTTTTTTTTTAAAGGAAATTGTCCCCTAGTTGTTGCTCTTAATACCATTGGCCTATGGAATGAGAATGTATGCTCTGC
Source organism: Pelodiscus sinensis (assembly GCF_049634645.1). NCBI lineage: Eukaryota > Metazoa > Chordata > Testudines > Trionychidae > Pelodiscus > Pelodiscus sinensis. The sequence goes on from NC_134711.1 coordinate 173,292,296, forward strand.
TGGATCGTAATAACTCTTTGGAATATACTAGCCCACAAACTAAGCACATTGTAAAACCATTGTTTTCACATTTTTCCAATAAAGCTATGACACTGTAAATCTGTTTTTGTTCTGCTTCTAATGACAGAAATGTGCTTTTGATTAAAAAATACTCCTCTGTCACAATATAGGATGCATAACAGTGCTGTAATTCATCCATTTCATTATCATGGGTTGCGTGACCCCTTGTCAGAACAATAAATTACAACTCACTGTTTAAAATATTTTTTGCGTATGAAATGCTTCATAAAATTCAAAGTGTGCTCAATTCTACCCTGTCACTGCAGTTGGTACAAGGGTAATCCAAAACATATGAGCAGTTAAATGGTAAAAAGTCTGGTGATGCACAGGTGCCTGAAGTATTTACATTTGATAGATTGCTTTTGACCTAGTGTAGTTCAACCTCAGTTATCAAAACTTCCTGAATACCCACGTGCCCTGATCAGATTAAACACTACATTGGTTTCCACATAGTGGCATGTAAGAAATCAGTATTCTTCTAAATGTAGCTCTGTTTTTAAATTGACTATATTTTAATTGCTCAAAGATAACAAACTATGTTGCACATAGCAATAAAGAAAAGAAAGCTACAAAAATATAGTATGCAACAAAATAAAAAGTAGCATTATTTTATAAAATATTATAATGAGGCCTCGTTAGTGGACCATTTTGATCTCATACAAAGTACAATAGTCACCGCTTAACAAGACAGCATTTTCCCACACTTGCTTTACCACACAGTGATGCCTGAGATGCCAAAATGTTTCCTTGTGGTTGGAATAATTGTGATATTATGTTAGATAATTTGAGGAACAGCTGAATTACTAATGGCAACCATAGTAACTGTAATGAAATATGACCTTAAATATCTTTATTACAAGTAGATTTTTAACTGTATCTCAAAATGTGACTTTATGTGCTTAGTTTCAAAGATGGGAAGAGAACGTTTCAGACCTTTCCACAGGGGAAAAAGTCAGACGATGCTTTGCAATAGTCACCTACCAGCTGAAATTTAAAGATTAAGAGTTAATACTATGGCAAGTAGCCTTAACGGCCCCAGCATGCTCTTGTGGCAAGCATCCAAACCAGTTTGAACAAGGATGAATCTGACTGAGAGAGAAGCAGCTTGAAAATCTTGCAGTCACAGGAGGATTTTTGCTGGTAAAAGGAACATAAATTAGTCTGTTCTGCCCCTGTAACTAAAGAGGAAAACCTATGTAGCTTAGCTTGTAATAAAGTCAATGATTTACATGAGACTAAATATGCAAAATAGTCTACTTTGTGGTTTTAAAAGTCCCTTTTAGCTGGTGCTTTATTCCAGCTGCTAAATATGTACCTTTAGTTTCAAGAAGACTGTTGGTCAATATCCCTGGGCAGAGGTTCTGAAATGAAGAAATACACATGCTTGAAGCCCAGTCGGAGAAATAAGCAGTCAGTACCCATAGAGTAGTATATTGGTCTAAGAGTGGAAACATGAAATTCCACCTCCCCCGTAGGAAAGGCAAAGAGAGGCCAAACACTTGTGGGGAACACTCAGAGATCAGAAAAGGGACTGGTGCAGCAAACCTCAGAAATGTGATGCTACACCATCTGGTATTGTCGATGCACAAACAGGTAACTATTAGAAAAGCACCTCTTTCTTTCCCTAGCTGAAAAGAACTGAAACTATCTCATCCCAAAGTGCATAAATCACATTTAGGAATACAGACAGAACCATAATACAAATATATTATAATACATTGTGTCCCAGCAATTATATCTGAAATTATCTCAATTCCTCCTTTGTGTGAAATGTATTCCTATGCTGATGTAAATCTGCATAGACTCATTAACTTTAGTGCAGCTATAACAATTCACGCTAATTGACAATCTTGTCCATTTTGAATTTTTCTTCAGAACATTCCAATCAGGAATTAAATCACTCTGGATGTGTCTTTTCACACTTGCTTCCTATCATGCATTGTATTGCAGAGGATGGAGGGAGGTTAGATATACATAGGCAATTTAAATGGAGGTTATGCATTCATCAATATGGAAAGAGAAAGCCATTTCCAGTCAGGCAAGGTCAATCATTTGGCAGTAGTGGCAGCTTTATGAAATAACATCTCTTTGGGTGGATCAAAAAAGTGCTTGTCAACATTGACAACCTCTCAGAGTCTCCAACAAAACCAAAATGTTAATGATGAGAATATTTTAGAATTGGGGCAATTGATCATTGGCCAGTTTTCAACCAGGGCTCTAGCCAAACAGATGTATCATAGAATCATGAAAGTGAACTCAAGAGGTGAACAAGTCCAAACCCCTGCACTGAGGCAGGATCAAATAAAACCTAAACATCTGTTTGTCCAACCTGTTCTTTAAAAACTCCACTGATGGGAATTCTACAACCTCCCTTGGAAACCTCAATTAACTACTCAGATAGTTAGAACTTGTTTCCAGATATCTAACATAAATCTCCCTTCATGCAGCACTCAAAATATCTTTCTGAACTCAGTATAATCTAATCCTAGAGGAAATGGAAGGAGAATTTATTAAGTGTCTATGGAGGCCTGAAAAAATCTTTGGATAAAATGAGAATCCTTTGCTACGATATCCCTTCAATATTTGCCATGGAATTGACCATTGGCTAAAGAACTATGGTCCAAAATCTAAACTCTTCTTTTTGTTAATGTTTCTAGCCCTTGTGGCTGTGAAAATAATTTTAAAAAAACATTTTAATTGCTATTTAAGTCCATATTTTGTACCTTAGGGCATGTCTACACTAGGAAATTATTTTTTGAAATAACTCCTGAAATAACAAAATCAAAAGAATGTGTTCCTACTATGGGGGAGCCTCAAAATTAGTCTGAGCCAGGCTCCATTATTGTGGATGTGCTACCTCAGCTTAGAGCCCCAGGAAGCACTGGGGAGTAATTACTTCAAATGGCTCTGGGGAATAGTTATTTTGAAAGAGCAAAAGTGGAGCATCCACACTATCACTATTTCAAAATAACTATTTCGAAATAAGCGTTATTCCCTAAGAAAAGCATGAGTACAAATTTTGAAATATCCAGCCCGTTATTTTGAAATAATGGGCTTGGTAGTGTGGACGCTCCACTTATTATTTTGAAATAAGAGAAGTTATTTCAAAATAACTCCCTTGTGTAGACCAGGGCTAAGTGGCCTGATTTTCAATAGTACTGGACACCAAGCCTTATGCATTAACATTAGTAGACGCTGTAAGTGCTTAGTGCTTTTGAAAATTAGGCCACTGGTTTGTGCCAAAAAATAGAGCTTAGATGCAAGTCTCCAACATCTTTCCATGATGAACTGTAACTCTGGGACTCCCAAATGGTGGCTTAGCAAGATGGAAGTTCATGGCACATCATGGGAGTTGGAGTTCAATCAGGAAGCGAGGCCCAGAAAAGTAAATGGGGGTCTGAGATCCTTGACGTATCATGCCTGTACTTCCAAATCTGATATTTTTTATTTTTGGTTTTCCAATGAAAATTTTCAGCTTTCAATTTGTTCTAGAAGGTTTAAATTCCCTGGATCTTTATGAAGGATATTTTCTGTCACTGACATTTGCTCTGGGGAAAAAAAAAAAACATTTGCTGACAAGTTCTGGTTTGCAGTAAAACTAAAAAGAATAGGATCAGTTTTGTATTCTCAAACATTGGCAATGATATGAACAGTGTCAGAAGCAAGTGCAGGAGCTGTCAGTTCAGGAGAGGTGTATCTGGGGTTGCAAGGATGAAATAGGGATGTTTAATGGGCAACATTTCAAATCTATCAGTTGCTAGCTGAAAGCAATGAGAAAGATGAAGATCCCCCTCATTGTTGAGAGACAGTACAATGATAGAAACATCAGCATTAGGGTTGCAAAGTGTCCAGGCTTTGAACAGACTATCTGGTCAAAAGGGAACCTTCCAGAGTTCAATCCGCACAATTAAATTGACTTTAACAGTTTGTTTGGGCACTGTAACCATCCTTTGCTACTGGGAAGAGAGTGGGAGGCAGGAAGAACAGCAGCACACATGTGAAGGAGTCATCTGATCAGCTGGAGAAGCCTGAATCAGAAGCTTTTATAATCTGCGCATCTGCAAGTATAGCTGCTTCCAGCTCCCATTGGCTACTGATTGCTGTTCCCAGCCAATGGGAGCTCTAGGGAGTGGTATCCCAGTCTACATTGCTCCCTGCTGCTCCCATTGGCCAGGAATGGCAATCCACGGCCAATAGCAGGTGCAAGTTGCCTTACCTGCAACTGAGTTTGTGCACCTTCTGTGCCTCACCAGTTGGTCCCTCAGCACTGCTCTAACTATGTAAAAAAAGAGAATATGTTATGAAAATGTGCACAAGCCCTTCAACAGTTGGCTTCTTCTCTTTTCTTACATAGTTAGGGCAGTGAAATAGCTAACAGAGTGTTGACATTTAAATAATTGCTATTTTCAGCATGGTTTACACAGATTTAAGTTAACCTATTTGGAGTAATAGGTTCAGGTTCTTCATAAATTCAGGTAGGCTCCTCTATGTCAAGTACTTTTGCTTCATATTTTGAAGGTTTTCCTTTGCAACTGTAAGAGCTCTAGGTTTCATGAAAATAAAGCTGAGAATGCCCAGCCACTTGTCCATCATGCTTCCTCAAGGGTGCACACTCTACAGTTTGGGGAACACTGGCCTAACCTCAGGCCTAAGATAACATATGTCTGTCTTTCAGGTTATGTCTACACTATGGGGCTTTAACGGAAAAAGGTACGCAAATTGCAGATAGTTTTTTCGGAACAGGTTTTTTCGAAATTTGGCCCATCTAGGGAAAATTTAGGGAAAAACCCCTCTTTGGGGAGAGCCCTTCTTGCTTGTGGGAGGAGGAAGACAGGGCTTCCGAAAGAGTGCATCTGCTCTTCCACACAAAAAAAAAGCTGAAGAACAGACGCATTCCCTGGACATGGAGGAGTTTTTTCCGGGATACCCAAGGTATCCCGGAACAACTCATAGTCTAGACATAGCCCCAGTGGAATCACACAGAGAGAGGCCTTTCCATTCTTGTCTCGCTGAAAACACCTTGCACACCATAGTGCTACAGTAAGATAAGAGCCAGATGTTAGTTTTATGTAGTTGCCTAATACTTAGCACAGTCAGATTCTGAACCATGAGTGGGCATCCTAGATGCTACCACGATACCAAAAATATATGAACTCTTCTCCTGTTAAGAGCACAAACTATGACATTTTACCAATAGATGATTCCTCCATCATTCACATCACTTAAGTTAAGAGTAACACCACTGAAACTCAGGGAGTTGCACTAGAGTAAAATTGATGTTAGTGACAGGAGAATCGACTTTATAATGTTTACACTTGTTTCAAATACATCTGTGGTGTTATTGCTTAGTTATAAACTCGCTTAATTCCTTGGTGGTGTGACTGTTGCTTTACTCAAGCCCCCAGGTATAAATCTTTATAACATGTACTCTGCCCTTAAAAAGCCACTATGGTTATATCAGAGCGAGAGTTTATGCTTATCTTTGAATAATGTATGATAAACAGATGGTTTGTGGCCATGTAAATAGTTAAAGTATCCCAATAGAACAGAGGCAGGCAATAAGTGGCCTCTGCTTCCCGCAGCTCCCATTGGCTGGGAACTGCCAACCACAGTCACTTGGAACTCCCATCAGTCATACCTGTGGTCACTCAGATAAATAAAGTGTCTGGAAGCCTTCCAGAGGCTAAACCCAGTGAACCACGTCCAGCCCACAGGCCGCTTACTGCTCATTCTTACACTAAAATTCATTTCAATAATTGTCCTGTTCTTGCTAGGAAAAGCCAACTATGACAAAACAGCATAGCTGAGATTTTAAAAAATAAATTGTTTTCCCTAAAAGGAATTTTCAGAATAAGGTATCATTAACAGATGGGATCCTACTCCAGAGGGGATTTTATGCAGAGAAGCTACCCTAGAAAAAAAAAGGGCTTGAACATATGATTAGACAAACCAAATCAAAACTCAGTCAGTATTCTAATATAGTACATGGTCAGTCACTGGTATACTATTGTTTAACTGGGAAGTTTAAAACTACCAGCGGACTGTGGTGAGCAGGAGGCTGTCTTCGAAATATCTAGGCTGCAGGGTTAGGTATTTTGAAACTAAACACTAGTGGAAGCTAACATATCACTTGCTGAACTGCAAAGGCAAATGACTAGCTATACACTAAGGGTGTGTCTAGACTACAGAGTTTTGTCGACAAAAGTGGACTTTTGTCGACAAAACTATACCTGTGTCCACACTACCGCTGAGTTCTGTCGACATAACGTCGACAGAACTCAGCAGTTTTGTCGACGCTGGTAAACCTCATTTTACGAGGCATAACACCTTCTGTCGACAGACTTTCTGTCGACAGAAGGTGTTATTGAATGTAAACTGTCCTTTGCGTCTACACTACCATGTTGACAAAGCAGCTTGCTTTCTCGACAGAACTCAATGTAGTCTAGATGCTCTTTGTTGACAGAAGTTTTGTCGACAGTATCTGTCGACAAAACTTCTGTCGACAGAAGCCTGTAGTCTAGACGTACCCTAGGAGGCTACGTCTAGACTGGCATGATTTTCCGGAAATGCTTTTAACGGAAAAGTTTTCCATTAAAAGCATTTTTGGAACAGAGCGTCTAGATTGGCACTGATGCTTTTCCACAAGAGCACTTTTTGCGGAAAAGCGCGTCTAGATTGGCCACGGACGCTTTTCCGCAAAAAAGCCCCGATCACCATTTTTGCGATCAGGGCTTTTTTGCGGAAAACAAATCTGAGCTGTCTACACTGGCTCCTTGTGCAAAAGTTTTGCGCAAAAGGACTTTTACCCGAATGGGAGCACCATAGTATTTCTGCAAGAACACTGACAATCTTACATGAGATCGTCAGTGCTTTTGCGGAAATTCAAGCGGCCAGTGTAGACACCTGGCAAGTTTTTCTGGAAAAGTGGCTGATTTTCCGGAAACACTGGACAGTCTAGACACAGCCACAGGGTTTTTAAACAGGTACAATTCTGAGAGTCTGAAACTGAATGGTCTGAGCATTTCAGAGATTTCACTACAGCTTCACAGAGCTGCTTGTTCCAGCATGCAGAGTAAAAAGGTTTGATTATGGCAAAAGTTTAAAGAGTGGAAACCATGTATGAATTTAAGGAAGCAATGTATAATATAACTCTGAAGATAAATTATAACTTTTGATGTGCTGTGCTGCATTTGTGGAACCCCTATGAACCTATGTATTTCTATTAACTGGTTCTAGCCAAACCCAAATCCTTGTCATCCCAGGAGCATTAGAAATAACAGCTTTCTCAAATTATTTTCTAACCAAATCATTTTAATATGCAAAATCAGTATTTTATTCCTCTATTTTGTTTATATTTCATTCAAAGTGTCTATTGATACATCTTTGTACTTATGTATTTTTATAAAAGCACATAGAAAGAATAGGTGGGGGAAAAGGGAGGAGGTGTTGTTCTTGTGCAAGAAGCCCGCAGTGTAGACATAGCCGAGCTGTTTTTCTGAGTAAGTTGTACCCTTCTGTATCAACATTCCAATCATGTGTATTATCCCACCAAGTCTCTGTGATACCAGCAGTGTCACAGCTGTGTTTATTTATTAGCACTTCATCTATGTGTCTGACAATTTTATTCTTTCTTATAGTTTCAACTAATTTGGTGACATTAGACTTACTTGTCTGTAATTGCCAGGATTACCTCTAGAGCCTCTATCACAGGGATGGGCAATAATTTTTTATGAGGAGGGGGAACTCTAAGAATTTGGAAAGTGGTCAAGGGCCGCACTCTTCCATTATACTATTGGAGGAGGTGCAGGTTCTGGGATGGAGGTTGGATGCAGAAGGGAGCTTGGGGTAAGGGAGGGCGCTTGGGTGAAGGAGGCAATTGTAACCTGGGACACTGGACTGAGGTGCAGGGGGTTGGATTGTGACAAAGGGAAGTAAATTGGGGTACAGGATGGGGGTGCAGGGATTTGGGTTGTGAGATAGGGCAGGAGGGGACTGTGATCTGGGGCAGGGGATTGGGGTGCTGGATCTGGGAGGAGATATGGGTAAAGGAGGGGGCAGAGGATTTGGGTATATGGCATAAGGAGGAAAGAGTTGGGGAAGGGAGGGACTGGGGTGCCAGAGGTAGGCTCTGTCTAGGAGATATACCAGCCAGCAGCAATTCCTAAATCAGCCTCCCTGCCTGCCCCACCCCCACTACACCCATATGCTCTGGAACCCCTTGTGATTCTGGCCAGAAACTGGCCAATGGGATTGTGCTGGGGGTGGGAGCTGCTCCTAAAGCTTTCCCCTCCTCTCCTCTGGATTCACAGTTTTTAAAGAAAAAACGCCCCACAGCTGCATTTCTGAGTGGGCGTGCAGGTGGAGTGATGCAAGCAGGGAAACTGCCTGGGGTTCCCCACAACATTTGCAGGTCAGATCCGGAGGCTTGGCAGGCCAGATGCAGCTCATGGGCCGTATTTTGCCCAAGCATGCTCTATTAGAATAGGTAAGTTAGATGCAAAAAAAGCTATTTTTCATAGTTTTCACTGTATATAAATCATGCATTACTCATTTCATACCCTATCAATCCCAACAGCTTAAATCAGCTCACAATAGTTTAAAAAGTCTGAGACTGAAGGATGTCCTTCAGTGTGTCTACCAAAAGAGTTATGGACCTATCTCCATCTCCTCTGGCAAATCATCACCCTTCCATTCTTGAATGATATCGCAAGGATGTTGTGAAAAGTTGGTTTACCCTTCAATATTTTCCCATGCAATATCCCTCAAAAACAAAGGAATCAAAGTATTTTTCTCCACTTTGTCCCAACTCACATGAGGCAGAAAGGCTTACAACCAGCTTAAAGACAGACTCGAATAGCTTATTGTTTTTTGATGGACAAGTTAGGAAAAAATGCTTTTGATCTGGCATATCTTGGGCAAAATTTTGGGATTCCTTATCTTGCATTGGGTGATCTTTTGGGATTCGGTATCAGATAGCTACAGTTCTGGATGAAATCCTGACACCATTCAAGTCAATGTCAAAACTTTTATTATAAATAGTTAATATAAAGTAACTATAAGAAAGAACAACAAGGAGTCCAGTGGCACTTTAAAGACTCACAAATTTATTACAACATTAGGACTTAGCTTTCATGAGATACAACTCAATGAAGAGAAGAGAAAAGAAGGTATGGATACAAAGATGGGAGTGTGACAACAGGGCTAATTAAATCAGAGTGGTTGTGGCTCATCTCCAACAGTGATGAGAAGGTGAGAGTACCTGACGGGGAAATTATTGTAATGTGAGAACCACGCATGTTTCTATTTAACTCTTTTTTTCACGGTGTCAATTTGCATATGAATTCCAGCTCAGCAGTTTCTCCTTGGAGTCTGTTTCTAATGATATTTTGTCTGAGAATGGAAGCGTGCAAGTCTGAAACTGCATGTCCAGGGAGGTTAAAATACTCCCCCACTGGTTTTTGTATGTTGCCATTCTTAATGTCTGGTTTGCGTCCATTTAATTTTTTGCATAGATACAATCCTCTTTGTCCAATGTACATGGCAGAAGAGCATTCTTGGAACTTGATGGCATATATTACATTTATAGATGTGCACATCAATCAGCCTTTGATAGTATATCTGATGGTGCCACTAAGGTAGATGTGTGGGCAGAGTTGGAAATGGGGTTTGTTGCAGGGACAGGTTCCTGGATTAGTGTTAGTGTGAAGTTATTCTCAGGTTGGGGAGCTACCTATAAGCAAGGACTGGCCTGCCTCCCAAGGTCTGTGAGAGTAAGGAATCATCATCTATGAGAGGTTGTAGATCCTTGATGATGTGTAGGAGAGGTTTTAGCTGGGGGCTGTAGGTAATGGCTAGTGGTGTTCTGTTGCTTTCTTTGTTGGGTTTGTCTTGTAGTAGGTGACTTCTGGGTTTCTGTTTTAGAGACAAAAACCTACCGGATCTCTGTCAAGCATTCTTAAAACTACAATACCCACCTGGAAAAGTGAGAGGGGACATGATAACAGCTTGCATTTACCTAAAAGGGTGTTACAAAGAAGAGAGATAAAAATTGCTCTTCTTGACCTCTGACAATAGGACAAGAAGTGATGAGCTTCAATTGTAACAAGGGAGGTTTAGGCTGGACATTAAGAAAATCTCCCTGTCAGGGTGGTTAAACACTGGAATAAGTTGCCTAGAAAGGTTGTGGAATCTCCATCACTGGAGATATTTAAGAGCAGGTTGGATAGACATACGTCAGGGATGACCTAGATGGTGCTTGGTCCTGCTGTGAGGGCAGAGGACTAGACTTGATGACTTCTTGAGGTCCCTTCCAATTCTAGTGTTCAATTATTCTAAATTGTAATATCTTCAAACTATTATTTTGTAATGGTTGTAGAAAGCAATCACTAAGGATAATGTGTCCAAAGCACCTTTAATGTGAAAAGCACTTTTTGAAGATAAATAACCATTATTATTCTATTAATAGTGGCTATCATGATAGCTATAGAGAACTGCAGATAAAAATGCTTCTGAATTTTGTGGCTTTTCAGAATCCTGACCAAAATGTCACAGCTATCCGCCATTTGGATGGACCAAAAGCTTAAATCCAAACATACTCCTGAACTTTTGAAGGAAGGGTATTGTACCAAAACTAGGTCTAGATTTTGTGCCTGTGGCTCATGATCTCCCCTATTTGCCTTTTATTTTAAAGCAGTCACTGTTTTCATTAAGGAAATAAATGGGTTTACCTTTATTAATTTTGCTAGCTGCCTGAATACTATACTGGAACATAACTCATGTCATATTTCAGCAAGTAGTTTTGATCAGGTGTCTGAAAAACTTTTTGAAAACAAATGCTGTGTTCAATCTTTCCCCCCTTTCCTTTCCTTTCCTTTCCTTTCCTTTCCTTTCCTTTCCTTTCCTTTCCTTTCCTTTCCTTTCCTTTCCTTTTTCTTTTATTTATTTATTTTTTTAAGTATTTTTCTACAGAGTTTCAGTTTCTAGTAATAAAACAGTATATGGATATTGCACACGCAAGGGAGGCATCACGTATTAAACTACTATGTTTATATATGTGAACTTCCCATGCCAACTGTTTCCTCCACATGAACTTCTGGAGAAATAGATGACTTAAAAATAACACACATTTTAGGGCCAATTCTGTAGCCTGCCTTCTCACTGAATAGTATTTACTCAGGTGAGTAATCTCATTTACTTCATGGACCACTTGCATAAGTGAGTATTGGTCAGCTTGATAAAGGCTACAGAATCTGGCCTTTACTGTAACTAATTTTATTTATTACTTCTCCCATATCTTCCCATGTATATGCACATGTTATAAATATCTTAGTATCCAGCACAAAACTGGTAGTTTAGTTCTGGGAAACTTACTCCCTATCACATTTCAGCAAGAGTTGGACACAATTTATAACCAATAATTTAGTTGAAAAAATTGTCTTTTTTCTGTCTCTGAATTGTCACAATTTTCTTAAATATTTTTATTGCTTGAATTTTTTTTTTGTTTTTTGTTTTTTGTTTTTTTTGTTTTTTGTTTTTTGTTTTTTTTTGCCAGACACTTCTGTGAATAATGCTTGACCAGAAACATACTCATGAGTGGCTTATAGTATTTGAAGCTTAAGCCATTTTGAGTGGACATGTGTCACAGGATATTGGGTACATATAACTCATAGAATCATAGGACTGGAAGGGACCTCGAGAGGTCATCGAGTCCAGCCCCCCACCCTCAAGGCAGGACCAAGCTCCATCTACACCATCCCTGACAGATGTCTCTCTAACCTGTTCTTAAATAACTCCAGAGAGGGAGATTCCACCACCTCCCTTGGCAATTTATTCCAATATTTGACCACCCTGACAGTTAGGAATTTTTTCCTAATGTCCAATCTAAACCTCCCTTGCTGCACTTTAAGCCCATTACTCCTTGTCCTGTCCTCAGAAACCAAGAGGAACAAATTTTCTCCTTCCTCCTTGTGACACCCTTTTAGATATTTGAAAACCGCTATCATGTCCCCCCTTAATCTTCTTTTTTCCAAACCAAACAAGCCCAGTTCATGAAGCCTGGCTTCATAGGTCATGTTCTCTAAACCTTTAATCATTCTTGTCGCTCTTCTCTGTACCCTTTCCAATTTCTCCACATCTTTCTTGAAATGTGGCACCCAGAACTGGACACAGTACTCCAGCTGAGGCCTAACTAGTGCAGAGTAGAGCGGCAGAACGACTTCACGAGTTTTGCTTACAACACACCTGTTGATACAACCTAGAATCATATTTGCTTTTTTTGCAGCAGCATCACACTGTTGACTCATATTCAACTTGTGGTCCACTATGACCCCTAGATCCCTTTCCGCCATGCTCCTTCCTAGACAGTCGCTTCCCATCTTGTATGTATGGAACTGATTGTTCCTTCCTAAGTGGAGCACTTTGCATTTCTCTTTATTAAACTTCATCCTGTTTACCTCTGACCATTTCTCTAACTTGCTAAGGTCATTTTGAATTATGTCCCTATCCTCCAAAGAAGTTGCAACCCCACCCAGTTTGGTATCATCTGCAAACTTAATAAGCGTACTCTCTATCCCAATATCTACATCTTTGATGAAGATATTGAACAGTACGGGTCCCAAAACAGACCCTTGCGGAACTCCACTTGTTATCCCTTTCCAGCAGGATTTAGCGCCGTTAACAACAACTCTCTGACTACGGTTATCCAGCCAATTATGCACCCACCTTATTGTGGCCCTATCTAAGTTATATTTGCCTAATTTATCAATAAGAATATCATGTGAGACCGTATCAAATGCCTTACTAAAGTCTAGGTATATGACATCCACCGCTTCTCCCTTATCCACAAGGCTCATTATCCTATCAAAGAAAGCTATCAGATTAGTTTGGCATGACTTGTTCTTCACAAACCCATGCTGGCTATTCCCTATCACTTTATTACCTTCCAAGTGTTTGCATATGATTTCCTTAATTACCTGTTCCATTATCTTCCCTGGGACAGACGTTAAACTGACCGGTCTGTAGTTTCCTGGGTTGTTCTTATTCCCCTTTTTATAGATGGGCACAATATTTGCCCTTTTCCAGTCTTCTGGAATCTCCCCTGTCTTCCATGATTTTTCAAAGATCCTAGCCAAAGGCTCAGATACCTCCTCTATCAGCTCCTTGAGTATCCTGGGATGCATTTCATCAGGACCTGGTAACCTGCTGACATCTAACTTTCCTAAGTGATTTTTAACTTGTTCTTTGTGTATCCTATCTTCTAAACTTACCCTCTCTCTGCTTGTATTCACTACGTTAGGCACACCTCCAGACTTCTTGGTGAAGACCAAAACAAAGAAGTCATTGAGCATCTCCACCATTTCCAAGTTTCCTGTTACTGCTTCTCCCTCCTCACTGAGCAGTGGGCCTACCCTGTCCTTGGTCTTCCTCTTGCTTTTAATGTATTTATAAAAGGTCTTCTTGTTTCCCTTTATGCCTGTAGCTAGTTGATCTCATTTTGTGCCTTTGCCTTTCTAATCTTGCCCCTGCATTCCCATGTTGTTTGCCTATATTCATCCTTTGTTATTTGTCCTTGTTTCCATTTTTTATGAGACTCCTTTTTTATTTTATTTCATAAAATCTGGCTTTGAGTATGAATCCTTATGTTTTCAAATTAAACATTCATTTTGAGACCATTCTGTAGTATTTGCTTAAAACTAGGTGTTTTACAAACCTGCCTGCTAGTAAACCCTTGGCCATGACACACAATATAGTCACATCAAATAATTAAAACTTTTAAGCAGGTATCTGTGGAAACTATGTTGTATTACAATCTTAGTCTGTTTGGACTAATACATAACATATGTTTTCTTTGCAACAATAGTTCAGGGGAATGAAAGAGTTCAGAAGAGCAACATTATTTTTGCTTGAAAAGAAGGATATGAGAAAATGTCAAAATATGACAACTATTACGTATGTCACTGGAAAAAGGTCATGCAGCTTGCATTGTAATGAGTCCACAAAAACTGACCATTTCTGGTCCCTGACTATTTCACTATTTTCTGCTTGAACCAGCCTTGAAAGCCAGCGCAAATGTGAAAATTCCTAAGAGGAGATGGTCATTCATAGAACCTACTCTGCCTTCTCCATTTTGTTCATTCATTCATGACTCTCTGGCCCTCAGTGTCCCATTGCTTTCGTTCTTTCTTTCTGCCTTCTGGGATGGGAGACACTACTTGAGTGACTCAAGAAAATAAAATAAAGGAGGGTTGTCTTTATGACATCTGGCTTTCTGGCAGATTTTCTGTATTTTGTTTTTGTTCAGTGAACTTAGCTTTGGGTGAAAGATGCTGACTAATTGACCATGACAATTGAGCCATTTAACTAAAAAGGTCAGGGAGTTGCTAGCACAAACTACTTAACTGTTGTATCTCATCTTTGACTTAGTGATCATTTGTAGAAGTGAAGATGTAGTTCAGTATTAGGGATGTCGAACTAGAATAGATGTCATGGGCCATAAGATATGTCTATACTGTAAATAGATACCTGCTGCTGGTCCATGCCAGGTGACTTGGACTCACAGGGCTTGGGCTAAGGGACTGTTTATCTGCAGTGTAGACATTTGTTGACTTGATGTTGTGAAGACCAGGACTTAAACGGGGTTCAGAAAGAACTAGATCAATTCTTAGAGGGTAGGTCCATCAATACTTATTAGCCAGGATGGGTAGGAATGGTGTCCCTCGCCTCTGTTTGTCAGAGGCTGGAAATGGATGATGGGATGGATCACTTGATGATTCCCTGTTCTAGTCATTCCCTCTGGGGCATCTGACATTGGCTCTGTTGGAAGACAGGATGCTGGGCTAGATGGACCTTTGGTATGACCCAATATGGCTGTTCTCATGTTCCTATGACATTTGGGCTTGAGCTGCAGCCTGAGCTCTGGAACCCTGTTACCTTGCCCAAACATTTGCACTGCAATTAAAGAACCCCTTAGCCTGAATTCTGGGTGCCTGGCCTTGGCCTGGCCTGGCCTGGCCTGGCCTTGGGTTTTGAATTGCAATATAGACATACCCATTTAGTCTAATTTCCTGCTATTGCAGGCAATCCCATCGTGCAATCCCATTTATGTTTATCTGGCTTCACCTTAAAAGTAATTACGTTGTTTGCTCTCATGACTCCTGTTGGGCAGCTGTTCCAAAATCTGACTCCAATAGCTGGAAACTTTCTTCTACTTTCCAACCTAAATTTATTGGTTGAAAGATGAAAATCATCTTGGGGAGGAAGGGAAATTTGAGGTTGTTTCTACTTTGAAGGTTCAAAACATACCTATTTATTAATTTATTTGTTTGCTTGCTTGCTTTTTTAAAGTCTTTTAATGTTTTGTTTACATTTTATCTCAAATTGTATCCCAAATGGTTATCAAAGGTTTTCATTCACCATATAAGTTTGATAACCACTTACAAATAGGGAACTGAGGCATAATGAGATTATCGGACTTGCCCCAAATCATACAGGATTGAACCCAAATCTACTGAGCCTCAAGCCAGTACTTTAATCACATGAACATCTTCCATCTGTTATGAAATTATTGTACATTTTCATTTTGTCAAGGAAAGTATTTTTTATATATTTAGGAAGTTAAAAGGAGAGTACTTTTTGAGATGCACTACTTAGCAACCTACCAGCTCTACTGTCTTGCGTCTCAGAAGGAATTCGTCACTGGCAGGCTTTGAAAGCCTTTTTGTTTTTGTTCACTGATTAGTATAGTGATCTCGTTTTAAAGCTATGTGGGCAGATATGCGGTATCATGTACTTGATTCAATACTAGCTTTTTTTGCAGTGAAATGTATGAACCTTTTAAGTAGTCTGGATTGAAGGCTCTAATATCAAAGATAAACTATTAGGATTATAAATACAGTTCCTGTAAACTTTTGTAAGTATTGTAATCTGTAACAATGTCTCATCATTTGCTTGTTCCCCCTTGAAGTGCTGAAGCTTTTTTCTTTAAAAACCACAGGCATTTATTTATATCAGCAGCAGACATTAACAGTTGAGTCAAACATGTAAAATGTGAATTGTACAACATGACTTGTGGAAAGTAAAATTTCTATTTAACCTCACATTGTAGCACTTTATGGGCTAAGCTAGTACACCATTTGGCCTGACATTCTCTTTTTTTTTTTTTTTTCTCTGCAATTCAAATCAGTCTTTTGGGAAACTGGCCCCCATGCCAGTGATGAGCTGCTAAACTTAAGAGACCTCCAGAACGTCCTACCAGATTTTATTCTTTTGCTGTAGAATTGTTTCCATCTGGTGTTTAAATATAAACCTAGAAAATTTAAAGGTTCTCCCCTCTCACTCTGCCTGACTTCTAAACATGGATAAATAATCTTACCCACCCATGAACTTTAATAGATTAAAACATGAGACTAATTTATATAGCTGTGGAAATTAACTGTACATGACTGAAACTTTAATTTTCTGTCCAACTTTCAAGAGAAATGCATATGCACTTTAAACTCAAACTAAAATGCACACTGAGCATACAGTTAGAATATTAGTATCTGGAGTTACATAATATTACATTGGGATAGGTCTTCTGGGTTAAAAGCACAGGGTTTACACATATGCATGTGCTTAATATATTGCAAAATCCCAAAGAATAGGTTTATATTCACATATGGACATTTACATGCTATAAAATAGGTATAAAAATTGTATGAAAATCTGGCTCTTCATATCAAATAAAGGTACTATATACAATATTACCAACCCCTGCCCCCCCCCCCAAAAAAACCCCAAATTTTCTGGCCATTTGAAAACTCATGATTTTTAAACTGATCACGTGATTTTGGGGGACTTGACTCATAGTTTTTGAATACTTAGGACTGACAATACAGCACGGGAAAAATAGAGAAAGATGGGTCCATAAGGTAGTGCCTCCAAAATAACCATTAGGGGCAGCAGACCTCATTGTTATCCCAGACTGTGGTTCTTAATAATAGATCTGCTATCTGGTTTCCTAGAAAAACTTGGAGTAGCTATCTAGTTGGTGGTAGAAGTGAAGTGGAGGAGGGAAGAAGAAGAATAGGCCACTACACTCCTTCCTTCCTCAAAAATATCTATGTAAGTGATTGTTGAGACTTGATGTGGGAAAGTGCTGATGGTAGGAAAAGATGTTCTGGGGGGCCATTAAGTGAGTGAGGGGTCTTTGCAATACCTAGTTCTAACCGAAATACTGCATTAGAAGCTATTTTTGTATTATCTACTTGGTCAGAACTGGGAAGTTTGTAAAAGGGTCTGAGAATTTGAATTGATTGATTTTCTTGTCCCATTTTGTGTAGTTGTGCAATTTGTCACTGTAGGAAAAAGAGGAGCAGTGTTTCTGTGAATAGCTTTTGCCATGATTTAGGTACTTATGCAGGCTGAGAAGGGGCTTGGAAGACTTGGTGTTAAAGAACTCAGATCATGTCTATACTGGGAGATTAGGTTGAATTTATTAAGGTTGCTTTTTTAGCACCCAATTTTGTAAAGCCAAAGGCTGCATGTTCCCATTGTGTGCAAGATTTGATGAGGGCTTTCCCAGTAGGGTGGCTACCTTCAACTCTGATGCAATGCACTGTGAGTAGCTATCCCAGTTTCTGCCACCCCTTTGCATTCTGGATTAGGTTCCCAGTGCCTGGTGGGCCAAAATCATGCAGCAAGTGGTTCTGGGTAAAGGTCATCAACCTCCCAAGGTGCACTTATCTCTTCCCTCTTTCCCCACCTCCCCCCGCCCCCTTGCTCAGAAGCAATGGCAAACAATCATTTCACACCCTTTTTTCCTGGGTTATCCATGCCAGGGCAAGCATTCTAGAATGCCTACGAGAGGAGACTATGGAACTAGGTGAGGAGAGCAGGTGGTTCAGCATAGGGTGGAGTGGAGGAGGCCTCTGTGCTCCATCTGCTTCTCCTTTTTCCTCAATCAGGTACATCAGCAGCTCCATTTGCTGTCCCACAAACTTCAAGGTCTCCTTGTGAGTATTGACTTGGTGTCCCCTGCATGCTCTCTCCTCTACATTCTATATTCACATCTCTTGCAGCGACATTCTCCTCCATGCATTTAATTAGGCGCTCATTCCGCATGTCATCCCGATTATGGTTATTTTTGCCTTCTGATCTGTTATAGTCAAATTGCTGGAGCAGCTGGGGAATTGGGCAACAGACTTACTATTGCACCTGTGGTAATGAAAAAGGTAAAGGGCAGACTTTAGAGGAGATACATCAAAGAATGCAGAAAAAGTGAAAGGCAAACTTCAAAGAAGATAGATTGTAGAAAGCAGAAGCTAATCTCTTACCATGAAAGAATGTCTGTCCAGCACAATAGGCATGAGTTATTTACAAGCCCAAAGTTATGTTTTTAAATTCCTACTAGGCAGCAGGTACAACTTACAGATCTTAAGAGAGCAGCTGGACTCGGCTTGGTGGCACACATGGTAAGGAATAAATTGGGGCTCTTGCTCCTTCGTTTCCACTTTGAAAGCATGTGTGACATAGTGACTGCAACTTGCAGCTCCCACAGCTATGCAAGCTTCTGCATTTGCAGAGGGTGTCTGTGGTTGCAAAGGGTTGTGTTGGGGAGGCTTTTCCTGTGCACCTGGAGAGCAGCAGAATTGAAAGTGCTGGCCAGAGCTGTAAAGTTGGTGCACTGTGGAACACGGTAGAAGGGCAGCTGCCCCACTCTGGCCAGAAGGGTTAAAGCAGGTTGGAGGAGCCAGCACAGAGCCCTGGTCTATCAGACAGGTCTTAAAAGGAGCCAATCAAAAGGAAGGTTGCTGAGGCAGACCTGGTTATAAGAAGCTGCTGAGCAGAGAACAGTTGAGTGGATGCAGGACTGGTTCCCTGAGAGAAAGCATCGGGATAGAGCACTCCTGGGCAGTCTCAAGGGAGCTAACGAGAGAGAGAGGCCTAGAGGAGCCAAGAAAGTGCAAGGGATCACAGGGAAGTGGCCCATGGAACAAGAGGGAAGGGAGGGAAAGAGAGCAGGACATGGCTTCCAGCTGAGGATCAGTGGGTCAGGACAGAGAGCCTAGGTTCCCCCTTTCCATTATACCACACCTTGCCACCTGGGAGAGTGATCTATATAGATTGTGACTTGCCCTTGAGGGAAAGGAGCTGCATTTTGGACTACAGTTGGCCACAGTGGCAGGTGAGACTGAGGACTGCTGATACCCCCAGAAGGGAAAAAGAAACTGGGTTTGTGGGCACTGCCGGAGAGCAGTGTCCTGAAGAGGACACTGCGGTCCTGGGAGTAACGTGGGTCCAGAGCTAGAGTGTGAAGGGAACACAGAGCAACAACAGGTGAGACATTGGCCAGAAGAGGGCTCCCTGCTGAGAACTGAGCTAATTCCAGGAGTGACCAACAGGAGGAACCATGCTGGTGAGTTCCAACCCATTACCTCTCAGAGTCCAAGAATATCGACTTTCACAATGCTGCATTGGCACTACCCTACTGTCAACCATGCAAGGTTGAATTTACCATTACTCCTCTCAACAAGCAGAAATACAAAACTTGACTTTAAGGGTGTGTCTAGACTACAGGGTTTTGTCGACAAAATGGACTGTTGTTGACAAAACTATGCCTGCATCTACACTGCCGCTGAGTTCTGTTAACATAACGTCGACAGAACTCAGCAGTTTTGTTGACGGCGGTAAACCTCATTCTATGAGGAATAACACCTTTGTCGACAGAGTTCTGTCGACAGAAAGTAAGTGTGGACACAGGGAAGAATTTATGTCAACAGTTGTCCTGGAAGAAGCCCTGGTGGACACTCCTGTCACTGCTTTCAACTCTATTGTTCCTGCCTGTAGCCATCTTTAAAAGGCACAGGCACCCCTCATCAGCATTCTGGCAGCAAGCCAGCTCCAGAATGGACCCTGACTGCGCACCTCTGTTTGGTGAGCCAAGTAGGAGCCATGTCACAGGGACAAGCCCCCCAAGACTCCCCTGGCCCTTCCAGGGACACATCCCCCCAGGAAGCCAGAGGCACAAAGTCAGATAAAAGCCCTCCTGCAGCTGTGGGCCGAGGAGAAGGTTCTTCAGCTACCACTGTCCAGGCACAGGAACGTGGACATATATGTCAGAATGGCTGATGGCCTTGCCAGGAAAGGCCACCACCCCCGCACGGCACTGCAGGTCAGGGCCAAGGCCAAGGTCAAGGAGCCAAGGCAGCGGTATGTCAGGCCCGTGATCGCAGCTCCCACTCCAGGGAATTGGCACACTCCCGTGCCTACTACAAAGACCTGGACAGGATCCTGGGGGCAGGGGAACCCTTGCCTCCTGAGCACCTTGTGCAGTATGGCTTGGGGATCCCTGTGCTGCAGCAGCCACAACTCCAGCCAGATAACCCGGAGCTCCAAGAGGTGGAGGAGGAGAACAGCACCTGGAGCACCCAGGAGCCAGAAATAGGAGGCCTCCCTGGCAACTTCAGACACCAGGGAGGGAACATCAGGTGAGTGCTGTGAGGGTCCAAAACACACAGGGCAAGGCAGGCGGGAGCATAGGGTGTGCTGGGTGTACACAAGCACACTCTAATGTTTTAAAGGGCTGTGGTGCGGGGGCACGAGCCCCCGCACTAGAAGGAGCACTGCTTTGGTGCTCTGGGGAACGGGAGCTGCACCGAGTTTTCTGCACATGCGTGGCTGCCCAATCAAAAACGGTGGGGCTTAGGACCCCACGGAAATAGGCGGCAGGGACCCAGCAATGTCACCCACTGCCCCGTGAAGTGCGGTGAGTTTAAAACCCGGGCAGGAAGGTGGGAGGGGAGGAAAGAATAGGAGAGGTGGGGGGTGCCCCGGGCAGAGGATCGAGTGCAGCGTAACTGGCCCAGGGTGAGGGGGGGAGTCGGGTCAGGAGCAGCGCAGCGTGGCTGGCCTCTTCCCCCCAAGAACTGCTTCCCATCCCCCCTTTCTCCCGGCCAGCCCCGCATTCCTTGACCCCCCCCCAGCACTGCTTCCTGCCCCCGCCCCTTTCCTCCTGGACAGCCCTGAGGTCCCCGACCACCCTCCACCTCTGCTTTCCACCCCCCTTTTCTCCTGACCAGCACCACCCCCCCAGCCAGTCCCTTCTCCCGCCCCCCCATGATCAAGTGTGTCTGTTTTTTTGCGGGGGGGGGTCTACCTGGTAACCCTACGAGCTACAGCTCCACAATGCACTCAGGAGCAGGGACAGGGCTTCTCCTCCTCCCCAAGGCATCAGATTCAACTAGAGATTTCCAGTGCCGATTGTGCCCCGCCTCCCAGCTATTTCCCCTGCTGCCGCCAGGCTTCAGTCCGGTGCCCAGCCGGAAAACCAGGAAATACAGGACATTGCATGTGTTGGGTGTTTTCTGGATTTTTTTACCAGACAGAGGGCCCCAGAACCAGACTGTCTGGTAGAAAACCAGACACTTGGCAACCCTGCGAGTTGGACCCGGTGCAGGCACCAAGTGATGGGGAGACTGCCGGAACTTTGGGAACCAGAGACTGCGAGGTGAGGGTTTATGGCCTAAAAGGGGGCTGAGAAACCTAAGAAAGACAGAGTAGGGGGAGCACCAGAAGGGTGAAAGTCAGGGCAACCCTAGAACTCTGTTACAAACCAGTTGGAGGCTGCTGGAGGAGGAGGGAAAAATAGGGGGAAAGGATCAGAGAGGAAGGGGCTTGTGCTGAGGGGAGGGGAGTAGGTCAGGAGAAGGAAGGGGAAGGCACCAAGGGACAGAGTGGAGGAGAGAGACAAATGCCAGGGGGCCAAGTGGAGACAATGAGGAAAAGGGCAGGAGGGAAGGTGTCAGTGAGGGGTGGGAAAGAATGATGCTGGGAGAGGAGGGGGAAGGGCTTTGGGAGCTAGAGGGGAGAAGGTGAGGTGCTGGGAGAAGGCTTGAAAGAAGGGATGGGCATGAGGAAGGCGGGGATGGAGCAAAGCATCTGTGACGGTACGGGGGCATGAGGGAAACGGGGGCAGAGGGTGGTGAGAGGATGGGCATCAGGGAAAAAGGGGGCAGGAGCAGTGAGGGAAGGGGGAGGCAACAGGAGGGTACAGGGGTAAGGAAAGGTGCAGGTGCCAGGGGATTCTGAGGGTGAAGCAGAAGGGCAGACACCTGCAGGGGAGGGACCAGAAGCAGAGGAGAGAGGCAGAGCAGGTGTGTAGAGGGAGATGTTAGGAGAGGCGATGAGAAGAGGTAGCTCACATTATCAGAGTGGGGTTACTGGCGGAGTGGTCACAGGGGAGAGAGAAGGGCTGGTGGAGGGGGGCAGATCTCAGGAAGGCTGAGGGCAGTGAGAAGGGCAGGAGTCAGGACAGCAGAGGTGGGAAAGGGGTTGGGGGAGGAGGGGAGCAGGCACCATGGGAGCTGATGGAGCAAGGGGAGGAGACAGGGCAGCAGGAAAAAGGTAGAGGTTTATATTTATTAGGGTATGTCTACACTTCCACCCTAGTTTGAACTGGGGTGGCTAATGTAGGCATTTGAACTTGCAAATGAAGCCCGGGATTTAAATATCACACCGTGGGTTAATGCAATTGCAGGATAGTTGCATGAAGGGGGTTTGGTGAGGGCCAAACTAATCCCTATTGGTAGGAGGATGGTGGGGAAAAGTCCTTAGGAGGGTCACATGACAACTTTTCCTTCTGGTCATGTGTCCATATTGCCCTGAGAGTGTTATTTCCAGAGGCGTGGCTAATGAGAGTCAGGGGGTGTGGCTAATGGGGGGTCAAAGAGTACATTTTACAAAAATTCTTTGGGTGCACACCCTAATGAAATGTGCTGTGCATGCCTATGAGCAGGAGCGAAGTGGATGGTGTAGTGCTGTGACGTCATGATGATCACAGCCTGGAGGGAAGGGTGGGCACACCCATGGCCACCCTCAGGGAGGGCCGTCCTACCTCTGCACCCGCATGGCTGCTAGGCACCACCTGCTTCTGCAGGCAGTGATGCCAGATGCAGGCACAGGTTGGGGACACTGGGATTGCCTCACAGCTTCAGGCTTCTCATCACTCTGTAGGAACCCCAACCGTGTTCTGACACTTGTCTGTGCTGCTCGGCCATTGGGTGTGTGTGAGGGGGGACACGATGGTGGGGGCACAGGGAGAGGGATAGCTCAGTGGTTTGTGCATTGGCCTGCTAAACCCAGGGTTGTGAGCTCAATCCTTGCAGAGGCCATTTAGGGATTTGGGACAAAAAATTGTCAGGGATGGTAGTTGGTCCTGCTGTGAAGGCAGGGAACTGGACTCGATGACCTTTCAAGGTCCCTTTCAGCTCTAGGAGATACGCAATCTCCATTTAAAAAAAAAAAAAGTCAGAACTGGTGTCCAGCCTCCAAACTCACCTCTCCATGAATAAGTTGGGGGGCAAGGGCAGTAGGGCTGCAGCCTGAGTAAGGGACTCGAAACTGGGCTCTGCTGCAAATACCATAATGCTCTCATAAGCATGCAGCAGAACTTCCAACAGCAAGGTGTGGGGTCATTGCCTGCCTAGTGGCAGCTCAGGCTCCATGGCCAAAAACAAAACCAAACCAGAAAATAAAGTGCTGTGGTGTCAAGGGAAGCAGGGCAACCAGAGCAAAAACTGCAGCAGCTTTGCTTTCCCTCTAGGAGGTAAGCAAGCCAGAAGCAGGAGCAGAGCAATGGCTGGCCAGGAGGATCCCTTTAAGCATGCATCTCTGCAGAGAGCATGCAGCAGTGCTTGGGCTTTAAGGCTGCCCCTGTTACCCTCCAGAAGCCCTTCTGGGTGTCTTCTTTTGTCGACAGAGTGTCCGGCAGTCTGGATGCTCTTTGTCGACAGAAGCTTTGTCAACTGATTCTGTTGACAAAAGTCTGTAGTCTAGACGTACCCTAACAGTCCTTAAAGTTGGCAGAATGGGCTTAGTGCTGTAGACTCACTGTTTAAAAAATTGACCTAATGTAGCTAAGTTCAACTTATAGCAAGGACCAGACATCACTGTGGGAGGGAAAGAAGCTGTATTGTCCCTTCTGTAACAGAAGAAGTTTAAGGGCCCAGCTAGCATAGATGTCCATCCTCTCCACATGCTTCACAACCAATTAGCCTATATTACATACCCTATGTGCAAATATATGTACATTCTTGATTGCAGTGTGTTGTCCCATTCACATACCATCAGGAGATAACATGGGGCTCAGGTGAAAAAGAGGTGCATTGAAGAGTAGCAGAAAACTAAAAGCTATTGAAAGAAGGATTCACTTTCTCATCAGCATGTAGCATTGTTTTGATGTGGTAGTATTTGTCCAGAAAAAGAAGTAGATGATGTTTAAAAAGGAGTGCAGACTATTCTTGCCTAAACAAAAGACTGACATAAATATCCTAGATAATGAAAACACCAGATTTGGTTATACAGTCTGAGGGAATATTATACTCATGTCACTGACCTTCACAAGTGTGGAATCTACCCCTTTTTTACTAGCAATTACTAAAGCTGCTGTGTTTTGTCTTCCTCTGTTTTGAGTTCAGTCTCAGTGAGATAAGGATTCATCTGGTAACTAATCCTTTTAACTCAGTAATAAACCATCATAAGTAGGCCTCAAATGGCTTTTACCATGGTTGCTGCAACTTTCCCTCCCTTCTTTCCAGCTAATGAATATGACAGACTGATAACATTGTGAACAATCTTTATGAAACTAAATTGAACCTGATAGAACTAAGGTCAATAACTTTAAAGTACATTGTATTAAAATTCAATTGTGTATGTGCTGTAGTATTGTACATACCTTCCCTAGTAAAGAGGAGGTTGCTAATGTACTTTCTCCATAACCAACCCTTGAAAGCCACCACACACACAAACATGTTGGAAAGATGCACACATACTAGTTCACACTGGATTTTTCAGGGACCAACAAACAATGGGACTCTGATTAAATAACGGACTTCTGGTCCACAGAGGGTCCCCATCCTTAGGGTAGGGCTAGAAGTGCTTGTTTTCAGCTTCTGCTGTGATGAACTTGGGACCACAAAGTAATACTTGTGGGTGAGGGTTTGAAGGACTGGTTTCTGCCTGACTACATACCAGGGTGGACTCTTGTAACCTTGTTTGCATGCAGGTAGATATTTCTATTGTTATAAATTAGTATTCTCTGTAATATTTTTTACCTGTAGAAATAAAGTAAGCTTGCATAGGAATTGCTATGTGGCATATTATAACTGTAGCAATTATACCTGCTAACCATGGATATGTCTACACTACCCCCCTAGTTCGAACTAGAGGGGGTAATGTAGTCATACGGAGTTGCAAATGAAGCCCGGGATTTGAATTTCCCGGGCTTCATTTGCATAAAGCCGGCCGGCGCCATTTTTAAATGCCGGCTAGGTCGGACCCCGTGCCACGTGTAGCCGCACGGCACGGGGTCCGACCTAGCCGGCATTTAAAAATGGCGCTGGCCAGCTTTATGCAAATGAAGCCCAGGAAATTCAAATCCCGGGCTTCATTTGCAACTCCGTATGACTACATTACCCCCCCTAGTTCGAACTAGGGGGGTAGTGTAGACATACCCCATCTGAGGAGAAAGAAAGTAGATGTCCATGGGCAACCTTTCTGTGCTGAGAATAACAGTATAGCAAGGGAATTGTGCAGTTCTGGAAATACCTTGGCCAGCAAGGGTGACTAGTGATCCACCCATGGAGGCTAGCTCCTGGCCTCCCCACTTGTGATTGATGCCCGTCCTTTCCCCTTCTCTTCATGCCCTTCCTCCACATTCATCCTTTCCTGCCCCCAAGCAGGAGCCCAAAGCCCTCCCACATTAACCCTCACCCCTAGCACCAGACAGCTAAGGGCATGCAGTTCTCCAAGTCCCAATTCTCAGCTGGCCAGTCCCAGAGCACCAGGCAAGTAGCATGACCCCAGAACCAACCACCCTGAATCCCTGCAGGAGGCACACCTGCCAGCCCCATGGGAACAGCAGGCCTGGAAGCAAAGTTTGGGCAGGGCCACACTAGGCTATTTGTACAGACATAACTTCCCCCTTCTTACTATACCCACCACCAATAGTGGCCAAAAAGAAGAGAGGTTCAGGTCCCACTCAAAAAGGCCACCGCTGAAAGAGTTGTTATATCAATGAGGAGATGTAGTTGCCCTGAAACATGACAGTAAATATTATAGGTCCTTTACAGTTTAACTCCTGGTATAACTCCTTTTTCCTCTGTGTGTGTGTGTGTGTGTGTGTGTGTGTGTGTGTGTTGTGTTTGTGGTTCCCTCCTTCAAACACTAATAATACTAAATTGTTCAGTAGAATGTAGTCTAAATCTCAGAAATGAAGCTGAGTAAAGCCCTCTTCCAATGCCAGTGTGAAACCTCACAATGACAACGCTCCAAATGATATATTATTAGGTGAAATGGCTGAACAATATTTTAGTATGACTATTTTAGGCTGCAAGGAATATTTAAAAGTTTTACAGAGTTTTGGAATATTATAGCAGGGAAGAAATACTTGCACATCAATGTTCAATTTTTAGTCTCCCAAATTGATTTTTATATGTTGCCATGTTATCTTTATCTAACATTCTTTTAATTATCTCACAAAAGGATTCATATATTTTCCTGGCTCACGTTACACGTCAGCCCTCAGCCTTATTCGTGGTGTGACAGGAAGTGTTCTCTTTTGGGGCAATCAGAAAAATACTTTCAGCAAAAATCTACCTTTGTGATGTTAGTCGTGCTGCTCAATGACCAATCCTTTTCTAACTGCTCAGTAGACCCTAACGCATGGAAGCATTTTGTGGGAGCAGAAGGTGGCTGGTGAGCAATTGTTCTGTTCCAGGATGATGATTCTATGGAAGACCAGCTATTTGACAAACAAGCCCTTCACATTTTATCTTTTTACTTACACCTGGCCATGTGCCAGGATCGGGGCCCAACCATGCAACGGCGGTGGGAGGGGCACAAATTTTGTCTTTGCTCCATGGGCAAAGACCCTCGATATGCCTCTGTGTAGCAGAGCTCCTCTATGCTTACCTCCCACTGGTGTAAAGACCCCAATTGACCATTTGCCTGTCAGATAAGTTAAAGCAGGTCTAGCCTATCTGGTCCAAGTAGAATTCAGCTGCAGGGGATTATCTATTCTGTCATCTTTACTAACTGGCATCTAACACTGACTAGTCCAGCAATGACATCTGATGGGGTTGTTTCTGCTTTTTGGTGACATTCTATTCCCACTGATTTCAACAGGGTCAGAATTTCACCATGTAAATCATTCAGCAAGTCATTGGTATCACAAGCCTCCCACTAAAGATTGCTCCACAGTCAGAATTTGACCATATTGGGCAATAGAGAGGAGTGTGCACCACAGATTATCGTTAGTTGTACTAAGCCACCAATTAATGGAGAATGTTCATGGCACAGTCTTCTATGTCACAGATAAGATTCTTCCCTTTTAGGCTATGTCTAGACTGCAAGCCTCTTTCAAAAGAGGCTTTTTCGAAAGTATCTTTCGAAAAAGCCTCTTTCGAAAAAGAGCGTCTAGACTGCAAGCAGTACTTTCGAAAAAGCAAGCTACTTTTTGGAAAGAAATCAGCGAGTGAGTCTGGATGCTCTCTTTCTAAAAAGCCCTGTTGGCATTCAAGAACGCCTTTTTTCGAAAGAGCGCTTTCGAAAAAAGGCGTTCTTCCTCGTGAAATGAGGTTTACCACCGTCGAAAGAAAAGCCGCGTTCTTTCGATTTCATTTCGAAAGAACGCGGCTGCAGTCTAGGCGCAGGTGAAGATTTTTCGAAAAAAGGCTACTTTTTTCGAAAAAAACCCTGAGTCTGGACACAGCCCTAGTGCTGAAATTAGAAACTTAGGTTTTATTATACTAGCAGAGGCAGCATTCTTGAATAACTTGAATACAGTTACTAAAATGTAATCTTTCTTTGTTTTGACCGTATTTCCTTGAAATGTTGCAGTTACTCCCACTTACGTGAAGTTCTTCTTTTGAGGAAAATGTACTCTTTCTAGAAACACAGATTTTAAATTTTAAGAAAAATGTTAACAATTACAATGTACAATTTACTAACATGAAATACCATATACATTGTATTGTGTGCTATAGAAATATGAGTGGATGCACAAACATCTAACCATCCTGAAACTTTAGCCTCCACTTTTAATTTTTTTAATCTCTTAAAACATTTGTACTTACAGTCTCCAGATACATTTTCACTTTGAAAGCTCAAGCTAAAAATATCTCCAAATTAGCTATAATAGCCAAGAATTTACAGGTCATTCTACAATAGCAGCACTACTTGTTCTTCTATATAACCTTAAAGAAACAAATCTCTTAGCCCTTCCTCCCACCCCACCCCCAACCTCTCCCCACACAGAACTCAATAGAGAAATGGGACTTATGCCATGACCTGAATATCAACATATTGAGGTTCTATTGCGAAAGTAGAGAGAGAGTGTCCCAGGTATTGTTGGCAAAAATTGCCTCAGCTTATCTCCACCACTGTGGTAGGGCAGAGAGTGAGGAGGTCCGTAAGGTAGCCAAAAATATCGACCACAACAGTATTGTTGAACTTTAGTTTAAAATAATGAGGTTTTACAAGCATGTTATTTTAAGTACTTGGAATGTTCAAACTGTACCATTCCAATTTCACTTGGGATCAAGTATGAGTGCAGAGCAGAATCTGCATACTCACAACTATCTCTTTTATCTCCTACGTTACATTTTTTTAAGATGCTACATAGCACTATAAAAGAAAACTACTATTATTTCATTACTATTTTCTGCTGCTTCATGACTAATATTTTCTTTAATGTATGTTTCTAAACTGAATCAAAATGTATACCTGGTCCAGCGATTCCTGTCCAAACTTGTATTTTTCTCATTATTATTGCAAAAGAGCAAGGTTTTAACAAGGAACATAATGCAGTAGTACTGAAGAGAATTATGAAAAAAGTAGTTTAATGGCTAAAATATTCAAAAGCTCCCAAGTCCCATTTTACAAAGTGACTTAGGCTTGAGTGGTGGCTAGGACCAGCAGCAAGCAGTCCAGCAAGTGCTGGCAGTAGCGGGGGGCCCAGCAGCAGTGGGGAGCAGTGGCAGTGGTACTGGCAGTGGGTCCGAATGAGGAGTCTAGCAGATGGAGCTGGGACCAAAGCCAGGCAGATGCGATTAGAATTGAGCCCCCTGGTCTTGCAAACTACCTCATTCATGACCAGTCAAGTCCTGAGGACCAGGGAGATCTAACCTGAAGTCACTTCAATAAGGTTCCTGCTTCAGAATCAGTAGGGTAAATGAGTCAATATATCAAAAAATAATTGAATTTGTTATAAACAACATGTTAAATCTAGGGAATCATTGACTTTTAGCAAAACTATTTAGCTTGCTCCCAGTGGAAATTACACAAGTTCCATGTAGAGTTTATTGAGGACATCTGGTCAGGTGGTTGGGGGGGGACACTTAATTGTTGGTATTGTTTTAAAACTTGCATTAAAAACATGGGAAATCATAAATTGAGGTGAGTGAGCTGGTTTGTGTAAGTCTGAACTGACACACCCAAACGCTTATCTGTACCAGAAATGTAAATAAACCATTTTTGAGGTTTCAAAAAGTTTATTCAGCATTTTGAATCCCCATCTTTTTCATGCGCTTCTTGGGCCTGGCTGGGAGCAAAAAAAAAAAGAGCTGAAATACTACATGACCTGATCAGAAATTGAAAATAGTAGGAATCTTGCAAGACAGTTTATTCTCATGAAACTCTCACTCCAGTTTGCCACACCAAGCAGACAGATATAATCAGGCATTCCAAAATATAAATGATTTGAAACAAATCTCTAAATATTTTGAAGTTTGTCACCTCTACTGCTCTCTTTAGCATACATAGCTACAAGCTAGTTATACCCTTCAACCCATCAACATATATAAAGGGAAAAGTTCAATTAATTTGTACTCCATCTCATTCTTTACCACAGGTTGGTCAGAGCACAAGGAAAATGCTGCTATGCATTTTACATGATCTATAGTTAATTATGCAGAAAGAGTATTAAACTATTCTTACAATTATCAATGTCACAAGATCATTACTTAACTATGAGAAGTCCTGTGGCACCTTATAGTCTAATGGATTTATTGGAGCATAAGCTTTCATGGGCAAAGGCCCATTTCATCAGATGCATTCTCATTGTTTATGCAGATTCAGACTAAGATGGCTACCTCTCTGATAAAAATCATTACTTATACAGGCAGTCCCCGACTTACGCGGATCCGACTTATGTCGGATCCGCACTTACGAATGGGGCTTTCTCGCCCCGGAGGTCGAGGTAGCGGATTGCTACCTGCGAGCTCCGGGGCGAGAAAGCCCCGTTTGTAAGCTGCTCCGGTGCCCCTGGTCTGCTGGAGACCATCTCCAGCAGACCAGGGGCACCGGGCGGGTTCCCGCGCTTCTGAGGCTTTGCTCTGGCAAAGCCTCAGAAGCGCGGGAACCCACCGCTGCTGCGGCTACAGTCCCGGTGCATGTGGTCTGCTGGGGACGGTCCCCAGCAGACCACAGGCACCGGGACTGAAGCCGCAGCCGCGGCGGGGTCCCGCGCCTCTGAGACTTTGCCAGAGCAAAGCCTCAGAGGCGCGGCACCCTGCTGCCGCTGCGGCTCTGCTCCCCATGTCCCTGGTCTGCTGGGGGGGGGCGCAGCTAGTGTGGCCCCCCCCCAGCAGACCAGGCTTTTGTTTTGGACCCTGGGGCAGAGTAGTTGGGGCGCTGCCGATTGGTCCTGCAGCGCCGCTCTGGGCACTAGTGGACCAACCCAGCAGCACCCCAGCTGCTCTGCCCCAGGTCCTGATTCAGCCGCTGCTGGTCAGTTTCAGCAGTGGCTGAATCAGGACGCCTGGGGCAGAGCAGCTGGGGTGCTGCTGGGTTGGTCTAGTAGCGCCGAGGAGCGAGGAGCGGTGCTACTGGAGCAACCCAGCAGCACCCCAGCTGCTCTGCCCCAGGCGTCCCCAAGTCAGCCGCTGCTGAAACTGACCAGCGCTGACTACAGGAAGCCCGAGGCAGAGTTGTTCTGCCCCAGGCTTCCTGGAATCAGCCGCTGATCAGTTTCAGCAGCAGCTGACTTGGGGATGCTTGGGGTTCTTAAGTTGAATCTGTATGTAAGTCAGGACTGGCGGTCAGTTTCAGCAGCGGCTGACGCCAGTTCCGACTTACATACAGATTCAACTTAAGAACAAACCTACAGTCCCTATCTTGTACGTAACCCGGGGACTGCCTGTATGTCATAATGTGATGATGCACTGTCATGTTTTTGAGCTGTTGCACCATAACAAAATATGTCGCTTTATCTTGCCACTTTGTATGACACAGTGGGCCAAATGGTGTTCCACCCCTTAACACCAGATATTAGTTTTGCTATTTTGAAGTTAAGAGTACAGGTTGTACCTCCCTTAACTGGGACTCCTTGGTCTGGCAACATCCATGGTCTGGCAAGGACCATGGATGTTCCTGGAGCAGAGAGCCCAGGAAGAGGAAGGTCTGGCGGTGGGGCAGGAGCACTGTAAGGGGCACTGGTGACTCAGCCAGGAGCCCAGAGTGGGGGAGGCGGGCACAAAGGAGAGAATGGATGGTATGGCGGGGAGTTCTGGTCCCAATGGAGATCCCTGGCCCCAGCAACAGGGGAACTCTGGCATGGCTGCGGTTGTGGACCTCTGGCCCCAGCCAAGGAGTTCTGACCCCTATGGCAGCCAGGAGCTCTGGCCCTGTCCCTGGCTGTGGAGCTTCAGCCTCATTTTGGCTCCAGCAGCCAGGGAATTCCAGCCCCAGCAGCAGCCCAAGAGCCTCACCTCTATAAAAATATATGAAATCCTCCCAGTGTAGCCCTTCAGAGCAAGCAGATGCCGTTTTCATGTCAGAGCAACAATGGGAATCTTAACAACAATGGAAGAAAACTCTGGTAAACCTAATTAAGCATATAGAGAATGGTAATCTACTAAAAACAGTCTATGTTATACTTCATGTGTCAATATTTTAGTTATAAATACTAAGAGTAGAATGTTGTAATTTTATATAGATCTGCAACTTTCTATGTTTTTATTTGAGAGAATTAATCCTTACAGATTAAAAACTGCCAATGTGCAGACACCCATAACACCTTTATATTGAATCTGATTCTACTGGTAGTTTTGCAACTTTTTCCCCTGGGAGCAGAACTAACCCTGTGGCTAAGAAAGCACATGCATTTTTTGTTTTAAGTGAATATGTACGTGTATGTAAAAAAGAACAGGTATTCAGTTGAAGCAAAATGCAGGACAATGTAGCACTTTAAAGACTAACAAGATGGTTTATTAGATGATGAGCTTTCGTGGGCCAGACCCACTTCCTCAGATCAAATAGTGGAAGAAAGTAGTCACAACCATATATACCAAAGGATACAATTAAAAAAAATGAACAAATATGAAAAGGACAAATCACATTGCAGAACAGAAGGGGGATGCGGGGGGGGTGGGAAGGGGGAGGAAGGAAGGTAAGTGTCTGTGAATTGCTGATATTAAAGGTAGGGAGAGTGGGATGTTTGTGAGTTAATGGTATTACAGGTGATAATTGGGGAAACTGTCTTGGTAATGGGTGAGAAAGTTCAAAGTCTTGTTAAGTCCTTGTTGGCAAGTGTCGAATTTTAACATGAATGACAGTTCAGAGGATTCCCTTTCAAGTGCAGATGTAAAAGGTCTTTGTAGCAGAATGCAGGTGGCTAAGTCATTTAGAGAGTGTCCTTTCTGGTTAAAGTGGCAAGAAACTGTTTTCTCTTTGTGATCTTGTCTGATATCTGTTTTGTGGGCATTAATCCTTTGGCGAAGTGTCTGAGATGTTTGTCCAATGTACATAGCAGACGGACACTTTCGGCACATGATAGCATAGATTATATTTCTGGATGCGCAGGAATATGTGTTCTTGATCTTATAACTCACTTGGTTAGGTCAGGTATTCAGTTGTGAGTGTTAAAGACAATGACCCTACACTGTATATAGGTTTGTTTTCATTCAGAAATCTTAATGTGTTTAAGTCTACAGAAATGAGATAGCAGATATAATCCTGACCATGACTGAAATGTCAGTTTAGATATGGGCAAATCATGTTTGCTATTGTGTCATCTAATCATGGGTAAACCCTGGTTGTGTTTAAACATAGGGGACCAGATCCTTAGGTGATATAAATTCTCTTAGTGTCATGGAAGTCCATTTATACTATCTGAAGATCTGGCACAGAATTTCCTAGTGAAGACAAGGCCTCTAAAGAAAAACTGGAAAATTCTAGATTTTTAAAATATAGAAGTCATGGTTTATTTTGAGCAACCTGAGAATCCAGACCTTCACATTTAAAACAAACCTGGACATATTGGAAGCTGCCAGGTGAATATCTAGTTCAGGTTGAACCTCTCTGGTCATGTCCTTCCAGACAATGGATGTTGCTGGACCAGAGAACCCCAGTTGCCAAGGTTGCCAGCAGCTGGGAGAGGAGCTGGTCTGGCAGCTGGAAGCCTGCAGGTCCAGTGACCTGGGAACAGGGAGTTCATGTTGGCCAGCAGCTGGAACAGGGCAGTGTCCAGGTTGAACCTCTCTGGTCAGGGACTTTCTGATCCAGCAACATCCATGGTCCTTCTAGACAATGGATGTTGCTGGACCAGAAAGGCCTAGCTGCAGAGGTTGCCAGTGGCTGGAAGCAGAAAGGAGCTAGTCTGGCAGCCAGCAGCCCATAGAGTCAGTAGCCTGGGGTCAGGGAGCCTGTGGTGGCTGGTAGCTGAAGCAGGATGGTGGGCAGGGGCACAGAGCCCTGCTGGTGGACCAGTGGCAACATACTGGCTGGGGCCAGAGTCAGGAGGGAAACCCTGGGAGAGTCTGAGACCTGACCTCCCCTGGTCTGGCAAACTCCATTGTTCAGGACCACTCTAGTCCCCAGGGTACTGGACCAGAGAGGTCCAACCTGTATTATGTGTGAAATAAAAATGATAAAAGCCCTGTCCTAAGGTTTCTCTAGGCATTTCATTCACATAGACTGACTTATCAGTAACTGATGATCCTCCAAGCTAGACTTTAACATAGTGACCATTGAAGCTCACTCCACTGTATATTTAATATTTTATAATAATATTTCATATTTTGTTGCTTTTGTTCATGTGTTATAAACCTTGGAATAAAATAGACCAACAACAAAAGCTAAGAACAATTGCCTGTGTGGAAATCACATTCCTCGTGTATGGTATGAAATGCTATAGTGAAGTTTTCATTAAAATTTAAATGCAAATTAGATATGGTGATTTAAAAACTGACCTTTGGTGTAGAAATACACAGGGATCTTTTCTTATTTCAGTGCATGTATAAAGACTATTAAATGCAATGGAAATCAAGCAAGAGAAATTTTTCTTTTCCCAGAAGTAGCAAAATACTTGAATAAAGAAATGAATAATAATTTACAAAATTGTTTAGTTTATAATGTAGGGCTCTATTCCTGACAAAATGATTTAGATAGTCAGGTCACGTTCTGCTTCTGTCATCAGGGTTGCTGGATTTTCTGGAAGCAGAATCAACATTCAGGTCAAGAAATAACAGCTTTTTTATTTTGATTCAAGGTGATAGAATTCAAGTTCTGTTGGGACAATTGCAATTTAATCTCTCTCTCTCTCTCTCTCTCTCTCTCTCTCTCTATATATATATATATATATATATGTGTGTGTGTGTGTGTGTGTGTGTTTAAATGTTCATTATAACCATTACATTGGATGATGGGTGGCCTGAAAAGTGATGCACTTCCAATTAAAATATTGATAGTAATGGGCCAAGCTGTGGCCTAGGCTAGTTTGATCATGATAGGTAAGAATAACAGATAGGCATAAATACGATATTGGGGGCAGGTTGCAGCATTATTAATTTAGCTCCTTCCTGGTTATCTTCCAACACTTCTGTGAACCAAGCATTTAGGTGGGTTCAGTGTGGGATTAGGGAACACCCATAATTTAAAATACTAAAGAGTTGATCCTTTCACCTTAATCCCTATTACTTCTGAATGCTCTTGCCATTCACCTCATCCATTCCGGTCAGCAGCGTAGAGGTTATCAAAGATACCTCAGTCTGCAAAGACTTCAACTCTCCCCTGTCTCTTGCAAGAAGAAGGTCCACAAGCAAAATTCCAAATCTCATTTACCTCTGGCAGATGGCTCTTTTAGCTTTATTTAGCACAGGTCACTAGATGCAAGTTACAACAAACTAAACATTCTGATATTATCTCATGCCCCTACTTACTTCTTTAACCTCATTATGAAAACCCACCCTAGACATCTGGTTATTTGATACAATTAAGAGAAATTCCTAGCATGGGAGGGCAGGCCACCCTAATAGAAAAGATGGCTCCTAATTACTTAGGCAGATTTCTAATTTGATAGGGATACTCCTTTATCCCCCTCTTCACCAGCCCCTTCCTGCCCTACTCCTTCATGTACTGATATAGGAAGATGAGCTCGCTCAAGTTCTCCTCCAACCCATGAAGAAATGTAGACATCATTCCTTTCAGCCCAAATAAACCGTCTCCTCCCCCATGAATAGGTGATGGGGAAAGGAGGAGAATTTTCTGGTTCACTCTTGAAGAACAAGGCACATTTAATTTTACACTAATGTTGTCTGACTCAACACCACACACTCCTAGCCTCCTGAGAACTAGGGTTGTGCTGGAAATGGAGGAGGTAAACCGGGGCAGAGGAGAGGTTGTGGTTTAAAGGACTGTACTGTAATGATCTCAAGAGACCATAATGAACTCTGGTCTGGTGTGTCATTCCAAGGTGCTGTAACATACAGCAGAATTGATGCTGCTGTAAGTTATGTTCAGAGTTAAAGCATACCTTGGCCAGCCCCAGACCAGAGGAATTCGGAGACAGAAAGACCATGTAAAGCTCTCTTTGAATCCCACACAAGTACACCAAGTCTGGTACATCTGAGGACTTTTCAAGAACGCAATATGCTATGAGATATAGCTTTTGTCCATATTCCTTTGGAAATACCATCCTTTCTTGTTGGCCATTTTAAACACATGAACCAGGCGATTTAATAATTTCCAGAACCCATGCCTGTTCCAAAAGATGTACACTGGCAATTTTTTCCTTGATTGCGCCATCAGAGTTGGGAACGTGGACATGCCCTTAGTGATCCCAGGCGACTCAGCCTACTCCTTGCTCTCCTGGCTCACAAAGCCATACACGACCAGCATGGACCTCACCAAGGATAACTATAATGCCAGACAGAGCAGGGGCCACATGGTGGTGGAGAGCACATTCCGCCATTTAAAGGGGAGGTTCAGGAGTCTCCTCACACACTTGCTGAGGTCCAGACAGAACATCCATTTTGTGCTGGCGTCCTGCTGAGAGAACTGAATGGCTGGCCAGGGTATTCGAGCAGTCGGACATCAGCACCATCAGGAGAGCACTTCAAAGATCTTTGCTCATCCAGGAGGCCTTGAGGGAGAGTTTTGAGCAAAGCCAGTTGTGAGACTCTACCCCGTGCCTCTCCACAAGGGGCCCCTGCATTCCCTCTGTGTATCTTTCCTCCCCAACTCCTCCCTTCACACCTTTCCCCCTCCCCTGCAGAGCAAACAATAAAGCCATCTGGTGTGGCAGGGCATTGCCCTGTACTGGC
Organism: Pelodiscus sinensis; assembly: GCF_049634645.1. Lineage (NCBI taxonomy): Eukaryota > Metazoa > Chordata > Testudines > Trionychidae > Pelodiscus > Pelodiscus sinensis. The sequence goes on from NC_134711.1 coordinate 173,328,931, forward strand.
CCTTTAAGGGGCTGATACCTTAAAGGGGTACTGGCCCTTTAAGGGGCTGGAGTCAAGGGGAAGCCCAGCTGAGGCACATAAGGAGGTCCCAGCTGGAGATTATAAGAGAATCTCCTGGGAGGAGGAGAGAGACCTGCCTGCCTGCAATGAGAGAGGATTCAGCCTAGCAAACCCAGGCTACCCAGCCTGAGGCCCAGGGCTACAAGGAGGCAGTCATGGAGGGTGTGGCTCGCATGGAGGCAGCCCTAAAAGGCTGGGCTGCAAGGAGGCAGCTGCAGTAGGCTGGGAGAATTTGAGCCAGGGAAGCCCCAGGCCATAAGTCCACAAGGCAGGGTTGCAGGAGGCAACTGGGCAGGCAGAGTGGGAGAAGAACTGGGGATCCTAGGGAGTAGGAAGGACCCTGGAGGAGGAGCGAAGGAAGAACAGTGACTCCCCCCCGGAAGGGGGCGTCGGCCAAGACCAGAGTGGTCACTGCCAGAGGGCAGTGCCCTGAAGAGAACACCTCACCCAAAGGGTGCGCGTCGGCATTGGAGCGTCCAGCTACTTCCCCAAAGCCACCCTGAGGGAAGAAGCCGTGCGGAAAATGAGTCCAACCCATTACACTGTATTGAAAAAACAGGATTGTTTATTGCAGGGACATAGAACAGGAGAGGAACTTGTTAAGGAACCTGGAATGGGGAAGGAGGCTTAGGGATGGGACTGAGAGTGGATCTTAGGAGGGGAAGGCATGGGGAGAGTAGGGAGGTGACTGGTGACCTGCTTCATGCATGACACCATGTGCTCCATCACCAAGGTCCCAGGTGGCCTTCTTTTGCTCCCGCTCAGCCCAGTGCTCCTCCCAGTCAGCAGCTTGCCCCTGTTGCTTGTCCTTGAGTCCCTGGACCTAGGACTGCAGGGTAGACCATCTGCTCCCTCAGGAGGTCCTACTGGGTGCATTTCCTCCTGCAGATCCTGCAGAGTTGGGTACATGGTGTGGGAGGGAGTGGACATGCCAAGCTTGCAGCTGGGCCTGCTGAGAAGAAAAGTCACAAGGGCTGTCATTTCAGGAGACACGGTGTTTGAAGCTTAGCCCTAATCTCTGAGCCGACACCAAAAGTCTCAGTTCAGACAATGGTTACATGCTTCGAGCAAGACCATGTGTTGTCTAGGCAGTGGGCAGTTTCATCAGGGGTACAGACACCCAGTGGAGCATCCCTACTCCCATGGCCCATGGACAAGCAGGCATAGGAAGGCGCAGGCCAGGTGAGGAGCATGCAGGAGGGAGAAGGGAACATGGTGGTGGTTCAGTTTCCTACTGTGTCCCTTACATGCTGGGTCTGGCACTGGCAGCATCCTGCAGAGAGAGAACTTCTATCCCTGCCCACTAGGAGAGGGTAGGGGAGGTGTTTGGGGGAGGTATGTGTGAGCAGCAGACATCGTTTGCCAGAGACAGTGCCACTCGTTCACTTCCTCTTACTCCCCCGGCAGGTCCCCAGGCATGGGACCAGTCTCTTCCACATCTCTGCACTTGACCAGGAGCGGATGCTGCCTGAGTGTGGGCATGACCATGGGCCATGTCCAGCACTGCTGTGTAATTCCATGACCCCAGACTCCTTAGTGGAGGCTTGTTGTGGGAAGGTGTCCAACCATGGAGGCTAGAGTAAGGCAGGTTTCTCCAAGAACCTTGTGAGAAGGAGCAAGGGGTTCCTGTGTGAGAGTGTCATGGGGCTGAGTGCTCCAGACTGGCACTCCACATGCACCTATGTGCATATGCTGTTGTTTAGCCTCCAGACAGAGTAGGCCAAGAGAGGAGCATGCAGCCCCTTGCAGCCTGTTACCAGCCTCTGCGTGTAGATAGCAAAAGTTATAGAACTCACCTGAAGTGCCCTCTCCGTGTTCCTTCAAAGCCTGGGAGACATTATGGGATGGGGAGACTGGCTCCAGGGTGAGAAGCAGGTCCTGGCTTGCAGGCATGTTTGCCTGGCTGGCTGCCTCCTCCTCCTCCTCTTTTTCGTCATCTTCTGCCACCCTTTCTCTCCCTTTCTGGAGGCTGACGTTGGGCATGTCCTGATGGACTCAGCAACAATGGCAGGGAAGGTGACTGGTCCCCATCCCAGGATGGCCTGTCAGAGCTCTTTTATTTTCACCTGACTCTGGTTGAGTGTCTGGGTGTAGCCTTTGTCAGCCAGGCTGGTGGCTGCCCCACCATACACTTCTGCATTCCTCTTCCTGGTGCAGAGATCCTGGAGGAGGGTCTCCTCCCCCTAACCCTTGATGAGGTCAAGGATCTCCACACCAGTCCAGGCCCGAGTTCTTCTATATCCCTGGACAATGGTAACCAAGAGAGCAGTAGGAATGCTGTCAGCTGTGGGAGGGCCCGAAGGGGAGCATTAGGGTCACTCATGGCTACCTCACTTGCTGCTGTGTCACACAGGGCTCTCACAGCTCTCCACATGGCACAAGTCTTTCTGCTTCCCCAACTTCTAAGCTCCACAGGAGAAGGGGAAACAGTGGAGATGCCAGGTCTGGCCAGAGTGGTTACAGCTGCAGGTCTGACCAGAGTGGTTACAGCTGGAGGCAAATTATTTTGAATTAGTAGCTCCAGTGAGTCCACACTAATACTATTTTGAAATAATTATTTCATAATTAGTGTTATGCCCCAAGGAAAGCCGGAGTACAGATTTTGAAATAACAGGCTTGGTAGAGTAGATGCTCTACTTTTAAATTCGACCTAAGGGGGGTTATTTTGAAATAATACCTTAGTGTAGATTAGGGCTTAGATACTTACTGTTAGGTGCCACTGCTGCCAAAGACAAGCTACTCCTCATACCCCACTGACTCTGACAGGGAGAGAGAAGGACAGAAAGGAGAAAGAGGATATTGACTGATCTCATCTTATACTTAGCTAGCATGCTCTTTGGGGAAAGGATAGTCGTTTTGTTGTAGATGTGTCATGCTTAGCACAGTGGAACCCTGACCTCTGATTCAGACATCTAGATACTAGACCCATGCAGATAATTAAATCAATTAATAATCATAATAAATAATAATAATAAATAATATAACAGGGCAAAAGCAACCAGGAGTATGAATATAGCTGACAACACGAACACTGCTGAGATGTACAGCTTCCTCCTCTTACCCCCTCCTGCTCTGTTTTCCACAGCTCCAAAAGAAAAATTGTCATCGGTGCCCAGCAACCTGGTAATATTGTGATTAGGAGAGAGAGCTGAGAATTGCAGGTGCAAAACACCCCTCAGGATCTGGCCCTAAGTGCACTGAAAGGATAGCAGCATTTTTCTCATGTCTACCCTTTCCTCTGTGTTAGTAAAATTACCTTTGATTACTGAATGTTTCATGTCGAATCTAATGCAAAATAAACAATAATAAAAGTTGTCAGAAGCCTAAGAAATAATCCTTTAATAATAACGACATAGATATGTTTAGGAAATATTATCCTGAAACCATTTTTTTAAAATTCTAGTGTATAGGCTAAACACTGTTGTATTGTTCTTCAGTATTTTGTTTCCAGTAAATGAATGCACCCAATTTACTGTGGATATTTCCATGAAGATGATTGTGTGGCTATCTGTAAACAAAGAAAGGGGCATCGGGAGATATTTCTCGGTTTTACAATGGCTCAAAATGATCTGTGGTTTTATTATATCTGGACTCATATTTTAAAGATGGGAGGCATTGTAATTCCCTGTCAAAGCAGAGCAGCCTTTTTCTTCTGTAATTAACCATTTCTCAGTGGCAGTATTTGACAAAGAGTACTTTGTCCCTGGAAATCAGCTGCCTTAAAATAATCTCTGAGACCGAAGGACTCTTTTCCTGCCTCCAATCAATGGCTAAAATCTTTTAAGCTTTAATGGGAGCAGGATAGGTCCCAATCTGTATAAAATACAATTATATAAATGTAGATGATTGAGGGCTAGAGCTTTCCCTCGTCGGATGCCATTATGCAGTGCTCTGCTGGCCAAAATCAGTATAAGCTACTGTGGAACTCCCATGCCACAGATTAGCACTAGTGCTGCAAACTATGACCTTGCCCCCCAGAATCTGATCAGCTGGAGGGTGGACAGAGAACAAGATGGCCTCTCCACCTCTTCATACACATCTCTAGATAGAGAGAGAACTGATAGGAAATTCCAACCTTATTTCTGCCTGCTAGCTCAATGAATGAAGGATGGGATTGCCATTGGAAGAATGACTATGAGGACCCCAGGAGTAGGTTTTGCCAACTCTCCAGAATTGGCCTAGAGCAGGGATGGGGAACCTAAGGCCCAGATGTGGCCCATGGCTTGCCTGGATCTGGCTTTGAGCTCCCCCCAGCATTGGGGAGCATGCTCTGGCATTCCAGCCCACCCGCCCTCCCACCGTGAGGAGTATCTTTCTCCTTCTTAGTCAGGGGCCATGTCAGGGAGGGTTAGGTTTCTCTTTTTTGCTTCTCACTTTTGTGTGGCCTCTGACTGATTTTTTTTCTGTGGGTCAGCAGTCCCTGACCCAAAAAAGGTTCCCTACTCGTGGCCTATAGTCTCCCAGGAGGAGCAGCCTGATGCCGGCTGCGGCAGCTGGCGCCCCAGGTGAAACGCACAATCTGTGCCCCTGCCTGCATGGCCATCAATGGCCATGATGTAATCATTGGGCACCCCATTGAAGGCAGCACCTTAGGCGACCGCCAAGTCTGCCTATACTCACAGGCCGCCCCTGTCTCCCAGAACCAGCAATAATCTTCCAGTGACTACTGAAAGCAATCCAGGAGATTTTAATAGGTTTTTTTTTTTTTTTTTTAAGAAAACAACATCACAGCATGTTGGGGAGAAAAATCTTTCAGAATAGCTCAGTCAGATCTGGCAGTCCTACTCTGGAGTGGACAACATGCTGTTGCTGTGAGTGGGACCTAGAAAGTTGAGATTCTGAATGCTGTAGAAGGTGGCCGTTCTGTGTGATAGTCATCCATTTGTATTGCATGTGAGAATCAGTGGAATCCCCTAAGGGAAACAGGCTCCTGAATCATGTATAAGGAGCTGAAGCTGGAGGGGCACCTGGGACAGTTTGTTTGCTGATAAAAATGAATTCTCGCCTCCTTAAATACGAAGGATTCTCCACTCTATGGCAAGGAGTGGGAGTTTGGAGTTCACAGACAACAGGCATAGGCAACTCTTGTGGAGAGAGGATTCTTGAAAGATAGCTGTCACAGTCTCAGCACCACACCTCCTTCTTGCAGTTGGCACAGGTACTGTAACTGGACAAGGTGAGGGTATCCATGCATCCCAGCAGTCCTTGGCTCCCTTAATGTCCTCTTGAAGCCATAAACTGTCTGCATGAATTCTTGTGTTTGCCAAGTAACTATAGGGCATGGTCAACAAGTGGACTCTATGCACTGAACTCAATATTTTTTTACCTTTTTCACTGCTATTTTCTTCTTATAGAACTGATTTTTAATGCAAATAAGTACTAACTGACACACTGTGGAAACTATTTTAATTCCATGAAAATTGTAGAAAATTTTTTCACTGCTTCTGCAAACTTGGTGAAGTCTCCCTATATGTACTGGACATATTGTTTTTACTATAATGGATCCTACAGGGTAATTTCTGCAACAAATATCCTTATACATATACACACATTATAAGTCTAACAGAAAAGATAGCAGTAGATTTCTGTGTGTGTGTGTGTGTGTGTGTGTGTGTGTGTGTGTGTGTGTGTGTGTGTGTGTGTGTGTGTGTGTTTAAATACTCTAAGATATACACTGTTTGGGCCCTTAACTCAAATCAGTTTTGTTTTTCTTCATTTACATCATTGCTCTGAGGCTGGGATGAGGGCTTCAGTTTGCAGGATGTCCTGAGGAGCCTTGTCTCACCACAGCAGCTTAGGACCAGGTGGGAAGCACTTCTCAAACGCCACAACAGCTGCAGTGGGCACAGCTGGGGGAGGAGTGCATGTCTCCCCCACCTGGGGTACAGCCAGACACACAGATAAACTCTCGGAGGGCCTGTCTACACCACAAAGTTAATTTGAAGGACCAGCAGCTATTTCGAATTAACTTTAATAACGTCTACACAGGCAAACCGCTATTTTGAAATAAATTCAAAATAGTGGAGCCCTTATTTCAAATTTGGTAAACCTCATTCTACGAGGAGTAATGCCAAATTCGAAATAGCTATTTCGAAATAAGTGCTGTGTAGACACTTAATTCGAAAAAGGGGACTTCTGGCCCTTCCCAGGGTGCCCTGGTGGTCACTCTGGGCACAACCAGGAAAACTTAATCTCCTCCCTCCCAGCCCAGAGACATTAAAGGGATAGACCCTGGCCACAGAGACTGTGCGAGCTCTAAGCCTGCCAGCCCAGAGCCAGCAGTGGCCCTAAAACATGAGCTAGCAAGCCACTTTCAGCCAGCCCTCCACTGCTCCCCAGGACCAATCTGCCAGCTCCCAAGAGCCTGACAGGGGCTGGAGAAGGCAGGAGGCTTCCTGGTCCAGGGTAGAGATCATGGACCTTATTCAGGTTTGAGAGGGATGCCCCCAACATCCATGATCTCCACACTAGATGGAAGAATGTGGCCATCTATGGCAGGATAGCTGCCAGCCTGGCCACCAAAGGCCACAGGCTAACCCAGGAGCAGGTTTGCCTGAAAGTCAGGTTGATCCGGTGAGACCCACAACCCTGAGCTTTCCCTCCCCCTTCTTCCCCTTGCTTCCTCCTTCCAGCTTCCTCCTCCCAGGTTTCCCCCTCCCCTCTCCCACACTTTCTCTTCCGCTTTCCCACCTCCTTTTCCCAGGCTCCCCAGAGGTTCATTCCCCCCCCCCCAGTTTTGTTCAATAAACCCAGTTTCTATTTTTAAACATATGTGTCTTTTATTTGACATCAGGAAGGGGGGCTTAGGGAGGAGTAAGTGGAAGGACGTGAGGGAGGAATGGGACACGAGCCCCCGGTCGGGAGGACCGGGGAGGCTCTGAGGGCTTCTTGGGGTGGACACTCTCCCTCAGGGCCTCCTGGATCAAGACAGCCCCCCGATGGGCCCCTCGGATGGCAGCCTGCAGCAACGACCCCATGATACGCATCAGCGTGCTTAGGGGCAGCTCTGGCACCATGTGGCCGAGTGCTGTGATGTCCCGAGTGCAGGCACTCCAAGACAGGACTGCTTTGCTGTCCCTCATTGAGGTAAACAAGCAAGCAGGGAACACTGAGAACTGTATGTCCGGGGTGGGGGTAGGATCCCTTTAAGCATGGAGCTCAGTTAGCCTCAGGCAGCAGCCCCACACACTAAGTCCTAACCCGATGCCCTGCCAGCACTGGTTCCAGCCAGTCTTAACTTCGGTTCAGGGGCCACTCAGTGTGAACGCGCTATTTTGAAATAGCAAAATTCTATTTCAAAATAGTTTTTGTGTGTAGATGCATTATTTCGAATTAGCTTAATTCAAATTAACTATTTCGAATTAAGTTAATTCGAAATAGCACTGTAGTGTAGACATACCCGGAAAAATATAGTAGATAGCTGTCCCTTTCCTTATTCCTTCCCTTGCTGGCCCAATGGGATTTTAGCTTGTCTGGTCCCCATCTCTGGCCCTTTGCTGCTCCTGTGCTCATTCTGTAGTATAACTTCCTCCTACAAGACCCTGCCCTTTCTATTTTATGAGAAACAATTAAATTACATGCCCATCCCATTATCCTGGCATAACCAAACCCTGACTTTGTTTTAAGTTCTGATAAGAGGAAAATGCAGACCAAATGTGGTGGTCCTAGCTCTTACCATTAGGAGGAGCTCTTGAATAAGTGAACTCTCAGATGGTGTGATGGGGCATCTGCCCCGCACTGCATGAAATGTACTCTTCAAAGTAGTTGCCAAAAAAATTGAGATGCTCACATCTTAAAATATTTTCAAGTATATATAGGTGTTTGGGGAACCCATAAAAAAAATTTGTGTTTCAGAAAATGCACCAATTAAATTGAAAATTCACCAACTAACCAGAGAAAACTTTTTGCTATTTTGTACAAAAATAGGTAAGTCAAAGACATTTATTTTTTTCTTGTATCCCAAACTTGCAATTTTGTAGTCAAACATATCACTATCAGGAAGGTAAGTTAGCTTCCCAACCCCCTAGGCGCTGATTCAATACAAACCGATTTACAGCTCTCACTGAAGGTGCAATACAATATTGCAGTTTCTAAGCTTCTTGAGCCCCCTTAGCTTCATAGATGTGAATGTCAGACATCTACATGTTTCCAATAAAAGCAGAACCTATTCTGAGCCCATTGCTTTTATTACAGACAGAACATGTGCACATCACGGCAGTAAATTACAAGTTGTATGCACTAGTGTCCAATCCCTTGGAACAGATTATGAAAATAATTAGGAAGGCCCTTGTGATCCTATGGGCCCCTCAATAACCACTGAAAGAAGCCCCACTACACTGGAACTCAGGCCCAGTACACTCGCTAACCCCTATGCAATGGTGTCATAATATGTATCCAAAAGAAATCTTATAAGTTATTTTCAAACGGGTGGTGCATAGATCATAAATATCATTGCATCGTGGATGTACAGGTTGTATATGTAACCCTTTGCCAAGTCTTGGAGCTAGCAGCAGTCAGGGACAGGTTCAATATCTATGGGTTCCTCTTCATCCAGCACAGATCCGGCTTGAACACACCACCTCGGGCGCCTCTGAGAGGTGATGCTTCCCCACTCACATGCACAGAGTCTGAGTGAAAAAAAGAAACTTAAAGAGAGGGAAATAACTTGGCATTAAAACATTGCAAATAGGAAAGTCTCACCGGGTAGCTGTGTTAGTCTGAATCTCAAAAAATGGCGAGGAGTCCTCTGGCACCATAGAGTGTGTCGAGACTACATCCCTTTTCTCAAATTAGACACTTCAAAATTTAAAATGAAGCCGGGATTTAAATTTCCTGTGCTTCATATGCATAATGGCGGACGCAGTTTTTTCAACACGGGGCTTTTCAATAGAAAACCGGCAGTTTAGACAGGGATCTTTTGAAAATAAAACCCTTTTTTGAAAGATCCTGTAATCCTTATTTTTTGAGGAGTACAGGATCTTTTGAAAAAGGATTTTATTTTCAAAAGATCCCCGTCTAAACTGCCATTTTTCTATCGAAAAGCCCCATGTCAAAAAACCCCACAGCCACTATTATGCAAATGAAGCACAATTAAATTTAAATTTAAATCCTGGCTTCATTTTCAATTTTGAAGTGTCTGATTTACATCCCTGTTTTGAGAAAGAGATGTAGTGTAGACACAGCCTTAGGGTATGTCTACACTACAGCGCTATTTCGAATTAATTTAATTCAAAATAGTTAATCTGAATTAAGCTAATTCGAAATAATGCATCTATACACAAAAACTATTTCGAAATAGAATTTTGCTATTTCGAAATAGCGTGTCCACACTGAGTGGCCCCTGAACCGAAGTTAAGGCTGGCCGGAACCAGTGCCGACAGGGCATCAGATTAGGACTTAGTGTGTGGGGCTGCTGCCTGAGGCTAACTGAGCGCCGTGCTTAAAGGGATCCTACCCCCACCCCAGACAGACAGTTCTCAGGATTCCCCGCTTGCTTGTCTACCTCAATGAGGGACAGCAAAGCAGTCCTGTCTTGGAGTGCCCTGAGTGCCTGCACTCGGGCCACCACAGCACTCGGCCACATGGAGCCAGAGCTGCCCCTTGGCATGCCGGTACATTTTGTGGGGTCATTACCATCAGCCCAGCTGTACTTGCTGCAGGCTGCCATCCAGGGAGTCCATCGGGGGGCTGTCAGGAGCCAGGAGGCCCTGAGGGAGAGCATCCACCCCGAGGAGCTCTCAGAGCCTCCCCGGTCCTCCCCACCAGGGGCTCATGCCCCATTCCTCCCTCATGTCCTTCCACTTACCCCTCCCTAGCCCCCCTTCCTGATGTCAAATAAAAGACACGTATGTTCAAAAATAGAAACTGGGTTTATTGAATAAAACTGGGGAGAGGGGATGAACCTCTGGGGAGACTGGGAAACGGAGGTGGGAGAGGGGAGGGGAAAAACTGGGAGGCGGGAGTTGGAAGAGAGAAGCAAGGGGAAGCAGGGGGAGGGAAAGCTCTGGGCCCAGGGTTGGGGGTCTCACTGGACCAACTTGATTTTCATGCAACCCTGCTCCTGGGTTTGCATGTGGCCTTCGGTGGCCAGGCTGGCAGCTATCCTGCCATAGATGCCCACATTCCTCCGTTTAGTGCGGAAATCATGGATGTTGGGGGCATCCCTCTCAAACCTGAATAAGGTCCATGATCTCCACCCTAGACCAGGAAACCTCCCGCCTTCTCCAGTCCCTGTCAGGCTCTTGGGAGCTAGCGGACTGCTCCTGGGGAGCGGTGGAGGGCTGGCTGCCACTGGCTTGCTAGCTCATGTTTTAGGGCCACTGCGTCAGGGGCCCCGGTAGCCACTGTTGGCTCTGGGCTGGCAGGCTTGAAGCTGGCACGATCACAAAGAGGGGAAATTGCCTGTGTAATATGTTAGCCAGCTGAGATCCTTAGCCAAATTGATTACAATGAGCAAAACATCAAAGAAAGTACATTTACAGATAAGGTAAACAAAGCAGTCAAATTAACAGAAACAGTATTCTGAGCACACTGGTGTTGGTGTGTAAACTGTCTCTCTGGAGTCAGCAAACATAATTTCTATGAGTATCATGGTGAAACAGACTGGGCCCTACAGAGAGATGTTTCTAGGAAACTTGAGAACTGGGACTCACTGACTGTAATCTGCAAGGCAAGGTAAATATAACTTGGACTATAACAGAGTTTAAAGAGACGCTAGATAATTTCATGGAGGTTAGGTCCATAAAAGGCTATTAGCCAGGGGGTAGAAATGGTGTCCCTGGCGTCTGTTTGTCAGAGGCTTGAGAAGGATGGCAGGAGACAAATCGCTTGATCATTGTCTTTGATCCACCCTCTCAGGGGCACTTGGTGCTGGCCACCTTCGGAAGACAGGCTACTGGGCTAGATGGACCTTTGGTCTGACCCAGTACGGCCGTTCTTATGTAAAGACTTGGTAGATCCTCCAGCACTTTGCTGACAAAGTAGACAAACTGGTTAGATAAAGAGCTGGCATACAGTATGGTCTCTAGCAAAGCTCACTTTTGGGCTATGTCTACATTGCAGAGTTTTTCCGGGATACTAGAGGAAAAACTCTACCACGTCCAGAGAATGCATCTGCTCTTCCGAAATTTTTCTCAGAGGAGCAGACACACTTTTTTGGTATCCCTGTAAACCTTGTTTTACAAGGAAGAAGGGATGTTCTGAAAAAGGGGGGGAGGGTTTCTGAAATTTGGTTCAATGTAGATGGGCCAAATGTCAGAAAAGCCTCTTCTGAAAAAAAGAAGCGGAAAAAGCTATACAAATTGTGATTCGCAATTTGTGTAGCTTTTTTCGGAAGAGCAGTGCAGCGTAGACACAGCTTTGCTGAGGCAGAGGGTTAACATGGTGGCTTATAGTTCTGGATTCTTTAAGGAGAATGTTACACCTTTATTTTTTCTTTGCTTCAAGAGGTGCGGGTGTAACAATGCTTTTCTGGAGCATTCTAAAAACTGAATTACAACTGTCTTGTTATCTGAGATGAAATTCAAAGAAGTTTACAATGCTTAGAACTGCAAATCTGATAAACAATTGTCTTGTCCATCACTTGCAATAAAAAATCACATATATATTGGTAGAGATGGATGGCCAAACATCAACACACATAAACATCATCAAAGAATTTTATTGGCCACCTGCCATTTCTCAATTGAATACCATGATAATGAATGCCATCATTAAAGCTTAATGTCCCTTACAGACTTCCTACTTATACTGACATACAGTATTAAATTTCTACTTCCGCATTTCTCTCTGTCTCCCTCTGTGTCACTCTCAATAATAAGTTGATATAAATTGATGTTTGACAAAGAGTACCATTATTGTCTGTTGCAGGAGCAAGTCAATGTATCATCTTATGTTGTGTCCCAGAAAAGTGAGACAAGGAACTGCAGTTGTGTTAGCAAATTCCAAAAAAATTCAGTGTAAATTCAACTCTTCCATAAATTCCATCCAATTTATGCATGTTTCATGAGTGATTTTGTAGCAAAGCTTAGATTGAGCACAAGATACATCATAGTGTGTTGAACTTTGGTAGGTTTCAATTGTGTCTTCATTTTTAGTTAGGCTGTTTACCTTTCAAATGTTGACAGATACTACATTCTACAGTGCCATGTGTATGATAATTTACAGGTTATCTTCATTTTACAGATGGAAAAACTGAGACATGGAGAAATTAAGTGATTAGTCTAAGCCTGGTTTCACAAGAAGTCCCTGATTCTTCTTGCAGTGTTTCAACCACAAGATCATCCTCCATTTCCTTTTATTTGTTCTTCAAGGTATCTGTTCTTTTAACAATAATTTTATTCCATTTATATTTTGTGAAATATGTTTTGAGTTGAGCCACAGAAATCAATGTATTCAATGCTTTTCTTGTCAGATCAAAGGTCTCTTGATCCTGTATTCTTGTCTATTAAAAGTTCTTTCTTTAACAAGTTTAATGATTTGTTAGATATTCATTTTCAAGGGGATAAGAACTTTCCCTTTTATTTTGGTTTGGTCTGTGAAAAGTATTCTTGACTTTGTCCACTTATGTCATCCTTTGGAGGCATGACAAACATCCTAAATTTAGGGATTTTTAGGGTGTGAAGGAATGCACCTTTTAGAAACATTACGGTTACGTCTAGACTGCCCCCTCTTGCACAACAGAATAAGCAAATGAGGTGAAGCAATGAATATCACCATGCCTCAGTTGCATACTTAATGAGCCATCATTTTGCACAAGGGGCTTTTGTGCAAAAAAGACCCGTCTACACCACTCCTTTTTGTACAAAACCCCCCTCTTGTGCAAGAGCTGTTCTGCTGCTTTTTTCAGAAAGAACAGCTCTTGCGCAAAAGGGGGGGTTGTGCAAAAAGAAGCTGTGTAGATGGCTCCTTTTTGCGTAAAAGCCCCTTGCGCAAAAATGGCAGCTCATTAAGTGTGCAAATGAGACATGGTAATATTCACTGCTTTGCCTCATTTGCATATTCTCTTACACAAGAGGGAGCAGTCTAGACATATCCCAAATGCGTGGAGAGTAGCACGAGACTTATGCATCACTGTTCTCCAAAGATGTGAATAACCTCCATTAGCAAATATTGGGTCTAGCTGTCCTCAGATTAAATCTGACCACAATAATTTTACCAATTACAGTACTTCGGTGGGATTGAGATTTGGCTCTCAGTTACACCGTGGTTAATGGAATTACTTTGTAGAATCTGGCTACTTTAGCTTGAGTATTCTTTTTGTTTTCATGATAGCCCCAGCACATATCATAGTGGCTAAGAAGGGTTTAAGGTGGTAATTCTGATCCATGTAACAAAAAAAAAGTTGTAAATTGAGAACGCAAAGAGCGTGAGAACTGCTATACCCTTTCACCCTAAGTACAGAGTATATTTCTTTTTACTTACATAATCGGAAATCTGTCCCTTTCCACTGAGATAAGCAGACTATGTAAAATACAATTGCAGGAATATAGGCCCTTCTCATGTGGAAGGTACCCTCTGTAACTATTGTGGCAGCAGAAAATTATCTAGTTATAAAGCACTACCTAATCACATTTTTTTAAAGTCAGATTTTGATTAATCAGAGCATCTGGGTACAATATTCAGCAATCACCAAGGGGAAAAGTCTGTTGATAACTTACTAACATTTAAATGGTGAAAGTGCAATTTGGACATTCTCCATATAAAAGATGCTTATTTTTTGTGACCCTACCAAATGTATAAACTCTGCCAATTATGAAACATCCATCTTTCTCTCACTAAGGCTACGTCTAGACTGCAAGACTCTTTCAAAAGAGACTTTTTCAAAAGATACTTTTGAAAAAGCTTCTTTCAAAAAAAAAAAAGCATCTAGACTATAATCAGTACTTTCGAAAATGCAAGCTGCTTTTTCAAAAGAGAGCACCCAGGCAGTCTGGATGCTGTCTTTCGAAAAAGCACAGTTTGCATTACATAGCGCCTTTTTTCGAAAGAGCACTTTCGGAAAAAGGCGGTATTCCTAGTGAAATGAGGAGTACCGCCGTCAAAAGAAAAGCCGCTTTCTTTCGATTTAATTTCAAAAGAACACAGCTGTAGTCTAGACGCAGGTGACTTTTTTTGAAAAAACCCTGCAGTCTAGACACAGCCTAAGGGAGATTTGAGAAAAAAGGGGGAAATGGTTTCTATCCCTAAAAGATAGAAATATTTTTAAATAAAGGGACAGAACATCCATTATTGTTGTTCTTGTATTACCAATCAAACTCATTTTATATGCAATTTCAGTTGTCATAGAATGTCATATCAGTTTAATTTCTGACTGTTCTTGTACAGATATGACAGAGTAGCAACAGAACCTATATTTAATAAAGTTTTTATAAAGAGAATGCAATAATTATGTTCTATTGCTTCTGTAGACTAAGAACTATATATAAATTCCATGACTCCCTAGTTTGGAGACAAATTCAAAAGTCTTAAGGGGAAAAGAAGGATCCAAAGTTAATGGAGTGTCTGTCAGTTGTCTTCTGTTCCACCATTTTGTCACTATTCCAGAAGAAAGCAGTAAAATGGCGGCTTCTTGTATTCTCTGAATATTATTTGTTTCACATCAGTGCCAGATTTTAATTGAGTGTGCAACTCTTTGCATGGACACAAAGGAGTATATCACAAAGCTTTCTTTGGCTTTTTCTGCATGAATTCACATACAGTACTCACCCCCATCCCCAGTGCCCCCTCCAAAAATCTATTGTATGCCAGTCTTGCCTTTGTGTAGTTAGTAAGATGTTCTTCTGTGATAGCCACAACCAGGATCAAATTGCACATAGAATCTGTGATTCACTTCACAAAACTAAAAGTCATGGAGAGTTCAAACCCACATGTGACAATTTTCATATGGTCCTTAGATATTTTCAGGTCTAATAGCAAACTTGAAGGGCATACATCTTTAAATTCATCAGTTCTAGTCCTTATTTCATAATGAATTAGGAATCAAATCTGCAAAGGGCAAATTTAAGGTTTTGCAACTAACAATGATTTAGTGAAAGGAGGGGGGTAGATGAGGAAGAGAAAAATTGCCACTGGGGGAGATGAATGTCAAATGCAAATACAATTTTAAAGAATTTACAAGATTATTATATTTGATCTTACCTTGTCTGTCTTTTCAAGTCTGTCAGAAAGTAAGTTGGTCACAGGAAATACATTGCTATATTTATTATGTTTGCTGCATGGTTTACATAGCATAACAGGCTATTTGGGTTAGGAACATGCCTGTTGGGGACTTCCAAAATGAAAAGTGGATATTTTTATATATTTCATCTTAGAACATCATGCTAATATTAATCTCTATCCAGAATAACTGAGGATGATAAATTGTACAAATAAAAAGGAATAAGCACACCACCATAAAAGGAAATGTAAATCTAACCTTATTTTAAATTACAGGAACATAGTGCAGTCATGTTCAAGACTGATTAGAAGGGAAGCCAACTTTGAAATGTTGCCAGATATTTTATAGCATGAATGACCCTTTCTTTTTCTCTCTCACGTGCATGATACATTGAGAAGCTTTGCTGCATAATGCAGCAATCTCTTATTTCAGCATGAAGAAACTGTCAAAGATAAGGTAAGAAGATATGTAATATTATAACCATTATTTATTTTTGGGTTAATAAAGGAAAAAAGTAAACCTTTTAGTTGCAACTCGCATGCAGAAAAAAACATTCATCTTACAGGGCCCAGACTGTCTATTGTACTCACAATGTATTTGCAGTTAGCTAGTCTATCAGCTGAGGTGAATTATTACATTGGCATCCACAATATCAGTTTTAATTATAGGGCAGTCATCCACGTCGTTCCCCATTCTGCTTGCATATTTTTATTTACTTTTCTTTTTCTTACAATCCTCTCATCAGGTGTTCAGAACATACAGGTACTGGGAATGGCATATGTTTTGATTGTTTACAAAAGCTGGAGGGGAAAGCAAGTAATTAAATGAATGATTTGTCCAGTAATCAATTAATCTTGCAGCTTCTTTTTCTGCCATGCAAGATTTTCGGCTCAGTTTCCACATCAATCTTCTTTCTCACTTGAAGTTCTTGGAAGACTGTACTGGAAGAAAGGAGTATGATTTGCACCTATATGTCATTCAGCAGTTGAACCCACTGGCCAGTTAAAAAGAGGGAGTCCCATCCAGGCATTCTCAACCACATATGGATTGTTTCCATACAGATTTTTGGGCAAAGGAGTCTAAAGAGGGGGAAAGAAAGAATTGGTGAACACCCTGAGGCTTTGGGATTGAATAGCCTTGAGGGGGGAAAAAGTTAAAATGGAAGTGGAGTTGAGGCAAGTACTCTTTGCTCCACATTTGTTCTTCTTTTCCTTTCTTTCTAGTCGGAAATCATTGAGGCTCAATGCTAGTGTGTGTGTGTATGCTTTTTGGGGAAGGGGAGGTACCATGGGTATGCCTAGAATCTAACTAATGAGATAATTGATTTCCAGCAGACAGTTGACACCAGTTGACACCAGCTATAATCTGACTCCTCACACAATAGGACTGGCAACTTTAATATTTCCTCTGGGCCTGTCACACAGGCTGATTGGTTGGCTTTCTGGATGCCAATTTTATTTTTAATTTATCCCCTTAACATTCCAAATATTTCAAAATATATGCTTATTTATTAAAGAAAGTACCAACCCAATAGAGTGTAGCATATTAAAACACAGCATGCCATGGTGAGATATCGGCTTTCCTCAGTCATATGCAGTAAACTTAATAAAACGCAGATGCAATCATGTTCGAGGGGTATTGTGGTAATAAAGAATGAGGAAAGGTAAAAGTGCCTAAAAAGGGGAGCTATTGGAAAAATCTCTTTGAATTAAGGCAGAGACATTATATGAGGTGTGTAGCAATTATACAGGCTTGTTTTCTAAATGTGAAGCCAGTGGTCCACTTTCATGCCTGGTGCAACTCCATTGAAACTAATGGCAAACAGGCCTGCTGACAAGGGGAAGCAAAGGGAGCAGTAGCCTTAGGGCCCTGCAATTCAAAGGTTCCCTGATCTCCCAGCCACCATAATTGCTGCTGCGGCAGGAGTGGTGGACCTAGCCCTGGCCTTTAAAATTGCTGCTCCATCACCACACGGTGTTAAGGGCTGGGATGGAGGGTCGGATAATGCACTCAAGGCAGTGTTCTGGGCTGCCAGGGGGGTTGGCTCCGCACTTCACACACCTTGCCCAGGGAGGCTGTCAGCGCACCTCAATCTGCCCCATCTAAGTAGTGTTATATCTATAGCTGTTAATAAATCAAGGGAAATGATTAATCCAAAAATTATGAATATTTCTTAGATTAAAACCCTCTGAATTGGAGTGAATTTTACCCTTATTCTTTCTTTGTGTTAGTTTTGATGCATTTAGCTTTTTTATTACTAAAAGAAAACGGAGAGAAGTCTTAGAAAACAAACACATGTTGGCATTCATTGAACCTCAAAATTAATTGAATAGGTTTTTTTTCATTCCAGCTCTAAAATATTAAGAAAAACCTCTATAATTAAGCAGAGAGAGGGTTGCTCTTCCATTCAATACTGTATATGCATGCATATTGCAGGCCCAGATTATCTGCTTCATCCAACTTTTGCTGGTCTCATCAGACAGAAAGGCTGTCAGGGAGCTGGCTTCTAATTCCTGAGGTTGTCTTGTCTCCAGCCATGAACTCAGTTAAGAATAGCCTGGGGCTTCTGGGTATAGACTCATAGGTGTGATCCAGCTTTCTCTGCTTGCCTGATTGTCCTCATTACAAAGGTGACATTAGAGATCCTTGTCTGCAGTAGTCAGTGTTTTGGCCAACCTTTGCTCAAGTGTTTAGAAATCTGAAGTCACTCTAGTATCCTAGATTGCTCCTGGAACCCTAGTTTATGTTGGAAACCAAGTGCACTTTTTCCATTAACATCTCACTAGGGATTTTTGTCCTCTTCTTTGTGGTCTTTCCCTCATTACAGTAATCCCATTTGTTATGTCTTTTTTTCTTTTACTTTACATTGGAAGACCATTAGACATCTGGATCATTGTTTGTAGAATGGTGTTAGCTAATGGGACTATAGCACATTCATCCTGCATGCGCTGCATTTACTTCTTTTGTGCTCCCGGGTCCTAAGTGCCATGAAGTCATTGTCTTTGGCCTATAAAGCCCTGTATTTACTTGGCCTGTGGCAATCGAAAGAGATTTCATCTTTCCTCATGATCTGACATACAGTTGAAGGTTTTGGGTGGTATTTGTGCTTACAATTTCCAGATTTAAGTGTGATGGCTGTGCTCTGGGAGGGCATTCTTTGCTCTAGAATCTACTTTTACAGATGATCTAACAAAACCAGAAACCCCTCTCTTTTTTGAATTTTTTAAAAATAATATTGAGGAAATGGATGAGTGGAGTGCAAGACAAAGGAAGGGGTTTTAGCCTTTTGTTTACAATATCCTGGAGGGGGGAAAGAAGATGTACTGTTTTTGCCCCACTTTGCACTATACAAGTGTTCTAAATTATGTAGAAGGGCACACTTTTGTCAATCTATAAATAACAATTAAATGGAAGGCATCTTCATAGTTTGTCAATAATACTGATACAGCTAAATTAACTCGGTGAATGGCAAATGTATTATTTGTATGTTGGCCAGTCATTTATAAAAATAATTTTTTTAAAGCCAAAGTCAAATGCTGATATTATGATCATACATTAATTCAAACCAAAATCCTCAATCCGCATGCTCTAGACCTTTGGGAAACCTGAGATCCAGACCTAAACTTTGTGGTTTCCTGCTGTCGCAGTAAGAGGACTGAGCAATTGCCTTGGATTCAAGCACCTTCAAACATTTTTAAAAAGGCTTTTCAGCGTTCCTCTTGCAAAATAAAGAAACAAAATTTTAAAAGTGCAAATATCTTTAAAATTGTATTTTATACATGTGTAATGGGTTCCACATGGATTCAGGTGAATTTATAAAGAGCCTGTTCTGCATAGCATGGGCAGTATTGACGGCTCTGACCAAAAGAATTTTTAAAGTAGTACTAGGCCATCCAAGGATGTCTGAAAACCAGGTCAAATATTTGGCTGTTTATAGTGTCTGTGTGCTCAGACTTCAGATGGATGGCCAGACAGACAATTTTCAAAACCCTATAGTTATAAGTGTGCATGTCATAACGTCAAAACTTTTCCCACTGCTTTAAAATGTGCCTGGCTGGCCATCTCTCTGGTACATTTCTTGGTATGATTTCTTTTTTAACAGTACAGATTGTAAAACAGCCAATGAGGAGCTTTCACTTGAACATCTTCATCAGTGACTCTCATCTTGTCTCTGACACTACCAATTGTGGATTACTTGGGAGCAGCTAAGTGTCTGTTCACCTGTTCCCCTGCCCACTTCCTTGACACATACCCTTATTGTTCCAGCCCCCATGTACTTGGACAACTGGGGGCTGTTAAACAACGGAATTGAGAATTTCCTGGAGGCCTGTCTCCAAGTAGAGGTCCTAGATGGATGACCAAATGATTGTTTGTGCCCATTAGTCCGCATCCTCAACAGAGGCAACCAACTGAACTCAGGCAAGGAAGGATGGTCAAGATTCTTCCTACCCAAACTGTCCTGCTTGTGGTTTCCTTGTCGTTGAGCCACCGGGTCTCACCTAATCCTGAGGAGCATCTTAGAGCAGACTCTGGGATGCAGCAGCTCACAACAGGCAACTCAACAAAGCTGATAAATTTTATTCAACAAATTTGAATAAAAGACCATTCCCTGTTCCCCCTCACCTTTTGACTTCACCTCTTACCCTGGGACATGGAACACGGAAGAAGTAATTCAGAGCCAGCGATGCCACCCCTGCAATTCTCAGGAGTTTTACTGGGCAGTTAAGCCAGCCTTTTAAATGTGCTTTGTGCTGCCAGAATGGTGCAGAATATCTTAAGTGAGGGCAACAATATCACCTGGGGTCCTTTGTCCCTTGTTTCCCTGCATTTCAGAGAAATTCATGTGTTCTGTCTGTAAATGGTATGGGAGACAATTGCTTTTTCCATGAAAAAAGAATAACGTTGATATGTATACTGTTAATTGCACCCTTTGTAGCTTCCTATCATTTTCTAACAAGCTTTTATTTGCTTATTAGATGTGAAAATTCCATTGTTTACAGGCACACTACTCTTTTTCACATATGACATCTGATTGAAAATGTGTTAGCTTCTGAGGTAAACTCCCTCTGTTAGCACTAGAGGACCACAAACTGTATGGTGGGAGAGTGTGACCTCTCACCAGAGATCAATTTCAAGAGATTACCCGTTGGCTGAAAATTATTGTGTCATTATTGCTTTCAAACAGAATGAACTCTTCTTAAAATACAAAGTGATGTGTTTTCAGAGTTTGCAAGGGGTGGGGGAAGCTAAATCTTCTCATCCTCACCCATTCCTAGACAGGTCTTTGTTAAACCTTTACCCCTGAGTAGACAGCTTATTTTAAAATACTCCACTGTGTTCTCTGTTTTTCAGATATCAATAAGTGTGTCTGGGAAATATTTTGGTTTATGTCTCTCTGACTAATGGAAGAGTCAGCCTCATGTAAAAGCAAAAGGCACTTACATTTATGGTGACAGCAATAGTGAGGGTACAACATCACACAATTGATCCTGGAAGCAGACGAATGTCAAAACAGCATGAAAAACTCCTCTCTCACACTGTTAAGGCTTTCCAAATTCTCCCAAAACTACATACACAAGCATTTCTATTAAATCAAAATTATATCCGTAACACCCCTTCACAAAGGAAAGCAGATTGAGACAG
The DNA here is from genome assembly GCF_049634645.1 of Pelodiscus sinensis. NCBI lineage: Eukaryota > Metazoa > Chordata > Testudines > Trionychidae > Pelodiscus > Pelodiscus sinensis. The sequence goes on from NC_134711.1 coordinate 173,349,791, forward strand.
GAACTAATCACCCAGTCAAGATTAAAATAGAGAAATCACCGTTTTGTTTTAGCAGATTTCCTCTACAATATGATGTTGTTCTTGCATGAAAACATGCTGTGTATAAAATGGTTGCATGAAAGGGTTAGCAGTCTGAGACACAATGGTGGACATTGTTGAGGTTATAACAGTACATTTAGTAACGTCAGAATAGGGTGTGGGTGATATTTGGAGATCTAGCACACCTTAGTGGCAATAGTTAGTACTACCATGAACACCAGTTTTTCATTTAAGAGTGTGCCTAGGTAATGGTGGAGACAACCACAATTAGTTATATCTAGTTTTTTTAAGAGTTGTATTGTGGTTTCTTTGTTTTAAGAATGTGTGGTTTCCACACACCTTTATTTGCATGATTTGAATATAATTACTTTAAAAAATGAAATAGATGGATTCTGTTTTGTTGGGCCAAAGCATGGAGCGTAGTTCAAGTCCTTATATACACAGTATTCTGACATAAGGAGCTCATTACTAGCAAAGTGGATAGTAGGTGAAGATTTCATTTACCTGAGCTACTGAGCACATACAACTCCAACTGAAGCCAAAGGCAGTTGTGGATGCTCAGCACAGCACCGAATTAAGGCCTGAATTGAAGAAATGGAACTGTGTCTTAACCATCACTCATCATGGCTATGTCTACACTAGCCCCCTAGTTCGAACTAGGGAGGCTAATGTAGGCATTCGAAGTTGCAAAAGATTTAAATATCCCGGGCTTCATTTGCATGAAGGAATATGGTTTTTCCCCCCACAGAACTTCATCCACACAGGAACCAGCTGGCTCAGGAATCTGGTAATGGATATGAAGTCTTTCATCCCTAGATCTTATTCAATTTGGGTTGTTATCCATATCCATTAATGGTCTATTTGAGTGTTGGTTTCCAGGTCAGGTTCAGCCCTGATGGATAGTGTTCAACCTAGTACTATTTTATAGCTGTTCTCTGACCTCAGTGAAATGAACAACAAATGTTAACTTGGTTCTTAGTGCACAAGTATCTATTATCACAAAAAAGCCCATCCTAATTAGCACTAACGGACATACCTGTTGTCAGTCTTTCAATAGAAACCAAACAGGGTCACAGCAGTTGAGACAGTAGTCTCAGCCTTTGAGAGTTGGCTTGTCAACTTGTTTTAAGACAGGTTTGCAGGGCCATTTAGAGGAGACTTGTATTGCTGATCTGTGCAGTGGAGCAACACAAGATTTCAAAATGGGCTTTTCAAATCACTTAAGGTCTGGTCCATACTAGACTAGGAAGTCCAGCTTACAGTATGCTGCTCGAGCTGCACAAAATGCATATCTGGAGTCAGCTTACCTTAAGCTGAGCCATGGCGGCATCCACACAACGGGAGGCCAATGAGAGCACATGCTCCCGTCAACTTTCCTTACTCCTCGCAGAAGGAAGAGTACTGGATACCAGTGGGGGCTGCCTTCAGCATTTGATGTACGGGTCTATACTAGATCCTCTAAATCGAATGCTAGAAGTTCAACTTCCAGAGCATCAATCTTGTGTTCAGTATAGTCATGTCCTAAGTGACCAAGCACTGGTCTCCCTGACTTTCAAAGGTCTAGTCCTCCTAAATCACTTAGGTGTTTTTTGAAAAATCTCACCCTCGATTCAGTGCTGTCAAACTGGCACTTTCAAGAAGGTCTTTTTTTCACATTTTAAAAAGCAGTTAATTAATATGTAACCGTTTCCTCCCTCCCCTCCCCTTCATTCACAAAGACTGCAAGGGTAGTGAGATCTATGGAAACAGTGAACTCTATATTTAATTGTTCGTGTGTCACCGGCTGCTTTCACTGATGAAGGCAGACTTCTCACTTTTTCTAATGCATTATGAACATTTTACATAAAATAACTGAACAGGGCTATTTTGCTACCGTTTCCTATTTTATTGATTCATGTTATTTCCCTTATCCTAGGTTAGTGGCCGGAGAGAGAGTGCCACCTTTGGAAATACTGAAAATTGTGAATTAAATGGGAGTAAAAAAAAGAGAACAACTGAGACAGTTAGGGTCTTGTTTTCAACATGCTTAAACAGATCAGTTCAAGCCCCAAAATTCCAATGTCTGTATCTGTGATGAAGATTAGAGGCATTTAGACTTATCTATACTTTCTTGTATTTTTAGCCTGGACATGCACCTGTTTAAAGTGGCTATGAAAAGCAAATTTACTAAATATGCTATGTAAAATGCATATGTCGTTTGCATTACTCATTGCTGAAGCTTAAAAAGTGATCAATTTCTTCCTGAAACCCAACTGATTTCCGTGGTGCAATAGTTGACTGTTTCATGTAGTAATAATTATTGACCAAGGACAAAGCATAGAGCAATCAGAATTTGCCCACTGTTAGTTCCCATAATTTGGAGCTGTGTCGTCTGTGAAATAGTAGAAGATAGCCATAATAGATATGATTTCTAAGATCTTCTGTAGGAGTTCTTTTCAAAAGCTTCATTGTTTCCATGGATGCTGCCATATAATCTAATTATTCCTGATGGGTTGCCTCTTGTATCAAAGGATTCTTCAAAGGAAAGGAAAACAGCAAGGTAGATCATTTGAGCAAAATTCTTTTATTTGTTTAGGACAATGTTTCACAAAAGATCTAGCTGGGAGGGGAAAGAAATTTCTTCTGAGCCTCCTTTCTTTCAGAATTCAAGTTGCTATAATCACGTAAAGCAGCTCTGTGTACTGCAGGTTTTCTCTTTTCCTTTCATGGAATGATAGAAGGCATTTCAGCCGCATGCCCTCTTTTTCCAGTGGAAAAATTAAATCATTTGTATTGTAAGAGCTACTGTAGATAGATAAGGGTAAGGCAACCCCAAGCAGTCAGAGAATACAGCCCGTGTCCAATGCCTGCAGCTAGTCAAAGGGATAATTCCATTCAACCCAGCAGGAATTTTTTTCTTGAAAAGATCTACAGTGGTTGCAAGGGAGTTGATATTTACATCCACCTCATTAAAGTTGCAAAGTTTCCTATTATCACTGGAGTTTCAAAGCCTTAGTATAAATGATAAGCTTCATTTGGTTTGTTTAACTGCGCTATTTTTGACCTTGACCATTGTCTTTGCCAGTCATAGGGTCTGCCTCTGATCCCATGTGGTGTTTCACAAGACATGCTTTGCACCTGCATATCTAGACTTCTTCCACCTTTTATCAAGGTGAGGGTATGACATGCTGCATTATGTTATGGCTAGTGATGACACCACATCCTGTGCATGTGGAATCTCTCAAATTGTTTTGATCACATGGAACTGCTGAACTTTCACATACATACCTCTCCAACTCCTCATTGTGTAGGGTGAGGAGGGAGAAGGAGATGATCCAGAACCCCCTCATCATGTGAAGTGGAAGGAAAAAAGAACCCCCATTTTATCTATCCACATTTTAGCAGTCATTATGGTACAAGCAATATTTTTTGCACAATTAAGCTGCATGTTTTGCAGATTTTCTAGACTGTTAGGGTATGTCTACCCTACCACCCTAGTTTGAACTAGGGTGGTTAATGTAGTCAACTGGAGTTGCAAATGAAGCCCGGGATTTGAATTTCCCGGGCTTCATTTGCATGTTGCCGGGTGCCACCATTTTTAAATGTCCGCTAGTTCGGACTCCGTGCCCCACGGCTACACGCAGCACGAACTAGGTAGTTCAGACTAGGCTTCCTATTCCGAACTACCGTTACTCCTCGTTCCACGCGTTACTCCACGCATTACTCCTCTGTTGCATGTTGCCGGGCGCCGCCATTTTTAAATGTCCGCTAGTTCGGACTCCGTGCCCTGCGGCTACACGCGGCACGAACTAGGTAGTTCGGACTAGGCTTCCTATTCCGAACTACCATTACTCCTCCGTGCCCCATGGCTACACGTGGCACGAACTAGGTAGTTCGGACTAGGCTTCCTATTCCAAACTACCATTACTCCTCGTCCACGAAGAGTAACAGTAGTTCGGAATGGGAAGCCTAGACCGAACTACCTAGTTCGTGCCGCGTGTAGCCGCGGGGAATGGAGTCCAAACTAGCGGACATTTAAAAATGGTGGCACCCGGCAACATGCAAATGAAGCCCAGGAAATTCAAATCCCGGGCTTCATTTGCAACTCCGGTTGACTACATTACCACCCTAGTTCGAACTAGGGTGGTAGTGTAGACATACCCTCATATACAAGTGAAAAGATTTTTACCAGAATTTAAGTGGCGATGCTTCTTACTATGTAGACCATAAATGGACACCGTAACTGTATAAAGTTTTGGTCTCATTTTTATGGACATTAATTTATAAATAATGCCCTAGAGTACATCTGATTCAACCAACTTTTTACTCAGAGTAACGTTTTCATTAACTGCTAGTTATATATGTCATTGATATAAGCATTATATCATGTAAGGTACCATTTTTAAATCAAAATAATTCACAGCTGTGTTCTGTTCCCTGATTCCATATTATCATCAGATCCAACTCACCATTCCAATCTTAATTTTTAAATGTCATCTTGGATCAGGACCAGGTAGTCTTAGAAATTGTCTCATTACCTGTGACCAGGGCTGGATAACCCAATAGGTAGACTAAGCATGTGCTTAGGGCACCAGCAAAGCAGGGGCGCCAAAAAAAAAAAAGAGAGAGATTTTACGATATAGTATTGTTTTTATTTCGAATTCCATATGGAGGGGCACCATAATCTTTTCAGTGCTTAGGGCCTCTAAAGGGCTTAATCTGGCCCAGCCTGTGACCTTGCTACATTATCATGCTAATGAGGAGAAGCAGAACTAGAACCACCCAGAGGTTATTGAGACAAAAGGGAGCTATGGTAGGCCCTGTCAGAAGTAGCTAAAATGTATTGTAGCATTAGTGCCTACAGAGCATAGGGCAAATCCTGCCTTTCTGCAAAAGCTAACCCACAACAGAAAGTAAACCTACTAAACCCCTCAAGAATAGTACCTAAAAATAAATATTATCAACAACTTCTTACAGGGGAGGTGAAATGTTACAGGATTATTCTCTCTCTCTTTTGTTTTGTTTTGTTTTGTTTTGTTTTGTTTTGTTTTGTTTTGTTTTGTTTTGAGGGGAGAAGTGTCCTCACATGAAGAGATTCATGGTGATGCCACTATATCTAAGTTGTGTTATGTATTTAGCTAGATTCTGATACCTTCCCACTATTGTGGAACCTGAAGAGCCTGCACGTTTCTAAAAAAGCCAAACACTCCTAGATAGAGATAAACTGTGTGTTTTGATTATACAGCATGAGAGTTGGTAATATGGGGATTAGAAAGTATTAAGGAAGTGTGAAGTCAAAGAAATGAGTTCTGCATTTCATTCTGAAAGTGGCAAGGTCCTTGGTATCAGTTCCAGAGTCTTGGTCCAGCTTCTGAGAAAGTTCTGTCTCGTGTGTTCATGAGCCAATCCTGTTAGCTACATTCCAGAAGAATGAAATTGTTGACTATCTTGGGAGGTCGGGATCATGGATGGAAAGATGTTCCCTTGGCTTGTTAGGGCTATTCAGTAAGAGAAAAACCTTTGAGTGGGTTTTGTATTCAGTAAGAAGCCAGTGCACTGGAATGATGTGTCCATGACAACCTATGTTTCTAAGCAAACCAGCTTCTTATAATTTGTATCTACTCAGGCAGCTTCCAGGTCTCTGCAGCTTCATTCTGAGGTGTGAATTGACATAACCAAGATTAGAGGCAGTAAAAGTATGGCTCAGGACATCATGAATCTGAGTTCAGTAGGATGGGGTATTTCTGGACACTTACAAGTAGAAGAGGGTGCTTCCAGTGCAGCTATAGTTCTTTGGATTGACCTAAGGAGCACTGAAGAGTCCAAAATGACCATGAGGCTTTAAAGCAATGAAACAAGTTGAAGATAAATGGTTGTGATATAATCCATCCTCAGAAAATGTCAAAATATGAAGTGGAGTTTTTGAATTCTAGATCATTTTAAAACACTTTGAAACAAAGGGTAAAATGGCGAATGAAAAGGACAGCACAGGTGGGACTGAGAACCAAATGTCCCCAAGCATGCAAGAGGAATTACAGCAGAATTCTTCCTTGTCTGACTAGCTATGCTAGGTTGGAGGGAAGAAGCTTTTTCTCAGCATAGTGCTGTGGGACAAGAGACAAGGTTGCTTGGATTACCTTAATGGTTCATATCAATCTTCAGATTCCCAGCTTTCCAGCAGGACACAGAGCTTGCTTCTTGCCAGGGCAAACATTCCAAACTGATGCAGTATTGCCAGCTCTTGTGGCTCAGTCATGAGTTTAGCAATTTGGGGAAGGGTTTTGTTGTTGTTGTTGTATTTTTCTGTCTCCTGAAAATGCAATGAAAGATTATGGACTCACAAACTTTCTCATCCACAATGGCCACTATCTTCCATGACTGCCAATGGGGCTGAAGCCAGCAAAGATGGTGACAGGTTCTCTAATAATCTATGTGTATGTGGAAGTCAGGCTGCTCCTAATAAAAATGGCTGCCTCCTCCCATTGTTTCCATTGAGACTGTAGACATGGCTACAAGCAAAACAGATGGCACTAGATGGTCCAAAGAATCAGGCAGGACACTATTAGGATGCAATGACTCAAGGAAAGCAGTAAAGAAATTATGAAAGGTGAACAGGAAGTTTGGGTGTGGGGACAGGGTACTGGTGAGCAGGAGGCAGTTTTAGTGGGAGCAGGGAAATAGAGGGCAGTAGGGAGGACCTGAGGAAGTAGTTGAAGTCACTGACAAAATTTCCACTGGTATCAGTGTTGCAGGACCTGGACTCATAGTGTGTTTATTCTCTGTAGGGAATATCACCAAGTTGCTCACAGCCATACACATGCTGTGTATCATTGCTGGGGACGGATTAAGATGTAGACAACTTAGGTATGTGCCTAGGGCATAATGTGCAGGGGTTGGGACTGACCTGAGCTCTGGCTAGTCTGGGTCAGATACTGATATAGGCCCTGGTCACTCCATTATCATTGCCTCAGTTTGGCCTCCATCAAGTGACTTGTTCAAGGTAACAGAAGTCTGTGGCACAGTAGGGACTGAAATCCAAAGTCATAGATTAGTGCCTGAGCAAGGCATCATCCTGCTGCACAATACTGTGAGTCTCCATTCCCTTTCACTAGTTGCACACCAGCTAACTTCAGTGACTTTACTTGGTTTCCCCTGATTTATTTTAAAAGGGGAAATGAGTCAGGCCCAACATTTCTAGCTTCTATGGCATCTGTCTTTCAATCTCTCTTATGTGCTCATTCAATCTCACATCATTTTTGTGATAAACATTGAAATAGAATCACAAATATCACTTAATTTTTCCCTTTGGATTGTAGGGTAACTGGGATATACAATGTTACATTATTCCTTTACCTTGTTACAGGCAAAGTCCTTCTTCTATCTTTCAGGGGAGGGAAGATACAGCTGTCTTCAAGATTAGTCTTCAAGACTTGATAACAGATTCAAGCCAACTTATCCTTAACCCTCTTTGCTGTTTCTGTTTGCTGTGCAGAATGGAATAAGTTCTACCATTTGATAAATGCTTTGCAAAAATATGTGCTATTTCTTCCATAACAAAACTGACCCACCTCAGAAAGGACATCCTGATAGGTTTCCCTTTATAAGGTTGCTCTGTAGTAACTACTTGGAACTATTCAGTAATTGTATAACTCCATTGTAAAGGCTCCATTTAGCCTTTGTCTCTTATTAATTATGAATCTCCTAATATAAAAAAATGTTAATCCTCATGTTTGAAGGTGTATGCAAACTCCATACTGGACAACTACAGGTTGTTTCTAAAAGAGCTATAACCCTCCACAGCTGCAAGGCATGCCCTGGTGGGGAGCAAAACATTTCCCTTGTTGGCAGACTAGGGGAGCAAACAGACCTTTAACCCTCAGCTCCTGAGCAAACACTGACTGAAGACAAGAACTTCCCAGGAAACTATTTCCTGAAAGCCACTCCCTGCAGGAAAGGATGGTCAGACCTTGTTACACCCTGAGAGAGAGTAGTTTCCTTCTGTCTCTCACTAACTCAGTTTATCTGTGTTTATTCTACTGGTGTTTTATTTGAGGGCAACCCTAGAAGAGGTGATAATTTAAAGTGACCTGGCTGGAGGGCCTAGTCACAGCAAGAGAAGAAGGCCACCGCAGAGTTGGCCACAGAGCAGACAAGAAGCCCCAATGAAGAGAGAGCTGCCACACTATGCCCAGTCACAAAGTGGTGCAGACGGTGATTTGACCCATTCAACCATATAAGAAAATGAGAATGGTTTTAAAGAATAAACATTCTGGGTTTTGTGGCCTCCCTGTCTTTTCCTCTTCTTCTGCATTGTTCCCCACGCCTATAACAATTAAGCTTTGGGCCTAGTCCATTTCACTCTGGGATCATCAAACACAATGGTACATGCTAGACAACAATTTGGAGAACAAACAGCAGATCCAGATTTGTATAGATGGAGAGAGATAAAGAACTTGAATAATCCATTATTACAACTAAATGACCGAAACACTGACTAGCTGATTCTAAGTAATCAGTCTCTTAACCTGAAAAGCAAAGAAAACTAAGGGAAACCACTGGAAACCACTGTATTACTTCTTGTGTAACTATTTGGCTACGTCTACACTGGCCCCTTTTCCGAAAGGGGCATGCTAATTTCACTTCAAAGTAGGAATAAGAGATCCTCCGGAAAAGGGCTTTTTTCCGGAGGATCGGGGCTAGTGTAGACGCTCTTTTCCGGCTTTTCTAAAAGCCGGAAAAAAGCGGCGGACATTTTTATTTAAATGCCGCGGGGGATATTTAAATCCCCCGTGGATTTCCCTATTACGACCTGTGAAATTAGCATGCCCCTTTCGGAAAAGGGGCCAGTGTAGACGAGCCCTTTTGATTAATAGATTAAGATGACCATCGTTAAAATAATCTCTAGATGTATATACGGAGCTTTCTCTGTAGAACAGTTTCTGTCCATTGGGCACCTCCCAAACCATGATCAACATTGTAACTCTTGCTAATGTCCTAGTTACTTTGAGAGTGTTCATCAAAATATGCACCAATTTAGGATGAAACAACTATATAAAATCATTTACAAAGAATATGTTGTTCTGTGGCAAGCCACTGCTCACATGCTTAGAGTTGCTTATGCTATTTTCTTTGCTCATTCTTGTTCTTTTTACAGTGCCAGTGTTTGAAACAAGCTTCCTTTGTGCGGGAAGCTTTGATAAAAAATACACATCAGCCAATGTACAGTATTTAGTCAGCTGGGTGAACAAATATGTACATTCTTTCTTCCCACTATTTTTTCTCTGGGCTACATTGTGTTCGGTGGGAGAGGAGGAAGGGTTGTTTATTTGTTGCTTTGTTTTGCTCCTATATCAATGAAATGCATAAAATAGCTAGCAATAGGAACTGTGGGTCAGACACATCTAGATCTCGGTTATAGAACATTACTTTGGGTTACCAGTTCCACCAAATATTTTGTATCAATACCAGGAGAATTGAAAAACATAATAATGTATCAAAATGTTCAGACTATTCTTCTTTGTATCATATCATATTGGCTGATATGGTATCAACTAATAACACTAAAAACCTAGATCCTAAAACCATCTGAATGAAATCATAAGCTATATATGAGATTTGTGAGCAATTCCTTATACTATTCGTTCTTTCTAGGAATGATTTCCTGTTCTATGGGGAAAGGTATTGTGAGTAGGCTAGAGGACAAGTTTGGAAGCAAGGACTCTTGTGTTCTTGTGTGGCCTTAGGTAAGTGACTCACATCTCTCTCTCTGACTCCTTGGTACTGATATGTGCCTATTTAACAGATGTGGAAAAATATGAAGGAAACGTCAGCATGGTCACTTCTCCCTAAATGAAAGATGTGACTAGCTGTGACAGACCTATATAGCCTGCCTTTTCTTACTCTTGAAGTCTGAGCCTGTCTTCCAACTGACACTACAAATTTAAGTCAACCTATGTTAGGCCAACTTACAGCCACCACAGCCACCTTACAGCCACCACTTACTATGGTTTCCATGTTCACATTACTCTCCTTCAGTTGGTGGTGTGTATCCTCACCAGAAGCACTTCTACCAACTTAACAGGGCAATGAGGAGGAGGGGCGGGTGGCAGAGAGCCTGGGCTTTTGGCACCAGGTGAAACTACCTGCTGTGAGCCCAATTGCTGCCTGGGTTGTCAGCGCTGGTCACCCACATTTTCTGCTCCATTTCCTGCTGGTCTGGCTGAGCTCTGTGAAGAGCTCTATGTGAAGAACCAGGCTACGGCCTCAGTTCCCTGAGGAGTTTCCTGCTGAGAGCCAGGTTGCCCTCCCACCCTTGCTCTCTACTGTCACCTGGTTTCTCTTCACTGACAGCCTGGCCACCCCTATTTTCCTCCCCCTGAAGCTCCCACACCCACAGAATCTCATCTGCATCTCCCAAAGTGGGGCACTGGGAGGCAGCCAGGGTCTACCTTGAGCCCCCCTACCTGCCATGGGGCTACAGCCTGAGCTGTAAGCTAGGTGTGGGGTTCATAGCAGAGATACTAACAGTCTTTCTTCTCAATTTCACAACTCCAGCAGGGATCCATGAAATTGACAAGAATGACAACTAGCAGCAGATGTAGGTAACTCAGGGTATGTCTACACTACAGCACTAATTCAAACTAACTTAGTTCGAATTAGTTAATTCGAACTAAGCTAATTCAAACTAGTGCATCTAGACTTAAAAATTAGTTCAAATTAGCGTTTTGCTAATTCGAACTAGCATGTCCATACTGAGTGGACCCTGAACTGAGGTTCAGGATGGCCGGAAGCAGTGCTGGCAGGGCATCAGATTAGGACTTAGAGTGTGGAGCTGCTGCCTCAGGCTAGCCGAGGGCTGTGCTTAAAGGGACCCGACCCCCACCCCGGACAGACAGTTCTCAGGGGTTCCCTGCTTGAAAACAGTCCTGGCTTGCAGTGCCCTGAGTGCCCGCACTCGGCACATCACAGCACTCGGCCATCAGCCCGGCTGCACTTGCCGCAGGCTGCCATCCGGAGGGGGGGGTCAATCAAGGGGCTTCAGGAGAGCTTCCACCCCGAGAAGTCCACAGAGCCATCCCAGTCCTCCCCATCGGGGGCTCGTACCCCATTCCTCCCTCACCTCCTTCCACTTATCCCTCCCTAGCCCCCCTTCCTGATGTACAAAATAAAGAAAACGTGTGTTCAAAAATAGAAACTCTCTTTATTGAACAAAACTAGGGGAGACTGGGAAAAGGAGGTGGGAGAGGGGAAGAGAGAGGCTGGGAGAGGGGAGGGCAACTAAAATGATCAGGGGTTGGGAACAGGTCCCATATGAAGAGAGGCTAAAGAGACTGGGACTTTTCAGCTTAGAAAAGAGGAGACTGAGAGGGGCATATGATAGAGGTCTATAAAAGCATGAGTGGTGTGGAGAGGGTGCATAAAGAAAAGTTCTTCATTAGTTCCCATAATACAAGGACTAGAGGACACCAAATGAAATGCATGGGTAACAGGCTTCAAACTAATAACAGAAAGTTCTTCTTCACAAAGCAAATAATCAACCTGTGGAACTCCTTGCTGCAGGAGACTGTGAAGGCTAGAACTAGAACAGAGTTTAAAGAGAAGTGAGATAAAGTCATGGAGGTTGGGTCCATGGAGTGCTATTAGCCAGGGGGTAGAAATGGTGTCCCTGGCCTCTGCTTGTGGAAGGCTGGAGATGGATGGCATGAGACAAATGGCTTGGTCGTTGTTTCGGTCCATCCCCTCCAGGGTCTCTAGTGTTGGCCGCTGTCGGCAGACAGGCTACTGGGCTAGATGGACCTTTAGTCTGACCCAGTACGGACGTTTTAAGCTCAGGGTCGGGGGTCTCAGTGGACCACCTTGATTTTCATGCACACCTGCTCCTGGGTGGCCAGGTTGGCAGCTATCCTGCCCTAGACGGCCACTTTCCTGTGCCTAGTGCGGAGGTCATGGATGAGGTCCACGATCTCCGCACTAGACCAGGTGGGCGCCCACCTCTTGCGGACCTGGGCAGGCTCCCGGGAGGCACCAGCCTGGTCCCGGGAAGAGGCGGAGGGCTGGGTGGCAGCGGGTGGCTGCCTCGAGCCATGCCAGGTGCAGGGTCTGCTGGCTGGATGCTGGCAGGCTTGCACCTGGCACGGGCACCGTAGCCAGCCCGTGCCCCTTTAAGGGCTCCGGGGCCGGGAGGGGGGCAGACGAGTTTCTCTGGTGGTGCCCAGAGTGGCCACCAGGGAAAGCTGGGGAGGGCTAGCCTCTCACTAGTTCGAATTATGTGGCTACACAGCCCTTAATTCGAACTAGCTAATTCGAACTAGACATTAGTCCTCCTAAAAGGAGGTTTACCTAGTTCGAATTAAATGCTCCGCTAGTTCGAATTAAGTTCGAACTAGCGGAGCGCTAGTGTTGCGCCTATCAAATTTAATTCGAACTAACAGACGTTAGTTTGAATTAACTTTGTAGTGTAGACATACCCTCAGGGTCTACATAGGCACTGCATCATCCTACTCCATTAATGTAAGTCCTCTGTCTCTCACAGAGGTGAAATTATTATGACAGTGTAGCAATTACATCAGTGGGAGCAAGACACTGTGTAGACAGTGACACAAGTAGATCAGGGCAAGCTGCCTTACTTTGTAAGTGTAGATCATGGCTGAGATGAATGCCCAAGGGACTGAATGGGAGAAAAGCAAACATCTCATGAAGCTCTCCCTCCCTTACTAAAGAAAAGGAAAAATTCACCTGAAGTGTTTTCCTCTGCCTCCTTGCAGCCACTTGCATAGGAATGTAAAAAAGTAGTTGATTATTCGACTACCCAATAAGCCTAGGCTTATCAGCTAGTCGAGTTGACTACTTGCATTCCTCCCTCCCCCCATCCCCACTCTTGCTGCCTCTATATCAAAGGCAGCAAGGGGAGGGGGAAAAGCAGGAGCTGGTGCTGGTTTAAAAGCCAGGTCCCCTCAGCACTGTCTCTGTGGTGCAGGGTGGGGGGAGAAGGGAGGCAGCGGCACTCTGGCTCTGCCTTTTAATGTAGTAAAAGCCACGTGGCTAGAGCAGCAGCAACCATTCCTCCAGGTCCCTATAAATCACTGAGCACTAGGGCAGTTGCCTTCTTAGCCCTTCTCTTCCCACCTCTGCCCCTGTTGGCGGGCCTGAAAGGGATAAACCCTGCCCTATGCTGACCTACCACCAGTACACAGACTAGAGGAAAGCAGCATGAGACTCCCCAGTTCTAGGAAGCAAGGGCCAATTTGACCTCATCACTGGCTAGCTGAACCCTCAGGGCTACCCTGACTTCAGTTCCTTGCTGTCAAAACCACACTTTGGGGCTTACAACATCACAGTATTGCCACATTGCAGGATTACTCCAACCATGCCTCCTGCTCTAACCTACACCCTCTTTGGCTCCTTCCTCAAGACAGCCCTGGCATGCCCCTGCTGTGGCAACAATATGCCTAGTCTAATGCCTTTTGAGTAAGTGCCATATGGCTGACGGAGCTGGTTCTGTATTTGGTATGTAGGGAGCCAGTGATGTGGTTGATTAGGGACACTTTATCTCTGCCTCACTGCCCATCAGAGGGATAACATTTTACAGTGGTTGAAATGAGAAGGTACAGGGTGGTGATGAACCTGGCTGTGCATCTGGACATCCCTCTGCTCCTTGTGTTCACTGTAGTGCAAGGTGAGCAGGGTGGAAAAACCTGCACTGCTGCTGCCAGTTTTGTACCTATTCTTGGGAACCAAGAGGGATTACCATGTCAGGTTGGTCTAGCATGTCCCAAGCAGGGTTGGGTGAAAATCTCCCATCAAAACTATTGATGGAAAATGGAGTTATTGGTTACACAAAATTATTTTCAAAAAGTGCCTGCTTTCCACGGGAATTTTCAATTTTGGGTATTACGTATGCTGAAAACTACTATATTTCAATTTGGGAAAACTGTAGTTTGGTTGCCTCGTGTCCCATTCTCTTCTGCAGACTAGGCTCCCCAGCCAGACTACACTTCCCATGATGCATTAAGGCCTGGGACAGTGGCAGTGCGCCACTTCCCCTGTTGGAGAGGGGAAACTATGGAACATTATGAAAGATATAATCAGACCAGAGAACCTGATTTAAATGAGGCACATGAATTATAAGTTTCATGAGGCACTGAAGTAGCATTTCAAAATAAAAATATTTGATTTCAGTTGATTTTTCCCCAAAATAATTTACATTTGAGGGGGAAAACTATTTGATTAGCTCTACTCACAAACACTAAATTCTCTTAAAATATAATTTTAAATGCTTGCTTTTATGTGGAAGTAGTCATATGTTAATGTCCACTGACAGTTGTATACAGGCAGGCTACGTCTAGACTGGCATGATTTTCCGCAAATGCTTTTAACGGAAAAGTTTTTCCGTTAAAAGCATTTGCGGAAAAGAGTGTCTAGATTGGCATGGATGCTTTTCCGCACACCCACTTTTTGCGGAAAAACATCTGTGCCAATCTAGATGCGGTTTTGCGCAAGAAAGCCCCGATCACCATTTTCACCATCGGGGCTTTTTAGCGCAAAACAATACCGTGTTGTCTACACTGGCCCTCTTGCACAAAAGCATTTGCGCAAGAGAGCTTTTGCCCGAATGGGAGCACCATAGCATTTCTGCAAGAACACTGACAATCTTACATGAGATCATCAGTGTTCTTGCAGAAATTCAAGCGGCCAGTGTAGACAGCTGGCAAGTTTTTCTGCAAAAGCACCTGCTTTTGAGGAAAAACTTGCCAGTCTAGACGCAGCCGCAGTGTCTTTTCAAACAGATTACCATTTTTTCACACACTGAATTTGGAAGACCAAATACTGATAGATACCAAATAGGACCCAGTTAAGTTGTTCACCCAGCACTGCGGTAAATGTATCTCTTTGTGAAGGGTAGGGGGAAAGAGGGATTTTTTTTTTTTATTTTTATTTTTTTTTTTTTTTAAGAACAGGACAAAGGAATGTCTTTTCAAAAACACGATTTGAACTCTATGGGGACCACATTTCCTTCTATAGAGCACACAATATCAACCCTGATTTGGATCAGAATTTCCTTTCTGGCAATAAAATGGTTGAGTATTTTAGAACTTTTCTATGTTTTATTTGCCTGGGCTGTTTTGGAAAGATGAGGAGGAAATTATCATCCAAGCCTTTTGTCTTTTATCTCAGATTTTACAGAACAGAAGTAACTTGTTGATGAAAACTCATTATTAAGTAAGCTTTTTACTCTGATGTATGATACTGGTAGAAATAAAAATAGATCAGGCATGATAATGAGCCAATCAGTGAAGCAGAAAAAAATATTTTCAAGTGTTATTTTCAAAAGTTATGGACAAAAATTTTGTCTGCTGGAAAAATATTAGTATTCTATGAGGTACTAGTTGAAAGAGATTACCTAATTATAGAATTTAATTCAATATACTAAAGCAATGTTATAGTGTAACAATTTGTTACATGCAATTTTGCTGCAAAATGAAAGTCTATATTTTCAAAAGTGATGAGGGATTCAGGACACCTCCACTTTTGGGTTACCCCATTTTAGGTACAGCAAAACAATCTGATTTTTTTCCAGAGGGCAGATGCCTTTTAAAGTCATCTCAGGTTGGTTATCCAAAACTGAGGCATTCAAAGTCACTGGTCATTTTTGAAAATTTAGGCTGATGGGAACTTATAAAAAGTAACCTTACAAAACTGTAGAAATGGGTAATCCTGAGCCTTCTGAATCTGATCTTATTTCTAAACTCTCCTCTTTGTACAAACAAAAAACCCTGCAGACAACAGATTGATTCTGAGCTAAAACAGTTAGCACTTACTGTTGGATACAGAAAGAGCTATTTAAGTTACAAGAAGATTATGAGTGTTTGCACCATACAGCTCCAAAAACATAATTGGGTATCTCATTACTTATTCATATTTTGAGAAGGAATACTTTCATATCAGAAGGAAGATCTTTAAAAACCAATGATTAAATCCTGGTTACAAATGTCAAAGGAGAGCTTTCAGTCTTTCATTATCCTAATCTTTAGTTTTTTACCTTATTTTTGTGCTTAACAACTGAGCAAATTAACATAAAAGAAAAAAATAACTGAGGGCTGTTTTTTCATCGGCGCATAATTAGTTAATATTAGGATCTGTTACTACATGTAAAGTCTCCAAACCATTTATTCAGCCACAGTTCTAGCAGGTGAAAAATAATGTCTTGTTTTGGCAAGGAACTGTTGCCTTGTACTTCACTAACTGCCACACTGGCTATTTCTAGAACTGGTTAGAAATGTTTTGCAGTTATCATTGGGAGCTGGAGGAAGGAATTCATAGACTGATGTTAAGGGCAGTAGTCTAGGATGTGGGAGACCAAGGTGCAAGTCCCTCCTTTACATGAGAATGATGAGACTTAGGGTATGTCTACACAGCAAAGTTATTTGAAAATAACAGCCGTTATTTTGAAATAACTTTCCTAGTGTCTACACAAGCCAACGACTATTTTGAAATTATTTCGAAATAGCGGAGTGCTTATTTCAAAACTGGTAAACCTCATTCTATGAGTAATAGCACCTATTTCAAAATAGCGATTTCGAAATAGGTGCTGTGTAGGCAGGGAATAGGGGCTACTTCGAAATAGCGGTTCTCCAACCCTGGTGGCCACTCTGGGCACAAACAGGAAAACTCCTCTCCTCCCTCCCCCTTCTGGAGCCCTTAAAGGGGTAGAGTCTAGCCTCAGTCTTTTGTGGCTAGCACCAGGCCTGTCAGTCCAGAGCCGGCCATAACATGAGCCAGCCAGCCGCTGGCAGCCAGCCCTCCACCGCTCCCCAGGAGCAGACTGCCAGCTCCCAGGAGAAGCCGGGCACCTTCCTGGTCCAGTGTGGAGATCATGGACCTGACTGAGGTTTGGGGAGATGCCGCCAACATCCATGATCTCCGCACTAGATGCAGGAATGTGGCCATCTATAGCCGGATGGCTGCCAGCCTGGCCACCAAAGGCCACATACAAACCCAGGAGCAGGTTCAGATGAAAATTAAGGAGCTGTGGCAGACATATGCCAGAGCCACAAGGGACAGCTCCCAACCAGGAGCAGACCCAGAGAGCTGCCCCTATTTGGATGCCCTGGACTGCATCCTGGGGAGCGGGATGGTCGGTGACCCCGAGGTGGTCATCGACCCTGAGGCAGAGGGCCCTGACCAGGGCATGGAGAAGGATGAAGAGGAGGGCCAGGAGTCACAGAAGCCCGGAGGGAGCATGCCGTACAGCCAGGACCTCTGAGCCATCCCAGCGGACCTGTCGCTGGTGTCATCTGAGGCCAGTGAGGCAACAACATGTGAATTCTATCACTGTCCCCATATGCAGGGGCGGGAGGGGAAGGAGACCAGGGACTGCGCACGTGGGCCTTGCTGACCACAGATCATGCAGCAACCTGTGCATGTGCGAGCACGTGCCATGCCACCTCTGGGCACATGACCCCAGCTGGCTGCCACACAGGGGCATTGGCCTGTTAGCCACACACATGTGTGAAGAGACATGACATGCTCCTGAGCCCGGGGTGGGACACAGCAGGACTCCCTCCCTCCACAAGCCCCCTCTACACAGAGGCAGGGGACATCTCCTCCCCCGCACACACACACACAGTGATGCAGCACAGGGGCATGGGTGCAGTCTCAGGGCAGCTCCCACTCCCGGAGATAGCAGGACGTCCCGAATATGGCCTGTGTGCAAGCACATCGGCTCTGATGGTGCAGAGAATTGTCGTCCTCGCTTGCAGAGAGTGGCTGGGCTTCACCCACTGTGTCCCCAGGGATAACTGACCATTTCTCTTGTTTCTCCACAGCCGCAGCAGCTGCGAGTGCAGGGCGTACCGCCCTGTCCAGGACATCCTCCCGCACCCGAGCACTCTGCAGGCTGACCCGTGCACAAGAGAACTACCAGTGGCAGCACCTGGGGGCACTACAAGCCCTGCACCACACGCTGGAGCACTGGGTGCAAGAAGACCTGCAGCTCCGGTGGGAGAGCTGGCGGGAGCAGCTTGCCCAGGGCCATGCCATCTGCCAGCACCTGCAGATCCTGGAGCAGAGCTTGCTGCCTCCTGCCGCTCCAGCCCCTGCTGTCTCCCTAGCTACCGCTTCTCCTCCCATTCATTCTCCCTCCATACCCTCCAACCCCTCCCCCTCCTCCGGGGATGCTGAGGTATCCGTACCCACGTTGCTAGGAGACAGTTGGGCCGGTGAGACCCCCAACCCTAAGCTTCTCCTCCCCCTTCCTCCCCTTGCCTCCCCCTTCCAGCTCCCTCCTCCCAGGTTTCCCCCTCCCCCTCTCCCCCTCTCTGCTCCCCTCTCCTTCCTTCTTTCCCCAGTCTCACCTGAGTTTCATTCCCCCCCGCCTCCCAGTTTTGTTCAATAAAGAGACTTTGTTTTCATGGACACATGTGTCTTTTATTTTACATCATGAAGGGGCTTTAGGGAGGGGTAAGTGGAGGACGTGAGGGAGGAATTAATCACAAGCCCCCAGTGGGGCACACCAGGGAGACAGTTACTGCTCCTCTGGGTGGAAGCTCTCCCACAGTGCCTCCCAGATATGCACAGCCCCCCAATTGACCTCCCGGATGGCAGCCATGGAGGCCTGTGTATACAGGCCAGCCAAGTGGTCGACCTCTGCCATCCAGCCTGGCAGGAAAGCCTCTCCCTTCCGCTCACACAAATTGTGCAGCACACACAGCACGCTGTCACCACACGCAGAATATTCCTCTCAGAGAGGTCCAGGAGGGTAAGGAGGCATCTAAATTGGGCCTTAAGCTGGCTGAAGGCCCCCTCCACTACGATGCGGGCCCTGCTCAACCTGGCATTAAATGCCTGTCGGGAAGGGTTGAGGTGTCCCATGTAGGGCTTCATGAGTCAGAGTTGTAGGGGATAGGTCACATCCCCCACCAGGCAGACAGGCATGTCCACATCTCCAACCCTGATGTGACGGACGGGGAAGAAAGTCCCGGTGTGCAGCCTCTGGCACATGGAGGAGTTGCGGTATACCCATGTGTCGTGCTCTGCCAGACCAGCCCACACTGATGTCCACAAAGTGGCCCCGGTGGTCAGACACAGCCTGCAGGATGATGGAAAAGTATCCCTTCCAGTTGATGTACATGGAGGCCTGGTGGTCCAGGGCACAGATGGGAATGTGTGTCCCATCGATAGCCTCCCCCACAGTTGGGGAAGCCCAGGGTGCCAAACCCCTTGATGACCGCATCGACATTGGCGAGGCAGATGACTCTGTGGAGCAGCACTCTGTTGATGGCCTTGACCACCTGCAGAGGGACACACAAAACCAAGAGTCACTGAGTGCCAGGGTGACTGAGAGTGCTCCCTCCCCACCACTGCCCCCTGCCCCTACTCCCCAGGAGCAACCCCCCCCCCCCGCAATCCTGGCCACCGTGGGCAGGACAGAACAACCCCTTGCCCCCGCCCGGGAGGGGACTTTCACCACCTCCCCCTTCCCTGCCACGCCAGGCAGCCCATTCCCTCCTTGCACTCCCCCCCCCTCTGGCACAGTGGCTGGAGATTGCCATACCTGCATGAGCACTGCTCCGATGGTGAATCTCCCCACGCCAAACTGGTTCACCACAGATCGGTGGCTATCAGGCATGGAGAGCTTCCAGAGGGTGACGACCACATGCTTCTGGAGGGGAATGGCGGGCCTCATGTGCATGTCCCGTTGCCGCAGAGCAGAGGCGAGCTACCCATAGAGCTCCAGGAAGGTGTCCCTCTTCATCCTGAAGTTTGGGGTCCATTGTTGATCTCCCCAGGATGATGTGGTCCCACCAGTCAGTGCTGGTGTCCAGATGCCAGATGCGGTGGGGCACGCTGGCATCCAGGAGCTGCAGCTGCTCTTCCACATACCCCAGGAGGGTCTGGAAGAAGACCTGGGGGTGGGGTTGCTGCAGATCCTGCGAGGCAGCCTGCAGAAAGTGCTGCCAGGCTCTCAGCAACAAGTCCAAGAGAAGCACCAGAGTGCCCAAGGGTGGCTCCGGCTCCATGCTGCAGAGTGCTGTGGTGTCCTGAGTGAGGGCAACCAGATCATGCAGAGGAAAAAATGCTTTGCTGTCCCTCAGTGAGGTAGGCAAGCAAGCAGGGAAAGCTGAGAAGTGGCTGTCCAGTGGGGTCCCTTTACGCACAGGCCTCAGGCAGCAGCCACACAAAGTAACTCCCGACCTGATGCCCTGCCAGAACCGGTTCTGGCCAGCCTTAAATGAGATTCAGCATCGAATCAGTGTGGATAGGCTAGTTCAAAATAGCAAAATGCTATTTCAAAATGCAGTTTGTGTCTAGATGCATTATTTCGAAATAACATATTCTGAAATTAGATATTTCAAAATAATGCTGTAGCGTAGACATACCCTAGGAGAACTCTGCTTTAAACCAGACAGAACAGGGAGTTGAACCTGGGCCAACTATATCAATGACCTAAGCCCCAGGTCACACTCTTTCTAGACACACACACACACACTTTGACACCTCTTTCCAAATCAGAACCCTGAGTTTTTAATTTAGAGTATGGACATTTTGACACAATTCCTAAGATAATTTGCGGAATCTGTCCATGAATAACAGAAATTTGATGAATTTGATGTTGTGTGATTATTATGACATTGTATCTCAGACTGTCTCAGTAGATGGCTGCCTTTGCACCTACACAGTCAGGACTGGAGCCCTGGCTCTGTCAAAGCAGGTATAATAGTGTTATACCTCCTGCACCTCCCACACACCCCAACCCCATGCCCTGAGCCCCTCATACATCCCAACCCTGACTCCTGCACCTCCACATCCACAAACTGCACCCCACCAGCAGCAGAAATCCTATTAAATAATGTTTGTGAGTACAATGTTTCATTTATGCTTTTATTAATCATCATGTCAATCATCAATTATATTAAGTTGTATATTCTCAGTCATGCAAATGGACATTCTTATACAGCTCTTTGTTGACCAATTGTTCTGAATTTTGATGTAGTTTGGCTCTTTGGTTTGAAAAGGATGCCGACCTCTGGCTTACAGTTTTCCTCTCATCACCCCCAGTACACAAATTGCTTCAGGACCCCTCCTGTTCACTCATTCATCTAAATTTGAACTAACTCAAATTTGAGCTAACTATCAGGGATTGAGGCCACACAGGACTCCCCAAGCCTGGCCCAGGGTCAAGAGAGAAGGGATCAGGTCAGTGTTGGCCGCTCCCACTGGCGTTCTCTGAGCCCTGCCTGGGACAGGACAGATTGGCCAGCTTCCTGGCCCAGGTGGTGCTCCTGGGAGAGAGGAGGGGCATAGCAGTGAAGCCAGTGGACTTTCCCCCCATCTTCGGGCCAAGGGTTGGGGGCAAGAGGTTTAAAATGGGGCCACTTACCTGGGCCAGTTGCAAGCAAGATGGCAAGCCCTATCCCCATCTAGGAACTACCTTGGTGTTGCAGTTGCCCTGACTGGTCACTCTGCAAGACAGCTGTCCCTTTTGGGCTTGCTGCCCCGAGTGGTGACTGTGAGTATGGTGTCCCTCCTCTCTTTGTCCATCTCTTTCCATGTTATGGAAAACAGTCCCATTCCAGGCACATCCTGTTTTGCTGGCTCGACCTATCCTTGACCTTTGGATAGGATAAGTTAGGATAAAAAGTTAGGATAAGAGGAAGGTGCATTCCATATTTGGTGGTCCTACCTCTTTCCATTTAGGGGGAGTTCTTGAACAAACAGACAAGCATGCACAAATCTTTAAAATATATAGAGCAATCTCTCCAACTTCATACCAGTGCAGGTAAGCTCGTACATCTTAATCCACCACAAGATTAGAAGATAAAGCTGACTTACAATGATCTGTGTATTTTAGTCCAAATGTAATTGTGATGTTCCAAGCGTCTTATAATCACTTGGCAGATTTTTTGCCTGTCAGACAAATAATTTAGTTTTGTGCATTTGTGACTGGACATATTAAGGGTGAGGTTGTATACTCTGTTCAATTAGATCAACAATGAGCAAACACTGGCCTCTGAGCTGGATCCAGTTTGCTAGGGTTAGCCCCTGGCAGGTTGCTGCCACCAAATTTGCCTATACCACCATAGATATGGGCAATTGCAACTCCCAGCGATCATGGATCACTGTTCCTGACCAATGGGAGCTGCGGGAAGTGGTGTCCCGGTCTGTGCTTCTTCTTGCAGGTAAATATACCGGTGGCAGCCCAACAGGGGCTAGTCCTGGTGAACCACCACCATTTTATTGCCTACCCCTGAGTTAGACCCATTTCCACCAACTTATACTAGGGCAGGATTCAATTCAAATTCAGGTAAGTGGGTTTGTTCCTTTTTCTTTTCCTTTGGAATATGTTGTTATTAAACAGTAGGCAGCTTTGCAATTTTGCGCCATGTTGCGATGAATGTAAAGTTTTAAAATTAAAAAGTTCTGCCAATTATAACTTTATTGTCTTTAATATTTTGAGACCATACCTAGCACAACAACCATCTTAAATTCAGATTCCTTGGACACACAGCACACTCCCTACAAGTGGATTGTAGAACTGGATTCTAAAACAGAAGGGACAATAATGAAAGTTCATCCGTTCATTACACAACTGGTAAGTTTCAAAAGTTAAGTATTACTGAACATTGCCCAACACCATTTGCTTAGTATTAGGGCCATGAGGTGAAAAATTATTCATCTTTCTCTGTGTTTTTAATAATGAAAGCTTACCATAGGCATGTGCACGGGGTGTGCCGGGTGTGCCCAGGCACACCCTAATGTTTCAAAGGGCTGCCCTGGAGCACTGGGGAAGGGATGCTGTGCCAGGTTTGCCACAAATGCTCAGCCAAAATCAGCAGGTCTTAGGACCCCAGGGAAACAGGCAGCAGGAAGCAGCACCTCTCTGGCAAGCGAGGTAAGTTTAAACTCCAAGAGGGAAGGTGGAGGTGTGCCCCGGACAAGGGATCAGGAGCAGCGTGGCTAGCCCGGGTCTGGTATCCAGCCAGAAAACCAGGAGATACCAGAAATTGCACATGTTGGATATTTTCTGGATGTTTTTACCAGACAGAGGGCCCAATAACCGGACTGTCCGGTAGAAAACCAGACACCTGGCAACCCTATGAGTCGGACTGGGTGCAGACACCAAGTGATGGGGAGACTGCTGGAACTTTGGGAACCAGAGACTGTGAGGTGAGGGTTTGTGGCCCAAAAGGGGGCTGAGAAACCCAAGAAAGACAGAGTAGGGGGAGCACCAGAAGGGTGACAGTCAGGGCGACCCTGGAACTCTGTTACAAACCAGCTGGCGGCTGCTGGAGGAGGAGGGAAAAATAGGGGGAAGGGTCAGAGAGGAAGGGGCTTGTGCTGAGGGCGGGGGCAAGGCTGGGAGAAGAAAGGAGAAGGCACCAAGGGACTGGGTGGAGGAGAGACAAATGCCAGGGGTCCAAGTCGAGACAATGAGGAAAAGGGCAGCAGGGGAAGTGTCAGTGAGAGGGGGGACAGGATGATGCTAGGAGAAGGGAAGGGCTTTGAGGGCTAGAGGGGAGAAGGGGAGGTGCTGGGAGAAGGCTTGGAAGAAGGGCTGGGCATAAGGAAGGTGGGGATGGAGCAAGGCATGTGTGAGGGCACAGAGGGGCAGGAGGGGAATGGGGCAGAGAGTGGTGAGGAGGTGGTTATCAGGGAAAAAGGGGACAGGGGCAGTGAAGGAAGGGGAAGGCACCAGGAGGGTGCAGGGCTAAGGGATTCTAGAGATGAAGGAGAAGGCCGACACCTGCAGAGGAGGGACCAGCACCAAAGGAGAGAGGCAGGGCAGGTGTGTAGAGGGAGGTGTTAGGAGAGGGGATGAGGAGGGGTAGCTCACTTGATCAGAGTGGGGCTACTGGAGGAGTGGGCACAGGGGGGAGAGAAGGGCTGGTGGAGGGGGGCAGGTCTCAGGAAGGCTGAGGGCAGTGAGAAGGGCATAAGTCAGGACAGCAGAGGTGGGTGAGGGGTTGTGGGGGGGGGGCAGCAGGCACCAGGGGAGCTGATGGAGCAAGGGGAGGAGAAAGAGCAACAGAGGGGAAAGGTAGAGGTTCATAAGATACTTATTAATAACTTGGGTACCACACTGGCACATCCAAACAAGCCACAAACTCAGTACTGGTATACAACACAAAATGTATTGTGCTCATGGGAGGAAACTCTTAGAGGGGACACTTCCCCCAGACTCTCCACCCCTGCAAGTTAATGTCACACACATTGGGTTAAAGCAATTGCAGGATAGTTGCATGGGGCGGGGGGATAGTTTGGTGAGGGCCAAACTAATCCCTATTGGTAAGAGGATGGTGGGAAAAATCCTTGGGGGGGGGGGGTCATATGACACGTTTTATATCTGGTCATGTGTCCATATTGCCCCGAAAGTATTACCTCCAGAGGCGTGGCTAATGGGAGTCAGTGGGTGGTGTGGCTAATGGGGGTCAAAGAGTACATTTTTAAAAAATTCTTTGGGTGCACACCCTAATGAAATGTGCTGCGCACGCCTATGGAGCTTACCTTATCCTCTAATCATAACTCCGGTCATCTGAAGAAGTGGGCTGCGCCCATGAAAGCTCATGATACTATTTACATGTTTTGTTAGTCTATAAAGTGATACTAGACCATTTGCTTTCTGGTTTTTTTTCCTGTAACTCGGCTACCCCCTGAAGCTCCTTTGTATTTACTGTATGTTTGAGCAGGTATCTTGTATTTTCATGAGTTGCCACAAGAGGGTGCTTTGTCTCTTCTTATTTCCAGAGAAATGACTATCCACATTGTTTACTTCTTGAATGGAAACCACAAACAAATATTGTTCGCAGGAGCAAAGGAACAATATCTATGTAATTGTTCATTTTACTTCCTTGATTTGACTGTGTTATTTAATGCTGCTAAGGTTTGTTGTTGTTGATTTTGTAGTGCTACTGCATCTTCTCTTGGAGAAGAAATATGTTCCACTAGTATGAAGTGAAAAAGACAATGTATTACTCATGTGAAGGAAGTGAAATTTAATTTCCCTTGAAATGAATTAGCTGTTGGAAATCTTATAGAGAGATTTTTTTTTGCCACTTAGTCTCATGTGAAAGGAAATATCAGAGCCTCTGAATCAAAATCCACTGACTGCAACAACACACTCTCATTCAACCCAGCAATAAGGCAGTCAGCAGATTAAAAGAAACTGACTTCAACAAATGTCCTCTGGCTTGCTTTTCCTGAAATGTTAATTTCATTAGCTACTAGGAGATGTAAAAGATGTAGAGTGCTCATGAAAATAAAGTGATTTTCCTCTTGTTTCCTAGTCCTCCTTTCTTTCCTCTGTCCCCGCAGATAAGAGAAGAAGATGTAGTGGAGAATGTTAGGGTGTTATAATTATATTGCCTGTAGATAGAAGGAGTGGGATGGTTGCTCTGTCCATAGAACATTCTCTCGGGTCTTGGAGTCTACATGAAATAAGTGTATCCATTTAACTGAAATGGGTTTTTTACTGAGTTAGTGAAACCGGCGCAAACCCATGTGTGTCACTAATGCTCTGGTTTAAAAATTGTTGGTTTTGAAGTGGTATAAATTAATCAAGAGAGTCAAATAAGTATAAAATTATCCTGTAGAGAAGGCACCTCACACATTTGCCTGAATGAGTTTTCTTCTGGCAAGCACAACAAAACCTGTTAGACTAGGTAATTGGGATAAGCTTTTGCCTAAACCTAGTCCTGTTGGTTTATTTTTTCAGTTTGTGTGTTTAAGCTCTTTGCAGTATGGACAATCTTTCTTTAAGCTGTTTATACAGCACCTATCACAATGGGGTCTTGGTTGATGGCCAGGGCTCCTTGGCACCATGATAATACAAATAATGAATTTTTATAATAAGCTAACAAAGGAGCAGAATCAGAGCAGTCTTGGTCGGAGAGAGAGGGCTGAATCTTTCCTGTCTCATCCCAAGTGGGGACCTAACTGGAACATATGAATCTCCCCTCAACCTAATCTAAACCAGACAGAAGAGAGTATGTGAAAGTTGAGCACTGGAATACAGGGGAGAGTAAGAAGACTTTTAAGTCTTGCCCATTGCCAGAGAGTGCAATGCTAGAGGAGTGAGAGGTAACTTTGAAAAGTGATGGAGCCAACAATTAGAGCTGGGCAGCCAGATGGTCAAATGGAAAGGAAGATCAAAGAGTAGGCAGTAGAAAGCGACTATTGATGGGCATGGTTGGATGTTCAGTGAAAAAATATTTGCAACAATTACAGTATTTTTTAACCCAGAAGTGGCATTTCTTGAATCTCTAACCATGCCACCATGTCTGTTTGGGAGGGCAATGGAGCAGCATACAGGAGACCCAGCAGGGCTGGGACAGGATGTCTGGCTTTCAGAACCACTGCTAATGTTTTCAAAAGTGCTGACTTGATTCACAAAAGTCTAGTTTCCAAAGTGACTAAGGCACGGACAAGCCAAAGACTTAGTAAAAGCCACGGCTGTGCAGGCTCCTCTGTGCCTAAGGCACTTTCACAAGTGGCACTCAGGTGCCTAAGCCATGTCGTTGTTTTGACAATGTTACCCCAGACCAGGCCCATCCTCTTGCTGGTCAAACCAAAATCAGGATTATTCTCAGCAGGCACTTTTGGATGGTAGAGCCGATAGAAGGGCCAAAATGTGTCAGTGATTCTGAACTATTCCTGGGAATGATTTGAATTAAGTTAAAGTCAGAAAACAAGGCAAGTGCAACTGGAGTCAGATTTGATTTTGATAAATGAAAGGATAGCTCAGTGGAGGAGGCATATGAGGTGACACCTGGAGGGTTGATAAATTAAACAGGGCTTGGATGCCTCATGAGAACCTGTTTTAAATTAAATCAGCTGAACCCTGGTGGCTTAGCCCAGTAGCTGTATCATTGCTGCTTGCAGTATTTTTTTTTCCTAGGGTAGACACACCATTAGAAAAGATCAGCAGTGGCAGGGAGCTTGTAAAGATTATGAGAGAAAGTAATCACGGTCCAAAGAACAGGCTGAGGTCTCTTGCAAAGGAAATGAGTTACATATTATAAACATAATGGAGCTAGAGCATGTTCAGTACCAGGAGAGCGTCCTGGGCTGCATGCATCCATCCAAAAACCTGTCAATCAGATAGTAGGGTATTATGGGTTTTGTGCCAAATGCTTTCCTTTCCTTCTCATGTTCTGTTCACTAACTAAAACTATCTGCTCTAATGTGACAGTCATTGCAGTGTCCAAATGGCTGTAAGGCAGGAATTAGTGTTCTGAACATAATGGAGATCAGACTCCACAGACAGAATTGTGCCGTAGCAAGGCTTTTCAAAGGGTGACCTTTTTCTGACTTCCACCTCGTCAGTTTAGTTTTCAGTCAGTCTGGTGGCTGTGTGTGTCGGCTGTGAAAGACAGTTGTAGGGAGTTGGCTTGAAACAGGCTTCAAAAATTAGTAGAGGGGAGAAGCTAGAAGGAATTCTGGCATACTGTAGGGGCATATCAGACCAGCTGAGTCCATGATCTCGGCCTTCGTAAATGAAAAGGGATTAGGCTGGCAGGGTGTCTGGGAATGTGGTTTTATGGGTTTGCCTCTTCCCTTCAAGGAAGCCATGGTAATTGATACCAGCTAAGTATCTGGCCCCTAGGACCAATTATTCACCCTATTCATTAGCTGAAACCAGAACACTCTATTAGATTCCAGTAAGATCTTTACAGTTTTAACTTTTGCTTATTAAATATTATTGCAGCATTCATATTATTCTCTAGTATAGAGGATCCTGCAAATACCCAAGTAATATTATTTGTAAACACAATTTTAAATGGTGAGCATTGATATGCCTTGTATGGTAGGCTTCCTGCACATGGAACAATGACTTCTGTAATGATTACATCTCCCAGAAAAAGAAAACAAAAAGAGCACAGTGCTTGTGATCTGAAAAAGTCTAGTTCCATACAACTACAGGGCAAATGATGAGAGATACCAACCAAACGTGTCTCCCCTCGGCACTTGTTCAGCATAATACAGGAGCTACGGTGCTAGACTGGGACTCAAGAGTTGATTTAATTCTGAGCTCTGCCACTGGTCTGCTGCATTACCTTGGGCAAGTTGCTTCCTTCCTTAGTTTCTCAATCTGGAAAATGGGGATAAGGACACTGCCCACCTTTGCAAAGTGCTTTGAGTTCTACAGATGAAAAGTGTAATATTAAAGCTAGATGAAACCAACAGCATTTGCATGTGCTCTCAGGAACTGGCCTTAGACATGACTTTTTTATTACCTTCACCCTTGGACATTTCATGTATATGAAAAGAAAAGATGGACCATGAAGTATGCTGGCAACAGGGAATTGCAACTTGACAATACTATCTGGACTATTTATCCATCTAACTCACCCATACCCCTCTTAGCCCTGTGCTTTACGAGACCTTAGGCAGTGAGATACAGATTGTGCTATTTGAGCTGAGCCTGCCTGTGCTACCTGTTACTTACTAAACCACTTAATATTTGAGGGTTTTCTATTGTGCATCAGGGCTTCAGTCAGTGTGGAGAGCCATTGATGATTATATCAAGCCATCACTTCACTGTTGTTTAGAGGGTGGAGAAAAAAAGAATGTCACTTTTTCTTCTTCTTTGAATGCTTCTCCTGATAATGAGTCATACACAAGAAAAGGTCTGGAGGAAAAGGGCTCTATTCACATGACTTGCTTTGTCCATTGCTTAAATTTAATCACCTGGAAATCAATGTGCAAAAGTGCCTTAAGAGCCTCAATGCAAAGCATTAGACTAGCCTTACAAAATTCTACTGAACTACATGCCCAGGAAGCAATTGGTCGAGGGTGAGAGAGATGTTTTTTTTGTTATCAGTGACACAATAAAAAGTGAACAAGGTCATTTTATGCCTGGGTGTTAAAATTTCATAACGGTTTTGCCAAGCTGCTTTTTAAATATAAGAAATCAGAATTGCAACAAATCTGTGTGTGACAGGGTGCGGTCACAGACAACCTCTCGGGGGTACCTTCCAGGGTGCTGACATGGACACTGCCACTCATCTTCCCATTCTCTGGGGCTCCTCACTGCCCGGTCCTGCCAGGCCAGCTCCCCCCAGCCAAGACCCTCAGCTGAGGTTCCTGCCCCCATCGAGAAGTAGTACAGACACTGAACCTCTTCAGGCCCAAGGAAAGTGCAGTTTAGGGCTCAGCTTCCTGAGACACTACTCCCAGATGGGATAACCCCCCCCCCCCCCAAATTAGATAAGGGTAAGCCACCTTTAACAATGAAAGGCAGAATGTACACTCTGGTTGCCCCCCTTCCCTCCCCCCAGGTAACAATTATTTACACTGGATTTGACAGAAAAGAGAAATGATTTTATTAAGTACAAGCACTAGGATTTAAGTGATAGTAAGTGAGAACAGGCAGAACAAAGTAGGTTACAAATCAAAAGAAACAAAAAGGCTTAGCTAATTCTACACTGAAACCTCAGTACAAACTTATACAAACTCACCCTAAAACCTCTTTTCCATCTACTCCTCCAAAACAGGGCTGTGTCCCCGCCGCCCCTGAGATCTTTAGTTCCTTTCCTTCAGGTACAGCAGGGCCAAATGACCAAGGCCTCTGCTTTCCTATTCTTTTTGTTAAAGAATTGAGGTTACTCCCTAATTACCACTGCTCAGACTTAAGGACAAAAAAGATTGTTTAACAGTTGCTCATCAAGACTTTGAAGGTTAACACCCTCTATGTCTCTCATTCACACATTTGAAACACACAAAGAATTCTCCACTCCATATGTCAAAATTCACACACACACATGATACATACATCGAAGTAAGATAAACAGAATCAGCAGCTCATGACATGAAGATTGACGGGTTACATGAAATCATTTGTTCAAAGCACCTTTGAATTACATAAATTCATGTCCATAAGTCTGTTTCATAAAGCATGGAGGGGAGATCCGTCACACTGTTATCTAAGAAAGCCATGGTTGCATGCCATAGCAATTTGGAACTTCAAGGCTCTGTTAGAAAGAGAACTTGGACTCCCCTGCCCTAGAAGGGGAAATCCATGAGCTAAAAGGGAACACTGTTAGGTCTCCCAGGCTATGTCTACACAGCTGCGTAATTTCGGAATAACTGATGTTATTCTGAAACAACAAAGAGTCTGTCTGTACAGAAAACCATTATTTCCAAATAATATTGAGCTGGAGGACTTCTGACTGATTCCTGTAACTCTCATTTCACAAGGAGTAAGGGAAGTTGGAGGAAGGGTGTTCTTCCTTCGGCTTCCTGCTGTGCAGATA
Source organism: Pelodiscus sinensis (assembly GCF_049634645.1). NCBI lineage: Eukaryota > Metazoa > Chordata > Testudines > Trionychidae > Pelodiscus > Pelodiscus sinensis. The sequence continues at coordinate 173,380,060 of NC_134711.1, forward strand.
GCCAAATTAAACAATTTCAACTTCAGCTACACAATTGATGTATCTGAAGTTGGGCAGCTTAATTTGACTTTAGCCCTGCTGTGTAGATGTGCCCCCACTATCAAGGATTAAGCAGTTGAGCCCATCCAATAGAAATAATTGGTACACAGTTGTATGCATGCATATCAACCAAGACATTGTGATATTACTTCCATTTATTATCAGGACTAGTTTACTTATTTTGATGAGAATATATTTATCAAGGATTTTACGTCCTGTGCTAACTGGATATTTCCTCCTCAGTGAATTGGATGCCCAGATAACTATGGCAGCAAACCCCATGCCCATTTCCATCTGCAGTTACTCAACTGCAGTTAGGAAACCACTGTTATGTATCCACACTGTCAGCTGCCAGTGTATTAGCGAGACCACACCTGTGGCGCTTGCAGCCTCATTCAGAGTGCTATACTCTGGGCAGTTCTCCCACAAAGCATCTTTTATTTTTCTGCTGCTGAGGCTTGTGGGAACACAGGGGAATACACAGGTCATCCTAGGTCCTGTCCCAGTGCCCTATGATGCATTACTTCAAATCCTGGTAAAACCTGTCCTTCCATCTGCATTTGGTGTCATCTCTCATTGGCTTTTGTACTGAGTGCTCTGTCTCTTTGGTCTGCAGGAACATATCCTGAACTATTAAAGAAAATGCTAATAGGTCTCACCAACAAATTACAAATGGCAGTCAAGTTATCCTTAAACTACAAAGTGAAGAAGGGGACACCAACTCTGATCTTGCCGTGTGTCATAGCTAATACATGTTAAGATGTGTGGCATTCATGGAAGTACTGACCACAGTGGAACACTGCTTTTAGGCCCAGGAAAAAAAATGGAGTGGTGGGATCACAGCATCATGCAAGTCTGGGAAGACAAGCAATGATTGCAGAACTTCTGGATGAGGAAAGCCAATTCCATGGGACAAAAAACAGGACTATGTAGCACTTTAAAGACTAACAAGATGGTTTAATAGTCTTTAAAGTGCTACATAGTCCTGTTTTTTGTTTCAGCTACACCAGACTAACATTGCTACATTTCTATCACAATTCCATGGGACTATTGGATGAGCTCGCCCCCAGCTGTGGTGCAAGGAGACGAGAATGAGAGCTGTCCTGCCAATGGAGAAACATGTAGCAATTGTACTGTGGAAGCTGATTAGTCGTTAATCAGTTAATCAGACTGGAAAAGTCGACCATTGGACTTACATTGATGGAAGTGTGCAGAGCATTAATTGCACCCAGCTCTGAAAACCGTGACTCTGGGCAATGTGTATGACATTGTAGATGGCTTTGCACAAATGAGCTTCCCTATCTACAGAGATGTGAGAGGTGGCACACATATTCCATTTCTGGCATCTGGACCACCTAGCCACTGAGTACATTAATTGGAAGGAATATTTTTCCATGGTTCTCTAGGAGCTTGTGGATCACCTCAGGTGTTTCGTGGACATTAACACAGGCTGATCCAGAAAGGTGCATGATGCTCACACCTTTCAGAATACAGGCCTGTTCAGGAAGCTGCAAATGGGGACTTTCTTCCCATACCAGAAGATAACTGTAAAGGAAATCAAAATGTCTATTGTGGTCCTGGGAGACCCTGCCTACCCCTTAATGCCATAGCAGCTGAAGCCATACATAGGGAGCTTTGACAGAAGCAAAGAGCTGTTCAACAACAGGCTGAGCAAATGCAGAATCACTGTGGAATGTGTCTGTGACCAAAGAAAGTCCCACTCGGGATGTGTATATAGGAAGCTGGACTTGGCCGATGACAACATTCCTGTACTGCTAGCCACATGCTGTACCCTTCAGAATATTTGTGAAGGGAAGGGGGAAAGCTTCACTCAAGATGGACCACAGAGGCTCAGCACCTGCTGGCTGAATGGGTACATCTACAGAGCAACATTATTTTGAAATAACTAGCGTTATTTTGAAATACCTTATTCCACGTCTACACAGTAGGCAGTTATTTCGAAATAATGTGGAAATTCTGTCAAGCAGGAGGACTTCTTACTTCGACTCCTGTAACCCTCATTGTACGAGGAAAAAGAGAAGTCAGAGGAAGAGTGCTCTATTTTGAAATAAGTGGTGTGTAGACGCTCCCAATTTCAATTTCAAAATAAGCTATGCAATTGGCATAGCTCAATTTGTATAGCTTATTTCAAGATAAGCCCTGCAGTATAGGTGCACCCAATTTGAACAGCCAGAGAATATGGCTATTAAAGGGTCAACGCATGGGGCTATAAGGATCATAGGTGCCCTGATACCGCAATTTGATGCTGAAAGCCAGTAATATTTGTTGCCATGCACAGGAGTGCAGGCTGCCCTGAGCCCCTTGGGCTAACCTCAATATAGGGGACCATCTCATTGACAGGATGGTTGGGGTGCTTTGCTAGTAGGTGACTGTGATTGCTCTGTACAATGCTCTGATTAGAAAAGTGCAAGTTACTGTGTTGTGCTATGCTTGCTTTCAATTACTGGAATCAAGATTGCACACCAAAACAAATCTTTTATTAAAAAACAACCACCAAAGGACAGAGACACAGCATAACACGCCGTGGGATAAAGAAAGGGAGCAGATGAGGACTAGGTATGTTTACAGATTTGCATAGGACACCAGGAAATATACAGCCTTGCTGTTTGAGCTAAACTTGATGGGTACAGGGACTGAGTGCAGTGATTAACTCCCCAGTGGGTAGTTACAGTGGTGAGACAGGGTGACCTAGCTGGGAGATGACAGCAGAACAGAGCGGGCTGCTATGCGGCTCCACTTCCCGCGGCTCCTGCTGCCGTGGTGAGCACGGGTGGTGGGGGGGGTGACTCCTGATGCCAGCCCCAGGCCCCACAGGTAAACTTATAGGGCAGGCTACCCTGAGCCCCTTGGGCTAACCTCAATATGGGGGACCATCTCATTCACAGGATGGTTGGGGTGGCTGCCATGAGGCTCCTCAAAGTAGGTGGCCCAGAGTGGTTGCCCCAAACCATCTTGTGGACAGGATGGCTCTGTTTGTATTTCACCTTGAGCACAAAGGATCTGTCTGATCTTAGAGCTTTACACTGACTTCAGTGAGAATCAGATCAAGCAGCCTTAGTATACAATTGTATTTTACTTGTTAATAAAGATTTTTTTTAAAAACAATATTCTATATAGTTATTAGTTATGCACTTGGAAAACCAAACGATACTCAACACACATGTATATGTATTCTGAATGTCAGTTAACAAATTTGGTTATACAGCTGACGAAAGCCTGATGAAAGAAAGAATAAAAGGAAACATCTGTATATCATTCCTTACACTTTTTTTCAAATTAAAGGAGCAAGCACCTTAATTCTGAGCTATATTCCTTCTAATGTTTTCCATCCATGTGCAAGAATGTGAGGAATAAATCTTTCCATCAATGTGAGTGTAAGCCGGGGCTGAATTACTGCATGCTACCAGCCAGCTAAAAGGAGAGAGCTGCTCTGGGAGTGGGTGTGCTCACTCCAATTGTTTAGCTCATCAAGATAATTAACTGTTGATATGTAAATACAGTTCATGCCAGAAGGGGGAAGGAATCCGAGGTGTGGCTATGTAAATCTAATTCAGCCAGGGCTGATGGAGGATCAGTGTTGGAATGGAATGTGATATATTGTAACTAATTTGGGGCTGTTGAGGGGGGTCACAAATCATGCTACCCCTAAATGTGGGAACTGTAAAATATGACACCAGTGCTTGCAGGAGAGACACCATCATTGTAAAAGGTCTCAGAGGAATAACCCTCCCCCCTGCCAGAGTTGAGTGAACTGAGTTGGGGGAGGGAGGAGAGGGCTTGAGTCAGCCTGCTTCATGCCTGCCACGTGTGAGCTGTAAGACTGGCTCAACCTGCCCCTTTCCCCCTGGTTTTAAGGACAGACCTAAAGCAGACTTCATGAGGAGTCTTTTTGCTAGTCCAGTGGAAGCTAGAGTCTTTGGCCAGCCTAACTGGGGGCTAAAGAGTTGAAATCGTTAAGAGCTGAAATCACTGGTTTGGCTGGGAGCCAGACCCATTGCAGCCAGTGGAGCAGCTGGTGGGAACAACTAGCAGGTGGCTAGCAGAGCGGCTGGCGGGAACGACTCAAGGACTACGTCTAGACTGGCATAATTTTCCAGAAATGCTTTTAACGGAAAAGTTTTCCGTTAAAAGAATTTTCGGAAAAGAGCATCTAGATTGGCAGGGATGCTTTTCTGCAAAAGTACTTTTTGCAGAAAAGCATCCGTGCCAATCTAGACGCGCTTTTCCGCAAAAAAAGCCCCGATCACCATTTTCGCGATCGGGGCTTTTTTGCGGAAAACAAATCTCAGCTGTCTACACTGGCCCTTTTACACAAAAGTTTTGTGTAAAAGGGACTTTTGCCTGAACGGGAGCAGCATAGTATTTCCGCAAAAAGCACTGATTTCTTACAGTAGGAAGTCAGTGCTTTTGCGGAAATTTAAGCGGCCAGTCTAGACAGCTGGCAAGTTTTTCCGGAAAAGCGGCTGATTTTCCGGAAACACTGGCCAGTCTCAACACAGCCAAGGAGTAGAGTCATCAGGATGATGTGTCAGGGTCTGCACTGACTGGACAGAGCTGTAAGTGGGGTGTTTGATGTGGGGTACGGAGAAAATTTGGGTAAGTGAACAGAACCCTTACCTTGTTGGACTGGTGATCCTGAGAGGCAAAAGACATTGTTCAATCCTTTTGAGCTGAGACAGTTACTCGTGGGGGAGGGGGCTACGAACTCTGTTTGTGGTATTTTCCCAAGATAATGCCATGTGACTTCTTTCTCTCTTTCATGCAATGTTTCTTTTCGACACTCAGACTCTGTGCTTGTGAGTGAGGAAGCATTGCCTCTCAGAGGCACCCAGGGGTGTGTGAATTTCCCAGGCTACTGGCGGGGGGGGAGGCTCGAGCTGGTTCTGTAAGAGATGGACTCCTAGATATTGAATCCAGCCCTCGTTGCTGCCGGGCCCACCTGGCGGAAGGGTTACATGAGGAATACATTTTTATATGCACCAAAGCATGTGTGAATGTGCATCACCAATAGAAACGAAACACCTAGCTGTGGACGCTCTGCTGATCAGCTGGATGGCATTCGCATTTCTCCTGAGTGACCACACAAGTACACAGCTTAAAGTGAACACTGTTTCTGACCTGGCCTGTACCAGGATGTGTCCAAAGAAACAGTATCTCTAACCAGCTAGCATAATAAGCCAGATCAGTTTCTGAAATTACATAAACAAGGAAGTCCTACACTACAGTATTCTAGAACTTAAATGTTAAGACTCAAGTCCTTAGGGAAGAGAAGAGAAGAGAAGAGAAGAGAAGAGAAGAGAAGAGAAGAGAAGAGAAGAGAAGAGAAGAGAAGAGAAGAGAAGAGAAGAGAAGAGAAGAGAAGAGAAGAGAAGAGAAGAGAAGAGAAGAGAAGAGAAGAGCTCCTTTCCTAGCAGCCGTTCACATGTGTTAAAACTTATTTTCTCTCTCTTCTGCTAATTGACCATAAATACTTATTTTGTTTCATTTGAAATTATGTTAGAGTCTTAAATATGAGAAAGGCCATAGGGTGCTGCTCTCAGGGAAAACAGAGCTCAGTGATCAAGTGAAACAGAGCAAGCTTCATAGGACAAGTACCCAATTTTCTTCCTTAAGGCCTGTAGAAACTTAGCCCATACAGGGGAAAAAGTAGGAGAAATATGATTCAGATAGAATCCACCCTGTGCAGCCAAGGAAAGAAAGTACAAAGGAAATTTCTCGGTGCCCCCACCAGTGAAAGTAACTTGAAATTTCTTGCAGGTACTGTCCTATTGCAACCAAAATCCTGCCTACTCTTTGAGGGTACGTCTACACTACAGCGCTAATTTGAACTAACTTAGTTCGAATTAGTTAATTCGAACTAAGCTAATTCGAATTAGCGCAGCTAGACTTAAAAACTAGTTCGAATAAGCGTTTTGCTAATTCGAACTAGCATGTCCACACAGAGTGGACCCTGAACAGAGGTTAAGGATGGCTGGAAGAAGTGCCGGCAGGGCATCAGATGAGGACTTAGAGCGTGGAGCTGCTGTCTCAGGCTAGCCGAGGGCTGTGCTTAAAGGGACCCGACCCCCACCCCAGACACACAGTTCTCAGGGTTCCCCGCTTGCAAAGCAGTCCTGGCTTGGAGTGCCCTGAGTGCCCACACGCGGAACATCACAGCACTCGGCCATCAGCCCGGCTGCACTTGCCACAGGCTGCCATCCGGGGGGAGGGGACAATCGGGGGGCTGCAGGAGAGCTTCCACCCCGAGAAGCCCGCAGAGCCAGCCCAGTCCTCCCCATCGGGGACGCGTATCCCATTCCTCCCTCACCTTCTTCCACTTACCCTTCCCTCACCCCCCTTCCTGATGTACAAAATAAAGAAAATGTGTGTTCAAAAATAGAATCTTTCTTTATTGAACAAAACTGGGGGAGACTGGGAAAAAGAGGTGGGAGAGGGGAAGAGAGAGGGTGGGAGAGGGGAGGGCAACTAAAATGATCAGGGGTTTGGAACAGGTCCCATATGAAGAGAGGCTAAAGAGACTGGGACTTTTCAGCTTAGAGAAGAGGAGACGGAGGGGGGATATGATAGAGGTCTATAAAAGCAAGAGTGGTGTGGAGAGGGTGCATAAAGAAAAGGTCTCCATTAGTTCCAATAATAGAAGGACTAGAGGACACCAAAGGAAAGGAATGGGTAGCAGGCTTCAAACTAATAACAGAAAGTTCTTCTTCACAAAGCAAAGAGTCAACCTGTGGAACTCCTTGCTGCAGGAGGCTGTGAAGACTAGAACTAGAACAGAGTTTAAAGAGAAGTTAGATCAAGTCATGAAGGTTGGGTCCATGGAGTGGTATTAGCCAGGAGGTAGAAATGGTGTGCCTGCCCAAAGTTTGTGGAAGGCTGGAGATGGATGGCATGAGACAAATGGCTTGGTTGCTGTCTTTGGTCCATCCCCTCCAGAGTACCTAGGGTTGGCTGCTGTCAGCAGACAGACTACTGGACTAGATGGACCTTTGGTCTGACCCAGTATGGCCATTCTAAGCTCAGGACTCAGGGTCGGGGGTCTCAGTAGACCACCTTGATTTTCATGTACACCTGCTCCTGGGTGGCCAGGCTGGCAGCTCTCCTGCCCTAGACGGCCACTTTCCTGTGCCTAGTGCGGAGTTCGTGGACGAGGTCTACAATGTCTGCACTAGACTAGGCAGGTGCCCGCCTCTTGAGGTCCTGGCCAGGCTCCCGAGAGCTGCCAGCCTGGTCCCGGGAAGAGGCGGAGGGCTGGGGGGCATTGGGTGGCTGGCTCATGGCGTGCCATGTGCAGGGTCTGCTGGCTGGGTGCTGGCAGGCTTGCAGCTGGCACGGGCACCGTAGCCAGCCCGTGCACCTTTAAGGGTTCCGGGGCCGGGAGGGGGGCAATAGAGTTTCCCTGGTGGTGCCCAGAGTGGCCACCAGGGAAAGCTGGGGAGGGCTAGCCTCCCACTAGTTCGAATTAAGGGGCTACACAGCCCTTAATTCCAACTAGTAAGTTCGAACTAGGCTTAGTCCTCGTAGAATGAGGTTTATCTCGTTCGAACTAAGCGCTCCGCTAGTTCGAATTAAGTTCGAACTAGCAGAGCACTAGTGTAGCGCCTATCAAAGTTAATTCAAACTAACATCCGTTAATTTGAATTAACTTTGTAGTGTAGACATACCCTAAATAGCTCCCTGATGGCTTTTGCCCCATCTCAGCCAGCTCTTGCTGGAGCTGTGTACCAAGGCGCACCCATTTACTTTCACGATACGACCTTTGATCCCCACATGCGCTCCTGCCCAAAAATTCAGCATGGATTTGTCACTGGTCTTGTTCACCATCAAGGGATTGCTAGCTTAGATGGGGACATGAATACCTGCTGGCATCTGGAAGAAGCATTTCATTCACCTTCTGTTAGTAGGGAGGAGCAGCGCAAGCAGGTGTAATGACTTTGGTCATTGTTTGCTGAGTATTGAACCCAGGGCCTCCAGAGCTAAAATACCTGAGCTAAAAGGCTCAGGCCCAACACCAGAAAACAATGTAAGCATTGCAACACCCTGCATTGTGGTGTCTAACTTTTAGGGATTTAGAAAATCACCACTCTAAGACGGCACATTTCCTTTAGAGTAGTGTGAAGATAATGATGCAAGTTGTATAAATCTTTACATCAATGAAAATTATTGTATAATGTGTGTTGTAGGCATCTGATGGCAAATTCATGTGTCTTAAGTAAAAGCTCTGGCTGTGGAACTAATAGGGTAGTCGCAGAGGGTGTCTCATTCATATTTTGCGTCAAGCAGCAGATTGTCTTCAGTTGCCACTGCCAGAAACCCTAGCTGTCTCTTGAAGTGTGAACAGAAGAGACATCTGAAAGTCTTGTAGAGAAACAAAAATCATGATGCTTATGAGGAACATGCTAAACTCCAAGCAGAACTAACTGACTTTCAGTTGCAAACCATCTGTCTATAAATTGCTTGCTTATGTTGTTTTCTCTCAGAGTTAAGGACATTTTCTTCATGCTTGTCTGTCTCCGAAGGACCTACTGCACAATAACAGTACTCTTCTCCTTACTCATCTCATCCACAAAATAAAAGATAATGGTTCAGATGACATCACAAGCCTAGATACATTTCCCTTCTTTCTAGGGGGGAGGAAGGGGACATGTCTACTTCTGCAATCTAATCTTCTCTAACTGCTTGTTGACCAAGCAATGTTCTAGTGGATTGGCCATAGATATCACAGAGCACTGAAATGGCACACACAGCCGAAATGACAGGCAGTGCAGCTGCAGCATGTGGGAGATTGGTAGGGCTCTTGTTGCTCATTTTCTGATTACTTTTCATGATCTAATCTGGACTAAGGCTGGCTAGGAGTGGATTAGTAGGATAATCCATCTGAACCATATGCTTTAAAAAATTGCTGGCTTCAGACATTAACACATCCCTTCAGTGCTGTGAGTAAAAAGACAAAAGCTTTCTACTCTCTCAATCCATTGTCACATTAGGTAATGGAGTGGGAATAAGGCACCTGTCAAACAAAATTAGCAAATCCCAGATGGACAGGATTTTTTATGTTTTTATTCTTTTATTTTCTTTATACATCAAATTAGAAATATATATGTTAGAGATGTTTTCTGACACCTATTGGATGCCCATGGGAAACCATTCATGGCATCACAATGTCACAATCTGATACATATCTTAGAAGATTTCTAATGGATGCTCAGTTGAAAACTACGTGGGAACTGTCAAGTTCAGGTTGGCACAAATTCAGCAAACTGAGGTGTACTCAGAAGAGAAACAATGTCCGAGGAACTGAAGAGGACTTGAGGGAGCGAATCCCTTTAATTCCTGGGGAATAGCAATAAAATAATGCTCTTTGACTGTGATTTGAAAATTTTCCTTTTAGTCACACTGATCAAGAAAGTCTTGTAATGGGCAAGATTTGAGTCGGAATAAAGACGTAGTTTTCATCCTGGAGTAGCTGTCTTAATAACATGGTTGGATGTGCAAGGACATGATTAGGAAGATTAGCAGATGATAATCCAAGAGGGTGAGGTGCTACGTAAGATCATACATAAGTGGACCATTGCAGTTGATGTCTGACATTCTATCTGAAAAATTTCTTAAGTAGATTTAGGAAACACGCAAATCAAGTTTGCTTCATTTGAAAGGTAAAGAATGAGCATGGAGGTTTATTTCCTTCAGATAGCTTATGACTATTTATTTATATATCTTATTTTATTCTTTATTTGGTTTATGGCTTTAGAGATCTTCTTTCACTATACCTGATATTAGTAATAGAGAGATAGCCATGTTAGTCTGATCTTGGTAAAACAAAAGAAAAAAATATGTAGCACTTTAAAGACTAACAAGATAGTTTATTAGGTGAGGAGCTTTCGTGGGCCAGACCCACCTAATAAACTATCTTGTTAGTCTTTAAAGTGTTACGTATATTTTCCTTTTGTTATACCTGATATTGGCACTGAAACAACTCTGCCTCACTTTAACTTGTCTGCTTTTGCATCTGTCATGTTGCCCCTCATGCCTCAGCTACCCCAGCTCTGTTAATAATGCCTGCCTTTCCTGCTCATTTTTCTTATATTAACATAGTTTCTTATATGAACATCTCTGGGATTTATTCCTGTTTCCCTTAGGGTATGTCTTCACTGCAGAGCTAATCCAGGCTTATACCTGAGTGTGGCTTCTAACCTCCTTCCCATCCACACACACAACCCTCTCAGCTGAGTATGGTGCTGCTTCCAACCTGGGCTACCATGCCTATCCTGAAGAAAAGGCTAAAACGTAAGTAAAGTTTTCACTCAGCTGGTAACCCCCAGCCAGTTTGTGGTGTATATGCATGCTAACCTACTTGAGTGCTGATAATCCTCTAGTGTCTTCCCATAATTCACCCTTTTGTGCTCAGAAGGACAGATAAGTGTTCCCATAATTCACTGGGAAAGAAACATAGAGTGTCTCAGCTTATTGGAGCAAAGAGAATCATTGAATATGCACCCAGAATTTCTCACAATACACATAGGGGTGGGTGTAGCCCCAGCAAGGACACCATAGCCCCATTGTGTTGCTTACACACAGACTATGGCAAAACTAGGTGCTCAGACCCAAGTTCCAGTCACAAGAATTAACTCAGTATTGAAGATGTAGATTTATACAAGGAACACTCTGGCTGAACTGATTTGTAAGGTCATGACTCTCCTTTTCAAATCCTTCCTTAAAATCCTCCTTTGCCGTGATACCTATAAGAAACAAGAAAATTAATGTTGGTTAGTTTGAGGGACATAAAAGGGTTAGATGGTTGTTTTCTTCTTATGTGGCATCTCCCTTATTTCAGGTTTGCAAATATGATATCCCAAGTCTGTATGATTCTCTGCTAATCTTTTGTCGATATACAGAGTTTTTGATCCACCCAGCATACTACATTGTCAGTCCAAGATCTTGTTTTAGTGCCTCGTGTTCTTCTGCCATCAGCTTTTCTCTTCCAGTGCCCATAACCATACATCGCTCACTGGAACTCTTAAAATATGCCCTGCTAATCAGTTCTCTCTTTCATAAAAGCTCTAGTGTTTGTTGCGTTCCAACCATCTGCAATACTTTTCATAGGTTACATGCTTTAACCATTGAATTTTCAGAATTCTTCTATAACACTGTAATTTGAAGGATTGAAGTGTTTTTTCTATTATTTGAATGTCCCTGCTTCACAGTGCAATTTAACAGAAACAGAACATAATTTTTTAAGTCAGCATGAAGTCTTCAGATTTATGACACTCTTATTTGTTTTGTATAACTTTAAAAATTAAAATATGTTTACGATAGAGTGACTTGGTATATTTTGGTTTCTTAACATTTTCCATTATAAAGATTATTGTGAAATTCTATGACCTCCATTGTTAACAACAGGCCTTTGAAACTGAATAGAGAGAAACTCTTTAGGCTAGAGAAGTGCCTTTTCCGTGTCTTATGAAATTCCATCCCATTTGCTACAACATAAATGGTTGAAAATCACTTCTGCTATTTGTATTCCTCACAAGAGTAGGTTCATGCCATCACCAAAGCAGGAGTAGAAGATGCTGCAGTGAGAATGTTTGGGACTTGCTGATGCAGCAGTAACTGGAGGAGGAGAAGAGGGCAGGCTAGTTGAGGTACCTTCAGACCAAACCAAACCCACAGGTTTCAATACCAAGCTTTCAAAAGATAGGAAATGAGAGACTTGAGTTTGCTTGTGCAATCTGTATTCAGTTCCCTTGTGATTATACCTTATGGATAGAGTCTTAATTACGTGATCATCTGCTATTTTTTTCCACAGGACCCCTGCTTTATTCGATATATAGGGTGGAGGCATAAGGAAGCAGAATTAAGGTTGTGCGCACCCAACCACAAAGGGGTGAGAGAGGCACTTCACCAGTGAGTTTCATAGCTATTTGCTGACACCAGATGAACAGTGAGGTCTAATAGTCACAAAACCTTCTGTCCATGATCCCCCAAGTATCATACCTTTTGATCCTGTCCTCTCTCCTCTGTTGCTGTCCTCTCCTATCTTCCTGGTTCCTCATCCTTGTTTCAGTCTCAGGCACCTTGTTGAGCCAGGCTCCTTGCCCCAGTCTACCACTCTAGAGTTCCCATCATTTCCCCAATCCTGATTCCCAGTGTCTCTTCATGCAGCCTTTATCCCAGTTCTCTGCCACCCCTCCTTGCTCAGACAATCCCAATCTTTGCTCCCTTCCCCCAGGCTCTTCATCTGAGTCCCAGCTCACCTTTACATCCATTTTTTAATCCAATCCCAGTCTTCCCCTCCCCATCCTCTCCCCACCCCGCTCTCAGTCCCAGTCTCTCACCTACTTTTCCTAGTCTCCTCAGCCATTCCTAGTCTTTCCTTAGTGCTTTTTCATCCCATATGTCATCAGCCAGAATAGTTAAAATTTGGCAACATTATAGTCAATTAATAACAGGGGTTTAAGTGGGAAATATGAGGCAATCTTATGTAGAGGCAATGTTACCAGTAACGCCCACCTATAATATCCTTCTTCCCTACTATTGGAAAGGCCTTCTCTATACTTGAAAGTTGTAGTAGTGTAACTATCTGAGTTTGGAGATGGGTGAGGGAGTGTTTGTTATTTTTTTAACCTAAACAATTATATCAGCTCAATCACTAGTGTGAGTGCAGCTATATCAATATAAAAGTGACTTACACCCATACATCTTATTCTCCTAAATCTATGAGGCAATAGGTATACCAGTATAAACATCTCATAAATGCATTTGTAGTGGTGGAGATGAGGGGATTTTATACTGCTTTAATTATACCAGTATAAATAAAGTGATATAACTTTCTAATGTAGACCCAGTTTTATTTGTCTTTCACCTTAGATTGTGAAACATTTCAGGGCAGGGACTTTGTGAGTTTTACACAGCACCCAACAGACTCTTTTCATGATCTTGACCTTATCAACCATACTGCAGTATATATCTTAAATAAAAGAAATTCACACAAGAGGCTGTTGTTTAAAGGGGATTGACGTTAGTTCAACAGATGTACCTAATCACAGAATACCTTACGAGGTATGTCAGTAATGTAGGAATCTTTATCAAAGTCATAGTGCAGAGGGGTGTCATCTCCCATTTCTGCACAGTAAAAAAGACTCAAATCCTTATTAAGGCAAGCCCCATATTCAGAAGAGCAGTTAAGCATATGGTTAATTCACATGGAAGGCAATGGGATTTAAGTAAAAACAAGTTGTGCATGTGTTTAAATGCTTTCCTGAACTGGGGGATTAGATGAGGGGCTGAAAACAAAGCTTATTTCTTCTTTTATAAAGTATCAGGGTGTGTGGAGAATAATGAGAAAATTGTCAGCTACCTCAGCCCCATGAAAACATTTGAACCACTACTTTTCTAGATGTATGGGGCAGTATTCACAGTTGAAAGAGAGGTAATCACTGAGGCTATGTCTACACAGCAGCGTTATTTCGGAATAACTGACCTTATTCCAAAATAACAGAGTGTGTCTACGCTCCAAGCCAATATGTCGAAATAATGGCAAACTGGAAGACTTCTTACTTTGACCCCTGTAACCCTCATTTTGCAAGGAGTAAGGGAAGTTGAAGGAAGTGTTCTTCCTTTGACTCCCTGCTGTGTAGACAGTGCCAAAAGCCAAATTAAGCTATTTTGACTTAAGCTACACAATTGACATAGCTCAAGTTGCATAGCTTAATTCGACTTTTTCCCTGCCGTGGATACGTGCCCTGACTGAGTTTAATGGCATGTCATATATTTAAAAGAAGGTTGTTGATTAGCAGTGCTCTCCAACTTGATTAATTATAAAGGTGGTTAATTGTGTTGTGAACAAGGCTCTGAGACATAGCTTCTCCTTTCAGAACAAACGTGGTGATAAACTATTTACTTTTGGTTTGAGGAGAATGGAGGAAGTGGCACTTTGCTAGTGCTTTAAGAAGCTTGTTTTCTCATAATGTGTAAAATATCCTAATGAATTGGGATTGTGTAGGTAAATAGACATGGAAAATGGAACATCAGCTACAGGAGATTAGTGTCTCTTTATTGAAGATGTAGTTACCAGTAAGAGTTCAACTGCAGATTGAAAAACAAATTAAAACTATAATCAATTACATTTAATTTCAAAGGTAACATATGCAAAGGAGTGGGATAATTGCACTGTCAGATGGCACTGAAGGGTTACCACCTGTTATTTGTTTTTCACAATAGGACTCAATAATTCTCAGTATGGACAACAAAAAGGATTATCAGAGCACATGACCTTTGGTTCAGAGCTGAGATATAAAGATTATTTATGCCCATTCAAATTTCAAGTGCATCATTTAATAGATCAGCAGAATGACCTTCCCATGTATTAGAGCTGAAAACATATTAAGGAACCTATTAATTATTATTTAACAATCTTCTGTCGGAATTCTATGTGAAATGGACCAAAAGTAGTTTGGTGCAGGCTATAAAGATAATAGGCTGCAGATAGTGCTATGATGTGTCAGTATGTAGAGTTGTTGGAAACAGCTAATTTTCACTTTTCAAATATCCATTGAGATTTTTATAGTGAAAAATGTGATGCAAACTAAAATATTAGCCACTTCCACTACTGACAATAGTAGTTTAGGGCAAAACTATACGTTCATACCTAGACAAACTGTTTCTCATTTTTACAAAATGGAGAACTGGAGAGAGCTGTGAAAACTATTTCACTTTTTTGTGCTTTTTTTAAAACGGGCTTTTATGACTTCTTTAACCTGTTAGTTGAAATATGATCCTTTAGTCTGTTTGGCTTCTGAAATCTCCCATGTTTTCATCTCTGGTCTCCAAAAGCTACCTGAAGAAATCTGTTTTGCAGTCTGAAGAATTTAGTCTCGCTTGCCTGACTCCAGCCATTGGTAAAGAGTTCTAAGAGACTTTTTGTGAATGATGCTATCATGAAATAAGTAAGGGCCAGGTCTTACAAACACTTGCTTTGGAGAATAGTGTTTTAATCCTGACCTACTGATGGTAACAATCAATGTACCTGGCAGCAGGTGTTTGCCATGGCGTTACATTGTTATGTTATTACAGTGACATCTGAATACGCATAGCTCAAATAAAATAAAATAAAATACTATTCATTACTCTTGGAACCAAGCTAAGAGGGGAGAAAAGAAGATTATATGAAACATACCCTTATCAAATGTTCTGTTGAAGTCTTTTTCATTCCCTAGTAACATCACCCATGATGTGCTTCTATTTCAAATTTGGCCCCCTGGGGATCCCTTTCTCAACAGAGTGAACAAAGGGGATACAAACTAATTGCAAGTGCAATGGGCCAGATCATTGGCTGATGGATCTAAATGCTTGTAAATCATTGACACCAGCTGAGGATCTGGCCCATTGATTGAAACTTTTCTGGGCATATTTCAGTGGAACCGAAGTTGTGTTGAATAAAAAATGCATTTTTGGTGAATCAGTTCTGATTACAGTGTGAAATGACTGACCTTTTGGTTACACAGCCAATATTTGAGATTTGCTAGGATATTCTGCATTTTAAATTTGATAAACTCTTGGTTATGATTTTGACCAGTAGTTCTCAACTAAGGGTACCAATATTCCTGGGGGTCCTCAGAGGTCTTTCAGAAGGTAATCAATTCATCTAGATATTTGTCTAATTATACAATAGGTTACATAAGCATTAACAAAGTCAGTACGAACTACAATGTCATACAAGTGTTTATACTGCTGTGTACTTAAATATAAGTACAGGTTGAACCTTCCAAATCCAGAACTCTATGGTCATGCAACATCTGTGAGCATGCAAGGCCATGGGTGTTGCTGAACCAAAGAGCTCCAGGAGTGGGAGCCAGCCGGGAGAACATGGGGTCTTGGCTGGGCCAGCAGCAACTGGGTAGGAGAACCCCAGCATCAATGGGGCCAGGTGACATTGGGGAGCCTTCGCCCCAGCCAGGAAACCCCCCTTGTTAGTGGCATCAGGTGGCTGCAGAGCCCCTGGTAGTGGGGCTGGCAGTGTCTGGGCAGCCTTGGCCGGGAAATCCTGGGAACCCCTTGGCAGCAGTGGGGCTGTGATGGCCAAGCAGACCTGACTGGGAAACCCTCAGCAGCAGTACGGACAGGTAGCAGCCCAGGAGCACTGGTTGTGGAACCCTGGTGGTGGGGCCAGATGGCAGCAGGGGAATCCCTGGTTGCTGCCTTGGCTGGGGAACTCTGGGAAACACTGGGGGCAGTAGGGCTGGGCCACAGCAGCATGGCTGCCAGCATTTGGGTGGCCCATGGCCAGAAAACCCTGCAGAAATCCCAGAGGTAGTGGGGCTGGCAGCAGCTGAACGGGGCTGGCAGTGGCCGGTGGCCCTGACTGGGGAACTCCTGGGAACCCCCAGCAGCAGCGGGGGGCAGCAGGGCAGGGAGTCCCAGCTTTCAGAGCCCTAGGGAGAGGAGCTGGCAGTGGGACAGCTAGCAGGGGAGCACTGATCTCTCCAGATCTGGCAAACTCCCTGGTCTGGGATGGCTCAGGTCCCGAGGGTGAAGGACCAAAGAGGTCCAACCTGTACAATATTTCTTTCACTTTTTTTTTGTTAAAAATAAGCAAATCAGCAATTTTTCAGTATTAATGTGCTGTGACTTATTTTGGGGGGGCGGGGTATGTCTGATTTTGTAAGCAAATAGTTTTTACTGAGGTGAAACTTTGGGGTATGCAGGACAAATCAGACTCCTGGAAAAGGATATTATAGTTGGGAAAGTGTGAGAGCCTCTGATTTTCATAATAAAATACTATGTCAGTGCTTCACTACAAGCAGTCAGAGTACATCTCCGTGCCAGCAGTGGGAGATGGGTTTAGCAATTCCAGGTCTTGACCTCAAGGATGTAACTAAACTGTCCTTAAACATACTGGGAGATTTCTCATTGACTTCAAGTAGTTTTGTATCAGACCCATATTAACCGTTTTATTCTCTTCTCTGCCATTATTCCGAGAGTTTCAAGATCACTAAATAATTCTAAAACTGATCCACACACTATTAATACAGGCAGTCCCCGGGTTACGTACAAGATAGGGACTGTAGGTTTGTTCTTAAGTTGAATTTGTATGTAAGTCGGAACTGGTACATATTGTAAGGGAAACTCTAGCCAAACATTTCTCCAGAGCTCAGTTTTATTCTCCCACACCTCACTTCCCTCAGGGTATGTCTACACTACAGCACTAATTCGAACTAACTTAATTCGAATTAGTTAATTCGAACTAAGCTAATTCGAACTAACGCGTCTAGAACTAAAAACTAGTTCGATTTAGCATTTTGCTAATTCGAACTAGCATGTCCACATTAAGTGGACCCTGAACCAAGGTTAAGGATGGCCGGAAGCAGTGCCGGCAGGGCATCAGATGAGGACTTAGAGCGTGGAGCTGCTGTCTCAGGCTAGCCGAGGGCTGTGCTTAAAGGGACCCAACCCCCACCCCGGTCAGACAGTTATCAGGGGTTCCCCACTCGATTGTCTAACTCGATGAGGGACAGCAAAGCAGTCCTGGCTTGGAGTGCCCTGAGTGCTCACACTTGGCACATCACAGCACTCGGCCATCAGCCCAACTGCACTTGCAACAGGCTGCCATCCGGGGAGAGGGGTCAATCGGGGGGCTGCAGGAGAGCTTCCACCCCGAGGAGCCCGCAGAGCCACCCCAGTCCTCCCCATTGGAGGCTCGTACTCCATTCCTCCCTCACCTCCTTCCACTTACCCCTCCCTAGCCCCCCTTCCTGATGTACAAAATAACGGACACGTGTGTTCAAAAATAGAAACTCTCTTTATTGAACAAAACTGGGGGAGACTGGGAAAAGGAGGTGGGAGAGGGGAAGAGAGAGGGTGGGAGAGGGGAGGGCAACTAAAATGATCAGGGATTTGGAACAGGTCCCATATGAAGAAAGGCTAAAGAGACTAGGACTTCTCAGCTTAGAAAAGAGGAGACTGAGGGGGGATAGGATAGAGTCTATAAAAGCATGAGTGGTGTGGAGAGGGTGCATAAAGAAAAGTTCTTCATTAGTTCCCATAATAGAAGGACTAGAGGACACCAAAGGAAAGGAATGGGTAGCAGGCTTCAAACTTATAACAGAAAGTTCTTCTTCACAAAGCAAATAGTCAACCTGTGGAACTCCTGCTGCAGGAGGCTGTGAAGGCTAGAACTAGAACAGAGTTTAAAGAGAAGTGAGATAAAGTCATGGAGGCTGGGTCCATGGAGTGGTATTAGCCAGGGGGTAGAAATGGTGTTCCTGGCCTTTGTTTTGGAAGGCTGGAGATGGATGGCCCGAGACAAATGGCTTGGTCATTGTCTTCGGTCCATCCCCTCCAGGATAGCTGGTGTTGGCCGCTGTTGGCAGACAGGCTACTGGGCTAGATGGACCTTTGGTCTGACCCAGTATGGCCATTCTAAGCTCAGGGCTCAGGGTCGGGGGTCTCAGTGGGCCACCTTGATTTTCATGCACACCTGCTCCTGGGTGGCCAGGCTGGCAGCTATCCTGCCCTAGACGGCCACTTTCCTGTGCCTAGTGTGGAGGTCATGGATGAGGTCCACGATGTCTGCACTAGACCAGGCGGGTGCCCGCCTCTTGCGGACCTGGGCAGGCTCCCGGGAGCCGCCAGTCTGGTCCCAGGAAGAGGCGGAGGGCTGGGTGGCAGCGGGTGGCTGGCTCGAGCCATGCCAGGTGCAGGGTCTGCTGGCTGGGTGCTGGCAGGCTTGCACCTGGCATGGGCACCGTAGCCAGCCCGTGCCCCTTTAAGGGCTCCGGGGTTGGGAGGGGGGCAGAAGTGTTTCTCTGGTGGTGCCCAGAGTGGCCACCAGGGAAAGCTGGGGAGGACTAGCCTCCCACTAGTTGGAATTAAGTGGCTACACAGCCCTTAATTCGAACTACTTAATTCGAACTAGGCGTTAGTCCTCGTGGAATGAGGTTTACCTAGTTCGAATTAAGCGCTCCGCTAGTTCGAATTAAGTTCGAACTAGCAGTTTGCTAGTGTAGCGCCTATCAAAGTTAATTCGAACTAACTTTGTAGTGTAGACATACCCTCAGTCCTTTATTCTCAAGCTGAGGTGTCTGCTGAGAAAAGCCGCTCCGCGTCTCCCTGTTCTGCTGCGGGGAGGGGGGGGGGGCGCTAGCTTCGTGTCTCCCTGGTCTGCTGGGGGGAAGCAGCTAGTGCGGGGTTGCCTCAGCCCGTTTGTAAGTAGGGATCCGATGTAAGTCAGATCCATGTAACCCGGGGACTTCCTGTAGATCCAGTCTGCAGTCCCCATTTTTTACTTAATTAAAATAAACATATGTGCAGCTTTAACGGTATCTTCAGCCAGTAATGCATAACCATTAATGACTAATACCAAGTTTGCATAAGCTTTCGTGGGCAAAGGCCCACTTCGTCAGATGCATGTAGTGGAAATTTCCAGAGGCAGGTATAAATATGCAGGCCAGAATCAGGCTGGAGATGAAGAGGTGGATCCAATCAAGGAGGATGAGGCCCACTTCTAGTAGCTGATCTGGAGCTGTGAATTCCAAGAGAGCAGAAGCTGCCTTTGTAGTTAGCAAGCCATTCACAGTCTTTGTTTAATCCAGAGTTGATTGTGTCAAACTTGAAGATGAACTGTAGCTCAGCAGTTTCTCTTTGAATTCTGGTCCTGAAGTTTTTTTTGCTGCAGGATGGCTACTTTTAGATCTGCAATTGTGTGTCCAGGAAGATTGAAGTGTTCCCCTACAGGTTTTTGTATGTTGCCATTCCTTATATCAGATTTGTGTCCATTGATTCTTTTACATAGGGACTGTCCAGTTTGGCTGATGTATATAGCAGTGGGGCATTGTTGGCACATGATGGCATATATTACGTTAGTACATGTGCAGGAGAATGTACCAGTGACAGTATGGCTGATCTGGTTAGGTCCTGTGATGGTGTTGCTGGTGTATATATGTGGGCATAGTTGGCACCGAGGTTTGTTGCAAGGATTGGTTCCTGAGTTTGAGTTATTATGGTGCGGTGTGTAGTTGCTGGTGAGAATATGCTTCAGGTTGGCGGGTTGTCTGTGGGCAAGGACTGGCCTACCTCCCAAGGCCTGTGAAAGCGAAGGATCATTGTCCAGGATGGGTTGAAGATCACTAATGATGCGTTGGAGAGATTTTAGCTGAGGACTGTAGGTGATGGCCAGTGGTGTTCTGTTGGTTTCTTTCTTGGGCTTATCCCGTAGCAGAAGGCTTCTGGGTATACATCTGGCTCTGTCAATCTGTCTCCTCACTTCCTTGTGTGGGTATCGTAGTTTACAGAATGGTTGTTGAAGATCTTGTAGGTGTAGGTCTCTGTCTGAGGGGTTGGAGCATATGCAGTTGTACCTCAGTGCTTGGCTGTAAACAATGGATCGTGTGGTGTGTCCGGGATGGAAACTGGAGGCATGCAGGTAAGCATAGCAGTCGGTAGGCTTTTGGTATAGGACGGTATTGATGTGACCGTCACTTATTTGCACCGTGGTGTCCAGGAAATGGACCTCCCGTTTAGACTGGTCCATGCTGAGGTTGATGGTGGGGTGGAAGCTATTGAAATCATGGTGAAATTCTTCTATAGTCTCCTTCCCATGGGTCCAGTTGATGAAGATGTCATCGATGTAGCGTAGGTAGAGAAGGGGTGTAAGTGGATGAGAGCTAGGGAAGCGTTGTTCCAGGTCAGCCATAAAAATGTTGGCGTATTGTGGGGCCATGCGGGTGCCCATAGCAGTGCCTCTGGTCTGGAGGTATATGTTGTCACCAAATCTGAAATAGTTGTGTGTGAGGAAAAATTCGCAGAGTTCAGCCACCAGTTGTGCTCTGGCATCATCAGGAATGCTGTTCCTGACAGCTTGTACTCCATCTGCATGTGGGATGTTTGTGTAGAGAGCCTCTACATCCATGGTGGCTAGGATGGTGTTTTCTGGAAGATCACCAATGCATTGTAGTTTTCTCAGGAAATCCGTAGTGTCACGGAAGTAACTGGGAGTGCTGGTGGCGTAGGGTCTGAGCAGAGAGTCCACATAGCCAGACAGTCCTTCAGTGAGAGTGCCAATGCCCGAGATGATGGGGCGTCCGGGATTTCCAGGTTTGTGGATCTTGGGTAATAGATAGAACAACCCTGGTCGGGGCTCTAAGAGTGTGTCGATTTGTTCTTGTGCTTGTGTAGGGAGTATCCTGAGCAGATGGTGCAGTTTCTTAGTGTATTCCTTAGTGGGATCTGAGGAAAGAAGCCTGTAGAATTTGGTATTGGAGAGTTGTCTGGCAGCCTCCTTTAGGTAGTCAGGCCTGTTCATGATGACAACAGCACCTCCTTTGTCAGCCTCTTTGATTATAGTGTCAGAGTTGTTCCGGAGGCTGTGGATGGCATTGCGTTCTGCACGACTGAGGTTACCAGGCAAGCGATGCTGTTTTTCCACAATTTCGGCCTGTGCACGTCGGCGGAAGCATTCTATGTAGAGGTCCAGACTGTCATTTCGGCCCTCAGGAGGAGTCCATGTGGAGTTCTTCTTCTTGTGCTGTTGGTGGGAAGGTATCTGTGTGTCAGTGCACTGTTCAGTGTTGTGTTGGAAGTATTCCTTGAGACGGAGACGGCGAAAGTAGGCTTCCAGATCACCGCAGAACTGTATCATGTTAGTGGGGGTGGTGGGGCAAAAAGAGAGTCCCCGAGATAGAACAGACTCTTCTGCCGGGCTGAGTGTGTAGTTGGAGATATTGCTGGGTGAGTTAGGGGTACCACTATTGTGGCCCCATGTGGTAGGTAGGATTTTAGATAGCTTACAGTCGTTTTTCCTCTGTAGAAAAGTGAAATGTAGATCTCCTGTCTTATTTTAGTAAAGTCCACTTGTGGGGAAGGTTGGTGTTTTATGAGAGACTCCAGATTGGAGAGCTCTTTTTTGAAGTTTTCCTGTTTGCTGTACAGGATGCTGATCAGGTGGTTCCTCAGTTTTTTGGATAGTGTATGGCATAATCTCTCACTGTAGTCTGTGCAGTATGTAGATAGCAATGGATTTTTCACCTTCAGCCCATTTGGTATAATGTCCATCCGTTTGCATTTGGAGAGAAAGATGATATCTGTTTGTACATGTGCAAGTTTCTTCATGAGGTTTATAGATTTCCACTCCATATGGCTAAATGCAGTCCCTTGCATGGTGTCCAGTATCAGAGGGGTAGCCGTGCTAGTCTGCTTATGCTCCTACACTTCAGTTAGTCTATAAGGTGCCACAGGACTCCTTGCCGCTTTTGCAGATTCAGACTAACACGGCTACCCCTCTGATACTTGACACCAAGTTTGCAGTTCATTCAAATGCATTCTTTTAAAAATCCCACATAGAAACATTATTCTTTCTTTGAGGGTATGTCTACACAGCAAAGTTATTTCAAAATAACAGCTGTTATTTCAAAATAACTTTACTAGCATCTACACAGCCAAACTGCTATTTTGAAATTAATTCAAAATAGTGGAGTGCTTATTTCGAATTTGGTAAACCTCATTCCATGAGGAATAATGCCAAATTCGAAATAGCTATTTCAAAATAAGTGCTGTGTAGACACTTATATAGAAATAGGGGGCCTCCAGGCTTCCCAGGGTGCCCTGGTGGCCGCTCCAGGCTTAACCATGAACACTTCTCTCCCTCCTTCCTTCCTGGAGCCCTTAAAGGGGTTGACTCTGGCCACAGTGCCTGTGCCAGCTCCAAGCCTGCCAGCCCAGAGCCAGTAGTCACTGCCCTGACCCAGTGGCCCCAAAACATGAGCCAGCAAGCCACTGGCAGCCAGCCCTCCACCATTCCCCAGGAGCAGTCTGCCAGCTCCCAGGAGCATGCCAGGGCCCGGAGAAGGTGGGAACCTTCCTGGTTCAGGGTGGAGATCATGGACCTTATTCAGGTTTGGGAGGGATGCCCCCAATGTCCATGATCTCTGCACTAGATGGGGGAACACGGCCATCTATGGCAGGATAGTTGCCAGCCTGACCACCAAAGGCCACATGCGAACCCAGGAGCAGGTTTGTATGAAAATCAAGTTGGTCCAGAGAGCCCCAACCCTGAGCCCTGAGCTTGCCTTCCCCCTTCTTCCTCTTGCTTTCCCCTTCCAGCTCCCTCCTCCCAGATTTCCCCCTCTGCTCTTCCATCCTCACTTCTCCCCTCTCCTGCCTCCTTTCCCCAGTCTCACCAGAATTTCATCCTCCCTCCCCCTCCCCCAGTTTTGTTAAATAAAGAGAATTTGTGATTATGAAAATACATGTATTTTATTTGACATCAGGAAGGGGGGCTAGGGAAGGGTAAGTGGAAGGACATGAGGGAGGAATGAGTCACAAACCCCCAGTGGGGCAGACCAGGGAGGCTCTTAGTGCTCCTCAGGGTAGAAGCTCTCCCACAGGGCCTTTTGGATACTGACAGCCCCTCGATGGACCTCCCGGATGGCAGGCTGCAGCAAGTGCAGCCGAGCTCGCAGTAACACATCCATGAGAAGCACCAGAGTGCCATGGGGCAGCTCTGGCTCCATGTTGCAGAGTGCTGTGATGTCCCAAGTGAGGGCAATCAAAGCACGCAGCTACAAAATGCTTTTCTGTCCCTCATCGAGATAGACAAGCAAGCAAGGAAACCTGAGATCTGGCTGTCCGGGGCGATGTGGGAGTCGAGGGTCCCTTTAAGCACAGGCCTCAGATAGCGTCAGGCAACAACCACACAAAGTAACCCCTGACCTGATGCCCTGCTGGACCTGGTTCTGACTGGCCTTAAATGCGATTCAGCGTCCAATCAGTGTGGACGCGCTATTTCAAAATAGCAAAATGCTATTTCAAAATGCATTTGTGTCTAGATGCATTATTTCAAAATAAAATATTTCAGAATAACTATTTCAAAATTAGATATTTCGAAATAGCGCTGTAGTGTAGACATACCCTGACTGAACATTAAAAATCAGGCATTAGATTATATCTCTTTATCAAAGCTAGAGATTACACTCAACTGTAATAGGAACTATATTTTGTAATATTTCTTTGCATGTCTTATGCCTTTCAACAGATTCTCTCAAAGTATTTTACAAACACTGATACATTAACTCTTCAAACCTGACTGAGGTTACTTTTTTCAAACTGTCCCAAAGGCTTGGAAATGTTATCTCGCACTAACTTACTCAAGAGTCTATTGTTGAATTTGGTCAGTCCTGTGTTGCTTCTCAGAACAGTTCTATAGTGAGGAGGAAGAATTTGCTGTCCTACCATTGACACAGATACTTCAAATTTTTCATTCCTGAGCCAAATTTCAGTGTTATCTCTATTTGATATTGGCCTGCATACTGTAACAGTTATGTATTTTTTGTTCCTTTTTACCATGAAAAAAAGGAACAAAATCCACAGAACAGACACAGAACTCTTTATCATGGAAAACATATACCCAAAATAGAATGTCTTGATTAATCCAATTCCCCATTTCAGGTGTAGATGCCACACAATGGGGTGTCTAGACTACACCTCTCTGTCTGCAGAGAGATGTAGACTAGGCACAACAAAATTGCTAATGAAGCAGAGATTTAAATATCCCGTGCCTCATTAGCATAAACATGGCCACCGCTTTTTTTTCAACCCAGATAATCCTGGTGAGTGATTGCCCCCATATGCTGCAGAAGGAGACAAAACAAAAACCCAAGGTCACTGCCAATCTGACCTGGGGGAAAATTCCTTCCTAATCCAACATATGTCAATCAGTTCAACTCTCAGCACGTGAGCAAGAACCAGCTAGCTAAGATTCTGAGAGAGAGAATAGCCAGTGCCAACTCAAAGCACTGGCTGTCCCCATCCAGTATCCTATCTCTAATCACAGCCATCCCTGATGATGGGTGGGAGGATCTCTTCCTGATTCCTGCAGGGGATTGGCAGAAACTTTGAAGAAGGAGCAGTTATGAACACAAGATAACATAAACTAAAAGTGAGCACCAGGGCAGCTGACCCCTGTCCCCAACCATCACAAGCAATCCCCTGATACAGTTGCATCTATAAATTTGTCCAGCTCTTAAAACTAAGTTGCTTTTTCCCAATAACTCCTGTTGGGAGGCTGTTACAGAATCTCACCCCTATGATGGTTATAAATCTTCTAATTGCCAACTTGAATGTGTTCACAATCAGTTTCATTCTTGTGCCAACATTGTCCTTTAGCTTAAATAGCGCCTAACCCTCCCTGGTATTGGCCCGCCACTCCATATAAAGAGAGCAATCAATCATATGCCCTCTCACACTACCTTTTGGTTATCTAAACAAGCCAATCTCTTCTGGTCTCCTCTCATAAGATAGGTCCTTCCTTCCCCTGATCATCCTAGTACCACATGTTTCAGTTTAAAGTAATCTTTCTTGAATGTGGGAAGCTAGAACTATACACCACATTCAAGCTGAGGTCTTACCAGTGACATGTTCCATGGCAATAATACGTTTTTATCTCTATTGCATATGCCTTGCCTGGCACATCTTACAATTGCATTTGTCTCTTTCATACTGCATCATGTGCGTGACTCATGGTCATCCTGCAATCAACCCACTCACCCAGGTCTTGCTCTTCTGTTGCTTCCAACTGATGAGCCCCCAGCTTCTATCAGAAATTCTTACGATTACAGGCATTCCCCGGGTTACGTACAAGATAGGGTATGTCTACACTACCCCGCTAGTTCGAACTAGCGGGGTAATGTAGGCATACCGCACTTGCAAATGAAGCCCGGGATTTGAATTTCCCGGGCTTCATTTGCATAAGCGGGGAGCCGCCATTTTTAAATCCCCGCTGCTTCGAACCCCGTGCAGCGCGGCTACACGGGGCTCGAACTAGGTAGTTCGGACTAGGTTCCTATTCCGAACTACCGTTACTCCTCATGAAATGAGGTGTACCGGTAGTTCGGAATAGGCACCCTAGTCCGAACTACCTAGTTCGAGCCCCGTGTAGCCGCGCTGCACGGGGTTCGAAGCAGCGGGGATTTAAAAATGGCGGCTCCCCGCTTATGCAAATGAAGCCCGGGAAATTCAAATCCCGGGCTTCATTTGCAAGTGCAGTATGCCTACATTACCCTCCTAGTTCGAACTAGGAGGGTAGTGTAGACATACCCATAGGGACTGTAGGTTTGTTCTTAAGTTGAATCTTTATGTAAGTCGGAACTGGCGTCCAGATTCAGCTGCTGCTGAGACTGACCAGCGGCTGACTACAGGAAGCCCGAGGAAGAGTTGCTCTGCTCCAGGCTTCCTGGAATAAGCCACTGATCAGTTTCAACAGGCTGAATCTGGATGCCAGTTCCGACTTACATACAGATTCAACTTAAGAACCCCAGGCGTCCCCAAGTCAGCTGCGCTGAAACTGATCAGCGGCTGATTCCAGGAAGCCCGGGACAGGGCTTCCTGTAGTCAGCACTGGTCAGTTTCAGCAGCGGCTGACTTGGGGACGCCTGGCGCAGAGCAGATGGGGTGCTGCTGGGTTGCTCCAGTAGCGCCGCTCCTCGGCACTACTGGACCAACCCAGCAGCACCCCAGCTGCTCTGCCCCAGGAGTCCTGATTCAGCCACTGCTGAAACTGACCAGCAGCGGCTGAATCAGGATGCCTGGGGCAGAGCAGCTGGGGTGCTGCCAGGTTGGTCCAGTAGCGCCCAGAGCGGTGCTGCGGGACCAACCAGCAGCGCCCCAGCTGCTCTACCACAGGCATCCGGAGAAAAGCCTGGTCTGCTGGGGGGGCGCACTAGCTGCGCCCCCACCCCAGCAGACAAGGGAGACGTGGGCGGCGGACTGAGACGCACCACGGTCCCGCCGCCCGGGTCCTCCGCGGCTTTGCTCCCCATCTCCCTGGTCTGCTGGAGACCAGCAGACCAGGGAGACGGGGAGCAAAGCCGCGGAGCACGCGGGCAGTGGGACAGCCCAGATGCGCCGTGGCTGTCCCGCTGCCGGCATCCTCCGAGGTTTTGCTCCCCATCTCCCTGGTCTGCTGGTCTCCAGGGAGATAGGGAGCAAAGCCTCGGAGGACGCCAGCAGCAGGACAGCCGCGGCGCGTCAGGGCTGTCCCGCTGCCCTCATGCTCTGCGGCTTTGCTCAGCGTCTCCCTGGTCTGCTGGGGGGGGCTCCCCCCCAGCAGACCAGGGAGACGCGGAGCAGCTTTTCTCGCCCTGGAGGATGCGGCCGGCAGAACCGCGGCGCATCTGGGCGTCCCACCGCTCCCATCCTCCTGGGCGAGAAAAACCCCGTTCGTAACAGCGGATCCGACATAAGTCGGATCCGCGTAACTCGGGGACTGCCTGTATACCCTTAAGCGCATGACTATGTTGTACTATGTGAATGTGAATTTCATATCATTTTTGTCTCTCCCAAGAATTCAAGGTATAATATTTCAATCCTTCTCTGTATGAATGATGCCTCCCAACTTCGTGTCAACAGCAAATTTCACTACCCAACTCGTACTTTTTGTAGCAAGATCATTAATAATTAAAAAAAAAATGAGTAAGATTTATCTCAAGACCAATCCTTGCTACTGAGTTAGCAATCTCAGGGTATGTCTACACTACAAAGTTAGTTCGAACTAACGGACGTTAGTTCGAACTAACTTTAATAGGTGCTACACTAGCGCTCCGCTAGTTCGAATTTGAATCGAACTAGGGGAGCGCTTAGTTCGAACTAGGTAAACCTCATTTTACGAGGACTAACGCCTAGTTCGAACTAGCTAGTTCGAACTAAGGGCTGTGTAGCCCTTTAGTTCGAACTAGTGGGAGGCTAGCCCTTCCCAGGTTCCCCCTGGTGGCCTCTCTGGGCACAACCAGGAAAACTCTTCTCCTCTCCCCCAGCCCCGGGCCCTTAAAGGGGTAGACTCTGGCCAGACGGCACTTGAGACAGCCAGCCCTGCCAGGAGTCTCTGCCCCGAAGCAGTGGCCCCACCATGAGCCAGGCAGCCAGTGGGAGTGACATGTCCCCTGCCCAGTCCCCCAGCACCCAGGGGCCAGCCAGGGGCCGTAGACGGCGCGCGGCCTCCTGGACTAGTGCGGAGGTCATGGACCTCATTGAGGTTTGGGGGCAGGCCCCCAACGTCCATGATCTCCGCACTAGGAGGAGGAATGCGGCCGTCTATGGGCGCATAGCAGCCGCCATGGCCACCAGGGGACACAGGCGCACCCAGGAGCAGGTGCGCATTAAAATTAAAAAGCTGCGCCAGGCGTACGCCAGGGCCACCAGGGGTGGCGCCACAGCAGGGGCTGCCACCTGCCCCTACTTCTCTGCCCTCAACCGACTCTTGGGGGGCAGGGCGGTCCGTGCCAGCCTGGGGGACAGCGAGCCGGGACTGGAGGGCCCTGACCCGGGCACACCGGAGGGGCCACCGCAGGATGTCCCAGCACCGGAGTCGGCAGGGTCGTCCAGGGAGACCGTACCGGGTAAGTAGTTTGAATTAAGTAGTTCGGGGGGGGAGGTGGCAGGGAGACCAGGGACCGCGCGCGTGGGCCATGCCTTCCACGGATCACGCAGACACCTGTACACGTGCGAGCACGTGCCATGCCACCCTTGGGCAGGTGGCTCCAGCTGCGTGACACCCAGGGGCCATTGCCCAATAGGCACATGCTTGTGCAAAGAGACGTGACATGCTCCCGACCCCGGGGCAGGACCCAGCAGGATGATTTCCCTTCACATGTCCCCTCTACACGGAGGCAGGGGACATCTCCCCTTTCCCCCCACCGCCCCGGCCACACTATACATGGCACAGGGACATGGGTGCGGTCTTGGGGCAGCTTCCAGTCCCGGGGAGAGCCAGACATCCTGACCATGGCCTCTGTACAAGCACAGCGGCTGTGACGGTGCAGGACATGGTCACCCTCACGTTGCGGAGTTGGGGAGGGGGCTGGGCATCATCCTCTGCGTCCCCAGGGAGAACTGACCCCTTCTCTTCTTTCTCTACAGCTGCACCAGCTGCTCGTGCAGGGCGCACCACCCCGCCTGGGACATGCTCCCGCACCCGCGGCCTGCTCCGGACTGCCAGCACGGAGCAGGAATACTGGGACCAGCACCTTGGGGCCCTGCAAGCCGTGCACCGCACACTGCGGTCATGGATGCAGGAAGACCTGCAGGTCCGCCACGAGCTGCTGTCTGAGGTCCGAGGGCTGAGCACCAACCTGCAGCTCCTGCTGCAGAGCATGGTGCCCCGTGCTGATCCTGCACCAGCTGTCCCCCCAACTGCTGTCCCTCCTCCCACTCCTGCTCCCCCTCCCACCTCTCCCTCCTCAACCCCCACAACCTCTTCCTCAATGTCCACACCCCCCACCTCAACCTCCGCACCCTCCACCCCATCGCCCCGGGGACGCCGAGGCCCCCTCCCTCGCTGTACTGGGAGGCGGTCGGCCCGGCGAGACCCCCACCCCTGATCCTTCAGTTTCCCCACCCCCTCCTTTCCCTTGCTTCCCCCTTTCAGCTCCCTCCTCCCAGTTTTCCCCCTCCCCTCTCCCAGCCTCTCTCTTCCCCTCTCCCACCTCCTTTTCCCAGTTTCCCCGAGTTTTGTTAAATAAACAGAGTTTCTATTTTTGAACACATGTGTCCTTTATTTTGTACATCAATAAGAAGGGGGGCTAGGGAAGGGTAAGTGGAAGGAGGTGAGGGAGGAATGGGGCACGAGCCCCCAATGGGGAGGACTGGGCTGGCTCTGCGGGCTTCTGGGGGTGGAAGCTCTCCTGCAGCCCCCCGATTGTCCCCTCTCCCCAGATGGCAGCATGCGGCAAGTGCAGCCGGTCTGATGGCCGAGTGGTGTGATGTGCCCAGTGTGGGTACTTCGGGCACTCCAAGCCAGGACTGGTTTGTAAGCGGGGCACCCCTGAGAACTGTCTGTCCGGGGTGGGGGTCGGGACCCTTTAAGCGCAGCCCTCGGCTAGCCTGAGACAGCATCTCCACGCTCTAAGTCCTCCTCTGATGCCCTGCCAGCACTGCTTCCGGCCATCCTTAAGCCCTGTTCAGAGTCCACTCAATGTGGACTTGCTAGTTCGAATTAGCAAAACGCTAGTTCGAACTAGTTTTTAGTTCTAGATGCGTTAGTTCGAACTAGCTTAGTTCGAATTAACTAATTCGAACTAAGTTAGTTCGAACTAGCGCTGTAGTGTAGACGTACCCTCATTTACTAATTCTCTCAGTATTATAGGATGGAAATGATCTGGCCCCCTTGATTTAAGCACATTAAGTGCTTTATATTTTTCTTCCACCATTAGCCATACCACCTTCATGCACATGTTCCACATTAACACTGCTAGGGTATGTCTACACTGCACAACTATTTCAGGAAACTGAAGACATCCCAAAATAGCTACCCCACATCTACAAAAGCTGCCCAGTATTTCAAAATATTTTTCGAAATAATGGGAACACTATTTCGGCATCCTGATAACCCTCATTCCATGAGGATTAAGGGATGTCTCGAAATAGCACATTATTTTGAAATTTGGCATTGTGTAGATGTGCCAAATTTCAAAATAAGCTACTTTGAAATAGCTTTGAAATAAGATACGCAATTTGTGTAGCACAAATTGCATATCTTATTTCGAGTTTAGGATGCTGTGTAGACATACCTTTAATGAAAACCGAGGCAATGCATTCTTTTAGTTTTAGGGAACTTTCTGATCTTTAATCTCCTTCCCAATCACTGTACTGAGCTTTTACTGTTGTGAAGTCTGCTTAAATAATATTTAGCAAGCTCTAAACTAAGAAATTGTCCCTGATCATCTTCTGACTGCACACAGAGAATAACAAAATGCATTATACTGTATGCATTTGTAGGCTGTTAAATCAGTATGTTGCCAAACAAATTGTGGGGCAAATCTTGCTCTGTAACACTGGAGAAAATTTCAGATCAACACATTTCATTGTGCAATGAATTTAACCTCCTCTCATGAACTGATTGCTTTGGAGATTACTGTGTAATATCATTGGATCCTATTCTTTCAGAAGTTAAAAAGTATTTTTTTACTAACATCAACAATTCTTTGCATCTTTACCACTAAAACACATCTGGCTCAAAGAAGGAAAATAAAAGCAAAGCTGGTGATGTTAACATCAGCTCCCTTTGATCCATCACCAAAAAGAAATAGTTAGGAAAGGCACACTCCCAAGATATCAGAGGCATATGATCAATGTATGCAAGGCATTCATTACATGTCCAACCAGCTATATGTTGTCTAACTGATGGCCCACAGGATAATTCCCAATGGAGGATGCTATTTTGTAGAATAACATGGAGTCTTCTGTACATGTGCTGCATATGCAAGGTCATGCTGCGTGGAGGACTCCATTTTGGATTACCTGAGGAATGCTGGTGTTTCACAGCACATTGGAATTTAAATCTGTCCCTGGTCACTCTGTGTAGCAATGCTTTATTATTAGGGCCTACCACAATCACAACCATGCAAAATGCATCATGCATTGTGAAATGTGGTGTCCTCCCATAAAATCTGGCTTCTGTTATGCTTTTAACCTATACAGATTTCATAGAGAAGAGCAGTGATTCTCAAATTGGGGGGTCCTGATCCAAAAGGGGGATCTTAAGGTTGTTTTAGGAGGGTCACAGTATTACCACCCTTACTTCTGCACTGCCTTCGTTTCTGCTCTGCTGGTGGTGGTAGCTTTGCCTTCAGAGCTTAATTCCTGGCCAGCGGCCACCGCTTTCCAGCAGTACATCTAAAGACAATGCTGCTGCCAGCAGCTGCTGAGAAGTAGTAGTAGCAAGACCACAACACCCATACAATAACTTTGGGATCCCCACACAACTCCTTTTTGGGTCAGGAGCCCTACAACTACAACACCATGACATTTCAGACTTAAATATATGAAATCATGAAATTTACCATTTAAAAAAAATCCTATAACTGTGAAATTGACCAAAATGGACCGTGAATTTGTCAGGGCCTCATTATTATTATTATTTATTTTAGTTTAATACAGAAAATGTCAAGCCCTGGGCTTCACACACATTTAACTTTCTATCCCTGAAAGAACTCACCAAATTCGTAATTTCCTGTATTATTAAATCATTTTCGTCTAAGAATACTTCTTTTTCCTCCCCATCACATTATTTTTTTAATTTAGTTTGTGCATTTTTTGTAGTCCATTGGCCTCTTCATTGATAAGGGTAATGTCAACAAAGTCTAGATCAAATAGTTTTGAATCGTTCAATTTTAAGGCCTATATGTTTAATCCATAGTTGATGACTAGCATAAACAGAAAAGGAGACAGGACATACCTCTACTTATACTTGTCTTGATGCTGAAGGATTTGCTCAATCCACTTTTCATTTTAATGCAGCATTGAGTAGATGTTGAATGCCTTAATATTAATTTTGTTGAAATTCCATATTATTCCATCATTTTACACGTTGGTTCTCAGTTTACACTATCAAATGCCTTTTGAAAGTCGACAAAACTGATGGCAAGAATGTCTTGGAATTCAATTGTAATTCTATTTATAACAGCATACAGTTATACACATTACTCTTGGATGACAAATGTTGCAAATACTAAATGACATGGTGCTGAAGAAGACATTGGACACTTAAGGGCATATAGGAAGTTTAAATATTCTTGCCACAGTAACTGACATCATATTATTATCCCTCTGTCAAGTGGTAGCAGAAGTCCAAGCTTGCATGTCAGCTTTCCATCAGAGGAGAAATGAGTGTGTCAGAATATGATCATGTCTATTGTACCACTTTTCATTTACGCATACATGTCAATCTAGGAACAGAAGTGGTCATAAACAACGTGCAGGCAACCCACTCTTTCTAAACCACAAACAGTTACCCAGTTCCTCAGGAGTAGCTGCTTTAAAAACTGATGCTAATAAAAGATTAAAGGACAAAGCAAGCTCCCTTGTTGCTATCCATCACAACTCCTCCACATAAAGGGCGTTAGAAAATAAACACACAGAATTTTTATCAAGATTAATTCCATGCTAAGAAAAATAGCTTATAAGACTACTAAAGAGACAAAATGAATGAGATCATGCGATGAGAAATTGGTGTTCTATTATTTAACAGTGTGATTAATTGTGATGAATGTTTAATTACATTAATTTGTTTTGAGTTAATTGCTTGAATTAAATGCACTTAATTGACAGCTCTTGGTTTTTTATTGGACCAGCTTCTGCTGGTGAAAGAGACAAGCTTCTGAGCTAGAGAGCGCCTCTTCAGATCTGGGAAACATACTCAGTGTGTCATAGCTAAGTACAAACTGGAAGAAATCATTTATCATAAGTAGTTAACATATATTCTAGGGGACTGTTATGGGTTCTGTCACAGAGACCCCCTTGTGACTATCATTTGATTGTACTGAAATACCTCTGAGCTCTCCAGCCCCTTCCAGCAGTGACACAGAAATAGTCACAGCCTTTTGCAGTATAATACAGATATTGGGGATCAGCTTAGTTCTGAGAAGGTCTCAGCCAAAGTGACTTGCCTCAGCACTCAAATGTACAGCCTCAATGGGACTTGAACCACAGATAAATCCATCTTACTCTGTATAAAGTCTTATTAAAAGTAAGCTCATGTTTGTGATGTTTCCAATGAGAGAAGACTTGTTTCCCCATGATTGTTGTGGCTAAAGCAACATTTGCCTTGAGGGGAATGCTTCCACACAATTAAAGAAAAGATCAATAACAATAAGGCATTAGTTTCTCTTGATTTTAGCAATCAAACACATTAAAAATGAATATTATTTTGTGATTTTAATTTTTTGATGTATTAATATGAAAAACTGGATTTAGGATTTCCTTAATCAATATCTGGGCGCACATGTGGATTTCCAGAATACAACAGGGTATCCAACACTGGAGACAGTGTCCTTACTGGAGCTATTGCTGTATCTTTGTTGTGCAATATCAAAGTCCAATGTACTAGCTGAGGGTATCTCTACACAACAGAGTTTTGTTCGAAAAATGGCCGTTTTCCCGACAACCTGCATTATGTCCACACTGCAATCATGTTCTTCTGAAAGTAAATCAAAAGAACAGAGTGGTTTTTTTCTGTCATTGGTAGGAGGAAGGGGCATCCAGGAAATAACACAGGTGCCATGGTGGACACTCCATCCAAAGTAAACACAACTCTATAGTTCCAATCTCCTGGCCCCTCTTAAAGCTGCAGGCACCCTGGACAAGCCTTGTGGTGGGAAGCCGGCCTGAGAGCAGCACCTCACTACTCAGCTCTCCCTGCCACAGGCCTTGCAGCACCATGGCAAAGCCTCAAGCCCCCCACAACCCTCTTGTTCCTCACAGGGAGCAGCCCCAGGGGCTCCAGGACCTACTCAGGGGAACCAAGAGGTGTGCACCCTTCTGGTCCAGAACAGAGATCCTGTCCCTCCTTGAGCTGTGGGATGAGGAGGATGCCTTGCAGGATCTCCTCTCCAAGCACCAAAATGCAGAAATATTCAAGTGCATGACTGAGTCTCTGGTGGAGCGCAGACACCCACCATGGACCTTGAAACAGGTCCAGAGTAAGGTGAAAGAGCTCCGCCAGGGATATGTCTGGAACAGAGAGCACAGCTCGTGTTCAGGGGCAGGACCCCACACCTGCCCCTAGTACCAGGAACTGCACCAAACCTTGCGGGGTTGGGGAAACGTCTTCCCCACCCGTCGTAGTCATCTCTGGCCTCGAGACCCGCATCATCATCTGGCCGGAATGGAGGAGAAACAGGAGAACCAGGGCCAACCGGAGGAGGAGGAGGAGGAGGAGGAGGAGGAGACCGTCATCTTGTCCCTGGAGCCAGTGCCGGTCAGCCAGGACATCTCCCAGGATTCGTCAGATGCCAGGGAGAGATCTTCAGGTGAGCCGTCTCAGTTAGTGACACACACAGGGCAGGGAAGGCAGGTGCACAGGGGGTGGGGTGCGAGTGTCACTCAGGCTGTGTTATGACAGTGGCTATATCAGAGAGTTTGTAAAAATTAGAAAATACCACCAAATGTAAGTTATGAATTTCACATTCCTGTTGTGTTAGGAATAATAATAGAAACCAGAAGTATAGTAAGGAAGTAAATTAGTGAGTAAGAAAGATTAACTCAAACTGGACAAGCAACATAGCAGGAAATTTTATTAAGCAGAATAACCAGTTCTCATATAACACCACTCCTCCCGCCCTCAGAAGGGACAGGAAATAAGCAATGACATACAACAAGCTATGTAATCCTCAGTCAATATGCATGTCTTAGATGACACATAATTAATTTATGCACACCCAACCCTGAGTTTGTTATATGATAAGTTATAAGATGGCAAAACAGATATTGGTAAATGTGCTTACTTGTATCTGATACAATTACAGACTGGTTTTCACTTCAGATCTCCTAATGCTACAGATGACAAAGCAGTGGGGGACAAAGGTTTCTGTAGCATCCAATACATTAAAACTATTTAATCTGTAGTTGTATCGGATAAAACTACAACATGTTGAAACTCTCTAGTCCAGCACTCTCAGGACCTGACCCATGCTGAATAAGAGTATTTGCTGAACCATGGGAGGTCAACATTGTCTAGCAGCATTACCAACACTTCCACTGCTTACTGGGCTCTTAGAAGACATATAGGGATAAATTAGAGCTAAATAACAGCACAGAACACTGGGGCTGTGTCTACACTGCACCCCTTTTCGGAAAAGGGATGCAGATGAGACAAGTCGGAATTGCAAATGAAGTGGGGGATTTAAATATCCCCCACTTCATTTGTATAAACATGGCTGCCGCTTTTTTCCGGCTCAGGGCTTTGCCGGAGAAAAGCGCCAGTCTAGACAGGATCTTTCAGAAAATAAACCCTTTTCCGAAAGATCCCTTATTCCTCTTAAAATCAGGAATAAGGGATCTTTCGGAAAAGGGTTTATTTTCCGAAAGATCCCGTCTAGACTGGCGCTTTTCTCCGGCAAAGCCCCGAACCGGAAAAAAGCGGCAGCCATGTTTATACAAATGAAGTGGGGGATATTTAAATCCCCCGCTTCATTTGCAATTCCGATTTGTCTCATCTGCATCCCTTTTCCGGAAAAGGGGTGCAGTGTAGACACAGCCTGAGAGCCAGGACTGATGGCGGTAAATAAACTTTATGGAACGGCAGGAAATTTGGCCACACCCGTGATAAGTGGACGTCTGACTAACTGAAATCATACCAGACCCCATGGATGTTGCCAGACTAGAAAGTGCTGGACTAGAGAGGTACAACCTGTACAACATCTATGAGACAAGAATTTAATTCCCTAAAATATTTACTCCTGATGTTCCTCTCTATCTCACTTCCCCCCCTCCCATGGCCCTCTTCATTTTGTCCCTACCATCCCCCTTTTTTTACCCCGTTCCTTCCTTCCTTCCTTCCTTCTCCTGGTTTTGATGGCAATAGCCACCCATCCCCCTAAAATAAAAAAATAAAGGTTTTTCTGCTGCTGCCTGGTGCTAGGGGAACTATAAAAAGGGAGAGCCTCTGGCATCATCTATGGCAAACAGCTGTGTTATTGTAAAACTGCTAAGTGGAATAAGCTGATAGCAGTAGCTTCTCTTCTGATGCTCCGCTACTGCTAATTAGCTAAGAAAAAGTGTAAGTGGTGCCAATGTGTAATTTGTTATGAAAGTGGTGCCAGGGCTCAAAGGTCAAGCAATTATTCTGGTTCTTTTATTTTTTTTATTTTATTTTTTTACATTAATATCTGATGCAGCAAGCCCAAGTGCCAGGGCTATGAACTACCAAATCTAAAGGCACAAATTAAGCACTGAAAAGAGGGATTACTTTGTGCTCACACTAATATGGGTGTTGTTAAAAACAGGTTGAAAAATTGCTAGATAGACACGCCTTAGATGACTGCACTAACTATAGGTGTCATGGTTAGTAATGCATAGCACCTACCTGTGTGTTGCCCTTGACAGCAGACACAGGTTGTGTTTGTTAAACCTCAAGGCAGGCTGACAAATTTGGACATCTGAGGCAGGGAGAGACAGAAGCAGAGCAATCAGCTGTCTGAGTTATTGCTGAAATTGTTATTGTGTGTCAATGCTACTCTAACTTTGTATTACGGATGTAATAGTGTAGTCGATTAACCGATAAGAAAAAAACCTTATAGCTTAATGCTATAGACTACATGCATTTTCCTTCCCCCCCAGCCAGTAAATTTTTTGCAGACTGGCCAGCAGTCCGATTCAGTCTCAGTTTGTTTCAGGTCCTATCTCTGCCGCGGCTATTCATTGAAAGTATAAGAAGAGCCAGGTAGACAGGCAGCCCGGCTCCATTCTGGCTCGTGCCAAGTCTGGTAGCGCAGACCCCACCTAGACAAGGACTGCTGCCACCTAGTGCTGCTGCCTCTGTGTCAGAGGCAACAGCGCGAGGTGACAAGCAGCTGGTCTGTGCGGGGAGTTGGTTTTTAAACTGGCTCCCCTCATGGACCAGCTCCTGCCTGGCACCCAACACTGGTGCTTCTGATACAAAGGCAGCAGCACAGAGTGGCAAGGGGCTCTTTGGAGTGGGGCTGGACTGCACTGGCTGCCGGTCCCACCCCTGGGAACTATAGAATAGTCAAGTAACTGATAAGAATTCATGAGGTTAATCGACTATTCAGTTAACATCCCTACTTTGTATAGGCAGTTCTGTATACTTTTGTGATGTATTTTTCATTTTAGTAACTGTATCTTTTAATAGTTATAAAAGCTCTTACAGTCAAGGGTAAGCATCTCAACCTCAATGAAAACACACAGATAAATGCATTATTTTGATGATCTATGTGTATATGTATGACCGTACCAAATTCACAGTCATGAAAAATGAATCAGAGACTGTGAAAGCTGAGCCACCCCTGTGAAATCCGGTCTTTTGTGTGTTTATAATCTCCAGTATACAGACTTCATGGAGGAGATGAGTCTTTCTCAAATTGGGGATCCTGGCCCCTGAAAGGGAGTTACAAGATTAGTTGTGGGGGAGGGGAGTGTCAGTGTTGCCTTCAGAGCTGGGTAGTTAAAGAGTGGTGGCAGTTAGCCAGAGGCCCAGCTTGAAGGCAGTGCCCCATCATTAGCGGAAGGCAGGGCTGTCCCTACCAAGATGTGAGCAGAGTCTGAATGAATGCTTCCATTACAGCCAGCTGGAATGGGAAAGAAACATAGACACCTCCAGGGTAAATACAGTTTGCCCCTACTTTGCTTAGATAACTTAGATATTCAGCTCATGGAGTAGGGTTTTGCTGATTGTAATCAACTTGGCTAGTGTTGGGTCACAAATTGTTTTAACACTAATTACAATGTCTGTAATTATTGTGGGAATACAAAAAAAGAAAGTCTGTACTGAACCTGGCACAGAGGAAAAATACATCGTTAGTGTAAATAAATTTGAATGGAAAGAGGCTTCACTTCCAGAGCTCTGTAAGATTAAACTAGGGAGGGCAGGACTCTGAGTAAGCAGGCTACATACCTCCAGTTGTGAGCTGTATCACTGGTTCATCCTGTTTCTCCCCACTGTTTCAATGATAGAGCTAAAGATAGGTTCTGTAAGGCATCTCTTTTAATATTTAAATTTACTCCAGTGGACGATGGAATTGCTTGTGGCTGGTGTACACATTGGGCAAACAGATGAAATCACTGAGAAATAAAACCACTAGGTTTGGCCCAAATCTACCACAATCCAGCAGAAGCAGTGAAAGATTATGTCTGATGGTGACTCTCAGTGATGGAGAGATGCAACAAGCAGCCAGCAGAATGGTGGCATGATGAGTGGTCAGCAGGGTGGCGGCAGCACGATGAGCAGCCAGCACAGTGGTGATGGAGAGATGCAATGAGCAGCCAGCAGGGCAGCAATGGAGAGATAAGACAAATGGCCTGCAGAGCAGCAGCAGAGAACAGCAAGCAGGTGAATGGCAAGTGACTAGTGAGGTGAGTAAGATGCCTCTTTCTCTTCCCCCCTCAGGATGGGAGATGAATTCTACAGATGCACCTCTGAACTCTGGGTGTGCCCTGACCAAGGGCAGCGACTGTAAGTGGGGTGAAGAGAAGGGTTGGACATGTGAAGCAGACATTTACATTGCTGGACTTAAGAACCTGAGAGGAAAAAACATCATACAATCTATTTGGGGTGGGACAATTACTCATGGTTTCGATTATGAGCTCTGTTTGTGGTGTTTTCACAAAATAATGTCATGTTACTTCCCTCCTCTTTTATTAAAGGTTTCTTTTTCTATGCTCAGACTCTGTGCTTGCGAGTAGGGAAGCATTGCCTCCCACAGGCACCTGTCTCCCACACCTCCTGCACCAGCAGCCATTGAGCACCTCCCATGTAGGGCACCAAAACTGCTAAGGACCATTCTGGAGCAGTGAAGTAAGGGTGGCAATACCGTACCATGCTACCCTTACTTCTGCAGTGCTGTTGGCAGCAGCTCTGGCTTCAGAAATGGGCTCCCGGCTAGCAGCCACTGCTCTCCAGCTGCCCAGCTCTGAAAGCAGTGCTACAGTCAGCAGCTGCACTGACATGAGGGAAACAGCTCTGCAAACCTTCCTACAGTAGCTTTGCGACCTCCCCGCTCACAACTCCTTTTTGGGCCAGGACTTCCTAGAGTTACAACACTATGAAATTTAAGATTTAAATAACTGAAATCATGAAATATATGATTTTAAAAATCCCGTGACCATGAAATTGACCAATGCTGACCATGTATTGTGTGTGGGGGAAGGGGGGGGGGCATTGCTTCATCCAAAGGGGAAAAATCCCTAGAAAGATGGTCCTAAAATGTGTGGCATTATATCTCACTCTCAACAACAACAACAACAAAAGCAGCAGTGTTGAGTTGCACCTTTTCAGTGATTGTCTCAGAAACTTGGGCCTGTGTCTGGATGTGGCGACAGGGTACAGGGAATATCAGACTGCCATTCTCCAGTGTTTTAGCAGGTTGTTGTGTGGTTTGCCAGGTCAGTTTTATGTCACTCACCAATATATGGAACAACCACTACTTGCCTCTGCGAGGAATCCTGCTGACACTGGGACATAAAGACTGGGACCAGCTCAAATAATTACTTAGAATAACACAGGATGCTCTGTTCAATAAGAGGTATATTGAGTATTTTTCCTCTATCTCTTCTTCCCCATGCTCAGTACCGGTTGCTAGTTTTTGGGGTTTTGTATTCCTTTTCTCAGTCCCCATGATCTGTCATCTGAGTAATATGTAATGAGATCTGTCTCAAGGTTCATTTTGATAATAATTCAACCTTTGACCAATATACACTTCAGGAAACTGCAAATAGTCTGGTAGTGTCCGTTTTCACTACCAGGTAATAAATTCCTGACTGGATTGTATTTTTTCTTGTGTTTGATTTTGCCAGGTGAAATAAATGAGTTGTTTATAAAGGCCTGACCCAGAGAACAACAAAGGGAGGGAAAACACATAGTTCAGCAGGTTTTTTCTCTGATTAATTTTATTTTTTTCTGTTTACTTTCATTCTCACTCTTTGCTGATCCCTTCTTTTCACTCACCTTTAATAAATTAAATGTTGATTCTACTTTTTTCCCTTCTGTCTTTGACAACTGAGAAACCCTTTGAACCAGCTCCCAGAGGTTTTTATTTTGGGGTTTTTTTAATTGAACACTAAAGTTAGTCCAAAACACATCTTTGGGTTTCTCCTTTTCCCTATTCATATCAGCATATGCTAGCATATACACTTATAGCTTTGTGTACAGTAACTTCAGAGTCTTAAGAGCAACCTGAAAGGGTGTCTGTGAGATTTTTTTTTAAAGAGGGGGGAGGGAAGTTTGTGCTTTTGGTTGTTTTGTATGGTTGTTTCTTTGTGATTTCCTTTCGCTGAACCACTTCTCACCCTCCCCACTCTCAAGCCTTCCATCTCCCCACCTTGCCCCCTTCCAGATTCCCAAGACTCTGTCCTGACTCCCCCCACTGCCAGCCTCTTGCTCTAAAGGACCCAGGCAAAGCCAGGTAAGTCTTCTAGTTCAAAATATTTATCTATTATTGACATTAAATAGCTGCTAACAAAACTTAACAAAATGGGGACTGATCTTGAGGTAGTGTAAATCATCATATCCATTTAAATCAACAGGCCTTTGCTAGGTTAAATTAGCTAATGATCAGGCCCAATATGACTGACCAAAACTCACTTCCCCTGTTAATAGTCCATCTTTCACTCCCTGGCTCATAGAATGTTTGTTACATTAGAAATTCAAGTTTTGCCTAGGTCAGAAGATTCTCTAAGTATTGGAGAACCAATGACATACTGATAAACAGATTTAAAAAAACCCCATAGTTCCAGGCCACTTTAATCATAAAAGCAGCAAAGAAAAAACAAGACTGTTGTCTTTTCTCTGCAAGTCACTTTTAAAACCTGTGTATAGTCACAACTTGGGCCCTAACATTTCCAAAAATTGTGGGGTTAGGGTTTGCAGGGAAGAGGGACAATTTGTGTGAACAGTTTTTCCCCTCCCCCAACTTTCTCCTAGGTTTTTTTTCTCCTCTGCCTTATCTAGGCCTTAAATAGCTCCACTTACAACAGTGAGGAAGCTGTGGGCCTTCAGGGAAAGGGATTCCTTAAATGAACTAATCTGATATCTTTAAAAAGAGATTTTAGTTTCTCAGTGTCCCTCCTAGTCATTAAAGAATGGAGCTGGCATCTGTGCTGGCTTGAATTAAAATAGTCCCTGCAGGCTCTTTGTGTTAAATAGTTATTTGTATTTTATTCATTTGGTTGCTTTCTAGTTCTTTCTGTAGGGGTAACTCCAAACTAAGCTCTTACATTTGTTAACTTGCCTCACAAACTATTATGTCTTCCTCACTGCTTGCTTGCATATTAGTTAGTGAAAATGTTGAACTCAATGTAAGCGGGGGAATGATCCCGCTATTGTGGGGAACTTTCCTGGCTTCTATACACCCCGGTGAAATGAACCAGCGAAAGGATCCGAGTCCCCGCTCCCACTTCCTTTACCCCACGGCTCCCTGATCCTGAGGGCTCCCCCTCCACTCTCCTGAGTAGCAGAGCCCTTGAAACCCCAACAAGGCTGGGCCCAGGTTTCCTGGGGCTTAATCCCTGACCTTGTAGTCACTAGGGACAGGAGTTAGGGTGTCCCCACTCCGAGGTGCTCTCTTTACACTGCAGCCCTTCTTGGCCCAGTGATCACTTCATAAGGTTCAAAGCAAATACAATTTATTAAACATCAAGGCTACGTCTACACTGGCCCCTTTTCCGGAAGGGGCATGTAAATTTCAGCAGTCGTCGTAGGGAAATCCGCGGGGGATTTAAATATCCCCCGCGGCATTTAAATAAAAATGTCCACCGCTTTTTTCCGGCTTTTAAAAAAGCCGGAAAAGAGCGTCTACACTGGCCCCGATCCTCCGGAAAAAGTGCCCTTTTCCGGAGGCTCTTATTCTTACTTTGAAGAAAGAATAAGAGCCTCCAGAAAAGGGCACTTTTTCCGGAGGATCGGGGCCAGTGTAGACGCTCTTTTCCGGCTTTTTTAAAAGCCGGAAAAAAGCGGCGGACATTTTTATTTAAATGCCGCGGGGGATATTTAAATCCCCCGCGGATTTCCCTACGACGACTGCTGAAATTTACATGCCCCTTCCGGAAAAGGGGCCAGTGTAGACGTAGCCCAACTGATTAAAGAGAATAGAATAAGAAACAATGAGAATGGTTAAATGAGAACACACAGCCCTGCTCTGTAGCACAGGGACATCAACACAGCAGCCTGCAGAGTGTAAGGACAGTTCACAGTCTCTTCCTTAGGAGCCCTGGATGTGCTGC
The DNA here is from genome assembly GCF_049634645.1 of Pelodiscus sinensis. Taxonomy (NCBI): domain Eukaryota; kingdom Metazoa; phylum Chordata; order Testudines; family Trionychidae; genus Pelodiscus; species Pelodiscus sinensis. Next base: position 173,422,831 of record NC_134711.1, read on the forward strand.
AAGGGACTGCAGGCTGGACACGCTTGCACTGGCAGTGACCACACAGCCTCAGTCTCTAAGTGGCCAGACCCCTCTCCCAGTCCAGAGCCTTTCCCCACACTTTGCAGGTCCTAGTAGCTCACCACATCCAGCTGCAGGCTGTGCTGCTTGGCCAGTTCCAGCTCCTTGAGTTGCTTCTCTGTTCCTTTTGGCTCTGAGCACTGCCAGTCTGCTGCTCAACACAGGGTCTGCAGTCCTTGTGCTCTGTATGCCTGGCTCTGCTGCTGCAAAACTGCCCCTCAGCACAGCTTGCACTCCTCTTAGCAGTGTCTCAGCTCTCTGTTCCTTTTGCAGGACTTCTTCATACAGCTTGCACTGCTCTTTTCAGCTCTCTGTCTTTGCAGGACCTCTTCTGCACACAGCTTGTTTGTTCAGAGACAGAGCCAGAACAATCCCCACTTACAACCTGTCAGTCAGGCTGAGCTGGAGTGTTGACTGCTTTCCATTGTCTCTGGAGTCTGTCAGTCTCATGAACCCTTCCCCTTCTGAAGCTGGTAAACCAAAAAAACTCCCACAGAGTTTTAGTAAGGGGTAACAGTCCCCTTACATTAAGCCAGTTTGCTTTTGTTGCAGTATTTTACCTGTAGTTTTTTTCTTGCTTTATTCTCTCTTTACATAATATTAACAATAAAATATCTGATTATGAAAAGGTTCCCCATTAACTCAGAACAGGGTAAGATTCAGAGTCAAACACGCTCTTTTTTTAATCAGTACATTCAGGGCAGTTGACGGATTTTGCTGGACCCTGGGAAAGGTATGGGCGGGAGCGGGGGTTGCCTCAGAGTCCATGGAAGGGGGTGGGGCCTCAGATAGAAGGGTCAGAACTGAGGGCAAGCCTTCCCCAACCAGCTCTTCAGCACCACCCAGTGTGCACCACCCAAGACTCCGACAGCAATTTGAAGGATACGGGGCTCCAACTGCTGCTGTTGCCACTGTAGAGGCAGCGAGGAGCTATGAGCCCTTTTCAATCACTAGGCCCTGGGACAGCGGACCTCTTCCCCCCCCCCCCCCCCCCCACACACACAAATACACCTGTCAGCAGGCCTGAATTCGGTGTTGTCAATTCTCATGGATTTTGTCAGGAGTTTCACGATAATTATTTTCTTCAAAGCCCCACCTCCTAGTGCCAGTGGATATGTGATGATTTCAGCCTTTATTTTTGAAGGAAAAGAAGCTATTGTAGCCGTAGAAAAAACTTCAAACTGTGACATCAGTGCACCCTAAAGTCTCAAAAAGCAGAATCTATTTGTGCTTTCATTAAGCATTCTTGATTGATCAGTCACTATCTAAATTGAGTATTGCCTTTAAAAGCCAAGTCTCCCTTGATTTATTTTATGTATGCCTCTGTAAAGCTACATGAATCAAAGTCCAAGATCTGGTTTACAATCAAAATTTACAGCCATAAAACTATGTTCCTCAGGACTGTGAGAAATACACACCGCTGAGTAACCTAGGTATGTCAGCCTACAGTAAAATGCACCGCAGTAGCACTTCAGTGTAGACTCCACCTACACTGATGGAAGGGATTCTCTCATTGGTGTGGTTAATCCACCTCCCCACGAGGGGGTGTCAAAGGACGCATTCTTCCGTCAACCTGGCACTGTCTACACTGGAGCATTAGGTTGACTTAATTATGCCATACAGAAGTGTGGAATTTTCATACCCATGAGTAATGCATCTAACCTGACAATTTTCTAGTGTAGCTCTAGCATTAATTCTCAGTTTTGCTGGTACTGGGTTGTTGGACCTACATGCTGATTAGGTTCTATTCCCACTTCAGCCACTGGTCTGTTGGGTGATGTTAGGTGAGTCACTATACTTCTTTGTGCCTCTATTTCCCAATCTATAAAATTGGACTAATAATACTGACCTCCTTTGTAAAGCACTTTCCCATCTATGATGAAAAGCACAATATAAAAGCTAGCTGGGATTATTACTCAGATCCTGACATTCTATAATACAGCCAGATTTCTGAACTTTCAGTATGTAGCATCCCCAATTTGGTGGGACAAGGATGGAGGACCCAATATAAAACATATGAAAGCACTTTTCATTTATTTAGCATGTTTATATAATGACATTAAAGTATTTTACCAACCATTACTTAGTTTTTCAAAACAGCCCTGTCAAGGTAAGTAAATATTATTATACACAGTATTCAAATAGGCCAACTAAGGAACAGATAGATAAAATGACTTACCCAGTGAAGTTTAGGGCATGTCTAAACTGCATCCCTCTTTCGAAAGAGGGATGTAAATTAGGCAGATCAAAAGTGCAAATGAAGCTGGGATTTAAATATCCCGCACTTCATTTGCATAATCACGTCACAGCGTTCTTTCGAAAAAGGGTATTTCGAAAGTGAAACCGCCGTCTAGACGCGGTTCTTTAAAAAAAAACCCTTTTTTGAAAGATCCTGTCTAGACAGCAGTTTCACTTTTGAAATACCCTTTTTCGAAAGAACGCTGTGATGCAATTATGCAAATGAAGCATGGGATATTTAAATCCTGGCTTCATTTGCACTTTCGATCTGCCTAATTTACATCCCTCTTTTGAAAAAGAGATATAGTTTAGACATAGCCTTAGTGAGAAAATGGCACAACCAAGAATAGAATCTAGTTGCCCTCATTTCTGACCTCCTGTTATAACCATGACACATCGTTCCATACTCTTGAATGTGTTTCGGTCATCATCCTGCAGCATTTCAGTCATTGATGAAAGATGAAAAGATAACTCAATATGACACTCCCCACTTAAACCTGCCTAACAGGAAGAGTGAAGTTAGGCCATGCAGAAAAAGGAAGAAATGCTTTTCATAGTTTCGTGGAATATAAGGCCAGAAGGGATCATTAGATCATATCTGATCTTCTGTATTGTCCTTAATTTTCACTCATATAGCCCTATATTAAACCCCACATCTTTAAACCAAAGCATTTCAGTCCTCAGGAACTTAAACTATGTGCCTTAGGCAGTGTGGTCCCAAGGGAGGTGTGAGGCTCAAGGCAGAAGTAATGAATACATTACTTCCAGGACTGACTGCTCCGACCAATCATGCTGGCCTGCAGGGGCCCCCAAAGTTTGGGACTTGGAGCAGTTGCCTGAATTTGCCATCCCCGAATGACAACTGTGGCCACAAGAAGAAAACAAGAGACTAAGGCAGGTCTACGTTAGTAGCTTGCATCAGCACAGCCTTGCTACTGTAGCATTTCCGGTGAAGATGCTCTAAGTAGGTTAAAGTTAACCAGTTAAATGATTAAAATTATATATTTTAACCAGTTAACCAGTTAAAGGAAGAAGGGCTGGGGCTGGGACTGCTACAGCCAGCATGGGTTGACCATCTGGCTGACATGACTGGAGTTGCTTCGGCAAGCCAGGGGCTCCTACTTGTATGGGGAGAGGAGGTTAACCCATTTAACCATTAATGGTAAGACTAATGCTTACCAGTTAATTGTTTTAGCTGTTTAATAGTTTATATCTCTAGCTCTAAGCTGAAGGGAACGAGCTCTCTCATCAGCTTATTAGTTCCACCTTCAAAAGAGTGATAATTATGAGGGGGGAAAAAGGTCTGACATAACACTGTCTATACAGGGGTTCAAAATCCATTGTCCTAAGCGACATAGTCATTCCTAGGTAGGTTGGCAGTGTAGACCTGGCCCAAGATACCATTAATGCCTATGGGTCCTTTAATGGCAGGGAATTGGTTAGGTGAGATACGACTAGATGATCCCAGAGGTGAATGATTCTCAAAGCTAGTCCAGAGGAAGGCAGTCCTTGCCCCCTCCTTGACATGTCCTTGCCAATCTGCTCTGAGGGAGAATTATTTGCAGGGTTTCATAAAAAAATTATAATTGTGCACAATTTGGCTTCCAAAAGTGGTTTCACTTCCTTATTAATAATGACTGCTTGCAAAAGTAGCCCTATTCATAACACCAGAATATTTATGAATACAATGAAACCTGAAATAATAGCAACCTTCAATGCATAGCCATGTTAAAATTAAAACTTTCCAGTATAATATTGTTTTGTTTTAGTTAGTTAATTTAAAGGCTCATTCTTTTGGTAGCCATTTAAAACAGGTTTCAGTGTAAATGATTACACCAGCCATTTTTTTCATAAAGTTCTTATCTGTGAGAATAAGATATTGTTTACACTGTCAGCACATTTGCCAGAGTTAGCATAATGTCCAGAAGATATTGAAACTTGCCCAACCTGTTTGGTGTTTTGCCAACGGATTACACAATCCTAACTACCTTTAACAAACACTTGACTCAACCAGACTTGTAAAGGTTTTACAATTCTGTGATATTGAGTTTCACCCAGCAGGAACAAGGGTTTTAAAATCCATCTGAAGCTGGCTTGGAATAAAGAATAGACCCTGTTTTATGCTAAAACAATTCAGTAAGCCAAAATACTTTAGGAAAAAAAGTTCTTACCACAGACACATTGTAGATTTACTATGCCTGTTTCCCAGCAGTACCCAGTAAGTGTGGGGTACAGCTGAGGGAAATTGAGAGGGGAAGGGCAAAGGCACTGTTTATTTTCTTTCCTCCTAATCCTTGGGTTGCTTCAGTACTGAAGACCTAACCAAATCCCATTAAAATCTTCCACTGATTTGATGGGAGTTGTATCAAATCCTTACCTGGTCCCCAGCATAGATTAGACCGAAGTATCTAAACAACGTTACCTGCCAGTGACCACTCTCAGGACCACTTTAGCACCAACTATTGTTATAGCACACAAATGGCCTGGCCAGGCCCTTGTTTCTTTCAGAACATCCCCTGTACTGAGTACCAAGATGGTGGGCACTTAGAGAAATCTATAAAAGTTGTCTTAATAATTCACAAGGTGATGAAAAAATAAAAAACTCTATTCCCTTGACAGAGTATCTAGCATGGTGGATGCTTCAGGGTGAAAACATATTGGCTGCCACAAGATCTAATGTGAGGAATGGTGCCACAGGTGAAAAATATGAAGCACACAATCATCACTCCAAGAACCAAACTGGAGAAGACCTTGAAGGATACCATCCACTGGTATTACATGGAAAACTTGATATGGCAAGGCCTTTGAAGCAACATGCAAGTGAGACACCAGTAACTACTTGCTTCCTGGGGGGAAATTTCACCTGATTTGCCAACTGGAAATTCATCCACAGACCCCAGCTCAATTGCATACCACTTAACAGAGCTATCCACCTTGAGGATGTTAAATTGCAGTTATCTGGTTAATCATGTAGTTGATACAATTTATATTGGCTACACATTTAGTCTATACAGATTGACCTGCAGAACTGCAGGAACTGGCTCGAACCGGGATTGAGCAGTCCTGGCTCATGGCAGCTCTGGGAGCCACCCATGCTGTGGCTCTACATTTTAAATGTAGTAAAAGCTGCCATTTTTAAAACTCAGAGACGCACTGAGTCCAGCAGCCCCTGTTCACAGCGGGCAGCCAGAGCAACCTCTCATGGCAGTCAGGGCTGGCCACAGACAGGGGCTGTTTGGTGCTCTCCGCTGGGACCCCCACAGTCACAGACGGGGCTTCTTCACAATAGCCTCCCTTAACTCCCTCCCCTGCTGCCTCCGATAGAGATGGTGCTGGGGGAACCATGGAGACTGTGTTGGGAGGATCCGACTTTTAAGGTGGCTTCCCCTAGCACTGGCTCCTGTTTCCCTTTCCCCCTTGCCCCCCACTGTCTCTCATAGAAGCAGCAAGAGGGAGGGAAGCGAGTAGTCGATACTCCAGTCGACTACTCACTAACATCTCTAGTCCACCATGAGAATCAGGGCAAGTGATATAGGATGTGTGGCTATGTGAAGAGATGCTGCCCCATGTCCTTGATATTTGTGAGCCCCAACAATACCATCCAAAATTACCCGTTCATAGCTATCCCGCCATCTGTGGGAAAGGTTGCCATTCCAAGTCATAATCATCACCATGGAAGAACAGAAGAAGATCATCATGGTGGACATCATAGTGCCCATTGAGAATGGGATCCTGGCCTTTCATGATGCCTGAGTTCAAAAGAGGGAGAAATACACCCTTCTGGTTGATACCTTGAAAGGTAGGGCTTACACGGTTCAAACACATGCTGATTGTAAGAGGCCTGAGCTCGTGAGACCCCAGTAATGAGTGAGTGTTGCAGGAATGCAGAATCAGTCAGTGCTATTCTCATGGTATTGTATGCCATCAGGTAGCCAAGAGATATCTATTTAGAACACATCACTGAACATTGGCAATACCTGGATAGATGAGCTGTTGAGAAGTGAAATCAGAAAAGTAACTGGAATACTTCTCTGATGGAAACTTCTGTCTCATGCACGTCTCATAAACAAACTTAGGAATTTATAGTCTAGATGAACATACTGTGAGGTTGGTGCTCAACTGTTGGAAAACAATACTCAGAGAGTAGTTGTCTGTTGTTCACTGTTAAGCGGGAAGACCATACTGAGTGGGGTCACACAGGAATTGTCCTAGGTCCAGTTCTATTCATTGTCTTCATAGTAATTTGATAATGGCATAGGGTGTACATTTATAAAATCTGTGACTGATACCAAGATGGAAGGGGTTGCAAGTGCTTTGGAGGACGGGATTAGAATTAAAAACAATCTTGACAAACTGAAGAAATGTTATGAAACATAAGAATGAAATTCAATAAGGACAAATGCAAAGTACTACACTGAGAATGTAATAACCAATTTTGCAAATACACAATGTGAAATGTTTGCCCAGGAAGGAAGACTTCATAAAATGAACTAGGAGTTATAGTGCATTACAAACGAAATTAGAGACAAGGTGTGTAAGGTAATAGCTTTTATTGGACCAGCTTCTGTTGGTGAGAGACAAGCTTTCAAGTTTACATCTTCAGCAAGATGTGTGAGATATAATTTTTCCACTCTACTCAGTCACTATTTCCTCTGAAAATATGGAGAGAAGTATCTAACACAAATTACATATGAAAAATACAAACCAATAACCCAAGAAAAAATATATAGGGCTAATGTTTTTATAAGGCTATATAAAAATACATAGGGCTAATGTTTTACATCCTTTTTTTCTTTTCTAGAAAAGCTTAAAAGTATTTTTATAATTGTTTTCTATATGTTTTCTATACAATTATCTTAATTGTGGTCACATTTTAATAAACCAGAGAAAAGAGTCTGAGCCTTGATGTTACTTGCTTTTACCAAGTTCAGTGGTTTTTATGTGAGCCATCTGTTTTTAAATAAATACTACATATAAAATTATTTTAAACACTTTTTTTCATATTTTACTATTACAAAGGTATCCAAGCATAAAGTATTTTTCTATTTTTTTGGCAAAATTTTCATTTTGCTAAAAACTGTCTCCAAAGAACAGAGGTAGCAATGTATGAACTATGACTCTCTGACAATTATCACCTTAGTGAGGTGTTAATTTTGAAAGCTGTTCATACTGTTTAAATACTAACTTCAAACAATGGCAATATAAGAAAAAAACACAGTGGAATTAATATCCTTTTTAAAAAAACATTGATTTTGGCCAATTTATCCTTTAAATTATTCCTTTTTAATGTCCATTCCCCTCAATAAGGTATTGGTTTAATCAGAACAATGTAAATGTATACCATTATACAAGAATAGACATTTAACCTATCATTCTTTTTTTAAAAAAATGAGGTCCTAAGCATTTTTGGGTGGGAAGGAAAGAGGATATGGAAGAGAACAGACCCTTTAACCTTGTCTAGTTCTGTTCTATGAATGTTCTTATACTACCCTCAGTGCATAAAACTACTTGTCTAACATCTGTCACATATAGTTAGTTTTTTACTCTCATTCTCTCCCCAGGGAGGAATTGTGTATGCAATGTAGACTTTTGGTTCTTTTGGAGGGATTTCTTTTCTTTTCCTTTCTTTGTAGTAAATATTTACTAAAGAATCCCACTGTTGCTAACATTCATTCAACCAAATGGGTGGGAGAAAAGTTGAGAAGCTCAGGCCTGGTCTATATTAAAAAATTAGGTCAACCCAGCTTCATTGCCCAGGGGTATGAAAAATCTAGTTCCTGAGTGAGATAGTTAAGTGACCTAATCCCCAATGTAGGCAGCACTAAGTGAATGGAAGAATTCATCTGTGGACATAAGTAGCACCTTTTTGGAACTTGGATTACCTATGATGACAGAATACCTCCCATCAGCATAGGTAATGTCTACACTGATGTGCTATATCTTTGCTGCTGCAGTGTTTCGTGTGTAGACAAACCTTCAGTGAAGACACTCCTCTGGTTTCAGGAGCCATTTTCAACTATATTTGCTCTAAGTTAGTTTAAATGACATACCGTATTTTCCAGCGTATAAGGTGACTGGGTGTATAAGACGACCCCCTAATTTTTTAGTTAAAAGATAGGGTTTCGTCTTATACCCCAGCACCCCTCCGCCTCCTTTGCTCCCGGTGTCTCTGGTCTGCTGGGGACCGTCTCCAGCAGACCAGGGACACCGGGAGCAAAGCCTCTGAGGACGCCCCGGCAGCGGGACAGCCCCAGCGCGCCTGGGCTGCCCCGCCGCCGGAGCCCCTCCGCAGCTTTGCAAAGCCTCGGGGGAAGCTGGCGGGGGAGCATCCCAGCCGCGCCTGGGTTGACCCGCCGCTGGAGCCCCTCCGCGGCTCTGCAAAGCCTCGGGGGAAGCCGGCGGCGGGGCATCCCAGCCGCGCCTGGGATGCCCCGCCACCGGCTTCCCCCGAGGCTTTGCAAAGCCGCGGAGGGGCTCGGGCGGCGGGGCAGCCCAGGCGTGCCTGGGATGCCCCGCCGCCTGTATAACCGGCGTATAAGACGACCCCCGATTTTTGGGGGATGTTTTTTAACATCAAAAGTCGTCTTGTACGCTGGTATATACGGTAATGCTAAAAATGGTTATCAGAGTCAGAGAACCATTTACACTAGAATGCCCAAAGTTGCAAACACTATTACAGCTGAATCACAGTTACCAACAGTGAGAATTTTTTGCAAGAATTTTATAGTGTAGACGAACCTTTCCAGACTACTGTATCCCTTTCAGGAGACTGATTTGTCATGCATACCCTCAAGTTTTACCATGCTTAAAAACTACTTGCTTACAAAATCAAACATGAAAATATCAAAGTGTCACTTCAGACTATTGTTAAAAAATTGTGCAGTTTTTCATTTTTTACATATAATTATAAAATAAATAATTTGGAATTTTACATTTCAGCATGTAGTATATGCAGCAGTCATTGTCTGTATATTTTAGTTTGTACCGACTTTGCTATTTTATGTGGCCTGTTGTATAAGTAGGCAAATAACTAGATGAGTTGATGTACCCCATGAAACACTCTCCATATCCCCAAGAGTATGTGTACTCCTATTTGAGAAGCATTGGTATGGACAAGGTTTTTTCAGTTGTTCTTCTGAGTGGAGCTTTTTGACCATGCTACTGTGGTTAGAAACTGGAGTTTTCTTTGCCCTATCATTATTATATCACTTCAATATTAAATACTGACAGTGTGCTTAACAAATAAAAATAAAATTCCGTATTATGGAATATAAAGGAGAAGGCTCTGTAGGAAAGCATAGGACTAGGATTCAACACTGGATTCTATTCTAGGCTCTGCTACAGCCTCTCTTGTGTGATCTAGGGTAAGGAACTTTGGTTCAAATCACAAAAGGACAGGCACTGCAATGCATTTGAACACACCTACCAGACTGCACCCCACAGGTGAGACAGTCACTTCTCCACATATCTTCTCCTGACTCTTGGATCACCTTTGGTGGTAGGTGGGAGATAAGCATCTGGGCTGAAGTATGCATGCTCAGGTGCCTAAGGAGCCTTTACCTATCTTAAAAACTTGATCATCTTCTGCCAAGCCCTTATAAGAAACCCTGATTACTAAGGATCCCTTTTCATCAACTGAACCACTCCAGGGGATATTTTCATTCTCTCAGACTTGCCATCTCCCCTGTTGGGACTGACCCTCACCAGAGAGATTCTGTTACTAAGATTCTGTTACTAAGGAGAAGCCCATCTCCCATTTGATCCAATAGCCATAACTCCCTGACATAAATACTGATGACACAACCAGTGTACATACTGGTGGAATCATCTTCCCTTCCACTGAAAAATTTCAGCTCAAACATGGGATAGAGAGTCTCCTGGTACCACTCTTGCTCATTCAGATGGAGATCTCTCTTTAAGACCAATGGGAGGAAGGAACCACCATCATCCATTTTCAAACACTCATATTGGCCTTATTGTGAGCCATGGGACCCATATACATGGCATCTGAAGCAGGAATACCAAAAGCTCCCTGGTTTGTACTTTCAGCACTTATGAAGCCTCCTTTTTAACACACACACACACACACACACACACACACACACACACACACACACACACACACATTTTAGAGTTTGTCTATCTGTCTGTGTGTCTGCCTATGTGTCCATTTATTCAAGAACATCTCTAAATGGTAAGCGCTAGGGCCCCCACATTTTGTATGCTGCTTCTTCTTCTCCCGACCTAAAGCAAGGTCAGAGTTTGATTGTGCCAGGACAACCAAAGCCCTGGAAAAAAGACTATTTTCCATAACATGCAAAGGGAGGGGCTGCCATTCAGAGGGTTGCAATATGGCCACTGTGGACAGTGAGCTTTCAGGGGAAATCTATTCTGCAGAGTGTCCACTGGGGGCAGCTGTAACACAAAGGGAGGGGCCAGCAGGCTGGGACTCTGCTATCTTGCCTACCAGCACATTGAGTAAGTAACCCCGCTGCCCCTATCTCTTTCCTCCTTTCCCTTGGTCGCAATGCTGGGGCGAGGGGGAAGTAAAAAGGCCACTGGTGGATGGAGGTGCCTAGGGGAGCCTGGGTGACAGGTGCCGGATGGGACCCTCACCCTGAGCCTCTCCTCAACCCCCACCACTCACTCTCATACCTCCTCATGCCCCCAGCCTCCTGCACTCCCCCCTCCACATCCTCAAATCCCTGCCCTGAGTCCTGTACCTCCCTCCCAGACACCACCAGCCCTCTACCCCGAACAACCCAGGATATGTCACGTAAGTCTGCTAGTATTTCATAAAGACAAGGTCTTGTTAATTAACACCTACTTTCAAAATTCCATATAAACAAAACTGTTCATTTACTTGTGTTCTTCATGAATTGCCAAGCCTCCAGCATAGAAAAGAAACTTAATTCCTTTTGCTATTTTACTTGTAGATGATACAACAGATCAGAAAGTTATTGATGATCTATTTGATGCCACACTAGAACAAGTCATAGGTTAAGCTGTTTCCTCCCAAAAGATCTCCAAATTTATCTCTGTCTGTATTGTACTCTCTCAGCTGGGGCACCTTCCTTTCCCATAGAGATATGGGCTCATTCTATGAGAGCCAGGAAGCCTCAGAGGTATCACTTCAAGAAGTATCTTGATATTTTCAAGGCAGCAATGTGCATTTCCAGACACACATTCACAAGATATCATGCTTGGGTCCAAAGCTCTGTTGATGCATCCTTTACAACAGTGGTTCTTCAAGCAGCTATTCACTCACATCCTTACATACTCCTCTTCTCTGAGTACTTGCTTGTCAATTCACAGTGGAATACCTACAATGATCAGCACTCAAAGAAAAAAAAAGTTTACTTACTTTTTGTAAATGGAGTTCTTGGAGATGTGTGCGTCTTCCCTCTCTGCTTCAGATCCTCTCTGATTTGTGGAAAAACTGGAGACACACCACTCTGCACCAACCCTTACTCCTTGGCTACGTCTACACTGGCCCCTTTTCCGGAAGGGGCATGTTAATTTCAGCGATCGCAATAGGGAAATGCGCGGGGGATTTAAATATCCCCCGCAGCATTTAAATAAAAATGTCCGCCGCTTTTTTCCGGCTTTTAGAAAAGCCGGAAAAGAGTGTCTACACTGGCCCCGATCCTCCGGAAAAAGCGCCCTTTTCCGGAGGATCTTATTCCTACTTCAAAGAAGAATAAGATCCTCCGGAAAAGGGCGCTTTTTCCAGAGGATCGGGGCCAGTGTAGACGCTCTTTTCCGGCTTTTCTAAAAGCCGGAAAAAAGCGGCGGACATTTTTATTTAAATGCCGCGGGGGATATTTAAATCCCCCGCGCATTTCCCTATTGCGATCGCTGAAATTAACATGCCCCTTCCAGAAAAGGGGCCAGTGTAGACGTAGCCCTTCGGAATAAAGTATGAGGAGAGCAATGGTGCATGAACTGACCAATCAACTCTATTTGCTAAAATTCTCTGGTCTCAGGCTCATGGAAGATATAGATATTCATAGTTGAATACAGGTAGTGACCACACTTCTCACATAACTCTATTTATGACCATTCACACCTTATAGAGTTTTGTTTCAAGCTGTTTGCAAACTCAGGGTGACATCACTACACAGCTTCACATTTAAAGATTTTCTTGGTAATCATCTGGCCTAGACACTTCATTATTTTTAATAGAAGTTTAGATACTGGAACACAAGCTAGCAACCCCCCCATCCCTCAAAAAAAAACCACCACAAAAAACAAAAAGACCCATTTTGCTGAGCTGGTGAAATCCAACTCCTAGATTACAGTTCCTTGCTCCAATGGCTTCCTGTTCCCCTCTAGTGATTTTTCCCCCCATCCTGGATGCTCTCCTTTGACCCAAAGCTCAAAGCACTGATGTCAGAAGGAATGTTTCTTTTCACTTGAGAGGACTTGAATTGGACCCTTTGTTCCTTGTCAGTAAAACGCTTTCAGCCTCCTATTTCAGCAGATCTTAATTCAACTTCAGGAGTACAGCCATCCACATCTACTGTTTCACAGTTTCGTGAATCACAGAATTTATAGGGTGTCACACCTTGATAGATTTTTGTAATTCCTCACAATTATAAGCTATGCCTTTTCCATATAGATTTTAATGATTGAGATCTCCAGGACAGCAGGGATGGATGGTGATAGGTCTGCTGTTGTTACCTACACAGCATGTGCCATGTTTGTCTTCCTCCCGGAAGAAAGAATGGATTTCATCTGCACTAAGTGCAAGCTAGTTGCCATTTTGGAAGAAAAAATTAGATGACTGGAGCCCAAGTGTTGACCCTATGCTCGATCAGAGAGGATGAAGGATAGGCAGCATTTTATCCTGCAAGCACAGCAGGAAGGGGAAAAGGCCAGCACGGGAATCCCACAATGCTATAGAGGTAAGTAATCGCTTTCAGGCTTTCTCCGCAGGCTCTGCAGTGGTGAATACTTTGGAAGAGACCTCACAAGGAAGAAATTGCAAGGGAACACCATCTACTGGAAGGCATAAGATGTGGAAGTCCTAGGGATGGGTGTTCCATGACCATCACCTCCAAAAGAAGACGACAGGTGGTGGTGGTCAGGGACTCCCTCCTAAGAGGGACTGAGCCATCCATCTGCATCCAGACCTGGAATCTCGAGAAGTGTGCTGCTTACCTGGAGCTTGAATTCAGGATGTGACTGAGAGGCTTACCAAATTGATCAAACCTTTGGATCGCTACACCTTCCTGCTTCTCCACGTGGGAACTAACGATACAGCCAAGAATGACCTTGAGCAGGTTACTGAGGATTATGTAGTGCTGGGAAGAAGGATCCAAGAATTCGGAGCACAAGTGGTGTTCTTGTCCATCCTCCCTGTTGAAGGGAAAGGACTGGGCAGGGAACGTTGAATTGAGGAAGTAAATGCGTGGTAGCGCAGGTGGTGTTGCAGAGAGGGCTTTGGTTTCTTTGACCATGGGACTCTGTTCCAGGCACAAGGATTGTTAGGAAGAGATGGGATCCACTTTACCAAGAGAGGAAGGAGCGTCTTTGCGGGCAGGCTTACAAACCTAGTGAGGAGGGCTTTAAACTAGGTTCGTTGGGGGACGGTGAGCAAAACCCTGAGGGGAGTGGGAAAGTTGGATACCGGGAAGAAATGCTAAGAGGAACAAGCAAGAAAGGAGGACCCCTGATTCGAATGGAGAAGATAGGGCGATCAACTGGTTATCTGAGATGTTTGTACACTAATGCGAGAAGCTGGGCAACAAACAGGGAGAACTGGAGGCCCTGGCCCAGTCCAAGAAATATGATTTAATTGGGATAACAGAGACTTGGTGGGATGACTCACATGACTGGAGTGCTGTCATGGAAGGGTATAGACTGTTCAGGAAGAACAGGCAGGGGAGAAAAGGAGGAGGAGTTGCACTATACGTAAGAGAGCACTGATTTCTCTGAACTCCAGTATATAGAGGGAGAAAAACCTGTTGAGAGTCTATGGGTTAAGTTTAGAGGTGCAAACAACAGCAGTGATGTTGTGGTTGGTGTCTACTACAGGCCACCGAATCAGGTGGATCATAGAATCATAGAATACTAGGACTGGAAGGGACCTTGAGAGGTCATCGAGTCCAGTCCCCTACCCCCATGGCAGAACCAAATACTGTCTAGACCATCCCTGATAGACATTTATTTAACCTACTCTTAAATATCTCCAGAGATGGGGATTCCACAACCTCCCTGGGCAATTTATTCCAGTGTTTAACTACCCTGACATTTAGGAACTTTTTCCTAATGTTCAACCTAAACCTCCCTTGCTGCAATTTAAGCCCATTGCTTCCTGTTCTATCCTCAGAGGCCAAGATGAACAAGTTTTCTCCCTCTTCCTTATGACACCCTTTTAGATACCTGAAAACGGTTATCATGCCCCCACTCAGTCTTCTCTTTTCTAAACTAAACAAACCCAATTCTTTCAGCCTTCCTTCATAGGTTATGTTCTCTAGACCTTTAATCATTCTTGTTGCTCTTCTCTGGACCCTCTCCAATTTCTCCACATCCTTCTTGAAATGTGGTGCCCAGAACTGGACACAATACTCCAACTGAGGCCTAACCAATGCAGAGTAGAGCGGAAGAATGACTTCTCGTGTCTTGCTCACAACACACCTGTTAATGCATCCCAGAATCATGTTTGCTTTTTTGCAGCAGCAGCATCACACTGCTGACTCATATTCAGCTTGTGGTCCACTATAACTCCTAGATCCCTTTCTGCCGTACTCCTTCCTAGATAGTCGCTTCCCATTCTGTTTGTGTAAAACTCATTGTTCCTTCCTAAGTGGAGCACTTTACATTTGTCTTTATTAAACTTCATCCTGTTTACCTCAGACCATTTCTCCAATTTGTCTAGATCATTTTGAATTATGACCCTATCCTCTAGAGCAGTCGCAATTGGATGAGGTAGATGAGGCTTTCTTCGGACAACTGAGAGAAGCTTCCAGATTACAGGCCCTGGTTCTCGTGGGGGACTTTAATCACCCTGACATCCATTTGGAAGCCGATACGGCAGTACACAGGCAATCCAGGAAGTTTTTGGAGAATGTTGGGGATAACTTCTTGGTACAAGTGCTGAAGGATCCGACCAGGGGCCGTGCACAGCTTGACCTTCTGCTCACAAACAGGGAAGAACTAATAGGGGAAGCAGAGGTGGCTGACAACCTGGGAAGCAGACATCATGAGAAGATAGATTTCAGGATCCTGACCAAAGGAGAAAAAGAGAGTAGTAAAATACACACCTTGGACTTTAGAAAAGCAGATTTTGACTCCCTCAGACACCTGATGGGCAGAATCTCCTGGGATACTAACATGACGGGGAAAGGAGTCCAGGACAGCTGGCAGTATTTTAAAGAAGCCTTATTGAAGGCACAGAAAGAAACCATTCCGATGTGTAGTAAGAGAGGCAAATATGGTAGGAGACTGGATTGGCTTACGGGGGAAATCCTTGGTGAACTTAAGCACAAAAAGGAAACTTACAAAAAGTGGAAACTTGGACAAATGACCAGGGAGGGGTTTAAATGTATAGCTCGAGAATGCCAGGGGGTTATCAGGAAGGCGAAAGCACAATTGGAATTGCGACTGGCAAAGAATGTGAAGGATAACAAGAAAGGTTTCTACAGGCATGTTAACAAGAAGAAGGTGATCAGAGAGGGTGTGGGGCCCCTACTGGATGAAGGAGGTAACCTAGTGACAGATGATGTGGGGAAAGCTGAAGTACTCAATGCTTTCTTTGCCTCTGTACTCACGGACAAGGTCGGCTCTCAGACTAATGCGCTAAGTGACGCAAGATGGGATGAAGATGGACAGCCTTTGGTGGGTAAAGAACAGGTTAGGAACTATTTAGAAAAGCTAAACATACACAAATCTATGGGTCCGGACTTAATGCATCCGAGGGTACTGAGGGAGTTGGCAAATGTCATTGAGGAGCCTGTGGCCATTATCTTTGAAAAGTCGTGGAGATCGGGAGAGATCCCGGATGATTGGAAAAAGGCAAATGTAGTGCCCATCTTCAAAAAAGGGAAGAAGGACGATCCAGGGAACTATAGGCCGGTCAGTCTTACCTCGGTTCCTGGAAAAATCACAGAAGGGATCCCTACTAAATCTATTTTGAGGCACTTGAAAGAGAGGAAAGTGATTAGGAATCGTCAGCAGGGATTCACAAAGGGCAAGTCGTGCCTGACCAATCTGATTAGCTTCTATGATGAGGTAACTGGCTCTGTGGACGTGGGAAAGTCAGTGGATGTGATATACCTTGACTTTAGCAAGGCTTTTGGTATGGTCTCCCACAATATTCTTGCCAGCAAGTTAAGGGAATGTGGATTGGATAAATGGACAGTAAGATGGAGAGAAAACTGGTTGGAGGACCAGGCCCAGTGGGTAGTGATCAATGGCTCGATGTCAGGATGGTGGTCAGTTTCTAGCAGAGTGCCCGAAAGTTCCGTTCTAGGACCGGTTTTGTTCAATATCTTTATTAATGACCCAGACGAGGGGATAGATTGCACCCTCAGCAAGTTTCCAGATGACACTAAGCTAGGGGGAGAGGTAGGTGCACTTGAGGACAGAGATAGGGTCCAGAGTGACTTAGACAAATTGGAGGCTTGAGCCACAAGAAAGCTGATGAGGTTCAACAAGGACAAGTGCAGAGTCCTGCACTTGGGACGGAAGAATCCCAAGCATTGTTACAGGCTGGGGACCAACCAGCTAACTAATAGTTCTGCAGAAAAGGACCTCAGGGTTACAGTGGATGAGAAGCTGGATATGAGTCAACAGTGTGCCCTTGTAGCCAAGAAGGCTAATGGCATATTAGGTTGCATTAAGAGGCATTGTTAGCAGATCCAGAGATGTCATTATTCCCCTTTATTCGGCTCTGGTGAGGCCACATGTGGAATATTATGTTCAGTTCTGTGCCCCCCCCCCCACTACAAAAAGGATGTGGACGCATTGGAGAGGGTCCAGCGGAGGGCAACCAAAATGATTAGAGGGCTGGAACACATGATGTATGAGGAGAGGCTGAGGGAGTTGGGTCTGTTTACTCTGCAGAAGCGAAGAGCGAGGGGGGATTTGATGGTAGTCTTCAGCTTCCTGAAGGGAGGTTCCAAAGAGGATGGAGAAAGGCTGTTCTCAGTAGTGATAGATGGTAGAACAAGGAGCAATGGTCTCAAGTTGTGAAGGGAGAGGTCCAGGTTGGATATTAGGAAAAACTATTTCACTAGGAGAGTGGTGAAGCACTGGAATGGGTTACCTAGGGAAGTAGTGAAGTCTCCATCCCTAGCGGTGTTTAAGTCTCGGCTTGATAAAGCCCTGGCTGGGTTGATTTAGTTGGGATTGGTCCTGCCTAGAGCAGGGGGCTGGACTTGATAACCTTCTGAAGTCTTTTCCAGCTCTATGGTTCTATGATTCTATGATCAGTAATAGTTCTTGAAAATGTAATTTTTGACACATCTTACACTTAAAGACTTTCTGGTTTAAGGTCCAATTTTTAGGACCGTTGCTATTAACATAAATGGGAATAGGATTCACCCTCTAGAGACTAAACAGAGTGTGGATTTCAGGTTTCCTAAATGTCACAGGGTATTTAATTTAATTACTATCTAGTGTTTATTCCACAGAAGGGTGAGGCTCTCCAGTCTAAGGATGAATCATTTTCTCTTTCACTATAAGTATAATTACTTTGTCATACTTTTCATTATATATAATTTCAGCGTTGACACGTGATGCTTCAACAAGAAGTTTACTCACCTAGCCTATGTTTCTGAAGTCCAGTTAACCTTTAACTTACTAGTCTGCTGTGTGTACAAAATAGAACAACAAATCTGATGGAAACAAATATACTTCAAAGCACAGTAAACACTCTTTATTTGAAATGCACCGTATGAAAGGTTTTCCAGTTTGTCTGTAGTGTTTTACATTAGTAAAGATTGTATTGTAACTTTATGAGAAACTACTTAACATATTATTTTCCAATGTTCTTTGTCTTGGAGATCTCACTAAAGGTTTTATCTATATCAAACAGTTACACCAGTTTAACTAAATTGATGTAAAAATAAATTTAAGTAACCTCTACTGCACAGACACTTAAACAGCTTTAACCATTGCTTAATTACAGTTTAAGCAAGGGTTATACTTACTAAATATATCAGCACTACATTTTTACACTGATTTACCTCAGCACATTTTAAATAGTCTTGATTTCAACAGGTGCGATGTTTTGTATGGGCAATAACTAAGGGTACATCTACACTGCATACTTATTTCAAAATAAACTATTTCAGAATAACTATTCTGAAATTGCTTACTTCGAAATAGCACATCTACACTGCAGAGAAGCCTCAGAATTAGTCTGAGGCAGGCTTCCCTAATGTAGATGTGCTATCTCGATTTAAAGCCCCAGAAGGCACCGGAGAGGAATACCTTAAAATGGCCCCGGTGAGAGGCTATTTTGAAATAATAGAAGTAGAACGTCTACACACGCCTTATTTCGAAGCAGCTATTTTGGAATAGGCATTATTCCTCATAGAATGAGGTTTACAGATTTTGGAATAAGCCGGCCGGTATTTTGAAATTATTTTGAAATTACAGAATGGCTGTGCAATCCTCGCATTGTTATTTTGAAATAACACTAGTTATCTCGAAATAACACTGCAGTGTAGATGCACCCTAAGACTGAAAAATTAGACCAAGTTTGAAAATGGTTATATTTTTGAAAAATGATATTAGAATTTCTAATTTGTATTGCATAATCTATTTTATTGGCAGATAATATAATGTCACCTTAAATATGGTCTCTTTTTGTATCAATAAAAGGAACAAAGTTGAAGGTTGAACTCTCAATCTCAAATTTTTTTTGCTTTTCAGCTCTTAGGTTTTGATTTTTCTGTTTTAATATTACATTAATGCTAAAAAAATTCTTCATGGAATAGTTGAGCTGTATAATTAAATTGCAGGAAAAATACTGTTTTGAATGGCAGTGCTAATTATAGAAGATTATCTGGAAGAGAAATCTAAACAAGTGTTAGGCCCTATGAATCAACATGTTTTCATGCTGCAAATGTTAACAGTAGTCTGTTGTACTCTTAAGCTAAGTCTACACTGCCACTTTACTGCACTGCAGCTTTCTGTTTCACAGATATCAAAAAACACCCCCTTAGCACAAGAATTTACAGTGCTGTACAGCACTGGTGTAAACTGCCTTCTCAGAGCAGTTAGCTACTCCCTTCGTGGAGGTGGTTTATCTCTAGAGCAGTGTTTCCCAATTGGTGCTCCGGGGAACCCTGGGGTTCCACGGAGCAAAACGAGGGGTTCCGCGAGGAGCCGGCGCTCCCCCGCCCCCTCTGAAAAAGAGAGAGAGATCCGGCTAGCCAGCAGAGGCATGGGGGGCGAGTTGTGTGGGCTTGTGGTGCTCATGCTCCAGCAATATTTGGAGCTGAAGCAGGTCCTGACCCCCCCCCCCTCGCACATCCTCCCACCCCGGCCCCAGAGTGTCTCTCCCCTGTCCCGGCCCTGGCTCTGCCATGCGCAACCTTCACTGAGCTCCCCCTTGCTGGCTGCTGCTGCCCTGCGCAGCACACTCAAACCAGTGGATGGGGAGACACCTGGATGTGACGTAACATCATGGCCCGGGATATTAAACCTGCTGGGTGCTGTATAGCGCCGCATGGCTGAGTTGCGGGTTCGGAGTCCGGGGACAGAGCACAGAGTCCGGCCCCGCAAAGTGGAAGGCAGAAGGTACGGGAGAGGGAGAGGGAAAGGGAGGGGATTGTGCAGAGGGAAAGGGGAAGGGCTGGGAGAGGAAGGTGCTTGTGCGGAGGCAGAGGGGAAGGGGAAGGCACCAAATGGACAGGGGTGGAGGAGAGACAAATGCCAGGGGGCCAAGTGCAGACAATGAGGAAAAGGGCAGGAGGGGAGGTGTCAGTGGGAGGGAGACAGGGTGATGCTGGGAGGGGACAGGATAAGGGCATTGGGGGCTAGAGGGGTGAGGGGAGGTGCTGGGAGAAGGCTTGAAAGAAGGGGTGAGCATGAGGAAGGCCGGGATGGAGCAAGTCATGTGTGAGGGCACGGGGCATGAGGGGAATGGGGGCAGAGGGTGGTGAGGGGTGGGCATCAGGAAAAAAGGGGGCAGGAGAATTAAGGGAAGGGGAAGGCACCAGGAGGGTGCAGGGGTAAGGGAAGATGCAGGTGTCAAGGGATTCTGGGGGTGAAGCAGAAGGGCAGATACCTGCAGGGGAGGGACCAGCACCAGAAGAGAGACGCAGGGCAGGTTTGTAGAGGGAGGTGTTAGAAGAGGTGGTGAGGAGGGGTAGCTCACATGATCAGAATGGGGCTACTGGAGGAGAGAAGGGCAGGTGCAGGGGGGGAGGTTGCAGGAGGGCTGAGGACAGTGAGAAGAGCACCCACTAGCACTCTGTCCCCTACCCCCACCAGCACATTTGGAACCACATTAGTGAGGCTTGGGGGTTTTTTGGAGGAGCTTTTTTTTGTTTTTTGCATCTCACTTGTGTGGCCCCAACTGACTTTTCTGTGGGTCAGTGACCTTTGACTCAAAACAGGTTCCTCACCCCTCTCATATATAAAGACAATGCTAAAACCTTTTGAGTTTGACATAATATTTTATTTAAAAATGAAGCCTGGCCAACAAGCCCCCAATTGGGACCAAACCCCCATTTCACTGCAGCATCATAACACTCCTGCACCACCTGACCCCAAATCTGAGCCTATCATACACTGGAACCCCCTGTCCTGAGCCTCTTACATCCCCAGACTCCTGCATCCCCACATCCTCAGTCTTCTGCTACAACATTCCTCCACCATCCACACATCACAAATCTGTGTCCTGAGCCCATCATACTCACAACCTTCTTTCCCTGAGTCCCTCACATATCCAGCCCAAACTCCCAAACCCTCACATCCACAAGCCCTGGCTTGGTCAGCACCCCAACCTTCTGCCTGAGCCCAACACTCCCCAGCCTAGAGCCTCCTCCCCGAGCCAACAGCCCCTTCTCCTGCATCCAAATTCCCTCCTAGAGCTTGTACTTCTCACTCCTTCCCACATCCAAATCCCTCATTCCCACCCCACACCTTACTCTCACTAGGTTGAGACAGGTATAAGGGCTGGGGATAGCAAGTGATGGAGAGGAGGGGAACAGAGCAGATGAGGCCTCACGGAAGGGAGGTGGGGGGAGGGGTGTCTCGGGGAAGGAATGTGATTTTCATGAATTGGTGGGTCCCTCTCTCCTCCTGCTCCCCTCCCTTTTTTTTTTCCTTGACAAACCTAGGGGTTCCTTGAAATTCTGAAAAGCTGAAAAGGGTTCCTCGGCCAAATAAAATTGGGAAACACTGTTCTAGAGTGCTGGGAAAGTTCTCTTTCCCAGTGCTCCTGCTGTGGCCACACTGCCACGTTAAAGTACTACTGGGACTGTGCTTCACGTTTTTAAGGGTAGACAAAGCCTACAGAAAATGAGTTACCTCCGCTTAAACCTTTATAACATTATCAAGAACACAGAGACTCACCCTTGGAAGATAAAAGCCACAGCTTTATTTACAGCAACCAACCATTTCAAAATATATCAGTGGACATTCATAAATCATTACCCCTGTAG
Source organism: Pelodiscus sinensis (assembly GCF_049634645.1). Classification (NCBI taxonomy): domain Eukaryota; kingdom Metazoa; phylum Chordata; order Testudines; family Trionychidae; genus Pelodiscus; species Pelodiscus sinensis. The sequence goes on from NC_134711.1 coordinate 173,444,754, forward strand.
AAATGGCAATTTCATGGATCATTCCAAAGGCAACCTCAATGCCATGATTTACATAGCAGGACCATGCTTCTTGGTTTATCTAAAGGGTCCATAGCCATTGAGCCTTACAGCTCTCATTGGCTTCTGTTTACCATTTCCAGCCAAGGGGAGAGATTCACACACAACAAATTGTATAATATGTTGGAAGTATTTTATGAAGGTGGGTGAATATATTTAGCTGAACTCCTGCCAGAATTCAAACCTATAGCTCCTGGATGTCTAAAGCCTGATCTACATATGAATTTTATGCTAGCATAACTATTTAATTCAGGGAACAGATTTTCGCATCCAGAAATAATTATACTGCTACAGCCGCTATTGTGAACACAGTTAAACTAGCACTGTATAAAGGTGTTTCTACTGATCTATCTGTTTCTTCTTCCTGTTGGCTGTATGCAAATAAACTAGTGCAGTAGAAGTACCTTTATACCAGAATATATGCATCCTTGACCTTTATGCTACTTTAGCTAAACGGATACAGTTAAATCAGAATTAAATATCAATGTACATTAAAGCAGTTTATATATATGTTTTAGAATGATGCTTAGACCACTGGAGTATGATTGAGTCAACACCACCCCACTCTATCTTGTAATTTATATAAAAGGTTCTCCATCTTTTTCTGAGACCCTCTCCCCCAACAAAACTCCACGGGTCATCTGTGTGGTAACTACTGTTTTTCTGCATATAAAAGTCAGGGTTAGCATTAGGGGGTATCAAGCAGGGTATCGTGAAGTCGTGAAGTCAACTCGTGAAGTCATTCTGCCGCTCTATTCTGCACTAGTTAGGCCTCAGCTGGAGTACTGTGTCCAGTTCTGGGCGCCACATTTCAAGAAAGATGTGGAGAAATTGGAAAGGGTACAGAGAAGAGCGACAAGAATGATTAAAGGTCTAGAGAACATGACCTATGAAGCCAGGCTTCATGAACTGGGCTTGTTTAGTTTGGAAAAAAGAAGATTAAGGGGGGACATGATAGCGGTTTTCAAATATCTAAAAGGGTGTCACAAGGAGGAAGGCGAAAATTTGTTCCTCTTGGTTTCTGAGGACAGGACAAGGAGTAATGGGCTTAAAGTGCAGCAGGGGAGGTTTAGATTGGACATTAGGAAAAAATTCCTAACTGTCAGGGTGGTCAAATATTGGAATAAATTGCCAAGGGGGATGGTGGAATCTCCCTCTCTGGAGATATTTAAGAACAGGTTAGATAGACATCTGTCAGGGATGGTGTAGACGGAGCTTGATCCTGCCTTGAGGGCGGGGGGCTGGACTCGATGACCTCTCGAGGTCCCTTCCAGTCCTATTATTCTATGATTCTATGAATTACCTAGGGACCTCATGCACCACGGGGTCCCTGTTAAGCTAAGTTGCAAAGGCTTTGACTTCAACCCCAGCGTGTGGGGCTTTGGCTTTTTGCCTTGGGCCCCAGCAAGTCTGATGCCAGCCCTGCTCTTTGGATCCTCTGAAACCTGCTCTTATCCCGTCTCTCTCCAAGGGCCCGAGCCCCTGGTTGAAAACTACTACTATATATATGGTCTTCTTGTTGTCTACGGAAGGAGGGTCTGAATCAATACTTCCATTACAGCCAGATGGACTGGGAAAGAAATCCTGGCTGTGGTTATGTAAATACACTTCACTCAAGTTGCTTAGGCCTGCTAGATATTCAATTGTTAGAATGGTGTTTTGTCCATTGTAATCAATTCATCTGTTAAGAAATTGTGTTAACTGTGTTAACAGTACTGTAAATGCAGGAATTGTAAAATATGACCACCAGTGTTTGCAGTTATTGTGGGAATACACAATGTAGAAAAGTCAGACTGTTTTTAACTCAGTTTGAAGGAGACCCTGTCAGTGAAAATACATTTGGATGGACAAAGACTGCTCTTTCAGGGCCCTGTAGATTAAGCTGGGGAAGGAGTCAGTACGCTTCATGCCCTCCAGGCATGAGCTGCAAGACTGGTTTAACCTGCTTCTTCCCATTATTCCAATTATAGAGTTAGAGAAAGTCTCCATAAAGAGTCTGTTTTGCATGTACATGTACTCCAGTGGAAGCTGGAGTCTCTTGTGGCTGGACTGTACGTTGAAATCACTAAGTTTGGCACACAGCCATATCCAGCACAAGCCAGCAGAAGATGCAATGAGCAGCTAGCAGGGCTAGCTAGCTGGAGAGGCGTGAGGAGTGGCCAGCAGAGTGGCAGCATTGAGGGGTGACCAAGAGAGTGACGGCAGTGAGGGCGATGAAAGGCCAGCAGAGCGGTGCCAGAGAGCAGTGAGTGGGTGGATGGCAAGTGATCAGTGGAGTGTATGAGATGTCTTCTACATCTCCCCACCCCACTCAGGTGGGGAGGTAACTGCAGAGGCATCTCTGAACTCTGGTCTGCCCTGACCAAGGGCAGTGACTGAGTGGGGTGCAGAAAAGGGTTTGGTAAATGAAGGGGACATCTACATTACTTGAGAGGCAGAGAGGAAAGGGACATTACCCAACTTGATGTTTACTCGAGGTTTTGGTTATGAACTCTGTTTGTGGTGTTTTCTATGGACTCTGTGGTGTTTTCCAAAATTAATAAAAATCCCTTAAAAAAAGGGAAAAGGGATCTTTCGGAAAAGGCTTTATTTTCTGAAAGATCTGCGTCTAGACTGGCGCTTTTTTCCGGCAAAGCTCCATGCCGAAAAAAAGTGGCAGCCATTTTTATGCTAATGAAGCAGGGGAGATTTAAATCCCTGCTTCATTAGCAATTGCGATACGTCTAATTTGCATCCCTTTTACAAAAAAGGGATGCAATCTAGGACGTAGCCCTAGATATTGAACCTGGTCCTGGCTGCTGCTGGTGCTGCCTGGCAGAAGGGTTACATCTATGTCATACAAAGCTTATTTTCCACTGGTTGCCTCTGCCATTTTGTGTTCAGTCCCGATGATGTATATTATAGAGGAAACACACACTGTACTCTTTCACAGAAACTTTACCTTTGTTTGTTCTGATTTTCAGATTTCCTATTAACTAACGTAAATAATTCAGAGAGAAAATATGAGATTGGTCTATATATGGAAAATACATACCAACATATCTTTATGGGATTGGTGATGTCTGAAAGTTAGGAAATGCTGACTATAAAGGTATGTTTGTTGTTCAGTTTCTCTTCAAAGTACTGGGTAATAATTGTCATATAAGGCATTATCTAAACTGACAAAAACGGGACCCAGAATTCATCACCAGTGGTAAAAAGAGTTCTGTGACATGGATAAGTATACCTTTGACTGGCCTAGACTACAGCTTCTTCAGTTATTACCGGAGGTGTTTGTTATGACCTCCATTTTTACCCCTGTAGACAAAGAAGGCATTTTGGCAAAAATCCCCTACCAGTACTGTTCCACTAATGCCAATGATGACAATTTACTATGTATAGGGCTCAAACGATTCAACCACCCTATTGCCTAACCCTGTTCAAAGAATATGTTAGGTGCCACTGGGTAAGCACAGTAGTCCTTCCTACACTAGTTCTCTCACCACTGCTAATTGTCCATGGACCTGAACTGATGCTGCAATGGTGCAAACCTTTTCGGGAAGGTGGGGAAGAAACACTGCTACTGACACCATCTGAGAGTAACTCCAGTGGGAGTCACCCAGGGCCAGAGGCGCGAGTGACCGGGAAGAGACGAGGGAAGAAGGCGTTTAGTCTAGTGAAGAGGTAAAACTAGAGCAGTCGTTGGAGAATTAGCTGAAGGCGCTGGGATGCAGCTGCAGCTGCGCTGGGAGGCGGAGGGCGCCCCTGCCGGGCAGGAGAGGGTGTAGCTGTCCGGGCTGTAGCTAGGGGGTCTCTGGGCGCAGCTCGGTGACTGGCGCTCGTTGGCTGTAAGCGGAGGGGCCGGTAGCTGCGCGCAGGGGGAGGGACGGGAGCATCGGGGCAGCTAATCGGTGCCTCGGCGGCTCTTTGTGTCTCCGCTCGGGAGGCGGGGAGCGGCAGCTGCCTTTGCGCGGGGTGTGCGTGTGTCCCGCGCGGCGCGTGTGGGTGTCGGGGGGCGGCAAGGAGGCGGTGCGCGTGTCCCGGCGGGGGGGGGCGGGGGAGGTGTGCGGGTGTGTCCGTCTCTCTGCCTGTCGCGGGCGGGGGGCGGTGCCTGCGCGGTGTGTGCGCGGCGCCCGCGGGGCTGTGCCCGGCCGGAAGTGACGGGCCCGTTCACCTGCTGGGAGTGTCCGTTGGGAGCCGCCGTGTGAGGACGCTGAGGCGCTGCCCCGCGCCATGGAGCTGCCGCCGCTGGCCGCGCTGCTCGGGAGCCTCCTGCTCTGCTGCGCAGGTGAGAGCCCGGCCCGGCCCGGCCAGTGCTCGGGGGGCTTGGGGGCTGCTCCGGCGGGAGGGGGGGGCTGTTGCCCCGGGCGCCTCTCCGCTTCCAGGCTCCCCCCGGGGCGGTTTTTGTTCCGGCGTCCTCCCCCCACCTCCCTTGGCGGGCTCGCCGAGACCCGGCCGGTGCGGGGTTGGGTGCGAGATCCGAGCGCAGCCCGCACCCAGCCCGGCGCTTCTCCCGCCTGGTACAAAGGGCTCGCGTGGCGCGAGTGGGTCTTTGGACTTTCGGTGGGTCCGGCCACAAACGCGGCTCCGTCACCTGCGGTTTGTAGGAAACGGGGATTGAAAGGAGAAACTCGCAGCACCCCTGTGGAATAATTGCCTAGGGTGGGAAGTCAAAGCCAAGGGAGTACAATAGCGGGGAGTGCTTTGGTCAGGGCGCGGTGTAGGGCGCAAGAGCAAGATTTTAATTAATCAAACGGAGCAGGCATTGTGCGAAGTGTTCATAAAACAGCCTTTTGTTTTGACACCCTTTTGGCTGACAAAAGATGGATCGGCATAGTTCAATACTTTTAATGTATTTGTAGTTATTTTACAAATGATAGCCATTACAGGTATCTGTAAACTGCAAAAAGCCTGGTTTGTTTTCCCAGAAAAAGTGTTCGGTGACGTTTGCCTAAAACACCGACTTATTTTCAGTCCTGTGATAAAAGTTTATCAAAGTGATGTGTTAATGCCACTTAATTTTAGGAAACTGCTGGAGTTATCTGTTGAAACGTTTCCTTTTTTCAAAGCTTTCAATATTTCTTACAATTTTGCATCAATTTCGATGTAACACAAGAGACTATAAAACATCTGGGGAGGTTAAAAGTTAGAAAAAATGCTTTTCAGCAGTGTTAAGATGACTCTGTTTCCTGTTGAAATGTTAATGCCATTGTTGATGCCCTAGCTGTGTTGGGAATTACTCATGGGATCAACATTTGTTTTAGGAGAATCTCCAAATTAATCTCTTGTGTGACAGTGCACAATTATTTGGAATCGTCCATTTAATTTTTTTCATGTACTTATAATAAGTGCCTTTGGTAATTTAGATGTTCATTTGTAGATTTAGAAACTTCTTTGTTTTCCCCCATTTTTTGGGTACAGTTCTACCCACTGTGAATTGTAATCACAAATTTTATATATAATATAAAACACTTGATTCAGGGGAAAATTCTGCATATAGAAAAATACAACATTATTTTCTCTGTGCAGATCATTAAGGCATATATCAACACTATCATTTTTGTGGTTAGCACATCATGTTGATATCTTATATGATGGAAATAACAATGTGTTAATCTTAATTTGAATTTTAGAAAATACAATTTATAGTTCAGGTCTGTATTGAAAGATATGAGGAGTATCATTAAAGCAACATCACTGTTGCTTTCAAATTGCTCGAATTTCGAATTCTGCAGTATTTGGTGTACTGTCCTTAATTTCATAAATAAGGTAATTTTTAGCCTTTTGTATTTGCCATCTTCCAATTAGTAATATTGTTTTATAAAAAATAATTTGTTGTTTTAAAGGAACAGTATTTAAAATGTTTATTTTCAGTGTTTTGACCCATAGGTTTTCTTAATCTTTTTCCAGTTATGGCACTGATTTAATTTTAAAGTATTCATGTATTAAGTTGAGGAGATGCATGGTTTTGGATCCAGTATTGAAAATTAGTTTTCAGATCACCTTTATATGTAACTTGCAGTAGTGTCTGTAACCTCTACGTTGAACTAAAATATAAATATTACATGAAAATATTAAAGAATATTAAGGTTGCAAAGTCATTCACTCAAAATTAGGAAATAACAATTAAATGCTGCACATTCATAATTCAGCCCTCAGCCCATTTCAAACCATTCAGGACATGTTAAGATAGCATGTAGTCATGTAATTAAAGGTCTCTTGCCACATCCTGTGCACATTATGAATTCTGTTAACTCCAGCTATTCAACATTTTGTTTTATCCTTGCTATTTGATTTGTCTCTCCATGTCTAACTTATTATACATCCTTTCTGCTCTGCTTTGAATTTCATTTTCTTCTGATTTCATTTTCTTCTGAGCTTTTCTTACAGCGCTCATCATTGTAATATCGGTCTGCTTCATATAGGATGCATTTATTTTCATAACACTTCGCTGAGGTATTCTATGGTAATTTTACAGATGAGGATCTGGTGCATAAAAAGATTAAGACATAGAAAACCTTATTTGGGTTCTCAATTTGAAGCTCCAGGGGACTGATTCCCCCCCTCCCCCCGAGTATTTAACATGTTATGTGTCCATAACAGAGCTGTATTGATTTCCATTATAACTGAATGGCCAGCTTTTCTGTCAGATTGGGCATTTGAAAAATTAAGCAATTAATGACTATCTGATTATAAACTGATTTAAGTTGGGGGAGTCAATTATTTTTTTGTCAAGGTCCAGACACCAGAGAAGCAATTTTCACACTGTAATGATGATGATAATTTCAGAAGTGTCTAGCACTGTGGATTTGTCCTGTGGTCTGCCTCTTAACTATTCCTGGTTTAAGTGGTTTGTCCAGGATCAGATAGAAATCCAGTGGGAAATGTGGGGATAGAAGTCAGTTCTCCAGGATGGCATTCAAATGCTTTTTCCAGGACACAGTTAGCTTTATTCACTCATTCCAACTTCTCTGGAACAAGTGATGCAGAAGTCTTACATTTTCTATGCAGTCCTGATTAATTTCTAGAACACTGCCTATCCTGAATACTGAATTAAACATGCATGGAGAAAAAAGTGTGACACCTAGGGATGTGAAGGACTATTTGATAAGCAAATACTTACTGGATAGTTGAAATGCTAGTTAACTACTCCCTTCCACCTTGCTGTCTTTATCAGAAAAAGGCAGCAAGGGAGGTAGGGGGTGCTTCAAAATGGCAGTGCCTCATATTGACTATTCGATTAACCAGTTAATCGAATTTTTACATCCCTAGTGTGACCATGGAATTAAAAAACTACTAGGGGGCTATCCAAAGCAGCAATGGGGGAGCAGGAGCTGGTGCTGGGGAGAGCCGGCATAAAAGCTGGTTCCCCCAAGCATTGGATCCATGGGGGTGGAGGAAGAGCAGGGGAGACAGATGCCATGCTTCTGCTTTTTAAATGTAGTAAGAGCCAGGTGGTCGGGAGCTTAACTCTTGTTGCTGCTCTGCAGTTATCCCCTTATCGAGTAGAATCATAGAGCTGGAAAAGACCTCAGAAGGTCATTGAGTCCAGTCCCCTGCTCTAGGCAGGATCAATCCCAACTAAATCAACCCAGCAAGGGCTTTGTCAAGCTGAGACTTAAACACCGCTAGGGATGGAGACTCCACTACTTCCCTAGGTAACCCATTCCAGTGCTTCACCACTCTCCTAATGAAATAGTTTTCCTAATATCCATCCTGGACCTCTCCCACCGCAACTTGAGATCATTGCTCCTTGTTCTGCCATCTGTCACTACTGAGAACAGCCTTTCTCCATCCTCTTTGGAACCTCCCTTCAGGACGTTGAAAGCTGCTGTCAAATCCCCCCTCACTCTTCGCTTCTGCAGACTAAACAGACCCAACTCCCTCAGCCTCTCCTCATAGGTCATGTGCTGCAGCCCCCTAATCAATGCGTCCACATCCTTTTTATAGTGGGGGGAGCAGAACTGGACACAGTACTCCACATGTGGCCTCACCAGAGCCTAGTAAAGGGGAATAATGACATCTCTGGATCTGCTCCTTTTAATGAAACCTAATATGCCATTAGCCTTCTTGGCTACAAGGGCACACTGTTGACTCATATCCAGCTTCTCATCCACTGTAACCCCCAGGTCCTTTTCTGCAGAACTACTACTTAGCTAGTTGATCCCCAGCCTGTAACAATGCTTGGCACTTCCATCCCAAGTGCAGGACTCTGAAATTCCATCAACTACTCGATTAGCTGAATAAACGCAATTTAACATCCTTAGGAACCAAACAATAATGAGATGAAGTCTCCAAAGGAGGAGGCTAAAAGTGGCAATAAGCTACAGTGACTGTAAACATAGCTTTTAAACAGAAAACTCTTGCAGTCAGAGATTCTACTAGGCAGTATCAGTGTAAAAAGTGAAGGGGAGCCAAGTGCCTGCCTCTCTCAATTGCTGAAATAGAAATGGTGGGCTGGGGGAGGGTTAGGATTTTTGCTTTGCCTAGAACTTCCTCACAGAGCTTAATGTTTAAAATGGGATACTAGAAAGACTGGGTAAGTAACCCAATATCTTTTTTTTTTTTAATCAGCCTGACTTCTGTTGGTGAGAGAAATAAGATTGAGCTACACAGAGCTCTTTTTCAGGTCTCAAGAGAAGTTGGTCTAAACATTTTTTTTTTCCTCACCTGTCGTCTTTAAATTTCTGGGACTGATACAGAACAACACTGCAGATAAAAATGAGATTTTAATAGATCGGAATTTTGGAAATTAAAGTTTTTTTTAATCCCCTTTTGATTGTTAGACAGGTGAACATGTTTCCTTCAATGGGTTGGGGATGGAGAAGAAATTATTTTTGCCCCTGCAGCATACTCACCAATTAATCAACTGTAAGTGATTTCCACTGTTGCTTCATTTTCCCAAGAAAGTGCTAATTGGTTATCACTAGATTTGAGTTATCCTTACATTGTCGAAACTGACCAAGTGAGTACATTTCACTTGCTGATGCCATCAAACTGAGTCCAGTGTGCTGTACCTCCTGCCTCTGGGTGCTTAAAAACAAACTTTGGCCTTGTATATAAATCATGCCTATTGTGTTGGACAGACCTCTTTCTTGATAACAAATTAGTTTGTTTTCTACAATGTATCTCTTCTAAAGTCTGTCCTTGAAATTTTTCATTACAGTGGGTGCAAGAGTGAGCCTGTTGCCCACTAGGAATGTTAGCTATTGAACAATTGAATAGTCATGTAACCACACAAAATATTGCCAGTTACACGACTTCTGTATTTCCCAGGGGTGGGAGCGGCAGCCAGTGCAATTCGGCCCCACTCCCAAGGAGCCCTCTGCCACCCTGTGCTCTTGCCTCTGTATCAGAGGAGCAGCCCCCCAGGAGTTTGAGCCCCCCCCTGCTGCTTCTGTGTTAAGGATGTTAAATTGTGGTTAATTGAGTAGTCGATGGAATTTCCATCGACTACTCAACTAGTCAATAGGCACTTCCGCATTCCCCCTTTGAAATGTAGGAGTGCAGAGCTCTGCATACAGCCCAGAGCCATCAGGAAGTCCTGCTGACTCCTGGCTGTGCGCAGGTGCCTGCTTTAACATGTAGAAGAGTCCCCAGTTGACCCTGGGTGCCACTTGCGGCCACACAGCTAATTCTGTGATCAGCTCTGCAGCGTTGCCCCCTTTCAAATGCCAAGGTGGTGTTTTAAAGTGGCAGCGCCATGAAGCCCAGGGTCAACTGGGGACTCTGCAGCTGACCCCAGGTTCTGCATGGATTTCCCCAGAACCCGGGGTCACCGGGTTTCAATGGGGGCAACACCACATGTGCTGCGGCTGCCCCTTTGAAATGCTGCCTTGGGGTTTTAAACCAGCAGTGCTACACAGCTGATCCCTGGCTCAGTTGTGTGGGCACTGCTGCTTTGAAGTATCTCCTCCCCCTCCCTCCCTTTTGCTCCCTCTATCATAGAGGCAGCAAGCGGGGAAATGAACTAGTTGACAGACTATCCAATAAGCAAGTACTTATCACAGGAGTGGCCAACCCATTGCAGACAAAGAGCCACAATAGTAGTGGAGACAGCGTGAAGAGCTGGGGCAAAGTTGTTGAGTGCCCCCCCCCCCCCCCAAAAAAAAAAAAAAGCTGTATTTTTTTTTATTAACTTTTCCCTGGTCTTCACAGCCCTGCCTTTTTGTTTTTGTTTTTTGGGTTTTTGTTGTTGTTGTTGTTGTTAGCTCAACAACTTTGCCCTGGCTCTTCACACTTTCTCCACTGCTATTGTGGCTCACAAAAAAAGCACTGGGAAGGGGTGAGGTGTGCAAGTTCTGGGAGGGAATTTGAGTGCAGGAGAAAGTAGAGAAGAGGATGTTGGCTCAGGGATGGGGCTCCAGGCTGGAGAGTGTTGGGGTCAGGTGGAGGGTTGAGGTGCTGAGCAAGCTGCAGGCTTGTGGCTGTGAGGGTACAGGAGTTTGGGCTGGGGTTCACGAGGGGCTCGGGGCAGGGAGGCTGGGAGTATGATGGGTTCAGGACACAGATTTGCAGTGTGTGGATGGTGCAGGAGTGTTGTGGCAGAAGACTGGGGATGTGGGGGTGCAGGAGTTTGGGGATGAGAGGCTCAGGACAAGGGGTTCCAGTGTGTGATAGACTCAGGTTTGTGGTCTGGGGAGTGCAAGAGTGTTATGATGCTGTGGTCAGATGAAGCCTTGCCCCAGCCAAGCCCCCATTTTTGAATAAAATATTATGTCAAACACAAAATGTTTCAGTGTTGTGTTTATTTATGAGAGGGGCAGGGAACCAGTTCTGAGTTAGGGGTCACTGACCCACAGAAAAGTCAGTTGGGGCCACAAGTGAGATGCAAAAAAACAACCCCTCCAACCCCCCCCCCCCCAAACCTCCCTAATGTGGCCCCAACTTTGCTGGTGGGGGCAGTGGACAGGGTGCTTGTGGGGGGGGGGGAGGAGTCTGGCCAGGGGGAGGGGTTATAGATAGCTGGGGCCAGTACCTGGGGATCCCAGGTTTCAGGAAGCACCCGGGATGCTCTTCCCCTTCTCTAAACAGCTAGTGCACTTCCTGAAATGCCCGGGGTCTCACTCTGCCAGGGACTTCCTTCCCCCTTGCTGCCTGCCTGTGCAGGGTGTGTATGTGTGTAGGAGTCTCAGGACTGCAGGCCAGCTCCAACTTCTCAGGAAGCGTGCGCTCTTCCTCTGCTCTCCACGACAGCCGAGTGCTTCCTGAGAAGTTGGAGCTGGTATGCAGTCCCAGGATTCCTACTCCCTCCCCCCCCCCCCCCCCCCCCCCCCGCACAGGCAGGCAGCAGGGGGAAAAGTCCTGGTGTTGTGACAGACCTGGCATTTCAGGAAGTGTGCCAGCTGTTTAGGGGAGGGGAAGAGAGGCCTGCTCTAACTCAGTCCCTCTCCCCTTCCCCAGAGCCAGGCATACACCCCCAACCTAGTCCCCCTTCCCTCGCTCTAACCTAATTCTCGAGTCCTAGAGCCACTGCTACAGCCGCACGTCTCCCTCCAGGCACTGGGACACGTGTGCTAAGTGGCTGGCTTTGAGCGTGAGCTGGCCGGGATGCCTTGCGCAACCCAATCCCCCTTCCCTTCCCCAGAGCCAGACCCCTCCCCTTCCTGCTATAACCTAATCTCCCCCCCTGCTCCCTCCAAACTTATGCTCAGGTCCTGGATCCTGCCTCTGCGCTGCATCTGGGATGCCATGCACCCCTCCCCCTCTCCCTCCAGCCAGGGCCAGGCATTTCTCCCTCTCAACTTTATGCCTTGGTCTTGGAGTTGCAGCAGAAGCCACTGCCTGTGCTCAGTGGCCAGCTGCTAGCATGTGCAGGCTGGGATGCTGTGTGCGACCTGTCCTGCACATGCAGGATATAATGCAATGCGTTGGGGGCCGTGAGCGGAATTGCGTGGGCTGTGAGCATGCATACAACTGACCTGAGCGGTTCCGGGTTCCATCCCGGTTCTGTCAGGAGCCGCAATTTTTTTCTTGCGACTTGTGAGCCTCGGGTTGGCCACCCCTGGCTTATCAGATGGGCAACTAGTCCTTAACATCCCTACTCTGTATCAGAGGCTGGAGTGTAGGGTAGCAGGGGAACTGGTCTGCGAGGGTATTTTCTAGTCTTTTCTGTATTGGGTGATTTTTTTTTTTTTTTCTCAAACAAGTTTCATCTGGCATGCCTAGCTTGAGTAATTTAGCTTGTTGAATTCTTATTTTTGAGGGCGATCATGAACAAGTATATCTTTATTATAAGTAGCTATTTGGACTAAATCCATTAAATTAATTTATTTTGTGAAGGAAAAATATAACCTTCAGCAAAAATTTGGGTTTCTTTCTTCAAACTACTACACTGGTAGTAGTTAGGATATATACATTTATATATTGGCTTAGTATTTACAGATAAAATTTCACTCTACTTAAAATAAACAGTTTTAGCTTACTATTTTATGTGGTTTATACTGAGCTTTTCCTGATTACCTTTTTGCTTTTGTTTTTTCATCCCCTCCCCCATCTACCAGTAGTAAATGCCTCTATCCTTGGATTCACTTTATCTCTTAGCAGTTTTAGAATAACCAAACATCTTAACACTTCTATGCTGTCATTCTTTCTAGCCAGGTCTGCTTGAGGTCAGAATACCACATTTTTCACTGTCTCTACTTGTCTATTTTTGTGCACCAGTCCATTCCAAGGTTAAACCAAACAGAAGTAGATTTCTTAAAACGTTTCAATAGATTCACTTAAACTGATTTTATTTAGCAAAAGTAGAGAGAGTAGCAGCTTCTGGAATTGTGAATTTTGAAGGCAATTGAGTCTGATTTGCTCTGTTTTTTGTTTTGATAATTGCTTTTTCTTCTTTGCCCTAGAGAGCAGTAGACATATATGTACCATTGTTTAATTAACTCTGAGTCTTATCCATAGAGACTTTCGCTGGCATGGGTATGTCAGTCAGGAGTGTGAAATAGTATGATTTCTAATGGGCATAGCTGTGTGGAAGGTGATGTAGGCTGTCAGAGTTGACTGTCTTAGTACAGATTAATTATTGTGTTACCCGAGATTTTTTTCTCTTGATTTATTCAGAGGGGATGGTGTAGGATAATCTATGACAAATGCAACATATTATGTCAGGTATAATAACATTTTGATATGTGTTTGTGACCTACAAATCAACACAGAAACATATGTTTCCAGTATCTCTTGACTATGCAATTGGAAGCTACACTGGTAAGGTAGGTGTGGTTACTTAAATGCCCTTTTTTACCATAGACAATATAACTCTTTGTAACTAAACTGATGGGACACCATCAATATGAATACTAACAGTACAATATCCACACTAGCTATGGTTTTTCAGGTACAAGTGAGCTGCAATTCTGTATATAGCGCCCCTCTTCACCTGAAGCAAAATGCAGGACAATGTAGCACTTTAAAGACTAACAAGATGGTTTATTAGGTGATGAGCTTTCGTGGGCCAGACCCACTTCCTCAGATCAAATAGTGGAAGAAAGTAGTCACAACCATATATACCAAAGGATACAATTTAAAAAAATGAACAAATATGAAAAGGACAAATCACATTGCAGAACAGGAGGGGGATGCGGGGGGGGGGGGGGGGTGGAAGGAAGGTAAGTGTCTGTGAATTGATGATATTAGAGGTAGGGAGAGTGGGATGTTTGTGAGTTAATGGTATTAGAGGTGATAATTGGGGAAACTATCTTGGTAATGGGTGAGATAGTTCAAGTGTTTGTTGAGTCCTTTTTGGAAAGTGTCGAATTTTAACATGAATGACAGTTCAGAGGATTCCCTTTCAAGTGCAGATGTAAAAGGTCTTTGTAGCAGAATGCAGCTACCCCAGACTAACACGGCTACATTTCTATCACCTCTCCACCTGATTACCTCCTTTAATGCCAATCTGCCTACAGGTTTCGGTGGACAGGCCTGGGTTCTTCTGGATCCCGCCACCCACTCAGCAGAGTGTATCTTCTTTATTTTTTTTCTATGAATTTATTTGGTGGTGCCTCCACGCGCCCCCCTCCCCACCCCCTCCCTCCCCCACACACACACTCCTTCCTGGCAGGGTCACCAGAGCAGTTTGGCAGGAAAATTCTAACCACAGGGTAATCCCCACTTACTTGTCAGATAGTTGGAGACTTCAAAAAAAGCCCACACAAACACATACAATAGTTAACACAATAATTATGTTAAACAAGATACAATTATAACATAACGGGGTAAAACACTATTTTTAGGTTCACTGGTGCCCATGCTGCTAATACCTGTGATTTCTCCGTCATGTGACTTGATGTAGCAAATGTAAGATTAGTGTCCCGTTGATGCACGTACTTTGTTGGGGTCCTTGATGACCTATGCCCACAAAATTCTTCTCTGTAGTGGTTTAGCAGTGTGGCTGACTGGGTTCAGTACAGCCCAAAGGACTCTCAAGTGGGAGAAGGTGGTAAATCCCTCCACAGGTTTAATATGCAGCAAGTTATAAAATCCCCAAACCCTTACTCCCTGGCTTGAGGACACAGTTCAGGGAGTAAGGGGTCCCCAAAACAAATTCCCTGACTAACTAAAAGATAGTGCTCACTCAAACTCCATGAACGATCCTCTGGTTCAGAGATGACTCTGGACTCCTCAGTCACTGCAGAGGGGCTGATCTCTGCTAGCAGAGATCCTCTTCAGGCAGGAATCAGGCTGCTTTAGTCCCAGGATTTCCCCTCACCACAAAGGGGTGCAGGGCTCAAGGTGCAGTTTACACAACTGTACTAAAATCCAAACTGTAATCTCCTAGCCCAGTGCCCAGACACACACACAGCAGGCAGCAGCCCTGAACTAGCAGGCAGAGCAGAGGTGACCATGTGGTGACTGGTCTCACCTAGGGAGCTGGAGGGCTAACTCAGCCTGGCTGGGGAAGTTTCCCAGCAAACTCTACAAACTGGGAATCATCAGTGGGGAAAAAAAGAACTTTGCTGAGGGATCTTGCTCTCAGGTCCCTAGAGGCCAGTTCTCGGGGTGGGGGGGACCCTGCATGTAGGCCTGGGGCTTACCAGCTCCCCACACAGCCAGTCCTGCCCTTGCCCTGGCTGTCTCCAGCCTGACTCATAAAAAACAATGGTTTCTCCCCTTTCCTGAACTCCCTGGGAGAAGCATCTCACTCCCTATTTGTTGCCTGGCAGATTCTGAGTTTGCCTTGGCTCCCCCTCCCTACCAGGGACCGTGTGCCTGTCCGTGAGCTGCCAGAAGACAGAGCCTCAGGAATCTAGGTAATCTCCTTGGGGGTTACATGTATAAAACTGTCACCAGTGCTATACTACATGGTGGCAATTTGTCTGCCCTTGGAGTAGATCCTGGCACAGCTGTCTAAAGCTATGGGTTTTTGAGGCTTTCCAAAAGGTCATCTTGCAGTCAAGGGAAATGTTGAAATCTGACCTCTGTTATCTGACCATCTTGCAGTCAAGGGAAATGTTGAAATCTGACCTCTGTTATCTGACCCCTCGGTTATTTGGGGAAAATTCCATAGGTTTCCTGCTTATGGTACCATTTCCTAGCCCTTTCCATAAATGGAGCCAAAGATGTAGACTTGGTTCTCCTTGTTTAAAAAGAAGAGGTTTCTGCTGGAACTTCTGTGGAACTGTTGAGGCTTCTTTGAGGTGGTAGTGAAGAGGATATTTTAGCACTGTCCATAGGCAGTCTGAGAAGGAAAAATAGCTCTTGGAATTTGTAATATCCCAGCCATGCATGCATCATGTTTGAAGTGGTAACTTTGCACTGTACTTGCAGTTGATGGTGTCAGCAGGTAGAGCATTACTTTTGGTTTGGATCATAGCTACAGATGAGTTCTTGTAGCCTGTGATAAGCAACAGTGTCTGCATAACTTCAGAAGGAAATGGATTTGCAGTACAGTATATGTTTTATGAACTAGCTCTGGAATTCTGGACCTTATGGATAAGTGCTCCCCTGTGTATGAAAAAGAGACAGTTTCCCTATGGAAACTGACTACCTCAGACAGTTTCTGCTTCTGTGGTACCATTTTGATGGTGGGAAGTCTGTGATGATAAAAATTTGGTCATTTGCATGATATATAATGTGTTTGAAGAGGTGCATGGATAAGAATTTAAATAGTTGGAGCCAGGATTATCTCTAAGCTGCTTCCTAATAAGCCCTGCACAGGGGTTCAGGTCCTGAAAGGACCAGAGAGCTCGCCTCTTCTAAGGATGTAATAGTGTAGTTGATTATAATAGTGTAGTCGATAAGCAAAAGCATTTACATGCATGCATTTACTCCTCCCACCCTCAAACAGTAAATTTTTTAGCAGGCTGGCCAGCAGCCTGGCTCAGTTCTGGCTCACATAGGGTTGGGACCTACCCTTGCTGTGGCTTTGCATTTAAAGTGTAATAGGAGCCAGGTGAGCAGGCAGCCCGGCTCAGTTCTGGTTCACGCTGGGGACTTAGAGCCCCAGTGTGAACCCCTTCTGACGGGTTGCTACCACACTGCACTGCTGTCTCTTTATCAGTGGCAGCAGCACAGGGTGACAAGCAGCTGGTCTGCGAGAGGAGCTTGTTTTTAAACTGGCTCCCCTTATGGACTAGCTGTTGCCTGGCACCCTGTGCTGCTTCCAGCTCTGCCCCCAAGGACTATGGAATAGTCAACTAACTGGTAAGAATTCACGAGGTTACTCAACTATTCAGTTAACATCCCTAGCCTCTTCCCTGGCTGTGACAGCAGGTATCTGTTACAGTGGAGGGAGAGGTGTGCTTCTTTAGTTGCAGCAGCAGGGCCAGATTAAGAAAGGGGCTTCAGGGGCTGCAGCTCAGGGTCTTGGATTAAGGAGACTCCTTTAGTCCAGGGCCCTGGGCTGTGTTGCCATGAGTGCCAGGAAACTCTGACCCTGTGCTTTACTTGCCCAGTGGCACCTCCCCTACATCTCTCATTGGCTCAGAATCACAAATCATAATTCATATTTGTGACATCAGAACTATTTTTACTAGGTAAAATCCATTTTAATGGTTAACCAGTTAAATGTGTAGTTTAACTAGTTAACCAGTTTAGACTGCAGCCGGGCTGGAGAGGCTTACCAGCCCAGCTGGAACAGTCCCTGGATGTGGGCTTCTCTGGAAATCCGGAGCAGCCCCTGCCTGTGATGCATGTGGGCCACTGTGAACAGGAGCAGCACTGGATGCATGGAGCACCCTGCCTGCACCAGGTCTAGACTGCTGTGGGGCTGCTTCAGCCCATTTCCCATGGTGGATGAGGAGGAGCTGCCCCAAACCCTAATTTTCACACTCAAGTTCCAGTATTTATCCTACTACTAGCTATCATAGTGCAGCCTCATGGATAACTATAGAGAAGTACTAATGTGGATTTCCCTTTGCAGGTCACATCTAAAAATAGATCGTACTACTGAATAAGATTGCTTACAGCAGTGTTTCCCAAATAGTGCTCCATGGAACCCCGGGGTTCAGTGAAGTGAAAGTAAGGGTTCTACAAGAACCCGATCACTCCCCCCTCCCCTCCAGAACTGGTTTTAGGGGTGAGCAAGTGTCTTAGGGGTAGGTCAGTGTGTGGTTTTATTTTTGCTTGACAGTTCCCCCCCCCCCACCGTTGGGGGGGGGGGGGATCGACCAGTTTTCCCCAGTGTTTTTTTAAAGGGGTTCTGTGGCCAAATAAAATTGGGAAACACTGTCTTACAGTATTGACATGGAGCTCACTCCATGTTAAGAAAAATTCTATTGCACAGTAACTCTGGAGAGCCAAAAGCCTACAGTCCTCTGGGTAAGATGCTGCCTTGCACTGAAAACCCTAGGTGTTTTGATTGACAGAAATGTCTGAAATGCCCCAAATGCAGTGACTTGCTCATTTTCCTTGTAAATGTCATCAGTGACTTAAATATAGGATTTTGCAGTGTGCCTCAATCTTCTTAGTGTTACTAGAAATATGGACATGAGAGGAAAATCAGAATGCACCTGGTTGAATGAGAATAAAAAGGAAACCTAATATCAAGAGGTAGAGGCATCTGGGTATGATGGACATTATTTTGAGAACTCTACTCCTTGCCACTGTAGTATGCAAATTTTTTAATGGATTGCTATCAATAATCAAGTTGAGTGAAACTATTTCACCTATTACAAATAGTACCCAAGATAAAACATTAGGGAACATATATTTTTTTAACAGTTTCTTTACTTTGTGCATAAACACACTTTGCTGCTTTCATTGTGTCTCCTGTATGCGTCAATTTCTCCTGTTTATATGATCCTTTCACACAGCATCAAAAGAAAATATTTTTTGTAGGAAAACTGGGTGATATTCTTTTTGACATTGACATTGTCAGAAGGGAAGGTGTGGAACGGCCCTTCAGTTGCCCAGATCCTAGTTTTATCTGCTTCACACTGTCTACCTTAGTTAAATTTGTGTAGCTTTCTCTTCTGGAATTCCAGGCCACATTGGATCATTTTACAGTGTCCAAATCAAACCAAACTAAATTTATTAAACATGCATCTTGAGTAGTCCTCCAGAATCTGAAATCCTGGATATTGGACTACATCAAGCTCTGTGCTTAAATTTGTTTTATTGATAAAGCTAACTCTGAATAGTGATTGTACAAGAGGAATTGTAATCTTTGCATTCCTACAGTAATGAAAAGAATACAAGTGTTCTGTGCTTTTTGACTTGATAACTATGTCCCTGTGGAGCAAGGTCATTAATTACTGATGTTGGAACAAGAGCTTCAAAACGTTCAGAACAGTTTGTGAATACAGGGATAGATACCAAAGGAATGGACCATTGGGTAAAGACTAAAATTACTTATTGTCCTTTCATTTGTACATGTATTTTAAAAATGGTCAAGCAAAGTAATTAGAAAAGACCCTTGTTCACTTTGGAGTTCCTAAAGCCAAGATTCTGCAAACATGCATGTTAACTTTACTCACCTGACCAGTGGAGACTACCAACGTGAATAAACCTAAGCCCAGGGTTATGAATTTGCAGGTCCTGAAGCTAAATTATCTATAGATTGGTTTGAAGATCTACAGTTATTAATCTTTGCTTTATTCTAAGAAGAAACGACTTTTCTGAATCAGTTTCTTTACTTTGTGCATAGACACATTTTGCCTCTCTTAGTATTTCCCCTGTATGCATCAATTTCGCCCGTTTGTGTGATACTTTAACACATCAACAAAAGAATATTCTTTTTTAAAAAAGGAAAATTTTATTATATACTTTGGATTGGTATCCAGATATAAAAAGGGACATCTATCCAGTGTCCTAGGTTCCCTTCTCGTAAATTACAAAATGAGAAATAAAAAATAAGAATCTGCAGAATTCTCATCCACATAGGTCAAACTTCATGCTCTGTGGCAATCCTTGCAAATAGATTTCTTCCAGTGTGTTCTCAAAGTCAGTGTCCCTGGGCAATTTTGGGCAGAGGGAAAGATTGGACCAGAAGAGAACTAGTGTCAACTTTGATTGAGTTGTAGCTTCCTTTGTTAAATTCAGAGCTATCCAACTTTAGCATCTCCACTGGTGACAAATGTGATAGTACAGTACAAAGATGAAGTAGTCTTTAAGGGCTGGTCTACACTATGTCTATTAGTTGACCTAAGTTAAGTTACTTCAGTTAACGTAATTTAGGTCGACTAACTATGGTTTCCACACTCTGCTGAGTGGGTCTTCCCAGACCTGCTGAACAGACACTACTGCATTGACTGCAGCAGTACTGATCTAATCGAAAGTATAGACATGGCTTAAGTAAGGCCACAAACTATGCGGAGTAGGGATCTCAAATTCTGGCCTGCAGGCCATTCTGGGCTGGAGCAATTGCACAATCTAGCCTGGGAGTCCTGATGGGCTGGGAGGAGTCTGTCTATTCCCCAAGCCCCACCCCTTCCCATGGTCACCCTGCCCTCCTCCCCCATGTCATCTTGTCCCCCAAGGACATAGCTTTGGAAATTACTGGGGAAACCTAGCACAGCATGGACTTCAGTTCAGTCCAGAAAACCAATAAACCAATAGGTCACAGAAAATGTGTCCTGTGCAGTCATTGAAAATCACTATTTACTATAAATATGCCGTTCTTCATCATTTTGAAATTCCAGGTTGAGGGTATCACAGTACAGGCAGTCCCCGGGTTACGTATAAGATAGGGACTGTAGGTTTGTTCTTAAGTTGAATTTGTATGTAAGTCGGAACTGGTACATATTGTAGGGGAAACTCTAGCCAAACATTTCTCCAGAGCTCAGTTTTATTCTCCCACACCTCATTTCCCTCAGTCCTTTATTCTCAAGCTGAGGGTGTCTGCTGAGAAAAGCCGCTCCACGTCTCCCTGGTCTGCTGGGGGGGGGGGGGGGGGACGCTAGCTTTGCGTCTCCCTGGTCTGCTGGGGGAAAGCAGCTAGTGCGGGGTTGCCTCACCCCATTTGTAAGTAGGGATCCGATATAAATCGGATCCATGTAACCCGGGGACTGCCTGTAATCCAATCTATAACAAAACTCACAAAAACTGGCAAAGGGACTTGATGCAAATCACATAACATACTTTTTACCTCAACTTTTTACATAATAATGGGATTGCAAATTTGTCTCGTTTTGTGTGTACAGGCAGTCCCCGAGTTACGCGGATCCGACTTACATCGGAGGAGTGGCAGCCCTACTGGACCAACCCGGCAGCACCCGAGCTGCTTTGCCCCAGGTGTCCCCAAGTCAGCTGCTGCTGAAACTGACCAGCGGCTGACTACAGGAAGCCCGAGGCAGAGTTGCTCTGCCCCGGGCTTCCTGGAATCAGCTGCTGATCAGTTTCAGCAGCGGCTGAATCTGGATGCCAGTTCCGACTTACATACAGATTCAACTTAAGAACAAACCTACAGTCCCTATCTTGTACGTAACCCGGGGACTGCCTGTATTGGAAAGCTGTGCTGAGTTTGTAACAGCACTAGGTGTATTTTAGAAATAAGTTATGCTAGTAATTGTATGATCTCTGCACAATAATACTTAGCAATTTAGAATTGCTACTTTCTTTAATTTGCATGTTATTGCAGCAATGTAGGATATTAGAGATACAGAGAAGATGGGTGGGGTAATATCTTTTATTGGACCAACTTCAGTTCATGAGACAAGCTTTTGAGTTTACATAGAGTGCTGTGTGTCTTGCCAATAGAAGCTGGTCCAATGACAAAAATTGCTTTACCCATGTTGTTTCTCTACTTCTCTTTGTATTCCTCTTGCAGTTTGTTTTTCCTGTTTAAATATTCTGGTAAGTGTAAAGACAGTCATTGGATTATTGTACAGTACTGACTCAAAATATTCTCACCAACGTCATACAGCTCCTGTGCAGGAGCTTACAAGTTGTGATAAGCCATAACTGATGTGTATTAGGCATGCGGTGGTTCTGTTTTATTTAATGCTGAGCAGCATTTAGGAGTGCCATTGACTGAGCGTTTTATAATGTGAAACTGACTTTTATAATAATCCCTCAACAATCACTAAAAAGAGAGTTTGTGGCAGTCATTAAATCTGTAAAGCTCAGTTTTTAGCATTCGCATTGACCTTTAAGAATTTCAAAGAGATAATCTGTGATAGCATAATTCAGTAATACATGTATATGAAAACCCTTTTTGTATACTGAGATCTAAATTAAGGGATTGGTATTTACCCTGTACAGTTCTTAAAATACATATATATTTTCTACTATAGTGCTATTCCGTGTTTAAAAAATCTGCCTTATTAGCTGCAGTACCCGTTTACACTGAAGTAAGCAGCAATATTATCCCATCTCTTCCTTTCATGCCCAAACACTTCACACCTACCACAATAAAGAATACAGTAAACTTCCGATAATCTGGCACCTTTAGGACCCAGGGGGTTCCGGATTATCAGATATGCCAGACTATCAGAAGGGGGGGGGGGCTATGAGGGGTCTGGAGTGGGGTGGGAGGGGATGCCACCCCAGACCTCTCATAGCCCTCCCCCCCCCCCCCTACGATAGTCCCGCTCTGCCCCAGGCGTCCCTGATTCAGCCGCTGCTGGTCAGTTTGAGCAGCAGCTGAATCAGGGATGCCTGCAATAGAACAGCTGGGGTGCTGCCGGGTTGGTCCCGCAGCACCTAGGGGCGGTGCTATGGCACCAACCCAGCAGCACTCCAGCTGCTCTTGGGGACGCCTGGGGCAGAGCAGCTGGAGTGCTGCCGGGTTGGTCCCGCAGCACCAACCCGGCATGAGCCCAGCTTCTCTGCCCCAGGGGTGCCCAAGTCAGCTGCTGCTGAAACAGATCAGCAGCTGACTCCAGGAAGCCCCGGGCAGAGCAGCTCTGCCCGGGGCTTCCTGGAATCAGCCGCTGATCTGTTTCAGCAGCGGCTGAATCGGGGACCCCTGGGGCAGAGCAGCTGGAGTGCTGCTGAGTTGGTCCCGCAGAGCCAAAGGACGGTGCTGCGGGACCAACCCAGCAGCGCCCCAGTTGCTCTGCTCCTGGCTTCTCCGATTCAGCTGCTGGTCAGTTTCAGCAGCAGCTGAATGGGGGAAGCCTGTCGGGCTGCCCCAGCACTTCTGGGTTCCTGATGGTGCCGGATCATCAGGAGTCCCGGAGCATTGGATGCCGGACTAATGGAGTTTTACTGTACATGGACTTTTTTCAGGGAAATTAAATAAAATATAGCTATATAAATAAAGTGCTTAAATGCAGCCATAGCTGTATATATTTTTCCACTTAATTTTCACATTTTTCCCTCAGATTTTTTCTCCCTTTTCCTATTTATTTTTTATGGATTCCTCTCCTTGCCCTTTTGCATTCTCCCTAATATTAAGTTTGGGTTTCTTCAGTACTAGCCAAAGCAACTTTTATCAGTTTCTTTCTTCCTGCATCTTTGCCAATTATTTTTTACGAATTCCCTAGTTGCTGCTTGTTTGTTACTGCTTCTTTCTCCCTTGTGTATATTCTTTTTGCTTGTTCTAACCTTTCTAGAATAAATGAGGTTGTGTGGCTGGTATGGTAGTTTTCAATAATAAATGTCCTAAACCGTGCAAAACAAGAAGGAATCCAGAGGCACCTTAAAGAATAACAAATTTATGGCATAAGCTTTCATAAGTTGCAACTCATTTTATTGGAGGCATGAAGTGAAAGAAAAAGAAATAGATAGTAGGGATACAGAGATGGGAGGTATTGCTTGAGGATGGAAACTCTGAAGTCTGTATTTGTGTGTCCATAGAGGTTAAAATGTTCTACTACTAGTTTTTGTATGTTACCATTCTTGATGCCTGATTTGTCCCATTTATTTTGCATAGACAGTCTGGTTTGTCCAATGTACATGGCAGAGCAGTATTGCTGGCACATGATGGCATATATCACATTAGCAAGGCTACTCAACTTTGGAAGCTCTGGGGGCCACAATGATACTCTCAGCACATGCGAGAGCCACAACTTAAATGTGATTGTATATACCGTATTTTCCAGCGTATAAGGCGACTGGACGTACAAGATGACCCCCTAATTTTCTAGTTAAAACATAGGTTTTCGCCTATACTCGCCGTATAAGACTACCCCCCCCCTTAAGAGGCCAACCGGCAGCGCCCCAGCTGCTCTGCCCCAGGGTCCACAACAAAAGCCTGGTCTGCTGGGGGGGGGGATGCGCACTAGCTGCGCCCCTCCCCCCCAGAAGACCAGGGACACGGGGAGCAAAGCCGCAGCGGCAGCGGGGTGCCACGCCTCTGAGGCTTTGCTCTGGCAAAGCCTCAGAGGCGTGGGACCCCTCCACCTCCCCGGCTTGGCTCCCGGTGTCCCTGGTCTGCTGGAGACGGTCCCCAGCAGACCAGGGGCACTTGGAGCAAAGCCGCAGCAGCGGCGGGGTGCTGCGCCTCTTGAGGCTTTGCCAGAGCAAAGCATCAGAAGCGCGGCACTCCGCCGCCGCTTCGGCTTTGCTCCCGGTGCCCCTGGTCTGCTGGGGACCGTCTCCAGCAGACCAGGGACACCGGGAGCAAAGCCTCTGAGGACGCCGGCAGCGGGACAGCCGCGGCGCGTCTGGGTTGTCCCGCTGCTGGCTTACCCTGAGGCTTTGCAAAGCCGCGGAGGGGCTCGGGCAGCAGGGCAGCCCAGGTGCGCCTGGGCTGCCCCGCTGCCGGAGCCCCTCCGTGGCTTTGCTCCGCGGCTTCCTGGTTTGCAGACCAGGGAGACGCGGAGCAGCTTTTCTCACCCCGGAGTAGACAGGCGGCGGGACCGCAAGGTCCCGCGGTCCGTGTCCTCCGGGGCGAGAAAAGCCCCGTTCGTACCTGCACTCCTGGCACCTGTTCCCTGGGAGCTAAAAATGCCAACACCCTGTATCAGACTGTCCCAGCCAGCCTGTACACTTGCATCTTTCAGTGCTCACCCCACTTAGGAGACTCCACATTGTTGTGGACCATGTTCCCAGTGGAGGCCGTGTTCAAAGAATCCCACCTGTGGGCCTCATGTTGAATCCTGCATAAATCCAAACCACACTGTGGACTGCAAACAAATGGTCTGTGAGCCTAATGTTGGGTAGCCCTGACATTAGTATCAGCCTTTTATGGTATGGCTTACGATAGTGTCTCTAGGGTGATCTTAACACTGCTCAACATGTACACATACACCAGTATCCGTGGAACCTGCTTTTCTATGGGGCTACGTCTAGACTACATCCCTTTTTCAGAAAAGGGATGTAAATTAGACGTATCGCAATTGCTAGTGAAGCGGGGATTTAAATCTCCCGCGCTTCATTAGCATAAAAACAGCTGCCGCTTTTTTTCAGCACGGAGATTTACTGGAGAAAAGCGCCAGTCCTGATGCTGATCTTTTGGAAAATAAAGCCTTTTCCGAAAGATCGCTTATTTCAAGAGGGAGAAGGGATCTTTCGGAAAAAGCTTTATTTTCCGAAAGATCAGCGTCTAGACTGGTGCTTTTCTCCGGTAAAGCTCCGTGCCCAAAAAAAGCATCAGCCATTTTTATACTAAAGAAGCACGGGAGATTTAAATCCCCGCTTCATTAGCAATTGTGATACGTCTAATTTACATCCCTTTTCCGAAAAAGGGACGTAGTCTGGGGGTCTAATCTCCCTTCCTGCCCTTTTCATGTGAGTCAGGTTCTGGAGAGGACTTGCCTTTCTGTGCATGTCTGAGCTCCTCTCCCTCTACATAAACTGAGATGTAGGACCTGACAGTGACAAATGTGAATATGTAAAATCCAGATAAGACATAGTTAAGATACACCTATTCCTGGGGTTAGGGGCAGAGCTGGCTTGTATGTTTGGGGATGGGGCTTGGTCTGGTGGAGGGGGATAGGAACGATGGAGTGAGAGCCTGTCTCCTTGTACAGTACAACTATGTGTCCAAGGTAGTGTGTAGCTTTTCAAAAGCTGTTACCTGTGATAGATGTACTCCTCAGCATAGGGCAGGAGATAGCAAGGAGGAACTTCTTACATAATGGCTTCTGCAGTGCCAGCTAATGGCTTATTGGGATGGTAAAGAGAGAGCATGATGGAACAGAGAATGATGGGACAGGAGTGTGAAGCAGAGAGGGAGACACCAGTCTCATTTCCTCTTAAAAACTATGTAATAAAATTGGGAAGGTATGGGGACAAAGGTATAGGGAGATTTCTCACATTGAGCCTATTAGCAGCTTAATATTGCAAATGTTTCAAAACTTAACCATTATCCCCATTCAATGTACCAAAATGCATAGGCGAGGGAAGGAACACTGTCCCCAGCAACCCTGTGGCATGGCATACTGGAAAGACCACTGGCCTGGAAACTGTTCCTAGATCTCACTGGCCTTGTTGGGTGACTTTGGGCAAGTCTCTTTGCCACTCTATGCCTCAGTTTTTCATCTGTAAAATGGGGCTAATGATGTATGGTTCTTTGATGGATCTACTGATGAAAAGTGTCTTACTGAAGCTAGATTTTTTTAATTAAGATTTAGCCACAGTCATGCATGAGCTGGAAACCGAAGTGAGACTTCTCCTGTATAAATGAATATTAACTCCTACCAACTAATATTTTTCTGGTTATCAAAAAAAAGGAAATGGAATGGCAAAAATGTTGATAGTTAAGATTACTTGGTGATAGCTTGTGCCCATCTTGAATATGGAGTTCTGTCTTTACATTTGTCATCTTGAAATGCAGAGCAATGTTCTCTTTCACTGCAGGTTACTGTATTAATTGCTTTAAACATATTTAATACATTGATGCATCTTTTTTCATGAGAATTTCTTCTGGAATGCAATCCAGTACACCAACTTTTTAAAAGCCTTCTAATTCTTTCCCTTCTAAGTGCACTTTAGTTAAATGCAGACCTTAATTTTAACCTTCCCAATGACAGGAGAGCTATACTTTTCCCATGAAGCATGTCAGTGTCTCTGAGGAGAGCAATATGGGTGCCAGTGTCATCCTATCCCTCACATTCATTATCATTTACTCAGGTAGCTTTAATCAAATCACCAGAAGCCTCCAGTTGGTCAGTATTTACACTATTCATCCTGAACCCCTGAGGCAAGTCTGTGTCCTTTGTTGGCAGTGGATACATCAACCTAGGCTGGATGGGGTGTAACCTTAGATTCCTTTTGTTTAGGGCATTTGCCCCTCAGGATCTCAGTAGAGTTATATATGGAACACCTTGTCAGAGCTTGTCTTTTGAAGGGAGTGTGCAAATGAGATTTCCCAGGTGGGAGTCTGTAAGGGGTTCATTCACAGTCCTTTGTGACTGCCACTTGATTGCTGAATTATATAACTGAGGCTACTTTCCTGCCCTCATGGGGGTTTCTCAACTTTGTCCTGCTAAGACAGGCCCTTTGACCTCCTTCAGCACTGACATAAGGTATATCTACACAGCACTGTTATTTCAGAATAACTGACATTATTCTGAAATAACAGTCCATGTCAACAGTACAAACAGTTATTTCAACATAATGTGAAAATAATGTTGAGATGGAGGACTTCTTATTCCGACTCCTGTAACCCTAATTTCACAAGAAGTAAGGGAAGTTGGAGGAAGAGTGCTTTTTCTTGGACTTCCTCAAATGCACAGCCTCAATGGGACCTGAACCACAGATAAATCCACTCTACTCTGTATAAAGTGTTATATAAGGCAAGCTCATGTTTGCCCTCTTTCTCAAGGTAAAGAGAGAAATCCACAGATATCTTGCCATTTCTGCCTTCCCTCATCAGTAACTATTACTCACACTGGGTTTATTAATACACATACATGATTTTATTTAGCATAAAAGTAGGATTTAAGTGGTCATAAGAAAACAATGTAAATTACTAAACAAAATACATCAAAAGATGCAAGGTAAGTTTAATACACGAAGAATTTGGTTACATGAAATATCTCACCCTCAGTTATTCTGAATTAAACTTTTCACATACAGTACTAAAAAGTCTCCAGACTGGGCCCAGTTCTTCCTCCACATTCAGTCTTAGACTTTTCCAGGGTCATCTTGGATTATAAGCAGGAATGTTCTGACATCTGGTAGCAACCCCTATTGTTTGGCTTCCCACCTTTATATAGATTTTGCAGAAGGTGGTAATCTTTTGTGTTCAGTTTAAACTTTTTCTCACAAATTCCTTGAGTACTACTAATGGCCCTCACTTATTAATGTGCGCATGCTAACACAGGTTTATTCTTAATATTTCTAACTTCAAATAGAGAATGGCTCATGTATGAAATGGGATATTCATTCAGTAGATTATAAGATTTCCAGTGATAACTTATGTGAGGCATTTTGCATAAAGCATATTCCAGTTGTCCTATTCATAAGCATATTTTCATAAATCCTATAAAGTGCCTCATGACAAGGTCAATTCCAGGTAGGTGTTTGGGTTCTGACTGTCTCTTTTCTCCGGGGTAAACTAGGGAATGTATGTCCCTCTTTCTATATCTTGTATTCACTAGATCTGTGGTCTCCAACCTATTTACACCCAAGATCACTTTTTAAATCTCAGAACAAGCGAAGATCTACCGCCCCGCCTTCCCCTAAGATCCCACCCCACCCTCTCTATTCTCCTCTCCATCACTTGCTATCCCCAGCCCTTATACACTATACACTGTACACTGCCACTTCTCACCCCCCCCCCCCCCCCAAATTCTTCTGTAGGAAGAGGTTTTTCTGACATTTGGCCTGTCTAGACTGGACCAGTGGTCAGAAAAAACCCTTCTTTTAGAAGCCCCCTTATTCCTTGTAAAATGAGGAATACAGGGGTTACCAAAAGAGCATGTTTTCTCTTCCACTAAAAAAACAGAAGAACAAATGCATCTCGGGATGCGGAAGAGTTTTTCTGGGGTATCTCTGGAATCCTGGAAAAACTCCTGTAGTCTAGCCGTACCCTCACTGGATTGAGACAGGATATGTGAGCTCTGGGGTAGGAATGAGGGATGTGGGTGTGGGAAGGGGTGAGAGGTGCAAGCTCTGGAAGGAAATTGGGATGCAGGAGGAGGTGGAGAAGGGGACCCTGGCTCGAGGAGGGGGCTCCAGGCTGGGGAGTGTTTGGGTCAGATGGAGAGTTGTGGTACTAAGCAAGCCACAGGCTCGTGGATGTGAGGGTGCAGGAATTTGGGTTGGGGTATGTGAGGGGCTCAGGGAAGGGGGGGGGTCCAATGTATGATAGGCTCAGATCTAGGGTCTGGGGGTGCAGGAGTGTTATAATGCTGCGGCCAGATGGAGGCTTGGCCCCAGTTGGGAGTTTGTTGGCCAGGCTTCATTTTTAAATAAAAAGACTGTCAAACATAAGTTTCTGCATTGTCTTTATTTATGAGAAGGGCAGGGAATCTGTCTTGAGTCAGAGGTCACTGACCCACAGAAAAGTCAGTTGGTGCCATGCAAGGGAGATGCAAAAAAAAAAAAAAAAACCCTCCTCCAAAATCCCCCCAAGCCTCACTAATGTGGCCCCAACTGTGCTGGGGTGGGTAGGGGACATGGTCCTGGGGAAGGGTGCTAATGGGTTCTGGGGCAGGGGACAGGGTGCCAGTGGAGGAGAGGGGACAGGATGCTGAGGAGGCAGGGTTCTGCAGTAGGAGACAGGGTGCCAGTGGGAGCAGAGAGTCCCCTACACCTGCCTCCTCCCATGACTCCTTCCTCTCCCCCCTCTCCCCCAGTGGAGCAGGGAAGCCCCAGTGCGCACCTCCTCTGGGGCCGACTCTCCCCCCTCCCGCACAGAAGGGTGCACCTGGGCTGAACATCCTAGCCGGGCAGCCGCTCCTCTTTGCTCCAGCCCAGCTGTACTGCACTCAGCCTGTGAAGGCTGCGCTGTGCTCCTGCTGACTGGGAAGCCCTTCCTCTTTGCTCCAGCCCAGCTGGAGCGAGGCGCAGTCTCCCCGGGCTGAGCATGGTACAGCTGGGCTGGAGCAAAGAGGAGCAGCTGCCCAGCCAGCTGGCTATGGTGTTCAGCCCAGGTGTACCACGTTCCACGTGGGCTGGCGCAGAGGGGAAGCTGCCTAGCCAGCTAACTCTGGAATTCAGCAGAAGCAGAGGCTGCGCCATGCTTCAGCCGGTCCGGCGGTTTCTCCCCTGCTCCAGCCCATGTGGAGTGTGGTGCACCCTGGCTGAGTGCCAAGGCCAGCTGGCTGGGCTGCTGCTCCTCTTTGCTCCATCCCAGCTGCCCTGTGCTCAGCCTGGGGAGGCTGGGCCTCGCTCCAGCTGGGTTGAAGCAAAGAGGAAGGTTTTCCCGATCAGCAGGAGTGCGGCACAGCCTCCCTGGGCTGAACGAAGGGCAGCTGGGCTGAAGCAAAGAAGAGTGGCTGCCTGGCCAGCTGGCCATGGAGCTCAGCCAGGGTGCACAAGGCTCCATGTGGGCTAGAGCAGAGGGAAAGCTGCCCGATCAGCACACCCTCTTCCAGCTGAATGTCCCAGCCAGCTGGCCGGGGTGTTTCAGCCCTCCCAACCCAGCTGATCCCACCATGCTGCCACAGCTACTCACCTGTGTTGCTGCTCCATGAGTAGTTGCTCTGCAAATCAATTTAAAATTAATGCGCAGTTGCACAGTTCAGAGAGAGCTGAAGAGCGACTCAGAGCCCCTGAGATCTACCGGTAGGTTACCATGGCACCAGATGAATAGGCTGCTTCCTGTGGTGATCCTAAATTTGTATCCCAATTGGCTGCTCTAATCTCTTCACTGCATATGCTTAGATAATGGTCTTGTAGAAAGAGGTAAAAAACCTAGTCATTATTATTAGCCCTTTTGCCCTTTGCACACAATTTTGTAAACCTAGTCTCTAAGACCCATATTAACACCTTTTTAAAGGTTTCTAAATCTCACCATGCACATTTAAGTGGTAATTAGAAACTATGCTAAGACTGTATTTTGAAATTAATTGTATTTCAAAGTGTGTTTAATTGATATTTCATTCAGTACATTTGATGCTTTACTTGAGAGCTTTGTAACCAGCTTTCTTGTCCTCTAGGATGTCATGTGACTCTTTAGTGTTTATAAAATAGTGTAGTGTTCCTTGTTGCAGTCTGTGTATGCAGGGTATAGGTTCTCCCATCTGTGTGCTCTTTGGAGAGGGGAGAGAATATTTGGGAGCTGTGGGGTCTGTTCCCCTCACTCTAGCTTATACTATGCAGCTGTTCATTCTCTTTCAGCTCCATGTGTTGGTGTGCTTCCTTTTTGCTGCTGCTTTTCTGCCTCCTTCTCATTGGCTCTTAGAGATCAGGTTGCCACTTCTGGTGCTCTTTCTTGTTTTGCAGCTACCCTTCTCTGATGCTCACGTACTGCTTTATCCATCTCTCATTATATATTGCTTTGACCAGGCTTTAATCTGGTCAGTTCTAACTTTGGGTTTGCTTTGCTGATACTCATTTTATACTTTCTTCAGTTCTATTTCCTCAGCCAGAATAAACTGAAGGCAACAAACTTTACTGTTTCCTGAATGCTTTATTTTTCACTCTGAATCACTTAAATCTAGGTTAAAAGTACTTTAAGCATGAACCTCTGTAAACTGGTAAGTTCTGTGTAAATCCTATATATTACTACAGGTTGGACTTCCCTGGTTCACCACCCTCTAGACCTGACTGGTCATGAATCAGGGAATTTGCCAGACCAGGGAAGGTTCCCTGCCACAGTCCCTCAGCACTGCCAGCTCCGGAGGCCCCCTCACTATTCCTAGCCCCAGCCAGCCCCGCTGTTGCTATCCTGGCTGGAAGCTTATCTGCAGGCTCCAGCAGCCCACACTCTTGTGGGCTGCCACAGGCTCCAACTGTGCTGCTGCAAGTTCAACCCCAGCCTCGCTGCTGCAGCTGCCCAGGGATACTGCCAGCTCCGGCCCTTGTTCTGCTGGTGGCGGCTGGATCCTGTGGGCTGCCCGAGGCTTTGGCCCCAGCCTCATGCTGCCACAGACTTCTCGGACTCCCACCAGCCCCAGCCCTGGTCCTGCTGCCATAGGCTGCTGAGAGCTTGAACTACTGCCCTGTGGCAGCCTGCAAGTTCTGGTCCCACTCCCGCTGGCCAGCCCTGCGCTACCATAGGCTGTTGACTGCCCGGTCCTTCACTGCAGGTGCTCTGCCGGACCCAATCCCAGTGCTGCAGTCTGCTGGCGGCTCCACCCCCAATGCTGCAGGCTGCTCAGGGCTGTCACCAGCCTCTACCCCTGCCCTGTCCTACTGCTTCAGCCCAGCCCTGAATTTGGATTGCCCTCCTGCCATTAGGCTACCAGGCTCTCTGATCCAGGAATATCTGTAATGCCAGGCCACAAATGTTGCTGGACCAGAGATTGCACCTCTTCAAATCTGATGGGCGGGGGGGGGAGGGGCACTCCAAGATTTTGGAAAGTGGTCCATGGTATTAATGGAGGAGGTGTGGGGTCTGGAATGGTGGTTGGATACAGAAGGGAGCTTGGGGTGAGGAAGAATGGAGTCTGGGAGGGAGTTTGGGTGAAGGAGACAGTTGTAACCTAAGGCATGGAACTATAGTGCAGGGGTTTGGCATGTGACCTAGAGTGGGAGGGGATTGTGATCTCAGGCAGGAGATTGGGGGTGCCAGATTAGGGAAGGGGGGGGGGGGGACTGGGGTGCCAGAGGCAGGTTTTGGTCAGGAGACTTACCAGCCAACAGCCAAACCATCCTGTCTCCAGAGCTAAAGGCTTGCAGAGCTTAACGTTTCCGCCTGCTTGGCCATGTGCTTGAGTAACTGAGCAGGAGACTTGTGCTTCGTGGCTGCCTGTTACTGAAACAGGAAGCGCCCATTGGCCAGTTTCCAGAAACTGACTAATGGTATTATGATGGGGAGGAAAGAACAGCATCTGAATCTTCCCCTCTGGATTCAAAGAGAAAGTGCTCAGCAGCTGCTGTACTGAGAGGCCTGCGGGGCAAATGGAAGCCTGCCTGGGGTGCCCCACTGCCTCCGTGGGCCAGATCTGGTGACTTGGCAGGCTGGATCTGGCCCATGGGCTGTATTTTGCCCTGGCCTGGCTTAAGTAGTCTGCCGGTCCAAACCTAGCCTTTCAGGTAACAGTCAATGTACCCTGAATTGCCAGAGACAGCTTCATACATAGCATCCAGCCCCTCTCACTGGACACTCTCAGAAATTAAGTTCACTGCCTCCATAGAGGACATGTGTGAATTAGCTTGTTAGCGTAGCTGGGGATTCAACTTCGACTATGAATACACAGCACTCATATTGGTTTGTAATAAAACAAGAATAAGTTTAACAACAAAGAATGGAGATTTAAGTGATACTATATGAGAATAAACGAGACAATAAGGTTACAAATAAAACAAACCAAAACATGCCTCTTATTGACTAAACCTTAAGGCTAGCAAGCTACAGTCATTGCCTAAGCAGTTTTCCTGTTTGCATTAGGTTACCAGCATTTCTTGCTTTTCATGTTGAGACACTCAAAGGGTGCTGTATTCTTATGTCCCCTAAGTCGCTGGTCTCTAGGTTGTCTCTTTACCTCTCTAGGGTTGCCAGGTATCTGGTTTTGCACAGAATGACCAGTTGAAAAGGATTCCTGGTAGGGATGTGAGGGTTTAATCTGTGTGACTGCTCTGGTGGAGCTGGAGCAGTCCTTGCCTGCAGGGGACTGCACATTCCAGTCCAAGGATGGGCAAAACGGTTAACAAAACCAGTTAACCGAATGGGGTTTTACATCCCTAGTCCCTGGTGGCTCTGGTCAGCACTACCAACTGGGTCATTAAAAGTCAGGTCTGCGGTGCTGCGTGGCTAAGACAAGCCAGTCCCTATCTGTCCTGGCTCTGCCCTGTGCCCCAAAAGTGGCCAGCACATCTGGCTTCTAGGCAAGGTGGCCAGAGGACTCCACATACTGTCCCTTGCTTCATGCTCCACATTCAGCTTCTGCTTAGACACTTGAACAGTTTCTGGTTGCTTGTCACATCAGGTGACCCCACAGGGAGCCCTTCATCCTCATCCATCTTTATATCTTCATCCAGGGCTTTTTCCTCCAGGTTAAGTCCTATTTCTGCTGAGACTGTGCCTTGGGAAATATTCACAGGTTTTCTTGGTTGTGGGTGTGGGGTTCTCACCCAGGATTGTGTCTAGTTCCTTATAAAAACAACATGTCTTGGGAGCAGCACCAGACCAGCAATTTGCCTCCTTGACCTTATAGTAACTTTATTTTGGCTCTGCATTGTAGAGCATCTCATTCTTCCCCCTTGTCACACAGGGATTGAGAAATGTGACCATACATGTCCCACTTCCTATAGGTCATTTGCAGTTGTGATTGCACCAATTCTTCACCCCACACACTAATAAGATCAAAAAAGTTCTGTGGTGCTCCAAGCAGGAGAGCATTTGGAGTGATAAGCATCTCTGATCCTCATTGTGTCTTTTCAAGCTAATTACTACACAATGAGCCAGTCAGCAGGAAATGAATTTTTAAGTTCCTGGGGCTTGCAGGGGCAAGGTGCATTTCTGTTCACCTAGCTATAGAGCAGCAGAATTCAAAGCGTGGAGCAGAGTGGCTAAGTTAATTGAACTTTTTTTTTTTTAAAAAAAAAAGCCTCCTGTAGTACACGCTGGATGATTGTCCCTCCTCTTCCCTTTACTGTTGACAAAAGTCACTTATGGAGGTGGAAGTTTTTTGTGACGAAAACTGGGCTTTTTTTGTAACTTTTGTCATGTTACAATGTAAATGCTTTTCAGGTTTTGTCACCAAAAAGGGTTTTTTGGCAACAAAACTTGCCTGTGTAGACATGCCTTAATGTCACAGCCTTGTCACTAAAAGCTATGTAGAGTGGACATACTTTGTCAGGAATGAAAAGTTCTTGTTGTATTTGTCCTACAAAGGATGCATTCTTTAGCAACCTAGCTGGCCTAGGTACAATCAGACAAGGAAAAAGCTTCAGTGATCTGACTGTGCTTCCACCATTTCTCTGAGGGCCCAAAAAAGGGGCAAAATGAAAAAAAAAATCTTATCTGGATCTAAAATTCTATACTCATGATTATTGGATGTGCATTTTTATCCCTTAGCATGTTTGTGTTTCTTCTAGGAAGTGAACTCTAAACTACATGGATTTTAGAATACTTGATTTTTTGGGAATAGCTGCAATATTTGTGTCATGGATTTTATCTTCAGTTACTGATGTATAATCTCAATTTTTACTATATCTTTCAGTTTTAGGTTTAAAACTAGTAAAAGAAAGTTCTTCACACAGCGCATAGTCAACCTGTGGAACTCCTTGCCAGAGGAGGCTGTGAAGGCTAGGACTATAACAGAGTTTAAAGAGAAGGTAGATAATTTCATGGAGGTTAGGTCCATAAAAGGCTGTTACCCAGGGGATAGAAATGGTGTCCCTGGCCTCGGTTTGTCAGAGGCTGGAGAAGAATGGCAGGAGACAAATCGCTTGATCATTGTCTTTGGTCCACCCCCTCTGGGGCACCCGGTGCTGGCCACTGTCAGCAGACAGGCTACTGGGCTAGATGGACCTTTGGACTGACCCAGTACGGCCATTCTTATGTTCTTATTGTTGAAAGCAATCCAAATCCAAAGTTTGGACTGTAGCTAGAAGACAGACTTGAGGAATCTCATTACTCTCACTCAGGTATTGTCTCACTTATCTAGTAAAGACCTACAAAATTGAATGCTCTGAGCACCCCCATTGACCACAGTGCTTGTTGCTTTTATGAGGTGCAAGGGAAGTTGAAGGTAGTGTTTCTCTGTCGACTTCCTGCTGTGGGACTGCCCTAGAAAATTGATGTTATGTCCACTCCAGCTACACAGTTCTCATAACCGGAGTTGCATAACCGGAGTTGCATATCTTGCATTGATTTTCTCCGCCAGCGTAGACCTTTTAGATGATGGTTCTAGAAAGGGGGAGGAATGAAGGGAGGATGGAGACAGCTTCGCTAGCCTGTTACTGAGTTAGAAGTCTGTTAATTTGCTTTTTGAACGACTGAAGGTACTGTGAAGTCCTTAATATAGACTACTGTTGCTATGTAACTTCATGACAATTGGTGGCTCTTCTAAATTCATTTTTAAAGTCTGACTCTGCATAGGTTATTTTTTTCTTTTCTTTTTCTTTTTCTTTTAAAACAACCCTAAGGATTATTTAGTAGCAATAAACTTCCTCCAAAAGCCTCTTAATGCCAAATGTGCTTGCTACTGTTGTTTCTGGGTCAGTATAGGAATCTTTTGTGATGGGCAATATTCCACTCTTGAATTTCAGTCCAGAGCTGAGATGAAGTTCCTTTGGCTGTCTTATTTCCTGCGTGTGTGGGTTTTGTTCGTTTGTTTTATTTTATTTTTGTCTGGCAGGAGAGGGGATTTTTTGTGTTTTGTGGGGTTTTTTGAGAAATCTTGGAAAGTAGATTTACTTCTGTTTTGGAAGCAAATTTTACCTAAGACAGAATGGAGAGATTCAGATGTTCCTGTTGAGATTTAACTTCAGAATATTAGTTTTACCACTTCCAATAAATTATTTTAAACCATTTAACCTACTAATCTGTCATAAATATTGACTTTCAGCAAGATGTTCACATCCAACAATAGATTAAAAAATGTCAAATATCTTTCTAGTTCAACTTGTTGTTTATATAGAGAAATGTTCCTCTTTCAATATTTCCTGATTCTGAAACAGTGTGATGATTTTTTTTTTTTCTGTAAAACATATGAACATGTATTGTGGATTTAAAATAGCTTCCAGACTCTTGCATAAATCCTTTTTGAAGTAAATCCTATTTGGTCATTGTATAGTTTCTCTGAAGTATTGGATTGAACAGAATCTGTCGCTTAGAAACATATTGTTCTTTGAGCGTACCATGCAAATGAGGATTATGCTGATTTTTCCAGGAGAAAAGGCTGCCACAAAATTAAATCTAAAATCTCAGTAGGAATTTGAGAAAAGATTAACCCACCTATTCCTTTAAAGCAGAATGATCTGTATGCCTCAAGGACAAGTAATTTAACTGTTGACATGAACAAATCATTGTCAAAGTTTTAGTTATGGTATGTATGCTTCCTGTAGTGTAGGACTTCTGTTGCATCAAGCCAGGGTGTGTGTATGTTGGAGATGGAAAACGAGGAAGGGTGTAACTTTTCCTGATTCATGTGAATATTTATATAGGACTCCCAGGTTTACTGATTAACATTATATTCAGTTTGCTGCATTGTTCAGTAACATGGTATTGCACAGGAACTGATGATTTAAGTAGGATCTTCTAAAAATTTTGATGGTAGACAATTCCAGTTTTGTACACTTAACCATATATTATGGCTAAGATTTTCAAAAGTGAGTGCCTCCAGTTACGCATGTGTGTAGGCATGCTGACTTTCAAAGATTGCTGGGCTCCAAGAAATCCCCACTACAATAAAAGGGCGCTGTCAGATACTCAGCACTGGCCAACAAGCTTTCGAAAATATTGGCCAAGGTCTAATCAAAAGTTTATCATAAAAGCCAAATATTTATCCATAGATCTGAGTTACTGTTTGCTGAGTTAGTAAGGTTTTAGCCCTTGTTTATGCCACCACTTTTTTTCTAGGTTTAACAAAAGGCCTAGAAATAACTTCAGCTAACCAGCCTCCGATTGAAAAAGCTCAAGGAGAGAGAGTTACATTGCCCTGTACGTTCACACTTGCACCAGAAGATCAAGGCCCACTAGATATTGAATGGGTCTTAATACCAACAGATAATCAAAAGAAGGAACAAACAGTGAGTAGAGAACTTTTTTAATTCTAACTGCATGTTGAAGTTTTCTGCCCATGAGCACCTCTTGTTCTCTGAATTTTCTCTCTTAGGTCAGGAAACTTGTAATCTTGTGTGTCTGTGAAGCACTATGCACAAGACTACAGGTAGAAACTCTCTGGTCCAGCAACATCCATGATCCAGCATAAGAATGATCATACTGGGTTAGAGCAAAGGTCCATGTTTTTAGTTAGCTGGATATCCACATATCATGGATGTGGCCAAGTTTCCTGTGGTCTCATCAAGTTTGTTTTACAGCCACCAGTCTTGGCTCAGTGCTCTGCGCTGTTGTTTAGCTCTTATTTACCCCTAAATATCTTGTAGGAGCCCAGTAAGCAGTGGAAGTGTTGGTAATTCTGCTAGACAATATTGACCTCCTGTGGTTGGGCAAATTCTCTGGTTTAGCACTGGTCAGGTCCTGAGAGGGCCAGACTGGAAAATCCAACCTGTAGTAAACAATAAATGCCAGAGATGATAAACATAATTAAGATGTGGAAGAACAAGTGATTGCTCACTGCTGAGTTAATAGGTTGTAAAGAGAAAATAACTTCAGGATAATTTTTTTTCACTTTTTCAATTACTGTTGAAGTCAATGTTGAGTTGAACTAAACAAGTCAACTTATTTTAAACAGCTATTAATAGAGTTTTCCTGGTTGGGATTATTTTTACACATGATCAAATGTCTTCCAAAGAAATAGAACTATTATTCATTTGAAATACAGGCAGTCCCCGGGTTACGTACAAGATAGGGACTGTAGGTTTGTTCTTAAGTTGAATCTGTATGTAAGTCGGAACTGGCATGCAGATTCAGCCGCTGCTGAAACTGATCAGTTTCAACAGCGGCTGAATCTGGACACCAGTTCCGACTTACATACAGATTCAACTTAAGAACCCCAGGCGTCCCCAAGTCAGCTGCTGCTGAAACTGATCAGCAGCTGATTCCAGGAAGCCCGGGGCAGAGCAACTCAGCCTCGGGCTTCCTGTAGTCAGCCGCTGGTCAGTTTCAGCAGCGGCTGACTTGGGGACGCCTGGGGCAGAGCAGCTCGGGTGCTGCTGGGTTGGTCCAGTAGCGCGGCCGCTCCTCGGCGCTACTGGACCAACTCAGCAGCACCCCAGCTGCTCTGCCCCAGGCGTCCTGATTCAGCCGCTGCTGAAACTGATCAGCAGCGGCTGACTCAGGACTCCTGGGGCAGAGCAGCTGGGGTGCTGCCAGGTTGGTCCAGTAGTGCGAAGGAGCTGTGCTGCGGGACCAACTGGCAGCGCCCCACCTGCTCTACCACAGGCCCCGGGCTTTGCTCCACGTCTCCCTGGTCTGCTGGGGGTGGGGGCACTAGCTGCATCCCCCCCCCAGCAGACCAGCGAGACGAGGAGCAAAGCGGCGGAGGCCCCGGGGCCGGACCCGCGCCGCTTCCAAATCAGCTGGAAGCGCCGTGGGTCCGGCCCGGGTCCGTCCGGCTCACCCAGCAGACCAGGGAGACAGGGAGCAGCTTTTCTCGCCCTGGAGGAGGCGGGCGGCGGGACCAGGCGTCCCGCCGCTCCAGTCCTCCGGGGCGAGAAAATCCCCGTTCGTAACTGCGGATCCGACGTAAATCGGATCCGCGTAACTCGGGGACTGCCTGTATTCAAACTGCTATCCAGATTTGTTTGAAAAAATACCTGTTTTCCCCCTTTTCTTTAGATTGTTATGTACTCTGCAGACAGGATTTATAATCATTATTATGAAGCTATGAATGGACGGGTACAGTTCAGTGTTCCTGATCCCCAAACTGGTGATGGCGCTATAAATATCCTCAATCTAAAGTCAACAGACACTGGCACATACCAGTGCAGAGTAAAGAAAGCTCCTGGAGTACAAAGCCAAAAAATGCAGTTGATTGTACTTGGTAAGATAATTTGTTTTTTTTTAAAGCCAAATTGTTATATGCCATATTATATCGACACTTAAAATGAGAGGTACTTGTGTAAGATGCAAGTCAGTATTAAATTATTAATTTAAGTGGACAAATTGATAAATAGTAGGGCTATCAATTTAAAAAGATTAATCACAAGATTAATAACATTTATCATGATGTTAAACAGTATTAGAATAGTATTTATTTATATTTTTGAGTTTTCTGTGTTTTCAAATATAAGGCCAGGGCTTGGGACTCTGGGTTTTAGTCCTGCTCTGGGCTCCAGCCCTTCATTGATGCCTTGTGCCCCACCCACAGATATGCAATAATGGTGTTTCATTTTTTTAACACACAAAGTTTGCTTTCATTTAATTGCAGTCGTTAACTCTGATTGAGAGCCCTATTATTTAGTGCTCAAAAATGAGAGGATAGATCCTCTCTTCCCCCAGTGGAATGGGGAAGAGGAGTACAAAAATGAAGAAATAACATTTCTTGAAAGTGGCTTAAAATTGGCTTGTCCTTTGTATGAAACATAAAAGTTAGGAAACATAGTCTGATGCCAAGATATGTGCAGTAAAAAATTATTTACTTGCTAAGAATTAATGGATGCAATAATTGACTTTTAATTTAAATAATTCTTTATTTATTAGTAAAGCCAGCAAGGACTAAATGCTACATTGAAGGAGTACAGGAAACTGGAAGAGACCTTACCCTGAAATGTGTATCTCAAGAAGGCTCCCCACTCTTGTCCTACAGCTGGAGGAAATCAACTGGCACAGAGGAACTTCCGGCAACATCATTATTGAGTAATGTTTACCCTTTACCATTTTAATCAATTTAAGATAGATAATAGACTTCTA
Source organism: Pelodiscus sinensis (assembly GCF_049634645.1). Classification (NCBI taxonomy): domain Eukaryota; kingdom Metazoa; phylum Chordata; order Testudines; family Trionychidae; genus Pelodiscus; species Pelodiscus sinensis. Next base: position 173,484,652 of record NC_134711.1, read on the forward strand.
TGTGTTTATTTCAATTCGAAATGATAAGCTTTTCTTATGCCTAGTCTTATTGTTTTAAGAGCCAGTATGTTGCTGGTTGCCTGTATTAAATGCATCCCTTGCACTCTTGGCAAGGAAATATTCTCAACATATACAATAAACTTCCGATAATCCGGCACCTTTAGGACCCAGGAGGTACCAGATTATCAAATGTGCTGGACTATCAGAAGGGGGGGGTATAAAGTGGGTGGGGTGGGGGTGGGGGATTCCACCCCAGACCCCTTATAGCCCCCCCTTCCGATAGTCCGGCTCTGCCACAGGCATCCCCGATTCAGCCGCTGCTGGTCAGTTTCAGCAGCAGCTGAATCGGGGACGCCTGCGGCAGAGCAGCTGGGGTGCTGCCGGTTTGGTCCTGCAGCCCCGATGGGCATTACTACGGGATCAACCTGGCAGCACCCCAGCTGCTCTGCCTCCGGCTTCCCTGATTCAGTTGCTGGTCAGTTTCAGCAGCAGCTGAATCGGGGAAGCCAGGTGCAGAGCAGCTCCAATTGTCCGGCTACCCCGAGCCCTTCCCGGTTCCCGATGGTGCCGGGCCATCAGGAGTGCCGGAGCATTGGAGTTTTACTGTGATTGGTATGGAGTACCAAGAGTTAATGCTGAAATTAAATGCTATGGAATACATTTCCATTTATTAAGAATAATAGTATTGTGTATGAGAGTTCTTTGCAGCTTGATGGGTGTCTCATTTTTTCAAACTAATGTCAAGACAGACATCAGTATTTAAATTTTTAAATAAAATGTGTTGTAATGGATTAACCATTTCTGGAAAATGTTAACCAAAGTTTCTTTAATATTTATAGATAAAGATACAGGTGAACTCTCTCTGAAAAATGCCTCTCAGGAATATTCTGGTACATATACTTGTGTGGCTGCAAACACAGTTGGCACTGATGAGTGTTTTGTTGTGCTAAATATCACTCCTCGTAAGTACTTGCTGTATAGTAATTGCCACAAAATCTTAGTGTTGGTGAATGAGTTAAATAAAATGTTTTAATCCACTTTTAATTTTGTTATATTTTTGAATATGGAGCATTCTTTCAGCTCCAACAAATGAGTCGGCCTTTTGATCAGCATGAATGATTTTTTTAAATTTAAACGTGTATAAGTACTCATGTATCAGTTCAGTAATATTTCTTAGTATAGGGAACATTGGTTTTTATTTTAAGGTGTGAAAGGAGAATTCTCTAGTTTATATAAATACAGGTTCCACCTCTAAAATCCAGGATCCTCTAGTCCTGCAATATCCGTGGTCTGGCAAGACCATGGATGTTCCAGAATCAGTGTGTCCAATTGGGCTGCAGGGGGAAGGGAGCCTGCGAGCTGGTGCACGTCTCTGCTGGGCAGGGGAGGGGCTGGGAGCTTCTGCATGGCTCATCTGAGCTACGCGGGGAGCCAAGAAGCCTTCGGGTGTGGGGTACCAAGAGGGGGGCCAGCAGCATAGGGCCTGAAATGACCTCCCCTGGTCCAGAAAATTCCCTCATCTGGGACCAGTCAAATCCCACGGGTGCCGGACCAGGAAGGTCTAATCTGTACTATAATACTAGCCTTTAACTGAAATCTCTGTTAATCTATTCTAGCTATGAATACAGCTGGCACAATTGCTGGGGCAGTTATTGGAACTCTTCTGGGTCTCTTTTTACTGGCTTTTCTCATCTTCTGTTGCTGTAAGAAACGTAGAGAGAAAAAATACGAAAAAGAAGTGCATCATGATATTAGGTAATGACCCATTGTCTTTATCTTTTGAGCAGTAATATCTGAAACTGGAAAATAACTTTTTAATTTTTTTCATAGGTAATATATGCATTCTGGCTGATTAGAATTCTGTTTTGATCTAAGCCAATATATGAAGTCAGTATGACAACTTACCCTATAATTTTCTAGTCTTAATGAATATCTATTAATATGCCTATTAATATGCCCCCATATCCTATTTTTTGATACGTTTCAAAATGTGTTGTTCAGTTTAAAAATAGATTCTGAAATTGATAAATATTTTGAAACATACTTTTTTTTTTTTAAGAGTAATGAACAGTATCACTGTTTTTGCTACTTTTATTTTTGGAATAACCCCTCCTCCAGAAATTTTACAAATCCCTCAAGACACCAATAATTTCTTGGTATAAACAATTTTTATTTTTAACTGTTTTCAGAGAGGATGTTCCTCCTCCAAAGAGTCGAACTTCAACAGCCCGCAGCTACATAGGCAGCAATCATTCTTCTCTGGGTTCAATGTCTCCCTCCAATATGGAAGGATATTCCAAGACTCCATATAATCAAGTACCAAGTGAAGACTTTGAACATCCTTCTGGTCAAAATCCAAACTTTCCACCATCAAAGGTAGCTGCGCCTAATCTAAGTAGAATGGGAGCGGTCCCTGTGATGATTCCAGCACAAAGCAAGGATGGGTCCATAGTATAGAACGGTGTTAATTTATATTTCTGTAAAATTCTTCACAAAGAATTGTGGGGGGGAGGGGACCTTTTTCCAACTTACATTTAAAAAGTGCACAAAATTGCCATTGAAGAAAATGAAAGAGTAAGTTTGAACAGCCATCACTTTTGCTAATGAATTTTGAATTATTAGAGTATGTTAATTAAATGCTTCAGCAAATTCATTTACGTTCCTAATAAGACATGAAACAGTGGTGGTATTTGGATTTTAGATAGGTTGCTGAAGAAACTATATCAGCTAGATGTGGCATTCTGAATATAAAATAACACTATTTTTAGGCATGAAAAGACATTTAGGCTGTATTTCATGAAGTTAGAATTCCAGTGATTCCACGCTCCAAATTTGGAATGACTTAAATCTTTTGAGTCCTTTGGCCCATTCTGTGATAATGGCCAAGATGTCTGAAGTACTTGAATTATCTAAATATTTTACTGAAAGAATGTGGAAATCTTTAACTTTCGTAATGTGCTTTTGGAGCATCTTCTGAATTGCTGAGAACTCATTACATTGGCTACCAGTTTCAGTTAATGGAATCCAGTCACATTTAATCTGAAAATCAAGTTTATTAATTAACAAGCAGAAATGCTACAGGGGAACTTGCAAACTTTTTGATACGCCAACTGTAAGGGCTTGTCTAGACTGCATTCCTCTCTGGAAAAAGGAACGCAAATGAAGCAGATAGAAAATTAAAATAAAGCACAGGTTTACAAATCTCATGTTTCATTTGCATAATCATGTCTAAGCGCTTTTTTAAAAAAAAACAGCAACTCCGCAGTCTAGATGGATTTCTTTCAAGAAAAAACCCTTTTTCGAAAAGAACCTGTACATCTCTTTCAGGAGTACGGGTCCTTTGCAAAAAAGGGTGTGTGGGGTTTTTTCCCTCCTCCCCCCCCCCCCCAAAAGAACCACGTCTAGACTGTGGGGTTTTGTGGTGGTGGGGGCAGGTGAAGGAGTGTTTCTGAAAAACTTTTTTTTAAAGCACTTGGATGTGATTATGCAAATGAAGTGCAAGATTTGTAAATCCATGCTTCATTTGAATTTTCTATCGAGAGAGGAATGCAGTCTAGACATAGTGTAAGAGAAGAGCATTTTATTATATTCATGCCAAGGAACCCCAAACTGTTTACTGGTATTAAAGAGGCATGATCAAGTTTAGACCAGCTTGTTTATAGAATCTAGTCTTCCGAAACCTCAGATGAACTGTTTTCATAGTTCTTTGTGAATGAACCTTTGTGTGATAGATATTGATCTGTCATGCTTTTAGATTTTCAGAACCTTGCTTTAGATTTCCAAATCCATAATTTGATTCCAAGGAGGTAAGCACCCAAAAGCTCTCCACCCAGATTTAATGGGAAATGTTGAGTGCTGACCCCTTGATAAAATCTGGCTGCTTACTTTGGAAACTTATTTTTGAAGATCTTGATCCAAGTGTATATTTACACAGTACAGCATTAGTCTGCTGTTCTAGAACATTGTGTGTAATATTTTTTGTATAAAAAATTTGCAGAAGGGATAAAAACTTAGTTCTTAATATCCCCTTGAAATGCAAACCAATCTTAAATAATTTCTCTTCATGTATTGTCATTATCCAGAAATGTAGATAGAACTAAAATTGATTTTGTTGAATTTTTTAAAAAAACAATCTTTCAAAATTTACAAACTTTAAAAAAAAAATGCTTGAGTGGTTTCTGTACCAGTTTGACTTATAAGATATCAATAGTACTTTTAATAAGTATTGGGTTGTTATGGATAGTGTTTTTGAGTTTTGCATCAGCTTGCGTCTTTGCGAAAGTGATTTTTTTCAGAACAAAGAATGTTGTAAATTTTAAATGTCAGTAGTAGTTATTAAACTGCCAAGTATTGTTTCAAACAGAAAAGGAAGTTAGAGTGCAACATTGATCATATTATAAGGTAAATGTCTGAACTGCCTGTGTGAAAGATACAATGTATATTTGTATGATGATGGTGCGAGACAAGTCTTTCTCAATAGGTTAGGGAAACTTTAAGCTATATTGTCTTCTCTATAGCTGACTAGGTTTGTGAGATTATTCAGCTTGCTCTTGGATGTTTGTCTTAGTTGTAGGTATGTACACAATTTTTTTATCTGAATTATTATGTAGAGTATAAACCCTTTTCAATCTGAATTTAGACAATGAAGTAGATATTATTAGATGTGTACACAATTTGCCACATTTGGGGACTTTTTTAGATTGTAATCTGATACTGTTAGAATTAAAGTACTTTTATCTTTCATCTGTGCCTTTCCAATGAACTTTTATGCCTGATTGTAACTTAAGTTTTTTAAAGATATTTCTGGTGCCTGAATTGCTTTTTTTCAAAAGGTGCTTCTTAAATATGAAGGTACAGACTTCAAAACACAGCACTGTGACATGATGTCTTCTTACATGCTTTTTTATATTTGTAATTCTTCCTGACAATATTTTGGATGTGGCTTAAGTAACTGCATAATGTTTTGTATTTCAAACTGCTTCAGGTTGTTTTTTTTTCAATGTCTCTTTTTACAAGTTGATAAAAGTTATGTTCCTGAACTCTAGTATCAGATTGGATGATTTAGGTCTCTTTATATGTGGAAAAATGCATCTTTGTATTCATTTTCCAGATACATGAATAAAATAAATGCTTAATTTTAAAGAATTTTTGAAAGCGCAGAGAAGGAAGACAATCCCTTCCCATATCCAGTTATGAACATGGACTGTTTAAATTGAGGGAGACTGCCAGGGTTGAATGATATATTGATACACAAAATATTTTACCTATCCCTAAAATAAGGTGTTTATTTTTAAAACACTGTTACCTTGATCTTGAAAACTGATCTGCTATGCAAAACAGGAGGTGAAGCACAAATATAAAAGCAAGAAGCAGGTCTGGGCAACTAGCTAGTAGTCTGAAGTGCTTGAAAAATCCATCTGTGGATGTGGATGTGAGATGGGTACTTACTGGATTGTCCAGTACTTCTGTCTGGACGATCCAAGAAAGATACCGAAGAACATAAATATATTAAACTAAAGTAGACATAGCTGGATTAATGCATATTTAATGCCCTGTAATCTCACAAGGAAGGAATAAGTGATAGAGAGCAAGAGACAGTATGATGTGCCCTGCCCTCAAATTTTAGTATTTAGAGCTTGCCATCTTGACAATGTCTGTTTATGAAATTACACAGAAAATAAAATAACAGGAACTGACATACATCTCTGAAATACATAGAATTTACCAACTTGGGATAGACTTTGCCTCAACTACTTATCATCCACACCTATTGAATGGACAAAACATTATTATGAAGGCCACTTAATTTCTAATATAGATCTGATTAATAGCACAAAATAAATATTTTAGTAAATTATATTTCCTTTAAATTTGAGGCTAAAGTAGATATCCGATTAATAATGTATTGTCTATTTAAAAGAGGAATTGATGGGACTAAATATCTTGTCCCAGTACTCTCTTCTTGCCCTATTAGAGTGTTGTTACAGATAAGGCTTTTAAGGAAAAGTCTTGCAGGAAGTAAGGACAAACTAGTTCATCAATTAAGACACCAGCCTCAATGCCTCATTCTCACAGTTGTATAGTGAAGGTAAATACTTTTGTAAATACTACATCTAAATAAACTGAAGAAGTAATAATTAGTTAATTCAATTACTGAAAAGTTACTTTTCCATTGTCAATGTGGTATACTCTGATTTTAGTTTGGGGTGAATAAAGTGATAGTTTTATGTAATTTTGAAAAAAAAAAAACCCACCACATTAGGTGAGATCACAAACTTCCTTTTAGTAACATTTCTGAAACAGATATTTAAAGGTGTTTAAATTCTTGTAAGTACATTTTTAAAGTGTGTAGTGTGTTAAAAATGCCTTGTTCCAGTTCAACAAAATAAATACCCATCATATTTTTGTGGATCCCATTGACTATGGTATTTTGCCTATTCAAAAATGTACAAAAGTACACGTTAAATTTTGTGTAGTGTATTGTTACATGTTAGATTAAATATCTGCATATCTCTTGTTTAGTAACAATACAGCTAAGTGTTAAAGGTGTATTTAAAATAGCTGTCTGAAAATCAGAACTTTCCTCCAATAACCATAGCCAACAATTTTTATAGCAGACTTTTGTTCTTTGTACTCTTCCCATGGAGGAGAAAAGTCCATACGAGACTCATTGTATCACTTAAACCCTACTTAAGCATTGCAGTGAGTGTTTATAGGACCTTTAGGCTTCTCAGTGTTGGGGTACATTTCAACTTAATTATACTAAAGCAATACTACCTACTGGAGTGTCTGCAACTGGAAAAAGGTATTCAGTACTTCACGTGCACAAACCGTAGTATTTGATATTCGTATCACTTTCAGCATAAGGTTTTATATTTTAACTATTTAAAATAGAAGCATTGAAATGTGTAGGAGTCAATTTGTTAAAAAAAAAAAAAAAAAGCTGTAGTTTCATGAGACTTGTGTCCTTTTGAAATAAATCTGTTAGAGAAAACAGTAGTCTGTCTTTATTCTAAAGCAGAGCTTTTTTGTGTCTTTAGTTTTCTCTTCCTCTTGTGTTGTTTTAAGGGTACTAATAAACATGGCTGTCCCTACCAGGCTTGTGCTTATCTTGTTCGTTCTTATTCCTTCTTTTGTTACCTCTTTCAAACTGAATGAAAAATATTTGTTAAAACTGATGGGATATTTTAAACTTTTCTGTGGATCCAGGCATGCACCTCTAAATTCTGTAACTTGATTACTCACTACTGTGTAGATCGGGGCTCTCAAACTTAATTACACCACAACCCCCTTCTGATGACAAAAATTACAACATAACCCCAAAAGGCTCCTGAACCCACCTCTTGGTAGGAGAACAAAGCCTAAGGGCTTCAGCGTCAGGCAGGGGGGCCTGTAAGCTAGCCCTGCAGCTCAGGATTATAGCTCTTGGGGTTCAGCCCCGGGGGCTGGGTTGGGCTTTGGCTTTGGCAATTCTCAGCCAGCCCTGGTGACCCCATTAAATGGGGTCCTGACCCACAGTTTGAAAATCACTGATACAGATTATCAGGGCTTGACAAATGGCGGCGAAAACTGCTCGCCAGCCCCATATAGCACATGCGCAAGAGCCGCGAATGAACAGGGCACGCAGCGGAAATCTTCTCGCCACGAGTGAGTAGATTGTACTGTTTGTCGAGCCCTGCAGATTATAGCTTACATTGATTTTTCAAAGTAGATTATCTGTTTTTCCATTTCAGAAATAAAGTATTTGAATATACAGTTATTTCCTCAGGAACTTCATCATTATTGTTGTAGATGTTCAAGTGAGTGCTATGCTATTCTGTTATTTTTCCTTGGTTAGCTAGTCAAAACACGTTGGGTTTGTCTACACTGCAAGGTTTTTGTACAAGAAGCCTTTTGCGGAAGAGTTCTTGCACAAAAACTTCTTGCGCAAAAGCGCATCCAGACCTCAAAGCACATCACAAAAACTATGTGCTTTTGCATAAAAGAGCATCCACACTGCATGGACACTCTTGCGCAAGAAAGCTCTGATGGCCATTCACAGAATGGCCATCGGAGCTCCTGTGCTTTTTCCAATAGGGGTTTCTTGCTCAAAAACCCCTCTGGAGCGTCCATACCTGCCTTTTGCGCAAGAGTTATAGGAGTTATTCCTCCTCGGAAGAGGAATAATTTTACTGGCAAAAGCCCTCTGTCGATTTATATGCACAAAAATGTGCTTGAGGTGTGGACACTCTGCCGGGTTTTGCGCAAAAACGTCCATTTTTACACGCACACCTTGTAGTGTAGACATAGCCATTCTGTACAACAAGATGTCCTTCAGGTTGTAAACACTTCCAAGTTACTTATTTTAAGTACTTTATTACATTCACAAGATAAATTTGGTCTGAAGCCTGTAAATGTGACACATGTGAACACTGGATAAATATTTATAAGCATGAATACCACTAAAGGCTTAAGGAAATAACATACATAACACAACAGATGTTTTACAATATAAAAACACTCAGATACATATTTGCATATGTTAATGCATATCTAATTAAATATGTACAGTGACAAGCACATTTTGAACTTGTTTCAATATGTATTAATAGTTCATCAGTGGAGATTACAGGTTTTTTTATTAGTGTGTTCACATCTTAAAGAGAATAACTTTTCCCCCTATATAGCTGTTCTTTGCTATTCCTCTGTACTGAAAGAGTTTTGTTTTTGACATAGGCTGGGAATTAAAGTAAGCTGTAAATTTGAGGTAGAATGCAAGGAAACTAAGAAATCCAGCATTTTGAATCTTACGTTTCAGTTAAAAAAAAATGGATCTATTAAAATGTTCATAAACAGTTTAGACAGTATGTCCCTTACCAAATGTCATGAGCCATCTCCAAAATGACCCAGTTATGGGATGAGGTATATCTCTGGAAAAAGTAATGCCTGAAAGGAGGAGCCATCAGAAAAAATGTTCAATTAAATTAACAATTCTAGAATACTTATCCTGTAATGTAAATTAAAGATTGCTGATACTTAACCATTTGAATTAAAGGGTTTCCCCTCAATGGTTGAACCTAGTAGGAAGTGAGGTATTTTTTTCTGACCAGCTACATTTCCTTCACTCCGGATGGTGTTATCAACAATTAATCTTCTGCCTCAACTCCGGGACCCCTTGTAGCTCTTCATAAAGCAAGCAGCCATTCGGACAAGCAGAAGAGCACAGTTTCGTCAGTGCCCACATTTCTTCAGTGGCAATTGTAATATCTAGTTTTGCTTTTCCTTGAGACATGGAAGACAGACTAAACTTGAGTCTGCTGTACTATCTCAGAATAGTCTTGAAATTTCTGAATACCATTGTCTCTGAGATCCCTTGCTTCTGAGTTTTGGTGATTTAATACACCTTCCACCTGAGTCCTTAGAACAGGGTTTCTAAGAGTTAGGCCCTGTTAGGCTGTCGTTCCTATATAAATTTGCACCTCTGCAGGTACCAGCGATCGCAGCTCCCATTGGCCATGAATCGCGGACCTTGGCCAGTAAGAATGGCTAGAAGTGGTGCGAATCAGGACACAGCTTTCTACAGCTCAGATTGGATGCAAAATGCCATTCCTGGCCAATGGGAGATGGGATTGCCTGTGCTTGCAGCCATGCAGGTAAAATTTACAAAGTACATAACTCTTGGTACCAAATCAAAATTGTCATAGGTAAGGATGTAATATTTTGTTTGGCTAATTGAATAGTTGATGCAATTTGCATTGACTATTGGATTAATTGATAAGGATGCCTCCACCTTTGAAGATGAAAGTGCTGCGGGGAGCATGGGGTCATCGGAGGACTCAAGCAGTCTCCCCCTTCCCAGCCCCATGTACTCTTTGTGGCATTTCAAAGCGGTAAAGCTGCATGGAGCCCAGGGTCCGCAGGGAAGTCCCTAGCTGAGCTGGGGCTCCATGCGGTGCTGCTGCTTTGAAACACTGCATGCAGCCTAGGACCAGCTGGAGACTCGTAGCTGACCCCGGGCTGCATGCGGCATTTCAAAGCGGCAGCGCTGCATAGAGCCGGAGCATTGCCACTTTGAAGCTCCCCCCTCCCCACCTCTTGCTGCCTCTTTCTGATAGAGGTAGCGGGGATGGGGGGGGGGGGGAGAAATGACTAGTCATTCACATCCCTAGTTACAAGCTCTACTAAAACAGATGGAAAATTCCCTAGAAAAAACACCAACAACATTCCCACAAACTAATTCTTTTTGCAAAAACCTGCCTAAATAGAGAAGGTTTTTCTGGACACCTTCATTTAACTCCACCAACCTGAGCGTGAAATGCATTTTGTCACAAAACTTCTGCTTCCAGCATTATATGGACAAATCTAGAGTGTGCCATCTCTAGTTACCAGTTACATTGGAGTGAAAAACTAAGGTGATCAGAGAGCCTAAACTGTATAATATTTTATGAATCTCTAACCAACAATGTTAAATATTCAATGTTCTTGAAATTCAGTGAAAGCAACCATTAGCTGAGCCTGAATATTCTACAGAACAGACTAAATCTCAAGCTTGGATGCATATAAACACAGTAATTATCTTCCTTGCAAATTGTTATTAAGAAATCCGTAGAACAGTTTCGGAACATTAGTGATTCTACTAAACTTGCATGAAGTCAAGGCCAATGTGGGGACTTTTTTAATCTGCAAAGTATATTAGTTGTATTTCTGTCAGCATGATAGCCGCTTTCCCAAATGACATTGCTTATGGCAACAGAAGCAGTTTTCTTTGAGCATAACTGTGTATACTGTGCTTTTTGTTGGAATAGGTTTGTCAGCCAGAAGTGTGTGCATGTCTTTTTTCACACCCAGGACCAACATAGCTATACTGACAATACACTAAAGAGTAGAACTGGCCTGATACTTATCCCTGATCTTCATTTCCACTATACAAATTGCTAGCACCTGAGAAAATGAAGTGGGCCACTCACTAATTTCACTAAAATATACTTGTTAGTCAAAACTGTTGAGTTAAATATCAGGACTCATTACAACGTGTTCACTCATCAAACTCTAATTTTATTTTTATCTCCTCTCCCATTACTATAGCTTCAGTTTAACATCAGTCTAGCTTAGGTGGGAATTGAGCAATTTAACACAAATTATACAAAATGAGGCTAGTAACTAAACTGAATTTTGAGTTAAACAAGATGACATCTGTGGGACACAGCTGATGGTTTATGGAATACTGTCAAAAGCTTATATTGTGGCTGCCAGTACTATATTTTATGAGTAAATATGATGGCCTGGCCCATCACTTGTAATCCCATGACTGATGAAAGCAAAAATATTTCTTACAAAGTGTAAAATAACCCAGTAATATGATGCAAAGGCTTTGTTTTAACATATATTAATATTTATGTTGTTTGTGCATTCACAGCAGTTTTCCTTCAAAAAAAAAAAGGCATCAGTCTCAGATGAACCACTTTGAATATAAAACAGCTATAGTGAAATCACCCATTTTAAATGTTAAAGCAAAAAGGGAGTTACTAGTGAACCACAGTCCCTCTTTAATTCTTTCCTTGACCTCATCATACTCTTCCACTGATTATATGTTGTAAGTGTGTAATTTAAATACACCAGAATATGGCCACTTTTGAACTGATGCCTCTGTTGGTCAAGTGACTATTGCAAAATGTTGCTTTATCCATCCTCAGATCAAGTTTGGGAAAATAGCAACAGTATCTATTGATACATTACATTAATTCTTTTTTTTCCTAGTTGAGACAGCCTGATGTATGTTACTAACATACAAAGATAACCTGCAAAGAGGTGGAGTCAAGGAAATTGGACTTGTTTGAGAAGATGGGTATTGTAGAAGACTATTGGGTGGTTGGGCAAAAGGAAAAAGATAAATTAAACAAAATACAGGACTCTGTAGCATTTTAAAGACTAACAAGATGGTTTATTAGATGATGAACTTTAGTTGGGCCAGACCCACTTCCTCAGATCAAATAATGGAAGAAAATTGTCACAACCATATATACCAAAGGATACAATTAAAAAAATGAACACACACGAAAAGGACAAATCAAATTTCAGAACAGAAATGGGATGGGGGGGGGGAGGAAGGTAAATGTCTGTGAGCTAATGATATTAGAGGTGATAATTGGGGAAGCTATCTTTGTAATGGGTAAGATAACTAGATCGTTTGTTGAGACTCAGGTGTAAAGTGTCGAATTTTAGTATGAATAACAGTTCAGAGGATTAGTTTAAGTAAATTAGGATAAGTAACAGTTCATAATCCTCTGAAGTGTTATTCATGCTAAAATTCGACACTTTACAACTGAGTCTCAACAAAGGATCTAGTTATCTTACCCATTACAAAGATAGCTTCCCTAATTATCACCTCTAATATAACTCACAGACATTTACCTCCCCCTCCCCCCCCCCCCCCCATCTCCCTTCTGTTCTGAAATTTGATTTGTCCTTTTCATATGCGTTCATTTTTTTAATTGTATCCTTTGGTGTATATATAGTTGTGACAATTTTCTTCCATTATTTGATCTGAGGAAGTGGGTCTGGCCCATGAAAGCTCATCATCTAATAAACCACCTTGTTAGTCTTTAAAGTGCTACGTAGTTCTGTATTTTGTTTCAGCTGCACCAGACTAACATGGCTACATTTCTATCATAAATTAAACAGACATCCTCTAGTGACAAATATATTCCAGCACTGATAAATCATGGTCCGTTATGAGTGGCAGCACACTATTTCCCTTCATACTCAGCCACAGGAAACTCTCATAAAGCAATCTTTTGCAAAACAATTCTGTATTTCCCACTATCCCCAGTGAAGGGATATTATTTCATTATGTGATTTGTGTGTGAGCTATTTACATAGTACTAGAGATATATATGGTGCTTTATAAACCATGTCAGGGTCCTGTCTTTAGTATGATCTCAAAATATTAACCGGTGATGTGACCTCTGTGCTTGCCAGGGTTAGTCATTTGTGTTCTAGAATAATTATAATAAAACTGAATTTTAAAAACCTGATTTGTGAAAATAATTTAATTTTATTTTTAATCTAGTTTACTTTTTCACATGCACTAAATACTACAATATCTGGTTCGAATTGTATTTGTGGGAAGTTTTAGACTGTATGACTTTAAGATAAATCAGTATATTAAATTGTGCACCTGTACCTTTATGTTTTTGTAATTGAGTGAATTTTATAAAATCAAAATATAAATGTTTAGACAAATTGTACTTGATTGTTTTCTAGAGGGACGCTGTTCGTTTTTTAAATGAGGCTATAATGACTTTCTAGCAGAGAATGCATTAAATAAAGTAGTCTTTTCAGTTGTTTTAAAAGGTTGTTAAATTAGCAGAAGTGTTTAAAATGGCCATTCAGTTATTAGCATCCAATTGGGTTAGTAAGTTGCTTATGATAATAGCTTATAACCATTTACAACACTTTCTACTGATGCACATATAATCTGTAATATATACTGCTCATGTCTCTAAAAGCTTTATAACTTCTAATCATTTACAAACAGAACCTTAATATAAATTTGATCAATTTTTTTATAACGTGTACTGGGTTTGTTTTTACTTGTATTCATCTGATATTTTTAAAAGCTTTTCTCAGGAAGGAATTAATTAGTGTTGAACTACCTGTTGCTGGTTTCCTACATTTTATAGTCAGTCTTACTGATTTCTCTTTCTACTAAGGCACTAGTGTTTGCCCGCTTAGTTGACTGGATATACTGAGACACACATTTAGCAAATTGAACAATTTTTTTTCTTTCTATAAACTTATTTCAGCTAAGCCAGTCATGTTACCTAAACTATGGTATGTATGCAGTGTAGTTGTAGCTGTGTTGGTCTCTGGAGTGGCAATATATTTTTATTAGACCGCCTTTGCTTGATGAGAGAGACCTACTTTCCAGCCACACAGAGCTCTTCTTCATGTCTGGTGTAATGTAAGAGTTGCTAAAAATGGTGATCCTTTGCCATGAGGTCTCTGTATTACAGCCTGACTCTATAGAATGGGGAAGACAACTCTGCCCGGATCCGAAGGCGATCTGTATGATTCTAAAGTTTCTCTTTCTCACTGACAGAGGTTAGTCCAATAAAAGAAATTCCTTCACTCACTATGTTTCTGTGGCATGAATAGCATGCTGGAACTTTGCTGTGGTCCAGATTTTAGAGGTTGAACTTGTAGAATAAATAAGGCTAATTTATGATCTCCAAAATACTACTTGTATGTGCCTGTGACTGTATCTATAGATAACTTAGATGGAAGCAAAAAATGTTGCAACCTATTTACAAACTATTTAAAATGTTCTGCTACTACAAATATTCATTTCACGTGATATTTAATGACCAGTCTAATTTATATTATTTATACTTTGTTTAAAGGGACATGACTTGAAAATTATGGTTCTAGCTGAAAATGCCATTCATGCTATAGAAACATAGTGAATGAAGGAATTTATTTTATTTGACTAATGTCCTTCAGTGAGAAAGAGAAAGACCACAGATATTGCTGGACCAGAAAGCCCTGGCTGGCCAGATTTAGGGGCTGGGCTTGTGGTGGGGGGCACAGCCCTGTCTGGGAGCACAGCCTTGGCCAGCGGGGACTGGCATAGCAGAGAGGCTCACTCCTTAATACCATAATAACTTCATAATTCTCAGTTTCCTGCAGATAGATCCCCCTCCCCCAAAATAAAACAAATATTAGTCAAAACATGTACAAAGACTAGAGACATTATGAAAATGCTACAATCCCAAATAATCCTTCTCTTCCTCCAGTTGCCCCCTTGCCCCCCCAAAAACCTAAAGCAAACCAAAAAAACCCTCTAAGATGTTAAAACATCACAGTGCTTGACATTGAAACATGCTGATGTGAAATATGGTTTGGTGAGGTGAGAGAATATTGGGTGCCCTCTTGTGGCCAGTGATTTTTGATTCTCTTAATCCTTTTCTAAACACTGTCTAATCCATGCCCAGTAACAGAAACATGTTCTACGCTATCTTATGACTTACTGGGATATTGTTAATTCATAGTAAATCATATTAAATGTTGTTCTATTCACTATAGCAAAACTAAAAGATCTTAGCCTAAATTCCTGCAAATTATATAACCTATTACAAATTGCAACCCTGAGAAACAAAACAGAAAAATAGAATAAAAATTCTTTTGCAATTCATATTAATTGGAACTGCAGCCATTTGAATTTCTGCACAAATTCTGGAGGGAAGGCTGTATTATATAAAGATAAATTAGAGGAAATGTAGAGTGGTATTTAAACTTCCTCTTTTGATCATGTTTAATTGTTATGAAAACTATTTAAAGTTATTCAGTCCTTGGGCAGGTATGCACAATCCTATTACATAAAATATTAGGGAGTATAAATTAAGACATTTCAGTTGAAAAATAATTCTGAAAAGCACATTGTAGCTGACTGTAGTGATGTAAATGTAGGTACGGCTCTTGTTGTTATTCATCTGAATTTAACTAAAACTCCATTAATTATAAAACCACATTTACTGTACAGCAGGGATTGACGTTCTGAGATCAGTACGCTAGCAGTCAAATTAGTAGGTCTAGTGGAGACCTGCCAGTTTGACCACAGATCTCTCTGCAATACTCTATCCCCAATTAGAAAGTAAGGTAAGTCAATGAGAGAGTTTCTCCCATCAGCCCCCCTGAAGCGTAGGCCCAGTTGGTAACTCGAGTTAAGGTACATCGTGTCCAAGTTTGTTATTCATGTCGCTGGACTTGCATAGCTTAGACCAGCTTTCTGCGGTAGTAAATGTGTATGCTAGGAGAGTTGCTTTACACATTTATATAGAAGAAATGTACTGCACTAAGACATTGAAATGTCAATCGTCCTCAATGAGTCGAGCCATCTAAGGTCCATGGAAACAATGGTTCACTGCTCTTTCAGGAGAGAGAGAAATTCTGGAGACAGGCCTTAATTTATTGGATGAGATGGTTGTAATTAGGAAAATGAAAGTATATATATTTTTTATTGTGAGAGTAGAGTCTGATCATGCCAGATCTCTCACTCAGCTTGAGAGACATCAAGGCTGCACATTTTCAACAATTTTTTTTAGATGAAAGGATGAAGCTGTCTAGTTAGCTGAGAAACCGACAAAAGAATAGATTCCACTTAGTTAATTAGTAAATTTTAAAGTTAGCTGTCAGAGTAAATTCATTTCCTTGTGTTTTTTATATGTGCAGGCCTTGTGTTGATCAGGACTGAATACCTATGTAATATCATATACATCAAAGGATTTTTAGCATGTTTAAACTTTTTTAATGAAATGTACACATCAGTAAAAGGCATGGAAATGCTCTTTCTAGCAGGTGTTCATCGTTAAGTCCACTAGAGTTTTTTGCTGCTAGAGTCAAGTGGAAAAATCATATGTCCTTTCAAAACTTAGTGGCTGGCTGAATTTCCATTATTCCCCTATGTCTGGTTGGACTAGGGACTGTCAGCACGCTTGAACAGAGAGAAGGTGAAACTTACTGATGATGAAAGTATCCTATATCTTAGTCAAGCTATTTTAATAGCTACATTGCTTTTCAATCCTTCAATTTGTTGTGCATATGAGAGATTGCTGCACTGCATGGAACCTCACTGAAGTCCATGGGGTTCTGCATAGGCACAGCACAGTGTCATATTCTGAAATTCCACCTCGTATGCAATATCTGATCAATAAAGAACTAGATTTTTATCAGCATGAATGCTGGTTTAGATTTGTAGAAATTAAGGAAAAAAGGGACTATCTAGTCTGACCTGTACATAACAGAGCATTACATTTTGTGCAGTTACCCTTGTTTTGAGCCCAATAATTTGTTTAACAAAAACATACATTTGTTTGGCTGAACATATCTGGCAGAAAAACATCCAGTCTTGATTCAAAGACATCAAGAAACAGAGACTCCAAAACCTCCCTTACTAATTTGTTCCAATGGCTAATCAGGCTAAACCTCTCGGGGGTTTTTTAAGTGCCTATTTTCTAGTTTTGAATGTATCTGGCTTCAGTTTCCAACAACTGGTTCTCACTATGCTTTTCTAGATTAAAGAACCCTTTATTACTTGGTATTTTTTTCCAATGTATTAAAGTGCATTCTGTTTGAATGGGCCCAGTTTATCAAGTGACCAGATTGCACTGTATGACTACCCCATACTCATTATTTACCACTCTGCCTATCTTTGTCCCCCTTCCTCACCCCCCCCCCCCCCCCCAAGTCTTATTAGCCATGATTTTTCTTATATATTTCAGAATACTGGCAAATATGTTGACTAGTATCAGGCTCACTGCCAAGTCCTGGAGAATCCCATTAGAAACATCCCCACTTGATCATGATTTCCCATTGATTACTACATTTTGAGATCTGTTAGTTTTTAGTTAATTTTACATGTGCTTTGATGTTGTATAGTGCTAATTTTTAAATCAATGTCATACAATACTAAGTCAAAGTATTGTATCCTACACAGTTATCTTTGTCAGCCAAACTAGTAATCTCACTAAAGAATGAAATCAGGATTGTTTGACTGACTCTTTTCATAAAACCATGTCAGTCAGCGTTAATTATATTCCTATTCATTAATTCTCTATCAGTTGAATCCTGTATCAGCATTTCCATTATTTTGCCCAGGATTGATGTCAGGCTATGTGGCCTATACATCAATACAATATTAGCACACTTCTGGTATTCCAATATTTAATAAAAATTAGCCTCGTAGACCAGAGATCTTCTCAGCCAACTCACTTAGGATTCTTTGTGCAAATTGTTCAGGTCTGCTGATTCAAAAAGTTTATCCCTACTTATGCATTGCATAGCATCATCCTTGGTTACTAATGGAAATGGAAAGTACTACTTCATCATGTGCAATACCAGTGCATCGTCCTTCTTTTCAAATATAAAACTGAAATATTAATTGAATACTTCTGCCTTTTTTCATCACTATTTAACAGTTTTACCATTCCATTTAGTAATGGGCCTATACATTGTTTTGATTTTTTATTCCTAATACAGTAAAACTCCAATGGTCCAGCATCTGATGGTCCGGCACTCGTGATGGTCCGGCACTCCTGATGGTCCGGCACCATCAGGAACCCAGAAGTGTTCCGGGCAGCCGGACCATTGGAGCTGCTCTGCCCCCAACTTCCCGGATTCGGCCGCTGCTAAAACTGACCAGCAGCTGAAGCCGGGAAGCCGGGGACAGAGCAGCTGGAGTGCTGCCGGGTAGGTCCCGTAGCACTCCCCCTCGGGGCTGCGGGACCAACCTGGCAGCACCCCAGCTGTCCCCGATTCAGCCGCTGCTGAAACTGACCAGCGGCTGACTCCAGGAAGCCCGGGGCAGAGCAGCTCTGCCTCGGGCTTCCTGGAGTCAGCCACTGATCAATATCAGCAGCGGCTGACCTGGGGCAGAGCAGCTGGAGTGCTGCCGGGTTGATCCAGTAGCGCCTAGGAGCGGCACTGCCGGACCAACTCGGCACCACCCCAGATGCTCTGCCCCAGGCGTCCCCAAGAGCAGCTGGGGTGCTGCCGGGTTGGTCTCGCTGCGCCAGGGGCCGGCACTACCAGATGAACCTGGCAGCACTCCAGCTGCTCTGCTGCAGGCGTCCCAGATTCAGCCGCTGCTGAAACTGACCAGCAGCGGCTGAATCAGGGACACCTGGGGCAGAGCCGGACTATCGGAAGGGGGGGCTATGAGGGGTCTGGGGCCAGACCCCTCATAGCCCCCCCTTCCGATAGTCCAGCATATCTGATAATCCGGCACCCCCTGGGTCCTAAAGGTGCCGGATTATCGGAAGTTTACTGTATACTGTATATATAACACATGCTTTCTTTGAGTGCAGTTTTGTATGTGTGTTCCACTCATGAGACCAAGAGATTCTTGCTACCAGAGACCATTGATCCATATCTGCTCTCTTTTTTGTGCTGTGATCCAAAGATATAAGGGGTCTTGTGTACTAATCACCTCTCTGATTCCTTCTTACTGCCACGAGGTGAGGGATATATCCCTGCAATGTTCACAACTTATCCCTGATACTGATTTTGTAACTATTATATACCTTTCATATAAAATCTATAAATGTTGGAGAACAGTGTGCATAAGTTGATAAATCTTACTTAGTAGGTTAATAGGCACACTACCACATCTGAAACAAAATACAGGACTATGTAGCACTTTAAAGACTAACAAGATGGTTTATTAGATGATGAGCTTTCGTGGGCCAGACCCACTTCCTCAGATCAAATAGTGGAAGAAAATTGTCACAACCATATATACCAAAGGATACAATTAAAAACAATGAACACATATGGAAAGGACAAATCAAATTTCAGAACAGAAGGGGGATTTGATTTGTCCTTTCCATATGTGTTCATTTTTTTTAATTGTATCCTTTGGTATATATGGTTGTGACAATTTTCTTCCACTATTTGATCTGAGGAAGTGGGTCTGGCCCACGAAAGTTCATCGCCTAATAAACCATCTTGTTAGTCTTTGAAGTGCTACATAGTCCTGTATTTTGTTTCAGCTATACCAGACTAACACTGCTACATTTCTATCACTATACCACATCTGCTCATTTCTCTCCTTTCCCAGTCAGCAATGGGCACCACAGGTGCCTGTACTGCCTCAAAGAAGCTCATCTCTCTGCTCATTGCATCATCAACCACTGCTTTCTGTCATAACCCTGTTAAGCTGCTGAGTTCAGGCTTAGGAAGCACTTCATGGAATAGGCTGAGTCCTTGGTCAGATCCAGTCCAGGCAGACTCTCTTGTATAATGGGATGGGAAGTTAAGAAGCACACTAGCCAGAACTGGTTTGTCATTCTGTTTCCCTAAGGAAATAAAGCCCACTATGAAGGATTTACCCTTTGAGGGAAACAACTTATTAGCCTTTTGACTGAAGAACGCCTTGCCCTCATTGAAGTATTAAAGGCCAAGCTGTCATTCCTTGGGGATACACAACATCGCTGCCAAGAGGTAGCACAAAAAGCAATAAACATAGAGCAACAACACAACCTTTTCCTTCACCAGAAAGCTTATGAACTGCTACAAAAGTGCCAGAGGATGCTATGAAATAAACATAATCTTCCATCTCTTCTTTCCAGCGGCAACAGCTGCCAAGGAGTTCTTTGGATGATACCAACTAATCTTCCAGGATTGCCAGGTCCTCCCTCCCTCCCTCCTCTGATTTGATGGCTGCCTAGCCCATTTTTCTCATAGTTTGTGGATAATAATGGTCAAGTACATTCCTGATATTATCCAGTTAGGTTGTACTATAGAATTCTCCTTTTCCCCTCCAAAATGCCATTTCTCATTCCTTTTCGAACTATCACGATACTTTTGCAGGAGACAGACTTCCTACTTCCATGGGGAACTCGTACCACTTTGGCATTTGGGAAAAGGGTTTATTCCAAATATTTTTTGATTCCCTAAGAAAAAGGATGGAGATACTTCAATTTATTTATACTAAAACTAAGATTCAGGATGGTTTCCATTCCTAAACAGAAACAAATGGTAAATGGATCTCAACCTGAAGGATGACTGCAGCTGTACTCTTTACAGATTTGGCTTTGATCAGTATATATGTCAGGCAGGCATGATATAGAAAAAATAGTTACATTCCCTCCTACTAACTAGCTTCAGGGGAAGGACAGGGAATGTGTGTGTAAGAGTCCCATTTGCTCCACCACCTTCTCAGAAGAAGGACATTCAGCTGGCCAAACACAGTGTAGGGAATATGGAGTCCTCAAGAGTCCAGGGTACAAGTGGATCTACTGGAACTCAGAGCAGTCCAAGAAGTCAGAAAAAAATTCTTGACTGGCAACTTATTCAGATGATGTCACACAATGTGAGAATTGTATTCTATATCAATAAGCATTTAGGAGCATGACTACCTTTTCAGTAGGTGGACTGACTCTATTCATCTGTTTTCTCTGTCATCACATTACCCTGTCAGCAATTCACCTGAGAATACAAAATCCTTTAGGGGAACACCTAGACCAGCGGTTCTCAAACTTTTTGGGCTCTGGAGCCCTTTACATGAGTATAAATGTATGCAAAGCTCCAGCAGTGTGTGTTAATTGCGTCAGTTTGAGGTGATTCTGTTATGCTTTTGAAGGCTTTCCAGTTTGGAGATCTCACGGAGCCCTGGGGCTCCACAGAGCACAGTTTGAGAAACGCCGACCTAGACTGTTTTGTGGAATACATGAAAGGCCAAGCAATATCTTCACAAAGGCTAGCAAACTATCTGTTATGTTACCAGTCACCATATGCTTCACCTTTTAGAGCACCAGAGCAAAGTTTCTTTCAGTAGCTTTGCTTTGGGAAGTGCAACTCCTTGAGATTATATATATAAATAAAAGCAGTCATATAAAGTTCTACTCATACATTTGCATAACACTGTGTTTAGTGAAATCTTCTCAGGTGATGCATCCTTTGGGTCAATGGTTCTACTGTCATCAATAACACAGATTTTCACACCTTCCTCTTCCTTAGTTGTGCTTGTCAGTCACCCACAGTGGAATACACTTAAAGCTAGCACTTGAAATTGACACTACCTATCTTCCATAACCAGAAATCTTTGCTATGTGCGCTGTCTGTACTTGACTGCGCTGTCTGTACTTGACTACACTCTCTTTCCTCTCTGCTTCACATCATCTCTGATTCATGGCAACAGAAGCAACTGGAGAAAAAATTGGTCTGAATCACCCCATGTTACTTGTGGAGCAGAGTACAGGGAGATAGGGAGCAAGCACAGGAGTGGACAAACAGATGCTACTAGCAACACACTTCCTGTTTCAGACATATGAAGAGTGCATGCATACCCACGGTAGAATACAGATAAGGACCTCACATCTCGAAAAACTTTTTAATGGATGGTAGGTAATCACTCTCTGTTATCCTTATCCCCAAGAGCCATGGAATTTTCTCTGATGTCTTTAGCTTCCATTATCAGTTTTCTACACCTCATAACTTCTATCTAATTAATATCTATTTCTATTTCCCATTTTTCTTTCTAGATGCTGCTGTCTCTTCTGTCACTGAACCTAGATGGACTTTTAGCCAAAGTTGTTTTCATTATTGATTATGAAATAGTGGCCATCTAATAAACTATTCCTAAAGAATTGCCAATTTTCATTTACACATTTCATTTTTTCTCTCAGAACCAAATTCATGCATCATTTTTCTCAGCTTCAGGAAATTAGCCCCTTTGAAGTACCAAGTATATTTGTTACTAACTGGAACTGTCCTAAGTCCATATTGAGAGTAATCAGGTCATGATTGCTTGTCCCAAGCCAATTAGTATCTTAAAGGTCAATAATAATTCATCTTCATCTGTCATTCAGAGGTCCAAGGTAATGTTATGTCCTGTTGATTGCAATACTTTATTAGAAAATTATAATTTTTAGAAATTCTGATTTATTACTTTGTGAGGCCATCTGCATTTCCTGAATTAAAGTCTCATGTTAGTTATTGATTTGGTTGCCTTGGGAATAAGAAGATGTTTCTCTTATTAGCCTTTGTTCATTAAAAAGATTTACCTGTGGAGGAAGGATGAACAGAGGAAAATAAAACTTGAAGATTTAAGAATTGGTTCATATTAACTTATGAAGTTAATATGAACTGGAAAAACTGGAGTGTACACTATGTAAACCCAGATTTAAATAACAGATCAATAAATGTCTGAGAAGATGTGATTGTTTTGTTTCAGTTTTTGGTGTGCTTTGTTTTTTAAATGTAAGATGAATACATCGTCTGGTGAAAGCTGCCTTTTAGGCAGGTATCATCTACATAGGAAGCTAATCTTCCAAAATGATGGATGAGTATAAAGGGAAGAGACAAATTATCCTATTTATGCTTTATGGGGCCTTTAAATTTAATCTGTACTACATTGAAGTGGTAAATAAGGACAAAAATCTAGATGTTCAAGCATTAATATGAAAGCATTTATGAAGTACAGTGACAAATCAAGCTAGATCAATTTTTGCAACTAGATTTACAAATTTAGTAGGCAGAGGGTTATAAAGCAGAGGGTTATAAAGCATGGTTTGATTATAACACAGCACTTAATAGTGCCTTGCCAAAGCTAGCTTGAAAATGTAATTTAAAATTGTTCAATTATCACTTTCACATGGATTGAGTAGCTAGAGTATTTTACACAAAGTTTCCTGCTAACCAATAGTGTGTCAAGTTATGAGGAAGGGATTATGGGCAGTTAACAGTATTTAGTATTACAGAAGTTCCAGTCTGAGTCAACATCTTCATTAATTATCTGGAAATGGAACTAAAGTATGTTAATTATATTTGTAAATATGATAGAATCCAGGCATGTTATGTGTAGTAATGAAGAATGAGAGATAATACAAGGACATGTAAATTTGGAAATAAGGTTAGAAAATAACAAAATGTGATGCATGCTGGACAATTGCAAGTTTCCATGATATATCTTGGGGGATATTAATCAGGAAAAGAGATTTTCTTTAGATTACTGGAAATGAGTAAAGCTGAAAGAAAGCAAGGTGTGATAGCAGACAGCAGCACACAAGATGTACATGACCTTTCAACTGAGTATGACAGCCACCCAAAAAAGTAATTGTAGCTTTGATTTGTCCTTTGGGGTATTATATCACGAACATGGGAGGTCACAGAGATAACTGGAATATTCTATTCAGTTTGAGTATCAGAAAGAAGGGGGAGATAAAGGAACTAGAAGGACAAGAAACATTAAAATAACTATGCAAAGTAAGTAATGGCTAAATAGCCAGTTGTAATGAGGAGACAACTTGATAACTAAATATTTAAAGGTTAGCACCAAAAAGGAAAAATACTTGTAGGGTGAAACAATTGGTAACTAGGAGTGATGGAATGAAAGTAAGGAAAGGGCATATTAAGTTGAATTTCACAAAAAATCTCCATAGCAGTAATGGTGGGAAAGCTCTTGCTTGTGATTTTTAAACTGGACAAGATAAATACTAGAAAATATGCTGTAGATAACTGATGGATTAACTAAAAGGTCTAATTCTACAGGCATAAGGGGCAATGGCAAAACTCTGGATTCACTGCAAGCAGGTTCTAGATGATCAACAGTTCATTTCTATTCAATAGCAGGAATTATTCTTCACTATATTAAACTGATTTAATGTAGAAGTAACTCCACTGATTTCACTATACTAATCTACATGTTAGAATACTAAGGAAGAACCGACTGGTATTTATCTTAGAGATTTATTTAAATGATGATCACCTGTCCTAGCGCCTCACATAGATTAATGATATTCTTTTTTTATAGCATGACCTCGCATACAAGATTCATGATATAACAGTGGTATAAACATGAAGAAGCAAGCTGCACTTTTCCCTTGAATTTCAACTATGGAGAGACTGAAGTATATTATGAAATGAAGTAATATTTGTCTACCTGTTTTCACTTTAAAGTCAAGATTATAAACTAAACTCTATATTCAGTTTTAAAGTTAGCATTATTTTTAATCTCACCTGCCTGTCCATAATGCCAAGTTTACAATGTGACTGTTAAAGGATTTTTCTCCACTAGTTCTAGGGTTTAAAGAACACAATACAAAACAAATCTTTGTATAATGTGAAGATAGTAACACTTCTGGGTAGATGGGAAAAAATCATGAAGTTAACTGAAATCAACTCAGGTGGCAAAAAATGTAGCTTGTGGTGCAATTTGGTGCTAGAATTATTTCAGTCCACTCACAAAGAAATTAACATGTGATTTAAGTTTCGATTTAGTCTGAATTTTGTTTACAATTAGTTGCCTTATTTCTTTGATAGAAAGTGTGCCTTGCATGGTGTTTGTTTAAATGCTGTGATGGAACTGTATTTTAATGTTGTTATAAAATGATTTTTGTAAACATTTCTTTAAAACCACTTTGCTACATTATATTCCAAGATTGTAAATTTTGTGACATATTTAATAAAACATTACATAATTTGTATAGTACAAGTACAGATATCAAAATCTGGTAGAATATATGTTGCAGTAAATTATGTCAATGTATTGTCCTATCTTTGCTTTTCATAATTTTATCAAAGAAAAAAGGGGGCAAAGAACATGTAACTAGTGACTGACTTGTTTGAACAAAGAAATGTACCTACATTAGCATAGATTTGCCCCTGTGTTAAGGTAGCTTTGTACAGATCTGATGGTCCATAGATCTGGTGCAGCTGGCTATGGCACAATTACCCCTTCATAGGCAGGGCTTCTTGTATAAGTATCCCATCTAATCCACCCACTGTGTGGCTGGTATCGAGACGGTGGCCTTGGAGAAAGAAGGCATGATGAGAAAAAGGTTCCAATTCCCCAGTAATCCTCAAACATTGTAATTGCTCTGACCATATACAGTAAGCATAAATTGAAGCAGCCTGAAGGACCAGACTGGCATGCAGTGGTCTACTGTTAAGAGAAGTCATTTTTGTATGCATACAGTGAGACTCTTGAGGTACATTGTTTGCTCGTCTGGCTGCTGATGATCTCATTTGATTGTTGGGTTAGTGAATCATTGTTTATATTTTGTAAGCCTTAATGCAGTGATTTCTACCCCTGATACTTGTGTTATGTGAAGGAGTAAATAAAACTTCCTTCTTTGCTTTCTCCACACAATTCATTATTTTATAGACCTCTATCATATTCCCACTTAGTCATCTCTTTTTCTAAGATGAACAGTCCCAGTGGTTTTAATTTTTCCTCATATGGAAGCTGTTCCATTCCCCTAATCATTTCTGCAGCCCTTCCCTATACTTTCTCCAATGCTAATATTTGTTTATTTACTTATTTATTATGGGATCACCATGCCATAGATGTATATAGTGACATATGTTTTCTATTTTATTATGTATCCCTTTCTTAATGATTTTAATGTTCTGTTAGCTTTTATTACTTCCACTGTAATTGAGCAGATGTTTTAAGAGAACTACCCACCATGATGTCCTGATCTCTTTCTAGAATGGTCTTGGATAACTTAGAATACATCATTTTATCTGTATTATTGGGATTGTTTTCCCATCTGCATTACTTTGCATTTATCAACACTGAATTCCATCTGCCATTTTGTTATCAAGTTACCCAGTTTTGTGACATCCCTTTGTAACTCTTCACAGTTAACTTTTAACATAACTATCTTGTCTAATTTTGTATCATCTGCAAACTTTACACCTCACTATTTCCCTTTTTTCCCAGATAATTTATTAATATGTTGAACAGCACTAAGTCCTAGTACAGATCCTTGGTCTCCCTACTGTTTGTCTCTCTCCACTATGAAAACTGTTTGTTCCTACTTTTTATTCCCTGACTTAACTAGTTACTGGTGCATGAGAGAACCTTCCCTCTAATCCCATGACAGCCTCCTGTGCTTAAGAGTCTTTGATTGGGACCTTGTCAACAGCTCTCTGAAAGTCCAATTGCACTATATTTACTCGATTACCTCTATCTGGATGTTTATTGACTTCCTCAAATAATTCTAATAGATGGGCGCAGAATGATTTCCCTTTACAAAAGCTGTGTTGACTCTTCCTCAAAATATTGTATTCATCTGTGGATCTGACAGTTCTGTTCTTTATCATAGTTTCAACCAGTCTGCCTGGTACTGAAGTTAGGTTTACTGTCCTATAATTGCTAGGATTGCCTCTGGAACCTTTTTAAAAAATCGGCTTTACGTTAGCTAACCTCCAGTCATCTGTTATGGAGGCTGATTTAAATGACGTGTTACATAGTATAATTAGTAGTTCTTCAGTTTCATATTTCAGTTCCTTTGGAACTGTTGTGTGAATACCTTCAGGTTCTGGTGACTTGTTACTGTTTAATTCAGCAATTTATTACAATACTTTCTCTGCTGATGATTTGTCACCAAAAAAAGAATGACTCAGGTTGGAGCATCTCCTTCACATCCCCTGTATTGAAGATTGATGCACAGAACTCATTTAGCTTCTTTGCAATGGCCTCATTTTCCTCAAGTCCAATGGCCCCATTTATTCTTTGGCAGGCTTCCTGCTTCTCATCAGTTTTATGTTATCTAACTGCCAGTCATTTAGTAGAGACTGTGAAGAACTCTCTGTAGTTCAAAAGCTTATCTCTTTCAACAACAGCTGTTCCATTAAAAGATACTACCTCACCTATTTTATGTTTCAACCATGACATTCACTTTAGAAATCATACTGTAAGATCTAAGCAGAAGTCAGTTGTTCTTAAGAAAAAAACCTGTAGAAATTCTAGATTTCAAGGCTATTTTATCCCCAAATGTCAATATGCTTTGGCTCAGCTTGCATTACATCATTTAGTCTTGTATAGAGCAAAGAGTGGCTCACAGTGATACTTTGTTGCTTTAATTACTATGCAGCTTTGTTTCTCTGAAAGCCCAGTTAAGACACACATTCTGTGTTTTGCTAATGTGAAGAAATTGACCAGTCTAAGATTAACTGATTGTATTTCTTTCCTTGTCTACTCCACTCTCTCCTGCTGTTAAGTGTTTCTGTAATGTTGTTCTGGTCAGTCTAGTAATTCAGATAAGAGATTCCTTTGTAACACTAATTTTAACACTAGGTAAGTACAGGCAGTCCCCGGGTTACGTACAAGATAGGGACTATAGGTTTGTTCTTAAGTTGAATTTGTACGTAACTCGGAACTGGCTCCAGATTCAGCCACTGCTGCTGAAACTGACCAGGGACTGACTACAGGAAGCCCGAGGCAAAGTTGCTCTGCCCCCAGCTTCCTGGAATCAGCCACTGACCAGTTTCAACAGTGGCTGAATCTGGAGCCTGGGACAGAACAGCTGGGGTGCTGCCGGGTAGGTCCCCCCAGGACCAACCCGGCAGCACCCCAGCTGCTCTACCCCAGGCGTCCACAACAAAAGCCTGGTCTGCTGGGGGGGGGGGCGCACTAGCTGCGCCCCCCCTCCCCCAGCAGACCAGGAGACCCAGAGCAAAGCCGCGGAGGCGGCGGGGTCCCGCGCCTCCAAGGCTTTGCTCCGGGTGTCCCTGGTCTGCTGGGGACCCCCCAGCAGACCAGGGACACCCGGAGCAGCTTTTCTCGCCCCGGAGGACGCGGTGGCGGGACCACTGCACGTCTGGGTGGTCCTGCCACCCGTGAGTTCCGGGGTGAGAAAAGCCCCGTTTGTAAGTGCGGATCTGACATAAATCGGATCCGCGTAACTCGGGGACTGCCTGTACTCAGTTGGCACAGGTGATTGTTTTGGTGTTGGATGTTAAGGTACCTTATAATCTCCTCAGGGAAACTTGATCTGTGATGTTGATTTGTAAATCTCCATGTTGTTTTTCATAGTCTTAAAAGAGTAGCTCTACCCAACCCTGCATCTTTTATTAAGAATGGATGTAACTTAGGTATGTCTACACTGCATTCCTCTTTCGAGAGAGGAATGCAAATGCAGCCAAGCAATATTGCAAATGAAGCACGGATTTGAATTTCCCGTGCTTCATTTGCATAATCGCATCGGGCCGCTATTTTGAAATACCCTATTTCAAGATAAAAACACCGTGTAGACATGGTTATTTTGAAAGACACCCCTTCTTTCAAAATAACCATTAACCCTAATTTTTTAAGGAGTAAGGGTTATTTTGAAAGAAGAGGTTTCTTTCAAAATAACCATGTCTATTTGGCGTTTTTATCTCGAAATACGATATTTCAAAATAGTGGCTGGATGCAATTATGCAAATGAAGTATGGGAAATTCAAATCTGTGCTTCATTTGCAATTTCACTCAGCTGCATTTGTATTCCTCTCTCGAAAGAGGAATGTAGTGTAGACATACCCTTAGGGACCAGCAGCATTTTTTAGTATTATTGATTATTGTATTACCTTAGCATCTAGGAACCTTACTCGTGGACCAGGACCCCATTGTGCTAGACTCTGTATAAACACAAAAGAAAAGAAATAGATACAGACTACTCCTAGTTCTTGAGTTTAATTTCTTGTTCTAGCTTTATCATTGAGGCATTGTGCCATTTCATCTAAATAACCATATCATCATAATGGGGATAGGGTAGGAATAGCTAGAGCAGTGCTTCCTTTTCTTTCTCTGCTTGGGCAAGCTAGCAGAGGGCTGCCACTAACTGGTGGGAGGCAAGAGGCTTACCCCCTTAAAATGGCTTTAGTAAAGTGACACTTTGGGAAATCTGCCTATGGACAATTTATGAAATCTGTTTAAAATTATGAACTCTGGATATATCTTTAAGCTGCAAACTCCATTCTGAGTACTGCCTGGCTTGTGGTCTTTTTAGCTACACCTTGGCATGCAATTCCAAGGAGATGGTGGCATAGGACTAAAAATGGAGGTTTATCAAATCTTGATAACCTTCTATGCAAATGAATGTCACATTGGACAAAGACAATGGCCAGACTAAGAAAATGGTTCTGAAAGGTAGATTATTAACAAAGCAACAGAGCATCTGGTGTGGGGTTCTGATCACCTGATGAAGCCAGTCAGAGGATCACATGACGGGAGGCTTTCAACTTTATACAAGGAAGATTCCCTCACCAGACATTTTAGAGACAGAGAAGAGGCCAGCAGCAGAAAGCAATCCTATGCAAGAGCAGGATCCTCAGTGCCCTGAAGGACTCTGACCTATATCCAAAGCACACACCACTGATGCGAGGAAACTGAGGCACATAAAGATGTTTTTGTTTTCTCTGGACCAGTATATTTCTGTCCTGTCTACTGTAAACAATAATTGATTTAGAACCTCCTTTGCAGCATCTCTGTTATGTGCTTCAATGACCACATGTCCCTGGAGAGGTAAACTGTAAAACAGAGTGCCCACAAGGGTTGAATCTCTGAGAGAGATTGTACGGTCAGCTGCCTTATAAGGTCCCATGTCTGTGACAAGGCACTAGAGAGAGAGTCTATGCCCATGTATTGTGCCAAAGAAAGAGATGGGTGAGTATTCAGTAGGGGGGATCTCAGCTTGGCTGTGACCAACAGTTAGTATCATTTCCCTACATCTGTGGTATCCAACACACTAGCCACATTTGGCTGGTTGGGTGTGGTTAGTTCACTACTATAGTGGCTACTGCTACCTCGGCCCTACATGCTGGGAAGCTCTGGAAGACTTCTTGTAATTTTGTCTCCTCACCTTCCAGCATACTGCAGCCAGGCATGCTCGGTCACTATTACAGGAATGTTTCCACTGTCTTGTCTTATCTCCTGGGGATCACTCCAGGAGGTTGCATTTTGTGTGTCATTTAATGAAATTCAGTCCACCTTCTATCTGGTTCTGGTTTCCATTCATTTCTACTGATCACCTGCCTGTCCTCTGCCCTGCCATGGTCTTTCTGTCCCTTGCATTGTAGAATAACTTCTGTTGGCTCTCTCTGGGCCTTCTGATATTATATTATCATGGTGTTGCACAGCTAGATTAGAGTTGCTTGTGCCAAAAAAAATTTCCATCTACCTACAAAGTCTCCAGTGTTGGCCATCACATGGGTCCCAAACATGCTTGCAGTGAGACACTTCTCCATAAAGTCAAGCCTGAGTGGAAGTGTTTGCCTGACCAGAGCCTGAGTTTCAGTGGGATTTTTGTGTGAAGAATCACTGTTGGATTGGGCACTTTGCTAAATTGCAGGAAAAGAAGTTTAGGGACTTAAGTGGAAAATCAGAAGAAAATAATTTGGTATCTTAAACAACCAAGCATGTCTTCAATATCAATATATAAAGGTAAAATCCTTTGAATTACACTGTGCTCTTAAGGGTCTTTATCAGAAGAAGATATTCAATGGTATAGTGTAGTGACCTTGTTAGCAAAAAGAGGCTTGTATGTTTGGTCAAAGAAGTTACATGAGTCCAGAATTCTCTTCCTCCAATAACACGGCAACTTTTGGCCCAGCCATTGTGTAATGGTAGAGTGGAGATGACTTTCAATAGAAGGAAAGTGGAAAACCAGTCCTGTTTAAAGTCTCCTGCCAAACTGCTTTCAGTCTAGACAGTGAGTCAGATCTTGCACACCCCCTAGTCACCATTGTGCATGCAGAGTATATCCTCAGGGTTTGAGTCTGGTGCCATGTTTAGCTACCAGGTGTACCCATTCAGGAGATTTAGTACTTATAGCTTTGGGAGATAAACTATTCCTAGGTTTATATGCCTGGGAACTGGAAGTAGGTTGTCTAGCAGAATGGTCCTTGTGGAACTTACTCCTCCCAGTTCTGATGGAGCCCAAGTTGGCTTAAACAAGGCCCATGTACTTGCTCATGCTTTTGATTAAGTAAAAAAAGATTGAGGATTTTATTGATTTTTTTTTAAATTGGACTTTGGCTTGTGCCTATGCAGCTTTGGGCACATCCAACTCCACATTCCTACCCAGGACTTGGGAACAACCAATGAACAGACTGAGTCTAGGAGTCCCTGCCCAGTTTTTATCCTCAGCTCAGTGCATGCTGGGAAAGGATTTTGTAAGATCACTGAATGTTGTTTGATCACTCACTCAGCTGTGACCAGTAAAGCTATCGAATATTAGTATTCTGATTCTAAAGAGCTCCTCTGTAACCTAGAACACTGTTCAAATTGTAACAGTTCACATGCTATTTTGTCATTTAATCAAGAGATTTAGCTTTATTCATGGACTCAGAAATATGACCAGGACAAATATAAATTTAAAGAACTAAATTAAATGCAGAATCAGATCAGTTATTTTATTTTTTAAACCCATATCAAATCCTCCAATCTTATGTCCATTTCCATCGGGCTGAGTCATTTTCTTGTACTTGCACATCAGTTGAACACATTTTTTTTAAACTTTTTAAAGATGAGGAAATTTTTATGATGTATATTTTGGGTGAAATCCCAACTCTGCTGAAATCAATAGGGTCAGAATTTCACCTGTTATTTTTAGAACATTCTGCTTCCTATTAAGGAAAGTGGTACACTGCACAAAATAACAGAAACAATGGAGTGCAGAAAAACATTTTACTAAAATCCATCCTCTTATATTCACAAATTTAAAAAACAGGAAAAAGGCAGGAAAAATAGAGAGAGGAAATGACTAGTGGGTCAACAATTATCAGGCTATAGCATCTTTGGAAGAGAGGGAGAGTATTTAGGCTTGGATCCTGCAAAGGGTTTATGCGGTTGTCTGATTCTGCTCTGAGAACGGTGTTATTGCTTACAAAGGGAAATGCCCCAATACATAAAGTTAAGCCTACATGTAATTCTTTATAGGTTTAATGCTTTGTGCCTGATCCCATTCCCATTAAAACTATAGGATATATCTCCAGTGACTTCAGTGGGATATGATTGGGATCTGTAGGTCCTGCTAATCCCTTCTGCATGGAGCATGATTGACTGGGATTCAGTGCAGAGGTAAAAACTGACTTGCTGTGTAAATGAAGTGCAGGGTTAGGGCAAGGTTATTGTGGAGCTTTCCTGTCATGGTGTCTGAAGACATGTCTACACTTCTGTCAGAAGTGTTATTGCTGCATACCCAAGCTAGCTTTGATCTGGCTAGCTCAAATAACCATTGCAGTGAAGCTGGCAGTACATACTCAGTGGCTAAGGGCATGTCTACACTACCAAGTTTTAAGAAAAACTGCTGTTGCGCCCCTTTCAAAGCTCTCAGAAGTATTTCACAGCTAAGTGAGCCAACCATTTGGGTAACAAAGGGCAAATCATTGCAATGCTCCTGTTCTACCCTACACAGTGGCAGGCAGACTGGTGCTGCTATGGTGCTTTGAAATTCCTCAGCCTGGAGAGCTCACAGAGCTCTCATGATGTTGCTACCAGCAGCTGAGGAGACTGGAGAACTTGACGAAGTCTACTCTTAAGAACAGCCCTACTGGGTCAGCTGAAAGGTCCATTTAGTCCAGTATCCTGTCTTCCTACAATGGCCAATACCAGGTGCAGAACAGGAAATCATCAAGTGATCCATCCCTTGTCACCCTTTCCCAGCTTCTGACAAACAGAGGTGAGGGACACCATTCCTACCCATCCTGGCTAATAGCCATTGATGGATCTGTCCTCCAGGAATTCATTTAGTTCTTTCTAGAACCCTGTTAAAGTCTGGCCTTTGCAATATCCTCTCCCTCCACTCGTTATTAATGTAATATATATATCATCATGACTAAACTATGTATGCTTTTGGGAAGAACTGCCCTCCCCACTGAAGAAAAGCTCTCCAGGGCTATTCTAAACTCTAGTAAATCAGAGGGATGCAGGGGCCATCTGCAATAGTTCTGGCCCCTCAGAATGCCTGGCTCCCTGGCAGCACATCTCCATCAGAGCTGTGCTGCTAGAGACATCCACCGATGGCAGCTGTCCTTCATTCTTCTATAGCAAGGCTTTGTGGAATAGATACATCTTGAGGCTCAGTTGTCTTCTCTGTGGCATCTCTGTGGGACTGGCAGGGGAGATTATGTGCAATCCCTGGTGGTTCTTTTAGCCTGGCTGGTCTCCACTAACTCCCACTTTGGGGACCCTAAACTGCAGAAATTGTGTAGCACTGGCAAATATGTGCAGAGCTCCCCATGTGTGCAGATCTGTGTATGGAGGGGAGGAAACACACTGGGTAGGTACATAGTGGTTTGAATGCCTTCTATAGCAAGTTTTAGTGTAAAAAAATGCCTTTTTGACTATGCTAACCAGACTCCTTGTCTGGCAGCTGGAGAAAGAGGTAAACTGAGAGTAGCTAATATCATGGGCATTCTTTTTGCTAACAGAAAAATTAAAACCAATATGCTACATTAGGAGATTTAATTGGAAAGTATACACTGTGAAGGGACTGATTTCCATTCATTGTTCACACAAGTAGTCTTATTTATTTCAAGACACTTATTGGGAAAGTAAAACAAGTACAATTTTACCCAAGATTATATTGACTATCCTTTGTAAAGTGTTTTGAAATCTATTAATTAAAAACTCTGTATACAGCTAAATACTTATCCTATCATGCTGTGATAAAATAACTGGATTAGACAGCCTTCTAGGGTGTTGTCAGATCTTTCCAGATTTCCACACCCCACAAATATACTAGGAAAGGTAGGTACAGTAATACAATATTTTGTTGCAGGATTGTGCAGATTGACAGTGGTTGCTCATTCTTCATGTGTTCCAAATGTATTTTTAGAATTGCTCTTTCATGTAGAAGAGAGTCATTTATGAATAAGGATTAGGCTTTTCCTGGGTGAGATGATTCATGTACAGAAAATGTGCATTTTCAGGAAGGTTTACTTTTCAAGAATAAATAACTGAAGAAAGGCCTGCATAAAAAATGCTGCAATGCACAGAAATCTGAAGCACCAAAGAAATATGAATAATGGAAGCCAATTATGATAGGGACCACTCATTGAATTGAATTCTGCAGCAGTAGTGATTGATCATCTGACCATTTGCATTGAAGTTACTCCTAATCTCCTTAGATTTAAAAAATAAAACTATTATAAAGGCATTATAAGACAGAGGAAGTATTAACATTCAAAAATACATTTTATATTTGATTTATATGTATATAATATTCAAATACCTACTCCCTGAAGCATTTTTATTGCATGATTTTGTTTTAGCAGTACAACGTAAAAGCCTGTAATGATTGTATATCATTAGTGACAGATTGGAGAGTCATTAGTATAATACTTTCAAAACATTATTTCTTAAACTGGCAGTATCTAACAGGATGTCTAAGGCTTAACAAAATTAAAGTCTCTTCCCATTTTGATCATTTTAATATGTTTTCAAAGATGCTGATGTAACTTTATAATTGGTACAAATTCTGTTGAACAATGAGTACCACAAAAAATTCTTTTTGCGTTTGTGACTGTTGAATCTTATTTGGGTCCAGTGGAAATTTATAGTATGGAAAAAGATTTACATTTATGTGCATATGATTTATCTAATGCATCTATTTACTATGAAGGGAAGAGGGGAAATCATGATAAATATGGTTTAAAAAATTTCTCTTTTATGAATCAAAAGTAATATATTCCATATTTTAACAAACTCTTCTAGGGTCTGAAACACTCCAGTAGAGAACCCATCACAAATTATTTGGGACTAATCTGAAAGATTATTCTATTGGTTGAACATTACTAATTTTGCAAACAAGATGCCCTGTTTGTAAATAGTCAATGGAAATGTTCAGTGAAGTTAGCTACAACATATACGTTTAATTTTCTCCCAAAACTAATTATCAGTATAAATATATTCCTGAGGATCTGTATTCTATGGAAATAGTTATTCTGCTGGGATTTCAGCTTTCACCTGTGTTGTTGTCAAGCCACACATTTGCAAGGTTCTAGCATATGAGTCGCTAAAAAAATATACAAGAAACATCTGTGAACAAGCAAGAAATGAGAACAGCTCAGAGGTTTGGTAATTGATAACCTAAGCTAGTGAGTAGGCTGTATGAGTTGCCCTCCTTCATCTCTGTGGGCTGCAAGATTGTTGTAACCAAGACGGTTTCCTGGGAGAAAGTAGTTGTGCTAACGATGCTTGCGTACCTCGAATTTGCAGTGTGTGCCGATTGAATGGTAGCAGCATTGTGATTGGATGCAGAGGGAGTACATGGCTCTCACTGTCAATGTTGTGTGTAGTCACTGTACACTGCATTTCGTGTGAACCTTGCTTAAGTGCATGTCACTTTAGTAATACTGATAGGAAAAAACTATGTGGGCAGAAACCAGCAGAATCTGAAAATCCAGTAAACAAAATGATTCATGGACTACACATTGAGCTGCAGATTGCCCATCACTGCCATAGATTGTCAGTTTGGATTCAGCCCAGATTAATGACCATATGTTATTACTAACAGATGGCTGCTTTGGGGTTTATGTGAAACAAGTTGAGTGTTTTCATTTCATTTCCCAATAGCTAAGTAGTTTCCTCAGAAGCATACCACAGTCTCCTAGCAGAGCTGATCTTCCAATTTTGTCCTCACTTTGTAATTGTCTCATTGAACATCCTAAGCATGGGGAGTGCTGCAGAGTATGAGAAGCCATACAACTTTTGGTCACAAAACAAGAAGAATCAGGGAGAAGCACAGGGAAAGGCTTCTAGAACGGGCCATTTTATGTGCTGCATAGACTTATGTCAGGGGAGGGCAATAATTTTTAATGAGGGGGGCACTCCAAGTTTTTGTTAAGTGGTCAAGGGCTGCATGACTATAGAAGGGCATGTGGGGTCTCAGACAGAGATTGGGTACAGAAGGAAGCTTGGGGTAGGGGACTGGGGTGCTGGAGAGAATGTGGGTATGAGAGGGAGTTTGGGTGAAGGACAGAGTTGTGACCCAGGGCAAGGGATTGGGGTGCAGGGTCTCAGGAGGGGGTATGGGTGCAGGAGAGGATTTTGGACTAGGGAGAGGGATATAGGAATGGGTGCAAGATCTGGGAGGGAATTGTGACCTGGATGAGGTGGGAAGAGGGAATATAGAGAGTTTGTGTGATGACCTGGAGCAGGAGGGGGTGGTGGTCTGGGACAAGTGGTTGGAGCGGGGGGGGGGGGGGGGAAGGGGATGAGGTGCCAGAGGCAGGGGGCGGAGCAAGAGGCAGGCTTTGGCTGGGAGGTACTTATGAAGGTGGCTCCTAGCCAGCAGCTCTGCAGAAACCTGAGGCAGACTGTCTGCTGCGGTCCCAGGCTAGTCGGATGGCTGCTCCATGTGGCTCTGCTCCGACATGGGGAGGAGAGAGGGAGGAGGCTTCACACACCCCTAGCAAAATTTCTCAGCTCCTATTGGCCAGAAACTGCATGAGTTGTTCTGTGCTTATGGGCCCCAGTGAGGTGGGCCGCATCTTGCCCACCCCGGCATATATACTTGCTTGGTTTTTCATTGGTCATTAAGTTGTGGAAATGTGGTAGTGGAACGCCTTGCGTTCTTGTGTAATGAACCTAGCCAAAACAAAAGCTGTGTAATTTCAGAAGCAAGGGTCAGATCCACTGATCTGTCAATGAGTTTTCTAGCTGAAGAGTACAACAGGAGTGTAGTATGCAGTAAGCATGTGGCTAGGATACCTACTCGTCTCAAAAGCCTGAGACGCCACCCAAGGAACATGGCTATGCTCTTGAATTGCTTCACTTTTGAAATGTGGTTTCTTTGAAATGAGGGTCATATGGCTGATGACTCAGGGCCTGTGAAGGGATATCTGATGATTGCCTGATTAGGAACACTTACTAACCAATTATATATGGGATACTACTACTACTAACAGCCAGAAACCAGTCAAAAAGGAGAATTGATTAATGCCAATTTATTTTCCTCAATTATATCCTTGATACCATAATAAACAGGGCTCGACAAGTGCAGCGCACGCATGGGCAGTGCGGGTCTTGCGCATGCGCAGTGTGGGGCTGGCGAGTAGGTTTCGCCGCTGTTTGTAAAGCCCTGATAATAAATATTGGAAACAGAAAACCTTCTTAAATTAGAACAAATACCTATTGCAATAGGAAATCTCAGTTAGAATCACAGTTAATTTGTTTTTAATGTCTGCACAGATACAGTTCTTAGGCACAAATAGATTCTGAATCAATGGGAAGAAAGACATGAAATGTGTCTTTGCTGCTGCTGCACTCAACAGAATATTAATTTTTGGGGGGAGCCTCATTTGATCAAGTGGAACTGAACAACAAAGCAATTCAAATCCAAAGGGTTCATTCACTC
Organism: Pelodiscus sinensis; assembly: GCF_049634645.1. Lineage (NCBI taxonomy): Eukaryota > Metazoa > Chordata > Testudines > Trionychidae > Pelodiscus > Pelodiscus sinensis. The sequence goes on from NC_134711.1 coordinate 173,522,259, forward strand.
AGGCATCAGGATGTAGCTGGGAATGAAAACTGTTGCTCTATTATGAATGCTTTGAGTGATTAATGCTGGCTCCCTGTAGGGATCAATGTTTTTCTGATTCTGAAGCTGTCCTCAGGAGCACTATGAAAAACATCCACTTCTGCAGACTGAGAAATCCATCACACTCCATGAGGGTCTCTAAGAGACTGTTTATGCAAGTCAAGGATTTATAGATGGGGAAAGAAAATGTTAATGGACTTCTCTAAAATGTCTATTATTGTTATTTATTATGTTCTCATCTAGGCACCTTAGTCATAGATCATCTTCCCGCTGTGGAAAAGTGCTGTACACCCACCCATCCACTCACGAATAATTATTTATCCAGATTTAAAACTCCCTTTGGAACCTGAAAATATATCTCCCTTCACCAGTCTTGTCCTCAGTTTGTAATTGACTTGTATCCTTTCTTTCAATATAAGTGATATTATCTTGGTTCTTATGTAGCTTTATTTTATATGGAGCCAAATCATGTCATAAAGTTTTACTATTTAATTATTTTTCAATTTAAAAAGTGTCTTTTGATACAGAAGCTTTTACACAAGGGTGCCAGATCCCACAATTGTATCATGTGTCTTTCCATATTTGGTGTTGTGTAATCAAGAGAGGCAACTTTTTTTTACCACTCTTCCTCCCCCCAAAAAAGTGGTCAACTTTTACCCTTCTTAGGATAAGGCAAAAAAAAAAATCCAAAAGTATTGTTTTTAAAGAAACCTCATGATTGTTAAGTCAATCTCATGATTTTGGGGGGGATTGACTCATGATTTTTGCCTATTTGAAGTTTGCAGCACTGTTTACATATATTATGTGATGAAGTATTTTCTAGCCAGTACAGGAAAGTATAAGCCAGGAATGCTGAGTTCTGTTCCTAGATCACAGTCAGGCAAAAATGGCTCATGGGCTGGATCTAGCACACACTGGCACAGCAGGAGCCTCAGACAACCAAGGTTCCCTACCTGCTCCACTGTACGCCACTCAGAAAAGCTGTCTGGAGCCTGTTTGTCTAACAGCTGCAAGCCTGGGAAGGGAGGGAGAGAGGCTTCACATGCTGCTCTTGCCCCCAGCACAATCTTGCATCTGGTTTCCAGTCAATGGGAATTGCCTGTTTGATGAAGAGGCAGTGCACAAAGTAACCCCTGCTCCCCTTGGGCTCACAGCTGTTCACAGACTCACATAGCCCCACATCCAGCTGCACTGAGCAACCTGCAGGGGCATGGAATGCAGGGAACCCGTTGGGCTGCTGGCTGGGTAAGCATCCTGGGTACGTTACCCAGGTAAGCATCTTCCAGCCAAAGCTTGGCTCTGGCATCCCATTCCCTCCCTCCCCTCAACCCCCTACTCTCCTCTCTGACCCAGCTCTCCTGTATCCGTACCCCCTCTGTGACGTAGTGGGGGTACCTGGCTGGTTTCTATGCTGCTGGCTCTGGGGTAACCCCCACTGGCTGCCGTGGGTACCACGACCCAGCAAAACAGGATGAGTCACTATGCAAACCAGTGGCCAGGCACCCCCCATGGAGAGGAACAAAGGAAGGGGGAATGCTGCCCTGGCTGGGGAGCAGGGCTGGAAGGGAGTTTAGTTGGTTGCTGTCTGTGAGCATGGAGGAGACAGCCTAGGGAGAGGAGCTGGAGTTTAGGGGCCCAATCTCCCCCCAACTCAAGGGGGCCTGAGGCATCCTAGCCCAGCTCTGTGACCAGACTACATCTGTGCTGTGCTGTATCCTGGAGAGGCAATAAACTTCCTCTATTCCACCGGCTGGTGCGGTCTGTTTGTGCCATTTCGGGGTGCAGGAGACGAGGGACCCCCAACGTGCCGTCACACCCTCCCACACCTTGCACTCCCAATTCCCTGCCCCATGTGTCAACCCACTCCTGCCCAAGGTCATAAAGCAAATCCCTGCATCCCCTCCTGTACCCCAGACCCTGCCGCAAGTCACAACTCCTGCCTTCACCCTCAAACTCCCTCCCAGATACCATAGCCCCTCCTGCAGCCCATTCCCTTATCTCAACTTCCCTTCTGCACCCAACCTCCATCCCAGACCCCACATTCCCTCCATTAATACAATGGAAGAGTGCGGCCCTTGATCACCTACCAAATTCTTGGAGTGCCTCCCCATCAAAAATTATAGCCCACCCCTGGGAAACTACTGCCTGTTTCACCTCATAATCTTGCTCTGATCACTGAGACTGGACTGAAGTCAGCTGTTGGTCAGAGTCTTAGCTGTACAAAGCAAACACAACTTCATGTTAAACTCCCATTATTTTAGGGCTTTCTCTGGGAAGATGAGGAAGAGACTCTTAAGGAGGGAGGAGGAGTTATTTCTGTCTCTTGTGGATGATGGGCATAGAATAAAAAGTTAGTGGAATAGAACCATATAATTTTCCTCTTTAAGGATCCAGCTCAGGTAATTACATAACCCCCGATTAATCTTAACATTTACTAATAACATTCTAATTACCGTTATTTAGTGTTATAGTGCTCTAAAGGCACTAGCTGAGATTGGGGTCCAGTTGTGCTACATTCTGTACATAGCGAGTAAGAAAAAGTCTCTGCTCTATAGAATTTATAGTCTAAATGCATAGGACAAATGGTGGGAGAAAGGGCACCTGTACGATTATCCCCATTTTACAGCTGGGGAACTAAGGTGTGGAAAAGCTGCAGTGAATTTCCCAAGACTGCAAAGCATAGACTGTGGCAGAGCCAGGATCCTGGACACAGCCGGCCCAAGTCTCAGTCTAGTCCATACAAGCGCTTATTTCCTTCCTGATGTGGTATGCTCTGTACATAGAAGAGGAAGAGAGATGCTAATAAATGAAGGCATCAGTTGCACCAATGGACTGAATTATATAATTGAGTGAAGAGAGGAAGGAAATTGATGTGTTGTGAAGCAGAGGGTAGGATTATGGAACTGTATTAACATTTTTAACCTCTGATTTTTTTTTTTCATACATTGGATGTGTGGCTGTCTGAACTCTGCCCTGTGAGGTGTTTATAATAGTCTTTGGTTTAATTCCATGAGGAGCCTCTATAAAAATGGTGTTAATCTCTCTTTGTGTGATTTACTGTGGATTGCTGGAAAAACAGTTGTGTCCATTAATTTCTGGAGATCAAAGTATATACAGTGGAAAATAATGTACTGTGCCACTTGTGAACAATTCAGAGCAGCAGATAGTTCCAGTGAATATCCGATGGTGAATTTGTTTGATCTGAAATTTGGATTAGAAGCAGATACTGTATATAATATAGCAAACAGCTCAAACTGAGGGTAATTTGCTACTTGAAATTTTTTATTTAGACTCTCTTGTGTTCCTTGAAAAATTGCTGCATAAGAGCTGACTTCACACTCTAATTGAGATTAATTTTGACAGTACCGTATTTTCCGGAGTATAAGACGACTTTTGATGCTAAAAAACATCCCCCAAAAATCGGGGGTCGTCTTATACGCCGGGTATATCGGGGGGTGCGCCAGGGCTGTCCCGCTTCCGGGGCGTCCTCAGAGGCTTTGCTCCCGGTGTCCCTGGTCTGCTGGGGGCCGTCTCCAGCAGACCAGGGACACCGGGAGCAAAGCCGGGGAGGCGGAGGGGCGCTGGGGTATAAGACAAAAACCTATCTTTTAACTAAAAAATTAGGGGGGTGTCTTATACGCCCAGTAGCCTTATATGCCGGAAAATACGGTATTTGTGACTGGATGACAATTTGTATGTTTTATAACTAAGCAACTGAAAATCAATAGCTAGCTTTTCAGAGGAGCTAGGATTTGAAGTGGGAAGTAGGTCAATTTGTGATTTAGATTGATGGTAGTTTTGTATGCTTTTAAACACTCCTGTAGTTTGGAAGTTATTGCATTCAATACCCATTGAAGTTTACATTGTCTTGTATCAGTTGGTATAAAGTGTGAATCAGAGTCAGTATTATGTCTCTAGCCAGTTTACAGTTACAATGGATCTCTTGCTGTGTTTTAGCTGTCTTGAAAACGTTTTAACAAAAAACAGGACTATGTAGCACTTTAAAGACTAACAAGATGGTTTATTAGGTGAAAAAGTTTTGTTACTGTAACACTGGCAGTACAGATTGCTCACTGAATCTGTTTCTATTTGTAAAGCATATGGTGCTGTTAGCGTGGTGGGAATTAGCAACACTATATATCCATATATGAATGGCATGTTAGTTTTACTGGTTTAAATATTATTTATATCATGCAAAGGACCCAATCATATTATATGAACCATTTTGATCAGTTCCACAATCAGAAGCATAGATGACTCGTGGTAGCACTGAAGGTGCACCGCTCCCCTGTGCCCCTGCTAAAATTTTAATTGCTAAATGGGGTGTGCCCCATTCCTCCTCCCTGCCCCTTTGAGTGGCCCTCCTTGAATCCCTCCCTTCTGCAGGCACCAGTCACCCCTGGCCAGAGGGTTTTAAAATTGATCACTTTCACATTTTCAGATGTTTATATCTGAAATTTCATAATGTTGTAATTATAGGGGTCCTGACCCAAAAGATATCTGGAGATGAGTGTCTCCCCTTCCCCCATTTTCTAACCACAGAAGCAATGCAGGAGAAATACAAGTCCTGCCCCTCCCCAACCCAGCCAAGACTTGCAGCAAGGACACCCTGGGAAGATGAGATTTCACAGGGAGGAGTTTATTTCATGGTCCAGGACATGTTTTTCATGGCTCTAACATTATTGGCGCCCTGATTGAGCCTATTGCCAAGGCACCATGGGACATTATGCTGCAAATAAAAACAGGAGTCCATTAGGGCTAGCCCTGTCTCATGTCTAGCCTGGTAGGCACTCTGAGTCTCTGAGCCATAATTCATCCCCTACTTCCTCCTTGTTCCCTGTGGGTAGTCATCTACCCCTAGCTTGTACCAGCATAAAATTACTCCTCCACTTCATGCTAGCTCAGGTACTCAGGCCAGTGAATAGTGGAGGTGAAGTCAGAACTTCACACATTCTCCACTTCTCTGGAGAGTGTGCAGATGGGTAGGTAAAGCCACTTAGTGCTAAGCACCCAGAGCTAAGGTCCAGATGGCTTGTGAAAGGAGGAATTAAAGACCCTATTTTCACACTCTGCTTTGAAGGTGTGACGATTTATGGTCAATCTTGGTATAGGAATCAATTAATGCTTTTGGTGTGAAAGGAAGACAGGCTCCAGAGGGAGTCTTAACTTTTGCAGCCAGTGGATTGGAAACTGAATTTGGGCAGGAATGATTAAACTTGGAGATGATAAAGAATCTCCAAGAACCAAACAGACTTAAATGTAGTGAGTCCAGATCTATATTCACTACTGGCCCCCTTTCCAGAACAGGACAACTCAAAATGTTGGATACAGACACCCTCACATTGTGGGCAAGCTTGACTCCAGATTAACAGACAAAAAACAACCCAAAAAACAAACCAAAATACAAACAAAAAAACCTTTGGACCCAGACCTGTTCCCTTTAAAATCAATGAGACTTGCCAATGTATGCAGCTGGAACAAGAGTAACTGCAGTTTAGTCCCAAGTTCAATTAAAATGCAGTTGATTGTAGATACAAATATTTATCCCCTAATTCAATCATACAAAAATTCTGTGTCTCATCCAAGTCTCTCTTTCTGATATCCTGAGCTAGGATTTATTATGTGGGCTCTACAGGAGACTAATATTATATAAGAGAAAGAAAAGTACATAGTCAAGTTTAAAGCTATTATTGAAATAGGCACAAAAAAAGTTTCTGCATGTATTCTGTCGTAGGTGAGAAACCCTTTTCAGCAATGAACAAAGGAATATGAAAAGTGACAAGGAGACTTAGACCTATAAATTGCTTAGATGGAATGAGGTCAAGTTTGGCAAAATGCATTAAAATCAGTTGGGAGAGGTCACTTAAAAATCAATTATAACATGCCACGTAGTGCATATTGCATCACAAATATCTATATTCACTCTATACAATGTAACGACCATGTATGGTTGCTGTCTACCGATTTGCTTCTATGACAAGGGTATGGGGAATCAAAAATATTTTTGTCAGGAATGTAAAACAAAACTATAGTATGAACACCAGATTTGATCTGTTTTGGACACAGAAGAAATAGTGATACAGACATCAGCATATGTGTTGGCAGAGCCTGATAAGACTGGGACCTCAAAGTGTTAGATACATAGGAAGCCCTAAAGTCACAGGACACTGCAACTTCATATTAAGGTGAATTCCAAAGCTAGAATAAAAAACTGAGTTATTCACATATTTGGTTTTCAAATGAGTCAGGCTCTCTGTGTGCATATGCCAAGAGGTCAGATGTACATAATCACACCTGAACTTTCATAAAACAAATTTTCTTTTCTTGAAATCCACTAGCACTTCATGGTTTGCTAAAGATATCCTAAAACTGGCATGTGCAAGTGTTTATATACCATCTGTAATACATAATATAATGAATAGCTTTCCTTCTAAAGTCTTTTGCTTCCAACTACTCCATTCCAAGGTGTTCAAGTCCAGGCTAAGACCCAGGAAAGCAACTAAGCACACATTTAGCTTATGCATATGAGCAGTCCCATTGAAATCCCATATTTAAAGTTAGATCAGGGCTTGGTGCACTATATAGAGAAGTAAATGTAAAATATTCATGCAGCAGTGTACAAATGGAATGATGAGAGAAACATTCTGTTTTCTGTGACAATCTGCTGGGGAGCTGATGAATACCTGACCTGGATTCAATGTGTACAGGATTTCAGCCTCTCTGAGTTTCTTTGGAATTAGGCATATCTTGACACACCAAAATGTACAACTGCACTCCCTTACATCATAGTACATTATGTCTAAAATAGAGGACGGCAAAGTGAAAACAAGCCATCAGAATGCCTAATAGAAAGATAGCTCCTTATAAGGGCCAGACATAACAATATTGACATTCCATGACTTGGGTTGTGGCTTAGGGAAAGGGGGCTGATTCACGAAGGGCTTAGGCTGAGTTTTACAGTGCCTGAAGTTTAGGTACCACAGCGGCTAGTGGAATTCACAACAATGGAGATAAGTGCCCAGACTTCCTATGTGGGAAAAGCTCAGTATGTAAGAAATGAATCCCAGAAGCCCACATGCTGAGGAGAGAAGTGTGGTGTAGGCCCTGCCCATCTCAGAGAAGTAGGTGCCTATCTCTGCTTAGGAGTTGCAGAACCCTTTCCTGGAGTTAGGTGTCTGAGCCAGGTCAGCCCTTTCTCATGGACAAAACAGGGGAAAAAGCGTGTGATGATAGCGTGCCCCCTCTCCAATCCTGAAAGGGTTAGATTTGTAATGTGGAAGACCACATTAAGATTAAAATTCCTACTCGGCCTGATTTGAAGCAGGGACTGGAACCTGGGTCTCCCAGACGAGTGTTGGGCTATTATCATTTTCTCTTTGGTTCAATTAGTATTTTATACAGTGGAAAATATTCCACAGGAGGGACCCACCCCAGAATACTCCATAGTGTAGGACACTCAACTGATAGATGGAAGCCCTTGGTTTAAATCCTTGTTCCTCTCAGGCATAATGGGGTTTAAACCAGGGTCTCCCCCACGCTAGTGAGTACTCTAATGCATTATTGGGAAAAAGGGCACTGCTACCTGCAAGCTAGGCTTGGGAACTCCTAGTTTGAAGCTCCCACTGAGGCTGAGGCATAAACGAGGTGCCAAGCTGCTCGGTGGCACCAGAAATTAGGTCTCTTTGCACATGCCCTGGCAGAACCTTAGTTGCTTATGAGGTTAGACAGCAGCCGAGTAGAAGCTTTGAGGTTCTAATTTTTGGATTGAAGTGCCTAAAGCAGCAGCTAGCCACCTACATCCCTTTGTGGATCTAGGCCAAAAGTGTTTTTGTAGCATCATACTCTTCAGATAGGTAAAACAGATGGTAAGAAAATATACATATGTTATACATGGAAGAAAGGGAAGATATATTTTCTTACGCATGATTATTAACTTACATGTTGTTACACACTACCAGGCTGAATTGCCATGGCTCAGTTGAAATCAATGGAATGATAACAATGTTCTCCAGCTGAAGATCAGCCTCCACCTATTTCCCTGTAATAGCTAGTTATGTGGCTATGACAGATGGATCAGAAAACCGGTTGGAAGGGCCTAATTTAGTAGCTGTTCCAAGCTCTATATTATGCGATGAAAATCCAAATATTCTTTCATTTTAAGCTCTTTTTTTCTCCAAATATCATCCTATAGAATATGGAAGAGAACGATACATCATTGTATTAAGTTACAGTGCATGTGGCATTACTGTGGGAATCCTATTTCTTTAAAGGTGTAAGTTTCTAAAAGCCATGCTCAAACATATCTTGGTACTTAATGTCTGCTCTGAACAAGTCAATAATGAAGATCTATAGTGACCTTTTATAAACATATTTCTGATTTGGTTACATCATGAATGTACAACTCTGTGCTGCTTAACTGCTTAAAAACGAAAATCTAGTCAAATACGATAAAACTGTAGTTACTGAAGGCTACCACCAGAGAGGGCTTTTGCTCTATTAAATATTAATGACTCAATGGTAAATATATCAAAGAGAAATGCACAAAGAGCACTGCTTACCTCCTTCTGCTCTTGTAAATGTCAAGTTGGCAGTTTGTGCAGTAGTTATAATTGGATTTGGTCTTTATTATATTTATTTTATTTGTGGGTATTGAATTGTCCTTCAGATATATAAAGGGGAAAATAATGCATTGAAGCATCAGCCATTCAAAACTGTAGACAAAAAATCAAGGTGTAATCAAATCTTTTTAATTGCACATAATGTGGCTTGAAAAATAATTGCCAAGGTAGTTTAGCAAATAGGCACAATTGAAATAAATTGGGGATAAACTCCTCTACTGCAGAAATGACAGGGAGCTAATAAGGGCCAGTGATACCTTTTCCACTGAATAACACCTGATTCCACTGAGGTCTCATTGGAGTCAGTGGTAGTACCCATGGTGTAAGATGCTACTCAGCATTGGCAGGATTGTCAGAATGTGCACTTCTCATTGATTATGAGGCTGTATGAAGATCAGGAGTTCTATGGGGATTACTAAGGCCAATTGATATTTTGTCTATTCTTCACCAAATGGCACACGGCACACTAATAAAATATTGCTTAAAGGCACAGAAATAGCCAGCCACCTTTTTTAGATTTCAGATGCTCCATTTAACCACGCAGGTCTCTTAAGGGCTGTTTAAACAAGAAGAACTTGTGTCCATCCCTCAGGGCTTCAATTTTCAATTGACATAATCAGGCCTGCCGATGGGGGTAATAAAGGGGTAACATCTCTGGGACCCAGCAATTCAAAGGGGCCCAGGGCTCCGGACACTACCTTTAAATCATTGCCAGAGGACTGTATGCCATGCTCCAGAGCCCTAGGTGATACACTGCGGCCGGCATTCAGGGCTGGGAGGAGGGGTGGTCCAGGTGGCACTGAGGGCTGACTCCACTAGCCCTGCCCCTTCCACCTGAAGCCCCACTCCTTCTGGGAGCATGGAGCCACCTCTACCCCACCTTGCCCAGGGACATGGTGAGGCTGTCAGCTCCCCTGAACATAGTATTTATAAGCTTCAGAGGGTAGCCGAGTTAGTCTGTACAGGATAAACTTAAAAAACAACAAATGGTCTGGTAGCACTTTATAGACTAACAAAACATGTAGGTGGGGTTATGAGCTTTCGTGGGCACAGCCAGAGATGACCGGGCTTCAGAAGTGGGCTGTGCTCATGAAAGCTCATGATACCATGTACATGTTTTGTTAGTCTATAAAGTGCTACCAGACCATTTGTTGTTTTTTAAGTTTACATAATATTTATGTTTTCTGAATAGGGAAGTGCACAGATTTCTTATTTTGTTTTTTCTTTGCCTAAAAAGAACTTGGGAGAGAGTCTGATATTTTTCTGCAGGTTTCCATTAGAGAAGGAGACCTGGTGCAGTAAATGCACAGTAGTGTATCTGGAGTCAAACTATCTGCTAGATCTCTGCTAATAAAAATACAGGGATGAGAGATGAAGTGAGCCTGAGTGGTCATTCTTCCAACAGGGTGGTTATTATTTAAACCTATTTACTATGGAATAAATGTGTTGTGTAAACTGGAGGGGTTTCAGAGCCATTGGCCTCAGTCTGCATTCCTTGCAGAGTCAAAACTTCCATGACTTCAGCAGCATTTTGAATGCACAAGAAATATGGATTCAGATCCAGAGTGTAACCCTGCTTCAATTGTGGAGGTGCACTTGTTAAGCCCATGTCTACAATCTTCCCTAAATTATCTGTCCTCTCATCTAGATTTCCAGGTGTTTCCCATCCTGTTTCTTTCCCTTATGTAGTCCTCATGGCACTACTGTCTTTAATATTGTATACTGCACACTCCATAGCACATTTGGCACGGAACACTTCACCTGCATCTAGACTGCAGCTGCGTTCTTTCAAAATTAAATCGAAAGAACGTGGCTTTTCTTTCGACGGCGGTACTCCTCATTTCACGAGGAAGAACGCCTTTTTTTCGAAAGTGCTCTTTCGAAAAAAGGTGTTCTTGAATGCAAACTGCTTTTTCGAAAGAGAGCATCCAGACTGTCTGGGTGCTCTCTTTCGAAAAAGCGGCTTGCTTTTTCGAAAGTACTGCTTGCAGTCTAGATGCTCTTTTTTTGAAAGAGGCTTTTTCGAAAGTATCTTTCAAAAAAGCCTCTTTTGAAAGAGGCTTGCAGTCTAGACGTAGCCTTAGTGTTCCTGAAAATTAAGGCTTTGATCTTTCCTTGGGAATCACACATCTAGGACTTCATGCAGGTTTCTGCATGAATGCAGGTATATGTGCTAGGGGGTCCTGATCCAGGGTCTGTGTAGCCAAAATTGAATATTTTAGTATTGGTCATAAGAATAAGTATGATACATAATTTCATGTATAATGGCTTGCTTATAAGTTTTGTATGCTTCTATTTCACCCTGTCTCTCATGATTAAACAATGTTTACTGTAAAGTCTTACTTCCTGTTAGCATTCCTGTTATAGTATATAAGACATTAATACAACGTGAGTTGGTAGATACTGATACAGATACGCTCCCTCTCAAGTGTGTCCTCTTTTTTGAAAGTTCAAATATGGTAACCAAATTAAATTGCACCCTTTGTCTGCATCACAAACTAAGTCATGCAAGATTCCTTTCTTTTTGCTGTTCCTTTAGAAACTATTAATCTTGTCTGAATCTCTGCACAGTTGTTTGGTGTGAGTAGGGGATGGGGTATGTAAATCTGAAAGCCCCCACAAATGCCCAGGTGATGAAGAAGAAATAGGAACTTTGAACTTAATCAGGAAACATCCATTGTGTCTTGAGGCTGAATTAAATTAGCAGCATTGACAACCCTGGACATAGTCAGAGACACCCAAGAAGGATTCTAGGGTCCTGTTAGTGATAGAAAATACAGAGTGACTTACTCACATTATTTGTGATTATTCAGCTATGTATTTGGTGCTGCTGAGCACCCACAACTTCCATTGACTTCACTGGAGGCTGTAGCATTTTGCATCTCTCAAGACTGTGCCACTAGAGAGGTCTCAGAAAAGAATCAAACTGCTGTGTGAACTAAAACTAGGCTAGACTCCCATTCATTTCACACAGTATCAAGTGCTTTATTCTTAAAGAACATTAAATAACGGCTTGTCCACACTGTCACTGTAACTTTCTAACTCAGAAGTGTGAACACCCCCCCCACCTCCAACCAAAGTTGCAGCATTTTAATGGTATGTCTACAAAGCAGGGCTAAAGTCGACTTCAGCTACACAACTTCAGCTATGTCAATTGTGTAGCTGAAGTTGAAATAGCTTAACTCAGCTTTAAGCACTGTCTACACAGCAGGAAGTTGAAGGAAGAGCACTCTTCCTTTGACTTCCCTGACTTCTTGTGAAATGAGGGTTACCATGAGTTGGAGTAAGAAGTCCTCCAGCTCAACATTATTTCAAGATAAAGGCTTTATAGGGTAGACGTGCACTATGTTATTCCGGAATAATGTCATTTACGCCAAAATGACGCTGCTGTATAGACTTACCCTAAAGCACCAGTGTAAACAGGCTCCGAGGACTATCAGCTATTGACCTCATGCACGTACTTTACCTCCAGCGCTGGGAGAGCTCTTGACCACAATGCTGTGTGAAAGTGCTGCTGTGATAGGGCTGCCATGGCTGTGCTGCAAATTTAGAGAAGTGTAGACAAAGCCAAAGTCTTGATCTGGCTGCAGGTTTGCTCACAATAGATATGCTTTCCTGAAGCCTCAATGAACATAGTAACATGTTTAAAAGGTTTGGAAGTTAAATTTTCCAACTGCTTTATAGTATGAACATCAGGAGTTTCTTCACTGCTATAAAACTTGGGTAAGTCAGAGGAGAATCAGGTCCTAAATGTATATGAATGCTCCACATTCAGGAATGTCTTTTCAATTATGCTTTCATTTCCTGATGCTTGAGATCTGTCTCTTTCAATTTCAACTCTCTCTCTCTGGCACAGAACACAGCCATTGTTTCACTATAATGTCAGCAAGGGCAGGGGAAGAAAATAATGCAACAGAGCTGTTATGCTGCCCTCCTCTGGCCCACCCCTATGACAGCTTTCAGAAATTAAATTGGAAATTGCAGGTATTCCGTAAGTGCCTTGAAAATGTTGGTTTTCTTTCTCTTTTGCTAATATTTAAGACAGGATTTCCCATTTTGGTATTACTAGTCCACAGGCTCTCATAGGAAGAGAAGAGTTTGGATTCAAAGAAGGCAACTCAGGATAGGAGTAGTGTCAACTTTGTTGTCTGCAAAATATTTTGCTGGAATCCAAATCTGGTGTAAAGGTGTGTGGCTGAGTTAAATCTTCATTGTGTCTGGAGCTGAAGAAAGAAGGGAAAGAGAATTCAAACCACAGATCAGCGGACGTGTGAGATGAGACTGTGTTATCTCCATTTTATAGATAGGGACCTGAGGCAGAGAGTTTCAAGTTGAAAATCTATCCACAAACTGGGTGTCCAGTTTGAGCTGTCCTAGCCCTGTTTTTTTCAGAGAACCTAGCATTATATACCACTTGAAATGGTCAAAGCACAGTTATTGATGCATAGGCCTTATCTACTGCATGATGGTAAAATCCTTCTCTGAAAACATAAATACTAATTTTCTCACAATATACCACTTGAAAAGTTTAGAGCACAGCTCCCACTGACTTCTAGTGCTGCTGTGTGTTCTCAGCACTCCTGCAGATTGGACCCTAGGTTTCAGAAACTGAGGAACCCAAAATTAGTCATCACCTGTGGAAAATCTGGTGTAAGTGGCTTGCCCAGCATCACACCGGAACTCCATGATAGAGGCAAGGATAGATTCCAGATCTCCAGCATAGCCTTCAACTGCCTTAACCAAGAGACTGTTCTTTCTCTTCCCTCAATTCCCTATCTCATTCACTACAGACCTTCTAGCTTCTTCAGCAAATGAGGCTGGCATCCTACAAACAACCATTTCTTTGACTATTCGACCCTGATTCATCTCCAGAATGGGACCATCCCGTGCTTTGAATAATGCAAGTGGGAGGGAAAAAACCTAAATATGATCATATCATTAAATATTGTATTGTGTATACACAGAGAGGTTGAATAAAGGTTGCACAGGCAATCTTCATTCTGACATTTCCTACATTTTTGAGTGCTTGATTATGTAATCTTAATACTATTTATTTGTGTGTGGATTAGAGATGTAAGGGGTAACCCATTAACCAGCAGCCCTGCTGAGCTGGAGCAGCCCCCCAACTGTGGTGCCATGTGGTGGGGCCAGCCCAGCCGGACAAGCTCTCCTCCAGAGCACAGTGTGGCAAGCCCAGCCTGAGCGGGCCTTGCCCATGGCACAGTGCTGAGGGCCTGGTGCAGGCCAAGCAACCCTCACCCATGGCATTGTGGGACTGGCCGGAGCAGTGCAAAGGGCCTTTGCCTGCAATGCAAAGGGTTTGGACCAGCCTGGCTGGAGCAGCCCATGGTGCAGGGCTGTGTGTGTGTTTAGAGTGTACTAAGTTTAAAACAAAACCTAGGAATTCCATTGTGTGTCATGATGCAATCCTATTTGCTATATTCATGACATGCATAAAAAGAAGTTAGATTTAAAACGTAAGTATTCTTGCTAGAAGGCTGCAGCATAACTCTGTGTCTTGGAATTCTGATCAATACCATCCTCCAAATCAGAAAGAAACAAAGCAGGCTGCTCCCCAGAACAGAAACACAATTCAGCCTACCTGATTGTTGATCCCAGATACTTTCCTGGAGAGCCACCTGCCTTATAAGCAGGACCAGGAACAACACTTGATTTCCCCCTCATACTCTCTAATCCTAACCCTCACCTTTCTGGGTAGGACCCAAATTCCAAGGGATGGTTCATAGCTGTGAATTCTGACTACAGGGAGGCAACTAATTTCTCTTGGGTTTCGGTCCTTTCCTTTCCTCTTCATTTCCTACTGGCTAATTGGCTCCCTGCTCTGCGTGCTGGCATCTCAGAATCCCATTCTAACTCACTCTAGCACAGGATTCCGTTAAGTGGCAATGTGCGTTAGTCCCCTTGTGGATCTAGCCTGGTGGTTTGGATATTCAGCTCTCTGGGGAATGTGCCTGTATGGCTCTGAGGAGCATGTCACGTGGGCAACAGCTGTGTGCAGATTGGGCCATGACTGAGAACTGCTGCTCTGGCCCCTTTGCCTCAATGTGATCCCCTGCAGATCCAGCTCTTGTCTGATTTGAAAACAGAAGGGACAACTTTCTCCTCCACAGTATCTGGGCTCTGAAAGGGAGTTGTTAAGAGCACCGATGGGACAGGCTTTCTGCTTGCAGTTCCTGTAGCTGGCTTGCAGCAGCCCAGATCTGCAATTATAGATAAAGTTTTGCTTAGCCCTGTGCTGGAACATTCTCAGTTCAGGCCCAATCTTCAGATAATTTAGCTGCCAAAACCATAGACATCTCTGCTGAGCATGCATGACGTAGGATTTTTCAGGCTTATAACTAGGCCAAAATTTGAATGGATTTTCACAGAAATGGCCAAAGGTACACGCCTGACACAAAGGTCACTCCCCTTCCAAGTTTCAAGTTCCTGCTCTAAAGGCCCGAGCCTCTGGAGTTTTTCAAAGAAAAGGTCACTTGAATTGTTTTTAATATGGGCAAAACAATGATTTTTTTCCCCTGGCCTTGTTCCTGGAAACAGCTGTTTTTGCTGATCTTTTTTCCAATAATAATAATTAGTGGCAGATCGTCAACATAGAAAAGATGGCAAAATGACAAGCAACAGAAAAAGGTATTATAATGGGAGGTGTGTAGCAACCTTAATGAAAGACGTTAGTAACACTGCTTAGAGAACACATGTGAAATGTGGAGGTTGTATGGACTGATATTGTGTTATTTTTATGAAGTTTATTTTAGTAATTTTTTTTAAATGGGAATTCCATCAAGTGTGTTGTTTTTCTTCATCCCTATAAACTCTTACCATTTGTTATGCTTTAACAAAAAAAGGGGCTATAGTCAATGTGTGGTTTGCAATCCCATATTCTTTTATTTGTCAGACCTTTAAGCATTGATTTAGCTGTGCTAAAACTGGGCACTACTCCAAATTTCTCCATTTAATCTCTTTTCTGTAAGGTTTATTGAGAAGCAACCCTATTAACAGGTTCATCCTATTTTTCTGGCTCTTCTTGATTCAGTCCAGAATGAGAGTAACTTATATCTCTTACAGGTACAGGTTGGACCTCTTTGGTCCAGCAATGTCAGGACCTGACCAATCCTGAATTTGCTAGACCAGGGGAGGTGTCCCCTGTCATTGGCCTGAACCACCCAGCCCTCTACCCATCCCCAACTGTGCTGTCCACCCTGCTGCTGCTGGTCTCCTGGCCCTGGGTTGCCAGGAGCATCTGGGGACTGCAGGAGCCCCTGGCCCTGCACTGCTATGTGTAAGGGGACTGTTACCCCTTACTAAAACTCTGTGGGAGTTTTTTGTTTTGCCAGCTCCCAGTTTCAGAAGGGGAAGGGTTCGTGAGACTGACAGACCCCAGAGACAACGGAAAGCAGCCAACACTCCAGCTCAGCCTGATTGACAGGTTGGACAGGCCAGTGAGGAAGGGGAGAGGCCAGGCCCCGTCCTCCCTGTGAGCTGGGATTGTTCTGGCTCTCTCTGAGCAAACAGAGAGCTGAGACACAGCCCAAGGAGTACAAGCTGTGCTGAGGGGCAGTTTTTGCAGCAGCTGAGCCTGACACACACAGCTCAAGGAGCGCAGACCCTGTGTTGAGCAGCAGACTGGCAGTGCTCAGAGAGCCAAAAGGAACAGAGAAGCAACACAAGAAGCTAGAGACTGGCCAAGCAGCACCCTGCAGCTGGATGTGGTGAGCAGCTGGGAACTGCAAAGTGTGAGGAGAGGCTCTGGACTGGGAGAGGGGTCTGGCCACTTAGAGCTTGAGGCTGTGTGGTCACTGCCAGAGCAAGCGTGTCCAGCCTGCAGCCCACCCCCCGCAGCACATCCAAGGCCTCTAAGGGGCCTCTAAGGAAGAGACTGTGGACTGTCCTTACACTCTGCAGACTGCTGTTTTGATGTCCCTGTGCTACAGAGCAGGGCTGTGTGTTCTCATTTAACCATTCTCATTTTTTTCTTATTCTTTTCTCTTTAATCAGTTGTTGTTTAATAAATTGTATTTGCTTTGAACCTTATGAAGTGATCACTGGGCCAAGAAGGCCTGCAGTGTAAAGAGAGCACTTTGGAGTGGGGACACCCTAACTCCTGCCCCTAGTGACTACAAGGTCGGGGATTAAGCCCCAGGAAACCTGGGCCCAGCCTTGTTGGGGTTTCAAGGGCTCTGCTACTCAGGAGAGTGGAGGGGGAGCCCTCAGGATCAGGGAGGCCATGGGATAAAGGAAGTGGGAGCGGGGACTCAGATCCTTTCGCTGGTCCATTTCACCGGGGTGGTATAGAAACCAGGAAAGTTCCCCACAATAGCGGGACCATTCCCCCGCTTACATATGGTTCCCTGGCCCCGCACTGCCATGGGCTTCTGGAATTCTTCATCCCTGCACTGCTGCAGGAGGCCAGGCTTCTCCGGCCCCTGACCCCATGCTGCTGCGTGTCCAAGATTCTCTGACCCCACACTTTCGTGAGCTGCTGGGGATCTCTAGCTCCACCTCAGCACTTTTGTGGGTCTCCCACCCCACTGCATTTGGCCGGGCTGCTGGCCTTCCTACCATTAGGTTCCCGGGCTTGCTGGTCCAAGAGCATTCATAGTCCTGTCGGATCATGGATGTTGCCAGACCAGGGAGTACTGGTTTTCAGAGGTTCAACCTGTACAGTCCTCTCACAACCCTTCTCTGGGGGTGCCTCAGGGCAGGAGATGGGGGGGCTTTGTGTTACAACAGAACCTGTAAGAAATGTGTGGGGTGGAATAAGGGGAGCTCAAGACAGGAGGTTGGGGAGTGTCAGAGTGTGGGGGCTCTCAGGACAAGGGGTGGGGGATATGGGCAGTGCAGGAGTCGGGCAAAGACTTGGGGATGTGGGGGGCTCAGGCTAGGGGGCAGGAGTCAGGGTTGAAGTGAAGAGGGGCTCAGGGTAGGGAGTGGGCAGGAGGAGAGGTGCAGGAGTCAAGGCAGGGGGCTGGCAGTGTGGGAGGCTCAGGACGGGTTTGTGTGTAGGGTTGTGTGCGGGGAGGGCAGGGGGACTGAAAATGCTTGCTATCCCTCTTCCTGTCTGTCAGGGAATGAGAGGAAAGTGCATAGATTGTCTCCCCCTCCCCTCCCTTCCCCAGCCAGAGGGAGAGAAATACAGCAAACTGTGCACTTTCCTTTCATTCATTGACACTCAACAGAGGAATAACAAGCAATGTCCTGTATGAATCGATGTGTGTGTGTGGGGGGGGGGGGGAGCTTCAATCCCCCTTCCCCCGCCCTCCAAACAGTGCCTGGGAGGTTGGCTACTTGGACTGGGGCAGTTCTCGATGGGGAGGGGTGTGTGCCCCCAGCCCCCTTTCTGTAAAATTTCTGTATTAGACTATATAAGAATAAAGTAAACAAACAAACAAACAAAAAAGGTTATAATATGATGTACCGGTATGTATGTATTGTTTATAGCAAGAAGCACAAATTGTAGCTAAAATTTTGAAACCTGAGTAACTTTATATATGTAATATACAAAGGGACAACAGATTTGAGAGAAGAGCCAGAAAAAGAACCCAAGATAGCTGGCTACTACTCTTGGGTGTGTCTACACTGCAGGATTTACCTTGAAATAAGCTACACAAATTGTGAAGCTTATTTAAAAATAGGGAGCATCTACACAGCACTTATTTCAAAATAGAGCACTCTTCCTCCGACTTTCCTTATTTCTTTTACAATCAGGGCTACAGGAGTCAGAGTAAGAAGTCCTCCAGCTTGACAGTATTTTGACACTATTTCGAAATAACTGCCTGCTTTGTAGACACGGACTAAGTGATTTCTGAATAGATGCGGTTATTTCGAAATGGTGTTGCAGTATAGATGTACCCTTATGGTGCAACTGTTAAATGGCATACCATTACAGTACTGGTACTAATGATGGGATTTTCACAAGCATTGAAGTAACTACCATGCATTTGACTTGCAATGGGAGCTGTGCCTTAAATTAATTTGGCACGTTTGAAAATTCCACCCATTGTTCCACTCTAACATGGTTCCAGTTATCTACATGGATGCAGCTGGATGGCTTTGTATTCAACAGAAAAGTAGAAATTCTCCTTCAAGGGTCTTCCCTTGATGACAATTTACCCGTGATCTGAATTTGATATTCTATTCCTTTGGAATGAGTGCCTTTGCATAAATCAAAGTTAAAACCCAAAATCTTTTAAACTTTGATTTGTTCATTATTTTAACAAGCACAAAAATATATTCTTGGGTTTCATATAAAAGCCAAATTGCTTTGAGTATTTGTCATAATGAAGGCAAAAAGAGAATTGACCATGAACAACAGGGACAATAGTACAGATTCATGCAGATTTTCCATGGAGACTCTGAAGTGATTCAGCTGTTTCTTTTGAACTGCTCAATTGTTGCATTCTGAGAGTTACTGTGTGGCTCTCATTTCACAGCAAAACACATCCTTGCACATTGTTATCCGTGTCTCCAGCCTTCTCCATGAGTAAATCCTTCAAAACGCAGCTAATGTTATTAGCAACAACACTTGAGGTGATGAAATTTTCTATGTGCCTGGCTCTCAGCTGGAAGGAAATGTATTTTTTTTTGTATTTTTTATTGTATCCTTTGGTATATATGGTTGTGACTATTTTCTTCCACTATTTGATCTGAGGAAGTGGGTCTGGCCCACAAAAGCTCATCATCTAATAAACCATCTTGTTAGTCTTTAAAGTGCTACATTGTCCTGCATTTTGCTTCAAGGAAATGTATGTCTTTGTGTTTAATGTTGAGACAATTGTTGCATGGGATTGAGCAAGTTCTCTTTCTGTGCGGAGTTATTTCAGCTTTAGGCTATGTCTTCACCGCATGACAAGGTGTGTTTTTACATTGATATAGCTATCTCCATTTAAAATCCTACTGCAGACAAGGGACAGCAATACTTTCCTCAATTTGTAGCTAGGAGAGATCAAACGTAATTCCCCCACCTTAGGTTGTGATGAGCTACATCAGGGTGAACCCTCTACAGTGCCTTGTCTCCATTAGGCGTTGACATCAAAATAGATACCTTGGAGTAAAAACACACTGTTTTTGCACTGAAGACAAAGCTTAATTGTTAAAAGCAGATAGAACTCTTTTTTTCCCCAGCTGTTACTAGGGCGTGTGGTCAGTCAGTGCAGAATTGTAGTTGCTCTTTCCCTCTGGCTTTGGTTATGCAATGGGAATCAGGATTATGTTCTGGGAGGCAGGATTTCTCAAACATGTACACTCACTCTCTCTCTCTCTCTCTCTCTCTCTCTCGACCAGCTCCACTCTGACTCCCCAGTAACCCAGGCTCTACAGTAATACTCAGAGGCCCCCATACCACTCAAGCTGTGTGTGAACTGCTGGTTGATCTCATGTTGTTGTCATATGCTTATGTGCAGCTTTGATTCTGTAGCATGCAGTATGGCTGCTAAGCTATTTTAAAGGCTGTGCTTTTCAAATGGCCATGGACATGTGAGCTGACACTGCCATCGGCCTAGAACAGTGGAAGGTGATGAGTTAGGAATCTTCTTTGCTGTTGGGAATCAGGACAGAATCTCTGCTCCAGCAAGCCAAACAGTGGCCTATTTTGTTGATGACTGCAGCTATGACAGAGAAGGCTCAGCTACAGCTGTCTCTTGTTCGATCAAGTGGTTATCAAACAGATGAACTGTTCAGCCGTTGTTTATATTAGGGAATTTTCCAGATGCCATTGGGTGGGTTCTGATCTATAGATCAACAGCATTGTGGTAAGACTGTTGTTCTTTACCAAACTCCTCTAACCTTGTGGCTACAGGGATTTTATATTAGCCAAGGTTAAGTACTAAGTTAAACTATTACACTGCTTTTCCCCATTGAAAAAGACTTGGAAATTACTAGCATAATTCCTAAGGCCCCTCAATAAAGCACTTATCCCAGGGTGAGCAATCATTTTTGATGGAGGTCACTCCAAGAATTTGGTAAGTGGTCAAGAGCTACACTCTTCTATGATATTAATGGAGGAGGTGTGGGGTCTGGGATGGATATTAGTACAGAAGGAAGCTTGGACATGGGCTACGTCTACACTGTAGCCTTCTTCTGCAAAAACGTATGCAAATGAAGCATGGAGTGGAATATTGACACGCTTCATTTGTGTAATTAATTAGCAGCCGCTTTTGCGCAAGAGGCATTTGCACAAAAAGGAGCTGTGTAGACAGCTCCTTTTTGCGCAAAACCCCCCTCTTGTGCAAGAGCCATTCTTCCTCATTTTTGCAAACAGGCAGCTCTCATTAGCTGGAACCACTTTGCTGAGGGCAGGGGCAGCATGTGAATCCTCTTCCCCCTCCTCTTGGGCTCACAGCATTCAGAGAGCTACTCTGGGCACTGAGAGGTGGCAGGGCAGGCAGAAAGCCTGGCTAGGGTTACCAGATACTTTTAAAAAAAAAATACCGAACATGGTGGGAAAAAAATTGGTTGAAGGAAAAAAAAAAGACACAAAAGAAAGAGGCAATGCACCTTTAAATCCCCATGCTCACCACTCCTGCCGCCAGAGGCAGCAGAGAGGGAAAGTCCCAAGAGGCATTCCATCCAAGAAAAACAGAAAATACTGGACATTTTACCAGGAAAAAAAAAAACAGTGGCTTTTCAGGTCGGATCCACCCTGCGAGCCATATTTTGCTCTAACTTAACCACATGCATAACTTTAAGCAATGGGACTACTAATCTGCTTAAAATTACACACAGGCTTGCCTGCTTTGGTAGATTGAAACCTAAGGAAAGATGTGTTCAGTATTAGTCTCTGACAACATCTTGGCAAGGAAGCTTTGTATTTTTTATTGCAGAGTCACAGCACAGCTATGAACACAGTAAATTGCACCCCATGCTATTTTCATTTCCAAGTGTGAGCAGTTTGGAATTTGAATTCTAATTAAAATAGCTACTGGAGTTCCATACACTGCTAGGAAAGAAATGCTAACACTGACTTTTAGTAAAAATTGGATGTTCTGTGTTAGTCCTTCTTCTTTTTAAGCTTGAGAAGATTAGTAAAAATAGCATAAAACATGACTCTATTTCCTCAATAATTTCTTCTTTCCTTAAGAGGAGGATTAGGAAATAGGCACAAGATGGTATTTGCATTTGCAGGTTTTGTACTGCATCAGAAAGCTGGAGAAACATTTTAAAGTGTAATCATTATAGGGGTACTATTCTATAACTAAGTAATAGTTACTAAAGGTAGAAGTTTGGCAAATAACATCAACTCCTGGTCTGTTGAAATTCTAGTTTAGCCATCTTGTCTGCATTTAGTATTTTGTAACATGAATTTGCTTTGACTATATATCCTTTTAGTTGTGCCCCTGGAAAGACAGCAATATGAAGAAAGCTCACCAGTCAGGAGTGAGAGGCATGCATAGAATACAAGTACTTTCCTCTCACTCCGATAGTCCAGGGAAAGGGATGAAAAGCAAGCTGCATTCCAGTGCACATGGTCTTGCCCCCTCACGCCCTCCCGAAACTCCACCCTTGCCCATGGGATGATCAGGGGAAATGTGTAGAAGAGGCGAGATGCTTGCTAGCTGAGATGGAAGGCATCAGACAGGGAGCTTGGATTGAAGCCCCATGAAGAGTAGAATAGGTGACTTTTCCTGTTGTTCCTGGTAGTAAAGAGGTCTATCATCAAAATTCCCCCAGGTTGTGGAGATAGATAGGGCAGAGAATGCTTGTCTTTAGAGATCATTTATGACTCAGTGAAAGTTTTGCACTGAGGAGAGTATCATTTCCTATAATCAACCACTGGCATGGGGTTCAGAATCACACTGCCAACCATTTCAATAGGAATTTTTCACTATCTGATGGCCTCTTGGAAGAACATCCTGGAGTGCGGTCCCCATTGCTTGATGCTTTGCAGTGATATTGTCAGTAAATGTGTGAACAATTAAGCTCTAACATAGACCTACATGCATTGTAAATGACTTGAAGCACTAGCATGTTGATATGCAGAGAGGAGTCTTGCTCCAGCCACAGATATTGGACTCTCAGCAATCTCAGATATGCCCCCAACCCATCATTAAAGCATTACAGTGGCACAGCCACATCAGCACAGCATAAATGTGGCCAAAGAGAATGCAGACCAATGTGTTCTTATTCTCCTTCATTGCCGAAGAATTGCCACTCGCTTTTGATGACACCTGGCTTGAGGCATCAAGCTTGTCCTTTAATCTTTGAAAGATACATTGTACAGGTGGAACCAGGACACTGTGATCTGGCCACACCCATTGTCCAGCAAGACCACGGATATTGCTGGACCAGAGAGCTCTGGCTGACCAAGTTCAGGGGTTGGGCTAGTGGTGTAGAGTTCAGCCTTGCTCAGGCCGGAAGTAGTGGAGCCAGTGCCCAGGGAGAGCAGCCATATCTGGGCCAGTATAGTGTGGAGCAGGGCCGACAGCTGCGAGGGGAGCCTTGACCTCCCCTGGTCCGGCACACTCCATGCTTTGGGACCACTCAGGTCATGAGGGTGCTGGACCAGGGAGGTCCCACCTCTAGTGATAAACTGTAATTCTGTTCATAAGTCTTACTATGTATATGACTCAAGAATATTGATGATCAGTCTATTAGTTTTTAAAGGACACTTCACAAGGCATACTTTGCATAAACATTATTACAATGTGCTGTGTGCATTCAGTCATACAAATCTGATTGTATTTGATAATGGAGAAAATAGAATTACAAAATTTGAGTGACAGGTCAAACCTCAAAATAAGCATTCAAACTATACAGCTTATTAGGTAGGCTCATGGCTGCTTGTTGTTCCTGGCTGGTTTCAGTATTGTGTGGTGCTTTATGAGAAGATAAAAACAATGAAACTGTCATCTCCTTACTGTGTGGATAGCCCCTACCACAACACAATGGGATCCATGACTGATCTCTCTAGGTTGCTGCAAGTACAAAATAAAACAAAGCAGCATGTTAATTTTGCACTGCAGTGAGTTACATATACTTTGAAGCCCTGGCCTCTTTTTGCCACACACTACTAGGACCTCTTGCAGCTTTCCTTTTGATTTTTAAATGCTAAAAATGTGTACACTTGAATAATGAAACATCTTACAAAGTCAACATTTAAAAAGCTGAGACTAAGAAATGTTTTCTTGGTGCAATAGGTGGTGAATAGAAGCATATTCTTACACATCCCACAAGCAATGAACACAAACTGGAATTTTTAAAAAAGTAATTACAGTAATTAAATACAAATTACTTCAAGTCTTTATGAAACTGATATGTTTGGTTCTTGCAGTGAGCTAAATTTCATGTCCTTCTGAAAAACTTTATAAGCACATTTTTGGTATGTTAAGACTTTCCTGTGTATGGGGAGAAAAATAGGGGCTCATCTCAATTTTATATTCTGGGAGTGTGATGTGGTGTCTGCTCTACACTGAGCTCTATAGGGTTAATAGAGACCTGGACATAGAAGTGCTGCAGGCAGAGACCCAAGCTGCTAAAGGCAGGTCCTGGTGGGCTGCAGGGATCTGCAGGCTGAGGTCCTGAGACAAGGATAAAGAGGGTAGTGGGGCCAATGGAAATCTACAGAGCAGTTGGAGGGAATGTTGCAAATGGCAGCCATCTACAGGTTCACTGGGCCACAAACCAGAGTTTTTATATACACATATACACACACACATGGCATGGAGGAAGTGGCTGGATTGAGATACTGTCCCTACAAAGGGGAACACAGGTTGTGGCATAGCTGGAAGGCTGTATCGTCAAGACGCTGCCTTGGATCAGAAATGATGATTGTGATACTAGAGATGTTAAAGGCTAGTCAACTATCCGATAAGTAAATGCTGTGGCGTTTCAAAGGGGCAGCGTCGCACGGAGCCCAGGATCAGCCAGGGACTTCCCAGCTGACCCTGGGCTCATGCAGTGCTGCTGCTTCGAAACGCTTCCAGTTCCAAGTGCAGAGCCTCAATGAATGAATGAGATGGTGTAGGAAGGAGGGGTTTAGATTTATTAGGAAGCTTTTAGGAAAGAATGCTTCTATGTAGGAAGGATGGGATCCACCTAAACCAAAATGGAAACAGATTGTTGGCACTTAAAATTTAAAAGATCATGGAGAAAGTTTTTAAATTAAAGGCTGAGGGAAAGCTGACAGTTGCAGAGCAGCAAATCAGATAGACATCTCTTATGGGAGGATCGACTAATGGGGATTCCCTATGTTCTAGTAAGGAGGAGAGGATGGAAGATGATAAAATATGTATAAGATCTGACAAGAAACAATTAAATGAAAAAAGTCCCATTCCGTCATACCTTGTAATGGCAGAGAGCTAAAAAATGTCAATTTTTAAAGTGATTATACATACACACTAGAGGTGCATCAAGACTACGTTCCTCTTTCGAAAGAGGAATGCAAATGAGGAAAATAAAAAATGCAAATGAAGCGCTGAATTACAAATCTTGCACTTCATTTGCATAATCTCGTCCGCTCGCTTTTTTGGAAGAGATTAAAAAAAAAAAGCTGTCTAAACGGGGCTCTTTAAAAAAAAAAACAACCCCGTTTTTTACAAGAACCCCATCTAGACTGCATTTTTTTCAAATGCTTCTGAAAAGCAATCGGAAGAGATTATGTAAATGAAGTGCAAGATTTGTAAATCAGTGCTTCATTTACATTTTCAATTTCCCTCATTTGCATTCCTCTCTTGAAAGAGGAATGTAGTCTAGACGCATCCTAGAAGTCTATATACTAAGATGGGTGAACTAGGGTGCATCTACACTGCACTGTAACTCAAAATAATATACACAATTTGAGCTACACAAATTGTATATCTTATTTTGATGCTATAGCTTATTTCGTCATTTGGTGCTGTCTACACAGCACCAAATTTTGAAATAGAGCACTATGCTGAACTGTCTTTTATTCCTCATAGAATGAGGTTTACAGGGACGTTGGAATAGTGAGCCCAAAATAACAGGGTTGCTGTGAAGACACAGGATAGCTATTTTGGGATACTCTGGTATCCCGAAATAGCATTGCAGTGTAGACATACCCCTAGAACGACTCACATTGAATAAGGATTGGGGGGTGAACGTAAATTACATTTCTGATGGTGCTGTTGTATTGCCCCCCTCTCCCGGGGGGGGGGAGGGCACTCAGGGCAACAGGTTTGGTGGGATGGGGTGCAATATGACAAACCTGTAAGAAATTTGAGAGTGGAGGAGAGTGCAGGAGGCTCAGAGCAGGGGGTTAGGGTGAATGTGGAGGGGGGGGGGTAGGGGATGTTGGGATTGCAAGAGTCAGAGTTGGGGGATGTGTGGAGGAGCTCAGCAGAGGGGGCTGGGGCTAGTAGAGGCACCAAACCGAGTGGTGGTGAGGGGGGAGGGGATGAGGAAGGGCTCAGGGTAGAGCGTTGGGATGTGGGTACAGGAATCAGATATTGGGTAATGGGGGGGCGCTCAGGGCAGGGGCCTGGTGTGGACAGAGTGCAGGGGCCAAGGGCTCTCTGAAGCTCTCCCCCTCCCTCCCTCCCTGGTTTCCTGTTGAGGCTGCGTGTTCTTTGCCTTCTGTCACTGTCAGGGAGCGAGAGGGAAGCTCACAGCGTGGGTCACTCATTCATTCCTCTGGCCTGTCCCCACACCATGCAGGAGGAAGAGGAATCCTGCAGGCTCTGAGCTTTCCTCTCACTCCCTGGTAATGACGGAGAAGGAACAAGGACCGAGCAGTGTTGGCAGGAAGGAAGCGCAGCCCACCCTGCCCTCCATAGAGGGGGGCAGCTTGGGCTGGATGGACAGTGCCCCCCAGACGAGCCCTTTCCCTTATCTGAGCCACTCAGCTTGGCAGCCTGCAGGAGAGTCCCAGAAGCCTGACTGGGAGTGTGCCTCTCCGCCTCTTGCAGAGCAGCACACTTGTTTTACTGTCACATCTGATGAGGATAGTGATACAATAGGCATCACAGAAACCAGGTGGAATGGGGACAATCAATGGGACTCAGTAATACGAGGGTACAAAATATATTAGGAGGACAGAACAGGTTGTGCTGGTTGGGGAGTGGCACCATATGTGAAAAAGCATAGACTTGAAATGAAATTCTTAAATGAACTAAACCGTTCCATAGAATTTCTACGGATAGTAATTCCATGCTCCCGTAATAAGCACATAGCAGTAGGGTATATTACTGACCACCTGACCAGAATGGTTATCAGTGTGCCTGCTAAGATTTTCCATCCATGAGCAGAGTGAGTTTTGTCTTGTGCACCAACATTGAGATCATGTGCGTGTGTTCAGATGTGTTCCACTGTGGCACCCAAGTTATAAGGCTCTTCCTTTTCTCCTCTGCTGCCATGTCTTCCACCCTCCCCTCATCCCATCTGCTCCTCTGGTGCCTGCTATAGCCTCCTACCCCCACCTTCCTCTGCTGTCCTGAACTCCTGCCCTTCTCACTCCCCTCAGCCCTACTGGGACTTACTCCCCTCCCTTACTCTCTGACCCCTGCACTTGCCCTTCCCCCCCCCCCATGCCCACCCCTCCTCTAGCCCCCCTCTCCCAGCACCTCCCTCTACCCACTTGCCCTGTGTCATGATCACGAGGGTTAGCCAGCATCCTGGGGACCATGCTGAGGGAAAAGATCAAGTTCTGGAGGGCGATGAGTTGTTGGCTGGTGAGGTTTGTAAAACCGAACCTGCACAAACTGAAGGTGATTTACTTGAGGGAGCTCAGTGTGAGCAACCTCTGTATGTGAAGCCTGGCAGTTTGGCTGCTGGGAGGGGCAGTATACCTGTGGGGGAAGGGTTTATTCCCGGTTCTTTGTCTGCAGGGAGAGCCTGTCAGCCTGGGATGGCTGAGGAGAGTGCTGTAGGTCCAGATTTAGTACTGGAGAGAACTGAAACCCAGGAAGGGGAGGACCGTAGGTTTGTGTCTGCTGGGGACAGTGGTGCTGTAACTGGAGTGGGCCCAGTCAGTATCATGTCAGGAACTCGGGGATGTTTCCAGTCTGATTCTGGTGTGGAAGCAGGGAAAGGAAAAAGGGGATTTGTGTGCAGCCATCTTAGGGTTGTTAGCAATAGCGCAAGAGACAGGCTAACCCTGAGGCCTAACAACGCGAGAGCAAGAATTGTAAGAGATGCTTTGCTCTAAAAGATTAGAATGCAATGCTGACTCTACCAGGAACCTTGAGATAAGGTAGCATCTGAAGGGAATTGTGTGGGCAGAGAGATAACCGTTAGTTGTTGATGTATGTAACGGGAAGGTATATATACTTGTCTTCTACTGCTTGTACTTTGAAGATCTGCTTAGGAAGGGGGACCTTCCCTCCTTCCCCCCGCCCGTCCCAAGTCTTCCCTTGCAATTGCTCAAAATAAACTGCTTTTGACTTGTTGCTTACCAAACACAGAGTGAAGACTTGTTTTCCTCCACACTGGGAAGGGACCAAAAATCCATACGTCTATCAGACTAGTTCACCTAGGCCAGTGGTCTCCAACCTTTTTAAGCACAAGATCACTTTTTCAATTTAAGTGCAATGTAAGATCTACCTCAAACCCAAATATCCTTGCCCAGCTTCCTTCGTGCCCCTTCTCCAAGGTCCTGACCCTGCTCACTCGGTCCTCCCTTTCACATTCTCCCTCCCTTTCACCAGAAAGGGGCAGAAGGTTGAGGCTCTGGTCTTGAGCTAAGGGATTTGAGGTGTGAGGGGGAGCTCTGAGCTCAGCCAGGGGCAGGGAGTTGGGGTGCCCGAGAGGGGAAGTGTTCAGGGTACAGGCTCTGTAAAGGAGTTTGGGTCCAGGGGGCTCAGGGTTAGGGCAGGCGTTTGGGGTGCAGGAGGGGGTTCATGACTGGGGCATGGGTTTGGAGCAGGCTCCAGATAGACACTGCTTACCTCAGGTGGCTCCTGGGTGGTGGTGCAATGGGAATGAGGCAGGATCACCCCTGCCCTGGCACTGCTCTCAAAACTCCCCCCATTCCAAGCCCTGTTGTGTCCCCACCTTTTCTGTGGAGATAGAATATAGGTTGCAAGAGGGGGCATCCTGATATCTGTGCCCCCTCCTCTGCTTGCCCTGCCCTGCCTAGCTAGCAGGGGGCTCCCACAGGAATGGGGGGTGCTGTGCTGGAAGGCTGGGGCTTGCTGGAAGCTTGCACTCCGCCTCTAGGCTGATGGATTCACAGAGCCTGGGGAATCTATTCCCTCCCTCAGAACTAGTTCTGGGCACAGAGCTGTAGCTCCCTAGCACAGGGTGCTGGAGATGGGGCTGAAAAACTGAGGCTGTTACCACTAAGCAGAGACCAAGAGAAGAGAAGGCAAGGCCACAGGAAGGGATGAAGAGATGGGCAGGGGCTGGGAGAAGGGAATACAGGGAGGAGGGGGCCCCAATGCACATGGAGAGGTGGTTGCGGTGCACAGTGCAGGACTAGCCCTTTCACCTCCCAGGGAAGAAAGAAACCTGGTTCAGTGGCTAGATAAGGCCAAACCCAGGTACCACTGCCTCTTCCCTGGTTCCCAGAGGGCTGAAGCAACAGCAGCCCATCTATGCTCCTCAGGGCACCATGCCTCGTGTCAGGACTCAAGCTGGGGCCATGGTGATATTTTTAGTACCATGGTCCTGGCCCCAGCAGCCACAGCCTGGAAGGTGGATGCCCCCAGTGTGCCACAGCTGGAGCTGCAGTGCTATTTTTAGTATCAGTCCAGTCCCCTCCCCCCATGGCCCACCCCTGGGAGCAGCTGGGGCTGCAGCTGCATGGCTCTGCAGGACTGAAATTCTTGGTGCATGCCTGCACAGGCACACAACTTACAGAGAACCCTGATAGTGAATTGCTAAGGGAGATTACAGAAGCTAGAAAAATTCTGAAAGTATCAGTAAGAATGGGGGATTTCAACTATTCCTATATTGACTGGGTACACATCACCTGAGGACAAGATGCAGAGAAAGTTACTGGACACCTTAAAAAGGTTCCTTCTTGGAGAAGCTGGTCTTAGACCCCACAAGAGGCAAAGCAATTCTTGATTTAGTCTAAGTAGGGCAAAGGATCTAGTCCAAGAGGTGAATATAGCTGCACCACTTTGTAATAGAGACCATAATATAAGTTTTAACATCCTAGCTCTGAAGAAAATGATACAGAAGCTCAGCTCTCTAGCATTTCATTTCAGAAAGGGGAACTACACAAAAACGAGGTGAGTTAAATTAAAAGGCACTGTACCAAAAGTGAAATCCTGGCAAGTTATGTGGAACTTTTTCTAAGGACACTAAGAGGCTCAACTTAAATGTATACCCCAAATTAAAATCTATCAAGATCCAAAAAAATGCCACCATGACTTAACCCAGTAAAAAGCAGTGAGCCAAAAAGGAATTGTTTAAAAAGTGGAAGTTACATCCTAGTGAGGAAAATAGAAAAGCATAAACTCTGGCAAATGAAGTGTGAAAATATAATTAGGCAGTATCTGGCCCCTGGACAATCAAGATGCTAAAGCAGCACTCAAGGACGATAAACTACATGAATTCTTTGCATCAGTCTTCCATGACTGAGTATGGGAAAAAGATTCCTAAACCTGAGCCATTCTTTTTATATGACAAATCTTAGGAACTGTCCCGGAGTGTGGTGGCACTAAAAGTAGTTTTGGAATAAACTGTTAAATTTAACAGTAATTAGTCACAAGGACCAGATGGCATTCGCCCAAGTTCTGAAGGAACTAAAATGTGAAACTGCAGAATTTACTGACTTAACTTGTAACTTTCTTAAATCAGCTTCTGTACAAATGACTAAAGGATAGCTAACACCACCAATTTTTAAAAAACGCTCCAGAGATGATCCTTGCAATTATAGGCCAGTTAAGTGTATAATTTTACTACCAGGCAAATTGATTGAACTATAGTAAAGAATAGAATGGTCAGACACAATGAACAAAGATTAACAATTTGTTGTGGAAGGATCAACATTTTTTCATGAAGGAAAGTCATGCACCAATCTACTAGAATTCTTTGGTGGGGGGTTCAAACAAGCATGTGGACAAGGAGGATCCAGTATAGCTAGATTTTCAGAAAGCCTTTGAAAAAGGTCCATCAACAAAGGCTCTTAGACAAAAACTGTCATGGGATAAGACGGAACATCTTCTCAAGAACTGATAACTGATTAAAATATGGGAAATGAAGGGTAGGACTAAATGGTCAGTTTTCAGAATGCAGACAGGTAACTAGTGGGCCTCTGATAAATCAGTGAGGTGGCAAAGTTTGCAGATACAAAATTGCTCAAGATAGTTAAATCCAGAGCAGACTGCCAAAAGTTTCGAAAGGATCTCTCAAAATTGGGTGAATGGGTAAAAAAATGGCAGATGAAATTCAATAATCCCAATTATACATATAAAATGATGGGGTTTAAATTAGCTGTTATCACTCAAGAAGGACAGTTCTCTGTAAACATTCACTTAATATACAGAGGCAATCAAAAAAAAATGTTGGGAATTAAGAAGGGAATGTGTGAGATTAAAAAGACTGGGCTATTTCATCTTAGAAAAGAGACTAAGGGGAGATATGATAGAGGTCTATATAATCATGACAAGTATGGAGAAAGTAAATAAGGAAAAGTTATTTATATCTTCCCATAACACAAGAACTAGAAGTGACAAATGAAATTAATAGGCAATAGGTTTAAAAAAAATATTTTACCACACAATGCACAGTCAACCAGTGGAACTCTCTGCCAGAGGATACTGTGAAGGCCAGGACTTTAAAAGGTTCAAAAAAGAACTACATAAATGGAGGATAGGACCATCAATAGCTATTAGCCAGGATGGGGTCCCTAGCCTCTGTTAGGATTGGGAATGGGCAACATGGGATGGATCACTTGATTACTCATTCTGTTAATTCCCTCAGGGGTGCCTGACATTGGCCACAACTGTCAGAAAACCAGATACTGAGCCAAATAGTCAGGCCAAAGATTTGACCAGCTATCTCCCATTGAAATTAATGGGAGGCTAATGTATACATATCTAGGAGAATCTAGCCCAAGAAGAAATACCACCACCTATAACCATTTCCTATTATATTTTAAAACACTAGTATTGAGACAGTTAATGAGGTATTACAGGTTTATTTAGTTTCTTTGAAGTCATATATCTTTATTAAGCATCAAAAATATTTCACACATACAAAACCAACTCCATACACTAAAACCAAAATATGGACTTTCAAAAGAGGTGCTGTGCTTCAGTTTATTCTACCAGAAGATGCAATCTATGCCTGATGAAATCAACTTCAAGTATAAAGTTGCTAAACGTGATGCACCATCACAATTTTTATGGGAAATAAACTGATCTTTAGAAAGCAGATTTTAAAAACATCTGCATAATAAGAGATAACATACACCAGGCATAAATGTTACACAGAATCATTCAAACATTTTATAAAGAGATCTGAAAAAGTACCTAAAATAGTAACTTTTATTCATTATAAAATTTCAATAATAAAATATTGCTCATAATAAATAAGAAATTTCATGAACACTGCTCTTGTAAAGCTCTGGATTTTTTTTTTTAAATCTGGTAGATTTACAGGCATCAGGTTGTTCTTTGTTATTCAACACTTGTCAGTATCACTAGGACATGACACCTGCTTCAGGGGACACTGCCAATTGTGCATGAAAAACTACTTCCAGAGTGAACTACTTCCCCTCCGATCTTAATATTTAAACACTTGCATTTTTAAAATAAAACCAGTTGTATGTAACAGCTTTTGGAATCTAATTTTGAAGGGGAAAAAAAATAATCTCCCCCAAAGCTCCTAGAAGTCTATGCATGTAATGAGTTTATGTAATGAAACTGTTAATACTAGGGATGTTAGCATGTAGTCATTTATATGATTGACTGATACACCTGGTCTTATCAGTTAATCCTAACTATGACATGAACACACACCCCTCCCATCTTTGCTGCCTCTATGAGAGGCAGCAAGGCAGGGACAGGAACAGGTGCCCTTGGGCTAGCATGGAGATAGAGGCAACGGGGGGGGGGAGGGGGGTTTGGCGGTACATGAGGGAAGCTGACTTCAAAGCTGGCTGCTCACAAGCACCGGCTCCAGCCTGCACCCTCCCCCCCCATCCTGCATGTAAACTTGTAACTGCTGAACATTTACAAAAATTAAGGTTTGCTAACATCCCTAATTAATACTAGTAGGAGCTTCATCCCATTTATATGGGGACATGTGATTTCATTCCTGCTCTTCCCATCTGTAGACATGGCAATTTGGAACAGTTCTTAAGCAGCTGCTCAATAGCAATATGGCGGACATTGAGTTCTGAGGCCAAAGAATCCTTTTCTTGCACTTGCCGAGTCAGTTCCTCAAAAACATCTGCAAAAAGGTTAACATCAGCTCAATATGCAATTTAAAGGAACAGTCTGGTTTAAAAATCATTGCTTGAAAACGAAGTCTTAAACTTGATTTTGATAAACTTGAGTGTGATGTTTTACATGTGCACAAAGGCAAATATATGAAATGGGAGAGCATTCAAATATTTTTAGTTGCAATACTTCTTGGTATACAACCTCCATTAGTGAGATGCTTAAAAGAATACCATTTAACTCATCTGTAAATTTATTTAAAGTTAAGCTAGATGGGCTTGCTACTTTAAAATATAGTTCGAACTTTTACACAAATACCTTATAGCAAATGAAATAGCACATCTTCTGGGTTTAGTGAGCTTTTAGCAGGGGATAAGTGCATTAAAAAAAGTCAGTATTTCTCTGCTCTGAAAATTAAGCTTCACAAACTACAAATCTTTATCATTTAAGAAAACCTAGGGTTTCTGCACTATAAATAGAGTTTAACAATGATCTCACCCTGGATTTGCTTGAGGAGTTTTTCATTCAGTTGCTCTACTTCTTCAAGAGTCATCATATTCACTGCAACATGAAAAAAAAAATACCCATCACAAAAACCATGTATAACACTTAAAAAAAAAACTTGAGGAATAGGAATATTCATTAATGCTTTTTTTTTTATTTGGACCCTTAATACTAAATAGCAGCTAGGAGTCCTGTGGCACTTTATAGACTAACCGAAGTGTTGGAGCATAAGCTTTCATGGGCAAAGACCCAACTTTGCCCACGAGAGCATATGCTCCAACATTTCGGTTAGTCTGTAAGGTGCCACAGGACTCCTCGCCGCTTTTGCAGATTCAGACTAATATGGCTACCACTCTGATACTAATAGCAGTGTTAATGTTAATTAGCAGCAATGTTTAAGACTCTGAAACATGATAAATGTGCCACTAAGACAAACATGTATTTCATACAAAAAGAAATACTGAACTAAAAGTTGAAGAGTTAAGCATTCAATGTTAGGAAGTGCCAAAATTAAAGCTGCAAGAATGTATATACAGTCCAACTACAGGGTGACATTAACATCCCCCATACCTCCCCACTGAGAAAAAACAGTTCTCTTCCATTAAGAAGCCTCCACAATTAGATGCTTATGTTCACTTTTAATGAGTGGCCGCATGAACAGGAAGTGCTATGAAGTTTATGACTCTGCAGAAAAAGCTTCTTGGTCATGACACCTTCAGGGTAGAAAACATCTGTTGTCTCTCAAGAGAGATGTTGGCCTATGATGTACACAAATAGCCCAATTGCAACATTTTTCAATCTTCAGGAACTCAGAACAGAACCAAGTCTTTTTTTTGCTCAAATTCCACATGTATTAAAGAAACTCTTATCACCCTACAGTTCTCTGAAGCACCAGAAAAAAAAAAAAAAAAAAAAAAAAAAAAAAAAAGCTCCAGAAGGCTATCCGTTTCCTATTTTCTGCCCAACTTGCAGAAAATTGCTGGTAGTTGCTTCAGCTACCAGTAATATGATTATTTTTAGTGTCTTTTCTGCAGAAAGTCAAGCTACATAGGGAAGGAGGGACATGGGGGAAAAATAAAGGAAAGGATTTAAAAACAAACAAACAAACAAACAAACAAAAACCACAAACCAGTGCTGCCAAACCCAGCTCCAATTGGAAGGAGAGTTTGGACAAAGCTTAGTAAATTTCTGACAACCCTCACCCCCCCCCCCCCCCAACTACTCTCAAGCCTTATGTGGTCACAAGTGCAGAGCAGACTGGGGAGGATCTGCTGCTGCTCAGATTTCCCAGGCAGCAGAGTAAGGGAATGTCTTCATTAAGCAGGGTTTCCCAACCTATGGGTCAAGACCCAAATATGAGTCACCATCACATTTCAAAAGGGTCGCCAACTGTCTTCCCAGGTGGCTCTGCGCCTCCGCCTCCTCCTCTCCCCCACTTTCCCCCTGTTTTTGAATTGCCATGGGTCACCAAGTCCTCCTGAATTGTCAAAATGGGTCCCCATCTGGAAAAGATTGGGAACCGCTGAAAGCCTCAGACAGTGATTGGTGCCAGTGGGGAGCGGGGGTATCAATGTGACTGAAAGAGCTCTTTCATCAAATGAGCAAACAAGACAGCATCAGCTGGTCAACTTACCATGCCATCATAGGTAAGCAGACCTAGGTATGTTGACTTCAGCTATGTTATTCACATAGCTGAAGTTGTATAATGCAGGTCGACAAATCACAGTAGTATAGACTGAGGCCTCAAAGTGACAATCCTGGTCATTAGAACAGAGCCCCATAAGGTGTCTGAATAGAAGCAGCAAACACTTGAAAATTTTGGTAAGCTTCTACTGTGCTGCAACTTGGCATAGCCATGAGCAGCTGCACCAGGATTTACCACACTGCACCAATTTAAGCAAAATGCAGGACAATGTAGCACTTTAAAGACTAACAAGATGGTTTATTAGATGATGAGCTTTCGTGGGCCAGACCCACTTCCTCAGATCAAATAGTGGAAGAAAGTAGTCACAACCATATATACCAAAGGATACAATTAAAATGAACAAATATGAAAAGGACAAATCACATTGCAGAACAGGAGGGGGATGCAGGGGAGGGGGAAGGAAGGAAGGTAAGTGTCTGTGAATTGATGATATTAGAGGTAGGGAGAGTGGGATGTTTGTGAGTTAATGGTATTAGAGGTGATAATTGGGGAAACTATCTTGGTAATGGGTGAGATAGTTCAAATGTTTGTTGAGTTCTTTTTGGAAAGTGTCGAATTTTAACATGAATTACAGTTCAGAGGATTCCCTTTCAAGTGCAGATGTAAAAGGTCTTTGTAGCAGAATGCAGGTGGTTAAGTCATTTCCCCAATTATCACCTCTAATACCATTAACTCACAAACATCCCACTCTCCCTACCTCTAATATCAATTCACAGACACTTACCTTCCTTCCTCCCCCTCCCCTGCATCCCCCTCCTGTTCTGCAATGTGATTTGTCCTTTTCATATTTGTTCTTTTTTTTTAATTGTATCCTTTGGTATATATGGTTGTGACTACTTTCTTCCACTATTTGATCTGAGGAAGTGGGTCTGGCCCACGAAAGCTCATCATCTAATAAACCATCTTGTTAGTCTTTAAAGTGCTACATTGTCCTGCATTTTGCTTCAGCTACCCCAGACTAACACGGCTACATCTCTATCACTATTCTGCACCAATTTACTGAGTTCTTGTTCAGAAGATCAAACAAGCGCTAGAATTTAAGTAAGTCAAAGTTAAAAATCAACCTAGGCTGAATAAAATTGCCTGAGCATTAAGAGGATATTATTCTTGTCTCATTTTTAATGACTGAA
Source organism: Pelodiscus sinensis (assembly GCF_049634645.1). NCBI lineage: Eukaryota > Metazoa > Chordata > Testudines > Trionychidae > Pelodiscus > Pelodiscus sinensis. Next base: position 173,558,557 of record NC_134711.1, read on the forward strand.
ATCAACTCTCTGGTGATAGCAGCAGCATTCAGTTACAATGAGTAGCAGATACAACTATTGTGTTCCTCACAGGCAAAGAAAACCCATAAATGGAAAGAAGCTTCAGGGGGTAGCCAAGTTAGTCTGTACAAGTAAACTGAAAAAACAACAAATAGTCTGGTAACACTTTATAGACCAACAAAAGATGTAGATGGTATAATGAGCTTTTGTGGGTACAGCCCACTTCTTCAGATGACTGGAGTTTTGGAAGTCTAGGACAAAGAAAAAAAAAGCGTGGGAAGATGGAGTACTGGAGCTTCACTTTACTCTAGTAGCCAGTGGGAAGTGTGTGTGTGCGGGGGGAAGAGAGCATGAAGGGGGAAAGGAGGATTGCACAACAGTCAGGAGTCTCTGGACAAGGGAGAAGATTCCTTTCAGTCAGTTACTGACAGCTTCAAATTTTAGTGCAAGGGGAACTCTGGGTCATCGCCCAAGCACAGAATTAATATGCCCCAAAACTTCCCTCCCCCTCCACACAGAATAATGTAATTGTCAGGGAGGTGAAAGGAAGCCATGAGAGGGCTTCCTACAATTGCACCTTTTGCCTACTAGGTGCTAACGTGGCACCAGGCTCATGGGCCAAATCAGACAGCCACAGAAAAGGAGGACACAAAGGCGGTCCTTCCTCACACTGTCCTGCTTGCAGGGCCAGATAAGGAGGCACAGGATGTAGAAGGATAGACAGAACAAGCACATAGGGCTGCTTGTGGGAATGGTTTACAGACCTAGGTCCAGAAGGTTTAGTGGGAGAACAGGAGGTAGTAAGATGACATTGAGCCAGCAGGTGTGGAGACTGCAGGGACAAATGAAGATTGGGTCAGATGTGCCTGACTGAATGGGAGAGCAAAATAAGGTTTACAAACAGGGCTACAAATAAAACTTAACCATTGTAGAGGGCAGATACAAAAATCAAAGGGGTTGAATAGAGATGCAAGAGACTAGTTGACTATTGGATAGTCAACTAGTGATGAGACTAGTCACTTCCCCCACACCTTGCTGCCTCTATCAGAGAGAAGCAGTGGGGTGGAGAGGGGGAGCAAGCGCCGGTGCTTGAGGAAGCCAGCTTAAAAGCTGGTTCACCTCAGCACCATCTCTGCAGGAGGCCGGGGAGGTAGAGGCACAGCGGGAGATGGCACAACTGGGGACTGAAGCAGTCTCTGCTCACACCACTTCTACTGCGATTCTTTTTTTGAAATGTACAAGATCCCTGCCGGGCTCTTTCCTCAACAGAAAGCAAGGAATACAGATCACTCAGAAAACACCAGAATGTCGTAAGTGCAATGTACCTCACTCTTCCATTGGGGGAGGGCAGGGAGGGTAATCAGCTGTGTTGTATCAAGCAAGCAGGATCTCTGTTCACCATGCCCCTGCAACAGCATCCCCTCATGCTAACGAATAGTGGAGAGAACCAGACCTACTTTGTGTATCTGCAGGAATTTGCATATCTTCTTCCGATCTCACTTTCGAAAGAGAAAGTAATCTTGATGCATTTTTTTCAGCAAACCCCCCCTTTTTCAAAAAGCCACGTAAACATCATATTTTGAGGAAAGCGAGATTGGAAGAAGATATGCAAGAAGTTCCCGCAGAATTTGCATATCCTCTTTTGAATCTTCCCCGTAGTCTAGACGTATTAACTAAGGCTATGTAGGAGAATGAGATTACATATGGCTGGCTTTAGAGTATACAGTAAATAGGAAGAAGCAGAAGTATACCCATTTAATTCCCCCTTTACTTACATTCTTCCCTGCTGTAACAGGAATGTTGTCTTTGGGCACTGACATCTGAATCACTTTTAGCTTTTTCTGTCTTTGGTGCTTGGTTGCAACTAGACCACAAAACACTCTTGCAACAGAATGTAGCTCCTCTTTCTTGCAACATATCAAATCTGAAATCAGTAGATTCTCTGTGTTCCAAAATACTCTGTGAACAGTTTGAGACACTTCCAGAATTTCCACCTATCCATTTTGCAGAGTACCTGGGTACTTGGGAGTCAAACTGTGGAAGCAGTTTTCTGTCTGTCTGATGTCTGAAATTGAATAGCTGGTGTTGAGAAGGTTTTGTGCTGCCAGAATCAGGATCCAAATCTTTGTTTTGTGCATACTGAATAATCCAGTTAATTTTTTTGCTCAAGATACTTTTTACTTCTGCATAGGTACTTTTGGAGAGTTTTGATCGTGGGCAGTCCTGATTTGCTATTAAATGGAATTTTTCAAAGCAGTCCTTGTGCCCCCTTAATGATCTTGTGTGAAGAAGATTGGACTTTGGTACCCCTGTAAAGACAGAAATGATAAAGATTATGTAAATTGTGTGTTATTCCATAATACCTTTAATACTCAAAGCAAATGCAAACATTTCAGAAGTTAATTTTGTGATTTTATACATTATTTCTGGGCCTCTCATACAAAATGTATTGGCAGTTTTCCATTTAAGTGGATCTGAAGACAACTAAGGCCTGAATAAGCACAAAAAGGCCACAAGTACATGCTGCAACAACACTTAAGTACCACAGAATTAGCTTTGCTGTTTTTGTTTTGGAGAGCAAGGTGGATCTGTTATTGGATAGACTTCTGTTGAAAGAGACAAATTTTGAGCTACACAAAACTTAAGATTTTCTCCCCCTCCTTGTGGTTAAAATTCTATTACCTGTTCATCTTTGATGAATGGAAAGGCTGAGCGCTGTACATTCACTTCCGCCCTTATAATTGCAAAGATAAACTTTCAAACAGGAAACTAGTACACAACAATGCAGTAGCTTCACCCTGAACGCCTCTACTGCCAGTTGAGGATTGCCAAGTTGCAGCACAATTAAAAGAAAACACCTCAGGTTAGTTTAATTCTGTAGACAGCAGAAAAACTTAATAGTGGGCACCAACCAGTTAATCATGATAATATAGTTGATCCTGGAAACTCTCACCCGTTCTCTGGTGGTGGAGTGGGGTGCTGCTCAGGCAGGCTCCCTGCAAGCTTTGGCCCCACACTGCTTCCAGAGGTGGCCAGCATGCCCCTGCAGCCTTAGGGGCATGAGGGGCACAAGAGGTCTATATGCACTGCCCCTACCTGCAAGCACCGCTGCCTGCGGAGAGGGGCAGTGACCAGAGCCAGGTGAGGCTGAGGCTACCCAAGGTAAGTGCTGCACGCTTCAGCAAACGGGATCTTTAAATGGCTCTGAAGCATTAAACCCAGAAGTAGCATGAGTAGTACAGCCGGCCTACTTATGCTGGACCAGCATTTCTCTTCCACTACCCCGTCTTGCACTCCACTACTCTGCCCCAGCCCAAAGTCCCCTACTGCACCCAACTACATTCCCCCCCCCCCAATCTTGCAGGGCAGGGGAGAGGCAGAGGGATGGAGTGAGTAGGGCAGAGTTTGGGGAAAGGGAAAGGTAGATCCTGGGTTGCTCTCAAATTCAAAAAGTGACCTTGAGTCTAAGAGGCTGGAGAACATTGCTTAAGAGTGTCAGTTTCATATTGTAACTTGGGAAAGCAGGTAGTACTGAAACTGTTTAGGGGAAAGAGAAACCAAAAGAACAAAAAGCAAGGGAGGGGGAAAAAAAGCAATGGAGACTCTTCTCCCTTTTCTCTTTGCAGAAGTCTGAAGGGTCGAGAACAACACTCTCACCTTACAGGAGATTCATAGGTTAAATCAGTAGGATTCAAACTTTCTCTTAGTTGAAGAAAATTGTTGATGCCTGTGACCCAACATAATTGGACTAGAATGTGTGAGAGCTCCGGGTGGGGCTGAGGATGAGAGCTTTGCAGTGTAGGAGGGGGCTCTGGCTTTGGGGAGTGATCAGGGCTAGGGCAACAGGGGCTTACCTTGAGTGGCTCCTGGTCAATGATGCAGATGGGGTGCTAAGGCAGGCTCCCTGCCTTTCCTGGTACTGCAGACCAGGCTGTGCCCCAGAAGCAACCAGCAGCAAATTCCCAGCCAATGGGATCACAGACCTAGTACTGGGGTCAAGACAGTGCACAGAGCCCTGTATGCTCTCCCCTCCCACTGCACCTAGGAGCCAGGCCTGCTGCCCAGCTTGCTTCTGGGTTGCAGTGCAGTCCATGGTGCAGGACAGGCAGGTAGCTTGCCCTAGCATCCCCACTGGTCACCTGATCACCCTGCAGCAACCAGACCTGGTGCCTGACATTCCAGGATGCAGCACTGGGTCACGACCCCTAGCTTGAAAATCCTACTAGCCACAGAGAGACTGACCTTCCAAGTAAGGTTCAGTGACAGAAGCCTACCCAGCATTTACACATTGGTCTTCTCTCAAATCTTCCCATTTTTCATATCTATCACTGGCTATGATGCGGCAAATAGGAAGGGGGGGGGAACCCCCTGAGCTCTAGTTTAACTACTGAATTGCAGTAGTCTTAGAAAATAAAGACTTTCAAAGGAACTGGCAAAAAAATACACACACACAAAAGAAGATTTACCTGGTATTATTTGGGTTCTAACTCAATTTTTGTTTTGTGGAAAATAAAATGAAAATACACGTTTCATGTAAATCTCTACTCTGGGTTGGGGTGTGGGTGAGAGATTTTGTATGCATGCTGGCCTGGAGAGAAAGCCATCTCTCACTGCAACAGGTTGGGACCAGGTAAGAAGTGCATCTCCATGGCTGTTGCAGCTCCAGTGGGCACAGCTGGGGAATGGGGGCATGTCCCCCCACAGCTGAAGTAGGTCCAGGTTCATCTGCCTCCTGCACTCCCCAAAACAGAGTGAGGACTACAACAAACTGTCCTCTTCCTCAATCTCTGATGAAGGGGAACATCCAGCAATGTTCCCATACAAAGAGGGGAGAGAAGAGCATCAATCTCCTCCTAAAAGGTGGCTGAGTAGTGGGAGGTGCACCACCAGCCAGCCCCTTTTACCTGGCCTGGTGATTCTGTCTTTTCTCTGTATGGTTTTATGAGAAGCAATCCCATTCCAGGTACATCCTATTTTCCTAGCACAACCAAATCCTTACCTTGTTTTAAGTTATAAGAAGAAGCTATAACACAAATATGGTAGTCCTAGCTCTTACAATTTAGGAGAACTTCTTGAAACAGACAATTGCTCAAATATACAGTAGATTTCTAGTGTAAACCAAGGAAAGGCAATTCCTCTCTCTTTCATGGCTTTCCAGTATAATTTAAATAACAAATCTGCTTAACTCAAAGAGCAATAGGCCTTTGCTGCAAGCCATTGGATCATTAAGCCATCGGGGAATAGAAAGATCTGTAAGTCAAAGTCACAGTGAATACATTACTTAAAAGCCTTCATAGACTCTTGAGACTGATTCAATATCATCCACCTCCCCCGCCTCTTTTCAGCATGAAATGAAATGCTGCTGATGTTATCATTTTATGCTGATAAAAACTTCAAGTCTCATTTTTAAACGAAGTATTATAAATTGACTGTATTTTAAGGCTCTCTTTATCCCACAGTGCTACACAGAAAAGAAGCATCTAATGATCTGGATAGGAAGCAGAATGTACAATGAAGACTGTTGCTTTTTTGGGGGGGGTGGGGAGGAGGACCAGCCAACAAAGCAGTCACGAAGGATGCCCTGAATATCTTGTTCAAAAAAAGGGGAACAAAAGGCATAGAAAATGCTTTATCATTAAGTTAAGAATAAGGAGGCAAATTTCAGTATACAATGTCTCTAAATAATTAAGATTTTGCCTAATACCCCATGCATGACAATTGTAATATGGAATATTCAGTTTAAAGACTTATACCAATACTTATAATATAGTCACTTGTTTCGAGCCGTTAGTCGAAAGAGGATGAATTTCTTTCCCCACCCACAAAGTTAGCTATGGCTGTTCAGGGGCTGAAGAGGATGGATGACAGGAATTTTAAACCCATACCTCCCAAACGGATGTCTCAAATCTATTTAGATAATTTAAAAAACAAAAGTGTAATGTGGTCCACACAAGGACTGAAATAAGTGTCTCAAACATGAACTAGTCACTGTCCAGAAAACAAAATAAAATTTCTTAAAACTGCTCAAATTTCTTAATGACAGACTTAAGTCCATGATCCCCAGAAATCCTCACAAGGCAGCTAACAGGAGAACAGTTAAACATCTGCTGCAAATAGGAATGGAGCCCCTCACTCAAGAAAATATGCTACTTCCAAAAGGAACTTGGAAGGAGAATGGCATGAAGGGGTTGGTAACAAGAGACTATGTTGTATCTGATCAAATTCATTGAGAATATAAAAGTCAAGATAGAGGTCTTAAAAAAAAAAATCTAGGTTGGCAGCTGCCATCTCCAATAGATGCTTTTTGGGTATATGTATACACGTGTCTATTTGCACTTCCCCCCCATTTTCTGGGAAGGGGAGAATGCTGCAGCAAGTACCACAAAGAATACTACCAGTCAAACCCCATGTCATCGCACAGGTATAATCCATAAAGTTGTGTGTGTTTAAAAAAAAAAAAAAGACAAAAATGGCTGAAATTAAATCCTAGGCAGTAACAGATCTCAAACCACAGTGAAGATTAAGTCTGGTACTATTCTAAATGAAAAGAGCTCTCAGCTATGTTTGCAGGTGTTCTGATCGCTTAACCTAGAAGGGGATGGGGTGGGAGAGAATAGTAATTCAAAGTATGTAAGACTGAATTCATTCAAGAGGTGTAAAGGCTAAACACATAACAGGGTGCTATTGAGCAGTAGCTCCCAACCTTTTCAAGCATACGGACCCCTTTTCAATCTATTAACATTTTACAGCCCGCCCCCCCCCCCCAACAATATAGCTATGCCTGCAGCCTACATGTCTCTCAGCCTGCGCTGCTTCCCAAGCCACAGGAAGCAATGCAGGCTGAAGGACATGTTGGCTGTGAGAGGCTCTGTACATTTCTATTTTAAACTTTCCATCGACTCCCTACAGGACCATTGCGGACCATCAGGGGTCCGCGGATCACAGGATGGGAACCACTGCTCTTGACACAGTTTAAGTGATCAGCAGTCTCTTTTGCTTAACTTCTGTTGCCTTTTATTTTGTTAGGAAGCTTTTAAGTAGGTAACAGTAGCTGTTACCTACATTTCGGTATTTCCACTCTATCAATTTAAATTAACGTTACAGAATAAACTACTGCCATTACCTTCAGATCCCAGCAACCTTCTAATGTGACTTCAATTCTAATTGCTTTTATAACTAAGAACACCAATTTATTTAATCAGTAGCTGGAAAGGAGAGAACTTTTGTCATAAAATCCACTTTTCAGATACATGAATGCTCTAAAACTCACTAACCCGGTTAACGAAGTGCTGTATTGCAATTTTCCTTAATTAAAAATGTTTACTATAAGACTACTAAATTTGGCACTCATCTCCACCAGAAAATTAAATTTACAGGTACAAATTTAAGAAAATGGTAATCCAGTTAATCACGTTAAGGATGTCCACACACTTAAAATGAATTAGTTTAACTGACAAAGTGCTTTCAAATAGATATCATTAAACTGGTGCAGTTTAGATCTTAGATCTGATCTGCAAACTGAAAAGTAGGGAAAGAGAATACAAGACTCTTTAGTAGCAAGGTAGAGTGCTGGTGCCAGTCCTATTCCCAACTTCCATTAATTCAGGATTTGGGGTGGAGTTACTTATCCACAAAAAATGTGGAACAGAGGGAAACTGTGTTATATTGTCTTCTGGATAGAATGGGACGGTGCTGGGACATCTATGTTGCCATCCTAATAACTCAATAGTTTGGAGCACCTAATCCTTACTACCTGGCCAATCAGGTGGGTTTAAGAGCTTGTGGCGCTTTTCCCTTCTGTCCCACAGCTTCTGAGACGCTTCAGTCACTTAACTGGTCTGCTTTTGTCTTCCCTGGGGATCTAGTCCTATCTATGACATCCATGGCAGCAGAATACAAGTCCTTAAATCCTCCTCCAAAACTTACACATTTATTTTTACATCCACACATCATTAGAAGCTATGCATTTCTGCTTGTCCAAGGGCAGATGTATTACAAGGACAGGACCTGTTAGGCCCAAATAAATTCTAAAGGGCACTTTCTTGCCATAGCAATGTATGTGCTGTCAATTTCTTATTAGAAAAAATTAAATGCTCCTATAGCATAGAGAGATTAACCAGAAAAGGAAAAAACAATCACTGCTATCCTGTATTCCCAAAAGTTGGCACACTGTATAGAGTCAGACTTTCACCTACCTTCCATGCATAAAACAGATAGCAAATATTAGTGTAGACGAGCATAAAAGCTTTTCTAAGCATTTTTTCATATATGCAACATATTCATATCAACAAGACATCTCCTATTGTGCATTTGTTTTTCTGTTATGTGATTGTATCTTGTAGGGCAAAGGCAAGAACCCAAGAAATCACAAGAACCCATAGGTTTTATATAAAGAGATGGTGGTGGTTTATTTGACTGGCACCTTCTCAACATATATTCCCAAAAACTTTATGGTATGGTTAAATAAACTTGAACATTACCATATTTGTAGTTAAGTATAGCTCATGAATTCCAAATAATAATGTAACAACAGGGAACAGTTCCAGTTACTGTTAATATGTTTCATATAGGTAGAATAGAAATGTGTTAAGTCTGCACACAAACAAAATGTGATGAGACAGGAGCTGTATTACTTAAAATATAAGATAATCTACCACAAGATGAGCCAGAGATTCTAGTAGCCTGGAGACAGCATTTATGCTGTTCTGCTTGAAACCCAACTAAACTGTAGGAAAGCAGATGGTAGTTATAACTGGAACAATCTTCCCAATTCACATATATAATGCCATAACGTACTGTGGGAACTACAGAATCTACTTTGTTGTTCACTCAACAGTAGTTACTTAGACAATAATAAAGGGAGAAAGATAAAAATGGCATCATATCCAATCACATTAGGATGAATTAGTTTAAAACTCTTACTAGGAGAAGCAGCAAGTAATATTTAATAGTTTCACAAGCCTATTCAAATCCATGGAAAATGACTCATTCAATCTCTGGTAAGACTGTATACAATGTCACAAGTTTTTACTGGAAACAGGCAAGGTTAGCAGTACACCCAACTCAGCAGTTTAATCCTATAAATTCACAGAATAGTAAAAGTACATCAGATGAATACTGCAAGTTTATAGTATAGGCTAAGCCAGTGGTTCTGGACCCCAAAGTAGGTCATGACTATTTACATGGGATTGCCAGAGATGGACTTGCTAGGACCCAGGGCTGAATTCTGAGCCTCTCTGCCCTGGACTGAAGCCAAACCCCAAGAGCCTGGGCGAAGCCTTTGGACTTCAGCTTTGGCTCCTCCTCTTTCCAGAGTGGTGGGGCTCAGGTTTTCACCCCTTATCTTCAAACCCAGATTCAGGCTTTGGTTCTCTTCCAGGAGGCATGAAGCATTTTTGTTGTCAGAAGGCAGTCACGGTACAATGAAGTTTAAAAACCCCAGTTTATGTCTAACACAACTTGAACCAACCATTACTTCATTTTTGCATCTTAAATGTAAAATATTTCACAAATTTATTTTTTCTTGCTTACCCCTGTTCCTGGCTTTGCACCGTTATTAGTAAGTTACTCTACATCAAGAGTTCTTACCCTGTAGCAACCCTGAAAATTTCCTCTCTTCCCAGTGTACCTTTCCACCCTGGAGGTACCAATCAATCTTTTTAACGAATGAGCTGAGTCCTTACAGACACAGAGACACCCAATTGTGGAGGGTTTGTTTATTGCCAGAAATCCCACCCTCTACAACCAAGTGTGCAGATTCCTTCTACTATTTTCCCAGTCCAGAGAACAAGATTGAAACCGGACATAATCTATGAGACTGCAAAGCAGTATTTACACATCATTGGACTGCCCTTAATTAATTAGACAGAAGATCTCCAAGGAACAGTTAAAGTGCTTCACAGGCCATTCAGTAAGGTGGTATTCTCTTCACATCATTACTGAACCACTGGCTCAGCATGTTAGTTGGCACTGTTCTGCAATAGGTAACTTTCAGATTGGCAGGAGTAGTCCTAGTCACTTATGTCCATTAAAAACCCATGGCATTTTTCAGAGTACAGCTGTTTACTTTAGTGACTCGGATAAAAATCTCAGATATCCTCAGCTGGGGGTGAGTGGTGTAGTGAGACATCTAAAAATCTAGCTGCTATTATAAGGAGTGCAAGCCAGGATCTGCAAGCCCCTGTGTATGAATTCTAACCCTCCACCCCAGACAACTCTGGGAGGAGGCTAGCCCCAGCACCCTCCTGTCTGCTCTGGGTCCCTTCCATTGGCCAGGACTTAAGAGGCAGAAGTAAAGCTTGGGGTTAGCTAGCTCTCAACCCCGCCCCTTCTGCCCAAGGCCCAGCCCCTTCCATGGCAGCCCTCAACCACTTCCAAAATGTGTGAAGTGGACCCCCTTCAAAAATTATTGCCTGCCCCTGCTTTAGGTTCTGCATCCCACTATCAAATGAAAAACTCACCCTCCACCCCATACATTTCTGCTGTGAGTGACTCCCTATTCTGGAATCCCACAACTTTGCCTTGGAGGACTCTCGCCACACACCTGTACATCAGGGGGCAGTCAGGCAAATGAGTAGAGTTGTGACTTCTTCGACCAGGCAGTATCATCCTTGAAGTCTGGGGGAAGTATCTGCTAATGTGGGGCACAATTCAAAAGACATTGTGAATCCTTGAGGCTTTTTTCACTAAGGGTCCAGCTATACTGTGGGTTTTTTCCCCTCGAAGGTATGCAAATGCGAGTGCAATTTGCATATCTTCTTCTGGTTCCGTCCCCCCCCCCCCCCCCCCCCCCAACATGATTTTCCAGTATTTGGCCCATCTACACAGGGCCGAATGTTGGAAAACCCTCCTCTTTCGGAAGCTCCCGGTACACCTCGTTTTACGAGGAATAAAGGAGCTTCCAAAAGAGGTTTTTCCCCCTGACATTTGGTCCTGTGTAGATGGGCCAAATATCGGAAAATCTTCTTCCGGAAAAACCCCTGGAAGATATGCAACTGCGACTGCAATTTGCATACCTTCGAGGAAAAAAACCACACAGTGTAGCCATACCTTAAGTGTCCACTTCAGCTTCAGTTAAATACAGTATCAATTTGTCCTGAATGCTGAAGAACCTGGTATACTCTAGAAGAGACTGCAGTGCCAAAGTAGTAATCACTGACCTCAGTATTTGACGTGTGGCATTACGCCTTTATTTTTCAGAGATAAGCTTATGATACAAATATGGCAGATACGAACAAGGCAGATGTATTTTATGCAAGATGGCTCATGTGAGGTACCACTGGCAAAGTTCTGATGTACTGATTATCATCCTATTTGTATGCATGTATCATTTCTTATCTGATGTTAGGAGTATTTATTATATCTAAATTACAAAAGTGTTTGTACCAGAAGAATGTTCACCAGACAAAATACAATCAGTCTGGCTGATTAATCAATCAACAGTCAGGGAGAAAAATCTGATGTGCAGGAATACACAGCCATGGACAACTCCACAGGATTCTCCTGCATAGATGGAAAAAGATCTGTGGTCCAAATTAATACTAATCAACCATTCACAACTAATGTGAAAATGTCAAATTGATGATACACTGCAACTTAACAGCAAAATTCTGAGGCTATAAAACTACTGGCTTTCACGTGTACTTATTTGAGGGCTGTACAATGAAACCTTTGTTATCGAGCACTCTTAACCAGAAAACTGTTAACCCGCATTGCCCCCAGCCACAATACTGTCACATCTTCAGGCACACAGGCCTGGCTTGGTTTACCATGATTGGCTTAACAATTTTTTATTTAAGAAGTACTAATCATCTTTAACTCGAAATAGAAATGAGACCAACTGCCTCACTACAAAACTACCGATAATAAAAACTTGAGTTTTACTATTATTAGCTCTTGGTTTTTCCTAGGTTGATGGGACCCTCAGATAACTGGAATTTTTAGATAACCAGAACTCCCTAATCCCCGAGGGTGCTGGATAACACAGGTTTTACTGTATATTGCTAATTGCTTCTATTTATATATTGAATAGTTACTGGTTGTGTGACCCAATTTAAGTTTTTTCTAGCATGAAGCACTTAACGTGTAATCAAGATTTACTGGTACCAAAACAGGCACATTGCATCTAGATTGCTAGTAAACTTTGTACCTTGAATATTTTAAGTTTGCTATTATAGCTTCATAAAGCTTTATATTAATCTTTTAAAAATGTTCATTCACACATTAAATGAACAATATCAGCCATTATGTGCAAATATTAAAGTTTGCTGGAGCAGCTCTTGCCTTCAACAGAGGGTGGGGGCAGACGGAGGGAGAAGGAGGAGGAGGAGTGACCCTTGTTACCCCCAATTATGTTTGCTTAACCAATTAACCAAACGAGATTTTACATCCCTACTGTGAAAGTGTTCTTAAAATGAACATGTACTGGAACATCATCCAAGACTGCTTTAACATAAAATATATGGCATAATGCAGGTAACAGTACAGGACACATACGTAAGAATATAAGAATGGCCATACTGGGTCAGACTGAAGGTCCATCCAGCCCATTACCCTCTCTGCTGACAGTGGCCAATGCCAGTTGCCCCAGAGGGAGTGAATCGAACAGGTATTGATCAAGTGATCTCTCTCCTGCCATCCATCTCTACCCTCTGACAAAGAGGCTAGGGACATAATTCCTTACCCATACTGGCTAATAGCAATATACAATTTCCCCTTAAGAAGATCAGTCACATATTTAATAATGTATTACTTTTTTACATGAGCATCATCAGTATGGAAACATGTCATCTAGAATGGTGGCCAATGTATAAAGAGGAATATGTCCAGCATTCCCCGCATGTAAATACCTTGCAATGCCAACTATAAAGGTGCTATGCAAATACCTGTTCTCACTTTCAGGTTATACTGTAAACAAGAATCAGGCAGCATTATCTGATGTAAAAGTAAACAGACTTGTTTGTCTTAGCAGTTGGCTGAACAAAAAGGGGGACTGAGTGGACTTGCAGCCTCTGAAGTTTTCCACTGTTGTGTTTTCTGATGCAATTATGTAATAAAAAGTCTGTTTGTAAATTATAAGTGCTATAGTCAATCTGTTTATTGTGGAAGTGCATAAGGCAATTTTTGAAACGCTTTTTAAAAATCATTTACAATGCAAATATTTGTAATAAAAAATACGGAGAGCACTGTACACTTTGTATTCTGTTGTAATAGAAAAGAATATAACCAATACAACTAAATCTTTTTTGTTTTTAAGATAAAAACAAAGATATCCAACTCTTGGAGGAAAAATGCTGGAAGTCTAAACTCTTTATAAGCACATGCAGAGGTCAGAGAAGTATAGCAGTGCTCAGTAATAAAGCAGTCTCCTAACTAGTGTGTCTGGATGGGAGCAACTCAGATCATGAAAGGTTTCCATTAAAATTAAAGGTCTAGACTGGCTAATGGGTAAGACTGAAAACAGTTTAATCAGTCTTCCTCACTACTCAAGAACCAGCACAAAGTTATTTGGGAGAGTCTGTAACATTGAAATGTATCATGTGATTTCCTGGCTTACTTTAAGCAATATAAACCTGATAAATCAGAAATAGGAAATGCATTGAAGCTCACTCCAATCCACAAATCTTCTAATGTTTCCTGCAGCTGTGAAAAAGCTATTGTGGGGGTAGTTGAGCTATTGGTTTTTTCTTCTTGTTAGAGACAAGAGATGACATCCAATACCTAGTTAAGATCTTCACTAACAGGACTGACTTTTAAAATTGTAGACATTGTTCAGCAGAACTCTAATACATTACATGGTTTAAAAAATTAGTCTATTTTGAACTAATTGTTAAAAGACTACTATCAATAGAGCCCTCCACAGATACAAAATCTGTATCCACATGTATATCCAAAAAAAGAGCGACAGATAACCACAAATATGCAGGGTTCTCGATTCAAAGTTTGTATCTGCATCAGCCAAAAATGAGTTGTGAATATCCATACAAGGCAAATATATGTAGATTTGCAGGGCTCTTATAATATAAAACCTGTTTTGCAAACTGATAACATTTTTAATTTAAATACACCTCCTTCTCCACAAAGAGTTTTAGATACAAAGATTCCTTTACAGTGCACATTAATGCTTAAGGACTAAAAAGTGAATTGAACTACACTAACCGAGCAAAGCTTAAGACAGGTGAACAAAAAGTGAAAGATTTTAAAGTGGAAAAGTCTGGAGTTTAATACTTAGCACAACTATAGAAGAGTTTAAAGATGTAATTTAATCCAAAATTTTCTTTAAATAATCATGTTTTATATCCCTTCTCCCGCCAAAGAAATTATATCAGTAGGAATAAAGAAACAAGGAGAATCAAAGCTACAACTGCAATATTTTTGCATTGGTTGTATCTTCTGTGTTTTGCCCATTCTTGCCAAGAATGGAATCCTACAAAATTTCAGTAAAGTAACCATGGATGAAATCCTGATTCCACTTAGAGTCAGTGGTAAAACTCTCCTTTCCTTCATATACGTTATATAGCACGTATTCTATGGTCAGAGCCTGCATTGCTCCTTTGGGTATTAACTCAATATAAATATTGAGCAACACTGTTTAGAAAAAACATGCATTTATATTTCACTCAAAGGTTAAAATCCCTACCGATTAGAATGTGAACGACTAGTCGACTATCCGATAAGTAAATGCTTATCGGATAGTCAACACACTAGTCATCTAGTCACTTGCCCTGCCCCTTGCTGCCTCTATCAGAAAGATAGAGGGGAGCCCTGAGCCTCGGGGGCCTGAGTCAGGCAAGCTGGGGAGAAGCTGCTGCTCCCTGTTCCCTGAGCTGGGGAATGGCGTGCACTAAAATGCTGCCTGGAGGCTTTCCCCCTGCCACTCTGGCTGTAATCTTGGCCAATAGAAGCGAGGCATGGTACCTGGAAGCAGCAGGGGACATAGAGCCATGTGTGCCCCCAGGAAGTTGGGCCAGGTAAGTAGCCTCCTCATCACCCAGACCACTCCTGAACCTCTCCTTTCACCAACCCCATTCCCCCTCTCCAGCCTGCTCCTACACCCTGCCTCCCACCCAGACCCCACACTCCAAACCTGCTTCACAGCAGCCCTATCCCACACACTGAACCCCTCATTTTTGGCCTCACCCAAAAGCCATGGAGGGCCCCACAAAAATGTACTAGCCCTATGCTCCGGTACGCAAGGGGAACATGGGGCGTGTCTTTCTGATCTTTAGTTGTAGGCTATGTCAGTGAGGGTATTTGAGAGTCTCACTTGTGTGGACCCCGACTGACTTTCTGTCCCTTACTCGAGGGGGGGGGGGGGAGAAGAGAGAAAGAGTTCCCCTGTCCTGGCTTACATGAACTAAAAAAAGTCAGCCTAGCTTTCTGTACTTTCTGCAATATTTAATCGACATATGTTTGAAGTTCTACAATCTTTATTCTGGTTTTTGTATTGTTTAAAAAAAAATTATTGGCATGAGATTTAAGATAGCTGGAATTGGTAGAGTTTTAGAAAAATAGTCGGTCAAATACTTCCCAGGGAAGAAAATGGAATTCTGACCTTAAAGAAGACCAAGTTAAGAGAAAAAGCTTGTGTCCCTTGTGAACTACAAGGGAAATGGAAAAAAAACCAAAACCCCACACACTTCCAGAAAGTGTTGCAGGGAAGCTGACAGTAACATAGGCACTGGAAATGTTCATTACCTTGGAAAGATGCTAAGCATGGTTACATGTATTGAAAATTTTAAAATACAAATGGGCTTCTTATTTACAGGAGGAACAGTTTGTTTATATGTAGACTATTTATCTAAAGATCGTAAATTAGAACAAATCTCTTTCCAACCTATGAGATCTGTTTCTGAAAAACTGTATGAATGCTTACTTCTCATGCTGAACAGCTATCACTCAAACAGAAAAAAACCCCAGTAAAACTAAGCATTTGCAAGTTTGAGTGCTTAATGTCAACCAGTTCAAATAAAAAAAAAAAAAGCAGCTATAAATTTTAAACAGGCATGACATTTGGCATACTTCATTTCATAGCCTGTAATTATTCAGTGCAAGAAAATTAGCAATTACAAGTAATAAGTGATTTCTTGTTCAAGTGACTGACAGCATGATAGAAATGTAAAGCCAGTAAGAAAATTCCTGATGCATTTTGTTGTACAAAAATGTGTGGATTACCTGATGTGTTTCTATTCCAAGTCTTGAATAACTGAAGACCATTACTGCCTATCTACATGCCAAACGGTCAACTGTTCTGTAAGTCAAGTGTTAAAGAACTGGTAGTGAAAGTCACTTGATATCACTTCAAGATAAAAAGGGCACAGGACTGGGACTCAGGATACCAGTATTCATCTCTTGGCTCAGCCTCAGACTTTCAGTGAAACTTCAGAAAAGTCACTTATTTTAGTTTATGACTCAGTTTCCTATCTGTAATATGTAGAGTACTTTCCAAATACATACAGATGTAGTGAGGTCAACAGACTGTAGTTATGAAGTTCTCAGATTCTATGGTGATAAGGGCACCCCATGGTTCAATAAGTATTTCCAGGTGGATAAGTATATGAACCAAAACACAACACATTTACTTTAAACAAAGAATATCTTAACATATGTTTTTCAACAAGTTTTAAGAAATACCTATCTTAATATTTAACAAAGACTTTTGTGCAGCTATCTGAATACCTCTAATACTATTCACAATTACCAAAAATAAATGCATTTTGTTGCAATCACTTTTTCCAGGCATAGCACGTGTTACATAAGTTTTATTATACAGGTACTAAATGCACCTTTGTCAACACCAACAGCACTTCACCAGCCTTGAATATTGGCGCTCATAGGCCAATAAAGCACTCCTAATGTAAACATAGTCTGGGGGACACGACTGCTAGACAATTATACCTGGGATGGGTAGATCTATCAAGCTGGATTACTTTTGCTGTCTGAGTCTGGCAGCAAGGTGATACTACAAAGCATTTATGCTGCAATAAAACAGAAGAGTTCTAATTTGCAGCATTCTCTTTTGGTGTGTAATTTATTCATACCCAGAAGAGTAAGAAAGCAAAAAACTTGACATTTTAAAACAAGGCTGTTTAATCCCACAAAAATATTCATTTGGGTGAATTCTTGAAGCTGTAGGCATTGTCCCGGCCCTCAATATTTGGGACTTATTCCTATGAAGACTGATATTTTAATCTATCAGGAAATGTGTTGTGCTTACACTTTACAATCTAACAATTATGTAATTATGTTAGATTGATTGTAAATCTCTTCCACGCACAGATTGTCTTTTGAAATACGTTTCTAATGCAGAAGATCGACAAAATACTATTGTCAGCAATGAACTTGGAAAGGATAACAAATATGGCGATACATACTAGAGGGCAAGGTCCTAAAAACAGAAGACAACTAAAGAGGTTTTGGATAGACACAGTGAACAAACAACAAAAAGTTTGTGAACAAACAACAAAAAGGTTTGAAGACGACCAAAGATACAAAGCAGTGGAAAACCTTAATTCACCCCAATCACTACTGCTGCTGAGCTAAAGGATAGGAATCAAAGAAAATAAAAGAGAAGACCATATCAGCATAGGTGACCACCTATATCTCGAAACGTCAGGGGTTACCACGATACCAATATTTGTTAGTCTAAGGTGTCACAGGACTACTCGCTTTCACAACACAAATCATTTTTTCCAAATAACTTGTAGCAATAAATAGTATCTAATTACAGGAAATGCTTTTCAAAATACCAAGAGAAATTGTGTTATGAATTTTAATTGTTTATCCAAAAACCCAGGCAAGCTGATTGTTATAGTACATAAATAAAAACTGAAACATGAAAGACAAAGTCACCTACCCAGGAAGAAGCTATTTAGAATGGCAAAGCTACTTTAAATATAAAGATTTTGAAGCCTTGAGACAGAATGCACATACAATTATATAGAAATAGTGTTAACATTATGCATTACACCTACTAATTGGTTGATAAGAACTACTTATGCACCAATGGAATTATGAACCAACAACTATTTAGGAACAACAAGAAGTCCAGTGGCACCTTAAAGACTAACAATTTTATAGAGTTTCTCTCACTAGCTTCAAACCACCATCACGTTCCTTTTTAAAATGTTCTTTTAGAACCTTTTTTTCCTCTAATTCAATGCAAGGCATATTGGAATATTTAGAACAAAGTGTGTTATTGAGCTAAACAGCACTGACTTCTTACCTTCAATGTTAAGCTCAAAACAGACGTGGCAAAACGAAAGCGTTTCTTTTTCTGTTCCCAGTTTACACACGCTGCAAACATTATCATCGTTTAAGTCAATATTAACAAACTGCTCCTCATTCATAGTGCCCCTAGGAGAAAGGCAACGATGGTAACGTTATTTCATAACATGTACTATCCTTTCTATCAACGCGAAGAAGCAAAAAAAAAAAAAAAAAAAAAAGATGTATCCTGTATTTCTTGTCAAGATAACAAAATGCACATTATACGCGATGCAGCCACATTTTCGACAGGAATTGACAATAAGGACATGGCTCCTGAAAGCGGGCTTGACTTCTGGAGGCAGAGGCACGAATGAAAGTAAAGGCTTTAAAAACTCAGCTCTGCCATACTTTCACTGAATGAATCGGAGTGTAAGTTCTGCCCGCAATAGGAGCGATCGCTCCCTTTTCGCGTCTTATGTGTTCAAGTAACTTAATCAACATACGAACACCCTGGGCGGCTTCTTTGGGCGCTATTCGCTCCGTGACACTAACTCGCTATGAACGAAGCGAGAGAAGTTTGTCTAGATCGCGACGCCCCGGCCAGACACGAGGCAACAGCAAAACATTTCCTACGGCTCTGCCCCCCCCCCGGCAAGCCAGCAGCGCCAAGGAGGCTGCCGGGGCTGGGGGCGCCCAGGACAGAGACTGTCCCGGCCCCGGCGCCTGGAAACTTCACACCCTCCGGGCGCGTCCCCCCCCCCGCGCGAGCAGCGGTCCCGGGGGGGGGGGGGGAGCGACCCTCCGCCCCCAGAGCCGCGTGCTCTCCGCCCCGCCCCCACCGCCGTTCGGCTCCCCCCTCCGGCCCCGGCCTAGGCTTCCCCTCTCACCGCCGCGTCGCTCCCCGCGTCTCTCGGGCCGGCGGCTCCCCAGCCCCGCGTCCCTATTGTTAGCGGCGGAGGCCAGGCGGGCTCCCCGAGGCCACGCCCGCGCGCTTCCGGACGAGACCATCGCTCCGCAGGGACGGGGAAGGGGGGGGGAGGGACGGGGTTCGTTCCCTATTCTCTCCCCCGCCCCCGGCGCTGCGAGGTCAGGGCAGAGCACAGAAGCTCCCGCCACCCAGCTCCCAGGCCCTCCCCCACTCGACGGCAGAATGTGGAATAACCCTTTTCCAGGGCCGCAGTTGGACTCGCCCAGCGCATTGTGACGCTGTTTCCCACACGCAGAAGAAACCACGGCGAAGGGGAGGGAGGAAGAAACGTGCCTGACTCTGGCCTGCAGCGCTCGCAGGGTGCCCTTAGCTCCGCCCACCGAGGCACACTGGGGATGAGCCTCCCGCTGCAGGGGCTGCTGGCAGCATGTTGTTCCCAGGGGGCTGCCTACACACGTGACACTTCCCCTCCCTGTATGCCTGGCAGTTATTTACATCTCTACTAGCCACTGTGGAGTTGCACTCCCACCCCCTTTTCAGTGTCCTCCATAATGTTTGTGTGTCCTTCCTTCGGGGGTTTTGTCACATGTTAGCTTGAAACTGGCAAGATAATTGGTGAGATGCTTGATTGTATCTATTCACTCAGTGACAGAGAAGGTGGCTATAGCACCATTGCAAAGATCAGTGCAGGGAGGGGATCGTTCTGCTACAGCAGGGGTGGCCCAAGGCACAAATCTGAGTATGGAAATCATATGGTGGGCCATGACTACAGGGCTGGGGCAGGGGTTTGTTGTGCGGGATGATGCAGGGTGTAGAAGGGGTTCATGGAAGGGGGTTAGGGTACAGGAGGGCTCCGACCAAGTGCTGCTTGCCTCAAGTGGCTCCCAGTTGGCAGCACAGTGAGCCCCTTCACTGTGCCACTCCCCAAAGTGTCAAGCCTGGCAGTAGTCCTCAGGGGGTAGAGACAGAGGGGGCTCTGCACACTGGCCTCACCTGATGGCACAGCCCCTCCCCACACCTTCACTGCAGTTCGCTGCTTCCAGCAAAGTGGAGCTGCAGGGACAGCACCTACCAGTAAACTAAGGGCAGAGCACAGAAACCTCTGCTCACCCCTCCCAGAGGCTACAAGGATGTGCCAGCTGTTACCGGGAGTGGCCTGGTTTAGTCTGGTAATTATACCGGTAATCTTAAGGGCTGGATTAAAAGCCCTCATGGACTGGATGTAGCTCGCAGCCATCATTTGCCCACCCCCCTCTACAATCTGGAATGATATGGTTACTTCTTACTCCCAAGGAACACAGCAGCATGCTCAGTGAGCAGGTTGGATGATGACTTGAATGGGACAAAATCCATACAGTTCATGTCGTGAAGTGGTGACTAATTTTATATGATATTACCATGGTCTGAATTTACATTTAGTTTATGGAAATCACTGCTCTTGTTTCCATAATACATCAGTGTAACTGACAGCATATTTGGGACTATATTGATTTGGCCAGTGGCTTTCCAGATTACTGTGCCCCTTTCAGAAGTGTGATTTATCTTGCACACCCCCAAATTTCATCTTACTTAAAATCTACTTGCTTACACAATCAAACCTAAAAATACCAGTGTCACAGCACACTGTTACTAATAAATTACTTACATTCTCATTTTTACCTCATAATTATAAAAATCAGAATGTTATATTGTACGTACATTACAGTGTATAGAGTTGCATTAACAAGTCATTTTATGAAGTTTCAGTTTGTAGTGACTTTGCTAGTGCTTTGTATGTAGCCTGTTGTAAAACTAAGTAAATGTCTAGATGAGTTAATGTACCCTCTTGAACAGGCCTGCACAACATACGGCCTGAGGGCTGCATGCCGCCCGCTGGGGCTCACTGTGTGGCCCGTGCCGACTATGGGCGGTGTGGCCCCATCCGATCCGCTGGCTGGGCGGAGGAGTGGAGCGCCACCAGGAAGGGGGAAGTGCGTCCGGGCTTCCTGTATGCAGCTCTGGCACGAGGAGGCGGGGTACGAGCCAGAGGGCGGGACAGCGGCAGACGCCAGGATGCTGGCGTGACGTGGCGTTGTGACGTCACGGCCGGCGACAGCCAGATTCAAAAAGGCCCCGGCAGCGTCGCAAACTGGAAGGCAGAAGCCAGGTAGGGGAGGGGAAGGGGCTTGTGCTGATGGGAGGGGAGCAGGTCAGGAGAAAGGGGAAGGCACCAAGGGGCAGGGTGCAGCAAGAGAGACAAATGCTAGGGGGCCAAGTGGAGACACGCGGTTTGGGTTTTGTTTTTGGTTTTTTTGGCTCGACAAAAATTTTTAGCCCACAGTTGTTTTCTTTGGAGTAATATGGCCATCGCCGCTTTCCAAGTTGTGCAGGCCTGCTCTTGAAGAATGCTGTGTACCCCCATTGGTACACATGTACCAGTTGAGAACTAACGAATTAGGCTGTGTAATCAATACAGAAGTCATATACAGGGAATGAGGCTGGGGGTTAATTTTTTGAACAGTGAGAAGAAAAATAAATAGAGCTCAACTGCCTAAGCCATTTGCAAATCTGGTAGCTGTGTACTTTATGTACAAATTGGCCCACTGAAGGCAATGGTATATTTAAAGTCAGGCATGTGTTAAAATGCTTTAAGTTTTGGTGGATCAGGACCAGCATACCCTGCTACTTGCAGAATGAAACTTTGAGAGCAAAAATGTGATCCTTAATAGGGTTATTTTTATTACAGCCTCTCCTGAAGCTAAGGCTTTTTGTATACTTAGTTCTAAGATTAAAGTGCTGCCGCAACAGCGTTTTAATGTGGTAATATGGTCACAGCATCAGTGCTGGGAAATGTAGTCTCCCACTTCTCTCTAGAAGCAACTAACAGCCTTGGGAACATGGCTCTGTAGAACTGACCACACTGACGCTTTACAGCACTGTATACATTGCTGTGTGGAGGAGGGGCGGCAGGTTCACTCGCTGAGTGCGAAAGTTACAGGTCAGTACTAAGCTCTAAAGAAAAAAGGAAGGAAGAGAGCTTTTACTCAAGAGGGATAAAATGATTTTTATGCTGAACATGAAGAAATGAACTTAAAAAACAACAAATAGTCTGGTAGCACTTTAAAGACTAACAAGAAATGAGGCAGAAGAGAGAGAGGGCAGCAGGACTGAGAGAGATTAGGAGGGTTAGATAAGGGTGGAAGAGGGTGGGGGAGGAGGAGGGTTGAAAATGCCAAGTTGGGTTGTGTGATCTACACTGAAAGGAAAAGTAAGTCTGCTTTATGCTTGTACTTAAGCTCAGTGAGTTAAATAGTAGTAGATTATATATCTTTCAGAAGTTTCCACAGTTCAAAACAAGCTATGTACGTCATAGTACTTGTGTGTCAGAAGGGGATTTTACCTACCCATGCTCATTACCAAGAAAGAGACTTAATATTACAGGAAGATATTTATTGTATCATACTTCCTCCTTAGAAACACTGGTTTCTACAATGCCTAATATTATGTTGATTATATTTTTTTCACTGAATTTTTGTGAGGAATCTGATTCTGTGCTGTCAAGAAAAAAAATGTCAAGGAACCTAAACCTGTATTATCAAATTACATTATAATAGTGAAAAATGCTTTTAAAAATTTCATTTACTTTATCTGTATAATATAGTTGCCTAAGACTTTCTACTATAAAACCCTGTATCAGTTTCCCTAATTTTGCACTTGCCTGCCACAGGTTGATTTTTTAAAATTTTCAGCAAAAACATTGTAGTTGTTTGCAAGAACAAGATTAAGGAGCAATTGCCTACAGTATATTTGGATAGTGTGGTGCTCTAGCAATCCATGTTTTGGAGCAGACACTTGAAAGTTGATAAACTTTAAAAAAACCAAAAACTGGTCTCGTATCACTTTATAGACTAACAAAACATATAGATGGTATCATGAGCTTTCATGGGCACAGCCCACTTCTTCAGATGACCGGAGTCTTGAGTTTAAGATGTGCAGACCCAAAATAAATAGGGGAGAAGGGAGTGGGATTTGGTGGGAAGATCACACTGTTGTCAGGGATGTGCTTTTTGCTTTTGCCGTGAACATCCATGCAAATTTGGCCATGTTACAAATCCTGAAAAATTGGTTCATAGCTACTCAGTAGAGATCCGTTAGAGAATTGCAGTAGGGATGTGAAGGACTAGTCAGCTATCCAATATGCAAATACTTATTGGACAGTCAACAGGATAGTCGACTAGTCACTCCCCCACCTCCTTGCTGGCTCCATCAGATAGAGGCAGCAAAGGGGTGGGAGGAGAAGAGGGAGTACTTCAAAGCGGCAGCGCCACTGGAGTGTCCTCAGGCTGCATGCAGCATTTCAAAGTGGCAGCGCCACATGGAGCCCGGGATCAGCTGCGGACTCCAGCTGACCACAGGCTCCATGCAATGCTACCGCTTTGAAACGCTATGGACAGTCTAGCGTAAGGCTCCCTGCGGTGTTTCAAAGTGACATGCCGAATGAAGCCTGCCCTCAGCGGAGAATTCCCCCCTCGCTGCTGATCCTGGGTTCCACATGGTGCTTTCGCCTTTGAAGTGTAGCAACAACACTTAAAAAGCCAAGGTGCCCTATTGTCTAATGGAATAGTGGATGCAAAATGCATCCACTATTCAATTAGTCGATACTTAACATCCTTAAATTGCAGTATCATTCTTCAAAGATTGACTATGGACCATCCTGCTCACATGCGAATGGTTAACCAGTAAGCCTCACCTAAGCAGTGGGAGGTAGAGCAGCTCCCTGCCTGCCGCAGGAAGGGGGCTGCTCCTGCCCCATGGAGCCCAGAGCAGGCAGAAATGCTCCAGACTGGCTGTAACAACCCTTGTTGGCGGTGGGTCCAGTCCCTCTATCCGCAGCAGCGGGGCCACTCCATCCCATCCACAGTGGGGAAGAGGGCTGCCCCCCTTTCATTGGTTAACTGGTTAAATATTACTTTTAACTGGTTAATTAAATGGGATTTTATATCTCTAATCTCCTATGCTTTGGCCAGACTTCACATGCACTACCCAGTAGTGGGCAATCATTTTTGATGGGGGACCACTCCACAAATTTGATAAATGGTTAAGGGCCATACTTTCTTATGTTATTAATGGAGGAGGTGCGGGGTCTGGGAAGTAGGTTGGGTACAGAAGGGAGCTTGAGGTAGCGAATTGGGTGCAGGAGGGGATGCGGGATCTGGGAGAGAATTGCGGCCTGGGGCTATGGGTGCAGGAAGGGGACCAGAGGTTTGGGTTCTGACCTGGGGCAGGGAATTAAGCGGGAGGGAAGGGGTGGTGTCATGCCAATTGCAGGTTCTGGCTAGGAGGCACTTACACAAGGCATCTCCTGGCCCAAAGTCAAGAAGGACCCTCAGGCAAGCACCTTATCTTCCATGCCACTGCATGCTGCTCAAAGTGGCCAGCTACTGGGGCCAGTGTGTGCATTTCTGTGCGCCATGCTCCCCCTGGGAGTGCGGCCTCCACACGTTACCTGCACCACAAGCTTGGCCCAGACAACTCCCATTGTCAGGAAAACCACCATTGGGAGCTTCACGATTGTGCTAGGCTTTATGCACTGCCCCAAGCCCTTCCTCCCAAGGGTGAGCAGAGATGCATGTGGCTCCAGCAGCTGTCTGCTTTGAGCCTGGCCGGGGGCCCTGCTGGACTGCAGCACAGTGGTGGGCTAGATCCAAAGGTTTGGTGCACTGAATCCAGCTTGTGTACCATATTTTGCCTGCTCTTGCACCAATGCTGAAGTGCACGCTCCAGACTAGGGCTCTAGTAAGCAAGCAGGTATTGCAAAATTGCAAGCGGAATTGCTTGGTTTGAATTGAAAAGGGACTGGAGCCGAAGGGGACCAGGACTGCGGACTGGAGGGCAAAGGGGGCAATTATCCCAGGACCAGCAATTCAAAGGAGCTCAGAGCTGCTGGCCATACCAGAGCCTCGGGCCTTTTAAATTGTCACTGAAGCATCGCGCCCTTTGGGCAGCACTGAGGGCTGTGAGGGGTGCACCACACTCTGGGCAATACAGAAAGCTGGCTGCACCCAATCCTGCCCCTGCTCCCCAAGGCCCACTTCTTTTGGGGATGAAGAACTGGCCCTCCCTTACACCTTGCCCAGAGATGCATGCAAGGTGTCATGGTAATTTAGGATTGCATCTGAATTTCAATCTCCAGCTAGATTTTTTTTTAAGTGTGTAGTAGCCTGGAAACAGATATTCTAAGAGGTCAAGAGTGAATCCATAAGGTTGTACATCCAGTGGGTCACAGAAGTGAGGTAGCTGAACCAACCTGCAATTACTCCGCACTCTGAGTCACATAGGACAAGGGTGGAGCAGCAGCTATTCTGTGTGTCACAAGCAGCAGGTACTACAGTGCAAGAGACACAGGATGAAGAAAAGTGGAGTTATGGCTACTCCCTAAGCTGTGGATATGAGGCAGAAGAATGGAATGATTCTATTTCCTCCCCTGGTCTGGTAAAACATTGTTCCATTAACCTCATTAAGAAAATAGGCAGCAGTCTCAATATTTACTAGTTTACCCCGATTCTTGGTTTTTCAGGACACACTTTGAAAATTCCTGACTCCCATGAATAAGTTCCCAGTTCTTAATAGAGATAAAAAAAGAATCTTGGCTCTTAAGCAGTGCTTATGCATCATTTTTCATCCCGAAATTAAAACCCTTTACAACGCCACTGCCTCTTAAGTTACCATACCATTTCCTTTCTCCTTCAAATGAATTGACCTTGCTGTCTACAACTGTTGTCTTGAGTTTCTCACGTCCAGTTCCAGTCTTCACCTCCAACAATCTCGTTTTTACTTTGTCCAAACTAATGAAACTGTTCTCGCTAAAGTCTAATGATCTTCTCCTGGCCAAATTCCAGGGCTTCTGTTCTATCCTCTTCCTCTGTGATCTCTTAATAGCTTTTGACACCATAAGTCACTCTTTGTTTCTTAAAACCATGTCCTCATATTTGAATTTGTGGCTGTGCTCTCCTGATTCACCTCTGACCTCTTGCCCATCAGTGCGTCAGCATTAGTTTAGTGGGTCTTCCACCTCCTCACTCTTTTTTCAGTAGGCATCCCTTCAAAACTCTCTCCTTAGCCCTTTACCTCAGTCACTCTCCTATCTCTAGGCCAGGGGTAAGGAATCTGCAGCCCATGGATTGGATCCAACTCACTGCTTTATTCATCCAACCTGTGGCAAATCTCAGTGCTACAGGCTGAAAACCCCAAACCTCAGTATCCCCATGTAAGGCTGGAGCTGCAAGCACCAGCAGGTCCCTGCAACTCCTAGGCAACAGGAATTGTAGGCAATGGGGCTGCCAAGGGGCAGCGCCTTTGCGTAGGGGCTGGACACAGCACCCACTTCCAGGAGCTGTGCGGTGTCAGAGCAGATAGGAAACCTGCCTCAACTCCACTGCACCACTGACCAGGAGCCACCTGACCAGAGCCCACACCCTGAACCCCCTCCCACACCTCTACCCTCTGCCCCAGATCAGAAACCCCTCCACATGCTTACTTTCTCCCAGACCCCACTCTCCCACTTGTACTCCAACCCTAAGCTTCCTCCTGCACCCAAACTCCCTCCCTGAGCCTGCAGCCTGAACCTCCTGCTTCACCCCAACCTGTAGTCTTATCTTTGGTCCTACCCAGAGCCCATACACCCAACCAGACTCCTCTACACCCTCTCCTATACCCCTGCTTCAGTCCTGGGCCCTCTTCTACACCCTAAACCCCTCGTCCTAAGCCCCACCCTAGAGCCCATACCTCCAGCTGGACACCTCCCTTCCCCCGCACCTCAATCCTCTATCCCAGCCTGGAGTCCTCTCCCGCACCTTGAACCCCTCATTTCTGTCCCCATCCCAGAGCCCCATCCCACCCCTAAACCTCTGCATTGCTCAGATTATCCTTCCAGTCACTCAGGCCTGGGATCTGGATAGCCTAGTCAGCTTACCTCTCCGGATCAGGCTGTACCTAGATGCTCCTGCTTCTTTAAACATTTCAAAGATCCAGTCTTTTCTGATTGCCCAGACTGCCAAAGCTTATGTACAGGCCTTATTTCATGCCTAAATTACTGTAAACACCCTCCTTTAACCATGATTATCACAGTTACCCTAAAGCTCATTCAAAATGCTGTTGATAGTCAAAATGACAAACCAGGAAGATGATCCTATGTCATGCCCCTTGGCCTTCTTTTTTGTGGCTTCCCTCCAGTAATTTATTCCATGCCGGTGCATCAAATACAAGGTTATTTTCTTCTTTTAGGCCCTTCATCTTTGGCTCTACCCTACCTATAGTCTAATTGACTTAGCAAAACATCAACTTTCACTGTCTCTCTGCCAGTAATGTTTAGGGTTGCCAGGCATCTGGTTTTGAACGGGACAGTCCAGTATTTGAGCTTTCTTTTCGGGAAACAAATTGAGAAAATATAAATGTCCGGTATTTTCTAAATAAGATGTAATGTCAAGTGTGTCCGGTATTTTTGTTGAAACCATCTGACATCTCTAGTAATGTTGGCCTTTACTCCTTTACTCTACTTCTCCCACAATCATCTTTGTGCTTTCTACTAGTCTGCTCCTTCCTTATGGGGAAAAACTATGAAGCCATTTTTTGTCCTCCTTAAATCCCACTCTAAGTCTTATTTCTGCCATGCTGTCTACAGAACACTGTCAGCTGAGGACTAGGCAATAGTGTGCTGAGACTGTTGTTTAGTATCATATACTAATTTTATTCAGACCTTGATCTCCTACCTGCCCAGTTCATCTATCTGTTGTGTCTTATAAACTCTAGTCTTTGCATCACTTCTGTATATGGTATTTAGCACAAAGGAGCCCCTGATTTGGACCCCATAAATGTTATTGTAATACAAACACATGATAACAGCAGCAACAACACCATAGGGCTAATTTAAAAGATGCACAGCCTGTCACTTATAGCATTATGAAACTACAGTGGCCTTTAATAGATCCAAAAGAGCAATGTGAACCAAATGCAAATTCTTTCCTTTCAGCCTGAAAATGCAAAGCTAGACTGATATCCATTTCAATGAGCAGGGAAGGTTTAATGACATACCAGTGTCTTTCCATCATAAAGGTCTAAAAGACTTTCTCTCTTATGTGCAGAATTCCCCTGAAACCACACATAAGTCTGAAAGAACACAGACAGATGTGCCACTGCTGAAGTATGTGGGTGTCTATGCTCTTAGCAAAAGCTCTACACTTACCTGGAAAAGTGGTTAACACAAGCTGCATCAACAGAATATAAAGTACACTGTGCCTCTCTGTGTAGTATTGCCTCATGAGATAAACCTCAAAACTTTAATGTAGCCCTGGTGTTACCATGCACCCAGCTCCTTATATGAGCTCATGCACATTGAAATGGTATCAGCACGGGCTGATCTTTTCAATTGTATTTCTTTCTTAAAGGGGGAAAAAAAAAAAATCAGAGAAGTCAACACTCCAAACAATCTTACCACATACTAAGAGGCTGCGTCTAGACTGGGAAGTTTTTCGGCCAAAGCAGTTGCTTTTGCGCAAAAACTTGCCAGCTGTCTACACTGGCCGCTTGATTTTGCACAAAAGCACTGATGTTCTACTGTCTGAAATCAGTGCCTCTTGCGCAAATGCTTTGACATTTCCGTTCGGGCAAAAGCCCTTTTCCAGAAATGCTTTTGCGCAAGAGGGCCAGTGTAGACAACTAAAAACTGTTTTGTGCAAAAAAGCTCCGATGGCGAAAATGGCAATCGGGGCTTTCTTGTGTAAAACCGCGTCTAGATTGGCACGGATGCTTTTCCACAAAAAGTGCTTTTGCGGAAAAGCATCCGTGCCAATCTAGACGCTCTTTTCCGCAAATGCTTTTAACAGAAAAGCTTTTCCATTAAAAGCATTTGCGGAAAATCATTCCAGTCTAGACATAGCCAAAATGTTTTAATTTGTTTTCCCTGTAGAAAGAGAGAACCACATCCTCCTTATGTTTTTACTTGAACTAATGCTACTCTACACCCTTGACATCACTCCAATAGTTAACTGATTCTGATCATAGAATACTAGACAAGATCTCAAGAGGTGCTGAAGTCCAGTCCCCTGCCCTCACAGCAGGACCAAACACAATCTCAATCATCCCTAATAGATATTTATCCAACCTGTTCTTAAATATCTCCATCACTGGAGATTCTACCACTTCCCTAAGCAATTTATTCCAGTGTTTATCCACTATGACAGTTAGGAAGTTTTTCCCAATGTTCAACCTAAACTTCCCTTGCTGCAATTTTAGCTTATTGCTTAAGCTCTCCAGCATGTCTCTTATTGGGAAGCCGGAGGTCATTGTGCAATTAATACTGACATCATGCTACATGTGCATGAGTCAGAGTGCATGGAGAAATCCTTGTGACGTTAGTTCTGATTGCTCGCATTATGGCTTATTATTGTTTATATATGCACCATCATTCTGTAGCACCAGAAGTCAACACTTGTGCCATATCACGGAGGGACAGAGTGACAAATCTTATGGAATTAAGATAACTTTTTTCAATTAAATTCAACCTGATTGAATTTGGCAGTCTGTTGTATTAAAATGTTATTGTATGTTTTATTAAGGAAATCACATGTACCTGCCCTAGGAGAGTCCATTTCCTTCATTACAAATCCTTTGAAAACATCCCCTGGAGAGGTGCACATTTAGGCTATATCTACACTCGCGGCTTCTTGCATGAGCAATATGCAAATGAGGCTAAGCGTGGAATATCGCCGAGCCTCATTTGCATACCTAATGAGCCGCCATTTTTTCAGAAGAGGCTCCTGTGCAAGAAGGAGCATCTACACTGCCCCTTCTTGTGCAAGAAAAACCCTCTTGCTCAATGCTGTTATACCTATTACTTTCAGGAAGAACGGCATTGCTCAAGAGGGTTTTTCTTGCGCAAGAAGGGGCAGTGTAGACACTCCTTCTTGCACAAGAGCCTCTTCTGAAAAAATGATGGCTCATTAGGTATGCAAATGAGGCTCGGCAATATTCCACGCTTAGCCTCATTTGCATATTACTCACGCAAGAAGCCACGAGTATAGACATAGCCTTACTGTTTAAACTGGATTCTCCATGGACTAACAAAGAATGGAGTTTTGAATAAATATCTGGATTTTAAACTAGCTCAGGGGCTTCCGGATCTAGCAAATGGACAAGACTTTTGATTGACAGCGTGCCTCAATCCCTAGGGAAGGAATGGAACATCAGGGCCTACTGAGGTCCCATAAGACTGGTGCATTTTCTGAGCTGGTGCTGTGATGATCTCCTGAGGGTTGAATCACAGAAATCCCCTTGGGGTTATCCCCTGGTGTACTGATCATGCCACTGAAATCCACCTTCCAGCTCTTCAGGGCTTCTCACTACCTTGTCCTGATGAACCAGAAACTCTGGTCTCCACTAGACCAGCACAGAGTTGGAATTACCGCCCCTACAGAGCAAATCAAACACTGAACAAGTTCACCTCCAAGAAGGCTCAGCTCTGAGGGCTCAGCACAGAGGAAACCAACTCCCAAAGGGAACAAAACCCAAACAAATCTGCCTTACCTTTTGTAAAAATTTTACTCAGATCTCATAAGGAAGTTTGCTCACTTTATCAAAAAGAGATATGCACAGTAGTTACTCCACCTCCCCCCCCCCCAAACAATTATTTACATTGGGCCTGATAAATCCTACTTTTTATTCTTTTGTTTAGTAAGTGGTTGCAAGTGAAAACAGATCAGAGTAAGGGTGTGTCTAGACTACATGCCTCCTTCGACGGAGGCATGTAGATTAGCCAGATCGGAAGAAGGAAATGAAGCCGCGATTAAAATAATCGCGGCTTCATTTAAATTTAAATGGCTGCCCCGATCTGCCGATCAGCTGTTTGTCGGCAGATCGGGGCAGTCTGGACGCGATGCGCCGACAAAGAAGCCTTTCTTGATCGACACAGGTATGCCTCGTGAAACCAGGTTTACCTGTGTCGATCAAGAAAGGCTTCTTTGTCGGCGCATCGCGTCCAGACTGCCCCGATCTGCCGACAAACAGCTGATCGGCAGATCGGGGCAGCCATTTAAATTTAAATGAAGCCGCGATTATTTTAATCGCGGCTTCATTTCCCTCTTCCGATCTGGCTAATCTACATGCCTCCGTCGAAGGAGGCATGTAGTCTAGACACACCCTAAGTTACTAAGATGAAATGAACAAAAAAGGCTAGTTCTAATCCAGTAAGAAACTTATCACTCGTGAATTCTTACCCTAAACAGCTGCTCTTATCTCAGATAAAAAGTTTCAAGTCAGAGTTGATCTTTACTTTGACTTGGGTTTACAGCTTTTTCAAAGTTCTTTGTATTTTAAAGACTAATATATTAGGGCATAAGCTTTCATGAGCTACAACTCACTTCCTCAGATAAGAAGAAAAGAAAAAAGGATACAGAGATGGCAGTGTGACATGAGTGCTAATTATATCCGAGTAGATGTGGCTCATCTCCAACAGTGATGAGAAGGGGAGAGTACCCAATTGGGAAATTACCTATTGTAATGAGAACCATTCCCTGTGTCTATTTTGTAAACCTTGGTTTAGGGTGTCAAATTTGCATATGAATTCCAGCAGTGGGAAACTGCTGAGCTGGAATTCATATGCAAATTTGACATTCTAAAGAGCAGGTCTCATATTACATTCTAAAGTAATTTCCCAATCAGGTACTCTCATCTTCTCATCACTGTTGGAGATGAACCACATCTACTTGGATATAATTAGCACCGATGTCACACTCCCCTCTCTATATCCTTTTTTAAAAATCTCTATTTAGGGTAAGAATTTGCATGAAACAAGTTTCTTAATTAATTAGAATTAGCTAGCATTTTTATTTATTTTAATTTAGTAACTTACTCTGATCTGACTGTTTTTACTGATGTCACACTGCCTTCTCTGTATCCTTTTATTTCTTTTCTTCAGCATCTGAGGAGGTGAGTTGTAACTCACAAAAGTTTATGCCCTAACACCCTAATAAATTTATTAGACTTTAAAGTGCCACCACAAGACTTCTTGTTTTTGCTGAAAGGGGATGTCTACATAGAATCATAGGACTAGAAGGGACCTCGAGAGGTCATTGAGTCCAGCCCCCCGCCCTCAAGGCAGGACCAAGCTCCGTCTACACCATCCCTGACAGAGGTCTATCTAACCTGTTCTTAAATATCTCCAGAGAGGGAGATTCCACCACCTCCCTTGGCAATTTATTCCAATATTTGACCACCCTGACAGTTAGGAATTTTTTCCTAATGTCCAATCTAAACCTCCTTTGCTGCACTTTAAGCCCATTACTCCTTGTCCTGTCCTCAGAAACCAAGAGGAACAAATTTTCTCCTTCCTCCTTGTGACACCCTTTTAGATATTTGAAAACTGCTATCATGTCCCCCCTTAATCTTCTTTTTTCCAAACTAAACAAGCCCAGTTCATGAAGCCTGGCTTCATAGGTCATGTTCTCTAGACCTTTAATCATTCTTGTCGCTCTTCTCTGTACCCTTTCCAATTTCTCCACATCTTTCTTGAAATGTGGCGCCCAGAACTGGACACAGTACTCCAGCTGAGGCCTACCTAGTGCAGAGTAGAGCGGCAGAATGACTTCACGAGTTTTGCTTACAACACACCTGTTGATACAACCTAGAATCATATTTGCTTTTTTTGCAACAGCATCACACTGTTGACTCATATTCAACTTGTGGTCCACTATGACTCCTAGATCCCTTTCCGCCATGCTCTTTCCTAGACAGTCGCTTCCCATCTTGTATGTATGGAACTGATTGTTCCTTCCTAAGTGGAGCACTTTGCATTTCTCTTTATTAAACCTCATCCTGTTTACCTCTGACCATTTCTCTAACTTGCTAAGGTCATTTTGAATTATGTCCCTATCCTCCAAAGAAGTTGCAACCCCACCCAGTTTGGTATCATCTGCAAACTTAATAAGCGTACTCTCTATCCCAATATCTACATCATTGATGAAGATATTGAACAGTACGGGTCCCAAAACAGACCCTTGCGGAACTCCACTTGTTATCCCTTTCCAGCAGGATTTAGCACCGTTAACAACAACTCTCTGACTACGGTTATCCAGCCAATTATGCACCCACCTTATCATGGCTCTATCTAAGTTATATTTGCCTAGTTTATCAATAAGAATATCATGCGAGACCGTATCAAATTCCTTACTAAAGTCTAGGTATACCACATCCACCGCTTCTCCCTTATCCACAAGGCTCGTTATCCTATCAAAGAAAGCTATCAGATTAGTTTGGCATGACTTGTTCTTCACAAACCCATGCTGGCTATTCCTTATCACTTCATTACCGTCCAAGTGTTTGCATATGATTTCCTTAATTACCTGCTCCATTATCTTCCCTGGGACAGACATATGAGAGAGGAATGCAAATAGAGACACCCAAAATTGAAAATGAAGCGTGGATTTTAATTTCCCGGGCTTCATTTGCATAATCGTGGACTGCCGCTTTTCCAGAATATCATCTTTCAAGCCAACAAATGCAGTCCCCACAGGGTTATTTCTAGAGAAAGAGATGAGGTCTGTACTGTAGAAAGACAACAGCTGTAAACAGAACTGTCCCATCCATAGGATAGATTGTGCTGGCTGCCCCAAGCCCTGCACATTGGGGGCCCCTATGTACCGTTCTATGGATGGGGCCTAGGGTAGCCTGGGGATTACCAGAGGATCTGGCATTTGGTGGCAGCACGGTTTGCTCCCCTCCCACACTTACAATGGTGGTGGGAGCAGGAGTGACCCAGCAGCCTGCTCCACTCTGCCCCACCAGCCTTTCGCTGTCCACTGCACTCTGCTTCACCGCAGTGGGCTGGGAAAGGGCAGAGAGGAACAGGCTGCTGGGTCACTGGCTTCCATCGCCATGGTGAGTGGAGGGGAGGGATGGACCCCTGCTCTTGCTCCATGCCAGGCCCTCTGGTAATCCCACATCTGGTGTCACTTGTGGGGAGGGAACTTTGAGTAGGGGGTGGAGCAGGAGCAGGAAAGGATACTGTAGAACCAGGGCAGAGCTTCACGAAGGGGTGAAGCACAGGTGGTGCAGGGTGGGGTAGGGACAGTGGGTTGCCCTGGGCCCCATGGCCCCTTAGGAGAAGCCCTAGAAGCCTCGGAATTGGTGCCCTTGTTGGACCACTGAGGGGAAATACAGGGGCAGTTGCCCTGGACTGTGACACACAGTATTACCAGACACCATTGTGAAGAAGCAGTTTCGATGCTGAGCTGCAATAGGCAGTGGAGATGGAGAGAGAGATGCCTTGTGTTGATGGAACCTATAAAATGTGTTGGTGCTGACCTTGGGAACTCTAAGGGGTAGAGAGATGATCTGTGTGAACACAGACTGCAACATTTCTAAATGCAAACATGCTAGATTTCTAGCCATCTTAATATAGAACCAATTTTCCATTCTATGAAAGCTGCAGAAAGTACCATGTTCAATTGCCAAATACACATTTTCTATACTGAACTAAATGAAAAGTAAAGACTGCATGTAGCTCTCCTTTTTTACTTAATTAAAGCTAAAATGAGACATCTGTGTGTGTGCAGGCTGAGCCTTAATCTTTAAAGGCTGTCAGAAAGTATTAAACTTATTGTTGACAATGGCCTAGTTTCCATTGATGGATTCTTTAAAAGTTTCCTGACTTTTCTGACCAAAAAAGAACTGACTGACAGTCCTGAATTAAATTCAGAAAGAGCCACCCTGTTTTGTTAATCCATTCCAGGTACTTGAAAACAACTCAGCAGGATAGGGAACTAATCCTCTTTCATTTCAAATGCCTGCTGCTTCCATTTAATGAGCATCATGTCTGGTTCTTATTTTGGATTAAAAAAACTGAACACTTTAAAAAAAGTTTGAATCACCTTATTGGAAAGTGAAATTCTGGCACCTGGAGATGCTTGGGGCCTGAATGTCACCTCCATTTGGAATAATCCAGGGTTCCCAAAGACAGTGCAAAGGGGATGTGTTGTGGGAGGGGAGAAGCAAATTGTCTCCCCTTCACCAGATTCTGTACCATGCAGGTACATTGTGCAGTTGGAGTCCTGCACTTTAGGAGTGATGGTTGTGACCAGGTGAGGTGTACAAGGAGATGACTGCTCTTCCTAGCATTACCCTGCTTCATAGTAGAGAAGCATTTGCCAGGTGAGATAATGCTTACACCTTTGCACATTAGAAAGCCTCCAGACAGAAAGAGGAGGCTACAGCAATTGTTGGTGTGGAACCCATCTCCTGAGAGCCATGCTGTCATGGAGGGAGGACGGCCCGGAGATTAATCCAGGGGCATTGTGCCTCCATACAAATATTCTTTTCTCCTCAAAGGATTGTGAGATCTGTGACATTTTCCTTTGAGGTCTCATGACATATGAGAAATATGTGGGTCACATGCTTGCCAATTCTAATGGTGCCAAACTCCAGGCCTTTATGATGGAGCAATCTCACAAGTTTCACTGTGCTAACATTCAGTTTCCTATGAAGCAGGCAATAGAGCCCTTAGGACACACTACGTCCCAGTTTAAAAGGACTGAGGAAATCACAGTAGTTACTGCGCCGAACTGAGTCTTGAATCGAAAGATCAGAAAGTGAAAGAAATACAGGTCAAACCTCTCTGTAAAGTGGGACTCTCTAGTCTGACAGTATTTGTGGTCCAGCAGGACCAAGGATGTTCCAGGACTGGAGAGTCCTGATGGAAGGTTGGCAGTCAGGCTCACCACTGCTGGACTGCCCAGTGTGACGCAGCTGGGCTGCCTGGCAGGGCTGGGAGCCCAGCAGGACCAGGAGCTCAGTGCGTGGCAGCAGGGCTTCCCAACAGGACCAAGAGCCCAGCATACCACAGCAGAGCTGCCTAGCAGGGCAGCAGCCTGGCATGTTGGGAGCTGGGCTGCCCAGGATAACAGGGAAGGAGGGGGATCAGCAGGACAACTGGGCTGGTCAAGGGCTGGGAGGTCAGCAGAAGGAGGGTCAGATGTGACCTCTCCTGGTCCAGCAAAATCCATCATCTGGGAGTGGCCCAACCTGTACTTGACTATCATAAAGGAGCAAACTTGGGGGGAAAAAACTCAACAACAATAGGTGTTATAGGTTAGTCAGTATTTTTCTGTCACCTTTGCTAGTATCAAAACTATTTGTGCTCCGTTAATGCCTCCCTCAGTCATACTCCAGCCTTTCATTCTATTGATGCCAGCAGTGATGTGAAAGTCTAACAAGTGAGATCATGGTGCTATGAAAATTGTTGTGAGGTCTCCATTTGAGCATAACTTCCTCATAGGATCACATAAAAGAGGAAAAGTTATTAAAAGGGTGAAGGCTCTTCTTTAAACACCAGGGCCCAGATCTTTTAGTGTGTTGATAATTATGATTACAAACCATGCTTGCAGCACTAAAGTAAGCTGCCCTGATCTTCCCCATTCAGCTGAGATGAAAGTGTGACAGCTTATATCCCAGATGGCCATTCTGGGGCAGGATGGTCTATCCACCCATTGCCCTCAGCCACATCCCTGTAATCCACTTTATTTTTGGGTAGCTCAGCTCACTGCATAAGGAATAAGCAAGCTGTCTGGATGGAGGATAAGCCTTGCCATTCATCCTGGACATATCCAATTAACAGTGCTCTGAGTCAGGTGCTTGTTGAACTACTTACTATTGGGCAAGTGAATCCCATCACTAATTTATTCCTGTAAAGTTCCCTTATCCACACACATTAAGCTGAGCTGACCCTCACCTAACAAGCTAAGCAACTGCAGGGGCCTCATGCTGTGAACAAAATACAACTCTGCAGGAACCACCACCGTAATGTTAAACCAGGTAAAGAACACCCAGGTTTCCTGAAGTACAGAATACACATGTGCTACCTGCTGGTATACTGCAAAATAAGTCATAAACACACTTCAAAATGCAAATATCACACCTCTGGGCTACGTCTACACTGGCACCCTTTTACGGAAATGCTTAAAACGGAACAGTTTTCCGTTATAAGTATATCTGGAAAAAGCATGTCTACATTGGCAGGATGCTTTTTCGGAAAAGGACTTTTTCCGGAAAAGCGTCTGTGGCCAATGTAGACG
Source organism: Pelodiscus sinensis (assembly GCF_049634645.1). Taxonomy (NCBI): domain Eukaryota; kingdom Metazoa; phylum Chordata; order Testudines; family Trionychidae; genus Pelodiscus; species Pelodiscus sinensis. Next base: position 173,595,790 of record NC_134711.1, read on the forward strand.
CGCTTTTCTGGAAAAAAGCCCCGATCATCATTTTCGCGATCAGGGCTTTTTTGCGGAAAAAGACTGCTGTGCTGTCTACACTGGCCCTTTTCCGGAATAGTTTTTCCGGAAAAGGACTTTTGCCCGAACGGGAGCAGCATAGTTTTTCCCGGAAAAACACTGACAATTTTACAGTAGATCATCATTGCTTTTCCTGAAAAGCAAGCAGCCAGTGTAGACAGCTGGCAAGTTATTCTGGAAAAGCGGCTGCTTTTCCGGAATAAGTGGCCCAGTGTAGACACAGCCCTGCTGTTTTACCACTTAAGTGAAAGCCTGAGAGCGCTTTGAAAGGCACATACAATCCAATTACATATTAGCTGAGAGGAGAAGCTATCAGACGAAAGCAGAGAATCACAATTTAGAAAGACAAGCATCAGTGGGATTACTATTTTATACCTCTTGGCCAAAATATGGTATAAAATAGCTGTTAAGGCCAGAAGGGACTATTATAATAATTTAATCTGGCATCCTGCATAGCATAAACTATAGAATTTGATCCAGCAACTACTGCATCAAATCTATAACTTATGGTTGAGCTAGAATATTTTTATTTTGAAATTCATTTAATCTTCATTTAAAAACTTAAAGCCTTTCAAGATAGGCCCTAAAGAAAACAGTATACCCCTTCCTAGATCCCAGCTGTTATTACTTACCCTTTTGTGGTTAGAGTATATCAGTCATTTCCTAAATTTCTGTCTTCTGGAGATCTCCTGGAATAAGTAGCTTGGCCCTGGAGACTTCTCCCTTTGGCCTTAAGGGTCCAGTATATCCCACTGCATGTGTGTTAATAATGGGCAAAGACTAAGTTTTCATAAAACTAGTTTTCATCTTTAGCAAGATCTCTGTATACACCTATCTCTGTCTACGGGAACAAATATGTCCTCAGCAATGGCTGAGCATCTACTATATTTCAGGAGACTTCCAATATCAGGCAGACAGATCATACACTCACAGACAGGTCTGCCAACGGGGAGAAGGGGGTAAAGGTGGCAACTGCCCTGGGGCCAAGCAATTCCAAAGGGCCTGTGATTCCAGGCCCCTGCCGGTGCCCTGAGTGGTATGGGTGTGCTCTGAGAGGTGCTGAAGAGCTGGCAGGAGATGGGGTGGGAGAAGGCTAGTTGCAGCCCTGCCCTTTCCATGTGAGGCCCTGCCCCTTGTAGGAGCACAGAGCTGTCCCCACATACTCTCATGCTGGTAGGAAGGGGGAGAAGCTTGCAAACTCATGCAGGGGGCTGATCAGGTTGCTCTGCTGCTGTTGAATCCTGGAGTGTCAGCTGCTGGATCTGAGTCCAAAGTGTGCTTTGCTCAAAGTTGTGAACTTATCATCATTCGAACAACCTCCATTCCCAAAGTGCCCATAATGCTGAGTTTCTATCATAATATACATAATTTGCCATGGAAGGAAGTGTGAAATGTATGGAGAAAAAAGGCACGAACAGTTAATATTACCCATTTGTTACTTTTATTCTCACAACTATGGGGGAAAGTGGCTTTGTGCACTGCCCTTACTGGATTACTCTGTGATTCTGAACCACTTTGAGTGAGGAACTTAAATTTTCAACATGGAGTGTAATTGTGTGACATCATACAGTTGCAATTCTGTTGCTACAGCAATCTAAGGCTGCAGTCAGAATAGCACCAGAAAAGATATTTTGTCTCTGTGAGTGGGGGGGAGGGGAAGGGTGACAGAATTGCCAGACCCCTGGGCAAGGTGAGGGAAGGGTGAAAACTATGCAGACCCCAGTGTTGCTCTTGGTCTGCTGCCTTAATCTGGCAGCCCCATAAGTGGCTGTCCCACAAGCATATGTGTGTATGCGGAGGAGCGGGGGGGGGGGGGGGGGGAGGAGGGTAGGGGGAGGTGGGGAGGGGAGTGAGGAACCAGCAATCAAACGTGCCTACCTTTAAGATGCAGTATAGTCACAGTACAGCTTTTTAAAAATCTCTGCTGTTGCCTGGTTATTTCTGGTTTCACATAGGCTGTGTCTACATTGGCACCCTTTTCCGGAAAAGGGATGCTAATGAGACCAGTCGGAATTGCAAATGCCCCGGGGATTGAAATTTTCCCCGCGGCATTTGCATGAACATGGCTGCCGCTTTTTTCTGGCTCGGGGTTTTGCCAGAGAAAAGCGCCAGTCTAGACAGGTATCTTTCAGAAAATAAAGCCTTTTCCGGAAGATCCCTTATTCCTACTTAAAATCAGGAATAAGGGATCTTCCGGAAAAGGCTTTATTTCCAAAAGATACCTGTCTAGACTGGCGCTTTTCTCCGGCAAAGCCCCGAGCTGGAAAAAAGCAGCAGCCATGTTCATGCAAATGCCACGGGGAAAATTTCAATCCCCGGGGCATTTGCAATTCCAACTGGTCTCATTAGCATCCCTTTTCCAGAAAAGGGTGCCAGTGTAGACACAGCCATAGTGTCCAGTTGACCAGTCATTCCATAAAACTGTGGCATGCATATCTTTGAGGTTTTACTCTAGCAATTCAAGATAGCTATGCATCATTATCCAAAACACTACTATCCCTACATGTTACATGGTTCAAGGCATAAATACACTGTTAGTAACCACAATTAACTCTCACTCACTCACAAGAATCCTACAGCCCAGTATGCAACAGGTATATGTGCCATTTGATAGTGGAAATTTTGAAAAAAAAAAATCACATCAATTAAGAAAGGAGAAAAGTTCTTCCTTCACATATATCACTTTATTAAATCATATTAATATTAAAAAACAACTGGAAATTCAAACAGCAAATTATTAGGGTACTCAATTTCTGATGGTCAAACCAAAATATTCAACCCATAACAACTTCCCACATAACTAACATATGTATAATGTAACATTTGGGCAAAAATCCAAAGCCTGTAAATACTGGCATGTCATATTTATCAAAACTATTTTCTGAAAAGTAAACTATGCATTCAGGAAAGAAAGCCAGAACTGTAGATTACTTCCCCAAAAACGGATTGTAAATGTAATTTTTACATTAACTTTTAGGAAACAAAAGAAAAAATAATGAACCTGTTACAACTAAATTCATTAAGTTAAAATGAATCAATCCCTAATCAATATTTAATCTGACAAACTGAAATGAAACTGACCATATGAATGTGTTTGCAATTCAATTATTACATACCGTTAGATTTAACTACATCCAGTAAAGCCACCGTCAGTGAAATACAGAATAGTGTGTGACAACTGCTATGTAATCATGGAATATTCAAGGTCTATTATATTAACTGTATAAATGGAATATGTATCTGTAAGGGTTTGTTAGCTATTGTATTCCTGGTTAATGGGCAAGATTAACAATGCTTCCTCCAGGAACTAAAGACAATGTGGGTAATTAATGCCAAATCCTGCAAGCCTTCTTAAGCTCCACCTACTCAAGCAGAGAGAATACTTTGGTCTAATTCAAAGTTAGTTCTAACTTTGAACTAAAAACTCTCCCAAAGAACTCAAAGGAGCATAAAATGGCACCCTGGATCTTTAAGAGACACCATCTAAGAGTGTATAAGGCAAGGGGGCCAAACTATGGCTGGAGAGCCTCATGGTTCCTTTATCATTATAGTGCAGCTTGCAATTCCTGGGTACATTCCCATTCTCCACCTACCAGGCTGTATGTGGGGATTTCGGGTGGTTAGGTAGAAGCTTCTGTCTTGCAGGGAGAAATGTCTTATGGCTTCAGCCTGCAGGGCACACCTGCTAGTGATAAGGGCTTCAGTAGGAGGAGAGCTGAAGTCCCAAACCCCAGCTTCTGGCATGTTCTAGCTCAAACATCTGAAGGTTGTCATATGCAGCTTAGAGGGCCAGTAATTAAACAGCAACCAACAGAAACAGGCTCTCTAGAAGGATTTAACATATTTTAGGCCTGCCAGGGTCTTCAAGTGAAGATGGGTGGGCACCTTGGTTAGTGGAACATGCATATAGACTATTGTTTTAAGACCTGTTTCTCTGCAATGCAAATTCCTTCCAGGTAGAAGGCAAAAGAACAACTATATCACATTATTTTGTAGTTTTCAGATGTCCTCTAGAGGTTGTGGAAATTTGGATCTTCAGCTAGATCTGATTTTTGTGACTTTGCTTCATCTCTACACTTTAGGTTATAATTGAGGCTTGGGTCCAGGGCCAGAATAACTTTTCTGGTGGCTTGGGGCCAGTAGATTTTGTGAAGCCCCCTAAGCTCTGAGGTAGGTAAAAATGAAGGGTTCAGTGTGCAAGAGGGCTGCTGGGGAGCAGATTGGGAAGTGAGGTCTGGGTGGGAAGGTAGGGTGCAGGAGTGGGCTGGGGAGGTAGGGTGCAGGGTCTGAGTGAGAAGGTAGGGTGCAGCAGTGGGCTGAGGGTGCAGGGTCTGGGCAAAAGGTAGGGTGCAGGAGCAGGATGGAGGTGCAGGATCTGAGTTGTGCAGGAGTGGGATAGGGGTGCAGGGTTTGGGAGGGAGGGAACATGGGATTGGGGGCACTTACCTGGCACATATCCCAAGGTGCTGGGGACAAGTGGCTCCATGCAGCTCTGCACTTGTAAGCACAGCCCCTGTTGCTCTGATTGGCCGTGATTCCCTGCAGGTAACCGCTGCATAGGACTCCAGCCAGGGTGGGGAGAGGAAGAATGGCAGCATACAGATCCGCTTCTTTGCCCCTCCTCTCCCCACACCAGACAGAGCTGCAGCATGCAGGGGCTTTAACGGTTGCAACTCTTAAGCCTCTTTCATAATTCAGCCCTGTCTGGGTCCATCTCATTTTTAGGCTCTAATTGCAAATATGTATGAAAATTCTGTATTTGCTACAGCCTTGTTACTGAACGTGATATCTAAATACAAAGTTCAGCAAATGTAGTGTTAACAAAGTAGAAATTGCATGACTTTAAAAGTAAATGTTAATGAAACTGAGTTGTGTCATTATTACCCTCATTTGCTACCCATATGTTTACTCTCCTTTCCCCCTCAGAAGCAGCAACTCCACATTTCATATTCATTGGTATACCCCAATTGCAGCTAGCTTAATTACCAATTATAACTTTACTCATTTAAAAACTAAATCAGCTGGAAACAACTTCAAAAAGTGTCTCCCTTGACGAGAACTAAAGACTTTTTGTGTTAATTTTCTTCACATATTTTGATTAGTATAAAGGATTGTGTAGCTTAGAAGTTAATCTCCCTAAATGGTGTTAATTTTAAATCAAGGTGACACATTCATCTTTCTGGGAAAGAAGTGAGCTCAATGCTATAGCCTCCTCCTTCTCCTTCCCTTCTGACCTGACATGAAAACACATTCCTCCACAGGAGATTGACAACACAGCACTATTGTAACCTGCTCAGCAGGCAGCCTTTTATTTATTTCCACCATTTCTTGACTTATTTTTTTCATGCCTGACCTTTGTTATTTCTTCAGGTTTACAAGTCCCTACAAACAGACGAGTTGGTTTATCCTATGTGCAATTGCTCTATCTCCTGTGAGACAAGAGCTCCATCAACTTTGTGGAAGGCATATTAGTATTTGGTTTGATATATTTTTGACCTGTACACAAAGCATTTTTCCAATAGTGCTAGTGAATTTACAAAACCTAGCTAGTTCCTGGATGATTTTACAGTGAGTTGTTCATAGTGATGTTCTCCATTACCTCAAGAAGTGCCAAAATAAATAGGAAGTACTGAACAACAGTCTAGGCAGCTGCCATCATTTGTGATTTTTTTAATACTCCTGATTTTTCAACTCTTCAGTCTGGTAACACTTTTTTCTTGTGCATCTCCTTTAAAAAATAAGGTCTGGAGGAGTGTCTCTGAACAACAGCTCTGAGGTTTGGCTTGGGGGAGAGTACTGCAGTGGCAGCTCCCAGACACACTGAGCCTTAAGAGGGAAAAGTGCCAGGGACAGCATTGTGGGTGAACTTTACATCCATGTAGGGTCAGTACAAGGCCTGTGCACCACATATATTCCATGTGAGCCTTGGGAATGGTCCATACACCTTGTTTTGGCCTTCTGCACGGGTCTGAATTTACAGTGGAGGAGCCTGGAAAGCAGGGGCACCGGGCACTCCTCAAGAGATAGCCCCTCTCCTTTTGAGGAGCTCTGCTCTGGCAGTGGCATGAACTAGGAATCACTCCTGCAGTGAACTCAGGTGCTAATCCACCTCCACTCGCTACAGTATAGTTTGAGTGCTCAGCCCTTATACAATCAAGTCTTGAAAGCACAACAGTCGGGATGGTGCTCATACTGCATACGAGGGTTGGTACAGGAAAAAGGTTTCTCATCCCTGAACCTGGCCTTTTGTATCACCCATGACTTAAGACAGAATTGTCTGTGAATGGAGTGAATTTTCTTCATCTTATTTCCCTGCACATAAGGCTGGTCTATATTGTAATATTAGGTCATCTTAACTGCTTTCCTCAGGACTCTAAAAATTTTCATGGCCTATACAACCTAAGTCCCAATACATGCAAAGCCCCAATACATGCACAGGAAATCTGTCAACTTAGCTTTCAGGTCAGAGAAGTGGATTTACTCCTGCAACAGAAGAACTCTTTCCATTGCTACCAGTACTGTGCTACAGTGGTGCAACAGCCATGTACTGGTGCTAGTGTTTATAATGTAGGCATCACCTTCATCTTCCACCCAATGCAGCAGGACTCAGAGACATAATGAACATTTTTCATGGACATGGCCTTCTTGGAACAATGAAAAATTAATTGCCTTAAAAATGTCACATGCGATTAGACCAAAAAAGTCTGTTAAAATAACCTTGGTGTTAAATCCTCAGAATGCAAAGAAATTCAGAGCTGATGTTTAATCCTCCTAGTACAATTTATTTGTTAATCTTACTTTTGCCACCAGGGACATGTCCATACTAAATAGCATGATAAAAAGGCAAATAGGTTCAGTAAAACAGATTTACTGCCCACTGTATTTCAGGATCAGACATTAATGCACAGCTGATGTGCACTCATAATGCATCATATAATGAATTACAGAAGCATCTAGTACAGTCCCCATGGGTTTTACACAGGGGAGTGTGGTCTAGTGCAGTGGTTTTCAAACGAAGGGTCAGGACCTAGTACTGAGTTGTGGAATGTCAGGCACTTGCTGAAGGGTGAGCAGGTGACCAGCAGGGGTGCTACAACAGGCTTCCTCCCTGTCCTGGTACCACAGACCCCTCTGTGCCCCAGAAGCAGACAGAAGCTGTTCCAGATCCTAGGCTGGGCTGGATGGGGCTTCCTGCACTGCCTCCACCCTGAGCATTGGCTCTGGAAACCAGTGCCTCTGGGTGAAAGCAGTGCAGAGATTCACTTGTGGGCATCTGCTTATGAGCCAGACCTGCGGCTGGCCACTTCCCGGGCACAGTGCAGTCCACTGTGCCAGGACAGGCAGGAAGCTTGCCTTAGCACCCCTGTTGCACTGCTAACTGGGAGCTGGCAGTGGAAAGCCCATGCCCAAACCCTGAGCACCAACACTGTGCCCCAGCCTTGAGCCTCTCCAAACCCTGAGCCCCGTCCTACATACCAAACACCTCATCTTCATCCCACCCCAGAACCTGCACCCCCAGATGGAGCCTGCACGCACCCTGAAAACCACTACCATCCTAGCCAAGAGCTTTGTTTCACACTCTGAACCCCTCTGTCCTGCTCCCTCCAGACTGGAACCCCTTATTATACTCCAAACCCCTCATCCTACTCCACCCCAAAATCTGCTCACCCAGATGGATTCCTCTCCTCCCGCACACACCAACCCCATCTTGGCCCTACTCCGTAATCCTCACTGTAGTCAAAAGATATAATTATACTGGGTTACAGGGATCAACACTTTTCTTCAGCTGGGTTACAAGAAGAAAAAAAAGGAAAACCACTGGTCTAGTGCAGTGCTATGTGGCGGAGAGAGGAGGGAGCAGAGAGCACACTGAGCAGGTTTTTGGAGGTCTGCCAAGCAGATCCAGCATTAGACTCACTGGAGCTAGAACAGAAAGATAAAGCCCCACAGTATGGGCTGAAGCCCAGGGCTCTGATCCCACTCAGAGCTGAAGCTGAAGTCTGAGCAATGAAGCTTCATGGTGTTCCATGTGACATGGGGCCCATATCCCTTGTAAGTTGTATCCTTGAGTGGTTACTCAGGAGAGATTCAAATGCTGCCCATCTGAGTAGCAGAGTGGCCACAGCTCGGTTTTTGTTTCTACTGGTGGTGCACATTCTGATGTGCCTTGGAGCACATAAAATAATTTATTCTGCACATGGATGAAATAAATCCGTATATGGATGAAAAAGATTAGAAATAATATTGATGGGACCCCAGGCAATTGCCTGCTTGCTACCTCCTAACACCCGCTCTGGCTTTTATAATGGATTATCTGCATATTGTGACACAGATGAGCTCTGGAATTTTTATAGCTTGTTGTGGGGTTCTCAGAATGAAAAAGGTTGAGAATCTCTGATCTAGTGGACAAGGACTGGGATTTAGAACTTCGGGCCTTTTATCTTGGGTCTCTTCTGGATCCGTTGTGTGGCCTCAAGACATCAAACCACTCTCCACCTCAACTTCCTACTTGTTAAACAGTGATTTGCGGAGCTCTGGAAGCAGAGAATTGCCAAAGTACAAAGGACTTGGTTATATAGCTAACATCTGCTCTTTACACAGAGAGCTGAGACTAGGGCATTTTAGAACCTTTATGCCAGTTCAAAACAGACAAAGAAGATCCTCTATGCAGAGGATGTTTGCATGGGGGCCATTTCCTCCCCTTTTAGGGCCTCTTTTCACTGCCACAGCATCATAATGAAGCTTTAACATAACTGAAAATCGGGCCTACTGTTTCAAACCTGTCTGCACACTAGAGAGAATCAAGATTAAATCAGTTAATACTTGATACACGTTTTGGAGTCTCTTCATTGCCAGAAGGTCTAGAAACTTAGTTTCTCTTAGATGCTGAATCATGATTCTGCAGTAGGGAGTGAAGGTTTCAGCAAACTTCATTGCTGATGAGTTATAGGAAAAATGATGTCCTGTCTTTTTAAACAAAGGCTTAGTCCATTTTCTCCTTCCCCCATGGCAACATAAAAATTACATTTCAACAAATAATGATCTAGACCCCCTCAGCTGACCCACCCATTAGAGACTCTTTCTCGTAGCATTAATGTTATTATTCCTTCCATCTGCTCAACATGGAGCCTGGGTAAACTCTGTGTGTGTGTGTGTGTGTGCGCGCGCGCAGATAATCCTTTCCTGACAGCAAAGGCGCTTTTCTTTTTCTAACAGGAAAAGATCTTATTAGGCATACCTGTCATATCTTTTTGACTGGTGATATCATTACTCCCGCTTTTAATTGGCAGTTCATTAGTTTCCCAAAATCAGAATTGTCGTGGTCCATGAGCCAGCATGAAATTAGCTCCTGCTTTGAATGTAATGTGAAGGTTATTCACATGGCACAAAAGCTCCTCAAAAGTACAGTTTGTTCTATCAAATTAAAATGGTTACATGGCCAATTTTTTTTTTTTTTAATTCTAACAGCTACATTTACTTTCCGTTTCTTAGCCTGCAAATATACTTCTGGTAGAACATGAAATAGAACACCTAAGAAATATTCTTTATTCTCCCCTTCTCTGCCACCAGAGAGTTCTTCTAACTTAATCCCCCAGACTCCAGCCACGTGAAGAGTTTGTACAACAGTCAAACTCCGTAAAAAAAAGAAAGACAACATCTTTATTAAGGGCTATAACAGTTCTCTCCTCCACTTGTGGAAAATAGGGTGGGTAAGGAATGCTTGGCTGAAAGCTGTGTAGCCTGTCCAGTGGTCTCTCCAAGGGCTTCGAGATTCACAAGCAGGCTGGAGTGGGTAATACACTGGGGCTATGTCTACACTACAGGGTTTTTGTACAAAACCAGCTGTTTTTGCACAAAAACTGGTGGAGCGTCCACACCTCAAGTGCATTTTTGTGCAAAAAAACCCAACAACAGTAAATCGACAGGACAGAGGGCTTTTGCCGGTAGATTTATTCCTCTCCCCACAAGGAATAACTCCTTTTTGCGCTACAGCCCTTGCTGAAGATCTCTTCCTCAAACAGCTTCTTGTGCAAAAACCCTGCAGGGTAGACAAAGCCTGGGAGTGATTCTAACTGGGGCCTGTTAGCCCAGCAAAATAAGTGATGAGGCAGGTTCAGTGAACCTTCATGCTTTGCCACAAAGTTTTATCACCACAGCACTTGCTCTCTTGTATTATAGAAGACAATCCTTTTTTAGTTGCAAGACAATGTTCCGCTCCACTCACACTGGCATTAACTCGTTTCTCTCATAAATTACTTTTTAAAAAGTGCAGCGTCATGGACTCATGGTTAGAGAAAGTGTGATTCACACAAAAGACATTTAGTTCCCTTTCCCTTTTTATTTTCATAGGAATTTACTGGGGTAACATACTGTAGGCAGCTAATGAGCCTGATCCCAAACCCATTCAAGTTAAGGGCATATTTCCATTGACTATAGTTGGCTTTGAATCAGGTCCTATGTAGGCAGAGTTTAAAGTACAGCACAAGATAGCCTTTTCATTTACAATACAGACTGCATGGATCAAATTTTGTATAGAAAATACATCCCTGTTTTCATTAAGAACAAAAGTCCATTGAAATCAATTGGGGCCTTCCAATAACTTCAGCAGACTCTGAATCAGGCCCTAATTGTTTGTATGAGATTGGTCTTTTCATTCTGAAATATGAAAATAGTTCTGTGATTTTTAAATATAATATGGTGGCAATTAATGAGATGTTGTAGTGAGGATGTTGAAGAAATGACATTTCTTTTGAAGTGCTGCAAGTGCTCCAATTGTTATAATTTTTGTAATATTTGTTTCACTTTGGAAACAGAAGTGGGAAGAGAAAAACCTAACACAAGGTTAAAATTCTTCCCTTGCATCTTATGCATGATCCTATAGCCACATTTTGGATTTGAGGGGAGATTTTTGCTCCAGAACTAGAAGTGGCATGGTAAAAATGTATAGCTTTGTTATACAATAGATGGAAATGGAAGACACCCAATAAAAATGTTAGGCATTTGTACCTATCAGAAGTCAGCTGCAGGATCAAGGCCTGAGTCTATAACCTCCTGCAATAACAGCAGGGTTAGGCTCCCAGACCTTCTGCAGAAATAGATATTACTATAGTTCTCGGCTACACAGGCTCATTAGTTTCAAACAGGGATAATCTTTAACTCCAGAAAGGTTTTCTTATGAATATAAATATTTCTCTGTGATAATTCAGTATGGGAAAGTTCACACATACACAAACTTCAATCAATGCAGCCTTTTTTTTTTTTTTAAATAAGAAGGGGTCTGATTCTACGGTCACCAACTGATATGTATCAGAGGGGTAGCCATGTTAGTCTGAATCTGCATAAACAATGAGAAGTCTTGTGGCACTTTATAGATTGACAGATTAACAGATTATATCGGTTCTGAACTGATATAAATCAGAAATCACACCATTGCAAAACTGCTGTAAATTAGATGTTGGACCTAGTTCCCATATCTCTGGAATAATTTTGCATAAAGTAGTGCATTTATATTATTACTTCTCTGCAGGATGCAATGTTTTTTAGTCTATCCCTGCTGCGGATGGACTAAATTATATATCAGCTACACAGATTCAATATTTCTCCACTGTGGCCCGTCACCCAGAAATTTATAGGAGCCAATAATAATTAAAAGATTGACACTCTGGGGATGATGTGCACTTTCTCTAAAAGAGATTATAGACTGTGCCCTTGTTAAAAACAAAGTGGTTTTGTTGCCACTAACTAGAGTATATGAAACAACCCGGAGGGTCCCAATTTGCATTGGGCAAGACTAGTATTTTCTATACCTAGAATTATTAATCTGAGGCACTACTGGTAGAAATGGACAGGGAGAAGCAGAGCTAAAATTAGGCCATATTTACATCTAATCGCATTGTTTAAATATTTACGTTGAAAAGGAATTTTTGTATTATTTTTTGTTTGCGCCTACAAACTCCAAATAAACGTAAGGGCCCATTTCTACAGGTACTGTAGAAGCACAGGAAACGGTCCTTTCCACAAAGAGTTTACAACCTAGATATGCAAGACAGACATCAGTTGATAAAATGGGATGCATCTTTTTTGGCACTAGGGAGATCAGCAGCATCTACACACTGATGGTGAAATCCTGGGCCTCTTGAATGGCAAAATTCCCATTGACTTCAATGGTGTCAGTAGCCTCTCAGAAGCAGAGGGCCAGAGGAACTTTGAAGAAAAGTGACTATCTATTCAGGAGCAAGTGTAATTACACCAATGAAGGCTAGTTAAGCCATTGCTTGCACTCACCAAGCTGCATTTGGAAATTTATCCACTACCATACATTGGCGCTGGATGCCTCTTTCTGTGTCAGAGTTGTCCTAGTCATATAGGTCACCAATACTATTGTGTTCAATGCTAGTCACCTCCATCAGAAAACAAAAAACCTCAACACAGCAGAAAGAGAAAGGTACTGAATGGCAAAATAAATGATCAGAAACATTACCACTTCTGCAACTCATCTGATGAAGTGGGTTTTCCCCATGAAAGCTCATGATCCTATATATTTTTGTTAGTCTCTAAAGGCATATCTACACAGCAGCACTATTTTAAAATAATTCACATTATTTCAAAGTAACAGAGTGCGCATCTACAGAGCAAGCCCGTTATTTTGAAATAATTTCGAAATAATGGGCTTCCTGCTCCAACTTCTGTAACCCTCATTTCACAAGGAGTAAGGGAAGTCGAGGGACGAGTGTTTTGCCTTTGACTTCCTGCAGTGTAGGCAGTTAAGGTATTTCGACTTCAGCTACACAGTTAACATAGCTGAAGTTGCATATCTTTATCAACTTTAGCCTGCAGTGTAGCTCTAGTGTGCCACAGGATTACTCGTTTTTAAAGTGACAGACTAACACGACTCCCCTTCTGAGACTGACAAGATGATTAACTTTGCAGAGGAAATGTATATGAGAGGTCAGAAAAAAGGTAGTTGAAATAATAATGCAAAGTAAATCAAGCACAGTGATTTTTGATAATTTAAGAAAGAGGATACAGTCAATTACATACAAAAGCAAGAAATTTAAAACTGATACAAGGAAACTGGTCTCACAGTGCAAAACTTACTTGTGAAACTCATTGACATAAGACACTTATGGCGAAGAGCATACCAGGATTCAACAAAGGACATTCAGACATTTGTGAGACTAATTTGATGTACAGTTACATTGGACAGGATGAAAAAGCCCTCTTTATACAGGGTAGAAGAGCTCATGCTTGAGTGTAGTAACTACCGCTCACTGCCTAAAGTTAGAAATTTCCCCTATGGAGGAGTTAAGAGTAACTGTCCATTACAGGGATTTCCATGAAGCCTCTGGTTCCAAGCACTGTCTGAGAGGACCTCATACTAGATGGACACTAATCTGATCAAGGATGACAGCTCCTATGCACCTGAAGCTACATACTGACATTGTGATATAAAGCCTCTGGGAATTTTGGTTGAATGCTTCGATGAAAGCACCAGCTTTCAGATATGTCAGAGTGCACACTGAGTACTGGACAAACAATCTTTGACATCTTTATGGACTAACTAAAAAGACTCTGTGCTCCTCAAGCTAAGTTTGTTGCTTTTCCCACTGTCAATGTACCTTCTAATGTTGTTGTCCAAACTAAGAAATATGTGCTGCCTCTATTATTTGGCAGATACCTGCAACAAGTTTGGGATTAAGGGTGTCTCACTACCAGTTAGTAAACATCAAAAATTAACATTCTGCCAGTTTTCTTCTAGTTCAGACAAAAAGAAAGGCTTAAAAGTTATGTTGTGATGGTGTAGTGTGGAGCCACGGAAAAAAATAAAAATCCATTGCCACAATGGGACAAAATCTGTAGCGTATTAAAGCAGAACACCTCAGACATCAATAACAATCCTTGACTGCCAAAGTGGAATTTCTGCCATTAGCAGCTACAAAATGAACCCTAAGCAGAGTTCATTTTCCTGAGGTAGTCACTGGGACCCTTGAATTAGTTTAATATAAACTACTGCTCACTGTCATCAAGGAAAACTTAGATGATGATTCTGCATTGGTAAGAATTATGCAAGAGGGTTCAGCTTTTTTCTTGCATGTTGTTGAAGCCTTAGAAAAATGCTGTATTTAGAAAAAAAGATCTTGACCCTCTAAGACCAAATAATTTTATTTTTGCCACCATAATAAAATGTGTGCTAGGTTGGAGTGGAAGATTGTTTCAAGAAATATGAGGAAGGCATAACTGGCACATTAATTGAAACAACTGACATAATCTTTTAATAACCTTGTTCAGAACAATCCCATAGCACAAGGCAGGGATTATCACTTACAGTTTGTTTCTCAAGCACTTTACCACGCTTGGACGGTCACCCAATACTATAGAGCCAATTTGGCTTTCTACTGGTGAATGAAGAAGCTGTCAAGGAATGGATGAGTTCTCCTTATTTCAGATTAAAAAGTAATGATTTTATTCTAGGTCCTGCTGAATTAGAGCTACTGGAATTCTGCAGAGTTCATGACTCTTTTGGACATGATAGTTTGAGAGTGACTGTAAGGCCTGAACTGTGCAGGCCACACTTCAGTGCTGGGCCAGAATAGGCTTTCAGAATGGTAATTTTTTAAGAAAGGACCTGCAGCAGACATTAAATCCACAGTGACTCCCTGTTGTTTGCCATTAAGATGAAGAAATTAAGCCCTTGACTGTATTGAAATATTTCAACATAACAGTCTTGGTTTGCAACTTTGGGCATATGAAAGTCTATAGGGACTGTAAACAAGGAGCAGTTATATCTATTCCACACCAACTTTTGAAGCATATTGCTGATACAGAATAATACTTGGCTTCTAGCAGTTGTTTTACTGCATACTTCCTGACAAAGGAACTATGGTAAAATTCCAATAGTCCGGCATCCAATAATCCAACACTCCTGATAGTCCGGCATCAAAATGGCAAGAGCCTAGTGAGTGAGCTTTGGCAAAAAATGGGTCACAAGGTAACAGCAGCAGCAGCTGAACTGAGCAAAAAGTGTAAAAAAGGCTTAAAAAAACTAAAACATTACAGTATACTGTATACAGTATGTACAATAAAAAGGGTTAAGAACACTTTATATACAGTATATAATGTATACAGTGTATATATATAACCAGTTTATAGTACCTCCTGATAGTCCGGCATATCTGATAATCCAGCACCACCTAAATCCCTTAGGTTCCGGATTATCGGAAGTCTACTGTATTGACAAATGAGCTGAAGTGTTAGGGTATCACACTCTTCCTGAGACTTTCAGGATTTTAAAAGCCGTTGGGGTTTGTATAAGCACATAGTGTGGTTCTTTTATACATTGATATGGATGAGAGATAATAATGATCAAAAGCTGATCTTGCCATTCTAAAAGAACATCCTCCCACCACATCATAACCCAGTTACTACATGGTACTGTAATTACTTTTCCATTAAATGATACTATGTAAAACAAAAAATTTTATATGGCAGGTGGCGACTAGACGTTTGAAATGAACACACACGAATAAGAAATATTAGATAGGAATGGGATTAAGTATATAGATTTAGAGTAGAAGATTTGATAGTACTGAAGATCTGAAATCTTTGACTCTCTGCTGTGTTAACAAGACAAATGCTAACAGCTCCAAATTTATGTAACAGAACCCAAGGGAGTTAGACACACAGCTCCTATTAAGTTTTTAATAGGAATTATGCTGCTAAATCCCTTACATGCTCTGCAAAATCTCCACACTATTATAATTAGCCTGCTTTCGCCAGAGTAAATGCCACTGCTGGCACAGCAGCCCTTATAGCATGGGGTGAATCAAGCTCTACGGGTTTAAACATTTTACTCAAACCGGGTTCTCATTCTGCTTAGAAGAGACTGAAAAAAGGGAGATGATAGGAAAAAAATGACATGAAGAATAAAATCTAGTATAGCTGATCTATACCAAAAGGTCTATTTATATCAAGCTAGTTTCTTGGGAGGGAACATCTGGTCTGTTGCACCTAATTTGAAACATTTCAGTGAGGCTGAGTTTACATTAAGCTGCTTTTACTTAAGCTGCTGCAATGCCTCAGGGACATTATAGTTCAGGTGCTTCATGCCCTGGTTATCCCCTCTTGGCCAGGCTCTGCTCATATAAGTCATGTGCTCCAGACCCCTAATCATTTTTGTTGCCCTCTGCGTGACTTTCTCCAATGCATCCACATCTTTTCTATAATGAGAGACCCAGAATTGGACATAATTCTCTAGGTGTGGCCTCACGAGTACCAAATTAAGGGGAATAATCACTTCTCTAGATCTGCTGGCAGTACTCCTACTAATGCACCCCAATATACTGTTAGCCTTCTTGGCTACAAGGGCAAACTGTTGACTCATATCCATCTTCTCATCTGCTGTAATTCCCAGGTCTTTTTCTGCAGAACTGCTGCTTAGCCAGTTGGTTCTCAGCCTATAACAGTGCTTGGGAATCTTCCATTCCAAGTGCAAGACTACACTTTTCCTTGTTGAACCTCATCAGATTTTTTTGGCCCAATCCTCCAATTTTTCTAGGTCACTCTGGACCCAATCTCTTCCCTCCCTCCCTATCTTAGTTTACGTCTGCACTACAGGCTTCTTGCGCAAGAAGCTTTTTGCATAAGAGATCTTCCGCAAAAACTTTCTTGCACAAGAGTGTGTCCACACTTCAAGAGATAATTGAAAGAGCAATATGCTTTTGCACAAGAAAGTGTCCAGACTGCATGGATGTTCTCTTGAAAAGAAACTTGGATTGCTATTTACAGTATAGCCACCTGGGCACCTGTACTTTTTTCGATTGCCTCTTTTTGCTCAAAAAAAACCCTGTTCCCCATCCAAACACACCTTTTTGGGCAAGAGCTCTTCTGCCAAAAGGAGTTATTCCTCGCAAAAGGAGGAATACCTACACCAGAAAACCCCCTCTGTTTGTTTATTTTCCTTGCTCAAAAATGTGCTTGAGGTGTGGACGCGCTGCGAGTTTTTGCGGAAAAACTCAGTAGTGTAGACCTTGCCTTAGTGAAATCTGAAAACTTGTTGAGGGTGCAATCCATCCCCTCATCCAGGTCATTAATAAAAATGTTGAACAAAACCAGCCCCAGAACTGACTCTTGGGTCACTCCACTTGAAACCAACCACCAACCAGACAACGAACTGTTGATCACTACCCATTGAACCCAATGATATACCCAGGTTTCTGTCCACCTTCCAGTCCATTTATCTAATCCATACTTCTTTAATTTGCTGGAAAGAATACTGTGGGAAACTATAGCAAAAGCTTTGCTAAAGTCAAGATATATCATGTCCACCACCTTCCCCGTATCAATACAGCCAGTTACCTCATCATAGAAGGCAATCAGTTTGGTCAGGCATGACTTGACCTGGGTGAATCAATTTTGAATATTCCTGATCATTTTCCCCTCTTCCAAGTGCTTCAAAATAGACTTTCTTGAGGATCCTCTCCATGATTTTTCCAGGGACTGAGGTGAGGCTGACCAGCCTGTAATTCCCCAAATTCTTCTTCTTCCCTTTTTAAAACATGGGCACTACATTTGCCTATGTACACTTATGCTCCTAAAACCCTTTGGCACTTTTGATATACTTTCAGTTGGTGGAAGCTGATGTAGCTGCATTGAAGACCATGGAGCTACATCAGTTTACATGAGCTGAAGATCTGGCTCAAGTTTAATGATCTGTTTTTAATAGATGGGCCTGATCCTAAAGCCAGGCACAAAGGACACATGTACACTACAGAGCTATTTCAAAATAAGTAACGTTATTTCAAAATAACAAGGTGAGCATCCACATAGCAAATCTGTTATTTTGAAATTATGTCAAAATAACAGGATTCTTATTCCGGAATAATAAACCCTCATTTCACAAGGAATAACTTTATTTCAAAATAGTGCTAGTGTGGAGTCTCCACTGTTGCTGTTTCAGAATAGCTCCTCCCGAGGGCCATTCAAAGTAATTACTCCAAAGTGCTTCCTAGGGCTCTTAAATCAAGGTAGCACATCCACAATAGGGGAGCCTGCCTCAGACTAATTTTGATGCTTCCCTGTAGTGCGGACATGCTCTTTTGACATAGTTATTTTGGGAGTTATTATTCCCAAATAACTTATTTTGAAATACCTTTGTAGTTTAGACATATCCAAATAATTGCAGTTCAAGGGAATTTTATCATGGACTTCAGTGGGAACAAGGTTTCACTCCTGGTCTGAAGTTCAAAAGATCTAGAGCCAAATTGACTTACCCCTTGTACTACAGCCACTCCCCAAGTTGCGAATGGTCAAGTTACAACCGTTCGCACTTATGACCAAAGCTCCCACGGAGCGGTCATAAAGGTGGTCCCTGAGTTACGAACGTGACCCGCGCTTACGAACAGCGCGGTCGCCTGTAATTCAATGGGGTCCGAGTTACGAACGGATCGAGTTACGGCCAAGTGTTTGGTCTGTTACTCATTCGTAACTCAGGGAGAAGCTGTACATTGGGCTAGTCCAAAAGCTCCAGGTCCAAATACTCAAATTCCAGAGAAGCTCAGGTCTGGAGTTTTTGATATGGACTCTTTTCTAGCATGTGAGGGCACTTCTTTGAATGTGGAGGTTCATATACAAGCAACAATGTGTACTCAAGTGAGAAATGTGTGAACACACAAGCTGTGGAGCAAGATAGTTATAAATAGGCTAGTCAATATCATCTCAGACTTTCATGCTATATTAAAACTAAGTGCCATTCTTATAGGAATCTGTCAAATATTTAATTGGGAGCCCACATGTCTTATAAACATATGGATCTTAGAAAAGAAGATGAAAGAGATTTCCTATGCAAGATACCGATTTGCAGTCAAGTGAATTCTCTGGCTCATGTGGATGCCTAAGACAATGTGATGATATCTTACATAGGGTACGTCTAGACTACATGCCTCTGTCGCCAGAGGCATGTAGATTAGGCTACCAGACATAGTAAAATGAAACGGCGATTTAAATAATCGCCGCTTCATTTAAATTTACATGGCTGCCGCGCTGAGCTGACAAACAGCTGATCAGTTGTTTGTCGGCTCAGTGCGATAGTCTGGACGCGCGGGTGTTGACATCAAAGGTATTTGTCGACCACCCAGGTAAACCTCATCCCTGTTTGTCGGCTCAGCGCGGCAGCCATGTCGGCTCATGGCGACAAAGGCATGTAGTCTAGACGTACCCTATGTAAGATATCATCACATTGTCTTAGGCATCCACATGAGCCAGAGAATTCACTTGGCTGCAAATCAGTATCTTGCATAGGAAATCTCTTTCATCTTCTTTTCTGGAGACAGAGGCATGTAGTCTAGACGTACCCTAAGTGCCTTGCATCCAAAAAGACACCTATGGTAAGGGGCTACTCAGGTGTTTAAAGATAAACTCATGTTTAAGAGCTTTATTAGATCAGGCTAGAGTATACTGGACCTGTGAACTATTGTCTATAAACATGTTTAAGAGAAAAAAAGTATGTTTCTTGTAGACCATTAATTTGTCAACTTAGTTGCTGTGCATTATTTTTCCAGTTGCATTGCAGAGTTTAGAGGCCCTCAGATGAAAGGTGCTATAATATCAATATACATTTTCTAAATTCTTATATAGTGCCAATGCTGACAATGGCATTTTAAGACTTGTCTACACAATGCATTAGTGAGTACAGAGTGCGTTGTAATCTGCATTCTTATGTGTGCACAAACTGACCATGTAGATTCTGCAGCTGCACATTAAAAATTCCCGCTTTCACATTGACATAGTCCCAAACAGTACTATGTTAATGTGCATTAGGGAACTTGTGTACTCCAACAGTATCCACAAGGACTAGTGAGTGCACAACATGATAGTGAGAACTACAATTCTCACTCCAGTGATATGGACAAATGCATTATGTGGACAAGACCCTAGAGACAGATAAGAAAACAAGATCCCTGATTTCAGGGTATTTTCTTTTGACTTCAGTGAGAGTTGGATTGGGATCTAGACAGATTACTATGCACATCAGAAGATATCATGGAGGCTGAGATAGAAGACTATAGCAAATAAGAAATAAGGGAAAACTATACTTCGTTTCATGTCTGTCCCAAAGAATTCATGCCAGATATTGAATCTGATGGCTTTTTGGGGAAGGAGTTTTTGTTTTGCATTGCTTCTCATAAAAAGACCAAAACAACAACATAAAACAGAAACATTTTTTTGGTCCTAGGGATTTCTTAAAATATTCATGGTTGATACTATAATTTTATATGACATGATCTCAGATTAACTGCAGCTGCTCAGAAAAGAGCATTAGAAACGCCCCCCCCCAAGATCAGCTGAATAATTAAACACACCCACTTGCACTAAAATTCATCCACTGTTTAGTGTGATCCTCCCTTTAATTAATTTGATCGATATTTTTGCAGCTAAATTACTGGTATTTAAAACATAGATTCCATCCTTTATTCCAGTCCTTTGCGGTCATTTTAGGCACATGTCTGGCAGTTCAGGAAATGACTAAGGCAGAAATTTCTAAATGAGATAAAAAAAAGGATCCCCAAATCCTCAATAATGAACAGTGAGTGCAACTAAATGGTGCTGTACTCACACAGTTATTGCCATTATTAGCCCTACCATTAGCTTTGCAGTTGTGCTATGCCCTCTGGTGGTTGCATGGTTAACAAACCCAGTTACTTCATTCCAAATAGTTGTGGGTACTATAACAGTTTGCTTTCTGTAAATCTGACCTAAGCAGATTCCATTGGATTCAAGCAATACAATAGTTTAGAAAACCTTTTGGTATTAGATATCAATGACAGATGAATATTAGTGTTTAATATTCTATTATAGTACGTCTACTTAGTATTGGGTTCCTGTTGTAGTATGCAGCATACAAACACATGATTTCTGGACTTTACAGTATAAGGGCCCAATTTTGCAAATAAACATAGGTGAACAAGTTTATCTAGCTAAGACACTCATATGGCCCCTCATATGGCCATTTTATCTGACTCTCTCACAGTGACCAATATAGTTATTCATACAATACTCCTGTGAGAAGAAGAATTATTATTCCCTTTTACAGATGGGAAAATGAGGAACAGAGAAACTGAATGACCTGACCAAGATCACACAGGAAATATGTGGCAGAGCAAATAAATGCACTCAGTTCCCAGGTTATCCCCCTAATCAGCAGACCATCTTTCCTCTTCAGATGAAAGGGGACTATTCATAGATTCACCAGTTCCAAAGCCAGAAAGAACAATTGTAATCATGTAGTCTGATCTCTTCTATAATACACACCATAAAACTTCCCCTAAATAATCCTAAGGGAGCACATTTTTTTAAAGATTATTTTGATTTAAAACTTGTTGTAATGGAGAATCTCCTACAACTCTTCGTACATTGTTGCAATAGTTAGTTACTCTCACCATTTAAAATTATACCCTATTTCTATAAATTCACATACATAATGTTAATCATGTGTTTGCAAGATTGAGGTCCAAAATATCAAGTGGCATACCAAATGTGGGGCACAGGGATGAAATCAAATCTGCATATCTGTTATTTTTTATTAAAAAGAATGATGGAGGGAGTGCCAACTAACCCCATCTGGCCCTTAGTCTATTGGTAATTAGCACACTTCATAGAAGCAACACAGCAGGTACCAGCCCATTAATGTTGTTTGATTGCAAATACACAGAAGTTTTATAGCATCTGGGTCTGATTCACAAATTTACAGTGGTATGTATCCATGCGGTTCAATGTTCAAGTAAGCTTGGAACAGTTTCATTACTTATCCAGACATCTTTGGTCTGAAAGTCTCCCGAGAATCAAGTTATCTTGTGAGGTTTTCCATTGCCCAGCTCAAGTTATCAAAAGAGCTGTGTTTCATAGTATTTCACCCCTGGTTCTGCTTGGAGCCAGGAAATTTAGAGGCTCAATGGATGGCTGGAGGGGGAGAGGAGAGCCATTTGACCTGGGCCCCAAGCTCAAATAGGACCTCAAATTTAGACACGTACTAATTTTTTGGCATATAAAAGCATTTGTTAAATAATTCAAATGTTCAAATTGTGTTTCACTCTTTTTTTGGTGTCTTACTTTGTTTTCATGTGTCGTCATTTTTTATTTTTATTATGGCTAGGGGCCTCAAAAGCTGTAACTGGCCTGGGCCTCTCTGGACCTCTAAGAGGGCCTGGACAGGGCTGGGAGGGGACCCCATTCAGTGCAGGGCAAGTGTTCCCTGTCTCTATATGACGCAGGGGCAGGATATATGTCACCTGTGTCATATCTCTGTAACCTGAGTTAATAATACTGGTCTCTGTTAGTGGCCTAATAGCCAAGTCAATGTATTAGCCCCACTAAGCAGGGTAGTATGGCCCAATGGGCACAGCCAGTAGATTTCCCCCTCTTGGTAGTGCAGTTTAGCTTAGCAGCCAGGGTCAATAACTTCACCCCAGTGAACTGGCCCTAAGGCCTCGCATCCAAAGTCCATTTCTATTAGCAGGACAGAGTCAGTAAGTTCACTTCTCTTAGCAGGGCAGTAGGGTCTCATGGCCAAAGCCAATTAGAATTGCTCTAGTTCACAGGGCAGTATGTCCCAGTGGCCACAGACAATGGATTCACCCCGTTCATAGGGCAATAAAATCTTGTGACCAAGCAGCATCAGTCAGAGAAGAGGGACACCACACCCCAAAAGGAGAGTAATGGCAGCCTGGGTAAGGGGGTTCAGGCCTTCCCTCTTCACTGGCTCTCAGACCAGGACCCTGGTACTGGAGCACATGTCACTGAGTCATTGTGTATGCAGGGGAGAGGGAGTCTGGTCATAACACACTGAATCAATATTCTGGTTCACTAACTGGGACTCTGTGTTTTCCCTTGGCTGCTTCTTACCATGTTTCTTACTGCAGAGGTCTGGGCATTTCAACCATCTCTGGGTTCTGCAGGCTGAGATGTCCCCAACAACTCAAATCTATTGGGCCTCTGTGAGTAGCCTGGTATCAGCCTGGGTTGCAGTATCTCCAGCTCCCACAGCCTCTATTTTTGATGACTCTTTGGCTGGAGTGAGCATCAAGCATTCTTCCTGTCCAGCAGTCAGTCCCAGCTGAGCTGCTCCCTTTTATACAGGTGCATGTGGAATATGCCCCACAGAGTTGAGAGTGTTTGGCTTCCTCAGCCCACAATTTAGGATTAGCCCTTTCCAGTCCAGTGTGGGTTGAGAAAACTGGAATTTTTCTGAGATTTCAACTATGTTGAAGTTTAAGTCTTACTTTATCTCAACGATTTCTCCCCCTTTTAGTGCTAAAGATATAGCTCTTGAGATATGTTTGCATATGGTTTCCACCCTGCAAGGGAGCTTCTGGGGCCTACTTAGCCAGAAGCCTGTTGAAGTCTGAGCCAGGACTGCAGAATCAAATGCCACGTCCCTTAAAATGACACTATGAGGACAATCATTCTCCTGTAACAGCTCTGATACTAGTTTTGTTACTAATATCATTAAGATGTGTTTTACTCATGTCCCCAAATCATATGTTAGCCCTGCAAATGTTCCAGGCTAACTCACAATCTATGAATACTATTAAAATGTGACTTCCAGCTAAACTTAAATAATGGACCAAGGTAGAGCACTACCATAAAAAAACAAACAAAGAGTAGTCAAATTTTAAGCAAGGAAAAATTAAAAGCATATAAAAACATTTGTTAAATAAATTAAATATTCATAGAACCGAGAAGAGCAGGTTTATTCTGTACTGACCTATGCTTAAATTTTCTCATGAAAATCTGTTTGCTTTTAAAAGTGACATCCCATGTAAGAGTAAATTAAAGAAAAAGATACTTGAGTACAGAAAGCAGGTCCATCTGTTTTCTCTGTGTGGGGAATTACCAATTCTACTCTTAAATTCATAGAGCTGAAATAAGTAATGTATTGCAGTAATGCCTATTTGTCCACAAGAGGGTAGCAAAATTGCATATTTAGCTATAAAAGCTTGTTTAAAATCACGTGCAGAGGGTCAAAAGTGTATTTAATGATGTAGGGCCAGAGCCTTAGCTTGTGTGAATCAGCTTTCATTGACTCCATAGAAATATGCCAATACATGATAACTGAGGAGCTTGCTCTTCATATTCTGAACTCAGGGCAGATACATTTTCAAAGTTTGGTGTGTATGTATAATTTATGTATGCAGAACTCAATATCATACTTACAGAGAGAGGTTAGTTAGGCACCTAAATGGCTGTCTGTGTATGTGTGTGTGTGTGTGTGTGTGTGTGTGCACGCACGCGTGTGCGTGCATATGTAGTTAGTCTACATGTACACCTTTGGTATTTGATCATGTATATTAGGTCCTGGACACACACAACTAAAAATCTGTCCCTAACTATCTGCAAAGTCTGTATTTAAGAACAATGCCTCATTAGCAGTATCGTAGTATGTCTACACTGCCACCCTAGTTTGAACTAGGGTGGCTAATGTAGGCATTCAAACTTGCAAATGAAGCCCATGATTTAAATATCGCAGGCTTTATTTGCATGTTCCCGGGCACCACCATTTTTAAATACTCCATAGTTCGAACTCCCTGACTGAGGCTACACGCAGCACGGACTAGGTAGTTCGAATTAAAGCTCCTAATTCGAACTACTGTTAAACCTCCTTGCAGGAGAAATAACGGTAGTTCAAATTAAGAGCTTTAATTTGAACTACCTAGTCCATGCTGTGAGTAGCTGTGGGCAGGTAGTTCGAACTACGGGGCATTTAAAAATGGCGGCGCCCAGGAACATGCAAATAAAACCTGGGATATTTAAATCCCGGGCTTCATTTGGAAGTTCGAATGCCTACATTAGCCACCCTAGTTCGAACTAGGGTGGCAGTGTAGACATACCCGTAGTTTTAAATGGATGATTTCAAAGGGAAACTCTCTGGCCATGTCTACACTACAGAGTTTTTTTCAGAAAAATGGCTGTTTTTCTGAAAAAAACTTGTGGAGTTTCCACACCTCAAGCGTGTTTTTGTGCAAAAAAAAATTGAAAGAACAGAGGGGGTTTTCCGCCGTAGGTACTCCTCATTCTATGAAGAAGTGTGCCTTTTTGCGAAAGAGCACTTTTTCAAAAAGGTGTGTGTGGGCGGGGAAGAGGGTTTTTTTGCGCAAAAAGAGGAAAAAGCACAGGTGCCCTGGTGGCCATTCTGTGCATAGCTATCACAGCTTACTTTCAAGAGTGTCCATGCTGTCTGGACACTGTCTTTTGCAAAAGCACATCACTTTTTCGATGCACTTTTGCAGTGTGGACATGCTTTTGCACAAGAAGTTTTTGCAAAAGATAAAAGCTTCTTGCGCAAGAAGCCTGCAATCTAGACATAGCCTCTTAAGTACAATATACATTTTGGAAGGGATGTTAAATTTCATGCTTTGGATTTTTAGTCAGTCTCAAACTAACATAGATTAGCCTGAGACCTGAATATGGAGCAGCTTATTCTATATCTGCCTCTTGCAGAGTACTAGCATCTTCCTCTGAAGGCTCTAGCCATCTTTAGATATATCTTCACTGCACTGTTAAACCTGATGATCTGCACCCATGTTAGCATAGCCCAAGTAGGAGCATCCCCACTGCAAAGCTGTGCTGATACTACTATGTCCTTACTTCTGCACTTGCCCATGTGTATCCCGGGGCTTATTCCATGGTTCTTTGTACTGAGCTGCTCTATGATTCTTTCCAAGTCAGTTGTGGGAGAACTTCTCTGTCCTCCTGGGGGAATGTGGGAAGAGGACAGGAGGACTATCAAAACTCAAGTGATGTTGCTTGTATATTCGCTGCAATTATGAGGAGGGTTCTAGTTGAAGTAAAGCAGAGCTTGGGCTCTAATCTGTGTATCCAGCCAGGTAAATTGACTCAGGCTTCAACCACCTCCAAATCCAGTTCTGACCTCAACAGCTCCAAACCCAGGTCAGTGGTTTTCCTGTGTGGATACTGGGAGGGGGAGTGTAGCAGGGGAAGAAATGGGGTTAAGCTAAAATCTGGGTAAGCTGTAGATGACCATTTTCCCAAAGGTAAAACAGGACATCCCTGGGCTGACCCAGGCCCCACCTACCCCTGGGGTCAGCTCAATTCCTCCCTGCCTCCTGCACACGTGAGGCCACCCTGAGGTCCCTTTCACACCTGACACCCCCCACCATCAACCCTGTGCCCCCTGCATGTGGGGCTGATGATTGAAGCCCTTCCTGACTCCTGCTCACAAGGAGCCAGTCTGAAGGTCTCCTCCCCCCTTGCTTCTGGGGCTGGCCTGAGGGTACCTCCATGTGGGGAGCAGGGCAGAGTCCCCCGCTGCCCACCAATGACCACCCTTCCCCCAGCAGTCCCCTTCTACTTACATGTGGGGCTGGTCTGAGCCGCTACTTTTCCCCATGTGCGGTGCTTATGGTAGGGTTGCCAGATTTTTTAATTGCAAAAGACTGAACAGCTTTGCCCCACCTCTGCCCTGCCCCTTGTCCAAGGCCCTGCCCTCACTTGCTTCATTCCTCCTCCCTCTGTCATTCACTCTTCCCCATCCCCACTCACTTTCACTGGGATGAGGCAAGGGGTTGGGGTGCAGGCAGGTGTGAGGGCTCTGGCTCTGGGTGCGGTCTCTTGGGTAAGGCTAGAAATGAAAGGTTGAGAGTGTGGTAAGGGGTTCCAGGCTGGGGAAAAGGGTTTGGGTAGAGCCAGCAATGAAGGATTTGGGTGCAGGATGGGGCTCCAGGCTGGTGCTGAGGCTGAGGGTTTGGAGAGTGAAAGGGGGCTCTGAGCTGGGACGAAGTTGGGGTGCAGGAGCGAGGGCAGGGAGTAGATTCCAGGCAGTCCTTTTCTTGGGTGGCTCCCTACAAGCAGCAACATGTCCTTGGCAGGTATTTGGAAAGTGGTTCACAGTTATTCTCATTGTGTGTTTTTTAAGGTACTGTACACAAAGTCATAGAGACTGAAGACAGAAGGGACCAATACAACATGTAGTGGGGGTAAGTCAATAAACAGCCTGCAGTCCAAATCAGGATCACAAGAACCTTTACAGAACCCTTGGGGGCTTAAGGTTTCAGCCCAGCCCTGCAGTGGGTGTTTCAATCCTGAGGTGCTTCCCGTGGAGCTGAACTCAGATTACTGGCGACTGAAGCACCAAATCCAGATGCACTTCCCATGGGACTGAAACTCTGCTAGAAGCATGCTGGGAGTTGAAGTTTCAGCCCCAACAGGACTCAGAGCTTCATCCCCATTGGAGGCATACTTGGGCTCATGGCTTCAGCCCCATGGGAGTGCTTAGGTCAAGACATGCCTTCTTTGGGGCTGATGCGCCGATTCCTGGTGGGTCTGACGTCTCAAGTCCAGATGTGTTTCTCTCAGGGCTGAAGCCTCATTGGAGGAATGCTGGGACTCAGAACATCAGCATTGACAGGACTCAGAGCTTCAGCCCCACTGAAGGCAGGCCAGGGCTCAATTCTTCAGCCCTGTGGAGTGAAGGTTGTGGTACTTCAGTTCCAGCATTCCTCTTGTGAGGCTGAAGTTCCAGGTCTTGATGGGTCTTCTGCCCCTTGCAGGAGAAGTTCTGGGATTTGGAACTTCAGCCCCACTGGAAGCTCTCAGGGTACATCTAGATTACATGCCTTTGCTGACAGAGGCATGTAAAATAGGCTACCTGACATAGTCAATGAAGCGGGGATTTAAATATCCCCAGCTTCATTAAAATAAAAATGGCCGCCGTGCTGTGCCGGCTCAGCTGATCATCGGCATAGAGTGCGAGTCAAGACGTGGATCGGTTGACAAAGGAAGCCTTTGTCGACCACTCCTGTAAACCTCGTTTCACGAGGCATAAGGGAGCAGTCGACAAAGGCTTCCCTTGACTTGCTCTCTATGCCGATGATCAGCTGAGCCGGCACAGAGCGACGGCCATTTTTATTTTAATGATGCCAGGGATATTTAAATCCCTGCTTCATTGACTATATTGGGTAGACTATTTTACATGCCTCTGTTGGCAGAGGCATGTAATCTAGATGTACCCTCAGAGGCCAGTGCTTTAGCCCGGCAGGAGACACAGGAGTTCCCAAACATTTATCCGGCTCCATTCTGGTGCACCTGAATTTAAGCTCTGACCATAGTCTCTGGAATGCTACCCACCACTCCACTCAAAATCTAAAATTGCGTTCCTGCATCACAGGCCCTGCAATTCAAATGTCCACAATCCCACCCATGCTGTTGAGGGGGTGTACATTTCCTGTCTGTATTGGAGAATCTCTTCTGATTGGCTTCCCTCCTCCTTGCTGCCAATCAGGTTTGCTGCAGGAAGCAGGCAGTGTTCTCAGCAGGTATCATTTTTATAGGAGGCAGGAGATTTCAGTGATCTTTCCTTTCCTCTACTCTTGGGAAAAGGAGAAGGCTCTTGTGCCTGTCCCTCTTCTTCCTTGCACCTCTTCAACCCTTCTGGGAACTGCAGCTTCAACTTGGCCTGGAATCATGCTGGGACTGAAGGCTTCAGAGCACTGAAGAGCCCCTAGAACTGCAGGAGGAGCAAAAGTGAGTCAAGGTAGTCCTACCTCTGGTGCTTTCAGTGTTCCATGGCACTATACTGAAAAATGGCAGATAAAAAAGGAAGACTGACATTGATAACTGTTCCTTCAAAGAAGAGTAGACCAACACTCATTGATTCATTTTGTCACAGCACCCAAAGGGTGGACAAGCATGTTGAAGTTTTACAGAAACAGTGGCTGTCGTTAAAAGTGGGAACATTAAAAGGCACTATGAAATGAAAACCTGGATTTTGACCACAAATATCCAGTGGGTTCCCATTTAATATCAGATAAGAGTTGCTTCATTAAAGGATGCATGTTTTCAGAGCAATTATTATTTCAAAGGCTTCTTGTGCTCAGGAAGAGAACTGAAGTTACACTAAGGTGTGTGGATAATGGCAAAACACAGAAAACCTTGTATAGAGGTGGACATTATTAAGCAGTGTATGTTACTACATCTGAAAACTTTTTTACAGAGCAGACAGACATTATTAAGACAACTGTCACTCTCAGATAACAGCTATTAGGTGCGTTAAGATGATGGTACAGGCATTTTTCAAACAGTTGTGAGAGAAAATAAAAATTGGATAATTTTCCATGGCAGTGGATGGATCATGTGATAACACAGTGCAGCTAGCTCTGGGTATACCTGTTTTTTGATGGAAAGAAATATGGGGAAGAGTTGTTGTCCCTTGTGCCATATAACAGTAACATAACAGGTGAGGATTTGTTTAATTCTCTTCAAACTATGTTGTCTAATTCAGGTTTTGATGTGAATCAGATTGTGTCAATTACAACAGACGGTGCATCTGCCTTGATTGGTACTTACTGAAGGCTTATAAAATGTCTGCAATATTTGAACTCCCATTTGATTTCCTATCCCTATTTAATTCACCAAACTGCTCTTTTTGCAAAGCTGAATGATGAGCATGCTAATGTAATAAATAGAGGCAGTTTAGAAGCATCTTTCGATTATGACACCCTGTTGGTTCACAATGACATCTTCTGGTTGAGCACAAGGCAAGTACCAAGATGAAAGTGGAAAATTCAAGTTCATGTGGAAGAATATCTAAATAACATTCCAGACAAAAAGACAGAAGAGTTACACATGGTTTTGAGGGACGCCACCAGCATGATCATCCCAGCCTTCTTTGCTGATTTAACAGGCCAATTAAATTATTTCAGTGTAAAGCTACAGGGATGAAATTACAATCTAGTGGATCTCCACAGCAGTGTCACTTCACTTAGGGTATGTCTACACTACCATCCTAGTTCGAACTAGGGTGGTTAATGTAGGCAACCGAAGTTGCAAATGAAGCCCGGGATTTGAATTTCCCGGGCTTCATTTGCATCTTGCCGGGCGCCGCCATTTTTAAATGTCCACTAGTTCGGACTCCGTGCCCGCGGCTACACGTGGGATGGACTAGGTAGTTCGGATTAGGCTTCCTATTCCGAACTACCGTTACTAGAACGAGGTGTAACGGTAGTTCGGAATAGGAAGCCTAATCCGAACTACCTAGTCCGTGCCGCGTGTAGCTGCGGGCACGGAGTCCGAACTAGCGGACATTTAAAAATGGTGGCGCCCGGCAAGATGCAAATGCAGCCCGGGAAATTCAAATCCCGGGCTTCATTTGCAACTTCGGTTGCCTACATTAACAGAACTAGGGTGGTAGTGTAGACATACCCTTAGAAACATTGAGAAATGCATCATCTCCCCAATTTCCCACTCACTTTTGAAGAGGCTCCATTTGTTTTCAAATCTGTCAGGACACTGCAGATGTGAATCAGATGTCAGCATTTTTGGACAGGTTTCTTCAAGATTTGCAGCAGAGGTTCCTGTTTTTCTGTTTGTAAGGAACCCATTAGTGGTACAAGCACATAGAACTTGATATGATCAAGCAAAAGCATCTTTTCCAGATGTTGAAAAAGCAGAAGTGCTGCTGGAACATAATAATTTACAAGGAGATGAAGTGCTTAAAATGTGACACAATGAAACTATATGTGAAACTTTTTGGACAACCCTTGTGCTCAATTCCATTGATCCACACTTGAGGAAGATGACGTTTAACATTTTGACTATGTTTGGCTGAACACGTGTGTGTGAGTTATCATACCCAACAACAAATAACGTTAAATCATATAATCCTTCTGTTCTGACTCAATAATCTGTGCAATTGCTTCTCTCTTGCCTTGACTGAACTCACTTCAAACTTTAAGGCCCTGGTGCGGCAATGAACCTGTAACTTCCCCCTGATGGGGACTACTCTAGTTGTACATTATTCACACTTACTTTATTTTAAATTTTTATTGGTGCATAAAATTACACTTTCAGTAGTGATACTATAGATTTAACAAGTATTTCACAGTAATTCATTATTATTTTGCTGAATACACTTGTAGGTGGATGTGTATTTGTTATTGGAAGGACTTGAATAATAAAATATAAAGAATTTATGTGTACCAATTTTATTTTCTTTCAAACTCTGATGCTTATGTTAAATAAACCACAAAAGTTTTGAATATGTTTATCTATCTATCTATATGCAGAAATGCCTATATTACAATAATTGTATTTGAGAAAACTCATTCAAAACTTGAAACAGTCGTCTGAAAATGGTTTTAATGCTAATATTTGCATCTCTTTGACATTCTCAAAATCTCAGATAAATTGCATCTTTCTTGAAATATTATATTTAGGTTATACAGTGGTTTGATTTTATTTTTCATTTAATGCAGTAAAAATATATATAAGCATTATAGGCCCTGGATATATTCTACCATGTTTGTTGAACATGGGCACTAATTGACTATATCTTCACCAAAAATGTGGATCTTGACAAAAATAATTGACTCCCCCATATGTAGTCTGACCTCCTACATGTTCCGGACCACCATCACAACCATGTGCACACTAAACCAAACAACTTAAACAAGACCAAAATATTGCAGCTTGCAGGAAACTAAACTATTTTGTGCCTCATGGAGAGAGCAGGAGGAAATAACTGGCAAATGGCTCAGCCCTTTGCAATGACAGAGAAATAATAAAGTGAGATATACCCAGATAATAGTGGCAAGTGACACAGAGCCACATGCTGCAGAGAAAAGTGACATCCCTACCTCCTTTCTGGGAATTGGACCCGGAGGAAAATTCCTTCTCAGGCATTAGACCCTGAACATGTGACAGCAAAACATCCAGTCAAGCACTGGAGAGAGATTGCTGAATGCCACCTAAGCACCTTTCTCCATGCCATTCAGTGTCCCATCCCCAGTTGTGGCCCTTCCTGATGAGAAGCCCGCAGAGCCAGCCCAGTCCTCCCCATCGGGGTCGCGTACCCCATTCCTCCCTCCTTCCACTTACCCTTCCCTAGCCTCCCTTCCTGATGTACAAAATAAAGAAAACGTGTGTTCAAAAATAGAATCTCTCTTTATTGAACAAAACTGGGGGAGACTGGGAAAAAGAGGTGGGAGAGGGGAAGAGAGAGGCTGGGAGAGGGGAGGGCAACTGAAATGATCAGGGGTTTGGAACAGGTCCCATATGAAGAGAGGCTAAAGAGACTGGGACTTTTCAGCTGAGAGAAGAGGAGACGGAGGGGGGATATGATAGAGGTCTATAAAAGTAAGAGTGGTGTGGAGAGGGTGCATAAAGAAAAGTTCTCCATTAGTTCCCACAATAGAAGGACTAGAGGACACCAAAGGAAAGGAATGGGTAGCAGGCTTCAAACTAGTAACAGAAAGTTCTTCTTCACAAAGCAAAGAGTCAACCTGTGAAACTCCTTGCTGCAGGAGGCTGTGAAGGCTAGAACTAGAACAGAGTTTAAAGAGAAGTTAGATCAAGTCATGGAGGTTGGGTCCATGGAGTGGTATTAGCTAGAGGGTAGAAATGGTGTCCCTACCCAAAGTTTGTGGAAGGCAGGAGAGGGATGGCACAAGACAAATGGCTTGGTCACTGTCTTTGGTCCATCCCCTCCAGGGTCCCTAGGGTTGGCCGCTGTTGGCAGACAGGCTACTGGGCTAGATGGACCTTTGGTCTGACCCAGTACAGCCATTCTAAGCTCAGGGCTCAGGGTCGGGGGTCTCAGTGAACCACCTTGATTTTCATGCACACCTGCTCCTGGGTGGCCAGGCTGGCAGCTCTCCTGCCCTAGACGGCCACTTTCCTGTGCCTAGTGCGGAGTTCGTGGATGAGGTCCACGATGTCTGCACTAGACCAGGCGGGTGCCCACCTCTTGCGGTCCTGGCCAGGCTCCTGAGAGCCGCCAGCCTGGTCCCGGGAAGAGGCGGAGGGCTGGGGGGCATCGGGTGGCTGGCTCATGGTGTGCCAGGTGCAGGGTCTGCTGGCTGGGTGCTGGCAGGCTTGCGCCTGGCACGGGCACCATAGCCAGCCTGTGCCCCTTTAAGGGCTCCGGAGCCGGGAGGGGGGCATACGAGTTTCCCTGGTGGTGCCCAGAGTGGCCACCAGGGAAAGCTGGGGAGGGCTAGCTCCCACTAGTTCGAATTAAGGGGCTACACAGCCCCTAGTAAGTTCGAACTAGGCTTAGTCCTCGTGCAATGAGGTTTACCTAGTTTGAACTAAGCGCTCCGCTAGTTCGAATTAAGTTTGAACTAGCGGAGCGCTAGTGTAGCACCTATGAAAGTTAATTCGAACTAACGGCTGTTAGTTCGAATTAACTTTGTAGTGTAGACATACCCTCACTTCTCTTTGGGTACACAACAGGTAGGTTCTAATGCATCTTAAAATCACTCCTTGTGTGGAGGGAGAGTCTGGAAGGGTCCTATTCCAGAGATGATAGGGAAACATCAGGTAGAGAATTGTTCTCCATAAATTTAAATGATATGGCATAAAACATGCAAGTGGCCATGAGAGTCTGTTCTACAATGGGACTTCAGCTATTCTGGTACGAACAAGTTAGGGACTTTTTTAGGGGAAAAAGCACATAATGGTATAAACACAATGGTGCAATGTGTATAGTGTAAACTGAAAGTGTGAGTCTCAGCTCAAGGAGACATACCCATATTGGCAGTGATCAAGCGAACATGGTAAACACAGCATGTAGATGCAGCAGTCTGAGTGTCAGAGAGGCTAGTGTCCCCAAATACATATCTATGGTCTCAGATGTAACTGTATTCTGGACAGATAGCCCCTTCCATTGCTTGTACTGCTTCATCTACATTATATTATCATGCTAACTCAAACAGAGCTTGTGCGAGTGTTTCTCCTCAAGCTGGCTATCGCCCCCATGCTCTGAGTGTAGACACAATTTTTTAATTCCTATTTATTAGGCCCAATTCAGAGGTGAGGTGTCAGGGCAGAAAATTCCATGTTAAGAGGATGTAAGATGACAGGAGCCACAGTAGCCAAAAGTCTTGTTGATATGAAATTAAATTGGTCTAGTTACTTTGGTTAAAACTCCTAATGAAGAGACATATTTAAATGGGTTTAACGCTTAAATCCGTTTACCTTATACTGCACTAACATTAGCGGATGCACTGGTGTCACTAGATCAATTTCAATTAGATCCTGTTAAACCAGACTAACTTGAATCTCTGTGAAACAATCATAAGTACCTGATATCCCACTTAAATACATCTCTTTGCTAGAACTGTCTAATTTTACCTATTACAAAATAATTAACCCATTTACTCACCACCCAACAAGATTTGCCAGGAATCTTTAAAATTTTTCCTTTCCCATTTCTTTTTCTTTAGTCCCATTTCCATTTCTCCATCTTTCATATGAAACATGTTAGGCCAACGGAACCTCATTTGTAGGATTTATGTGGTGCATTGGCCTTGTGTTGACCCTCTTCATTGGCTGAATTTCACTTCCTGTGGGTACCTCGTTCAGTTAAGTATGAAACCTCCTTATACTGAGGAAACATACGGCTCTAGAATATTAAAAAGGCTATATTGTCTGGAGACTTGTGAACCCTTTGTGGTTTTAACTTTGTCCGACATATATGCTTTATAACTGGAAAATCCATTCTACAAAGATCCCTGCTACCAACTTGGAGTGGTATTGCCACAGCTTCAAATTTTCTGCATAACAGAATAGTGATCAGAAACCATTTTCTTTGCATTTCTGCATTTTGATTTTCATTTCACATCTACTTGTATCTAAATACCTATGGGTAAGTCTAAACTTGCTCCCTAGTTCGAACTAGCAATGCAAATGTAGGTGACCAAAATTGCTAATTAAGCAGCGATTTAAATATCCCATGTTTCATTAGCATGATCTCGCTGGCGCGTTACTCCACTCAACAGCTGTTTCAAAAGTGAAAGTGCGCGCCGGGACGCGTTAGTTCGAACCGAACCCCTTGGTTCGAACTAATGTTAGTCTAAAAAATGAAGATCATGCTAATGAAGTGCAGGATATTTAAATCCCCGCTTCATTAGCAATTTCGGTCACCTACATTGCATCCCTAGTTCGAAGCAGGGAGCAAGTGTAGACGTATCCTATGTTAGTATTTGCCTCTATTTGACAACAAATATCCAAACATTTGAAAAAATAGCCAGGATGCTTTTTTTCTTAGAAAATATGGGGGTTTTAATTCTCTGACCCAAAACACCTTTCAGGAAGCACAGTTAGAGGTGATGACCACACTTACTGGGTCCTTGAAGGCTTTTGGCTGCTAATGGTGCATGAGGCACACCAAAATTAGTAAAAGGAGATCCACCGAGATCACCACGGGCTGAATTTTTACCTTGTTGTTTTTTCATAAACAGCAAATTGTAGGACATAACATTAGACCACAAACAACAGTGCTGGACAATTAAATAGCCAAATAGACACTAATGCCCACAGAACAAATTCCGCAGTTATGTATTTCTCTTGTTTTTTTATTTCCAATCCAATTCATCTGATGAAATGGGCTTTGCCCATGACAGTTCACAAGTCTATGTATTTTGGTTAGTCTCTGAGGGTATGTCTACACTACAATGTTAGTTCGAACTAATGGACGTTAGTTCGAACTAACATTCATAGGTGCTACACTAGCACTCCGCTAGTTCGAATTTAAATCGAACTAGCTGAGCGCTTAGTTCGAACTAGGAAAACCTCATTTTACGAGGATTAAGCCTAGTTCGAACTTACTAGTTCGAATTAAGGGGTGTGTAGACCCTTAATTCGAACTAGTGGGAGGCTAGCCCTCCCCAGGTTTCCCTGGTGGCCACTCTGGCCAACACCAGGGAAACTCTATTGCCTCTCTCCCAGCCCCGGACCCCTTAAAGGGGCACGGGCTGGCTACGGTGCCCGTGCCAGGTGCAAGCCTGCCAGCACCCAGCCAGCAGACCCTGCACCTGGCACAGCACAGAGCCACCCACCCGATGTCCCCCAGCCCTCCCCCTCTTCCTGGGACCAGGCTGGCGGCTCCCGGGAGCTTGCCCGGGACCGCAAGAGGCGGGCACCTTCCTGGGCTAGTGCAGACATCGTGGACCTCGTCCACGATCTCCGCACTAAGCACAGGAAAGTGGCCGTCTAGGGCAGGAGAGCTGCCAGCCTGGCCACCCAGGAGCAGGTGTGCATGAAAATAAAGGGGGTCCACTGAGACCCCCCGACCCTGAGCCCTGAGCTTAGAATGGTCGTACTGGGTCAGACCAAAGGTCCATCTAGCCCAGTAGCCTGTCTGCCGACAGCGGCCAACACTAGAGACCCTGGATGGGATGGACCGAAGACAGTGACCAAGCCATTTGTCTCATGCCATCCCTCTCCAGCCTTCCACAAACTTTGGGCAGGGACACCACTCCTACCCCCTGGCTAAGACTACTCCATGGACCCAACCTTCATGACTTGATCTCACTTCCCTTTAAACTCTGTTCTAGTTCTAGCCTTCACAGCCTCCTGCAGCAAGGAGTTCCACAGGTTAACTATTTGCTTTGTGAAGAAGAACAACTTTCTCTTACTAGTTTCAAGCCTGCTACCCATTCCTTTCCTTTGGTGTCCTCTAGTCCTTCTTTATGGGAACTCATGAAGAACTTTTCTGAATGCACCCTCTCCACCCAACCCCTGCTTTTAGAGACCTCTATCCTGTCCCCGCTCCATCTCCTATTTTCGAAGCTGAACAGTCCCAGTCTCTGTAGCCTCTCTTCATCTGGGACCTGTTCCCAACCCCTGATCATGTTAGTTGCCCTCCCCTCTCCCAACCTTTTTCTTCCCCTCTCCCACCTCCTTTTCCCAGTCTCCCCCAGTTTTGTTCAATAAAGACAGAGTAAATGTTGGAAGAAACGTTATCTTTATTTTGTACATCAGGAAGGGGGGCTAGGGAAGGGTAAGTGGAAGGAGGTGAGGGAGGAATGGGGTACAAGCCCCCGATGGGGAGGACTGGGCTGACTCTGCGGGCTTCTGGGGATGGAAGCTCTCCTGCAGCCCCCCAATTGCCTCCTCTCTCCAGATGGCAGCCTGCGGCAAGTGCAGCCGGTCTGATGGCCGAGTGCTGTGATGTGCCCAGTGTGGGCACTCAGGGCACTCCAAGCCAGGACTGCTTTGCAAGCGGGGCACCCCTGAGAACTGTCTGTCCGGGGTGGGGGTTGGGTCCCTTTAAGCACAGCCCTCGGCTAGCCTGAGACAGCATCTCCACGCTCTAAGTCCTCCTCTGATGCCCTGCCGGCACTGCTTCCGGCCATCCTTAGCCCCGGTTCAGGGTCCACTTAATGTGGACATGCTAGTTCGAATTAGCAAAACGCTAATTCGAACTAGTTTTTAGTTCTAGATGCGTTAGTTCGAATTAGCTTAGTTCGAATTAACTAATTCGAACTAAGTTAGTTCGAATTAGCGCTGTAGTGTAGACATACCCTAAGGTGTCATGGGGACTACTTATTATTTTTAAAGCTATCAATGTGTTCATTCTTTTTTTTTTTTTTTTTGGTGCATATGGAAGCTGACATTTTCCAAAGGCATCCCAGTTAATTTCCACTGGTGGAGGACAGCAAAGAGGAATATACATGGCAGTGTAGTGTGTTCTTATAGGCTGCAC
Organism: Pelodiscus sinensis; assembly: GCF_049634645.1. Taxonomy (NCBI): domain Eukaryota; kingdom Metazoa; phylum Chordata; order Testudines; family Trionychidae; genus Pelodiscus; species Pelodiscus sinensis. The sequence goes on from NC_134711.1 coordinate 173,633,345, forward strand.
TATGCCATTACTTTAAGATATTTGGGGTTCATTTATTCTTTGAATTTACCAAATCACAGAACCTACATTTGTTTCTTCTAAATGTGAGTTCTCTTCAGTTGCATGACAAATGTTATTGGTTCTGTTTCTGGTATAGAAAGGTGAATTTCTTACCAGCTAACATCTTTTCTTGCAATAGCATTTTCCCTGTATGCCTCCATCCTCAGAACTGAATTGCATTCTTTGTTAGGATACCAGATGAAGTCTATAGCTCTCAAGCTTGGACAGAGTCAGAAAGGGTAAGAAGTAAATTGAGTTAACCATAGCAAGTGACATAAAACCAATACAAAAGGTTCTATAAATACATTGGGAACAAGAGAAAAATGAAGAAAAGTGTAAGTCTATTACTTTTCATAGCAGAAGAGCTAATAACGGATGACATCAAGAAGGCTGAGGTCAGTATTTGCCTGTTTTGCTTCAGCCTACATTAAACAGGTAAATGGTGATCAGATACTCCACACAATTAGCATTTATAACAAAGGGGAAGAAACACAAGCCAAAATAAAGAAAGAACATGTTAAAGAATATTTAGATACGTTTGATGCATTCAAGTTGGCATGAAATTTAATGCATGGTACTTAAGGAAGTAGCAGAAGTAGTGGAGGATGGGCAGTGTCCCAGAGGACTGGAGAAGGACAAACATAGTACTGTTTTAAAAGAGAGAACAAAGAGGATCTAGGCATTTTAGACCAGTTTGTCTAACTTCTATACCTGGAAAGATACTGGAGCAAATTATTAAACAAGGGAAGCACATATAGAATAATAGGGTAATAAATCAATAACTTATATGGATTTTTCAAGAATAATCATGCCAAATTTGTAATTTCCTTCTTTGACAGGGTTACTGACCTAATGGATGGGGGAAAGCTGTAGATGTGACGTATCATGATTTTAATAAGACAGTCTTAAACTGAGAAAATGCGGCCTAGATGAAATTATGATAAAGTGGGTACATAAGTCACTGAAAGACTAGACTCAAAAAGCAGCTATCAGTGTTTTACTCTCAGACTGATGGGTGTATCCAGTGGGGACCCACAGGAGTCACTCAGTCCAGTACTTGTCAGTGTTTTTATTAATGACTTGGATAAAGGAATGGAGAGTGCTTATAAAATTTGCAGCAGACAGCAAGGTGGGCGGGATTGTAAACATTGTGGAAGATAGGATTAGAATTCAAACTGACCTTGACAAATTGGAGAATTGTCCTGAAGTCAACAAGATGACATTCAGTAGAGATAAGAGCAAAGTAACCCACTAAGGAAGAAAAAATCAAATACACAACTACAAAATGAGGACTCACTGGCTAGACAGTATTAGTACTATAAAGGATCTGGGGATTTTAGTGGATCTCAAATTGAATATGATCCAACAACATAATATAGTTCTGAAAAAAGCTAATATAATTCACGGGTATATTCACAGAAATGTCATATATAAGAGATGGGAGGTAAGTATTTCCCACAGATGAGGTCTGAACTGGAGCATTGTGTCCAGTCCAGGGCCTCACACTTTAGGGAGGATGTGGACAAACTAAAGAGAGTGCAGAGGATAGTAACAAAAATAATGAAAGGTTTAGAAAACAGGACTTGCGAGAGAAGGTTAAAAAATTGGCATGTGTAGTCTTCAGAAAAGATGACTGAAGGGAGGACCTAATAATAGCCTTCACAGGGTGTCAGGTGTCAGTAAATGAAGTTAGTCCAGCATTACGAGGAACTACAAAGGGTGAGACCTAGTGATAGATAGGGTGAGTCCCCAGGAATCAGAGCACAATGTTTCAGTCAGGGAGGGCAGGTGAAAGCTGTCGGAGACAAGGGATTTGAGAAATTCCAGAAGGAAGCAGACAGTCTGTCTGTGTATCAGTGTGTGCATCTGTGTGTGTTTGTGTGTAGGACTAATAGGTGTCATGGGTGCTGACTTGTCACAGAGCTAAATTTATAGTAGCGCAAAGATGATTGGTACAGCATGTTGGTTTTATGAGAGAGCACAAATTATATTAGATATTCCTTACACTTCACTGGGTGTTACACCCTGAAATTTAATTGTATATTTTCAGGCCTTAGAGAGCCTCTCTCCTCCCCCCCCAAAAATAAAGAATTGGAATTGAATTTAAAATGACCATTCCCCTCTCCGTCCTCCTCCCCCTCCCCCAAAAAGGTTTATTGAATGATTTTCAATTCTGTAATAATTAAAAGGAAGTCATACAAAAGTCATAAATCTATCTTGCTTTAAACAACATCACTAGAGATACATCATCATAATCATATAAAATTTTGTTCTGTTTTTAATAACTGACTCAAAGTCATTAAGATTCATTATTTTATTATAATTATATCCATAGCCTAGCCCACCCAATAGTTAAGTAACATATATAAAATTTATAGGGAAATAACAAGTTACTTTTTTTCTTTAATAGAGGGGTCAGAGATCCTTGTCAATATTTATTGGCATATTTATTCATCCTGTATTACCCTTAGGGATCTTGGCTAAATAATTGGTCCAACAACATTTAAAGAAGAACAGAAAAAAAGATGACTGTTATCATGGCTAAAGCAGCAGACATATGGCTATGAATGTATCACCACCAAACATTATTTTACAATATTAAGGATCTCATTTGAAATGATAAATATAAAGAAATTCAGAGTTAAAGCTGAAACTTAGTTCTCTTTTATCTGCCCTGTCTCTTAGATGCAGTATTAAGCAACACTTAGCTAAAAAGGGGTGATTTAAAGACATGAGGCTAACTCTTGGGGTATGTCTGCAGAGCAACATTATTTCGAAATAACTAGCGAGTTTTTTTGAAATAATTTATTCCGCCTTTACACAGCAGGTAGTTATTTCAAAATAATGTTGAAATACTGTCAAGCTGGAGGACTTCTTACTCTGACTCCTGTAACCCTCATTGTACGAGGAGTAAGGGAAATCAGAGGAAGAGTGCTCTATTTCGAAATAAGTTCTGTGGAGACGCTCCTAATTTCAAAATAAACTATTTTGAAATAAGCTACACAATTGACGTAGCTCAACTTGTATAGCTTATTTTGTGTTAAGCTCTGCTGTGTAGATGCACAGTCCTCCTTCAGATAAAACTCACAGTGAAATCAGTTCTCTTTTTTTCATAGCTGAGAGGAAGATGGTTACTGACCATTGGGTGTTCACATAACATAGTAAGAAGGCTTGAATCCCTCTTCACTCACTTATACTACATGCATGGATCACTTGTCTAGGCACATGGGTGGAGAGGAAAGCAGGCTCTGGGGTCATTACTGCCTGTGCAAGGAGTAAGGAATGGAGTGGGCAGGGACTTGCTCCATCCTTTCTAAGGTGCCATGGAGAAGATCTGCCTGCCATGAAGGGTTCAGTAGCCTGCACTCAGGAAAAGGCTGTATTAACTTGCCTCCCCCAGGGTATGTCTACACAAGCTCGGTAGTTCGAGCTAGGTAGGCATGAGGAGTACCAGTAGTTCGAATTAGAGATCCTAATTCGAACTACCTACTCTGTGCGGTGTGTAGCCGCTGGCACAGAGTTCGGACTAAGGGGGATTTAAAAATGGCGGTGCCCGGGAAGATGCAGATGAAGCCCGGGATATTTAAATCCCAGGCTTCATTTACAACTCCGGTTGCCCTCATTTGCCTACCTAGCTCGAACTACCGAGCTAGTGTAGACATACCCCCAGAGAGGTGAGGAAGCTAACTCTAAGATATAGCTTCTTCTCAGAACTTTTCCTGGGTCAGCATAACTACATGTCATTCCTTAGATGTGGCTAGATGAAGACTTTCAGTCTAGCATTGAGATGGGACCCATGAGCCTAATTACTAATTTTTGAAAAAAGCTCAGCTCCCATTTAGGCACATAACCAAGGACTAGATTTTCAAGAGTACTCAGCTTCCAACAGATTCTATTGGAAAATAAACTGCTGTTGCATAAAAAAGCCTCCACCTGAGCTCACTAGATTTATATACATGGATTTTCTAAAGCTACACCAAACTGTAAGGTCTGAGGGTATGTCTACACTACCCCCCTAGTTCGAACTAGGGGGGGTAATGTAGTCATACAGAGTTGCAAATGAAGCCCGGGACTTGAATTTCCCGGGCTTCATTTGCATAAAGCCGGCTGGCGCCATTTTTAAATGCCAGTTAGGTCGGACCCCGTGCCGCGCGGCTACACGTGGCACGGACTAGCTAGTTCGGATTAGGCTTCCTAATCCGAAATAGCTGTACACCTCGTTCCATGAGGCGTACAGCTAGTTTGGATAGGAAGCCTATTCCGAACTAGCTAGTCCATGCCACGTGTAGCCGCGCAGCACGGGGTCCGACCTAGCTGGCATTTAAAAATGGCGCCGGCCAGCTTTATGCAAATGAAGACTGGGAAATTCAAATCCCGGGCTTCATTTGCAACTCCGTATGACTACATTACTCCCCCCCCCCCAGTTCGAACTAGGGGGGTAGTGTAGATATACCCTATGGTTTTATACTGCAACTTATTGTGATCCTTGTCAATCTTTGTAATCTGCGTAACTCTCAAATTTACGGTAAACTGCAACTTTGTAATCTTTGTAACATGCAGCCACCTTGCTTGTAACTTTCCCTAAGTTGCATTCTCCCCTGAGTGAATGGAGAGAGAGTGTGAGTGTGTTTGAAGATGGCTTGGAACAATGGACCACATGGCAATGAGTCATCACAGTCTGGGCATGTTCTCTGCTGGATAAAGGGAAGTCTGGGCATGCTCCCTGATGACAAGGTGAATGAGTCATAGGAGCCATTCAGACACTATATAAAGAGAAGGAGCACATGTGAGACTCACTCTTTTTCCTTCCACTGATCTGAAAAGCTCCCTCCCATGTCTTTCTTCCTAACCAGCTTCCCCAGACATGATGAGCAGACAGACCCTCCAGGATCCACATGCCTTGGCTCCTTCTGCAACCTATATGTCTGTGTAAGTGTGTGATTGCCTGAGGGCAGGAATGAATGGGTGTGAATGAGTGAATGAATGGAGGGGTGTGTGCTTGCTTGCTTGTCTGTGTGTGTGTGTGTGTGTGTGTGAGAGAGAGAGAGTTCTAGCTTCTTTAGCTTAAAATTTTGGTGGCTGCTTTTTCCTCTTTAGTTTTACCTAGTGGAAATAAACCCATACTAGTGTAACCCTGGGTGGTCTCCAGTGAGAATATTTTTGGGGTAACACCTGCCACTTATGCAAATACTGAACTGGGTGCTGCTGGATTCTGGGCTTTTTTGGAGATTTGATCTGTCTGGTTTTGCATTCACTGTAGTAGGTGTTAGAAAAACAGAAAAATACATAGGACTGCTCATTTGCCCAATCTGAATGAGTTGCTGCTTCAGTTGTGTGTGGTTGAGGGCTTTGATTGTAAGGCAGACCATTGGGTATGATTGTAAAACAAATGATAAATAGTAACAGAGTGAGTGAATCATGAGTGCTTATGATCAATATTTTTCTTTCGTTCCACACCAGGTATAGATAAGGGACTTTGCTTGGAGAGGGCCTTCCAGTCTGAATCATCCCAGCCTACTGTGTGCATTTGTCGAATATATCAAATTATGGAGCCCTTGAGTCTTTTAACACAAAGTATGACGTGAATGATATTGTGTCATTATATAAAATCATCCAGGCAGATTTTTTTTAATAGACTGGCTATGTCAGTGAGTCTCTCTAGATAAATGATTATTTAATTACAGTAAATAGATTAACCTAAAAAAGATTATTAGGAACAAGCAGAGAGTCTATAAAGAATGGGAAAAGGGATAGATCAGCAAAGGAAGCTAGATCGTGGAGGTTAGAAAATGTAGGAATAAAGTGAAATCTGCTAAAAAACAAGCTGAATTAGAATTTCTTAAGGAAATTAAAATTAAGAAGTGGATTTTTACTTATATAAGTAAAAGAATAAGGAAAGGTGAGGTTGCTCTACCATGCAATGTTGCTGGGAAGATTTAAAATAACATTGGAATAGCCAAAAATCTAAATGCTTATTTTGCCTCAGTTTTCAGTAACAATGCTAAGATGGATCATATTATGAAGGCAGGATGGCTGATGGAAATGAATGTCTAGAAATGGAAATCACCACATATGAAATGAAAGAAAAACTTAGCAGTTAAAATACTCAAATAATGGTAACCAGATAATTTTCATCCCAGAATACTGAAAGAACTGTTGGCCAGAGTGGCCACCAGGGAAACCTGGGGAGGGCTAGCCTCCCACTAGTTCGAATTAAGGGGCTACACACCCCTTAATTTGAACTACTTAATTCGAACTAGGCGTTAGTCCTCGTAGAATGAGGTTTACCTAGTTCGAATTAAGCGCTCCGTTAGTTCAAATTAAGTTCGAACTAGCGGTTTGCCTGTGTAGCGCCTATCAAAATTAATTTGAACTAACGGCTGTTAGTTCGAATTAACTTTGTAGTGTAAACATAGCCTTATAGACTAACAGATGTGTTTTGTGCGCAAAGACCCACTTCGTCAGATGCATGCTTATGCTCTAATACATCTGTTAGTCTATAATGTGCCACAGGATTCCTTGTCGCTTTTGCTAAGACCTGAGGTTTGGGCTGCAGACAAATATGACTGTGGCTGTTACCTGGGGGGACCCTGTTCAAATTGACAGCCCTTTGATTCCACCCCAGAGCAGTATTCTAACTGTGGCTCAATGAGTGATTGGTGAAATTCTGGAAAAGTTGAAAACACATCTTGTCTGTAGTATAAAAAGGAAACAGAGGTACACCACCTCATTAATTTAATAATTAAACAGTGAGATAATTCACCCTAAACCCATAAGAGGGAAGAAATTATTAAAACCTGGCAGGTTTATAAAACAAAAGTATAGGTAATTATTGGGATAACTGCAGGCAAATAAAAAAATCAGCAAAAATATTCGTAAAAGAAAAAAAAGGAAGTATTACAAGATGTCATATACCACCCCCAAAGGAGTAACAGTTAATTTGAACTAAGGAGTTAGTTCGAATTAACGTTTAACTGCTGCGTCTAGCCGCGGGCAATTAGTTCGGACTACGGGGGATTTAAAAATGGCGGCGCCCGGGAAGATGCAAATGAAGCCCAGGATATTTAAATCCCGAGCTTCATTTGCAACTCCGGTTGCTCTCATTTGCCTACCTTGCTCGAGCTTCCGAGCTAGTGTAGACATGCCCTAAGAGACAGCTCAGTGGGAGGGGTGAAAAAGGAAGTCCAGACAGATTTCTATTAATGATAACAGCTTAGTATGAAAATAATATTTTAAAGGATAGGCAGTCACCTAAAGTGGTATGGAACATAAACAGCAGATAAACTAAAGGAGAGGTCCCTGTTCCTGAAGTGCAACAGGAGCAAGAATGGGAATCCTCAATTCCATAGATGTAGAAATCCTTGTTAATAAATTGGCAACCATGGGGTCATATCTAGTGGAATGGGTGAAGCTGTCATCTGACATATCCTCCAATATAGCCTCAGTGGAAAGTCAAATTGCTGAGGATGTCTAGATGGCTCTGGTTGGCTCAGTGTTAACCCCAGAACTCTGCCGAGCAGCAGTGTCCACATGGGCTCACCACTCCTGGGGCCAGTTCTGTGTGGTGATCCATTTGCAAACACAAATTTGGTGGGAAGGTGAAGTGTTCCAAACAAACCATAGTGCAATTCCCCTTTGGGCCCCAATTTGGACTGGGATTTTAGGCACAGTCCCTCATAGACTTCGACAGGATCAAGGCGTGGTTTGCTCCACTTACAAATTCGGGATGGTTCCAAACAAGCTACCGTCCCTTGCCGGCTAATTGAAAACCCCTAGTCAGTGGTGTACCGGTTATGACTTCCCCTTAGAACTCAATCCCATTGGACTCCAGCTTGGGATACTTCACTCCCGCTGTTCACTCCTTGCAGCTAAGCAACCCTAAGTTGGGTTCTTTGGGTCTGTCTGCTTGGCTCAGTGCTCCAGGATGCCTTTTTCTCCAATCTGGGCCCATAGAAGGGGGTTCTCTGGGTTTTCTTACCATTGCAAAATAGAGTCCTTTACACCGGACCTTCCTCTATGTGTGTAACAACCTCACATAAAAATGTTTCCTGTTACTGGTTGCCCTCAGGCCAAGAATGTATCTTTACTGATAGCCATACCCAATGTACCAACAGTGTGTCCGGGGTTCTTGTCAACGGCACCCATCATAGTGCATGGATGCTGCCCTTACCCTACCCATTGATGTTTTGGCTCCTACGCCCATCCTGCCTATTTCCCCTTCCCAGAATGGCCCATTTGGACTGAACTCTTAAATAAGAGTTTCTATGTGGCTCGATTAACCTATTAGTTCAATTCATGGAAACCACCCAAATTCATGTTTTAGCTAAAGGCCACCAGATTGAACAATTGGGTGACAATGTTATGTTTAAACGAAGCACACGAGATCTTTTATAGGGGAAAAGCCAGTGCGCCACATTTATTGAGCGCAACAGTAGCATATGCTTTTCAATCACTCACACACACAAACACCATTCACACAGTCTTGCCAGATGATGTTTTAGTTACCAGTCCAGAGTTTGGATCAATCTAGTAGCCAGCCAGATCGATCACAAAGGGGGAGTCAGGCTCTGTTGGTTGTGCAATCTGATGCTCCTGGAGTTAGTGGCAAGATGAATCCAAAGTTCCATAGCAAGGCACCCTACTTTTATAATCCTTTTTTCCTGTTGTAGTCTATGGATTTCACTGTGTCAGTCTGTGACTGGTGTGTTATCTTGTTGATGTTAATCATTCCCAAAACATCTCTAAGAGGTTCATCCTGTCCTGGATTGTTAAATAGTTGTTTTTAGGGATGCCTTCATCTTTAGAGCCATCAATCTGCCACTCTGATCAATTCTTGACCATGGTATGCACTGATGGTTCCTCTGACACCTATATGTCTCTTCGCAGTCTGTCTTTCACAGTCTGTCTTCACCCACATTGTCTCCTCCTTTCTTGGCAATCTGGCTCTAACGGTGGCCTTCATGCCTTTATCTTTATGATGATGCATTTCTCATTCACACAAACAGTCTTTCACAGAAAACTTCAAAGGTAAATAGCACTGTTTTATATTAAGCAAAATCAAAATCAAAACAATTCACATTGAAGGCCCAGGCCTTCAATATTTCTAATCTCATTAACATAGACACAATACCAAAACCCTGTCTCTTTACTTACTAAATTCACTAAACTTTAAAACAAAGAAATGTATATTTAACTAAAGGGTTTAATTAATAAAATGTTAAATGTGTTACATTACATTACTACATTATTTAACCTAAAATGCAAATATAAAAAGATATAATACTCTCAATCCCAACAACAAAATAGTCCACCTAACCAAGCATCCTTGGTGGGACTTTTTCGAAGACTGGTCCCCCAAAGCCTCGGGAATTCTAAAGGTCTTACTGTACCTCATTGTTGCTTTACTGATTATTCTCAGTATATTTTTCATTGTATTTTTATGCTTATGTTGTTATACCAAGTCATTGGTTCAGTGAGTCACCAAGCTCCATCAGCTGTTTTGGGGGGACAGCTGTCTGATGATCTTTACTGTGATCAGTTGTTTATCAAGGGGTGGGAATGTAGCTGGACGCGCCTCCCTGTCTGCTTAGCAACTGAAGTCAGAACAACTTTCTGTTATCTGATGCTTGCTTAAAAACCACATTCCAATTTTAACACGTAACCTGTTATTGTATGGAGTGTGTGAAATGTGAGTGAAAAACTACCAATGACAATGCAGGGCAATGTATATTGTCTTTTAAGGCTCTAAGGAAATATCCTGCAGTGTATATAAATTGATGTAACAGGCAGCCAGATGTGGGCTTTTTCTTCGGGAGAGGTATAACATCATGCTAAACTCAGGATCGAACCAGAAACAGTAGAGCCCTCCCATGATCTGAAGGGACTTTGGGGGATTCTCATCATCTTGCGGTTGGTCTCCAGGAAGCTGTTGCCTGACCAATTTCAGCTGCCTATGAAATCGAGAGTAATCTTCACTGCGCCTGCAGCTTGCCTCCAAACTGCCAGCATGAATCTAATGTGTGAGTGTGTGTGTGTGAGTATTGCCGTATCATTAAGAATCTGTACCAATAAACAAACTTCAGTACTGCTAGTTCACCCTTTGTCTGGGTTTATTCCTTGGCTGGTTCCAAGGACTGGTAACAGTAGGAAGCAAGGGTCAAATAGTTTTACGGCTCACTTCTGGATTATGTTCCTAAAGGTCAGGCTTCAGCTTTCATTAAGTCATATGCCATAGTGAGGAAGGGATTCCTCCCCTCACATCTCAAATGTATTCTGCCAGAGCTTTTTATGTCCTTTCCCTGACGCTTCTGAGATGGCTATGGCTGGAGACGAGGACATGAACAGGATAGGCTAAGACTCTGAGGTGGCACTGAGCATTCTCTCTCTGAAGTGCTTGATTGGCTGGTTCTTGCTCATACACTAGTCAGGTATAACTCAGGTGTTCCCAATGTTGCCTTCATGACTCCATTCTGAGACTGTTTTCTGTGATCCCAATAAGCAACAAAACAACATAGCAATCAAGGGATCCAAGGAAATTACACATTAACTCTCTCTAGTGTTGTTAGTGCTCTCTAGTGTGACACATGGACTTGTGTGTTGTGATACAGTTTGTGAAAGACTGACAGCATGGTAGAAATTACACATCTAATCTCTGACATGACCTCAGTGATATCTCAATACTGAGATTTGATGGTGCAAGTGCACTGATACCAGCTTCATTTAATACATGCTGGCAAATTGCACCATGGTTTCAAGGCATGCATTGAGAGTTCAGGTTATTCATTTGTGACAGTGAACCAGAACTCCAGAGACAAAGTTGGGCATATGTTCCTCTCAAAAATTGATAGTAGGAAATTTTAACAAGCTCTTTGACTTCAGCTGCTGGCAAATCCATGGTATCATGTTTGCACTGACAGGAGATTTGCACCCAATCATACTTTGTGAAGTCTTTGTTGGGGGGGGGGGGCGAGAGGGGGAAGATGCAAACTGTTACTCCATCTGGTTGAGGTGCTCAGCCATCACCTGTGTGGGAGGCTGAATAATTTAATTGTCAGCCAAGAACATGCAAAACCGTGGCACGGATACATAGATTATTCTTCCAGAAAACAATTTTCTTTATAAATCCTGTCATTAGAGCACTCAGCTGAAAGATGTGGCTGTTCTTTCCTTGCAGATCTGTATTAAATTCATTCAGTTTTTAAAATATGTGTGTGACATAGACAAGAATGCGCATCTTCATATGGTCACACAGAAAATCAATATATACACTCTTTTTGCAGTTCACTGCATAGGTTCATGGTTCATCTCTCAGTTCAAAAAAATCATCCCAGTGCTTTTCCTCTCAAGAATCAATGACCTTCAGGCCCAACCTACACTAGATCAGACACGTCAGCTTAAGGTACGCCATCCAGCTACACAAATTGCGTAGCTGGATTAGACCCACTAAATTGAACACTAGAAGATCAACCTCCAGAGGGTCAATCTTCTCCATAGTGTAGACAGTTGCCCTCAGTGTGCAACAACACCACATCATCATAAGACCCTATGTCTTCGCATGGTTTTGCAAACAAACTTAGTCTGGATGTAGTTCACAATAGATGAGATCTGCTGAAAAAATTTCACCTAATTATGGATTCAGAATTTTATATGCTAAGTATTCCATGTGAATTATGCAATAAGTCTACATAGCAAATGAAGCAATTCCTTTATCAATGTATGCAGACCTACTTCATGGAGTGCCTAAACCAGAGTTGTTTGTGTGCAAAAACCCACCATGTCATCACACAGGATATTTATGTTTTGCAAGTAGTCCATGAAACAATCCTTGTACTGTTGTGTCTGAGAAGAGGGAGAAAGAACAAAATGTCCTCGAGCATCACACTGCCCCATATATATTTCACAAAAGCCAGGAGCCATGAATCATAATCCTCAGTGTTTCCATCAACTTGAGGAGCAAAAGCATCTATGTTTTTTTTAGATGCCTCACCTGTGTGTTTTCCTGATCTGCTATCGCCTCAACACTTTACTACACTGTGTTGATGGAGAATGGTATGTCTTTCTCTTAACTCCTCCTTTCTTTAAAACTCTTTCTTTAGGAAGTTGAAGTGAACTGAGGTATCTTAGCCATGTAAGTATTTGAGTCAGTTGAATAATCATTACAACAATGAGCTTCTGTTTAGAGAAATATTATATAGCAATATAATCAGATATCTCCAATTTTTGTTTTTCGTAGCTGTACATGACAATTAGAGATAGGCCAATAATTGAGAGCAAATAACTTTTTTAGAGGATATAATTTTTTTCTACATGCATGATGTCATAAGGAAGTTCAATTTGCCTCTGATTTACGCAGTCAAAATTATACATTTTTTAAAATTCTACAGGTTGCCCTCAAGTAGTTTGCAGTAAGTGTTCAATATCTGAAATGTGAGTTGTGTTGATTAACCATGCAACCCTTCCACCAGGTGTTGGCAGCATGAACGGTTGGGTTCAAAGAGCTAGGGTCCATTTTAAAACTAACAAATACACCAGCTTGAGTCCAACCTAGAATTTCTGGGATCACTATATACTTTTCCTGAGCACTCTCAATAAGCAATACTTCCATACTCACATGCACTGATTGGCTACGTCTAGACTACATCCCTTTTTCGTATTGCAATTGCTAATGAAGCAGGGATTTAAATCTCCCCTGCTTCATTTGCATAAAAATGGCTGCCGCTTTTCTTCCGCACGGAGCTTTGTCGGAAAAAAGAGCCAGTCTAGACGCCGATCTTGCGGAAAATAAAGCCTTTTCTGAAAGATTTCATATCCCTCTATGAAATAAGGGATAAGGGATCTTTCGGAAAAGGCGCTTTTCTCCGACAAAGTTCCATGCGGAAAAAAGTGGCAGCCATTTTTATGCTAATGAAGCGGGGGAGATTTAAATCCCCACTTCATTAGCAATTGCGATATGTCTAATGTACATCCCTTTACGAAAAAGGGATGTAGTCTAAATGTAGCCATTGGGTTTATGAAACCAGAGAAATATTAGGGGAACAGGAAACACAGCATCAACATGAAAAAAAACACAGATCTGTATGATCTGTCTCAGTGGTTCCTAACCTTTTTGAGCATACAGACCCCTTTTCAATCTATTACAATTTCAAAAAAGAGAAAAAATGGTAAAAACACACCAACCCATCTAGAAGCCAACTCCAGTTGCAGTTTTTTAGCTTCAGAGAAGGCTTCAGAGAAGGCTTCTGGCCAATAGTAGCTGCCTGTTTTCAGGACAGGCAGCATGTGAAGTGTCCTCCCCCCTTCGTTCTTCGGGCTCACATGGCCCTTGTAGCTGCTGTGAGCAATATAGGAGCGTGGAAGGCAGGGACCCTGGTTAACGAGCCTCCTGAGCTACCGGCTGGGAGCCACCCAGGTAAGCCTGCCATAGTGTGCCTCTAGCATCCCAACCCCTCACTCCCCCAAACCTCTGCCCCTTCTTGTGCTCCTACTCCATGTAATCACAAACCTTCTTTACCCCTGCTCCAGCCCCCATACATCTTCCCACACACTGCATCACCTCCTATGCTCCTCCTCAGGTCACAACCCTCTCCCAGATGTTGCATCCCAATCTGCTACCCCTGGTCACAGCCCAAATCCCTGCTCCCCTCCCCCCCCCCCCCCGCACTCCTGCCCCAGGTCACAACCCCTTCCCAGGCCCTGTACTCCAGGGGTGGACAAGACAGCTTCCAAGGGCCTGATCCAGCCTGCCAAGCCTTTTGATCTGGCCACTGGACGCTTTGCTGTTTCCCTGTACCCAGGCCAGTTAAGACCTGGGGACGGGGGAATGCATGAAGTCTCCTCTTCCCCACCAGGAGAATAAGTAATAAGTAAATTGTTATAAATGTACACTGTTACTTTTGTGCATGCCCATGTGTGGCATTAGCATAAATGTCTAATTTGATTTTTTTTAAGTCGGTAGCCTTGCATCGAAGCAACAAAAGGTGTGAATTAAAACTAGTGTATTTATTTTAGTACAAATGTGTGCATAGACCAGCTGTCAAAAAGAGGTGGCAATGTATGAAGTGGTAGCTAAGAGGAGGGCTTAGGAAAATTACTGTTAATTTCTGGGCAACATAGAACTTTCCTGAATCATCGTTCCTAGGAAAAGTTAGGCTAATGTAAAATTTACTGCTGGGATTGTAAATGTAATTTTCTTTTTTCCCACTCAAAGTAATGTCCATACATGATTGATCCTATCTGCCAAAGGATGAGAATGATTGTATCTAGCGGATATAGTTATCCCTGTGTCTGAGTTTGGAGGTCCCATCACTCAGTTGCAGTAATAATAAATGTGGCCCAGTTCCATATAAAATAAACCAAGCATCTCTAGTTATTTTCTATGTTCAACTACCACTTCTAATAGTCACACATGAGATCTTAAAATACAGTTTGTGAGCATTAGGGTGAGTAAAATTCACGCCACTCGCTGAAAGTCACCAGAAAGAAGTGCAAGCACGGTTTGGTAAATGCATTTGTAGATTGACTTGCATTCTTACTAGAAACATTTTAGTTTCATCCAAGTTTAATCACAACTCAGAACAAGTATAAAAGGTTTCACCTAAATTCTGTCCTTCCATGACAAATTCCCATCACTTATGTGCCTTTTTTTCAGACTTCAGATCATTGGGAAAAAATTCTTTACAAAAGGTTCAACATTATTGCACTTCCTATAAAGATTTATCATTGCTACGGCCTATTTTCTGGTGTTTGCAGGAGGCCGCCTCTTAATGGCAGTTTGTGTGAGTTAGGATGGTTCATTGGAAAAATTTCCCATGAATTTCTCTTTCTTCAATGAATAAATTCTCTAAGGTCAATGACCTGTCAGATTGACTCCCATAGAAGACAGTATGATATGCACTTTTACTTTATAAGAGTCTGTTTTAAATACTGTTAATTTACTTTTAACAGTATACACAATTTTATACTGGGGAAATAAAGACAATAGGTGGCAGTAGAAAATTCTCTTACAGAACTGCTTTGGCAACATTGCAATCTGCAGTCTTCTCTTCCAACTCCCTTTGTACATAAAGAATTGCTTAGAAATTCAGATATTGCTCCAGTTGCACTGCAAGATTTTCCTCCATTGCTATCAGCAGCACAGAGTGAGCAATAACCTACACATGGGCTGGATGCAGTTTACCAGGGTTAACCCCTGGTGGGCCACAGTCACTGAATTTACCTGTGCCTCCACAAGTACAGGCGCTTGCGGCTCCCATTGGCCACAGAATGTGTTCCTGACCAATGGGAGCTGCAGGAAGTGGTCTCCCAGTCTCTGCCACTTCTTGCCTCTCTCATTGGCTGGGAATGGTGACTCATGGCCAATGGGAGCTACAAGCAACCATAACTGTGCATGCATAGGTAAATAAAGTGATGGCTACCCACCAGGGGCTAACTCTGGCGAACAACCTCTGTCTTATTGTCCATCCCTGTTATAGATCTATGAAAAGTTGGGATGGAAGAGTGGCAAAGCAAGAGGCTAGAGCAACTACTTCTCTATTTTGATAGCCAATGAGGGCAAATGGAATCAGTAACATTTTAATCACCATATTGCATAAGCTTGTACTAAGGAAGTTAAGACATGGTGCTTAAAATATAGGCAGCTAATCCACATTATTCTTCTAACCCAACTTATGGATCAGCAACTTATGGCTTGCGAGCCAAATATGCCTCAGTGTGGCAGCAAATATGGTTTTTAAAACAATGCTCCCCCTCTTGGTCTGTCAGTGAGGCAGGGCATACAATATGATGGGGACTAATTTAGCTACAGCTACTCAAGAGAGAGATCTTGGAGTCATTGTGGATAGTTCTCTGAAAACATCCACTCAGTTAGGAATCATTAAAAAAGGGATAGAGAATAAGACAGATAACATCTTATTGCCCCTATATAAAACCAAGGTATGCCCACATCTTGAATACTGTGTACAGATGTGGTTGCCTCATCTCAGAAAAGATATATTGGCATTAGAAAAGGTTCAGAAAAGGGCAAAAAAAAATGATTAGGAGTTTGGAATGGGCCCATACGAAGAGAGATTAAAAAGACTTGGACTTTTCAGCTAAAGGTGGAGACCAAGGAGAGATATGATAGAGGTCTATAAAATCAAGACTAGTATGGAAAAAGTGAATAAGAAAAAATGTTTACTTATTCCCACAATATAAGAACTAGGGGTCACCAAAGGAAATTAATAGGCAGCATGTTTAAATCAAACAAAAGGAAGTTTTTCTTCACTCGGCACACAGTCAGTCTCTGGAACTCCTTGCCAGAGGATGTTGTGAAGACTAGGACTTTAACAGGGTTCAAAAAAGAACTAGAACCTGTAACTAAAAAGCTTGTAATCTGCTGAATGTGTATATTCTATTTGAGGACATATATTATTCTTGTATGTGAAGTTAGAAATATGAATTATACACCTATTTATATATCTAGATGTGCTAGTGAAAGCTGTTAGCAGTACTCATAGGATACATGAAAGGATCTGGAAACCTAAGAACTCTAATGATATGGATCAAGATGAACTACTGAACCAGGTCGGAAAGAACAGCTCTGGCCTGAAAAAGAATTCACCTGAAATAAGAACCAGGGTAAGAAATTATGATTTGTAATGATTTCTCAGGGTATGTCTATACTACAGCTCTAATTCGAACTAACTAAGTTAGTTAATTCGAACTAACTAAGCTAATTCGAATTAGCGCAGCTAGACCTAAAAACTAGTTCGAATTAGCATTTTGCTAATTTGAACTAGCATGTCCACATTGAGTGGACCCTGAACAGAGGCTAAGGATGACCAGAAGCAGTGCCGGCAGGGCATCAGAGTAGGACTTAGAGCGTGGAGCTGCTGTCTCAGGCTAGCCAAGGGCTGTGCTTAAAGGGACCCGACCCCCACCCGGACAGTCAGTTTTCAGGGGTGCCCCACTTGCAAAGCAGTCCTGGCTTGGATTGCCCGGAGTACCCACACTGGGCACATCACAGCACTCGGCCATCAGCCCAGCTGCACTTGCCGCAGGCTGCCATCTGGAGAGAGGGAGCAATTGGGGGGCTGCAGGAGAGGTTCAACCCCCAGAAGCCCGCAGAGCCAGCTCAGTCCTCCCCATCGGGGGCTCGTGCCCCATTCCTCCCTCACCTCCTTCCACTTATCCCTCCCTAGCCTCCCCTTCCTGATGTACAAAATAAAGGACAATTGTGTTCAAAAATAGAATCTGTCTTTATTGAACAAAACTGGGGGAGACTGGGAAAAGGAGGTGGGAGAGGGGAGGGCAACTACAATGATGAGGGTTTTGGAACAGGTCCCATATGAAGAGAGGCTAAAGAGACTGGGACTTTTCAGCTTAGAAAAGAGGAGATGGAGGGGAGATATGATAGAAGTCTATAAAAGCATGAGTGGGGTGGAGAGGGTGCATACAGAAAAGTTCTTCATTAGTTCCCATAATAGAAGGACTAGAGGACACCAAAGGAAATAAATGGGTAGCAGGCTTCAAACTAATAACAGAAAGTTCTTCTTCACAAAGGAAATAGTCAACCTGTGGAACTCCTTGCTGCAGGAGGCTGTGAAGGCTAGAACTAGAACAGAGTTTAAAGAGAAGTGAGATCAATTCATGGAGGTTGGGTCCATGGAGTGGTATTAGCCAGGGGGTAGGAGTGGTGTCTCTGCCCGAAGTTTGTGGAAGGCTGGAGATGGATGGCACGAGACAAATGGCTTTGTCACTGTCTTTGGTCCATCCCCTCCAGAGTCCCTAGGGTTGGCCGCTGTCGGCAGACAGGCTACTGGGCTAGATGGACCTTTGGTCTGACCCAGTACGGCCATTGTAAGCTCAGGGATCAGGGTCGGGGGTCTCAGTGGACCACCTTGATTTTCATGCCAACCTGCTCCTGGGTGGCCAGGCTGGCAGCTCTCCTGCCCTAGACGGCCGCTTTTCTGTTCCTAGTGCGGAGGTCGTGGACGAGGTCCACGATGTCTGCACTGGACCAGGCGGGTGCACGCCTCTTGCGGTCCTGGGCAAGCTCCCGGGAGCCACCAGCCTGGTCCCGGGAAGAGAGGGAGGGCTGGGGGGCATCGGGTGGGTGGCTCGATCCGTGCCAGGTGCAGGGTCTGCTGGCTGGGTGCTGGCAGGCTTGCACCTGGCACGGGCACCGTAGCCAGCCCGTGCCCCTTTAAGGGCTCCGGGGCCGGGAGGGGGGCAATAGAGTTTCGCTGGTGTTGGCCAGAGTGGCCACCAGGGAAAGTTGGGGAGGGCTAGCCTCCCACTAGTTTGAATTAAGGGGCTACACACCCCTTAATTTGAACTAGTAAGTTCGAACTAGGGTTAGTCCTCGTAGAATGAGGTTTACCTAGTTTGAACTAAGCGCTCCGCTAGTTCGAATTAAGTTCGAGCTAGCGGAGCGCTAGTGTAGCGCCTGTCAAAGTTAATTCGAACTAACGTCTGTTAGTTCGAATTAACTTTGTAGTGTAGACATACCCTCATAGAGTGCCTCTACACTGCACCATTATTTCAGAATAACTACTGTTATTCTGAAATAACAATGTGAGAGTCTACACAGCAATTCCATTATTCCGATTTCTGTAAACCTCATTCCATCAGTATAAATTAATAGAAAATAATCTTGTCAAAGTAACTTAATTTTTGAAGAAAAAATAGCCTGAAACCTGATGCTATATTTTGGTGGTTGGAAAAAAAAAGGACCTGGATCTGAAACACACTTGATTTTGTTTTTAAATTTTATGAAACCAAAATTCCCCTAAGGAGGTTTTGCTACAGCAATGCCCCTAACAGTTTTGCCCAGCTCTATTGAGACAACCTGTTTAGAAGCAAATCCCAGAAACAGCTTTGAAGACAAGGCTTTATGCAAATGAGATCAGGCATCACTATATGATGTCATTATTGCATTTTATTCACATTGCTTACAGTGGTGATTCTATTGCTGCAAGATCAGGACAACCGTGAAGCAACCCAGTTCAAAATTAAGTTTAACTTTCCCACATCCCTTCTAAAACTGACTGGGACAGATTTTTCCACTAAACTGAGTCAGACTGCACAAGTGCAATGGAGAAAAGCATTTGCCCCCTGTGCATTGTGGGATAATTGTACTGAGCCAGACATGTTTGGCATTATCTCTGTTTGTTATCACTAATGACTAATGCCATTTATTTACAGGAGCCGCCATAACTTATTGTATGTACTGTATGAGTAGCCAGCTGCCTCAAAGAAAGGCATAGCTAGACAGGCCAGATTGAGGACATAGGATATTACAGTTTTAATGAAGTTACATCCCCTAGTGATTTTCTTTTGGATGGAACCTGTTAGTTGCTGCTTCCCAAAGCCCTTATCCTTTCACACATTGTTAGCTTTATAAAGGGGATGAGACAATATATAAAATCCACTTAAGTAAAGGTCTGCCTCATCCAGCATTACTGCTGGGAACCTAAACTGGCAGCAGTTTACCAAAGCACAAGCAAAAATCAATTTTAATTAGTATTTTTGGCTTTAATGAAAAGTGATTACAAAATTGGCATTTTAGTTAATACTGTTGAGATTTATGGTGGAGTGATGCTAATTAATTTTCTGTTGAATTGCTCCAGGCCATGAATAACTGCAATAAAACCGCAGATCTGCTGATACCAGGAGTCTATCAGCACTTCAGAGCTTCTTAACAAAAGGGAGCTTAATGGGCTGCAGGTATATTTTACAGTACTTCTCATAAACGATACATTATTACTCCTTTATAAAGAAGTGTTTCAGGGAGCCAAACCTTTTTGCATTTTATAATTAGAGCAATGTCTGTTCATATAACTTGGTGTCAGCATATGAACATGCTCTTTACAATGTATTGTGTTACATTATGAATTGCTAGGCAGGAAGGATGTTATTTGGCCAGAATTAAACCTATCTCTAATTAGTTTCCTGTTTATTTCCGGTGAATTATATTATTTTGCTTATTAGAAAGATAGAATTGAATTTGTCCACTTGCATTTAGCTTGTAAGATCTTTATGACAGGGAATATTTTTTATTCTGATTCTGAACAGTGCTAACACAAAGGGACTCTAATCCTGATGGGGGAAGTGCTACCTCTCTCTAAACAAAAGGATTTAATATGGGAATATGAGGACTGAATCTGATCTAAGTTACACTACTAGTACAAAATCGGTGTAACTCTACTGACTTAAGGGGCTCACCCTTTATTTACTATATATCTGTATGACTGAGATCAGAATGAGGTGCACAGTTCACTCTGGGTCAAATTAGAGCTGCCCAGTGCAGATTAATTGGAGTGAGAGGTGGTGTGAAGACACAAAAAACACACAGGAGGCAGCCCTAATCCTAGCTAGCACTCCTCGGCTATGTCTACACTTGCGGCTTCTTGCGCAAGAAATATGCAAATGAGGCTAAGAGTGGAATATAGCTGAGCCTCATTTGCATACCTAATGAGCCGCCATTTTTGCAGAAGAGGCTCTTGCGCAATGCCGTTATTCCTGAAAATATTCGGCATAATGGCATTGCGCAAGAGGGTTTTTCTTGCGCAAGAAGGGGCAGTGTAAACAGCTCCTTCTGGCGCAAGAGCCTCTTCTGCAAAAATGGTGGCTGATTAGGTATGCAAATGAGGCTCTGAAATATTCCACGTGTAGCCTCATTTGCATATTTCTTGTGCAAGAAGCCGCGAGTGTAGACAAGGCTGAACTCAAGTATAAGAGCCGAGGCAGCTAGTACTGCCAGTGGTAGAGAACTCCAGAGGTGGATACTAGGTAGGGCCAGGCATAAAAACATTAGCAGTGACATGAATGGTGAGGTAAAGGTTATTGTTCTGTCCACACTAGTCTCAGCGTTTCCTAGCACACTCATCACCTATAGTACCAGGTGACATGGGTCGGCATTCATGTCACACTCCCCATCAGTACCTGGACCAAGCCAGGAAGCTAATGATACAACGAGCAGAGCAAAATCGGTGATTAATCCTGATTGTGGTCCACCTGAGTCATGTTGTGTATACACAAAGATGACACTAAGATGACTGTAGGATGTTGAAATGAAGCTGAAAAGGATGAGATGTGGTTTAGATTCTCATGCTTTTACGAAAATAATTTTTCCCCCAGATAGCCAATATAAACACGTGTCTGGCTTTTGGCTGCTTTCCACTTTATTTAACAATGCTGATTTACAAGATAAACTGATACTTTAGCCTTCTGTACTAATGAGTTAGAGATTCCCATCAACATCTTTAGGGCCAGATTATGGCTGAATTGTCCCACATTCACAAATGGAGGCTAGTACACAGTTCTATTGCCCATAAACAGGTGACAAAGCAGGTCTTTCACCCCCAGGCATGCAAAGCTGCTGAGGCTCTCATTCTCATGCTAAAGGGAAGGAAAGGGCGAGGCCACAGCTTCCAGCCTGACAGGCTTTACTCAGGGTTCAGTGATGAGGTCCAGTTCTGTTTGTCTATCGAATGTTACCAAGGTATATACATCATACTTAGAGCAAAACTGCTCAGCAAAATAAATTAATTGCAATACCATTGTATGTGCAGAGAAATCATACCTCAGTGCATGAACAGATTCTAATTCATATGAATGAACTCTCGGAATGATGCAAAAAATCAATCTTCCTTAGAAGCGTGAGGATTATCAGCAACTTGAAACATTCAGGATGTAACAGAAAGATAAAAAATAGAAAAGAACATCACGAAAACAGAATAAACAAAACCCTTCATCACTTTGGGTATTAAGATGAACTGATAAATTTAATTATTTTAATGTCCCTTACTTAAGTGGTTGGAAGATAAGATGAAAGTGGTTTACTTAGTGGTTCAGATTACCGTTCATTATCTCATCTAGTGTTCCAGGTGCATATACCCATCTGTGATGGGGTGGGAAGACCCTGTCCAGTGAAGGGGGGTGAGTTCACCCTAGCTTTCAAGCAGTCCTCTGTCTCTAGGCAGTGATACCTAAGGGCTAAAGTCAACAAGTTACCCTGATCTGCAGGATTGTAAAACCCAATGGCCAGAGTCTACATAATCTTTCTTATCTGCAGGGTGGTAGAGTCTCGTGACATGTCAATAGGGTAGCCCTTCTCCATCCAGAGCAGGGATGCCTAGGCACCAGCATCCATTGAGTTACCCTGGTTCACAGGTCAGTGTGGCCTGGGGTCAGATTCGCTAGTGATACCTCAGGTTCATAGGATATGGGGACTGAGCAGCTAGAGTTAATAGAGTTGCCCTCTGTGATCGGGCTGTATGGCCTACTAGCCAGTTGGGGATGTAGGAAACCCCCGGGGGGAGTGGTTTGTGGCCAGGGTCAGGGAGCTTGGGCCCTCCTTGCTTCACTGGGTCCCAGCCCAGAGCCCTGCCAGTGGCAAGTGTGTCTGCCACTGAGTCAGCAGGGATCCATCCACCATATGCTGATTATCATTGGGGCGATGGCTAGTTCCTCTCCAGGCTATTGTCTGCCATGGTACTCATGGTGGCAGTCTGTGCATCTTTAGGGTCTCAGGGTTCCTCAGCTGGGGCAACTGACAATAGCTCAAATCCCCCTGGGGCACTCCCAAGTAGCTGGATGTCTGCTTGGGTCTCCGTACCTGGCTTCCGCAGTGCAGCGTTCCAACTGCTCCTAGGTGGGAGCTGACAAGGAACATCCTTCCTGGCCACCAGTTAGCCCAAACTGAGTGGGGCTGCTCCCTCCTATGCTGGTGCTACACCAGGTGCATACCCTGAAGGGACGTGGAGGCGTGGCTTCTTCTGCGCACAGTGAGGAGTTAACTCTTCCCTGTCAACTGCGGAGTAAGTTCACCACTTTGTACTATCCTACCAATTACTTACTTAACGTCATAGCTTCAGTGGGTAGCCGAGTTAGTCTGAAGAAGTAGGCTGTGCCCACGAAAGCTCATGATGCCATCTATGGCTGTGTCTAGACTGGCAAGTTTTTCCACAAAAGCAGCTGCTTTTGTGGAAAAACTTGCTAGCTGTCTACACTGGCCGCTTGAATTTCCACAAGAACACTGACTTCCTACTGTCTGAAATCAGTGCTTCTTGTGGAAATACTATGCTGCTCCCGTTCATACAAAAGTCCTTTTGCACAAAGCTTTTGCGCAAAAGGGCCAGTGTAGACAGCTCAGATTTGTTTTGCGCAAAAAAGCCCCGATCGTGAAAATGGCGATCGGGGCTTTTTTGCGGAAAAGAGCGTCTAGATTGGCACGGATGCTTTTCCGCAAAAAGTGCTTTTGCGGAAAAGCTTCTGTGCCAATCTAGGCACTCTGTTCCGAAAATGCTTTTAACGGAAAACTTTTCCGTTAAAAGCATTTTCGGAAAATCATGCCAGTCTAGACATAGCCCATGTGTTTTATTAGTATTTAAAGTGCTACCAGACCATTTGTTGTTTTTTAAGTTTAACCATAACTACATGCAATCCATGGTGGAAACAGGACCCATGGAAAATGCTAATGAAACATCTGATTCTTATTAGTGGCCCCTAGTGACCATTAGACTTGGCATGTTTATGTTAAATGAAAAAGAATGTTGCTTCTTGTACGTTTTATCCCCAAATTTGCATATAAAAACAGTTTAGTAGGTTACCTTTATCCAGTGGAGAGCTGGCCAAATGCTGTTTCTAGAACCCTATAAAGTGATCTGTGACTGCTTTAGTCTTCCAATTCAGCCAGATGAGTCTGTGGGTTCTAGCATGCTATTCTCCATCTTGATCCAGCTAGCCTTGTCACTTAGATTAAGTTCAAATGGTAGGATCAATGAGACCCATGCACCACACCCACACAAAATCAGCTTCAGGGGAAAACAAATGCAAAATAGTAATGTCATCCAAACCTATTGAAAACATCAGCTGTTCTCCACTAGGGCCTTTATTCAGGGGCCTGGAGCATTGATTCCCAAGGGTTATTTTTAAGCACTAGCTTTGTGTGGGCCCTGTACAAGACATGAATAAGGAGATTGTTCCTATCACTGGGAGCTTGTAATTGAAAAGAGGAATCTCAAAACAACTGTGGCCTATCAGCCACAAGAAAAAAATACCATTTAGCCAGGGAAACATATCACACAGAGGGCTGCTCACCAGTTCTGCTCCCCTCCAGCTGGCAGTCCTTCTCCAGTCCCATGATACTCTAATGTCATGCAACGCCTTCCAGATTTTGGGGTGAGGAAGGGAAAGCATCTTTACTGCCACACCTCATTTCCTTGGTTTAAAACCACATGGTTTCAGCACCTGCTTGCTCCCCCCCTCCCCCCCAAATCCAGAAGGAAGCAGGAGATCCACAGAAATAAGAGACGGAGAAAACCTGTTATAAGGATGACCATATTTCCCAAACAGAAAATTAGGACAGCATCTGCAGCCCCTGTTCCCACCCCTATGACTGGCTCAAGTCTCCCACCCCATGTGAGAAGAGCCTGAACTGTTCCCCCCTTTGGCTTGGAACCAAACTACACCATTCACACCTCTTGGGTTGTGCTGCTGAGTTCCCCCCATCTGGTCCAAACATAGCTGCCTGAGTTGCTCATCACCCAGGTCCTAGCGGGGCTGGTGTAAGCTGCATGTGTAAGCCCTCGCTCCCCCCACATAAGGCTGGCATCACCCTCGTTCCACCCATACATGCCTTCATGCCAAGTGATCAGATTAACAAGAGCAAATGGGACAAATGCCCAGTTTTGCAAAAAGAGTTGGGATGGCTGGGACAGGCCTTAGAAAAGGGATTGGTCCTGGCCAAAACGCAACGTTGGTCACCCTAGTTATTAGGCAATGAGCCTTGTATATGTGCTTAGAGCTAAGTCAATGGGTTTAAGGCATGTGCTTAAGATCTTTCCTGAACAGGATGAACATTTTCCCCAAACAGATTCTTGATCCCAATGTATTACTCTCTCTCTTTGTTGATACTCACAACACTCTATGAAGTTCATTATTATGTGGTTTCCTAGACTCATATTTAAAATTGATTTAGCCTAGGTGCACCACTTTAAAAAATAAACCCTACTCTACCCTATATGGAGTACAATAAATTCCTGTTCATCAATGTCCTTTATTTAAAATCCTTCTGCGAGCTTTGACTCATGCAACCGTGTGCCTATCTAAGCCACTTTGCATGAATTCTGAGAGTAAGATTTAATGGGACATGTTCTTAGATTCTTTCTAAGAGCTAAGAGTAACATCTATCACTTTCTCTTCATCTACTAGTTTTGTAATTCTATTAAAGAAACCAATCAAATTTTCTTCATATGATTGATTTTTATAAATCCATGCTGCTATGCTCACCTATTTTACTTTTAATGTTCAGGGCCTGATTATGCTATTGCAGAGCATAATGTTCAATACAAGGAGTGGTATGTAGAAACCATTCTCCCTTCCTTTCTGTTCAATTGCCCTATGGAATGGTAACTTGCTACTGACTCTTGCCAAGGGGAGATTATTCCATCCTCCATGGTATCTCCATGGCATGACCCAACATTGTGGGAGAGAATGGATGGCAGGGGAAGGAACAGAACCAAATGCTTGACCACAGGCCTACTCTCCCTTCCTACATCCTGCACAGCTGCTCCAGGAGAAGAAGAGGCAATAGCCTCCTTGATCCTTGGAGCCTTCAGAAGCTCCATCCACAAAATGAGCGTGAGCCTCCCCTTACATAGAGGGGATGGACCATAAAAATGCACAAGTGAACTACGTTTGGGGAACAAAAAATGGAAGATGGGAATGGGATTGAAAGTGAACTTTTAAAATGAGAGCTGCAAATGGGGAAAGGAGCAGCAGGTTTTCAGAAATGTTGGTAGCATCCAGAATGCCCAGAGCCAGCACCCCTCTCCCACCTGCCTACAGTTCTGGAGGGAGTTTGGGTGGGGAAGGGGTGCAGAAACTGGGAGGGAGTTGGGTGCTGGTGCAGGCTCTAGGCTAGGGCAGGAGTTGGGGGTAGAGGAGGGGATGAGGGGTTGGGTTCTGAAAGGGAATGTGGGTGTGGGAGGAGGCCAGAGGTGCAGGTTCTGGGATGGAATTTGTGCACTAGGTTCAGGCTGTGGGATGGGTCAGGGTGAGGGATGGGTCAGGGTGAGGATACAGGAGGGAGTGAGGAATGCAAGCTCTGGGAGGGAGTTTGGGGGCTGGAGTGGGTGCAGGGGGAGGGGATGTCAGAGGGGGTATGAGTGGAGGGGGTTAAGAGGGAGTTTGGGAGCAAGAGGGGGTGGGGGTGCAAGCTCTGGACAGGGATGGGGTGTGGGAGGAATGGAGTTTTCCTGGGGCAACCCCTACTGGCAGAATATCCTGGCAGAGAGACTGGGGGCCTCCATGCACTGCTGCCCAAAGGCATCACCCCTGCAGTTTCTCATTGACCGCAGGGACACTTGGGGCAGGAGCAGCATGCAGAGACCACCCTGGTGGGGGTTTCAGGGTTGTGTTGGCAGCCACGTGGAGTGAGAGGTTTTAAGGTCCTCTAGCCACTCTGAGCTGAAGCGCCCAGAGTTGACTGGTGGGGCTGTGGGAGAAACCAGGTCCCAAACTTTATTGGAGCTGGACCCCAGACCAGGAATATTCCTGGTGCCTGAGCACTCTGGGCCCATAGAACGTGCTGTCCATAGACATGGAGCAGAGGGACAATGCCCACTCCCTTCAAGATATCTGGCAAGACAGAGAGGTCACCCAAAGGAACACTGCCTGGATGTGTGCTTGCCTTTGTACAAAAAAGGTTCAGAGTCACAGCTAGCCTCCCCTATCTTTTCCTACACTGGCCATTTTGGCCAATGCCAGGAGGTGGATGGTGAGGTTGTTTCTGGGCAAAGAATCCAGAAGGGAATGCAGCCAATACTTCAGAAATATGTTGTGGGGAGGTGGAAGAGGGGCTGCAGTCTGGTCTACTGCAGATAAGCATTCAATAAGATCTCCCTTCTGCCATAAGATGGAGGACTTTTAAACCATGTTAGTAGTACACCCATATCCATGGCTCCATGGAAGAGGTGCAAGCAGATCTCTCTTATAGGCTGCAGAACTAATGTGGAATATATTTTTAACCACTGGAGACCTTGCTGTCAGATGGCGGAAATAGGTCTTGCTACTAAGAGTATGTTTACACTGCAATGAGGAGGTGTGACTGCAGCTAACATGGGCATATAGAGTTAGTTGTGGTCTACTAGAAGAACAATAGCAATGTAACTATGGCAGCTAGAAGGGTGAAAGTCACAATAAAATGTTGACCGTTGGCAAAACAGAGTTGTAGATTCTGTGAATGGTACCCTCCCTGATTAAAGTACAGACAGTCCCCGGGTTACGTACAAGATAGGGACTGTAGGTTTGTTCTTAAGTTGAATCTGTATGTAAGTCGGAACTGGCGTCCAGATTTAGCCGCTGCTGAAACTGATCAGTTCCCGGGGCAGGGGCTTCCTGTAGTCAGCCACTGGTCAGTTTCAGCAGCGGCTGACTTGGGGACACCTGGCGCAGAGCAGCTGGGGTGCTGCTGGGTTGGTCCAGTAGCGCCGCCGCTCTTCGGCGCTACTGGACCAACCCAGCAGCACCCAAGCTGCTCTGCCCCAGGCGTCCTGATTCAGCCGCTGCTGAAACTGACCAGCAGTGGCTGAATCAGGACGCCTGGGGCAGAGCAACTGGGGTGCTGCCGGGTTGGTCCAGTAGCGCCCAGAGCGGCGCTACGGGACCAACCGGCAGCGCCCCAGCTGCTGTACCACAGGCGTCCGGAGCAAAGCTGCGGAGCACGGGGGCAGCGGGACAGCCCAGACGCGCCGTGGCTGTCCTGCTGCCCTCGGGCTCCGTGGCTTTGCTCTGCTTTGCTCCCCGTCCCCCTGGTCTGCAGACCAGGAGGACAGGGAGCAAAGCAGAGCAAAACCGCGGAGCACGCGTGCAGCGGACAACCCTGTCCGCCTGCGTGTTCCGCCGCTTTGCTTCCTCTCCCTGGTCTGCTGGAGACCAGGGAGAGGGAGGGCCCCGTTCGTAACTGCGGATCCGACATAAATCGGATCCGCGTAACTCGGGGACTGCCTGTATATGGGTAATTTTAATCTGCTTCATTTAATCCAAGTTAAGTACAATCCTCAGTCTTGGCAAGTTTTCAGTGGGCTCCTTATTTGGGTGAATTTTGAGTGCCCCATATCTCCTTTAAGTCCGTTGTAGATTTACATTGATGCTTTCATACCTGTATTTTTCTGTGTCATCTGTCACTGACTATCTAGGGAAAGCCATTTCTTACTTAAACAACCAGCTAGTTAAGTCACCTGGCAACTTATAAAACACAAAGCATCACTCAAACACTAAAGAAAAATATTCTGCTAAATTTAACATGAGAAGGATTTCTTTTTATGACTAAGTTTTAAATCCAAGACAATAGTTATTCATAATCACAATGGTAATTGATTTATTTGTTATTGGCCTTACTCTCTTCTATTACCTAGTATTAGAGTGGAGAAGGTATTTGGCAGACATGGGTTTCTTTATGGTCTCATGGGATATGAGTGTTTCAGAGGGACTTGAGTTATTATTTCAATGGTTCAGGGTCTAAGTTAACATATTTCTCTGGATCTCGTAATGAATCTTGTCTCAACCAAATGATTCTTATAGTTTCTTAAAGAAAGGGTTGTTGAAATGTATAAGTTGGATAGCACCAAGCACATTTCTGGTGCTTTAGCAATAACATGACAATAAATTTGTAATAAAGTGACAAATGATTTGAAAATGAATATGCATTAGTCATGGGGACAGATTGTCTTTTGAGCATCATCATTGTCGATAGCACTGCAAAATCTGAAACAAAAGATATTCCTGGATCCATTTTGGTAAATTGGTATCGTTGTACACATGGGTCCAAATTCCATCTGTGTAGAATTAGGTGTGACTCCGCTGAAGTCAGTTCTTACATGAAGTCTACTTTGGGCATGTGATACATATAATCAACTGTCATTGCAATTCCTAGAAAACACTGATGGACCACACAATCGGTTAAGGAAAAGCCTGGTCTTGAGCAGTGATCTCAATGATGTCACTTTCTCAGTGAAGTTAATGGGAGTTCTGCAAACTCAGCACTATTGTAGATCAGGCCATTGAGGTTAAAATGGGGTTTTACATTTTTTTTTTTTAGGTGGGAGGAGATATTCTAAGACATTTAATATTGTTATTTTGTGTGTGAAATGTACCATTGTCAAGTGCCTGTAGTGATAATGCTAGAGTGGTTTATATACAATTTCCAACAAGTTATGTTTTGTGACGACATTATTCATGTAGGGTTGAAGACCAGAGATACATTTTTGGGAGAGTCTGAAGAGACCTAATCATTTGTTGCTGATTCATCTGAAGTGAAGAAATAGTTTACAAAGCTTATAAATTTTGTATAAGCATTTTTGCATTTGGATAATTCCAACAAATGTGAGTCAGACTTGGCATATACATAAGCCTAATGGATACTGCTATTGAAAATAAATAAGTAAAAGATTGGTCCAAACCCCAAACACTGGATCCAAACATCTCCATACTTTAAAGTGTTTGAAATCAAGATATGAATTTAGCAGCTCAATTTTGGTTAAGAAAAAAACATATGAATAGTCATGTTGGGTCAGCTTTTCTGAACACAGTTTTTATACTTTTGGCCTTCATAACATCCCTGGCAGACACATCCCTTTGTGTATTACTGCTTGTATTCTATAATAAATTAGAGATGGGTTATCCTTATTTAATGTGTGATGAAAATGTACACTACGACTAGCGAATTTCACTTTTTGCAGTGAAACTCCACCCTGGGCAAAGCGATCAATTCATCACAGGTAACAATTTTGCCATATTGTGGAGCAAAATAAAAATTTTTATTTGGGGAATGAATTTTTCACATGCAAATTGTCTTTCCTGTTCACAATATCGTTTTCTCAGTGATGGTGGTGGTAGAAGAATTTTTTAACATCTTAAACTAGGGGATTGATGAGGGAATATTGTGATTTTCCTTTCTAGCTAACCATTTTAAATCTGGTCTAGATATTAGTGACTGAAAGCACTTGCTAATGTTCTGGATGCACTCCAGACCCCATTTTTTTCTTTTATGCACTCGCCATCCATGGCCTTTCTCTGTTCTGAAATCTCAGCTTCCTGCTGAAATTGGCTGAGATAGCCATACCTACATAAAGAAGGAGGAAATTGAATGAGGAGGTGCTCTGCAAGCATGGGGCCTACACCGCTACACCTATTTTCTAGTTATACATATCTGGGAAGAGTTCTCTTGGGCAGCATCCACCGACTCCTTGGACATGGGGATAGTAGGCACTATGTGTTGCTTTCTGCTGGGTGCCCTGTCTGGTTCCCTTATTTTTAATCTTCGATTACCACTCCAATTCCTGTTTATCATTTGTTGTCTGAGAGAATCAGTTGGGGTATATCTACACTACAGCACTAATTCGAACTAACTTAATTCAAATTAGTTAATTTGAACTAAGCTAATTCAAACTAGTGCATCTAGACCTAAAAACTAATTCGAATGAGCATTTTGCTAATTCGAACTAGCATGTCCACATTGAGTGGACCCTGAACCGAAGTTAAGGCTGGCCAGAACCAGTGCCGGCAGGGCATCAGGTTAGGACTTAGGGTGTGTAGCTGCTGTCTCAGGCTAGCCGAGGGCTGTGCTTAAAGGGACCCAACCCCCACCCCAGAGAGAAAGTTCTCAGGGTTCCCCGCTTGCTTGGATACCTCGATGAGGGACAGCAAAGCAGTCCTGTCTTGGAGTGCCCTGAATGACCACACTCGACACATCACAGCACTTGGCTATCAGCCCGGCTGCACTTGCCGCAGGCTGCCATCCGGGGGGGTCAATCGGGAGGCTGTCAGGATCCAGGAGGCCCTGCAGGACAGCTTCTACCCTGAGGAGCCTGCAGAGCCACACCAGTCCTCCCCATCGGGGGCTCATGCACCATTTCTCCCTCACCTCCTTCCACTTACCCCTTCCTAGGCCCCCTTACTGATGTAAAAAATAAAGGACACGTGTGTTCAAAAATTGAAACTCTCTTTATTTAACAAAACTGGAGGGGGAGGGGCGGGATTAACCTCTGGGGAGACTGGGAAAAGGAGGTGGGAGAGGGAAAGAGAGAGGGTGGGAGAGGGGAGGGGGAAACCCAGGAGGAGGGAGCTAGAAGGGGGAAGCCAGGGGAAGAAGGAGGAGGGGGAGTATAAAACTATGGTACGCCATAACTTCAGTACTGTGTACAGATGTGGTCTCCTCACCTCAAAAAAGATATTTTGGCCTTGGAAAGGGTTCAGAAAAGGGCAACTAAAATGATTAGGGGTTTGGAACAGGTCCCATATGAAGAGAGACTTTTCAGCTTAGAAAAGAGGAGACTGAAGGGGTATATGATAGAAGTATATAAAATCATGAGTGGTATGGAGAGGGTGAATAAAGAAAAGTTCTTTATTAGTTCCCATAATAGAAGGACTAGAGGACACCAAATGAAATTAATGGACAGCAGGCTTAAAACTAATATGCGAAAGTTCTTCTTCACACAGCACATAGTCAACCTGTGGAACTCCTTGCCATGGGAGGATGTGAAGGCTAGAACTATAAAAAAGTTTAAAGAGAAGTTAGATAAATTCATGGAGGTTTGGTCCATGGAGTGCTATTAGCCAGGGGATAGGAATGGTGTCCCTGACCTCTGTTTGTGGAAGGCTGTAGATGGATGGTACAAGACAAATCATTTGGTTATTGTTTTTGGTCCATCTCCTCCGGGGTACTGGGTGAGGGGGGCAGAAAAGTTTCCCTTGTTTGGCCCAGAGTGGCCACCAGGGCAAGCTGGGAAGGGCTAGCCTCCCACTAGTTCGAATTAAGTGGCTACACAGCCCTTAATTCGAACTATTTAATTCAAATTAGGCGCTAGTCCTTGTAGAATGAGGTTTACCTAGTTCGAATTAAGTGCTCCGCTAGTTCTATTTAAATTCAAACTTTCATTTGTATGTGTAGCCGCTATTAAAGTTAATTTGAACTAACGGCTGTTAGTTCGAATTAACTTTGTAGTGTAGACATACTCTTGTTTTCTGATCTCCGAGCCCCTTCCCTGGATTCCGGGGGTAGGCCTCTAATTCAAAGTGGGTGTATACCCATGAACCCGAATTCAAAATGGGTCAAAACCTTTCAGGTGTGATAAATTAATGGTTAGTTAAGATGCGTGTTTTCTTCTTAATCTTAAAATTAAAGGTGATGTGAGGGAAATACTACTAGAATACAACCATCAATTTACCTATGGAAAAAGCAAACAGATTCCAGTTCCAGAATAATAAATATTAGATCACATCCTTCTCAAAATCTTTTGGATAGAGAACTCTCATTTAAATCACTGAAATACAATTCAGAAAGTAACAACAACAAAAAATCCATCTCAGCTACCTACTACCATATCTCTTCACAGTGTTGTTAGCAGAAGTAGTGGATATCTTTCTAACTAAGTGGAAAATGGTAGGCAGGCTTAAGATTCTGTAGATCCGTGGGTAAGATCCTCTAGATATGAGGTGAAATCTTGTTTCTATTGAAGTTAATGAGAGTTTTCCCATTGATTCATTAGAACCAGGATTTCATAATATTCTAAAGGAATTGTCCAATACATATTTAGATGAGGGACCTGGTGTCAGAGCTCATGCCTGTGGTCCTCCCATGAACCATCATGGAAGATATGGCTCACTGGCTGAGTGGTTATTACCAACAGATTATTTTATTATTTTTAGAATTGCTGATACAAAGTCCAAACATCTCAGCATTTAAGGCCACCTAGAGACTACATAAAATATGTAAATAAAATAACCAGACTACCTCAACACCTGTAGGGATGGCAACCCTACTGTAATATCATTTTCTACAATCACATATTCATTTCTATTAAAGTACTCCACACTTTTAATGTAGTCTAAATTTCCCTCATCACATATTTTCAGATTTCTCTTACTTTTAGGCACTCTTAGGCTGTGTCTACACTGGTGGGATCTTGTACAAAAGCGGCCGCTCTTGGGCAAAAACTTGCTGCCTGTCTACACTGGCCGCGTGTTCTTGCACAAGTAAACTGACATTCTAATGTATGAAATCAGGGCTTCTTGTGCCAGAACTTTGACACTCCCGCTCAGGAACTGTTCTTGCGCAAGAGGCCAGTGTAGACAGGCAACATGAATTTCTTGCGCAAGAAAGCCCTATGGTTAAAATGGCCATCGGAGATTTTTTGCACAAGAGAACATCTACACTGGCATAGATGCTCTTGAGCAAAAGCACATCTGTTGCGCAAAAGCACATGCAGTGTAGATGCTCTCTTCTGGAAGAGTTTTTGCAGAAGAACTTAAAAAGAGGAATTAGGGATCGTTCGGAAAAGGGTTTATTTTCCAAAAGATCCCCGTCTAGACTGGCGCTTTTTTCTGGCAAAGCTCCAAGCCGGAAAAAAGCGGCAGCCATGTTTATGCAAATGAAGCGGGGGGGATTTAAATCCCCGCTTCATTTGCAATTGTGATGTGTCTAATTTGCATCCCTTTTACGGAAAAGGGATGCAGTCTAGACACAGCCAAAGAGTTTTTGCATGAGAACGCGCCAGTGTAGACGTAGCCTTAGACGATTTGTGTTTTTTTCCTCCCTCTATGCTAAAATCTTGGTAGACGATCTTTGTATTCAATACAAGCTAAATGCAAAAGTGTGTAATTAATCTAATAGGCTATGCACAGGTAAAATATCATTTGTGAAAAAAGGGCAAGTTTCAGACAGAAGATTACTCAAATTAAAGTTGATTGTGTTGTAATGGACTTCACTTTTGCCATATGGGGTAGAGCACAAGGGAATCTTTTTCCAACAGCTGTTTGGCTTGTGAATACTCCCACATTGGTCATTACCAGAACTCTCTGGAGGATGGATAGGTGGTTGGAGGACAACATGTGTTCCAAAATCAAAATGATTGATCTCATGTATGTGAGAGTTTGAAAGTTCAGTCCAATACAACTGAGCTTTCTGGGAAAATGAGTAACAAAAGCCTGGGTATAAATCAGAGCCCTCCCCCCAAAAAAGCCACCAACAAAACCCCCAATTCTTTTGGACTTCTATTTTCCCTTTATTGGCTACTCCTACTTAAGTGTTATCCATTGTCCCATAATTCTCTGGGTAGCTAATGGTGAACATAAGGTACTGTAGGCCTGGGGGTTGGTGGAATATCTTCGTGTTTTCATTTCACACATGTGCTGTCTGGTTATTATTTAACATTTGTTTTGTGGTAACTCCGAAGGGTAACAGGTGTTCTACAAAAAATGTAAGGGACCATTCTTTCCCCATAAATTTTTATGTATATATAATTATGTTATATGGGACTCTTCTCCTGTCAGTAAAGCCATGATCCAGCCATGTCTGTCAAAGCACCTCTTTAATGTTGTCCTGACATGTTCTAGGCTATTTGACTTATGGAAATCCTGCAGCCTAAATATATTTTAATTAATAAAACCAAGAATAATAAATCTTACTCACATATAATGTCTTTCATCTCTAAGGAATGAAGAAATATTTTAAAAAGACATGCTAGCTGGCAGGGAAAAACTCTTGCATCAACATTTTGTCAATTCCTTTTAGTTTTACAAACATATTTTCCCAGCATCTGCAAGTCTCCGAAGAGCTGTCTCCTGAGAGAACCTTCAGCTGAGCTTGTAAAACTAACAACAGACTGGCTGAGGAGCTGTGTGCCTCAAAGACCTAACTTCACTGAGGCCAGTGGATTAGCACTGCAGCAATCAATCCACTGGCCATCGATTTATCGTGTCTGCTGTAGATGCTATAAATCAATTTCCAAGAGCTCGCCTGTCTACACCTGTATTCCACCAAGATGAGAAGAGTAGTTAGTGTCGATGGGAGAACAGCCCCTGCTGACCTTACTGCACGCAAGACGCTGTGGTGAGCATGCTGACTTCAGCTATGTTCTTTCCATATCTGAAGCAGATCAATGGTGCAGGTAGGTGTAGACAAAGCCTAAGCCTCTCAAGTACTAATATGTGGATCAGGTCCCCAACCTTCCAGAGAGCTTCCAGATGGCAAGAAAACAGTTGCAGGGGAATATTTTAATCTGCCAGGGCTCTCATTAATGAATTTAAAATTAGCCATTCTCCTACAAAGGATTTTCCCCACCAGTTACAGAATGAGAGAGAGAGAGAGAGAGAGTACAGAATTACCATTCATCTGCAAATTTGACACTGTTTCCCTGGGCTTGAACAAAGACATTAATTGGGCATTAAATTATAAAGCCAGACTTCCCTGCATTTAACACCAAATTTTTACATCAGAAGCTAAGTATGGGACACTCTCAGCCCACGCAATTGGCCCCATTAGCGCCAGTCCAACAATTGACAAGTACCTTTTCTCTCTTCTTTTTCTGTTATTAAGTCTGGGTTTGTGTTATTCTAGCTCATCTGATGAAGTGGATTTTGCCCACAAAAGCCCATGATCCTACATATAGAAATAGTTTCTAAGGTGCCACAGGACTACTCGTTTTTTTTAAAGTTATGGACTAACATGGCTACTCTTCTGTTATTGTTTTTAGTTTTGGTGAAAATTGCATTAAAAAAATGGATATATGTACTTGTGTGGCACTGGGGACCGATATAAACTACTACAGACATGGAGAAGGACACAAACAGATAAGTCTGAGAACCACTGGCATAGACTTAGCCTTAGTTACTTATATATCATAACCTTACATAAAAGCATTTATGAGGAAATAAATATCATTTTTATAGCTCTATATTAAAAAATTTCTTTTAGATCACTGGTTCCAGCCCCTTGAAACTTAAACAGCTGCATATGGGTCCCCATGAATTTCTGTGCATTGCAGACTGCCACTAAAATCTGCTTCAGCAGGATGTGATGTTCTTTGTTGGACCCCAGCCCATGACAGCATTATTTCTAGCACCTTGTTCCTCTGGCTGGGCAGCAAGCAGCTAAATCAAGGCTACTTTCTGAGATTCACCCACATGCATATGAGGTGTAACTGTGGGAAGGCTTCCAGGGAACTGGTTATGGCTCCCCGATGGTGGGGTTGGGGCCATATTCTATAAGCTAGGAGCCACAATAGGGAGTAGTGTAGGAGGTGCCTATACCAGTTCTGTGCCAGAATGTCTCCCCCACATTGGAGAAATCCCTAGTTAGAAAGATCCAGCTGCTTGGCTGATCAGTCACTGGTCCTTTGATGTGTCTGGGTTTTTTTTGAAATGCTGTTTCCAAAATACAAACAACAAGTAAGACTATATCAAAATATCAGATTTCTGACTTTATTTGGACTGTACATTTCTCTAATAATTACCTGATAAGTTATTCCAGACTCTAGCATAACATAATTAGTATTAACACCTCTGGCACCTTAAAGATTAACAGATTTATTTGGGCATAAGCTTTTGCATCAAAACAACTTCATCAAATGCATAATTAATATTTAGATTCTGATTTTAGTCTCATACTTCTCTGCCATGAACTAAAAGCAAAATGATTAAAGTCTAAGTTGGTATGTAGCACCTGGCAAGAGTCTTATGAAATCTTTGGCCATTCCGAGAGATTTAGAAAATCCCACATATATATGCATTTCATAAGATTTATTGTCTAAACTTCTGGGAGACCTGAATGATATACAGAATATTATTGATGGTTTCTCTGTAAGTGTTAGTAAAGTGTATAATGGTGTCCTTGGATTTGCTTGTGGAAACAGCCTCTCAACTTTATAAAATTAGGGTGTTTTTTAAAAAGGCAAAGGAATGATTAAGAAACTGGACTACTCATTTACTGCCAAAATACATGTTCAGGTTTTGGCAGTATTTCTCTTTGCTTAGCATAGCTTAAAGGTGTGTCAGTAGTCTACTTCCATGTCTCATGGGATTAAAAAATAAGACTAGAGATGCAATTGTGCATGTTGCTGATATTCTGGAAACCTGTATTTAAAATAGTCCATATAGTTTAATTTGGAGTGGAGATTTTCCTTTTTGCTTCATTTTTCTAAAATTAAAAAGTGGACAGTACATTGCTAATAAACTTATTTATTAGGAGAGTTCTGTCAACCAGAAGGAGACACTGTCATTTGCCACTATTGCAAGCAATATCTCCATAAGGTGTTGTTGTTGGACCTTATGGAGATACCTAAAACTACTGCTTTGTGGGCCAGAAGAGCATGTCCAGAATCTTCTTATATTCCTTCAACTTCCAAAGGCTCCATTTAGGGAGGACTGGAAGGGGAGTGGGTCTGAAGCCTCTTGTACTGGGAAGCTGCTTGCTCTTCTTCCCTTTCCCCCTCCCCTCACTATCAGAGAGTAAGGGGAAAGCACACAACTTGTGTGCATTCCTCTGACTTCTTATGTTTCTCATCTCATTCCATTCTCCTTGCTGAGTTGGTCCTAATTTTCCCCACAGACTCCCGACCCCAGTTCTAGTCTTCCCTTTCAGGTCCCATTCTCCTTGCCCAGCAACTTACAGTTCTCCCTGGATTTTTGTCCAGTGTGTCTCTCCCCATCCAGCATCCATCACCCTCCCCCCCATGCCCATTTTCTTCATAATTGCACACAGTCCCAGAGCCCATCTCTCCCCTTGGATTCTTCATCCAATTTCAATGTCTCCCCCATCTTGCTTCTTGTCTCAGTCTCCTTGCACAACTGTTCTCAGTCAACCCTATGGCTCCTCATCCACTTTCAGTCTCCAACCCCCTCCCACATGTTTCTACTCCCTATCTCTCCTCTACCACTTCCCTCTTGGGTTCCCAGTCTTCTTGCCCAGCTTATTCTAGTCTCCTTCTCCAGCTCTAGCTTCTCCTTCTCCAGAATATGTATAAACTGATTTTTCAAGGGCTTATAACTTGGCCAGGTTTGGGTAGGTTTTCATAGGTACAGTAAAAGCCATATCCTCTGACACAAAGACCAGCCTGCTGCCAAATTTGAAGTCCCTGCTCCAAATCATGGGGCTCTTGATATTGTAAAGAGAAGGATACCAGAATTCTTTAACATAGAAAAAACAACATAATTTCCCTAAGCTCTGGTCTTAGAAAAGGCTGAAACATTTTGGATTCAACGTTCAAAAAGATTTAGCCTGTAGCAGAAAGCCACCATGGAAAATTTCAGCCAAATTTCAGCCAAAATTTCAGCCAAAATTTCAGCCAAAAGACATTTTTAGGGTCTTATAAAGGGATGTGTTGGATAGATAATGTTGCCAGCACACCTATAATAAACGATTTACCTAATAGCTCAATAACAGAAGAAACTCTCAGTGGCTTTTTTCTTGAGACATTTGGAATTCACATCACTACTACATTCTTTTAATGGGTTCAGGACTGGATGTGCACCACCCATGCTGCCAACCAGTGCAGAAGGTAATGGATCCATGTAATGCTAGAGATACTGGATATCACAGATCTGATTTTGATTGCTCCTCTTGCAGCAGTGTAAGGAGAGATCCTCTTGGCTAGAGATGAGATGAGTTCCTCTCCCCAAGAAGCTCACTGATTGCATAGTATTTGTGGAGGAAAACAACAGGAACAAAGCTAAGCTGTATTCCAGAAAAAAAATATGTGCCAGTACTCTCAAAATGGATGTAGATTGTTATTTAAAAGACTGGAGCAGGGCCAATCCAATGTATTATTAGAGAGTTCAGCTGTAGAGCATATATTGCCCAAGGAAATCATGTCTCCCTCAGAATAAATTCATCATGTTATAACAAAGGAGGATGAATATCAAAATTCCAGCACAGAAAAATGATGTTTATCACCCAGATACCCTCTTATTTTAGAAGGGAATTAAACATAATATTGGAAGATAAGTCAGACTGAATAAAGCAGTCTATAACATTTTCAGGTTCTTTAGCTGTAAAACCACACAGATATTGGTTAATTATTTGAAAGCACAAAGGAATCTTATTTTTAACAGGACACAGTAGTAGTAAGTTTAAGTAGTTGTAAATCTGTACCTGATAAAGATACATTGTTATTTAATATTTGCAACATAATCATATCCTCTTGGTGGAAAAACATTCAAAAAGTGCATTATACATTACATTGATGAAAAGAAGCTGCATTAAATTTATGACAAAATTAATGAAGGCCTAAACAGACTTGTATGTACTGACCACTGAATCCAAAGACTTTAGTAAAGTGAAACCCATTATTTTTTTCCTTTTAATATATTTCTCCTCATTAAAGAAATTAACCTTTATATTGTCACAAGCAATGAAAAGTAAAACATGACAAAAGTTAGTTATAAAATAAAGCTTAAAGAGTTATAGTGATAGAAATGTAGCCGTGTTAGTCTGGGGTAGTTGAAGCAAAATGCAGGACAATGTAGCACTTTAAAGACTAACAAGATGGTTTATTAGATGATGAGCTTTCGTGGGCCAGACCCACTTCCTCAGATCAAATTGTGACTACTTTCTTCCACTATTTGATCTGAGGAAGTGGGTCTGGCCCACGAAAGCTCATCATCTAATAAACCATCTTGTTAGTCTTTAAAGTGCTACATTGTCCTGCATTTTGCCTAAAGAGTTATAGTAATCCAAAAAATAACAACCAGGAAATTACTTGATTTTTATCATTGCTGATCTCACTCTGTGAAAAATGCAACAAGTTCATTGATACAGGGATATCACAGCCAGAGACTTCCCAGACGTTTTTCTGGCTACAGTGAAAATATGGAGAGAACTTGTATGCTGCATTGCGTAACTATTATTATTATTATACACACTTACAAGACACCAGTCAGCATAATATCTGCACATGCTTTCCAAAATTTAGATCAGGAGATCACAACATTATATAAAAAGTAGAGAAAGTGCACACAGTGTCCCTGTCCCAGTGACCAACATGATCTCAGGGCCAAAGGATGTCCAGCAGCTTCAGTATGTCTAATAAAAAGCCTAAGGAAATGCCTTTTACATCATGCTCTGAAGGCCCGATTGAATGCCATATGAAATCAATGGTAGGATTCCCATTGACTTAGTCATTGTATCAGTCCCAAGAAGCTGACAGGCTTGGACCTAGATAGATTTCCAGTAAGAGTAAATTACGAAGTCAGGGCTAGGCCTGCTAACCTGGGAGAGGGGCAAAAGGTGCAATTCAAAAGGGCCCAGAGCTCCTGGCCACCGCTGTCATTGCTACTGTGGCAGTGGCAGTGCCCAGAACCCTGGGCTCTTTAAATTGCTGCTGGAGCACTGTGAGGTGTGTTCCAAATGGCTCTGAGGACTGGAGGTGGGGGGGGAAGAAGGGGGCTGGTCATGGTCCGGGCAGCACTGAGGGCTGGTTATCCCAACCTACCCCTTCAGGGAGTGCAGAGCCACCCCACACATATCTTACCCAGGGGTCTGCTGAGGCTGTTGACTTCTCTGGTCAGGGCTTTCCAATAAAAGCACCTTACCCCTTCCTAAGACCCTGCAAGTATCACCCAGGGGACTGAGAGTCTGAAGTGTGGTACTTAACTGAAAGAGTAAGATTCTGCTCTCGTTACACCATGCAACTATGGTGTTGCAGTCCTGGGTTGCATTACTGTGACTGAGGGCACAATTGGTCCTAGAGTGCCTAGGAGCTAATAAAAGTCATATTAGCACAATTTACATCAGAAGAAATTAAGGATTAGGGACTCTCCCCTATTTTACAGATCAATTTCCAGAAAATAATTCCAAATATTGCAATAAGCTTATCTTTATCGACTGTCTTGCATGCAGTTTAAGAATTGTTTATATGACTAAATATAAGTAAGTAGCCTGAAATGTGACATTAAAAAATGTGAAGTGAAAGTACTAAAATAATATCCTCTGACAAGTTATGAATAAGTACTGTATATGTGAGACCACATTCAAATACTTGTGGGTCTAGGCTTCCTTTGATGTGTTTCTCTTCCTAATGCTAACAATAATTTATTTATGCACTGAGAAGAGTTTACAGGGGAAAGACCATCTTATGACTGAAAATCACAAGACTTGTGTCAAAAGAGCTGAGTTCTATTTCAAGCTCTGACAATGATTCACTGAGTTGCTTTACACAAGTCACTTAGCCTCGTTATGTTTAATTCCTCCATTGGTATGACTGAGATAATACTACTTCCTTACCCTGTAGTTGTGCTTTAAGGAACAAAGTAGTAATCTCTGTAAGGTGATTATATTATATCAGTGCAACCTACCATTATTATTAGTTCCCCTCGTTCCCATAATTTTTTTCTTTATCGCTCATTCCTTGCATACTGTATATTGCTAATGTGTTATATAGTCTCAGAATACAACTCTGAGATGCCACTGCTGATAACCCTCTCATCCCTAGAGGTGCCTTCTTTAGTTCAGGACTGAGGCCCAGGCTATGTCTACACTACAGTGATCTATAGGAAAAAGGTACGCAATTTGCATACCTTTTTCCAATAGTTTTTTCAGAAGAGGCTTTTCCGAAATTTGGCCTGTCTACACTGGGTCAAATTTCGGAAAAGCCCTCCTCTTTCAGAGAGCCCTTCTTCCTCATGGGAGGAGGAAGACAGGGCTGCTGAAAGAGTATGTCTGCTCTTCCACACACAAAAAAAGAAGAGAAGACACATTCCCTGGACATGGCAGCCTTTTTCCAGGATACCTCAGGTATCCCAGTAAAATCCTATAGAGTAGACATAGCCCCACTGGTGGAGCAGCAGGAAGTGTTTTTTGTGTCTGCTCTCCAAGCTTTACCTGTTCTATGGTAAGAGAAGTCCAGTTACAACTGTGATAATAATAACACATTTTTCAACTATCTGGAAATTCTCCTCCCCACAAATGGGGAGGTCAAACAAACATTTTGACTTAAAAAAAAAAACAAAATTCTGAATCCAAAAGTCATGTTAAACAAACAAAAAAACCTACCCATAATGTTTCATTTTAAAATGAAACAAAGCACTTCACGTTTTTTCTAAATTTTGGAGTGGGGATTTTTTCACTTGAAACCATCACAAATTTGTGAAATATGTCAGTGTTGATGAAGCTGCATTTTTGACAACAAACAAAACAAAGCAGCAGCTTTGGACAACAAATTTTGCCCATCTCTAAAATTTGCCCAGAGATACTAATCTGGCACCTTTCCTAAGCATAATATTAATTTAAAAATTAAAATAAAATACATGAAATCCTTTCCCCAGGCAAGTTTTGCCATGGACTTCAATGAGGCCAGGATTTCATTCCTTGTCTTCTATTTCCTCTGCAACCTATATTGATTAATAACATCTTATTCTCCCCTTTGAATTAAAACCCCTGATACAATTTCATTTGAAATGGCCTTTATCCACAGCTCCACACTTCACACTACTCTGCAAAAGGTATATTTCCTCAAAGATGCAATGTTTGTTCCCTTTGATGGCCTGCCAGGTTTGCTGACTACAGTGTGTGTGTGAACTGAAGAGGAGGTGATTCATGATCCTGTTTCCTTCTCACCCATTTTGGGCTAATTTTCACTTACCTTCTAGAAATGACTCCCTTGTGGTTCAGCTTCTTGTGACTGGAGTCTCGGGATAGTGGGGGCTGTGGAGACACACTGAGGTTGCTCAGTCAGGGCAAGCTGCAAAGAATGGGGTAGAAAATCCTCCACACTGGTGTTTATTCCAACACTTAGCTCCATTAAGGCAGCAACAAAGCAGATTCTACAATGGCTTACTCGTTACCCTGAAGCAAAAAACTCAGTTCCCTTAAAGCAATCCAGCCTTGGGATTCCTCCTACACAAGCAAGACAAATATGATAGGGATTATATCTTGTTCTTGGTTTTCATATGAGAAGTTCTACCAATCCCAAATGTTCAGACAAGAATATTCCAGGTCTTACCCAAATACTTGCTTACAGCCAATTCCTATAACTCTTAGGTCAGTTTCATGGTAGAGATGGTGGTCTTGAGAATAGCATAAAGTTCTTTCAGAATTAGTCCATCTATTATACACTTGAGAGAGTTTGTCTGTCTTTTTGGCTATTTGTTCAAGAACTGGTCCTAAACAGTAAGAGCTAGGACCTCCAAATTCCATACAGCTTCCTCTAATCATAACTTAAAGCATGGTAAAGGTATGGTTGTACCAGGAAAATGGGATGTGCCTGGAATGGGATTGCATCTAAGAAAAGAGAAGCACCAGGCAGGTGAAAGGGGCTGACTAGGGGCCTGCATTCCTAGTCTGGGACTGCCAGGTGCCTTCGGGCACGGGGAGGCTGACACACCACAAATTTGTATGGGAACATAGCTGGTTCTTCCCCTTTCTACAAATTTATGCATTCCTTACTCTGGGTGGGGAGAGCTGGGGGCAAATGAACCTGCACCTGTCCCAGCCGGAGTACATACACCCTTTCCCTGGCTGTGCCCACTGGAACTACAGTGACTATGTAAAAGTGCTTCTCACCTATTCCCAAACTGGGGTATGTCTACACTACAGCACTAATTCGAACTAAGCTAATTCGAATTAGCGCAGCTAGACTTAAAAACTAGTTTGAATTAGCGTTTTGCTAATTCGAACTAGCATGTCCACACTGAGTGAACCCTGAACCGGGGTTAAGGATGGCCGGAAGCAGTGCCGGCAGGGCATCAGAGTAGGACTTAGAGCGTGGAGCTGCTGTCTCAGGCTAGCCAAGGGCTGTGCTTAAAGGCTTTATAACAGAGTTTAAAGAGAAGTTAGATAAATTCATGGAGGTTGGGTTCATGGAGTGCTATTAGCCAGGGGGTAGAAATGGTGTCCCTGGCCTCTGTTTGTGGAAGGCTGGAGATGGATGGCACGAGACAAATAGCTTGGTCATTGTCTTTGGTCCATCCCCTCCAGGGTACCTAGTGTTGGCCGCTGTCGGCAGACAGGCTACTGGGCTAGATGGACCTTTGGTCTGACCCAGTACGGCCATTCTTATGTATTTATGTTCTAAGCTCAGGGCTCAGGGACGGGGTCTCACTGGACCACCCTGATTTTCATGCAAACCTGCTCCTGGGTGGCCAGGCTGGCAGCTATCCTGCCCTAGATGGCCACTTTCCTGTGCCTAGTGCAGAGGTCATGGATGAGGTCCACGATCTCCGCACTAGACCAGGCAGGTGCCCGCCTCTTGTGACCCCGGGCAGGCTCCTGGGAGCCACCAGCCTGGTCCCGGGAAGAGGTGGAGGGCTGGGTGGCAGCGGGTGGCTGGTTCATGCCGTGCCAGGTTCAGGGTCTGCTGGCTGGGTGCTGGCAGGCTTGCACCTGGTACGGGCACCGTAGCCAGCCCGTGCCCCTTTAAGGGCTCCGGGGCCGGGAGGGGGGCAGACGAGTTTCCCTGGTGGTGCCCAGAGTGGCCACCAGGGAAAGCTGGGGAGGGCTAGCCTCCCACTAGTTCGAATTAAGTGGCTACACAGCCCTTAATTCGAACTAGTTAATTCGAACTAGGCATTAGTCCTCATAGAATGAGGTTTACCTAGTTCGAATTAAGTGCTCCGCTAGTTCGAATTAAATTCGAACTAGCGGTTTGCCTGTGTAGCGCCTATCAAAGTTAATTTGAACTAACGTCTTTTAGTTCAAATTAACTTTGTAGTGTAGACATACCCTTGCTGTGATAAGAGAGGGGTGGGATACTCCTTACTCCCTGAGACAACGTGCATATTGAACCCCTCATCCTCAGTCCTACCCCAGAGCAATGATTCAAGTGAAGCATGTACATTTTCATTTTATTAAAAAAAATTGAGTTAAAGACTCAAGCAACACTGGGGAAATCTTCCAGCAGGTTATAGTCCAATGTTCATATTCAATACCAGGGCAATCCCGAATGGCATTGCAAACTCAGTCTCATGACTCAGACTTCCCCTGAGGAAGATTAAGCAGATCTGAAGTAAAAGGAATCAGGTCCTCGAAGCCCTTTATACAT
The DNA here is from genome assembly GCF_049634645.1 of Pelodiscus sinensis. Classification (NCBI taxonomy): domain Eukaryota; kingdom Metazoa; phylum Chordata; order Testudines; family Trionychidae; genus Pelodiscus; species Pelodiscus sinensis. The sequence goes on from NC_134711.1 coordinate 173,678,179, forward strand.
TGTCTGGGCAGCCTTTTGGCGATGTGCAGTCCTTGGGTGAAGAATAGTGGTGTCAGGGACAGACTAAGGGCTGGGCAAGCTGGGCAGCAACCAATGGGGGGTACCTGATGGCAGCTGTAAGGGCTGTGACGCCCCTTATAGCTGCCATCAGGGGCCGTGCGCCCGGCTCTTGGTGGGCTGCAGTGGCTGCCCAGGGTAGGGGCCACGTTAATCCCCGCAGTGGCCTTCCCCCCACGACTGCGGGGCCCTGCATGGCTAGGCACGGCCTGCCCGGCTGCACACCAGTGGCGGTGGCCAGACAGAACATACACCGTGCGCCCGCCCATGCACCCCTGGGGGCGGGCCTGCACATGCGCCATGCACCCGGGGTGAAGCTGCCTGCCCAGGGCCCGGGGTGCCAAAATGGCTCGGGCTGGCCCTGAGTGGTGTTGTAGTAGACTTGCCCATTTGCTATGTGAATAACTATTTGTATTCATTAGTATACGATAATTATTCATTAAGCAGTTTATAAACAGTTTACAACAAACTTTAAAGAGAAATACAGAGAATGACATTATTGCCCAAGTTTCATTCATATGTTAATATTTCCTTTTGATCTGTGAATTAACAGAATACAATGAAATACAGTGGAATACTGGTAGCAAAAGCTATTTGTAGTCTGTGCTTCTTTACACAACCACCAAGAATAAATGGTTAGTTAATAGCAAAAAAAACCCCAAAAAACAAAAACCTATGAGACTTATTTAATCTAATTCATTAGCTAGCTAATGGGTGGAACAGAGCAACTTTGTCAAAGCAGACAACATTGCAGAACAGTTGAAATCAGAAAGTGAAGAACACTAGTGTACAAAGGTAAGATTGGAGGAAGAATTTAGACAAATAGAATAGTATTACTGGAACTGGTATTTGGCCAGGATACAGATTTAACACTCTTATTCTTAATGAAAAGTGCCATGTAGTTTTTAATGAACAGAGTGATTAGGACCTGAGGTCTACTTGTCTTCTGAAAAAAACCAAAACAAAACTGCACCGTTAGCAGCATAATAGCTGCTAGCAGCATGCCAAGCCAGTGGTTCTGAAATGACTTAGAGGAATGAGTATCATCTATTAAATCATCTCTTCAGCTGGCACCTACTTTTACCTTAGAGGTTGAGGATTGGCCCAAACTGACCCTGCTTAGCATTTGTAATCTTATTATATCATAGCACAAGGTGGTGTGGTTATTAAGTAGTTCAAGATATTTCAACAAAAATGGTTTTTCCAAATCTGTGAAGGAGAAATTATGTTTTAGAACTCCCGCTAAGAATGAACGATGAATTATTCACAAAAGATAAGGAAAAATAAGTCATTATTGTACTGGTCTTAAAAAATGAAGAAGGTGAAGATTGACTTATTTTAGGGATCAGATTACCAAGGGCGTAAAAAGAGGGATTAGGAACAGAGCAGATAAAATATGAAGAGGTTATTAAAAGATTACAGACTTCAGAAACTGACATAATAGAACAAAGTCTACTCAACCCATTGACACAGACTTCTAAAGAAAACTAGAAAAATTTTAGGAAATTAACTTGCTGAAAAGATTTCCCAAGAGCACAGAGTATGCCATTATTAAAAAAAAATCTAAGGAAATACCAACCAATTATAAATCCAACAAACTAAAAAACTTTGCATCTCTAAAATGGAAAGTTTTTGAAATAATCTAGAGGGTCAAAAAAAAAAAAAAAAGTTCATGGTACTGCAATGAATGAGAAACCCCTACTTTATACTGAAGATATATATATAAATGTGCATTTGTCTGTCAGTCTATCTGTCCGGGAGTCCATTTGTTCAAGAAGTCCTCCTAAAATGAAAGAGTTAAGACCACCAAATTTGTCATGCAGCTACTTGTTATCTTAACAAAGTAAGTTTAGGGTTTGGTTGTACCAGGAAAATGGGATGTGCTTGGAATCTGATTGTTTTTCCATAATATGGAAAGGAAGGGGGCAGAAAGGAGGGGCAGTCATACTGCAGAGTGACCACAGGGGGACTCAGACCCTTAGCTCATAGGGTAGATGTAGCCTTAAGCACCAGGCTATCTGCCTCTGGAATATGAGAAATAGATCTGGAAGCAGATCACATACAGCTGTTGCTAGAGAATGCAAAGAAAGTCTATTTCTGCTGACTGTATTGTTTGTGTTGTTTCCCATCTGGGGTGCATACCCAGGAAATCCTCACTTATATTCAGGTCAAAGAGAATTAATGGACTTCACTGTAGCATCTTTTATGAAAAATTATCAGGGTCCATTTTTTCTATAGAACAGAATACTATTTCATTTGGAAATGAGCCAAATAATAATAAAAAATAATGTGGATCTTTAATGTAAGTGGAAGACGAGAGCCAAGAATAATTAAAGAACAAGAGAAGAAAAGGGGGAATCTGAAAATCTATTGAAATAAAAAAAGCAGATATAAAACTCAATTAATTCCCTGGAGCAGGGTATTGGGCTCATTTAATTTGATACATTATTAGAATGAAATTCTCATTACTCATGCAGATCCCTGCTACTCTCCTTATTACTGCAGTGTGGTAGAGGCTAGGGACGTTAAACCAACCCCTCAACCTAGGTTTAGGATTATTGTTTGAGGTATAGACTCTCCATAGCCACTATTACGGCCTGTGGATTGGAACACTGTAGACCAGTCCATCTGCAAAACTAGTATTAAGGTTCTAGAGCCACACAGATCAGGTATACTGTTGCCCCTCCCCTCAGCCTTCCTTCTATTATGTGCTATGCAGGCTTGCACAGAGACCCTGCATGATGGGGATATATAGTTCTCTCTCCCAAGTTCTGTGGTAGAGAAATGCTTAAATCATGCAGAGAGCCAGACATTTTTCCTAGTGATCAGAACTCTGGCTCAGCAAAACATTTTAGCGCATGATTAACTTTAAGGGATTTGAGTGTGTGTCTAAGTATGGTGCTGAGAAAGGATGGACTTAAATTCATGCTTAATCTCATGCTTGAGGCCCAGATTCAGAAAAGCATAATTGTTCTGGAACACAATGTAAACACACATGTAATTCATTCTGATTCAGGAAAGCATTTTGAGAACATGCCAAATGCTGCACTGAATCAGTGCCTTAAACATATGCATAACTTTAAGCACATTGAGTTCCACTGAAGTCAATGGCACTATTCATAGGCTCAAGCTTAGACAAGTGCTTAAGTGATTTGATGGATCAAGTCCTATGACAGCAATTTCAAGTCCTTTCCCTCTTATTCAACCTTCTTTCTCCTCACCAGACAATTGACAAATGAGCTAATATATAATATAGAACAAATATTTTGCCTATTGAACCTCAGGGCAATAAATAAAATGAAAAATATCTCTGGATGAAGCAACATCATTTTATAATGAATTATACATTTTTAGGGTTCTTTAAATGTTTATTTATTATGAATAGTCTGAAAAGAATGTTTGACGCACTGTCAATCTGTATTATCTACTACCATAAAGTCTCATTGTATTTTACATTCTAAACATAGGGTAGGTCTCCACTATAGCCTTTTTTTTGGAAAAAGCTACGCAAATTGCGCTCCAGAATTTTGCATAGCTTTTTCTGATTGCTTTTCCAGAAGAGGCTTTTCTGCCATTTGGCCTCATCTAGACTGGGCCAAATGATGGAAAAGCCTCCTCTTTTGGAGGAGCCCTTATTCCTCATAGGACAGGGTATGCAGGGCTCCCCAAATGAGTGCATTTTCTCTTCTGCAAAAAAAAAAAAAGCAGAAGAGCAAATGCGTTCCCTGGATGTGGTGGAGTTTTTCCAGGATACCTCTGATATCCCGGAAAACCCATGCTGTCTAGATGTACCTATACTGGAAAACAAAGAAAGAAACAGAAGTGAACTGTACCTCTGATAAGCTCCTATTAACATTAGTTCCTTTGGCAACAGCTCTCTTGTTTGTAAGTGAAACTTCTTTTTGGCATTATGATAGCAAAATAGCATGAAATAATAATGAAGCATCCTAGACTTCCAAATACAAGACATAGAGATGGGGGGAGGATGTATAGTTCTGTTTAAATCCTCCATGGCTTGTGAGTTAAGTATGTTCTAATAATAAATACAAATGATAAAAACTAAGCTTGACTTATTTTCTACATTCTTATGTTTTTCCAGGACAGTGTATACCTTATAGGTAAAAGCTCAAAGCTTTTATCATTTTAAAGCTCCTACCCTGGGACTTCAATGGGCTCTGTGTGGGTGTAGAGATTGGCCTGAATAGAGTATTTTCATGGATCGGGTCCTAATTGCTCAGCCACTTGCTAACACATCATTTTTGGAACTGTCGCTTCTGAAAAGCTGAGCATGCAGAAATGATAATGCAGGCCAATGAGCCACTGGCAGAAGGAACCCCTCTTGCTTCCCCCACCCCGAAACAACCCATCAGCTCCTCTACCCCCACATACATTTACCCATGGGTCAGTGAGTTTTCCTTTGGTTTCACAGATGTACCCATAGCATTTTTACTCTTTTTTCTCCTCATTCATTCGCACTCCCCCCACTTTTTTTTAAGAACTATAAAATACTCTTCCAGGAAAAGGGCACATCTACTGCCAGCACTGACACTTATCTACTTTAGATGTTGACAAATTTAACATAAGTGGGGCTCCATATTTTATAAAATTGCCTGACATCATCACTTTGAAGGGTTGAAAGGCTCTGCTAAGAAGAACTAGCTCCAAAATAATTGAACATTTGTGCAATATGCTAGATCCAGTGTTGCCAAATAATTTTTTTTTACAAGCAGGACATAAACGGCAGCCAAAATCCAATGTAAAACAAAACCCCCAATTAATCAGAACCTGGAGTGATTTTCTTTTCAATTTACTATGCGAAAACATTAATAACTTTTGTTTTCCTCATACTCAAGCACAGGTTCTAAACCATATTCAAGCATAACCCGTAGGAGTAACCTCCAGAATACATGGAAAAATGGAAAACCTATTTTTTTGTTGTAACTGAGTCACACTAGGTAAAGACTGAGAAAAAAATAACCTGGGAGTGGCAGGAAGGAGAAATACCCCCCAATGTGGAACACAGGGAAAATAATATGTGGAACACAGTACTATGCAACTTGAGTAGGAAAGGCAGAGTATAGTCATAGGATAGCTAGTTAGGATGGAGTTAATGGATGAAGTACAGTGTGTCTACTTGAATTGTGTTGCTGTTGGTGTGATTTACACAGCACAATCCAGAAAGAGTGCTTGGCTCCTTACATACAAATAAAGGATCCAATCTTGCAAGTTGCTGCATGGCCTCAATTCCCATTGGAGACAGAAGCATTCACAGCATCACGGCCAGCGTTACACTACAACAAGGAATGATAATAAACAAAGGAATGGGAAGGAGGTGCGGGAAGGACTGGGGCTATGTCTAGACTGCAAGCTTCTTTCGGAAGAAGCTTTTCCGGAAGAGATCTTCAAATGAGAGCGTCTTCAGAGCAAAAGCACATCGAAAAAGTGATCTGCTTTTTTGAAGGATAGCATCCACACTGATTGGGCACTATCACACATATGAGGTCACCCAGAACAAGTTCAAGCAGGGCATTAGGTCAGCAGTTGCTTCCGGGTGCTGTTGCCTAAGGCTAGCTGAGAGACATGCTTAAAGGGACCCCTGTGGACAGCTGTTTCTCTGCTTCTGCTGTTTACTTACCTACCTCTCCAAGGGACAGCAAAGCTTTAGCAGTGTGTGCTCTGGTTGCCCAGCTTTTGGATTCCACAGCATTCTGCTTGCCATGGAGCCGGAGCTGCCCCTGGATTGCCTCACAGAGGCTGGCACCTGGGGTATTCGTGAGGGGGAAGGGAGCAGGCACTCCCTCTCATTCTCATTCTCTGTTTTGTGTGTTTCTTTGTCTCCTTCTGCAAGTAGTGAGGGCCATCAACCCCATCCTGCTGCACAGTGTCATCTGTCTGGGAGACATGGACCTGATCATTGCAGGATTTGCCACCCTGGCATTCCCCAAGTGTGTGGTAGCGACTGATGGAACCCACAACCCAACAACCAAGAACAGTTTACTGACATTTTCATCGGGTGGTCATGCAGGGCACACGATGCCTGCATTTTAAGAAACTCCAGCCTCTACTGGAAGCTGGAGGCTGGCACATTCTTCCCCCGCAGTGACTGTCGGGTTGAAGACATGCAGATGCCACTGTGCATTGTGGGGGTTACAGCCTATCCCCTCGTGCCATGGTTATGAAGTCATACACTGGCCATCTGGACCCAGCAGGGACAATTCAATGCCCCTCAGCCAGGCATGCATCCAAGTCAAATGTACCTTCAGGCACCTGAAGGCTCGGTTCAGGTGCCTCCTGACCCTCCTTGATGTGTGGGAGCACAACATCCCCAAGGTCATCTCGGCCTGTTGTCTTCTCTACAACATTGTGGAGAGGAAGGGGGAAGCAGAGGCAGGCTGGGAGGGAAGAGCCATCAAGCAGTCACATAAAGCTGCCATCTGGTAGGCCCACCTGGATGTGGGGGAGTACAACATCCCCAAGGTGGTGTCCATGTGTTGTATCCTCCATAATACTGTGAAGAGGAAGGGGGAGGCCTTCCTACCAGGGTTGGGGACAGAGTCTGGCTGGGAAGGGAGGGCCTGCGATCAGTCATGGACAGCTGACATCTGGCAGGCCCATCAGGTGGGGGTGTGCATCCAGGAGGCCCTGAGGGAGATCTCTCAGGGACCCCAGTAAATCTCCCCAGGGCCTCCCCACTAGGGGCCTGTACCTTGCCCCCCTATGCCTTTCCCATGACAACCCCTCCCTTTCCTGAACTCTGAATAAACACAACTGTTTTGATTTGAATAAAACAAACTTTGTATATTTTTTATAATAAATGTAACTGTGGAGGATGGGGGCTGAGAACCTGGATGGGGGAGGTAGAAGGGGGGCTGAGGGCCAGGAATGGTGCTTGGTGTGGCTGGAAGTGCCACCTCTGGTTTGGGGACATCAGAGACCTTGGGGTTGAGAGGGGCCTGGGACAACACGTGGGTGGGCAGGAGAGGGGGCTGGAGCAGGGTCAGGTATGGTGGGGGAGGGGAGAGGAAAGGAGCAGGAAAAGGAGCTGGGTGTGCCATCATTTCCTGGATGGTGGCACACATGTTTTCATCCTGCCACACAAGCTGGTCCCACATGTGGTTCTGCCACTCGGCATCCTCCCGGACCTTCTGTGCCAGGGTTTGCTGCATGTCATGCAGGATGCCCACGTGCTCCCTCATGAGGTCCTCATAGACCCTCCTGCACTTGTGGCTCCCCTGGGGTTGGGTGACTCCCTTGGCTGGTGTGGATCGGCCCTCAGAGATGGCTGGTCCAATTGTAGAGAATAAAGAGGGAGAGGTGGTCAGGTGTCCATGAGGCCGTGCCCTCCTCTGTGAGCTGCGACCAACAGTCTTCAGGCCACAGGATGGGGAGGTCCCAGGAGCTAGGCCATGTGTAGCCTTAACAGCAAGCCCTGCCTCACAGAGACCCCGAGGTGCCCAGGGGACCACACTTCCCTCTTCCTTACACTGTCCCAAGGACAACCAGTCAAGAGAAGTGTCTGGTCACACTGGGATCCCCTGGGCAGGAGAGGGGCCTGGAGCAGCATGGCTTTCCATGGGGCCCGCATACACACCTGTGCCTGGCAGCACTGTCAGCTGGAGTGGGTGGTGCCTCGTGCATGCAGGCATGCCCGTGTGCTGTGTGCAGCTCTCCTCCGTCTGTGTGGGGTCATGCCTGTGCCCTTGTGACCAGCCTTCTTCCAGTGGTGGCTGGTGGTGGAAGGGCATCCCTCCCGGGGGTCAGAAGTGTGTGTGGCCTCTCCTGAGCCTGTGAGCAGGAGCCCAAGGTTGCTCCAGGGCTGCCTCAAGGGGCCACATGGCAGAGACTGGCACTGCATGTGGTTCCATGTGCATGGACTGCAGCATAACGTCCAGGCCAAGCAACAATCACACCCCTCTGAGCCACCTCTCCCGCCCTGTGTGTGTGACAAACTGAGAACACTCACCTGATGACCCCTCCCTGCCATCAGAGGATGCCTGTGACACATCCAGGGCCTGGGGTACGGCTCCAAGATCAGACTCACGATGCTGGCTGTGTCCTCCTCCTCCTTGGCAGGGAGCTTTGAGGGGGTGATGATGGGCGTCTTGAGCCCTGAGTCCACCACTACAGGTGGGGAAAGGGCTTCCCCACCCTCCAATATTTGGTGAAACTCCTGGAAATAGAGGCAGTAGTGGGTTTCTGCCCCGGAGCGAGAGCTGCTCTCCCTGACCCTGGTGTAGTCCTGGCCCAGCTTCTTCACCTTACTCTGTACCTGTTCCAATGTCCAGGGTGGGTGTCCCCTCTTGGCCAGAGCCTCGTCCATCTGGCCATATATGTCCACATTTCTTTGCCAGGAGCAGAAATCCTGCAGGGTCTCCTCCTCCCCTCCACAGCTTGAGGAGGGACAGAATCTCTGCACTGGACCAGGAGGGTGCACAGCATTTGCTGCCCCTGGCTGGGTCTTGGGAGCCCTGGTGGTTCTTCCTGTGAGGGCCAGGGGGATCTCGGGGGCTTGAGGCTGGGGCCTAGCTCAGAATTTGTGTGGCATGAAGAGACAGGGGGTCAAGTGCAGCTCTCAGGGCTGACTTCCTTCTCCAAGGCTTGTCCTGGGTGCCTGCAGCTTTAAGAGCTGCCAGGAGACAGGAACTATAGAGTTCTGATTAGTTTGGATGGAGTGGCCACCAGGGCACCTGTGTTATTTCTTGAAGTCCTTTTCTTTTGAAAAAACTCCCTCTTCCGCATCCACATGTGCCTTTTTCCAAAATTTTTTTTTTGGAAAAAGGCTTCTTCCTTGTAGAAAGAGGTTTACTGCCGTTGGAAAAACCCCTCTGTTCTTTCAACTTTCTGTTGCATGAACTCAATAGCAGTGTGGATGCAATTCTTGGTTTTCTGGGAAAAAAAGCTTTTTTTTCTCCAGAAAAATGCTGCAGTGTAGATGCACCCTTGGAGTAGTGAGGTTAAGGTTTTCCTCTGGGACATTTGGGAAGGAAGTCACAGATTGAGTATTGTAATAGTAAGAATTCTTGGCACAATGATCAAGACAGTCCCTTCTCATTTGGCAGAACTAATTCATAGACTGCTTAGTGAGGAGGGAGAAGCAGTAACAGGGAACTTGGAAATGGCGGAGATGCTCAATGACTTCTGTGTTTCGGTCTTCACCGAGAAGTCTGGAGGTGTGCCTAACGTAGTGAATACAAGCAGAGAGAGGGTAAGTTTAGAAGATAGGATACACAAAGAACAAGTTAAAAATCACTTAGGAAAGTTAGATGTCAGCAAGTCACCAGGTCCTGATGAAATGCATCCCAGGATACTCAAGGAGCTGATAGAGGAGGTATCTGAGCCTTTAGCTATGATCTTTGAAAAATCATGGCAGACAGGGGAGATTCCAGAGGACTGGAAAAGGGCAAATATTGTGCCCATCTATAAAAAGGGGAATAAGAACAGCCCAGGAAACTACAGACCGGTCAGTTTAACGTCTGTCCCAGGGAAGATAATGGAGCAGGTAATTAAGGAAATCCTATGCAAACACTTGGAAGGTAATAAAGTGATAGGGAATAGCCAGCATGGGTTTGTGAAGAACAAGTCATGCCAAACTAATCTGATAGCTTTCTTTGATAAGATAACGAGCCTTATGGATAAGGGAGAAGCGGTGGATGTCATATACCTAGACTTTAGTAAGGCATTTGATACGGTCTCGCATGATATTCTTATTGATAAACTAGGCAAATATAACTTAGATAGGGCCACGATAAGGTGGGTGCATAATTGGCTGGATAACCGTAGTCAGTTCTAAATCCTGCTGGAAAGGGATAACAAGTGGAGTTCCTCAAGGGTCTGTTTTGGGACCCGTACTGTTCAATGTCTTCATCAATGATGTAGATATTGGGATAGAGAGTACGCTTATTAAGTTTGCAGATGATACCAAACTGGGTGGGGTTGTGACTTCTTTGGAGGATAGGGACATAATTCAAAATGACCTTAGCAAGTTAGAGAAATGGTCAGAGGTAAACAGGATGAGGTTTAATAAAGAGAAATGCAAAGTGCTCCACTTAGGAAGGAACAATCAGTTTCATACATACAAGATGGGAAGCGACTGTCTAGGAAGGAGCATGGTGGAAAGGGATCTAGGGGTCATAGTGGACCACAAGTTGAATATGAGTCAACAGTGTGATGCTGTTGAGAAAAAAGCAAATATGATTCTAGGTTGTATCAACAGGTGTGTTGTAAGCAAAACTCGTGAAGTCATTCTGCCGCTCTACTCTGCACTAGTTAGGCCTCAGCTGGAGTACTGTGTCCAGTTCTGGGCGCCACATTTCAAGAAAGATGTGGAGAAATTGGAAAGGGTACAGAGAAGAGCGACAAGAATGATTAAAGGTTTAGAGAACATGACCTATGAATCCAGGCTTTATGAACTGGGCTTGTTTAGTTTGGAAAAAAGAAGATTAAGGGGGGACATGATAGCGGTTTTCAAATATCTAAAAGGGTGTCACAAGGAGGAAGGCGAAAATTTGTTCCTCTTGGTTTCTGAGGACAGGACAAGGAGTAATGGGCTTAAAGTGCAGCAGGGGAGGTTTAGATTGGACATTAGGAAAAAATTCCTAACTGTCAGGGTGGTCAAATATTGGAATAAATTGCCAAGGGAGGTGGTGAAATCTCCCTCTCTGGAGATATTTAAGAACAGGTTAGATAGACATCTGTCAGGGATGGTGTAGACGGAGCTTGGTCCTGCCTTGAGGGTGGGGGGCTGGACACGATGACCTCTCGAGGTCCCTTCCAGTCCTATTATTCTATGATTCTATGATTCAGTGCATTTGAAGGAAAAAAAAAAAAAAAAAAAAAAACCACTTACTGCCCCCTAAAAAGACTTTTCTTGAAGTCTGTCTGAATCCAGATTTAAAAATATATTTTTTTCATAACCCCAGTTTGTCTGCTTAGACTGACTTTAGCTTTAAATGCGGATATTGTACTTCAAACAGTAGATAACTTTGAAACATACATAGACTAAAGGTAACTAAAAAAGGGCCTGTTTCTCTTGACAGTGAAGATATTCAGAAATCTTCAGGATCCTAGAGATGAGCTAAGTACTGGAATCCATTAGTACAGCAATCGAAGTGGTGGACACAACATGAGATTTTTGTCCTAACGGCTTCCTGTAATTAAATGTGAAGTTAGATCTATGCAAAATTTTACAGGGTTGCTTCATAAGGCTTCATGAAGCATTTTCTTCAGTGTGTGTGTGTGTGTGTGTGTGCGTGTTTGTGTGTGCGCACGCACGCGCAGTTAATCATGCAGCTCCTAACTGACATGCAGTATGATATGAATAGGAGCAATTTCATATTGACGTCTTTTTTGGACTCAGGAAACATGCACCGAATGGTGGGATTATATCATTTTGCATGTGAGGGATGACAAGCAGGGGCTACAGAACTTTAAGATGCAGAAAGCCATGGGCAGCCTGTGAAGGTAGGGTTGGGGGAGCCCCAGCCCCACCCTCTAGCCCTGCCCCTTTCTGCTGAGGCCCTGTCCTCACCACCAGGAGACAGGGCAGTGCACCTTGTGAGTTCACCCCCCACCACCATGGATGGGGCTGCGGAAGGTGTGCCCTAGTCTCCATAGTCCAGAGCACAGGGAGGTAGGAGGGTGTGTGGCCCAGCCTCCCCAGCCATAAAGCTCAGAGAAGGTAGGCAGCATGCGTCCCCAGCATCCCTGGCCCCGGAGCACATGGAGGGAGGAGAGCATGTGGCCCCAGCCTCCCTGAAACCTGAGAAACCTGACTTATCCGTACAGCTGTGGCTCATGAAACCCCTACATGGGAAACCTGGACACAATAAGGAGTGGTTCAGGAACCGTCTGAGCAGGTGTTGATGACTGTTCAATGTATCTTTGGGAGATTAAGGCACACTGGCAATGCCATTATGGCAGTTTAGATCTCAATGAGGATAACATTCCCGTGATCATAGACACATTGCAAAATCTTTGTGAAGCTAAGTGAGAAAGGCTTGCTCAGGGATGGAATGTTGAGCCAGACTGCTTGACTGCTGATTTTGAGCAGCCAGATATCAGGGATATCAGAAAGGCCAGAGGGGAAGCAGCAATTTGAACCAGGGAGGCTTTGAAGCACTTGGAAAAGGAGAGCCAGTAATGTATCTTTCTGTGATTGATGCTTCTATGTTATATTATACATCAGACATGGCCAGGGCTCGACAAATAATGTAATCTACTCACCTGTGGTGAGTAGATTACAACCCGGAAGAGCCGGTGCAGAGCGATCTGTGCACACGCAGAGCACAGAACTGTGCGAAATCGCACGGCTGGCAAGCGGGGCTCACTACCGCTTGGAGAGCTCTGGACATGGCCAACCCGCAGCTTGCAAGCTTCATGCGGCTCTTCCCCCACGTCAATGCAGCTCACAAAGCCACCCACGAGGCGTGTGAAGCTGCCCCTGCACTCTCTGAACACGGTCCACGCCTCCTAGCTCCCCTATGTTCACTGGGCAGGGGAGCCGTCTGGATCCAAAATGGTGGATCCAATATGGTGGCCGTGGCCACCTCTGGGCGCCTGCTGAGGCCAAAAAGCTTTCTGAAAGGGCCAGTCCTTTTTTTTCCTACAACTTTTTGCCCCAACTCTTTGTGCTGGATCCAGCTGGATCTTGGCTCTTCGTCCGGAACAGGTTGGCCACCCCGTTATACATCATTTTCCTAGGAAGCAATGGTGACATTTGGGGCCTTACACTTCAGTGAGCAAATGACTACACTATCTGTGTATGTATTGGTAGTGCCTGGTTTCTTAATTTGTAGGAAACAAATAAAGATGAATTACCAGTCAAAAACTTTGCTTTTATTGTACAAGAAACATGCACATACAAAGATGCTTTGTGGGAAAGGAGCTGTGTAGAGGTTCAGCTATCATTCTGAAAGTTATCCAAAGGAGTGGAGTGAAGGGAAACTGGGGGCTTCTAAGGAGGAAAGGGCAAATGATTGTTTACTGAACTTTAAGGCATTGAAGTTATAACTGCTGACTAGAGCAGTCATGATGGGCATTGTGGGACACCTCCTGGAGGTTAATTAAAATTATAAAAGCAAAGATGGTATGTCCACTGGCATTTTGACAAAAATTTTGTATAAAAGGCTTTATATCATTAATTGGGGTAGTTTTATTTTGTCATCAAAAGAGGTCACTTTTGCTATCAAAAAACTCATTGTAGTGTGTATGCATCCACTGTTGTGTCAACAAAAGTTGACATTTGTCAACAAAGCTTTGTATAGATAAGGCCTTAGTCCTTGTGGATATAATCAAACCCCTTTTAAGAAACAACTAGGTCCAGTTTATATTTGGATGACTATATTCTACAACTTTGAAAGAGCTGTGAAACATTTCTTTCATGAGAATTAAAAAACAACAACAACAAAAATGCAGAGTGCAAATAATCTCTATAGGCTAGATCCTCTGGTATAAATTAGCATAGCTAAAGGTTAGAAAAGCCAATATTTTATTTTTAAATGTAGTGAATTTGACATGAATGTCACTGAATGAAAAAAAATATCAACCTACGGGGCCCTTTTTATAACCACTTTGAGTACTTTTACACTTCACATGACCATTTACATCTTGAACAATAGTTACATGATGAATTTGGATTAGGGTAGAAATAACTAATTATTCCACCTTTACTCACTGATAGTATTTTATTCTGCTCCTGCACCATTGAAGTCAAAGGGAAATTTGACACTTATGTTGACATCTGATTTCAATAGAACTATGCACAATAGGATTTTTGGTATAACAAGTGAAATATCAGGCCTGTACGCAGGGGTGTGAGTGTGAAGGGTGCAAACGCACACCCTTCCCCTGGTCCCCCAAGTTGCTCCCATGGTCCCCCCAAGTTGCTCCGCTGACCAGGGGAAGGCTGGGGCTGATTTCCTTCCCCATCCTCCAAGAACGAGGCTAGAGGTGGGATTGGGCCACCGTGGCAGGAGTGGCATAGCCACCAGCCCCTCCCATGGCTCAGGCTGGGCTGGCTATAGCCACGGCCTGGCCAGACAGGGACTGATTCTGCCACAGCCGTCTGGGGCAGCTAAAGAAGCAAGCTGCTGATCTGCTTCATGATCCATGGGTTGACCACTTGCAATCGACCAGTTGACTGCAATCAACGTTTTAGGCACCCGAGATATCAGATATAATTGGGCTATAATTGGGCCCTGCTGGGCATCCAAGCATTGGGTGATTAGTACTGCTTGGTAGTAATTTTTGTTCTTTTCATTGCAAAGATAATATAAAGCAACAGTAGGCAAACTGATGAAATGTGTTTATTAACTTTCCATCGCTGACGGTTTATTTTCGAACAGCTGTATATAGGCAATTTCACTGCAACTGGGCTGATTCTTGTATTAGTATTATTTTAGTTTAAACTATTATTTATTTTCAAAATTGGTTTTTAGGCACAATTGGAATATAACTGGAAAATAATGGACCATTTTAATTGAAAATTATTTAAAAATAAAACCCTTTATAAAAAATGGCCCATTATATACAGTTGTACTTGTTTTTATTCAAAACAGATTTAAATATTGCTATGGGGAGAAAATAGCACCAGGAAAAAATATGTATATGTAAGGAGTTAGTTTGAATTAACGTTTAACTGCCACGTCTAGCCGCGGGCGGTTAGTTCGGACTAAGGGGAATTTAAAAATGGCGGCACCTGGAAAGATGCAAATGAAGCCTGCGATATTTAAATCCTGGGTTTCATTTGCAACTCCGGTTGCCCTCATTTGCCTACCTAGCTCAAACTAACAAGCTAGTGTAGACATACCCTTCTAAATAATGGGCTTGCTATTCTGATGTTCTGGTAAGCCTTGTTCCACAAGGGTTAAGGGTCTTGTCGGAATAGCAGTCTATTTCAAAATAAGCTACGCAATTTGCACAGCTCGATTTGCATAGTTTATTTCAAGCTATATGGCGCTGCATAGATGTATTCTTAGAATCAGGGGCCATCTACTATTCTGTGTTTGCAGACTGCTTAGCATGATGGGGCCCTCTTCTTGGTTGGCCCATAGACACTGCTGTAACAAATGCAATTAACAACAACAGACATATAGGCTGTGTCTAGACTGGCCAGTTTTTCTGGAAAATCAGCCACTTTTCTGGAAAAACTTGCCAGCTGTCTACACTGGCCGCTTGAATTTCCGCAAAAGCACTGACTTCATACTGTAAGAAATCAGTGCTTTTTGCAGAAATACTATGCTGCTCCCGTTCGGGCAAAAGTCCTTTTGCACAAAAGGACCAGTGTAGACAGCTGAGATTTGTTTTCCGCAAAAAAGCCCTGATCGCTAAAATGGCGATCGGGGCTTTTTTGAGCAAAAGCACGTCTAGATTGGCACAGACGCTTTTCCGCAAAAAGTGCTTTTGCGGAAAAGCGTCCATGCCAATCTAGACGCTCTGTTCCAAAAATGCTTTTAATGGAAAACTTTTCTGTTAAAAGCATTTGTGAAAAATCATGCCAGTCTAGACGTAGCCATAGTGTTTGTTAACCTACCCTATATGGTTGTGTCCAGCCTTATTTAACCAAGTGGAAGTTGAAGACCTCAATGCATTAAGCCCCTTCTTTTTCAATTAAGAACATGAGAAAGAAGAACTCATTATTTATTAATTTTTAGCAGTCATCTAGTACTTTTCATCTTCAAATCTCCTTTAAAAATACTTAATTAATCCTCACAAGAGCCTGGGGAATAGGGAGGTATTATTATATTACAGTGAACCCTCGTTTATCGCGGTAGATAGGTTCCAAACCCGACCGCGATAGTTGAAAATCCGCGAAGTAGGGACATGTATATTTAACATGTATACAGCGAGCCCTCGCTACTTCGCGGTTCGACCATCGCGGATTCACGTATATACATAATGTAATGAAAAAAGTCCGCGAAGTCGTGAATCCGCGATGGTCGAACCGCGAAGTAGCGAGGGTTCACTGTATCAGTATTTTTAGACTATAGGGAATCAGATAATGTGCTTAAGTGGCTCACCTGAAGAGAGAGTCAAAAATCAATGTTACTCACCTCTCTGTTTTATACATCCTCCATGGAAACATTCTTTGATATTGTTGAGCAGGTCTTCTGCATTGATGGCTGCTGTGATTGTAAATAGAAAGGAGACCTTGAAGAAACAAGAAGCAGATATATTAGCATTGTTAGAACTTCAAAATATGTACTTTTAAACATTGCTTCATTTGTACTTTCTACCATGCCTCTATTAGCTATGACTGTTAATCTAAAATTGTTTATTAATAAAAATTAAAAGCATGGCTTCTTCTGAAAATAGAAAATAGTTGATTTTGACAATGTACACAGAATAAAATGGAAGAACAAATGAAGTTGTAATATTTTTGTAAGTAAATAAAATAGTGTGACTACTGTTAAAGTAGCAATTCATGAAATTCTCTTACTGCTTCTTTATTTAGATTACTACAGGCTCTATTGCAGCTTTAGAGGTATGAATGAGTATTTGGAGTTAATTCCATGAATGAGCTGAAAAGATATTAAAGTCTTATTATGAAGAAGGTTTAGAGACATGACTGAGTAATAAAGGTCTAATTCATAACAAGTATAACAGAAATTAATACTGTGTGGAGACTTTAGTACACAGGCAAAGCATTCATTTAAACTTATTTTTTCATGAAATGGAGTTCTAGTATTGTAGTTTATCTTTCGTTTATTGGACGCTTATTAAATTTAACAAGCTTATTCCATTTTCAGATATTCAGACTTCCATTTATATATTTTTCTTTGGTGCAGGATACTTAATACTTATATGTGACATTATTTTTATTTTGTACTATTAACTGTCGCTGTAAAAAGAGAGATTTACTAATGCCAAAAACCCAGAACCAAAACATTCTCTCAATTTAGTAAACTTGCTTCTTGCAATTTTTGAAAAATGCAGCTTTGAAAAATATTTTTAAAAATTGTTGCTCCTGAAATAATCGGGTATGTTTGAAAGTATGGAAATGAAAACAAACACCCTTAACTCTGTTGATCACTGGTATCTTGCAGAGTCTATATCAATGAACTACTACTTTAAGCAAATATATCTATGACAAGAATACTTAGAATGGAACTAGTCATCTAAAGTGCTTTGATAAGTGTAACAGCTAGGTGTGTATTTTCCAAAGGTTGTTATCAATATAGTCTTTTTAATGTCCATTCCCCTCTCTGTATTAGGTAAGGTCTTAAGTCTGTGCATGACCTATCTTCTGGTAAGGGCTTGAAAGAAGTTACCTTAAAAAAATTCATAACAACTTGCATATTTGATTATTTGTAGTCCCTGGAAGTTCAAAAAATCAAAGGAATAATTCCAAAATTAACTTATCAAACTTTACAAAATAGTCAAATGTAGGGTTTTCTTTTGGGGAGGAGTTTTTTTAAGTACATTGAACCATTTTTGACATTTATGGCAAAAATATTTAAAAACTATTTAAAAAGTATAAATCACATTGGGCTACATCTTCAGCATGGTGGTTACTTTACTGGCCCTAAATTGCCCTAATGCTAGCCATTGGAGAATAATGTATGTAACACTGACCTACTATAGCAGTCCCCAAGGCTCTCCTTTTCTTGCTTTCAGCATAGAGGATAGTGGCCAGAGCTGCTTTATGCCTGGCTGATCTTTCACTGCTGAGACTGCTGGCAACCAGTGAAAATTAGATCAGATATGAGGAAAGAACCAGTGTCAGAAAAGCTACAGGACTGGGAGATTGCAAAGCTACCATTAGGCTCTTCCTTGACAGTACATCTGGCTCAGACTTTTCAAACATACATAGCCATCCATACACATAAATAGGTTAACTTACAACAATCATTGATTGAAGCTGTAACACAATTAGGAGGAGCAACATGCCCAATGCCTGTCAAGTTATTATTAGTGATGCTTGACATAACCAGTCAAGGTCTGCGTCTTACATGAGAGACAGGTTACATGACAGCCAAGTGTCCCTTGTTACTAGACGAAGTATACTGATAAATAAGTGTAACAAGTCCATTGACTGGTATGAAGCAAGGAACCTTAGACATGGATTATTGAAATTATAAGGTAAATTAAAGGGATATGTATAACAAACGCACAAGCATTGACCACAGTAATGCTATGGCAACTAATTGACATGTGTAATAATGACTGTGAAGTAAGTGGGTACTAAATCAATTAGAGGGAACCTTCAAAAGAAATGAGGTAAGGAACTACAACTAAAGGGGGTCAAACTCATTCTAAAACTGCCTGTGAAAATGGCTGTTAGCATAGCACAGTATGAAAGTAGCTTGCTGGCCTAGGTGTGATGGGAGATTCCATGTGATGACAACTCACTAATTCTTGGGTATCCCTGAAAAGGATGGTGTAAGGAATTCTAGCCCTGGATGTTTGGCATTGTGTTTCTTTTGTTTGGTATATTGAATCTGTGTAATTTTGTTTGGCTGTCTAATAGGATTATTAATTATAGAAAGAGCAGAGTGGTCCCAGCTGTGTGTCTCATGGACCTCATGCAGAAAACAGCTTCTCTATTGTAACTGATCTGGGGACTGAACCCTCACGGACCCCTATATCATAACCCTCGGGATGTGAACTGAATAGGCTCTACACACTCACATATATTTCAAGTGAAATTTACCTGTTCTTCAGTATATGCTTATATTTGAGAAACTTCATCCATGTCAGTTAAATTGTGATGAAATTGGAGATGGGTCACAAATGGCTTTTAACAGAATTCAAGCCACAATTTTAGCTAATTTGACTTCAGTGTAGTTACTCCAGGTCAACAATTCATCTGAGAGGTTGAAAAAGTAGAAATAGTTCACAGAGCTTTTCACAGAGAAGCACCATTTCTTTCTGTGGCTATTGCTTTTGGTCCACTGCCCTATTCTTGTAACGCTGAGTCGGCACTTCCAAAGACAGTGCTGCTTATTAATTTATGGGAATTACTGCTGCTGGCTGCACCAATTCAGAGAAGTATGAGACAGATGGGAAGAAAATGAACAGCACAGAATGGCACCACTACTTTTATGAGAGAGTAAAAAGTGGGGCTCTGTGTGTTTCCCATAGCCATTTTTCCCATAGTCCCTAATTCTGCCCCCATGCCATGGGCTCTATGTGCTCCCCACATTCATCCCTCTGCTAGTGACTCTGTCCCTCACGTCCTACACCCCTAATACTATAGTTCGTCATTGCCTGCCCGCCCAACCTTCCCACATCATGAGCTCTGTGCAGTCCACATTTCCTTTCACTACATACTATAGGTTCTGGGTATACCCTGAATCCCTTTCCCTTTATACCACTGTCCTTCATTCTTCTCCCATACACAGGGTTCTGTATACTCTCCCCCTCCCAACTCCATTGCTCCCTTCAGCCCACTGATAGTGTGTACTTTCTGTCTGGGTGTAATGGGGTTGGCAACTCACCACTCTGGCACCTTCTGCTGGCCATAGTGGGAGTTAGTTCAGTCCAGCAATGCACTGTCCTTTAGTCATGTCTCGCCTATTGTCACTTCTGCTCCACCTCTAGGATCCACCTTGCTCCTTTCCCCACTTGGTTCTTTTCCCCCTTCCGGGAGACTTGGCATTGCTTAGTCCGACCACTTTTCTTGGTGAAGAACTACAATCTCCAGTTTAGCCTCTCTCTTCACTGACAGGCTGCAGTTCATACATTGACCACACTCCTCAGTAGCTCGTGGGGAAAAAGAGGGGACAAGCCAATCCATTACTCCAGGCCTTGACCCAGGTTCACTATAGCCAGCAGCCACATGCTGCCTCTTCTCCAACTCTCACCATCTGTTTCCCTGGGCCACTTGCCCATAGCTCCAGCACCTTCCTGACTCTTTGTATCAGATCCCTCAGTCTGGCAGTACTCTAGCTGCCCCAGCATCATCGAAGATGCTCCTTTAAGGCAGCCAGTTCTTCCTTTTTAGGATATGTCTATACTAGCCCCCTAGTTTGAACTAGGGAGGCTATTGTAGGCATTCAAAGTTGCAAATGAAGCCCGGGATTTAAATATCCCAGGCTTCATTTGCATCTTCCCGGGCGCTGCCATTTTTAAATGTCCCTTAGTCCGAACTCCGTGCCTGTGGCTACATGCGGCATGGAGTAGGTAGTTTGAATTAGGATCTCTAATTCAAACTACCGTTACTCCTCATGGAACGAGGTATACCGGTAGTTCAAATTAGAGATCCTAATTCGAACTACTTACTCCGTGCTGCGTTTAGCCGCGGGCACGGAGTTCGGACTAAGGCTGTGTCCAGACTCCATGCCTCCGTCGACGGAGGCATGTAGATTAGCCAGATCGGAAGAGGGAAATGAAGCCGCGATTAAAATAATCGCGGCTTCATTTAAATTTAAATGGCTGCCCCGATCTGCCGATCAGCTGTTTGTCGGCAGATCGGGAGAGTCTGGACGCGATGCCCCGACAAAGAAGCCTTTCTTCATCGACACAGGTAAGCCTCGTGAAACCAGGTTTACCTGTGTCGATGAAGAAAGGCTTCTTTGTCGGGGCATCGCGTCCAGACTCTCCCGATCTGCCGACAAACAGCTGATCGGCAGATCGGGGCAGCCATTTAAATTTAAATGAAGCCGCGATTATTTTAATCGCGGCTTCATTTCCCTCTTCCGATCTGGCTAATCTACATGCCTCCGTCGACGGAGGCATGGAGTCTGGACACAGCCTAAGGGACATTTAAAAATGGCAGCGCCCGGGAAGATGCAAATGAAGCCCGGGATATTTAAATCCCGGGCTTCATTTGCAACTTCAAATGCCTACAATAGCCTCCCTAGTTCGAACTAGGGGGCTAGTGTAGACATACCCTTAGACTCAAGGGAAGAACTTGCTTACCCTGTCCTGATGAGTGCCAGTTCTTCTATAGCCATCCCTAGCCCTGACTGGCTGTTCCAATAAGCCTTCTCCTGATTGGATCGCTATAAGTCCTTCTCCCATTCACTGAGTTCCACACAGCCTCCTTAAGAAGGGCTGCTTTAACACTCTGTGTGGGGCAGCTGCCCCACCATTGAGAAATTAGTCATTCAGAGTGTCAACATTTTAAAATTTGTTGAGTCCATGGGCTGGGCTGAGATTGGGGGCTATTATTATAATCGAAGGTATTAATGGGTGCCATCAATCAGTTCTTTGATTTGTAGAAAGAGAAATGCCAGTAAATTGAGCATAGGATCTCTTTTCACTCAAGCAATGAGGGAATAGTGAAGAATAAACCAATTAAGTCAAGTCCAAAAGATACATAATACCTACTTCATTACCCCTGCTTTCATCCATAAGGCTAGGGACTAGAGCTGGCTGAAAAATTCTTCTGTCCCTGCACGTTGAAAATGTAAATGAAGAACAAGAGGAAGAGTTCTCATATCATGATGTTAGAACAGCTCCTGAGAGATGTAGTCTGGCTAGGGAATCCAAACTGAATGGGGGCATGATACCCACAAACTGAAACTTCCATGTGGCCCCCCAGAGATGTTTCCAAATCAAATGATTGGGTTTCAGGTGTTTGGGGTTTTTTCTTTTTGATGGGAGAAAACTCTTAATTACTCAGTCCTCACAACTGATGGCAGCTATGTTGGCAGGAGAAGCTGTCCCACTGACATAGTGCTGTCCATCCCGGTACTTAAGTCTAAGCAAGCTATGTCACTCAGGCTGTGTCCAGACTCAGGGGATTTTTCGAAAAAACTTCACCTGCATCTAGACTGCAGCCGCTTTCTTTCAAAATTAAATCGAAAGAACGCGGCTTTTCTTTCGATGGCGGTAAACCTAATTTCACGAGGAAGAACGTGAAAAAAGGCGTTCTTGACTGCAAACAGGGCGTTTTTGAAAGAGAGCATCCAGACTGCCTCGGTGCTCTCTTTTGAAAAAGCATCTTGCTTTTTCAAAAGTTCCGCTTGCAGTCTAGACGCTCTTTTTCGAAAGAGGCTTGCAGTCTAGACATAGCCTCAGGGTATGTCTAGACTGCGGAGTTTTTTCAAGATACCAGAAATATCCTGAAAAAACTCCATATCCAGAGAAGGTGTCTGCTCTTCCTTTTTTTTGCGCAAGAGTTGACACGCTCTTTCGAAAGCTCTGTCTTCTTCGTTCCATGAGGGAGAAGGGATCTTCCAAAAGAGGGTTTTTTTTCTGAAATTTGGCCCAATGTAGATGGGCCAAATTTCAGAAAAGCCTCTTCCGACAAAAGTATCAGAAAAAGGAGCACGATTTGCATACCTTTTTCTGATACAAGTTTGTAGTCTGGACATAGCCTCAGAGGGTGGCTAATTCACACCCCTGAGTAACATAATTAATATAGTCTTACACTGTCGTATAGCCATAGCCTTAGAAACAGTGCAACTCTTTGGTGCTTAAAGTGCTTTAACATTATGATAATACCAGCTATGAATGTTTCACCAGATTCAAATTACACACCAGAGTTTTCTGAATGGCTAAAGGGTAGAGAATCATTCTAGGATAGTTATTGAAATAATACTTTATTCTTTTTTTAAAACAGGCTGTTTCATGATGGATCTGTATTACAAAGTATAGTCTTTTGAAATAATGATTTTTATTTAATTGTGAGTGTTAGGAATTGATTGTGGATGCCTCCTACATTCCTTTTGGAACAAATGAAACTTTGAAAGGTTGCAGGGATTGCTTTTGTAAAGAAAGAAAAAACAGTATATTGTCAAAAGATCACCCCTTCTCATTCCTATTAGTTGGATTATTGTTTAAGTCAGAAGACAGATAGACCCTCCAAAGGAACCAAACACACACAGCTCTAAGGGTACATCTACACTGCATCCCTAGTTCGGACTAGGGATGCAAATGGAGACGACCGAAGTAGTTAATGAAGCAGGGATATTTAAATCTCCGCTTCATTAACTACTTCGGTCTTCTCCATTTGCATCCCTAGTCCAAACTAGGGATGCAGAATAGACGTACCCTAAGTGCTTAGAGACCCCTACTGTCTTCTTCTCCCCCTCCTCCTCTTTCTCAAAAAGACAACTCCTGTAACTCAACCATGAGCATAAAGAATTATAGTGATGAGTGATGACAAATCTGCTATGCTCTGATTTCTGAAATTTGTGTTATGGCTTAAAAGAGTTTTGGTTTGTACTTTGGGATGAACTCGGTTCTCTAGCCCACAGCTTCATGAGTAGCCTATTACCCCAACAATACTCAGATAAATTCAGGTAGCTCTCAGTTTCAAAAAAGTGTTTTAGTTTCTTAACTGAACTTTCTATACTCATGAAGTTTCCTCCTTGGTCCTATTACCTCTGAATCATCTCTCTCTCCCTTTCTCTCCTCCAGTAGTCTCTTAGCTTTCTCTCCAATAAACCATGCTACTTCACCATCCCCAGAAAGTTGCCATACTGGCTGCCTGCAGCCAATTTAGAAGTGTGCCTACTCTTATATAGTGTGCTCTTAAGATAACCATATGTCTTGTTTTGGCCAGGCTAATCTCTTTTTAAAGACCTGTCCAAGTCACCCTGACTTTTCTCCCTCCACCAAAAGGAGTCATTTGTCCCATTTGCTCTCAGTGACTCAAGCAGTTGGCAAAAGCAAACTGGACAAACGTCCACTTTTGTCAAAAAAGGTGGCGTGCAATGTGGAAGGGATGAGTGGAGATGCCAGCTCCTGGGGGGGGGGGGGGAAGCAGACTTGAGGGGAGGAGTCAGCATTCCAGTCTGAGGGGGGCAGGGTTCCAGTGACAGGTGACAGCCTCCTGAAGGATCCCCCACCACGGGGTTCCAGTAATAGGAGTGGAGGCAGCGGGGGGAGAGGGGGAGAGGAAAGGAGGGAGTGCAGAATTCCAGTGACAGGCAAGAGGTTTGGGGAGACAGTCATGTGTGCACCTAGGGGAGTCACGTTTTTACTTTGGGAAACATGGTCACTCTGTGTGCTTCACAACTACACTGCTATTTAATCTGCACACACTTTGATACAGAGAAAATCCCAGGAACTTTTGAATACATCTGGCACATTAGGACTGCCAGACATCACAGGCAGCAGCAGCAGTGACTGGGCAGGGAACCAGTATACAGGGCCCCCTATGAGACATAACTGAGCATAGCCTACAAGCATGTGTTTGCTTGAATTGAGACTAGATTGAAAAGGGAACCCTTGGTATTAGATCTGTAGAACCTAGATTATCAATTTATTGTTATTGCACTGTAACTGTTAAGCCTCTGAACCTAAGATATGTGCAAATTTTCCCTTTCCTTCCAATCCTAGTAAAAAAATCACTCCATTTAGTCTTGTAGTTAAATGGTTATCAGGATGTCCTAGGGCCAGAACCCTTAAGGCCAAGTTTCTGAAACATCCACAGTATTGGACTCTGAGCTGTGGTACTCCTAATACCTTCAGACGTTGGGCAGTGGACAGCTCCAATAATTTCTCTGGAATATTTAAGTGTTTCAGCTAAATATAGCTGTGTGGGCAGGATTCAACCAAACTGACAATGCAGACAGAAGTGACATTAAAATACATTAAAAAGATAGTAAAAGGCAGAGGAGCCCTCTTCAGTGTGATATTTTAAGCTCTCCTCTTCAATATCAGCTCTTTAATTGTCTCTTAAGTTGAATTTGGCCACAGAAAAATAATTATACAGATACAGGTAGTATACATTATTAAAGGGTTATTAGTTTAAATATGCCAACTTTAAAAAAAATTAAATTTATAGACATCTTGATATACTTCCCATTTTATTTACAGAGATGTATTGATTTTGCCTTTTCCTAAAAGGCCCTTGGAAGGCATGGTAATGGAATGCTTTTCCTTATAGATCAATCAGTGTGAATTTCATGGATTGTATAAAGTGGACAAATTTACAGAGCTCAGCAGATTGTTCTGGCTGTTCATGCAGCAGTAGCAGAAGCCAACCACTTAGTACCACTTACATACTTGCTGGAAAAGCTAGCAAAGAAGTGAACAGTCAAGTATAATTTTTTTGGCAGCCAGTTACACACTCTTTAACTGCTTTAATTCTGCTGATTATACTGTATGCAGTATGTCACTAATGAAATATGGTTATCCAGGGCTGCTGCACATATCATTCTTTTGAACAGGCAGCTTCTCAAAATAGAAGTGCAGACATAATGATCGGCATAGGTCAGGCGTCAATGGAAGGGTTAACAAATCAATTCCTTAGTCATTCTTTTGTATTTCAATTTCCTCTATAATCATGTATCATTTGTATATGTGGTCAGAAATCCTAGATTGAATTGTTCTTACAACAATTCAATCTAGGATTTCTGACCACATATACAAATACGTTAACTGACACATTTAGCCTTTTCTTTTCCTGGTTACAAGTTGTCCAAGAGCCAATTTCTTGTGAATGTATTAGTTATTCTTAATATTCACCAGATTAATGAAGCACTTCTGTCCTTTGGATTGTTTATGAATTGCTCATTACAACTATGGTTTTGACTGTTCTGTATTCATGGTGTGTGATTGGGTCACTGAAGTCACAGGGTATCTTTTTTATCCTAATTACAGGAGAAACTCTTTAAAAAATCAGTTCACTGAATGTGAATAATATATTTCCCAATACAGATTTTCATAGGAAAATCATAAAACTTTCATGATTACTAAACATTTTCACCAACAACATCTAAATACTGGTGGACATAAATACTGTCTCCACAAAAGACTGAATAATGTACTCAACATTGGAGTGGTTGGAAATTTTCTGTAAAAAAAAAAAATCATTAAATGGAAAATTGGATTTCAACTAAATTTTGTGTCAGAAAAGTCTGCTTTCCAAACAAAATTTTGAATTTTCACTGATAATCTGAACACCCTCAAATTGAAAACACAACAAAATTAAATAGTTGGTCAAAAATTGAGACGTTTTGATTCAACAATGCTCTTGTTGAGCCTCCTGGGAGTTGTATTTCAGGAGCATCATACTTCCATTTTTCTCCATAGGTTAAATTTCTTAGCCAGATGACATCTTCCATGATCCACCAGGACAAGTGACTCCTATGATATCCCATTCTGACCCAGCAAGAGGGAAATTTGTGATGCATCATGGGAAATATAATCCAGCCAGGGAGCCTGGCCTTTATAGGAGAATCGGGACCATAAGCTACCTGAACTATAAACCCCAGGAGAAATTGCAGTAGCATTTCCTAATAGAAATTTTTGGTTTTCAGATGGTATTTTTCAATTTTTCACCAAAAAGTTAAAAATTTTCATGGTAAAAACAACAATCTCATTTGTTGATCACATCTGGTCATCACGCTTACTGGTAATATTTGACCAGCATTGATAATGATATGGTTGCCTGATTATTGCCTATTTTTCTTTCACAAGCCTATGGCTTGGATTTAGCAAAGCAGTTAAACACATGCTTTAATTTTAGCATTCATTTAAGTCCTGTTGACTTCAGTGCAACTGCAGTTGCATTAGTTTAAGCTCATATTTAAATGCTTTGCTGCCTAGGGATGGATTTAAGCAGATTTAAATACATTAGTAAACCAGGGCCCAAATAAGTAACTTCTCCATGGATGGACTTGTTAAATATGGTAAACAAAGTTTGTACAATTGGTGCAAGTAAACATATGGCACCTCAAGAGCTATTTATTTTTCTATAACTCTGTTCAGAAATTCTGAATCCTGCTTTTGTGAGCTCATTGTTATTAATAACTGGGATGCTCACAGCTATTTCATGCTAGTTTTCTATATCTGAGCCCTTGGCGGCTTGAGCATGCTTATTTTTGTCCTGGATGCTTGTACAAAGATTCAGTCATTATCTTAGAATGCTACAAAGCGTATCTCACAGATCTGCTAATTACATAAGTCTCACTTTGACAGCAGTTTGGGTGCAATTGATCTGTAAGAGTGCATGGAGCCATTATTCTACCTGTGCAATTCATTTAAGAATAAGCTAATAATTTAAAGGCTTTTAGGCTCATCATCTTCATGTGAATTATTTTACAGGTTTAATTTAGCCGTTAGGAGAATATGCATGCCTGATTTTTTTTAAACCACTTACTTCTTATCTCAACAAAATAAAAGCATAATGTGAGTCAGCCACAGGCCAATGTGACTCATGAATTGCATTTGTTTCACCAAGTTTCAGGAAGTGTTGGGATTATGGAGGGGCCTGCTATGGCTGAACTTTAGCAGATCAAGAAGCCACTCTATTAGGGTATGTCTACACTACAACGTTAATTCGAACTAACGGATGCAGACTAAAAAACTAGTTCGAATTAGCGTTTTGCTAATTCGAACTAGCATGTCCACATTAAGTGGACCCTGAACCGGGCTTAAGGATGGCCGGAAGCAGTGCCGGCAGGGTATCAGAGAAGAACTTAGAGCGTGGAGATGCTCTCTCAGGCTAGCTGAGGGCTGTGCTTAAAGGGTCCCGACCCTCACCCCGGACAGACAGTTCTCAGGGGTGCCCTGCTTGCAAAGCAATCCTGGATTGGATTGCCCGGACTACCCACACTGGGCACATCACAGCACTCGGCCATCAGCCCGGCTGCACTTGCTGCAGGCTGCCATCTGGGGAGAGGGGGCAATTGGGGGGCTGCAGGAGAGCTTCCACCCCCAGAAGCCCACAGAGCCAGCCCAGTCCTCCCCATCGGAGGCTCATGCCCCATTCCTCCCTCACCGAACATTTAAAAATGGCGGCGCTCGGCAACATGCAAATGAAGCCCGGGAAATTCAAATCCCGGGCTTCATTTGCAACTCTGGTTGACTACATTACCACCCTAGTTCGAACTAGGGTGGTAGTGTAGACATACCCTCAGAGAATTCCTGATCCTGGGCAGAGAAGGAGGAGAGTCCTATGATGAAAGCAGCAGAGGAAGACCCATGAGGTCTGCTCTTGACAAACTAGCCTGCTTTTCTGGATGTCTGTAGCTGTACAATCAGGATACTTAATACTAGATTTATAAGAAATCTGAAGACTGTTTAACCCTTTGCTCTGTGATTGCAAAACAGGAAAGTTACAAGCTTGAGATAGATTCAAAGGGTATGTCTACATTGCACCATTATTTTGAGATAACTAGAGTAGTGTAGGCATACCCAAAGTGGCTAACTTGGAAGCAATATGTACAGCATTACGTAGGAATAATACAGCTATAGAAATGATGAAAAGGATATTAAGAGAAAAATATATGTATGAAACTATGTTTAATATTGGAAGACCAGCATTCCATTCTCATAGTGATTTTTTCTAGGCCAGGGAAAAAAAATTCTGACAACTGAAGGAACAAGGCTGGTAATATTTATTTAGAGCAAGATTTTGCATCTTGGAAAGATGAGGGACGATGCTTTTATGCTTATATTTCCCCACAATCAGCAACATGTTTTTTAAATCACAATGGCTTTATATTATACAGTAAAAGAGAAATAGGGGTACTTCTAAAGTAAAATGAACTAAATTAAACACTGTTTTACTGCAGTTCACTTTCATTATTACTTTTCTGCCCCTTAAAAAGTGACTGAAAATTACTAGTAATGAGTAATGTTTATTGCATAAGAAGAAAGTAATGTTATCTTGTAAGAGGACAAAAACTGCTGATAGTTTAATAAAGATAATGGAAACCCTAACAGTCTAAAACAGAATGGCACTTACAAATATTTAATTATCTTTACATCATTGGTATTTAGACTATATATGCACATTTTACCAGTTGCTCACATTAAATCCCAGTTTCCAGTAAACCAGGCCTGTTAGGGTCAGTCTACCATTTGTAAAGGAGCGGCGGGATGCATAGTGCTTATTCAAGGGTCTCGTGAGTGATATTTTTTGGATGAATGATTGAAAAATAGGGGCATTCAAATGGAATTGATGAGTACACAAATTGCCTTGTTACTGTGCACCTGGAATATTTGTCTTAAATTCTTTCCAAATCAAATGTGAAAGGTGAAGTGATTATTACTAAAAAGAAATGAGTCTTTCAAGAAAAGGAAATCAGAATAATTATTTGCCCTTGAAATTTACAATATAAGTGCATAATGCAATTTATTCATCTCAGAAGCAGCATCTGTTTTTCAAAGGGAGCCTGCTTTTATCTAATTTTATAGGTAAGTCATTCATGAGGTTCTCTAAATGTACAGAACACTTAGTTGTGTGGGTAGCATATACAGCCTTTGGCTAATAACAAGATCACTCTCCTGAGGAGCTTTCATTAATTAGATTTTTTTTAAATACTCTGGATCAGATGTTTTTGAAGAAGGGTGGCAAAGTTCATCAGGCAATCTCTGGGGGATAATCTGCAGACATGATAAATGTTTTCATCTCAGTTGATGAACATTGTATTTACACAGTCTCATGCCCTCTGTAATGGATACAATTCAGGCTAGACATTGTTGTGTGACTGCAGAACAGTCCTTTGGAACCACAGTTGTAAAATTCTCTGGTTTGATGAGATTCTCATGATATTTTGGGACTGATTCACACTTCTGGGTCTTGAAAACTGCAACTGGGCTTTTTTTGCTTTGCCCTTTTATTGCTTTTATGCTCTCTGGAGCACTCAGCCTCTATTGTTATCAACTGCAAGCATGGATTGTGGTGGGAAGGTCTCTAGATCATCACTCCAATCTTTCTGTGATGGGATCCCCAGGAGTGCAACCTGGGACTGTGAGACCACACTGCCTCTTTAACTTATTAATCTGGGTTGTCCTTTACAATGATTTAATGGTGACAAGCAGCAAACTCCTCCAGGCACGTTATCACTCAGTACAACTGCATATGGAGTCCCACAGCCAACTAGATTGCATGAATGCTCACAAAGCCACTCATGAATCACACAGAGAAAGGCACCAGCCAACTCTCTCCCCACCCCTGATCCCAGCCTTGTACCTCAAGAATATACTATCTTGTACTGCTCAAGACCCTTTCTTGAACAATAGAAATGTATTAATTGGCTCACAACTTCATCAGTGGAAAGTGGACATACACCAGTCTTTATAACCTGAGCAGATTTACCAAGCTTTTCCATCAAAGTCACTGGCAAGGATAAACATGAGAATAATGTTACTGATTATAAAAGATGGATTTTAAGTGATTATAAGTTGTAGGCAAAAGTCAGAGTAGCTGCCAAAGGAAAATAAAAGATAAGCACAAAGTCTAAATTCGCAGCCTTAATAGACTGCACAATGTTAGACTAAATAGTTTTTCTCATCCCATTGTATACTACAGGTTGGATAGTCTTTCATCCACAGGCTCTCCTTATTAGCCTGGGGATCAGTGTCCTCAGCTCCAGCATTCTCCTCATCTTCAGTGTAAGTGTGGGGAGGAAAGACAACAAACCATGTGGTCTCTGTTCTCTATTTTATATCCTCTTTCCATGTGCTTGCAAAACGCAAGTGCAGGCATGTCTAGTGGACAATACTGAGCTACCAGTTGTAGTAAGTTGAGGGTCAGTAATATGGAGGCCTGTAACTTGAAAACAACAACAGGTCTGCAATCTAGTGAGCAAGACTTTGGTTCAGTAACACAGGAGCCAAGAAAGAGGCCCTATTGATAATTGTGTGATTGTTTAAGTTAGGTGGAGCATGGAAGGACACAGGGAAGCACCAAGTACAAACTGTAAGCCAAAGGGGAGTAACGGAACATCTTAATAAGAAATGTCTTGGTACAAAGACTCCCTAAAAACTAATGCACATACTGACCTAGGTTCAGGACCGGATCGAGATTGACAGCATGAAGGATAGTAAGTGACCCCCCCTTCCATTAGGTGAGGGGTGGTAACTAGGCAACAGAGGGTGGTAACCTGATATGTAAAGAAGTGATGTAAGTTGTTTGTACCTGTCTATAAAAGGACACTGGAAAGGGTGCGCTCCAGCTGACTTTGGGGGGCTCACTAGGCACCTGAATGGCAGGTGTCATTGCCTAAACTTACAGAATGCACAGTAGCTTAACTTTGACTAACTGCTGTTAATATCTGAAATATGGCAATAGGCCTGCCTGGTGTTGGTATCTTGTCAACGCGGGCCATAGTGCCCAGGGGTGTAACATTGTACTGATCTCTGTTACCAACTGGTAGAGCTTTGCATTTGACAATAAACCTGCTTGATTGATTTCAAACCTTGCCTGCATCTGTCGTGTCCGCGGCCTTTCAGAGAGCTCTTGTGTTAACCCAAGTGCACGGGGTCTAACACTCTAGATAAAAGGAGTACCGATTGTTACACACTCAGCCGAAAGTTCATCATCACCGATGGAGTAGAGGTCCTGTCAGGAGAGTGCCAGGACGACCCTGACCAGACGACGCTGACACTGACAGTCTAGACCACCGAAGGTACCGAGGTACAAAGACACCGAGGTATGACACCAGCAAGATTGAGTAACTCCCCTGGTGTGGCCTAGTGCAAATAACTCCTGAGGTGGACAATAGCTATTGATGAGTGTTTGTCCACTGATGAGTATTTGATGCCTGCCCAGTCATTGGCTACCTCCCTTGTTGTTTCAGGGGATCTAAAATCTGTGTGATTCCCCAACTCCCAGTATATTTTAGTGCAATACAACCTCATAACCCCCTTTGCACAAATGATATAGATAATTAGATAGAACAATGGCTTTCAGCAGATCATAGCATTTCCTGTGATGCCTTACCTAGCATGCTTTATATAAAATATCACAATTATATATAAATGGTAAATATTAAGGTTATGGAGTGCTCCCTTGAAGTACAGAGTATCACATTCTACAAGGAATGCTGTCTTGTTGCTATTCCCATGGGGCCTTTTTGAGGGCATGGGGAATCAGTTTCTCAAGCAAATAGTTCTGCAATGTAGGGTGGAACAACATAGTTCACTCTTCAGCAAGGGCACCATTTTGAGTATATAGGAGAGCGGGCAGCAGCCATGCATGCCATTCCCCCATTGCTAAGACAGCGAGGGGAAAGTGCTTGCATTCCATGCATTCCTCTCACACCTAGCTGGTGTGAAGGGAGCTCACCAGCCAGGTGTGAGAAGCATGCATGGAATGCAAGCACTTTCCCCTCACTCCCTTAGCATCTGGGGAACGGGATGAAAAGTGCATGACTGCTGCTCCCCCCACATGCTCAAAATGGTGCTCTTGCTCTTCAGTGCTGGCACTGCATGTTGTAACTACAAATCCCAAGAAGGGAAGAAGAAAGGAAATAGGGAAGCAGAAATAGCAGATCTCTCACAAGAAAAATTGTTCTCAGGAGAATTTTTCCAGTTTGATTTTGTTCCAGATAACTGATGGGATTTAGAAGTAAGATTTACATGTTGTTGTATCTCAATCCTAGGCCAAAATTTTCAGAAGTGATGTGATTTTGGATGACAAACTCGAAACATGTTAAAGCACTGATGGCAACCAGACCATGGACCACACTGGAGTTCTATGAGTGGCCCGAGACGCATTTTATTATGCGAGTGCCTACATGTACGGCTGCCAGATTCTGCTGGTTTCTGTCTACACAGTTCTTTTCCTACCAGTATTATTGAAGTGACACACAAGTAAAGAAAGAGCACCTAAAGCGAGGTACATGCTGATTGCACACAACATTAACATTGAGAGCATGCATCCAATCAAAGCCCTGCTACTGTTCAATCAGCACACCCATCAAATTCTATCTGAGCAAGCACAGTTAGAAAAATTATCCTATCTAAGGAGACTGTCTGCATTTTGACAATCTTGTGGTCCACTGAGATGAAGGAGGGCCCCTCATGTGGCCCACTCACTAGCCTAGGTTGCCCATTGCTGCTTTAAAGGTCCAGATTTTCAGAAAGTGTTGAATATTCAACCCCTCTAAAGGCTTCCAAGCTTTGCATCTAAAAAGAGAGGCACCCCAAATCATCCTTGAAAGCCTTGGCTCTGATGTGAGTCTGAAGACAGCCAAGTCAGCATTTCTTTACACACTTGGAACAGAAGCCAAGAAAGAAGAGAAATAGATGAGCTATCAGCTCAAAGCATAATTTCCACTGATTCACTTTTTAGTTCATGTGTTAGGTGGAAGGGGGAAAGGAATGTGCGTGTGTGTGTGTTGGGGAACCTTTCAGATTTCATAAACCTTTCAGATTTCTAACTGCATTTCAGAATCATAGCACAAAGACAGATGAAACATTTACCAAAGGAGTGGTTGTTTTTGTTGTACACTCATACGGAAAAATGAATTAATTACATTTTAATTATGAAAGGCATTAAAATCTATCTGATAATTAAGTGGTTTCTAGTCACAGTATATTAGGCATCAGTCCCTTTTCTGAGCTCTTATTTTGCTGACTGCAGGCAATAAGGGCTTTTAGGCACATGCATTAAACACTGAAAGCACCAGGGTGGGAGAAACAGCCAAAAGATTTCTTTCGACATTAAAGAGGCAGGCTAAATTTTATGTTAAAATTCAAGCTTCTTCTTGATGCTACATTGTCTGGACAGCAAAGCAATGTCAATGGTACAGATATAATTAGAGCTTTTGAATAATAAACCTGGGGCCAAAACCACTTAATCAGCTGGGGATGTGATTCTGATGTATATTGGTACAGCAACAAAAGAAAAGCTGGAGGTAGAGTCTCCAGAGTCTAGTTGAGAGATGAGGAAGATCCTTGCTTGTTTTTATTGTTACAGTTCATGTAACTTTTGTTACAAAGTTTCACAAGCTGGAGGTTCATAGAGAGTACGCTTATTAAGTTTGCAGATGATACCAAGCTGGGAGGGTTTGCAAGTGCTTTGGAGGATAGGGTCATAATTCAAAATGATCTGGAAAAACTGGAGAAATGGTGTGAGGTAAACAGGATGAAGTTTAATAAGGACAAATGCAAAGTACTCCACTTAGAGAAGAACAATCAGCTTCACACATACAGAATGTGAAGCGACTGTCTAGGAAGGAGTACTGCAGAAAGAGATCTAGGGGTCATAGTGGATCACAAGCTAAATATGAGTCAACAGTGTGATACTGTTGCAAAAAAAGCAAACAGTTCTGGGATGCATTAACAGGAGTGTTGTAAGCAAGACATGAGAAGTCATTCTTCCACTCTACTCTGCACTAATTAGGCCTCAGTTGGAGTATTGTGTCCAGTTCTGGGTACTACATTTCAAGAAAGATATAGAGAAACTGGAGAAGATCCAGAGAAGAGAAAAAAAAACAAAGATTAAAGGTCTAGAAAACATGACCTATAAGAGAAAACTAAAAGAATTGGGCTTGTTAAGAAAAGAGAAGACATGATAGTGGTTTTCAAATATCTAAAAGGGTGTTGCAAGGGGGAGGGAGAAAAAGTTTTCTCCTTGGCCTCTGATGTTAGGATAAGAAGCAATGAGCTTAAATTGCAGCAAGGGAGGTTTAGGTTGAACATTAGGAAAAACTTCTTGTCAGGGAGGTTAAACACTGGAATAAATTGCCTAGGAAGGTTGTAGAATCTTCATCACTGGAGATATTCAAGAGCAGTTAGATAAACACCTGCCAGGGATGATCTAGTAGGTGCTTGGTCCTGCCATGAAGGCAGGGGACTGGACTCAATGACCTCTTGAGATCCCTTCCAATTCTAGTATTCTATGATTCTATGTTTCTATCGAATCCTCAGCGCTCCTGGATTTCCAGATAACAGCAGTGGTGTCCAACTGATCCTTTACAAATGCAGTTGGAATGTGATGTATGAAAGCTGAAAAGTCCTTTCCATTTCACCATGCTCATTTTTGGTTTTTATTCAAATGAAATATTTAAAATATTTTCTTGCATTTATTTGGCAAGAAGATTTGCTCTTGAATGGTTATTCATATCTTTGTCAGCTACACACTGGGCTATACCATAAAGACTTTACAGAGTAAAACCTTCCTCTGGAATTGCACCCAGACAGCAAATGGAAGCATATTACATCAGTATCTACAGAATACTGCTCTAATGTGCTCTTATATACATGGAGACCATTCAGAAACTTCTACTCACAGAAGATGTGGCTGCTCATTTTTTGTGGTTCTGGCAGGGAGCTCCTGTATGCCATAGATTGCCTTGGGTTCCACTCAGTTCTGGAATGCAATTCCAATTCAATGCAATCTCAAAGGGTATGTCTACACTACCACCCTAGTTCGAACTAGGGTGGTAATGTAAGCAACCGGAGTTGCAAATGAAGCCCGGGATTTGAATTTCCTGGGCTTCATTTGCATGTGGCCAGGCGCCGCCATTTTTAAATGTCCGCTAGTGCAGACTCCGTGCCCGTGGCTACACGCAGCATGGACTAGGTAGTTCGGACTAGGCTTCCTATTCCAAACTACCGTTACTCCTCGTTTCAAATGAAGCCTAGTCCGAACTACCTAGTTCGTGCCGCGTGTAGCCGCGGGGCACGGAGTCCGCACTAGCGGACATTTAAAAATAGCGGCGCCCGGCAAGATGCAAATGAAGCCCGGGAAATTCAAATCCCGGGCTTCATTTGCAACTCCGGTTGCCTACATTACCACCCTAGTTCGAACTAGGGTGGTAGTGTAGACATACCCAAAGTGCTTTATAGAGGAGGTCAGTATCATTGTCTTCATTTTACAGATGGGGAAACTGAAGCACAGAGAGATGAAGTGATGTGCTCACAAGGTCTGTGGCAGTGGCAGGAATAGACTCCAGATCTAGTGACTCTCAGTGCATTATTCTGTCCACTAGATCACACTGCCTCTTATCTCCTTGCATGATTGCATTAGGTGAGAGCACCATTAAGCCCTTTTCATGTAGTGCCCATCCCCTCTGCAGGACTTACACACCTAAACTGCAATGTGTTTCATTGTAGAAAAGAGAACAAGCACAGGTTTCATCCCCATAGTCCATGCTAAATTAAAACACCCAGCGAAATCACTGAATGTGTTACTTGTGTGAATACCCAGGACCTGCCATTCAATTTCCAGGCAGTCTTGACATGTTGGGGGAAATCAGAGTAATTTGGTTATGAATATCAAAACTCCACAGGATCAAGAGATCAGTAAACATATGAGCACAGCAACTAGAAAAGAGATCTGGTTTTAAGAAGTAATTTGGGATTAGTCCAGCGCAATCTGTATGTGTCAAAGAAATGATGAATAATGAGAAAGAAGTCAAAGAATGGAAAGATGAATGGTAAGGGGAATTCTTATTAATACACTCAATGTTCACCATCCTCTTCTGTGTTATTAAGAGAAATATTAATTGAATATTATTGTTCAGATGAGCAGAATCAGTGGGTTTTGCCCACAAAAGCTCATGATTCTCTCTCTCTCTCTCTCTCTCTCTTTGTTAGTCTCTAAGGTGCCACAGGACTACTCATTGTTTTTTTTAAAGTTATATTCTAACATGGTTACCCCATGAGACTTTCAAATGGCTTGTTAGCACTCTTGCTGACAATGTGAACCCTGCTCACAGGAAGTGGAAGTATCTTGTCTCCAAAAGTGCTGACAAATGACATTTACACTGTCTGACTTTTACTGACACAACTGTGTCGCTAAAAGTGGTATACTGTAGACAAAGTCTTGGGATATGTCTAGACTGCATCCCTTTGTTGGCAGAGGGATGCAGATTAGGCAAGTCGACATTGCAAATGAGGCAGGGATTTAAATATCCCATGCCTAATTTGCATACAAATGGCTGCCGTGTTTTGCCGACTAAGCACTTTGTTGACAAAAAGTGGCAGTCTAGGGCTATGTCTAGACTGCAAGCCTCTTTCGAAAGAGGCTTTTTCAAAAGATACTTTCGAAAAAGCCTCTTTTGAAAAAGAGCGTCTAGACTGCAAGCGGAACTTTCGAAAAAGCAAGCCGCTTTTTCAAAAGGCAGTCTGGATGCTCTCTTTTGAAAAACCTGTTTGCATTCAAGAATGCCTTTTTTCAAAAGAGCACTTTCGAAAAAAGGCATTCTTCCTCGTAAAATGAGGTTTACCACCGTCGAAAGAAAAGCCGCGTTCTTTCGATTTAATTTCAAAAGAACACGGCTGCAGTCTAGACGCAGGTTAAGTTTTTTCTGAAAAAGGCTACTTTTTCCGAAAAAAACCCTGAGTCTGGACACAGCCCAGAGGGGGATCTGTTGCGAAAGAAAGCCTTTTTCGACAGATCCTGTAAACCTCCTTGCACGAAGCATAAGGGATCTGTTGAAAAAGGCTTTCTTTCTCAACAGATCCCCCGCTAGACTGCCGCTTTTTACCGACAAAGTGCTGTCGGCAAACACAGCGGCCATTTTTATGCAAATTAAGCACGGGATATTTAAATCCCTGCCTCATTTGCAATGTCGACCTGCCTAATCTGAATCCCTCTGCCAACAGAGGAATTCAGTCTAGACATACCCTTAGTGTTATTTAACCTGATAGAAACACATTTCACTTGCTAGATTAGTTAGATGACTTTTTAAAATAATACCCAACCTATACTGTATTTTTAATTATTGCCCAGGTCTACACTGTGTGTATGTGAAAGAAATACTTTCAATATGGAAATGATTAAAAGAGACTGATCCAGATGCTCATCTGGTGTAAATCTAAGGTGATTTACTTCAGTTGAGGAGCTAGTTAAAAGTTTTTGCATAGTGTATATACCAAATTCTACCTTGATTCACACCTTATGCAAATTAGTCAAATCATTTTGTATCTGTGTAACTGATGGCAAAATTGGACTCATTTGCTTTGTTTAAAATATTTCAGACCTCAGGAACCTTCATTCTGCACTATTTATAGAAATGTATTTCAGTGCAAGGTAGGATTAAAATATTACTAGACCAAAATCAATTTTGCACTCACATAAGTGAGTAGTCAGTGTCAAAGGCAACTATGAATCTGGCCCTTCATACCCCCTCATAGTTACATATCCTTTGTATTTGTTTTCACTATTAATACTTGATTATCTTACAAAATAAAACAAAACATAACCATAGAAATCAAAGGTTTTTGATAAAAGAAACATTTCAATTGCTGACATAAAAATAAACTACATTTTCTTTGTGTATGTGTGTGTGTTTTTGAAAAACAATTTTAAATTAAACTTTGCTCTACAAAAACAATTTTTTTATAAGAAAAAATGTAATCTCCTTTAACAAATATATCAAAGCATCTACTTCCAGTGTATTTAATTCATAAATCCTGTTCCACAGCCTATATTCATGTGGAAGAGATTTGATTGGTGGGATTGGGCTAAATACATTGTAGACTCTAAGGGTATGTCTACACTACCCTGCTAGTTCGAACTAGCGGGGTAATGTAGGCATACCGCACTTGCAAATGAAGCCCGGGATTTGAATTTCCCAGGCTTCATTTGCATAAGCGGGGCGCCGCCATTTTTAAAACCCCGCTGGTTCGAACCCCGTGCAGCGCGGCTACACGGGCCACAAACTAGGTAGTTCGAACTAGGCTTCCTAGTTACTCCTCGTGTTTTTAGAATTTGTTTTTTCACTCTCAACTAGCAAAAGTTTTATTCCAATCTCCTGCAACATTGTTGGTATGGCAATTAAGTGGAAGCAGAGATTGGCAGGTCTAACTGGCAGAAAGATTATTTGTTTCGAAGATGCATTCACAAAATCAATACGAATCCATTTGGGAAAGTGGAGTAATTTAGAGAAATATCCACTAGCCTCATTTCAGTTTTGTCATTTACTAAAAACACAGTGTGAAACCCAAATTGAAAAGGCAATGCACAGCTAAACATCTGCATTTAATAGCCTGTCACAAAAACGTGATTGTGCAGTTATTATAAAACAAATGTTTTCCTCAGGTTCAATAATTTCCTTCCTTTATAGCAAGAACTTTCAAACAGTTTAAGCAAAAGTAGCTTAAGTAGAATCCTGTCATATACCCTTTGATGTGTTAAAGGGTATTCTTTAACTTAGATTACATGCCTCTGACTTTAGCATTTTGTTAGAGGATTTCTAAGCACACCATGGGATTTATCAGGACAGCCGTTAAGATAGATTGGCTATAGCCTTTTTACACTGCAATAACCCTTTCCAGAACCATACCTGAGACTCTCAGAGATGCAGTCTAGCATCAAGTGCTTTTCATGGCTTCAGTAAAGATTCATGGCGGGGGGGGGGGGGGGGGGGGAAAGGTGTCTTTTTACTAGCTATATTGCTTGTGAATGGACTGAGGCCCAAATTTACAAAAGCACATAGGAATCTAACTCTCATTGAATTGAGCAGGAGTGAGGCACTTAAGTAACTCTGAGGAAGTAACCAGAGTCCCCACCCTGTCCTCAGAAGAGCACACAAACTAGGAACTCAGTCTCTGAACTCACCACATCCTGCGGATTGGTTTATCAATAGAGCCCTACATGGATACAAACTTTGTATCTGCATCTGCATCCGCAAAAATGAGCTGCGGATATCTGCATTAACATCTGTGGTTGTGGATATCACAGATATGAAGCAAATATCTGCATATTTGTAGGGTTCTAGATACAAAATTTGTATCCGCATCCATATCTGCAAAAATGAACTGTGGATATCTGAATCCTCATGTGTGGATACAAATACCCATAGATATATAACAGATGTCTGCAGATTTGCAGGGTTCTATTTATCAGCACATAATTCCTCCCAGAGTTTAGTTATCTTTAAGGCTTTCCTCCAGGAGCTTCACTGTCTCCGTTCCTTGCTTCCTTTTGGTCCACAGAAACTCACTCATCTTATGTTTGGAGTTAATACACTCCATTTGCTAGACTAACTCAGCAGTAAATACCCCGATTCATTACGCAGTTTTAATAGATTAGGATGATTTTAGCAGAATCCTGAATTTCTCTATGGGTTCTTTAGGGTCAGCCACCCTATTAAATGGGTGTTAATTACTGCACCCCGATCTCTTATTGCAACCTCCCTTCTGCACTCAACCTCCATTCCAGACCCTGTATCTTCTCCATTAATATGGAAGAGTGCGGCCCTTCACCACTTCCAAATTCTTGGAGTGCTCCCCCCATCAAAAATTATTTCCCACCCCTGATGTAGTAGCTCTTTTTTTGAGTACACTGCTCCAAACCACAGGCTACAACAGCAACTACCTCAACCCACCAGATAATATTGTTAACCTCTTTAGCTACAAACTCTTTTTTTGAAACTTTTATAGAAGTTATACTTCCCTAGGCTGGTAAAAGACCCCAAATTGGACAGATTCTACTAGGTAGGACTTCTCAGTATCCTTGTGCTGTGCTGTAATTTTTCTAGACTTGTATTTATAATATAGCTTTGGATGCGGGTTAGGATCCTGTTGCCCTTCTTCTCCTCAAATGAATACTGTGTTCCCATAGTATTGTTGTTAATTTGATCCCTTTAATCCCCTTCTTTGTCAATATATTTCAGGACTTTGCCCAGCAATGTATAATCAATGTGATTTTGAAACTTGAATTTGACCTATGTTATTGTTTTTTAAACAAACACACAAACAAACAAACTAGTATTAGAAATTACAGCAGATCACAATCTGTTCTGTTGCTTATCTCATCATGATCGTTAATTCATTTGAATGGCCTTGCCACAGGAATTAGGCTATAAATTCGGAACGTACAAATATTTGACTAGTCTATCAGACATTCATTTGATTATTCAGATAACTAGGGTACTTGCCATTGTACTTAAAAATCAGGGTTGAAAAATGAAGTTTGCTTTGCCTTCAGCTAAAAAATAGAACAGTGAGCCAAATTCATCCCTGGGGTAACTCCAGAGAAGTCAATGGAGTCGTCTTGCAAAGCTCTTGATCTTTTGTAGATAGTGGAGTTACTCCAGGGATGAATATGGCCAAACATTATTGTTATTTTTATTTATTTCATTGATTAATTTACACATTGTGCCCTATTCACTGTGGTCAAAAGTCAATGGAGAGGGGATGCAGTGGAGCCTAGTGGACAGGGCACTGGCCTATGACTCAGGAAGGCTGGCCTTTATTCTCAACTCAGCTTGCTGGATGACCTTGTCAAGTGACTGTAAAATGGGGATAATGATAATGACTTCCTTTGCCAAGTGCTTTGATACCTACTGATTATTAAGAGATTATTATTGTGATTTTTGCCTCTGTCTTTAGCTCCTCTCATCCTAAAACACCTGCATTAGATCTTCTTGCAATAAGGTAGTTTGATTGTGCAAATGGGATGTCCTTTCAATGCCTTTACAAGAAACAAAACGTTATAAACACCACCTGTCTCCTGTCATGAAAACTGAGCGGATTTCTAGAAAACATGATCCACTAGCAGTGAAAGGTAGTACACCCTAACAACCAAAAAATATTTTAGAAGTACTCTCCTTGTATCTTATAATGATGTCTGATACTGAAATATAAGTGTGAAGCAAAGTAGAAAGCAAAAGAAAAATAATCCAACACTTATGGACAGTTTCCATAGATTCAGTACAGCCAATCCCAAGCACTGAAAAGAGTATGAGTCAACTCGTAATTGAAAATTCATTAGAAACTCATGAGTAAGCCCTCTTAAATATCTCATCTGAAAATGTTTTCTGGTTTTGAACCTTTCTCAAAAACCTTTTCTCCACAACCACAGGGACTAAGAATTCCCACCCTCCTTTTCCTCTCTTTTTATAAATGAAAATGGAAACAATCATATAATCATGTACATGCCAGAGCTGGGGCTTTATGGAAAATACAGGTTTAACCTCTCTAGTCCAGCACTCTGGTCCTGCAAACTCCATGGACTGGCATGATTTTAGTTAGCCAGATGTCCATCTTTCATGGGTGTGGCCAAGTTTCCTGCAGTCCCATAAAGTTTGTTTGCAGCCACCAGTCCTGGCTCTCAGTGTTCTCTGCTGTTATTTAGCTCTAATTTACCCCTACATGTCTTCTAAGAGCCCAGCAAGCAGTGGAAGTGTTGGTAATGCTGCTAGACAATACTGACCTCCTATGGACTGGCAAATTCTCTGGTTCAGCACCAGTCAGGTCCCAAGTGTGCTCTACTAGATAGGTTCAACATGTATCATGAGAGGCATGGTGAAATCATGAAAGCTGAGAGCATGGCAGATGTGGGACATGTATCCTTGGAGAGTTTGCCTAAGTTCTTAGTACATTACCATTCTGCTGTAACTCAAGAACACTGCTTTCCCTTTATAATTACGCTGGAAACATTTACTAGGGAGTTGAGAACATGGGAGATGGCATGTAAATACAACATTGAGCTTTCACTTTAGATGAATTCTCAATGCTGAAGTTAAGTCCAGGTCGCTGGATCTCAGTCTAGAACATAACACTATTCTACTTACCCCATGTTATATTTTTTCATATATTTTTGCTACAGAGCATCCTGTTCTAATTACACTTGTTTCAGTGAAAGCAAATGAAATAAAACAACATTTTCTGTCTCCACAAGCCAATGAGTATTGAATCTGTATGCCATTCTTGTAGATAATAATAGTTTCAGACATGAGTGTGGAGAGAAAGTTCAGTTCCCCATTATTATTCATATTGCCATTCTTATGATATTGTATTTTGTTTCACACTGTTTTTC
Organism: Pelodiscus sinensis; assembly: GCF_049634645.1. NCBI lineage: Eukaryota > Metazoa > Chordata > Testudines > Trionychidae > Pelodiscus > Pelodiscus sinensis. The sequence goes on from NC_134711.1 coordinate 173,720,582, forward strand.
CCATGGCTTAGCTATTCAGCATCTACATAACAAGTGGCATAGGAGGTATTTCATTACTATGTGCCTTATGAAAGAAAACATCTCTTTTTCTCAGGTACTTTAGAAGTGTTTGATATTCTTAGTTGCTAAACAAACATTTGACTGCGGTAAATGTAAATATTGTAATATTTTCACTTTATACATATTTTATATTGACTTTATAAGAGTGTAAGGTTATTCTGGGACACTGAAGACATCCTGGAAATGCAATGCTGCACCCAAGGAACACGTCCGCTTTTTCAAAAACAAATTTCAAAAAAGCAGATGTGTTCTTTCGCCATCCCTGTAAACCTCGTTTTACAAGGAAGAAGGAATGACTTGAAAGAGCAGGTTTTTCTGAATTTTGGTGCCAAAAGATTTCTTTTGACATTAAAGAGGCAGGCTCTGCCACCAATTATGTAAAAATTCTGAAAAAAGGTCTGATTTTAAGAGGAGTTGAGCACCTGCAGTCACTATAGCCTTGTATAACTAAGTTTGAAAATTGTGTAGATTTAAAAACAAAAAAGAATCAAAGCTGCTTTATGTTTTAGTCACTGTCAGCCTGTTGTCTGTCTCCTCCCCTTTTAATGATGTCGCTTTCACTTTTTATTGTTATTTGACTTCAGATTTTTTAATGAAGTTTTGTACATTTCGTTTTTCTTTCATTATATTTTTAACCACAGAACATCCTGAGCGTCTGATGGAATTCAATGTGAAAGTGCCAGTTTTCATTACTTTCCAATATGATGGATTGATTTCACTGCTGTCCAGCAGCTACTCCATTCTTAAAACAACTGGTCATAGGTTTGGTCTTAATTATGTTCCTCTATAGGAGGTTATGTCTTTTATTTTTCTTTAATTGTTGGCAGTCCGTTTTTCTTTTCCCTGAAATGAAAAATAAAACACAAAATAGTATCTTGAATACATTTATGCGTGTGTGAGGGATCACAAAAGTTGAACCACTCTTTAACAGGGACTTCCACAATATCAATGAATCCATTTTTATTAACTTATCTGATACGCATCTTACAAACCCAAGAAAGTATATAAACTCCGTCCTTGCTTGATGTCATTTCTTAATGTGTCATGCAATTCCTGTCCTAGGACCTGATCCTGCAGCTAGCTTCAGGTGAAGTAAATGAGGCTACGTCTAAACTGCGGAGCTATTTCAGGATACTGGAAATATCCTGAAATAGCTATTCTGCCTCTTTAAAGCATCCCGTTATTTCAAAATAGATGTTGAAATAATGGGCTTACTATTCAGATGTCCCTGTAACTCTTTTTCCACAAGAGTTAAGGGACATTTTGAATTAGCGCTTTATTTCAAAATTACTTTGAAATAAGCTATGCCATTTGAGCTACAATTTGTGTAGCTTATTTCGAGGTAAGGGTGCAGGGTGGATGCATCCTGAAGGTCCATGTAGGCACAAGGAACTGCCTGTGTGGATCAGACTGAAGAAATGGGCCCAGGTTTGGAGGACTTTGTGAGTGTGCTGTACCTTTATTCTCGTTGTAAGTGACCACACATCTCTTTTTCATTATTTACTAATGTTAAATACTTAACTTTAATTTAGCTCAACATTTATATTTTGTAAAATGGTGCCTTTATTAAACCAAAACATATTTTCCCATAATTAAAACTGCATTCCACTGATAGGACAATTGATTTCAAATAAACATTTTTGCTTGAAATCTGATAATTGGTAAACAAAGAACCTGGAAGTGAAATTGACCGTAAACAAAACTTAAAAGTGCCTCCACTGTCCAAATTGAAAGAAACTGTAACCAAACTATCTTTCATTATTAACAACTTAAGTGCTCTCAGTAACATTGTCAAATTATTGTATTTCTTTATAATGTTGGGTTCTGATTCTCCTCTACCTTGCACCCTGTAGTTATTAACATTCATGCTAAGTAGTTTTATACACAAAGTGGGATGGTAACAGTTTACCTCTTTTGTCATTGACCACAGTGCACAGCAGAAGAAAAATGCTACCATTCTACTCTGGTTGTGCTTCTAAATAGAGTGCCAGGCAGCAGAGGATCAGGCTCCATGATCTGTGAGGCGGTGACATAGCCTTGAATGAAGTAACACTTGAAAATGCTTTGCAAATTTGAAAAGCTTTTTAGAATCTTGCAAAACCTAGATGGTTCTAGGTTCCTACTCATTCACACATCTCTATTAATTACTACAGCGATCTGGCTTCTACATCATACTAAGTTCCCTGTCTCTTCTAGGCAATCAAAATCTGGTAGAACATCATGCAGTTGAATAGTTTAGCAAGCATATAAGTTTAAACAGTGACGGTCTGTAGGATTCTGTAAATCATACAATAGTACAAAAAAATCCATCAGTGCAATGTTAATATTTTTTATGAACATTTCAATATTTCAGAAATTATGAAAGATTTTGAATAAATAACTAAAATCCTGCAAAGTCTTGAAGCATTGTTGAAACTTAAAAAAATGCATATTTTATGGCCTATTAATTAATTTACTTCATAGTGTCAGAGGTTGCCTTCCAGGAAAGTTCACCAAATGGAGATGATGATTTTAAGGAAACTGTAACCACATTTAGTTAATGAAAAGTATTTGTTATAAACCGAGGTCATCCCTTATTTGACAATGGCAAGCTGAATGTTCCTCAGAGATCAGTAAATGATAGAGTCTAGCTAAACAATTAGTCACATGTACAGTTCCTTTGAGGCTACTGTTTGTAGTTACATTAATTTTTTTGTCTTAAATGCTGCTTATTATAGCATACAGAGGCATTCAAAATTTTCAAATAGTTGGAAATTATGATATGGCGGCTTATGCATCAATTTTAATACAAAATACTTAAAATTCACAAACTTAGTTCCTGTTCATTCTGCATAGATTTTAAAGATCCTATTGTACTCTGTAAAAGTAGGATATGTCTACTGCTGCTCTCCACCCTAAAATTGGCTGTTTTAGTGATGCACAAAGGCAAAGCAATTCCACTTATGAGGAAGGGGACAGAAACAACTATGTTGTTTATTGAACACTTTGCATTATCAATTATTCTTGCAACCTATTTTTGAAGAGTTGCAGCATAGTTGGCAGTAGTGTTTGGAGATTTGAAAGGAGTATAGTCCTCGAGTGAAGAAAATGCCTTTTGCTAGCCTCAGGGGAATCCATTCAGGCGTGGCATTTACAGGCTGTCAGAACCCCCATTTCTCATCTGTCATTTATATAGTGTAGTTTGTTTCTGGCACCAGAGCAAAAAGTCCCTCAGTCTGCATATCCTATTCTGTTGTATTGTTTCAGCATTCCACACAGAGCTCAAATTCTGGACAGAACACTAGCAAAAATAATCCTCTAGCTGATGCCAATGCTTTCCTCTATCAAAATATCATTTGTACTGACTGGCATTACTAATTTGCACCTTAGTAGCCCCTTGCTTTTGCACAAGGCCTCATACAAAGAGGTTATGTGAGCTGGGAATGGAACTGACAGATCTCATCTGGCAGCACCGGATCCTAACCCCCCACACTGGTAGTATGTCCTATAATTATATTAAACCCACCCAGTAACAACTGCAGACTCCCAGATCACTGTAACAGGCTTACTATGGAGTCCCAGACTGTCCCCTTGGGCTCTTCAGTCTATCTTGCCATCCAGGAAAGCTGGCTTTAGTGATTAATGTGAGTGACCATTTAACAAAAAAAATCACAAAATATTCCATTCCAAGAGACCAGTCACTGACTCCAGACCAATTTGTACCTTAGATCTCATACCAAAGACAATGCTGGTAGCCAAAACTGTAGTGAACTATTTAAAGATGGATTAACTAGGGTAAAGAAATGAGATCATTATTTACTGGTTAAAGCAGACAAAATATACACACAAATGAGTTCAGTCTATAGCTCCAATACAGTAATCCATCTGCACTCATTGTCTTTTTTAGGGTTTAACTCCATGGGGAATCTCTTCTTTTTGTGTTTTAGCTCCAGCTCTCTCATGAGTCTGAACAACAAAGAGATGAAAAAACTTCATGTCAGCTATCTTTATTACTCTTTTCCAGAATTCAAGATGATAGGATGTGCTTTCTTACACATAGCAGCTTCATGGGTACAAGAGAGCCATTAAAACAGAGTTTGTATCATGATATCCTGCAATGGCCCATGTAATCCTCTGGATTGGTGGGGAAATCACTTTTCTTGTTAGGTTCACTAGTTCAGCATAGGCATTTGTACAACTATAAAACAAAGGTTACCTGTTGCCTTATAACAAGGGATACAGACATTATAAGTAAGATCAATGCACACAGTAACTTACAGGCATTTTATAGGACCTAAACACTAAACACATTCCTACAAGTCTAACACTTTTCTTGAACAGTATCAACATACACCTGGTCTAGTTTCCAGCTATGAATTTGTCAGTGCCCAGCTGATGCCTTGACAAGAGCTGGCACCTGTTTTGCCAGCCTCACACTGGTGAGCCAGAGAGGAAGCCAAGTGAAGGAAGCGAGAAATTATAGTGGCATGTATGGAATCATAATGAGGAACAACAGTCATGGCATAATGAGTTGATGCTGTGTTTCCGTATCAGAGTGCGAATCTACAGTGACCTAGTTGCTCTCTCACCCTTCAGCTGCAGTGGCTCTTCAGCTCTGAAATGTTTCCTGGTTCCTGGAACACTACTTCCATATTGTACTGGGAGAGAGGGTCACCCTCAATTCTAGTTAATCATCACCACCACTTTCCTCCCAGTGGGACAGAGGGCAAGAGGTGTCTGCATCTCAGTCACTGAACACTGATTGTGGGAAAATAGTGGATTTGTTTTTTAATTTTGAAAGACAGGCAGCTTGAGCTAGATTAGATCCTGGCCATTGCTCAGCATGAGGGAGATGGGGGGATAATCTCATCTCCTGGCAGTCCCCTAAGTTTAAGATGCTTGCCAGGGAAGGGGTGGGCATAGCCATAGCACTCTGTGCTGTGGTGATGCCCAATTAGCACAGCAGAATGTAGGAAGCTGTTACAAGCAGATGTAACTTATAGCAACCTAAAGACTGCTTTTATCTCTGTAAGGAACTGAAATGACACCCCACCTCCTGCCATGTCCCAGTGGCTAATGAGTAGAAGTCAGAAAAGAGAGCACAGAAAAGAATGTGAGGGCACTATATAAAGGACCTTCACGAGAGAGGAATGTAGAAGTTTACTGGAGGGCTAGTAAAAGATTTGAAGCCAGAAATGCCAATAATCAGAGATGCCGGAGAGGAATATAATTGTTAGTGGCATTTTACGAAGAATGTAGTGAATTGAGAAGTGATGCAGTGAAGGCAGAAAGTCCCATTGCATCTCTCTCTTGTGAACTTGCAATTTTATGGATACAAATTTTGAGGCAATTTCTGATCAATTCCATTTTCACATAGTGTCTATAGCAAGCTGCATGGAACATGAAACAGTGTCTAACGTAGTCTGCTAACTTGTCTGAGAAAATAAAAACAGTTGCTCAGGGTTTATGTCGAGAGTGACAATATAGAATTATTCTGTGCTGATGCAGAGCCAGATAACACCGTAAACTAAACAAGAAGTCTCACATCCAGAGTTGTACTAACATAATTGAAGTTGATCCACAAAGTGGAAATATGGAACCCAACTCAAAAAAGCCAGCTTAATTTTATCTCCAGTGAAAATGATGGCAGGGAAAGAAACATTTATCAAAATGCAAAATGTCAATTAGAAAAAGTATTTTTACTCTCAAACTTTTGAAAGGTATTGTCAAATCAAAGTATAGTTAACAAAGGCCAGATCATCAGCTTCTGCATATAGGTGTAGCTATATTGAAGTCAAAGGTGCCTTGATAGTTTACATCAGCTGAGAATCCGGCCCTAATTCTAGAGCTGACCTTAAATGTTCTCTATTAAATGTATTATATTTCATTTTCATTGCAATGGCACTATAATATAAATTAACTAGGAAATGCTAGAAATAGCTCTAATTATTATTATAATAATCATAATATTGTAATCTTCAAGTCCTTGTCAAATGCTATTTCCAAGACATAGAGAGATATCCTACAGGCAAAGAAATTAGAATCAATAAATTAAACAATTTCCTACTGGAGAGAAAATCTAACATGCTAATATGTTTACATTCCTAGACTGAGTTCTGTAGCAAGGACATTTGTTTTATTATTAGACTTCAAAGATCTTACAGTACAGGCAGTCCCCAGGTTACGTACAAGATAGGGACTGTAGGTTTGTTCTTAAGCTGAATTTGTATGTAAGTCGGAACTGGTACATATTGTAGGGGAAACTCTAGCCAAACATTTCTCCAGAGCTCAGTTTTATTCTCCCACACCTCACTTCCCTCAGTCCTTTATTCTCAAGCTGAGGTGTCTGCTGAGAAAAGCCGCTCTGCATCTCCCTGGTCTGCTGGGGAGGGGGGCTAGCTTCGCGTCTCCCTGGTCTGCTGTGGGGAAGCAGCTAGTGCGGGGTTGCCTCACCCCGTTTGTAAGTAGGGATCCGATGTAAGTCAGATCCATGTAACCTGGGGACTGCCTGTAGTACACTAATCACAATGGCTACGTCTAGACTGGCATGATTTTTCGCAAATGCTTTTAACGGAAAAGTTTTCTGTTAAAAGCATTTGCGGAAAAGAGCGTCTAGATTGGCAGGATGCTTTTCCGCAAAAGCACTTTTTGCAGAAAAGCGTCTGTGCCAATCTAGACGTGCTTTTACGCAAAAAAAACCCCGATCGCAATTTTCGCGATCGGGGCTTTCTTGCGCAAAACAAATCTGAGCTGTCTACACTGGCCTTTTTGCGCAAAAGGACTTTTGCCTGAACAGGAGCAGCATAGTATTTCCACAAGAAGCACTGATTTCAGACAGTAGGAAGTTAGTGTTCTTGCGGAAATTCAAATGGCCAGTGTAGACAGCTGGCAAGTTTTTCCACAAAAGCAGTTGCTTTTGCGGAAAAACGTGCCAGTCTAGACACAGCCAATAGGTTAATACAAAAATCAAACATAATTCTTACTATCTAGGCAATATTTTTCTGAGTTCAGAAGGTCAATGGTGGCTCATTAATCAGGGACAAGCTGCAGTTTAGCAGATAGCCACTTACGTCCAATGGGCTCATTGGTTTTGGATGTGTATCTAGCTAGTACTGCATCTGCTTACTTTTATTCTGCCAACCTGGAGTGTTCATGATGATTGTACAGACAAAGATAGTTAGTTGCTTAATGGCTTCTGTTACAATGGTAATCCTGAAATGTCGATACACAGAGTTTTTTTTGAAATTGCATATGTGACAGAGGCTGTAAAAAAGAGCAGAAAAGACTAGTGAATGAATCCATTCATCATCAATTTAGTATTTGAAATGGTAATGTGTCTTCTTTAAACCACAGACTGTGATGTAGCTAGAGGCAGGAAAATGATATTTTTGTATCTTTCAGTGTACCTAAGCACCAGGAAAACAATTGTGTTAATATTTCATTTATCACCAGTCCTCCTCTGGCAAAGACTTAAAGTTATTTCCAATTTGCAATGAATATATGGTTTGAAATATAATTCACTGGGATTGAGAGGGTCATTTAATTTTGCCTTGGTGACATCTGAATAGATTCTAGTTGACTTCTAGTCTACAGTGATTCCTCTTTAAAAGTAATTCCTGCCTGTTTAAGGGAATCAATTTTGTTAAAGGAAGTCTCTTGTTAGACCTTAGGCATTACCAATCAGGTAAATGTTCTTCCCACATGGACCATTGTCCCTTATTTTATATCATGTTTATAGCATTGGCCTCTATTAAAATTTAGAGCTTCCAAATTAAGAAAGGAGGAAAAGTCTATTGGCAATTAGGTTCTGCTAGTGCACACTGCTAACTATACTTCAGGGATTGTGCTCCATGGGCCTAGACATTTTATACTCTCCATAATTTTCAATCTGTGGCTCTAATACCGCAGCTCTTTGGGATGTTGTACATGCTTCTTCAGGAGCCTTTTGATTCAATCAGAGGTCCTTTGACTCTAGAAGGAAAAGGAGAAACACTCCACAATTTCTTCTGGCAGCAAGGAGGAAATGGGGTGAAGGAAGAGAAAAATCAGTTTCATAGTGAGCCCCATGATATCATGGCACAATGGGTTGATATTTGTTTTCCATGTCAGATCATGAGTTTACCGTGACTTAGTTGCTCTCTACAGTTCCACAGAAGAGGCTATTTGGCTCTGAAAGACTGAGGATTGCTGCTTTTATTTACTGAGCAAAACACCCATATTTTTTTAGGCATTGGGATCAGACCAAAACAACTGTAAAACTTTGGGAGAGGAATCTTTTCAAACTATCACCCCATATCCAAGTTTTAAAGATGGCCTCAGTCTCTACAGAGGGCTATGCCCATACTCTGCCTCTGAGTGCCCCCTGAACAGTAGGGTATTCAAATCTAGACCTGAATTTGCTGGATCCCAGTACCAATATTATTGAACTTGTCAACAACTAGCACATAGAAGTCTAATCACCAGGCCAACAGCTGCAGACTGCTGGCAGCATATGGAACATGGGAGATTTGAGTTCAGTCCCCTGAACTTCCACAAACTTCCTGCAAATCACTTAGTCTGTACCTCAAGATCCCACCTGTAAGGCTTTATGAGAATAAATACATTAAAGATTATAAGAGACTCTGATACTGCAGCAATGGGGGTCATGTAAATACCTAAAATAGGGTATGTCTACACTACCACCCTAGTTCGAACTAGGGTGGTAATGTAGGCAACTGGAGTTGCAAATGAAGCCCGGGATTTGAATTTCCCAGGCTTCATTTGCATCTCGCCAGGCGCCACCATTTTTAAATGTCCGCTAGTGCGGACTCCGTGCCACGCGGCTACACGCGGCACGGACTAGGTAGTTCGGACTAGGCTTCCTATTCCGAACTACCTAGTCCGTGCTGCGTGTAGCCGCACGGCACGGAGTCTGCACTAGTGGACATTTAAAAATGGCGGCGCCCGGCGAGATGCAAATGAAGCCCGGGAAATTCAAATCCCGGACTTCATTTGCAACTCCGGTTGCCTACATTACCACCCTAGTTCGAACAGGGTGGTAGTGTAGACATACCCATACATAGATAAGCAACATGTGAGTACAGGTTTCACAAACTGGCCACATATTCTTTAATATCTGTATGAATCTAGCATCTCCGGGATCTTATTGGTACTAAAATAAAAGTGACATAAATACATCCTGAAATATTCTATGTTGTAGTACTTATATATTGAGGAGCCAGTGATAATATGGTAGATACAACATTGTGCTTTTCAGTCAGCTGACTTACTGTAATTTTACAACAAGCAAATTTGTCGACCTGTGAGATTTAAAAAAAATATATATATAAAGTATATTAAAAGAACTGTCTTCCTTCTAATGCTTTTTGATGAAACTGAACATTAAACATTCTCATAATATATTCCACAAATTATAAGCAGAAGAGATTAATGTGAGATGTGTGTGCAGAAGAACTAAAAAAATGTGGCTGCAGAGTCAAACCTTGATTGAATACTTTTGTATTTCCTAGTAATTTGATAATAAATCACCCAGCTTTTAGTAGTACAGGCTAGTAGTAATGGAAAAATCATTTAGTTTTCTATAAAAAGATGTCATCTCTTCTTCTCTTGCTTTAGTGACAATATCCTGTCCAAAACAAAATAGAGAGTGTCTATAAGCCTCCAACTACTCCATTTTTCAGTTCTGCTACTTGGGCTTGAAAGACTGGAAAAGTAAAGCAAATGTGAGATATTTGGTACTGTCTCGTAAACAGGAATAATAAAAAATCTCTTAGATTTTAAAGATTTATTTAGCTCATCAATTAATCCAGTCTCAAAATCTGGGAATCAATTTGTTGTTCAATGTCAATTTTTTAAATTGTAAATGGAAATCCTGATTCAGCAAAAGATCATCATTCCAAAGCAGTTAAATTCAAGCACAGATTTACTGTATTTCCCTGAATAGGGATGGCATTAAATATCTTAGTTGGAGCTTGGTGCATTTCACGGATCACATTTACTGCTGAAATAACTCCGCTGACTTCAGCAGAGCTGTGCCTGCCTATGGGTACGTCTACATTTGCTCCCTAGTTCAAACTAGGGATGTAAATGTAGGTGACCAAAATTGCTAAAAAATTGGGGATTTAAATATCCCACGCTTCAAAGCATGATCTCACTGGCGTGTTATTCCAATCAACAGCTGTTTCGAAAGTGAAAGTGCGTGCTGGGACGCATTTGTTCGAACCAAACCCCTTGGTTCAAACTAACATTACACCTCATTTTTGAGCAGAACTTTTGAGAGACTGCTTTTGAAACAGGATCCTTCCACACTGTACTACTCCTTTTGTATGGCTTGTGTAGGTAGCAACAGCTACAAAGTTATATCTAAGTTTGATAGCCAGCACATTGCTGCAGCAGTGAGCTGCTGAATATCCTTCAGGCTCCCAGCAAAAGAACAAAGGGGACATTCAAATGTGATGTGCACTATCATTTGCACCATGGGACGACACAGGTATTTGTCTCATTTTTTATTTAAAAAGGGCTTGTCCATATGTCCCATGAGAGATCCCAATGTGATTCAATCTGTGCCAGACTTTCCTACATAAAACAAAGTCTGGTGGTTCCTTCGTTGGATCAAGGATGAGCTGTTAATTTTACATAAGAACATAAAAATGGCCATACTGGGTCAGACCAAAGGTCCATCCAGCCCAGTACCCTGTCTGCCGACAGTGACCAATGCCAGGTGTCCCAGAGGGAGTGAATTGAACAGGTAATGATCAAGCCTTCTCTCTCCTGCCATCCATCTCCACCCTCTAACAAACAGGCCAGGGGCACCATTCCTTACCCATACTGGCTAATAGCCATTAATGGACTTAACCTCCATGAATTTCTCTAGTTCTCTTTTAAACCCTGTTATAGTCCTAGACTTCACAACCTCTTCAGGCAAGGAGTTCCACAAATTGACTATGCTCTGTGTGAAGAAGAACTTCCTTTTATGTGTTTTAAACCTGCTGCCCATTAGTTTCATTTGGTGGCCTTTAGTTCTTATATTATGGGAACAAATAAATAACTTTTCCTTATTCACTTTCTTCACACCAGTCATGATTTTATATACCTCTATCATATCCCCCCCTTAGCCTCCTCTTTTCCAAGCTGAAAAGTCCTAGTCTCTTTAATTTCTCCTCATATGGGACCCGTTCCAAGCTCCTAATCATTTTAGTTGCCCTTCTCTGAACCTTTTCTAATGCCAGTGTATCTTTTTTGAGAAGATACCACATCTTTATGCAGTATTCAGATGGGGGCATACTATGGATTTATATAAGGGCAATAAGACATTCTCTGTTTTATTGTCTATTCCTTTTTTAATGATTCCTAACATCCTGTTTACTTTTTTGACTGCTGCTGCACTCTGCGTGGACATCTTCAGAGAACTATCCATGACGACTCCAAGATCTCTTTCCTGATTAGTTGTAGCTAAATTAGCCCCCACCATATTATATGTATAGTTGGGGTTATTTTTTCCAATGTGCATTACTTTACATTTATCCACATTAAATTTCATTTGCCATTTTGTTGTCCAATCACTTAGTTTTGTGAGATCTTTTTGAAGTTCTTCACAGTCTGCTTTGGTCTTAACTACCTTGAGTAGTTTAGTATCGTCTGCAAACTTTGCCACCTCACAGTTTACCCCTTTCTCCAGATCATTTATGAATAAGTACACTATCTCTACTGGATCCCCCTTATCCACATGTTTGTTGACCCCTGCAAAGAACTGTAATAGATTAGTAAGACATGATTTCCCTTTACAGAAACCATGTTGACTTTCGCCCAACAAATAATATTTTTCTATGTGTCTGACAATTTTATTCTTTACTGTTGTTTCAACTAATTTGCCCGGTACTGACGTTAGACTTACCAGTCTGTAATTGCCGAGATTGCCCGTAGAGCCTTTTTTAAATACTGGCATTACATTAGCTATCTTCCAGTCATTGGATACAGAAGCTGAGTTAAAGGATAGATTACAAACCATAGTTAATAGTTCAGCAATTTCACATTTGAGTTCTTTCAGAACTCTTGGGTGAACGCCAGCTGGTCCCAGTGACTTGTTACTATTAAGTTTATCAATTAATTCCAAAACCTCCTCTAATGACACTTCAATTTGTGACAAGACCTCTGATTTGTCACCTACAAAGGATGGGTCAGGTTTGGGAATCTCCCTAACATCCTCAGCCGTGAAGACCGAAGCAAAGAATTCATTTATTTTCTTCGCAATGACTTGATTGTCTTTATCACAGTCAAAATGCTCTGTATGACTTTCCATTGGGCCTCGGAATTGAAATTGGATGCAATGGTCTTGATATGATTCAACAGGGCATTGAGGGATTTTAATATCATTTTTGGTAGATTATGGAGGGTAAGGTGCAGCAGGACCACCATATTTGCATTGACATGGTTAAGAATATGAGGTTACTTAGCAGCTCTTCTCATCTGTGAAGGTGGGATGTGTGATAGGACTGGTAGCCAGTTGGCTGGAGTTGATTTGACCATCCCTAACACTATGTGCATAGCATTATTGAGTTGAGTGTCAAGGAGTTTAATGTGACTACTGTGAGACCATGCTGGCACATACTATTCAGAATATACCAAAGAAATTGTTGCAGTTCATATTCATAATACAAAATCTGACCTTATTATAGATGTTCTCACGGTGTTGAAAAGTCTGGTCCAGTCTAATGCCAAGACACCTTGGATTAGCCTCATGGCTGATACTCTCGGCACAGAACTGCACAGTCAGTTTGGTGTCAAGCTATTTTATTGTTTGGATGAAAAGCAGTTACCATGTTGGTTTTTTTGGTGGGGGGAGGAGGGGGGGGATGAGGGAAACCTAGGCCCAAGTTTTCAGCTTTGGAAATAATCAGCCATTGTTCTAAGATGTTAGGTTAGAGTGCATTTGATGGCATGGAGGCTGGCATGCTAAAAAGGGAAATGTCAGGAAATAAGTGGATTGCCTCTTGAGGACCTTCAAAGACCATCACATTGACATTGTGGCCCTCCAAAAAAACCATGGGAAAGATGATGATGATAAAGCTGCCCAAAATAAAATCTATGACTATACCAGTTGCTGCTGCTATCAACTATCCAAAATGGGCTAGCTGTGCACCTGTAAAATGGATTAATGGATGTGGAAGTTTTGGAACAATCATCGACCGGTGGTAGAGAGATCAACACACAGTACTGCAATACCATGACAAAGCCATATGTTTGTAAAGTCTGATATTTTTGCACTGCAGTTAAAGGAAAATGTGAAGTCATTGCATAGTTACAGTCATGCAGGAATGAATGAAGCAGGATTTATAAGGAGTATTTCCTTCAAACAGTATGCAAAATGCACAAAGTAACCTCAGTATGCAAAATGTACAAAGTAAACAGACTGCAAAAGAAGCTGTGGAAAGTGTGCTTTCATCAAATCTCTTTCAGATGTGCAGTGGTAGTAAGCAATTTGGAGGTGTACGAGTACCTTTTAAATTTGACATTTAAGTTTCTTGGAAGTGCACTGTCCACTCCTAAAAAATCCGAAGATTAGTAAAAATAATACTTGGGCAAAAGGGAAACAGCAGTAAATCACTGACCTTTGTATTAGAAATTTATTTTTGTGTGTGTGCAGTGTTACTAAAGTCTAAAAGCACTACTACAACTCAATCCAAGAAACTAATGTTGCTCAAGAATTAAACCAAAGTCCAATAAGCATTTGTATGAAATTGATTCCTTCTCTCAAACTAAAATCAAAATGTTGCTTCTTTTTTTGTCATATAGCTGGAGAAAAATTACAGCGTAAATTTAAAGGTTTATGTAGTTTTCAACTCTGACATTTTCTCAAGTTGTTAGATTGTCACAATAAAATGCTGAACAAACAGCAGTGTCTGAATTGTTACATTTATTGTTGAAAATAGCTGGTCGATATTAGCGTGCACATTAACTAATAGCATCAACTATGTCACTACCCATACAATATTATAGTTAACAGCAATCATAACATCTGGTACCACAATAATTGCCTCAAGGCGGTGGGGAAAAAAAAAAATCAATAGACTCTTCTCTGTAGAAGATAAAACATTTGAACAATACTCTGTGAATTTAAAAGTGATTGTTTATTCTGCCAAGATGGATTTAGAATTACTTTGAAAAATAAGGGATTTAGTCTAGGGCTGTGTCTACATTGGTGCGATCTTGCGCAAAAGCAGCCACTTTTGCTCCAAAACTTGCTGCCTGTCTACACTGGCCGCGAGTTCTTGCGCAAGAACACTGACGTTCTAATGTATGAAATCAGTGCTTCTTGCCAAGAACTATGATGCTCCCACTCAGGAATAAGCCCTCTTGCGCAACTGTTCTTGCACAAGAGGCCAGTGTAGACAGGCAACATGAATTTCTTGTGCAAGAAAAACCTATGGTTAAAATGGCCATCAGAGCTTTCTTGCGCAAGAGAGTGTCTACACTGGACTGGATGCTCTTGCGCAAAAGCACATCTCTTGCGCAAAGGCACATGCCAGTGTAGACGCTCTCTTCTGGAAGAGTTTTTGCACAAGAACTCTTCCGCAAAAGAGTTCTTGTGCAAAATCATGCCAGTATAGACGTAGCCTAGGTGCATAGTCTAACGAGAGTAAAGGAGCTGTGTGTGTGTTGCTTTTGTTTAGAAATCATAGCTAACATCTTGAAAACATTGGATCAGGCCTCTGAGAGCAATGTAGTTGCCTGTGTGTCACACTGCTATAGTCTGTGGCAATAGAGCCCTCAGTGCAAGGGAAATAATTCACTGATGTACAAAGAGAATCTCAATTCTTCCCTTTTTCTGCTGCCAGTGAAATGAACATTTCAGGAGGAAAACAAGTATGGCTGGGATCACCTGACAGTATACAAGTTGTTGGCTGTGCTTTGAACTGTGTCGTGCCATTTGCAAGTAGTACAAGCATGAACAAGTTTTAGGAGCTGCTGTAACTTATATTAGGTAATCTGACTTGCATACTACAATCCCAGGATCCAGGATATCTCAAAACAGTCTTCTTCTGACGGGCAGTGCATGAGGTCAAGTTGTGCCCAGGGGGGGATTAATTCTAGGACAGATTGAAATTTTGCATGAAAGCTGGTTTCAGATAAGGCCTATTGCAAGCACAGGCCTTAAAAAATGAGGGCCTAGATCCTGAAATGCTTTGATATGGACATACGGTCACAGTGCTTCATGGTAGTTGTAGTATGATTTTCTCATGTCTCCCTTCCCCTTTTTATTTGGGCTCTCTAGCCAGACTACATCTCCCATGATGCATCAAGGCCAGAGACACGACATACCTTTCCCCCTCTCCAAGGAGCTTAATCTATTTGGTTTAGGAAGGAAAAGGTTAAGGAGTGGCTTGATTGGTCTATTGGAATCTACTTGAGAAACACTGTGTCTAGCAGAGAAAAGTCTAGCACCTCAGTCTAGCAGAGAAAAGTATGACACAATCAAAGGGTTCAAAGTTAAAGCTAGATAAAAATCAGATTTGAAAAAAGGCACACATTTTTATGTAAGGGTAAATTAATTATTGGAAAAGTTTACTAAGGGTTGCGCTGGATTCTTTCCATCTCTGGCAATTTTAAAGTTAGGATTGTATTTCTTCTAAGGCTTTGTCTATACTACTGTGGGCCATTGAGCTATGTCATACAACTTCAGGTACATGAATAACATAGCTGAATTCGACTTATATAGGTCTACTTACCATGGAATCATCATATTGGTAAGTTGACAGCTGACACTCTTACATCAATCCTGCCCACTCTTCTCATTTTGGTATAGTATCAGGGTTGACAGGAGCATTCTCGGCCGTCAATTATAATGTTAGACGCACTATATCAACCACTGCTGGTTCTATCGCTACCTGTCGATCCAATGGCTAGTGAAGACAGATCCTAAAATATATGCTCTAGCTCAAACAGGAATGATTTTGGGAAAGTTCTATAGCCTATGCTGCAGTTTATTAACAGATCACACTAATCCCTTCTGGCCGTATAATCTATGAACCTATGGAGATACAATTTGAATAGATTGCCTGCTTTATGGAGAAGGAGAGCATGAAGCATCTGAATCAACTCCCATGAGGCACTGCAACAGCTTTTTAAAACTAAATATTTCAGATGTCAGCTGATTGTTTTCAGTGTTTACATGTTCATTCCCTGTTCTGACACTTTCCACTGCATTATCATTCTATCTACCAAATTCACAGCCAGCAGAACTGCATCAAGGACAGGGAAGTCTCATCTCCTGTGGTGAAATCTAGTCTTTGTGTGAGATTAGTTTATACTATGCAAATTTCATAGGGGAGACCAGCATTTCTCAAATTGCAGGTCCTGATCCACAAAGAAGTAACAAGGGGGGAAGGGGGGTAAAGGTGTCATCAGGTTATTTAAGGGGGGGGGGATCATGGTATTGCCACCTTTCTACACTGCCTTCAGAGATGGATGGCAGGAGAGTTGGGGCTGCTGAATGAGGGCCCAGTTCTGCAGGAAGCAGCACAGAAGTTAGGGTGGAAACACCATATTATGGTATCCTTACTTCTGCACTACTTGTAGTAGTAGCTCTGCTTTCAGAGCTGGGCTCCTGGACAGGAACTGTTGTTCCCCAACTGCCCAATTATGAAAGCAGCCCCACCACTAGCAGTAGACCATAAGGGTAGCAGTACCACAACTACCCCCTCACAATAATCTTGCTACCTCCCTCCTTCCACAACTCCTTTTTGGGTCAGGACCCCTACAACTACATCATATTTAAATTTCAGATGTAAATATCTGAAATCATGAAATTTATGATTTTTAAAATCCTATGATTGTGACATTGACTAAATTGGACGTTGAATTTGGTAGGGTCCTAATTACATCACAATGCTTTCCATGTGATAATGCAGTGCTTTTCAGGCAGATATTTAGCTTATACTTCTGCAAGTTTTAAGAGAAGAATTCTCCAATTTTTATATTGTTTTAAAAATTGTTTCTCAGGGCGTGTTAACCAGCATGTAGGATGTAGTTTTCCACAGTGTTCCAAGATGACAAACATATAACCCCCATTCATCCTCTGCGTATAAAACATTCTTCTTTTACCTTGAGTTATGAGAATAAATAATAACAATCTATTGTAAAACCAAAATATTTTGTTGCATTATGTCATGGTTCCATGTATCATAAGATCAGTACAGCTGACTGCTTGAACATTGCTAGCTGGCTATCTTTTTTAGACCTCCATGTCATGCATAGATTTGTTCTCTTAGGGCTTGTCTTCACTTACCCCGAGATTGATGCTATGGAGATCGATCTCCTGAGGTTTGATTTAGTGGGTCTAGTAAAAACCCACTAAATTGACCATCATGGTGCCTCATTGACTCTAGCACTCCACCAGGTCATGAGGAGTAAGCGAAGTTGATGGAAAAATTTCTCCTGTTGATCTCCTATAGTGAGGATGCCACAGAAATTCGACTTAAGGTACATCGACCCCAGCTATGTTATTCTCTTCACTGGAGCTGTGTAACTTAGGTCGACTTTCTCAGGTAGCTTAGACCTAGCCTTAATTGCCATGTTTGTATCTCTCCACATGGATGCAACACACTCAGATCAACTGATCTCTTTTCTGAAAGGAAGTCTTTTCTCGGTGTCATCTCTGAAACATTGACACCACATACTGCACTTCCCCTCTCTAATCATGTTTCCTGGCATTTATGAGAGGCAAAAATACTGGAAAAGTAGATGCTTATATGAAGTGGGGCATTTTGTATAGTGCTCTGGCATCTTTTTTGTTTTTTTGAGCAGGTAAGTGCCCCATAAAATCCTCCTTTGCTGCCTTGTGAATGCAGAACACTGCATCTTTGGCTGCTTTTTTTACCTGTTCCTTCTCCCCTCCCACTGCCCAACACATGAAGAACTCATGTAGGCACAGCTGGATCCCAAATAACTATGTTAACTAAACATAGTATATTCTTGTTGCCCAAAGAGCATAGAGAGGGCATTGATTTTATTTGGGTATTAGCATTTGGATCATTTAGAGAGCAGGAGCCATTCAGCAGTGGGATGACCTCTTCCACAGCCAGGGACAACTCCTTCTCATAGTCCAGGCCTGGAGTCTCTGTTGAATTCTCCAAATTCTTCATTATCTTAATCCCTTCTTTGCAACATATGCATCATGCTGGAGAGACAGGACTGTGATCTGGATGATGTGGCAGTTTGGATGATAGGGTTCCTGACAAACAGGAGTATCTGTAAAAATTAACTTCACCCTCATGAAGCTTGTGTGGGATCAAATATAATCTTTCAGGTGAGGTCTTAAGCACCAAGACGCATTTAAAAAAGAATCATTTCATAAGAATATGCAAACGTATTATTAATTTGCTGTGGTGAGAGGATATGGAATAAACAACAATACTATTTTCTATACGAGTAATTTTAAGTTGAAGTAGTAGGATCCAAAACAAGATAAGAACATATATACTGGGTCAGACCAAAGGTCCATCTAGCCCAGTATCCTGTCTGCCAACAGTGGCCAATACCAGATGCCCCAAAAGGAGGGAACACAACAGATAACCATCACGTGATCCCTCTCCTCTCATCCATATCCAGTCAAACGGAAGCTTGGGACACCATTCCTACCCATCCTGGCTAATAGATTCATGGAGGGTAGGTCCATCAATGGCTATCTAGCTCTTTTTTAAACTCCGTTAAAGTCCTAGACTTCACCACATCCTCTGGCATGGAGTTCCAGAGGTTGACTGAGCGATGAGTGAAGAAAAACTTCCTTGTGGGCATGTCTAGACTGGCGGCCGCATCCAAAGTATACATTTGCTCTTCGGCTTTTTTTTTTTGCTAAAGAGCAAATGCACCCTCTATACCTCGTTCTGCAAGGAATAAGAGCTTCTCCAAAAGAGAAGGCTTTTCTGCCATTTGCGTAGCTTTTTCCTATAAAAGACTGTAGTCTAGACCTAGCCGTTGTTCGTTTTAAACCTGTTGCCTATTAATTTCATTTAGTGACCCCTAGTTCTTATATTGTGGGAATACGTAAATAACTTTTCCTTATTCACTTTTTTCAAACCAGTCATGATTTTATAGACCTCTATCATATCCTCCCTTAGTCTTCTCTTTTCTAAGCTGAAAAGTCCAAGTGTTTTTTTCATCTCTCTTCATATGGGACCCATTCCAAATCCCTAATCATTTTGTTGCCAATTTTCTGGACCTTTTCCAATGCCAATTTTTTGAGATGAGTTGACCACATCTGTATGCAGTATTCAAGATGTGGGCATACCGTAGATTTATATGAGTGAAATAAGATATTTTCTGTGTTATTCTCTATCTCTTTTTGCTTTTTTCACTGCCACTGCACAGAGTGGATGTGTTCAGAGAACTATCCACAATGCCTCCAAAATCTCTCTAGTTGTAGCCAAATTAGTCCCCATCATATTGTATGTGTAGTTGGGATTATTTTTTCCAATGTGCATTACTTTACATTTATCAACATTAAATGTAGATAAAAGACTTTCATTGCAATATCAAAGCAGCTCTTAATGAAGACTTGAAACACCCTTCCATATTATTTGTTAATTGCCTGATTAATAATATTGAGTTCAAACTCCTAACGTTTCTTCTGATCTTTGTTTCTTTAATACTTATTGATAGATTCACTAATGAGATGCTTAGAGTGCTTACTTTCATTTGCCTTTCTTTCACACTGAAATCTTGGTTTCAAAAACAGAAGAAATTATGAAACACCAAAGGCTAACTCACTGTTAGGTACTTTACAACATCAATCTATTTTCAAGTTACTAACCATAACTACCATTTTCCTGCCATGACAAATACTCTTTGAAATGAGATGGGGGGTCTAATTCTTCACTGCCCTTCAGCATGAGATAGGGGGGTTATATGCAATTGTGCAAAGTGACAGTAACAATTAATACAGACAGTGCCTGGCCTCTACCTGTCAACTCAGGCTCATAGCTTCACAGTGTGAGCCCCATTTCATTTCTGGGTAGGTTTATAGACTTGCGATGAAGCCTGAGCTCTCGGACCCTGCATCAAACAAAGTCCTACAACTTGGGCTATAGATTGAGTGTGGAAGTCTGCACAGCAATGAAACAGCCCTGCAGATCAAAGCCTTTGAGCCATGTTGTACAGACATGACTGAAATGTTGTTTTGGGTTAGTGATGTATGCAACTGCAGCTACATCAATTGCGTAGTTGAAGTCGAAATAGCTTAATTTGGCATTTGGCGCTGCCTACACAGCAGGAAGTCACAGGACCAGCAGACCAGGGAGACGGGGAGCAAAGCCGCAGAGCACGCAGGCAGTGGACAGCCCAGACCCGCCGCGGCTGTCCTGCTGCTGACGTCCTCAGAGGCTTTGCTCCCCGTATCTCTGGTCTGCTGGTCTCCAGCAGACCAGGGAGACGTGGAGCAAACCCTGTTCGTAACTGCGGATCCGACATAAGTCGGATCCGCGTAACTCGGGGACTGCCTGTAGTAGATTGGTGCGGAGCTAGTCTACAGAAACTAAGCCACTCTGCACTGGACAGGGAAAGATGGAAGGAAATAGTGAGGGAGGTATAAGGCAACAACGGGCATTGAGCCCATGGTGGTTGTTGATGATGATGATGCGCAGATTCATTCTTTGTTATTTCAGAATAATGTCAGTTATTCTGAAATAACACTGCTGTGTAGATATACTCGGGGCCTGTGTCTAGACTGGCAAGTTTTTCCACAAAATCAGATGATTTTGCAGAAAAACTTGCCAGCTGTCTACACTGGCCGCTTGAATTTCCGGAAAAGCACTGATGATCTCCTGTAAAATCATCAGTCCTTTTCCGGAAATACTATGCTGCTCCCGTTCGGGCAAAAGTCTTTTTCCGAAAGACTTTTGTGCAAAAGGGCCAGTGTAGACAACATAGTACTGCTTTCCGCAAAAAAGCCCCGATCGCGAAAATGGCAATCGGGGCTTTTTTGCGGAAAACCATGTCTAGATTGGCCACTGACACTTTTCTGCAAAAAGTGTTTTTGCGGAAAAGCATCCTGCCAATCTAGACGTGATTTTTCCGAAAATGCTTTTAACGGAAAACTTTTCCGTTAAAAGCATTTTCGGAAAATCATGCCAGTGTAGACGTAGCCTAAAAGTTGTCACTGTGTGCTGCAATTGTTACTTGCACTGTTGCAGTGAATTATATGCTTTCTACAAGAGACAACTGTGAATTAATATCAAAACAGAATCTGAACATTTCACATCTATTGTGTTTATGGATTTCATTCTTTACTCTGCAACTCTCAGTTATTTATACCCATGCAAAATAATGGATTGTGCACGTGTGTAAATGCTATGAGAGGTGCAGGGTAAAGAATTAAGCCTATAAACTTGGAAATGTTTTCTTCTCCACGCTCCAAATAGGGACACCCCATTCTGGTGTTTTTTATTTTTTTTTTACAAAGCATATGGTTGGAATGAGCCTCATGCACACATATGCATGTCCAGGCCTTTTAGCTCCTTTCCAGAGTTCAGACTCTGGAACATCTATGAAACAGCTGGGCTATAAAAGCACTCGTGTATAATGATGTTGAGCATGCTCCAAGCTCTAAATCATCAATTCAGCTACTGTGTCTGGAAGAGTATTCTGATTCCTGGCACCTGAATAAATATTTTAAAATCACTTGATACAGAAAATTTGTGTACGTGAAATTTAAAGGGCTAATTCCAGCAAGACACGTTTAGAGGTAAGGCGTGGGGAAGAAAGTTCTCCTATAAAAAGGCAATCTCAAATGGGAGAGTTAATAGGTGCTAGCAAGTTTTTGAGGAAGATACTGATTGAGCAGTACTTATAATGACCACAGCACAATAACTAGAAATAATGGAATAATCTAAAAAAAGAAAACCTAGGTTGACTATCAGGAAAATTTCTTGAGAATTAAAGCATCAAGAGGCAGAACGGTCTCATAGGGCAAGTGGTAGAAGTCTCATTTCTTTGAACATTTAAACTAGACAACATTGCAACATGTAGACTGACAAGAACAATTATGCAAGAGCAGAGATCTGGACTTGATGCAGCTGAATAGGTCTTTTCCTTTTCAACTTCTGTGATTCTGTGAAAATGCTAAGGCAGTGTCTAGACTGCAGGGTTTTTTCGAAAAAAGTAGCCTTTTTTCGAAAAAACTTCACTTGCGTCTAGACTACAGCCGCGTTCTTTCGAAATTAAATCAAAAGAACGCGGCTTTTCTTTCGACGGCGGTACTCCTCATTTCACGAGGAAGAACGCCTTTTTTTGAAAGTGCTCTTTCGAAAAAAGGCATTCTTGAATGCAAACAGGGCTTTTTTGAAAGAGAGCATCCAGACTGCCTGGGTGGTCTCTTTCGAAAAAGCAGCTCACTTTTTCGAAAGAAGAGATTGCAGTCTAGATGCTCTTTTTCGAAAGAAGCTCTTTCGAAAGAGGCTTGCAGTCTAGACGTAGCCTGAGTGAACAAAAAAGTTCTGACAGTTTGTTATGGGCTCAAAAATAGACCAATTTAAAAAAATATTTGCTCAGATATGTGAGTTTTTCAATTTATGGAGGGCTTTTTTACTGAAAGTGTGCAAATGGTGCATGATTCCAGTGAAGACAACGTCATGAAAGTTTTTACAAAACAAAATGCATGATGAGAAGTACATAAAGTAACAGGTCTGTCTCCTGTCCCTTATGTCGGTGCAGAATAATTGGGCTGATAATCTGGGATCTCTATAAGAAAATTTTCCATCAGCAGCAAAGTGGGAAAGAAATCATTTCACAGAGTCTGCAATTACATAATAGCTAAGAATACGTCTACACTACAGGAAAAGTCAAATTAAGATATGCAATTTCAGCTATGTTAATTGCTGAACACTCTTCCTTCAACTTCCCTTACTCCTCATGAAAGCAGGCTTATTGGCATTGACCAGAGTGCTCCTCTCACTTGAAATTAACTGTCTTAATTAGACCCTCTAATTTGAACCCTGGAAGATCAACAGCAACAGCTTTGATTTTTTTTCCTCTGTAGTGTAGACATACTCTAATCCTACTAGCATAGAATTCATGAAGAAGGGCAAGAGATGTCTTGAAATGACATGGTAATAAATTTCATGCACAGCTCCATAAAACAAGACTTCTGAATTTCAAACAACTCTAGATAGAGCATTGAGAATGTAAATCAAACAGCCTTTGTTAAACTCTTGCACTGAACAATAAGAATAATTTAACTCCACTTGGGTACATAGATTCACTTAGCTTGGCATAGTTACTGATTCCTCGGTAGTATGGAAAGGGAAGTTGTCAAACACAAAGCTATCTTTGACAGGATCTGGACAGTGTTATTGATGTCTACACACAGAATTATTCCTTTTCAAGCGACCTTTAGGTTTCTTATTATTTCAATTGAATGTCTGCCTACAGAAAGGAAAATGAGTAAGACATACAGCAAAATGAGGATATTATGAGTTTTGAAAGCAGAACAGGCACAGTACAACCTGCCCTCTGGGTATTGGAAAGCACAGAACTATGCCCATTTATACTAACAGAGAATCAGCTGCCATATACTTGAAAGCTCAGTCAGTAAGGCTCTTTTTCGCTGTTGAGAACTGACAGGGTAAAATCTTAGGGTAACCATCTGACAATTTCTATATTCAGTTGTTAGCCCCTTTGAATGGTGGTATTTTGGTTTAGATTAAGGTTAAAAACACCAAGCAGCACAGAAATAGACAACTGAAAGCAGATCCCTTTGTGTTGTTTTGTTACTTTTGATCCTTCTAGACTCTTTCTGATGCACAGACTAACAAATCTATGCCATTTATTATAAGAAAACACAAATTCACAGAGCAGAAAGAAATCCTCCTAGCAGCAATTTTTTGTTAAGTCTGCTGTTAACATATAAAGAAGAATTTTGTTTAGGGCGACTTTCTACAGCTAAATCGCTTTAATCTAAAATTTAATATCAGCTTTTATGATTGAAAGAGAAAACTGTGAAATAAAACATAAGCAGAAATGAAAGAAATTATACAAAAATTACTATAATTATAAACAAAGTTACTTATCAAAACTCCTTCTCTTTTATGCTAATTATTTCCCCCAACAGATTATTCTGAAAACGATGTAGCCTTTCAGCTCTGAAAGAAAAGTAGTGTTTTCACACTCTCATATAATTAGCCATTCATATTCAGATGACCTTCATTCACTGTGCACAGGTGCCTCAACCTTTGCCACAGAATGTCAACTTGCATGTGAAGAAATAATCCTTGCATCCTCTTTAAATTAGAGACAGCAAACCTGTATTAACAGCCCAACCAAACAGCATATCACCAGACAAGGAATCTGACAGAAGAAATGTATGGTTTTGTCCAAAGCATGCAAAAAACAGTTTTTGACAGTGTAAAATATGATATAGTGTAGTGCTCAGTTAGTCTGCTTCAGAGGCAGGGCTCGCTTTTCAGCTTATTCAGCAGAAATTTAATTTCCATGGCTGCTGGCCATGCAGTTTGTGGAACAGATTCTATGGCTTGGCACCTATGAAGCTTAATCCCAATTTCATTCACATAAATTTATGTCTTCCTCGTTTGCGGATCACTTACCTGCTGACCGTGGCTATACCTCTCTAGTGAAGAACCCTCTTGCTCCAGATGACTACTTGCAAGTTAAGATGGCTGCAAATAGAGGCAGCTAATAAAGTTTTGAAGGACTCTATGGGTAAATCTACACATCAAAGTTATTTCAGGATTCCAGAGGTATCCCGAAATAGCTACCCCGTGTCTTCACAAGCCACCCATTATTTCAAAATATTTTTCAAAATAACAGGTGTGTTATTTCGGCATCCCGGTAACCCTCATTCTACGAGGGTTAAGGGATGTTTCAAAATAGCACTTTATTTCAAAATTTGGTGCTGTGTAGACAGTACCAAATTTCGAAATAACCTATTTCGAATTAAATTCAAAATAAGCTATGCAATTTGCATAGCACAAATTGCGTATCTTATTTCAAGTTTAGAGTGCAGTGTAGACATAGCCTCCATTTTGAGATAGTAGGTCTTTGTGAGTGATGAATTTGGTTCATCTGTGTCTTCTTTGTTTGGTCTCTGTATACTGTACAGGCTGCCTAGCTGGGTCATGAGCCTCTGACTAAACTGGTCTGTTTGTTGGTGCTGTGGTAAAACACGAGGCTTTGATCCTTGATGTTTTGATCAGACCTGCTGTTTGAAACGTGAGTGGTTAACTAGTTCCTGGTGGTGAGGAATCGAACTGAACTGAACTGAACTAAGATAAAGCCACTGACAAAGAAAATTGATGCAAAATATGCAACTCCAGTTATGTAAATTGCATAGCTGGAGTCAATATGCCTTGCATAAATTTTCTGGGGTGGTCCCCCAGCGAGGAGTATCATTGTCAAGGGGGGTGGCCTCAGCATTCGATTTATCAGTCTTTGCAAGACCTGCTAAATTGAACCCTGAAAGATCAATTGCCAGAGTGTTGATCCTCTGGTAAATGAAGATATGGCCTCAGTAGGGAGTCTTGGTATAAAAAGTCAGGTGCCTGTAAATCTGTTAGACATGCATGGTTATAACCAGTTAGTACATAAGGGACAGAGTGGTTTACTTTTGGCCTAAGAGTGGAATAATCATGAGATTCCACCCTATGATAGGAAAAGGCAAAAAGCCAAACACCTCAGTGGAGTAAAGTCAGGGTGACTACTGTGAACAACTGAGTTGTGAGCAGTCTAGGCCTGGTGATGGGAGCAAGAGTCCAGCCTATCAGTTAGAGCTCAGTCCAGATGGGAGCTGGGAGCATACCAAGTGTCATAGCCAGATATTAGAAACAAAAGCCTAGGCCAGAGGGTTAACCAGACTTGCAGTCAGAAATTGCCACAGAAGAAGACAGAAAGGTGCTAGAAGGCCAGCCAAAGGAAGGACAGCACCAAGCACAGCTATAGGCTAGGAATGCATTGAGCAGCCACTGGATTGCTGCTACTGAGATTAGGTATCAGCCTGCTGACTCCTGCAGCCAGCCAGAGTCTGTGCTGCAGCCTAGGCTCCTGACAATGACAAAAGGAACTAAGGTGAAACTAGCTTTGTAACAAGTGTAAGACATCTAAGATGATAACCTGGTCCAAGTGAAGTCAATAGAAAGTCTCCCACTGACTTCAGTACAGTCCTAATTTCATCCCTACAAACCATTTTTCTGTCACCGAGGGTGGTAAGCCTTGAGCACTTCTTTCAATTAGGCCCTTGATATCTCACATCAAACACCATCTTAATTTCATTTTTGTGACTCAGTTTATCTTATTATAAAACACACAGCAATTTTCATCACACAAAGGAGTAGAGAAGTTTATTTAATGTTAGCAAAAAAGATTGGCTCCCTTTCTATAGAAAGCAATATATAACCGTTGAATGTTATTTATTAATTTTTATATTGTATCTGTTTGGGGATGGGCATCAGCTACTGTTAATAAGGTTATATTTAAGGGAAGTATTTAATAAAAATGACAAAGTATTGAAAAGTGAATGGAAACAAACATTCTTGTATTCCTCTACTGACACATGATGTATTAGTTTCTCCTTACAGGTATGTCTATACAGCAACGTTATTTCGGAATAAAGTCCATTATTCTGAAAGAACTATCTGAGCATCTACAGAGCAATTCTGTTATTTCAAAATAATGGATGGCTTATTCCCACTTCTGTAAACCTCATTCTATGAAGAACAATGCCTATTCTGAAATAGCTATTTCGAAATAAGGTGTCTGTAGATGCTCCACTTCTGCTATTTCAAAATAGCCTCTCACTAGGGCCATTCTAAGTTATTCCTCCTGGGGCTCTAAAATCGAGATAGCACATCTACATTAGGGAAGTCTGCCTTGGACTCATTTTGAGGCTTCCCTGCAGTGTAGACATGTTATTTCAAAATAAGCTATTTTGGAATAACTATTCTGGAATAGCTTATTCTGAAATAACTGTGCAGTGTAGACATAGCCTATTGGAGCATCAGCCACATAAAACTTGAATAAAGAGATATTTGTTCACTTTTCATGTATACACAAACATAAACTCAGGTTCGGGTACTTAATTTCATCACAAACAGTAACACCACAGCTCCTCTTGCAGGGCAAGAATCTTTTACGTGGTACTATTCCCACCTGATATCAAAAGATGTTACCATAGTACCAGAAAGTTTGGATGAAGCAGATAAGCTATAACTTCCCTTGCTTTTTTTAGCTATGAGCTTAAGATGTCTCTGAGAGCAATGACCACAGAGAAACTGAAATGTGGAGCAGTTCAAGCAGTTATACTTTAGGGATATTCAATAGTAATCTTTTTTCCAGTATCTGATAGTACTTATGTCTATTAGGGTGCATCTACACAGCACAGATATTTTAAAATAATGTCCATTATGTCGAAATAACAGTGCAAGTGGCTACACAGCAATTCTGTTATTTTGAAATAACGAACAGCTTATTTCAAAATCTGTAAGCCTCAGTCAATCTGGAATAAAGCCTATTCTGAAAGAGCTATTTTGGAATAGTAATTCAAGGTAATTACTCCCCAGTGCTTCTTGGGAACTAAATCGAGCGAGCACATGCACATTAGGAAAGCCAGTCTCAGACTAATTTTGAAGCTTCCCTGTAGAGTAGATGTGCTATTTTGAAATAAGCTATTTTGGAAAAAAAAATTCTGAAGTAGCTTATTTTGAAATAAGCATGGTGTGTAGACGTACCCTTAAAGCCCATCCCAGTTAGTTCACATTGAACTAACCCATAAGTTTGACTATGCAAATGAACTGATGACAAGGAGGGGAGTGGGTGATAAAAGAGTAAGAGAAGAAGATTAATGTCACTCAGCAGTAAACTGTCCATGGAGCTGCAGCAGAGGGAGAAATGGAGATGGAAAGGAATTCCAAGGAGTTACAGCACCTCTGATGTCACATTGCCATCATTCATCACCGTGCTGTTTCTTTCTTCACCTTTCCCTAGATTTCAGATGACATTTACAGTGAAGCTCAAAGACAGCAGTGAATGAAAAAAGGACAAAGAAGGGGGAAGAAGAGGAGGAAAAAACAGAAAGGAAGAAATAAGAGGAACAGAGACACTGAACAGTTGTTCAGAGATGTCAAGAGACATAACTCCTAAAACAATGTGGAAATCTGTGAAATTGGACATGGGTAAAAGCTGCACTAATTTTAGCTTTATTTAGGCTTTGTCTGGACTCTGATCTACAGATGCAAAGGTAGATGATGCCCGACTGAACTGGCTAACTCATTATCTTCTAAAATTATAGTCAAGAGAAGGCCAATTCATCTTCAGAATAGGGAGATATACCTGGAACATCCTTTCTGTCTCTGTATTATAGAATCTTTATTTGTTTCACATATCTCAGCTGAAAATAGATCTCCCTCCCCCCTTTGCATACACTGCAACTCTTAATTAGAGCAAGGTGGATATGATTTTCCCATACTGAGAGAATTTTTGCAATATCAAAAATGTTTCTGTTCTAAGGTAGCATGAAATTGAGACTTTTAGAAAATGTTCATGAAAAACATAAGGGCAAGAGCACTCAGCTCACACCACCAATAGTCTCATAGTTATAGGATATGCAGGCCCTATGTAAATCAAGGTTTAAGTTGTAGCTTTGCCTTATTCAGAGCTGTGGCTTGAACCCAGCTGTTCTAGCTCCTGGGAGGGTGCTCAAATCCCAAAGCTAATAGCATTCTAGTCAGATAGATGGTCCTTTCTCTTCCCTCCCCCTTTGGAGTTTCAGCTTGGACATACACAGCCAATCAGATGAAAGTTTTGTTGAAACCATCCCTTTCCAAGGAAAAAAAGTTAGGTTTGACAAATTGCCACTTTCCAACAAAATGTCTTTCATCAAACAATTCTTGAGTAGCTTTGGTTTTAATCTTGCTCTATCTGTGCTTGTCATTTTATTTTAAAATTGTAACCAAGTTAATTCCTGAAAACATTTAGTGATATAGTTTGCATGAAAGAAGCTTGACAAAATATAACTTTGTTAGTATATTATCTATAAAACACCATCCAATTACATTTCAATTTACAAATTAGAAACATGAAGGAATAAATGAAAGGTTAATAACCACTGTTCAAAAGCCCTGACGTTTCAAGTTTCCTGGAGTGCGGTTAACACAAGCTGCCCATACTTTGAACTCTGGCAATGTTCAATGCTGGCCTAGGCTATTCCTGATGATATACAGATGGTCCTCTTTTGAGCAGCAGCTCCAGTTGCACTGAATTGTGATAAATTGTGTAGTTTTCTGGGGAATGTGAGAAAGTGCCCAGTTACTGTAAGATGATTAAACTAATTATCACTTGTGACAAAAGGTGGAATATAAACTAGGAACGAAAGCACCAACTAGCTCCTACAGTAACAATATTGGAGACTCGCATTTACAGCTGCTTTGCCTGACTAATGTAACAATTTCACAACTGCTAGGTTGCTAGTGCCAAGATTTTAGGCATTGCTTTTTCCTGCTCTTCCAAAAGTGCCAATGAAGAGATTTTTCATTTAAAATCTTATTACTGATTACTTACCGTGTCACTTAAAAGGATAAATGTATCAAAGTTTAAAGTGCAAGTCAATAAAATACTCTGATATATATCAAACACAAACTTTTTACCAGCTAAGCAATTAGGCCTAATAATAGAATTCACTAAAATATACTGTAGGATAATATTCTGAACAAAAGCGACTCATACAGTGAGCCAACAAAATTTGCTTTTATGAAGCAGTGAGGGTCAGATTTTAAATATGCTAAGAATCCTTTCAGTATTTTCCAAATGACAAGGGAGAAACAGATTTTTTTAACTTATCTCTGTAGAATTATGTCTTTGTTTCAAAGAGGGAAATGTAAATCTAAAGAGAAAACTTTTACTTTAGTACCAAGAAATTAGTTATTATTTCATTAATTTCATTAACAAGATTTACACATGCCATGATGTATGTATTATGTACTGTAATACATGAAGATGTACTATGAGGACTTATAGATACAAACTGTCTCAGAATATCTATAACTGGCTCAGTTAGATGAGATTGCTTTGAAGGTGATAGCAATGGAAAAGATAACAAATACAATACCATATCAGCCTCTTCATGTGAGTTTTCCAGTACATCCTGACACGTCTATGTTTTCAATCCTAACCCAGTGAACTGCTATGCTTGGGCAGACCTCTGAATCTACAAAGAGCCCCATTGACTGCCTGCACAAAGTAGATTACAGAATCAGGCCTTAAGACAGGTCTACGATGCAGGTGAAAGTCAACTTAAGGTACACAATTCCAGCTATGTAAGTAACATAGCTGGAGTCGATGTACTTTAAGCCAAGCTTTGGCAGAATCCTAATAGCAGGAGGTTGATAGGAGAAATGCTTCCATCAACTTCCCTTACTCTGCATGACAGCGAGGAGTACCAGCAGCAAGGAGGACACCCTCAGCATTTGATTTAGCGGGTCTATACTAGACCCGCTAAATCAAATGCCGGAAGATTGACTGCCAGAGTGTTGATCTTCCTGCAAATATAGATGTGTCCTTAGTCTCTAAGCTGCTTAGAACAGATTTATCTTTGTATATAGAACTAAGCACAATGGTGCAACATTGCCAACCCTAAATATTTAAAAATCATGAGTAAGGCACCAAAAACCATTAGATGGATTTAAAAACAAATCACAAACAACACTATCTAGGTTCTTTTGATTTGCCTTCTGGTTTCTGACATTTAAGGGTCACTTAGGGATCATTTAATATCCTAGCCTTAAAAAAAAAAAAAGGGCTGTGATTCTCACATGATCAGAACTCCAGCAGCTGTGGCTGTAACAATAAAATACCAAAGCTTAAAAGAATCACAGTAAGAGTATGAAATGCCATACAGTGGTGAAACTGAAATTATGTAAGAATGGCCATATCTGAGCATTGAGCTGATATTTGAATGGAGCATTGTAGTATGGATTTACTGTGGGCCATCCTGCCTTGTGAGTGGGAAAGGTATAGTAGCTCTTTCCATTTTAGCATGCCCCGTTAATGGTTGCTCTGGTCCTGTTGTGGCCTCTTTTCTTGTGATTTGGCCTGCAGGCATGTCATGTTTTAGTTCCAATCCCTTCTGGGGCAACAAATCATTCAGCATTTAATAGGCCCAATCCTTATATCTGATCTTTAATCCTCAATTCTGGGCCCTGTGGTTTCTGTACATTGTTCAAAGCCTTCTGTCCTCCTTATCCCCTTCTTAGATGCCTCATGACACCTTCACTGGTGTCTGGTACTCAGACCATCCTACTACAATGAGTACCAGTTCAGGGACCGTATATTCAGCCACAAGGGCAACTCCATCAGAGTTCTTTCTCATGTCTATCTAGACTGTTCTCCACAATAGTCTTCCCTTGAGCCTTCTCCATACCACCTCTCTGGTTTACCCTTCTCTCAAGATCAACATTTCCTTCATGGAACTCCCCTTGATCCCCCCCACCCCAACAAAATTCCAAACCCAGAAAAACAAACAAACTAATTTCTGCCTTCTTTAGGCTTGACCTTTCTTCCCTATGTTTCTCAGTTGAATGCCTCCTATAGCTTTCTTTTGGGAAGTCTAGATCCTACTTTTTGTCTGAGCTCACCACTAGAGTTTGGTCTACCCCAATATCTACTCCTGATCTCAAAAAGATATTTGTTTAAACAACAATGGCCAGTCAGTGCTCTAAACAAAATCACTTCATTGTTCCTATCTGGCCCATGTTGTTATCCTTAACAGTGAAAAAAATTCTTTTTTCATTAACCTGAATTTTGTGCCTTTCCTTTTTTAAACTTTTCTGTAATATGCTTTTGATTTCTATTTATTCAAGGATATTTCTATGTCAATTCTTCCATTTTTAAAGCATTTTTTCTACTTCGTCCACCATTTCATTTTGTGTTAGCCCAATATGTGTTGGAATCAAGGCTAATGCTAAAGATATACCCATTTGCACAAACTCTGCTACTAGAAATATAATTTCATTGATTAAACAATTTATGCATACAAAGATACCCTCTTTTATTGCTGTAAGTCCTGATTTTGAGTAAAAAAAAAGGGGGAAAAAAGACTGCTGCTGCCGGGAATATATGCTAGATACAGTTTTATGTTATTATCATTGCTACTAATTCAACTGTCATGACCAGGGCTCAACAATTATGGCATTTTACCCTGGCACGACAATGCAGCATGATCAGCGCATGTGCAGTGCGGTCTGCGCATGCGCAGCATGCCAAACTATGCGGCTGGCAAGCGGGATCGCCACCGCTTGTCAAGCTCTGGTCATGACAGCTACAAAATGGACATTCTTTTAGGTGTACTAATTACTAATTTTGGTGTACAATATGCTATCCCTAGAGTTTGAGTTTTTTTTTCTTTTTTTATACCTGTCTATAGATCTGATAAAAACAACTCCAATTTTCATCTGTATACTGGTATAATTCATTTTTATACCTCTTTTCTCTTCTTTTACCCTTAAGTTCATAAAAGAAATTCAATCCACATTTAGACATGTTACTTTCCATTCATAGCTAATTTTTGGATGATCAAAAGTTTTGACTTTTTTCATTATTTCCTTCCTTGTCTTTCATCTCCTGCATCACTGCATACAGTATAATTGTGTGGTACCCAGGATATTAAAGAGACAAGGTGCATTAGGTCTTAGAAGATATTATCTCACCTATTTTCTAAGTCCTGCATACACTCTTTAATGGAATTCCAGCACCTTGTCCTATATATCCACCAACTGAATTCCCCAAATCTTCATATATTTGTTTGGGACTTTCAACATTGTAATTCCCATTTACTTAGGCCCAAAAAGTTAGGTCCCATAATTTCGGTCATAGTGTAACTAACATTTCACTAGAAGATATCTGTAGTGGAGCTGAGTGTTGTAACAAATGCACTGCATGTAGCTCAGTTCCTGTCCATGCATTAAATCCAGGTGAGCTGAGAGAACTGCCAGGCCCCTGGGCAAAATGGGGGGAGCAGTAGGTCTGCAGTCACAGAAGGGGAGAAGGGCCAGGGCTGGAAGCTAGCTTTTCCCCGCTAGCCTTTCAGCGCTTCCTGGAGAATGCATCTGTGGGCTTCAGTGGTAATTTAAAGAGCTCAGGGCTCTGGCTGCTGCTGCAGAATAAGTGGCAGCAACTGGGAACCCCAGGCCCTTGTGAGTCACTGGACTCCAATGCCCAATTTTTGCCTCCTCCCTGACAGCAGGCCTGAGTGAATCTATATTTTAAGTTCTGATTTGATTCTGACCCAGAAACTTGGCTGCCATAATCAATAACTGGTCTGATTAAGGCTCTGTTTGCTGTCAGCAGTGTTTTCTTTTCCACCCTCCAATTATTGAAAAGAATACTTTTAAGGGTACATCTAGGCTACATGCCTCTGGTGATAGAGGCATGTAGATTAGCCTACCAGGCATAGGAAAATGAAGCGGCAATTTAAATAATCACCGCTTCATTTACATTTACATGGCTGCCGTGCTAAGCCGATCAGCTGTTTGTCGGCTCAGCGCGGTAGTCTGGACGTTCCGCAGTCGACATCAAAGGCATTTGTCGACCACCCAGGTATGCCTCCTGGGATGAGACATACCTGGGTGGTCGACAAATGCCTTTGATGTCAACCCCTGTGCGTCCAGACTACCGCGCTGAGCCGACAAACAGCTAATCGGCTCAGCGCGGCAGCCACGTAAATGTAAATGAAGCGGCGATTATTTAAATTGCCGCTTCATTTTCCTATGCCCGGTAGGCTAATCTACATGCCTCTGTCACCAGAGGCATGTTGTCTAGACATACCCTAAGTGTGCAGATCTATCCTTTGCATTTATATTTAACACAGGTTATATGATCTTTTCCAAAGTTTTTTAGTATCAAATAAAATCCTAGGAATTTAAAGCTTTTAACTACATTTCTTTGTTCTCAAAATAGGTGCAGGTGTATTTCTGTAGATCTTTCCTTTTTGTAAAAAAAATAAAAAAATCAAATTTTTGGTTTTAGCAATGATGAACTTGAAACCCCCATGAATTACCACTGAAATCTCTCAATGCTCTGTTCATTTTCTTTTCTGCCCCCACATTATTCATACTTCTAACCAATAGAAAACAATTATCTGTAAATAGAGTGATGCCCATCTCAGCACCTTTTGCATTTTACAAGACCATTCATCATAATACTAAATAAGGTTGGACTGATAACACCGCCCTTTGGTGTGCAGTTTTTAATATATATATTCAATATGCAGCACTTTCTAATTCTGACCTGCACGGTCCTTTTACTCCGATCCATTCATACAGTCTTTTCCTTATCTGTAAGCTAGCTACTTTGTACAATATGTTTTATGTTTTTTCAATATCTAGAAAGACAGCTGTCATGAAGCCTCTATTTCTCATGCTTTTTTATATTTCACTTTCCAATTTAATAGTATGGTTCCTGGTGCATCTTCCTTTCCTAAAATCTCCCTGCACCTTACCTATAATACCATTATTTTTCCAAACAGGCAATCAAACCTTTCATTCCCCATTTTCACCATAGTTTTGACCAGACGGGACAAAGGCGATTGGTCTGTCGGCATCTACTTTTGCGATTAGTGTGCCTGCTTTTCTCATTGAGATTTCTATTGCATGTTTCCACAAGGAATATTGTCTATTCCAAAATAGCTATAGTGGACACCCCACTGCTGCTATTTTGAAATAGCTCCTCCCCTGAGCCATTGAAAGTAATTACTCCTCACTGCCTCAAAGGGTTCTAAAATCAAGGCAGAACATCCTTATTAGGGAAGCCTGCCTCGTAGTAATTTCGAGGCTTCCCTGTAGTGTAGACATGGCGTTTTGAAATAAGCTTTTTCTGAGTATTTCTTCTGGAGTAGCTTATTTCAAAATAAGTGTGCAGTTGTGGATGTACCCTTACTGCTTTCAGGAAGATACATAAACATTTTATTGCATACATTAACTTTACCTGAAGGCACATTTTTGCTGATATCAATAGGTTTCTCAAGTTCTGCATATAAACCTGTTCATTCAGTATAGTATCTTCATATTTCCCCTAATGCAATGTTTCCCAATTTTATTTGGCTATGGAACCCTTTTAAACGCAAAAGAATTTTGTGGAACCGCTAATAACAGTCTTATATATGGAGCTGAAAAACTAGACTACAAATAAGTAAGGATAAAAATAAACAAATGCTAAACAAGGTCATGAGATCAACACAAATGAAAATTGTTTTCAATAAAATTCATAAATGCTTAAATATTAATGTTTTTTAAAATCATAAAATGTTATTGTAATGGAATTTTATCGTGGAACCCTTATTTTCACTTTGTGGAACCCCGGGGTTCTAGTGAACACCATTTGGGAAACACTGCCCTAATGCATAATAGTTCATGTTTGTCCTCAACAAATTGTCTTTTAGTCTAGCAAAAACCTGAACTTTTATTTTCATCGTTACTTGCCCTTTGGAAATTTTCTGTTAAAATATTTGCTCTCTCAGTATCAGAACTTATATCTATTATTTAGTCAGTCACAATAATATCTGGGATGTAACTACCCTTATTCTGAATTCCTTACGTTCTTCTAATTTGCCCTCTGATATTCTGGTAACTTTATCCGTAATACTTCCTACAATTCTCTATGACCTCACTTTAGTTTTTAATATACGTCATTGCAGCTTCATTAGCCATTGCATTTTTTGCTTTCTTATAGGTTTTCTTCCTGTTTTAAATTGCCATTTTGTACTCCTATTTCTACAAAAGAAGTGAGATTTTATTGTGGAGTATTTTAATGTCTCATGTATTGTTCCAATGGTTTTTGCTATTATCCTCTTTATTACACTGCCATTGAAATTCTCGATATCATCACTTTCACACAGTGATCATTCAGAAAATCAGTACAAGTAAATAGTTCCCAGTTAGCTTTCTTAAAATTCTAGGTGGATAATTTTTCATTACCTTCAACTTTACCATGTCCTCACAAAGTAATAAGTTTGGAAACGTAATCTAGCTTTATTCTTTTTTCCTTATAGATTTCCCATTTGCATTTTCATGCAGTATCTGCTGTTATAATTCCCAGGTCTAAACAAGAAAACCTGGCATTTGCTGCATTATATCTAATTGGGGTGCCATAATTTAAAATCACTAGATTATATTTGTCTGTGAATGTCTCTAGGCATGTACCATTTCATCAGTTGTCCTACTTCCTCACAACTTATTGTTACAGTTTAGGTCACCATATATGTATTTTTAGAATTCTTCACTATTTCTTGTAATCCTTAGGATTCCAATTTTCCTCATGGATATGAATTATAGATAGTATAAATACTTAAAGAAAGAGCTCTCTTCTGCTTTGAGATCTCAACAGCATTATATCTGAGACACTTCTATGTAAAAATACCTTTAAAAACAACAAGTAGCACCTTAGGGCATGTCTACTCAGTAGTAACATAGTGCATGTCTACACTACAAACCTTTATTTTGAAATAACTAGGGGACTGTGCCTCATGCTCACTATGCTCGCCCAACCCTGTGTATTTGGCTTAAGTGTTGGAACTTAACTTCATTTACAAGTTTGATTCCTATCTCAGAGGTATGAATCAAGACATTGGCTGGCTAGCACACTACCTTTCACATCCTAATGACTTAATCAACTAAACAATGGGTACTTAGAGAAGGTGCTTCTTGTAACTTGAACACTCTAATTCACTATTTTTCCCCTACCTTCCTCTACTTATTCTTGGATCTGGACTTTTAATACTTCATTCATCTGAAGAAGTGGGTGTTCTCACGAAAGCATCTATATATTTTGTTAGTCTTTAAGGTACTGCTAGACTATTTTTTGTTTTTCAACTTTTTTCCAGTTACAGACTAACTTGGCTACCCCTCTGAAGCTTTTTTTCTTTCTCTGTAGTTCACTGGTGAAATTACTTTGTAGAAGAATGATTACTTTAAAATCCGTTAATGAGTGCCCAGGTAGGTTGAAGTGGGGTGTTATTAGTTTGAATTACTCTGAGGAGTAGTTATTTCGAAATAGCTGCACCGGAGCATCCAAACTACCATTATTTTGAAGTAACTATTTTGGAATTCGTGTTATTCCTGATGAAACGCAGGAATACAGGTTTCCAATTAAGTGGCTCGTTATTTTGAAATAATGGGCTTGGTAGTGTAGACACTGCTTATAAAATTGATCTTAGGAGAGTTACTTTGAAATAAATTCCTAATATAGACCAGGTCTAAGATGTCACAATACTACTCGTTTTAAAAAAGTTGTTTTCAAAGTAACAGACTAACAAGGCTACCCCCCTAGGAGTTCTTCTATGTAGTTTAACCTTTCCCCTATGAAAGTACAAACACCTCCTCTATTAAGTTTTTGACATATTACCTTTAGGCCAGCACCGGAAGTTTAAAAGCAAGCTGTTCAACCAGCTACATACACTAGCTAGTTTAGTTCTCATTTCCAGTGCATTTTCTTTTAATGTTTGACTACATGCCATCAAACAGTGCACATTCCAAAAAAAGATCGTGACTCCCATAGAAGCCATATTTCACCTCATTCACAATTGCATGAATATAACCCAAAGACAGATTGCAAACACTTGAGTATGCTTTTGCTCCCCGTGCTAGAATTTTCATTTTTTCTGATTTTTCCATCTGTGATGTGCCATTTATCACTCCTATCATAAAGGCAATGAACCTTTCTTTTTCACAATTAATATATCATCGCTTGTTCTTTCTGAAGTGTTTATCATGCTGCATCAAAAGAGGGTATATCTACGACCCCTTTTTCTCTGTACTGATTTTCTCTGCTTTTTTATCTTGCTTTTCGAGAGTCTCAAAACAACTTCCACATGAGACAAGTTAACAGTTTGCTATTTTTTGTATCTCCTTAGACTGTCTTCCCACAATAATATATCATTGAGATGAAATGTATAATATAAATGTCATAATATAAATTGGGATGAAAAGTCAAAACTTCATGAGAGAAAAAAAATTGAAAAATTCCATTTCAGAAGCAAAACTGAATTTATCAGCTTATCTCCTGCTACAGCCATCTCTTTTTCCTCTCTCAGCTTCCTGGAGAGCCCTTTTTCACTGCAGCTCACTTGACAGGGAGACTTGAAGCACTAGCCCTATAGCAGCTCACTTGATGGTCTACTTGGGAAATGAGCTGGGAGGTGGACTATCTGGAAAGTGGGCTGGCTAGCTTGCCTCTGTGTCTCATTTCCATCAGAAGTTTCAGAAGGCTTGATGTGTTCCTATGGAACACTTTCATTCTGTTGAATTAGCATTTTCCAATAGAATGCTGCCGTCTGGAATGGGCTTCATAGTCACATATAAAGTATTAAAATCACTGAAGTGGTTCCAAAAAGGTAATCTTCCTGATCCATTCATTTTCACAGACCTCCATTCACTTCTGTTTATTCCTTCCAGTAGCAGCTGTCTATTTCAGGGTATTCTAGCATACACAATCAGTGAAGTAAGTGTCTGATCCTGCAATTGTATTCATGTAGGTGGACTCTGTGATCATGCCAACTTCCACTGACTTTAGGCTTCTGTACTTGTGTATTAGTGACAGTCAGAGCAAATATGCTTAGTTCACAAATAAAAGAGGGTTTATTTTATTTTAAAAATTGTCAGACCTCCCATTTCATTTTGGGATTTACAAGTTAACCTAGAAAGGTTCCTTATGTTTCACACCTCATCACCATCACAATGTTTCCCTTTTCAGGCCAAATTTGGCCTTCATTTCTACCTGTGCAACCCTGGAAATGGTAGATGAGGTCACAGGGATATAACTGAGGGTGCAATCAGGAGGAAATAGTGTTATACAAATGTAAATTAGGACATAATTGGCCAGATAGAATCTTGATTTCTGGTGATAATGAATGAAAAGGAGAGGACTTGGATTGATTTTCAGACCCCAGAACGAATTTATAGGGCTGGTAGTTAGGGAAGAAAAAAATCTGTTTCCTGTAAACTGAGCAAATATGTTATGGAATCTTTTAAAACGGAGTGGGCATGGAATCCCTCAGTGCTATTTCTAGATACTTTTCAGAGTTGAACTACACTTTCACCTGACAATAACGCTTTGCATAACTCCTAAGCAATTTATGCATACAGGCAGTCCCCGAGTTACGTACAAGATAGGGACTGTAGGTTTGTTCTTAAGTTGAATTTGTATGTAAGTCGGAACTGGTACATATTGTAGGGGAAACTCTAGCCAAACATTTCTCCAGAGCTCAGTTTTATTCTCCCACACCTCACTTTCCTCAGTCCTTTATTCTCAAGCTGAGGTGTCTGCTGAGAAAAGCCGCTCCGCATCTCCCTGGTCTGCTGGGGGGAAGCAGCTAGTGCGGGGTTGCCTCACCCCGTTTGTAAGTAGGGATCCGATGTAAGTTGGATCCATGTAACCCGGGGACTGCCTGTATTATCTAGTTCATTTGCACTTGTACTATGTAAATATTTACCTTTTCATCCCATCTGATTAGTATTGTGGAAAGAAATCAGACAGGCAAATGAATATAGATAATTGACTCAGACATGTAAATACTGAATAGTCACATGAATACATCAAATATTGCCATTTTTCAACTTTTGGGACACACAAAATAGTATGTGCTGTTCCTGCCATCCTATCGGGCAGCTGAGGAGTCTGGCAAGACTGCCCACTGGTATCCCACTGACAGACAGATCAGAAGACTAATTACTAGCTCGCAGAAGTGGGAGAAGGAAGCAGATGCTTTCCTCTTTCAGAAAGGAAAGTGGAGACTTTGATTAATCTACAGATTTAATTTACCAGGGGCGACAACACTGCTCTAATGTTCTGCCTGCTTCTCAGTTCTGATAGTTCATTGTGCAATGCAGCAACGACACAAACTGCTAACAACAACAAAAAAAAAGCAAAAAAGCTATCACTACGTAAGCTCAGTTTAGGTACTCACAGGATGTTCAGTTTAATGGTGTGTCTATAATATACATTAATTATTAATAGTTATGTTGTGTTGTGGTATCATCTAGACTAGAGACTCTACAAAGATCAGGACTAGAGCAGTGCAAATAACTTTTTTGGGGTTGCAGAAGATTGAGGGATGGTAGGGACTGATTTGTATTAGCCCCAGGACAATGGGGAATTTCCACCAATTCAAAATATAATAAAAAAATCATTAAAAGTCAAATCAGCATGAATTCATAAGAACTTTCAGTATGGCTGCATTTTTGTTGTTGAAAGAAAAGTTTCAGTTGAAACTAAGAGTTTACTTTCAAAATGAAGGGACAAAGTATTATCATCTTCGTTTTACTGATGTAGAGCGGGATTAAAGTGATTTTCTCAAGGACATGCAG
Organism: Pelodiscus sinensis; assembly: GCF_049634645.1. Lineage (NCBI taxonomy): Eukaryota > Metazoa > Chordata > Testudines > Trionychidae > Pelodiscus > Pelodiscus sinensis. The sequence goes on from NC_134711.1 coordinate 173,760,970, forward strand.
AAGACTGTAACAGAGTCGGAGAATGAACATAGATCTACTGTCTGATGCCATCTCTACACAGAGATAAAATTGAAATTATTAAGGTCCACTTCTTAGCATTCAAGTTTATAAAGCTGAAGGTGCATGTCCCCACTATGTGCAAGAATTCAAAATAGTTCAGAGTAGCGAGTCCCCATGAGGATGGCTAGCATCGACTTTGAGAGTGATGCACTATGGCTGCATCTGGATTGGCATGATTTTCCGGAAATGCTTTTAACGGAAAAGTTTTCCATTAAAAGCATTTTCGGAACAGAGCGTCTAGATTGGCACGGATGCTTTTCCGCAAAAGCACTTCTGATAGTTGTGACAATACAACTTGTAACTTCCTCATTCCCTTTTTCCATCTGGTACTGTAACTGCAGCAATGAAACTATCATCCATTTCAAATGCCTTGACGACAACTGCCCCTGTATGTTACCACCATGATATCTGCTGCACCCTGTGGATGCCTGTGATCAAGGTAGCCTTTATATACCTGTCAGGGCAGCATCCTACAGGCTTATTTCACACTTACAGTCATTTGATTTAGTAGAAACAAATGAGGATTTAAAAAAATATTTTTAGTAGGATGGGATAGTTCGCATCCCCAGTTCGCATCCCCACTTAGTCTGGATCTTGCATGAGGATATAGAGCCAGTACTTACTGTTTTAGAGCAAACTTGTGATTCTAGTTGTTAGCTTAGTTTTGCTGAGCCAAATTACCATAATGCTGTCATCTATGCACATGCTGTCAACATTTCCACAAAGTGATCACTCAGTTATTGAGGGAGTCAGAGCTTTGCTTATTTGGTGATATTTCCCCAGTGGGGATATCAATACATAGTTTGCCAAAACATTTGCCAGACTTCAATATGTCTTGATATCTACCTCGAATTCTCATTTTAAATGCAACATTTTACTCCTTTTCTTGCACTCAGAGTAAATGCATTCAGGGAACAATTATATGGAGAACTATGCAATGGAAAGTAGATAGATGGAGGAAGATGAGAAAGAGGACTTGTCACAGTATTCCATTTCTCAAATACATTCTAGACCCCAAATTTGGATTTGTTAAACATTTACGTCCAGAGTTGGCAGTGATATAACCAGACCGTACCGATCCAATAGTCTTCAGTTTAAACAAAGCTCCACAAAAACTTAGGGTCCACTAATTTTTATTATTGAAAACTATTGATAAAAAAAGAATCATGCAATCAAGGTTATAGAAACAGTTAATCTCACAGCAATTTTACTTTCTTATATGAATAATTTTTTATTGTCATACCTCAGAATGGGTCTTTATCATACATTATGTTACTCATTTGGATATTTGGGACCCAAATTAGGATTCTCTCTCTAAAAGTATATATTCCTCTCAGGAAATGGGGTTTTGTCAAAATTAAAAACAAAAATCCATAGGAAAAGATTTAATCTGGAGAGAATCGTTCACCAGGAAAATCCTAGTGAAATATTTCATATGAAATGTTTTGCCAGTTTGTCAACCAGAAACTAAATACTTCTTTCAAGGTAAGGCTGATGGTTGCCCATGTGTATTCCTGATCCACTACTGTGCTTTTATGAGAGTTGTAAGTCAAATTCAATTGTTTTTTAATGTTCCATCCCATAATAAGTTTCAATATTTCCTATTTCATTTCAATAATTCAGGTTTGACTTAGCTGACGAACTTTACTTCTGTTTCCACAAAGCCTCTACCTGTGGTCGTGATACAGCACAATTTTACGTGGCTGTGCTTCACACAGTGTCATGCAAGAAGAAGGCCCAGATAGATTTCTTAGTTTTTAATACTGTGTGGACAAACCCACTATTTATACATGATTTGTATTAACATGTCTTGGCAACAGTCCACATCCTTGGCATAAACTCATCATAATCAATCTTATCGGTCTTGAGGTTTCATACTGTATCTTCACACCAGTGTCTGAGGAGTTATATAATAGAGGAAGTTGTCCATAGTGAACAGTTACCTTACTGATGTTTTTAATGAAATGTTTTTCTTTTGGTGGAATTTTAAAGCTATTATAAAAAACTCTGATCAATTTAAAATTAACTTTAATACGTAATGTCAGCCCAGGGCTGTAGATATACACAGCTTCAGCATAACACATTCCTTGAGGATGGAAATCCACCTAGATTTACAAGCTCTTTGAGGGAGAGACTAGCTTTTCATTATAGACGAGCCCAGAGTCAAGTACATTAAGGAGTCTGTCCCTGATTATGGCCTCTGGTGACACCGTTATATAAATTAATGATAATGTTCTATTTATGTACAGGCTGTTATTAGCATACAGAACATGTTCTGTTTGCTATTTCATGAATCTGAGGGAAAAAGATTAAAATTGAATAGGAAGTTTGGAACTACTATAGCAGCTGAATATGGCAGGTCAGACATTCATTAGCCAATGACTAGGAAGCAGTTCTCTTTGTTTAGCATTACCCTAGTCTTCACATAGTACTGATAAGTTTGTTAAGTTTACCTTTTTTCTAAGATAAGATGTTTTATGCCAGCACTGGAATTAAGTTATCATGGATTCTAATTATGACAGCTGCACACTTTCCTGCTGAGAACTTGACAAATATGTATGCTTTTTTCAGCCACTTTTATTTCCCCATCTCATGCAATTTTGCTTCTTTATCACATCTGAAGCACTGTGTAACCAGTTGCTATAGTAGGCTGAGAAGATCAATGACATTGGAAAAAGCATGTTGTTATATCGATCACAGTTAAGAATAGTATATAATATTAATGGCATATTATTTCATATGGCATGATGGGCAAAAGCTCGCTATTAAGTTGATGTTGTGTCTTATCAAAGACTACCCAATGATGTCTCATGCCCTTTGCATCAATGTTTTGAGCATTCAAAGATGAATAATTGAAATGGAAATTGTTCCAATTTTCATGGACACAAAGTCAATTCCAATTGAAAAGATTAAAAGAAACACAAAATAGGTGCAATCATTACAGCGTATATGCTACTTAAAAGATCCGTTATTTAACAGTGAACCACTTTCAAAATTTAGAATATTTTTTAAAAGCCCAATTTCTGCTAACTTGTATATCTTCTCTAATGCACTGAAAAAGGGTAAGATACTTTTTAAACTTTTCTTGTGGTTTTCACATCCAAATAGATGGTCTACACCAGTGGTTCTCAACAAAGGATTCACATACCCCTGAGGTTTCAGAGGTCTTCCCGACAAAATATCAGCTCATCTAGTTTTACAACAGGCTACATAAAAAACACCAGGAAAATCAGTATAACTTAGAATTTCATACAGACAGTGACTTGTTTAAAGTGCTCTACATACTATAAATTTCAACGTAAGTACATTAGTTATATTCCAATTGATTTATAGTTCTATGATAAAAATGAGAAAGCAAGCAATTTTTCAGTAATAGTGTGCTGTGACACATTGGTAATTTTATGCCAGTTTTTTCCAAGGAAGTTGATTTAAGTGAAGTGAAATTGGAGGGTATGCAAGAAAAACAAAACAAACAAAAAAACCAAACCCGATTCCTGAGAGGGTTACAGTAAACAGGAAAGTTTGAGAACCATTGCAGAGATTGTAAAGAGTTAATATTACTCAGAAAAGATGTTTCACATTTTTTAAAATACATTTTATTTTCCAAATGTGGACCATTATTGTTGCCCGATTTTGTTCATTTAAGCTTTTAGTGAAAAGTTTTTTGACCAAACAGAAAATCATCATTTTGGTTCAAAATTTCAGTTTAAGAATACAAACCATTTTTTTTATTTAAAATATTATTTTCCGGTTCAGCTTTTGGTTAAAATGTTGTTTCATGAAAATGGGGAGCTTTACTGAAAATTGTTTTTAAAAATTGGAAAAAGTTTCAGGTTTTATAATTTATTTCAACTGAAAAATTATGACAAATGTTTCCCCCCCCCCCCCCCGAGAATTGGCACTTTCAACCTGGTCCCCTGATGAGTCATAGAGCATAAAGGATTTAAGGCCCAAAGGAACTTTTTGCATATCACAGGCAATAAAAAAAACCAAATACAATCATGATGATGCATCAGAGTGGAAAACAGTCCACAGCATATATATGGGACAGAATGGTTCCAGTGCATGTATAAAGCAATAACTGGTCTCTATACCAGCTTTGTGTAGCCCTATAGGGGAAAGTGGGGATAGGAGCCACAATGACTCCAGGATAGGTGGTCAATCTGAGAGATGTAACTATGATTAATTTTAAAATTAGAGTATGGGTACGGTAGTCCTGTAGCACCTCTGAGACTAGCAACAATATATAGAACCATGAGCTTTTGTGGACAAGCCTACTGCATCAGACACACCAATCCTTCTCATGAAGTGACTTTTTCCCCCAACAAAGCTCATGATTCTATATACTTTGGTTAGTCTCTAATAAGGGCATGTCTACACTTTTTGAAATAAGGAAAGTGTCCACACAATCAAGCCTGTTATTTCAAAATAACTCCAACTTGTGAAGAGAAATAATCTTATTTTTTGAATTATCTTGAAATAACTTAGATATAGCCTGGCAGTGTAGACATAGCCTTTGGTGCCATAGGACTTCTCATTTTCCGGGATAGGCAGTACAATGGTGTCATGACCTCTAGTCTAGCTCAGGAACCAGAAGAGTAGCCATGAGAACCAGCTAGTGTAATACCCATAGGCGGAACCAAACCTGAGACCTCTGGAGCTTAATGCATTAGACTACCACAGGAGCTAAAAGTGGTCTAGTAGCTAAGGCTGTAGAGCAGACTCATTAGTCTTGCTATAAGTGGTCTCAGTGCCTCTAGATAGAATAATACATCATACTCAGCAGGTGTGTGGGTTACATTAGCTCTATGTTATATTCATATTTTGGGGATATAATTCCTCTTCCCATGACTAGCCTAGTACCACCTATAGACCTGTTCACTAATGGCACAAGGAAAAAGTAGGGAAAATTTACTATATGTAAGCATGTATACAAATACTTTATCAGCCAGTGAAGTCTATAGTTTTCATAGTTGCAAGTGGTATCTCATTTCTCATTAAAATGAAGCAACACTCTTAAAGTTATGCATTCATCCACATTCACTCTAATGAAAGACATTCCTTCTTCAGGAGCATCCATTATCACAGTATCAAAGATATTTCAGCTAACAATATTAGCACAATATATTTGCCCGACAGTGTTGGCAAAGAAAGACTTGTGGGATCTGGTGGGTAGAGTTTTTTTTCTTTTCTCTGAAAAATATTTACATTTTTCTAAACCAGGGGCAATCAGTGATGGCTCTTGCAAGTTCCCTGGAAGTTTTTCTGACATTCCTGTCCACATTTTGAATCTATAGCAACCTGGGAGATAAACTCATGGTACTCTAAGTAAATCTGTGAATATATCTTGTGTATATTAGGAAAAATCCCATGACATCTATAAATATGATTACTGAGCTAAAATAAAAGTTATAAGTTTAAAACACGCTTTAGAGAGATAACATTTTTGGGCTGTTTATTCTCATTTCTGCTTCACAAGCTTTGGGCTTAAACTTGGTCCCTTTCAAATCAGTGGCAAATCTCTCACTGGACTCAGAGGCTGTCTACACTGCACACATTTAAAAATAGAGTGTGCATCTACACAGCAAGCTTGTTATTTCAAAATAACAGGCTTATTACTCCAACTTCTGTCACCCTCATTTCACGAGAAGTAAGGGAAGTCGAAGGAAGAGTGCTCTCCCTTCCACTTCCTGCTGTGTAGACAGTGCCTAAAGCCAAGTTAAGGTACTTCAACTATGCAAATAACGTAGCTAAAGACACATTTCTTAACTCAACTTTAGCCCACAGTGTAGATGTACCCAGAAGGAGTAGGGTACAACATAAAAAGTATTTGTCTTTCGATTTGGTTTTGAGACATTAGCTCTTATGTGAAGATAAAACTTACAAATTCAAAATTTTAAGTTATCTTTCACAGAACTCCATTCACTTTCCTTAAAGAAGAGGAATTATGTAATTGATTTTAATACAAGTGGTATTTCATCCTTAATGTTATCCTTTTAAGATTAATACTGGGGTTTTACATTACTCATGAGGAAAGATCATACTCAAATGAGTATGAGTAGCAATCTGCTGAAGCCTTTTATGTCTCTGAAGTCTAAGGAGCAAGGGTTACAGGATCAGACCCTCAAGTCAATCTTTAGTTTTATTTTAATAAGCAGAATTACTCAATTTTGTACCTCAGATGACTGATGTATCAGCATTAACTAAGCACAGTTTCTTACTCATCATTTGTATTCCATTTTAAAAGTGTTTCTTAGGGAGATACCGGGAGAAATTGGTGGCTTTAACTTACAAGCATGATTCTGCATATCTTACTCTTAAAATAAATCCTTAATCATGCGAGTATATTGTAGTCTGCTCCCACTGATATCAATGGGATTACTCACACAATTAAAGACTCACATGAGTAAAGCGATGCTGGGTCAGGTCCTTAAAAAAAAAAAAAAAAATGTACCAATAAATATCACTAATGGATTCATTCTACTCTATACTTTGACAAAAAAACCCAAACCAAAACATTTTTTTGCTTAGTTGCAGCAAGCAACTGTGTGCATTTTCAACCTTCAGACAGCACATAGATTGTAAGGCACAGGCCAGGGCAAAGCTGCTAATGCATTTAAACAGCCATGAAAAAAATCAAATCAAGTCTTTTCTGTAGACTAGAATAGTAAAAAGCCTGTTACTCCTTGTTTGGACTTGCATTCCAATATAGGGTTCAACATGGTTAGCAGGCATTAAAATTTAAGAGACTAAGCAACCAGAGAAACATGGATGAGTTTATGATCATTTTCATCAAACAAATGAACATTAATGAGCAGCAATAAGAAAGTTTAGTGTATGAAATAGCTTTAGGACATACACTGTGTAACCTTACTCTAGCCAACTTTTTTTTGACAGTCATCATTGTTAACATCTTGCTACATTTGTTTGGTTTCCTGGTATGACAAGTTTTGCTTCTGCCTATTCAAGCAATGAATCTACATATCACCCAGGAGATTGGCTCCTAAACAAAATCTTTCTAAATCAGAATAGCCAAGTCATAGTGTTCATTGGCAATACAGATGTCAAAAAGTGTATTAATTTGATACCAGCATGAGACACTATTCGGTTCTTCTTGGGTGTTTTACTAAAATAATATTCCCTCTGAACTTTGTTTTATGAAGCTAGTGCTGGCTTGGTGACTACTAGTAGCAAAAGAAATCAAACCAGTGTTATAAAACACCACTCTGCTTGATTAAGCAACTACAGCCATTCATTTACAGAAGTCAGAAATGTAATTATTGTACCATTTAACTTCAGTTTGATTTAAAGTTTGAAAACTGACTCCACTCTGTCATCACATCAGCTACCTGATGAACACACTTTATTTGCACTAATTGTTTCTTGACCCAATATCTACTTTAAAAAGCAACCCCTTCACTTTCCTTTCTCCCCTATTAAGAGCTCATGGATCAGATCCTCAGGTGGTGTGAGTGGTCATCATGCCACTGAACTAGGGCAATTTACACAAAGTAAGAATCTGCAGGGGGGAGGGGGGTGAGATTTAAGCGGCCTCTTTATATTATGGCCCATTGGTTGCTAAGGGGACAATCCCATTAAGTACTAGATCCTCCTTAACTTTCATCCTCATTGGCTTCAATAATAGTTAAGGGTGCTCAGTGCCTAGGAAGATGGGGCCCTCAGCCCCATTTCCACAAAGTACTTAGATACCTACCTGAGATTTAGGCACATCAGAATTTCCTATGCAGTTGATGAGGATACTCAGGTGTTTAGGATTAGATGCTCATTCAAATACCTTGCTGAACTGGAACCCTCTTCTCTTCTTGAGCCAGGTTATCAACACAAGTTGTAACAGAATCGATCACAGCTTCAGTGAATTAATGTCATCATAAGACAAGAAGTAGGTGATATAGGCTATTACCAGTATGGGTTGGTGCAGATTGTAAGGCAGTAATGATTTTCACATTTAGATTATAATCTATGAAGGACAACTAAGTACTGCCCAGCTCCAGTGAGCATCCAGCTTCCCTTAAATAGAAAATGGTTCCCTGACATTAAAAATACCCCTACCAATATGCTATCAGAGAAATTGCTATTTGTCATTTTGGACAGACTTTAAAATTCATGATAGCAGTCTTTCAAAATTCAATATTTCTAAAGATAAAATATTGCTTTGCTCGTCTATAGGTATACACATACTGCAGTTCATCATTACTGACAAGAGCTAGCTGTTGCTAACAAAATTCACAACCTATTTATATTTCTGTTAAATAGTCAAATGGATGCAGAAGATTATAGCTAGTTATTTGCCATAGATGTACTATAAGATGCATTGAATAGCTGGTTGCTGCAGTTATCTCCCTCATTTCCCCGGGAGGAAAATGCAGGTGAAGTCATAAGTGTGTGTGTTTTGTGAAATTAAACTATACCCTTTTGTTAGTTTAAGTGGGTAGCCTCAGCTCTCTAGATATTTACTAGTTTAGCCTCTCTCCCCTAGCAATTCACTAACACACAACAACATGTATGTAAATAAACATCTTTATTATTCATACTCCTTTAAAAATATGGATCTTTGTAACTATATGCAAGAACTGCCCATTCTTGCACCTGCAGAAGCCGAGGGAAAGCTTGGCTGAAGTTGCTCTGGGCACTAGCTGCAGGAGGGAGGATATGGACCAGAAAGCTGGAGACTTTCAAGGACTTTCAAGTAGCTGAGGCCTCAGTCATCAGTACAATTTTCACATTTGATTCACATGTCTGATGGTTCCAGTTGTGCCATTCATCTCTAAGATATCTGATCAATCTGACCCCAGATCAAGGTGAGGACTATTTTGCTTGGGGGAAATAGAACACAGGGCCTTTCATCTCTAAACCTCCATTTCCCATCCTAAGAGAGACAACAATAATTTTGATACGAAGAAATTAAAACAGCCTTTTGGTGCATCTGACACAGCTGAGAGCACTTTAATCTCTCTCAGTCCCTAACCTCTGGCTGCTAGAGTTGCTGGCTTTTTACTGGGTTACTATCCCCCCCCATGAGTGATTTTTGGGATCCCAGCCTCTCTCTTCTCAAGGCTGGGCCAGAGAAGTCATACTCTAGGGTATCATCCAAGTTATCTTCACCCAAATGTGAATGTCCTTCCTTCTTAATGGATATCTGGAAACAAACAGATGAGGAAGCAATTAAACCTATACCAGATGGTCTCTGCACTAATCCAGTAACAGGATATCAAACAACACTAAGCTACCCACTTTAGATGGAAAGTTCTAGGGAAGGGCAAGCACCCTAAAGGCTTTGTGTACACTGGAGGCTTCTTGCGCAAGAACACGTCCACACTGCCAGGTGCTTTTGCGCAAGAGCATCAATTTCAGTGTGGACGCTCTCTTGTGCAAGAATGCTCTGATGGCCATTTTAGCCATAGGGCTTTCTTCCACAAGAAACCCCTGCTGTGCGTCCACACTGCCCTCTTGCACAAGAGGGATTTACACTTACAATAAAGCGTGGGAAGAGAGCTTCTTGCACAAATCTTGTTGTGCAAGAGCCAGTGGGCTGTGTGGACGCTCTGCAGGTTCTTGCGCAAGAACCCGCCAGTGTAGACATAGCTTAAGTGTTGGACAGATGGAAACCACCCACGAGGCTTATGAGGTTATCCCTATTTGACCTAGTTGGGGCACAGGAGAGAAACAGGTCAAGGCAGACCTAAATCACAAAATATATAAGAGGCAGCTCTGACTGTTTCCCCCCTGTAGCCCACAGGGGTTAGAAAAGCCCAACTCCTAAAACGATCATGACAGTCATACAAGCAATTAGCAACTAGAGGACTGCCGGTTGCCTCTAAAAATTTAGGGATCACATGTAAAATGGAATTTTCCTTAAATTAAGTTACAGTACTAAGCATTGATGCCATGTTCACCGGCTTTTTTTTTTTTAAAACTACCATATATATAAAGTTACCTGCCTCTGGAACAAGTGACCTTGCTTAGGTGCATAGATTTAGAACTTATGGACAATACAGTATAATCCTTAAAAAAAGGCTTACTACTTAAATCAGCCATACTAAGGAGAGCATAACAAACTTTCTTCTGAGGTTTGGTTTGGTCTGGTCTCTGAGTTTGCATCATTTGATTAAGAATGATTGGGCCAGAAGGACTATGGGGAAGGAAAGCTGCAGACTGGTAGTTTTCTCTGAAGTAAGTAGTACAAAATCCAGTATACCTTAAAATGGTCTGGACTGGCCTTTGAATTTGATTTTGTCTTTTCTCTGTGCTCTAATTTTTCTGTGTGTTCAGTTTCTGAGAGGAAAGACCATTAATCCACAGGCCATTTTGTTTGTCAGTTTCACCACTACTTACCAACACACCACTACTGAAGCCAACATACATTTCCCCTGTCATGCCTTCCCCCCTGCCCATCTTGCTCTGTGTTAGGGCAAACGGAGGACAAGATTTGCAGCAAGCCCAGGACGTTGAGATTGTTACATCATTAAATTCCTTCATCCAAGAAAAGGCTAAAAACAAAGCTACTTTTGTAACTGGGAGAGGAGGAGGTTCTCACAGTTAAGTTAATACAGGAGGGTTAATTATCACATGTTGATAGTAAGAAGTGAATTATTTTTTAAAAAGCTACTATAGACACAGCACTAGTGTTATGGGAATGGTCACAAAAGCAACTGAATGACCTGCTAACTATGCACTTCCCTTCTACTCTTGCTCAAACAACTGAAGATCACTCCCCAGAGCCAAGCCAGGAACCCTGCAATCCACCATTAAAACAGTACTCTCACCTCTTCATCTGAGCTGTAATCAGAATCCCACACCTCAGCGCTGGTAGGAGGCATATCCTTGGGGAGCAGGATAGAGTGTTTAAGTGAATTAGGTCAGGGAAGAGAAAGAAAGTCTGACTAGGAGTAGAAGTAAAACATTAAAACCCATAAAGAGACAGACCATATTAAGGTCAGACTTGAGCCTGAGTAGCCTAGACAGAGCCATGTGTGTGAAGCCCAAAACCAGAATAGCAGAAGGAGGTTATCAATCGTGACTGAAAATCACCAATTTTAAGGTGTCTGGTCTGGGCCCCTTTGTCCTTCCTGCCTTCCAAGGGTGCCAGTTCTATCCCTCAGGGTGTTGGTGGTAGGTTTCCCCAGGGTGGCAGGCCTCAAGCCCTCAACCTCATGTACCCAGGGCAAGCACCTTATCCATTGTGCCAGCCAGTTTTCAGCACTGAGGGACATCAGAAGAGCTGGGGAGGAGGGAAATCAAGAAGCCCCATGTTGGAAGAACAGAGGGAAATCGGGGACTATAGGACTGAACGGCAGTAGCAGAACTGCTTGGGGAGAGGCAGGTCAGGAGTGGAATAGCACATGTAGTAAAAATCCAGAGTAAACAGCTTCAGTAAAGCTGCCTGGGTGTTGAGGTGTGCCCAGGCCTCCAGCAACAAGAGAAATAAGAGAGAGAGAGGGACATTTACGGTATGAGAGCACATATGGCCACAAAGACAGTTAAACATACCCACCTGTTCCATTTCTTCTTGCACTGCCGCTGGGAGAGGATAGGTGAAATAGAGGATTGAATCAGGAAAACCCTAATCTAGTTGCTGTTACTTCAGCCAGGCAACCGCTCCACAGTCAGTAGCATTCTATCCAGAGATGCTCCCCCCATCTCTGGCTAACACACCTTTATTATCCACCAAGCCCTAACTATTGCCACATCCTATTGGCTTATAACTCCTATGGCAGGCTAAGACCCCTCCCCATATTCCCCAAAACTGCTCCAGAGAAGAAAGGGTGTGTGGATCCACCTTATATTCATCCATAAATTACATTTATTCAAAACTAGATAAAACTGCTAGGGGTGATACTACCAAACTCAGAGCCACAAAAATGTAAGAAATGCCACATCAAGCCATGTGTATCACATCATACACACACACCCATTCAAAAACATGCTCTCAGTTCTCTTAGCAAACCCACCCCACTCAATCACTGCCAGCCTAATTTTTAAACAAAAGGTGGCTTTTGTTTTGTTTTGTTTTGTTTAACATAGTCACTTCTTAATGATATCACTTTCTAATCCTAAAGTCCATAGAAAATTCAAATGTGCTGCAATTAATATTTTCAAGTTCTCTAACAAAATCTGGACAGAAACAAACTAAAGGATCACAAAGTTCACACTCACAGGAAAATCCTGTTATTACCTTAACTCTGGACCCAATATAAGGGACTAAATACTATTATTTTTACTATAGGTCCTAGCAACCCCCCTAATCAGAACTGGAGCTCTATCTCTTTAGGTGCAATACAACACAGCCAAAAAAAATCCTTAGATTTAACACCAGTACTCTTGCAAATTTGCCATGTGATATTTGATGAACACAGGTGATCAGAACCTAAATTCTCACCCAAACGATAAATGTGATAGAGCAAATCAAGGATGGCTGCATTGCGAGTTGGCCTATGCACCTGCATGTGGGAATCAGGGTGAGTGATTACTTCTCCTAATACAATTGCATGTGCAGCTGGAACCTTGGGTATGTATATAAATGGATCAGTGGGTACTGCTCACTTGCTATTGTTCTCTAGAAAAGGTGGGTGGGGAAGGAAGGGAAATGCTAAGAGCTTTGTTTTTATCACTGACCGACAAAATAACTAATTCAGCATTGGGAGAGTAGTGTTTTACAGCTGGCCTGAACCACACTGCAGCTGCACTACAGTTGAGAGCAAGCATCCTAGCCCAAGTAGACGATGTTAGCAAAGCTCAAGGTAGCAGTCTTAGAATATCTGAGTGGATATTGTAGCTCCAGCAGAGACTCAGGCTAAACATCTGAGCTCAGAAGCAGGGAAGGAACAACATCTACGTGTATACTTTTAGGCTATGTCTAGACTGGCATGATTTTCCGGAAATGCTTTTAACGGAAAAGTTTTCTGTTAAAAGCATTTTTGGAAAAGCGCGTCTAGATTGGCATGGATGCTTTTCCGCAAAAGCAATTTTTGTGGAAAAGCGTCCCTGGCCAATCTAGACGTGCTTTTGCGCAAAAAATCGCTTTTGCGATTGGGTTTTTTTTTTGCGGAAAACAAATCTGAGCTGTCTACACTGGCAAAGTTTTGCGCAAAAGGGACTTTTGCCCGAATGGGAGCAGCATAGTATTTCCGCAAAAAGCACTGATTTATTACAGTAGCAAATCAGTGCTTTTGCGGAAATTCAAGCGGCCAGTGTAGACAGCTGGCAAGTTTTTCTGGAAAAGCGGCTGATTTTCTGGGGAAAAACTGGCCAGTCTAGACACAGCCTTAATGTGCTTACTGAAGTCCCATTAGCAAGAGTCTCAGGCTCATATGCAGAAATTTCTGTGTGTGTGTGTGGCGGGGGGGGGGGGGTTGTTTTTTGTGTGTGTTTTTTTTGTAAATGTGGACTGCAAGGGTGTGAACGTACTCTCTGTGGTCCCCAAGTAAGTTGAAAATCAGCCCCAGCTAGTCAGCATGGAGGAGAGAGTCTTGGGTAGCGCATGGCTCTTACCTTCCCTTTGTCAGCCTGAACATGTTTAATTTGGGGATTATGGGGGTGCTTTTGTGCCCCTGTCCCCAAGTATGGGCCTGAGTCTGTCTGCTCAGAATGGGAGGCTCATTCCCAGCTGCAGTGTAGAACATACCCTTTGAGGTTCAGTGCCTCCTTGCACACAACCCCTATCTCCAGGCCGGGCTATGTCTAAAGACTGAATCATGCCTAAATGCCATAATTAGGAACTGGGCTCTAAACAAGGAATGCATTTTTCAAACAGAATCATTGTATAGTACGGACAATTTTTTCTTAAAACTGAATTACTAACTGTAGTTTAAAGAGAAAAGCATATTAGCAGAGGAGAAAATTAATTCAAGAGCAGTTTTAGGATTCCAATAAAATGGAAAGTAGAACTAAAATTAAAAGTACATGCCTCAGTGGAATTTAATATTTTAACTGAAGGTCTATAGGTTTTAATTAAGGCTAAGATTTCATCAGGCATTTTTAGTAAAAGTCATGCACAGGTCATGGACAATAAATAAAAATCCATAGCCCCTTACCCATCCCTAACTTACTACAAATACCCCTGATTTAAGTTTGCCCACTCCTAAGATGCTGCTGCTCTGGGAAGAGCCCCAGGAGACTGCTGCTTCAGCGGCAGAGGCTAACTACATATGGTCAGCCTTGGGGCCACTGCTCCAGCTGCCTCTGTGGCCACCCAAGAGCCATTGCTTGGCTGTCCCCAGAGTCAGTTGTACTGGCAGGTGTTTGGGTGGTTCCTAGCGTTGGCTGGCAAGGACACTGGAACAATATGTATAATGGAAGTGCTAAAAGCCATTGAATCAAACAATAAATCCTGTATATAAAGTAAATCATTCAATCTGGGGGTGCTGCATCACACCCCACGCCCGTAGTTTCAGCATCTTTGGCAGCTGGTATGCTGCAGCTGGAGGTTGTGGAAAGTCACAGAATTTGTGACATCTACAACCTTTGGGACACTCTCGCAGCCTTAACTATAACAGGCTTTGCGGTTTTCAATGGGCACCCTCTGACTGACAAATCTATCTGTCTTTTTTTTAAGCCTAATATTGCTACATGTAGCACCTAAAAAGATTATAGCTGAAAACAACTGAATTACAGGCAGTCCCCGGGTTACATACATGATAGAGACTGTAGGTTTGTTCTTAAGTTGAATTTGTATGTAATTCAGAACTGGTACATATTATAGGGGAAACTCTAGCCAAACATTTCTCCAGAGCTCAGTTTTATTCTCCCACACCTCACTTCCCTCAGTCCTTTATTCTCAAGCTGAAGTGTCTGCTGAGAGAAGCTGCTCTGCATCTCCCTGGTCTGCGGGGGGGGGGGGGGCGCTAGCTTTGCGTCTCCCTGGTCTGCTGGGGGGAAGCAGCTAGTGCGGGGTTGCCTCACCCCATTTGTAAGTAGGGATCCGATGTAAGTCGGATCCATGTAACCTGGGGACTGCCTGTACTTTATTCCCTGGGTAGCACTTTGTATTCATTGTTTTCCATGTACAGTCAGATAAAAACCTATCATGCATGTGAGTTCTCAGTGAGGCCATGTATGTGAACAAATACAAACCTATACTCAATTATTGTAGGATCAGGTTCCTTAGTTATGATATTTGTGTGGTTCTTTCCAATAGTAACAAGGAGAAAAACATTATTTAAAAATACAATATTGTTTTAATGCCACACCAACTGGCAGGGAGATCCAGGGACAAGTGGAGTAGTTAAAACTGTTTTTTGAAACTGTCTCAAAGTCAAATTGATATTGTGCATTTACATGGACTTAATAGATTCTTCAGATGAGACTTTGACTAATTTGGTAAAACACATGGGGAAAAAAAACAAATAAAGGCAACTGTGGACAGTGCTTGATAATGCATGGGTTTTGGACAGATTAAGGAAGAAGTGAGTAGGGAAAACTCATAAAAAAAACCACGGCAAATAATTTTTGATTATAAATGAAACAACTTGTTGCAATCAAAGGCATTTCTAATGAACTTGTATGAAAATGAAATGTAATCCACCACCATTTTGCCATACTCTCTGGACATGACAAAATGATGCCATGATTAAAGCATAGTCATCCCTTTTATATGAGGACTTTCTGTATACTCACAACTTTATTTTCTTCCCTTTCAGGTGTGTTTAGTGACAGATATTGCCACTCTTTCCTGGCGGACACCCAGGAGTACCTTACTATTGAGGATGACAGAATCTTGTCTTTAATATGTGCCAAAAATAAACCAAGTAAGAGAGAGATTATCTTTAACCATAAATATTATAAATATGTCATAAAATACTAATTAATTCAAACAGATTTTTTCCTGGAAGTTATAGAAACGAGACAATGAGGTTATTGTAGAGAAACAGTTAAAGCCTACATATCACCATGTCAGTGCTGGTACCTAAAGTTTGTCATCTACATCTATATTTAGGTATTTCAATAAGCTTTTGTTTTGGGGCCTAGCTATAAGCATGCAAGTATGTAAAGTGTTAAGATCAGAAAGGACCATTAGATTTAGTCTGATCAGCTTTACATCACAGGCCATGGAATGGCATTCAATTTTTTCCCCTATTGTGACCAAGAACACATGCTTAACCGAAGTATATCTGCCAGAAAATCATTCAGTTTTCATTTGCAAGTTAAGAACCTAAATATCTCTGATAATCCAGGCCATATGAGCTGTCCATGTAGGGAGAAGTAGCCTGCTATTCTTCAGCTAACCTGAAGTCTCTGCCCAAGTCTCAAAAAAGAGAAAATTAAACATTTTAATGTTTAAAGTAAATGATGTAATATAAATTGTATTTAATACCTTTTAAGGAAGTGTCTCCTGGAGGGATTACATCTCACAGTTTTGGAAAGCATCAAGTCTGAATTCGAGATAGGTTATATACCTTAAGCATTAATGGACTAGAACTGTTAATATCCTAGGTACTGACTTAATGTGCCACACTGACTGTAAATAGCATCATTTATTGAACTGATTTAGCAACAGTGCTGTATGCTATAGTACACATCATTTAGAAGGTGATCAGGTTCTGGACCAAACAGAGCCACCACCAGAATACATTATGAAAAAAAGCTTGGTCTCTCAGGAAAGAAGCCAACTGCTCATTACTCTTGGAAGAGCTCCAGGTGAACTCTTACAAAGCTATACAGACATGGTTGCCACATCTGAAAGGATCCTTAATGTAAATCAGTTTTCTGTCACTGCAGGTGGATCCTGATAAAAAGCAATACGCCAAAGCTATGTACTGGAATTATACATGGAAAAGAAGCAGTAATAATGGGCGAGATCTTTTGCTGATGTGAAATGGTGTTAATGAGACAAAGAGGGGACTGCAAAGTTTGTGCTGAGGGGAAATCTAAAAATGAGTTAGTATGTTATATTAGAAGACAGCCACCAACAATCTTTCTAGGAAAATATATAGGAGAGGAAAAGGGATGTGTGTCCAGCCAGAAGGCAGGCAAGTCAAAGATCAGTCACTGTATGTGCCAAATTCTTCTGACAAACTAACAGACGGCATAGCAAATCATCAAGTAATGCTGTGTAATTTAATAGAAAGCACTAATTTTTAAAAAAAAAACACATCTATCCCAGAATATTTGATTCTTATAACTGGTAAAGATACACACACAAAAATTTTAAATAGTGTTCAAATAAATTGCAACAAATATAACACATGGAAAGTGCAAAACAACAAAAAAGATGTTTAGAAATATTGACTCGCATTATTACTTATTTTGGAGTGTCACCATCTGTCCACAGAGTAGCACGTCTGGCACTCTGCATAATGCAGTGGCACAGTCACTGATTACAAATTTGTCCAATGTTCCCTGGATCATTGCATTATCCACAACATTATTAACCAGCTTTTCAATCCAAGGGAGGAGGTTAAAATCATTGAAGCCCCTGTACAAAAGGCCATTTGTCAAATTTTTCATCACACCCTTCATTTGGGTAAGGGATGGGATAGTTACATTGCCATTCAGAGTTCTCTTCTGCACCATTTTGGGGGTTCACTTCAAATCGGTTTCTAATCTCAGTCCCAGTGTCCTCATCAGAGACAGGTTGTATAACAAAAGCACTGTCATCGATGCCTATCCATTCTTCAAATTTGTGTGCAATGAATTCTCGTGGTGGCTCAATAACAATTGCTTCCTTTGTGGGTTAAATGACCTGACATCCCTTTTCCCAACAGTTCTAAATTGTTGAAGCTTTGACATCAAACCAGGCATTTTCACGCATTTGAATGGCATCTAAAAAATTGATCTTTGTGGCAATTTCCATAGCGGTAGCCCTGTTGTTCTTATCAGTGTGATGCAACACCATGTGAGCCATTGGATTATGAAAGTATACTTTGGCAGTGCTGATAATTTCCTAATCACACAACTGAAAGATAGAAATTTGTGTTTTTTGGGAGGAATTCAAGTGAGATATTTCTCAGTGCTACATATTTTGTGATGCGGTCTGTACAGTTTGGGAGGTCATGCTCTCTTTCTTCCACAATGACAACAGTGCCACATGAAGAATGGGTGGAATTTGAGAAGTCAGGGAGGTTTCTGGCTAAGTTCTCTACCTTTGTTCATTTTTGTTCAGTTCATATAGTTTTGTATATAGTAAATGCAATAACAAAGTTGTTTTTGAGGTTAATGGTACAGGCTAAATTCTAGGAGGTCCACAGAAATTACTCCAAATCTATGAAAAATCAACAAGGAGTCTGACAAAGTAGTTTTACCCATAAAAGCTTATGCCCAGATAAATCTGTTAGGCTGTGTCTACACTGTACCCCTTTTCTGGAAAAGGGATGCAGATTAGACACATCGTTATTGCAAATGAAGCGGGGATTTAAATATCCCCAACTTCATTTGTATATACATGGCTGCTGCTTTTTTCCAGCTCAGGGCTTTGCCGGAAAAAAGCGCCAGTCTAGACGGGGATCTTTCAGAAAATAAAGCCCTTTCCGAAAGATCCCTTATTCCTGATTTTAAGAGGAATAAGGGATCTTTCGTAAAAGGCTTTATTTTCCGAAAGATCCCCGTCTAGACTGGCGCTTTTTTCCGGCAAAGCTCCGAACCAGAAAAAAACGGCAGCCATGTTTATACAAATCAAGCCGGGGATATTTAAATCCCCACTTCATTTGCAATAATGATGTGTCTAATCTGCATCCCTTTTCCGTAAAAGGGGTGCAGTGTAGACACAGCCTTAGTCTTTAAGGCAGTGGTCTGCAACCTTTTTAACCACAAGATCACTTTTTCAATTTAAATGCAATGTAAGATCTACCTCAAACCCAAATACCCTTGCCCCACTTCCTTACTGCCCCTTCTTTGAGTCCCTGCCCCTGCTCCATCCCATCTCTGAAGCTTTACCTTGCTCACTCTATCTCCCTTCCTCCCCCATCCTCACTCACTTTCACCAAGCTGGGGTAGGGGGTTGGTGTGCGGCTGCAGGCTCTGGTCTTGGGCCAAGGAGTTTGGAGTGTGGGAGGGGATCTGGGTTTAGCCCATTGTGGGGAATGGGGGTCCAGGAGGGGCTTCAGGGTGAAAACTCCTGGAAGGAGTCTAGGTGCAGGGGGACTCATGTCTGGGGCAGGAAGTTGGGTGTAGGAGGAGGTTCAGGGCTAGGACAGAGGTTCAGGAAGCAGCTTTTGGCCAGGCACCATTTAACTGAGATGGGTGGTGGAGCAGTGGAGTTCAGGCAGGTTTACTCCTGCCCTTGCCCTGCACCATTCCTGAAAGCCGCTGGCATGTACAACAATGGCTCCATGGCCACGGTCCCCCTTGATTCATCAATGGGAGCTGCAGGAGCAGTGTCTGCAGGAAAGGACAGCATGTGGAAAGACCTGCTCTGCCTTCCTCAGGGGCTGCAGGGACATGCCAGCCTCATCCAGGAGCAGCAATTACCACAGGAATAATTACTCCAGCCATGACAGGCTAAGCATTTTAGAACTCAGTACTCAAAGAATTAAATGTAAGTGTAAGAGAGAAATGAAAATTATGAACTGCACAGACCATTCAAAACCCAAAATAACACACTTTGCAAGAAGTAAAAGAAGTAACAACAACCCTGCCACCCCGCCATGTATGTTTTGGGGTGAGAAATGAGAGTGAAGGGCAGAGTGTGCTTGTGAGACTGACAGACACATACACGGGCTATGTCTAGATTGGCATGATTTTGCGGAAATACTTTTAACGGAAAAGTTTTTCCGTTAAAAGTATTTCCGCAAAAGCGCATCTAGATTGGCACGGATGCTTTTGCAGAAAAGCATCCGGAGCCAGTCTAGACGAGATTTTGCGCAAGAAAGCCCCGCTTGCCATTTTAGCCATCGAGACTTTTTTGCGCAAAACAGTTCTTCCCTGTCTACACTGGCCCTCTTGCGCAAATTCAAGCGGCCAGTGTAGACAGCTGGCAAGTTTTTGTGCAAAATCTTGCCAGTCTAGACGCACCCACATTGTGTGGGAGTGACAGAGATTTGCATTGCCAAGCTCCCTCCATCCCCTTCTCTCTGGGTGGAGATAGGGTACAGAAGTGTGTGTGTGGGGCGGGGGGTGGAAGAAGGGACACCCTGACATCAGTATCCCCACTCTTCTCCCTGCCACATCCTGCACAGGAGGTTCCCAAGGCAGAGATCAGAGCAGCATGACAGTGGGTGGAGGGGCAACTCAAGTGCCAGTGCTTGAGAGCTTCCTGGCCAAACCAGTCAGGATCACTTGTCAAAGGCTCCAAGATCTTCCTGTAGATCTGGATCTACAGGTGACCACTGCTTTGAGGTGACATAGGACTCCTTGTTATTTTAATAGAGACTGACTTACACAGCTACCTTTCTGAGACATACTTCCAAATCTATGGAAAGTAATAGAGTGTGGTATGCCAGCTGCAGAATTCTATAGTTTGGATAAAACCCCTGTATCTAGGATTTCATCCTCTAGTTGTTTCTATAGGACAGTGGTTCCCAAACTTTTTAGCATCATGCCCCCCTTTTTGATTTTTAAAAACACTCATGGTCCCCCCCCCCCAAATAGCAGCAAATTGTTGAGCAAAAAAGAAAGAAAGAAAGAAAATAACTGATTGGGGCAGCAAAACTTAATACGGGAGGGGGAGCAGGGGTGCCTCACACCCTCCCCCTAGAATTTCTTCATGCCCCCCAAGGGGCACATCCCCCTGTTTGGGAACCCATGCTAAAGGACAGTTTGATGGTGATATAACACAGTATGATTTGAAGATTTAGGGATGGGTCTAAATGAAAAGCCCTGATCTGAACCTTGAAGTTGGAATGGTTTGAAAAAGAGATGGTTACCTAGGGCTGGGAAGTGTGGTGGCTCAGGAGCCATTCAAATGCTGCCCAGCTGATTAGCAGAGCACCCACAGCTAGGTTTTGTTACTAGTGGTGGTGTACATCACACACACCTCAGCGCCCATAACATTTATTCTGCCCATGGATTGAACAAATGTGCAGGTGGATGGCAAAGATTAGAGGGGACATTGGTTCAGGCCCTCCTCTCTTAGCAAGGTGGAGGTGGCTTACGGGGAAAACCCCATATTGTTTCCATCACCAGTCTGCTAGCCTAGGAAACCTGTTGGGCCAGGATCCATGCCCCAAATGCAAGAAAAATCCAGCCCCAGTCTTGAATTGCTGGCGCCTACTCCCTCTTGCCCGGTGCATCTCGCCAGGTACCCGAGGGAGTGAAGCCAAACACCGCCAGTAGCTAGTTACTCAGGAGTCAAATGAGACCCTCCCTCCCTCTCGCTGCACTGTCAGCAAGTAGGGAACGAAAGGGACGTGCCGGTGCCAGACTTTCCTGGCAAAGCGGCCAGGGGCGTATGCAAATGGAGCCCGCAGGCCGGCTTCCCGCCTGCCCCTCGGGAAGGCGGAGGGGCTGCTGCTGCTGAGTCCGCCGTTTTGCAGCGCCCCGGGGCCATAAAAGCGGCAGCGTCGCGCGCGGGGCGGTTCACTCTGGAGGGGGCTGGCGGCAGCGGCAGAAATCAATAGCCCGGGGGCTGGTTTTTTCCCCGGCACAGCCGCTCGGGCTGCCTATATAACCAGCAGCATCCCCAGCCCTCGCGGCAGCCGCAGCCTCCCCCCCCGGAGAGCGGCGCGGGCGGGGCGGGAGAGCCGAGGGGGCGGTGCGGGCAGCAGGGGGCAGCGCGACTCTCCGGCCGAGGGCCATGTGCGGAGCGGCCGCGGCTTGGGAGCGGCAGGGAGCGCGGCGGCTGCTGTGAGCGCTGGCGGGGCGGCGAGGAACTTGCAGGTGCAGCAGCCGGTGCCTGGTGCCGTCTTTGTTCTGCGTGGGGACTCGCCCGCCGCGATGAGCGCCTCTCCCTCCTCCAGACTCGTCCCCCTGCTGCTGGGCGCCGCGATGCTGTGGGGGCCCAGCTGCCTCTCCCTGCGAGTCCTCAGCGGTGAGTGAGCGGGACGGGACAGGGCGGGCGGGCGAGCGTGGGGAGCTTCCCTCCAGGCGTGCGCGGGGACTGGCACTGCCTGCGCAGCTGCAGCCGCCAAGGGCTACATCCTCCAGCCCTGACCCAGAGCGCACGCTGACCGCGGGAGCTGCTGCTGGAAACATGGCCAGGGGAAGGGAGGCGGGGAAAGGCAGCGTTTGGTGAAGGCGGGGAGAGCTTTCCTCACTCTGGCCCAACTTCCACGCGTGTTTTGGCGGACGCTGGGCTGGAGGAGTTTGCCTCCCAGCTCAGCTTAGAAGAAAGAACCACCTCCATGCCGTGCTGCGAACCCGTTTCTTCCCCTCTTACCTCACCTTTCTACCTGCCCAGCATCGCAGGTGCCAAAGTTGGAAGAGACAATCTGTTTAGGGATAAATCCTGAAGTTCTTCTTCTCCTCTTGTATAAAACTGCTCCTTGAAGTCCGAGCTATGCCTGAGGAAAGACCTCAGGGTTTGGCCCTTGACATTTATATTGGCATTTGCTCACAGCAGAGCTAGAGAGCCTCTCCTGGGCTTACAAAAAATCAGAACATGCTGTTAATTTAGTTTATAGGACATGGACCCATCACAAATAACTGTGGTGGCAATTCACACACACACAGCCTGACTAATATGAAATAGTTTTAAAAACGAAATGGCGTTTGACTATTTATTCTGCTGTTCTCTCCCCTTTCCATTCCATTAATTTTGATCTGTGAAAATAAGCTAGTCAGGTTCACATTTGTTTACTGTTGTCTTCTAGTCAATTTCACACAAACGTTCCCATGCAGTGGCAATTGCTGCGTTTTGGATTTCAAGTAGCAGTCATAAAATAAATTTTCCTCTTATTAAAATATTGTTTAACCATCCTCTGTAAAATTAAGACAATATGATAACAACAGTGAAGTTGTTTTTTAAGGTACTGATATCATCTGTGAGTTAACTTCCTTTGCTGGCTGCAAACACATAGGCCCTTTTTATAAAAAAGAAACTGATCATACTTGAGGGGTTGATTCTTAAAAGACTGAAATCTGGAACATTTTCTTTTAAATAATGCTGAAGGTTTAGCTTTTATATACACATACAGATATAGATGAGAGTGAATATGTGAATTTCGGGATTGATTTTAGTTTTCCTATAAACTTGAGAAAGTCAGACTGAAAGTGCTCATTAAAGTTAGATGTATTGTAGCCAATCACGTATGCAGTTTTCCCCCGCAGAAGTCTAAAATTCATCTCATATCCACCTGCTGTGCAGCTATTGAGAAGAGGCTGTTGGTTGTAGCTGTCATTTTTGGTAATCTGTCTAACTCATTACACTCAAAAGTAGATTCTAGATCTTCAGAATTGAAAAGCTAGGTCAGCAAATCACTATGACATATTAAGATCTTCAACCACTCCAATATAATGTTTTCCAAGGTATTTTTCTGCAACTAGAAGATATTTTTGAACATCTCACTATGCTGAAAAAGTCATTATTTTTGTATCTTTAATTAATTATTTTAAAAGGATGATAAAAAGTACATTCTGCAGCACCTCTCTGTGTAGGATATCCTTACATTCACAGCTGTCTTTAGCGATATAGGATTGTTCCTTTTTTATGATAACATTAGGCTAAAAAGAAAATAGAATACACTTTTTTTGTACTGTGTATATGTCATCCTTTTCATTATCTTTTGTGCTACTTCAAATGGAAGAGGATGTGAGCATAATTGAAATGTGAGTTCAAGCACAGTTCAGAAGGTTTATGGTCCTGCTTTGCATTCCTAACACATTCAGCATCTGATCCAAAGTCCACTGAATTCAGTGGAAAGATTAATATTGTCTTCCAGAGGTTTTGGATCTGAAAGCTGAAGGCAATGAGAATCTTGGATGCATTAGGAATACTGAACTGAATCTAGAGATTTATCCTGATGCATGATGATTTCACTCTTGCCTATACTTCTTAAGTTCTTAGTTATAGGAGTTATGTACCTAATTCTTTGTGAATGCAGATGAGGCCACGCCTCTACTCACAGCATAACAAAGGAAGTAGTTTCTACATGAAATGTTGCAAATGAAGTGATAGCATGATGAGGCCAGATGTATAGAACATTGGAATCATTTTTTAGTTTTTATTTATTTATTTAGAGCACGTTATTTGGGTGCTAAAAAATTCAGAATTATCATATCATGGTGCTAAATACGGAGGGTGTGAGTCACTTGCTGTGAGTCAATAGGTACCTATCTGAAGCAAGATCATGAAAGTAACTATAGCATGCTTTTGCTTGTTTACACATTAATTTTTCTTTTTCAGGAAACAAGACCCAAGATGTGATACTTTGAAAGTTTTTGTTCTTTGAAAAGTCACATCGGGCTAAAGTGCATTCTAAGATGCACTACTTAAATTTGCACTACAACCAGGAAATCGAACTAGGAGCTTCTGTAAAACAAAGAATGGTCCTGTAGCACCTTAGAGACTAGCCAAAAAATATAGATAGCTTTCGTGGGCACAGCACACTTCTTACACGGCTACCCTTCTGAGACTTAGGAGCTTCTGTGTATGTGAATACATGACTATGTGTTTTATCATAGGTACCATTTGGACACTTTTGTGTTAATTTTTAAGGGTGTATATCCTGTATAAGATTTGAGGAGATTCAAGCAAATGGCCTTTAAACAGAACTATATTTTTAGTGACATTTGCAAATACAGTTCATAAAGGATCATTTGTGTCCGTAATGTTTTTTAAATCAGTCTACAGTATGTATATTTTCAAACCATGGTTCAAACCATCATTACATTCCTATTGAAAGGCCCACTTACCACACACTATTTTTCAAGCATAAAATTAATTTTGTACATGATTATGATTATGCTATATTTGTGTAACAGATACAGAACAAGATTTGAAGACAGTTGTGGGGAATAAAACAATTAAGGGTTGTATTAAGGTTTCAGTAGTCAAAGCTAGGTTAAGCATGCAGGGAAGTACTACACCAAGCAGCAGTGGCCAGAACATAGAAACTGAGAAAATGCCCCTGGAGGGCGGATGGGAAACTACTCCTTTCTGGATAGGGGTCACATCCCTGCCCTGCCATATACACTTAAAACGGTCTACTCCTATTGTCAGTGTTAATGTGCTCTGGCACTCAGGAAACAAACACATAGATGATGTGTAGTACACTGTGCTATCTTGCACATCTGCCCTTGAGCAGCAACAATTTGGTCTTAAATAGGAATATGTGTATATATGGTCTAAAATATCACAGGAGCAGAACTTCAGTGATGAAAAACAAAACTAGAAAGTTATTAACTTTCATTTTCATGCACCACATTCTTCAGGAATTGTGAATTTCCCCTCTCTCTCTTTTCCTCCCCAAATCAGCTACATTCTTCTAAGAACTAGAATAGAGAACATTCTTCATTATGGGCTTGATCCAATACCTACTGAAATCCATAGAAAGACTTCCTCTGAGTTCAATAGGTTTTGGATCAGAGTAGTCCAAGTAATTATAGATGCATTATAAAAAAGTGACTCCGTGATAAATGTTTAAGACTGTGAACTATAATTACTCATGATTCCTACACGTGGTAGGAATCACAAAAAAGAATGCTCTGCTTTTTAAAATGGCTTTCCCATTGTTGGCTAATTTATTTATGGAATAGTTTTCTATTGTTTATCCATTTTCCTCAAAATTAATATCTCTTAACCACTTGTTAACATATTGTTTTGTGAATAAGATCTGCCTAGTGAAAAGTAACTGGCCTAATATTTTATTTAGCACATTTATCACATTATAGTGACATATTAGCCATAATTATTTTTGATGTGCAAGTTAAAAAAATCAGGGTAAGTATTGTTTACTTTTTAAATATAGGTTGGCAGAAAATGAGTTTTTAAGGAAAGTAATAAAGTAGTGGAAGGGAAAACTGCTGAGCATTACATAGCCTGCATTGCTGTCCCATGACATCATAAAAAACATGAAGTGATGATAATGCAGTTTGCAAAGATGCAATTACTTTAAGTATCTATTGGCCAGGAAAGAAGCAAACTAATCTTATTACTAACCATTTAACAACCTACGTATTAATCATAGTCATTATGCCGTAATGACTGATGTTTGCTGTCATTTTATGTTTGCTTTTTTAATTGCAATATATTTCTTTGGTATGGCATGGCATGTGACACTAAATTTAATTTTAATATCATATTTAAAAGCTATACGTATATTCAAATGGGAGAAATATTTAGATGTATAAAATATTTCCTAAGGTAAGAGAAACTAACAGGCAACAGATAATAAAACAAGAGAGTTGCTTTTAAATTCCAGAGATTTATTTAAAATGTCTCTGATGATAGTGTTTGTTCATTTGTATCGTTTATGATCTGATTTGCTGAAATACTACATTTTATGTGTGATGCTTAAAGAAGTTAGATGGTTAAAGATGCATATTATAGAGGAAAACAAAATGAATTAGAGATAAATTCAGTCTTTGTGTAAACTGACACAATTTCATTGACTTCAATGGATTGCTTGCATTATCTTTGAATTTAGCTCCTTGGAGTTTTAATCAAGATATTTTTGAAGTGATGGCATCCATTGCTTGTAATTATATGTTTTTTATGATTGTTCGGTTTACATGACACTTTGAAACTGTATATAAAACAGTTCGGAAGGTTAAAAAAGGCTAGTAACCTAGCCTAGGAAAAATACCATACTGTATCTTCGGGGTTTTTTTTATATTGGTAAAACTTTGAAGTAGGAATAAGAGATCCTCCGGAAGAGGGCTTTATTCCGGAGGATCGGGCCAGTCTAGACGCTTTTTTCTGGCTTTTCCCAAAGCCGGAAAAAAAGCGGTGGCAATGTTTATTTAAATCCCGCAAGGGATATTTAAATCCCCCGCGGATTTCCCTATTCCCACTTTCAAAATTAGCATGCCCCTTCTGAAGAAGGGGCCAGTGTAGACGTAGCCAGGGATTTTTTTGATGCTTGGTACAATCAGTCCTATTCCCAAAGTGAATGGATAAAGTATTTAAAAGGGATATTTATGTGACTTTCAGGGATCCTATATATTTAAATAAGATTTAAAATCAGCTATATTGATTGGTATTTCAAATTCAGTGTGTTTCATAGGTATGTAGATAGGGTGTTTCTACACCCAGTATTGTCTGTTTATACACTTGTGTAAACAACAATGATGTAAATATGATGACAAAATGCTAATGAATCAGCCATTAATATACTGTGTTGAGGCAGGCTGTGGTCATATGAAATAGAGGTTAGATCACTCTAGTCCAGCACTCTCTGGACCGGCAACAAATGTGGTCCAGCATGATTTTAGTTAGCAGGATATCAGGTTTCATGTGGTCCAATAAAGTTTGTTTACAGCACCAGGCCTGATTCTCAGTGTTCTGTCTATTATTTAGCTCTAATTTACCCCTAATTGTCTTCTCAGAACCCAGTAAACAGTGGAAGTGTTGGTAATGCTGCTAGACAATATTAACCTCACGTGGTTTAGCAAATTCTCTGGTTTGACACCAGTCAGTGCCGTGAGGGTTCCAGATTAGAGAGGTTCAATCTGTGCTCTGGCAGGCTGTGCAGGGCCAACAGGTCGTAGGTCAGGCACTTTTCAACTAATGGGCTAGCAGCTACTTCACACAAGTGTTTCTGCAGGATCCAACCATTTTCCCCAAAGACCATTAGATTTGGATCAATGCTTAGTAGTCTTTCGCTTGTAGAAAAGTCATACTTTATTACCATTATCAAAAAGTAGAAAAATGTAACCCTACACAACAGTTACTATAAGCTGAAGGTGTCCCTGCCTTATCATAAAAGGCTATATGCACATTGTTTAAGGTTAAAAGTTACCCCCTACCTTAGTTTTGACTTTATTACTCAGGGTAACTAAAGCTAAACATAACCGTATGAATTCCAGTCTATACCTTCCCTTCAGATATGACTTCACCAACATTCCTACCTTCAGCCCCATCTATTCCCACCGCTGCTATATGCAGTGTGAAGTTTAACAAGCCACACCTAGATCACGGAGAGAACAGGGATTAATTTACAGGGGCCAGAACCTCAGTGTGCAAGCATCCAAATGCCAATTGATTTCACTGGAAGTTAGAAACCTAAATAACTTTGAAGATCTGGGTCCAGCCACTGGGGTTGAAGTCACAGTAGAATCCAGCCACCCTGTCACATTGCAAGATCATAGTATTTTCCATATGCTTGGCTGGATAAAAGAAATCAAACCCAAGGCTCCATTTGTATGCACAATCAGTAGGGAATTGCACATGACATTTCACACATCTTTCAGATAACACTATCATGCAAATGAAGATTATAGTACTTTCATGCTGGTTTATGTCATTCCCTGGAGAATGTTAGGTTCATAAACCCAGGAGGAGAGTGTACTAATTCCCATATATTTTACATTTACACACATGTACGTACACACAGTATTGTTATTTTATCAGTGACAGACATAATGTAGATAACCTTTATTTAAATAATGATCCAGCTTAATTGAAATCAAATTGCCAATAAGTGGAAAAATCATTTCTATTTCACTGGAACAAAACCATGAACAATGCAATTCCACATAGTGGATGGTTTTCATATGAAATACAACTTATATAGAAAAATAATTGATTTCCTACATTAATCTTAACGACACAGCTCTTTAGTACTATTTGCTTGTAATAAGCAGAAAGAGAGAATAAGAAACACATTCTGATACTGCAAAATGAACACAAGTATCTACATTTATTCATGCAACATGCCCTATTGAGTTAGACTATTCAGCCAGGTAAAATTAAGCATGTGTGTAAATGTTTGCCGGATTGGGGACAGGGAAATAAGTATATTCACTGCTCCCCTGGCTGTCATATAGATGTTTAAACTATTTAGACCCTGTTGATTCTGCCAACAGCTTCTTCCGTAGTGTTTCCAAAAGCTATTATGCAGGCATATTATGTCTAACTAAAAAATGTCTCAGACGCCAGTTCTGGAATGAATTGCTACATGGAGATTTAAGATAAGGAAAAAAGACCTATTTTGTCAGTTTCTCTGTCAAAGCAAGAAATGTTCATGAGAATTTTTGAGTGTTTTCTACAATCTTTAGTATTAAATGGCTCAGATTATGGGGGATTCCATAGTTTGTTTTGAAAGTCATACCATGGCCTAATTCATCATTTCTCAAACTTATGAAAGCTGAGATTCCTTCTGGAATATGAAATGAATCACATCTCTGTTGAACCCTGCCATATATTGCTAAAGGTCTACCCCAAATGACTAGTCATTAAGAGTAGATCATCTGAATGTTCATATCTTTGATGCTGTCTCTTACCTACTATATATTTGAGTGAGTAAGTCTGTCTGTCTGTGAATCTGTTTGTTCAAGAACTAAGACCACCACATTTGGTAGGCAGCTTCCTCTTATCACAACTTAAAGCAAGGTCGGGATTTGGTTGTGCCAGGACAATGGGATGTGTCTGAAACCTGATTGTTTCTTATCAAGTGGAAAGGGAGAGCTCTGATAGCAGGGACAGTTATACTCCTGAATGACCACAGGGGGTGCACCATCTGCAGGATCAACCGCTGGCCAGGCATCATGGTCCCCACCTTCCTGACTCACCCTGAAGAAACCCCCCTACAACTCCCAACCTTCTGCCTGACACCTGCACCACCATCCACTAACCTGAGCCCCCCCAACTCCCAGCCCCTTGCCCTGACTCATGTATCCCCACCCACTGCCCTGAGCACCTCCTCACCCCTAACCCTGCCATCTGTACTCCTCACATCCCAATCCTCTTGACCTACTTCCCTTCTTCAGGACCTGAGCAATACCAGGTCAATGTAATTTTTCATGTGCTTTGATAATTAAGGATATATGCTTATGCTTTGATATATAAGGATATATGTGTTTATATGCTTTGATTATTTAAGGAGTATCCTTAGAATTTGGGCTAGAACCCATTTCAGTGAATGAGGCAGTTCATACCGTAGAGCTGTGTCTACACTGGCACCCTTTTCCGTAAAAGGGATGCTAATGAGACACTTCGGAATTGCAAATTCCGCGGGGGATTTAAATATCCCCCGCGGCATTTGCATGAACATGGCGGCCGCTTTTTTCCGGCTCGGGGTTTTGCCGGAGAAAAGCACCAGTCTAGACGGGATCTTGCGGAAATAAGCCCTTTTCCGGAAGATCCCTTATTCCTACTTTCAAGGAATTGCTACATGGAGATTTAAGATAAGGAAAAAAGACCTATTTTGTCAGTTTCTCTGTCAAAGCAAGAAATGTTCATGAGAATTTTTGAGTGTTTTCTACAATCTTTAGTGTTAAATGGCTCAGATTATGAGGGATTCCATAGTTTGTTTTGAAAGTCATACCATGAAAGTAGGAATAAGGGATCTTCCGGAAAAGGGCTTATTTTCCGCAAGATTCTGTCTAGACTGGCGCTTTTCTCCGGCAAAACCCCGAGCCGGAAAAAAGCGGCAGCCATGTTCATGCAAATGCCGCGGGGGATATTTAAATCCCCCGCGGAATTTGCAATTCTGAAGTGTCTCATTAGCATCTCTTTTACAGAAAAGGGTGCCAGTGTAGACACAGCCTAGATGTATAGTTTCAGGTTCTATATAAACTTTGGCAGACATTGCTGCATTGCTCACATTTGGTTTTCTTCAGCAAAGGGAAAGCTGAGATATTGGTAAACGCATTAAAGACCTGTCAACAACACACTTCTACAACCTTAATTAGTCCTTCCCATCTCTCTTGAGGTGGTAGGGTGGGGTGTGAGCATGTCTTATTCTTTGTGAAATGCTAGGCTTAATGATCTTGTATTAAGAAGTTCTGCCTAATATTCAAGCTATCTGATGCTGCTCAATTTCAGTGCACAGGAATGAGACTCATTGAGTGGAAGGCTAGCATCTACAGTGACACTTGTCTCTCCAAAGGGAGCAAGGAAATTATAAGGATCTGAGACTATGGAGTATGATTTTATAAGGGTTTATGAAATTATAAGGGTGGAGAAAGTGAGTCTCATACAAGATGCAGGAGAGCTGGGCCTGCACATGAGGGTGGAGAGCACATGCTACAGTTGGCATCAGCCTGGGTCACTAACTGTGCTCCCAGAACTTTGGGAGGTGTTTTGTGTGCTTGAGGCACAAGAATCTCAGGACATCCTCATCACAGAGATTGTGCTGCTGCATATTGGCCCTTTTTGCGGTGGGTATCTGTCATGACCAATCCTATGATTTATAATCACATTTGGTCAGAAGGCAGTAAAACGCATTTATTATAGCTAAAGCTAAATGGATCTCGCAGTTTCAATTTATACAATGTTAAATATATGGAGCAGAACTGATGCCAAAAATAGACATTTTCCACACAGAAGAAAAAGTAAAACTGTCACATTTTAATAGATATGGCAAAAAAATGGTATTAGCAAATGCCTCATAGATTCTTCTTATTCATAAAAGCATACCGTTTACACCAATGAATGAATCCATGTTTCATTTGTTCTTTCAAAACATTTTTAGTTGAGGCAGCATTTACCATGTATTAATTCCGGTAATGGCAGTGGTATGTTTTTCTGCAGGGGTAATCGATGAATGCTGAAATATTGATTAACTTGTTCTAATAAGAATTAGCTATCTCCTCTAGATGTAGGTTTAGTCTTGTGCAATGTGCCTCTGTATTGTGAGAGAAATGTACAAATGAAGTGATCTACTCTTCCCTTTGATCTGCATGCCTAACTCCTATTAGTATTGTGGGGGGACCATTATAAGTAGGGCCCCACCAAATTCACAGTTGTGAAAAATGCTTCATGGACTGAGAAATTTGTTGTCCCACATGAAAGCTGGTCTTTTGCGTGCCTTTTACCATATGGAGCATCAGAGCCATCCCTATTAGTGCTGGTGCCCTATGCAGCCCAGCACCCACACCCCCCTCCTCCGAGAGTGGCCTCTCTGTGGGGACAGGGGCATGGGGCAGAAGCTTTGGAGGGGGTTGTCAGTTCTCCCAGACCAGACATACCAGATGACATGTGCTGCAATGGTTCCTGGTCCATTCAGTCCAGGAGAGTTGGCAACCCAGGAGCAGGGCAGGGAGGGAGTCTCTCCTACAGCCTCAGGGAAATAGGTGCAAGGTGCAGAGGGCAGCAGGCAGCATGGACATGGGTCAGAGGAGCAGAGGGCAGCCCAACTACCAGCCAAAGAGAAGTGGTGCTTTGAAGATGAGGCCACTGCTTCTCTCCAGCTGCCGACTGTGTGGCCCACCCCCTGCTCCTCTGGAGTCCTCTGGCCTGTGCTTGTGCTGCTTGCCATCACCTAGTGAGTGGGGGAAGGGAGCAGAGCCCTTGGGTAGTAGGCAGCTGGGGGATGGAGCTGGGGGCTTCCAGAACCCCCATGCTGAGCCCATGGGGGAGGGAAGGTACCTGGGGAACGGGACCTTTGGAGCCAGCGTTGCTTGCAGCTGCTTAACACCCCATGATTGGGCATACGTAGCAGAGGGCACCACTCAATTTGGGGTTGGTGTCCTAGCAGCTGCAAATGCTGTGTACACCTAAAGATGGCACTGTGCAGCACTTCTGAAATGGGGGTGAGGTTCCCAAAGGCTATTTTAGGGGATTTCACTATTGCAATCCCTTCTTCTGTTCTGCCTTCAGAGCTGGGTGGTTGGAAAACAGTAACTGCTTCCTGGCCCTCCAGCTCTTAAGGCAGTGCCACCATTATCAGCAGCAGCGCAGAAGAAAGGGTGGCATGCTATGGGGGAGGGTATCCTCATAGGTTTTATATGCTCATATCTTGCCATTTTAAATATATATATTCATACTTTGTTACAGAACTGTGCAATTTTAAGACTTAAATATCAGCAACTGTGAAATTCAAGATTTAAAAATGTGGTGACTATGAAATTTGCAAAAATGGACTGTGAATTTGATAGGACCATGATTACAAACATTGCCATTACTCCCAGCATGTGCCATGTTTGTGTGTGCAATACCCTGTATCTTGGGAAATTAGATACTTCATATCTTCATGTGCAAAGATTGCTAATGGTGACTCAACCCTTCTAAAATTTTGAAAGCTCAGATAAAGGAGAAACTGGATTAAATCCAAATCTTTCTTGTTCAGTAAAACAAAAACTTAACCACTGAACTTTTGCAAAATCAGAAAAATATGTTCTTGTCTGAGTTCTAAGTTACACTGTAAATCGAGGTGGGGAACCAAAGGCTCTGGGGCAGGATGCTGTCCCTGGGTTGCCTTGATCTATCCCCCAAGACTCAGGGCTCCACTCCCAACATTGGGGAGCTCATACTGGACATTCCACTATAGAGCTGAAGTACACAAAATCTACTATCATGGACCTCCCTAGACTCTGGTGTGCAAGGGGAATGTCTTTTTCCTTCTCAGATGGGGACCACCTCAGTGAGGTGTTTTTGGGGTTTTTTTTGCTTCACATTTGTGTGTGGTCCCCAACCCAAAAAAGTTCCCCACCCCTAAATGATTTCCCAAGGTCATGCAAATGCATTTGTAGCATGTATGTCCCTCAACAGCATTCAGAAGTATGTTCCTTGCTAAATCTAGCCTGTACATATGACACTTTATGCAGTAATCCCACTGGAATGGCTAGGTACTGAAGAAAGTGAGGCTGGTGATTCTAGCATATGCTCTGACATCTGAGTTAGTACAGCCCTGGTACTCCAGGAAATGAGCACAAGTGATAATCTTTCTGATCATCCTAAAATGTGCTGGGAACCTCACAAAAAATGAGTAAGAACAGTTGCTTGAGTAAGAATCAGTCCCTTGACACAACAACTGAGGATCACTGAAAAAAGGGAGTGAAAGGAAGGATGTGAGCAACAAAAGCTGATTGGTGTAATATGAAATTCATGTTTTGAAACATTTAGGACTATTAAAAACCCCACACCATATTCCATAAAAGGAAGAGGTGTCGATGTAACTCATGTCTCAAGTACATCTTATGTAAATATACTTGCAATGTTGCTTATCTGCAGTGTCAATGGGACAAAATATTGTTTTTCTACCCTCTGCCTTTATCCATGGTATAGCTAAGTGGTTGCAGTGATCCCTTGAGTTGGCTGCATTACACTAATGCCTGATGATCTTTACTACAGGTTGAACCTCTTAAATCCAGGGTTCTCTGGTCTGACAACATCTGTAGTCTGGCAGAGCCAGGAATGTTGCTGGACCAGAGAGCCCCGGTGCTCAGGAATGTGAACCAGTCAGGGAGTCCAGTAGAGGGGAGCTCACCATCTGACTGGTGAACCCCATCCCCAGAGAACCCCGGCCAGGCAAGGCAGCAGCGGGACCAGTGAGCCTCAACACTGCAGAGCCCATTCCCAGCATGGCAGTAGTGGGGCAGCAGCAGAGGCCTGTCCCAGGGGAGGCTTGGTGGGCTGCCAGCAGCCAATGAGCCCCATCTCTGGGAAGCCCCGGCTGGATGCAGCAGCAGTGGGGCAGCTGCGGAGCTTAGTCCCTGCGAAGCCCCATCTGGGCAGGTCAGCAGTGGGGCATCTGCAGAGCCCCAGCGCTGAGACACCTCTGCTGGGGGAAGGAAGGAGGGGGGCAGAAGCAGGGCTGCAGCAGCTGGGGAGCTCTGTCCGGCTGGTGGCAGCAGGCCAAGCCCAAGGCCTGTAGCAGCAAGGCTGCAGCCCAGTGGCAGTGGGGGTGGAGTGAGTTTGCCAGACGGAGGGGCAGTATCTTGGGAGGCCAGTGGCAGGGGATCTCCCCTGATCCGGCAAATTCCCTCATTTGGGATCAGTCAGGTTCTGAGGGTTCCAGACCAGGGAGGGCCAACCTGTACACATGTCCCTCTTCTCTTGCAGAGGAGTATTATGAGGATTAATTGACTAGGGTCAGATTGTGATTGGCTCTTGCATTGGGGAAAAACAAGACCTATGTGTCTTTATTAATCATTTTATTTCTGGTACATACATAGGACCAATTAAGAACAGGGCCCAGTTGTGCTAGCTGTTGTACAAACACAGAATAATAGCCACTTCCTACCATCAAGACCACACAATGCACAGCAGCTAACCACTGTTATAAATCTTGTGCTTCCTTAGCTCCCTGACGACTAGTTACCAGTGGCCTTGAGGTCCAGGCTACCTCAATAGCTGTCAGGGAGAAGTTATACCATGGTCCTGCCCCTTCTCAACACAAGCCATCTGCAGAATTCAACTTCTTAAGAAGGTGGGATGCAGTCCTCCTTTGCAGGAGTCATTGTGCCTCCCTGAGACTCAACCTCCCACAGCTTCTGCACGATTGCCTCAAAATAGGCTTGTTATTTTTCAACCACATTATGATTCCCAATATATGTGCGAAACTCTTTGAGATCCTCCAATGATTTTTTTTCTCAGAAATATCAACTATTAACATTCTTGTAGAGCAACTTTACTGAGATCAACATGGTGACAACTGGTATTATTTCCTGGACCAGAAACCATATGAGCCCTACATGATTCATCTGCCTTAGAAACAAGAAATTCTGAAAGATGCTTCTTTCCCTACCTTCCTGAGAAAAGGAAGTTTGATGTTAAAATACTAATGATCATATTGGCTAATGTGATATTAAAATCTATTTACCAGTTTGCATCCGTATGTTAAATGAGTGTCACTCTGACTGCTTACATTTGCCAGGAGCATAAACTAGGCAGCATTTTTGAATTGGACACTGTGACTCAATAACAAAGGGGAGATATGTCTTTGGAATTACAAACCTTGGCAGACGGAAAGGTATTAGTCTCCATTTGTTTCCATTGCAAATGACGACAGAATGCAATTATGAAATCTTATTGCGGTAGTAATATTATTTAAAAAAAAGAGTAATGCAATATGATTCATCATAAAATCCAAATTAAATTCAGTGCGCTGGCCCAACCGAGAATATGATACAGTAGCACATCAACAGTAGTAATAAAGTATATCGAAACAAGACCCAAATCAAAACATGACAGGCTGATGCAAAGATCAGTTAACGTATAATGCATCAGAGTTGGATCAGAATGTGATTAAAAAGATTTATTACTTTTTATCAGTATCATGGCCACATTCAAAAGTGCATTATTAGGGCTCAGCTTGGGACTTAAGTGTGACACATGAAAAGGTGGCGGTGGGAAGGGGACAGAGAACGTGGACCAAATTTTCATTTGGTGTAAATTGGCTCAGTGCCTCTTAATGATGTTATGCCTGGATTCCTCACCCGGATTCTCTCCAGTTACCCAGATGCCTGTCATTTGTCTATTTTCCCCATGCTTTTTAGCCCGTGAATTCATCTTCCAACACTAGTTCTTCCAGATGGATTTTCTCTCCTCTATCCCATTCCCTAGATTCCTCCTGCTTCCTTGCTCCAATGGATCCTTATCCCATTTCTGCCCAATGTCCTTTCCTCCTCTGACTAGTTGTTGTACTAAAGGGTTGTGGAGTTTTAAGTAATGTATTACAGGCACTGTAGGATGAACTAGATCTGAAAGACATATCCACCTTGAGTTCTGGTCTCAAATGGGGAAAGGGTGCCTTTAAACCACGTTTGTGACTCCTTCATTCCTGCGGGGGACTGGTTCAGCCCCTAATGCAAGTCAACAATCACAATTCAATCATATATTTCATGACATTTGGGGTTTATTTCTTAAAATCCCAGTTCCTGAAGTCACTTTATTACATGGGAATCATAGATTGTATTATTTTTAGGTAAGTTTTTAGCCCTCATGGTGGCAGAGAAAAGCTTGAAAATGTAGCCCATAAAGTCCCAACAAACTGAAGGCAATGGATTTTGAGACCATCTCAAGATTTTGGAGGCCAGACTCATCATTTTTTAATCCTTGGGGTGTGCAATACTGAGTACCCTAAGAGCCAGGCTAACTCATGGTGCCTGTGGTAGCTCCCAGGGGTTATAGATAGTGAGCCCAAGCCATGCCCTTCCCACCCCAATCCTCAGCACAAGGTATTGTGAAAGAATAGCATAAAGCTGATTACACTATAGGGTACGTCTACACTGCATGGCTGGTATCTCAAAATAGCTACCCTTCATCTACACCAGCCGCCCGTTATTTCAAAATATCTTTTTAAATAACAGGTTTGCTACTTTGGCATCCTGGTACCCTTCATTCCACCAGGGTTTTCCACTGTGTAGATGTGCCAAATTTTGAAATAAACTATTTTGAAATAGATTTGAAATAAGATATGCAATTTGCATAGTGCAAATTGTGCATCTTATTTTGAGTTTAGGGGGCTGTGTAGATGCACCCTAAGACACCAAGGAGTTCATCTAAGCCAGGAGAAATTGCAGCTGCTGATTCAGAGGAGATGCTTTGCCCCACTAGACCACTGGAAAACGACTCTTACTGTATGCTGATGCATTAACATGCTTGATGTATAATATTTTATACAAAAATGAATGCATTCTAAAAATCTGCCAGAAAGACTGGTCATTGCACAAATGCCTTTGAAAATCAGTTCCTTGGCTATTTACATGACACATTATTTTTAATGAATGCTCCCTACCCCGTGCAATCTGAAATGCACTAAATCACATGGATTGATGGACTAGATAAATTGTCTGCTTGAAACTGGAACCATTATAGATTGCTGGGAGTTGAAAAGATAAGAAAAAGAATTGGAAGCCATACATGTTTTTTATTCATCTATATACTTAGCTAAGCTAATTTGAGATTTCTATGCCAAGTTTAAGTAAAAAAAAAAAGCCTTTATATTCTGTTATAAATAGTTGGGAAAACTGGCTTATTATGTAAACTCTTGCATCATGTTAACAGTTTATGCAAGTTTTATATTAGGATATATATATGGCAACTGATGGAAAATATCAGCATTTGGAGATCTCTCATTGTAGGGCACGTTATGTAATGGGACCCTTTTATCACAAATGTTCTGATTTAGGGCTTTAATCTCCAATCACTTTCTTGTGAGCAATGGACATTCTCCTGTTAGCAAGTCTGACACTTAATAGTAAGTGTTTATGAGAATGGCAACAGTGGATGAAATTGCATCGCTAAGTCTTACTTAAACTCTGTAGTGTTCCCTGTACAGGGATAAAATTCACCTATAGGGATCTTTTTAATTAATATTTTCTCTTCACATAATTTAGTTTTAAACCTTACACATCTTTTGCTATTATGACAGTATTTCTCAGAATAAAGAAAGTTTTGACCAGCAGAGATCCCCGTACATTCAGACTTCACTAATTAGTAGTTAAGGAAAACAGATGAAAACCATATGACTTATCACATTAAGTCATCTTTCCACAGTACAGCCCCAATTTTTTTCTAATTTGAGATTCAACAAGAAGGTACTTTGTTTAACATTATTATATAACTTAAGATTTATATGCATGTCTGTATTATATTCCACACTGCATGCCTATGTTACGGTATTTTCTAACATTTCACACATAAATTTAACAAGGCAAATTTCTTTGATCTAGTGAATATTTTCATGGGAAAAATTATGCAAGAGCGATGGTCTGTGGTTAAGGCAGTAGACTGAAATTTAACAGCATTTAATTCCAGACTCTGCCATATATTTTTATATGGGACCTTAGATAAGCAATTTACATTTTCTGTGATTCAATTTCCTATCCTGAAAACAATATTTCCTTCCCCACCCCTTCGCTGTCTTGTTTATTTATATTGTGGAGTCTCTGGATGTAGTGACTATCTTTTAATACATGTGTGTACAGTACATAAGACAATGAAGCTTTGATCTTGGTTGGAGAGTACAGGTACTAGTACAATACAAATAATAATGTAATTTCACAGTATTATAATGAAATTTCCTTATTTACTCCTAAATTCTTTTGCATGGGGTTATACTTTTTTAATGTCTAACTCATTCTAAATTTACTATTCTACTCAGTAGTACATCACTTGCAAAATGACTAAAAATGATGCACCAGCATTTCTAGTCCTTTCCATATACTAATATTTGGATGACATATATATCTTAATCTTTTGATTTAAAGTTAGAGCCTATTAATAATGGTCAATATTTTTTATCCTTTTCATACGATATCCATATTTCCCACATCTTATCATGTCAAGTGGGCAGTTCCCTTAATACATACAATGCACATCCTTCAGAGTGCTTAAATTCTGACCCAAACTGTCATTTGCTATTTTACATCATCAGACCATGAATTTGTCATGTGGCCAATTCTATGGAATTCAATCAAATCATAAGAAAGGGTTAAAACTTTAAAAAATTACTAATGGAAATGAGCTTTTCATAACTCATATAGGGACTTATTTTATAGACATGACAGTATTCAGAAGTTGCAAAGAAAACATTTTTCCTTATCTGTAAGCAAAGGCATGATGTATAATAATAAAAGGTATTATTTTATAATACAGTAGCCCCATTATAGTAGGTGATTTATAAACAGAGGTATTCCCTGCCTCTAGGAATGTATACTGTAATGAAATAGGATGTTAATGACACTGGAGAATACTAGAGGTAGTTCCTATTAAAAATTCTTCTGCTTCTCACCTCTGAAGACCTATAGGAGAGTCCTATTTTTTGGTAACAATTCGGACCATTGTTGGAGCAGCTTTCACAAAAGATGACTCAGTTATGCCTAGTTAGCTCTAGCCAGTACAGTTACTCATTCACTTTAATAATTGTTGCCTTGCCCATTTTTTTCAATTAAAAACACTCTTAATTCATTTGTGTTTTGCCAAAAGATAATATGGCTGAGGTAAGTGAAATTCATTTTGAGTACAGAAAATTTATGACTTTCCTGTGAACTTAACCAAAGTCTTCTATTCAAATATATGTGCTTGGTTTTAATTTGAAAATTAAAATCCTGCAAAGCCAGAAAAACTTCTCATATTATTTAGATAACTTGTTCTCTTTTTGGATTTTTAGTGACTAGCTTTCCATGCTGTATATTTCAAGTATACTCCAAATTATTTATTTGTTTGGGATAAGAAAGGTTTTATAATATATTCAAAGTAAAAAAATCAGATTCATATACCCACTCTGTCCAGCAACCATGTTTTACTGCAGGAAAATAATAATTCTTTACATACTGTGCAAATAGTCTCCATAATTGCACCTAGATTAGTCTCTGAATTTATCAGAGGTAACATATCATTGATGTTTAATTTTAAGGGAGCAATTCTGAAATTTATAGTAATCTTTTGCCAGATTTTGTATAGAAAATGGAAGGGTTCAATGGAGTAAAAGAATATTTGAGCTCCTTTGGGCCCTTATACATTCAATGATTGGAAAAAGAGTTAAAATGAAGTGGTCAGATGGAAAAAAGTGCAAGAGGGTATATACCCTTGAGGTTAAAGCTCAGACCTGCAGCTCAAGAACTCTGGGTTTAATTCGCAGGTCTGCCACAGGCATCCGGTGTCATCTTGGATAAGTCACTTAATCTTTCTGTGCTTCAGTTTCCTATTTGTAAAATAAGAGTAATAATGTTGATTTGTCTATTTAGATTGCAAACACTTGGAGACTGGGATTATTATTCACTGTGTGGAAGCACACTGCCTGGTTCAATGAGTCCCAGCCTGTAAGAATCTTACATCTCTTGCATCAATTAGTATATTTTTACTTCAGTTTCCCTGCTGTGCCTCTGTTTCCCTTCTGACAGTATACACTTCCTCTGAATGCAAAGTAATTTACTCCTCAGTTTCATTGCGACTTTTGCTGATTTTGTCCCTCCAACCAAAGCCTAAGTTTGGAGGTAAACTAAACAACCTCAATAACCCTCCACATATCCCCCCCAGGTCTTTACTCTGAAGTAGAGCTGGGATGGGAGTTCCTTCCATTATATTCAGATGTTCCAGCCTGGGGTTCTTAAACAGGGACTGGTGCCAGCTGCATCACTCTTCTTTCTTTGTCTATCCCCTGACTATCTCTAAGCTCCCTCCCAGAGCCTTTCTTGCAGCCAGCCTCTCCTGACTCTTTTGTCAGCCCACTTGATTAAGAACCTACCCTCACAGTCTTGTCTTAACCCTAATCTTCCACTCCTTACTAGAGTGCCCCACAAGAAGTCTGACAGTTCCTGAAAGTATCTGCTTCTTGTGTCTTTATATAGGCTTGCTCCCAAACAAAAGTCACATGATCCCTGGAGTCAAGGGCTACATCCTCTATAATCACCTTCTCAGGAAAGTGATGCGGGCAAGTGCTTTTGTTTAAAGATAGCACCTAGTTTCCCATAGTAGATTTACTGTGGTATATTTGCAAATACTCAGAACTATGGTATTGTTAAGCAAATCTCTTTGAACTGCCTACTTCATGTACTGTTTGTTATGAACTATGTGTATAGAGGGCTTTTGTTGATTTGTTTTGCTTTTTAAGATTTAGGGTTTAGACATTAAAATTTCATGGAGGGAAAGTAGAAAAAGATGAAGATGGAGTTTGGTAAAGGGGCAAGTGAAGAACCAAAGTCTTAGCATAAAATGTCAACTTTGCTCACCAAACACCAGGTAAAGTGACAACGTAGCATTTCATCGGTTTGGAAGAAGTTGGGTGGTTGAGAGGGCAAAAGCTGAAGCAAAAAGCTTATATGAAAAAACAGAGCACTTAGGGCTTGGATAAAAGACTGCAAATAGCACGGATTGAAAGGATATTTAAAGAGTGTAAATCAACTTGCTAGGTTTTTCACCCCCAGGGTTTATTCAAGAAGATCAGTTAAATGAATTTAACAACAGAGGTAATATAGTTCCAACAGACAGGAGAAAGTGAAAACTCAGATGTAAAAAGAGCACTAGAGCCAATGGAAAATATCAGTGCTCAAGGAAAGAAAAGGATAGGGGATATTAAATCAAAGGAAGATGCATTAAATGAGAAAAGGAATCAGAATATAGGAAACAAGCTGAAGGCAAGAGTTTCCATCAAGTGAGTTAGTTAATGGGAAGAACAAGAAGGAAATGAGAAAAGGAGAGGCAAGGCAAGAAGAAATTGATCAGGTAGGAAGGTGTACAGGATTTGGGAGTGGGGAGAGGAGGAAATGGCCAAAGCAGAGCCTCCTCTGTTAGGGAAGAAACAAGAAGAGTGAAAGCAAAAGAAGTTTATGATAAAAAAGATGAGTTACCTAGTAAGGTCACCCAGAAGGAACTTCCTCAAGGAATTAAAATGAAATGATAAGATGTTGACAAGAAATAGCAGTGAACAAGCTGAAGGAAGGAAGCAGCTAAACACCTTACGCTTTATATCTAGTAAGAGGAAATGAGAACAGGAAAAAAAAGAACTGGGAGAAACCATAGGGAAAACCTACACCTCCTTTACAATAGCTAAAGTACTGAGTGGGAACAAAGTTTAATTTTCCCACAAGTCAAAGCATCAAATGAACAATATGAGTTAATTCAAATCCGGTCCAAGCTAGGATTGGATCATATGGAATAAAGAGACTTTGCTTCTGATTGAATGCCATACATTGCTCTCTTTGGCAAAAGGCTAAATTGTTAAGGCTCAATGTGATGGGGACAGTCCAATAGGTCTTCCTTTACAATTGCTAATCTGTCTTTTTACTTAAAATAGTTTTATTTGAATATCCCATGGCACAAAAAGATAAAGTGCTAATGGGGGACGGGAGTGCGAGGTGCCAGGCTCAAAGGAAAGTGAGCACAACACTCACTGAAATGGTATCAAAGCTTCTGTTGTAGTATGTATTTTTTGGGAGGACTCATGGCTGCCAGCATTCCTCATTGCTGTAGCAGGATCCCTCGAAACCCCCATAGCTAGAGGAAGTGGCCTAGTAAATAGTGTGATGTCTCGCTATAATATCAAGCAAAGGGGCAAGATTTCCAAAACTAACTAGTGATTTTGGGTTCCTACCTTGAGACACCTAAAAGGCACCTTTTTCATAAAATGCTGAGCCCCCTAACCCCACCCCTGCAGTTTGGGCATTTGGTGTTGTACATTAAGTATTTACAAATTAAATGCACCCCAAATCACTGAACACTTCTGAAAGTCTTGGCTAAAATTCCCAGAGCTGTGCAATTTTTAATGATGATCCTGGTTCTTAGTGAAATTTTGGCAGAAGTAACTTGTAAGTGCAGATTTTAAAGCATTTGGTATTCCTATTTAATAATGCATTACTATGACGATTAGTAATTGAAATTAATTGTTCACCTGGACCACAAATATATAAAATCCACTACTGAATTACTTTATTTGTTTCCTGTTTTAATTTTCTTTCAGGGAATTGCTTTGCTCACGTGAATTAAATTTACTCAGATGACAATTAGTTTTTAGATTTGCCTTCAAAATATCACATCATCGTGCTGGTTCATGAGAGCCAGGATGGGAATCTGATTAATTTTTTTGCAATAATTGAATGTAAATAACACACAAGAAGTTAATAATGGAAGTATAATAATGGAAGTATAAATTGGATGTTTTCTAAAGGGTTCCAGTTTTAAGGACATAAAGTGTTAATAGGGGTGAGGACACTTGATTTGCAAAGCAAGTTTCAATAGACCAGTGTCAGTTTCACAGTCATGTAGGATAAAAAAAAAAAAAAAAGAGAGAGATTCCCGAGGGGAAAAAATAATCCAGTATTTGGTCCTCTTAGTGGTATGGGGTTAGTAAGAATGAGTATTTTGAGCTATTATGTCTGTACAAAGCAGGATGCCTCAGGAAGCTAGGGGTGGTAACACATTCCAATAAAAGGAACTGTATACAGGTAATGGCCCACAATTAACTTTTGCTGTTCTGCCCACAATACCTGCTGCCTATAGGGAAAAAGTCGGGGGCCCATCTATAGCTTCAAAATAGCTGAATATATCATATGATAATAAAAAGAAGATACATTTGGCTTTTATATGATGCATTAGCCAGACTAGTGTTCAAGGAAATAGAAGGTATGTCTACTGCTCCAATCCCTGCCCAGCTGCTCAGCTGTGGATGAAAGAGATTTCTTTCGTTTTCTTCTATCATTCATACAGCATACTCCAAAATTTTGCCCTAAGATACTACTGGCCCAATCCTGACATCTTTATGCAGATTGAGAAATATCTTATTTTGCAGTAGCTCTTTTATTCCAATGAAATTACTTGCAAAATTAGGCTTTACTCAAGAATTATAGTAGGGGAGAATCTGGTTCCAAATGTATGTCAAACAATTTTCTAATACATTAGTATAAATTAATTGTGGGTTATTACCTGTTTTGAAGTTAAAGTTCTTGTTAGGAAAAGGATAAACTGCTCATAGTCAACTTTTTACTACCCAACTTATCCGCAACACAGTGCGCATACACTTTACCATTTTTCACTGTTAGAACATTTTTGCTTTGCAGATGATGAATAGCAGAGAGATAAAATTGCTAAAAATGAAATTC
Organism: Pelodiscus sinensis; assembly: GCF_049634645.1. NCBI lineage: Eukaryota > Metazoa > Chordata > Testudines > Trionychidae > Pelodiscus > Pelodiscus sinensis. Next base: position 173,805,283 of record NC_134711.1, read on the forward strand.
AAGCAGCTGACATCGCAGCATGCTCAGAAAAGGGCACTAAAATGTCAGCTGATTTACCAGCCATTAATACACAGTTCTAGATTTCCATTAGCACATTGAATGACTTCTGCTGCAATTGCAAAGATGATGAAATTCCTCTTCAGAAGCAAAAAGAACAGCATTCAGAGTAGGTCACTACTGAAACACCAGGAACTAATTTAGCTAGAGCACAGAGGACTTCACAACCTTCTCTCAGAGCCGAAAATCTGATTTCAGGTGTTTCATTTGCACATGAGTGGCTTGGGAAAAGCTATTAGCCTGGTATTCTAAGGAACAAAACAAATGCCTTTTGCCACAACTATGGAAGGTATCAAATGAAGTAGCGATCACTTTAAAAACTGAATTAGTTAAACTAATCCATACTCCAGGAATGTAAATGAAGGAAATCGAAAATGCAAATGAAGTGCAGATTTACAAAACTTGTGCTTCATTTGCATAATTGTGTCCAATCGCTTTTTCAAAAAAAGGTTTTTTCGAAAAAAAAGCAGTCTAGACATGGTTCTTTCGAAAAAAAAAAACTTTTTTCAAAAGAACCCATACTCCAGAAAAAATGAGGTTTATAGGGTTCTTTTGAAAAAGTTTTTTTTCCCCTGAAAGAACCATGTCTAGACTGCTTAAAAAAAAAACTTTTTTGAAAAAGCAATCGGACTTTGATTGTGGTTATGCAAATGAAGAGTGAGATTTGTAAATCTGCTCTTTGCATTTTCAATTTCCTTCTTTTACATTCTTCTTTCAAAAGAGAAATGTAATCTAGATGCACCCTTAGGCTACGTCTACACTGGCCCCTTCTTCAGAATAGCCATGCTAATTTAGAACTTTGGAACAGGGAAATGCGCGGGGGATTTAAATATCCCCGTGGGATTTAAATAAACATGGCCGCCGCTTTTTTCCGGCTTGGAGATAAGCCGGAGAAAAGCGTCAAGACTGGCGCGATCCTCCAGAATAAAGCCCTATTCCGGAGGATCTCTTATTCCTACTTGCAAGTAGGAACAAGAGATCCTCCGGAATAGGGCTTTATTCTGGAGTATCGCGCCAGTCTGGATGCTTTTCTCCGGCTTATCTCCAAGCCGGAAAAAAGCGGCAGCCATGAAAATGCAAATGCCACGGGGGATATTTAAATCCCCCGTGCATTTGCCTCTTCCCAAGTGCTACATTTGCATCCCTATTCCGTAATAGGGGGCCAATGTAGACGTAGCCTTAGTGTGTAGAAAAATTCTGAGGAATTTGCACATTCCCTTACTTTCTGCACACTAGATCCAAGGGACTCACTCTCACTCTATAACTCAATGCAGTGACATTTTGGGGAGGAGACTTTCAGTGTATCCACTGATGTGGGTTTCACAAATTGGAAACATAGCAATAAGGGCTGCAGTAGCATCTACAGAGAGTCTCCACTATTGTTTCATGGCCTACCCTTCTTCCTATAGAGTTCTCATTGAGCATCCCATATCTGCCAAGCTTGGCTACTCCAGCTTGATGAAAGGGATGCATTTGACTCTAGGCGATAAAGTAATTCTCATTAAATCATGATCACCAGTAATCTCTCATCACCAATACATCTCCTATTAAGGTCTCAGAGACATTAAGGCCAGAAGGGACTGTCATGATAATCTAAGGTAACCTCCTGAACATCACAGGCCACAGTACTTCACCCACTCGCTCCTGTAGTAACCTCATAACCTCTTGCTGAGTTACTTCCCTACACTTCCTGACCTCCGAGAGGTAACTTTTCCTTTCTGATCCATCCCTTCTTCCATTCCTTGTAGGCTTTCTGCTTTCTCTCAGTAACCTCTTTGAGATGTTTCTTCATCCAGTTTGATTTGAAACACGTCTCTTCCTATTTTTCCTCATTGCTTGGGATGCAGGCTTCAGAATCTTTAAGTCAAAGTTTCAGAAATAAATTCCAAGCCTCCTTCACATTTGGATTCTTGAGTTCTTCAGTATAGTCCACTTCCCTACCTAATTCCCTTTATTTATTTAAAGTTTGCCCTTTTCTATGAACCTTTTGTTTGTTTATCTTTCTATTTACTTCGAATTGGCTCATGATCATTTAAACCAAGGTTGTTATCCATAAGCAACTCTTCTACAAGGATCTATCTACTTACTAACACTAAATTTAAAATGGTATTAGCTCTTGTTGTTTTGGTGATTGATGAAGAATCTGTCATCTATCACATCCAAAGGGGTTGTACCATAATGAATGTGTAGAAGGGAGACAAGAATGCATTGCCTATTGAAACTAGAATACATTCTGGCCCTGGACTAGAAGTTCCTGGAGTTATGTTGTACACCCTTTTAAATGGACAGAAGACTGAAGAAGAGGGCAATCTTAATTATTCATGTTTTCTAACTTGTGAATGCTTTTGCAGCCTGAATTATGCTCTTTGAATCCTTTTAAATATTTTAGAGAGAAGTGGATAAAATCAAATTTTGTTATGCATGTTTACTTTAAGCACATATTTTAACTGCTTTTCGAAGTAAATCTATAATAAAGGCAGTTTCACTTTCTTTACCTACAGATTCATAAACAAAGGATCATGGGCTAGTTTACTCTTATTCTTTAAATAGATTTATCAAACTGATGTTTAAGTAAATGTTTGAAGAGTGAGGCAACATTTGTTTCTGTACACACATTCAAATTGATGGTTTCTGAAAATATTTTGATTTTAATGGACTGCTTGACTTTATATTGTTATAGCTGCCGGTGCCATCTGTAGTTTACATTGACTGTATTGAACATGCTTGGAAATAGTGGCAAAACTACACATACCTGGAATCAAAACAATCAGGATTAGATAACTGACCCAAGAAGCTCATAACCTCCTTTTGCCAGTGTAAAGTTGAGAGACTGATATTGTTCCTATTCAAGTCAAATGGAGTTTTGTCATAGATGCTAAAAGAAGTGGAATGGGTCCCATAGACAGTAATGTTTTAAAAATAAATACTATTTTTAAGGAAGGGGCTCAACTCTGCAGTCTTTAAACAAGAAAAATTCTCAGAGTTGTCATGTTTTTGATGTGCCTTTTACCTGCTTAGGAATTTTAGGACAGGGACCATGATATATATGATGCCAGCAATGTTAAAATTGGAGCTAGGATGTTCAGCAGCATCAGTCCAATCAAAAAAAAGTAAGGCTTGTTTCAACAAGTGCCAATTAGACTTGTTATTCATCTTTTTTGTCATTGTTATACTGAACTAGATATTTTCAGGACAAACTTAAAAAACAACAAACAATCTAGTAGCACCTTAAAGACTAAGAAAACATGTAGATTGTATCACGAGCTTTTGTGAGCAAAACCCACTTCTTCAGATGACTGGCTTAGATATTTTCAGTAATTAGCATTCATTTGTATTCTCCAACAGATCCTCTCTCTTTATATTTTTCAGGTCAAAAGGTATGTTATAGTGATTTTAGGCATCCCTGTTACAAGATAGCCTACTTCCAGGATTTGTCCAGACGTGTGGGCTTTCAGGAGGCCCGCCAAGCCTGTGAAATTGATGGTGGGATGCTCGTAAGTCTGGAAAGTGAAGCTGAACAGAGGCTCATAGAAAATATGTTACAAAACCTCACTAAGTCAGGCTCTGGGATTTCCGATGGAGACTTCTGGATTGGATTGTGGAGAAATGGAGAGGGACAAGCATCATCGGGAGCTTGCCCTGACCTCTACCAATGGACAGATGGGGCCATTTCATCATTCAGGTAAAAATCTAGGAGAGTGCCTTTAGTTTGAAGGGTTTATGGAAGGAAACATAGGGTGGGTAGCACCAAGAAGGTCAAATGTTTTGTGAATTCAACTATACAGAAAAGTTAGTCGATGGGCTAGTAACATGCTCCCTACCACTTTTTCACAAAACGAGGAGACTGAAACTATGGATCTGTATTTGGAGATGTATGATTATGACACGTTGTCTCTGTGGTATGCTTGTTGGAGGTCCTCTTCCCAAGTTTCATAGAATTAAGCACTGCACAGGTTTCCAGCTGTGGTGTTGGAAGAAAGAAGAAAAGGATGGTGGCAGGAAATGGCAACCAAACTCTGCCAGATTCCAGCCCACAAACAACAGCTGCGTAAATTAGTGAATATTTTAGAATAACTCACTCTTCCCTCACCCCGGATTTTGGAAACCTCCTTAGATTTCCTTGTTCAACTAATCATCAGTGGAACAAAATTCAGGAGCCATAATCTGCAGGCGAACTGTGGGTAGGTGACGGGGAAAGCAGTAATCAGATGGGAGGAAAAAATATCTGCATAAATGTTCCTTTATTGCAGGATCTTCTAAGATCTGCAGACTGGTGGTAGACCTGCACCCTCTTCCATGCAGGGGATGGGAGAAATGCATCTTATTCTTCTTTAAGGGACAATGGAGCATATACACTCTAATATTCACTAGATTAAGGCATTTCTGAATGTTTGCAAATGGTTCTGTTAGATGGCATGGTGAGACTTTTAACTGCAATATTTTGAACATTTTGATTCTCGTGCACTGCTAGAAATTGGTACACGGACGAGCCTTCCTGTGGAAGTGAAGCTTGTGTTGTGATGTATCATCAACCAACTGCAAACCCTGGCCTGGGGGGGCCTTACCTTTACCAATGGAATGATGACAGATGCAACATGAAGCACAATTTTATCTGCAAGTATAGTCCAGGTAAGGAAAGTGAAGGTCAGATTTCACAGGTGGTATATGTTGACAGAAAAGCCACTGCTTTGACTTTGCTTTATATAGGTATCTACAACCCCTCTGTATGTCCTAGCTAGTATAATTAACAATAGGGTGAGTAAATAGTCAGAAGCAAAACAATTATGGGGCTAGTATGAGAAAAAGTAATACCCTTAAAAACCAGTTCATGGTGTCTATTTTTTTCTGCAAAAACTTAAATTATATTTTAATAAAGAATGATCCCAAAGCCTGATTCACCATTGTGTTGTCTGGTTTTAAGTTAGTATCACTCCAAGTGCAGGAACGCAATGGCAAATCAGGTCACAAATATTCCTGGCCAGAAGTATCTGTTAATTGTAATAACTTTAAACTTTTGGCTAGAAAAAGAATGTTGTTTTACCTTCTAATGTGCTCCCAATGATGATCAGTTGTTCTGTTAATTAGTTAGACCAACTGAAGAAAAGAAATTTAACAAAGGTCAAAATCCAGATTCAGCACATAAGATTATAAATTTAGTGAAGTCAGAGAGTTCCTTCTTACACAAAGTTTGAATTTTTTGTCCATTTTAAAAACCATTCATTTTACGTAATGGGACTTTTTCAATGTATATATTTGTAGTGATTTTATGTCATGTTGCCATGAATACAATAATTAACATAATGTAAATTTATAGTATTACTTTAAAAATTGTTTTATAAAAACAAAAGTTAAGACAGACCCTCTACTGAATATATTCTATTTTTTAATTGTTTACAAAAGAAATTAAAGCCCCAGACCTGAAAAAACTTATTGCTATATACATGAATAGTGCTGCTGAATTTTCTAGGACAATGAATATATATGTATGTGTAGGGTCAGAGCCTTAGACTGAACTTGACTATTTAGGTGATATCATAGGTAATTTCAATTTTTTATTTTCCCCTGTAGTTTGAGTTTTACTCTTTTTAAAACTATTTGATATATCTCTATACTACTTGAATTCATGTTTTAGACTGCTACTAAACAAGTTTGGAGGGCTAAGAATATTTAATTTTGATTTAAGAATCAAGTGCTTATTAATTTCAGATTAATTGTTACAAGTCACTGCAAAACACAAATATGAGCTCAATACTTTGTCATATATGTCTCTCCAATGACACTCTGTTTACATTGGGGCTGCATCTATACTGGCATGATTTTGCTCCAAAGTGGCCGCTTTTGCACAAAATCTTGCCGCCTGTCTACACTGGCCGCGAGTATTTGCGCAAGAATTCTGACTTTGTAATGTACAAAATCAGTGGTTCTTGCGCAAATAGTCCGATGCTCACGCTCAGGGTTAAGCCCTCTTGCGCAAGTATTCTTGGCCATCGGAGCTTTCTTGTGCAAGAGAGCATCTACACTGGCACAGGTGCCTTTGCGCAAAGGCACATGCCAGTATAGACGCTCTCTTGCGCAAATACTTTTAATGGAAAAACTTTTCCGTTAAAAGTATTTGAGCAAAATCATGCCAGTCTAGACACAGCCTTAGTGTTTTTCATTCAAGCATCTCAAAGTCTTTAAAATGCTTAATTAGATTCATAATTCCATTTACCTGTATACATTTTACAGATGGGGAAAGTGAGATAGAAACAGGTTAAAGGATATTTCCAAAAATTCACAGCAAGTCAGTGATAGATCCAGAAAAAGGGAGAGCTAATACTTGAAATCGGTGAAAATATTTTGGCAGCACTTCACATGAAAACATTGGCCAGTTCATTTCACTGAGTTATCAAGTTTTCAGTACAGTTTCCCACGAAATAATGAAGATCCAAAAATCCAATATTTATTAATGGATCATATTACAAAAATGCATTTAGATTGAAATTTCCTGACAATTTCCAATTTCACACCTTTGAAATTGCACCCAAAATTATCATTGCAGCTCTTGCTGCATATTTTTGATAGCCAGATGCGTCAGAGAAGTCCAGAGTAACAGGAAAGACAATTAAACACACATGTATAAAGGAGAGCCAACAGCCTCTTTGGACTGTTGGGCAAGGTGTGTGTGGGGGGCCACTCTGTGTACCTGGAAGGAGCATGGCCTCAGACAGAAAGGGCAGAGCCAGGGGCAGTCAGCCCTCTATGCCACTCAGAGTGTGGTGCAACCTGCTCTCCTCAGTTTTCAGAGCCACACAGTGAATGCTTCATGGCACTCAGCCAGCAATTTAAAGAGCTCGTCTACAGCCCTGGCTGGGAGCCCTAGGCCTCTTTGAATTGCTGAGGCAACTGCTCCATTCCCTTCTGCCCTACACACATGCTCATTGGTGGGCCTGCATGCAAACACATAGCCAATTCCGTTAGGTGCATTCCAGTTCAGATGGCGACACAAGTGACCAGGGATTTTTCAATTTGACTTAAACTCCAGAAATGATATGGGAATCTCTCCTGGGTCCTGCATATATTGGGTTGAGGACAGCTAAAACTGGACAGACAGAGCAAGAAAATTGGAAGCAAGCTTGAAGTTCAGCCTCCCATGGTTGTTATGGTTGGTTTTAGTAGTTATGCTCGGCAGTAGATCCACACCATGTTTGTTACCAGGACTATGATACTCAAAGCATTACTGATTATCAAAAATTGTATATTGTGTCCACAAAGACAATTCATAGGGGAAAAAAGAACATACAAATCCTAGCATAACTTTAGCCAAATTGCATACAAAAACAAGCAGACTGTAAACCAGGCTCGGTGACAGACTGTATGAAGAAATACATACTCAACCAGTTTCAGTGTTTAATGTGAACTATCTGTACCTGCAAAGATTCCCATCCAATTGCTCTCCACACAATGTCACACGAAGGTGACAGGGTGTATATTACAAGCTTCTTTTGCACCTTACATATGGTACATTTCAACAACCTGCATGCAGATTAGATTCACTGCTTCAATCTCAGTGAGTTCTATGCATTTAGAAATATCAGAGTAGGAGAACCAATGGATCATCATTCCTCAAATTTCCTGCTTCTGATTAATTGTTTTTTTCATCTTTAAAACGAGCTGCTGAAATTCATTGTATGAGTAAGGTTCTATGACTCACTAGGCAAAATTACTCAGCCACCCTCTAGGCCTAATCTTCATATGTTCACTTGCATTTTTTTGGTTTTGTTTTCTAAGTACTATCTTTAGTTGGGAAAAAAAACCTTCCCTTGTCACAGTTTTAGCTCTGGATATGAATCTCTTTCACTTCGAAAGAATGTTGATCTTAATTAGCTAATGGTAGCTCCAACCACATTTTGTTTAAGCCAACTCTCGCATCCTGGTTTTCAGATCAGATTAAAAATTAACCCATTATTTAATGCTCCAGAATAAGTTAATTCTAGAAGCAATAGTTTATAGTGTTTGACATTTCTGCAAGCCATGTCCCAACATAACCAGCTTTTATTTGAGAAACTGAAGTGATTGCTACTATTGTATCATAGAACCATAGAGCTGGTAGAGACCTCAGAAGGTCATCAAGTCCAGCCCCCTGCTCTAGGCAGGACCAATCCCAACTAAATCAACCCGGCCAAGGCTTTGTCAAGCCGAGACTTAAACACCTCTAGGGATGGAGATTCCACTACTTCCCTGGGTAACCCATTCCAGTGCTTCACCACCCTCCTAGTGAAATAGTTTTTCCTAATACCCAACCTGGACCTCTCCCACTACAACTTGAGACCATTGCTCCTTGTTCTGCCATCCATCACTACTGAGAACAGCCTTTCTCCATCCTCTTTGGAACCTCGCTTCAGGAAGGCTGCTATCAAATCCCCCCTCACTCTTCGCTTCTGGAGACTAAACAGACCCAACTCCCTCAGCTTCTCCTCATAGGTCATGTGCTCCAGCCCCCTAATCATTTTGGTTGCCCTCCAATGAGTCCGCATCCTTTTTATAGTTTGGTGCCCAGAACTGGACACAATACTCCACATGTGACCTCACCAGAGCCGAATTAAGGGGAATAATCACATCTCTGGATCTGCTGGCAATGCTTCTCTTAATGCAACCTAATATGCCATTAGCCTTCTTGGCTACAAGGGCACACTGTTGACTCAAATCTAGCTTCTGGAAGGTTGTAGTAGGTTTTATTACCTCTTGAAAACTCTGAGCATTGTGCATTCACCATTACTGTTCTGAGCTAATGACTAGGAGAAATTGGTGTTCATAATCTTATAACTATACAAATTCTACTTCTGTGAACTTCCTTTCCATTCAAAATAATTTCAATAATCTATGGAATTATTTAGACTTTCAATAACACTACTCTTCCATTTCTACAACCTGGCTTTGCTGCATGTCTTATAGCCCTGAATCATGGTTTCCAGTTGGTTATTTATAATTAGAGAGGGAGCATTATCCTCCTCTTCTGCAATGATTACATTTCCTTACCATTCAATTTCTAATAGTTCACTGATTAATCCTGGTTTTGATTATAGGGATGTCTGTACCAAAAAATATAGCTTCATATCTGCCCTCAAAACATCTAGTCCATACATTTCCTTGCTTCAAAGCTACTTTTTAAATAATTATTGTGGAAAAAAGAAAGTTTCTCTATCTTACAATATCATGACCACTGCCCCACTTTTTCTGTTTTAGGATCCTCTGGCTGTAAGAGAAGTGAGATATTAAAAAAAAGTTATATTCAAATTCCATGTGACAAGAAAAGGGTGGGATTTTATTATTTGTCTAATAAAATTGAAGATTTTCACCAGAAAAAGTAGATTTAAGGCAAAACTGCAGGTCCTATTATATGGCCCTCCTATTTATTTAGAAAGAAAGACTAGAAGTAGACTGATACCAACCCTTAATTTTAATGTTTTATGATAAACATTCTTTAGAAAGTTGCTTACCAAATATTGCATTATGAAATTGAAGAACTCTGTAATAATTGTATTTTTTAAAATAATGAGCATGGGGATGTAGTTTTGAGCTATGGTACAGTGTGTAAAACAATGTAAAAGACATCTGTGTTATTACTTTTACTCTTTCACTGTCAAACTATTGATTTAACAGATAATGTCCTAGAAAAAGAACTAGGCGACAGAACAGAGACAGATTATGGTAAGAAATTTTAAAATTTTAGATTGAGTTTCAATGGTAAAGATATAATCTTATGAACCATATACAGGATCCTGGAATGTTACATTAAAAATAAAACAGATTTGTGCGTAGTGGAACATATTGAAAAAGCATCCTAGAGAGAGGAATATTTGCAAATGTAGTTGCAAATACATGGATTCAGTTCAAAACAGTGCTTCTTTTAATTTGTATTCCAGGTTTAATCTTAACATTTCACTAAAGTTCTGTAGACACATTTATTTATAATAATTTATTCAAAGCTGTAATGGTTCAGATTCCAAATATAAATCTGTTTTAAATGTAAAAAACCACTATGAACACATTGTGCAATATGTAATAACCACCTTTTATATTGTTGCTATTTTTTCTAATCTGTTTAACTTCTTTTTCAGAGGTTTTCCCATCAGTAACAGCAGGAAAGCCCTATAATGAAAACAAACCAGAAGATAATTATCATGTAGCTGTAACTGAAACAGGTAATTTATTCATAAGGCTTTTATGTTCAGCATGAGATGGAGAGAATTAGAATTAGGTATGCAACTTTCCCAGTTAATAGGAATAAACTGCCTAGTTCCCAAGAGGTCTGCTGAATATATACCTGTAAGGGATGGCACCCAGCTGATTGCCCCAGCTGTTTGTGTATGCTTTCACTCTCTTATTCTGCAGTGACTTCTGTCGTCAGTTTCTCAGATGGGTTTTCAATGACACAGCCCTCTGAGTCATACATGAAGTCTGTTTCAGAAACAAAACAACCCTGTTGGGTAACGTCTACACTACAGAGGAAGATCGAAGCTGCCTCTGTTGATCTTATAAGGTTCTAATTAGAGGTTTAGTTAAATTAGCTAATTCAAAGTAAAAGGGGCACTCCGGTTGATTCTAGTAACCCTGCTTTCACAAGGAGTAAGGGAAGTCAAAGGAAGTGTGTTCTTCCTTCGACTTACTGCTGTGTAGACAGTGCCAAAAGCTGAGTTAAGCTACTTCAACTTCAGCTATGCAATTAATGTAGCTGAAGTTGCGTATCTTAATAGATTGACACAAACATAAGAGACTTATTTTCTCTTTTAGAACATGGCCGACTGATATTTCTAGAGACAGAAGTGATCTGTCATCTACCCAAAAGCCCCATGGTATAGCAGGGTTCTATGTGTGCTGCAACACTGATCTGGAGAGATCATATTTAGGATTGAAATCATCTGAACACTCCACTGAAACTGCCAAGAAAAGTGATAATTCTGGTGTTGCCTATTGGGATGCGACCATCTACCTATGAAGAACTACTCAGAGACTGACCAACTAATTTAATTTAAGAGTTGATATCTGCCTAGTTCCAAACATCTCTTGAGAGGTGCTCAGTCCCCTGAAGTCATATAGATTTCAGTGAGCACTGATGGCATTCACATCTCTCCAGAACATCTCAGCATCTTGCAGTATCTGATTCTTAGGTCACTGAACAACTGAAAGATGACAATAACTGTCCACTACTATCCATCTGAGATAGATTTGGGCCAGTTGCCTTGTTGTGAATGCCCATGTGTACCATTATCAGTCCCCAGGACAGTTTTACATTGGTCAATGAACTATGTTGTTGTTGTCATTTAGAAAGAATAACACTGTTTTAAAATGTCATCATTACTGTGCTGCTCTCTGAATATATAATGAGACTGCTAATAGGATGAGAAAGGCAAGAAAAAAGAATCCTAAGAATTGCTAGATAATGGAGAGGTAAAACATGGGGCACACAATGATGTACGGGAAAGATAAGCAACAGCAATACCTATCAAATTTGAATCTCCATTTGCACCTGCTTTGTTTCCCAGAGGAGTATTTTATCTGAGCACTCATGGGCAAATGCTGCTGTTATAAATAAATACATAAATAGATACTATGCTATACTTTTCAATGCAGAACACGTAAAGAACAGGCATTTAAAACTAGTGCTATGGTCTATAGAAAGCCAAATTCTGATTACTAAGTAAACTGGCCTTAAACATTTGCTCTTACAAGTTAAAGTATATTAAAAATAATTGAAAGAAGAATACTACCTAGAATACCAGCTTGTGGGTCAAGTACCTTGTCTTCTGTACAGTAATAAATGTGGGGATACACTTATTTCAAACGTACTTACAGTTTCTCTGTTGAAACAGGAAGCTGATACTATTAAAACATAGCTGTACAATTATGATTGCTCGTTACAACATGGTGATCAGTGAGCAACAATATGTTAAGCATAGGGTGGCATATTAATGAAGAGGCAGAGGACAGTTCCTTCATTACACACATTACCCAGCTATTTCTGGAGTCTGAACATCCCTGTTCTGAAGCCTTGTGTAAGCATGTGGGTTGACAGGGACTCACCTCTTTCTGATGTCAAAGAGGATGAAATGCTTCAGGAATTGTTCTTGTTCCTTAACTGTTATACTGAGAAAAGAATAAAAGTTCAGAAGACTGAAGGACAGACTATAACTCCAGTCTAGCTTGAGAAAGGAACAATGCGTAGCTGTGCTGGACTAGGAGCAGATCAGAGAACCAATGGGGACTCAGCATCAGATTTCTGCCTGTGCTCACCCATTGCTCTGTAGGAGGAATAAATTGTTTCACTCTTTTTATGGAGCAGCTTGCTTACTTCCCACTGAGTACCAACACAAGGAAGTAGAAGAGATGAATTTAGGGTTTTTCATGCTCCCTAACCATTCCTCTCTGTTTGTTTACAGCAGAGCTGATCATGTGAGCATCCCCTGTTTTCCCCACCTCAGCTGAAGTTACAGTCTAAGCAGAGCTATAAAAAGGAATGGGGGAGTCGAGGGAACATGCAATTTTTGCTCTTTTATTTCCTTGCATGGCCAAATTAGAGCTGTGCCTGTCCAGCCCAAAGCATGAAACCGAGCGTACATTTTTACAATAAATCTATATTTTAGCTGATGAATAAAGTATTATGAAATGTGAATCATATTTGTTAAGTAGTCATATTTTGACTTGGGAAAATCATAATGAAATAATTGATGCATAATGAAAACTATGTGCTTTTTTGGACAGCTTTTTCATAAAATATTGGAAATGTATTCTTATAATCCTAACACATTCATATTTTCCTTTCAAATTGATTGGAGGGCTTTGTGCAAAAGGAATGAAGGATTGATCTATGTTTTCACATAGATAAAGATAGTTAAGGCAATGTATTTCTCCTTTGTTCTTCTCCAACTCTTTTAGTGAAATGGGACAACATCTTTCAATGCTCTAGGCACTGATGAGATACTTTGCTTCTTTTGTAGGTATCATTCCAAATCTCATTTATGTTGTTATACCAACTATACCACTGCTGTTATTGATATTAGTGGCTTTTGGTACTTGCTGTTTCCAGATGCTACACAAAAGGTAAATACTGTCGATGCACTGGTATGAATTTGTCTTATAATGATGAACTCTTGTTTCCATTAACAAACTTTTCATATTTAAAGAATGCTTGCATCTCTTACTTGTTTCCTCCTCAGTTGTGGTATGTGCATCTTGTCAACCCAGAAAATCTAAGCAATTTACTTATTAATGACAGATGAAAATTCAAGTTCACCTATGAAAAGGCCCTGGCCTAATGTAGATAAACAGATCCCTTAAGATGCACTGGGCATATCTATACTTACCCACAGACCAACGCTCCAGAGGTTGATCTTCTGGCATTCAGTTTAGTGGATCTAGTATAGACCCGTAAATTGAATGCTGAGGGCAGCTCCTGCTGGTGTCTGTACTCCTTACAGTTGCATTTGCTTCCATCTGCCTTCCACTGTGTGGATGCCACCAAGGTTTGGCTTAAAGTAAGCCGACTCCAGCTATTTAGAATACGTAGCTGGAGTTGAGTAACTTAAGCCGACCTTCCAGCTCTAGTGTAGACCTAGCCACTATGTTGCCAGAGGGAATATTTCCAGTTTCCAAGAATGACATTTTTGCTTGCAGCTATTGTTGACATTTTCCCTTACTTTGTGAAGCCTGATTACCATCTATATTGGAATTGATCTCTTGGGAATGACACAGGAGGCTTCACTGACATGGAGCATGCCCAAAAGGAGCCCTTTCCCACCTAATTTTCTGCCACAAAGGGTAAATTCTTCCCTGTCTAAATGGGCATAAGTTGTTAAGAGACGACTTAAAGGTGCAACAGTCTGCTAAGACTTGATTTACTAGCCATCCTGGAAGAGCAAGAAAGATGTCACCAGAAAAGACTAACTTTAAACTAACAAACATATTTAGAGGCAGTGTAATTACCTGGCTTCCAGTGTTTGCAATGAAATCACCAAAGCTAATATTTATGAATGCTTTATTTTTACAGTATCAGTCAGCACTTATGATTGGAGACGGTGTCTCCCTCCTCCGAAGCATGTACATATGATTGTGATGCTAATGCTTCTTTCATGGTGATTTTCCTGCCCCTGGTTGACAGCTCTAGTGGAAGGGCAGGATTATTAACAACTCTCAGGACCCAGGGAATAGCAGATGGGAGAGTTTCTGTAGTAAAGTGGGTTGAGATTAATATTCCATGTGTACTTCCTTTTAACTTTTCTCATTTCAAAAACTTAATTTCCTGTTTTGTGGTGGATTTCAGTTTTAATTCTTCTTTCGGGGAAACAGAAAACAAAATAAATAGGTAAGCAATTTCTGAATCTATTTCCCTTTTGGATCACTTAAAAAAATCCTGATATTTATAAAAATGGTCACTGTGGTATTATTCCCTGGTATCACACAGCTGTTTAGTAATCTTATCCCTCCAGATATGTGAGGCTTGCATTAGAACACACAGAGTTTCCTAATGACCCGCACTTCCATATTAAGAAGTGGAAGATTTGCATTTCCCAACTTCTGTGGTAGCAACTTCAGTAATAGTAACATGTCAGGCAAATCCATGTTTACATACAACCACCATGATTTTAATGTTGACCAACAGGGTCTTGATAGATACCGCAAAGGTTGTGGTTAAGGAAGCCCATTCATAATATTATAAGGATTAAGGATATATTTCACCTCACATAACAGTGGGATTGGCTTTTCTAGATAAGTATTAGAGTAGGTGCATTCATGATTTTTAGCAACTCATTCCCCCTCTCTGCTATTGTGCAAAAGGCTCTAAAAGCGTTCCCTCTAGATAGACCATGTAAAAATGTGAACATGTGACCCACAGTCTACTGATGTCGATGGAAAGACTTGTTGATGTCAGTGCGTTATGGACCAGGCCTCTGAAACTGTAGAATTCATCCAAGAAAGAAAATTTGACTTCCCAAGATCTAGAAATAGCAGAGCACAAGAGGTTGGGAACTCCAATGCTTAATGTGAATTCTACCCTGCAGGGGTTTCCCAACTTACAAATGAGTCTCTTTTTTCTCCTTTTTCTTTTTTTAGGCTTTTATGGGAGGATGACATTTCCTTTGAAAGATGAGCTTGCTTTGCAGCCACAATCCATGGTCTTCCAGGACTTGTTTAGCTTGGAAGAACATGACCGGTTTTGGCTGGCGTGGGCTGTTACAGGATAATAGTAAAGGGAAGCAGAGCATCTTTCCTGTAGTCAGTAGGAACAATCAGCTCGTTCATGCTTAGATGCTCTCCCTTTCCTTTCTTCCAGGGAAGCAAGGAGAAACTGCTTCACAGACCCATCTCCATTATCATCTGAATGCCTTGCAGAAAGTTTAAATTCCAACCTGGTATATGTCTTAGTTTCTATGATTGTATTTCACAGTCAAAACAACAATTCCAAGTAATACCCTCAAACAATTTATTGTCCCTCACTTAACATTATTCCCAGAAAAGATGTACAGAGCCCAATACTCCATTGGTGTCAATAGCCACAGCTTTATTGGAGATGTACAGCAGCTGAGGATTTCATCTATGAGATTTAGACATGTTGTTTTGACAAGTGCGTATTTTAACTGGTTTTGGCTTAACTTTCCATTCTAGGTACCCCAGACATAAATGAACAACATGAGTTAGATTCACTAATGTAAAACTGGGGTAAAGCTTGGATGCATACGGCCCAGCTCTAAAGGCCACTGAAATTAATGGGGATTTTTAAATGACCACAAGTACAGTCTCTCCTTTGGCAAAAAAATCAAATACTGAAATATTTTATCTGAGAACCAAAACATTTTGATTCTGATCTGCTGCTGTGGTGCCTCATAAATATTTTAGTTCGTTCCCATTCTCCTGTAACATCTGGGATTCATGATCTGACATCATCTCTCATGCTGCTCTATTTTCCCTTCTGTGTGAGGGGAGATGGCAAACTATGTAAGTCACATGGCTGAGGTGCATTCTGGATGTCCCTGGACACTGTGCATCATGAAACCTGGTTGGGGATCTGAGTCCACAGAAAAGAATGAAAACATGAGGTTCTGTGAGGGCATTTCAAACTTAAAATTTTTCAGTTTAGACTTCCTTTTTTTATGAAAAATATTTTCTCCTATGGAAAGTAAATGCTTTTTGTTAAAACATTAACCCCCGTTTTCCCTAAAAAAAATTGATGGAAAAAATTGTGACTAGTCATAATTAATACTTTTCTACTGTGGTCAGTTCATCTCCAAGAGTTTGCTTTACTGCCCATTGATTTCAGCAGAAAATGGATCAAGTCCTAAATGCAAGATTTTGTCCTACTTATTCACACTGGAGAGAATCTTGACAATGAGACTACTCTTAAGAGTAAGATGCTGTTCAGCATGAGGAAGGTTGGCAAAATCTGAACCTAAACAATACAGCACAGAGTGGACAATCTAAGTCCACAGGAAGACAAAATAATTAACCCTCCTTTCAAATATAATTTAGTGGTTTCTTTGTCTTTGCTGATCAACAAGGTCATGCTTTTAGTCAGAGCTTATATATAATTCTATTGTATCGGGAAATGACAGCACATTAATAACAGAAGCCACTCTGAATGAATAGATGGATGCTAGTCTGACATACCCTGACCTAGTCGCATCCTGAATCTGAACCCAAAAGAAATCAAATTAGTTGAAATTATTTTACATTTTTATTTTTCAGTAAAGGAAGAACAAAAACCAGCCCAAACCAATCTACATTATGGATTTCAAAGAATCCCAGGAAGGACAGTAGCATGGAGGTATAACAGTGTAATGACTGAAAACAAAGCAAAAATAATACTTTACAGTCGGGCTCCATTATTATGTCATCTCAGCACATTAGCTTGGAATGGCTTGAGATTGCAACGGATTGGCAAAATGAACTGTAAGCTCCCCCTTGAGGCAACTATTCAGATCATTTTTATATGTAATGTTTGATTATTAATTAAATGAAACATGTCATGCTAAATAAAGAAAGAGGATGTGGTTTGCTAAGGGAAGTAACTCGGCTACAAAGGAGCAATGAAATGGACAATGCACTTGAAGTTCATGTGGGAAATATCACAGTATGTATCAGTTTAAAATTGTTTGTAGTAATCATAACATTTTTATTTCCTGTAGTCCCTCATACATTTTACTTTAGTTGATGTACTATAAATTGAATGATAAAAAATTACAGTGTAACAAAATAATTTATCTTTGCATAAATATTTGATAAAAATGGATTGCTCAGTTATTTATTTGCACATTTTCAAAGCCACTCTTGATTCTTAAGGCATATCTTTTATTTTAATCCTATAACTGATGATCATTAGTAGAGACAGTTGCCAATGAAGTGATATTGATCTTCAGTGGCAAAATTCAAGTATTCAGGAAAATCACTGGGTGCTGCATAATGGGTGCACTTTGCTAGTGGATGGCCATATCTTTTTGATACATTTGTCTGAAGTCAATATAAATCATTCTGCCAAAAACCCATGAATAAGATATGTTTTAAATGCAGCTTTTAATAGCTATACTGGAACTAGACTGATTTTTATTTCTTTGAAAAGACCAAAATATGAATACCACTGTTTTATAAAGCCTGAGATGTTAGTGGATCTTTTATATAAAAACTATGCTTTAAATGAAAGTCAAAAGGTTATTAAAAACAGGAGCTAATAGCTTTTGCTAGCAATAATGCATTTTAGGATAAACTAAACAGTAACAAGTCACCAGGACCGGATGACATTCAGCTAAGAGTTCTGCAAAAATGTAAATGGGAACTTGCAGAACTACTAACTACGGTTTGTAACCTATCCTTTAAGCCCTCTCCTGTTCCAAATGACTGGAAGATAGATTATGTGATACCAATCTTCAAAAATGACTTTATAGATGATCCTGGCAATTACAGACTGGCAAATCTAACTTCAATACAGGGGAAACTGGTTGAAACTATAGTAAAGAACAGAATTGTCAGATATATAGATGAACACAATTTGTTGGAGGAAAAGTCAACATGGTTTCTATAAAGAGAAATCATGCCTCACTAATTTATTAGAATTCTTTGAGGGGGTCAAGAAGCATATGGACAAGGGGGAGCCAGTGGGTAAAGAATTCTTTGATTTTCAGAAAGCCTGTGACAAGGTCCCTCACCAAGGGTTCTTAAGCAAAGTATGCTGTCATGGGATAAGAGGGAAGGTCCTCTTATACATTGGTAACTGATTAAAAGATAGCAACCAAAGGGTAGGAATAAATGGGCAGTTTTCAGAATGGTTAAAACTAGTGTTGCCTCCCCCTCCCTCGGGGGTTTGTACTGGGACCAATCCTATTCAACATATTAATAAATGATCTGGAGAATGGGGTAAAAAGGGGGGTAGCAAAATTTGCAGATGACACTAAACTGCTTAAAATAGTTAAATTCAAAGCAGACTGTGAGCTTCAAAGGGACCTCATAAAACTGTGTGACTGGGCAACAAAATGGCAGATGAATTTTATTGTCTAATGAATATTGAAAATTATAATCCCAACTACATGTATAAAACAATATGGATTAAATTAGCTATTACCATGCAAGAGAGGTCTTGAAGTTATTATGAATAATTCTCTGAACACATCCATTCAATGTGCATCAGCAGTCAAAAAATCAAGCAGAATCTTAGTGTATGTCTAGACTATATGCCTCTGCAAACAGAGGTATGTAAAACAGGCTACCCAACATAATCAACGAAGTGGAGATTTGAATATTGCACACACAGCACAGTGCTGCACATGGTACACAGGCATGGCCACTCTTGGGGTGGCATCCATCCCCAGTCAAGTGCAGAGAGGCAGAGAACATTGAACCCCTGCCAGGAGCACCTGCTGAGAGAGGAAGAAAGTGGAGGGGACCCCAGTGGCATTTTCTCTGGCAAGCAGCCTCTGCCATTCAAATACACCTCCCCCAACACCCTCTTCCATCCTCCAGTGGGCATGAATAGAAGTCCTTTCCCTGTGGGATTCTGTCACTGCTAGATATGGCATGTGTGTATCATGGAGGAAAAATAAACCAGACCATCCCCACCACCACCCACAAGCTCCTGGCTTGGCTGGCACCTTCCCATGCCAACTTGGTCCTGGAACATGTGGTAGCAAGGCTCCTCTGGGATAGCCATGCCCACTGTCTAGGTCACAGATGGCCTTGCCTGAAGCACTTCTCCTTTGTCTGACCCTGAGACCTTCCAGTGTCGGCTCATGGATGAGGGCTAGCCTTCATGCACCCTGCCTCCTGAGATGACTATCCTTCTCTCTGTTCTTCACAACTGGACCAGCTATGAGTGAGGTGCGTCCAACACCTCCCATGTCAGTCTCCTGAGACTGCGAAACTTAGAGGTGTTGGTGAACCCAAGAAGACCTGCAGCGGGAGCACATTGCCTGCCTACGTGCCCTGCAGTGGTATCTGAAGTTGCAGGACTGCAGACTGGATACAGACTTGGAGCTACATCCCGCCATCTGGCAGGAGCTCTTGTAGCAGGCCCAGAGCATGTGCGTGGCTTTCACTACTGCAGTTGACCACCTGGTGGCCACTATTGAGTGGTTCAGCAGCCAGCATTCCACTCCTGCTGCTGCTCCAGCCCCAGGTCCAGATCCTGGCACTGCTCCCACCTTCATACAACCAGTCTCTCCTCCCAAACTCTCCCCCACACCCACTGAAAGCCATAATAGGTGGTGGAACCACTCGAGACAGCTGCTAGTTCCAGCCCCATCCCTGAGCCCCTGCTCCACCCTCCTCCCTCTTCTATCTCCCTCTTCTCCACTTCCAGATTCTTTCCCCAGTCCCTCCCCAGTTATATTTACCCCAATTAAAAAAAACAGTTTATTGTTCAAAAATAAAAAGTCTTGTTTATTGTATCTTCAGGGCAGGCGGAGGGGACAAGGGAAGGATGGGTGAGAAAAGGCACAGAGGGGCAGTACAGAGTCCCCTTGTGGGAAGGCCCAGTGGAGAATGTCACAGGTATCATTATCTGAAACTGTCTCTCAGGGTGTCCCAGATGTGCACAGCTTCCTGATGAGCCTGCTGGATGGCAGCCGTGTGTGTCTGTTCCAAGACCCAGGCCAACTGCTCAGCCTCTGCCCCCCACCCTGGCAGGAATGCCCCCCCCCCTTGTTTTTGCACAGTGGGGATGTTTCCCTCACTGAGGTGCAGATGGGTGAGAAGATGGCGGAACCTCCCACTGAGATGGCCAAAAGCACCCCTCACAACAATGTAGGCCCTACTGAGCCTGACGTTGAAATGTTCCTTGCTTTGTTCACGGTACCCAGTGTAGGGCTTCATCAACCGGGGAAACAGAGGATAGGCTGCATCCCCCACGATACACATAGGTATGTCTATATTCCTGACCCTGATGGTGCGGTTGGGGAAAAAAGTGCTGGCACACATCTGAAAGAAGCTGGAGTTGCGGAAGACATGGGCATCGTATATGTTCCCTGACCACCAGACATTAATGTTGGTGAACTGGCCTCCATGGTCCATTAGGGCCTGCAGGACCATGGAAAAGTACCCCTTCCGGTTGATATAATCCTATGCCCAGTGGTTGGGGGACAGAATGGGTGATGGCACACCCCACAGTTGGGGAAGCCCACGGTGGCAAAGCCAGTGACAATAGGGTCCATGTTTCCCAGTATGATGACCCTGCACAGCGGGATGGTGTTGATGGCCCTCTCAACCTGTAGGAGATAAACAGGGAATCACAGGTTTCCAGGACCCTCAGGAGTTTCCTGAGCCCAACCACAACTTACCCCTTCCCTCAGCAGGGCTTTGTGAAAGTGGGACTGAAAAACTTGTCAGGGAGCATCATACCTGCATGACCATGGCCCCAACAGTTGATCTCCCCATGCCAAACTAGTTCCCAACAGAATGGTAGCTGTCCAGCATGAAAAGCTTCTAAATAGCAATGGCAACCAGCTTCTGGTGGGGAATGGTTGGTAGCATGTGGGTGTCCTGTTGCCAGAGGGCAGAGGTGAGCCATTCACACAGCTCCAGGAAGGTGTCCTTCCACGTGCAGAATTCTGGAGCCACAACTTTTTGTCCCACCACTCCATGACAATGTGGTCCCACCAATCAGAACTGGTGTCCTGTTGCCAGAAGCGGCAGTGCACGGTGCGCAGCAGGAGGGAGGGGCTGCGCTGCATGTGGAGAGAGGTGAGGAGGTGCCTCACAGTGAGCTGCATGTCCTGTTTCTCAAGAGAAATGAGGGCTGCCCGGCAGTAACTGCAGCAGGAGGTGTGGCAGCAGGTCCAAGCGCTGGTGACTGCTTTACAGCAGGCCTGGCTCCATGACTAGAGTGTTGTGGCGTCCACAAGGGCAACCAGACACAAAATGAGAAAAGTTTGCTGTCCCTCAAGGAGGTAGGCAAAAGTAAAGAGCCTGAGACACAGCTGTACAAGGAGGTCACCTTAAGCATGAGACTCAGATAGACTCAGGTAGCAGCTCCAGGAGGTGACTGCTGTCCTGAAGCCCTGCCTGAAGTGTTTCCAGGGGTATTAATGAGATTCAGGCTCCAATCAGTGTAGATGCTCTATTTCAAAATAGTTCCGCACTATTTCGATGGGCATTTGTAGTGTAGACGTGCTATTTCGAAATGAGGTATTTCAGAGTTTTTATTCTGAAATTGTTTATTCCAAAATACACGTGTAGTATAGACTTGCCCTAAGGTATAGACTAACATGGCTATGACTCTGATACTTTTCATATCATGGCCACGGCTTGTCATGGTTTTGTAATCTCAAAGCTAGATTACTGCCAGGCCCTTGGTTTGAGACTGTCTTTGAAAAGGAATTTGAAACTTCAACCAGGGTTGAAATCCGTGAGTCAGCTGTTAGATGAGGTATACTGTTCTAATCTTACTGCTGTGCATTGCTTATCTGTAATTATAGCATCAGGTCTGACAACCATTTTGTGCATAGAAGAGGGGGAGGATCTACCTGATCTCTCTTGTATAGCAAGACATTACAAACCAGGCCAAGGCCCTTTTCATAGGAGCACCCATACCTCTCACACCTCCCTTTTGTGGGCTGCTAGAGTCAAATAAGAATGGCAACACTTTACTCTGGCCTAAATGATGGGTCAACACAGAACTGGTGCACTGTCTTGCAAGATTCCAGATATAGTGTAAAATCAGACTGAGTAAGGCTTAGCAGTACAGCATATTAAGAGCAAGGAGCGTGGAGAGGGATGGCAAGGTGAATTCTATAAGACTCTTTTTGTGAAAAATTTATTGCCCTTGTTAATAGTTGTTCTCAGTGATGGAAAACAGCTAGGCAATAGATAACACATGTTTCTTTATAAATAATTACCATTCTTTTTGGACTTTTATATAACACCGTGGAATTAATTAGATTTTAATTGTTCTATAGTAGGCTCTAACAGAAAAAAATAGAACATGTAATATTATAGTAGAATGATTACATCTTTAGATACAAACATACATAAATTGTGAGTACATAGTTATTTATCTCTAGAGAAAGTCTTATCTGGAGAAGACTCTAAGAAATTAAAGCAGTCAATTTCAAATTTTATACAATTGAATTCCTTTAGTGGATGATTAGCCCTAAGTGTTAAAACAAAACAATCCAAAACATTCTTTAAAAGTCCCTTGTACTGATGACTGATGTACTATTAAAGCAGCGACTTGAGTGGCATGTTTATTTTCCTTGCAAAATTAGCTGAGGAAGCTTATTGCTGGATGCTTTTAAGAGCATTGCTGTTAATAACAGAAGCATTTGGTTTTTGTGTGCACAAGTGCGTATCTGTTTGCCAGAAATAATAAGAAAAAAGGTACCATGTTCATCCCTGGTATAACTTTATTAATTCCAAAACAGTAGCACCAGTGGGGGAATTTGGCCCCAGTTTAGTTTATCCATTATAAAGCAGTCAGATTGATTTGCACACTATCTCCATGTATAAAAACCTATTCCAGAACTGTTTGTAATAGATAAAACAGAAGAGCTCTCATGGCTTCAGATTAAACAGTTCAGGTACAGCCTATGTATCCTTCAACCTACATTTTGATCTTGGGGATTATTAAACAAAATTCCCCATGGATTGAAATGGGAACGCACGTAAAAATACTGGAAAAAAGTTTAAATGTTTGGCTGGGATGAATATTTTATATATTCAATAAAGAGTGTGTCCTTCACAAGTCATATATTTTACTCTAAACCTTAGTGGAGGTTTCCATAATGTACTGGACATGGGTATTTTAAAAATAATATGTTTTTAAGGTGGACAAATAGTAAAACTGCAGTCAAAGTAAAGTGGTAAGAACCAATGGCAAAAGACACAGATGATGTTTTGAAATGATGCTTTCTGACATGGTAGTTTTTTGATATGTAATGTTTTCCTTCCAAAAGTTTGATTATTCTTAACCTCATATGGAATGATAGGATTTTATTCAGTTTCTCTCACCAATGGCTTTGAATGTTATGTGGTATATTATAATCTTGCTTAATATTTGTCTTCATATTCATTTTGTTAGATTTTTTAAAAATTAAGCTAATGTATGAATTGTTTTATCCAGTCCACAAATTGTGTGACTCGAGCATACACTCCAGGACGCTGGGGCAGTGCACACTGATAGCCAAAGGATGTCACACCTGCCAAAAGCCACCTGCTGTTGTCTTGAATCATTAGGGCTCCTCCTGAATCTCCCTGCAATATTGAAATTCAAGAGTTAAAAAACATCTCCTCTCTATTTTGAAGTAACTTTGGAACTTCAAGATGTTTTGCCTGACTGGATTCCACTTCTGGTGCAAATGTTTTTGATATACCCAGAAAGAGTACCACATGGATAAATATTCAAAGGAGAATACTCTGGATTTTTTATGAACATAACATAGGATCTGAAGCTCTTAGACACCTGTCAGTCATGAGCTGTATCAATCAGGAGCATAGTAGAATCCTTTGCACTAACTGATTTACTTATCAACTGTAGGTTGTACCCTCTTACTCTGGACAAATCCTTATGACATGGGCTTTGCACAGGAGACTTCTGCTGGGTCTGAGGGAATAAAATCTTCCTTCAAAGGCTGCAGAACAGCTGCAGAAACTGACTCACTGTGTCAACAACCTGCAGGCTGTCTGTGCTTGCTATATCCTTCCTAATTCTTGTTTCTTTAGTCATTGATTATACGCTGATCTGTCTCACTCTAAACATGTTCATGCCTCCTTGCTTTTCCCCTCTTAGGTGCAACATAGGGGTTAGAAACACGAGCGGCTCAAGGCGGGCTGCTGCAGCTAGTGCCCTAGGTGGAACGCGCAATTGGCGCCCCTGCCTGCATGGCCGTCAATGGGGTGACGTCATCATTGGGTGCCCCGTGACGTCATCATCGGGCGCTGTTGAAGGCGGCGCCCTAGGCGACGGCCGAGTCGGCCTATAGTCACGGACTGCCCCTGTAAGCACAGGTAGGGAAAGCTCCATAACACGAAGGAGAAGGGAATGAAGCCAATCTATTATGTCCCCCTTTCGTCTGGGAGTCTGCTGAAACTCCATAAAGACAATTTCATTCAGTATATTGCAGTTATAGGACACAAGCCAGAAGCGGCAAGCATAGATCCAGTGAGAACCACATTATATAGCATGCTGCCATAAGAACATGATTAAAACAGTCAGCAAAACCAGAGTTCATGCTGACAGAAGCAGAACTAAGAAGCATTCAGTACTGCCTGCCTCCCTGCAAAGAGGGAGCACACTGAAGGCTGGGGTGGACAATGGCTTCTTAGGATGCTATGCTGCTCAAGGGAAAGAAGATCATAAGAAATCAACCCTGTTATCTTGTCCCAAAGAAGGGCTATCCATCCAAGTAGTTGGACCTTTCATTTCTTGAGGATTTATAAAGTAATAAATGTTTGAAGGTAATGTCCTTTTTACAGCTCTCCATCTATCTATCTGCAGTATTTATTGGACTTGTATCATCTTGGGATTTAAGCCTCAGCATCTCACATTTTCACCTCAAAAAATGTCATCCTCCTAAGGAGGACACTCAGCAGAAATGGTGTGAAGTTCAATATACGGTACTTCTAACACCCTATATCACCCTCTAGCATTTTTTTAATGTCAGGCATGTCCCTTCTAACCTTAAAGACTATTAGTAGGTCCCTACCAAATTCACAGCCATGAAAAATGCATCACAGAGCAT
Source organism: Pelodiscus sinensis (assembly GCF_049634645.1). Lineage (NCBI taxonomy): Eukaryota > Metazoa > Chordata > Testudines > Trionychidae > Pelodiscus > Pelodiscus sinensis. The sequence goes on from NC_134711.1 coordinate 173,830,533, forward strand.
GGAATCTAGCCTCCCACTGTGAAATCTAGTCTTTTGTATGTTTTTACCCTATATTATACAGATTTTACAGCAAGACCAGCGTTTCTCAAAATGAGGTTCCTATTCCAAAAGGGAGTTGCTGGGGGTTATTTTAAGGGTGTTGTGCTATTGCCACCCTTACTTCAGCACTGATTTCAGAGCCAGGCAGCTGGAGGGTGACAGTTGTTAGCAGGGCACCAAACTCTGAAGGCAGAAGCACAGAAGTAAGGTTGGCAATAAAATCACATTACCCTTACCTCTATGCTGCTGCCTTCAGAGCATCCAGAGAGTGGTGGCTGCCGACTGATGGCCCAGCTCTGCTGGCAACAGTGCAGAAGTAAGAGTGGCAATACGATATCATATCACCCTTCTGCATTGCTGCTCGTGGTGGCTTTACCTTCAGAGCTGGCCTTCTGACCAGCAGTCACTGCTCTCTAGAGGTAGATCTATACTATCGCATTAATTTGAGTTAACTTAATTCAAAATAGTTAATTTGAATTAAGCTAATTTGAAATAACGCATCTATAAACAAAAACTATTTCAAAATAGCGTTTTGCTATTTCAAAACAGTGCGTCCACACTGAGTGGACCCTGAACTGAAGTTAAGGCTGGCCAGAACTTAGTGTGTGGGGCTGCTGCCTGAGGCTAACTGAGCTCCGTGCTTAAAGGGACCCTACCCTCACCCCAGACAGACAGTTCTCAGAGTTACCCGCTTGCTTGTCTACCTTGATGAGGGACAGAAAAGCAGTCCTGTCTTGGAGTGCCCTGAGTGCCCACACTCAGGATACCACAGCACTCAGCCACATGGAGCCAGAGCTGCCCCTGGGCATGCCGGTGCATCTTGTGGTGTCATTGCCATCAGCCCAGCTGCATTTGCTGCAGGCTGCCATCCGGGGGATCCATCGGGGGGCTGTCAGGATTCAGGAGGCCCTGCGGGAGAGCGTCCACCCCAAGGAGCCCTCAGAGCCACCCCGGACCTCCACACCAGGGTCTCGTGTCCCATTCCTCCCTCACGTCCTTCCACTTATCCCACCCTAACCCCCCTTCCTGATGTCAAACAAGACACGTATGTTCAAAAATAGAAACTGGGTTTATTGGACAAAACTGGGGGGGGGGGATAAACCTCTGGGGACACTGGGAAAAGGAGGTGGGAGAGGGGAAGAGAGAGGGTATGAGAGGGGAGGGGAAAACTTAGGAGGAGGAAGCTGGAAGGGGGAAGCAAGGGGAAGAAGAGGGAAGGGAAGCTCAGGGCCCATTGTTGGGGATCTCGCCAGACCAACTTGATTTTCATGTGAACCTGCTCCTGGGTTCTCATGTGGCCTATGGTGGGCAGACTGGCAACAATCCTACCATAGATGGCCACATTCCTCCATCTAGTGTGGGGATCATGGATCCCTCCCAAACCTGAATAAGGTCCATGATCTCCAACCTGTACCAGGAAGGCACCCGCCTTCTCCAGCCCCTTTCAGGCTCCTGGGAGCTGGCAGACTGCTCCTGGGGAGTGGTGAAGGGCTGGCTACTAGTGGCTTGCTGGCTCATGTTTTGGGGCCACTGGGTCAGGGACCCTGGTGGCCACTGCTGGCTCTGGGCTGGCAGGCTTGGAGCTGGCACAGACACTGTGGCCAGGGTCTACCCCTTTAATGTCTCCAGGGTTGGGGGAGAGGAGAGTAAGTTTTCCTGGTTGTGCCCAGAGTGGCCACCAGGGCTCCCTGGGAGGGGCTGGAGGCCCCCTATTTTGAACTGAGTGTCTACACAGCACTTAATTCAAAATAACTATTTCGAATTTGGCATTACGCCTCGTAGAATGAGGTTTACCAAATTTGAATTAAGGACTCCGCTATTTCGAATTAATTTAGAAATAGCGGTATGCATGTATAGACACTATTAAAGTTAATTTGAAATAATGGCTGTTAATTCGAATAATAACAGTCATTATTTCAAATTAACTTTGCAGTGTAGACATATCCTAGTTGCCTAGCTCTGAAGGCAGCACCACTAGTGCCGCAGAAGTAAAGGAAGCCGTAATAACATTGCAACTCCCCACAGTTGCTTTTTGAGTCAGAATCCCTACAATTATAATACCCTAAAATTTCAGATTTAAATAGCTGAAATAATGAAATTTACAATTTTTAAAATCCTAAAACTGTGAAATTGACCAAAATAGACTGAATTTACTAACACCCTCTCTCTGAAGTACAAAATAGCTTGTAATCTTTAAAGCATATATCCTGCTACTGTATGCAATATATAAGTCTCTGAGTAAAAATTATATTCTATGCGTGGCTAGTTTTTAATGATCAGAGGACCAATTATGAGCTGTTCCGTAATTAGAAAAGGGGAGGGCAAAATATGCTTGTGAACCAGATCTGGCCTGCCAAACTTTCAGATCTGACATTCCACACTACCTTGGGCTGCCAATGTTCTGTGGCCCAGTGGTACCCTCAGGTAGACTTCCTGCCTGCTGTGGCCCCACATGCTCCTCAACGTGGTCAACTGCTGGGGCCATACGCACCTATGCACTGAATGCGCCATGGGGGCAGGTTCCATGGGATGCCCCCACACCCAGCACAATATTCATGGCTCTCATTGACCAGTAATGATGCTTGCAAGAATTGTACTGAGGCGGGGGCAGCATGTGTAGCTCCTCCCATCCATGAGGTGCATGGCACAAAGATATATATGGATTCTGCAGGCAGCTGCTTTGAGCGGCAGGTGAGGGCTCAGCAGGTAGGGAACCTGTCTGAAGGTTCCACTGGGCTGTTGGCCAGGAGGTGCTTACTGTATGTAGCAAGCACCTCCCAGACAGAACCTACACTTGGCATCTCATCATCTTCCTTCCCACCAACTGCTTCCCCCAGGTCACAACTCAAAACCCTCTGAACCCTGTCCTGAACCCTCCCCAGGTCAGAATCCTCTCCTGCACCCATACTCCCTCCTGTACCCCAAAAACTTGCCCTAGGTCACAACCATCTCCTTCATCCAAACTCCCTCCCAGATTCCACACCACCTCTTGCAGCCCAGTCCCTCACCTCTAGCTCCCTTCTGCACCCAACCCCCATTCCAGATCCTGCACCTCCTCCATTAATAGTATAGAAGAGTGCATCCCTGACTACTTACCAAATTCTAAGAGTGGCCCTCCTTCAAAAGTTATTGAGGTAGAAGGACTATAGTATGAACAACAGAAATGGGTTGTTTGTACTTACCTGACAGGAATCTACTCCTCCTTCATCATAGCCTGCACACATCATATTTTCTGTAATATTATATTGTGGCAGCTGTTGTTGACATTTCTCATTTGTTATAAGAGGGACCTCTGCTTCTTGCAGTATGTTTGCAGTGGAACCTTATCAAAACACAGAGTATACACAACCAATGTGATCAAAATGCACAGTGTAAACAACAGCCATTATTCCTCTAGTGATTCTGAAATTTCAGTCTTATTACAGGGCACTATTGAGGTCCTGGGCTGCCACTTCATTACTTCAGTTTGTACCAGCAGGACCACACTAAACTATATCGATGTACTTATATTGCCCTGGCTCACTGTCTTTAATGGATTATATCCTCAGCGAGGTAAAGAAATATGACCTCTATTTTATAGATGGGGAGCTGAGGCAAAGGGTATATTATGTGATCTGCCTCCAAGAGAAATATGGTGGAGCTAGCATTTGAATAAAGGTCTCCTGAGTCCCAGGGTAGGCCCTTCCTCCTCAGTCACTGGAATTACTCTGGAGTAAAAAGTAGCAAATGACATCCTGAGCTTTTATAACAGGGATCTTTGCTAAATTTTGTTTTTCAAATAACTTAACAAAGTCCATAAGTATATATTATTATGTGTGGATCCATGGACTAATTAAGAATGTGGCTTTGACTTTCGTTGAGCAGACTTTATGATTTTCAGTTGGCCAATTTAACTTCTTCCAGTAATTTAAGCTATTAATTATTAAGCGAAGCTTTAAAGTGCCATTGTACTCTGAAAGTAGCTCCACAAAACTGGTAGAGATGTTCCATGTTTATTGCTCTGTGACACTAGATCAATATGCTTGATTTACAAATGAAAATGTAAACGCTCAGCTCTGGAAATTTAGTCTAGTCTCTAACAGTCAAGCTGTATTCTTTCCTCTGTATGCATCCTTACCAAGACAGGTTGAGTCTCTCTAGTCAGGCACCCTGAGGACTAGACTAGTGCTGAACCAGAGAATTTGCTGAATTATGAGATGTCAATATTGTCTAGCAGCATTACCAACACTTCCACTGCTTACTGGGCTCTTAGAAGACAAGTACTGTACTTAGATTCTGTGCACGCCTCTCATACTTGTTTGGTGAAGGGAGGGGACAGAGGTGTAAATCACAGAATCTAAGTGCTTTCTCCTCGCTCCCTTATCGTCAGGGGAACTAGAAGAAAAGCAAGTTGCTTCCCAGTACACCTGGCTGCTGCCCCCTGCTTTTGCTCAGTTGCTTAAGCAAGATGAAAGAGAGAATTTCAGCCTTAAATCTACAGAAACAAGTCTTTTTTCCCCATAAGAAGTACACTCCATTATAGTCAATGGACCAAAAGTCAGTCTCAATAGACGATGATCTGTTAGAGTTCAATCAAATCTTTTACGTTACAGCAGAAGAGAGCACTGGTCTAGGGCTCAAGATACTTTAGTTCTAATTGTGACTTTGCCTGAGGGGGGATATTGGGCAAGTCATGTCACCACTCTGTGACTCAGTTTCCTTACTTGTAAAGTGCTTATAATAAAACATCTTTTGTAACGTATTTTGAGAAATACTGAGGAAAGATGCTATTTAAGAGGTATGTATTTCAGACAAATTCAATCCACAAATATGCACAGGCAATGCATAGTGACTTCTATTGTGTGCACAGAATTAGAAACAAATACAAAAATCAAACTGAAAATAAAACATTGTTAACTATGAGGGAAATTAGCCAGTGAGACGATTTTCCAAGCAATGTGGTAGATTTCCCTTCACTTGAAGTCTTTAAAAGGTAGAGTAAGTAAGTAAATAAATAAATAAATAAATAAAATATCTTTGATCTCTGACATCGAAGAGCTTTCCTTATTATTTGGTGTGGTAATTTAAAGTGTGATGACTTACCTTGGTACACAGTTCTACCCCAGCCAGCAATAAAGCAATTAATTCCTGGCAAAAACTGTTGACTTGCTTCAGGTAAGCAAATAGGCTGTATGTAATCTGTGAAAGATAAATAATTCATTTTAATTTATTTCTAATATTCTGATTTTTGAGATGTCGGTTACCAAAATGCACATTGATCTAACCCTTGTATTCCTTGCTTAGTCAAAATTCCCAACAAATGCAGGACTAAGTCCACAATGATTGGTTTTCCAAAATTATATCAACTTTATAAGGATAAGTCTAAGTAGCTCATAAACCATTCATTACTGAGTAAAATCAGGCTGACTTGTACACTTGGAGCTAGCTCAAATTAATTTATACAGAGTAAATAAGTGTGTAAGGGAAGACCTACAGTCCTACCTGTATAATTGACTTTGAACTGAAGATGCATCATAGCAATGTCATTATTTTTTGTACGCTTGTTATAATGGGGATTTATGACGATTTGGTCGATCTTTTGAATTACTGTCTGAGGATAAGTCAGATTCAAAGTGGTGTGCAAGCCAAGCACTGCTTTCCACTGAGATGGTATTAAATTCCTCCTAGAGATTGCAATAAATATTCACAATTATTTATGATCAAATGAAGGATTTAAACAATTTTCCATGTATAATTTATATTAATTGTTAATACCCTCAAGTGTGTGTATATACACTCTCTCTCCTTTCTCTCTGTCACACATGCACACGCACACACACACACACGATATATTTTTTTCAGATTATCTGGTGTAGCATATTGTCATTTGAAAGTGCTTAGGGTTTTCTGACAGCACTTCTGGCCTAAGGTTTCCTATTACAGAACTATCAGTTATTTTTTGGTATTAACCAAATTATAGATTTATACAGATTAGCATGCACAATAGCAAAGTTAGGGAAGAAGCATTCATTATTATGACCCTTTAAACATGTGAAATTAAAAATCCCCACATGATTAATAATCACTCCCCAGAAAGAAAATTATGAGCATGGAATACCTTGGAGATGGATAGACTATATGTCTACATTGCAACTGGGAGTTGTAATTGCAGCACATGTAGACATACCCTATCTTTAATTTAGCTAGTTCAAAGGTAGCTCCAGTTACAATAGCAGTGAAATCACTGTCGGCAGTAACTTTTTAAACATGCACCAGAGTTTGCGGATGGACAAAACTAGGGATGTTAAAATAGCCAGTGGGGTAAGAGCAGCCCCCGCCACCCACAGCTGCAGCACAGTGGAGCTGTAGCAAACTGTGGTCAAGCTGGAGCAGTCCCCCACCTGCAGCCTGTGGTTAACTGGTTAAACAAATCACTCAACTGGTTAACTATTCTAGGCGATTTTTACATCCCTAGACAAAACTAGGTCATTTTACCACAACTTCATTTGCTATTGTTACTCAAGCTACCTAGATCAAAGGTAGTTCAGGTATGTCTAGACATGCTGCAATCACACCTCTTGATTGCAGACATACCATTAGACATTTTTAATTCTTTTTACCTACACCTGAAAAAAAAATCTAGAAAATTGGAATGAAACAGAAACACAGCATTTAAGAGAAAAAATACGTCAGGTTCTTTCCTCTAGAATACATATTGATTGCAGAGCTGTACTGGATGGAGTTTAGTTAGAGACCTGCTTTGTAGCTGATGTTGTTTTGAACCATCAAAGTGTCCACTGAATGAATTGATTTACAAACAGTATAAATACTTAAGTGCCTGATTGAAGCTGAGCACCCAAATTTCTTGCAGTTCTCTACAGTGATTGGAATGCAACAAACATTGATGTCTGTAAAAACAGTTAGGCTACATCTACACTACATGCTTCTTGCACAAGAAGCCTTTTGCACAAGAGTTTTTGCGCAAAAACTTCTTGCACAAGAGCACATCCACACCTCAAAGCACATTGCAAATGCAATGCGCTTTTGTGCAAGAGAGCATTCACACTGTATGCACTCTCTTGCACAAGAAAGCTCTGATTGCCATTCACAGAATGGACATCAGAGCACTTGTGCTTTTTCCCATACTATGGCTGCATCTAGACTGGCATGATTTTCTGGAAATACTTTTAACGGAAAAGTTTTCTGTTAAAAGCATTTGTGGAAAAGAGCGTCTAAATTGGCATGGATGCTTTTCTGCAAAAACACTTTTTGCAGAAAAGCATCCATGCCAATCTAGATGCGCTTTTCCACAAAAAAGCTCTAATCGCCATTTTCGCGATTGGGGCTTTTTTGCGGAAAACAAATCTGAGCTGTCTACACTGGCCCTTTTGCGCAAAAGGGACTTTTGCCTGAATGGGAGCAGAATAGTATTTCTGCAAGAAGCACTGATTTCTTACAGTAGGAAGTCAGTGCTTTTGCGGAAATTCAAGCGGCCAGTGTAGACAGCTGGCAAGTTTTTCCGGAAAAGCAGCTGATTTTCCGGAAAAACTGGCCAGTCTAGACACAGCCATAGGGTTTTCTTCTGCAAGAAACCCCTCTGGAGCATCCACGCATGCCTTTTTGTGCAATAGCTGTAGCGCAAAAGGGAGTTATGCTTTATAAAAGGAGGTTTACCTACTCCAGCAAAAGCCCTCTCTTCTGCTGTTTAACTGCTGATTTACTTGTGCAAATGTTCATTTGAGGTGTGAACGCTCTGCAGGTTTTTGTACAAAAACACCTTTTTTTGCACAAAAACCTTGAAGTGTAGACATAGCCTTTGTGATATATACAGACTATCTCTGAATATGGTGAAATGAAATTCATGTATATTGACAATTAACGCAGGCAAACACCTTAATTAATGCTCAAGATGTAGAGGTAGTGGACGCTTTCAGTTATCTGGGATTATACATTATGCAGGCTGTTCTAAAAAATTTGGGTAAAAATTTAAGAATGATTTGCTCCTCGAGACCCTCCCCACAACAAAAGTTTGGAAAAATAGAATCTTAAAATGTTCAGTATTTCACCTGGTGAAAAGCTTAATTTTCTCAATAGCAACCCAGGGATGTGAATTATAGGAAATTAATGCTGGATGACAAGAAGAAAACTGAAACCTTTGAAATGTGCTGGCAAAGAATCTTACATACTTCCTGAATGGCAAAGATGAGGAATGTTTATGTTATAATAGTGCTGGAAAGGAGCAGACTCTGTAATAGTAATCAACAGACACAAACTACTTACTTTGGTCACATCAGACACAGAGATGGAAGTAACTTTGAGTTATCATGGTAGGGGATGATGGCTAGTCATTGTACTAAGGTATGAACTTTGAGGGGATGGATAGAGGGTGTAGAGCAGATTATTGGGAGGTAACCTGCCAAGTCCTCATAGATAGCAGTGGACAGAGAAAACTGCCATGTCACCAATATTCAGATATAAATAAATGGCTTTTACTTATTTACTTACAATAGTGATAGCTCCTCCATGATTTTTAAATGCTATTTTCCTATTCTTGGTCACCTCTACAGCACTTTAACCGTAGACATAACAGTAACATATTGTAGGAAATACTGGAAAATATATCTCATCTTCTCACATTATGTGTAGTGCACCATAGAGACTATTTGAATTGATTTACATGTCTATTCAGACAAATTGAGATTTATTCTGATTGCGCAGAGTAGTGTAAATCTTCATCAATCTCTCATAGTGTATAGCAGAGAGTCATAATTACAGAGGCGACACGAAATTTACTTTTATGTGATATGATGTCATTCTTTACTCTCACACCATTGGCAAAGCTCTGAGTGAGTAATGAAGACACCGAATTAATTACAAATGAAGTGCATATGCTCGGTGAGGTATCATATATTTCATGTATACACCCTTCCATTTTCCAGAAAGTGTCTCTTGATTTATATACATTCCTTACTGAAGTCACTGAAATGAGGGACTACAAAGAACTCTAAGAACTCTGAGCTGGAGTCCATCTCTTATTAGGTGAATGAATAATTCAGAATGTAATAATTAAATGACGAGTGGGTTTTTTAACTGTTCTGATCACTAATTTCAGGCTTTCCCTAGTCTGACTTCAGTGGTAATGTCATTAATATAAAACCAGATCTCTACTTTACATGAGTTGTCACCACAATATTATTCATTGGGGGGACAGAGAGAAAGAGAGAGAAAGAGAGAAATTAGATGTTCAAAAAATCCTACAGAACCTCCTCAAGTTGCATACATGTTCCTCATAATTTATATTGTCTCTGTCTATTCTCCATTTGAACACAGTTTTGTTAGTGAGTTTTCAAATACCTAATCTGAATCATTTATCTGATGGGCCTTTGGATCACTAAACATTTCTTTTTTAACATTTAAAATACACAATTAATTTGGCAACACAACACTATTCTAATGTGAAAAAGTCCTTTTACTGAGGCAAAATAACTGAATATTATTTAAAGCAGAAATGTCAGCCCTGATTGTGCAGTCAGATCCATCAGAACATAGGAATATAGAACTGGCAGGTATCCCCTGAGTCAATGAGTCCAGTTGCTGCCACTGAAGGCCACTACATTTACTTCTGTTCATGGCATCCATACAGAGAGATCCCTGAGAATATATGGTTCCCCACTGACTTCAATGGGACTCTGTGATTATGTCTGCACTGCAATAAGAAACCTGTGATGGCAAGTCTCAGAGGCTCAGGTTAGGGGTTGAAAAATTTCAGTGTAGCTTTTCAGGCTCAGGCTGTAGCCTGGGCTTTGAGACCTACTCTCCTTGTGGGGTCTCAAAGTCATGTTCAAGTACATGGCTGGATGCCTACACTGCAATTTTATAGCCCCACAGCCTGAGCCTCGTGATACTGATTCAGCTGACCAGAGTCAGCCATCCGTCTTTTATTGCAATGTGGACAGGTGGCTACCAGAGTCACCCCATGCATACTTGATCGACAGGTCAGGGCCATTCTGTTAACCCAGCTTTTAAGTCAAGCATCTTCCATCAGGCTATATGTATCTTTTGGGAAGGTCAATGTGTTAACTTAAGGAGAAAGTAAACATTACCCATATACACAGTGTGCTGCTGAGACCAGCCATTCATCACTGAGGAGGGAAGCTCCACATGTAGGCCTATCCTTAAAAAACAGTGAGACTACCCAAGGCCAAGCTCCTTCTTTGGCATCACTTCCACCTACAATCTTTCCATTGATCTGCTGGGTTATCAGCTGTTTTCCACAAGCTAGAATTAGTAAAGTGAAGAGAGACATGGAATTAATCTATGCCATATTTCAAGATGCAGACAAGATACAAAGTTCCAGTTTGGAACTGGATCTGATCTTCCTTAAAGTTCTAGCGTGGTTTGGATATCTGCTTTTTGTTTCTTCCCATCGTACGTTTAAATATAGAAACACTTAAAGATTATAACTATTCCTGCTCTATGAAATTAGTTTATATTTTACTGCTAAAAACTTTCAAACAATATACATGGAGTTTATAGACATAACGATTTGATTTTTAACATGGAATTTTCTTAGGAAATATATGCTTACGTTTATCGTTGCATTGCAAATACATCACCAGATTATTGAGACACTGTTTGCTAGAAGGAAAGCACAGAATGAATGTTAAAAACACAGATATCTGTAGGCTAGCTGACATTACTTGGGTAGGTTTAAGTGCACTTTGGCATCATTATAAAACTCCTTTTGCATATCAAGTTTATTCTAAAGGAAAATGACAGTGTTAATGTGCTGTCATTTGACTGTACTAGGCAATGCTTGAATGTAGGTTTCAGTTATAATACACAAAATAGATATTGCACATATAATTATCTTTTGCTGGACTGCTGATTGAAATCTGAGCATATTATAGAAATAAAACTATGCTAATCTTTGGGCGGGAAAAGTAATTTACTAAAATTTTGAATCCAATACAAAACTGAATTGAATATGGATTTTTTTTGCTGTCTACTTAGGTGTTTTCAGGAACTTACCACTAGAGATCAGTGTAACCAAAGAATTAAAAAAATATATTAGTCTGATCTCAGTGTAGCTTTCATGGAGCTAACACTGCATTGTAGAATATGTAGAGAGACACATATAAAGGCTTAGGAATTATTTAGAAGAGATATAAAGCCAGAAGCTTGAAGAGCACAAGGCTACAGATCAAAACTACTCAAGCTTTTCTGACACCCAGAGGTTTTAAGGTTATCTTCATCATTTGTAATGAATCTGAGCATCGAGGACAGTACCTGTGCTGCCAATTAAATCTGACATACAAAAATATACCAGGAAAGAAAATCAAGGGAGGACTAGTTTATCCTACAGTGTGTTTATTAGATGAATCAGAGTATATAGCGTGATTATATACATTTAGCTGTCAACATTTTCCTATGAAACAACATCATACACTCAAGGTTTGTAATTCAGAATTAGTGTGTAGTTTTCACATTACAAACATCTCCTATTTTTGGTGTTACATATTACCCCCAGTTGTACTTTACACAGGAAAGCTAAATTCTTCAGTTTTTACTCAAACTCCCACTGAAAACTCATAAGCCCATGTAAAACAGCTGTGCATTGAGCTATCTGGCAGGGAAGAGGAATAAGCTGAGTCAGAAAGGGGTAAAGGAGAGAATGAACCTGCTCCAGCAGGATTGCATAGTAGCTAGGAATTTTTGCAAATGAGCTCTGATTGTCATGAAAAGAGGGACTTCAAACTGATGGGCCTCCATCTTTAGATCATGTTGGAGCTGTCAGCCTGGAGATTGGTTTGGGTCTGTTTATACTCATTTTCTATTCCTCTGGGTGCCAAATGGGTAGCTGAGGTGCCATTCCCCTCATGTTGGGTGAAATTTGTCAGTTGAATCATTTATTAGGCAAAAAATGCAGTTTGGACCAGCCTAGAATTATTCCTGAATTTGGAACAAACTTGCCAAATGTTTTTGTCCAAAACAAGGATTTGGGATTAGTTATAATTTGCTAAATGACCAGAAGAGAGGGTGATTTCACCTCTCTACTACATTTTAACCAGTGTTTATTGCATTCAGGTGAATCCAGTTGTCCTCAGAACCTGATAGGAAGAAGGAATTTGAACTTGGGTCTCACACATTGTAGAAAATTGCCCTAACCATTAGAACAGCTTCAGTAGAAGAGCTTGAAACAACCCCATAGCAGTGTATCCTACATGGATTCACTAGGGTACTCCCCTGAAACATTGGGGAATGTCTACTCTATGGCTGTGTCCAGACTCAGGGTTTTTTTCGAAAGTTCCTCTTTCGAAAGAAGGCGTTCTTCAATGTAAATAGGGCTTCTTCGAAAGAGAGCATCCAGACTCACTGGATGCTTTCTTTCAAAAAAGCAAGCCGCTTTTTCGAAAGTTCAACGTGCAGTCTAGACGCTCTCTTTCGAAAGAGGCTCTTTCGAAAGTATCTTTCGAAAGAGCCTCTTTCGAAAGAGGCTTGCAGTCTAGACATAGCCTATGGGATAAGATCAAATTAAGATATGTGACTTCAGCTATGTTAATTGTGTAGCTGAAGTCGAAGTAACTTAACTCAGCTTTTGGTGCTGTCGACACTGCAGGAAGTCAAAGGGGAACACTCTCCCTTCAACTTCCCTTACTCCTAGGGGAAGTAGGGTTACTGGCATTGGCCAGAGTGCCCCTCTCAGTTCAAACTAGCGTGTCTTCACTAGACTTGCTAATTCCAACACTGGAAGATTACAGAGGCAGCTTCAATCTTTTCTGTAGTGTAGACATAACCTTGGAGATCTGCATTCCAATCCCTTTACTACATCTAGCAGAAGGATGTGTGTGGAATTGAACATGGGTCTCCTACATATTGTATGAGCACCTTACTCACTGGTATAAAGGTAATAAGGTAGGCAACATCACATATTTCCCTTCTCCTTACCCCTCTTATTTCCTTGACTATCATTTGAAAAAGCCTCTAGAAATGAAACTCTGCATTCTATTTGGGATCAAATGAAATGTCCTGTCTGACACAGAATTAAACTTCTCTTGATTTGTTCAATTTGCCAATTTTTTTTAGAATTTTTTATCCTGGTTTGAGTTAAGCGAAAATTGTTTTTCAATCTTTTGCAACTGCCAGTAAAATGAAAAATCCAACTTTACTTCTCCTCCTCTCCCCCTGAAACATTAGGGAGGCCCAGTGCATGCCGACTGCTTCCCCTGCATTATTTCCAGAAGGTCCATTTGTCACACTGGATATAGGAGTTGGCCTGGCAATAAATTCTATGGTGGTGGCAGCAGATGACTTTGATATCTGCATGAGTTTTATCCTTCCAAGATGCTTTCAGCAGAAATATGTCGTGCTGCGAAGCTTGCCACACCACAGAGTTGCGTAGGAACACATCTCACCAATGCTTCTAGGGCTCGGATATGGTCCGATGCAAATGTTAGCCTCAGGTTCAGCCTTAGGACAAGGTGAACAATGTGGCTGCTTTGAGCCCTGCACCTTCAGGGCCTCACACTGCCCAGTTCCCACTAGGCCGCCTCTCCGCTTGCTCACTTTCTTGACAGGAAGCCTTGTGGCCTGCAGCACAGCCAACCACCTTGAACCCCACAAACTCTTTAAACAGGCTGGCTATCCTGTCAGGAAGCCAGTGTCCCGTGTTTCTCAGATGTAAACACCAGTTTTATCTCTGAGTCCTTACGCAGTCAAAACTCCCATCACCTTCAGTAAGAGTTTTCACTGGGCAAGGACTGAATGCAGTGTGGGATATGGCATTCATGAAAAACACTGCCCAATCCTCCCCTCATTCTGTAACAACAACTTCCGTGAAACTACATAATGGTAGCGTATAATGGTATCCCCACAATAAAGTGACCCTTATCAGATGTCCAACTGATAAACAGAAAAGGAATCTCTTTGTGCAGTAACGATGCAGTTAAGCTGAATGACTTTCTTTTCCTCTTGCTCTACTCATTTTTAGTGTCTAACTGATAGTAACGGAAGACATCTTTAAATCATAGACTGTTCTTGAAGATCCCTCATGACAAGACTTGTTTAGACATACATTTTATTAAAAAAAGAAAAATAGCTTTTAATGAGCCTCCATTACTTTAAGATATTTTCTTTCACCACCAGTGAGACTGATAAATATTTGATTTTAACAGGGTAGAATTAGAACTGAAAATGTATCAATCAGCTTCCAGCAGGAAAAAAAAGAAACCTCTGCAGCAAATTTAATATTCTCTATAGCTTTACCACTGTGCAATATGGCTCATAAGTGAAGCCTACAAGAGTATTGATGCATCCCATCTTCAATCTAGTCTCAGCAACTGAGCAATTATATGGTGATTTTCTGTGTCAGCGCATCTATCAAGGTTCCAGGAAAATGTAACTGTTAATGTGATAGGACTACTAAGTTTCCTTAGCTCCTTTAAGGCTCTGCTTTAACTGAAGTGTAAACTATCTTGCCAGTCAATGGTAAACACCTCTCCTTTTGTAGGTGCATCTGAAGCACTGGCACCTTTTGTGAATGTAATTCTTAGCAACTATTAAATTCAGAAAACCCACACAGACCTAATTTTATTTTTGTTACTATCACTTGCTTTAAAACATCTCCAGCCAGGAAGAGAGGTCAGGCTTTTTTGTTTTCCAGATGGCTATTACATTTGTATCACTCTATGTTCTTGTTAAGTGCTGGTGCCAAACCACCAGTTTTCAGTAGTTTCCTAACTATTTAAATGTAATATGAAAAGTGTTGTGGACTATAGTATAGGACATTGAACTGGGATTGGGAGATCTGGGTTTTTCTATTCTTGTCATCAATCTGAGCAATAACCATGGACAAGCCACCACACTTCTCTTGATTCTTCATTTTTAATTTGTTAATGATACTTACCGCCTTTGTAAAACACTTTGAAATCTGTACATATATGCTGGAACTATGGGTCTGGCAGTGCTATTGCACACCTGGTTTGAAGTACAGTTTGGACCTCCCTGGTCCAGCACCCTTGGGACCTGAGTGGTCCTGGAGAAGGGATTTTGCCAGACTAGGAGAGGTTATTTATGTCCCGCCTGCCACTGGCCTCCCAGCCTGGCTCTGCTCCTGGCCTGGCCTCTTGGCTGGCTGTCCACCTATATCCAGACCGGCTGCCCTGGCACTGCATTGCACACTCCCGCCGCTGGTGCTCCCAACCGTGCTGCAGCAGCACCAGCCCACAGTCCCAACAACGGGACTCCCAGCTCCCCACGGCAGACTGCTGCTCAGTCATCGGGGTTCCCAACTCTGCCAGCCCTACCCAGCAGTTTTGGCCCCACTGCTGGGGCTCCTGGCCCTGCCAGCCCTACTGCAGCAGACAGGTGCCCCACCAACAGGGCTCCTGGCCCTGCTGTGATAGACCGCTGCACCACTGGAGCCCGCTGGTGTTCCGTCCGCTCTGCCACCACCTCATCTGGGTTCCTGCACAAGGGCTCCCAGGGCTGACCTCCCTACAAGTTCCTGGCCTCTGCAGGACTCCTGCCTCTGGCCCGCCATTGGGTCTCTCTAGTCCAGCAAGATCCATGGTTCTTCTGGGCCACAGATGTTACCTGACCAAGGAATCCTGGTTGAGAGAAGTTGAATTTGTAGTTTTCATTATATAGGGACTTTACAGTTTGGTTTAATGGCTCTTAGCACCCACATTGCAAAAATTGTTCCAGCATACCTAGATCTCTGAACAGTAATGAAATGAAAGAACAGTACTATTTATTATTGTAGTACCAAGAACCCCTAACCAAAATTGTAACATACAAATACATAGGCACAAACCCTGCCCCAAAATCTTACAATACACAACACAAATTAGGGGAAGTAGAGGCACCAAGTTGTGAAATACTTGACCAAGGTCACACAAAAAGTCCGTGGCAGAATTAGAAAAGAATGTAGGTCTCCTAGTTCTCAGTGCAGTGCCTTACATACTAAATCACACTGTCTGTGAGCAAAACATTTATTATATACATTTTTATTTACCTCCATCATAACTGTGATCCTTACAGTGGGAAAGATGCATTGATACCTACCTTGGCATAAGTATTGTGCTCTGGTTAGCTGCTTTGGTGATTTTCACAAATGGCCCATTTCCAGTAGATGACATCGTTGATGATGTATTCATATTCCTAGCAGGAGGAAAAAAGTGAGACATTTTAAAGATACTCATTCTGTCTCTCTGATTGAATAACATTTTTAAAATGATTATGTCCATAGTTCACCTTGTAGTACTGCTTCCTAGAACAGTGGATATTTATTTAAATATTTTTGAGCTTTGAAATTTAAAAGGAAAAGTACTGAAGTAAACACTAATTCCCCATAAAAACCTTCACTTTGATGAACACTTCCTGAGATATTTCATTTAAGATGCCTTAATGACATTGAAAGGTCCAGATTAATGATTTTAATGACAATGAGTTATTAGATTTCTTTTTTTCAATGCCACCACTCAAAGATAGTACACTGCCATTTTTAAAAGATAGAATGCTACATTTTATTATGTAATGTTCAACAATAGTCAGTTGAAACTTGTTCTGTGCTTTGGAGGGAAATAACCATCAATGTTAAGTATACTGGGCTTTACAGAGCAAATAGAGGTATAGTCTGTATAGAGAACAATTTAAAGTCAAAGGACGTGGTGGAGCTATTTATGAATATTTTTTATTAAAGTGAAAGTGACAGAGCCTAACGACACATTAAGAATAGAAGAGACAATACCGGCAGGGACAGGAATGAGTAAGCACAAGTAAAATATGATTGTCCAATTACTTGGGAGGCCAGTATGTATGTTTTGGTGGTTGGAATTTTTTTTTC
The DNA here is from genome assembly GCF_049634645.1 of Pelodiscus sinensis. NCBI lineage: Eukaryota > Metazoa > Chordata > Testudines > Trionychidae > Pelodiscus > Pelodiscus sinensis. The sequence continues at coordinate 173,847,397 of NC_134711.1, forward strand.
TAAAAAGCAATGTTTTTAAACCTGACCATACAATAGCATACAAAATCCTTGCCCACTAAGGAATTCCATCTGAGCAGAAAAGCAGTGCATTTATTCTCCATTAGCACCTGAGCAAAGTTAGGATAATATACTTCCATTCTATTCTGAAAGCATCTTACATGCACTTTGCAGTGGGATAAGTGCCTACACAGGATGCAAGACAGCAGTAAAGCAATTCTATAATACTTATGTATCCAGTTGGGAGAAAACTGTAATCCTTAATATGAAAGTCAAATACTCCCAAACTTATGGTAAATTCTGATCTGAACTCTGTTTTCCTGAGACAATTTCTGTAGTGACCTAAACAAAAGCCCATTGAGCTGGATTCTCCACATCACACCAGATCCATGCCAGTGTCATTTTATTGAATTTAATGGAGCCAGGCTGATGTAAAAGTAGTATAATGGACTTGAAGACTGAGAGGATGTCTACACTAGCCCCCTAGTTCGAACTAGGGAGGCTAATGAGGGCGACCGAAATTGCAAATAAAGTGCAGGATTTAAATATCCCACACTTCATTAGCATGTTCCCGGCCGGTCGCCATTTTAGAAATTGACTAGCCCGAAGTAACTGCCCGTGTCTACACGTGGCAGTGAAACAGGATTCTGAATTAAAGCCCTAAATCGAATTAGCTGCTATTCCTTGGGTTTACCAGCTAATTCGATTTAGGGCTTTAATTCAGAATCCCGTTTCACTGCCGCGTGTAGATGTGGGCAGTTACTTCGGGCTAATCAATTTCTAAAATGGCGACCAGCCGGGAACATGATAATGAAGCACGGGATATTTAAATCCCGTGCTTCGTTTGCAATTTCGGTTGCCCTCATTAGCCTCCTTAGATCGAAGTAGGGGGCTAGTATAGCCATACCCTGAGGTCTAAACAGAAAATGCCCTACATTCTGGAGAAAATTATCTCTGTTTTCAATTCAAAATGCAATCTTAGTAATGTGGATCTACTCTTAGTTACAAGTCAGTTCAAACCAACTTGCTTAAAAAGCAATCTGAATACATCCACATTACACACCCCATTTCATTGAATACAAGAGGACATGCACATGGTGATGCAGGTCATATGTGCCCTGAAAAGTTTCTGTGAAATCCTGGGCAAATTGCTTCAGTTCCGTACCTTTTAAAATGGGATAATAGCATGTCCCTATCTCACCGGAGTGCCAAACACTCTGCCCTTCTTAACAGTGGTGACTATGGTTCAGACAATATCAGATTCTTAGGTATCTAAATTGTTACACAGTACAGTAATAATATTTAGGCTGGGGACAAGTGGGAACCTGCAGACAATGGCTTTAATACCAATGAAACTGGAACCAAGCACTTACTATGGGCTTCACTTGGGTGAGAAGTCTTTGGTCCTATTGATTTTCTGATTATTGGTAGTGAGTATTGTTCAGGGATGCGTGTGGTCTCTGTAGCTCTGAGTACAAGTATCTGAACTCTTTACTGAATCTGTCTCAAGCTGATGGACTCCTCTTTGCCTTTCTTCTACTTGCCACACTTGGAGCCTGCACAGAATTCCTCATGGGACCTCAGGTCTTCTTGTGCATTGATGACTGATACCTTCTTGAAGGTTTCCTTCTCACGTATTTTTGCTTAGAGGCATATGTAGATGAGGACTTTGGCACCATAGCTGTACCTGGACCCATGGTACTGCCTACATCTCTGGTGACCAAGATGTCAATGTGGATTGGGTACTAACTGAACTGAGAGGTCTATGTACAAGGGGGCTCTCTCCAATTCCTGAAGTTGGATGTAGAGCTTACTCCATCATCCGGAGTTTAAACTTAATTTTGCTATTTTGGGGAATCCATCACAGTAGAGATCTTGCACCTGTTTGGGATATGACTATTTCCCAAACAACAGATGTACTGGAAAGCCTGTCATTTATCAGAATAACTTCACAACAGGAGAGACACCTCTTGAGTCCCAGGTGAATCCTAGGCATTCTTGAGCAAAACTAATGAAAATTTAACCCCTTGAAGGGAAAACCTTCTAACTATGTAACCTATGAATACAAAAGGGTTTTTTTTTAAGAAAGAAAAGATAAAATATAAGGGAACAATTGTTCTAGCAACTATAACACTATACATTTGGGAATTATAAGGTGCTTATCTGAGAAAAAGCTAATTATTAGAGAATATTCTCAGTTGTCTCCATCTTGGGCCAAAGGGTGGTAGAGAAGGAACCGAGGATTGTTCATCTGTGTAGGGCATGTGGATGTGTGGAATGCATGAGTGGACCAAATGGGCACTGTTACCAAAAATATCTGCTCAAAGGGACAGGACTCAAGAGTGCTGAAGTACAGCATCTTAAGAAATATTATTTAAAGAAGAACTATCAAATCTTAACACGATGAGGTTTGTTTTAGGATAGGGTTTGTTGTGGAATGGCATGCCTAATTTGCATATACAATTACATCAGGTAATTGTACATACAAAGTGCCATCATGATTTGTTTATCCAGGTACTCGATATTTACAAAAATGAAGTGATTGTTCTGGCAAAAACAACACACATTTTCTCAGCTACTGATGAAAAATGAGACCCCAAGTATTTTTTACGGCATCCTGATCAGGTTGATTTGTGAAGTTTGTTTATTTATCATAAAAGCCCTTGCAGCTATCCCACCTTAGTATTCCTGTTCGATCTCAGAAGCCAAGATTTCACCTGGTTAATAGTTGGATGAGTGACATTTACTGAAAACCTGCTGGCTGCAAGAAATAGTGCTTGTTATTCAGTGGTGGTATGTCCACATAGCAGTGTTATTTTGGAATAATTAATTCCAAAATAACAGTGCATGGTTACACTACAAGCCTTTATTTCGAAATAATGTCAAGCTGGAGGACTTATTACTCCAACTCATGGTAAACCTCATTTCTCAAGGAGTAAGGGAAGGAAAAGGAAGTGTGTTCTTCCTTTGACTTCCAGCTGTGTAGACAGTGCCAAAAGCTGAATTAAGCTATTTTGACGTAAGCTACGCAATTGACGTAGCCAAAGTTGCATAGCTTATTCCGATTTTATCCCTGCTGTGTAGATGTACCCTGGGGGCTCATCTACACTGGCCCCTTTTCCGAAAGGGGCATGCTAATTTCACAGGTCGTAATAGGGAAATCCGCGGGGGATTTAAATATCCCCTGCGGCATTTAAATAAAAATGTCCGCCGCTTTTTTCCGGCTTTTAGAAAAGCCAGAAAAGAGCGTCTACACTGGCCCCGATCCTCCGGAAAAAAGCCCTTTTCCGGAGGATCTCCTATTCCTACTTCGAAGGGCTTTTTTCCGGAGGATCGGGGCCAGTGTAGACGCTCTTTTCCGGCTTTTAGAAAAGCCGGAAAAAAGCGGCGGACATTTTTATTTAAATGCCGCGGGGGATATTTAAATCCCCCGCGGATTTCCCTATTATGACCTGTGAAATTAGCATGTCCCTTTCGGAAAAGGGGCCAGTGTAGACGTAGCCAGGGGGTGCCTGTGATATAATGAGAACTACTCTGAGGTTGAGACTAAAATATGTTCCATTAACTGCATTAAAAGTGTTGAAAGTTATAAAGAGCAAGCAGTATCTTCATGATCTTGCCACACAGAGAATTCCAATGCACCACTGACGTAAGCCATATTTAATTTTAGAGTTATTGGGCTATAGGTGATAGGCCAGATTTTGTTTGTGTCCCTATTGTATGGAGGCTGCATGGAGCAGATCCTCTTCTTGGATGAAAAAGGGGAACTTAGGCCAGTGAATTATGATAGACTGTGGAATAATTTCACTAGGGAATTGGGAATATACTTTTGTCATAAAACTAGACTGGACAAAGTAACAGAAAATATTATGAAGGGAACAATCTGCTACTGGCAGGAGGTTGGACAAATGACCTAATAGGTCTTGTATGTCTTTGATTTTATTATTCAATCAGCCCATACCACTTTACTGAAGTATTTGCCCAGCAGCAGGACCCACACACAGCTTTGATGGGGAGGTCAGCAGTTACCTAAGTTCGGTTTACTATACTATAGTAGGTCCCTTTAAGGAGTAAGAATAGAGTTCAGGAGACCATCTTCTAACTTCTCAAGCAACAAGGATGACAAAGGAAGTCAATTAAGTCACACACACACAGAGATAAGAAAGAGCTCAACTTCTTTTCCCTTGGAAGTTTGATTCCAGATAAAAACTGTCCTGAGGTCACTATCAAGGGAGTTGAATGTAAGAACATTCAGTCCTCTGACTTACTCCTCTTTGCCACTGTGGGAAGGAACAGACTTTTCTGTTTTCATCGGTGGTTGGTCTTTTTCCTTCAGGCAATATGTCGAGGTGGGCAGAAACCAAGTTTCCCTGTGGACCTTGATTGCTGAAGCTTACTCTTTTGAAAGATGTTCCTGCTTCAGAAGAGAAGCAGCAGCTGCCATCTCTCTTGCCTCCCCGCTGCACTATTGAGATACATTTTTATATGTCCCCTTCTTTGCAATATCCCTTTCAACATTTAAAAATAAGTATTTTATTTCCAGACTGCCTGCCTGCTTCCTTTTAGGGAATTATTCCCTCTTTTTGCCCCTTCTTCCCCAGTTTTTCTAATGCAACTGAAATTATCATTGCTTTTCTCTGAGCACTTCTGCCAAGCCAGAGCCAAATCATATAAACTACATTATTGCTCTTTTTGTGGGTTCCGTCTTCCAAAAAGAACAGTGGTTTTATCAAACTTCTCTAGTCATAGGGTGAATTTAAAACAAAGTGCAAAATTAGATATTTCTAGAACTGGTCAGGTCACAGTACAAGCTTTCATGAACAAAATCTTCACTTTTTTCATTAATATGTCTAATTGTGACTTTTGACTTTTTTGACTGTAACTTGGCATATCTTTACCATTCCTCCTTGCTATTTTATTTGAGTCCACAGCACTAACACTGGCTAAAAGGTGTATTGCGACAATACTTATTATTTTTTATTATACTACCATTTCTACTGTACTGAGGAATAAAAGATAGAAATGATATTTCTCTCATTTCTAAAGCAGACAGAGCTTTCAGAGGAAGAAGTATGCCAAATGGCTAAGCAGAATTATTGAGAATCAGGCAGACTCATAGATTCCCAGCTCTGCCAATGACTTAGTATGTGAGTGTAGGCAAGTTTCATAACTTTCCTCTATGTTCCTTCCTCTGTAAAATGAGTAAGACAAGATACTTTGTGAGGCTTAGTTATTATTTTCAAATCACTAAATCAGGGATACACCCTGAAGTTCATAACTATTTTTATACAGTACTTATATAACAACTCTCTGTGAGTCAAAAGCATAATTTAGAATTATGCCTAGGGCCCTCAAACTAAAACACAGACCACTTCTAAGGGTACATCTACACAACAGCTTTATTTTGGAATTACTGACATTATTTCAAAATAACATTTCAAAGGAAGTACGGGAAGTCGAAGGAAAAGTGTTCTTCCTTTGACTTCCTGCTGTGTAGACAGCACCGAAAGCTGAATTAAGGTATTTCGACTTAAGCTATGCCATTGACATAGCTGAAGTTGCCTAGCTTAATCCAACTTTAGTCCTGCTGTGTAGATGTACCCTAATTGAGCTAAATAAAGGGCATGTCCACACTGGAGAGTTATTTCAAAATAACTCCCCTTATTTTGAAATAAGAAGGCGAGCGTCCACACTACTAAAACTGTTATTTCGAAATAATGGGCTTATTATTTTGAAATAATAACTCCTGCTTGTGAAGAGGAATAAGCTTATTTCAAAATAGTTATTTTGGGAGTTATTATTCTGAAATAACATATTTCAAAATAACTTGGTAGTGTAGACATAGCCTAAGTGACTTCATTATCTGACAACAGTGGCAGGTTGTTTCTCAAGCAACACTTAAAGGGCATGTCTACACAGCAACATTATTTTGAAATAACTTAGTTGTGTCTACAGGCAGTTATTTTGAAATAATGTCAAAAAATGTCAAGCTGGAGGACTTCTTATTCTGACTCCTGTAACCCTTGTTGTATGAGGAGCAAGAGAAGTTGGAGGAAGAGTTCTCTATTTCAAAATAAGTGCTGTGTAGACCATCCCAATTTCGAAATAAGCTATTTCAAAATGAGCTATGCAATTGACATAGCTCAATTTGTGTAGTTTATGTCAAGTTAAGCCCTGCTGTGTAGACGCATTACTGAACTCAATGTGAATTTTTTTGGAGTAAGCACTGCAGATGGATCTGAAGATAAAAGGCACCATGCAAATGCCAGTAATATTATTAGGACTGATCCTTGTCATTTGAAGAAAGACTAATCCTGAAAAACTATGGAGAAAGACTCAGATAAAATACAGCTTCAAAAGAGAGTTTAGTGGGTACAGAACAACTTAAAACTTAATTTTTTTAGAACTTGATTTGAAAGACAAACAACGTAAGAAAAGGAATCTTTATTTTTTCATGTATGTCTTTCCAGAGAAATCTTAGACCTCATCTACACTAGTTACTTTGCTTGTTATTTCAAAATAACAAGCAGAGCGTCCGCACTACCAAGCCTGTTATTTCGAAATAAGGGGCTGATTATTTCAAAATAATAACTCCTGCTTTCCTTGGGGAAAAAGCTTATTTGAAAATAGTTATTTCAGGATTTATTATAATGAAATACATGATTTCAAAATAATTTCTTAGTGTAGACATGCTCTTAGGAAGACAACTCCGTTTCCTCTCTGCAATTCTTACACCTAAAATTGCTGAAAATAAATTATTTCTGCATTTTTTGCAGACAACTCTTCTTAATGTCTGATAATATACTGTATGGGCTTTTGTGGGACTATATGAAAATTTACCAATACCTATAACATATTTTACGTTTCTTTCATGAAATATATGATTGGGTTCCTTTTTTCCACTTAGAGGTGGGTATAAAATGTTACTTTTTTGACAAAAACAATAAAGAATATTGGAATGATGAAGCCTTGGGAGGTTCATTATAAAAAAGTGCTATATATAACATTTAGAGACTTTGTCATGCCACAGAGATTTGGGTATGAGACTGGAAATCTCATAGAAAAAGGTTTCACATGAGATTTCTGGACTTTCTGGTTTTGGTCAGGTGAGGAACTAACAAGATGGAGACTGCCTTGTTGGCAGTATTTTAGTTTATCCAGTGTTTTATATTTCGCTAAAACCTGGAAATAAAGGATGGACTTTTAATAACTGGCTTAATGACTTCTAATATTGTTTTCCAAACCTCAGAAGAATACCATGCTCCACAGACATATTCATGCTTCCTTTTCTGGACAGTCCTGAAGTTAGGATCATTGGGCTGGAAAGGTACATCTATATTGCAGAGCTATTTTGGGATACTGGAAGTATCCTGAAATAGCTATTCTGCATCTATTTAATCTATTTGAAATAGATTTTGAAATAATGGGTGGCTTATTCTAATGTCCCGGTAGCCCTCATTCCATGAGGGTTATGGGACATTTCAGAATAGTGAATTATTTTGAAAAACACTTGAAATAAGTTACACAATTTGCATAGCGCAAATTGCATAGCTTATTTCGAGCTAAGAGTGCTGTGTAGACACACTCAAAGAAACCTCAGGAGGTCATTGAGTCCAGCCTCTTGCCCAAAGCAGGGGCAACCCTAACAAAACCTCAAGCTCTGGGCTCATCCAGAACTTCTCGCCCTTAAGGTAAGAATCATACTCCCATACCAAAAGGCAACTAGTAAAGCACAAAGTTTTCATACCCAATATATTTATAAATGAAGTACTGCAAAGACAATAAACATTACTTACCCTAGTCCTAATGCATTACAAACGTCATTTGAAATCTGCTCACTCCAATAATCTGCACATGCTATATACCATTTATTCTCAATCCTGAACTGTACCAATCCATTGACACTTAGAGAACCATTAAACAGATGTACTGTGGACAAAAACAGACATATGGATTGGCAGCTAGGTTTATAATACTGAGATGTAATAGACAGCAAACCAGATTCACTAGAACTGGTACAGGGAAGTGTAAATCACATGGGCTAGCAGTAATGAGGAATCCTGAGCCCCAGTGGTGACATAACCCACTAGCATTTCAGACATGGAAGAGAGTTTTAGTTTACATCCTGGGGAGCTCAGGAATCTTGTCAATGGAAATTAATGAGTTGATGTGCTGAATCAGCAAATTCTCTGACCAACCTACACAACGCTCTTTATAGGCTGGCACCAGCTTCTTTTTCAAACCATTGTGTAATAATGTAGCTACCCAATTTTCATTAAAAGCAGTTGGAGACTAAATTAAAACCAGAATGGACCAAAAATTCTAATTTTCTCTGTCCAAGAAATTCTGGGATTTCAACATTTACTTTCATTGTGAATTTGGACTAAAAGTTGAGACATCAATGTTTTTCACAAAGCAAAATAGACGCTGTAATCTGGCTAAGCAGCCCTGCCTCTAGTGGAGAAGGACAGCCTGAAAGACTCCAACCAATGACTCTGATTAGGAACTACTGCCACTCAGGCAGATGAAAATTATTGTCAGCCTGACCAAAAATGAACCATTGAGTTTCAATGTTCCCAATGGGGAAAAAAATCAACATTGTTTTTGTTGCAACAACAACAACAACAAAAAAATCTGTGGAAACTTCTGATTGTGCAGAAACCTCATTTTTCCTAAAAAAATAAAAATAAATAAAAATTATACCTAAATATTCCAACTGGATCTAACTAAAACATCACACGGCAGAACTTTGAGAATGTCCTGCTCACATAGCAGAACTTTGAGAATGATCCTTCTGGCAGTCATATTGGTGAAATACATCATTACAAAACAGAGCTGATGATGCTTAGTAACTAGTGACTAGCAAACATCAAAATTCAGGAGACTTATATAAACAGAGAAAACATTAGAGGCATCTACACTGTCTGGATAGGTCCCTTTTCCTCTCTTCTGTCTCAGTCAGATAAGTTTGCCTTTCTTTTGACTCCAATCCTCTCTTCCCCTTAAATTTCCACTTGAAGTTCTTCAATTTATCTTCTCATTAATTACAGTTTGTCAACTCCAACAAGCTGCTGTAGCCCTTGATTCATATATGACTGTGACAGAGCGCAAATGCCCTGCCACCGATCGGGTGCCATGGCAAGGAGCTGCGGCCCCCTGACTACACCCCAGCGCCCATGCAGCGCATGCTCACACCAGACACTGGGCAGTTTAAATGCCGATGGCATGGCAGATAGAGGGGGAGGAAGTCCACTGTGGGTGTTCAGGGAAATGCTTCCCCCCTGCCCGGTGGAGAACTGAGCAAGCTGCCAATCCGGGATGGAGGCTGGACTTGGCCACCGGGTGAAGAACCGGCAGTGGCCGTCAGACTTTCCAACGACTCCTCAGCAGGCGAAGTGGCCAGTGACTCCCAGAGTGACACCCTTGACCTGAGTTCACAAGGGTGAGTGTGGGCACAGTAGGAAGAGGCCTAGGGTGGGCATTGGCCCTAGTGGTTGGTGGGTTGTGGAAAGGAACACCCCCCTTCCCCAACAATAAAGGGTCTGAATCATAGACCCATAGGGACCTGGGCTTGGGACCCGGAGGTGACGGAGGGCCTGGGTCCCCCTACCATGCCCTAAGGGAGGGTTCAACAGGGTACTGAATGGACTTGAGCTGAGTCCTGCGGTACGTGACAGAGACAAACTTATTAGCTATCCCCAGCAACCCAGGAGGGCAGTGGACTGGACAGGGCAGCACCTGTGGGAAGGACAGGGAGAACTGTAATCCCTGCGAAGGGAGATGGCACTGGGAATAGGAGGCCTGAGGGGCCAGAGTAGAGCCAGGTATGTGCAGGGTAGCGGAACGTCGGGGTAAGAAGCATTGGCTTCTCTCGGGCCACAAACGTCCCTCCCGGAGGCTAGAGTAAGAGGGAAGTTCAGCCTGAAGCGACTCCCAAAGAGCGATGGAAGGTGTCGCAGAGGGCCACCCCCCTGACAATGACTCTTAATTGAATCTCTTATTGGTAACGTTGATAATGGATGCAGGGAATTCTGATACCAGGCCCCAAACATCAGCTATTCTCAGTCTTCAGTATATGATGGAATTTCCTTAGGTGATAGAAGCCTTAGAATTCATTGCCTTTTCTGTGACCCTTGAGAAGCCACTAGAGTATTGAAGATGGCAGTTAGCTTAGTTTGATTGCTGTACCTGATGAGACCTTGAATGAGTTTCAGGAAAATTAGGAAAAAAAGTGGGAACTAAAAGGTAGCCACTGACTTTTCACTTCCTTGACAAGTTTAGTCTGAGATTAAGGTAAGTTTTTGGGTTTTTTGTTTGTTTTGGTAACAGCTCACTCAGAACAAGATGTCTAACTTAATAGATACTGTTAAAGCAATCAGTGCCAAAAACATCTCTTTGGGAGAAAGTACATAATTCTAGGGCAGGAAGTAATTGCTTTATACTTATTTTAAACCTACAATATAAATGGCCAAAGTCTTTTCCAGCCATTCTTAGCTATATAATTATATTCACAGCTTTTCCTGTAAGAAGAGGCTGCAGGTCAGTTTCTTTTATGAAATCAGGGGAAACAAAGACAACAGCATTCTCACACGCAAAAAGAACACACTGAAATAATGGAGAGAGCCAAATTCTACTTTTAGATGCATGCACACAGTTCCAGTTGAAATCAATGGGAGCTGCCAGCACATATCCAAGACTTGGACTAACAGGTCTTCCTGAAACCAACCACAGGCAACTCATCTGTGTCTGAGCCTAAAAGCCTGCCCTAACCTGTATGTTGTCTAGAATACTTTGTCAAAAATATCAGTTTCATTTTTGCCAGACCCAATATGATTCTAAAATAGCTTTTGCAGATAAATTGTCATTTGGGGACCATTATTTCCATTTTACATGAAATAAAACTATGTGCTGTGCATTTCATTTTTTTATCATCTTCACAGATGGTAGCATTACAGCAGCTGTTGCTCTTGTTGTCATGGAAACCTGTACATGCAAACAGCTGTGAAAAACAGTTTTAATGCTGCTCCCACAGCTGTCTGACAGATAGAGAGAGAGAGAGAGAGGCCAGGCAAGTTCTATGGTGTCTGGCATTGGAGCAATGGTTTACAATTAGTAATCGTTCTGAGGTATCCAGCAGTTGGACTAGCTTTCTTAGATGAGAAATCTATCTGTGTACCATGGGAGAATTAGCTATACAGCTGAAAAAGAATATCTTCCTGCCATTTTAAGTAGCTCATCCTTGATGAAGACACTTCCAGATTTTGCAGGGATATTTGCCATTATAAATGCAGTGTCATGGAATGAGTCACTTTGTTTCTTTTGAGCCAAACCTTAACCTTATATATATTAAGTATATATATAAGTAAAGAATCTCTAACAATTTACACCAGCTTGAGGGTATGTGTCTTTACATTTGTTCTTTCTTTGCTGGTTATTTATTTTGATAAAAAAGTAATAAATACATTTTAAAAATACCATTATTGAAAATGCATGTATTGCTCTTTGGGTATGAAGGAATCAACACTTACCACACTCTGTTTCATCAGAGCCATCTTTACACTGCAAATGTCCATCACAAAGATTATCCAGGGGTATACATTCCCCACTCCCACACTGATAATCTTTGGGTCCACAGGGTGCTGCAGAAAGATTTGGTTAGTAAAGGAAACAAAACCATAATTACCCGGTAAGAGTAACCACACAGATCAAAACAGTGGACACAGTGATGAAATGAATGGGAGCTCTTTATTGGTATCTTATTTTTATGGATGCACAGGCACTTTCAAAATTAATTTATACAAAGAAGTTGAATGGAAATAACTGTATAGTAATATCTCTTGGAGTTGTTAATGGTGTTCTATGGGTGAGTATGGTATGCAGGAGTGAGAAAGGAACAAAGATCATAGGTGACATTCTGGTCCCACCAGATCAGCTGACTTGGGGTGGTGGGAGAGGAGCAAAGGTGGCAACTGCCCAAGGGCCAGGCCTCCATCGCTACCAGTGCACTAGTGCAGCAGTGGTGGTTGGAGAAGAATTGAGGAGGGGGAATAGGAAGAAAGAAGCACAGGTGAGCTAGCATGTGATCTGGCGCGGTCTACTGAACAATAGAAGGTTACATTCCTTCAGAATATACATTCCTTCAGAAGGTTACATTCCCTCAGAAACAGCTACATTTGTTTTCTCTAGTTAATATTTTTTATTACATTTCCTATCCTATTAACAAGCTTGTTTTGCTTCAATTTACTTTGCTTTTCAGGCTATGATGGCAGAAATTGTATAATTTTTCTTAAGGTGAATCAGTTGTTTTGTCATTTGATAAAGTGATATAATACCCAATTAGAATTATATGAACATATATCTGAAGTTTGAAACAATGTTGATTAAAAATTGCACATTATATGCACAAGAAGATTTTTGGTTCAGATTTTCAAGTGTTTAGCAGCCATAATTAGGGTCACACTCACCGCTCTTTTAAACCACTTTTGCAAAGAGCTGTTTATTGCCCTTTCCCAGTAAACACAAAGTTCTGGATTTTTAAAGGCACCTAAAGATATAACTAGACAATACCTAGTATTTTCAGGAGGGCCCAGGCACCTAGCATCCATTGATTTCAAAGGCACCTAAATACTTTTGGGATATGTCTAGACTGAAAGCTTCTTTTGGAAGCTTCTTTTGGAAGAGATCGTCTGGAAAACCTTTTTCCAAAAGAGAGCATCTACACAGCAAAAGCTCAATGAAAAGGCGATCTGCTTTTTCAAAAGATAACGTTCACATTCATTGGACACTATCTCGCATTTCAGTTGTAATTACTATGAATGGAGTGGCTACCAGGGCATCCATGCTTTTCCCTGGAGACCTTTTCTTTTGAAAAAACACTCTTTTCAATGTCCACATACTCCTTTTTCTGAAAAAGCTTTTCACGTAAGTGTAGTTTTTGTGGAAAAATGGCCGTTTTTCCCCAAAAACTCTGCAGTGTAGACATACCCCTGAAGAGGGAGTTAAAAGCGTAGGCACTGCTGAAAATCTATTTGCACTGTTAAGCACCTAAATATCTTTCAAAATCTAGCCGATAGTTCCAAAATAAGTATTTTACAAAAGTTGCCTAAATATAGCCCATGATGGTCCAAAATGAATGACAAGGAGTTACGTTGACTCTTGGGTATAAATATAATTTATAAGAGCTGGCAACTTTCCATACCTTTTATTTTTCTAAAATAAAAAGAAAAAATATGGTAAACATGAAAACATGGAATCAAATTCTGCACTAAATTCAATAATATTGCATAGGGAGTGCAAAATTTGGCTTCATTTAATACCCTATTTAAATGAGTTCCGGTGTACATGATCAGATAATCCACAGTTTAGACCAATTTGGTACATGGTGCGATTGTCAATCCCAGTTTCATATAACTTTTTTCTACACTCTTAACTTTATTTGAGCGTATGTTTAAATTCAGCATGTTGCATAGTTTACTCACCAGGCATTCCAAGATTATAACCAGTTGTAAAATTTGCAAGAAATCCTTTCCGAGTTCCAGATTTGTCAGTAATGAAGAGCACTGTCATCTGGTTTGTGGTAGAGTAGACATCTGGAACGGAGTTTTGTCCTGTATAGACAGCTATTCTTGAGGAAAAGATACGTACATTTCAGTAATGTGTTAGATCAGTAGTTCCCAACAGCCGATCCATGGACTGGTGCCGGGCCGCAAACCGCTGGCTTCTGGGCCATGGCAGCTCTGGGGGCAGGGCCTGGGATACACCACCCAGCACCTTTCCTCCTGCTGCGGCTGTTGGGAGAAGCATATTCTGCCCTGCCTCTCAGCCAACCACTGTGGGGCAGGAGCAGGGTCTTTTCCTGCACACGGATGAGCAGTTCACTGCATGGCAGGAGGACCACATGAATTCCAGCATGGTAGCCTTAGAGCAGTTGTGTCCTGAGCAGCAGCACTAAGATGGTGGCTGAAGGCAGTGCAGGGTTAGGTGGTGGTGGTGGGGGGGTGGCACTGGGGGTTCTGGGGATTAATCTAATACTGAGAGACTCTCGAGGTGGGGATAGTATTGGGGAGCTCTAAGAGACGGGGCTCTGGGGCAAGGCTAATGCTGGCGGGTTCTAAGGGTGGGGAGCTGGCACTGGAGATTTTAGAGGTGAGGCTAGTAATGGGGATCTATAAGGGCAGAGCTAGCATGGGGGGGAGCTCTGGTGACAAGGCTAATATTGGGGACTGGGTGCTGGCACTGGAGGAGGCCCTGGGTTGGTTGCAGTGCGGCTCTGGAAACAGGAGGCTGACACTGGGCAGGAGTTTGCGTGCAGGGAACTCTGGGATCAGTGGCTGGCACTGGGAGGGCAGTGGAAAGGTGGGGGGATCTAAGGGTTAGGGCTGGCACTGAAGGGAGTCTGGGGGTGGCAGACTGGTAACATTTATTTTCACATTTGCATATTCATTATTTGGATAATGAATATGCAAATAAAATATTCCTGGTCCACCAAAAGTTTGTGAATGGGTTTTCCAGTCCATGTTTTAAAAAGGTTGGGAACCACTGTTTAGATGATCTTCATTTAGAAGGATGCCATAGGATGAACGATATTAGAAACTCAAATTAAGAGCAAGCAACATAGAATCATAGACTATGTGTAGAACAGTGTTTCTCAACCATTTTTTATAAAGTATTTTTCAAAAAAATATTATAACTACCCCCACTTACTTACAGTTTTCAGATACACCATTTTTTTCTACCATTGCAAGACATTTGTTTAAACAATTTAATTGTAGCCAGGAGGGCGATGAAATTTTTGGTTGTAAAAAGCACAATAATAATGAAGAACTATAAAACTTAAAACAAAAATTCATTTTTCTCCAAATTTCAGTCATGTTGACGTACCCCCCCAGATTTCTTTCAAGTACCCCTAAAGGCACTCATGCCATTGATTGAGAAACACTGATCTAGAATACAAAGAAAAGTCAGGAAAAGATACACAAATTGCAAAACACAATTTGCATATCTTTTTCTACTTTTCTTTCAAAAGAGGCTTTTCCAAAATTTGGCACGTCTACACGGTGCCAAATTTCAGAAAAACCAACAAGGTTTACAAGGATGATGAAAGAATGTGTCCACTTTTCCAAACATTTTTTGGGATGTGTTCCTTGGACGCGTTCCTTGGATGTGGCATTGCTTTTCCAGGATACCAGAGGTATCCCAGAGAAGTGTTGCAGTCTACACATAGCCATAGGTTAGAAGAGATCTCAGGAGGTCATCGAGTCCAATCCTCTGATCAAAACGGGATTAATTCCAACTAAATCTTCCCAGCTTGAAAAACACTAGGGATGACAATTTCATCACCTCCCTAGGTAACTCATTCCAATGCTTCACCACCCTGTTAGTGAAATAGTTTTTCCTAATATCTGATATTAAACCTCCCCCACCACAACTTGAGACCATTACTCCATGTTCTGTCATCTGTGACTACCAAGAACAGCTTCATTCCATCCTGTTTGGAACCCCCTTCAGGTAGTTGAAGGCTGCTATCAAATTAGTCTTCTTTTCTGTAGACTAAATCAGTCCATATTCCTTTGCCTCTCCCCATAAATCATGTGTTCCAGCTCCCTAATAATTTTGGTTGCCCTCTGCTGGATTCTTTCCAATGCATCCTCATCCTTTCTAATAATGGGGGACCCAGAAATGGATGCAATACTCCAAATGGGGCCTCACCAGTACCGAATAAAGCCATTCATTTTCTTGGCTACAAAGGCATATTGTTTACTCATATATAGCTTCTCATCCATTGTAATCCCCAGGTCCTTTTCTGCAGAACTGCCACTTATGCAGTTGGTCCCCAGCCTGTAGCAATATTTGGGGTTCTTCCATTCCAAGTTCAGGACTCTACATTTGTCCTTGTTGAAACTTCTCAGACTTCTTTTGGCCTACTCCTCCAATTTGTCTAGGTCACACTGGACCCTCCAGCATATCTATCTCTCCCCCTAGCTTAATGTCCTCCGCAAACTTGCTGAGGGTGCAATCCATCCCCACATCCAGGTCATTAATAAAGATGCTGGGTAGCAATTATTTGCAAGCCCCCTGCATCTTCACAGGTATTTATAACAAGCATGGTATATATTTTAGTGCTGACACATTAAGGGTATGTCTACACGACCCTGCTAGTTCGAACTAGCGGGGTAATGTAGGCATACCGCACTTGCAAATGAAGCCCGGGATTTGAATTTCACGAGGAGTAACGGTAGTTCAAACTAGGAAGCCTAGTTCGAACTACCTAGTTCGTGCCCCGTGTAGCCGCGCTGCACGGGGTTTGAACCAGCGGGGTTTTAAAAATGGCGGTTCCCCGCTTATGCAAATGAAGCCCGGGAAATTCAAATCCCGGGCTTCATTTGCAAGTACGGTATGCCTACATTACCCTCCTAGTTCGAACTAGGAGGGTAGTGTAGACATACCCTAATATAGCAACAGAAGTGTAGATCCTGTCAACATTTACATGTATGCTGAGCTACACTGCATTTAAATTTAAAGCATGTGAATATGTCTTGATAAGATCACAAAGTAAAAATATTCTCATGTCTTCTTGTTAACTTCCAAATATCATGGATCATTCAAAAATATAGATAAAATTTAGAGACAAGTATCTCCTTTTCTGTTATGATGATCAGACCACTCAAATCATCCTTGATTTCATTCATCTTATAATTCAATTATATAGTACTTGCCTAAAAACAAAGAATTGTTTCCTCTTCCATCTCTGATTTCAACTACATCATAGATATCTTCCAGGTAAAAATATTGAAAATGAAGTTGAATGTTTTTCCCTTTTTCAGCATTTAAATACCATATACCTGGAAAACAATAGTAATTCAAACCAACAAAATCAAATAAAAAAAGACCACATGCTTTGTATTTTGAGTATTTGCATGTTGATAGTCATGAGGGAAAAGATCTTGGGTAAAATTTTCAAAAGCAGCTAAGTGATTAAGAAGCCTATATCCTATTATGACCTTTCTATGGAAAAGGCCTTTGCATCTTGGCATGTACTGAAGGGAAAGATTTGTTTTACAGAAAACAAACAAATTATATGAACAAATTGCATACCCAAGAGGCATAAGGATCTTGTGCAAAAAGGGGTTTTTGCGCAAAACGGACAAGTCCACATTGCATGTTTTTGCACTAAAACCTCTTGCACAAAAATGGATCAGAAGAGATTATGCAAATGAAGCATGAGAAAATGCTAATCAGGGCTTCATTTGCATTGCCTCTTCCATCAAAGTGCATAGTGTAGACGTAGCCTAAGACTCCAATTCAACACGGTAATTAAGCGCATGCCTAACTTTAATCATGGTTTCATTATCAGTAACCTCAATGTAACTACTTCTATACTTAAAATTAGGCATGTGCTTAAATATCTTGTGGAAATAGTGTCTGAAAGTAGGATACTTTGCCCCATTGTGACAAAAACAAAACAAAACAACCCAGGATTTGGTTTCATGTTATTAGCACACCAGAAAATTTATATAGCTCTCTCACAACAACTGAACAAAAACCAATTTAAGTGAATAGCAACATGAGTGCTTTCTTCTTCACTTCAAGCATCATCAGAAAATATTATACATTATCAAAACATTGTGGGCCTGATTTTCCTTTCACTTACATCAGTTTTACCTTGGTATATTCAGTGGACCTAATTTATATCACTGTGAGAGAAGACTCTCCAGTCAAAAACACAAAATACACCTAAATGTTTCTTGTATATAAAATATTTTAAAAGGCTGCCAACAGGCCAGATACATCAAGCTGAGATAGAGTTCTCCAGAGTGGTCTGTTGCTACCTACACTGTTATTAGGCAAAAATACAGCATGTAAAAGCTATGGCTCCCATAGAGCTGTGGTGTCTTCAGCAAAACTGAGAATGGATGAAGTTGTCTTCTCTATCAACTAGCTACCTTAGTCTCTTGGCAAGCTGCCAACATAGCCCTCAATTAAGAATCATCCAATTATACATCAAGGTTTCTTTTCCTTCCTCACAGCACTTAGTTCCTATAATCTATTTCCATTTTAATTGTACTAACACCTGAGGAAAGGGAGACTTACAAGAGGCTTGGTCAGGGTAGTTGTTCGGGTAATTTTTAGAACTGAATGTAGTGTTTGGTTCCCAGAGTTCAAATGGTCCCCCACAGTCAGCTGAAAGAGAAAGCATTTCAGAAATATGTCATCTACTGCTTGTTTGTGCAGCCAATTACCCAGAAAGACCATGTTCCAGTCAATAAAATTACAGGTCATATATTTAATGGTCATTTAATGGCATTTCCTTCTGCTTTATAGACCTGGGAAGAACTGCAAATATTTCGTGCTTTTAAATACACCAGAGGATATTTCCTTTCTTCACCCAGTAAATAAATTATTAATGGAGACCACATGGAACTAAAATGGCAAAGTAGCCCAGAAAACTTGCCATTTAAAAATGTTGTCATGTTAATATATATATTTGGGGAAAATGTCATGTTTTGTCATTCAGCTTTCACCATAATTAAAGTATTAACCTACCACAATATCATGCATGATTCCCTAAGCTTCTATATTGCTCTCTTGTTTCAGTAGTGTAATAAAATTCTAGTGCTGAGATTTGCAAAGTTGCCTAGAAAAAAGGAAAAGTCTGCCCATCTTTACTCAAGGCCATGCAAAGGATAAAAAAAATGGGATTTAGGCTGTCCCAGAGCTCTACTTCCAGCACCGGGAGAGAGAGTTTTACATGATAATGAGAGGGAGAAGAGAAATGTGCTCTGGAACTCACTTTATTGCTCATCTAAAAAGGGCACTGTTATAAACTACTAATTGCAACACTGATCCTCCCCAACATCAGGGACCTGACCATACCTCCAAAGTGGTAGATCTTGCCCTATGAGACCAGTGTGACGGGAGGTACACTGTGAAAAGCTTAGTATTATTTTTTGGAATAGTTATATAGGTATGTTTCATAGAACACTAGGAAGATTAACATCTTACTCCTGGGAGGTGTTAGTGGGTGAAAGGAAGAGCCCAGAACAATTCATATTATAAAAAAACTAATCTAACCCTAGAGAAAAAGCATTAGAAATGCTTTCAATGGACCTTCTGTACCTATTTCTCTGTGTGCATGCCCTTCAGTCATAAGATTTCCTCCTTCTCCACTCCTTCTGTGTTCCATTCAGCTCCTTTCCTCAAATGTTTCTCATTAAATGGAAGAAGAGGGTTCTGATAACAGGGACAGTTATATTCCAGAATATTTTTAAGATGAATAATTTAACAGGCCACAAATGGATTACGCTTTAAAAGACATAGCAGGAAAGACATGCCATTATTATTTCTATAGAGCACAAGTGGATATGCCTCCATGAGCAGTACATAGCAACATTTGCTGATGTGAGCTATTAATTATTTTATGACATGGCACTCTCCCTTCATTCCTGGACACACAGCTCAGGTCATGAGACTCAGGCTGAAGTCCCAGCTCAACTACTGCCTCATGATGTGACTTTGAGCAAATCATGTCACCTCTTTGTGCCTCAGTTTTCCCATATATGAAATAAGATATTTAGTCATCTTTTAAAATGCTTTCAGCTTTTTAGATGAAAAGAGATACACACATGGAGGGTGGTATTATAGTGTGACTATGCTAAACAGATATAAGGGTTTCTTATAAAGGGTTTCATTTAACATAGAGAGAGTTTAGAGAGTTCTGAACATGTATCTTAGCCTTTCATAATATACTGTAATAAAATATGTTAAGGTGACTAGTTAGGACCTTGCAAATACATCCAGACTTCAATGGTGTTAGTGAGCCTGCCAAAATGGATAGCATTCATAGTATTTATACACTAAATGGAAGAGTTTCAAAAGGGTCGTTACTTTTAAGTATTTAAGAGCTAGTATTATAGATGAATTTCAAGTCTAATTTCACATTAAACAGCTGGCTAGGAAGATATCTTTTATACTTGTTCTTACAAGATATATTATGAGCTGTCTAAAGACAAATGATGGCAAGAAACTGGCAGAAGCACTTACAGTATCTACCATTCTAATTATGATGATACCATTTACTCTAATGGTGATCCAGGTATTTAGAAAAGATGGTATATATTCTGTAATAAAGCAACAAAAGACTCATGTTATAATGGATCTTGAGTATCCCTGTTATGAAGTGTTATTATATAAAAGGGCCACAACTATATCAAAAGTGCACAATGGGTAATAGTTGAATTTCTTGAAGACTTGTGTCATTTATTTTCAGTTCACTGGATACCTATTAGCTCATTCATGTCATCTTTCTAAATGCTAAAACTAGCCATTTGTCTTTTCTATGGAACAATTTTTCTCATGAGTTATGCTCTGACAATAAACTTACTCTACATGCAAGACATGCCGATTGTGTGTTCTCATACATGTGTGTAAAGAATTACCATAATTTGAAAAGAAAATTATATATATAATATATTGATTGGAAATTATAGTGCTCTGTTTCTCTAATAATATTTTTTTTTCTGTACAAGATAAAATTCTTAGATTCAGCAGCTTGAACATAATATACCATACTGCTCTCCCAGAAAAGACATCTGATTAAAGATTTTGGCTAAAATACAAAGTTACATTTGTAAATCAGTCACCAAATCTAGTGTTATGATTATTGCCAACTGATTAAGAAATTTTCACATCTAAAGTTCTTACAGAGATGAGGGATTTGAGAAAAATGCATATTGCAGTATTCTATTTGCTTGCAATATCTGATCTTAGTTTTGCAGCATTTTATCTCTGCTTACATTCTTTAGGCCAAACTTTGTCCTTAATCACATCCTATGCAACCCCACTAAAGTCAATCAGGTTTCTTTTAACTATGAGCAGAAATTGCTATTTCTGGGGATGTGAAATGTACATTATCAGAATTATGATGGGCCATCAGAAATACTTGGACCCTCCAAAGAGCATTACGTTCATTTCAGAGAAGCATCCAGACTTTTGGCATCAAAAGCACAATTGGACTGAAAATCTCCAGACAAGAAGCTTTATTAAATAAAGAAGAAAAAACAGAAGAAAATGGCTTTTGGGGGATACTTTATCATTTCCATTTGGTAATCTTCATCTGAATGACTAAACTTGAGTATGATAACAAGGGAGAGATAATAAAACTTTATAGATTTGGGAATGGAGGAGGACAGTTTTACTGGCTTTTCGTTGGTGTTCCCTCTGGCTTATTTATTTATCATGATTATTTTAAATCTGAAACTGTGATTCTCGTGTTTGAATCTGATTAATCATGCGTTGTATGTGAATATGTTTTATGATATTACTTTTGGATTTTTCTCATGAACTTTTGGATATCTCATTCTAGGATTTGATTCTGTAGATTTTTCTTTCTTAGGTATGTCCTTTTCTTTCTATTGTTCAGAAGCAAGAACTGCAGGGTTTAAAAAAAACAGATTTTGTAGATGAATAATGAGACAATCTCAACATATATTAGGATGACTCAATTGACGAAGAGGAGTCACATGAAGTCAAGAGGTGAAATTATATTGATTGAAAAAATCCTTAAGCATCTGATACTCTAATTTTTTTAAACACAGTGATATGTCTGCAATAATATTATAGTTTTTAACTATACCTTATTGTGAGGAATCTTACTTATTTTTGATCCAGAGTTTTCTATGTTAGCACAAATGTGGTATCTCCTCATTTCTATTGTTCACATTTATTTACAACAAAAATAAGGAATATTGAAATTCAGATTTCAAGAAGAGTCATTTACACTAAAAGAAGGACTCCAATTTTCCTGGATGTAGGATTATTTTGTATAGCTATTTTTGGTCTTTGCCGCTCATTGCAGTCTACATTTGTGCCTTAGTGGTTAGAGAAAAATGATCATTTTAGAAGAACAAATGGTAAAAAATTGTGATCTTATTTACCTAATTTACACAGCAATATTTTTTTCATTGTAAGCTTAGCAGAATGAAACAGTGAATTCTTCTATGGCCATTTAGAGACTGCCTGCTTGGTGGGAAAGTTCCTGTTGAGATTGTCCACAAAATTCTCCCAAGAGGAAGCTCTGGGACACAAAGAATGGCTTAATATTTTTAAATGATAGTTGCATTAAATGGTTTCCTATCTGACTATTATTCTTGGCAAGGAATGGAAAGAGCTGTCAGAGAGAAAAAATAGGCCAGGAGTCTGAAGACACGTACATTTTATGTAGAAATTATGTAGAGTTAGAAAATACATCAAGTCAGGGTTATGGCTCAAATGGTTCAAAGGGAAGTCCACTTTCTACAGATGGGATCAACAACAAATGATGACACAGGCATTCTGTTATGAAACACACATAGAGATTTCAATTGCTGATTGGCTTTCTGAATTAATATAATCTGATAGTTTTAGCAGAACTGGCAGCTACCTTAAAGTAGTACCTTGTTGTTGCTCAGGGCAAAATTTGATATTGTGAAGTCTGAGCATAAAATACATTATATTTTTAAAGGTCACTAATGAGTTTTCCAATAATTTTTCCAGACATGAGTAAAATCAATTACTTTTCTACTGTATTTCCTTGCCAGGGCACTGATTAGAGGATTGTGAGTAAAGTATCAGACAGTTACTTCGGGCTTGATGCTAGTTACCAGTAACACAATGCAATCAGCACACATTTTCTTGTTTTTTTTTCTCCCACTGCCAATGACACTACAGGAGAGGGCTTTCTGAACACTATTAATTATTCTATATGGGCCCAGCCCTGAATCACTTACTCACATAAAGCTCCCTTCTGCATTTGCCATAATCCTAATCAAGATGGGTATAACCAACTCAGCTGCAAAAACCACTGATAGTCATTTCCACTACATTTATGTACTATGCTCAGTGTCAAAAAACGATCTGAACATGAGCATTGACAGATTACAGCAATGAATATTGCAAATAAAAATGTACAAATGACCGTCTTAAGCAAAAAAGCTACAGAAATACATGACATTTCAATGGCATTTTGTGATACTGCAGAAGACAATGCCACATTTTCCTGAAGCATAAAGTCTAGCAGGAGAAATTAATTCAACTGAAATTCCTCTCTTCTCTTGCTTTCTGGCATGACATTTATAATGAAATCAGTATCATTAGTAAACTTGCAGGAAGTCTATCTTTGTAGTGCAACTTTGCTTTGTAGCATTCAGGACTTTTGGCAGCTTAGAGAGAAGATAATTTTTAGTATACTATAAATACAGGAATGCTACAAGAAAGCAAACAAGATCTGCTTATAGTTTTCTAACATCTCTTGTCCACAGAAAGTATGTTTTATTTTCACTCTGAAAGACAAGATGATTTGTTCACGGTGATCATCACTAATTCCGTGAGAAATGTATGGATATGATACTTGTTACTCTTGATTCTTTGGATACATGATTTTATATAATATTTCAATGGTGTGGAATTTTTCATTTCCTGTGTGATAACATAAGAAAATGAATAAAACTCAGCTTCAGAAATATTCTATAGTTATTAAACCAGACCAGCACATGGCAGTCACTGGAAAAACAGAAATCTTACACTGATTCCTTCATCACACAGATGGAACTGAGCAGTGCATTGCTTGTGTATTTCCCACTAGAGGATTTATCCAGTGTTGCTCTGGTCCTTAACTCAATTAATTTTTGTTTTTTGGAGAATAAAATGAAAATGTAAATGCTTCATTTAAATAATTGCTCTGGGTTGGGTATGGGGAAGAGGGTTCTGTATGGGAGCTGCCCCAGGAAGAAAGGACTACCCCCGCCCTCTCTCACCACAGCAGCTTGGGGCCAGATAAGAAGCACCTCCATGGCTGCTGCAGCTCTAATAGGCTCTACCAGGGAAGGTGTATGTCTCCTGACTGGAACAGGTCCAGATTCATCTGCTCCTTATGCCCCCCAAGCAGAGTGAGGTATGCAGCAAATTACACTTTTCCCTCACTCACAGATGAAGGGAAACAGCCAACAATTTTCCTATACAAGTCAGGGCGGGGAAGCTTTAGCCCCCTCTGCCCTCCTTACAGGCTGTTTGAGGGGGTGAGGCTCAGGGTTGAGGTAGTCTCAGATGGGGGGACAGCCAGCCCATTTCATTTGTATGGTGATTCTGTCTCTTTTCTGTATGGTTTTCTGAGCTCCATTCTAGGAACATCTCACTTTCCTGGCACAGCCAAACCCTTACCTTACTTTAAGTGATAGTAAGGTGAAGCAGTATACCAAATTTGGTGGTCCTACCTCTAATCGTTTAGGAGGATTTCTTGAACAGACAGACAGACACAAAGATAAACTCTCTCAAATATATAATAGATTAGAATGTCCTTCAACATTCTTTTGCATTATTTAAAAAAAAAAACTGGTGGAAGTTCACTCGTGTGCTTCAATGTCTAAGACTTTCGACTTCTTATGCAGCTCAAATGGAAAAGGGAGATTTCAAGTTGAAATTAGGATAGCTTCACTCTCCTCCAAGAGCCAAGAATGAACCATATTTTCACTCAAATTTCCAGTGAACATAATATTGCAGGTTGAAGACCCAGAAACCCTTGGAAACTGACTGGTCCCAAACAAGGGGGCTGTGTCTACACAGCCCTATTAAAACACAGATGTGCATACATACTCAGATCTCCATGAAATTGTAGTCACATAATCCCTTATGATATCAGTGTGTGGCATGGCAAAACTATCTAGTCACTCTGTATTACTTTCAAATATAAACTGTAATATAAACATTAAAATACATTTTCAGGAAACCTCAATTTCTACATATTGTTGAGACAAGATTTGAGTCCTTAAATCTTAAAATCTTAAGGTGAGGCTTAAAATTTGATACAGGCAGTCCCCGGGTTACGTACAAAATAGGGACTGTAGGTTTGTTCTTAAGTTGAATCTGTATGTAAGTCGGAACTGGCATCAGCCACTGCTGAAACTGATCAGTTTCAACCGCGGCTGAATCTGGATGCCAGTTCTGACTTACATACAGATTCAACTTAAGAAACCCAGGCGTCCCCAAGTCAGCTGCTGCTGAAACTGATCAGCGGCTGATTCCAGGAAGCCTGGGGCAGAGCAACTCTGCCTCGGGCTTCCTGTAGTCAGCCGCTGGTCAGTTTCAGCAGCGGCTGACTTGGGGACGCCTGGGGCAGAGCAACTGGGGTGCTGTTGGGTTGCTCCAGTAGCGCGGCTCCTCGGCGCTACTGGAGCAACCCAGCAGCACCCCAGCTGCTCTGCCCCAGGCGTCCTGATTCAGCCACTGCTGAAACTGACTAGCAGCGGCTGAATCAGGACGCCTGGGGCAGAGCAGCTGGGGTGCTGCTGGGTTGGTCCAGAGCAGCACTGCAGGACCAACCAGGCAGCCCCCAGCTGCTCTACCCCAGGGGTAGGCAAGAAAAGCCTAGTCTGCTGGGGGGGGCACTAGCTGCACCCCCCCCCCCCCCCAGCAGACCAGGGAGACGGGGGTGGCGGGACCGCCCAAGTCCTCCAAGGCTTTGTTTCGTCTCCCTGGTCTGCTGACCTGAGAGACGCGGAGCAAAGCCACAGAGCACGCGGGCAGCGGGACAGTCCAGGCGTGCCGCGGCTGTCCCACTGCTGGCGTACTCTGAGGCTTTGCTCCTGTTCTCCTGGTCTGCTGGGGGGGTCCAGCAAAGCCGCTGGACCCCCCCAGCAGACCAGGGACACCAGAGGAAAGCCGCCGCCTGAGCAGCTTTGCTCGGGTGTCCCTGGTCTGCTGGGGGGGTCCAGCGGCTTTGCTGGACCCCCCCCCCCAGCAGACCAGGGAGACCAGGAGAAGCTTTTCTCACCTCGGAGGACACGGGTGGCGACCCGCCGCCTGTGAGCTCCGGGGCGAGAAAAGCCCCGTTCGTAAGTGCGGATTCGACATAAGTCGGATCCGCGTAAGTCGGAGACTGCCTGTACTTTCAAAATCTAGGTCCTCATCCTCAACTAGTTTAAATTAGTGTATTGCTATGCATGTCCACAGTGCTTTGATACATGCCCGCTTAGATTTTGATCCTTACTTTGTAACTACAGACACACATCTAAGTAATTAAGCAGCTGAAAATGTTTTAAGATAAATATATTCATAGAAAGTAAATATATACTTTACTTTTAAACTGACTTACTGGGAAGTGGAGATGGAGTAGTGGTTGTTGGAACTACAGTTGGCTCTGGATAAATACTTTCCTTACACTTTCCACTTGTCAGGCCAATGTCGTCTAGAGCAATATCACTCAGACCTGGGTTTTTAAATGCATCAAAAATCACCTGAAATTAATGGAAAACACAAATTTAGAATATAATGGTAAATTATCTAACCAAATGTTCTTTCTGAATAAATTTCCCTTTCTTTCATGTGTTTTTTGTTTAAATTTCTACTGTAATTGCTGCTCTGTCTTCCATTCTAAGTGGTTCACTAATGGCAAGAGATAATTCCCTGCTAGAAAACTTTGTGAAACAGTACTACACAAGAGTAAATTGTTGTTCATGCTTAGAAATGGAGAGATCTACTTATTTACCCCTACGTATCAAATGAGTTATGTCACTGAATACACAATACAAGCTTATTATCTATTATTATGAAGTTTCCCCATAGAGAATCTGAAATTACTATGTTCAAAATCTCTGCTGACTTTGATTGACTTAGCTCCCTTGATTGCTAAAGAGCTGCATTAATTTAAACAGAAGAGAATCTATTGTTATTGTACCTCAGACTTACTATTAATGTGCAGCAGACCTATTACCAAACATTAAATGATGGTGATCTAAACAGCCAAATGAGATATTCTTCTTGGTGTTATAAGGAAACCCAGCTTTCCTGAAAACAGACCATACCTATTCTACAGAAGCATATTTTTGCTAAATGGTAATTGCAGTCCTTAGCATTCCTCTCTGGCAGCAGTTTTGTTCGAATGACCGCTCATCTTCACCACCACAACTAGATGGGTCATCCCTAATACTTATGGAATGAATTTGCTGTTCAATCCAGAATAGCTGAAGGAATTGCCAACTGTAGTTCTCAAAGGCCATGTCTACACTGAAGGGAAAAGTCGACTTAAAATATGCAACTCTAGCTGCGTTAACTACACAGCTAGAGTAAGACCTTAAATAGTGTTTTCAAGCTGTCCATACAGCAGAAAATTGATGGGAGCGAACACTCCCATTGGCTTCCCTTAGTCCTCATGAAGAGCAGGACTACTAGCACCAACAGGAGTGCCCTCTCAGTTTGAAGAGCAGGACTACTAGCACCAACAGGAGTGCCCTCTCAGTGCCCTCGCTAATTTGAACCCTGGAAGATCGACTGCAACAGCATCAATGTGCGTAGTGTAGATATAGCTTTATAGAATAATTTTTTGATTTATGATGTAAGTACAGTCATTCTTTTATCCAGCTGGATATAAAAAAATCCTTTTGAAAGTAAATTCCAATTTGTAATTATGTACTTAATTGGATGGTCTATTTGGGAATCTCAAGTTTCTGCTTTGAATCTTATTAGGGACAAATATTTCATATTTTGATCATTTACAAGGTATTTCGATTTATAATCAGATTTAGATACATCCTCAGATTTCTCTTGTTGTGACAAAGAGCTTTCTTTAGAGATAAAGTTGGCTGTCCTTAGTCAGCAGTAAGTCTCGCTGTGCTACTATATCAATAAGAACAATTTAAACTCTAGAAAATGCACAGACTAGTTCTGAAGATCCAGTCTTCTGCATAGTAATAAGTATTTGACAATAAGTATTAGTGGAAAAACAGAGGATATTACTTCTGCAGATGCAGAATATTGCAAACATGTTCCAAAAGTTGTTGGAAAATAAAGTGAGAGTTAGCTAAAAGTAATAACATTAATATCTAAACAAACCTTAAAATTAGATGTTTCATTTAAGGTTACTTGTCCATAATTCCAGTTGTTTCCATAGTTTCCTTCTCTCTGGAAAACAGTCTTTTCCATGTTATTGCTATTCGTGATTTTAATACTGAAGCGATAAACGTTAGTACCATACATATGATACCTGGAGGGGAAACAGCAAAAAATATTAGACTGGAATTCATCCAGATGAGTGAATAAAAAGAAATATACTGAAAATACTCCTTCAAGCCTTTCATTGCATAAATAGCTTTATGAAGTCAAGATAGGTCAAAAATTAAAATGTTCGAAGCATTTTCACCCAATATAGTTTGGAAATTTGTTTCTAATATCCCATAGCTGTTTGAAAATTCCCACAACACAGGGTATCGAAGTAATATCTCATTCAGGCTCTAATAAATGTAATTCTAAACACAGTTTGATTGTGACGGTATCCTTCCTGTGTCACCAGACTTCTAGTCAAGGCCCCATTTCGGAAGAGCGGGGCGGGGGTAGAGGGGACAGCACCCACGTGTGCCTCTCACTTCTAGCTGGTGAAGGGAGGGGGCAGAGGAGTAATTCACGGAATCCAAGGACTTTCCCCTCGACCCTTGAGGCTATGTCGAGACTACGCTGAAGCTTCGAAAAAGGATATGCAAATTCCACATGAACTGAATTTGCATATCTTCTTCTGATGTCTCTTTTGAAAGTGAAAGTAGTTGGGACGCATTTTTTCAGCAACCCCACCCTTTTGAAAAACCACGTAAACCTCATTTTTTGAGGAAGATCAGCTTTTCAAAAAAAGTGGGATTGCTGAAAAAACCACGTCCCATCTACTTTCACTTTTGAAAGTGGATCTTTCCAAAGTGAGATCAGAAGAAGATATGCAAATTCCATCCTCTTTCGAAACTTCAGCGTTGTCTAGATGAGCCCTGATAGTCAGGGGAACAGGAAGAAAAGCATGCCACATCCTGGTATGCCCAGCTGCTGCCCCCACCCCACTCTCCCGAAATGGCATGTGAAAGCTCAACAACCAAAAATGGGATTATAAAATGAGGTTTTAAGTTTCATGGCTTCATAATGGGTTTTCCCCCCTTTCAACTTAAAACATTCAAGCTAGAGTTATAGATTAGAGACTTTTTTATGTGTGTACTTCTTCCAGAAAAATAGACATTATAGACTAGAAATTTAGTTGTAATGTACTGTGAATTAGCGAATATAACCTGCGGATTGTCCATGTTTTTACCAACCACAGTCTCCCTCCCCCCTCGAGGTATACATGTCTGCGTCTTTTGCAAGTTGATTTTTCCTCATAGTAAAAGAAGACAAGACCAACATAATAAAATCAGCATCTTCGATTTAATAATAATTAAATTTAATAAGAGCGGTAGTGTTGTTGTATTTACTAAAATACAATAAAAGTTAAAACATTATTTACTGTAAAGCTACTAAAAAAATATTAATACATACGATATTGCAGTTTAAAAAAAATCCATTCTACGTATTGTTATAAAATAAATAGTATATGCTGCATGCTGAATAAGTTTATTCTGCATCACTTGAGTCATAACTAACAGCATCCTCCTCAGCGTCTGAGTTTTCAAACTTTCATCATACTTGCTGTCTTGAAAAAATCCATAACTTCAGCTAGGCGTGCCTCGGTGACGGTTGAGGTCTGTGATGCTGTGTCAGATTCACTCTTGTAGTCAGATTCAGAGCTAGACAAATTGACTTCCAGAAGAATTTCACATTTACAGAATCCATTGCGAATAGTACTGTAGTCAGTGTTATTCTTTCCCAAGCTGCCAATACCCATTTGCAAACTTCCATGTAAGTTGCACGGTGTTGTTGACATGCCGGAGTGAAGATGTTCTCCCTGTTTGTCATCCAATTGTCCCATTCCTCACAAATGAAGCAATTGAATGTGTGGTTGACAGCTACATCAAGCAGTTACAACTTGCAGGTCAGTCCACCTGGAATTATGGTGATATGTGCTCCCACGGCGATGATACGTTTTTGAACCGAAGTTTTACGGGTGGCCAAAGCGTCTAAAAGTAGCAGAGATTTGGGATTAAAAAAATCCGCCTTTTCATGCACGAAAGCAGCTGTCTGTCCACGTCTTCATCACCTCAGTGTTCATCCAGCCCTTTTCGTTACAGACCACAGAAACACTGGCTGGTAGTTTTTCGAGGCATCATCACCCTCTTAAAAATTACCATCGGTTTTAATTTCTCACCATCTGCTGTGCATGCCAATATGACCGTAAACAAGTGTGTTCATGGCCAGTGGTTGCTACACCGACTGTCTTCATTCCAGTTGCTGCAACAGACTGAGTTGTAAGTCTATCAAAAGACATGGGCACCTAGTCCATGTTAATGACGTTATTTGGTTTCAGGCCCAGCTGAAAATCTTTGAAATCATCTATCTTCTTCTCCCATTCGTCAGGAAGCCGTTGCCCAACACTTGTCCGTGCTTGAACTGAAAGGTTGTTTCATCTCATAAATTTGTAAACTGAGTTACTTGAGCCTCCATGAAAATCATCGATTTTCATCTCCATAGCCATAAGTCGAGCCTTGAGCTTTATGGCTACTGTTAACACCACATGTTGGCTATCTGTGCAAGAACCCACTTCACCAGGTTTTCTTCTAGATTTGGCCACTTGGCTTTCTTTCCTCGGTGCACTATTTTGCAAGGATTTAATTTCTCAATCTCCGCTTCTTCTTTACTCCACTCATGAACAGACTTTTCATTAACAGAAAATTTTCTGTTTGCTACTCTATTGCCATTTTCTTTTGCATATGTAACAATAGATCATTTAAAATTGGCTGTATATGCTTAGGCATCTTTACAAATATTTTGTTGGACTATATTTGTTATAAACTGAAGAAGTTTTAAAACGTTGTGGTTGGTATGTCTTATATATCGGTAATAGGGTAGTGCTTATTGCTCAGTGACCTCAGCTGTGGTTCATTACCAGTATAAAAAAAATCCAGTATTATCGAGTGATGTCATAATCTTCGATCTTTATAGCTAGCAAATGGCAACCATACCAAAGACCACCTTTTATGAAGGCAGCAGAAGTCTCTGAGGGTTAAGTGCATCCGCGGGTAATCTAATATTTTTTTAAACATGATAGAAAAACTGTGGGTAATACATGAGTGCGTGTTATATATGGATGCGTGTTATATTTGCTAATTTATGGAAAATATCTTGATATTTTAACCAAGAGAAACTCTGCTGCAAAAATCCAAACAAATGAGTGTAAAAGTTTCGGAAGTTTGATTTTCTAAGTGGAAAAATTTCGGTCAATATTATTATTACTACTTTTTCTATAAGTCAGAAATTTCAAAGCTAGAAAGGATCTTCAAAAGTTAAAGAGGACAATTTTTCTTTCTCCTTCTTATAATAACCTGTTATGTACATGCAAACTGTTACCATGCCTCCTCTCAGCCTCCTCCTCTCCAGACTAAACAAACTGAATTGTTTCAATCTTCCCTCATAGGCCCTTAGACCTTGTTTTCTAGACCTTAAATCATTTTGGACTTTCTCCACATCTTTCCTGAAATGAGGTGCCTAGAACGTGACACAATATTTCAGTTGAGTTTTAAGCAACACACAGTGGAGTGGAATTACTTTTTATGTGTTGCTTAAGACACCCATGCTAATACATCCCAAGGTGGATGTGTCCTTTAACAAAACAATTTTATCACCCTATTACAGAGGGAGACAGATGAACTGGAGTTCATTTACAAGTTCAATGCCATCAATTTAGGCTTCGATAAATGTCTTAACTGGTTAATGTGCTACAAAGGCAATTTCTCCAACTTTGATATTTGCATCTCCACATCAAATACTGTGAATGAGACACATCCATCCAGACTTAACTAGCTTCATTAACACTGGTCCTAGAACTGACCAGTAACTTCTTTTTGCTGTTATATATGCCCCAAATTCTGTAATTTCCACTTCAACTCATCTGATGACGTGGGTTTTACTCATGGAAGTTCATGACCCAATACATTTGTTAATCCTTGAGGGTATGTCTACACTGTGGCACTATTTCAGGATACTTCCAATATCGCAAAATAGCATTTTCTGCATCTTGACAGCACACTTGTTATTTTGAAATGTAATCGAAATAATGGGCATGATATTCCGATGTCCTGGTAAACCTTGTTCCATGAGGATTAAGGGAATTGTCAGAATAGCGGTCTATTTCATAATTTGGTGCTGTGTAAATATCACCAAATTTCGAAATAGACTATCTTGAAATAAACTTGAAATAAGGAACACAATTTATGTCGATCAAATTGCGTAGCTTATTTTGAGCTAACGCTGCAGTGTAGACACACCTAAGGTGCCACAGGACTGCTTGCTGTTTGGTCAATGAGAGACCACCTATAACTTCTGTGTGCTTTGGATCAACGTCTATATTGTAATTTCTTATGGCACCAGAGTCAGAAACTTGCAATAAAATTTCCATTGACTATACTGTAATAGGACCAGGATTCCACCACAGGAATCTCTAGTTTGTTATGGAAACCCAAATTCTTTGCAAAACTGTACTGTACTGCTGCTGCATGGTTGGGCTAGGTTGTAGACCCAATTAATTAAGTACATTAATTACATTAATTATTCAAACCAATCAATTCAAGCCAGATTGCTGACTCAATTAATCAAATGATTTATGACAAAATACATTTTCATATGATTTCATTCTTATGTAACTTGCAGATACTTTATAACATACCAAAAACTTAGACAGAATGGATCTGATGCCGGAACTAAAGGCAAGCTAAAAAGTCGAACTCTCTGCTGTCTTGTTGTAAATCCTATGGGTGTTGAAATATAAAATCCTATAAAACAATAAAAACCTTTCATTTGGTATCAAGTTAATGAAGGTTGAGGATGACATTAAATAATTTTGGTCAATAAAAATCTGGTTAGCAAAAAATATCATAAGCAACAGTGCTAACTGCACATAGAGCTAAATATGTGGGAAGGCTGGGGAATGTCATAATAGCAGGTGAAAATGTGAAGTTATGCTCATTGGCAAACAGTAGTTTTAAAACATTTATTTTAATGGATCCTTAATCTGCACAATGACTGACAAAGGGTGAAAACCTGGCCCATTGAAGTCAGTGGGAGTTTCACCAGGCAGAGAAGGATTTCACTTATTGGATTTATAGTGAATGAATTAAAGTCTACCCTTATGACAGATATCCGTAACAGTTACCCATATGACCTTAAGTAGGTCATCTAGTCCAATCCTTTGCTCAAAGCAGGATCAACCCCAACTAAATCTTCCCAGCCAGGACTTTAAAAAACTTGATGATTACCTGCTCTGTTCATTCCCTCTGGGATACCTGGCAGGGCCACAGTCAAAAGACATTGGGCTAGATGAACCTTTGGTCTGACCCAATATAGCTATTCTTATGTTCATATAGCTTGAGTCCAGCTTATTAAGCATATCAAATTGCTCTGCATCAATAACCTGTCCTCTTCATTATTTAACACTCCCTTATTTTTTGTCATCATATGTTTACATCAAACAGAAGTAGTAGAAATATGTTGAAATAATGGCACTACTGCACATAAGAACTGTCCACTCATATTTAGTGAGGTGCAACAGGAAAAATCTACAATAAATGAAAAATTCAGAGTTGAAAATCAGATCCAAATGTACTAAATGACTGTCATGTTCTTGCAGCTGCTTTGCTTTGCAAGATTTGAGAGTGAAAATAATATACTGGTCTTAAGATGGCTTAGGGAGTGAACATGTATGTACTACAGCCAGATGAATACTTTATACTAAATAATGTATTAGGCAAATTTGTTTCTTCTTCTGTAAGTAACCAGTATTTCAACAGATTGCAATTTTCTGTATTTAATTCATCATAGCTGGATAAATTTTGAATAATTCTCAGTCTGACAAACAGTTTGTTTTGACCATTTAAAGTGAAATTCAAACTACATTGACTAGCATTGATTGGGCTGACAGGTTATATGTTCTCCCTTTGACTAAGCATAAACTTCAGAATCAATTTTCAGGGATGAGTTTTAATAATGATGATTTCAAAATTTCCAGACCATGAATATTCTCTCTCTGCTTAAAATTCACTTTTTTCATTTGGATGTTCCTTCTATTAAACTCTTTGTCATAACAGTCACAAAGGGTGATTTGTATTTGTTCTTACCTGACAAGTTGCCATACGTATGGTCATAATCAGGGCCAGACATAAAAGGAAAAGTAGGGCCACTAATTCTCTCCCATTCACCATCATCTTCTAAATCTTGACTCCAATAACAAAAACTATCCTCAAAATTGCAGTTAATTTTCTCATTATCTGTGAATATCAAATAAGAACGTAAGACTAATGATTTAATCAACATATAAAACTGTGAATTGCTATGAAAAAATAAGAGTTAGAATGTATGAGTATCCAGGAGGACTGCAACATATGACCATTTTTGATTCACTTCCCTCAGAAGAAACATTATAAAGTTGAAACCGTGTACAGTTTGAAATTCCCTAAACTGTGTCTTGCTGGCCTGGCAACATCTGTGGTTCCACAGAATCACCGATGTTCCTGAGCCAGAGAGCCCAATGGCTGGGAGTTGGGCAGCTGGGAGCTTTGGGAGCACAGTGGGGCTGGCAGGAGCTTGGCAAGGGAGTGGGGGGCTGTGGCAGCCCAACAGCCTGGCAGATGAGTCAATGCCTAGACAGTGGCAGCCCAGCTGGGGAGCCGGGGCAAGGCAGCATGGCAGCCCGGCAACCCAGCAAGGATTTTGGGCCACGGCATCACTGCAGTGCAGCAGAGGGGCTGTGGCCCCTACAGTCAGGCAGCTTGGCAAGGGCGCTAGATCTGGGGCAGCAGGATCCAAGCTGGGGTGCTGGGGGCATGTCAGCCCAGCAGCCAGCTAAGCCTGGGTCAGCAGCAAGGAGCCTGGCTGTGGCCAGCCATAGGGTGACCTTTTGGGGCCAGAAACTGAGCTGGAGGTGGACTGGGGGCCAGCAGCAGAGGACCTCCATGGACTAGCAAATTCCCTCATGTGGTATCAGTCAGGTTGCCAGGGTGCCAGACCAGGGAGGTCCAACCTGTATATGTTTGCCTCACAATCCTAAACTCTTCAGTGGATGTCAGTATATCCATGAAGTTGATCCCTAAATGTCCTAGGATTCTTTGTTAAGAATTCCTTTGATGCTCCATAGGTCAACAATGATCCATTCCTTGTGTCCACTCCGGCATCGTTCCTTTTGCAGGCTGCTTTCCACTCACTCCTTCTGGCTTCCAAATTCTTTTTCTTTCCCAAAATATCTTGCTCAGTAGGAAGGGAATCTTGTCTTCTAGCCACCATGCTTTCTACTGCAACTCACAACTTTTGCAAGGTTTCTAGAGCACAAGAATGTTGGCCAGCCAGTTGCCTTGTGTTACCATAATCTCCCCCAGGGTCACTCCCATTACTCAAAATATGCTATCATAGACAACAACCACCTGTTCAGCCTATGCCTAAATTTTCTCCTGACTATCTGGAAACACTTAAACTTAACTCATGTTGTCCTTCATTTGTCACAAACAGATTGGCTACATTCAGATTTTCTTCCAATATATATCTATTGACTGAAGCTGATATATTCCTCTATTGACTTTAACAGTTCTAGGACCATAATTCATTGTAATGAGTTAAAACATCAGTAACTCCACCATTTAATTCACCCCAAATGTGAGCAGATACTGAAGAGGAAATGGGAATTAATGTCAATGATTTTGTATTGCCAGTTCTTATATATATTTTATGACATATTTTCTAAAAATGTAAACCAGGCTTTAATTTTTATTAAACTTATAATATACAGAATACTACAACCAGTTCCTCATAGGCTACATAGATACTGGTCAATGGAGCTTTGAAGAAGCACAAAGGTCCACAAATATGGATCCAGTTGCAGGACTGAGCCATAAAATGTATCCATTCATTGCTCTCACCATCTCCACTTTTTATTTTTTTGTTGAGAAATAACAAAAGGACAAGACACTTACTGCTTAGTTCACTGGTATGAAATGTGGTATATGTTGCATTGAATCCATTATAATTTTCAGAATAATCTGTAATAAACTCTGCTGTAGCCTCATCAGAAAAAATGTAAACTGTTCCAGGATTTGTCCCCCAGAGCGAAGCTAAGAATGAATACATACATACATAAATAACTGTCAGCTACCTGAGGCAATTCAATTTCACCTAAAGTGAGTGGTGCTATTATAAAAAGAGAGTGGCTATTTTTTTCAATTATAAATAAATCTCTCTTTACAGAAGTGCTGACTGTCTAAAAAGCAAAAATAAGCATTTTTGTAATTAGCTAAAATATAATTATTTTATGAGGTAAAGCTTTGTCCTCAAATCTGCACATCCTTCCAACTTTAACTTTAGCACAGATGCCAGCTTGTGAACAAAATACATTTTCTTATATAATGACTACAATTAAACTATGGTTATACTTTAATTATATTTTGTAATATCTAACTATTTGCATATTAGCTCTTCAGCTCCATACTTATTCCCTGTAAATTTTCTGGAGTTCGCGCATACTCAAAAGCCATAACACCAGAAGTTTGAATACTTGATTTCATTATTTGAATTTACCTACATGGTTTGGTAATTAATACTTATATTTTTAGAATCAAAGAACTTTAAATACATTGTGATTACTTTGTAATTTTATTTCCCTGCAAAATTCATAAAAGTACGAAATATAACATAAAAGCAAATAAGATTCTAATGAAAAGGAAACCTCCCAACATTTCCCCTAAAGATGTATCAAACTTCTCATAAAAAATAGAAGTTACTTAAATAGGTTTATTTAGGAAAAATAATGGTGGAATCCCACTTCTTTAAAATGGGACACAATGGTAAATAGTATGCATGGTGATATTCTGATTTATTTAGCCCATAAGCCCAATAAAATGTACTCTCTTCTTAGAGCAACATTTAGCAAGTTACTTTAAATGAGTAAGAAAATATATTTAGATTAGAAATCTTCAGAGAAAAAACTTAATCTGGACAACTATTTGAATATATTTGATCAGGGAGCCAATAGCCACTCTGGGACCATGGGAAAGTGGGGGGTGGTCCCATGCTTCTTGTAGAAAGAGGTGAGTCCAGGGACAGCCAGCCTTCATCACTGCCTGGAGTGCACCATGGTAGCTCTTCCAGACCTTAGAACCGTCAGAGAGAACCATGTGACACTCTGGTAGTGACTCAAAGGGCCTGGGGCTCTGGGTCCTTTAGATTACCGGGCACAAGGGCATTTGCTCCCTTTGCCCTTCCCGTTGGCAGTCTCAAATAATAATGTCTGCCTTACCTCTTAAAATCTTGCTTGGTCCTGTACCTTCATAAATGTTTAAAATGTCTGTGTATTGTTGGGTATCAAAGGAAGTGAAGTTTAGTTTAATTGATAATCCATGATTCGTGCTAATATAACCAAATAAAAAAAAAAGAAAAGAAAAAAAGGGAAGATTATATGATTATTATATTCTCTTGGACTTTTCCTTGTCTGTAGTAAATAAACGAGGTGTATAAAGGCTGCTTAATGGATAATTCAGAACGGTTATGGGAACTGCATTATCAGCTTTTCTAATCTGTGATAATCTTGGTGAAATTTTAGATGAAGCATTACTCTTTGTATGTTAACACAAGAGAAAAGACGGGAAGCCTCTGCAACAATGGAAACTTTAAGAAGGATAGGATATAAAAACACACCTCAGTTAAGCAACTGCTTAATTGATTATCCATACCACCAATTTAGGGTATATTTAAATTTTGATAACTTAATTGAAGAAATGGATTTGAGAGATTAATTTTAATTTTATATAGTCTTATTAAAAATTCTTACCAGCAGCAATTAACTCTTGAGCATATAGAAAGACAAAACTAGTGATAAAATGGTTGATATTCAGGTTTTCAGAATGAAATTAATCTACATTAGAAAATAATATGTATCCTTAATTATTATCTTGGGAAGGTGAAGTTTACATATTTGACCAGGAGTCCCTCAGCATGGGGCCTCTATCATTTTGTTATCACATGAGATAATATAAAGGGGAAACCAATCCGAAGTGGGATCACAATACAGTTTGGTTAGTTATTATTATAGCAATTTACCAACATCTCCTTCCCAATGGATCTATAGCAGTCAACCCTTATTACCTATTTCCCAATGAATTATATTAGTCCTAGGATCTAACTAACACTCCTACCCTTTTTACAAATTCAATACTTTATGACAAATTATATAGACTGGGTGCAGAATGAAAATGTTTGGTCTCATTTTGGGTCCATATACAACAACAATTCAAAGGCAGTGTGATGGCTTCTAATTCGGGCACGAGCACTTAACCCTCTCGCGTTGGAGTTACGGCCCTGTGTGCCCGCCGTCTGTAAGTTAGTTTGGGGTGTGACGGCTTTTAGTTCGGGCGCGATAGCGCAACCCTCCCACGTCGGGGTTACGGCCCTGCGAGCCCGCCATCCGTAAGTTTTTGTGGTGCATACAGCTCAGTTAAATCA
Source organism: Pelodiscus sinensis (assembly GCF_049634645.1). Lineage (NCBI taxonomy): Eukaryota > Metazoa > Chordata > Testudines > Trionychidae > Pelodiscus > Pelodiscus sinensis. Next base: position 173,885,800 of record NC_134711.1, read on the forward strand.
AGGAACTGAGGGAGGGGAATGGAGGCTAGGGGGACCCGGGCCCTCCCTCTTCACCGGGTCCCAGCCCAGGGCCCTAAGGGTTTGGGTCTTTTAGCCCTTACCTGGCTAACGGGGTCCCACCCCATAATGCGTCAGCCCATGGGCGCCAGAACGTCCCTGCCTCGGGCTGCTTCCTAGCCTCCCCCCCGCCGGTCTGGCGAGACCGTGACCTCATGGCCCTTACCTTCCCAGCGGTGGCCTGTGCCTGTCTGCCTGCGTCCTTCTCCAGCATCCAGGACTTGCTCCTCAGCCGGGGTGGGAGGGATCGCCTGTCTGGCGTCTTTCCCCCTGCTCTGGCCCCGGTCCTGGGCTTAAATACCCCGCCGGGGCTCACATCTTCGGCGTCTGCCCCGCCCCTGATGTTGCAGGCCCTCCTACGTTGTGGTGTGGGAGGCGGGGCTATGCGCCAGCTTGCCCCCTCCCCGGCATGCTCGGGCTTGCCGGCATGGCTGGGAAACGTCGCCTGCCCCTGCCCCTGTCCCTGCCCCACGCCGGGCATGGGGAATGCAGCATTCCAGCAGGGACTCCGCAGGGGCATGCCACCCGAGTTACCCGGGGGGGTTGTTGCCGTGGCTCCCCCCCGAGTGTAGGCCGGGGTTAGACCGTCACAGGAAGTATGAAACCATTAGAAACAGTAGCTAAATACACATTTTTTACAATCTTAGTAAACAACAGAAATTCTTATTTCTAAAGTTATTTTACAATAATCTTTAATGGAATCTATTAGAAAACAGGGACACACACTGTAACGCTGACAATCTTTAAAGCACATATACAAACAAGCATGTACTTCCTTATCAAGTAGGTACCTAGTTTCAGAGAGTGGTCAATTGACTCATTTGGTCATCACCTAAAAATGTCTGTATCACCTGATTTTTGCTTACTGGTCACATTTTAGTTCAGTTATCATCCACAGTAGGTGTTCATCTTAAAAACACAGAACAAAAGATAGGCACTACTAGGCTACGTCTACACTGGCCCCTTTTCCGGAAGGGGCATGTAAATTTCACCAGTCGTCGTAGGGAAATCCACGGGGGATTTAAATATCCCCCGCAACATTTAAATAAAAATGTCCGCCGCTTTTTTCCGGCTTTTAAAAAAGCCGGAAAAGAGCGTCTACACTGGCCCCGATCCTCCGGAAAAAGCGCCCTTTTCCGGAGGCTCTTATTTGAAGTAGGAATAAGAGCCTCCGGAAAAGGGCGCTTTTTCCGGAGGATCGGGGCCAGTGTAGACGCTCTTTTCCGGCTTTTTAAAAGCCGGAAAAAAGCGGCGGACATTTTTATTTAAATGCCGCTGGGGATATTTAAATCCCCCCACGGATTTCCCTACGACGACTGGTGAAATTTACATGCCCCTTCCGGAAAAGGGGCCAGTGTAGACGAGCCCCTACAGTGTGCTAGTAGGCAAACAGAATTTCTGGAAAAGAAACATTCAGTTTAAAACCTCTATCTGAGATGGATACTTAATGTCACCAGGAAATTCCTGATGGCTGGTCCAGGACCTTAGTCTTATCTGTTCCAGATGTCTTCAGTTTCAGGAAGTGATGTACTGAAAGAGACTGGCACTTTGATCTCATTTCTATTGGGAACAGGGCCCTTTTATCCCATTTCTACTGGATGGTTCAACTTTATCCCTTTTCTTGGCGGTGCTAGAATGAACCAGTAGACAGTGACCCACCCATATGACTGAAGATTTGAACCACCAAAGTGAGAGTTGTCTTTTCTCATCATCCCCTCAGGGAACAAGATCTCAGCTTTTGTAGTTCTTGCAATGGGGAATGGAATTTTTTAGTGTCTTTATGCAACATGCTTTATTACACCAGTTTCTATGCTTTATTACACAGCAAGTTTGGCCATAGCTGTTGGTCCAACCATCTTGAGACATATTTCAAATACTACCTAGTTTGCTTTGGGCAGCAACTAATCGCAGACTGTTGTTTTTTGTGAACCCCTTTGCAGTGCATCTTTGGCCTTTGCAGTTTTGCTTGCTCACGTTGCAGCTTCTTTAGCAACTCTCCGCTAGATGCTGAAATCTTCTAAGTTCATATGATTTACCCAAAGTCCCTCCATATTCTTTAATACTGTTAAAACTAGTTATAACTGTCCATTGTACAATGCAAAATCAGTTCAAGAACTATTGTTCTCCACAACAACTCTATAAATCGTATGAGATCCTGGAATATATGGCTGAGCTGAATCCATGCATTATATATTACCAATTACATTTCTGATTATTCCACTCTGTGATGAAGTGTCCTTATAAATGCATTGTTCATGTTCAATTCCATTTTATTTACTGCCTCTTTCAGTACAGGTGTATTTCACTAACTTGACAGGATAAGCATGCTTGATCGCAAACATTAAGCTTATTGTATCACTTAAGCTAAAGTAGATCAGTATGAACAAGTGCTGCTTTCTTGCCTAACAATACTGCCTGTCGATAAACCCTTTCAGTAAATTCTGAATTATTTTGCCCAAAGGTGTGTCACCTACAGTTGACTTCCCTTTTGTGTGCTTTTTAATAATAATAATAGATTTAATAAATTTTCATATTCACTGATGTACCTGGCATGTAATATAATATCAGTGTCTGACATTACATAAATATTTATTTCATTCATTCATTCACTGACAGGAAAATGGGGATGTCTTTTTAGCTCCATCAACCATATAGCTTTGCAAAAGGCTGCATCAACTATGAGTTTTCTCATACCATTGAATAAACCTAGCTGTTAGATTTTGAGTTTCATTATCTTTGCCACAGTTCTAAAAGGCCTTAATGCTTAGGAAAATGTATATATGGTGATAATTCATAACACGCTACGTCTACACTGTGGGTGTTTTGCAGAAGAGGAAATGCAAATGGACCTCTCATTTGCATATCTTGTGCTCTCCTTTACATATGTTCTTCTGATCCTTTTTGCGGAACAGGTTTTTACGATAAAAAGCCCTGTGTAGATGGGGCCATTTGTTGAGAAAAAACCCTTTTGCGCAAGAGCCCGTAAACCTTCTTCCACAAAAAGGATCGGAAGAAGATATGCAAATGAGAGCACAAGATATGCAAATGAGTGTTTCATTTGCATTTCCTCTTCCACAAAACACCCGCAGTGTAGACATAGGCTCAGACAAGAGCAAAGATTTCCGTATCTGTCATCTAGTCCATGCTCCCATCCTCCTTGTTGCAAAACAACAATTTAAATTCAGAAGAACTGGGGTTGTCCAACATATCAGTTGGCTGTACACCTTCATTTCTAACCACCATACAGCAGTCAATTGTATCAGTTCAATATCACAAGTGCTGCACCCTATTTCTCCATCACATTCTCCATACTTTTTCTAAATGATTCTCTCCATATTCTCCCCATCAGAAATATATATTGATCCAAGAGTCATAAATTCATTGCCAAAATCTATTCATCTTTCCAATAGATCTATTACTGTGTCATCTGAAGAAGTGTCTTGTACCAATGAAAGCTCATGATACCATCTACATTTTTGTTCATCTCTAAGGTGCTACAGAACCCTCCACTGTTTTTTAATTTTTTTTCAATTACAGTAGACTTCCAATAACCCAGAACCTATTGGACCTAGGTGGTGCCGGATTATCAGATATGCTGTAGTATCAGGAGGTACTATAAACTGGTTATGTATATACTGTATACAGTACATACTGTATATAAAGTGTTCTTAACCCTTTTTATTGTACATACTGTATACAGTATACTGTAATGTTTTAGTTTTTTAAACCCTTTTTTACCCTTTTCACTCAGTTCAGCTGCTGCCGCTGTTACCTTGTGACTCATTTTTTGCTGAAGCTCAGTCACTAGGCTCTTGCCTTTTTGATGCCCGACTATCAGGAGTGCCAGACTATTGGATGCCGGACTATTGGAGTTTTACTATACTGTGTTGTTTTTTATGGTTGTGATTCCCAGTAGAAGTCCAAATACAGATTAAAAAGCAACAGTCTCAGAACCAGTTAGGAGATACTCATGGAACAAGGTTTGTACAAGGTTTGATACTCATGGATACAGTTTGTAATCTTTATTATTTTTTTCTTTTGTGGCTGTGCATAGGTAGAAACAGAAATGTATATATTTATGCAAATGAAAAATGATGAATGGTGTAAAAAGTAAATAGACTTGGGAAGGGCTGCTTGTGTAATTAAATATGATAGAGGGGAAATGATCCCACTGTTGCTGTCACATTAGTTTTGTGCTTTTAGTTAAAAAAAAAGGTGACATTATGTCTTTGTTCAGGAAAGAAGTAGAAAAGGGAGCATGGAAAATGTCTTTCATTTGGGTCACTGCTGAGCTTTCTGCTTACCTAGTACAGAGGGAAAGGATAGGAAAAGATCAAACCTGATTGTGCTTTAGGTTGATATTTTTTTAAAGTTTTTTTTTAACAAGAATAACATAAAATGCATCCCACTGACAGCCAAATTCAAAAGACTCCCTAAAGAAACAACTTCACTCTGCAGGAAGACTGTGCCAGAGTTAGGAGATACCCAGCTGACCTTTTCAGGCTTTCACAATAAGTGCTCAGACTTTCCTGAGGCAAAGAACTGAAGAATAAAACTAGACAATTATTTTTCCCATTGAGAAACATGTAACTACACACATTTGCTGCATCATTACTGTAATGTTGGACATAGTAGATGAACATTTAAAAGTCCTTTGCCTGGAGTGTGTGGCATCCAAAGGTCAACCCCAAGATACAGGACAATTCCTCTTATGTTTGCATGCTATCTGTAATGCTCCTTTATCTATCAATTCACTATGCAGCACAAGCCCAACATTTCATGACAGAAAAGTGCTCGAGATCTGCTATGTAAGGGCTAGGTATTATTGTTAGTAATAATTGATCAGGTGATTTTGATTCACATTAACAACAGGGGAGTATCTTAATATGAAAGCATTCTTGTTCAAAACTAGTCTGACCTTTGTGGGATGGTGTCATGGGCACCACTCACCACTGGGGCACCTATTCCTCATCACTCTGGGGATTAGTTCGTCCAGAAGCTGTGCTCATTGCTGGCAGGCTCTTTCACTTGTAGCCCCCATCATTCCAGTAGCTGCAGCTTCCTCTTTGTGACTTAGCTCTTAGGACATCAACTCTTTCAAGGCAAATTGTCCAAGGGAGTCTGCTAACGACTGCCTGGTCTGCACCACTTCCGCAGTGGCTGGTAGGAGAACCTAGGCCCTTCCTCTGTTCTAGGTTCTAGACCAATTCTGTTCCACCCTGGACCACACTGCCTTTTCCCTGAGGCTTTGCTTATCTTCTGGCTTTCCTCATTTCCCTGTGTTGCCAGCCATATATCTCCCTCCTTCCAGGGAGTAGCTATAGGCTACTTGCCTCTGTACCTCGAAACACACCTTCCTTCTTCCTACATCCTTGCATCCCCTTTCTGCACTCAGCTCCTATGCTTTATACAGATCCTGCCTGTCCCTAGGGCAAATCTGAGGGTGGGGTGAGGTAGGAGAAGGAGGGCCATTTGGCTTGGGCCTCAAGGTTGAAGGTGGCCTCAAATTTATGCACTTGTTAATTTTTTGACAAGTTTTGCAACTTGCTTTTATGCGCATCCCTATCAGACCAAAATGTGACACATACTCTCAGCTTAGAGCTGCAAATTTAAGCAAATAAGAGATGTGATTTGGTAAAAGATTATTTTTTGTTAACTGGTATAGTTTCTGTCATATTAAAATGTTCGTAAATATTAATAAAATATATAGTCATTCTGATGGCACAAGATTAGACCATAATGAACTATGGGACAAGGGCATTTGAATGTGCTCCCCATGCTTAACATCAGCTATGACATTGTGCAAAAACTAGAGTTTTTCTCAATAGCTAGTGCATCTGCACAGGGGAAAAAAAGGCTAGAAAAGCATTTATTATATAAAAATATTCAAATTATGTCTCTCTCTCTCTTTTTGGTGCCTTATTATATTTTCACATGTTGTCATTTTTTATTTTTATTATGGCGAGGGGCCTCAGAAACTGGAAGTGGCTCAGGTCTCTGGACCTCTGAGAGAACCTGATTGTCCCTGTCCAGCTGAGCCATAAGTAATTAATCCATTCTCCCTGGTTCCTCCTCCAGCTGTTGCCTAAGCAGCACCTTAGCTCTCATAGTCACATTAACCCCTTCAAGCTTTGTCTGGGATGGACACCTCATAGTATATAATAATCATGCAGCACCTCATTGATTTTGATAGGGGCCTTATGCCTGATTTAATCTGTTGTGGATATGGGGGCCATATTTTTTCCATGTATTTAAAGAATAAATGAAACACCACTATATTTTTTAAATTGGGTGGCTACAGTGTGGGGTCCTAAACCCTTTTTTAGGCACATGATTTTCAAAAGTGCTGCGTACCTATCAGTTTTCATTGATGTCACTGAGTAGTCTCGGGGGTGCTCAAGCTTTTTATTTAGATGCCACCCAATTTTGAAAATCTTGGTACCAAATCACTGTCACAGTGATTCTCAACTTTTCCAGCCCCCTTGGGTATATATACCACTGGATGAGAACCAGTGCTCTAGGGTTGAGTTACCTCTACAGCAACATTTGAAAGAGTTTAGCATATTGTCCCATTATTAGCCTACATGGAAGTAGCATAATTCAGACAATTACACCATGCTTCAGATTCTGGGAACCTTCATGCTATGAAGCAAAAGTCATCATGCATATGACGGTAAAATCTGACCCTTAGGATATAATACTCACTATATCTGATAATTAGTGTTTGCCAGCAATTATCAGTAAATGACACTGAAGGTATCAGAAGCTGAAGAGGAATGAACGTGTTTACAAAAAGCAAAGCATGAGACTTAAATGTTATGCTGATTAGCTAAGCTGAAAGGGCACGTTAAAGACCTGAACTGAAAGACTGAGATTTTCAAAGGAGTCTGTGTGATTTTAGAATCCCAAATCACACTGAATTTCAGTGAGACTTGGGTGTCTAGCTCCCACATTAAGAACTTTCATTGAGTACATGAGGATCATAAGGCTGCCAACTTTTACAAAGCCATAAGAAGAACCTTTGCCTATGACAGTACTTTTGAGTGTCCCACTTGGGTAGATTTTCAGAAGCATCTAAGGCCCAGATTCTTTAAGATATTTAGGCACATAACTCCTGTTGAAATCAATGGGAGTTAAGTGCCTAAAAACCTTTGATAATCTGAAACAAAGTTTGGAAACAGAAGTTTCATTGATTTCTAGCAGAAACTTGTACCTCTAATTCCCCTAGGCATATCTGAAAATTCCACTCATCAACAACAGTGTTATCTCTTTCAAAACTATTGCTATGAACATAATAGTTCTATGGTGTGGGGAGTCAACTGAGTGGCAAAGCATCCAAATTATCCATGAGCAGACAACTACAGTAGACTTTCCAATAATCCGTCACCTTTGGGACCTAGGTGGTGCTGGATTACTGGATATGCCGGAGTACCAGGAGGCATTCTCCTAACCCAATCTCCCTGCCTCCATCTTATGCTCGGGTCCTGAAGTCACTGGTACAGCCACGCGTCTCCCTCCAGGCACTGGGGCATGTGCACTGAGCAGCCGCCATTTCAATGAGCTGGCTGGGATGCCGTGTTCAACCCAATCCTGCTCCCCTTCCCTTTCCTTTCCTTCCCCAGAGCCAAACACCTTCCCTCCCTGCTGTTACCCAATCCCCCTTCTCCCCCAACCTAATGTCCGGGTCCCAAAGTAGCTGCCTGTGCTCAGTGGCCTGCTGTGCAGGTTGGACGCTGTGTGACCGTGAGCGGACTGGAGACCGTGAGCGGAATGGTGCGGACCGTGAGCCTGCATGCGGCTCACAGAGGCCCGGATATGAGAGTGGCTGACCTGAGCAGTTCTGGGTTCCAGTTGATGCCGGACTATCGGGAGTGCCAGACAACTGGATGCCGGACTATTGGAGTTTTACTGTACTTTCATATCCAGAAATTCAGTACCCAAGCTTCTTCATGCCAGCACTATAATTTCATGCATCAAATATCTTAAGTGAAAAAACTGATGGCATATTTTACTTTGGAAGTTTGGGTTGAAGTTTCCTTATTTCAAGGAGAGCTGTGTACATAAATGGAAGAAATTTCTATTTTACATTTTGCATGGACATCTTAACAAAGAATGCAGAATACAAAGAATAAGTTCTAATATAGAGGAAATGAGCACAATTTACAATCAAATACATGGTAAGTAATAACATGTTGTGAAGCTGCTTACCGTATAATCCATTGGCAAACGATATTTGAATTATAAGGCTTTGGATAATTAATAGAGTGGAAAGACCCAGAGGAGCCAGTCAACATAAATTTTCCATCACAAGTTGTAGCTGTAAAGAAATTGTCATTATTTGTCATTGTACAATATGAAATTTGTAAGTACAGGTAGTACTAAATGAAACTGGAGCAAGAAACAGGCTTACATCAACAATTTTGAAAATGTATTATAAGGGAAAATCTTGTAGGTATGAACAGGGGGATAAACTAAATAACACAATAGATCTTTCTTATATCTAACTCCTATAACTGTAAGATTTACCAGTCCAAAACTGACTTTTTTTGTTTCACTGACATCTCATGGAAAAACACAGTAGTCGGAGACAACACTGCTTATCTAGCTATTCAGAGAGAGAAACAGCAACTTTCCTTTAACGATCATATTTCTTATTGTTCATTCATTCTTGAACTCACAAAATAAACCGTTTACATCTTTTAAAAAATCAGCAAATTTAAGCAAAAACACAAATGCAAAAAGCCAAGTAAGAGCACATGAAAATGGACAACGTTTTACGTTTGCACATTTTGAATTTCATAGAATATTTTTTCTAAAACAGAGGCATTTTTCAAACCTTACTTTAAATACCTTTTCTGTATTCTCAGTAACACGGGGATCATTTTTTAAAACAATGTGTTTTCTCCTAAGTTTTCCATTTACTGTTTAGATATTTTACTTGCAAAATAGACAGGTACTATATTTTAAGTGCAATGACACATATTACTCAGGGAGCAAGAGAAAGGTGGTCAATTTGATACAGACCATAAGAAGTTATATATTGTTAGTAATTGATTTATTATATGGGTGTGGCTATTCTCCCTTTATTCTTAATAATGAGCTAAATTTATCAAGAGCCTTAAGATGTGGCATTTTCTTATAGATGTTCAGCAAAAGAGATACTAACCTTGTAGAGTTATTGCTCTAATGACTATGGCAAAGTTTGGCACATGCTTCATTTGTTCAACAATTCCCTTTGTCTCCTCCTCCATCAACATTTCCTTTATCTGCTCTCTCACTATCTACCCCAAAACCAACTTTCCACATTAGAGAGCTTGGGACTTACTATAAGGCTGTGTCTTGACATTGGGGCAATTTCGGGATACCGAAAGTATCCCGAAATAGCAATAGTGTCTTTAAACACACTCATTTTGAAATATATTTCAATGTAACCGGTGCACTACTCTGGTGTCCTTATAACCCTCATTCCACAAGGGTTAAGGGACTTGTTGGAATAGTAGATTATTTCCAAATTTGGTGCTGTGTAGATAGCACCAAATTTCGAAATAAGCTATTTCAAAATTACCTTGAAATAAGCTATGCAATTTGCATAGCCTAAATTGTGTAGCTTCTTTCAAGATAAGGGTGCTGTGTAAATGCACCAGAAGTGGGCTACTTAATACAAAGGCATTAAGGCAACAATGCACTTATCCAAATATTTCCCCAATGGTCACAAAGGTTCTTGTGTAAAGGTACCGGCAGAAGGCTAGCTGAAGAGGTCTCTTTTGATTTCTCTAGCCTCCTCGCTGGTGGTTCTGTGCTGCTCCAAATACTTCCCTTCTAAGAAAGGAGGCACCTCTGATCAGGGCAAGGCAGATACTGAACTGTCATTTTGACTTCTTTTACCTCATTGCTGGAGCCTTTGGGCAGCTCCAGCTGTTTCCTATGCAGGGACAGAACAAGGTTGTTTGGGTCCAACATGGGGTTGGCAGGAGATGGTCCTTGTTTCTTCTCCACCACAGTAGAATCCGGTCAGCCCCAGCCACTTGTTTTGGGGACTGGGAGGATTTAGGATTTAATCCTGCTCTGATTTAAATCAATGAACCTATGTCTACACTACAAGGGTCCACACCTGCAACACGTCCATACCTCAAGCACTTTTTTGCGCAAGTAAATTTACAGTAAATCAAAAGAACAGAGGGGTTTTTGCGGTTTAGGTATACCTCTTTCTATGAGGAATAACTCCTTTTTGTGCAAGAGTTCTTGTGGATGGTCAACAGGGTATTTTTGCACAAAAAGAGCCAATCGAAAAAAGCTCAGGTGTTTTGGTGGCTATTCTGTCAATAGCAATCAGAGCTTTCTTCCATGCAATCTGGATGCTTCGCTTGCACAAAAAGCACATCGCTTTTGTACTGTGGACGCACTTGTGTGCAAGAAGTTTTTGAGGAATATCTCTTCTGCAAAAAGCTTCATGCACAAGAAGTCTACAGTGTAGACATAGTCTGACAGAACCAGCCTATCTTTTTAATGTTCAGAGTCCTTTATCTGCCAGTGAATGTTTATTTCCTCACTGCTAACTTAGGTTAATCTCTTTTAGCAAAATAGCAATGCTGTGAAGTAGGTTTATGGTGGTAGATAAAAATAGAGTTATTAGTGCCTGTTATGAGAAATAATGCTTCCAATAGATGACCCTCCAGACTCCCTTTTCCTTTCACTGATGTGCTAAACTGCTGCTTTTCAAACAAAACTGTTTATTAATAAAAAGTAGTTTAGGCTTTTCCACGTTTTCTGGAAACCAAACTGCTATTTTTAATTTTTCTTCAGTTTTGCCTATTGTTGCTACTGCTTATAGCAGAACCAGAAAGAAACAGTTCATAGTACTTTTATTGACAACATAAGAAAATGGATGTATTTTTCATCATCTGTTGTCTGAATTGCTGCTTAAAAGCTTATGGATTTCATTACACTCTGTCAAAGTCAGGAAGAGACTGTAAGAATTCCACCTTTCCTGTAATGTATCTATACATCTTTAGCATCTGCTAAATTCAGCAACACTAGAGGAAGAAATAGCCGAGGAGGGATGTGGAAACCAAGTTTAGTTGTTTAAAGGAAAATAGCACTTTTTGTGTGCAAAAGCACTTGCAACAAGAATTATAAATAGGCTATAAATCTCATTGTAAAACTCTGGGGCACTTCTGAAAAGCCAGACAACTTTAGCTATTATATGGCCATATTAAGTCACTCTGGGGGATGGGACAGGAGTGAAAAATCAAAGAAGTGGAAAAATTGGCATATCTCCCAAATGTGCAGATGGCTTATTGCCATTCTCTACACAGGCTCTGCAAATGTTGCTAAGAAGACTAAATATAGAAGCCTGCAAAAGCTCTTTACTTGGGACCATAAGATTTAAGATTCAAAATCTAAAGTACGGGTGATGGGCTGAATAACTTGTTATCCTGATGGCAGGCTTTTATATTCCCCAAGGCTGTGAAAAAACATCCTTCAGTGAAAATGTGACCTGAAACAAACAGGTTGAATGCTTGATCCACCAGGGACAAGTTAAAAGGATTTTGCTTCGTGAATGCTCTACATCAAGCTTCTGTGTAACATAATTGCACATCATCTCTGTCCTAAAGACTCATGCAAGTTTAGACTCACTTTCACATAGTCAGTGCAATTTGAAAGAAATGTTGCTAAGAGTAAGAAATAATGTTCTGATTTTTCAAAGGAACTGAACATTCAAAGATTCCACTGAGCTCTCCCTTATTTTCTCAACTGCTTATTCTCTACAAAATATAAACAAAAATTTGTGAGCTAAACTGACTTCACCATGTACAAGCAAATTTAGTTTTGCCTCAGTGCAGGGGGCTGGATTTGACCTCTCAAGGTCCCTTCCAGCCCTGCATTGTTATGATGCTATGAAAAAGTGTTATTTATTCTAATGAAAAATTTGTGCAATTGCTGTTAAGAGTTAAGATTCAAAATCTAAAATAAGAGTGAAGGTTGAATAATCATGTTAACAATAAAACAGGATTGGTTTATTTCTTTAACTGTAGCAGGTAGAATACTTCGTGTTATGACATGGAATGTTTATACGCTGTTTCACACTTTAGCTAAATCATTGGTAGGTGCTTTTCCATCAAATAATGTTCTGAGTCTAAGGTCCAGTTACACAAACTTCTGAATTCCCTCCACTTTCATTGATTTCAATGGGAGTTGATGGCTCGGATAAACCCTATTTAGTTTAATTAGTAGTGAAATGCAAGATTAAGTATGGCTATGTCTAGACTACAGGCTTCTTTCAGAAGAAGCTTTTATCGGAAGAGATCTTCTGAAAAATCTTCTTCCGAAAGAAAGCATCCACACTACACAAGTGCATCGAAAAAGTGATCAGCTTTTTTGAAAGAGAGCATCCAGACTGAATGGACACTCTCTCACATGTAAGTTCTGATTGCAATGGACGGAATGGCCACCAGGACACCTGTGCTTTTACCTCTTTCCTCTTCTTCTGAAAGAAATCCCTCTTCCCCGTTTACACACGCCTTGTTGCAAAAGAGCTCTTTCGCAAAAAGGCTTCTACCTAGTAGAATGAGGATTACCAACTCTGTTCTTTCAATTTTCTTGCAGAAGAACACAATTGCAGAGTGGACGTTTCTCAAGTTTTGTCGAAAAAACAGCTGTTTTTCTGACAAAACTCTGTAGTGTAGACATACCCTGGGTGTGGTGGCTTTTTGTTGTTTAAAACTGCTTTTATTTTCTCTATCACTTTGTTCCAATTATTAAAAAACCCTACATTTTCCCCCAAGAAAGTTATAGGTCACTAACACTGGTCACAGGTTCTTGAAATGAGGACATTCTAGTGCTTAAAACCCTGATAGATTTGTAGGGTGTAAAATCCCAAGGCGGGGGAGTATACTTCAGTTTTGAGCTAAGTGTGGGGAGAGCAGTGAGATTCCACCCTGAGATAGGTGCAGACAAGGGACCAGACAGACCAGAAAGGAGGCAGGCATATCACTAGCCCTAAAACAAGAGTAATCAATGATCTGGAAGGGGCTCAGCACCATTTGAGATCAGGCCTATTCTTCAGACATTCATTAGTCATTTTTTGCACTATTTGATCAGTTCCATTGCAAACATTCTAGTAAGATAGTAACCAGACTTGAGATAATAAAAAAGAGATCTATAAATTGCCTCAGTGCAGTAGAATCCCCTTGGTCAACAGTATTAAAAGATAATTGAGAACAGAAAGCAGTAAAAGAACATCAGATTGAACTGGGATACCATTGTCAGTCATCACCAGGGACACTGTTGTACTGGTTCCACCATAAAATTAAGATACACTTAAAAACAAGTGGTCTGGTAGCACTTTATAGACCAACTAAACATGTAGATGGTATCATGAGCTTTCATGGGCACAACCCACTTCTTCAGATGATGGGAGTTTTTTATCAGAAGGTCATCTGAAGAAGTGGGCTGTGCTCACGAAAGCTCATGATGCTATCTACGGCTATGTCTACACTAGCATGATTTTCCAGAAATGATTAAAACTGAACAGTTTTCCGTTATAAGTATTTCCGGAAAAAGCGTGTCTACATTGGCAGGATGCTTTTCTGGAAAAGCACTTTTTCCGGAAAAGCGTCCGTGCCAATGTAGACGTGCTTTTCCACAAAAAAGCCCCGATCGTCATTTTCGCGATCAGGGCTCTTTTGCCGAAAAGAAATCTGTGCTGTCTACACTGGCCCTTTTCCGGAACAGTTTTCCGGAAAAGGACTTTTGCCCGAATGGGAGCAGCATAGTTTTTCCGGAAAAGCACTGATGATTTTACTGTAGATCGTCAGAGCTTTTCTGGAAATTCAAGAGACCAGTGTAGACAGCCGGCAAGTTATTCCGGAAAAGCAGCTGATTTTCCAGAATAAGTGGCCAGTGTAGACACAGCCTACATGTTTTGTGAATCTATATAGTGCTACCAGAACATTTGTTGTTTTTTAAGTTTATCCTGTACAGACTAACTCAGCAACCCCCTGAAGCTTCATAAAATTAAGGTTAGGGCATCTTGAAGACGGGGTATGTGGTTCTGCAGCTGCACAGAAACGTTGTTTTGAAGTACTTTTTGATAGCACAATGTTGAATAGTATTGGTTAATTATTTGACAACAGCTTTTCCATTAGAAGAATGTAGCAAGTTTACACTGATTCAGCATTAAACCATACACATATTCATAAAAATATCAAATCAATCTAAAGTGTCATACAAGATTTCCTTCACTGTAAAAATCTTCTTGGATGCTATATTTCACTTCTAGTGGGATTGGTTTGAAAGTTATGTTTATTACTTAATATGTTGACAGTTACAAGCAGATTTAAAGATTGATTGAAAGCTTTACATTCTTACCACATATACTGTCAATTTCATCTGAACCATCTGGGCAGCTAGGTAGTCCATCACAATATAGGTTTTTACTTATGCAGTTTATGGCATCAGCACAAGATTCCTCAGAAGGTAAACACTTCACTGAAATAACTGTAAAAAAGGGGAGGAAAAGGATTAATAAAAGAAATTTACATTACAAAGGAGAAGTGACTTGTGTTTGAAACTCCAGCACAACCCTGGTTACACATCAGGGGTGTGTGTGTGAGTTGTATGTCTAAATTGTTTACCGTATTTTTACATGCTCTGAGTAAAAAAAAAAAAAGTCTGAACAAACACAACAGAAACGTGAAGAACATTGGTACAAAAGGGTAAATATGTTCAGAAATGTCAGAACTGAACATTCACTAAGCTCAAAACTAGGACTCATGGAAATTTTTGGTGTCTTTTTTATTTTTGCAAAATGAAAAAAAGATCATTTTATTTAATTCAATTGGAAATTCATTTTTTCTACTTTCACTATTGGAATACAAATAAAATTTTAAATTCCCACATTTTGACCAGCATTACTAAAAAAACCTTTTTCAGGTAAAGTTTTAGAAATATTATAAATCTCTGAGGAAAAAAATCTATTTCTGTGCAACTTTCTGGACAGATTCTTCAATCAGGCCCTTGTAGCATCACATTAACAGGAGTGCCCAAGAGTATAAGAGTGTCTCACATGGATCTAATTGCTTGATAGGACAAAAGAGTGCAGTCCATTCCACACTTAAGTGAATAAGAGTCCTGCATATGGAATGGAACCATAAGACATTAATCATTTTGAATAAGCATCATGGAAGAACATACCTCATGGGATGAAGATGGGGAGAAGAGAAACCACTCAGTTCTACCTACATTTTCTTTTGCTTTAGTTAGTAAATACATATGAGTGAAGGTAGATAATCTGACTTAAGAAAAAAAGCAGCAAAACATAAGGTTGACCACACGGGATCAAACATGCGGTCCCTGAAGTTCAGTATCTTGTCTTTTGACAATGACTGGTGCCAGATGCTTCAGAGGGAATCAACAGAACAGGACACTTAGGGTATGTCTACACTACCCCGCTAGTTCGAACTAGCTGGGGTAATGTAGTCATCTGCAGTTGCAAATGAAGCCCGGGATTTGAATTTCCCGGGCTTCATTTGCATGAAGCCGGCCGGCGCCATTTTTAAATGCCGGCTAATTCGGACCCCGTGCCACGCGGCTACACGCAGCACGGACTAGCTAGTTCGGATTAGGCTTCTAATCCGAACTAACTGTACGCCTCGTGGAATGAGGTGTACAGCTAGTTCGGATTAGAAGCCTAATCCAAACTAGCTTGTCCATGCCGCGTGTAGCCGCGCGGCACGGGGTCCAAACTAGCCGGCATTTAAAAATGACGCTGGCTGGCTTCATGCAAATGAAGCCCGGGAAATTCAAATCCCGGACTTCATTTGCAACTGCGGATGACTATATTACCCCCGCTAGTTCGAACTAGCAGGGTAGTGTAGACATACCCTTATTGAGTGATTCACCTTGTCATCCAGAGCCATCTTCTGGGAATCACAGGTTTAGGGACACTATGGCTATATGTACACAGCACCGTTATTTTGGAATAAGTGACGTTATATTGAAATAACAAAGTGCGCATCTACAAACAAGCAGTTATTTGACATAATGTTGAAATAATGTCCAGCTGGAGGACTTCATACTCTGACTCCTGTAACCCTCATTTTATGAGGAGTATGCTAAGTTGGGGGAAGAGTGCTCCATTTTGAAATAAGTGCTGTGTAGACATGCCCCAAATCGAAATACACTATTTCAACTTAAGCTCTGCAATTCAGTTGAGTAGCTAATTTTGAGTTTAGCCCTGCTGTGAAAATGTGACCTGTGAGCAGTGGGTTGCATCCTTGACTATTTTGAGCTAATGGCCATTCATAGGTCTGTCTATGAACTTTCCTAATTCTTTTTTAGAGCCCATTTATACTTTTGGCCTTCACAGCATCTAGCAATTTGACTGTACATTGTGAGACACTCTTCTTTCTCTTTGTTTTAAACCCATGCCTATTCATTTCTTTGGGTGATCCCTGGCAATTTTGTTATTTGAAGAGGTAAATAACACTTCCATATTCACAGTCTCCACAGTTTCATGATTTCGTAGACATCTTTCATATCCCCTCTTACTCATCTCTTTTTTTAAAATGAATGGCGCACATGCACACACACACACACACACATATATTTAAGATGAGGTGACCAGAACTGCACACGGTATTTCAGGTGTGGGAATTCTATGTATTTAGTTAGTGGCATTATGATATTTTCTGTTTTATTATCTATCCCTTTCCTAAGGATTCTTAACACTGTTAGCTTTCTTGACTTCTGCTATATACTAAGCAGAGGTTTTCACATGATGACTCCAATGTCTCTTTTTTAAGAGACAGCAGATAACTCAAACCTATCATTTTGTATGTACAGTTGACATTTTTTCCAGTGTGCATTCATTTTCATTTATCAACACTGAACGTCAATCAGCTGGGAGGCATTTGAATCTCTCTTGGTTGGCCACCCAGATGTTCATCTTAGAGGGGATACTGTTCACAGTTGATCCTCTTTTCCAGATCATTTATGACCATGTCAAACAGCCTGGATTCCTCAGGGGACCTGGCTATTAACTTCTCTTTGCTATGAAAACCAACCATTTATTCCTACTCTTTGTTTCCTATCTCTTAACTAGTTACTGATCCATAACAGAATCTTCCCTATAACCCCTTATGGATGCTTACTTTGCCTGACAGCTTTTGGTGAGGGACTTTGTCAAAAGCTTTCTGAAAGTCCAAGCACACTATTATATGGGATCACCAAAGTGTGCATGCTTGTTGACACCCTCAAAGAATTGGATTGGTGAGGCATGTTTTTGCTTTCCAAACTATGTTGCCTTTTCCCCAACATATCATTGTCATGCTTGTGTCTGGTAATTCTGTTCTGTGCTGTAGTTTCAACGAGTTTGCCAGTCCTTACCAGCCTGTAATTCCTATGATTTGCCACTGGAGCATTTGTTTGCTATTTGTTTGTTATATTACCCTGCTCCAGTCATCTGCTATGCAGACTAATAAGCAATAAGTTATATACCACAGGTAGTAATTCTGCAGTCCAGATTGGAGTTTCTTCAGAACTCTTGAATGAATACATCTGACCCTGGTGACTTATTACTGTTTAAAGTATCGGTTTGTTTCAAGATCTCCTTCATGACACCTCAATCTGAGACAGTTCCTCAGATTTATTACCTAAAAAAATAATAGGTCTTGTGTAGAAATCACCCTTCCATCCTCTGCAGTGAAGGCCAATTGAAAATAATTCATTTAACTTCTCTGTAACAACCCTATAAATCATATATTTGGAATACAAAGTAAAGATGTAAGAATGAAAAGCTGCCATTTTGTACTCAAGCAATAGGCCACAGTCTTCATAGTTTTTATAACATACCCTGTTTTGTGCAGAATGGAATTTTGGCCAGGACACAGCAAATATGTAACAAGAGTTCGAATTTTCCCCAGACCAACTACCAAGGATAAGTAGAAAAACCCCAAACATAGCATTCTGTCCAATGCACAGCACCTTTCTCATTCTCCATTGAAACATCAGCAAAGGTAATGACTACAGTCTGGTAAAATGCTTGAACCTAATGCATTCCAGACTCAGGCAATGACCACCAACAAAAGTACACCAAATACCCAGAGATAAGTTTTGGGTGAAATTAATACACAATAGAAAATCGTGTGTTTACAAAGGCTATCTTCAATTCCATGGTTATTGTTATCCAGAAAATCAAACTGCACTGCCATCTTCTGGACACAAGAAAACTGATATTTTGTATTAAAAATGCTTTTTCTTTTAATTTTAAGACTAAAGAACAAATTATCTCTAAATCACAATCCATAAAGAAGTATAAACCACTACATGTAAAACTTACATATGCTTAGACACATCTGAAATATGTTTATTTTTCACACTTTTCACTAATTAATGATTCTGGGAAATATTTACAAAGGTACAAATAACAGATATGTACTTAACTTCCCCTGAAAGACAATGGGAATTAAGCACCTATCATTTGAGTTCTTCCCCCTGGTCCACAATTTGCAAAAAATAGCTTTATTAATCCAACATGAAATATTATAAATTTCCTTTGTGGTTAGGGCCTTTACAGTCAATGGGATCTCTGTGTATGAAGTATTTGAAGGATTAGGCCCTGAATTGACACCAAAGTCTTCTGTGTAAAACATCACTGTTTTCACTGTATACATGTTACCAACCTGAAGTTGTTGAAGAATTGCTTGTAGTGAGTTGTTCTGAATCTACATAAACAAATAAAGCTCAAAATTAAAACATTAGAGAAGCATATTTCCTATCTCTTAAAGGCCTAATAAAGTTCTTCCTACTATTGGAAAAGTATTAATTGTTGCTGTAAAGAATCCCATATTTGCTACTCAGAATTTTTCTGAGTCAAGAAGTGCTACCGTCATGTATCAAAACTCCAGATCTTGGAGTTAGGTGAGAAGCTCAGTTTTGATTTTGTAAATAGGTATGTTTCTGTTGCTCCTGCCTTTGTGGAAAAGCTTGAAAATATTAAATCTAATGGGTCAAAAGACCATAACATGAATCCAAAAACATAAATAATCCAACATATATTAAAATGATCTCAATATAGGTGTAAGTGAAGAAAGAAAGAAAGAAAGAAAGAAAGAAAGAAAGAAAGAAAGAAAGAAAGAAAGAAAGAAAAGGTTCTTCCATTCTAATCTGTAAACATTCTAGTATGTAGTTTTATTTATGGTTCTCAAAAAATCTGAAAAGTTTTATTTCTGAACTTTGGTTATCAAAATCTTCCTTCTAACCTTCCCAACAATAGTCTATATTCATAGAATCAAAGAAGAGTAGGGTAGGAGGAGACTTCAGGGAGTCATCTAGTCCAACCCTAAATAAATCAACCCAACCAGGACTTTGTCAAGACAGGTCTTAAAAACCTCTAAGGGTGGAGGCAACTCTATGTTATACATATAGACATCTTCTTCTTCTTCTTCATGATTTCATAGATATTCCCAACTCTTCCTGAATCATCTTCTTCTTTCATAAACCTTTGGCTGCTGTACCGACAGAATGTCTTACACAAGCTGAATATCTGGCCTTACATTTGTTATCATGTGCACACAAGCTAACTTTCATTTACAAGAAGCACTGACCTGATGATGGTAGAGGTGGGCTTGTAGTCAGCGTTCCAGGAGCTGTTGTAACAAAATGAAGTGAAGTGTAAACTATTTGTGTAAATTACTTTGGAGTTTTACATTAATGTAGGAATATCTCCGATGGTTGTACGTGGCTCTCCCTGTGGTTTGTAAATGCTACTTCTAGGTTAGCTAAAGGAAATCATTTGTGAGCTGATCAGAGGTTATTGATGTCAAAAGATATTTAGGTACCCATCTCCTTTATGGATCTTGGCCTTCTTCTGATTATGCAGCCTCCATTATGCCACATGTAGGAAGCTGCCACCACTTGCCTCTGGATGCCTGGGCCATGCCAGCCCAACCTGCACTCTGCCTCTTTCTTTCCCTCAGCTGCCCCTTTCTTAAGGCCCTCACTATCCACCACTTCCTGGTGAGTTTCTCATTGCTCCTCTCCTCCACTCCACCCTTCACTCCAGAAGTCCCTTCCATTTACTGCACCCCCTATTTTCCTACCCCTGCCCTGCGAGCCTCCTACTAACCTGAAACCTTTGTCTTCTCCACTCCTTCCCTATGAGACAAACCTCACTATTTGCTGTGTCCCGCACAAGACCACCCCCACCCACTGTTCTTCTGGTCCCTCCTCACCCATGGAGTGGGGTGGAAAAGAGGGATGTATGGAATAGCAGGCAGAGGAGAAGATAAATGCAGTGAGTAGCGGAAGGGGACAGGGAAAAGAGGAAAAGAGAAGAGTTATATCAAATGGAAGCACAGGGTGGGGGAAAGGGAGGGTCTGAAGTAAAATGGGGGTGGAGTATGAGCAGGGCCATAGGTGGAACTCATTTACAAGAAGCACTGACCTGTTGATGGTAGAGGTGGGCTTGTAGTCAGCGTTCCAGGAGCTGTTGTAACAAAATGAAGTGACGTGTAAACTACTTTGGAGTTTTACATTAATGTAGGAATATCTCAGATAAGTGTGAGATTGCTTTTGACATCATGTTCCTCTGAGCCATTTGATGTTTTCCAGTGCCCTCTTGCTGACTCACCTATGCCTCTTGTAGCTTTTCCTCCCAATCTGTGAGCTCACCAAGGATTCCAAATCCACATTAGGCCCTTTCCCATCTCTCTCTCTCTACCTCAAGCACACAAGTTCCTCAATCCCTATTCTTTGTCCCCTTCCAGAAGGATTTTGTAGAGAAAGCATGTCTTTATCTTTGACTGTCAAGGGGGACATATTTCTAGTAGCAATCTTGAGTCACATGTCACTATTTATATCACAGAACTCCTTGAGGTCCCTTGGTCTCATAAGACAATACTTAGAATTTAGACCAGTTAAATGAGCTGAAATTAAAATGTGGTGTGGCAGCAAGTTTTCAAATTACTTTCTATCACTATAGAAGCTGTGGAACTATGGGCAAATCACTTCATCTCTGTGCCTGAGTTTCCTCATCTGTAAAATGCAGATGATGAGACTTTTCCTGGCACGGTATGTTAAGATTCAGAATATTAAAGGGTGTATCCAGACTATGCTAGACTTTTGAAAGAGAATATGCAAATTCTGTGGGAATTTGCATATTTTCTTTCCAGCTCACTTTTGAAAGCAGCACTTTCAAAAAGAAAGTAATTAAGATGCAGTTTTGTCGGCAAATCCTCCCGTTTGTTGAGAAGTCAATTTTCCTTAAAAAATTAGATTTACATAGCTTGTCGACAAATGGGAGGGTTCGCTGACAAAACCGTGTCTTAATTACTTTCACTTTTGAAAGTGAGCTCAAAAGAAGATATTCAAATTCCCACGGAATTTGCATATCCTCTTTCTAAAGTCTAGCGTAGTCTAGATACACCCAAAATGTTCTATACAATTGTTATTCTAATTATTAATTGGATGCTCAATTCTCAATATCACATTGTTGCATGTGTCCTGGAAGAATAACTGTTGATGCATTATTTAAATTAGACTTGTTAATGTCTCTCTGCAAGAAAATATTGGTGACTCCATAGTTAGCAAGTAGATATATCACCTTTTAAATTAACAAAATTCTACAGAATTTCTGGGATTTAGTGGGCCATCATTTCCCACAATGATGTGCTGCTGCACAGAACAACAATTTATAGATGGAACAAATAGTCAAGATGAATAATGATGAATTTAGTTATTGAATACCTAAAGTTCTTAACATGTGCTGTGCCTTTAGAATATAGAGATGAAGAGACTACACACCAGATGTCTCTCTCCCCTTATGAAGGCAATCAGTAGCTACTTATTAGTGTTCCCAACCTAGGTTAAAATGTTAGCTAATTAATTTCCACTTCAAAGTATTCAAATATTTTTTATCCTCTTTCTCATTGAGACTCTTTTCCAAGCACATTGAAAGATTCCCTCTGACTTCACTTGGGTTTGGATCAGGTTTTGATAAATTATCATTGCTCGTACAGCTCTTTCCTCTGGATCCCACCGTAATTTTTTAACTATATATAAGTTTTAGCATCACTTTATCTATTTACTGACCATTCAGAGTTTCTCTTTTCTAGTTAAATCCAACTGAATCTTCAGAGCCGTTTTTAGTGTTTGTTTTCCCATAGATGAGATCCCACTTTCAGCAATGAGCAAGATAAATCACCTCCCTTTCCTTTATCTACCATCACAGGTAAGGGAGAACAACTCACTGGGGCTACGTCTAGACTACATCCCTCTGTTCACAGAAGGATGCAAATCAAGCACATTTAAATACCCCGTGCTTCATTAGCATAAACATGGCCACCGCTTTTTTCCTAAACTGAGTTTTTTGGAAAAAAAAGTCGGTCTAGCTGCAGCTTTGTTGAAAATAAATCCTTTTTTGACAGATCCTGTATTCCTCAAAAAATGAGGACTGAGAGGTATAATCTAGACACACCCAGTGTATGAAGATGAACCTCTCAATATACTTGGTCAGAATGTTTGGTAAAAGAATTGCATTTATTTTGGAAATAACATTGTTGGGACTGAATTACATTATCTAGAAGGACATTGGTGGCCATGAAAAATGGTGGACACCTTAAATAAAGGATTAGTATTATGCATTTCTCTGGGAGTGCACTATTCTTCTCTGGGAGTGCACTATTCTCTCCTACTTATTTTTTTTAAGCATATATCTCAAGCTGACATATTCTGCTGTGAAAATGGTTGTACGTGGCTCTCCCTGTGGTTTGTAAATGCTACTTCTAGGTTGGCTAAGGAAAATCATTTGTGAGCTGCTCAGAGGTTATTGATGTCAAAAGATATTTAGGTACCTATCTCCTTTATGGATCTTGGCCTTCTTCTGATTATGCAGCAACCATTGTGCCACACGTAGGACGCTGCCACCACTTGCCTCTGGATGCCTGGGCTATGCCAGCCCTACCTGCACTCTGCCTCTTTCCTTCCCTCATCTGCCCCTTTCTGAAGGCCCTCACTATCCACCACTGCCTGGTGAGTTTCTCATTGCTCCTCTCCTCCACTCCACCCTTCACTCCAGAAGTCCCTTCCATTTACTGCACCCCCTATTTTCCAACCCCTGCCCTGCGAGCCTCCCACTAACCTGAAACCTTTGTCTTCTCCACTCCTTCCCTATGAGACACACCTCACTATTTGCTGTGTCCCGCACAAGACCACCCCTACCCACTGTTCTTCTGGTCCCTCCTCACCCATGGAGTGGGGTGGAAAAGAGGGATGTATGGAATAGCAGGCAGAGGAGAAGATAAATGCAGTGAGTAGCGGAAGGGGACAGGGAAAAGAGGAAAAGAGAAGAGTTATATCAAATGGAAGCACAGGGTGGGGGAAAGGGAGGGTCTGAAGTAAAATGGGGGTGGAGTATGAGCAGGGCCATAGGTGGAACTCATTTACAAGAAGCACTGACCTGTTGATGGTAGAGGTGGGCTTGTAGTCAGCGTTCCAGGAGCTGTTGTAACAAAATGAAGTGACGTGTAAACTACTTTGGAGTTTTACATTAATGTAGGAATATCTCAGATAAGTGTGAGATTGCTTTTGACATCATGTTCCTCTGAGCCATTTGATGTTTTCCAGTGCCCTCTTGCTGACTCACCTATGCCTCTTGTAGCTTTTCCTCCCAATCTGTGAGCTCACCAAGGATTCCAAATCCACATTAGGCCCTTTCCCATCTCTCTCTCTCTACCTCAAGCACACAAGTTCCTCAATCCCTATTCTTTGTCCCCTTCCAGAAGGATTTTGTAGAGAAAGCATGTCTTTATCTTTGACTGTCAAGGGGGACATATTTCTAGTAGCAATCTTGAGTCACATGTCACTATTTATATCACAGAACTCCTTGAGGTCCCTTGGTCTCATAAGACAATACTTAGAATTTAGACCAGTTAAATGAGCTGAAATTAAAATGTGGTGTGGCAGCAAGTTTTCAAATTACTTTCTATCACTATAGAAGCTGTGGAACTATGGGCAAATCACTTCATCTCTGTGCCTGAGTTTCCTCATCTGTAAAATGCAGATGATGAGACTTTTCCTGGCACGGTATGTTAAGATTCAGAATATTAAAGGGTGTATCTAGACTATGCTATACTTTTGAAAGAGGATATGCAAATTCTATGGGAATGTGCATATTTTCTTTCCAGCTCACTTTTGAAAGCAGCACTTTCAAAAGGAAAGTAATTAAGATGCGGTTTTGATGGCGAACCCTCCCGTTTGTCGAGAAGACCGCTCCCACCCACTGTTCTTCTGGTCCCTCCTCACTTATAGAGTGGGGTGGAATAGAGGGATGCATGGAGTAGCAGGCAGAGGAGAAGATAAATGCAGTGAGTAGTGGAAGGGGGCAGGGAAAAGAGAGATATATCAAATGGAAGCACAGGATGGGGGAAGGGGAGGGCCTGAATTAAAATGGGGGTGGAGTATGAGCAGGGCCATAGGTGGAACTTGGAGGGACTCAGAAGTAGCCTCCTTTAGGGAAAGATTTATCTGTCCAAGTGTTATCTAGTAAGCACATCTCCTGTAATGGAATTTTCATGGATGGACCAATATGCCTTCTCATATCCCACTGCAGAATTGACTGCCAAAGTTTGCAATTAACTTATATGCAAGGTTTTAAAACAAGGACATAATTTTCATAGTTACCTGTGACTTCTATGCTGTTCACATCAATATTAATAGTCTTCAAAAGGCTAGTTTTGTTTGCTTCAATACCTAAAACTAGTTCATTCTTCGCTTTCTCGTTAGAGACCCACTGTGCAAAGTTTAGGCGGAATACTACAATAATGCTGCCATTTCTGCCAAACAAAAATATCACACACACACATAAAGGTTAATCACACAAAATGCCAAGTGAATAAAATAGCAGACACATTTTTAAAAATCAAGAGTAGATATTTTTTTCTAAATGATATGCTGTAGTTCAAACAAGAATTATTTTGGTGAATTTCTGTTGCCTGTGTTTTCATAGGAGATCAGGCTAAATTATAACAGTGGTCCCTTCTGGCTTGAAAATATATACATCTAAGGGCTCATCTACACTGGCCCCTTTTCCGGAAGGGGCATGTTAATTTCAGAGATCGCAATAGGGAAATCAAAGTAGGAATAAGATCCTCCGCAAAAGGGCGCTTTTTCCGGAGGATCGGGGCCAGTGTAGATGCTCTTTTCCGGCTTTTCTAAAAGCCGGAAAAAAGCGGCGGACATTTTTATTTAAATGCCGCGGGGGATATTTAAATCCCCCGCGGATTTCCCTATTGCGATCTCTGAAATTAACATGCCCCTTCTGGAAAAGGGGCCAGTGTAGACGTAGCCCTAGAGAGGACCTCATTCTAATCATAGCCTCCATCCAGCACACTCAAACTGACAGGGTATAGGCAACTAGAGACTTGGTGAAGGAGGTGAATTTATAAATTGCTAAACATCCTAGAAACTTAAGGCCTGACCATCCTTTCACTTACATCAGTGTAAATCAAAGCCAACTCCATTTATGCCAAAGGAGTCAATGGTGTTACACTGGTGTAAATGAAAGGAGAATCAGGACCTTGTGTTTAGCTAAAATCATAGGGTATATTTACACTACAGAGAAGATCAAAGCTACTGCTGTTGATCTTCCAAGGTTCGAATTAGTAGGTCTAGTGAAGACACACTAATTCGAACTGAGAGGGGTACTCTGGTCAATGCTGGTAACCCTGCTTCCAGGAGGAGGAAGGGAAGCTGAAGGAATAGTGTTCTCCCTTCTACTTCCTGCAGTGTAGATAAAGCCAAAAGTCAAGTTAAGGTACTTTGACTTCAGTTATGCAATGTTCTGCACCACCTGTGTCTTTCTGCTGCAGAGAATGGGCTTTAAATATTGTGTTGTTATGGCATAGTATAATGTACTGCTGTACTCACAGTAGTGTCTCTTCCCCAGGTGAGTGCTCTAATCATCAAGGGTACATCTACATAGCAGGGCTTAAATTGAAATAGCTTATTTCGAAACTGGGAGCATCTACACAGCACTTATTTTGAATTAGAGCACTCTTCCTCCGACTCTCCTCACTCCTCGTACAATGAGCGTTACAGGAGTTGGACTCAGAAGTCCTCCAACTTGACAGTATTTCAACATTATTTCAAAATAACTCCCTGCTGTGTAGATGTGGACTAACTTATTTTGAAATAATGCTGTGTAGACATACCCCTACGTATAGAGTTGCTCACTCTCTCTTTGCCCCAATGAACATTTCATCGTGAATACAGAAAGGCACAGCTTAAACAGGCAAAACTGAAGGGATAACAAGATGGTTAAGGTATTCACTGGTGAAAAGACCTGGGCTCAGGTTCCTGCTCCAGAGTTGGGAAGTAAACCCAGGTTTCTCACATTTCAGGTAAGTGCCTGGGTATAAAGACGGATGATACCCTATATCCTCCACTGGTTTGTGAATGTGGTTAAGCCCCTTACATGGCCTTTGCTTTTATTAAGGAACATATAAAGTTGTCTGGAATTGAAAAAAGAAACCCTATTTAGCTTAACCTGCAACAATATTTTCTGACTTTTGTTTTGATTCACCAAAAATTGTCCTAAAATTCAGTTTTGAGTCAGCCCCAAAGCACACACAGTCCTGATTTTTCAGAACTGCTATCAGATTGAAAGATATTTTCCTAGCTCTGCTAGTAAGGTCTATATTTATAGCAAAATCTCAGTTGATTGAATGTTTAATTTTGCTTACTGAAAAAAAGGGACATTTTCTCTCCCTTGGTGAAAAACAGCAGTGACAATCCTTGTTGCAAAGTATTTGTGCTAGCAGACTGCCACTGATTCAACAGCGCTCTTTGATATGAGGTGATTAATCCTATCACTGCAGTGAGCACAGTTTGCAATATATCAAAAGACTAATTTCTTAAATGATTCTGATAACCTCTAGCCCATGCTGAGTAAACAAAATCTTTTATTGCTATCTTTCTGACTCAGCTGAGTTCCAAGGGTGAAACAATAAACAGATTGACCAAAAGGGTAAACACTTTTTTTTATGAAAAGAGAGAACTAGAAAATGATTGCTGAATGAAAGTAATATTTTAAGTATTTTCACAGTGGACGGGAACAGAGATTATTCCAAAGAAATAGGGGCCTAATACAAAGTCCTTTGAAGTCAATGGAAAGACTCCCTGTGACTCTACAGAAGTTTAGCTCCTGCTTTAGCTGGAGAAAACTAAGAGAAAAAGGCTAGAGATCACAAGTGAACAAGAATGGATGGAGGGGGACGGGGGAGATAAAGGGGGAGCGGAGAAGGGGGAAGGAGGCAGGAGGTGAAGGAGAAGCCTCAACTTCAGGAAAATCATAGCGTACATCTACTCTGTTGCCAGGGATGTGATTTCTGGCTTGGGTAAATGTACCCGTATTATCTCTGATTGATCCAGAATGTGAAAAATATTTTTGGGCTCACAGTGACCCCAAAAATAATCCTGCCTAATTCCTTTGGATATGTGCTTGACATTGCTCATGTCATGGGTGCTGTATATTCACAGCAACATCACAAGATTGATCAGAGCTGGGTGAATATGCCTGTCTAACCTGGAACACCTGGAAATTGTTCCCCTGTTGCAGGGTAGATCAGATCTAAGATGCATCTCCTCCTGCATGTTGTTAAGTGAAAAAGCGCTTTACAAATAAAAGCAAACAGCTCTTTACAAATATATGACCACCCCTACTCTTTTAAATAAACATCAATAGCGATTTTCTCTTCTTCCCTCCCATTTTAGTCTCTTACAGTTCTGTTAAAAAGAATGAAAAGGCATTGGGTTTCCCTGTATTTTCTCTTTTCTCTTCTGAAAGCTCCATTCTCTGCAGTCATTTATGCCAATATAGAATGGGTTTACAATGCTTCTAGATCAGAAAACCACTGTTTTACACCCCCTTTGCAATGGAGTCACAGAGAAGCAGATGCTTTATTTATTTATTTATTTATTTATTTATTTTGAATGAATTTGTGCAGGAAAGCATTGTTAGTAATTAAATGCTCCTCTGTCTCATACAACCCCCTGAATGTATGGTACCCCTACAAATATTGCACAAATATTTCTGCTTCTATCATACTGAGGTCTCCTGGCATTGGGTACAAGTTAACATTGTCTGATGACCTGATTGAGAAGCTTTTTTGAACTTGTCTTAATGTTGTTTAGTGAATAGAAATGGCCCAGAGCATATGCTCTGTTGTGTCAAGGCTTTATGAAAACATGAACAGATGGGTCTGAACTTGAGTTTGGTTAGGATTGTGGCATGAGGGGTATTGGAAAATAAAACTAACCATTCTATAGTGAAACAGAATATATTCTACATGCTTTATATTGTACTAAATACACTAGATATGGGTCTGTCTGCACTGTAACAGTAGCCTGATCTCTATCACCAAGAAGAGCTGATCCTAAAATGTGGTACATTTATGTAGCTGAGCTATTGCTGCTAGGTCAGTATAAACCAGCTAAGGATCTGTCCCTCAGTCTTAAACCTGTCTCTGGTTCTCTCAGGCTCCACAGTCTGGGAGTACTGTGGATGAAGCATACTCAGTAGAGCTTGGGAAAAAAAGACAATTTTTCTTCAAAATTGTTTCATATTTGTAAAATTATTTTTCATTCACATTTAGACATTTTCTGGCCTTAGAAGAGAAGCACTGTATATTGATTGAGGCCAGGGAGCTCTGCTGGGGCCAGAACTTCCCGCTATGCTGTCCATCCTCCTCTTTCTTCCCCCACTCTGGGCTCCTGGCTGAGTCCCAGGGCCCCTTATGGCACTCCTACCCCTCCACCAGTTGTCCCTCTTCCTGTGCTCTGTGATCCAGGAACATATGGCCCAGGCTTGGCATAGCTTTAATTGGTTCTGAGAAGCAGCTGTATCCAGAGGGACATAACTATACTGTGCTTTCTGCAGTAGTGTTCATCAAAGGGAAGGAGAGAGATGGAGGGTCCCAATAGACCACTTGAGAGACAGAATCATTGTTGATATTCATAATCTAATGAGGATTTTAAAATTTTAAAATTATGAACTACAGTATATACCCACTTGAACAGCAAAACTTCAGAGTTCTTATATTCATTCTTCAGCTGACTTGCTTGATAGATTTCAGTTATCTGTAGAAAAATATATATAAAAAAATTCTGAACAGTGGTTGGAAATATACACAATTGCACCTAACAGTTGTGATTTCAACACTGCTTTCCCCCTGAGATCTAGGCTTGGGAAGTCCACAGGTTTCTATGATACTTGGCCAATATGCATGTAAATATTTTGAGTTTTGATTGAACTCAGAAACAATAACCTCTGTCACAGATGAAAGGGAAAAAAAGGCACCAATCACAGAGATGGCCAAAGTTTGGGATTTCCAGTTTGTGGGAAATATTGATATTTTGAAATTTGGTTTAATTCTGATTGAGAACAAAACCAAGGTTTTTTTTTCTGAACTCCCTGCACATTGGGGGTCCAATGCAACCATAGGCGGTTTTTGTGTCAAAATGAAATATGTTGCTAGAAGTGACTGAATGTGATGTTTTGTCAGTTTCACTGCTACTATTCAAGTAGCAGTGGTTAAATGGACAAGAATCATGCCAATTGGCATTGAGGAGAGGGACCAAGGGATCCCAGTGTTCTTGGCCAGCTGTATTCCCTGGCCAATTTCTGATGGAACCGGCTTGGATTTGATGAATCTGCAGGAAATTCCCAACCTGTTATAACTGATATTGGGTGAATTTTGGAAATTAATACAGTTAATGATGTATCTGTTATAGCCTCTTGTATTAACCATACATGTATAGACTCTTACCAATTGCTGAATATCGAAGGCAAGGGCCTTGAAGTCAGCTGATGAGTTGTCTTCCAAACTAGGGCTGAATGATGCTCCTGACAGTATTTTAAATGTTCCTGTGGCTGCATGACTGTTTTCATTTACTTCAGTTGGAATAGTTAAAGAAAAACAAAAGAGCGGAAATATTGATTTATGCAGTAATGTAAGCAACAGTTTGCATTTGACTTTCCCAGTAAAGGACATAATACAAAAATTGCTACTCTCCTTTCACTTTCAATTCAGAACTTTTCTTTGCATTGCCCTAGTTTCAAAAGAAAGTCAGATTCTTTTCAGCTGCTTAAAGACACAATTTCACAATGCTATCATGTTTAAATCCATACTTTTTTTCCCCATCATCCTATTACTTTCAATTATATCTTCAGTTCAGAGCTTTCCAGAACCACTATATTACCTGCTGAAAGAGGCAATGACTGGTCAGCTTCCTCCAGTTAGAGCAACTGACAGATACTAGTGAAGCATGGTGGGCAATAATCTGTTAAAAGTTTGTCAGTTCTTGGACTATAAGCATCAAGACCTCACACTGTTGCCTTTCTACAATTAAAAGCTCTGTGAATTTCTAAAGGAACACACAACCTTTTGAGAGGCATCTTTGAAAATACTGCTTTCACTGAAGTAATTATTATACAGTCTTTTCTACCAGAATGTATATGCTTGTGTGGGTGAGCTTCAAAAAAGTTCAAACAGGAACTAATTCAGTGAAAATCCTATGGCCTGTGGTATGATGAATATCAGATTAGAAGATCGTAGTGGTCCTTTGTGGTCTTATAATCTATGAAGAAAATTATATGAAAGTAGGTAACAAGGGCTAGATCCAGAAAAGGAGATAGACACCTCACTGGCACTATACCCCCCAAGTCCAACGTTTAGGTACCACTGAGGTGGTCAAGCCTTCTGTCTAGCTGCTGCCTAACTGTTTAGGCATCTAAAGTCTCTAGAGCAGCTAAATTTTAACTGTTTAAGTGCCTAAAAATCTGCTGGTGAGCATGCACACAGATGCTTATCTGACATGTAAGTCCTAGCAGGATCTTCAGACTAGATGTTTCCCCACCTATCTCATCTGCAATGCAATCTGGTGCAGGTTGTACCCCCCTTTAACTGGGACTCCCTGGTCTGGCAACATTCATGGTCTGGCAAGAGGGAGGTCTGGCGGAGAGGCAAGAGCACCATAAGGGGCACCAGTGACTCAGCCGGGAGCCCAGAGTGGTGCAGGGAAAGGGTGGATGGACGGTATGGTGGAGAGTTCTGGCCACAGCAGAGCTCCCTGGCCCCAGCAGCTCGGGGCTCTAGCCTGGATGTGACCATGGACCGTAGCCCCAGCCAGAGAGCTCTGATCACAGTGGCAGCTAGGGAGCTCTGCTTCAGCTGCGCACCTCTGGCCATGGCGCTCCTGTCCCAGCAGCATTAGGGCCAGGGAAAACCTGGGGAGCAGCAGGGACAGGCTGGAGCTCTAGCCCAATAGCAGCCTGGATACAAGGGTGGGACCTTCCCTGGTCCAGCAAATCCCCTCATTCAGGACAAGACATGTCCCAAGGATGCTGGACCAGTGAGGTCCAACCTGTAGTACCAAAAAATGTTCATGGCCATATGCCCCTTATAAAGATTTTGCAAAAAAGTATTTTAAAAAGAAACACAAACATTAACTTGATTTATTTCTATATTTTCTCTTAGAAAACTCATTGAAATCTCTGTGACATTTTGTTATTTCAGTGAAACTACATTTCCCTATGGAAAACTTATTAAAATAAACTAGCACTGATGGTGACTGTAATCTACTTTGACTATTAAGGACTTGACTATGCGAAATGCTGAGTACTCCTACTACCAGTTGAGTGTCTTCACATCTGACTATCCCCAGTGTTGGGCAATAAAGGCACCATGAAGGATGGCCCTGGAAATCAAAATGATCACATAAATGACTACTATTATATGTCTCCGAAAAAATATGATCCCAAGAGGTGGCAAGCGCTTGCAAGATACATGGAAGTCAATGGATGCTCACTACTACACAGGATCAAACCAGAAGCTTGTGACACAGTATTCCAAGTAAGGACATTTACAAAAATAATGCAGCTTACTTTAATTGAAAAACAAACATAAAACAAGCAGCATAGCTTTTAATTTTTCTCTTGACAGATCTGATCAAATATCATTATCTTTACTATTTAAAGTCCAGGGTCCTGACCCAAATCGCACTGAAGTCAATAAGAGTCGTTTCATCAACCTCAGTGAACTTTGGATCAGGCTTGAAATGCTTCAGTTTTTATGTATCTCATTTGTTCTGATTGTCAGTGGGAAAAATAGTAATGCATCTTTTTAAAGCAGCAGTGGTAACAGCAAAGCATAAAAAGTAAAACATAATTACAGTGGCAACAGTTGGCTTCTAAGTCTGAACAATTACCAGGGAGCTCCTTTAAAGGTTAGATCTTGACTACTTACCTTGTTGTGACTCCTTGATTAGTAGCCATGAAAGTGTAATTAATCCAGCACAAACACACACAAAAATTGCAAGCAGAGCAGCAAGCCAGATTTCAAAGTCATTAAGAGGGATACCTCTCTTAGATAATGATTTTTTCAGATTCATTCCCAGTTAGGAAGTTTATATCAATTAAGAATTGTCACAAGAAACATAGAGAGCAGCGATCTATGTGAACAGATATTTATAGGAAAAATTTGTAAATTAATTGCACCATTAATCTTCATTTACGGTCAGTCAGTATGATGTAGTTTTGATATCATTCCTGAATGGTTACATCAATGTGCAGTTTATGCTGGTATAAACAGAACGCAAGAGACTCATCATGGAAGATGATAATAGCTGAGATAAAAAATACATATGCAAACAAATACCCAAAGTTGTAAATGTTAATCAACAGCTTTGTACAATCACCTGCCATATGCCAATTTTTATTTGAAAAAAAAAAAAAGTTAAAAATTAAGTTTATTGCAGCATAATTTACTATTTTAGGGAATAATTACCTAGAAATAAAACTGAACTTACCATTGCATCAGTAAGAAAAAAAACCAAAGTAGCAGGTTGCTCTGAGCAGTGGCAGTTGCTTGAAGGGCCCAATCCTGTTTCTGGTTGAGTTTCCCTAACTTCTCCTGAAATGAATACGAGTGAAGTGTGTTTAGCACCTCATTGCAGATACTCATTGTCTCATGAGTTTTAAGCGTTTCAATTTTTTTATGTTTATTCTAAATATTCTTTTTGCTGGACCCTTTTATTAATTTGTTGCACACAAATATTTCTGATAATATTGTCTAGGTTAATATAAATTGCTCAAAAGTACTTCTGTAGTGTGCATGAAGGCATCTAACAACCACACTAATATTGTTAGGACATTAACTTAAAGAAGTCCTTTAAAATAGCAAGGGTACAACGATCATTTAAAACTAGATTACTAAATTACTAAAAGTTGTGTGAGCATCTAATGTTTGTTTCTAATCAGTGGTCAAATTAAAAAAGAAATACTTTGTACTGAGCTGGGAAAGGGCTTCCCATTCACTTCCTGGTCCTGCTGATGCTGGGGGGTTCCAGCTGCCACCTGGCCCAGCCACAGCTGGCCCAGCCAGGGCTCCCCTGCCCTGCATTCTCCCGACTGCCTCTGGGGCCCTTTGGTCCAGCAACATCCATGCCAGACCAGAGAGTTCCAGATTTGGGAGGTTTAATCTGTGTAAAAAACAAAGTATTAGCGCAAATCTAGCCAAGAAGTATAATGTATTGTGTGGGAAAAAATACCTGAGCACTTTCTTTGTTCGTCATCTAACAACTCTTCCATCAAAGTTGTCAAGAGTTCTGCCTGCATCAAGTTTAAGTGAATGTTGAGGGAGGAGTTATGGGGGACTAGGCATATAAATATTCACACCACTATCATTTTGCACATTTGAACAAGAAAAAAGAATAGCACCTGAAGACTTTTTTTGAATCATTAATTTTGGATTGATGCCTACACAGTAAACTAGTGGCCTCATTATATGAGAAGTAGCAGAGACTATAATAATTTACAGCTCAGTTAATTTTGTCAAGCTATGTATATGTTTAGATTTACTTATGTTTGGACCAGGACATAAACTTGCAAGTGCTCTCTTCAATTCTGATCATGATTAGTATAAAGGAACTAATTTCCTAAATATGTTATTTTCTATTCTGAAAACTAGGTAATGGTGGCAATAATGAATACGCAATCTCCAAGACTAAGTCAATAATGAATGCAATGTCAGGTTTCATAAAAGTGCATTATTATTGTTGTTGTTGTTGTTCTTATTATTGTTGTTACAACTACTACTACTACTACCAGGGCTCAACAATTAGGGCAATCTACTTACCTGTGGTGAGTAGAATTTAGCCCGGCACGGCGCCGCAGCATGATCAGCGCATGTGCAGCGTGCCAAACCGCGCGGCTGGTGAGTGGGGCTCATCACTGCTTGTCAAGCCCTGACTACTACTATATTGTTTGTAACATAAAACATTGTGATAAGGACAAATTGAGAAATAATAATAATAAGATAACCAATACTTTTTTTTCTCAGTTTTAACTAAATACCTTCAAGACTTTGGAACAGACAGATATATTTTGATATAATGTTTGCTTAGCAGTGGTATCATATCAATGAATAACTTCCTTGGTACATTGTCCACTCACATTCACCCAACTAAGAAGCTTTTGCCGACACTCTCCCATTACATTACTACTGAAAAAGCACTTAAAAAAATCCCTCCAAGCATACATTTTTCAACATGAAAGTTCACAATTAAAATAGTGAATTAAACCCTTTTGCCTGCCAATGGAATAGTGAATGTTACAGCATCAGCTCTTCTCGCCATGAAATTTCCTGCATGATTTTAATCAAGTAAAGAGCCAAGTTAGAAAGCCCAGGGAGAGCTTAGTCAAGCACATACATTAATCTTTTAACAGAAGTTGGATGAGCACAATCTCATTGTGACACTGGCAAAGGGGGTGCCTGCATTTGCTAAGGCTTTAGGCCTCAGCCCAGCACTGGCAAATGTATTGATGGAAGCCAGTCTGTTTCACCTGCATGTTAGTATGGTCAGCATGGGCATTGATTGTATAGCAGTGTGTTTACTGATATTTTTGTTTACTAGTAATGTCAGAAAAATCATCTATGGTCGTTTAGAAACCAGAATTCTTCAGAATTTTCCTCTTCTTCCTTTGTATTTTGAATGATACTCCAAAAGTCAAAATGTTCTATTTTGAAAATGTGGCACTGCATCATTTCTAATCTTTTTTTCTCTTTGTAACAGAAATAATTAAGTGAAACCAACACAAATTAGCAATATGTTTCAGTTTATCTTAATCTGTTCTTTTAATTAAAAAACAATTTCAACTGAACAATTTCATCCAGTTTGAGTTACAAACAATATTTTTAAAAATATTGTAATTTAAAAGTGTGTAATATTTAATTGTTATATGGGCAAATATTATGCCCATCTCCATATTCAAAACCAGAGAGGAAAGGACAACTTTTTCTAAAAAAGTGACTTAGAGTTATTATATCTAAGAATTGCTTGACTGACAGCTTTTCATTATCAGTTTCACTCTCACTTGCCAAATTCTAGTTCAGGCCATTTGCAAAGAAATATATTAGAATTCAGTCCCACAAGATTGACAGTACCATCACTTTACATTATGTCAGTGTCATCTGTAGACCAAGCAAAATTTACAGTCTCTTGTCATGTATTTATTTTCCTTTTTAATCATACAACTGCATAGGGCAAAAAGGGTGCTGACACAGAAAGAGGGGAAATGCTGTGTTTAGATAATTCCTCTAATACTCATTCTATGACAAACACACCCAAAGCCTGACAATCTGTTAATCCATCGCTGGGAAAATTATTTGGTTAGATTTTCAGGAATGCCCTCCATTAACAAGATGAAATGAGATTCACCTTCCTTGTGGCAGGTGTTTTCAGATATGTAAGTATATTTTGTAGTGCAGACTGCTGTGGAAAGAGCTGGAAAACTACATCTAGAAACAGACCAAAAGCTTATTTTTGCTCATGCTTATGCACCAAGGAACTAGCATTTTAAAACAGAACTCAAGCACATGTGGGAAGGAAAAAGCCCCACAAGATTCTTAACTCCACCTACAGTATGAGTCACCTCCCTTGTTTTTGGTAACCTAAAGGACTATGTTATTCTGTATTAGTGTCTCTCTAATGCAAATTGTTCTCCTCACACTTGGCCAAGGGCTATCAATGGGAATGAGTATAAGAGGGCATCTTCCCCAGGCCTGGTGATTTAAAAGGGCCTGGGGCTCCAGGCCTTCACTGCCACTATCGCGGCAACCCATCAGTGTCTGGAGCCCCAGGCCCTTTAAGCTGCAGTTCAGGTGGCACTGAGGGCTGGCTGGGAGACACTGGCCTCAGCCCCTCTCTGCCTGACCAAGTCCCTACTCCTTCCAGGGGGTCTGGAGCTGAGTCCTTCCCACATTGCTCAAGGCTCAGTGAAGTCTTCTTTTGGATGTGTTGCTGCAAGCCTGGCAGCAGTTTCTGCAGGCTGCCTCACAGCATCTGCTGCAGCCCAACTCCCACGCCATCATCCGGACCCACCTGGGGTATGTGGAGAAGCAGCTGCAGCTCCCGGACGCTAGTGTGCCCCTCGCTTCTGGCGTCTGGATACCAGCAGTGACTGGTGGGACCACAACGTCCTGGAGAGGTGGGGAGATCAACAATGGACCCAGAACTTCAGGATGAAGAAGGACACCTTCATGGAGCTCTGTGAGTGGCTCACCCCTGCTCTGCAGTGACGGGACACACACATGAGGCCCGCCATTCCCCTCCAAAAGCACGTGGCCATCGTCCTCTGGAAGCTCTCCATGCCAGATAGCTACCAATCGGTGGCAAACCAGTTTGGCATGGGGAGATCCACCGTCAGAGCAGTGCTCATGCAGGTATTGCAGTCTCTGGCCACCGTGCCAGGAGGGGGGGTGCAAGGAGGGGATGGGCTGCTCTAGGAAAAAGGGGGGGGAGGAGGTGAAAGTCCCCTCTCTGGGAGGGTTTGTTCTGTCCCGCCCACACTAAGGACTGTGGGTGGTGGCCAGGATTGCAGAGGGGGTTGCTCCTGAAGAGTGAGGGAGCGGGGCAGTGGTGGGGAGGGGGCACTCTCAGTCACCTTGGCAACCCAGTGACACTCGGTTTTGTGTGTCCCTCTGAAAGTGGTCAAGGCCATTAACAGAGTGCTGCTCCACAGAGTCATCCACCTCACTGATGTGGACGTGGTGATCAAGGGATTTGTTGGTCTGGGCTTCTCCAACTACGGGGGGCAATCGACGGGACGCACATCCCCATCTGTGTCCCAGACCACCAGGCCTCCCTGTACATAAGCTGGAAGAGATACTTCTCCATCATCCTGCAGGCTGTGTCTGACCACCAGGGCCTCTTTGTGGACATTAACATGGGCTGGTCCAGCAAAGCACATGACACGAAACTCCTCCACGTGCCAAAGGCTGCATGCCGAGATTTTCTTCCCTGACCACCACATCAGGGTCAGGGACGTGGACATGCCTGTCTGCCTGGTGGGGTATGCAGCCTATCCCCTACAACCCTGGCTCATGAAGCCCTACATGGGACACCTCAACCCTTCCCAACAGGCCTTTAATGCCAGGCTTGGCAGGGCCCACATCGTGGTGGAGGGTGCCTTCAGCCATCTGAAGGCCCATTTTAGATGCCTCCTAATCTGCCTGGACCTCTCGAGTGGAATATTGCACATGTGGTGGAAGCGTGCTGTGTGCTGCACAATTTGCATGAGAGGTAGGGGGAGGCTCTCCTGCCAGGCTGGATGGCAGAGGCCGACCACTTGGCCGGCCTGTACATGCAGCCCCAGGCAGCTGCCAGCTGGGAGGTCCATCGGGGGGCTGTCCATATCTGGAAGGCCCTGCAGAAGAGTTTCCAGAGGGAGGAGGACTAAAGTCTCCCTGGTGTGCCCCACTGGGGGCTTGTGCCTCATTCCATCCTCACCTTCTTCCACTTACTCCTCCCTAACCCCCCCCTTCCCGATGTAAAATAAAGACACGTGTAGAAAAAAACAAACTCTCTTTATTGAACAAAGCTGGGGTGGGGGTGGGTGGAGAAAAGCAAGGGGAGAGGAGGCGAAAGGGTAGGAAGGGGAGGGGGAAACCTGGGAGGAGGGAGCTGGAAGGGGGAGGCACGGGGAAGAAGGAGGAGGAGAAGCTCAGGGTTGGGGGTCTTGCTGGTGCGGGGGCCTCGGTGTCCCGGGGGTGGAGGTGGATGGGGAAGGTGGGGACGAAGAAGTGGGATTTGGTGCAGGAGTGAGAAGAGGAGTGGTAGCTAGGGAGGCTGGAGTGGAGGAGGCACCAATCTGTGCTCCAGGGCCTGCAGGTGGTCGCAGATGGCATGGTCCTGGGCAAGCAACTCCCTCCAGCTCTCCCGCTGGAGCTGCACATCTTCATGCACCCAGTAGTCCAGGGTGTGGTGCTGACCTTGCAGTATTCCCAGGTGTTGCCGCTGGTATTCCTCCTAGTTACGGGTCAGCCTGCTAGCCCGGGTGCGGGAGGATGTCCTGGGCGGGGTGGTGTGCTCTGCATTCGCAGCTGCTGCGGCTGTGGAGAAACAAGAGAAGTGGTCAGTTCTCCCAGGGGACACAGTGGGTGAAGCCCAGCCCCCCTCTGCAAGGCGAGGACAGAAGGTCTCCGCACCATCGGAGCCAATGTGCTTGCACACAGGTCATGTTCAGTATGTCCTGCTATCCCCGGGAGTGGGAACTGACCTGGGACTACACCCATGCCCCGGTGCTGTATATAGTGTGTGCGTGTAGGGGGGGAGATATGCCCTGCCTCTGTGTAGGGGGGGCTTTTGGAGGAAGGGCATTTTACAGTGTCCCACCCCGGGATCAGGAGCATGTCATGTGCCTTCATACATACATGTGTGTAGGTAACAGGCCAAAGCCCCTGTGTGGCTGCCAGCTGGGGCCACATGCCCAGAGGTGGCACGGCACATGCACAGATTGCTATGTGATCTGTGGTCAGCAAGGGCCACGCGCATGGTCCCTGGTCTCCCTCTCCCTTCCCCCCACCCCGTATAAGGGGGACAGTGATAGCACTCACATGTTATTGCCTCCTCGGCCTCAGACGACACCAGTGACAGGCCCGCCTGGACGGTTTGGGGGTTCTGGGTGCATGGCATGCTCCCTCCAGGATCCTGCAGCTCCTGGCCCTCTTCTTCCTCCTCTTCCTCCTCCTCCATTTCCTGGTCAGGGCCCTCTGCTCCAGGGTTGATGACCATCTGGGGGGCATAGACCATCCCGCCCCCCAGGATGCGGTCCAGAGCATCAAAATAGGGGCAGGGATCTGGGTCTGCCCTGGTTGGGAGTTGCCCCCTGTGGCCCTGGTATAGGCCTGCCGCAGCTCCTTTATTTTCATGCAAACCTGATCCTGGGTTCGCATGAGGCCTTTGGTGGCCAGGATGGCAGCCATCCTCCATTTAGTGCGGAGATCATGGACGTTGGAGGCAACCCCCCAAACCTGAATTATGTCCATGATCTCCGCACTGCACCAGGCAGGCGCCCACCTTTTCCGGCACCTGGCAGGCTCCTGGAAGCTGGCAGACTGCTCCTGGGTTACGGTGGAGGGATGGCTGGCACTGGCTGCCTGGCTCATGCTGGGGCCACTGGGTCAGGGGCAGCAACTGCTGGCTCTGGGCTGGCAGGCTTGGCTGGCACAGGCACTGTGGCCAGAGTCTGCCCCTTTAAGGGCTCCAGGGCAGTGGGGAAGAGAGGGGTTTTCCTGGTTGTGTCCAGAGTGGCCACCAGGGCACCCTGGGAAGGGCTGGAGGCCCTCTATTTTGGCCCTTCTACACAGCTTATTTTCAAAATTAGTGCTATTCCTTGTGGAATGAGGTTTACCAATTTTGAAATAAGCCCTCTGCTATTTCGATTTAATTTTGAAATAGTGGTTTGGCTGTGTAGACGGCTGTTATTTCGAAATAACTTTGCTGTGTAGACATACCCATAGTGTGCAGTTCTGTTGCTCCTACAATTTCTTTTCTTGAGGTTGACTTATACAACTTCATCAGAGATCCAGCGGAGGACTTACACCATTGTTGGCATGTATGTGATATAATGCATCATATTTTTGGAAAACTGTTGTCAACAGAACAAGTGTTGTGTTCCTTGTTTTTTAGGACACCAATTTCCATGAAATAATTAATCTGATTTTCGGAGTATCTCAGCACCAATTTAAGATCCACTGAAGCTGATATTTTGAATGTGATGAACACCAGGTTAGAATGTCCCAAACCCTCTGACTAGCTATTGATTAAATACTGAGAGATGAGATTTTAGGGCCTGCTCATGTTGGAAGATCTACACACAATAGAGAGACTCACACATGGGGATATCCAAGGGGAATATGTTTTAAGACATTATCGTAGAACTTTCACATAAAAGATTGCCAAGGAACAGAAGGATTTTTAGGGGCCATGGCTGAACAGATGCACAAAATCATACTTTGGTGGGTAACTGAATACAATGATGAAACTGATAAATTTACTTTCTATGGAAGAGAATGCTGAGGCTTTAAAGAACAGATTCATACCACATAAGCCAATATCTGAGCTGTACAATGTTTTGTGCATTCACAATTTAATTAAATTCTGGGTTTCAATAACAGTATGATAAAAAGCCTATAGTATAAACCCCCTGAAGGCATCAGACATTTTCTGAAGAGAATTCAGAAATAGGAATTGAAATTAAGTATCCAGTGAAATGATCCAAATGGATTGCTGAGAACTAATCTGTCTCAGTGTGAAATGATCCATGTCAGGGAAATAATTAAAAATACATTGCAGACATAAGCAGCTGTAAGTCTTAAATAACTCAGGTGAAAGTAAAATCTGCACATAAAGCAAAATGGAAACATATTGCTGTGCCACCAATTATGGAGAAGGACAATAAAAAAGACGCATCCTTAACTCTATGCTCAATGGAAGCCAGGATGTTGCAAGCCGGGGATGAAGTGCATTGCCAAGCTGTATGTGGAAGCATGCATTACTCCTACCACACTTTGCTCAGCTCTAGGCAGCTTCTAGTCACCATTCATTTTCTCTAGTACCAGTTCCAAACCTGTGCCGCAATACATGCAGCACTGGATAGACATGTCTCAAAAAAAGATCACCCTTCCTCACATGGAATAACAGCTTACTCTGTCATGAATTCCACTGACTTCCATAACATGACTCAGAAGCTACATGCTTCTCACTGTGAATAAGTCTGTAAGAAAGCAAGCCCAAAGATTTCCACTTATGGCTTTGTCTTTTTTTAATTTTGTTTTTCAATGTTTTATTTCATGACTTGAATGGCGGAAGGGAATTGGGAAAAATGGGAATATTAAACCCAAGTGAACTGCAAACTGACACACAGTAGAAGAAAAGCAGTAAGGGAAAAGGTATGAACCATGCACCAGTGAATAAAATATACATATGAGCCCAAAGTTCTTTCTGCCAACGATAAATAATAGCAAAGGGAAGGTACAGATAAGACAAATTAAGAAGGAATCAACTTCTTATCTCCACTGATAATGTTAATAGGAAAAGAAGCATGCAAAAGAGAAAGGTCAAAAGGGAGTAAAACATCAATGGGGCTCACATTAAATGAGCATAAAAGTCAGTGAGTTAATAATAGATCAATGACTGGGAAACATTAGGAAGTCCAAGAACAATATATAGGAGTACAGGGAAGACAGGAAATTATAATACATTTTATGAAGGTAGATCTCCTTTTTGGAGACAAATATGGAAGTCCTGAAAAGAAAATCAAGATGTCTGATATTTGGCTTCCCCCTTGCTCTCGCCCTGCATTTAAAGCCAGAAATAATACTGTCTGCCAGTTGTGGAAAAGCACTAAGGGTATGTCTACACTACCCTCCTAGTTCGAACTAGGAGGGTAATGTAGGCATACCGCACTTGCAAATGAAGCCCGGGATTTGAATTTCCCGGGCTTCATTTGCATAAGCGGGGAGCCGCCATTTTTAAAACCCCGCTGGTTCGAACCCCGTGCAGCGCAGCTACACGGGGCTCGAACTAGGTAGTTCGAACTAGGATTCCTATTCCGAACTACCGGTACACCTCGAGCCCCATGTAGCCGCGCTAGTCGAACCAGTGGGGTTTTAAAAATGGTGGCTCCCCGCTTATGCAAATGAAGCCCGGGAAATTCAAATCCCGGGCTTCATTTGCAAGTGCGGTATGCCTACATTACCCCGCTAGTTCGAACTAGCGGGGTAGTGTAGACATACCCTGAAAGACAATCAGTGTGGATTCATGCAAGCCTTTAAGCAGCTCTTTGAACAAATAGTTTTGAAAAGAACCCCAGTTGGATTTGTATGTAGTCCATGCTACTGCTAAAATACTCCTCATTGAAAGTAGGAGTAACCAAATTGAAGTTAATGAGGTTACTCGTGCAAAATCTGTCTGGGAAGAATCTCATTGTAATCTTTATAATAATCATATAATTAAAGTCACAACAATTTCTGCTCCTCTCCCAATAACTAAGCCAGTATACATATACTCCATAAACTATAAGTCTTGAAAACACTCTGTAATGCTTAACAACCATCATCCTGTCTGAAATCAGCCAGTTTTATTTTGTTTGAGACCATACAGTTTGTTTCCTTTAATGCAGTCAGTCATTCAAAGGCAATTTACATACAAAGGGAAGTACTTGGGACATAATCCATAACCATCTAGCTCCAAAACTTTTTAGTTAAAAGTATCTTTGTGCATTCCCAAATCGCAATGTCTCTTTATTACAACTTGTCAAAAAATGGGAAACAAAACATGAAAATTGAAAGGATTTGAAAAGAAAGGCTTTTAAAATCTATTTTTGGCAACACTTTTTTAAAACAAAATTGGAATTTAACTTTTTATTAGATTTGGTTTTGCTCAGTTTTCCTTTCCCACCCTTGACTTTACTTTTTCCTATTTTTCTTTTGCTCACCTTGCTACTATGGAGTGGAGAGAGAAGAAAAGGAAAGAAAAAGAAAAAAACAAATCCTGAAAAAGTGGCAAAAATTTTGTTGAAAAATTGGAAATTTAAAAAGGGCTATTTTTCATCTAATTTTTTTATTTCCCAAAGTTTCTCCAGTTCTATTTATCATAGTGTTCCCTACCTCAAATTCAAAAATTGACATAGTTTTTAAAATAAACTAATTGCTGATCATTATGGTAGTGGTTTCCAAAAGTAGAGGGGTTAAACAAATAGTAAGAAGAGATGGTAAAAAGAGGGAAGATCTGTGTACTCAGCACAGATTTTTGAGAAGATAATCAATCAAGGAACCAAAGGACATAAAAAGAAGAAATTCTTGAACGGCTTATATACCAATGCTATCAATACTAGGATTGGGAATTATGTGATGCAACTTATGATAAGTAGACACACATTAAATCTAAGTATTTTCCCACGTACTATTCCCAGAATTTTATTCTGAAAATTATTTCTATTCTATAGCTTATAGAAACAAGAGAACCAGTATCTAAAATAAATAGCCAGGATGAGTGCTCTGGCCTGGTCTACACTGCAGTAGAAGGTCTACACTGCAGTAGAAGGTCAAAATAACATACACAATTCTGGCTATGTAAATTGCTTAGCTGGAGTCAATGTAATCTTAAATTGTGTTTCCATGCTGTCCACATAGCAGGAGGCTGATAGGAGTA
Source organism: Pelodiscus sinensis (assembly GCF_049634645.1). Classification (NCBI taxonomy): domain Eukaryota; kingdom Metazoa; phylum Chordata; order Testudines; family Trionychidae; genus Pelodiscus; species Pelodiscus sinensis. The sequence goes on from NC_134711.1 coordinate 173,929,408, forward strand.
AATTCTCCCATTGGCTTTCTTTACTCCTCATGAGAAACAGGAGTACCAGTCCTGATGAGAGGACCCTCCGAGTTCGATTTAGCGGGAAGATCGATTGTGGCAGTCTTGCTTTTCCATGTAGTGAAGACATGCTCTCAGAAACTCTGATTCAGTGAAAATCAATGGGATTTACTCAACTGTTCATAGGACAAGTCACACACACACACACAAAAAAAAAAAAAAAAAAAAAGGAAGATTGAATTGGTCAATAAAGTGTTTGTTTTGAATTTTCGCCCAGTTCTAACAAACAATACCTTTGGCTATGGACCATTGTCTACCTGAAGAATAAAAATGCGGAGAATCAGGATGAACATAAAATTAATCAAAATGGGAAGAATGATGATCAATAGACATGTTGTTTGGAAAAGATATTAAAGAAAGGGTATGTCTACACTACAGCACTAATTCGAACTAATTTAGTTCAAATTAGTTAAAATTCGAACTAAGCTAATTCGAATTAGCGCATCTAGACTTAAAAACTAGTCTGAATTAGCATTTTCTTAATTTGAACTAGCATGTCTACACTGAGTGGACCCTGAACCGAGGTTAAGGATGGCCGGAAGCAGTGCTGGCAGGGCATCAGATGAGGACTTAGAGCGTGGAGCTGCTGTCTCAGGCTAGACGAGGGCTGTGCTTAAAGGGTCCCGACCCCCACCCCGGACAGACAGTTCTCAGGGGTTCCCCGCTTGCAAAGCAGTCCTACATTGGAATGCCCTGAGTGTCCACACTCGGCACATCACAGCACTCAGCCATCAGCCCGGCTGCACTTGCCGCAGGCTGCCATCCGGAGGGGGGGGTCAATCAAAGAGAGCTTCCACCCCAAGGAGCCCACAGAGCCAGCCCAGTCCTCCCCATTGGGGGCTTGTACCCCATTCTTCCCTCACCTCCTTCCACTTACCCCTCCCTAGCCCCCATTCCTGATGTACAAAATAAAGGACACGTGTTCAAAAACAGAAACTCTCTTTATTGAACAAAACTTGGGGAGACTGGGAAAAGGAGGTGGGAGAGGGGAAGAGAGAGGGTGAGAGAGGGAAGGGCAACTAAAATGTTCCCATATGAGACTGGGACTTTTCAGCTTAGAAAAGAGGAGACTGAGGGGGAATATGATAAAGGTCTATAAAAGCACGAGTGGTGTGGAGAGGGTACATAAAGAAAAGTTCTTCATAGGTTACCATACTAGAAGCACTAAAGGACACCAAATGAAATGAATGGGTAGCAGGCTTCAAATTAACAACAGAAAATTGTTCTTCACAAAGCAAAGAGTCAACCTGTGGAACTCCTTGCTGCAGGAGGCTGTGAAGACTAGAAGTATAACAGAGTTTAAAGAGAACTGAGATAAAGTGATGGAGGTTGGGTCCATGGAGTGGTCTTAGCCAGGGGGTAGAAATGGTGTCCCTGGCCTCTGTTTGTGGAAGGCTGGTGATGGATGGCACGAGACAAATGGCTTGGTCATTGTCTTTGGTCCATCTCCTCCAGGGTATCTACTGTTGGCCGCTGTTGACAGACAGGCTACTGGGTAGATGGACCTTTGGTCTGACCCAGTACGGCCATTGTAAGCTCAGGGCTCAGGGTCGGGGGTCTCAGTGGACCACCTTGATTTTCATGCACACCTGCTCCTGGGTGGCCAGGCTGGCAGCTATCCTGCCCTAGATGGCCATTTTCCTGTGCCTACTGCGGAGATCGTGGATGAGGTCCACGATGTCTGCACTAGACCAGGCGGACGCCCGCCTCTTGCAGACCTGGGCAGGCTCCCGGGAGCCGCCAGCCTGGTCCCGGGAAGAGGAGGAGGGTTGGGTGGCAGCGGGTGGCTGGCTTGAGCCGTGCCAGGTGCAGGGTCTGCTGGCTGAGTGCTGGCAGGCTTGCATCTGGCACGGGCACCGTAGCCAGCCTGTGCCCCTTTAAGGGCTCCGGGGCCGGGAGGGGGGGCAGATGAGTTTCCCTGGTGTTGGCCAGAGTGGCCACCAAGGAAAGCTGGGGAGGGCTAGCTTCCCACTAGTTTGAATTAAGTGGCTACATAGCCCTTAATTCAAACTAGTTAATTCGAACTAGGCGTTAGTCCTCGTAGAATGAGGTTTACCTAGTTCGAATTAAGCACTCTGCTAGTTCGAATTAAGTTCGAACTAGCGGTTTGCGTGTGTAGCGCCTATCAAAGTTAATTCGAACTAACATTTGTTATTTCGAATTAACTTTGTTGTGTCGACATACCCAAAGAGACCATCTTAAGGGCAAATGTTAAAGTCTCAAAAAAAGACCATATTGATGAGTTTATAACTCTTCTGTAAAAATCAGAGAATTACTAGAGAAGTACAAATGATTTTGTAAAAGAAAATTATACAAATCATACATTTTTAAAAGTGCATTCAGAAACATTAAAGTGAAAGGCTAATAGGAGAATAAATATAAAATGAGAAAAATGAGACTATAAACTAACTACTTTGACATGGGAATTAAATTCAATAAGGCGTGTTCTTTCTTGCAGTGAACAATATACTTAATTTTTTTAAAGGAACAATTCGTTTCTCTTCCCATTAATAATACTTACTTCTCTACAAATAATATTTGGCAAAATGTTTAAAAGACAATTTATCAGATGTCAGAAAGTGCAAAAAAAATGATAGATTTCTTGTCATAGAAACATTCCAGGATACAGATAAATTAATCTCCTTTAAATAGTTAAATGTAGAACACTCAGAGCAACTACACTACTAAGTGTAGAGTTTTTGCATGCTTGTTAAAACATGGCTTTGGTTGACCAAAATATTTGCTTAACTTAATCCTTGATTACCACTCCTGCCTAGAACCATAATTGCTACTCCTCAAAGTGTTGGTAGCAAGCATAGGGTATGTCTACACTACATGGCTCTGTCGACGGAGCTCCACGTGGGCAGGCACAGAGGGGAAGCCGCCCAATCAGCTGGAGCGCGGTTCAGCCTCCTCTGAACGCCACAGCCAGCAGGCCAGACAGCTTCTCCTCTGCGCCAGCCCACGTGGAGCGTGGTGCACCCTGGCTGAGCACCATGGCCAGCTGGCTGGGCAGCTGCTTCTCTTCCCTCCAGCCCGGCTGCCCTGCGCTCAGCCCAGGGACGCTGCGCCTAGCTCTAGCTGTGAAGGCCACAGTCAGCTGGCTGGGGTGTTTCAGCCCTCCCGTCCTCCCAGCTCCCACCATTCCTCGCAGCTGCTCACCTCTGTTGTTGCTCAGTGAGTAGCTGCTCCTCAAATGAGGAAATCTAATGTAAATGTACTGCACAGGTGCAGCTACTCTTAGGGTACGTCTAGACTACATGCCTCTGGCGACAGAGGCATGTAGATTAGGGTACCGGACATAGTAAAATGAAGCGGCGATTTAAATAATAACAGAGGCATGTAGTCTAGACATACCCTTAGAGCCCCTGAGATCTACCGGTAGCTCACGATCTACTAGTTGGTGACCACGGGTCTAGAGGATCATGGATCTGGCTTTTGGCACAGGGATTACAAAATCAATTATCTTTTCCTTGAATTAATGAAGTTCAGGAATCATCATTTATTTCAGGTAAGATGTGTATGGAGGGAACATATGTCATAAGTATTCAAATGTGTTCTTTGTAAATAGGTTTTCTATTGATAACAGATGAGCATGACTACACAGAGCAGTTCTTCAGTGTCTTCATTCTTTTCTCTTGGAAATCTCAGAACTGTGGCAATCGCTCCTCTTCCAGAACAACTTTCCAGAACCTAGGATATGACTAGGTGTCATTCTATTACTTTTCTTGTTCAATGTGTATATGGGGCCTTAAGAAGGGATTAACTTCTGACTGCTGCATGTAGCCACGGGCAGTCAGTTCAAACTAGGGGGACTTAAAAATGGCGCCCGTCCAGGAACATGCAAATGAAGCCCAGGATATTTAAATCCCGGGCTTCATTTGCAAGTTCAAATGCCTACATTAGCCACTCTAGTTCGAACTAGGGGGCTAGTGTAGACATACCCAATATGAATAGCAAGTTATAGCCACAGTTGCATGGGAACTGGCAGTGGAGGCATTGCTGAACCATGTCACATACATACTCACTTGTTTCAGGAAGGATTTTACTCAGCTGTTCTTGGTGCAGCCACACCTACACTGCTCTTTGCACTCACAGTAGCTAGATGACAGCTAGTGGAATGGTGTGTTCGTGAGGAGGAGGAATCACACTCATAACTCATAATGCAGATGTAGCTTACGTTGTCCAACTCAGAGAATGCAGGTGAACACCTCAACCAATGCTTCATTGAGATTAGTGCTTGGATGAGATTGCTATAATTCAGTCCGGACAAGATTGAAATAATGGTGGTGGATTTGAGGAAAGCAGATAGAGACAGTGGAAGAAATATAAGTCTCTTTAAATGAGAAAGTGTCTGTCATTAGTTACTAGAATTTAGACCTTAAGGCTGATTTTAGATCTCCAGCTGCTGTTTGATTATCCTATTACAGCAATGACTCAGTGAGCTCCTATCTGCTGCCTCTGGCTAATAAGTTGTGACCCTGCTTTTTGGATGTTGATCATATCACAGTTATCCAGGCTTTTGTTGCCTCATGATTAGACTACTGCAATGTGTTTTGCAAGTGGCTAGATTTAAAGCCAGTTGGAATCTGAAACTGTTGCCTTACACATTGTCTCACTTATTGAATCAAAGTATCACCTTGAGAGCATATGGTAGCAGTGCTCCAGGATCTGCTTTGGACTGGAGCAGATGGTATTGGTAGTAACCTTATGAGCCATACATGACCATTGTCCCTGAGCCATACTGCCACAGTTGCCACTACAGGAGCTTGTGAGTAGGATCATCCTTGTTCTGAAAGACATGGGCTACGTCTAGACTGAAGGCTTCTTTCGGAAGAAGCTTTCCAGAAGAGATCTTCCTGAAAAACTTCTTCCCAAAGAGAGCATCCACACTGCCAAAGTGCATCAAAAAAGCGATCTGCTTTTTCAAAAGATAGCATCCACACTGAATGGAAGCTATCTCGCATGTAATCTGTGATTGCTATACACTGAGTGGCCACCAGGGGACCTGTGGTTTTTCCTCTTTCCTCTTATTTTGAAAGAACTCCCTCTTCTCCATCCATACGTTCCTTTTTCTGAAAGAGCTCTTTCAGAAAAAGGCTTCCTCCTCTTAGCAAGAGGTTTACAATGTTGGAAAAAACCCTCTGTTCTTTCAATTTTTTTTTCTGAAAGAATGTGATTGCCGGGTGTACGTAAGTGAAGTTTTTTTTTAGAAAAACAGCTGTTTTTCCAAAAAAACTTTGTAGTCTAGGCATAGCCATGGTGTGGTTGTCAGGGCATTCTCTGTGAGGGCATCATGACTGAATCTTTCTTTTCTACTTGTGCCTAAATTCTATGACCTTTGTGGAATGCTGGAAAAAAAAACCCAACCAACCAAACAAAAAAAACCTCACCAAAGCAAAACAAAATCAAATTCAATGACTGTTGGACAGGTTTTGTTGAGGGCCATCTGTGAATTTCTCATGCTCACATCAGTGAATTAGTAGAACTGAATGTTTATAGGTAGCTGACTTCTTGTTGATGCTCCTTGAATCTTATTTCATTTTTAATGATGTGTTGGAATGCCTGAGGCCTTAGGTGTCCTTTTACTTATTTTAAATCTAAATAAATAAATAGCAAAAGTAATTAAAAACAACAGTTGCAATAATCAAAGAAAAGAATGGCTTTCTTGCATTTAAATTGAACATAACTGGTGGGAGTGCATGAACTGAATTTCATATTGTTACCTGGTGTTTACAGATGTTAATAGGAAAGAAATTCCATTGACAAGGAATTTTATTCACTGCTTATTGGTGTAATATTGTAATCTGTGTCTAATGTAGACTAAAGCCTAGAGATTAAAAAGAGAAGCAACATTTTAATGTCTTACAGTAGATTACACATTTCCTACCTTGTTTACAAAGCAGCCTTTTCAGCACAGAGCAATGAAAATCAAGTTGAAGTGATTTCCTCTACAGTTTAATGTAGCACTTGGCCTCAGAACAGTTTGTTCCTGAGCTTCTATTTAACCTCACTTACCAGGCTATTGCAAACTGCTAGATGATTGACAAAGAGTCACAGTATGGCTATTCCAGTGAGGCTGAGAACATGGGGAAAGAATATTTTCATTCCCAGAAGAAACTGACTCAGGCAAAAAGTCACATAAGAATAACTGTCAAATTTAGGAAGATTGAGTTTAAAGGAAAGACTGAAAGGAAAGATAACTCCTTAATGAAGCAAACTGTATACAAGTAACATAAAACAGTCAAACACTTATGAAGAAATGTCCAAACTAGTATATCTTACAGAAATACATCTGTGAAAAGATTTCTCAACAGGTACTTCACCAAACAGCACATGTACATTGATTCATCTTTCCTTGGCTGGTTCAAATGCCAGTGCTGGCATTATCAATAGTCCCTCACCTATTACAATCTGCACCCTCAACTTATTGGAGCCAATTGTTTTTGAAGATAAATTATGAAATCCAGCCACATTAAAGTCATTGGCAAAAAAATCTAATTTAGAAGTTTCTTTCCATAGGGGATTTCTCCTAGATATTAAAAATCTTTTCTTATATTATACTGAAAGTAGACCACAGGCACAGATACTTTAAAAGCATGCACACAAGTGCTTGCTAGGTTCCCGTGTATGTGCACAAATTGGAGCCTTGCTTTAAACTATATCCCACAGTTAAAGTCTCTCTTTACCGTGGATCTTCCTGGGTTTGGAAATTCTTAATAATTGTCAAACCCTTGAGATTTTCTTTATGTAGGCAAAAGCTTATGGGTTCTCTGATCAGCAGGTGACAGAGGCTAGAGTGTTGTGAAAGAGACTGGAGAAAAAATTCACCTGCAGCCAGATGTAGTCCCAAGAGAGGGTACTACATTGTTCTCCTAAATTAAAATTTTCATGTTTGATTGTGTGGCTTTCCACATTATTTCATTATGCCTGCCCTACTTTGAAAGTTTATTTTCTATTTTAAAAGCAAACTCCCAGTTTAGGGTTATATTTCCTTTTGAAAGTGTAATTCCTCTTAGTGCTAATGAGACTTATGTGCAGGCACCAAGGGATGACTCATGTCCCTTAGCTTATTTAATAAACAGTGAAAGTTGAAAGGAATTGCATCTGTGCTATTTGAAAGCCTTTACTCTTGTGGTTTACTCTTTCACTAGAACCTCTCAATGGTTTTATAGCTTTATTGCGTACAAATGAACATACTTTATTCTACTTCACTTCCTTTGGGGAATGCAGCTGATCATTTTAGTTTATTTAGTTGAAATGAGAGAGATGATTGCTTTCTTTGCAATTCAGAAACCACGACATTTACCCTCCATTTCCCTTTGATGTGGCTGAAATCAGAAAGGAGATTTGAATGGTCACTGACTTTATCCACTTCTTAAAACAAAGACAGATGTGGATGTCTCATTAACAAACTAGGAAAAAAATAACCTAGTAGGAGCTACTCTTAGGTGGGCTTAAAACTTGTTGTATAACTAGTTCCAGAAAATAGTTATCAATGGTTCACAGTCATGCTGAAAGAGCATAAAAATGGGATTCAACAGGGATCAGCTCTCAGACTGGTTCTGTTCTGTATATTTATCAGTGATTTAGATAATGGCATAAAAAGTAAACTTAAAAAGTTTTCTGGTGGGAGGAGTGCCAAGTGCTCTGTAGGAAAGGATGAAAATTCAACATGATCTGGACAAACTGGAGAAATGGCATAAGGCAAATAGGATGCAATTCAATAAGGGGTATTTTTCATTTATCCACTTAGGAAGAAATAATCCATAACCCACATACAAAACCGGAGATATGTGCCTGGGGAGGAATATTGCAGAAAAGAATCTAGGGTCACATCAGTCAGAAATGTGATGCTGTTGCAAACACACTCAAACATCATTCTGGGATGTATAAGCAAGAGTGTTGTAAGACACAAGAAGTAATTCTTCCTCTCTGCTCCACAGTGATTTAGACCTTAAGTGGAATATTGTGTCCAGTTCTGGGTACCACATTTCAGGAAAAATGTGGACAAATTGAAAAGAAGAACAACAAAATGGATTAATGGTCTAGAAAACATACTCTATGAGGGAAGATTGAAAGGACTGAGTTTGTTTAGTCTGGAAAAGAGAAGACTAAGAGGGAACATGAAAATAGTTTTCAAGTATCTAGAAGGAGGAATGAGCTTAAATTGCATCAAAGGAGGTTTAGGTTGAATATTAGGAAAAACTTTCCATCAGGGTGGTTAATCATTTAAATCAATTGCCTAGAGAGGTTGTAGAAACTCCATCATTGGCTATTTTTAAGAGCAGGGTAGACAGACATCTATCAGAGATGGTCTAGATTGGGGGGTCAAACTTAATTTACCTTAGGGCCAGTGCCAGTCCTCAAATCCTGCTAGTGAACCATGAGCACCACCCGCTCTCAGGTCTCTGGCGGGGGAGGGTCCTCCATGTGTCCCTCCTCCATGTCTCCCATCCTTAGTTGCTGGACTGTGAACTCCCCAGCCACACATCCTGTGGCCATGCCTACCACCCCCCAAGCAATTTTAAACCACTTCCTCCACCAGCAGTACAGAAGGGCTAGAGTGGCTTCTTTCTGCTCAACCCTTTGGCCCGGGGAAGGTGTGTGCAAAGCCATAGGTGTAAGCTGTGAAACTATTAATTCATTTTGTGAAACTGATTAGATGTCACTGATGCCAACTCTCCTGATTTGATCACAAGCCTCCTGATAATTGGGCAGTGGCATGGAGTTAGCAGTCAGGGCCAAAAAGAATGGTTCCTAACAAAAGTCCCCTTCAAACTCTTTGCATGTCAACTGATCAAAGCTTTGATAATGTGGATATGTTTATATTTTTTAATTTGAGAATCAATAATGTAGCTGGACATGAAACTATTTCCTTGCCTTGAGAGATTTCAAAACTTTCCCCAGTCTGGATTGACATGAAACTAAGACCTTTCAAAAATGTTTAATGAAAAAAGAAGGCAGAAAGCAAGAGACCAGAATATCCAATAACTCAGTGGTTAGGGCATTTATCATGAATAAAAGAGAGTCCTTGCTTTGCCTGATTCAGAGCATCAACTTGAATCTGAGTCTTCCACATCCTATGTGAGTACCATAGCCACCAGATTATAGAAGTCAGTCTTTCTCTAGCCCAATGAATGTTTAATTATTTATTCAAGATGGAACAGTCCCAATGGGAGAGTTAGAAAAAGACCAAACCTTGAATGGTCATTAACCTACAGGTTAGATCACTCAGGTAGAACATAGGAAACCGAAGATCAAGTACCAGCTCACCAGAGGTCCCACTGAGGTGGGCTTGCTTTCCTCCTGCTCTCTGCTTTTGACCAGAAATTCTTGGGCCTGAGAAACCTTTCTATTTAAAGTTTTTCTGAAACCAACCCTTTCCCGCAAAAAGGTTCAATTGAGACAAATAAGCATTTTCTTACAAAAACACATTTTGTCACAAAACTCCCTGCCACTTCTATTCAATAATAGTCTTCTTCATATCCAATATGTGTGGTATAATTCCAGAAATCTGACTTGAATCTCTCTATACTACAGGCAAAGCCTACAAATTGTAAACTGTCACTGAGGCAATTACATTGATTGAATGCTTACTGTCACTTGAACTTTTGCCTTTTAAAAGGATCTTTTTTGGACTTTGTGCAGATTTTATTTCCTCTCACGTAAAATTATGCCCCTTATCTATTCCACTAGGTGTAACATTTAATTATATTGATACACAAGCAGGAATGTTTTATTATTCACTAAGTGCCATCAGATGCTGATGAAGGAAGTTAATGTATTAATGTAAATTGTGTTTTATTGGGTTCCACAAAACCATTAAAGAACTGGCACGAACATAAAATGTGCAGTTCTCAATTATAGGAACATTCACACAGAATTAAGAAATTATATTCAATAAAATAATTTTATCTCAATCATATTTCTTAGTAAATTTCAGTATTAAATATTTTTCATATACTACAGATGATATACACAACCTGTTAAACAGGGTATACGTCTTCTGTAACCTCAGGGGGATCTAACTTCTATTGTTCTCAACACTTATTTTACAGGCAGTCACAGCTTGTATTATTCACTAGGAAAGCATATGAGAGGATATGTAAGCAAAGACCTTCTGATGACATGTAACAACAGAAATATGTCAGCATTTATGTAAATTTAGTAAAAAATCAGTTTCCAATTTGACCTAAAAAGAAATGTGTTCCAACAAAAAGAATTTATTGCAATTTAAAAAGTGAACAAGTTTATTATGAATAGTATATGACTTTTCAATAAAGGTTCCATTGTTAATGAAGCAGTTATTGGAGAATGGCTCCCAATTAATTCGTTTTTATTGCATTTGGTTAATATTTTATAATTATTATAAATATAATATAATAGATAATAAACAACATGACAAGCTTATTCTTTTAGCACGGCATAGGAATAGGACATACTATCATTCAGTGTTCCAGTCATTTAACTATGCTAGTTTCACCTTTTTTTTTTTTTTTTTTGCTTTATAGTTTGCTAGAATATTTATTAGATCTACTAGCTTCTAAGGAGTGGGCTGTTCTTAGGATTTATATGTTCAATGCAGCAATTTATTTAATAATTAAATCACTATGCCTCTGTGATATGCTTGAATGATTATTATTTTCCCCAAAGACTGAGACAGAAAGATGAAGTAGATTATCCAAGACTACAGTTAGTGGCAAAGTCAAAATTAGATGTCACGAAATGCCCAATTCTTAGACCAGGGCACATTTTTCCTGCCCATACCGACTTCAACTCAGAGCCAATGTACATAGCCATTGAAATGGGAGCAAAAAGAGGCTACGTAAAAGACCAATATTTTACTTAGAAACAGAAATGTATTTCAAGTGAGGTATTCAAAGCTTTCACTGATTTTAGTCTGTTCCTTTGAAGTAAATGAGCTTTTTACTATTGATTTGAATTAAAACAGTCTGGCCAACATCGAGCAGTTTTGAAAATTCCATTTGAATTCAAATGTAGATATTCTTGATGAGCAACAAGTGGATAGAAAAATACACTGTATATTGTAATTCAGGAGAACACAAGCTAAAATTTGGTCATTTATAGAATTAAAAATAGCTTCAGGTACTGCCCATGCTCCTGAGCCCTATAAGAAATATTGTGAATTTACAACTATATTTTAATGAATTTTTGTAGAGAATTGTGATTTTTAAGTTTATAGAATCCCTTTACTATTTGTCAGGATACACTGACAGAAAGACAGGAGATACTGGATATGAGTTTTAATCAAGCTGCAACAGTATACATGTGTTTGGGACAACCTGGAAGATAAAGTGTATAGTGCGGGTCAATCCATGTTACTTTATTTCCAGGGGCTCCACCAGCCAACACAAGCTTGGACCTTACCATCCACCATCCTCATAGGAGGGTAAAAGTAGGCAGTGAAAACAGGGCAGTGTTGACTCCTTGCCGTTCCAAAGTCCCAGTGTCTTTAGCCTCTCTTCATATGGGACCTGTTCCCAACCTCTGATCATTGTAGTTGCTCTAAGTTAGTTCGAATTAGCGCTGTAGTGTAGACATACCCCATCAGAAGATGTTGCTCTTGTTCCACCAGTTGTTTGGGATGAGAAGGACAAACTTGATTCCCAGTCCAGTAGAGGAGTCAAGTAAGGTGTTCTGGTATAGCAGTAGCAGTTGGGATGAGGAAGAAGACCATGGCGAGTTGGAGTACCATGTCTTGCTTCAGCTTAAGTGTTTCTCATAGTTCAGTCTATAACTAAAAACAGTGATTGCAAGCGCTATAACAGCAAGTGGTATATATACAAAAAGTTCATGGTGGTTTTCCGGATCCAGCGTTGAGAGGGATACATCCCACTGGAGCACAGTTCAGGGCCATTGCCTCAGTTTCCTGTAATAAAACATAAGGTTTGCCGGTCTTGGATGCAATCCAAGCCTCAGTAATGGTTATTGGTATCAGCCCAGTGTCTGCAGTGGTTCAGACTCCTTTTCCCTTGTAGGAGTGCAGTACGTGGATTTGCATTCCCAAACTGGGGTGTTTGATTACCACAGTGTCTCCAGGTGCATATTTAGAATCTTTGAGTATGTCTACACTACAACGTTAATTCGAACTAACTTAGTTCGAATTAGTTAATTCGAACTAAGCTAATTTGAACTAACGCATCTAGAACTAAAAACTAATTCGAATTAGCGTTTTGCTAATTAGAACTAGCATGTCCACATTAAGTGGACCCTGAACCGGGCTTAAGGATGGCCGGAAGCAGTGCCGGCAGGGCATCAGAGGAGGACTTAGAGCGTGGAGATTCTGTCTCAGGCTAGCCGAGGGCTGCACTTAAAGGGTCCCGACCCCTACCCTGGACAGACAGTTCTCAGGGGTGCCCCGCCTCCCTCACCTCCTTCCTCTTACCCTTCCCTAGCCCCTTTTCTTGATGTACAAAATAAAGGACAATTGTGTTCAAAAATGGACTCTGTCTTTCTTGAACAAAACTGGGGGAGACTGGGAAAAGGAGGTGGGAGAGGGGAAGAGAGAGGGTGGGAGAGGGAAGGGCAACTAAAATGATCAGGGGATGGGAACAGGTCCCATATGAAGAGAGGCTAAAGAGACTGGGACTTTTCAGCTTAGAAAAGAGGAGACGGAGGGGGGACAGGATAGAGGTCTCTAAAAGCAGGAGTTGGGTGGAGACGGTGCATACAGAAAAGTTCTTCATTAGTTCCCATAAAGAAGGACTAGAGGACACCAAAGGAAAGGAATGGGTAGCAGGCTTCAAACTAGTAAGAGAAAGTTGTTCTTCACAAAGCAAAGAGTCAACCAGTGGAACTCCTTGCTGCAAGAGGCTGTGAAGGCTAGAACTAGAACAGAGTTTAAAGGGAAGTGAGATCAAGTGATGGAGGTTGGGTCCATGGAGTGGTATTAGCCAGGGGGTAGGAGTGGTGTCCCTGACCAAGGTTTGTGGAAGGCTGGAGAGGGATGGCACGAGACAAATGGCTTGGTCACTGTCTTCGGTCCATCCCCTCCAGGGTCCCTAGGGTTGGCCACTGTCGGCAGACAGGCTACTGGGCTAGATGGACCTTTGGTCTGACCCAGTACTGCCATTGTTAGCTCAGGGCTCAGGGTCGGGGGGTCTCAGTGGACCCCCTTGATTTTCATGCACACCTGCTCCTGGGTGGCCAGGCTGGCAGCTCTCCTGCCCTAGCTGGCCACTTTCCTGTGCCTAGTGCGGAGACCGTGGAAGAGGTCCACGATGTCCGCACTAGCCCAGGAGGGTGCCCGTCTCTTGCGGTCCCGGGCAAACTCCCGGCAGCTGCCAGCCTGGTCCCGGGAAGAGGGGGAGGGCTGGGGGGCATCGGGTGAGTGGCTTGATCCATGCCAGGTGCAGGGTCTGCTGGCTGGGTGCTGGCAGGCTTGCACCTGGCATGGGCACCGTAGCCAGCCTGTGCCCCTTTAAGGGGTCCGGGGCCCGGAGGGGGGCAGACGAATTTCCCAGAGTGGCCACCAGGGAAACTTGGGGAGGGCTAGCCTCCCACTAGTTCGAATTAAGGGTCTACACAGCCCTTAATTCGAACTAGTAAGTTCAAACTAGGCTTAATCCTCGTGGAATGAGTATTACCTAGTTCGAACTAAGCGCTCCGTTAGTTCGAATTAAATTCGAACTAACGGAGCGCTAGTGTAGCGCCTGTGAAAGTTAGTTCGAACTAACAGACCTTAGTTCGAACTAACTTTGTAGTGTAGACATACCCTTTGAGTGGTACAGTGGGGCTAGCAGAGGTTCTCCCTGTAGGGAAAAATCCCTTACTTATCGGACTGCCTGTAGGGGTCTGCCGATTGTTTAATCTTTGCACCACAGTATTGAATCTGTTTTTCCATTTGCCATCTGTGGGCCTTTGGGTCCTCATGGATTCTTTACTTCCCCACTCCCATGGGTAGGCACGGGGGAGATGGGGACTCACCACCGTAAGGGTTGGGTGGTCAAAGCTATCCTATTCTTTAATACTAGCCTTCTAATTCTTTTAATTTAGTTCCATTAATTAACAATCCAATTAGTCTCTGTTCCAAATATCTGGTTAGGTTTAGTGAAGTGGACACAGAGCTGGACAGATCCTTCAAACTATTTAGGATCACTTGGTTGGCTTGGCTGGTGTCTAGGCCTTTACAGGCACTGTGTATTACTGCATCTACCAGCCTGGATTCTACACAGTTTCTGGGCTATGACATAAGTGTTGCTGACAGAGTTTCCAGGCCAAACCAATCTGCGATGGTATCTGCTAAGCCCCTTTGTTGCCTAATCAGGCACTTGCCAATTTGATTAGCCAGTCTAGCACACAGCTGGTCTATACCAGTGTGGAACATCACCAAGGTAAGGACCAGTGACAGTTGTCCTGGTTCTGGGACAGGGGTCTGTTCAGTGCATGATGCACAATTGGGAGGCTCTGTTTTGTCCTCAAGGACCTGGTTAATAATACCCAAATGAGGGCAAGTTAGCAATGGCCATTGTTTAACAAATGACAGCCATGCCTCAAGGGTTACCTTTGTTTGGGCTTTAAGTGGTAAGCCCCAGTGGGAGTCAGTAGGTCTAACTTCAGAGGCCTAATGTTAGTGTTTAGCTTCTTTCCCACAATATTCCATACAAACTTTAACTCAGAGGACTATGTATTCTTTCTCCTCGTAGTGTTCATGTTGTTACAATAAAGAAAATAATTCTGTGTGAATGAGGGGCGGCCCAAGGCCATGTATTTCCCATTGCTATTAGCGTGTATTTTTTCTATGTATGTGACTTGAAGGAGGTTATGTTGACTAGAGTCACTGTTTCTCTTATAGGACCAAGCATGGTTCACAGATGTTTAATTGATAACCCATGCAATTCTATAATTCTTGAGGCCTTTTAAGGCATCAGGCACCAATGAGTAGCAGGGCAAGTAGCTGTTATTGCATGGTGAGGTTACTAGTTTCCTCATTGTTGTGGGCATCTTTACTTAAATATGCTGATGTCCCAATTGCCCGTGTTGTTTCTTATAGATTTCTTATTATCTCTGGCCAAACCACTTTTATGGTTGGTGTGCAAATTTGCAGAAGCTAAATATTTCATTTGTGTAGCCATTAAAGCAAAACCAATCCAGTGGGGCAGAGGGCTGGTACCCCACTCCCAGTCCTTCTGTTCACGTGATGCACTCCTTGCTTCTTTCAAGTTCCTTTTTTTGTTCACCTGTGGAAACATTGTTAACATTCTCCTAGCCTAAACAATTACCACACTATCATTCTTTCACTGAATTTTAAAGTTGCCAATTGATTGGGCCCAATTATTAATTTTGTTGGTTTAAATTAATGCTTCTGCTTTACTCAAATTATCCTTTCATTAAAACAATATTCTACACACAACAATATTTGCAATACGTATTACAATTAAGCCACACAAGACAAACTTGGACAGAACACAAACTTATGTCATTACATAGAACCATGGTGTTTTGTTGTTGTTTCTTCAGCTGGCACCAGCACTTTTTGATTATCTGAAAGACAAGAAAACATTTCTACCCCTGTCGGGGTGGCCCATTATAACTTAAAATACTGACTAAGATCTGTTCGGGGAACCGGTTACAGCTAGTCCCTTACCACTTCCATAGGCGAGTGAGCTGCAACTTTCCGAGAACAAGGGCACTTCATTGGTACTCATGACCTTCCACTCCCTCGAATTACCTCAGAGTTGCCAGCCATCCCCAACAGTAGCATGCCTCAGTTTCCCTCTTGTCCTTACCACTTCCATGGGCGAGTGCGCTGCAACTTTTCGAGAACAAGGGCGCTTCATCGGTACTCGTGACCTTCCACTCCCTTGAATTACCTCAGAGTTGCTAGCCCTCCCCAACAATGGCATGCCTCAGTTTCCCTCTTGTACCACAGATCAGGCTTAATGTGTGAGGCTATAATGCTTTTCCTTAGCACAAGGTGTTGGTTGGCCAGTTACTGTTCCTGCAAGCAAAAAGCTTTTATTTTCCTGAAAAGAATCATATGTACAATGTTACAGGCTTACTTATGAGGGACAGTTGGTTTCACACCTCTTCAGAACAGACAGGCAGTCTGCACCCACTTACAACCTTGGATCTGAGAGCAAGCCAAAAGTATCATCAACTCAGCCTTGAACAGAGACACAGTGAAGTTTCAGAGTTTGGATTCTTAAAACAATAACTTGGTTTTCTTAGAGAGCAAATTTAACCTTAAAAGTTGAATGCCCAACACAAGCACTAACCAATTTGTGCTTTGTCTGTTTGCAATTTTAAGCAAGAGGACATTATCCAAAACAAAATAAAACTGGTTCATTTGAAACCCACAAAATAGAGTTACAATATATAGAGCTCATTCTTTTATGCAGTTAACCAATTAAGTTTCAATAGAATCCCTAATTTTTCTTTTGCAGATTTAACAAAAGTGTCCATAGACAAATGTTTACATTTGATTGTATCTTTGCCTAGATGATTTGCACAGTGCTTAAGAAAGAGGCTGCAAAGAAATGAGGTGTCATTTTTAAAGCAGGTTTCCCTTCACATATTACAACAATCGTTTAATTCCTTCCACACTCCTACGGAGTTTACTTTTTACCTTCACATTCCCTTAAATCACTTGCTTCGTCTTTTCAAAGAAAATGTTCCTCATTCCTAGTAACTTTCCAATGTCCGTATTACTTTTCTTATTCCTTCAACTATGCTCATAGGGCTCCAAACTTTTTGCCTTCCCCTTTCACATGCTATTTTTCTTCTTATGATACGTCCTAATTCCTGCTAAATGACTTTTCCCAATGACACAGGTTTGTTCAGTATCAATTTGGCAAGGAGGGTGGGCTTTCCAATTAGCCCCCACACCTCCTAATTCCTTTCAATAGGTAAATCCAAATGTGTATTGCAGTCAGTTATTACTAATTGTAAACTTTACAGTATAGGGTTTTCATAACATCCATGCTGCAGCAGAGTCTGTGGTGTAAATAGAGTGCTCATCTTTGGACAGTCATTTTCTTTTGGGCTACTCCCGGTGACTCCTTTCCCTCCAATATGGGCTTAATGATTGGGAGAGGAGTGTGAAGTGTTATGGCTTGAGCTTGGGTTAGTTCCTCTGTTCCCCTTAGTGCTGTGTAGGCTGCCAAAAGCACTTTTTCATAAAGTGTGTAATTTGACTGTGACCCCTGCCATAACTTCGAGCCAAATTGTATGGGGTGGCGGGGTACCGCTTCTCCTTGCTATAAGGCATAGGACATCCCTGTGTTTCCCACAGTGAGGTACAAATGAAATGGGGCATTAGGGTGAATCGGACCCATAGACTGATAAGTCTGTATTTTGTTATCAGCTGTCTCAGAGCTTCCTCATGGGTGGGGGCTCATTCCCAGTGAGTACGCTTCCTGAGCAAATTATACGGGGAGTAAGTACGAATTAAGATTCCCCATTTTTCCAGATCTTTAATTAGTTCACAGACCGGAGCCATAGCTTCGGCTGGAATGCGGTACTGTTTTATCTTGGTTACAGTGGAAGGCGGGAGAGGGGGGCTTGAGCTAGCAAAGTTCTTAAAGCCAGCTCCAAAAGCTCATTTTTCTCCATTAATTACTTTCTCCTTCCCCTCTCTAGCCTCAGGAGGAGCCGTTCCTGTAGGTGCTCCATGTCCTTATTTAGGGTTTGCACCCTGATATCTAGGTTCTGGCATTGTTCCCAGAGTTCGTATCTCTCTCTCTGTACCCTTATCAGCTCTGTTACTAAGTTCCAGTAGCTAGTGCAGGCTACTTGCCACGCACCCTTTAACAGCCAGATGCAAGCGCCTTTCGCTAACATCTCTTTATCCCATTTAAGGTTGCCCCATCCCTCTTGGGCAAACTCTTTCTCCTTACAGCTAAAATCCATGTCCAGCATGACAGGCTTCATGCTGCTGTATTTGAACCAATAACACAATCCTGCTGACTACGCCAATTCTTTCAGCCGACAGTCAGGGCAGTGTGTGTGTGTGTGTTACTGAGAAAAGGTTTAACATCTGTGTCTTTACCGCTAGGACCGGGGTCCCGTCACGGAGGGCAGCCAACAGGCTGACAGACGCCCCAGAGTTTATATGAAGAGCTTATTACATCTCAGATTTCAGCTGCTACGATACAGGGTCCCTTCGCAGCGGGCAGTCTAGGGAAGACTGGGAGATGCCCCAACGGATCTGTCACCTGGAAGTGGCACGATCCAAATGCCCAAGCTCCTCCTATACCTGTCCCTTATGACCGGCTGAAGTTCTTTTAAACTGTGCTTCGTTCTATTACAGCAACTGAAGGAGTCAGGTTAAAACTTAAACAGTTACAGGTCTATTAAAGAAGCTTATAAATCATATGGTTACAATAGCTATTGCTCTCTTTCTTAACTGCTAGCAAATATAGATCTTAAAAAATGGCTACAAAGAAAATAAAGATAGAAAATAGAAATAATGGTACCAAGTAACAGCTTAATCTTTAAAGAGCTCTAAGTCTATGTGTACACTTAAGACAAAGGACCACATCCAGGTACAATTTTTACCCCCTTCTGTGCCTCTCGGTCCCAGCGTGTCAGGCCAGGGTCGGTCCCTCAATTCCTAGGAAAGACGAATACGAGGTGGGCGTCCCCATGAAACCTCGGGAGGTCAAACACCTAACCCGACCAGTAGATAGATGGTAGATTGACATTCAGAGTAAATGTGCTGCTGGACCCATCTTTATACCCCTGGGGGCCTGTATCCTCTTTCTTATCTTAAGAAGCCAAATTGTACTGGTCCGTTTTGTGGTGCCACTTCTTAGAAGGGAGTTTTAAATAATTTACACTTGTAAGAGAGGAAGATAGCTAAATTAGGAGTGCCGGATATTCTTTGCTGGGCGGGAGATTCCTCCCCCCGCAGATGGCTTTGTGTTCATATCAATATGGGTTTTAATCAAGGGCACTCCTCGGCAGGCTCTTGGTCAGCAATTGGCATATCTCTGTTTACAGCCATTCACAGTCACTGAGCCTGCATATCCAGGCAAGCAAAAATGGATGTTACAAGGGGGGTTCCTGTCTAGCTACATCTACCCATCAAGCTATAGCAGATCTGTCCTTCTCCGATAAGCCCAGACAACCCCTCCCAATTAATTGTGCTGCAGTCATTGTCACAAAGAGCCTATGGAAAGGCAAACTTTATCAGACATGTTTTCTACACTGTTAATAAATCAACAACACTAATCATTCAATATTTGAATCAAAGTTTTGGTGTTTAATAATAAAATATAAGAAAAATGTAGACATGAACAACAAACTATTTGCAGGTAACTGAACAGGTAAATTGGACTGCTGGTTGGGAAGGGAAGAATCTAGAACTGAAAGAATATGTGAGAGAAGTATAGCATCTGAGAAGGCAGAACTAGGAACACTGTATCTTGGATTAAAATTTGTTCTAAGTGGGATTTAACTTTCTGCTCCAAGATGGAGTGTGTTTTAGAGTGTGAAGGTGTGCCAAAATGAGCATATAAGCACTATGTGAAATCCACTGAGAAGAGGGCAGAAGGAATATTCCCTAGGTTTGTATATAGTCTTAAATCTGTGCCTCATAAAAGTGATGAATAATCTATAGTATAAGTCTCCTAAAGAATTAAACATAAAACTGTCAATTTAAGTTCAGCTTTCAGCTGTAGACTATCATGGATAAGTTAAGTAAAATCATTGAAGTTCTGCTTTTCAGAAACTCTTTCCAAGGTCTGCAGTGTGATCTATGTGGAAAAAAGGCAGAAGAAGACTTGTCACCACATTAAAGGAAATCTAAGGAGGAAGTCCTGTTAACCTTGAAACTGTGGTTTCACACAGTAGAAAATTTGCTTTCATTATCAGATCATTCTATCACTTGAGTTGGTTGAAATTTGTTAGTTGAGATTTATGACCAAATGTAACCACCTCCTTGGATTTCCTTTTAGGATATATCAGTTAAGCATTGATTATCTGCTTTATTAATTTAAAGTGATTTGACCCCAATCCAATATTGCTGCTAACTGATTTGAGCTTGATTTAATTTCTATTGTTTTTTTATTTTAGTATTGTTACTGGAATTTAGGGATGTGTTTCTTGATTTTAATTTTGCTTGTTTTATTTATTCACTCTTGTTTCATTTAGCTATAAGGGCTAAAACCACAAGAAGCTGAGTGAGCTGGTCCTCCTGCGATCTGAATTAGTTCCCTTTAAATTAACCCTTATACTGTCACAATTTTGAGAACTTGGTTTTTATCAAATCAGTGAAGTCAAAATGTTCATAAACAATCAATTATTGGTGTCTAATGAAAACTCCTTAATGGAGCCTGATTTTCAGAAAGTGCTGAGTTTTCACTAACTACAAAATCAGGCCTCTTTGACATGTCTCAGGTTAGGCACCCAAAAACAGACAACTGAAACCACTAAGCTTTTGAAAATCTTGGCCTTAATTTATAACTTTGAATATTTCTTGAATAAACTTATTTTTAAGCTAGTTGATGGATGACATTCTTCCTCCCCCCTGCCTGCCTCCGTTGAGACTGAAATGAAATTCATCATTTGAATCCTAGCTCCCATAACTGTGATATTTCTCAAAAATGCCAGATCACACATTATTCATTTTCTTCCTATAATTACAAATCAAAATTTTAACCTCTCATTTTCCTTATCTAACTTTAAGTTTGTCCAACCTTTCTTCTATTTAATTACAGCCTTCTTTACAGGCTGCGGACACTGCAGGTTATAGTATAATAGGCTAAAATAATGCAATATTTCAACTTCAAATACTCAGTCATATGCATTTTGGCATGAAACAGAAAATATATCAGCAGAGGGAATGTCTAGGATGGAAATGTATTTCCCCAAATATAACCCCCCGAAGTCACTATTGTACAAGAACTTCATAAGAGGAGATGTGGAACAGTATTTTCAATGGCACAAAGTGGTCAGTAGACATGACTTCAGGTTTGTGTGAAGAGCCTGTGATGGACCGGGCCGTGTCTGGGCACAGCTGAGGGCGTCCGCTCAGGGCGAATTGCTCAAATCCGGGGCTCCTTACAGCCCCCAGACTGGTGACCTGTCCAAACAGGCCACAAACCAGTCCCACAGAGCGCTTCAGCTGCCTGCCTGAAGCCTCATGAGCAAAACCCCTTCGACACCACAGCAATATCCGTGCCCCAGATGGCCCCGGGCCTCATACACAGGTGGGGGGGTCCTAGCACCCAATCCCACCTACCCCGAACAAGTTCTGCCGGTTCCAAGAAACCAGCCACAGATCCCTGGTCAATTTACCCTCTGGATCTTACCCACAAATCACGCTGGGCCAATCCTTTAGAATCTATATCTAAAGGTTTATTATTACAATAAAGAAAAGCATGAGAGTAAGGTTGTTAAAGAATATTACGTTACATGCACCGAATCTCCCAGTCCTCGATGCAGGCTCTAGCAGAGATGTTACAGCTGCTGGTTTAAAAGTTCTTGTTGCACATCCTATCATCAGGATGGGTTCACAGGTCTTCCGGGCTCTTCGATCCCTGCAGTGCTGCCTCTGGGATGAAGTGCTGAGCTGAGAACAAAATGGCATCGACCACATGGCCTCTTTATACCTCCTTCCTGGCCTCTTCTTGTATGCAGCAAGTCACCTGGTCAGAGGCCAATCTCTATGATCCCTGTTGGCTGCTCTCAGGTGACAGCCCCCATTCTTTGAGTAAAGCAAAATGCAGGACAATGTAGCACTTTAAAGACTAACAAGATGGTTTATTAGATGATGAGCTTTCGTGGGCCAGACCCACTTCCTCAGATCAAATAGTGGAAGAAAGTAGTCACAACCATATATACCAAAGGATACAATTAAAAAAATGAACAAATATGAAAAGGACAAATCACATTGCAGAACAGGAGGGGGATGCGGGGGGGGGGGGGGGGGAGAGGGGAGGAAGGAAGGTAAGTGTCTGTGAATTGATTATATTAGAGGTAGGGAGAGTGGGATGTTTGTGAGTTAATGGTATTAGAGGTGATAATTGGGGAAACTATCTTGGTAATGGGTGAGATAGTTCAAGTGTTTGTTGAGTCCTTTTTGGAAAGTGTCGAATTTTAACATGAATGACAGTTCTGAGGATTCCCTTTCAAGTGCAGATGTAAAAGATCTTTGTAGCAGAATGCAGGTGGTTAAGTCATTGAGAGAGTGTCCTTTCTGGTTAAAATGGCAAGAAACTGTTTTTTCTTTGTGATCTTGTCTGATATCTGTTTTGTGGGCATTAATCCTTTGGCGAAGTGTCTGAGATGTTTGTCCAATGTACATAGCAGACGGACACTTTCGGCACATGATAGCATAGATTATATTTCTGGATGTGCAGGAATATGTGTTCTTGATCTTATAACTCACTTGGTTAGGTCCAATAATGGTATCAGCAGAATGAATATGTGGACAAAGCTGGCAACGGGGTTTGTTGCAAGGGAAGGTACCAGGGTTGGTATTAGTGTGGTATGTCCTGTGGTGGTTGGTAAGAATCATCTTGAGGTTAGGTGGTTGTCTATAGGAGACTATGGGTCTGTCTCCCAGTGCCTCTTTGAGCCTCTTTGGGTGTGTCCATAGCCCATTGAGATCCATTGTTCCACAGGGCTTCGCTACTCAGCCTGTCCATAGCAATGCTTAACCACATTCAGAGAAATATTCAGCTTCCACACAGATTACAGATTCCTACCTACACACATAGACATTATATACTCACATAAATAGCGTACATAAGATCAACAAACAATAAGCTCCCATTCAATACCCCACATGGCTCCCTTTTATACCAATTTCTGGGGCCAAGACCCCCACCTAGGGGTGCAGCAGCGATCTGGCTGCTTCCCTCCAATTCGGTAATGTGACAGAGCCACAGATGATTAATGAAAAATATACAATCAGAACACTGCAGATTATTTATGACCCTAAATGAATAAGGTGTGTGTGCAGGAGGTGAGGAGATGTTGGAGTCTTCTGCTGGAGGTGGGAATGGTGAGGTTATTGCTAGTCAAAATAAAAATGATCAAAATGTCTATTCTGGCAGAATTAAAGCTGTTCACATTTTAGAATGTGTTTTTGTGATAGTTTCAAGAATTTGCCCCATCATAAGGAGAACCAAAGTGAGCCTTGCATCTTATTTATCAATCACGTTCAAAAATCAATGCTTATGTGTACACCAATGTTTTCTTTCTCTCTCTCCAGAGCTAGAACAGCAGAAGGGTATGATTAAAAACCAGGTATGATTTAGAAGGGTATCATCATACAAAATGAGCCATCATGAATCTAAACACCTTCTATTTAGATGTACCTACAACAGTTTGTCCACTGAGAGAGTGTATTAATGGTTTGGAAGAGCAAATTTTGAGGATGAATCCCAAAATTTTATTTTGTTTTATGTGCTTCCCATAATCTTACATTTAAACAGATATGACAAGTTGTTCCTGTTCTATGGCTAGATCAAGCAGTTCTTGAATCCCACATAGAGCTCAAGTTATCAGGATTTATGTATCTGACATGAAATGCAACTGAGTTGTCTAATGCACCAGTAACTGCTGTAGTTATATGCCCCTATGCAGATGAATAAACGGCATGCCCTAGCCAATGTTCCTTTCTGAAACCAATGCAACATCCACCATGCAACCAAGCAAAAGTGCAAGGCCATTTCCCCATATTGTCTCCCTCCCATGCAACCACACACCCAAAAGTACACCCCAGGAGTTTCACAGAATAAAGTCCATTTTGTGCCTCTTCTCTTATAGGAGAGTTTCATCCACACCAAAGATTTCAGGCTCTCTGGGTCTGTGAATGTACATCATAGGCACCCATGTTCATTGATCACCCACCATGTATACAATGTTAAGAGAATCTCAGGATTATCCTAGAAAACAGAAACAATAAAAATGGTAATGCTTCTTCCTCAAAATATATTGAATGCAAATTTTACTTTGTAACTCCATAATACTTCTTGTTCATATGCTGATCAGTTCAGTTCAGTTCACAATTACATGGTGACAACAAAGAGTTTATCCTTTTGTTTTCTATTCTGATTTGTAATTACAAATGTAATTGAATATTATCTGTATCCATTCAGTTTATGAATTTTTCACAGTGCCTCATGCTTTGGTAATTATAATTTAATAGTCAAGAACTTTTTAAATCTTTGATACTATGAGACTTATGATATAATTATTCATGTTAATGATAGAATTTCCCTCACCTTACTCTATAAAGAGACAATATATTTCAGGAAATTATAACTTTGTTTAATTTTATTCTTCATAGTTGGTTTTTTAATTAATCCCTGTAATATAAACAGCCTTCAGAGATAGCATACAATAAATTAAATATTATCTCTCAGTCTAAGTAGAATATTATTATTTACTCTATAGGAGCTGAAACTCTTTGAGGTATTGTACTAAATGCTGATCCCACTTTAAGTGTATATGCACCCACTGCATGTGAAGCCAGATGTTTTTAAATAGCCGGTTTGGGAATATGACAATTAAGGCAAAAGACTGGTTCAAATGGAATTTGGAGGTCTCTTTAGGGATAAATTTAGGGTATGGTTTCATCACATTTTGTCCCTGTGGAAGGGTATATAGGATAGCCCAGATATAAGAACTTGTAATTTGCGAAATCTTCATGCTGATATGATAGCTATGAGAAAAAAAATCTAGATGGGGTGATGATATAACAAGCATTCTTTAATGGTTCCTGTGTTGGCTTTCTGAGGCTGTGTCTAAACTACATCTCTTTTCTGGAAAAAGGGATGTAAATTAGACACTTTGATATTGCAAATGAACCCAGGATTTAAATTTCCCATGCTTCATTTGCATAATGGCAGCCACATTTTTTTCAAAACGGGTACAGGATCTTTTGAAAAAAGGTTTTATTTTCAATTGATCCCCATCTAAACAGCCTATTTTTCTTTCGAAAAGCCCTGTTTTGAAAAAAACCCACTGCTGCCATTATGCAAATGAAGAACGGGAAATTTAAGTTCCGGCTTCATTTGCAATATCAAAGTGTCTAATTTACATCCCTTTTTTGAGAAAAGGGATGTAGTTTTTAGACAGCCTGAGCTGCAGGAAAGTCACATTAAGCTCTTATAGTGATAGAGATGCAGCCGTGTTAGTCTGGTCTAGCTGAAACAAAAGACAGAGATATGTAGCACTTTAAAGACTAACAAGATGGTTTATTAGGTGATGAGCTTTCGTGGTCCAGACCCACTCCCTCAGATCAATATGTGGAAGAAAATTGGCACAACCATATATACCAAACTGATACAATCAAAAAAATGAACGCATGTGAAATTGACAAATCAAATTTTAGAACAGAGTGGAGGTGAAAGGGGAAGGTTAGTGTCTGTGAGGTAATGACATAAGGTGATAATAGGGAAAGTTTCTGTGAGGTAATTATATATGGGTCTAAACAAAGACTCTAATTATCTCACCCATTACTAAGATAGCTTCCCCAATTATCACCCCTAATGTAAAGTGTCAAATTTAAGCATGAATAACAATTCAGAAGCTTCTCGTTGAAGTCTGGAGTTAAAGTCTCTTTGAAGCAATATGCATATTTTAAGGTCACTGAGGGTATGGTCAGTCAGTCTGAAATGGAAAGCAACAGCTTTCTCTCTGTCAGAGAGTCTTATGTCTGTTTTGTGTGCACTGATTCTTTGGAGAAGTATCTGAGAAGTCTGTCCAATGTACATAGCAGATGGACACTTTAGGCACATGATGGCATAAATTATATTTCTGGACAAACAGGAATATGTTCTTGATCCTGTAATAGGCATGGTTAGGTCCAATAATGGTGTCAGAAGAGTAAATAGGGGTATGTCTACACTACAGCACTAATTCGAACTAACTTAGTTCGAATTAGTTAATTCGAACTAAGCTAATTCGAACTAACGCATCTAGAACTAAAAACTAGTTCGAACTAGCGTTTTGATAATTCGAACTAGCACATCCACATTAAGTGGACCATGAACAGGGTTTAAGGATGGCCGGAAGCAGTGCCGGAAGGGCATCAGAGGAGGACTTAGAGTGTGGAGATGCTGTCTCAGGCTAGCTGAGGGCTGTGCTTAAAGGGTCCCGACCCCTACCCCGGACAGACAGTTCTCAGGGGTGCCCCGCTTGCAAAGCAGTCCTGGCTTGGATTGCCCGGAGTACCCACACTAGGAACATCTCAACACTCGGCCATCAGACCGGCTGCACTTGCCGCAGGCTGCCATCTGGGGAGAGGGGACAATTGGGGGGCTGCAGGACAGCTTCCACCCCCAGAAGCCCACAGAGCCAGCCCAGTCCTCCCCATCGGGGGCTCGTACCCCATTCCTCCCTCACCTCCTTCCACTTACCACTCCCTAGCCCCCCTTCCTGATGTACAAAATAAAGGAAAGTTGTGTTCAAAAATAGAATCTCTCTTTATTGAACAAAACTCGGGGAGACTGGGAAAAGGAGGTGGGAGAGGGGAAGAGAGAGGGTGGGAGAGGGGAGGGCAACCACAATGATCAGAGGTTTGGAACAGGTCCCATATGAAGAGAGGCTAAAGACAGTGGGACTTTTCAGTTTAGAAAAGAGGAGATTGAGGGGGGATAGGATAGAGGTCTATAAAAGCATGAGTGGGGTGGAGAGGGTGCATCAAGAAATGTTCTTCATTAGTTCCCATAATAGAAGGACTAGAGGACACCAAAGGAAAGGAATGGATAGCAGGCTTCAAATTAGTAACAGAAAGTTGTTCTTCACAAAGCAAAGAGTCAACCTGTGGAACTCCTTGCTGCAGGAGGCTGTAAAGGCTACAACTAGAACAGAGTTTAAAGAGAAGTGAGATCAAGTGATGGAGGTTGGGTCCATGGAGTGGTATTAGCCAGGGGGTAGGAGTGGTGTCCCTGACCAAAGTTTGTGGAAGGCTGGAGAGGGATGGCACGAGACAAATGGCTTGGTCACTGTCTTCGGTCCATCCCCTCCAGGGTCCCTAGGGATGGCCGCTGTCAGCAGACAGGCTACTGGGCTAGATGGACCTTTGGTCTGACTCAGTATGGCCATTGTAAGCTCGGGGCTCAGAGTCGGGGGTCTCAGTGGACCACCTTGATTTTCATGCACACCTGCTCCTGGGTGGCCAGGCTGGCAGCTCTCGTGCCCTAGATGGCCACTTTCCTGTGCCTAGTGCGGAGGTCATGGATGAGGTCCACGATGTCCGCACTAGCCCAGGTGGGTGCCCGCCTCTTGCCGTCCTGGGCAAGCTCCCAGCAGCCGCCAGCCTGGTCCCGGGAAGAGGGGGACGGCTGGGGGGCATCGGGTGGGTGGCTCGATCCGTGCCAGGTGCAGGATCTGCTGGCTGGGTGCTGGCAGGCTTGCACCTGGCACGGGCACCGTAGCCAGCCCATGCCCCTTTAATGGGTCCGGGGCCCGGAGGGGGGCAGACGATTCCCTGGTGTTGGCCAGAGTGCCCACCAGGGAAAGCTGGGGAGGGCTAGCCTCCCAGTAGTTCAAATTAAGGGGCTACACACCCCTTAATTCGAACTAGCTAGTTCGAACTAGGCTTAGTCCTCGTGGAATAAGGGTTACCTACTTCGAACTAAGCGCTCCGTTAGTTCGAATTAAATTGGAACTAATGGAGAGCTAGTGTAGCACCTATGAAAGTTAGTTCAAACTAACGTCCGTTAGTTCAAACTAACTTTGAAGTGTAGATATACCCTATGTGGACAAAGCTGGCACCATGGTTTGTTGCAAGGGAAAGTTCCAGTGTTGGTATTAGTGTGGTAGGTCATGTAGTTGTAGGTAAGAATCATCCTGAGGTTAGGTGGTTGTCTATAGGAGACTATGGGTCTGTCTCCCAGAGCCTCTCGGAGGGTAGTATCCTGTTCCAGTATATGTTGTAGTTTATTGATTATGCGTTGGACAGGTTTAAGTTGGGGGCTATAGGTGATGGCAAGTGGTGTTCTATTGGTGGTTTTCCTGGGTCTGTCTTGAAGTAGATGGTTTCTGGGTATTCATCTGGCTCTTTCAATTTGTTTTTTTATTTCTCCAGGTGGGTAATTGAGGTTTAAAAATGCTTGGTAGAGATCCTGAAGTTTCTGGTCTCTGTCAGAGGGATTAGAGCAGATGCAATTGTATCTGAGGGCTTGGCTATAGATGATGGATCGTATGGTGTGTTCTGAATGGGAGCTGGAGGCATATTTGTAACTGTAGGAGTCAGTGGGTTTTCTGTAGTGAGTGGTGTCTAATTTACCTTTGGTGATTTGTACGGTGGTGTCCTGGAAATGGATCTCTCATGTAGAATGGTACAGGCTGAGATTGATGGTGGAGTGTAGGTTGTTAAAGTCTCTGTGGAATGCATCCAGTGTTTCTTGGCCATGGGTCCAGATCATAATGATGTCATCGATGTAGCATAAGTAGCGAAAGGGTAAAAGGGGATGGGATCTGAGGAAACATTGTTCTAAGTCAGCCATAAAGAAGTTAGCGTACTGTGGGGCCATGTGGGTACCCATGGCTGTGCTGCTGATCTGGAGGTATAAGTTGTCCCCAAATTGGAAATAATTGTGGGTGAGAACAAAGTTACACAGGTCTGCTACCAGATTGGCAGTGGTATTCTCTGTTTCTAATTGCTTGTAATCCGTCTTCATGTGGGATGTTGGTGTAGAGAGCTTCTACATCCATGCTAGCAAGGATGGTGTTATCAGGGAGGTTATCGATGTTTTGTAGTTTTCTCAGGAAGTCAGTAGTATCTTGGAGATAGCTGGGAGTGTTGGTTGCGTAGGGTTTGAGAAGAGAGTCTACATAGCTGGATAATCTAGTAGTGAGTCCAATAGTGAGCTCTTATGTGGGAGTAGCTTCATTAATTGGAGGCCAGGTATGAAGAATGCCTCTAAGGAATCTCTACTCCGTAACATGAAAAGACCAAGAGTGACTATACTGGAGCATGACATGTTGGATATTAATGACGCTAAATGCTAGTCTTGGTTATTTCAGAAGTATAGAATATTTTATATCAGCTGGCTTCACATTGTTTTCCATTGATCATATGGAAACTGTTTTCTGTTTCAAGGTATTGCTAAAAAATCCATTCCCAAGCAGAGGGGTCATGAATACTTTGAGAAAGAGGTACACTAGCACATACTTAAAGAAAAGCAAATTACCTGTTCTTAGTTTAATCAAAGTATCCATGGCTTAGGGCTAGATTGCAACCTTAAGAACAGACTTATGCAAAAAATGGTATATGAATTATACCTCTCCTCACATTGTCCTGTATATCACTATTATTTAGAGACACATATCTCAGGTCATGATTCCTCTCTGATTTCTACTTGTTCTTAGAGGGAGCAGTGTGATTTTCTGTTGGACTAAAAAAGTAGCAATTTATGACAACCCTGGCATAGGTTCACCTGTATTGGTGAGCAAGAAAGGAGGTAGATCAAAGGCTCTGCACATTCTTCAATCCACCTCACTAACCTGTTGAAGAAAGGGAGTAAATGGGGATGTAGCTCCCTACATCAGGTGCAAGGAAGGTCTAGATATCCCATTTAAAGGACTAAAAGCCGGCGTGTACTCCAAGTCACAATCTACTACATACAAAGGAAGAATCAAAGTCAGACATTAGGCAAATCAGACAGCAGGAATAGTAACATACATAAATCTGCAGGGAAATGTTTTAACCTACCTGGGTACTCAATCATGGATTTAAAAGTAGTCATTCTTCTACAAAGGAATTTTACCACCCAATTACAGGGAGAAACTGATGAACTAGAATTAATTTACAAATTTGAATTTATCAGCCTGAGTTTGAATAAAGATATTAACTAATTAATGCACTACAAAGCCAATTTCCCCTATCTATGATATTCACATTTTCACATCAAAAGCTATGAATGGGACATATCCAGCCTACTTAATTAGCTTCATTAACACAGATCCTACAATTGACAGGTAACTGCTTTTGCAGTTATATATACCTTGGAATCTGTTATTTCCACTCCAACTCATCTGATGAAATGGGTTTTACCCAAAAAACCTCATGATCCTATATATTTGTTAGTCTTTAGGGTGCCACAGGGCTACTTGTTATTTTTAAAGTTACAGGCTAACACAGCTGCCCCTCTGAAAAAAAGGAAGAATGTTAGTCAATGTTCCCTCTATTTTTTTCCATCCATGTGCAGAATAAATATTGTTATGTACACAAAGGTATGTGCAGATAAGGGAACACTAATGCCAGAAAAATATATCAGAATTACTGTGGACTGAGATACATTTAGCATGTCAAAGAGATCATATTATTTCATCAACATCACTTTAAGTTGAAAACAATATTTCTACAATATTTCTAATAATGGACAACAAACACACATGGTCCCTCACACAACTCTGTAATGTGCCTCATCATTAATATGGAGGAGGGAATCACTATGGGTAAAATGATAGCTTAAGCTTCCATGCCCTTTCAGTCCTTGACTTCACTACTTCTGCCAGCAATGGTAATTAGTGCTGATTGTGCTGAAGGCTTTTGTTTTATGGACACAATCATTCTAAAAGCTGGATACATACTATCAACTTATTTCCAATGAGCCACCAAAGAGACATCAGATGGTAATGACTATCACTCTTTTGCTCAGATCAGCCTGAGCAGGATTTGAACTTGAGACAAAGATAAAGTATTCTGAGAATTATTACCACAGCATCTCAAAAGTATTTAGCTGACTGACTCCCATTGGGCATGTCTACACTAGCTCATTAATTCGAGCTAAGTAGGCAAATCAGGGAACCGGGGTTGCAAATGAAGCCTGGGCTTTAAATATCCCGGGCTTTATTTGCATGTTTCCGTCCAGCCGCCATTTTTAAATCCCCCTTAGTCCGAACGAACTGCCCACGGCTACACGCGGCAGTTTAAAGTTAATCTGAACTAAGTCCTTAGTTTGGATTAACTGTTACTCCTCATTCCATGACTTAGGTCGGATTAACTAAGGACTTATTTCGGATTAACTTTAAACTGCCGCGTGTAGCCGCGGGCAGTTCGTTCGGACTAAGGGGGATTTAAAAATGGCATCCGGACAGTAAAATGCAAATAAAGCCCGGGATATTGAAATCCCGGGCTTCATTTGCAACCCCGGTTCCCTGATTTGCCTACCTAGCTCGAATTAATGAGCTAGTGTAGACATGCCCATTGAAATAAATTGGACTAGGTGCTTTAATCCCTTTAAGAATCTAGTCTACTCTGAAAAAGGACCTTAGGATTTGTCCATTTATTAATAACCATAATGGGTGTTTGGAGAAGTTGACTCGTTTGTTTTGTATATGTTAAAAATGTACAGCTGTGCAAACAGTTTAGGGGAAATTAAAACTGTTGCATTTTTTTACTTCAGGGCTCTTGTAGTGACTTATTGTCCTGATGCCTAATGGCAAAGATCAAGACTAAGCAAAGATCAGCTTTCTTCATTTATATTCCCATTCTCTAAGGGTGCATCAACACAGCAGGGCTTAATTCAAAATAGGTATGCAAATTGAGCTACATCATTTGCGTAGCTTATTTCAAAATAGCTTATTTTGAAATTGGGAGCATCTACACAGAACTTATTTCAAAACAGAGCACTCTTCCTCTGACTTCCCTTACTCCTCATACAATAAGGGCTATGGGAGTCAGAGTAAGAAGTCCTCCAGCTTGACCGTATTTTGGCATTATTTCAAAATAACTGCCTGCTGTGTAGATGCAGACTAAATTATTTTGAAATAACACTAGTTATTTTGAAATAATGTTGCTGTGTAGATGTACCCTTTAAGAGAAGAAAGGACAAATTTCACAAACTAAAGTGCTGGTGAAAGCAAATGTTCCCTTCTGTGAAAAATGAAACCGTAAAAGCAGATAAAAATCAATTATGTCCCTAAAGTAAAATAAACCCAGGAGTGACTGGACAAGATACTTATGAAGACTGAGAGGAAAATGTTTTGCTTTGGAATCAAGTGCCATAAGAAAATGTACAGCTAGGTTAATTCATTTTACAATATTTTACAGTCCGTATTGGACGTCTTACAATTTTGTAGAATAATGGAACAAAAATACTCTTTCCAGAACTGCGGATGAGAGGGGCTGTATAAACAACTAAGGTGGATAGATACAGGTCTTTGTTTAATTACTTTATACTATTCAATAGTGGAGAGAAAGAGGATATCTGAGAGAAGTCAGATAGACATTTCTAAGAAACTTACACTGCATCACCAATCATGAGTCCCACAAGTGGTTACTAAATGAAAATGTGATGCTTTTCTCAATAAATATACCGGTTAGCTTTTAAAGTAACTAACAAGCCGGAGAGCCTCATTCCTTTCCAGAAAGGAGGCCACTGGAGCATGTGAAAGCATTCAGTATTCAATTCTATATCTCTAATTTGCAAATAGAAGTGATGGACTGATCAGCAGCTTGGATATAACTTGAATATACAGTAAAACATTTCCTGGTGAATACAAAACCAATCAAATGCTAAAGAAAAGATGTAGTCATCACCTTAAGGATTCTGAAAGTCAGCAACAGAAGCAATACACTTTAGCAATGCACACACTTTAAGTTAAGCACTTGGTGAGGCGCTCTGCTGAACTTGTCTGTTTACTTATGTCCAGTCAGTGTACATAAGTACAGGCAGTCCCTGGGTTACGTACAAGATAGGGACTGTAGGTTTGTTCTTAAGTTGAATTTGTATGTAAGTCGGAACTGGTACATATTGTAGGGGAAACTCTAGCCAAACATTTCTCCAGAGCTCAGTTTTATTCTCCCACACCTCACTTCCCTCAGTCCTTTATTCTCAAGCTGAGGTGTCTGCTGAGAAAAGCCGCTCCACGTCTCCCTGGTCTGCTGGGGGGGAGGCACTAGCTTCGCGTCTCCCTGGTCTGCTGGGGGGAAGCAGCTTGTGCGGGGTTGCCTCACCCCGTTTGTAAGTAGGGATCCAATGTAAGTCAGATCCATATAACCCGGGGACTGCCTGTAAACATTAATAGAGAAGCATGTAAGTGTAGATGGTGAAGGTGGTGAAGCATGATGGTGAAGATGAGCCTACACATCAGCTCTGACACCAGAATCGGGTAGAATCTGCCTGGAAAAATATTCTTTCCTCAAAGATGTTTCATCATTCATTGGTTAGTGGAAACAATATAAGTGGGTGCAATGTGTCAACAACATTATTTCAAGCTGCTGGAACTAAGGAAAACCTGCTTGCTGACAACATTGCTTGAAAAATTGGTGTACAGTAGAATCCTTGGTTAGAATTATTCTTTTATCTGAATCATTACTCTTTTCTATGGACAGCAGGTATAGCTCAGCTATGCCTGTGGATAAAAGATAACACACTGGGCAGAGGCAAGCCAAGCCCCAATATTACATATAACCTAGCTTTGGAAAATGTGATTTTAGTAGCTGAGCCTCCAATTCTATATGCCCTTTTTTAGAATGATGTTGATGACAAAAGAAATAGAATTTTGGTAATGAACTTAAAAACAAGAGAAACAAAGTTACTTTCCACATGTGGTCCAATAGATTTTTTACAATGGTGATTAAGTTGTAGCTACTAATAGAAATAACGTATGAAAATCTAAGTTTTTTTTAAAAAATGACCTTAGTAATACTTTACTCTTATAGTTAAACATAAAGGTCCCAATTATGATCTCAATTACAGCAGTGTAAAATAAGAATAAATCTTTTGAAAATACAGCCAAACAGGAGGAAGAATTATTCATTTTTCAAACAATTTATACAAGAAAAAATATTACAAATATATGGAAATAATATGATTTTGTTACCTATTTCTTTTTGATTGGCTTTGAGGAAGAAATGGTTCTGTTATTTACTTCGGATACAGTTTATTATGCCAGATACTAAAATATTTGGATTTCCATATGTTAATTGTTTCTTTTTGTAACTTATTAGTTACAAATCAATTGCCTGTAAATATAGCCAAAGGGCTGAGAAACTTTATAATACATTGAACTATAAAGTAAATGAGCATATTATCAGAGACACTGATTTCATTACACATTATTTACTGAAGCTTTAATTCTTTATTAAAGTCTTTGTTTCCCACTTTAGTCTTTCATTTCTACAGTACTTTATGCTTCTGAATTCATTGGCATGGAAATATTTGTGCACAGTACTGTAAAAACACTAATTGCTATCAGATATAATAGATGCCAAGAAAGCTTAAGTTTCACTAACAGATATTTTGCTGACATAATTACTGAAGGTGAAGTTTCTTAAAGAATCTACACTTGAGAATCAGAGAAATCATAAAGGATCTCACATTTGTGAAGGATAAAACTGGCCACTGGAGGGCATTGGTGCTCTTCATCAAGGTCATTTTCAGCTACAGCAGTTAAAACCAGACAGTACAAATACAGCAAACCAAGGTTTCAATGTATAACTCTATCAAGAAAGAGAAACTCTAATGCTGTTATTATTTCTCACACAATTCTAAATTTGGGAAGGCTTATATGTGTGCTTCCACCATTTCACTTGAAGTTTAGATGCTAGGTGACCTATTATTTGTAGTGTATAATTTATTCAGCGGGCTATGCAGTCACATCTTCAGAAGCAATTACTAATTGTAAATGCTTCAAACTATTTGGTTCCCAAAATACCACAGCTTGTATCTGTTTTTCAGAGGTGGTGAAAATATAGAAAACAATGGGTCCCATTTTGGGCCACCCGTAAATTAAAGTGCTTTAAAATAGTAAACATTTCTGAAAATGTTGATTCTTTATCCACCTTCCCATCCTTTTATTTTAGTGAATTATTGGCAGATTTTGATTTTTTTTATAAACATGTCATTTATTTGAAATTATTCACCTTGTGTTTTATGCAACCAAAACGTAAGCCTATGGTTGTGAATTATTTATTTCAGCTTTTCACTCTTTATGTTCAGTGTGTGCCAATGTTAGTGTGAACCAGGTGTAGCATTTCTGTTTCCTGATTGGATGACTGTGGGCAAAAAATCCAATTAAGTCTGACTGAAAGTATTTACCACTTTCTATTAATAGTCTTGCAATTCTTGCACATTTTTTTGTGGACATTTTCTTGTTAAAAGGGATGGAAGTAGAATAGGAGAAGAAATATTATTAAAGCCAGTATGTGGTTTTTAATCAAATACTGACAAATACTTTTTAAAGTATTAACTCAGTTTGAGCAGTGCATATTAAAATGCAGCAACAGACTTTTTTATGTTCTGCTTTAATTCTGCTTGAGTAAATCTTGTTACTTTGTCAACCTGAAATACAAGGGAATGGGTAAAAGAAATTGAATATAATTATTCAAGCTTCTTGGCACTGAAACATAAAGTTTCAAAAATTGTTGTTCATGGGAAACATATTTAATTTTAATGTGTAATAATAATTTACAATGTTAAGGCACTTGAAGGCTCCCAAAGAGCTTTCAAAACTGATACACAAACTTGGGCTAATGATCACTGTTCCCATCAATTTTAATGATGCTTTCTCTGCAGTAGAATATAGCATCTTTCTAACATTGCTCAGTCAAACACAGCAAAGGTAGATGACAGAAAAGGAAGCAGGATATTGTGGGGCAGATTCCCTGGTGCATTAAGTTTCTGCTGGGCACAGTGGAATGGGGGCAGAGACCATATGGGCACAGTTAGGGTACGTCTAAACTGCATGCTTATTTCAAAATAAGATATTCTGGAATAATTATTCTGAAATAGCTTATTTTGAAATAGCACGTTTACACTGCAGGGAAGCCTCAAAATTAGTCTGAGGCAGGCTTCTTTAATGTAGATGTGCTATCTCAATTTAGAGCCCCAGGAGGCACTGGAGAGGAATAACTTAGAAAGACCCCGGTGAAGGGCTATTTTGAAAAAGCAGCAATTAAGCATCTATGCACGCCTTATTTTGAAATAGGTTTGAAATAGATATTTTGGAATAGATGTTATTCCTTGTAGAATGAGGTTTACAGATTTTGGAATAGGCTGTGTAGACACTCTCATTGTTATTTTGAAATAACGCTAGTTATCTCAAAATAACAGAGCAGTGTAGACACACTCTTATTGCCCACATGGTTTCTGCAGCCAATCCCAGCATAGCTGAATAGAGCCCAGAAGCTTTTACTTGTGGATCTGACTATGAGCTTCTAGGGACTAGATGCCATGTGGGGCTAAACAAATTACATATCACCCTGGCCAGATCTTACAGCTTCCCTTTAACACTGACACACTCTTCCTGACCCCAAACGTGCTCCTATAGTGGTGACTATGGTGAGAGAGCCAAGCTAGATTTGTCTACAACACCTGGGATTACTCCACAGTGGAGGCATCCTCAGCAGGGGATTTAAGGCATTTCTACTTCTTTGGCATTACCAGAACTTCCCTCAGTTAGAATCACAGAATGGGATGCTGCATTTTGCTATTCTGAGGTAATTCCAGGTTGGTAGGGCACAAATTTCATTCCCTATTGAAATTCATCTCTGTTTATATCTCAGCACTTCAAGAAACTACTTAAAACTTTTCTTCCCCAAGCAGGTGACTCCACTATGATTATTGTTGCACCCATATTTGTGTTATCATTTTTTTCTCTTATTTTTCTATGTATAAAAATATTTAATTGTCACATTTTCATTGTGCTTAAAACACCCTGAGTGCCGTGGTGAGGTGAATAATCAGTACTCTGTAATAATTTTAAAATGTTAATTTATTTTATCACTGCAAATAAATTTGAGGAATGAAGAATTTAAATATTAAATAAGAATACCAGCATCAATTCTCCCAGAAAAGCTCTGCAGTCTAGATATATCCTTAGATGAGCAAAACTCACATTTCTGAAAAATAAAAATGCAGTTTAAGTTCTCCATGCAGCCTTAACTCTGTCCTCTTTCAGCAAAGTCTCTATATGTCCTGTAACATATATACTTTTACTCTGTCAACTCTACAGTTAATGAAAAGCACAAGCTCTTGACCTGCTTTTACAACCCATTGCCTCTCATCCATAATATTTGTGGCCAGACAGCCTGCCTCCATATCATCCATCTTATTTGCCTCTCTGAAGCACAGGGCAGAGAAGGAGCAATAATATCAGCATAGTCTATGCTGGCTCATCTGATCCTGAGAAGCTGAAACACAGATATGTGGATAGAGAGCAGCTAAGTCAATAAGCTGGCCTCGAGGCTGCGGCTGGCACCTATGTTGATTCGAACACACACAGTCCCAGGAAGAGGAATTTCCCACTGAGAAAACAATGTCCTGTACTTCAAAATTTAATCACCTCAAATCTCTCTTACAAGTGTAAATTAAGTTCACAACTCCCTTGTAAGAACTGGTCTCACAGCAGACAGACCAGCATCAATTGGCAATTAAGATAAGAAAGAGAAATACGTGACCCCATGATTATAAAAGATGGGCCCAGCACACACTCACTTTGAGTGTCATTCTACCCTCTACCTGCTGGTCGGGTTAGGTGTTTGACCTCCCGAGGTTCTATGGGGACGCCCACCTCGTATTTTCGTCTTTCCTAGGAATTGAGGGACCGGCCCTGGCCTGACATGCTGGAGTCGAGAGGCACAGAAGGGGGTAAAAATGGTACCTGGATGTGGTCCTCTGTCTTAAGTGTACACATAGAAAGAGTAAGCTGTTACTTGGTACCATTATTTCTATTTTTCTATCTTTATCTTCTTTGTAACCATTTTTAAGACCTATATTTTGCTAATAGTTAAGAAATAGAG
Organism: Pelodiscus sinensis; assembly: GCF_049634645.1. Lineage (NCBI taxonomy): Eukaryota > Metazoa > Chordata > Testudines > Trionychidae > Pelodiscus > Pelodiscus sinensis. Next base: position 173,967,146 of record NC_134711.1, read on the forward strand.
CAATAGCCATTGTAACCATATGATTTATAAGCTTCCTCAATAAACCTGTAACTGTTTAAGCTTTAACCTGCCTCCTTCAGTTGCTGTAACAGAACCAAGCACAATTTAAAAGAACTTCAGCCGGTCTAAAGGGACAGTTATAGGAAGAGCTTGGGCGTTTGGATCTGTGTCACTCCCAGGTGACAGGACCCACTGGGGCATCTTTCAGTCTTTCCTCAAGGCTGCCCGCTGCGAAGGAATTATGAAATTCTAGCAGCTGAAATCTAAGATGTAATAAGCTCTTCCTATATAACGGGGCGTCTGTTGGCCTGCTGGCCACCCTCTGCGATGGGACCCCGGTCCTAGTAGTAAAGGCACGGACGTTAAACCTTTTCTCGGAAACATACACACACACACTGCCCTGACCGTCGGCTGACAATATTACATCTATTAAAAGTACCAAAAACAAAAGATCACCAGCCATCATCCACTTAATCCAAATCTCTTTTGGTTTTAAGTGAAAGTTTGTAATTACCCTTAGTTACATTAACTGAAGTGTGAATTCTCAGTAGTCAAGAGGTCCATAACCTAAATATAGTCAAAAGTTCAACAATGTTTCAAAAAAAGCACACATAATTCTGGGATACATTAAGAGGAGTGTTGTAAGCATGACGCAAGAAGTAATTCTTTTTTATTATGCTTTCCTTAGGTCTCAACTGAGGTATTGTGTCCAGTTCTGGGCACCACATTTCAGGAAAATGTGGAGAAATTGGAGAATGTCCACAGAAGAGCAACAAAAATAATTAAAAGTCAGGAAAACATGACCTATGAGGGAAAATTAAAATAATTTTGTCTAGTTTGTTTAGTTTGGTTTTCTTTCATTTGGAAAAGAGAAGATTGAGAGGGGTCATGATGACAGCTTTCAAGTGCCTAAAAGAGTGTTAAAAGAAGGAAGGAGACAAAAATATTTTCCTTAACCACTGATGATGATAGTACAAGAAGCAGTGAGCTTAAATTGCTGCATGGGAAGTTTTAGTTGGATATTAGGAAAAATGTCCTAACAGAGTGCTTAAGCACTGGGATAACTTGCCTAGCGAGATTGTGGAATCTCTATAATTAGAGATATTTAAGCACAAGTTTGACAAACATCTGTTAGGGATGACCTAGATGGTGCTTGGTCCTGCTGTGAGTGCAGGGGACTAGACTTGATGACATCTCGAGGTCCCTTCCAGTTCTAGTATTCTTTGATTCGATGATGCATCAAATAATTAATGTCTCTCTGTTAAACAGCACAAGTCATCAGAAGGAAACCATATTTTTGAAAGGCTTATATTTCTTGGTCAAATAACCCCGAATTTGGACCACTTACCTTATCCAACGCCTTCTGGAGACACACAGTTACAGTGAAACCTGACTAAGATGACTAATTTTAGAGAATTTAGAAAGGTTTACAAACAGACAAGATGCAATAATAACTATAATGTCAGTCCTCCACCACTATAATTAACTACATAGAGTATGTCTACACTGCAAAGTTAATTCGAAATAACAGCTGTTATTTCAAATTAACTTTAATAGCGTCTATACATGCAAACTGCTATTTCGAATTTAATTCGAAGCTAGATAAATTCATGGAGGTTAAGTCCATAAAAGGCTATTAGCCAAGGGGTAGGAATGGTGTCCCTGGCCTCAGTCTGTCAGAGGCTGGAGATGGATGTCATAAGACAAATTGCTTGATTATTGTCTTCGGTCCACCCCCTCTAGGGCACCTAGGGTGTGTCTAGACTACATGCCTCCATTGACGGAGGCATGTAGATTAGCCAGATCGGCAGAGGGAAATGAAGCCATGATTAAAATAATCGCGGCTTCATTTAAATTTAAATGGCTGCCCCGCTCTGCCGATCAGCTGTTTGTCGGCAGATCGGGGCAGTCTGGACGTGCCGCGCCGACAAAGAAGCCTTTCTTGATCGGCACAGGTAAACCTGGTTTCACGAGGCATACCTGTGCCGATCAAGAAAGGCTTCTTTCTCGGCGCGGCACGTCCAGACTGCCCCGATCTGCCGACAAACAGCTGATCGACAGAGCGGGGCAGCCATTTAAATTTAAATGAAGCCGCGATTATTTTAATCACGGCTTCATTTCCCTCTGCCGATCTGGCTAATCTACATGCCTCCGTCGATGGAGGCATGTAGTTTAGATGTACCCCTAGTGTTGACACTGTCAGCAGACAGGCTACTGGGCTAGATGGACCTTTCGTCTGACCCAGTATGGCTATTCCTATGTTATTATGTTATTATGTAATTCAAAATAGTGGAGCCCTTAATTCAAATTTGGTAAACCTCATTCTACGAGGAGTAACATCAAATTCGAAATAGTTATTTCAAATTAAGTGCTGTGTAGACACTGAATTCGAAATAGGGGGCCTCCAGCCCTGACCAGAGAGCTCTGGTGGCCAGCTCCAAGCCTGCCAGGCAAGAGCCAGCAGTGGCCACCAGGCCCCCTGATCTAGTGGCCCCAAAATATGAGCCAGCAAGCCACTGGCAGCCAGCCCTCCACCTCTCCTTAGGAGCAGGCTGACAGCTTCCAGGAGCCTGCCAGGGCTCAGAGAAGGCCGGCGCCTTCCTGGTTCAGGGTGGAGATCATGGACCTTATTCAGGTTTGGGGGGGCATGCCCCCAACCTCTATGATCTCTGCACTAGACAAAGGAATGAGGCTGTCTATGGCAGGATAGCTGCCAGTCTGGCCATCAAAGGCCACATGCGAACCCAGGAGCAGGTTTGCATGAAAATCAAGTTGGTCCAGAGATACACCCAAACCTGAGCCCTGAGCTTCCCCTCCCCCTTCTTCCCCTTGCTTCCCCCTTCCAGCTCCCTCCTCCCAGGTTTCTCCCTCCCCTCTCCCACCCTCTCTCTTCCCCTCTCCCACCTCCTTTTCCCTGTCTGCCCAGAGGTCCATCCCCACACCCCAGTTTTCTTCAATAAACCCAGGTTCTATTTTTGAATATACGTATCTTTTGTTTGACATCAGGAAGGGGGGCTAGGGAAGGGTAAGTGGAAGGACATGAGGGAGAAATGGGGCACAAGCTCCCAGTGGGGAGTACCGGGGTGGCTCTGAGGGCTCCTCAGGGTGGACGATCTCCTGCAGGGCCTCCTGGATCCTGACAGCCCCCCGATGGAGCCCCCCAGATGGCAGCCAGCAGCAAGTGTAGCCGGGCTGATGGCAACAACCCCACGAGATGCACTGGCTTGCCCAGGGGCAGCTCTGGCTACATGTGGCCGAGTGCCATGGTGTCCCAAGTGCGGGCACTTAGGGCACTCCAAGACAGGACTGCTTTGCTGTCTCTCATGAGGTAGACAAGCAAGCAGAGGGTAGGGGCCCTTTAAGCACGGAGCTCAGTTAGCCTCAGGCAGCAGCCCCAGCCTTAACTTCGGTTCAGGCCACTCAGTGTGGACGCGCTATTTTGAAATAGCAAAATGCTATTTCGAAATAGGTTTTGTGTGTAGATGCATTAATTCAAATTAGCTTAATTTGAATTAAATATTTTGAATTAAGTTAACTCGAATTAATGCGGTAGTTAGACGTACCCATACAGACTTATATCATAATCTAACTTCCTCTTGTGCACGTTGCACTGCCATATTTCACCACTGGAGTTACTATGTTTCATTCAATAGAAGATGAATTGATCTTTTCGTATCATGTTGGGAATTCCTTCGTGACAGTACACTCATATACTGGTATTTAATATTATTTCTCTGCTAAGATTTGATTCATTCATTTATAGCTTCTACACTTAATTATTGTTTGTCCTCATTTGCTTAACTTTCTTCTACTTGGTTGATTACAGCTTACTTAAAACTCAGCCACTAGATTTCTCAGCAATATTCAACTAATAGCATTTGACAGCCTTTCTGACAACTTTTGTCCCTGCTTTTGATGAAACTCAGTTTTCTCTCTCCCTTTGTTTCAGCTGAAATTCTACAAAAGCTTATTCTTTTCATGCACTGTCATTGCAGTCTGCTGCCTCCTCATAAAGAATTCCAAATTTCTTGCTCCAAATATATATTTTGTATTGTATTAACACCTGAAAATTTCATATCAGTAGGTGAAGTATTCTGACTACTAACCTAACAATGATATATCATTTTTACTGGTTCTGTCCCTAAATAGTCTACCCATAGACAGTGGTATTTCCAGGATACATGTAATTGAAAATGGCAGCTTTTCTAGTGACTTCAATAAAAGCAGGATTGGTTTCTAATATGGAACAATAAACTGTTGCCTAGTCTACTTATTTTCACTTGTTACTGAACAATTCACTGGAACATTCAATTGCCCTAATAATCCCTGGACACATAGGCAGTAAAAGTGACACAAAGGTAGAGATTTTCTGAGCAGTGAAGGAGATTTACATGTACATATTTCATTAAAATTAATGGCAGACAGTGGGATTTCCAAAACCCCTACCAATGGAGCTTTCTTCCTTCCATGGTTTGGAAGATGTCACCCTGCATCTCACTAATTGCTTGGAAAATTTCAGCCTAGGTCACTGGCTGACCACAAATAGAGAATAACACTTTAAAACATCTCACTCCAAAATCCAAACATTTCTATTGCTGGAATCAAAAGATAGTCTCAATTTGATATCAGGTATGGACTTAATACTCTTTGCAAGAAAGAGAAAATCTGGCACTTTCCATCTGTATTCCACACAATAGAAGGAAGGCATTAGTACACATAGATAAAAAAAGATTTTACCTCAGGGCTCCATCATTTATAATCAGTTAGAGCTTCTTGAACTCAGGAAATAAAATAGCCTCAGTCTTCCACAATAACATGACTTATAGTCACTCTTAAAAATGTGGTGGAAGTGAGGTAACAGGGAGGATTAGATGCCTCAGTAATAGTTTACAATCTAGATGCCACTTCTAAAATGGCTCACTTTTTGAACAACCTTCAGAAAACAAGTGCTTTCATAATAGTAGGAATTTGCACATTCTATTCTTCTGATGGGCAGTTATCCAGGGCCATGCATATTGAAAAGGTATTCAGACATTTAGATTGAACTGTGTAGTGTTCAATCAAAAGAATAATGAAAATCAAAACATACTAGAAATGAATAAATATATTGACAAAAATAAACAAGGGTAAAATCTTACAATGTAATTTTTCTTTTTGTTATTATAAAATAAGTTGAATTAAAACTCTTTAAAGAGACCTATTTTTGCCTTTTTAATTCTTCATTTCAAATTATATGATCTGTAAAAGAATGGCTCTTTCTGGTTAGTCAACATGCCTCTTTTACATCTTTACTAAATGAGATCACCAATTGAAATGCACTGCTTTCTGCAAGAAGTGTGCTCATGCTATCCTGCCTCTTTGGGGCATTTACAAATATTTTAAGCCACTTCATTAGATTTTGTCCCTTTGTAATGATATGAGCATCCACAGTTGTGAGAGTGGCCAACAACTTTTCTTAACCCCTAAACAGCTATGACAGATATTATGTTAACAACAACAACAAAAGTTGGCTATCCTGGATGCTGGCATATATTTTAATTCACGGAATCTGTACTTATAATGCATGGTACCAAAATTGTGGTAGATTAACAAAAAATGTTATGGTTAAATCACTGCAGGAACCGTTACATTCAGTTCTCGTATCTGCCACAGACTTTTTATATATTAGGTAAGTCACTTACTTTGGTCCATATAGTTTTTGTACCAATATACATATTTTGCTTAGGGATGTGATTTTTTAGCAAGATATTGTTAAACCAGTATCAAACCTAGGGAAGACAGTTATACATGTTTAAAGGTGTCTTTTACTGATGTAACTTAATCCCCTTCCCATATAAGTAATATTAATATATTCAATGTAATGCAGCTTCCTATTGAGGGCAAGGCCTTCATGTTGCTGTGTCACAATTCCTCAACTTTGAAATGGGGACACTAGTGCTTTCTTTCTTCCACTTTTTGTCTGTCTTGCCTATTTAGATTGTAAACTCGTTGTGGTGAGGCAAAAACTGTTTCTTTCTATGTGTGTATGTACAGTGCTTTGCACAGTGGGATCTTCATATTGATTGTTCATCTAGGTGCTACCACAACAGTAATAATAATTTAAAAAATGCTTTACCTGAATGTTTTTTTCTCACGTGATCAGCATGACAACTTTTCTCCTTTCACAATAGAGCATTTTTGTCAGGGACAAATAAGGGAATCTTTCAAAATGAGATGATATGATGGGGTTGCCTATGACAGAAGAGGATTGGCCTTATGTGTCCCAGTATGTACAGATAGTTACAAGAATAACTTTTTTTTCAACATTGCAATGCTAAAATCTGGTTTTGCTGGCATGGGCCATGGGTGAATGTAGGGCTTAGGGAGGCAAGCTCCCAGTCCCATTCCTTCTGCCTGAGGCTCTGCCCCTGCAAAAAGCCTCCAGCCCCAGAGTACAGGGAGAGGGGTACCCACAGCTCTGGAGCATGAAGAGGATGGACGGTGCATGGCTTCAGTTTCTAGGGGGGTATACAGTGGGCAGGGCCATGTCTGGAAGTTTGGAAGGCATTGCCTTCCCCTGCCTCTTATAACCACCACCTGTGTCTGCCAGTCAAAAAAACAAAATTCTACGCTTGACCAAACTAACACAGAAATCTTACATGAGCTTTTTTGTCTGAAAGTAATAACTGGCTTTTGCATACAGCTTTGATGGAAATGAAAGAATTACGGAGTATTCAATGGAAATGCAGAGATTACTGGAGACTATTCAGTAACATAGCACAGTCTCAGAACCTCCAATTAGAGGATCATTAATGGAGCATAATTCATAGTAGGTGATTTTACTCACTAGCTTCCAGCTAGCAACAGGCTGTAAAAAATTACTATAATTTATCACATCCAACAACAGGAGATATGCTAGACCTGCTGAGATGAACATTTGCTAACTAGCCCAATAACCAAAGGTTAGCAAAGAAACATTTTTAGATTTTTTTTTATAAATTCACCACAGCTTTCAAGTGACAGCATGCAGTTCCCATCCAAATACTAGCCAGAAATTGGATGACTGAGGGTATGTCTACACAGAGAAGTTATTTTGAAATAACAGTCCTTATTTTGAAATATCTTTCCTAGCATCTACACAGCCAAACCACTATTTTGAAATTAATTCGAAATAGCAGAGCTCTTATTTCGAATTTGGTAAACCTCATTCTACGAGGAATAATGCCAAATTCGAAATAGCTATTTCGAATTAAGTGCTGTGTAGACACTTATTTCGAAATAGGGGGCCTCCAGCCTTCCCAGGGTGCCCTGGTGGCTATTCCAGCCTCAACCAAGAACACTTCTCTCCCTCCCCCCCTCCCTGGAGCCCTTAAAGGAGTAGACTCTGGACACAGTGCCTGAGCCAGCTCCAAGACTGCCAGCCTAGAGCCAGCAGTCACTGCCCCTGACCCAGTATCCCCAAACATGAGCCAGCAAGCCTCTGGCAGCCAGCCCTCCACCACTCCCCAGGAGAAGTCTGACAGCTCCCAGGGTGGAGATCATGGACCTTATTCAGGTTTGGGGGGGATGCCCCCAACCTCCATGATCTCTGCACTAGATGGACGAACGCACCCGTCTATGACGGGATAGTTGCCAGCCTGGCCACCAAAGGCCACATGAGAACCCAGGAGCAGGTTTGCATGAAAATCAATTTGGTCCAGTGAGACCCCCAACCCTGAGCCCTGAGCTTCCCCTCCCCCTTCTTCCCCTTGCTTCCCCTTTCCTGCTCCCTCCTCCCAGGTTTCCCCCTCCCCCTTCCACCCTCTCTTCTCTCCTCTCCAGCCTCCTTTCCCCAGTCTCACCAGGGTTTCATTCTCTCCCCCGCCCCTTGTTGTTAAATAAAGAGAGTTTGTGTTCATTAAAATACATGTATTTTATTTGACATTAGGAAGGGGGGTTAGGGAGGGGTAAGTGAAAGGACGTGAGGGATGAATGAGACACAAGCCCCATGTGGGGCAGACCAGGAAGTCTCTTAGTGCTCCTCAGGGTGGAAGCTCTCCTGCAAGGCCTCCTGGATACTGACAGCCCCCCGATGGACCTCCTGGATGGCAGCCTGCAGATAGTGCAGGGAGGCTCGCAGTAACGTGTTCAAGAGAAGCACCATAATGCCCAGGGGCTGCTCTGGCTCCATGTGGCTGAGTGCTGTGGAGTCCTGAGTGAGGGCAATCAGAGCACGCAGAGACAAAATGCTTTGCTGTCCTTTATCAAGGTAGACAATTAAGCAGGGAAACCTGAGAACTGGCTGTCCAGGGGGGTCCCTTTAAGCCCAGACCTCAGATAGCCTCAGGCAGCAGCCCCACACAGTAAGTCCTGATCTGGTGCCCTGCTGGAACTGGTTCCGGCCGGCCTTAAATGCAATTCAGAGTCCACTCAGTGTGGACGCGCTATTTCGAAATGCATGTAATTTGTAGACACGTTATTTCAAAATAAGCTATTCCAAAATAACTATTTAAAAATAAGATATTTTGAAATAACACTATAATATAGACATATCCTGAAGGAATAAAGTATACCAGTGTCTTAACGAGCACTATAGTGTTTGCTGCTGCTGCTGTTGTTCAAGCTTTTCTTCATAGAGGCTTTACTTCAGCTACCTATATTGCAGGGTCAGCCTTAGGGATGAGCTACCCAGGGTGCCACAGTCTGGGAAAGGGGTGTGAGGCACCGTGAAGCAGAACAGTGGTATATTGCCAATGTAGTGTTAGAAACTGCTCCTGGCTGGTAAGGAATCACCACAAACTTGCAGAGGAACTTGAGGGTATGTGTGAGTAGTGACACACAGATTCTGCTCACCTCACACACACCATTCCTCCCCTCCATAGCTCCCCAGGTACCTATGAGAGGGGAGTGAGGAGCAACACCAGGGCTCCTGGATCCAGGTATGTGCAGCCCAGGTGGGGAAAGTGACCTAGATAAAGGGAATCCTGGGATTGCTCCTTACTTCCCCCTCTCAAAGCCCACAGGAGGGTTGGAGGAGCAGTATTTGAGGGGGGCAGCAAGGAGCAATGCCAGCTGCTTCATGCATCCAGGTCTGTTTCCCCAGTGGGCAAAGGAGAAGGGTGCAGGTGTTTGTGGTGAAAGAGGGGACAGGGAATCCTACATGGCCAGAGGCAATGGGGTTGCCTGCTCTTTCTGTGTAGATAACTGATGTTCTGGAAAAATTCTAGGAGCTCAATCTATTTAGTAGGTGGAATGGAAGTTTTCCAGTGGAATATTTTTCAGATGGATAAATACAGATTTGTTAAAATAAAATGTTTTGCGGAAATATGTTGATTTTGACAAAAAAAATTAAAAATGGAGAATTCTGATAAATATGAATCTTTTAGGAATGAAATATTACGTTTTGGTGTTTCACTTGTTAAAATTATATAATTTAAATATATGGGTATACACACAATATAAAAAAGACAAAATCACAATAAGGCATATTATGGTTATATCAAAAAGGAGTGTTGTGATTGACCTGAAACTACTTTTTCTAGACTTTTGTTTTATGAAATGTTTCAAAATTGTTTGTTTTCATTTTTGTGGAATGGAAAAAAATCAAAATCATGGAATATTCCAGGAAGCTAACCATTCAGCCCTATCATTTAGCTTATCAAAGAGAAGTAACAAGTGACTTAATCATAGTATTTATATAGCTAAATCAGATGTCTGGTAGCAGAAGTCTTTTGAATGGAGCAGATGCTGTAACAAAATCCATCAACTGAAAATTAAAGTCAGAAGAAAGTCAAACTGGAAAAAATATTAGTGTAATTAACCATTAGAACAGTTTACCATGGTATGTAGCATCATGTGGCCTCTTTACATCAAGCCTAGATGGCTTTCTAATTGATATGCAATCACAAGACTTTGGGTTAAAAGAAGGAATAAATGAGTAAAATTTTATGGTATGTGTTATACAGAACAATAGATCTGCTCATGATAGTGATCCTTTCTGGACTCAAAATGTAATAAACTGTAACAAGAAGTGGAATTTGGTTCTAAATATCTGTAATCTCATCAGTTGGTTTAAGGAAAATGAAGAATCCCAAATTCAGTCCTAGTATGTGAAGAAGCGGCACACTTTCAAATACCAGGTGTAATTCAATTCTCACCTGTACCTGTGTAAAGCTGTAATAATTCCATTGACTTCAATGCAATTGCCCAGGATCTACATTAGTGTAAACAGCAGCAGAATTTGGTCATTAACTACATATATATTTTGCTTTAGGATCTTAAATCTATTTCAGAACAGGTATAATGTTATTTAGTTAGTTTATTTTTTCAGCACATGCTTATAGTAAGGTTGCAGATATCTGAAAGGAATTTGCTGCTGAGCCTTAGCTCAGTTCAGTTCAGTTCAGTTCCAGTGTAACAGCTTTTTTTCTTACAGAGTTTCAGCACAAGCGATTACTGAAGATTACTTTTCCTGCTTAACTGACTCCTGTCAGCAGATTGTATTTTGCCTTCACTTATGCACCTTAAACCATTTGCCTTTCCTGGTTGCTGAGTGGTGGGTAGTGTCTTATTTTGCTGATTTTTGAGATAAAGAAACTAAGGCTCAGACAGATTAAGACCTGTATGTTTTAAAGTGAGTACACAAAGGTTCAAACCCTCTGATTCCACATACAAAATACGAGATACACACAGTCATGTCCAGAGTGTAGACTTACAGAAGTACAAGCATACCTGGTGCATGCATATGCAATTTAAGTATGAGCAAAATCTATGGGCCATTTGTGCACTCACTTTGAAATATTAGGGCCTCTATGATCCCAAATGTCTGACTTTGGATTTGCCCTCATTTCCTAAGTAAAAGCTGTCTCTTAAATGTCAGTTGATACAAAGTATTGATAAAGATGGATATGGGACTTTTGTCTGCTCCTTGATTTTGTGCTGCCTTTCTTCTGGTATAATCCCAGTCCTTTTGTGTCACCAGCATGATCCTGTCATCCTCTTTTTGTTTCCTTCTCTTAAAAGAACTTTTGTAAATTCTCTATACTTAGAGTGTCAGGTCTGCTCCTATATGCCTTCTCCTTCATTTCCTTCTTTCAAATCAGTGTTGTGTTTTTTTTCCTACAGTCTCTCCAAGAAGGACTTCTGGACCTACACCTGAAATTTTAAACTGACATAAAGCATGCCTTGCAAAAACAAGAAGCCACATCATAATTTTATTGTTGGAGCCGGACAAAAAAATTCTATCTTAAATTCTTTTGACAGAAAGCCGGGCTTTTGAATAAACAAAAATTGTTAATAAAAAGCTTCTATGAAAGTATCAAATATTGCAAGTGTAAAACAGTGCATCATTGCCATGTCAGAAGTTGAGTTATATGTTTTATTTTACAATGTGGAGCAAATCTGTGTATGTAAACACAGCTATACTGTGTCACAGCAAAACTTCAAAAGAGCACTGTCTGGGTTTGCTGCCTGGGGGCAGGGTTTGGCAGTTCAGTCATCCTCAGAAGCCCAGGGTCAGCCAGTCACACACTTGAGTCAGTGTTGCTCAACACCTTAGTGAAGGACAGTCAGCAACCCACAAGAGCTGTTCTGACTTGTTATGAGCCAAAATTCCAAAGATGCTATGCCCATAAATTATTTGGATTGTGTTGGACTTGAAAAAATTGGTAAAAGATTTTAACAAGATTGTAAAAGGAGATTCACAAATACATGTAAGATTAAGCTTGTGCATTTATTGTTAAAGTAATAGTAAAGCCCTGATTTTTTAATTCCTGGCTGCTAATGAAATACACTTAATATATATACATTGCCTTCTGTTCCTTTGGAAGGAAGAAAATTGGTACTTGAAATGCAACTGTTTATAGCACTGACCAGAAACACTGTATACAACTGAAATGGTTAAAACTTTAAAGTGTTAGGGTATGTCTACACTAGCCCCCTAGTTCGAAGTAGGGTAGCTAATGTAGGCATTTGAACTTGCAAATGAAGCCCGGGATATAAATAAATATCCCGGGCTTCATTTGTGTGTTTCCGGGCGGGTGCCATTTTTAAATCCCTGTAGTTTGAACTGACTGCCTGTGGCTATACGTGGCAGTCAGAAGTTAATCCAAACTAAGACCTTAGTTCGGATTAACTGTTTCTCCTCCTGCAATGAGGTGCAATGATATTTAAATCCCGGGCTTCATTTGCAAGTTCGAATGCCTACATTAGCCACCCTAGTTCAAACTAGGGGGCTAGTGTAGACATACCCTTAGCTACTGGGCAGTTTACCCTGTACAATATAATTGTGGAAAGTTTATTGCAAAGCAGAAAAAAAATCGATCAAATATTTTTATGTTTTTATTGTGCATTTTGAATGCCAAGAAAATAAAGATAAAATTTCATTCTAGAGTCTCATTTTTCTCCATAGTGAATGTGTCACCTAGGACACAAAAAGCCCTTGGGCCAGCCCTGCCCCAGATGCACTACAGCTACCTTCATGGAAGTCTATTGGTCATGATGTGTCGTGACCAATACTATCCAGCTGAGAAATCCAGCCCACAGAAGAGAATGGGGACATAAGTTACTGAAATTATATTTCCCATAAGGTGCTATGACTTCCAATTTTTTTACCCCCAACAGCTTTCAGTACCCAATTTTTTAATGAAAAATTAGATTTTTCCCATGGGAAATATAGCCAATTTTCAACAATTTTCCTCCCCTCTGACCAACTACTTATTTTATGAAAACCTCCCTCCCTGGCCTGATATTCTCGCTCTCTCTGCATCACATCAGATGTAACCTAAATTGTAAATTCAATAAGTCAGGGACTGTAAGCTTTTTAGGGAAGGAACCATCTAAATACTATATATACTACAGTGCTTTACGCAACAGGATCTCAATCTTGGCTGGCCCTTAAACACTCTGGTAGTGCAAATAATAAATCACTATCCTCTCTTTAAACTTTCTTATATGGTACTCGTATATCATAAGTATCATATAAGGTATGGTGCAATATATAAACTTTAAATAATAATGGCCACCGAACTCAAGGTACAATTTGGAAAGCAGACCAACAAGATCAGTGGTCTTCTCCCACAAGACCCTAATGCTGTTACATAATGAGACCTTGAATGATCAGTGCTGAAAGTTAAAGCTGCTGCAACTTGCAAAAGTCAGGTGAGACTGAACAATAATGCATCCAGATGCACAGCAGAACAAAATTCATATTGTTCCACTAGTGTCCCTAACATTTTTCTTAGCTGAGCCCACTACCTCAATCTGAATATTATTTTTAGACTGGGCTTGTGACATTCCCCATGCTCTTGCCTGGAAGTCCTGTGGGGAAGACTGGGGAATTGAGATAAAGACAGCTCACAGGTTTATTTGCTGACTGTTAGCCATGTAATTCTAAATAGGGCATATTATAAATAATGCTGAAGTTAAGATTTTTTTACACTGGTGTTCAGCTTACTAATGCGATTTCACAAAAGTGCAAGACCTCTCTTCATATTAATATTTAATCAGGCAATAAACATGGCTTGCTCAAAAGCCCAGGGCAGACAGAATTCTCAGTGGTTATGTTCTCTCTGTTAAACTGACAGTAATTTATTTTGCCATATACTGGTGATACATTTTCCCCCACCTACACTCTTAGGATGTATACTTCTTTTAAGATATGTCAACTCTATTTATCCAAGGGAATTTCAATCTAAATGTGTACAATATCTATATTTCCACTACCCAGGCTCCCATAATATTTCAGGAAGTGATACCTATAAACTTTTGTCTTTGGCTGGTTTGGCACATCCAAGAGGATAACTAAAGACCCCAGGGAAAAGGGGAATTTCCTTATTTGGAGGCTTGGCTGGAATAAGAACAGTTTTAGAGTGAGTTTGTAATAAGCTTGAGTGTGTTAGAATTAGCTAAGCATTTTTTTGTTATTTTAAATTTGTAGTCTACTCTGCTCTGCCTGTTCTCACTTACAACCACTTAAATCCTACTGATTGTACTTAATAAAATCACTTTTATTTACTATCAAGACCGATGTAAATGACTGTTACCTGGGGGAGCAATCAGTGTGGACATCTTGCTTTCAGTGTTAAAGGGGGCTTACCTAAATAATTCCACTACATGCATCTGACAAAGTGGGTCTTTGCCCATGAAAGCCTATGGTCCAATAAATCTGTTAGACTATAAGGTGCCACAGGACTCCTCGTCGCTTTTGCAGATTCAGACTAACATGGCTACTCCTCTGATATTTGGGGAATGGTTTCCTTGGATGCTGGTCCCTAAATTGCATTTTCCGTGGACCTGAAGAGTTTCACCATCTGTACTATTCCCTGAGGGGGGCAGAGAAGACAGTGATCTCAGCTCTGTGCCTTGGCTGGGGGAGACCAGTTGAGCTGGCCCATTAGGACAGGGTAGTGAGAAAAGAGCAAAAAGGTGACGCTAATGTAGCACGTTGGAATAGGCAAATCCGCGGGGGATTTAAATATCCCCCGCGGCATTTGCATTAACATGGCTGCCGCTTTTTTCCGGCTTGGGGAAAAGCCGGAGAAAAGCGCCAGTCTAGATGTTATTCTCCGGAAAATAAAGCCTTTTCCAGAGGATTTCTTATTCCTACTTGAAAAACAGTTGAAAGTAGGAATAAGAAATCCTCCGGAAAAGACTTTATTTTCCGGAGAATAACGTCTGGACTGGCGCTTTTCTCCAGCTTTTCCCCAAGCCGGAAAAAAGCGGCAGCCATGTTAATGCAAATGCCGCGGGGGATATTTAAATCCCCCGCGGATTTGCCTATTCCAATGTGCTACATTAGCATCCCTTTTCCGAAAGGGGTGCCAATGTAGACGTAGCCTATATGTATTGTGTCTCTATTATTTCCCAGATTTTATCTACTCTGTTCCCAAGACATGCTATTTGAAATTGTCAGTCCTGCATATTCAGCCTGGGATTTGACTGTTTTTCAGTTTACTTATTATGTAAGCATGTGTGACGTAGTGGGGGTACTTGCTGGGCTGTGGTGACCCCTGCTGTCTGGAGCAAGACCCAGCAGGGAAAACCTCATTATGCAAAGCTAATGCCAAACTTGTTGAACCAGTGGCCAGACACCCCCCATGGAGAGGAACAAAGGAAGGTGGAAGGCTGCCCTGGCTGGGGGGCAGGGCTGGAAGTTAGGGAGTTGGTGGCTGGCTGTCTGTGAGCATGGAGGAGACAGCCTAGGGAGAGGAGCTGGAGTTTAGGGGCCCAGTCTCCCCCCAACTCAAGGGGGCCTGAGGCATCCTAGCCCAGCTCTGTGACCAGACTACATCTGTGCTGTGCTGTATCCTGGAGAGGCAATAAACTTCCTCTACTCCACCGGCTGGTGCAGTCTGTTTGTGCCATTTCGGGGTGCAGGAGACGGGGAACCCCCAACGCGCCGTCACAGCATGTTTCTACAGTTCTAAACTCAATGGCTATGTCTAGACTGGCTCCTTCTCCGGAAAAGTCATGCAAAGCATAAGAGATCCTCCGGAAAAGGGCTTTATTCCGGAGGATCGTGCCAGTCTAGATGCTTTTTTCCGGCTTTTCCCCAAGCCGGAAAAAAAGCTGCGGATATGTTTATTTAAAACCTGCGGGGGATATTTAAATCCCCCGCAGATTTCCCTATTCTGACTTACCTGCTTTGCATGACTTTTCCGGAGAAGAGGCCAGTCTAGACATAGCCAGTGTGAATATCACATCACTCCAAGAAACACAGCTAGCTTCAAGCAGATCTCACAAGGAAAAAGACTACATATGTTTCTGGAAAGGGGAAAGTGCTAAAAAAAATATACAAAGAACACAAAATGGGCTTTGAAAACAAGAACTCACTAGGGATGATTGAGTCACCTACAAATGGAGCATGGATGGATCAAAGAGAATTTTGACACTTTATTCGGTCATGTCTGGGGCCCTGTAAACCTTGTGAAGGTGTATGCCCCTACACTCTCATCATCTGACATCAAGGACTAGCTCTATGACCAGTTGAACAACACCATCAAAAGGATTCCAAAACAAGAATATGTTTTCCAGCAAGGGGATTTCAATGCAAGGGTGGGAGATGTTCATGAAGTATGGACTAATTGTCTCGGCCAACATAGAATTGGAAAGGTGAATTGAAATGGTCAAAGATTGCTATAATTTTGTTCCTATTCTGACTCATGAGTCTGTGTAACAAAGTCATTATTTCAGATAAAACCGCAGGACAGAGTGTTTTGGAAATGTCCCATATCTGGCCACTGGCACCAACTGGATCTTATCATCACAGGGTATACCAGCCTTAACATTATCCTCATTATCTGCAGTGATCAAAGTGCTGATTGCAACACAGACCACTGTCTGGTATATAGCAAGGTCAAACTTAAACTAAAGAAAATACACAGATCTAAAGTAAAAGTTTGTCCTTGGATTAACAGCAGTGTCATAGCAGACTATGAAAAGTCATAGCAATACAAAAACATACTACAGTAAAACAAGTTCTTGATGCCAGTGAATATATCACAATTGCCTGGCAGAAGTGGGAGGAAAGGAGAAAGCTATCTGTGATGCAGCACTGTCAGTATTTGGGAAGAAGGAAAACAAGGCCAACAAAAAGTTTGACACATTCCAGTGTATTGAAACTAGTCATTGAGGGCAAACACACAGCTCAACTCAACTACAAGACAGACACAAATGAAAAAAAAATCCTTACAAGCATTGAGAGTGAAGCTGGATCCAAAGCTTCTTCATCCCATGGTACATGTCTGAATGATGTACCTTGTTTCTTGTCAAAGAAGCCAATCCTATTGAAATCAGCAACACAGCATGTGACAGGGTACACATGCACTGGCCCTGCACTGGCCCTTTAAGGGGTTAAAACCCAGCGTTGGATGACGGTGGGAGAGCTGGAGCCATGGAGCAAGCAGCTGTAGCTGATAGCTGCCAATTAGAGCCCAGCTGGGGGCTGTATAAATAAGGGCTCCAGCGGGGAGGAAGAGAAAAACACTCTTTATTTGACTGAGGAGCAAGAGGTACCTAGTGGCTAGGGAAGCTGGAGACTTCCTGATTTAGAGTAGGACTGGGGAGAGGCAGGCAGGGCTGGGGAAGCTCTGGCCAGGCGAACTCCCAGGCTGTGGGGCCTGAAGCAAGGTCTCAGGGCACTAGGGCTGCAGGGAGGCAGCCAGGATAGGCAAAAGCAGCAGGTCCACACCCCTTTGCCAATGAAGAGTGGCCATTTCAGATTGCAGGATGCCCTGTGGCAGGGGCTAGATGAAGACTGGCAGTGGGTCACTGAAGAAAGGCAGATTGGGGATCTCTAGAGGGGGAGGACTCCAGAGTGTGGGGGGCACTACAGTAGGGCAGTATCCTGGTAGGAGGGTGCCATGGTCTGTGAGAGATGTGGGCCCTGACCTAGAGTGGTAGAAAATAACAAGTAAGTACGGGTGAGACACAAACCAGAGAAAGCACCTGTCAGCCGACGGTCAGGGCAGTGAGTCCCTTATGACCGGCTGAAGTTCTTTTAAATTGTGCTTGGTTCTGTTACAGCAACTGAAGGAGTCAGGTTAAAGCTTAAACAGTTACTATTTTATTGTTACAGGGTAAACTTAGTTGTTAAATGCTACTGCTGTGTTACAGATAACACAGACACTACAAAGGACAGGACAGAAATTACACTAATAAGTCACTTACAGGTACCATGAAACCTTTTTGGTTCTCTGAGCTCTTATTAAATGCATGCAAAATAGACACATAGCAGGTATATATTCTCACCCCTGCGTTCCAGACTTGGCGTGGCCAGCGTCTTTCTCTCAATCCCTCGGGAAGAAGTAGGGCGAGGTTGGGCGTCCCACAGACCTCGGGAGACAATCAATACCTGCCAGCAGGTATAGATGATTGGAGCTCAAATGGGGTGGGCTGCTGAACCTCTTTTATACCCCTTGGGTCATGTAGGCTTCTTCCTGGTTTCAAGTGGCCAATTAGGAAAAATGGCTTTGAACACCAAGTTTCCCACGAAGGGTGCAAAGCATAATTTACACCTGGGAAAATGCAGACAATGGGCACCTCTGGTATGTGATGGGCGAAGATTCCTCTCTGGGACAGTGCAGGCGTGTCAATTACTGGTACTAGCCATCAGGGGGACGGGAGGTCCCGGGTCGTCAGCTAGCCCATTTACTGTCTGGTTTCTGTTTATGGTAGAGTCAGGGACAGGCAGCACACCTGCATTCCCAGGGCATCAAAGGCTGACTGCCTTTCTCTTGCTCTCTGGGGGGGGGGAAACAAGATGGGGTTTGTGTCTGGCTACAGCACCCTGCGGGCATGTGAGTTAATTCTCAGTGCTACCAGAAGGAGACCCACTCTGTTACAGGGCAAAACAGCCAATGACTGCACCATGCAGATGGATCACTGGGTAGAACAGTTCTCTGCCCTTTACTCTCTTGTAACCAGTCAATGCCATTGAAAGCCTGCCTGTTATGAACCAGCTCAGCAATGAACCAGCTGTTGAGTTTAGTCTTGCCATAGCTAGCCTCCCCAATAGAAAGCCTCTGGAAAAGGCTGCATACTGTCAAAGGTCATAAAATGTGGGAAAGTTATTCTACTGTAACATCTTTAGTTGCTTTGCCTGTGCGGGGAAGAAGGCAGAGTACCATAAGAGATATCAACATCATCATTCTCTGCAAAAACAAGGGTTATAGGAGTGACCGTAACAACTATTTTAGCATTTCCCTTCGTAGTATTATGAGAGAAGCATTTGCCTGAGTTGTTCTGGACAGACATCAGACAATTGTGGACAGAATCTATATTGAATCACAGTGTGGCTTCACAGCTGAAAGGTCTACCATCAACATGATCTTATCACATAGACAACTAAAAGAGAAATTCAGGGAACAAAAAAAGCTCCTTTATACAGCTTTCATTGAATTCATAAAGACTTTTGACTTGCATAAGAACTGTCATACTGGCTCAGACCAAAGATTCATCTAGTGCAGTGTCCTGTCTGCTGACAGTGACCAATGCCAGGTGCCCCAGAGGGAATGAACAGAACTAGTAATCATCAAATGATCCCTCCTCTGTCATCCATTCCCAGTTTCTGACAAATAGGCTAAGGACACCATTCTTACCCATCCTGGCTAATAGCCATTGATGGATTTATCCTCCATGAATTTTAGTTCTTTTTTGAACACTGTTAAAGTCTGGGTCTTCACAACATCATCTGACAAGGAGTTCCACGGATTGACTCTGTGTAGAGTAAAGAAATACTTCCTTTTGTTTGTTTTAAACCTGCTATCTATTATTTTTCATTTGGTGATCACAAGTTCTTGTGTTATGGGAACAAGGAAGTAACTTTTTCTTATTTACTTTCTCCAAACCAGTCGTGATTTTATAGACCAATATCATATCCCCCTTAGTTTCTTCTTTTCTAAGCTGAAAGGTCCCTGCTCATATGGAAGCTGGTCCAAAACCCTAATAATTTTTGTTGTACTTTTCTGAACTTTTCACAATGCCAAGTTATGTCATTTGAGATGAGACACTCAGTATTCAAGATGTGAGCATACCATGAATTTATACAGAAGCAATAAGCTATTCTTTGTCATATTCTCTATCCCTTTTTCAATTATTCTTAATGTTCTGTTTGGGTTTTTTTAATGCTGCTGCACATTGAATAGGTGTTTTTTGCTTCTACTTTGTCAGTAAATGCAGACTATTTGCACTTCTAGAAATGACTGGATATCTCAGCCTCCCCTTTCCCCGGCAAGCCCTTAATAATGATTTGATCCTTTCATGAAAATATGTATGGCACAGTTCAATACAACGGCTTGCACTACAAAGTAAATTCAAAATAACAGCCGTTATTTCGAATTAACTTTAATAGCGTCTACATATACAAACTGCTATTTTGAAATAAATTCGAAATAGTGGAGCCCTTATTTTGAATTTGGTAAACCTCATTTTTACGAGGAATGACACCACATTCGAAATAGCTAATTCGAAATAAGTGCTGTGTAGACACTTGTTTTGAATTAGGGGGCCTCTAGCCTGTCCCAGTTTCACCTGGTGGCCACTCTGGGCACAATCAGGAAAACTCTTCTCCTCTCCCCCAGCCCCAGGGCCCTTAAAGGGGTAGAGTCTGGCCACTGGGCATGTGCAAGAACCAGGTCTGCCAGCAGCTGTAGACCCCCAGCCAGTGTCCACACAATGTCAGCCAGTGGCAGCCAGCCGTCCCCAGGCCAGTACCGAGGGGCCAGCCAGGGGCTGTAGATGGCCCGCACCCTCATGGACTAGTGTGGAGATCATAGATCTCATTGAAGTTTGGGGGGAAGCTCCCAACTTCCATGATCTCTGCACTAGGCAAAGGAATGTGGCCTTCTATGGCCGCATAGTGGCCACCATGGCCAGAAAGAGCCACAGGCGCAGCCAGGAGCAGGTGCGCCTGAAAGTCAAAGAGCCACAACAGGGGCTGCCAACTGCCCCTACTTCCCCACCCTCGACCAAATGCTGGAGGGAGGGGCGGTCTGCACCAGCCTGGGGGGGGGCAGCGAGCCGGGAGCTGAGGGCCCTGACCCGGGCACACCAGAGGGGCCATCACCAGCTGTCCCGGCACCGGAATCGGCAGGGTCATCCAGGGAGGCCATACCAGGTAAGTGCCAGCACTGTCCCTTACCCGGGGAGGAGACGGAGAGCGAGACGAGGGACTTCGCACGTGGGTCATGCCTCCCACGGATCATGCAGACACCTGTGAATGTGTGAGCATGTGCCATGCCACCCTTGGGCAGGTGGCTCCAGCTGCGTGACACCCAGGGGCCATGGCCCGATAGGCACATGCGAGTGTGAAGAGACCTGACACACTCCCGACCCTGGGGCGGGACCCAGCAGGATGCTCTCCCTTCACATGCCCCCTCTACACAGAGGCAGGTGACATCTTCCCTTCCCTCCCTCCCCCCCCAGCCCTGGCCACACTATACACAGCACAGGGGCATGGGTGCAGTCTTGGGGCAGCTCCCAGTCCTGGGGAGAGCCAGACATCCTGATCATGGCCTCTGTGCAAGCACATCTATATAACCTCACTGACTATATTCTGAGTTCTCTAGCAGACATAGAACCCCCATTGTTTTCAAAAAAGGAATCTTGGGAGAAAATTTGGTGGGTAGTTAAAATCTATGAACCACAAATTACTTTGATTTTGTAAACCAAAACTTGACTGCAAAGTTGTACAAAATACAAATTCAAACCAGAATTTGAATTTCTCAATTTAGAGGTAAGGCAAAAGCAAAAATATTATGTCTAACTACCTTCCCTCCCCATAAACTTCAGTGGTTTACATGAAATTGAATGTATATAACAATTGCCTCAGATTTATAAGTGCAAAAGTTGATGAATGCAGCTTGGTAAATAGTAAAAGCAATATATAAGCTCCTTGGTCTCTCTGTAGAAGAAAATTGTGTTCAGACTGTAGGGGGTTAGTTGCAATTACTAGTACCAGTGGGAAAAAACAACTATTTACAGAGCAAATCCCAATAAGGAATAAACAGATTTAGAGCAAAGTTACTGCAGGCTACCTGTACCTCCTCCCTGCCTCTGAGCAGCATGTTACTTCTTGTGAGTGTGAGCAGACAGTCAGAGAACAAACAAAACAACAGAGAGGAGGAGGAAAGAAAATGCATTAAAGGGGGGAGGGGAAGATGTGTAGGAAAAACAACAAAAAGACAGAAAAGAATAGACGGGAAAGGGGGGAGAGGGAGATAATGGTGGGTCTTCTGGAATGAGCAAAGCTTGAAAGGGTTCCCTTCTACCAATAAATTACGAGGGGATCAAGTAAAAAAAATGCTGTAAAACCGGTCCTCATATTTAAAGAATAGCAGACGTGATGTTAGAATTGTAAATCAGGAAAACAAGTAACTGAAATAGAAGAGTTTGGGGGAAAATATAACAGGATTTACAGTAGTTAATTGCATGTGTATTTTGAATAAAGTAACTCCCTAGCATTGCATCCAAGTTTTTCCTCTTCCTTAGATCATTAAACAAGACCCTTTCTCCTTTTGATTTTTCATTACTATTAGGAAACATAAATCAAGACAATATGGATTGGAACTAGTTTCAAAAAATTACACTTTGCATAGCATAAGCAACAGCAGAATCTAGCCAGGACATCAGTTTGGTTTAGAAAAATCAGCTTTAATGTATCTTGTCAGGTTGTCTGGACGAGCCAGATCTCCAGAGCCCTCTGCATTCATCTTGTCCTCAATGCAGGCTCCTCATCTTTGATTAGCAGGAGGCATCCAGTTCTGAGTAAAAGCATGACACGACCTAACTGCTACAGTAGATTTATGAAATAAAAATCACTTACACCCTGTATGGCATGTTTATTTTTGTAGAAAAATAAAGGCTACTGTTTGTACTACTAACCTGATTTTACGTATCTCAGAGGGTTGGCCAGGTTAATCTATGACTTCAAAATCAACGAGTAGTCCTGTGGCACCTAAAGGCATGTCTACAAAGCAGAGTTATTCCAGAATAATGGCCATTATTCTGAAATAACTATGTGAGCGTCTACACGGCAAGCCTGTTATTTCAAAATAATATCAAAATAACATGCATCTGACGAAGTGGGTCTTTGCCCATGAAAGCTTATGCTCCAACACTTCTGTTAGTCTATAAGGGTATGTCTATACTACAGCGCTAATTCGAACTAACTTAGTTGGAATTAGTTAATTCGAACTAAGCTAATTCGAACTAACGCATCCAGACTAAAAAACTAGTTTGAATTAGCATTTTGCTAATTCGAACTAGCATGTCCACACAGAGTGGACCCAGAACCGGGGTTAAGGATGGCCGGAAGCAGTGCCGGCAGGGCATCAGATGAGGATTTAGAGCGTGGAGCTGCTGCCTCAGGCTAGCCGAGGGCTGTGCTTAAAGGGACCCGACTCCCACCCCGGACAGACAGTTCTCAGGGGTGCCCCACTTGCAAAGCAGTCCTGGCTTGGAGTGCCCTGAGTGCCCACACTGGGCACATCACACCACTTGGCCATCAGACCGGCTGCACTTGCTGCAGGCTGCCATCTGGGGAGAGGGGGCAATTGGGGGGCTGCAGGAGAGCTTCCACCCCCAGAAGCCCGCAGAGCCAGCCCAGTCCTCCCCATCGGGGGCTCGTACCTCATTCCTCCCTCACCTCCTTCCACTTACCCTTCCCTAGCCCCCCTTCCTGATGTACAAAATAAAGGACAATTGTGTTCAAAAATAGAATCTCTCTTTATTGAACAAAACTCGGGGAAACTGGGAAAAGGAGGTGGGAGAGGGGAGGAGAGAGGGTGGGAGAGGGGAGGGCAACTAAAATGATCAGAGGTTTGGAACAGGTCCCATATGAAGAGAGGCTAAAGAGACTGGAACTTTTCAGTTTAGAAAAGAGGAGACGGAGGGGGGATAGGATAGAGGTCTATAAAAGCATGAGTGGGGTGGAGAGGGTGCATCAATAAAAGTTCTTCATTAGTTCCCATAATAGAAGGACTAGAGGACACCAAAGGAAAGGAATGGGTAGCAGGCTTCAAACTAGTAACAGAAAGTTGTTCTTCACAAAGCAAAGAGTCAACCTGTGGAACTCCTTGCTGCAGGAGGCTGTGAAAACTAGAACTATAACAGAGTTTAAAGAGAAGTTATAACAGAGTTTAAATTCATGGAGGTTGGGTCCATGGAGTGCTATTAGCCTGGGGGTAGAAATGGTGTCCCTGGCCTCTGTTTGTGGAAGGCTGGAGATGGATGGCACGAGACAAATGGCTTGGTCATTGTCTTCGGTTCATCCCATCCAGGATACCTAGTGTTGGCCGCTGTCGGCAGACAGGCTACTGGGCTAGATGGACCTTTAGTCTGACTCAGTGCGGCCATTCTTATGTTCTTATGTTCTATGCTCAGGGGGTCTCAGTGGACCACCTTGATTTTCATGCCAACCTGCTCCTGGGTGGCCAGGCCGGCAGCTCTCCTGCCCTAGATGGCCACTTTCCTGTGCCTAGTGCAGAGGTCGTGGACAAGGTCCACGATGTCCGCACTAGACCAGGCGGGTACCCGCCTCTTGCGGTCCCAGGCAAACTCCCGGCAGCCGCCAGCTTAGTCCCTGGAAGAGGTGGAGGGCTGGGAGGCATCGGGTGGCTGGCTCGAGCCGTGCCAGGTGCAGGGTCTGCTAGCTGGGTGCTGGCAGGCTTGCACCTGGCACGGGCACCGTAGCCAGCCTGTGCCCCTTTAAGAGGTCTGGGGCCGGGAGGGGGGCAGTAGAGTTTCCCTGGTGTTGGCCAGTGTGGCCACCAGGGAAATCTGGGGAGGGCTAGCCTCCCACTAGTTCGAATTAAGGGGCTACATAGCCCTTAATTCGAACTAGTGAGTTCGAACTAGGCTTAGTCTTCGTACAATGAGGTTTACCTAGTTCGAACTAAGCGCTCCGCTAGTTCGAATTAAGTTCGAACTAGCGGAGCGCTAGTGTAGCGCCTATCAAAGTTCATTCGAACTAACGTCCGTTAGTTCGAATTAATTTTGTAGTGTAGACATACCCTAAGGTGCCACAGGACTCCTCGCTGCTTTTATCAAAATAACAGGCTTCGTATTTCCAGACTCTGTAACCCTCATTGTATGAGGAATAATACCTATTCCAAAATAGCTGTTTCAGGATATGGCATGTATAGATAGGGACAGATGGAGTTATTTCGAAATAAGAGGCCTCCAGCTTTTCCCACAGGTGCCCTGCTGGCTGCTCTGTCCACACTCACCAAAACTCTGCAGTCCCCTTTCCCTTGCAGCCCTTAAAGCTGCAGCCATAGAGGAAATAACTTGTGGCACACAGGAGGCTCTGACAGCCTTGAGCTACACAGCAGCTACCAAAGCAGCTTTTTTGGCCACCGTAAGCAACCCCATTGCTCCCATTGAGCCCTCCCCTGCTCCTAGGGAGCTGACAGCCAGCTCCCAAGACCCTGCCCAGGGTTGGAAGTGGCGTGCGCCTTCCTGGTCTGGTGCAGAGATCCTGGATCGCATTGACATCTGGGGAGAGGAATCAAACCTCCAGGATCTCCACACCAGACTCAGGATTGCAGATATGTACGGCTGGATGACTAACAGCCTGGCCACCAAGGGCAACATGCATAACCAAGGGCAGGTGAACATGAAGGTAAAGGAGCTAAGGCAGATTTATGCCAAGGCCACGGAGCACAGCTCCCTCTCTGGTGTGGCACTGCAGGCCTGCCCATACTACACAGAGCTCCACCTCATCCTACGGGGTGGGTCAGTCCCTTTCCCACCCCCCATTATGGATTCAGGGATGGAGACATCTGTCATTGTCCTCTCAGGGGGCACAGCCAATGAGGAAGAGGAGGAGTTGGACGAAGCCAGCACCATATCCATGCCCAACATCCAGGAGGTCATGCCAGCTGGTACTCCCTACTTGAGTTTCTCTTGGCATCATCCAAAGCTGGAGAAGGCCCATCAGGTGAATGCCATTACTTTCCCTACACACACACAGGTGGAGGCGGCACGCTCTTCACTTGGCCTTCTCAGCCTGGGGATTACACAGCAGCCTGTGAATATGGATGCACGTGGATCTCCAGTCCAGGGCGCACAGCCCCAAGAGACATCAACAGAGGACCCTTGGGTCTGGAAAGGCCTGCCTTACTCCTGACACTGGGGTGGGACATCCTCCCATCACAAGCCACTACTAGAAGGAGGCTGGGGACATGCCTGCACTCCCAGGGACAGTGCGGTGAGGCTCAGGAGCATCTGTGTGCAGCAGCAGTCAAAAAAGCAAATAGGATGTTAGGAATTATTTTAAAAGGGATAGAAAATAAGACGAAGAATATCTTATTGCCCCCATATAAATCTATGGTACGCCCACATCTTGAATATGTACAGATGTGGTCTCCTCATCTCAGAAAAGATATTTTGGAATTAGAAAAGGTTCAGAAAAGGACAATTAAAATGATTGGGAGTTTGGAACGGGTCCCATGTAAGGAGAGGCTAAAGAGACTGGGACTTTTCAGTTTAGAAAAGACGAGACTGAGGGGGGATATGATAGAGGTCTATAAAATCATGAGTGGTGTGGAGAGGGTGGATAAAGAAAAGTTATTTACTTGTTCCATATTATGAGAACTAGAGGACATCAAATGAAATTAATGGGTAGCAGGTTTTAAACTAATAAAAGAAAGTTCTTCACACAGTGCACAGTCAACCTGTGGAACTCCTTGCCAGAGGAGGCTGTGAAGGCTAGAACTATAACAGAGTTTAAAAAAGAGCTAGATAAATTCATGGAGGTTAGGTCCATAAAAGGCTATTAGCCAGGGTGTAGGAATGGTGTCCCTGGCCTCTGTTTGTCAGAGGCTGGAGATGGATGGCAGGAGACAAATTACTTGATCATTGTCTTTGATCCACCCCTTCAAGGGCACCTGTCATTGGCCACTGTCGGCAGACAGGCTACTGGGCTGATGGACCTTTGGTCTGACCCACTACGGCCATTCTTATGTTCTTATCTGCTGCTCACACACATCTCCCCACAACATTCCACACATCTCCCTCCAGTGGGTAAGGATACAAATCCTCTTCCTGTGGGATGCCGCCACTGCCAGACCCAGCATGTGTGCGGCACGGAGAGAAGCCCAGCTGCCCTGTGGCCCCATTCCCACCCGCAGGCTCCTGGTATGGCTGGCACGTTCCCATGCCTGCTTGTCCCCGGGATGTGGGGGTAGTGAGGCTCCCTTCTTTGGACATCAGTGCTTCTACAGGAAAGGGCCCACTGTCTAGGCCTCAAGTGGCCTTGCTGGAAGTACATGGCCTTTGACTGACCTATGTTTTTTTGGTCTCAGCTCAGAGATGAGGGTCCAGCGTCAGGCACAGTGTCTCCAGGGATGACTGACCTCTTTGTTCTACCCAGAGAGGGGAGTGATCAACACTTTGGAGGGGGAGAAGGGAGTCAGAAGGGGAGGAGTAGGGAAGAGAGGCTCAAGGCTGGGGCTGAGAGTGGCACCTAACTCACGTGGTTCCACTGGCTCATGTGAAGGCCCTCGGTGGCTCTGAGGTATATAGGGGGAGAAACTGGAGGGGCAAAAGCTGACACGGGAGCAGCACGAGCTGTGCGAGGGGAGTGGCTGACACTTCCCGTGTCATCCTCCTGACCCCATGTGACCCGCAGGCTGAGGAAAGCCCATGAGGACCTCGAGAGGAGGCATATCACTGCCCTGTGAGCCCTGCAGTGCTTCATGGACTAGCAGTACCGGAGACTCGAGGAGGACCTTTAGCTGCACCGCGACACACCTGGCAGAAGCTGCTGCAACAGAGCTGGACCATCTCTGTGGCCTTCACCATGGTCATCGACCATCTGGTGGCCATTCCTGTTGCTGCTCTCAAGCCAGCTCTCACCCCTCCAGCTTCTCCCCCTAGATTCTCCCATGGCTGCTGAGGGCCCTGCAGAGGAGCCAGTGGGACCACTTGAGTTAGGTGCCACTCCCAGCCCTGAGCCTTTCCTCACCACTCCTCCCCTTTCCAACTCCCTTCTCCCCCTTTAAGGGTCATTCCCCAGTCCCTTCCCAGTGACATTTACCCCAATGAACAAAACAGAGTTTGTTTCCAAACAAAAAGTGTGGTTTATTGTCTTTGCAAGGGAGGGGAGGGAGAGGAGGAACAGGAAAGGTAGGACTGTGGGAGGAAAGGCAAAGAGGGGTAATGCACAGGCCACTTGTGGGGAGGCCTGGGAGGAGTGTGAAACTCTCCTTCAGGGCCTCACAAATACACACAGTCCCCTGATAGGCTTGTTGGATAGCAGCTGTGCACAGCTGCTCAAAGACCCTGCTGATCTGGTTAGCCTCTACATCCCACTTGGCCAAGGAAAGTCTCCCCCTTGTTTTTTCAAATATTGTGAAGGACACACCAGGCTGCCACCACTTGGGGGATGTTCTGCTTTCCAAGGTACAGCTGGGTGAGGAGGCAACAGAACCTCCCCTTCAGATGCCCAACAACAATACGGGCCTTGCTGAGCCTGGTATTGAAGTGTCCCTTGCTTTGGTCCAGGTGACCAGTGTAGGGCTTTATTAGCCAGGGGAGTAGAGGGTAGATCGTGTCCCCTACAATACAGATCAAATGTCCACGTCCCCAATCCTGATGGTGCGGTCAGGGAAAAAAGTATCGGTGTGCAACTTCTGGAAGAGGCTGGAGTTTCAAAGCACATGTGTGTCATGTTCCTTCCCCGACTATCTGCCGTAGATGTCCATGAACTTGCCTCAGTGGTCAATGAGGGCCTGCATGACCATCAAAAAGTACCACTAGCGGTTGATGTATTCAGATGCTCAGTGGTCGGGGGCCTGGATGGGGATGTGGGTGCCATCAATAGCCTACCTTTCCCCCCCAAGTCAGGGAAGTTCATGGTGGCAAATCTGGTGATGATGGGGTTTACGTCGTCCAGGCTGAACACACTGCGCAGCAGGATGATGCTGATGGTCCTCACCACTTGTAGAAGGAGACAAACAAACAGAAAATCACAAGGTTTCCCTTAGGAGGTCCCCAAACCCACCCCTGATCTCCAGCACACGCCAGGAGCAACCCCAACTTGCCCCATCTGCTGGCAGGACTTTGTGAAGGCAAGACTGAAAAACCTCCCAGACAGGGAGCTTCCATCACCACCATCACTCCCTTCCCTAGGGAACCCCACTCTGGGAGTTCAGTTCACCACCTTCCTGGGACAATAGCATGAGAGCACCCATACCTGCATGATCACGGCTCTGACGGTCGATCTCCCCACACCAAAGCCGTTCCCTTTGCATTGGTAGCTATCTTGTGTGACAAACTTCCAGAGGGCGATGGTGACCCGCTTCTGGAGGGCAATGGCAGGTCTCATGTGGGTGTCATGTCACCAGAGGGCAGGGGTGAGCCACTCACATAGCTCTATGAAGGTGTCCTTCCAGATATGGAAATTCTGGAGCCACTGCTAGTCTTCCCATTGCTTCAGGACAATCCAGTCCCACCAATTGGAGCTGAGTCCAATTGCAAGAAAGAGTGGTGCACTATGTGCAGGAGTGGGGTCGAGCTGCATGAGCAATGCCTGGAGAGAGGTTAGGAGGTGCTCCACAATGAGCTGGGGGTCCTGTTCCCACAAGACCAGGAAGACAGGCCACAGAAACTCCAGCTGGAAGTGCACCAAGACATATAAGAGCCATCAACTGCTTGGAAGTAGGTCTGGTTGCATGACTAGAGTGTGGAGGTGTCTGCAAGGGCAACCACAGGAGGCAGAGAAAAGGCTTTGCTGTCCCTCCAGGAGGTGGCAAAGGAGAAGAGTCTGAGTCATGGGTGTTTAGGCACAAGCCTCAGAAGCAGCTACGAGAAATGACTGCTGTCCTGATGCCCTGCCTGAAGTGCTTCTAGGTGGCCTTAAATACAATTCAGCATCCAATGAGTGTGGACGCTCTATTTCAAAATAGCTCAGTGCTATTTCAATGGGCATTTGCTGTGTAGACACACTATTGCAAAATAAGCTATTTCAGAGTATTTCCTCTGAAATAGCGTATCTTGAAATAAGCATGCAGTGCAGATGTATCCTTAGGGTATGTCTGCACTACCCTCCTAGTTCGAACTAGGAGGGTAATGTAGGCATACCGCACTTGCAAATGAAGCCCGGGATTTGAATTTCCCGGGCTTCATTTGCATAAGCGGGGCGCCGCCATTTTTAAATCCCCGCTGGTTCGAACCCCGTGCCGCGCGGCTACACAGGGCACGAACTAGGTAGTTCGAACTAGGCTTCCTAGGAATGAGGAGTAACAGTAGTTCAAACTAGGAAGCCTAGTTCGAACTACCTAGTTTGTGCCCCGTGTAACCGCGCGGCACGGGGTTCGAACCAGCGGGGTTTTAAAAATGGCGGCTCCCCGCTTATGCAAATGAAGCCCGGGAAATTCAAATCCCGGGCTTCATTTGCAAGTGCGGTATGCCTACATTACCCTGCTACTTCGAACTAGCGGGGTAGTGTAGACATACCCTTAGAGACTCACAAAAATATATAGAATCACGAGCTTTTGTGAAGAAAACCCACTTCATCAGATGAATTGTCTCCACAAAAAGCTCCCAATTCTATATATTTTGATTGGTCTCTAAGGTGCCGCAGGACCACTCGTTGTTTCTGATTTTACATAGGTAGGGTTAGTGAAAAGTTAATAAAATATCTATCACCAATTGTTTCAAGAATTTAATCTTTTCCACTTTCCACCTAATCACAGCAGAAAGAAGGTGAAGTTAGACAGAGGCAATGATAACTGGCTATAATTTAAATGGTTAAGTGACACCCAAACTAAATATTTCTCCTCTGAAATGAGAGCCATTTATAAATAATAATAAATCAGACCAGACAATCAAAGAAATTAAGCAGCAAAAAAATTTATGATGTACACAGTGAAGGGCACTCCTGGCCTGTGGGAAAAACTTAATTTCTAAGCCAATTCTTTTGACACAGATTTAAAGGTAAATTCAGATTCACAACTCATTCATGAGGCGCCATGTGAATTCATGTGATAATCTTTGCAACTGCACTTTATAAAGTGCAGGAAGGAAATTTTTATAGCTTCAATACCTGGTCACATAGTCATGGGTAACATCTACAAATACGATTTTTCATGTAACGTGAAAAACTAAATCCAAAGAGGAAGCAACAGGAAGAACTCATTAAAATTCTAACATTGATTATATTGTATATGATTAAAATAAGAGACTGGGAGACTTTATTGCCTCTTAAGTTACATGGATGCACTTTCCAACTGGACAAGCAACTTCCAATAAAACCTCTAGGTCTTTCTCCCCAAGCACCTTGAGTTGTTACTATCAGCTTCCAGGGTGGAGCGAATGAAGATACAACACACACACACAAGCTGACAGCTCAGAAACAAAGCTTGTAAAGCTGGAGTCTGCCAGTTTTCCTGGATTCGTGCAGTGATGAAAGGGAAGGAAGAGGAGGGTCATCAAGTGATGGAAAACATCACAAAGAATACACGGGTGAAAACAGAAGTTTTATATTTTTCTTTAACCTCAGTAGGGCTGGATAATTCTTTGCTTGGAAATGGTGGTGGTCCTTATCCCAATCTGAATGCTGAAAGATCACTCAAAGTTAAACAAAGGAAGAAAAAGGAGGAGAAACCCCCCCTGTTTTCAAGGCAGAAAACAAGCAGTGAATCTGCAGAAAGCAATATGCAGGTGTCTGGGTGGAATCTGTCATTTGAAAAGGGCTACTTAATATTGCAATGAAGGCAAGAGGAAATGACTCAATCTTCACATGAAATGCCCAGATGCATTCAAAGAGAAATCAAACATGCAGAAAGTCATTGTGAAAAACTCAGAACATACATTTCCAGTTTACAAAGTTTAATTGTCAGTACAGCTCCCCTGGATAAATATCTGTTAGCTAGTGCTGTAATTCCTTGAGAGCAACAGCTGGAACTCATGTTAAAAAATAAGGCAGCTTTTTAATACTCCCCACCCCAGGAACTCCTCCAAAATCATATGATTCTTTCAACACAAATGTCACCATATAAAATAAACACTATTTATTCTGCCCTATTTATTCTATTCAAGCAAAGCTAAGTTGTATTTTTACACTAAGAATTTTACAAAGAAAAGCATATAGCATTCAGGAATTCTATCCCTCTAGCATAGTCTAACTGCTGTGAAAAATGGAACCACTTACTGTAAAATAAATGACCACGTATTTGTAGCTATTTGCTATATCTAAGTGATAAATTTTAATGCCCTAAATAGAGACAGCCGAGTGTGTATATATATCTGTGTGTGTGTGTGTGTGTGTGTGTGGGTGGGTTCTGAGTTCTGAGCCCTCAACCAATGTGGACCTGGCACCCTTGGGACATAGGACGGATAAGGGTGGCCCTGAAGGTAGGGAGTTTGGAGGGGCTTCTCCAGTGGCACAGTAGATAAGGTACCTATACCTTATCTACACACACACACACACACACACACACACACAAGGTAAATCAATAGACCAGCAGCCAGACATAATTGCTCTTCATTTGATGAAAAATATCTTGGGAATAAGGAATGTAGTAAAATTAATGAATAAGTGTTGTCACTGCAAGGAATAGTATAAAAACAATTTAATAATTAAGACTTCAGGGTCAGGCTGGTAGTAATTGATCAAGCATTACATTATGTGAGAGCACTGCATATGAATCTACCAAACTTCTTTCTTGTGTGGTGAAGCGGAGTCTTTCAGGAAGAGCTCAGAATCACAATGGTAGTAGTTAATGCAGTAGCCTTGTATCTATGGGAAATGCCAGTTCAAATTCTGAATGTATTACAAGACAAATGCATTCACCACTCTCAAGCCAGCCATTACTAAGCATTTGTCCACATCATAAAACCACCACATAATTTGTCAGAGTTGTCAGGTTCAATTCAGGACTAACCCTGATTTGCCAGAATAAGAGTGAGTTGTTGATAGGGGAATATACATCCATCATGCTGCATCCCATTATTCTGAATATCCTTTAAAATTAGATGTCAGAAGACTCGTATGTTCACCATTTAATCATTGGGAATTGATCATATGGGTTATATAAAAGTGATATCTGCGTGTGATGATTTTACCAAAGAAGAATGAAAAACAAGCCCAAAGTTCGGAGGACAACATTTGTTCCTCATGGCCAGTTTGGCAACCAGTTTAACCCTTTGCATATCAGCAAGAAGCATCTTAACCACTAAATTTCTTTTAACAAAATAATATAGTGTTAAAATATTTTTCCATTTTTTTCTAAAACAGATTCTTTCTGGATCTGGGTACTACTTTTCAGCAAAGACCATATATTTCCATATTACTTCAAAAAGTCTTTACCAAAGCGTTTGTTAGCCTCTTATAAATGTAAATGCAGTAAGAGCCCTCTGCAGTCTTCTCTTCATATGCTATAGATTTCGGTTCTTTAGTGTATTGTTGTATTTAAGGCACATGCAAATAGTTATGGCATACTGGACCAAAATTATGTAAGTAACCACTCATTTGCCCACTCTAGCATTCCGCAGCAACTATGAATTTCTGCATATGTATATTTATTTTGATTTATATTTGAAACCTGTGGTTATTAGATTAAATTTTAAATGAAGTTAATAGAATATTTATTTTATTAGCTATTTTAATATCAATATTGCATAAAACAGTTTTATTCATTGGAATATTTGATGCGATAAAATAGCTGGTTTTGAATACATCAGGTTGGTTTTTGTTTCTGCAGAAATGTCACTTTACTGATGACTTAATATTAATAAATTCTAAATGTATAGGTTTTACCACTAGAAGAGATCCTTATGATAATCCAGTCTGATTAACACAGTATATAGAACCTCAGCTAATAATTTCTATATCAAGCCTATATAACTTGAAGTAGGACATCTCTACTGGATATTTGCCTGCTTATACATCTAAGGACCATATTCGTTCCCTTATCCACAGCCGCATACTGGGAGTTCATGTCCAATTGATTATCTGCCATGATCCCCAGGCTCTTTCCAGTGTGACTGCATTCCAGGATATAGTGTCCCAGCTTGTAAACTTGACCTACACACTTTCTTTCTAGATATATAATCTTGCACTGGGGTGCATTAAAACACATTTGTTATTATTATAGCTGGCTAAAAATGAGAACACTTTTTGAGAAAATATTTGTGAATTTGTCCATTAGTCACTGAAATTTCATTCAGAGGAATGTTTTCCATTCGGCTCCAGCAACAATATATAACTGCAATATTTCAAATATCAGAGGGGTAGCCTTGCTAGTCTGGATCTGCAAAAGTGACAATGAGTCCTGTGGCACCTAATAGACTAACAGATGTATTGGAGCATAAGCTTTCATGAGTAAAGACCCACTTTGTCAGATTCATGTAGTGGAAATTTACAGAGGTAGGTATAAATACGCAAGTCAAAATAAGGCTAGAGATAATGAGGTTCATTCAGTCAGGGAGGGTGAGGCCTACTTCTAGCAGTTGTTCTGGAGGTGTGAACACCAAGGTTGTGTCCAGACTCAGGGGTTTTTTCGAAAAAAGTAGCCTTTTTTCGAAAAAACTTCACCTGCGTCTAGACTGCAGCCGCGTTCTTTCAAAATTAAATTGAAAGAACGCGGCTTTTCTTTCGACGGCGGTAAACCTCATTTCACGAGGAAGAACGCCTTCTTTCGAAAGCACTTCTTTCGAAAGAAGGCGTTCTTGAATGTAAATAGGGCTTCTTCGAAAGAGAGCATCCAGACTCACTGAGTGCTTTCTTTCGAAAAAGCGGCTTGCTCTTTCGAAAGTTCCGCGTGCAGTCTAGACGCTCTCTTTCGAAAGAGGCTTGCAGTCTAGACATAGCCCAAGAGAGGAGAAACTGCTTTTGTAGTTGGCTCGTCATTCACAGTCTTTGTTTAATTCTAAGGTGACGGTGTCAAATTTGCAGATGAACTTTAGCTCATCAGCAGCTGGTCTTGAAGTTTTTTTGCTGCAGGATGGCTACCTTTAAATCTGCTACTGTGTGTCCAGGAAGATTGAAGTATTCTCCTACAGGTTTTTGTATATTGCCATTCCTAATATCTGATTTGTCTGTTTATTCTTTCACATAGGGACTATCCAGTTTGGCCGATGTATATAACAGAGGGGCATTGCTAGCACATGATAACATATATTACATTGGTAGATGTGCAGGTGAATGAACTAGTGATGGTGTGGCTGATCTGGTTAGGTCCTGTGATGGTGTCGCTGGTGTAGATATATGGGCAGAGTTGGCACCAAGGTTTGTTGCATGGATTGGTTCCTGAGTTTGAGTTACTGTGGTGCGGTGTATAGTTGTTGGTGAGAATTTGCTTCAGGTTGGCGGGTTGTCTGTGGGTGAGGACTGACCTGCCTCTCAAGGCCTGTGAAAGTGAGGGATCATTGTCCAGGATGGGTTGTAGATCACTGATGATGCATTGGAGAGGTTTTAACTGAAGACTGTAGGTGATGGCCAGTGGTGTTCTGTTGGTTTCTTTCTTGGGCATGTGTTGTAGTAGGAAGCTTCTGGGTACATGTCTGGCTCTGTTAATCTGCAATATTTCAGGGTTCTCAGAGAGCTTGGGAAGAAGAAACAGATTTTGTCACTGGAAAGGAAGTTGAGTTTTGCTGCAGAGGACAAAAGATCATGATGCGAGGGGCTAGTGGGCTAGTTGCTAAAAGGAGAGAGTCTGGAGACTAAGTTTATAAAAAGGTCACCGT
This sequence comes from Pelodiscus sinensis, assembly GCF_049634645.1. Taxonomy (NCBI): domain Eukaryota; kingdom Metazoa; phylum Chordata; order Testudines; family Trionychidae; genus Pelodiscus; species Pelodiscus sinensis. Next base: position 174,002,294 of record NC_134711.1, read on the forward strand.
GGCTTTACTGACAAGAATGAGAGTTTGTTCATAGGATGGATGAAACATCTCCATGCATTCCTCTTATTCCCTCAGTGTTTTTCATCTTCCTATATGAGGAAGGAGTCACTTGCCTGACTGAAATCATAGACAAATAAAGTATTTGTGTAATTTATTTTTTTCTATAGTGGTTGGCTACATGCCTCTGCCTCTATTGACTAAAAAGCCACCAGCAACTAGGACCACTGCAGGCCAAAATTAATAATTCTTCTTTCAAAGAAGATAGACCACATGCCTCCCTGAAGCATGCAATAGTCTGGCTAGTTCTCAGTAAACTAATATTTGACACTGTTGGTATTACAAATCTTCAGCTAATCTCCAGCCTCCATTTTGTAGTTAAATCACTGAAGAAGCAGTGAAAAGTAAACTTCCTCACTATCTACTCTCCACCAGCACAAGGACTTTTTGTGGCCAATCTCTTGGACACACCTATTATAGCTATTTTGACACATTGGTTCACAATGTTCACAGATGTTCCCTCTCTGAATACATCTCATCGAAATAGATGCCGTAGAACTAAACTGGCTTTCATTCCTCTCAGTCAGATACCAAGCAATGCTTACTCTTAAGAGCTTCACATAAAAAAACGTTCATATCTGGATTAGCCTTCTCCCCTCCACCCATTGTAACATACACATGAAAACTCTAGGCAATTTAAGATTCCCTGGGAAAAATTCTCACCAGTATGTCATTGACATCCAGCTTGACAGGGCCTATTCAGCCGGTACAGTAATGTGTTCATCAAACCTATGTCACTCTGCCTGGAAGATGTAATAGTTGGATGAAAAACATTCAGCTTATTCTTACCCCAGTGCAGAGATATGCAATGGAGAAAGAAAGAATTTTTAATCTATATCTGTGTTCTAGGACAGGCAGGAACTTGCCCTGTGTCTGGTGTAAGTCAGTGAAGACTCAGGCAAGGTCTACACTGAAGGGAAAGGTTGAATCTAGATATGTGAGTCCAGCTACATTTGTTACAAAGCTGGAGTCAATGTACTTTGATTCAAGTTTCCACGCCATCGCCATATTGGGGAACAAGAGTTCCGGCCACCAGCAGGGACACCTTCTGAATTTGATTTAGCAGGTCTTAATTAGACACGCTAAATTGAATTCTGACAGATCAATTGCAGGAATGTTGATCTTTTGCTTAATGAAGACATGGCCTCCAAGAAACTTTAAACTAATATTTGTTTCCTTATAAGTAGTCACAAACAGAGTTCAGTACTTTGCAGTCTAGCTACCCTTCTATTCTCATCCCTGTTCTCTGCTGTGTTCTCTATGGGTATGTCTACATTTCATTCCTCTTCAAAAAACGAGTAAGGATTATTTTGAAGAAAGGGTTTTATCTCAAAATAACCCTATTTTTTCTCGAAATAGCACTATTCTGCAATAGCGCCATAACGCGGTTATGCAAATGACGTGCAGGAAATTCAAATCTGCACTTCACTTGCAATTTCAGGTGTCTGCATTTGCATTCCTCTCTCGGAAGAGGAATGAAATGTAGACATACCCTATGTTAACACTAAGATGAGGGTCGTCAAGAGCCCCTTATACTAGCTCTATTCTGGCGCTAGGCAAGGGTTATCTCCTCTGAATCATCTTCATGATGCCAGGCAGAGCAGATTGCAGTGGAGAATCTAGCCCTGGATATAGAAAACACATTTCTTCTGAGGGACTCATTTAGATCAAACAGGAGAGTTTTTGTAATGCACCCTCAGTGGGTAAGGAGACCCTGGTTTTATGTTTAACATTGTACTCATGAAAGCTCATGATATCATTTTCATTTTTTTTCATCTCTAAGGTGCTGCATGACTATTTGTTGGGAGTTTTTAAAGTTTTTTTCAGTTACAGACTAACATGGCTACCCCTCTGAAAGTTTATAACATATATATTTCACCCTTGTGTGATGCAATCTAAATATATTAATTCATTAAAAGCTTTTGGCTGTTTCATGAAATTAAATAAATCTGTGAGACAAACTTTGATACATCATAAGGGGAAAAACAGCTAGTGCAAATTGTATTGAATTGTATTATAAGCAAGGTATGAAATGCAGCAGCGCTCTCTCTTCAAAGGAAACAAGTGCAGTCTTCCTGAAATATCCCAGACAATACTAACTTGAAGGAGGAAACTAATGACTTAGAAAAGTGAGTTTGTTTCTCTAAGGCTATATCTAGACTGCGTTCCTCTCGCGAAAGAGAAATGAAAATGAAGCAGATTGAAAATTCAAATGAAGCATGGATTTACAAATCTTGCGCTTCATTTGCATAATCGCATCTGACCATTTTTTTCGAAAAAGGTTTTTTTGAAAAAAAACCCTGCAGTCTAGACTGGGTTCTTTTGGGAAAAAAAAGAAAAACCCTTTTTTGATAGAACCTGTACACCTCATTTTTTCAGCAGTATGGGTTCTTTCGAAAAAGGAGTTTTGTTTTCTAAAGAACCCCGTGTATACTGCAGAGTTCTTTTCAAAAAACCTTTTTTCGGAAAAGCACTTGGATGCAATTATGCAAATGAAGCATGAGATTTGTAAATCTGCATTTCATTTGAATTTTCTATCTGCTTCATTTGCATTCTTCATTCGAGAGAAGAATGCAGGCTAGACAAGTCCTAAGAGTAAACACTGTCACTTTGGTTCTGGCCAACCTGTGCTTGATTGCAAATAGGAAGGCAATATGATTATTTATGATTGCCATCCAACTAAGATATTTATTGTTGCAATTTGAGAAACACAAAGAGCTGTTCAAGGAGAATGTTTGTGGCTGTTATATGATGCTGCTGAGTTCTATTATGCTTAAAGTCGATTAATCTTAGTAGGAGGCAAGAAACCAGATGTATTATCTGTGCTGAAATCAGTCAGATCTTCCTTTCATTCCTGCTTCATTTTGATTTAAATTGTAGCTGCATTTCAGATGCATCTTCCTAAAACTAACTCTTTTCCTTCCAAATGTTCAGTCTCTTTGAATATTATTTTTTACATTTCAGAACTGTGATCAATTAATCCCCTTTATACTAGTTTCTTTAGGCATAACTTCTATTGGCCCAATTTGGAGTTAATCAGAATTTTAGACAGTGTAGTCTAAAATTCTTTGATTTTCTTTCCCTTCAACGCTATTCTTTACTTTTCCTGCCCCAAAGTATTGGGTCCATGTGCTCTGCATACTTTGTACTGATATTATTTTAAATTGAATAAATAATAAAAAAAGAAGTGTCAGATTATCAATGCCCATGTTTAAATGGTCAATAATAGTTTTTGAGGTTAGTAAATGGAAACTCAGCCCATTGACATATGTTGATTAATGAGCCAAGACAGTGGTTCTGACATACCCAGAAGGCAGATTAATGAATAGCTATGTCACCCCTGGCGTCTAACCTCCAGTCCTGGATGTATGCTGTATACTTTCCAGCCCTCTCTTGGACACCACAAGCTTATATAAAGCCAATAGTCTTATTAATAAAATGATGTGTACACATCTAATTATGCAAAATGGAGTTTCCCAAGCACTTCAGATCCAATATATACTGGACTGGAAACAACAATAAAATGAGTTTATTAACTACAAAGAGATTTTAAATGAGCACAAATAATGATGCATAAAAGTCAGAAACACAATGGGTGCCTCACTTAAGAAACTAGGTTAGATTCAAAGCAAAGCTGCTATCACCACATGCTCTTAGGGTATGTCTAGACTACATGACGCCGTCAACGGAGCCATGTAAACTAGCTTACCCAGCATAGGCAAAGAAGCAGGGATTTAAATAATCCCCACTTAATTAAAATAAACATGGCTGCCGTGCTGTGCTGACGATCAGATGATCCGACACAGCGCGGTAATCTAGATGCGGATTGTCGTCTGGAGAAGCCTTTGCCGTCCGATCCAGTAAGCCTTGTTTCACGAGGCATAAGGAATTGATCGGTAAAGGCTTCCCCAGCCGACCGATCTGCATCTAGACTACAGCGCTGTACCGGATCAGCTGATCGTTGGCACAGCACAACGGCCATGTTTATTTTAATGAAGCGGGGATTATTTAAATCCCCGCTTCTTTGCCTATGCCGAGTAAACTAGTTTACATGGCTCCATCGACGGAGCCATGCAGTCTAGACATTCCCCTATTGTCCACATTTGTTAGGCCAGGACTTCTTCCTCTGATTAATGGCTGCTTCCTTAGTTCCTTCTGGTTCAGTGAATCAATTTACAGAGAGAGAACAAGGAACAGGAGTGCTGTTAGATGTTTATCCCTCATTTTCATAGTGTCAGTCTTCCTCTTGGAAAACATTTCCAATTCTGGCTGACTTCCAGGAGATAGAGAGCCCACAAGAAAGGATATAGTTTCCTTGTCTACCCTTCCTGCTTAAGTACTCTGTTTCCTATTTAAATGCAAATTAAGCAGAACACTTTCTTTTGTTTGAAACAGACCTGATTGCCAGTTTGTTTGGTCAGAGCTGTGGTTTGGTTAACTTGAGTTAACATTTTATAGTCAAATCTTACAACTTTACATAAAAAAAATGCCACACATATTTTACTAGGACAATAATGACCATCATCTTGCAAGTTTCTCACAAAGCATGTTTTCTGAAAGTATTATTACAATACCATGTAAGGGCTGAATATAATGTGTCCTTGCTTACAGGCAAAAAAGGGTTAAGCAGTGGGTGCAAGAGGATTAGAAACTTAATTCTTTTTCAATATAAACTTTGACTCTGGTGAATATGCTTAGATAACAAAGTAGTAGGCATCATATAAAAACCTGGTCAGAACAGAAAACTAATTACAAAAAGTTTAAGTTGCTAGAAACTTGCAGCTTTTCCTCAGCTCTATTTATTATTCATGCTTGCACTGCACAACACTGGAAGGAGAAGAGCATGTAAAGTAGACTCTTCTGGATGCGCAAAAGGACAGGAAGACAGCTCCTGCTTTTGTGTGCAGGAGTGAACTAGCAAGCATACCATACTAATGTTGTGGGGCACATCACATCACAAAGCAGACAGTGTATGTGAAAGGGGAAGTGTTTGTATCCCTCAGGCTAGTATTTATTCTGTCATTAGCAACAAATATTAGCCAGTGGGAGTTCAGAATAAACTTGGCTTTTGTTCAGAGGCATAAAGAGGTATAGTCCCCAGTTGTTGAAGACGATCAAAGTGCAGAATTTTGCCTTGCACTATCAACCATCCCTGTGCAGAAGAAATACTTACCAGCAGTTTTGCTATCTTTCCTTTGTTACCTTAGATAGGAGCTGATCATCTGAAAAAGCTTCTTGTGTCAAATGTGTAGTGCTATGGCATTGCTCACAGTCAGGGATAATATTGTATAGTTGAGTGAATTAACCTTTTATATGGACAGAATTCATTGGCGTGAATATGGCTGTCTCCAACATGTTGAAAATATGCATTCTTGTGTATTTCTACTACTCCATTCATGCCTTGTCCTGTACTGCCAATAGGCTACAGCAGTCTGCTTTACTCCATTCTCAACTAGTGCAATACAGCAATCAGCCCTTTTACTTAATATATCTCTAACTAAACAAGCACATCATTCCTTTATCTGAGTATGAATCGTTTCTATAATGGATCTGTGCTGTGGTCCAGGAATACTCTGCTTAATATGCCATAATAATCAAATTACCAAGCATACATTTTCCTAGTACCCTGAAATCTGCACCCACATACAAAAACCGTTCTGTACATCCAGGGGTGGCCCGTGCGTAAAGGCCAACTTGGCCGTCACCTAGGGAGCCGCATTAAACGGGGTGCCCAATGATGGTGTCACTTCATTGAGGGCTGTGGAGGCGGGGGCACCGATCGCACATTCCGCCTGGGGCACCAGCTGCCAGCAGGCCACCTCGGGCTGCCCCTTCTGTACATCTGTATATTTTCAGTCTAAACTGACTTGGTTTTGATTAAAGCAATCAAGGTTAAGTCTTTGTGGGAGAGCCTGACTAGCCTGTGTCTTCTTTATAACAATGTGCAGCAACTTTGAGAACAAAATGGCTGCTCTTTCTTCACATAGGAAGAGTTTTCTATGCACTGAGCTTTAAAATTGTGCAAAACTAAAGCATCAACGTTTTATAGCTAGAGAAACTCTTTGTGACTTTTTTATTCTAGCATTATTGAAATCTCTTTGTTGCTACCAGCGCTTTCACCAGTTGTAGCAACAGTGAAAGTGCAAGCATAGAGGGTATGTCTACACTACAGTGTTATTTTGAAATATCTTATTTCAGAATAGTTATTTTGAAATAGCTTATTTTGAAATAACACATCTACGCACAAAATGCATTTCAAAATAGCTTTTTGCTATTTCAAAATAGCGCATTCACACTGAGTGGACGCTGAATCGCATTTAAGGCCGGCTGGAACCAGGTCCGGCAGGGCATCAGGTCAGGAGTTACTTTGTGTGGGTGCTGCCTGAGGCTATCTGAGGCCTGTGCTTAAAGGGACTCCTGCCCCCCCCCCCCCCACCCCGGACAGCCAGTTCTCAGCTTTCCTTGCTTGCTTGCCTACCTCGATGAGGAACAGCAAAGCATTTTGTCTCTCCGTGCTCTGGTTTCCCTCACTTGGGTCACCACAGCACTCTGCAAAATGGAGCCAGAGCTGCCCCTGGGCACTCTGGTGCTTCTCTTGAACATGTTGCTGTGAGCCTGGCTGCACTTTCTGCAGGCTGCCATCTGGGAGGTCCATCAGGGGGCTGTCAGTATCCAGGGAGTCCTGCGGGAGAGCTTCCAGCCTCCCTGGTCTGCCCCACTTGGGGCTTATGCCTCATTCCTCCCTCACATCCGTCCACTTACCCCTCCCTAACCCACCTTCTTGATGTCAAATAAAATACATGTATTTTCATGAACACAAACTCTTTATTTAACAAAACTGGGAGAGGAGGGGGAATGAAACTTTGGTGAGACTGGGGAAAGGAGGTGGGAAAGGAGAAGAGAGAGGGTGGGAGAGGGGAAGGGGAAACCTAGGAGGAGGGATCTGGAAGGGAAAGAAGGGGGAGGGGAAGCTCAGGGTTGGGGGTCTCGCCAGACCAACTTGATTGTCATGCGAACCTGCTCCTGGGTTCACATGTGGCCTTTGGTTGCCAGGCTGGCAGCTATCCTGCCATAGACGGCTGTGTTCCTCCATTTAGTGTGGAGATCATGGACGTTGGGGGGCATCCTCCCCAAACCCGAATAAGTTCCATGATCTCCACCCTGGATCAAGAAGGCACCTGCCTTCTCCAGGCCCTGGCAGGCTCCTGGGAGCTGACATACTGCTCCTGTGTTGTGGTGGAGGGCTGGCTGCCAGTGGCTTGCTGGCTCATTTTGGAGCCACTGGGTCAGGGGCACTGACTACTGGCTCTAGGCTGGCAGTCTTGGAGCTGGCACAGGCACTGTGGCCAGAGTCAATACCTTTAAGGGATCCAGGGAGGTGGGAGGGAGAGGAGTGTTCTTGTTTAAGGCTGGAGTGGACATCCGCGCAGCCTGGTAAGGCTGGAGGACCCCTATTTTGATATAAGTATATACACAGCACTTATTTTGAAATAGCTATTTCAAATTTGATGTTATTCCTCGTAGACTGAGGTTTACCAAATTTGAAATATGCCATCCCCTATTTCGAATTATTTTTGAAATAGCGGGCTGGCTGTGTAGACGCTAGTAAAGTTATTTCAAAATAACTTTCCTGTGTAGACATGCCCAGAGACAACTGGCACTTTAACCACAGCAATCTAGATACTGTCTGAGCAGAATTAGAAGATAGAACAGATGGAACATTGTTAGTCTATCTATGTAAGGATTCTTACCATCGCTGTCACCTGTGGAACTCTGTTGGAATAGCAACAGTGGGAAAATAGTAAATAAAACATGTTTTATTTTCTTCCCAAATTACTAGATTGCCACAATGATGGATTTTATATGAGTTTGCACTGTTCAGAAGAGACAAAGCTGTTCAGTAGTCCCAGTTGTTCTCTAGTGAATGTCACAGCCTTCCATTACCATGACTTCTATTGGATTCCTATTCCAGAAGCTCATTACTGTGATCATAAGAAATCTTCTGATAGTTCCTAGCTTGACTATATATATGGCCAGTTTACAGCTATTATGTTTCTGGATTATATAACAGCTATGGAAAAACTTCAGATCTCAAGAAATGTTCATTGTGAAGATTACATACAGGTGACAATATTATCTTCTTTCAATTCTTCTGTTGAATAGAACAACACTATTACAAACAGTCTTCATTTTTCTTTTTACATTTAGCTCTACTGTTTGATTGCTCTCAGAAAGCAAGTGAAAGAATTTAAGAACAGAAAGCTCCACTATAACAAGCAATTTCAATACATTTGTGTTCTTTCATTCACATGCTTAGTAGTACCTTCTTCACTATACTGGCTGCAATCTGAAATGAAACAGGATTCTAGTATTTGATTACAAGTATATATGTTTAGATCTTGCTCTTTAAAGACTAACAAGATAGTTTATTAGGTGATGAGCTTTTGTGGGGAAATCCCACTTCTTCAGGTCATATTCTGAAAGCGAATTGGCATGACCATTATATAACAGAAGGACACAATGAAAAAGACAAAAATTATAAACTGACAAACTAGCTACATAGAACAGAAGATAGGGGCAAGATACAAATTACTGATGGCAAAATCAATACTACTCTCTACAGGAAGCCCACTAACTGCTACACTTACTTACTTGTCTCCAGCTTCCATCCATGACACACCATACGATCCATCGTCCACAGTCAAGCCCTCAGATACAATCGCATCTGCTCCAATCCCACTGACAGAGACCAAAAACTTCAAGATTTCTACCAAGCATTCGTAAAACTCAGTTACCCATAGGGGAAAGTAAAAAGAAAGATTGAAAAGACCAGACGAATAGCCAGAAACCAGCTACTTCTAGATAGACCCAAGAAAGTCAACAATAGAACATCACTTATCACTTACAGCCCCCAACTTAAACCCCTCCAACGCATTATCAATAACCTACAACCTATACTGGAACATGATGCTACACTCAGAGAGGATCTGGGTGACAGACCTGTACTAGCCTATAAACAACCATCTAACCTCAAGAAGATTCTCACTAACAACCAGAGGGCATACCACATTAAAACTAACCCTGGAACTTTCCCTTGCAACAAACCCCGTTGCCAGCTTTGTCCATATATTTGCTCTGAAGACACCATCACTAGACTTAACCATGTCAGTTATACAATCAAGGGCTCATATTCCTGTATGTCCAGCAATGTGATATATGCCATCATGTGCCAGCAATGCCCCTCTGCGACGTATATTGGACAAACTGGTCAGTCACTTCACCAAAGAATCAATGCTCACAGATCAGACATCAGAAATCTCCACACACACAAACCTGTCAGACAGCATTTCAATTGAACTGGCCATTCCTTTAAAGACCTCACAACATGCGAACTACAACAAAGAGAATTTAACTCCAGATTACAAAGGGAGACCTCAGAACTTTTATTTATGCTAAAATTCGATACCCTGAGAATGGGCCTTAATCAAGATGATAATTATTTTACACATTCGAAAGACAGCCTCCCCACCTTTAGATATTCGTAGTGACCCCAGATTAGCCATTTAATTGACTCTTAGAATAAGCAGTTTCCTCTTTTCTTGTCACTCCACTTCCTCTGTTTCACCTCAGTGTCTGTGAAGATGAGATCAATTTATGTCTTTGTGTATTTAATTCTACCTGGAAGTCATCAATGAATTATCCCCAGTGAGCTGCTAATCACAAACAACTCATATTACACCAAGTTTTCATCAAACTTTAAAATTTCATTAGGCTGACTATAAACTGTTTCTGTCTAATTTCACTGGTGCTCTGTTTGTTAAGTTTGCTCTTCTAATAGCTACATGACTGAAATAGATAGAGATACATGCCCTCTATTAATCTGTATTTAAACTGCATTTAATCATTCCAAACTAATGTGAATGGCTTGAGAAAGAAAGGTGACTCAGATTTGAAGCTAAGAACTGCAGCTTACCCATTGTTTCAAACAATGAGCTAATTATGGGACATGTCCAGGGAATGTGTACCTTTTGTGTGCTGTATATACCTCAAGGAAATGGCTAGAGCCGTGGATGGTGTGCATAATTTTTTATTGCATTTCTGAATATCTCTTGTGATTTTACATTAAAAATTTGTGGATATTTCATTAGAAGATAGCAATGAAAACACAAATTCTACAGAATGTCCTACCAAATAATAGATATTTATTGGCTGTGTCTAGACTGGCAAGTTTTTCCGCAAAAGCAGCGGCTTTTCCGGAAAAACTTGCCAGCTGTCTACACTGGCCGCTTGAATTTCCGCAAGAACACTGACTTCCTACTATAAGAAATCAGTGCTTCTTGCAGAAATACTATGCTGCTCCCGTTCAGACAAAAGTCCTTTTGCGCAAAACTTTTGCGCAAAAGGGCCAGTGTAGATAGCTCAGATTTGTTTTCCGCAAAAAAGCCCCGATCGCGAAAATGGCGATCGGGGCTTTTTTGTGGAAAAGTGCGTCTAGATTGCGGAAAAGCATCCATGCCAATCTAGACGCTCTTTTCCGCAAATGCTTTTAACAGAAAACTTTTCCGTTAAAAGCATTTGTGGAAAATCCTGCCAGTCTAGACGTAGCCACTGAGTCTCTTAATGAAAACAGTTCCTACAGAGCCATTACAAACTATGTTGTGAATGCATAATCAAAGGTTTTCCAAAAGAGGAATAATTTATCCAGCATTTTATGACAAAGTCTCTGTAAAAGTATATGATTACAGGTCTTTCAGGATAAATGTATATTTACTCAATCTATAATGACTCTGCTTATTGCATCAAGATTGACTTACAGAATTCTGAATCTGTGAGTAATTGGCATAATAGGACTATGAAATGAAATTGAGATAAGCATTTAATCAGGCCCTGTTTAAATGAATGGGAATCTTAACTGCCCTCAGTAGATGCTGGATCAGGCTCTTCATATAGGCTATGTCTACACTGCAGAGTTTTTCCAGAAAAATGGCCATTTTCCCAGAAAAACTACACTTACGTCCATACTGCTATTGCATTCTTTCGACAGCAAGTCGACAGAATGGAGGAATTTTTCTGACAGCAATAAACCTCTTTCTACGAGGAAGAAGCCTTTCTCCGAAAAAGCTTTTTTCAGAAAAATGTGTGTGGATACAGAAGAGGGAGTTCTTTCAACAGAAGAGGCCTCCAAGAAATAACAGGTGCCCTGGGGTACGTCTACACTACATGCCTCTGTCGGAATAACGAGGAATAACGGGGCTGCCCGTCAAAGGGCTTTGATGTCCACAGGGGGGACGTCCAGACTAGCGGTGAGCCGACAAACAGCTGATCAGCTGTTTGTCGGCTCAGCGCGGCAGCCATGTAAACGTAAATGAAGCCACGATCATTTAAATCGCAGCTTCATTTGCCTTTGCTGATCTGTCTAATCTACATGCCTCTGCCGACAGAGGCATGTAGTCTAGACACAGCCCTGGTGTCTACTCTGTCCATACTAATCACAGTCTAGACATAGCCATAGATGTGTGGAACATGTGATAATAATTCATGACATTATTCTTGCATTAAAGTCTTGCAGTATATGCTTTGTCCTGCAAATTTCAAATATGTTTTGTGACCCAGGAGGACACAGTTAGAAAAAAAATGTTTGATCTCAATTACTATAATTTCCCCCTTTATGTCAACGTTCTCAAAGGGGTCTGCAAAACCCCTTTGAGAACCCTATTAACTGCCTGCTCCAAAAGGTGAAAAGGAGCCAATAGGAGCTGCAAGGTTCCACGGCTGCAGTGCCAGCAAGTAAACACACTGGAGCAACCAGTTAACATGTGTCTCAAAGTGCTTTCACAGCTCACTTGGGGAAACATTGATTTATGTGTTACTTAGACTCATTCAAGTAGTTATATTTATTTTATATATGATGGATATTTAGGTCATCTAAATATTTTTACTTTTGCTGGAGAGTTAACTCTAAAAGTTTCATTGGATGAAATTAATTATCCTGATATGCAGGCTAGCAGTCTATTCAAAGAGAATAACAGATCATTGTGGTCAATACAGCTTTCCCTTGTGCAGGCGGAATTTGAGAGAATACATACGGGGAATGAGATGAAAAGTTTTTGTGACAAATCTGTTGACTCCTTTTGTACAGGGTTTTTTTTTTTTTTTTGGATTGTAGGAGTAAAGTTACAACATGCTGATTTTTCTTTGTCTTTAATAGTGTATATAATGATTTGGAAAATGTTTGGAACTATGGTTCTGAACTTTTTTTTTCTTTCTTTTTATATTACCTTTCTGGTTAAAACAACATTCCTCAGTTTAGAAATGAGAAAAGAACAATTTTCCCTTCCTCATATTGACAGTTTCCTTTCCAAGGAGTTGCAAGTAGTCCAAGGCAAGCAAACAACAAAAAAAAGTTATTAAATCACTGATGCAGTTAGCAAAGAGAAAATAAGAATAGGATCAGACCAAAGGTCCATCTAGCCCAGAATCCTGTCTTTTGACAGTGGCCAATGTCAGGTGACCCAGAGGAAATGAACAGACTAGATGATCATCATAGGGAATATAAAGGGATAGTTCAACTGTTAAATTTATTATTTAAATTATATTTTTATATTTCAGCTGCTTAGGATCTAAGTGTTTTCTTCATACATTCCCAGAAATTTCTTCTTCATTTCAGGGCTGTAAAAGCTAATGGGACACCTTTTTATCCCTTGTAGTCCTTATTGAAACAAAACTGCCTGCAAGGGCAATTAGGATGTTGCATCAGTAAAGGACTAAAGTCTGCAGGATTTTCCCCAGAAAAAGAAATAACCATTAAAAACCACTGCTCTATCTTAACAAAATACATGCACAGCAATATTCTGCTCCTTACTTGGTCATACACTTGATGGGCTCTGGCACGTCTCTTGATTCTGCACTTTATGAGTGCTCTCCATAAATGTCTTTAATGTTGTTTTTGCCCCCCGTGGAAACCCATTGCTGCTTCTACATTCAGGACTTACCTTTGTGGTATTAGCTGGGCTGTCTAGGGTCACATGGGTCTCTCTGCCTTTGTCAATACGAGGTTAGCACACATATGCACTTATATGACATTAGACTCACATATTCTTTCCAGAAGCTTCAGGGGGTAGCTGAGTTAGTCTGTACAGAAAAAAAAAGCAACAAATGGTCTGCTAGCACTTTATAGACTAACAAAACATGTAGATGGTATCATGAGCTTTCTATCAGATCATTTGTTGGTTTTTACCTTTTTTCTAGCTTTCCATTTGATATGTTCTCAGAGGCTTTATATATCCTAGATCCCACTTCAGGAAAAAACATGGATATTAAGGAAGGGATGTTTGACTATCAAAATGACATAAGCAGCATTTTATCACACAGCAACCCTGAAGAAGTTACGTCAAATACACTCACATCATGATCATCTCCCGTTGGAACTAACCATGGGAGAGACGAAGTCTGACAATAGTTGCCAAGACTACAATAAAAGACATTGATATAAACATCAGCATAAATGGTCCATTGCAGGGCCTCGGCCAAAGAAAACACTTTAATTGGCCAATTTCACTTTGGAGTGATTCTGAGTAAAGGCTGATATTCTATCTGGCATAAAAGTAGACATTATGTGCTTGCAAGAAACAGAGGAAGATAACAGCACCAAACATTCCAGGCATGTATAGTGCTGCAGCAAACATTAAATGCAACATCTATGAAAACACAGTATTTATACAAGACAAAAAGACAGGCAGATGCTCTGCTGTGAAACACCATGCAACGATGGAATGGCTGAACTTGATCAAATTGCAGTAGTTTGTTTACAACTCACTCAGTGAACAGTGTATATGGTCAATGGATTTTCCCCAGCCAGGAAAAAAAAATGTATTGTCTTAGTTGACTTCAACATTCACACCACCATCTGGGGATACCCCAACAGTGTCAATAATAGTGAAGAATTTCAAAAGTGGATTGCAACAAACAAGATGATCTTGCTCCCTATATGACTTTAAGAATAAATGTATCTTCCAAAACACAGGCTATAATCCTGACCTAGCCTTTGCCTCCACAGCATATGCAGGCATCTTCACAAAGGAGGTTTGAGGTGGATGCCACAGACTCCCCCAATTGAATTGCACATTAACTCATCCCAAAAGGTAAACAAGCCCACAAAGCAAAGCACAGAACGAAACAAGTCAAGCAGGAACTTGACTCACTCTTCATTGTTGGCAAAGATCTCAATGAGAAACTAAAAAGTTGAGGAGATGACGGAAACCAGACAAAAAACAGCTAGACTCGATGATCAGAACACAGCTAGGCTTGTTGATGGGAGAGCAGAAAGTTAGCAGACTGAAAGCTACTTTTCTCCCAGCATGTTCATGTTGTGGTCAAGGTGCAAATCTAAATCAGTACAAGATGGCTTTGAAACCTGAGGAATTACAGGGACAGTTTGTCAATCTGTCAGCTACTTTTGACATTGTTGATCACTGTGCACTTGTACTGAAATTGGCACGATTTTTAAGAAATAGCTGTATGGTCAAGGTAATCTGTTATCTAAAAATATCATTGTTTCTTTGTTAAGATTGGTGGTCAGAAAAATCAATGGTATGCTCAGCAGAATGGATTGCCTCAAGGTTTGATTCTATCACACTGGCAGTTCAAGACCTATCCCATGGGTCTGAAACTCATGATGCAGTAAGTACAGAATGGTCCATGCCAGGCACTCCCAATGTTGCCAGAGAACTGTGTCCCTCTGGGGGATGGGAGCAATGGGAAGAGAAGGCAGGGCAGTGGCAAGAAAGGGTGACACTTGAAAGACAAGTATGAATGCCTCTCTTAGGCTGACAGGAATCCTGAGCTAGATTGTGAACATGCTCCAGCCAGACATGGCCCGTGGGCCATGAATTTGAGACTCCCACACCCCTGTGTTATAAAAATAATTAACCAGTATTCCATGATGTGCAAATATTCTTTGATGCAGATGATATTGACACCACCATATCAGGAAGATGTGAGGGCATTGAATACTTTTTAATTGCCTTGCTGAGTGTAGTTGGAAAATATTATTTCACATGGTTTCTGGATTCCAGCTATAACACAGCACAAGTGTGGGCTTCTGCCTGAAACACCAGCAAAATGAGAAATAACTCCAGATATTTTTGCATGGTACAATCTTGGACCACTATGAACATTTGGCATACCTTGGTATTCAAAAGCATATTAGACAGCTGTAAAATAATGATAACTCGAAAAATTGTATACTCTAGAAATGGCCAGTACAAAATAGAAAGTTGATCTTAAAATACTCTGAGCAACCAGTCTCACTCTGTGTGGAGAACTGTGCATCAGTATGGTCCCACTTGAGCCATACATGCAATACTGATATTGAACTGAATCAATCCTATATGATCTTTACAATAACTTTGAAACCCATTTCTGGATTCTCACTACACTTCCTCATGGGCATTGCACCAACAATGAAGCTTGATAGCACCTGTAAAAAGAGAAGCACAAAAACAGATGTAGGTGTCCAGAAATCCTCTGCATGGACACACTCCTTCATTCAAAACAGTGAAGTCTAGTAAGAACTTTGCCTCTAAAAATCCCTTATCCCAAGACACCATTGGGGAAAACTAGAGTAACAAAAAAAGGGAGAAAATACGGTCCCTGGTTCTCATGGGGGACCTTAATCACCCTGACATCTATTGGGAGTCCTATACAGCAGTACAAAGACTATCCAGAAAGTTTTTGGAAGATTCTAGGGACAATTTCCTGGTACAAGTGCTGATGGAACCAACCAGGGGCCATGTGTAGCTTGACCTGCTGTTCACAAACAGGGAAGAAGTAGTATGGGAATTAGATGTGGATGGCAATCAGGGAAGCAGTGATCAGAAGATTGTTGATTTCAGGATCCTGACCAAAGAAAGAAAGGAGCAGAGCAAAATACAGACCCTGGACTTCAGAAAAGCAGACTTTGACTCCCTCAGGGAACTAATGGGCAGGATTCCCTGGAATGTTAATATGAAGGGGAAATTAATCCAAGAGAGCTGGTAGCATTTTAAAGAACAAATCATCAGGATGCGCAGTAAGAAAAGCAAATGTGGTAGGTGACCAGCTTGGCATAGCAGTGAAATCCTTGGTGAGCTTAAGCACAAAAGGAAAGCTTACAGAAGCAGAAATTTAGACAGATGACCAGGGAGGAGTATAAATATATTGCTCAAGCATGAAGTGGTGTAAACAGGAACGCCAAACCACAATTAGAATTGAAGCTATCAAGAAAAGTGAAGGGTAACAAAAAAGGTTTCTACAGGCATGTTAGCAATAAGAGGATGGTCAGGAAAGGTGTGGGACCCTTACTGGATTAGGGAGGTAACCTAGTGACAGATGATGTGGGAAAAACTGAAGTACTCAATACTTTTTTTTTTTGGCCTCTGCCTTCACAGACAAGATCAGCTCCCAGACTACTGCACTAAGCAATACAGTATGGGAAGGAAGTGGGCAACCCTGAGTGGAGAAAGAACAGGTTAAGAACTATTTAGATAAGCTGGACATGCAACCCCATGTATTTGTGTATCTAATACATCTGAGGGTGCTGAGGTAGTTGGCTGATATGATTGCAGAGCCATTGGCCATTACTTTTGAAAATTCGTGGTGGTTGGTGGACATACCAGACGATTGAAAAAAGGCAAATGCAGTGTCCAATTTTAAAAAAGGGAAGAAGGACAATCCAGAGAACTACAAACCAGTCAGCCTAACCTTAATCCCTGGAATTAACTGAGGTGGGGGAGGGGTGGAAGGGGAAGAGGAGTCTCAAGGATTCCATTTTGAAGCATTTGCAAGAGAGGAAAGTGACCAGGAATAGTCAACACGGATTCACCAAGGGCAAGACATGCCTGACTAACCTGATTGCCTTCTATGACAAGGTACCTAGATCTGTGGACATGGGCAAGGTGGTGGACATGATATACCTTGACTTCAGCAAAGCTTTTGATATGGTCTCCCAAAGTATTCTTGCCAGCAAGTCAAGGAAGTATGGATTGGATAAATGGACTGTAAGGTGAATAGAAAACTGGCTAGATTGTCAGGCTCAAGAAGTAGTGACCAATGGCTCGATGTTTGGTTGGTGGTCAGTTTCAAGTGGAGTGCCTCAACAGCCGGTTCTAGGGCCAGTTGTCTTCTACATCTTTAGTAATGACCTGGATGGGAGGGATGAATTGCACCTTCAGCAAGTTTGCAGATGACACTAAGCTAGGGGGAGAGATAGATACACTGGAGGGTAGGAATAGAGTCCAGAGTGACCTAGACAAATTGGGGAATTGGGCCAAAAGAAATCTGATGAGGTTCAACAAGGACAAGTGCATAGTTCTGCACTTGGGACAGAAGAATCCTAAGCACAGTTACAGGCTGGGGACCAACTGGCGAAGCAGAAGTTCAGTAGAAAAGGACCTGGGCATTACAGTGGATAAGAAGCTGGATATGGGTCAACAGTATGATCGTATAGCTAAGAAGGCTAATGGCATATTAGGGTGCATTAGAATGAGCATTGCTAACAGATCTAGAAAAATGATTATTCCCCTTTATTTGGCACTGGTGAGGCCACATCTGGAGTATTGCATCCAGTTCTGGGTCCCTCATTACAGAAAGGATGTGGACTCATTGGAAAAAGCCCAGCAGAGGGCAACAAAAATTATTAGGGGGGTGGAGCACGTGACTTACAAGGAGAGGCTGAGGGATTTGAGTTTGTTTAGTCTCCAGAAGAGAAGAGTGAAGGGGGATTTGATAGCAGCCTTTAACTACCTGAAGGGAGGTTCCAAGGAGGATGGAAAGAAGCTGTTCTCAGTAGTGACAGATGGAAGAATGAGAAGCAATGGTCTCAAGTTACAATGGGGAATGTCTAGGTTGGATATTAGGAAAAACTATTTTACTAGGAGGGTTGTGAAGCTCTGGACTGGGTTACCTAGGGAGATGGTAAAATCTTCATCCATATAGGTTTTTAAGTCCCAGCTTGACAAAGCCCTGGCTAAGATGAATTGTTAGAGTTGGTCCTGCTTTGCGTAGGAAGTTGGACTCTGTGACTTGATGTCTCTTCCAACACTATGATTCTATGATGAGCATCCCCAATGCATCTGACTGTGACATATGCAGCCAGGGGGAAAAGCTGTGCTTTTTAAACCAAAATAGGTTTAAGGCGTTTGAAAAACAATGCAAATACTGTACTCAAACCCTATAGCAACTGAATGGGCTAGAAGATAAAACCCATGAACTTCAACCTAAACAGAGGCATAGATTGTTTGTGTCCATTCTGCACTCTTGCTGGAAGTCGTGGCAATCCCAGTTAAAAGAGCAGTCAATTATTATATGTCATTGTTGTTCTATTTATATTTCATACTAATCTTTTAATTTGGACTCTCTCAACTAAGCAAATCAGTTATGCATGTCTCTCTTTCTGAAAAGCACCACTCATGTTTTAAATTCAGCATATGCTTAAGCATTTAGCTGATCTAGGGCCAAGATGGTTAAATGCTGCAGTAAATGTTTTAAATAGCACAGACTAAAAGAAAAGAATGCAAGAAAACTAGATAAATTACAGGTTGAGCCTCTCTAATACAGCACATTCTGGTCTGGCAGCATCTGTGGTCCATCATGATTTTAGTTAGCTGGATGTCCACTTATCATGGGTTTGATCAAGTTTCCCACAGCCCCATAAAGTTTGTTTACAGCCACCAGTTCTGGCTCCAGTGTTCTCTGCTGTTATTTAGCTCTAATTTACCCTAACTGTCATCTAA
Organism: Pelodiscus sinensis; assembly: GCF_049634645.1. NCBI lineage: Eukaryota > Metazoa > Chordata > Testudines > Trionychidae > Pelodiscus > Pelodiscus sinensis. Next base: position 174,021,121 of record NC_134711.1, read on the forward strand.
GAGCCCAATAAGCAATGGAAATATTGGTAATGCTGCTAGGCAATATTGATCTCCCATGGTTTGGCAAATTCTCTGGTTCAGCACCAGTCAGGTCCTCAGGGTGCCGAAACTGTATTAGATAAACCAGACAATATGATGTCATGCTCCACCTTAATTGATCTAGAAATACAAAAGTTTTGAAAGAATTTGGGATTATTTTTGGATTCACGGTTGTTCAATCAAAGTCTGAAATTCTGCCACTCCAGAAACACTCATCTTACCTCAGTAAAAAAAATAGCTTTTTGCATCATTAAAAATTATCTAACAGACAAATCTTTTAAATGATCCAAATATATCCAAAATAAAAGACGCCAAAAGTCAATAGTTTTACACCATGAGTAAGTCTTTGTCACCAAAAATTATTAAAAGAATAAAGGCATTAAACTGCATAGAACAAAATTCCAGTATTGTCGTGCTCTCTCACTCTGAAGCCTAGAATATCTGCTGTGTCATCTTGAAATGATGTAAACTGCTACACACATAGCTAAGAGCTTTTGATGTTTAGAATATCACTAATTTTCATCGTTTGTCACCATTCAGTTTTTCAGTTCTCAGCCATTTTACTTTATGAACCATAATGATGTGCTCTATGGGTAAGTCAAGGCATATAACTATGCAATGCAAGAGTCTTTGACCATTGTGATATCTGGAGTAACCCAACAAATTACCAGCCATTGCTCTACAATGAATTTATATGCAACAAGTTCATTGTTAGTGTGGGGGAGACTGCATAAAGGTGAATTACTTGGATGAACTCCCATGCTCATGAAACAGCACAGGCTTCCAGTTACGGGTAGCATTATTTATAAAGCCTGAGTCCAATTAGGTGGTGTGACAGACCGGGCCGTGTCTGGGCACAGCTGAGGGCGTCCGGTCAGGGCAATTGCTCAAATCCGGGGCTCCTTACAGCCCCCAGACTGGTGACCTCTCCAAACAGGCCGCAAACCAGTCCCACAGAGCGCTTCAGCAGCCTGCCTGAAGCCTCACGAGAAAAACCCTCCTACACCCCAGCAATATCCATGCCCCAGATGGCCCCGGGTCTCATACACAGGTGGGGGGGTCCTAGCACCCAATCCCACCTATCCCGAACAAATTCTGTCCGGTCCCAAGAAACCAGCCACAGATCCTTGGTCAATTTACCCTTTGGACCTTACCCACAAATCACACTGGGCCAATCCTTTAGCATCTAACATCTAAAGGTTTATTATTACAATAAAGAAAAGCATGAGAGTAAGGCTGTTAAAGAATAGTACGTTACATGCATCGAATCTCCCAGTTCTCGATGCAGGCTCTAGCAGAGATGTTACAGCTGCTGGCTTAAAAGTCCTTGTTGCACATCCTAGGATCAGGATGGGTCCACAGTTCTTTCGGGCTCTTCGATCCCTGCACTGCTGCCTCTGGGATGAAGTGCTGAGCTGTAGACAAAATGACGTCGACCACATGGCCTCTTTATACCTCCTTCCTGGCCTCTTCTTGGCTGCAGCCAGTCACCTGGCCATCAGCCTCTCTCTGCTGGCAGCTCTTAGGTCTCCGTCCTCATGCTTTAGGTGTGTCCTTGGCCCATCGAGTGCCATTGTCCCACAGGGCCTCGCTAATTAGCATGTCCATAGGCCAGGCTCTGCCCAATGCTCAACCACATTCAGAGAAATATTCAGCTTCCACACAGATTACAGATTCCTACCTACACACACAGACATTATACGCTCACATAAATAGCATACACAGGATCAGCAAACAATAAGCTCCCATTCAATACCCCACATTGCCCCCTTTTATACCATTTTTGGGGCCAGCACCCCCACCTATGGGTACAGCAGTAATCTAGCTGCTCTCATCAGATTCAGTAATGTGACAGGTGGTGATACAATGCCCCCTTAAATCTCAGCAGCAGTCTTCCTGGGAGCACAGTCCATAAATACCTTTTTGTTGATGTTTCTCCTTCCAAAAAATCTTTTGGTCCATTCTTTATTATGACCTGTTACGATACCTAGTGTTTCCTTACTGGAATCAGGGCCATCCAAAAGGGGATGCAGGGCCGAGGGCAACCCTCCCCCAATTCCCCAGATACAGGACAGGGGCAACTCCCCTCCCCCCCGAAGGCCCTGCTCCATTCCTGCTCTGTTCCCTTGCCCCTGCTCCTGAGCAATTCAGTCCGGGGCATTATAGGTGGCCTGCCATGAGACAGCAGCAGGGGTCGTATCCCTCTCACAATGTGGGCAGCAGGATCCAGAGCTCCCCAGTAGCCTACTCCACTCTGCCCCACCGTGCCACCCTCCTGGCTCGTGTGCCCTGCTTCTCTGCAGCAGTGGAAAGTGCAGTGCCTGAGAGTCGGGGAGCTCTTCTTCCTGCCACCACTGAGATGCTGAGTACAGCTGGTTGGGAGATGGTGGCAGGGTGGAGCGCAGCTGACTGATAGGCCACTCCAAATCCTGCCACTGTGGGGAGTGGATGTGTGGGGAGGCGACCCTTGCTGCCACCCCATGCCAGGCCCCTGTAAAATTCTGGTTTCCTCCCATCAATAGGATGGTTGGGGTATCATCATCAGCAAGACCCCCAAAAGAGCAGGGCCTGGGACAGTCGCTCTAAACCATCCTATGGACTGTACGGTCTGCCTATAATCTAAATAAAAGCTTATTGTGCTTCACTAATTTATTAGAATATTTTTTCTATTTTGCTATTTGATTTTTCCTATTCTAGCTCTTTTCTAAAGCTAATGGTGGCAATACCAGGAAGAAATGGAAATCATTTTATGCTAGACAGAACATTTTTGCCAAGAGCCAATACAAAGTACTTTAAATAGCAATTTCTTCAAGTGATGGAGATACTGTAGCAAAGAAAGTCCAAACTATTTTGAATCAATCATTCAGTCTGCTAAGAACTCCTAAAGTATGATTTTAGACTAAATAAGAAAAATGGACAGAGGGATGTTGAGAGAATAAGTATATTGAAGATAATGAGGCACTCGGATACTTTGGTAATGGAGGACATATAAGTATCTAAGATAGATAGATTTTTGTAATAATGGTGAAAAAGACAGTGTATATCAATTGCTATTTTGTAAGCAAAGGTTGGATGAGCACATAAACACATATGTACTTTAAAAATGGAAGATACAATATTCTGTTTATGATTCATTAGGCAGATGTTCAGAGTATTGAGCAGCACTTGTTTTAATGAGAAATTCAGTGAATAAATTCTGTACTAAACCCTTTGGTCATTTTTAAGTAAAAGTTATATAAAAACAAAATATGAGAAATCTTTCGAGTGATTTTATATTTGGATATGCATGTAAAAAATGCTGCCCTCAGGTATACATGAAGACTCTTACTGTGCGCAGATTTATCCTTAATCTAAATCTTAAAGATTAGTTTTTTGTCTCATTTTCAGGAATCTCATTTTCTCAACCACCTACAATTTTTCAGTTAGCGAATGTCTTGCCCAGCTTTCTGTCCTCTTCCTCAATAATGATAGCTGAAAGAAGAGACCTTGAGAGTAAAAAGTATGTGTTTGAAATTCAGGTAGTTGTGACTAGATCCTCATCAGGCACTGAAGTTGAGGAACTCATTCCATCTCAGTAATAACACTGAAAAATTTTGGAAGTGATTTCCGATGTAATTAATTATTATCTACTTAAAATTCCTCTTGAAATTGCATATGGCCACAGTGTGACAGATATAATGAACATAGGCACATCTTTGAAACTATGGAAAAGGTTTGCAATCTGAAACTTTATTTTAACAATATCATGGAGAGTAACTGACATTTCCTCGAGTAATTACAAATAAAAAGGAGTGATCAATTCAACTGGGACAGGAAAACATCAACAAGATGCCACCCCTTGGGAATTTTTTGCAGATATTAAGTCATGCTGGTTTCCAGAGGCTGAGGCAAATATAAAAACAGCCATACTAGGTCAGACTAAAGATCTAGCTCTTGCCTGGTGCTTCAAAGGGAATGAACAGAACAGACTCACTAAGTGATGCATCTCCATTGCCCATTCCCTGCTTCTGGCACACAGGCTTAAGGACACCATACCTGCTCATCCTACTGTAGCAGGTTCACTTACTTTTCCTTTTTGTCTGGCTCTTCCTTCCCGGGTAGCATCCTGGAGGGAGAGTAGCTGGCTGCTCTGACACGCCCCCTTTGGGTGTGGTGGTATTCTTCAGGTCACTGCCCTCCAGCAGTGACCACTCCATAGTTCGTCCGCACCCCCTTCCAGGGGAGAGTCCATGTTGTTATAGTTTAGGGTCCTCCTTACCCCTGGGAACCCCTAGTTCCTCCTCTCGGGGACTCCTAGCTCCCCTCGCACCGTCCTGGCCTCAGGTCCCCTGCCAGCTCCTTAACAGCCCCTCTGGGCAGGCCGCAGGATCTCTAGGTCCCTACTCCCTGACCACAAGCCTCTGCCTGCCCGGTTGCTCCTGGACTTATGGTCTGGGGCTTCCCTGGCTCAGCCTCCCCCAGCCTCCCATGCAGCTGTGGCTGCCTCCCATGCAGCCTGGCCCTTTAGAGCTGCTTCCTATGCTCGCCCTGGCCCTTCATGACTGCCTCCTATGTAGCACTGGGCCTCTGGACATGTAGCCTGGGTTCCTCCTGCCTGAGCCTTCCCATTCCTTCCCTCCTCCAGGGAGCCTCCTTCTTCCCTGGCCATCAGGTCTTAACTACTCTCTCCTCCAGAGCAGCAGGCAGGTCACTCTCTGTCCTCCCAGGAGCTGTTTTTATAGCCCTCAGCTGGGCTCTCCTCCCTCCAACTCCTTGGCCCCTTACAGGGCCAGGACAGGGCAACACCTAATAGTCATTGATGGGCCTATCCTCTATGAATTTATCTCACCTTTTTTAATACTTTTGGTATATACACTGACCTTACACTGGCTAAAAGGCTTCTTGATTTGAAAACTGACATGAAACTCATAAAGACAGCAAGCTCTGATTGAAGGGTCTGAAGGACTTTGACATATTCAGCTTACTAGGGATCCCTGTGTAGAAGATGCTCGACCCCTACTAAGTTTAATACCATTTATTGCTTTGTTATGTGCATTCTCTGTAAGGTATTTAGCCTTCATTAAATGTAATTTGCTTTGTGGTCACTATCTCATCATTGTTACAGTCACTGAAAAAACAAGGAAACTGTAGGGCTACATCTACACTGGCAGCCTCTTGTGCAAGAACTGTTTTGTGGAAGAGTTCTTGCACAAAAAGTCTTTCACAAGAGCGCATCTACACTGGCACGTGTTTTTGCCCAAGAGATGTGCTTTTGCACAAGAGCATCCATGGCAGTGTGGACACTCTCTTGCGCAAGAAAGCTCTGGTGGCCATTTTAGCCAGAGGGGTTTCTTGCGCAAGAAATTCATGTTGCCTGTCTACATTGCCCTCTTGCGAAAGAGCTCTTGCGCAAGAAGGCTTATTCCTCGTGGGGAGAGGATTAACTCTTCCTGAAGAAGCTCTGTTTTCCGACGCTAGACTGTACATTTACTTGCACAAGAACGCACGTGCGGTGTAGATACCCGGCAAGTTTTTGCGCAAGAACAGCTGTTCTTGTGCAAGAAGTCACCAGTGTAGAGGTAGCCTAAGTGTTGTGTTAATGTCAGACCTGCTAGGATAATCACAGTGCATTGAAAGAGGACTGCAAACCTAAATCCCTGCCCAGAAAGAGGAATATCCCTTGAGCAAATCATGGATGGGTCAGAGGTGCAGTTACCTTGAGATCGTGACTTACAATATTCTTACATTTTCTGTTCTAAAGTGTTTGGGAACTTTACTGTGCACTATTGACTAGTGGTCATATTTCACGTTAGTGCCAAGTTAAGTGGTTCTCTGTCAATGTTGTGGGAGCCTCCAGGATGAAATGTGATATATTCCACAGAGAGAATTATTTTTACTTAGTATAATATTTGTTTCATACAGTGAAAAGTCTGAACCAGGTTGCTTCAGAGCCTTACTGATGGAATTCCACTTCCTCACTGACTATGTTTGAATACTACCCCCTCTGATATGGCCTTACTTTAAAATGTTGTTGGATCAGGAAAGACATACAGACTGTCTGTGTAAGGAATGCAGAACTGGGTTCTAAAGCTATTGAACAGAAAATTGAGGAAAACTTTCTATACATCAAAATATTTAGTCCCTTAAAGCTAGTGAATGATTTATGCAAGCCAATTTACTCTTTGTGTTGCACGCATTCACTAAAGCTAGGGCTCACTAATGAGTTATCAGGAGAATGGGGAGAAAAAAACACTAAATGGGGAATCCTTTTAGAACTGTCAGTGGTAAATTAGGTCTATCAGGTTCACAATAAAGGATACCTGGAGTAGTCAGTCATAGGCTAATTACCTCTCCAGATATGAGAAGACAGGAATTTAGCTGGAAATAGGTATGTTAAGATCTGTTGCTCAGTAACATTTATTTCTGGCATTCCATGCAGATCTGATATTTTGGAAAATAAAATATGCATTTCACTCCACTGTCTGTTTTGCATTGTTAATCTATTATCTTAGGGCAAAAGAGAAGCCAAGGGAAAATACTATCAGACCATTTGATAAATACTCTTTGGCTATGTCTAGACTACATCCCTTTTTCGGAAAAGGGATGTAAATTAGACGTATCGCAATTGCTAATGAAGCGGGGATTTAAATCTCCCCCGCTTCCTTAGCATAAAAATGGCTGCCGCTTTTTTTCAGCACGGAGCTTTGTCGGAGAAAAGCGCCAGTCTAGATGCTGATCTTTCGAAAAATAAAGCCTTTTCCGAAAGATCCCTTATCCCTCTTAAAATAAGGGATGTTTTTTGATGAACAGTGAGCTCCGGGGTGTCTTGTGCCAAGCCAGATGGCTACTTTTCCTGACTGCATTCCAATTTGAAGGAAAAAATAAGGACTCCATGCCAATGATCAGCAGTTCATATCCTTAGGAAGTATTATGGAAGTACACTCTCTGGCCCTGAAGCATAATACATGATTTCCCATTGCCGATTTGTTGCCTCTCATTAAAATATACTATAGATAGGACCTGTCTGGTCTGGCACCCTCCAGTCTGGCAACATCCCTTGTCTGGCATGATTTTAGTTAGCCAGATGTCTACTTATCATGGGTGTGGCCAAGTTTCCCATGGTTCTATAAAGTTTGTTTACACCCACCAGTCCTGGCTCTCAGTGTTCTGTGCTGTTATTTAGCTCTAATTTACCCATAAATGTCTTCTAAGAGGCCAGTAAGCAATGGGAGTGTTGGTAATGCTGCTAGACAATATTGACCTCCCATGGTTTGGCAAATTCTCTGGTTTGGCACCAGTGAGTTCCCCAGGGTGCCAGACTAGAGATGTTAAACATACAGTACAGAAAGCAAAATGTCTGGGGCCATTAGAAATAAACAGTTAAACTCTAGTCTAATAGGCAATGGGAGACAGAATTAATATGCATGCAGGTGTATTTGTGAACTGTGTGGGAAATAATCTTGTTCACAATCCCAGTACAACACATTTAATATGTCAATGTAACTGTTGTATAAAATAATACTTTAAAATGTTACTTTGCTTTCAGTAGTCGACTTTGAAATAATTGTTTAAACTTATGTTGATGCTTCAAGGTACTTTTTAAAAAATCTGTGCATGTGTGTTATATGCAGTGACTTTGCTGCTAGTCCCAATTATCCTTGCATAAATCCTTGCATAAAATATTTTCTGCACCCCCACAACATCACAAGTGAATTTTGCTAAAGCTTTGGGTCATCAAAAAAGAATAGAAAATATATTTGGCTAACCACAGAGAGGATTTGATCCCATGCACAGCTTGCTGGGAGTTTATCTTAAGCACTGATCAAAGTGGAATAGAAAAAGACTGTTTAGTTCATCCAAAGCTGTTGTTTCAGTTGCACACATTTGCACAATTTAGTGTCAAAAGTTAAAGAAAAAATATATAAAACAAAACACTGACAGCGACCATAAGAATCTGTACATTCTGGCAGGGAAAAAAAGAATAACACTGAGCTGCTGTACCATGAAAACATTTTTGTAAGACAATTGTGGGGACCCATTTCTATTCCACGTGGATTTTAGTATTTGGTTTTTTAAAGTACAATTATTTATCAGATGTGCTTTCAAGCACAGCTCCTCAGCCCAGTCAACAAAATGTCATATTAATTACCTCACCGACACAGTTCATCTTTAGCATACTATAGCATAATCATATTTAGGATTTTATTATGTGCCCATCTCATAGGCAGTGCTGCCAACTCTTGATTTTTGGTGTGTTTTTTTTTTCCTTCATAGTCCCAGCTTCTGAAGTTAAGCATTGAAAGGAGGATTTCAGCTTCTAAAACAGAGGGGAGTTTCTTGACCTTATGATTATAGAGGAAAGCTTGAAAATGTGATCTGAGTGCACTGAATGGCTTAGAAAACAAATTATAAGAACCCTAAATGCCTTACTGGATTAAAAAATCATGTGAGTTTTGTTACTGGTTTAAAAAAAACACATGGTGTTTTTGGAGGCTGAACTCATGATTTTTGAACATGTGGGATTGGTAATACTCCCAGTGGGTTTAGTTTGCATTTAGGCACAGTTTTGCATTAGTAAACATCCACTAACTAAGGGGTTGCTCCTCCAGGGTTTGTACCTCAGGAAGGAGAAATCCCTCCTGGTGATGAGACAAAGGATGTAGAAGTAGAACACCTACTCCTATATCCATTAAGAGATGCAGCATACACCCATCATGTATACCCTTTATATGATGGGAGAGAATATGGTCTCTAAGGAATATCATGATAAAAAGCCTTCAGGGACAGCAAGAAACTTTCTAGGTCCTTTCCAAGAAGGAGTCATCGAGTTATAGTAAAGTGTTACAGCCCAGTCCCAAAGATTAATCAATAATATGACCTCAGCAACAATGAGCAAGTCATCTTCCAAACTCTTAATCATCGTAAGAAACGGATTGCTCATATATTCCTTTGTCATACTTCTGGCCTATTAAGGATATTAGAAGCTGGAGGAATTTAATGAAGGTAGAATTAATTCACTTCTGGTTTCTTGACAGCCTTCCCCTACAAGTAAACAGTGTATGTCAGGATGCAAATTGGTAGGCTATTACTATGAAGAGATGGTTCCTTGGACAAATTAAATAGTGTAATATATATAGTGAGTGATAATCTGTAGTAGATACGTTCATATGGTATTTGTAGTATTTTATTTTACATGATAAATACTTGGAATATAAATACTGGTGTATTTAACATCTATTTCTGTTGGTAATCATTAGATAATTGAAGAAATTAATCCTTTCTTACAAGCCCAAACACCCCACCAATTTACTTTCTAACCCTTCCTTTAAAAAAACTCCCCATTGTTGACAACAGCTCTTTCTTCCCTGTGGATCTTGTCCACTGAAACAATTTTCAGTGAGCTGGGGAGATGCAGGATTCTCAGTAGAAGATCAAATTTCAACTGAAAATTTCTTTGCTCATACTTTTTAATTTTCTTCTTTCTCTTTCTTTTTAGTCTGAGGGTCCATGCTGGACAATTTTGGTATGGTAATAGTCTCCTATACAGAAAACAACAATTATGCTATTTTGATAGTAGTGTCCCTTCGGTACTTACCAAAGATGGATGTGGATTTGTGCATGTCAGAATACCCTTATGCACAAATGAAAAGGCCATAAAAATGTGCTTAAGTTGTCGAGAGAAGTTGGAAAAAGCCCTCTGCCAATAAATGGGATTTATTTTAAAAGACAAAAACAAATTTTAGTTATGAAAAAATTTGTTGACTGCAATTATCACTAATTCATTTTAAAAGATAAATAATAAATTCTCCCCATACAAATAGTTTGACACATTAATAAGGCTCATTAAGAAAGGAATCTTGGTTCTGTCCTTTGTATTGATAAATCCACAGATTATTCATTGACACAAGTTTTAAACAATATGCATAATAATAGAAGCCAGGTATACTATTGCATACTGCTGTGTTAGCAAAACAGTACTAGTGATCGACAAATAGGACAGTATATATGTGTATCTAGCCATATAATTTCCGTATGTGAAATGCCTCAGTATTAGTACAGAAAATTAAAGCAACCCAGTTACACTATTCATGGGTGTAGTTTTTTAGAACTGTAATCTTAGAGACTCATCTGGATGGACAGTTGATAGTTTTCTGAGTATTATAACCATCCTCATCACCAGTGCAGAAGAAAGTTTGCATGCATATAATTTTCCGTGTTGAACTACTGGAATTGAGTTTATATGTGCCTTTCTTTACACCCATTGTAATGAATTCCAAGAGTGCTTCAAGGGCAGGTGTCTGTATTTTTCATGTGGAGAAATGTGTCAATTCTTGTGGTGATTCCAGCCATTTCCAGTGGGGGGAAGGGAAGTCATGGTAAGCTTCTATGGCATGTTTCCATATAAGGATCCTGTAATTTGCATATTTGGTATGGTGCAGAAGACTGACAAAAGTTCATGGATGGGCTTCGTTCCATATCTGTCTGCAAAAGAAGAGCACATATTCACACACTATTGACATTAGTTATTGGGTCATACAGAAGGGCTATCAGAAGTTCTACTGATTTTAACTGTACACATAATGCCAAAATTGGCAATCCTTCAAGATTTATATAGATTCTTTCTGATAAACTTCTATTTGGTTTGCCAACCTCTGCCACTGGGCATACTGCTGGCAACATTTTAAGTAGTTGTTGGCCAAGTTCAATTGCTGTGATATAAGTAAGTATAAACCTGGCTTTATCTTTCAGACCAGTAGAAAACTAAAAGCTCTTGGGTTTTTTTCAACTTGTGCATAAAATGTACATAAAGATCTTTGCAGTATCAATGTCTGCACCAGAGTGAAGTATTAGCCAAGTATCTGTTTCTTTTTTGTATGATCAGAATAGAACGTCTTGTCTACAACTCCATTTGAAGTGACCATGCAAATAATGCATCTGACGAAGTGGGTCTTTGCCCACGAAAGCTTATGCTCCTACACTTCAGTAAGTCTATAAGGTGCCACAGGACTCCTCGTCGCTTTTGCAGATTCAGACTAACACGGCTACCCCTCTGATACTTGACATGCAAATAATGAGGCCATTCTTGAATCTGTGTACAATAACTATTTTCTGATCTAGGCCAATTAAAGTTTCTGCCTCATCATACCATGATTCTGACCAAACAAAATTACGAATTAATGCATGCAATGACTAGCAATTAGGAGTAACAGTTAATTCGAGGGAAGGGTTTTGGATTGGACTACCGCAGCGAGTTCATTTGGGCTACCAGCTCTTTAAAATGGCGACCAGCCGTGAATATGCTTATCAAGCGCAGGATATGTAAATCCTGCACTTCATTAGCAACTTCGATATGCTGCATTTGCCTCCCTAGTCCGAACTAGGGGGCAAGTATAGACATACCCTCCGTGGTTAAGCACTGGAATAAATTGCCTAGGTAGATTGTGGAATAAGAGCAAGTGAGATAGAACACCTCTGAATGGTACATGATCCTGCCTTGAGTGCAGAGGGCTGGACTTGATGACTTCTTGATGACCCTTCCAGTCTTATGGTTCTATGATTCTTTAAGATACTATTTTGATCTCTGATGTGAAAACTGAACTTCCAGCAGATCAGGGCCCTAGCAACATGATGGTGAAATGCCACAATATTAGTTATTATTGCATCTTGGTTTAACTTTGTGGACTGATACAACAACTACATGAAATATCTTTGGCAACCATATATTTATAAATCTTGGTGAGTAAGGAAGGTATGCAACACCAGGAAGGTTACCACAGCTCCTCCAGAAATTAAAAAAAAAACCCAACCCTGTAGGGCAGGAGGAGGGGGAGGAAATTGTGTATAAGTCATTCACATTGTAAAATCCTCAGGAGAGGTACCACTTGTTTGGCATACATCAGTTCACACTGAATTTTCTAGACACTAATCGACATATACAGTGCTTATTTTCATAAAATGGCTGTGTAAACTGACATAGGACTCTCAATCAGTATCAGCAAATTGATAGAAACTTCTGTCAAAGGGCTTGTCTCAAGCATTGTGGGAAAGTTGGAAAGACTTTTTCTTACTGGGACACTATGGGTATGTCTAGACTGCATCCCTCTGTCAGCAGAGGGATACATATTAGGCGGTGTAAAGGAATCTATCGGGGCGCCCACTGGCACCCCGTACTCCCCGCCTGAGTCTTGTGCTCCCCTCACCCAGAGGTTCACCATCTGGCATCCCCAGTCAACTATCTTCTTGGCCCAGGGGGCCCCTTTTTCACCAGGGGTCTCCGAGCTTCCCGTAGCAGGGAGAGGGGGGTCCGGGCCCGCCCCCTTTCACGGACCCCAGCCCAGGGCCCTAAGGACTCGGTACGCTTACGGCATCTGGTCCAGCTGGTGGGGCGTCTGCCATAACGCGCCAGCCCTCAGGCTCCCCTCGCCTGCCCTGGGCTGCTTCCTCTCCCTGTTGTGCTGTCTCACTGATGCGGGGGCTTACCTCCGCAGTTTGGGTCCACCCCCTCTCGGGCAGTCATGTCCGGCCTTTTAAATCCCCACGCCACTTGTGGGCAGGGGATGGGGGCTCCACCCCTTGTACGCGTCTCTACTTCTGGCGGGGCGGCGCACCCGCCATCTGGTGCCGCCCCCCACGTGACGTCAGGTGTGGTCTCGGCAGGTGCAGGCGCGTTGCCGCCTCCGCGGCCCGGGAGCACCCGGCACATCGCCACTTGCCCCATGCTGGGGCCGCCCCATTTGTCCCCAGTGCCTCCGGCTCCTGCCTGCACGCCGCCGCTCGTGGTGCGGCTGGTGCCGGGGCCTCTCGCTCTGACCCCTGGGTCGCCGCAAAGGCAACTTCCAGGGGTATCAGAGTGCGGGGCACCTCTGCCCCGTCACAGGCGGGTTGACATTGCAGATGAGGTGGGGATTTAAATATCCCGCACCTAATTTTCATAAAAATGGCCGCCGAGTTTTGCCAACTCAGTATTTTGTTGGCAAAAAGCTGCAGTCTAGAGGGGGCTCTATCAAGAAAGAAAGCCTTTTTCAACAGATCCCTTAGGCCTGCTGCAAAGAGGTTAACAGGATCTGTTGAAAAAGGCTTTCTTTCTCGACAGATCCCCCTCTAGACTGCTGACAAAGTGCTGAGTTGGCAAAACGCAGCGACCATTTGTATGAAAATTAGGTGCGGGATATTTAAATCCCTGCCTTATTTGCAATGTCAACCTGCCTAATCTGTATCCTTCTGCCAACAGAGGGATGCAGTCTAGACATACCCTATAAAACTAATGTTTGATATCTGGTAAGCTCTTAGCAGGAGTATAAGAAATGACTTAAAAAAATCTCTGTAATGCTTTTAACCTAAGAATACATATGTTTTTGCTTTGTGAGGACTGATCATTAACTGGTATACACTGTAATAGCCCCAGAGTGAATCAGACCTGCTGTAGAAATTACAATGAAGGACTGAAGGACTAAACTTTTGGTGAGGAAATAGAGAACTGCAGGTCTCTACTCATGAAAAGTTTCAGACTTTGAGCCATCACCTAAATGGGTGCCCTCAAGGAAGACTACGAGATGAATTCAAAGATGCAGTTAACTCTGAAACTGTGACAAACTTATTCTACTCTTATTTATTGTCTGGTGTACTGAAAGGAGGACAGGAGATATTTGACATAGGTTTAATCAATACACATCAGTCCGTTTTTCCTGGTGGGTTTGCAGGGTTTTAAAATGAGGCATGAGTCATTTTCTCCCTAAATGTGCCATCTAAAATTTCTTTTAGATACTGGAAATTAAATCTTGTAAGGATGACTTAAAATAAAAATTATTATAGATACACATTTTCATTATATTTTAAGTTAGTTAGATATGTGTATTAAGCGAGTATTAACTGTAGCACATTTTCAATCTTTTCATGTGGTTTGGAACTGAATGTATTGTAGTTCTACTTTTACTTATAGGTCAGGCATCTGTCCTACCTAGATTTGCTGACCAATGGTTCTGGCTTCTACAGTGTCGGGACAAGGACCCTGATCCCCTCCACTAGCTTTAGTATTGCTGAACCATGTATAATGAAATCTCAGAAGCTGACAAGCCTTAAAATGAGCATCCATGGCCAAAAGATGGATTCTGCTAAAAAGTATTTGATGGAAACATTAGCATCTTATAGTTGAGTTGCACTATGTACAGTATACACACTGTACATAGTGCAAATCTTCCCTCATTGTGAGACTTGGCTATGTGGGTACCTCAAGCAATGCAATTAAACACACCCCTTGGCCTAAACTTTCTCAACAAATATATACATTTGTTGGAGTTTTCCTGTAGATTTTTTTCTGATAAACAACACAGTTCTCTGTGGTCAAAGAGACAGCTCCAGCTCCCCCTGCAAAACCTACAAGTCCCTTTAGACCTTAAGTGGAGCATTGGGCTCAATTCATTGTTGTCCTGCATGTTTGGAGTCATTTGAACCACTGTAAAGAGGGTGCAAAGTGCTTACAAATCAGAATGGCAGTGCTTTATAGTCCCTTTGCACTGGGGTAAATAACTCCTGAAGATACAGGACACTGATGACTCCAGCTGTCTCTAGGCAGGGGTTTTTATAGTAATGTATGTGAAGGGATGCTATAAAAAATTGTCATTGCATTTTTCTTGTTTGACTCATATCTCTTTCCCTTAAATTGCCTGCTTATGAGAAGAGGGAGCCATTTAGATCCATCTTCTATTCAGAGCTGTAAAACAGTCAACAGTGCAGACCCTAATGCAGTAATGAGATAAAACTGCTTCTATACTTGGGTTTATGTCCTATGCTCAGAAAGACAAGATAGGTGAGAGAACAGTGTTTTCTGGGACAATTTCTGCTGGTGAGAAAGACAAACTGTGGAACTACACAGAGCTCTTCTGGGCTAGGAAAGATATTCAATGTCACAGCTAAATAAAAGGTCGAACAGATAGTTTAGCATAAGTAGTAGCACATATTCCAATGGACAATTCAAGGTGAAGTTGCCCATTACCACCTTTGTGCTCATAGAACCAAAAAGGGGGTCTTGTGTGTCACACACTATTATAAAAAGCCATAAATCCAGTGTCTTTATTAATAACATAATTTTTAATATAGAAAAAAGTGATTAATTTAAATTCCATCACCATGAAACCAATAACATACTAAGATATTTTCAAGAGAAAAATCAAAGCCTTTCAAATGGCCAAGATTTTTACATATCTCTTGGATGGAAAAAAACAGTGAAGACTTATGTTAATGAAACAGCTCTGGAAAGAAGTGTACTCTGTTTTTGTACATCAGCAATTACTAAGTTATATACTTTTCTCACAAGAGGCATAGAGATGGAAAACATCTCAAGAAAGTTATCATAGAAGGAACCGTGTTAGGAACAGACTATCAATGAAGAGCTGGGTAGATGGTGTGCATCAAATTCACTGGTAGCTTAGTTGTTGAGTGTATGAAGTTAACATCCAACATTTTGAGACTCAAGGTAAAATGGCAAGAGTTGATAACACCATCTGCCTGTCTGGTTTGCACGAAAACCCTGACATTTATTTATATAGCTTCTGTGTAATGTTACTTGTTCATGAATGTATTAGTATACATAAATATATAAAATAACCAGTATAGAGTAAATGAATGAAATATTTAAAAAATTACAAGGCACAAGGGATATGTGGTAAATGACCTTGTGAAACTAGTCCTGCGTATGTATTGTGGGGTGCTATATAAAATGCATATCCAACGTCAATTTGAATTCTTATTTCATAGTGTAAGGAGAAAAATATTTTAAATATGAGAGGTCTTAATAAGATATACACTTTTTTTTTTAATCTGCAGGTTGAAACTCTCTAAACTGGGATACTCTGGTCCAGCAACATCCATGGTCTGGTGCAGATGTTGCAGGACCAGAGACTGCTGGTGGAGGGCCAGCAGCAGGGAGCCCTGCGAGGCCAGCAGGGCAGTTGTCTGCCTGCAGTGGTCTGCTAGTGGGACCACACAGCATGTGGCAGAGTACCTGCGTAGTGGGGCTGGGAGTTGCAGCAGTGCTGGCAGCACTGGCTGCTGCCCAGTGAAGCCCAGAGCTACAGTGCACAGCTGCTTGGCACGGAAGCAGAGGACCAGAAATGACCCCTCCTAGTCTGGCAAAATTCCTCATTTGGGACTGATCAGCTCCTAAAGATGCTGGACCAGAGAGGTCCAACCTGTGCTGACAAACTTCTCAGATGGCAGAGAGATAATTGTATAAACCTAGATCCAGAAACTTATATCCAGAATGGTTTTTTAATCTTTTTCTCAAATTAAGGCAAAAATAAAAAATATATTAATATATGAAAATAGATTAATTTCAAATAGTAAATGTTAGGGTTTTTTTTTTAAATTAAGATGATGAAATAAAAATCCCCAGACGTTATTGTCTGGCTAAATCAAAAGGTGGACAGGAGACATTTGATCTGGGTTTAATTAGATGACAACTTTATTATGAGATGTCTGTGACTACCCTGCAGATAAAATTGTACAGTGTAAATAACCCCATCTTTATTCTGTAATTACATGGGGGAGAGGGGCGGAGGAGGAGGGTGTGTATGTTTCACTAGCCCCAGTCATTTTTCCATTCAAGTCTCTCTAGGAATTCCATTGACAAGACCTTAAAATCCAAACTTCTCATAGGAGGGTTAAGGTGTATTATAAGAATGGGGAGATTTGGCTCCCTGCCACAACAATTACAGTTCCCAGCCATTGCCCCTCCCCACCATTTGATCATTTCTTTTTTTTAGTTCTTTTCCAAGTAATTTATCTGCTTTTTTTTATACCTTTCTTATGGAGTATCTGCACTGGACTTCTGCCACAATGAGGCACCATCTGTTGCACACTAAAAGGCAGTTTTGGGCACAGTATTGTCCCTTTTAAAACCTGCATCACTAGGGGGGATGAGTCAGTGACCACACTGAGCCCTTTTGCCACAGTTTTCATCTTCCCCCACCCAAGCCATAAGTCACTGTTCCCCTTATTGTGTCATCCCCCAGCTTAAAGGTATAGTGTAGACATTCACTTCACGGGGTGCAGGGGGAAACTAATACATGACTAAATACAACTGAATTGATTTGTGATTAAATATTAAGATACCAAATTGAATCAAAACCATTTTTAAAAAAGGAAACCTTGGAAACATATTTTGTGTTAACTTAATGGCTTGGAAGTGGGGTGATGGGGAAAAATCTAAAATCTTTGCACAGTGTCTTTGTGCTAAGAGTTGTTTGTTTGTTTGTTGATTCAGTGGTTGTAATTTTAAGGTGCAGATGTTGAAACTGACTATAACAGTGGTTTACTGCTGGTGCTCTCTCTCTAGAGTTTTAAGTTCAAATTGCTCCTATAAAAGGGGGTAATTAGTCTTTTCTGTTTTATTGCTGTTAAGAGACAGGAAGCCGTTGCAGTTAACTACCATCTAGACACCACTCCAGATTAAATATCCTAGATTCAGTACCTTATACTGTCTTTTAAATATCAAACTGAGAGTTCAAAGAATGTAGGAAATGTCACCTTCCCAAACATTATGGACTATTAATTATTCCATTGCAGTCAACTTTTTCCATACAATTAGTTGATAAATATGAATATCAGTCTTTTTTAAAGAGACTAAGTAGTGAGAACATAGTCAATTCTATCTTAATTTGTGTTAATAAAAGGAGTGAGTGCATTAAGCAAATTGAGCAATTATCTCATAAATACAATTATGTGCAACAGAAAAAACAAAAGAACTATTATTTTTAAAATAAGCACAGGAAAACAGTAATATATATGTTTCTCTTTTCTTATATATTACTATATATTATTACATATATTTCTCGTATATCTTTTGCATATGTTAGTACTTACTTCATTAATTCCCCATGTAAAATACGGTCTTATGAAATACTGATCACTTGGTGGTGGTACTAAATATCCATCGCTGTCATTGGTATGTTCAGCAAGAAGGTTTTCAGCATGTCCCAAGAGGCTTCAGCATCTTGCACGACTGAGACCAGAGTTTCTTTTACTGTTTCTTGTGAATGTAGAAATGGAACTGATATTTTCAGCATTACTAAAGATGGATACACAAAAAAATAGTTGAAATGGCTTTAAATTATTTCCTCCCCCCCCCCCAGCTGTTAATAATATAAAATGGATAATATGGGGGAGCTTGTGTGTAGAGTTTTGTGCTTTTTCTTTGTTCAAAACTTGTATTTAAACATTGTAAAAAAAATCATCCCCCTTCCCACTTTTCTTACTCCAGCCACACCAAAACATTTGCTAGTAAATGCTAAATAAATACATACATACATAAAAAAACGGACTGCATTTTAGATCTTTTTTAAAGTTACAAATTGAAACCAAAATTGCAAAAAACCTCGCACCCACACCTTAGAAGATCCATTTGGAATCTGCTGAAACAACAAGCAACAAGAATATTTTGGGGAAAACAATCAGTTGACCACCTCAAAAAAACATTTGGAAGAAAAAAAGATAGTTGATAAATGTGCATCCACGTGCGCATGGAGGGAGGATTGGAAATGAGAAGGGTGAGCTCACCAGGCACATCAGTGGAGTTGTGCACACTATTGCCAATGATGAATTTGCCCTGTATATGTATTTACTAGGCTGATACAATATCTTATGACCAGTCAAACTTTCTACATTTCAAAGTACAATTTTGCACATTCAAGATGTATGATTTCCATTAGCGTTAACAGTGTGAGATAAGGCAAGACTTATGGGTTGTCTCCAAATCTTGCTGCTGCTTCATCATAATCTAGAATTCCAGCTCATATTTTTATCCACAGATAAATGCTAAAATATTTCCCCAACTCTCCATCATCTCCTGTCTCAGTTTCCACCTCTCTTTTCCCCTAGCCTCCTGGACATTCACATCACCATGTCCAACATGTTTAAAATGAGCTGATAAACTCATTTTACTTCTCTGTCATTCTGGCCAAGTCAGGCCTCCTCTATCACTTTGAAAACTTCTATTGGCTTCTTCCTTTTCCACCATATAAACCCTAAGCTTGTTTACCTTGACTTCCCTGTTATTTCAGCTCCATTATTTCCCATTATTTCATTCCCCTACACACACACACACACACACCAGAAGCAAACCCTCCCTCCTCCCATTAACCTCATCCCCCTGCTTGGCTTTGTGAAGGCATTTCTGAAGAAACCTCTCTGCGAGGGGGCTTTCACCCTTCATCTCTCTTTCCCATTCTAGCAGTCCATCCTCCCTCTTGGAACAATAGCCCGAGAGTGACATACCTGCATAAGCACAGCCCTGGCGGTCGATCTCCCCATGCCAAAATAGTCCCGACAGATTAGTAGCTGTCCAGTGTGGAGAGCTTCAAGACGACTATGGCAACACACTTCTGAATGGGGAAGGTGGGTCTCATGTGAGGGGCATCGCCTGAGGGACAAGGGCAAGCCACTCACAGAGCTCCTGAAATTCTAAAGCCATTGCTGGTCGCCCCACTGCTCCATGACGAGCCAGTCCCACCAGCTGGCACTGATGTCCAGATGGCAAAAGCAGTGGTGCATGGTGTGCAGGGGAGGGTGGCAGATATCCAAGAAGAGTCTCCCAGAAGAGCTGGGGGTTGGGTTCCTGCAGGGTCTGGGCTGCCGTCTGCCGAAACTGCAGTATGAGTTGCAGCACAAGCTGCAATAGCCATAGACTGCTCAGAGGCAGCTCTGGCTCCATAGCTGGCAAGCTGCCATGTCTGCAAGGGCAACCCCAGTAGGCAGAGAAAGGCTTTGCTGTCCCTCAAGGAGGAAGGCAAAGACAAAAAGCCTGAGACAGTGCTGTACAGGGAGGGGGGAGGGGAGCAGAGGCCTTAAGTAAGAGTCTCAGATAGCCACAAGCAGCAGCCAAACAAAGTGAGTGCAGATCTGATGCCCTGCCTGAAGTGGTTCTGGGTGGCCTTAAATGTGATTCAGCATCCAATGAGTGTGGACACTCAATTTTGAAATAGCTAAGCGCTATTTAGATGCGCATTTGGTGTGTAGACACGCTATATGAAGATATGTTCCGAAATAGCTTATTCCAAAATAGAAGTGCAGTGTAGATGTAGCCTAAATGATGTTGTAGGCATACTATAGAGGTTCTTGTGTATGCTAAAATTAATTTGGAATGAAATTGTTTTCTTTAGGATGAAATATTTTTATTATTTTTATTTAGCTAACAAACATTGTTTTAATGCAAGCGTATACATTAATGTTTTATATTAATTTAGTAATATTGAAGATTGCCTTGTTTTGTTTTGCCTAGCATTGTTTCATTTTGCTAGAAGTTTGCTTTTGAAATTGTTGCACTGTTTTGTGTGTAACTAAGGCATGTATGGTATGAAAGTAAATTAAAATAAACAGAACAGAAAGTTACCAAAAAAATCAAGCAAGCAAAGGTGTCAGTATTATTATTTCGAGACTTGCTGACAAGAATACAAATTAACAACCCTAAATTGGAAAAGACACCAACTGCAGAACTTTTGGGGTATGTGTGTGTGTGATGAATATATTCATAGGCTAATATCTATTCTGTACTTTTAATAAATACGTTATATTTCCTTGTCCCATTAAAATAATTGTGTCTGCTTTTATTAGCATAACATTGGAAGGCAAACTGCTTTCATTGGCAACTTAAAACTCCAGGCACTTCTTTCACAGTACAGTCAGTCATCTTCTCAGTCTGGATTCAGTCTTTCTCCCCCACCCTTCATCTTTGTTTCCTAGAAGTTCACTGTATCATTCTGGGTAGAGCTTCAGTGAAGAGGGAACCTTGATTATATCACTCCCCTGACTTATATAGGTTTTGTATCCGGCAAGAAGCTTTTGTTTTCAAACTCAATATCCATGGTACACTGGTATTCCAAGATGGTTTCTGGTACCAGGTGACTTGATCATAGTACCCTGCAGCTATAATTCAAAGTTTGTTTACAGTGTCCACAGGAAGGCTTTCCAGAAAGGTATGAAATTAGGATCTTTAAAGACCTATTGTTCTCCCTAATTGTCCATTGAGTTATTCTTAGCTAGCCAGCCAAATTGATTGTATTCTCTCTGGTGAGTGTTCCCCAGCCACAAATGCTTTTGTATTACAGATGTATAGTCAATATTCCTATCTTTAGACACAAAAATGATGGACACCATTCATACAAGTAAAATAATCATATTCTGTAAATAATAACCTTTCCAATGGGTTGTGCCCATTAAAGTTCAAGATTATATATATAGTTAGTCTCTAAGGGTATGTCTACACTAGCCCCCTAGTTCGAACTAGGGAGGCTAATGTAGGCATTCGAAGTTGCAAATCAAGCCCGGGATTTAAATATCCCTCACTTGATTTGCATGATCCCAGCCGGTTGCCATTTTTGAAATTTACAAGTCTAGACTAACTACCCACGTCTACATGCGTCAGGGATCCAGTAGTTCGAATTAAAGTGCTAGTTCAAACTGCCTGTTAAGCCTCATTCCAGGAGAAATAACAGGTAGTTCAAACCAGGGGGCTAGTGTAGACATACCCTAAGGTGCTCTAGAACCACTTATTTTCTAAGTATTTTTTAGGGTATGTCTACACTACAGTGCTATATAGAATTAACTTATTTTGAATTATTTAATTCAAAATAAGCTCATTCGAAATAACATATATAGACACAAAAACTAATTCAAAATAGTGTTTTTCTAAATTGAAATAGCGTGTCCAGATTGAGTGGACCCTGAGTCGAAGGTAAGGCTGGCTGGAACCAGTGTTGGCAGGGCATCAGGGTCAGACTTAGTGTGTGGGGCTGCTGCCTCAGGCTATCCGAGGTCTGTGCTTAAACGGACCCGACCCCCCCATACCGGACAGACAGTTCTCAGGTTTCTCTGCTTGCTGGTCTATCTCACTGAGGGACAGCAAAACATTTGTGTCTTGGAGTGCTCTGCTTGCCCTCACTCGGCACACCACGGCACTCTGCAACATGGAACCAGACCTGCTCCTGGGGACTGTGTTGCGTCTCATGGACATGTTGTCAGCAGACTGTCTGCACTGTCTGGAGGCTGCCATCCGGGAGGACTATTGAGGGGCAGTCAGGATCCAGGGGGCCCTGCAGGAGAGCTTCCACCTTGAGGAGCACTAACAGTTTCCCTGGTCTGTTCCACTGGGGGCTTGAGCCCCATTCCTCCCTCTCATCCTTCCACTTACCCTTCCCTAGCCCCCGCTTCCTGATGTCAAATAAAATACACGTATTTTCAAAAATAGAAACTGTCTTTATTTAACACAACTGGGCGGGGGGGAGGGAAGAACCTTTGTGAAGATGGGGGAAAAGGAGGCAGAAGAGGGCAGGAGAGAGGGTAGGAGAGGGGAGCGGGAAAACTGGGAGGAGGGAACTGAAAGAGGGAAGCAAGAGGAAGAAGGGGGAGGGGAAGCTCAGGGCTCATGGTTGGTGGTCTCGCTGGACCACATGTCTCCCAGCACGGCGGGTGCGGAGGCCCCGGCATCCCTAGGGGGATGAGGAGCAGGGTGTGGAGGTTGAGGTGGGGAGTATGGAGGTTGAGGAGGAGGGTGTGGAGGTTGAGGAGGGAGAGAAGGGAGGGGGAGAAAGAGTGGGAGGAGGAGTGGGATCTGGGGGAGCAGCAGGCGCAGGACTGGCACGGGGCAGCATGATCTGCACCAGGGCCTGCAGAAGGTGACAGATGGCATGACCCTGGGCAAGCAGCTCCCGCTGGAACTCCTGGTCGTCCTGCACCCGCTGCTCCATGATCTCGGTCTGGGCTCGCAGGGCCTGCAGGTGCGGCTCTCTGTACCCCTGCAGCATGGTGGTGGTCCTGCTGAGGCCCCGGGTGTGGGTGCATGTCCCAGGCAGGGTGGTGTGCCCTGCACTAGCAGCTGGTGCAGCTGTAAAGAAAGAAGAGAAATGGTCAGTTCTCCCTGGGGAGACAGTGCATGATGCCCAACCTCCCCTGCAAGGTGAGGGCAACTGTGTCCTGCACCGTCAGAGCCCATGTGCTTGCACAGAGGCCATGGTCGGGATGTCTGGCTCTCCCCAGGAGTGGGAGCTGCCCCGAGACCGCACCCTTCCCCCTGTCCTGTGTATAATGCAGCCAGGGCGGGGTGTGTCGAGGGGAGGGCATCCTGCTGTGTCCTGCCCTGAGGTCAGGAGCGTGATGGGTCTCTTCACACACACATGTGGCTATTGGGCCTCGGCCCCTGTGTGGCACGCAGCTGGAGCCACCTGCCTAAGGATGGCACGGCATGTGCCCGCACATGCACAGGTGGCTGCATGATCCATGGGAGGCATGGCCCACATGTGAGGTCCCTGGTCTCCCTCCCCGCCTCCCCTCGGGTAGGGGACAGTGCTGGCACTTACCTGGTATGGCCTCCCGGGACGACCCTGCTGACTCCGGTGCCAGGACAGCTGGTGGTGGCCCCTCTGCTGCGCTCGGGTCAGGGTCCTCAGCTCCCGGCTCACTGCCCCCCGGGCTGGCGTGGACCGCCCCTCCCTCCAGGATTCGATTGAGGGCAGGGAATTAGGGGCAGGTGTCAGCCCCTGCTGCGGCACCACCCCTAGTGGCCCTGGCGTACACCTGCTGCAACTCATTAATTTTGAGGCGCACCTGCTCCTGGGTGTGCCTGTGTCTCTTGTGGGCCATGGTGGCTGCTATGCAGCCGTAGACAGCCACGTTCCTCCTCCTAGTGCAGAGATCATGGACACTGGAGGCCTCCCCCCAAACCTCAAGGAGGTCCATGATCTCCACACTAGTCCAGGCAGGTGTGTGCCATCTATGGCCCATGGCTGGCCCCTGTGTGCTGGGGGACTGGGCAGGAGATGGCTGGCTGCCACTGGCTGACATTGTGCGGCCACTGGCTGAGGGTCTGTAGCTGCTGGCAGGCCTGGCTCTTGCACGTGCCCAGTGGCCAGACTCTACCCCTTTAAGGGCCCCATGGCTGAGGAAGAGGAGAAGAGTTTTTCTGGTTGTGCCCCTTAATTCAAAATAAGCATCTATACAGCCTTATTTCGAATTAGCTATTTTGAATTTGGTGTTATTCCTCGTAGAATGAGGTTTACCAAATTCAAAATAAGTGCTCCACTATTTCAAATTTATTTTGAAATAGCAGTTTGGCTGTGTAGATGCTATTGAAGTTAATTCAAAATAATTGCTGTTATTTCCAATTAATTTTGTAGTGTAAACATACCCTAAGTTACAGACTAATGTGTCTACCCCTCTAAAACCTTTCCAATGATACTTCACATGACCTATCTTGCATCAAATACATTATGATTCTGTCATAATTCTATATTGCTAGAGGTTGAACCTCTCTTGTCTGGCTCCCTTGAAACCTGACTGGTTCTGAACCAGAAAATGTTCTCGACTAGTGGAGGTCTATATTGTCCAGTATCATTACCAACATTGCCACTGCTTACTGGGCTCTTAGAAGACATTTAGGGGTAAGTTAGAGCTAAATAACAACACAGGCCACTGAGAGCCAGGACTGGTGGATGTAAACAAACTTTATGGGACTGTGGGAAACTTGGCATGCCCATGGTATATGGACATCTTGCTAACTAAAATCACTCTGGACCACAGATGTTGCCGGAGGAGAGAGTGTCGGACTAGAGAAGTTCAATCTGTACTATGAAAAATATGGGGAGTAGTGTCAGAGTGGGGTTCTTATGTCTTCTTCTAAAATCTGTATTATCATATGTCTGACAGCAGTCAGAACTAGACAAGCTTTTCCTAATTGTTTCTTCAGGGAACACAGTGGCTCGCAGGCATTGGTAGTATGACGCAAAATTATTTGTGGATAAATTGCAGACCTTACATTTGCAGAGAGGTGAGCAAACTCACTATTTGGTAGCTAAGGAGTATAGTCTATATGATAAGTGTTTGTGAGCTCAGCTCTGTCTTTTTGACCAATGCCCACAGCACAAATATGAAATGATTATTAGGAAACTTGTTTGTAGGTTCATCTGAGGGGGTTATTCTGTTCTATATTATTTCTTATACCATGCTCAACATTGCAGGATTGAGTGGGCACAGAGACCTCCCAAGTTAATTCCATTCAGATGAATGAACACAGTCTAGCAGGGCAAAGGTGGAAAGCTACTACCTCTTCTATCAAAAAACAACTTAGAGTAGCTAGCACCATCTATAATCACAAAAGTTACCCCCCATAAAAAGAAAAAAAAGAGAGAGAGATGAATCTATTAGTTTTCTGGGAATAACTAAAAATATCTGCAAGTTAATAAATGACTACTTCTATAACTTTGCATAGGATTCAATGAATAATAGTAGCTGATCATTAACTTTCTCCAATAACTATCACAGCTAGTGTTCCACCTATAACATGTATATTTGAAAGCTCACAAAATTGCTCCTTTACTTTGCTTAAAAGGAAGAAAAGAAAAAAAAAGTCACAACAGGTGCAACATTATGATCTTTAGAAAGTTATTATGAAATCATGAATAATATCATTCAGAAGGTTAGCCATCTGCTTTCTGACTATCTGTCAGAGATGGAACAGCACTAATGTAAAAATGATTCATGAAATAGATCTAGCAAAAAGCTTGTTGAAAAGAAAATAGTCAGTTTTAGATTAATAATTAATATGGAGTATGGATTTGGTAAATATTAAATAACTAATCAGACAATAACAGGGGCTACGTCTACACTGGCCCCTTTTCCGGAAGGGGCATGTTAATTTCACCTATCGTAGTAGGGAAATCCGCGGGGGATTTAAATATCCCCCGCGGCATTTAAATAAAAATGTCCGCCGCTTTTTTCCGGCTTTTAAAAAAGTAGGAATAAGAGCCTCCGGAAAAGGGTGCTTTTTCCGGAGGATCGGGGCCAGTGTAGACGCTCTTTTCCGGCTTTTTTAAAAGCCGGAAAAAAGCGGCGGACATTTTTATTTAAATGCCGCGGGGGATATTTAAATCCCCCGCGGATTTCCCTACTACGATAGGTGAAATTAACATGCCCCTTCCAGAAAAGGGGCCAGTGTAGACGAGCCCAGTGTGTATATATAAATATGTTACCGTATTTTCCGGTGTATAAGACGACTTTTTATACTAAAAAACATCTGCCAAAAATCGGGGGTCATCTTATACGCCGGGTATAAACATACTGTAGCTTCGGCTACATACAGAACGTCCTTGTGCTGATACTGTATGTACCGCGCTGAGCCAATCATGGCAAGCGGTGTCATCTATTAATGCATACAAAGCCTGCTTGGATTGGCTGAGTCAGAGAGGCGGGCTATTACAACCTTTGCCAATCCGAGCAGGCTTTGTATGCATTAATAGAATACACCGCTTGCCGGGATTGGCTCAGCGCGGTACATACAGTATCAGCACAGGGACGTTCTGTATGTAGCCGAAGCTACAGTACTGTATTAGGGCACATCCAGCGGGCTGGTGTTATTAAATGGTGTTGCCTCGGAAGGGGGGGTAGTCTTATATGGCGAGTATAGGCCAAAACCTATGTTTTAACTGGAAAATTAGGGGGTTGTCTTATACGCCCAGTCGCCTTATACGCTGGAAAATACGGTAGTCATAATTTGTGTCCTGAGGAATGCTCAACTTCATTTTTTAGAGGGAGGTGCATTCTTATTGTGTAAAATTTAAAATTAAATCCAGGGGAGGTGGGTGAAGCTTCCACAAAAGGAAGCTGGCTGCCTCGCTCACCTCTTCTGTGTATGGTACTGTCCGCACTCCATCCCTACTCCACATAGGTCAAATCCCCTCCTCACTGTCCCCTTCCATCCCTGCTTGTGCCCCCACCCTTTCTGGCAAATCGCTCCAGCAGCACACAGTGAGAGGAGTCATCATCCCATGAAGTTCCAATCTCCGGTGATTCAGGAGGAGTGCATACTGCATGAATGAAGCATAGAGGCTTTGGAACTCTGAAAGTGTTGCTCTGAAAGAGCAAAATTGCACTTCTAAGCACTTTCCATCTGTTGAGTTCAAAGTATCCATTAAAAACAAATTAATTGAAACAAACTCCTGTGAGGTAGGCAAGTATTATTATTCCTGTTTGTAAGACAGAGAAACTGAGGTACGGGATAATTAAGTCCCCTAAGTGCTGCCTTTTTAAAATCAATGGAAAGACTTCCCTTGAAATTAAGTCTTAAATGATGGATTCAGTGTCATGGTGGAAGTCTGTGTCAGGGGCCATTAATAAAACTTCTAGCTCTACTTTCAACAACAACTCATGCCTTTTCCCTTCAATTTTTACTTTCCTTTTCTCTTATGCAGAAAACAAATGAATCTCTTTGAAGGGACTCTTAATTGATTATTGAACAGGCTGTGCATGGAGGAGATGTGTGTATGTGGTAGAGTACACTTCATAGAAGAATCCAACAACCATGATTGGATTGTGATTCTTTGTTTCAGACAGGAGTGATATGTGAGATCTATGTGACTTGTGTTCTTTTTGGGTATGTCCATACTGCAGGGTTTTTCCAGAAAAACGGCCGTTTTTCCGAAAAAACTTCACTTACACCCAAACTGCAATTGTCTCCTTCGGAAGGAAAATTGAAAGAACTCAGGGTTTTTTCCAACATTGGTAAACCTCATTCTACAAGGAAGAATGCCTTTTCTGAAAGAGCTCTTTCAGAAAAAGGTGTGTGTGGACACGGAAGAGGGAGTTTTTTCGAAAGAAGAGGCCTCCAGGAAATAGCACAGGAGCCTGGTGGCCACTCTGTTCACAGTAATCACAGATTAAATGCAAGATAGTGTCCTTTCAGTGTGGACACTATCTTCCAAAAAAGCAGATTGCTTTTTCGATGCGCTTTAGCAGTGTGGAAGTTCTCTTTCAGAAGAAGTTTTTTCAGAAGATCTCTTTCGAAAGAAACTTTCAGTCTAGACGTACCTTTACAGAGACAGATTGGTACCCCCAGATTGGACTATTATACCCAGTACTGCCCATGAAGGTGGCTGAGAAAAAAATATCTTTTATTGGACTAGTTGCTGGTGGTGAGAGAGGCAAACTTCCCAAAAGCTCTGCGTCTTTTTAAGTGACCTGCCCCACCCCTGCCATTCTGGCAGGCATTTTAGCCAAGTTGCTGCAGCAACAGCATAGAGAAAACCCACAGATGTGCCAAGCAGTGAAGAACAGAACAACTTTCAAAAGTGATGGGCCCCTTCCTCTTCCCCCGTTCTCACATCCCTTAGCTGAGCTGTTACAGCATCTGCGCAGCTGCAAGAGTTGTAAAGTGAGTGGTATGGATGGGGACTGCAGTGAATATCAAAGAGGGGGGCATATACAAGGGAGGAGAGAAGAGGAGCAACCCAGGGAGCAGTGGCTGGATGTATGGAGGTATTAGGACCAGGAGGAAATCCACCAGGCAGCAAATGCGGGGGAGGGGAGGCTGAGTAGAGGGATGGAGCTGGGGTGGAAGAGGAGCAAAGAAGACAAGGGGGTCGGTGAAGAGGAAGCCCACACAACGGGGAGGATTGGATGGGTGAGGGAGGTTGCTAATCAGGGAGGAAGGAACCTGCAGAGTAGGCAGAGAGGGCTGAGTCTTGGAGGTGTCTTTCAGAACACTGAAGCAGCACTGGCTGAGAGAAAGAATGTACATGGCTGAATGTACACGAATAACAGATACAGACTTTCCCGCTACCCTGGATCCTACCCTGAAACATAATAAATTAAATCTTCCTGTGATGTGGAATGCAGTGGGGGGAAGAGGTGGGGCCACCATGGCCCCAGCCTTGAGTTGCATGTCTGCAGCACCTGGATGGAAAGGCGCAGCTTTCCTGTGCTTATGGTATATGCTGCTCATGATTTAACTCTCCATTTTTATATCCGATTATTTTCTGATTCAAGGTGTTTTTGGTATATTTTGACAAGAATAAAAAACAATTAACCATACATATTGAAAGATGTAAGCTTAAAGGTTGTACATCTGTCAGAAGAAGGATGACTTTGTAGCTAAACCTTTAATCAATGTAGTATATTTCTAGAGCACCAATCAATGTAATACCTAGGCTACCTGGCTGTTAGGAGCTGCCTACTGTGACATTCTCTAAGAAAAGAACATGGGAGGGCAGACACTAATTTAAAAAATCAGCTGGAATCAGCATTTACAGGAGCATTGTTGCAGTAGATTTATTAATATTTAAAATGATGATAGAAGAAGTGCCTTTCAATGTTACAAGTAACAAATAAATATCTCCACTGAGACAAAAAAGTTTTCATTAGGAAAGCTTTACTTTCTTAACCATAACAATCAATAGAAAGCAAAGAAGTTAAAAACAAACCCACAATAACTCTTCAGAGATAGGGCATCAGAAATATAAGCTTTAAAAAGGTTGCGATAGAAATTAGAGTCCTGTTAGTATCACAACACAAGTAGCAAATGGCATGAACACAGTAATGATAGCTGTCTTTCCAAAATATGGACTTCTACTATATTTAGTGAATAGTAATGGAATTCAGTTTACATCAAAGGACTTCAAAAACACATGTCAAGAGGAACAGGATTAAGCACTGAGGCTACGTCTAGACTGCAAGCCTCTTTCGAAAGAGGCTTTTTCGAAAGATGCTTTCGAAAAAGCTTCTTTCGAAAAAGAGCATCTAGACTACAATCAGTACTTTCAAAAAAGCAAGCTGCTTTTTCGAAAGGGAGCACCCAGGCAGTCTGGATGCTGTCTTTCGAAAAAGCACACTTTGCATTACGTAGCACCTTTTTCGAAAGAGCACTTTCAAAAAAAGGCGTTATTCCTCGTGAAATGAGGAGTACCGCCGTCGAAAGAAAAAACACATTCTTTCAATTTAATTTTGAAAGAACGCAGCTGTAGTCTAGACGCAGGTGAAGTTTTATCGAAAAAAGGCTACTTTTTTTTCAAAAAAACCCTGCAGTCTAGACACAGCCTAAGGTAAAAGTAGAGAGGGAACAAGACACCTTGGAAGATGAAAAAAACCATCATTGTCTCACAATTCTTAAAGTAATTTGATTTGCTCAGCTTTAGCAGAAAGAGTTCAGAAATGAAACAGTGAAATTCCTTTTGGCCAGCTGATCTACTTCCTTGTATATGACTTGACCACAAGGGTCAAATCTGCTGATCTATTCTTTGAAAGGAAAACATCATATATTAACTGTTCTGGTTGCAGAGAGTACAGAAGCATGACAATTTCACTTCAGCACTTGAGCACTCAACTGCTGTATGACAGGAGATGTAAAAATGAACTCCCCCAGAAAGCCCATTGCTTTGGGGGCTAACTTGAGACTCAAGAGACACAGGTTCAGTTCTCTGTTCCTCCACAGACTTTCTGTGTGACTTTGGACAAGCCACATTTTCACTCCGTTCTTCAGTGCTCATCTGTAAAATAGGGATAGCAGCACTTCTCTATTGCACAAGTAGGTTGAGAGGATAAAAAAAAATTAACCCCATACATTTTTTCTGAGAGTTCTCATTTTAAGTCTGTTGCTTCACCATATTTTAACCACTTGGGCTGAAATTTTCCATGCCTAATGCCTGCCTCAGTCCCTATAATATATCATTTCAACCTAAACAATTCAGCCATTTCTGAGAATGGGGGTGGGGGGAAATATATTGTTTTGCCTGTGCCTAAAAATGAGTGTGAGGCTTCTACATTGCAGAGGAGTGGAATTATGCACCAACATAGCTGTACTGTATATTCAGACCATAATGCAGAATGCTAGTAATTGTGTTAATCTAGAGACAGAAATGATGTACTCATCAGGTGAAGATCAGTATTTTTGTGAGCCAGTGGAAAGGAAGGATAAGGGCAGCCCAGGATGTAGGGAGGTTTTGTGATATGTGGTTATGAAAATATAATTTGTCTTTCCTTTGAAATTGTGACTTGTATCACACAAATTGCCTCTTCCCATCTCCCTGCAGACAATCTATCAGTACTAATTGCCTGAGTTTGGGTTTATTTTCTGGATGGTGAGCTGAAGCTAAATATATTCCCCAGTGAATTTATATCATGCAATGAACATACAAAAACTATACAATAGGCATTTGAGAACTTGTCTTTCAAATATAGAAACATACTTTTATTGTCTATTGAAATGACATGTGTAAAGATTTAAAAAAACATATAGGAGAATGTTTATAGAGCTCTAAATAAAATAAAATAAAACAAATCAGTAGGTAAGAAGATCAGTAAACTCAAAATGGAATTCAAACACTATATTGGTTCCTACAACAATTTAAATACCCCCACAAACACACACAAATCAGACACAATTGATTGATTATAAAGAGATTATCCAGTCTTCTACCAGCAATAATAACAACTAAACCCACAACCCCTCATTTATTGAACAAAGTTACACAGGGGAAAATAATAACAGTCAATATAGTCCATGTTCATCATGGAAGGCAGTCATAACTGAGAGATGAGTTTGTGCACCCTGAGACCATAATCCTGCAAATGAACCCTTATACCACAGGCAAATGCATTTGAAGACTTAGGGCCCAAATTATGTACCAAGATAAACATTTTTGCATAAAGGATGTACAGTGCAATGTCATGGGTTAGGTTATCAATTCCCCCACAACAATTTTTGATGCTTTGTTGAACATTCCAAACAATAGTGGGCACACTCATTTCTGCAAAAATAAAGGTTACAAGTCAATTTAACAAAATTCAGTAAACACTGAAGTATCATACCCTGACATTTTTCAGCATTCAAAGCTATTTTCAGTGGACACAAGTGGAAAAGTTTTCTCATTCCTGGGAATGTTGGTGAAAAAGAAATATAAAGTTAGCAAGATTTTTTTTTTAATTTAGGCTTTCAAAGATTAGATTTTTTATTGAAGTCAATGTTGGAAAACATCAATTTCATCGTACATCCACCAACTGACAAAATATTAGATGGTTTATAATAAAAATGTGCAGATAGGCAAAGCACAAAAAACTCTGTTTAAAAACTAGTTTGATTTAAAGCTATTTATTTTATATATTTTGACATGTTTGATGTTGACAGTTTGTCTTCAAATATTATAAAGTTTTATTTAGTTTTAATCACAACATCTATCATTATATAATTATTGACTGATCCCCTCCACCTTTTGTGCAATTGTGAAAATTTAAATAAAAATAAAAAAAGGTTAAAAACAAACAAGTATTATCCATCAAAATAAAATTTTCACACACATTCATTCTGCCAAGTCTATTCAGAGTATAGTAGTACCCAGATTCCATTCTACTAGGAGCTTTGCAAACACAGAAACAGATATGTTCCCTGCCCAAATGAGGTTATACTGTTGGTAGCCTAGGAACAAAATCCTGGCCTCAATGAAATCAACAGAAGTTGATGATCTAAGAATGATCAATATTTCACTTGAGATTTTTAAAAATATGAACAATGTCAAACTACAAAATCCATATTATAGTCACCTACATTATTTCTCCTGTGTCCTCAATTCCTCTTTTCTTTGTTTTTGTTTTTGGTTTTGGTTTTTTTTTTTGTAGTTCTGAGTGAAATTTTTCAAATGTAAAAGTGCCACTTCTTGGCAAAACCACATTTTCAAATGCATTTTAAGGAAAAAGATGGGGGTTCCAGGGTACAATATCAATATTTGGCATATTTTGCAAAAATGGCATGATCTTGTATAAAAATATTATTGATGATGGTCTTAGAAATGTATGAAATGAAAATGTAAAAAAAATACTTTTTTAAAAAAACTTTTTTTTCATTTTCCAACCACTTCTACTTTTCAAATTATAACAAGTAGTTCCAGACCCTCAAAGATAAATATGCATTTATCTATTAAGTGATAAATGTTCCATCCCTGAATGATTATCATATGGAAGCCTTATCAGAGAGAACTGTAACTTCACTCTTTGACATACAGTAGGCCAATGGCACAACTCCACTAATTCTACCCACAGAGATAATTATATAAGAGGATGGAGAAGTTAAAGAATCTGTACTTATGATCTTGGTAACAATTGCCAGTAAATCCATAAAGCTAGGAACTTCCCTTTGATAGCCCTTCCTACCACAGCTCTGCATCTTAACTCTGGGTATGTCTACACTACCCTCCTAGTTCGAACTAGGAGGGTAATGTATGCATACCGCACTTGCTAATGAAGCCCGGGATTTGAATTTCCCGGGCTTCATTAGCATAAGCGGGGAGCCGCCATTTTTAAATCCCCGCTGCTTCGAACCCCGTGCAGCGCGGCTACACGGGGCTCGAACTAGGTAGTTCGGACTAGGGTGCCTATTCCGAACTACCGGTACACCTCGTTTCACGAGGAGTAACGGTAGTTCGGAATAGGCACCTAGTCCGAACTACCTAGTTCGAGCCCCGTGTAGCCGCGCTGCACGGGGTTCGAAGCAGCGGGGATTTAAAAATGGCGGCTCCCCGCTTATGCTAATGAAGCCCGGGAAATTCAAATCCCGGGCTTCATTAGCAAGTGCGGTATGCATACATTACCCCGCTAGTTCGAACTAGCGGGGTAGTGTAGACATACCCTCTCATAGTAAAGGGGTGTGTCAGGGTTATGCAAAAGGGGCTGTAGCCAGAACATAGTGGCCTTAGAGATCCATTACAAATCAGCAATATTTAGCACCACCATTTGACTGGTCTAACTTGTCCTCTGGGAACCAATTTTTCTCTTTCCCCACCCAACAGATAGCACTAGGACCATGAAGAGAAGGAAAGTTCCACATCCTTTAGGTCCTGTGATACATGAATTCAGCTGAGGCCAAGGCTCAAGTCCATCATCTATTTATAGCCCTCAACTCCCCTTGCAAATTGTGAAGTTTTGACACTAATAAACTAATTGAAATAACAAGGATATGACTGGAGCACAATGTTGTTGGCATTTGGTGACCTGGTACAGTAATTATAGTGTAAACAGGAGCTAAAAATATCTATCGCTTCTTATATTCACTGGAAGAACTGTGCAAAATTTGTAGTTCATAAATTTCCATATGAAATATCTGATTGTATGATATGATCATGAATTGATCCTGAACCAAAAGTCACTAATTCCACTGGTAAACCCTACTCTTCATAGTGAAGGCAGTGATTTTATTTCATCTAGGAGCAGGGGATGAAATAAAGTTTCCCAGCAATTTCACTATTTTCATAGTGAAAAAGCTTTGTTAAAAAAATCCTAACAAGTCACCTTCCCCACAAGAAGAGGACAACCAAAAAGTAGCTTTGCATTTTCCCAAAATAGTGAAAAGTGTGATTTTGTATTGTTTTCATTTTTCTGGTTCTACTAATTGTGAAAAACTATGTTTTGCCTTAAAAGCCAACTGCATACAGAGACTCACAAGTATTTGAACTCAGAACTACTGCTTATGCCCCAAGTAAAGGGGTCCCTACTGCTTATCTCTGTTAGCTGTGGAAGTATAAATATAACGTGCTCTTCTCAATGGCTAGGGCATGACTTCAGAATCCCTGGCAACAATCTTAAAAAAAAAAAGCTACTAATCTGCAAACCTGATCGTAAGCTAAAGCTGAATGCATAATTGCAGACACATTTACTTTCACATTTAATGCACTACTAAGTAGAGAAACAGATTGAGAGACAGGACTCAGAGGGACACTAGTAGAGGACACCAGGATGGGCCCCTCTTAGGCATGTACCCGGAAGGGATTTTTGATTTCACACAGACTGTGTGACTCGGCCAGAGGGCTGAATAGCTGAAAGGCTGAAGATTGAAGGTAGTGCAGGAACCTGCACTCAGTCAAATGGGGGGTACTTTCAGGAGGGGAGTGCCAACCCATTACTCTACACATAATGAGATAGAATATGCATGTAGAGCAATGGTTCCCAAACTTTTTGGCATCACGCCCTCGTTTTGGTTTTTGAGAAACCTTCATGCCTCCCCTCCCCCCCAAAATTGTAGCAAAACCTGTTGAGCAAGGGGGAAAAAAAGGAACTGACTGGGCCAAAAAGCAGTCACGGACCCTTTAATTCCCGGGACCAGTGTAAAAAAAAGGTGCCATACTCCAGGGCTACGTCTACACTGGCCCCTTCTTCGGAAAGGGCATGCTAATTTTGAAAGTGGGAATAGGGAAATCCGCGGGGGATTTAAATAAACATGGCCTTCGCTTTTTTTCCGGCTTGGGGAAAAGCCGGAAAAAAGCGTCTAGACTGGCCCGATCCTCTGGAATAAAGCCCTATTCTGGAGGATCTCTTATTCCTACTTCAAAGTAGGACCAAAAGTTGACCAAAAAAAAAAAAAGTTTCCCTTTTAAGAGCAGAGCAGGCATTTTAAGGAGGCCTTTTTGAAGTCTGCCCAGGATGCTCCATCCTTCTCCCCCTGCCCCAGCCAGCCTCAGCTGTATGTGTTCCAGCAGGTGCCCGAGCCAGGAAAAACAGAAAATACCGGACATTTCACATGGTATTTTATGAATATTTTTACCAGACAGACCGAGCTCTTTCTTGGGGGAGGGGGGGGGGGAGGCAGAAGAAATTGACAGGGGAGTGCTGGGTCACCTCATGCCTCCCCTGGAATTTTGGGTGTACCCCACAATTTGGGAATCTATGATGTAGAGTATGCACCTTGCATAACCTAGTAGCTGCTGATATGCTCCAGAAAAAATCTGAATTGCAGGCACCCTCAAAACAGAGGAGGAAACTAAAATGTATGCGAGACAAAAATCAAAATGCTACTTTCAAGAATCTAGGCCACCCTCTCACCACCACCACCACCACCCATTTCAGTGTTATGACTAGGAGAAACTGGTTGGCCTAAAATATTGGAAATATGGGGCTTTTTGGAAAAAAAAACAACAACCCCCGACAGTTTAGACAGGACTTATTCAACAGAAATGCCCCATTTTGAAAGATCCTGTACTCCTAAAAATGGATATAGAGAGAGGGGTGTAGTTTAGACATAGCCTTAGAGACTAACAAAAATTTAGATGGTAGCATGAGATATTTTGGGCACAACCCACCTGTTAATCTCCAAGGTGCTACACAACTATTCACTGTTTCAGTTACAGACTAAGGCAGCTACCTCTCTGAATCTTTTAATGTTAGTTGCTGAACTGAAGCAAAATATCTTTTTAAGGCTTGGTTTAACATTAATGTGTGCCGTCTGACTTACCACACTCCTTCATTGGAATGGTAATCTGTCTTTTACTTCCATTCTCCTTTTGGGCTGAAGTACATTTATAATGATGTGCAATGGTAATAAAACTCTCATGATACATCTTTTTGGTTCAGACACATGGGAAACATAGGCTTGAAAGGATTAGATTTTTATCAATATATGCTATCAAACAACAATTTTATCTTATACACACAAACCAACAATACAGGCAGTCCCCGGGTTACATGGATCCAACTTACATCGGATCCCTACTTACAAACGGGGTGAGGAAACCCTGCACTAGCTGCTTCCCCCCAGCAGACCAGGGAGACGCGGAGCAGCTTTTCTCAGCAGACACCTCAGCTTGAGAATAAAGGACTGAGGGAAGTGAGGTGTGGGGGAATAAAACTGAGCTCTGGAGAAATGTTTGGCTAGAGTTTCCCCTACAATATGTACCAGTTCCGACTTACATACAAATTCAACTTAAGAACAAACCTACAGTCCCTATCTTGTACGTAACCTGGGGACTGCCTGTATATGATAATTATTTGCAGAAATTTGATAGAAATTTTCTATGAAAAATATTTTGATGGAAAATTCCTGGCCAGCCTTCTGAAGGCTATTATTACTTAGACATTTCTCTGTAATTACAAATGAATGTTAGCCAGCTGCTTCAAAAATCCATGGTCTGAATTGAATCATCATAATTTTCAACTTTGTGATATCACTAAATATAACCATCATCCAAAATTGTTTTCAACAAACACAGGCAATTAACGGATCCCTGTGTGTAATAGCCGGCACAAGTACTACCATAGAGAAATAAAGTTAAAGTATGAAAAATAATATTTGTTAGCAAAGTTTGAAAATCATTATTAATGCATTAAAATATGAGCTCATATCCTATGTGGGTAAGGAAGGGAGGGGAATTGTAGCCTCCACATTAGAGCATCTTAGAGAAGGCAAATAGAATATTCAAAAAAGATATCCAAAACTGCAATTCATAACATTATCTATAGCAGAGATTTACAGCACAGGCATTCACCATATGCAAAACTACAGGATGCGTTGTTAACTTGTCTAGAACCCAAAGAATGCAGATAATTGTCATATAAATGTGTATTACACAATTTTACAGCCCTAGTGTTATTGTACATGTTGAACTTCCTTTACAAATTATCTGAAATTGTTTGTGACTTGAGTTCGCTCTCAATAAAAACCTCTAGTTGATAGGCTTAGTCTTTTCTCATGAATTACAGGGTAAGAGTAGATCAGAGCTGTGTTTATAGCTATGTAGACTGCATTTGCTTTTTAGGATGTGCATACCTTACTATAAGTGGTCAGGTACACTGTACTGAGGGCTAGATTGACATGACAACAGGATGAATTAACACGATCTCTGTGTTACAGAGAACTTAAATGGCTCAAAAAAAAAAGATCACCATATCCTAGAAAGAAATTTCTCTGTGAGTGGTATGTCAACTGGTATCTGCTTTCCCCCAAGTACTTCATGTTATTGGGATATCACATATTAATGATTAGTCTTCTTGCACTGAAGTCAATGAAGATTTTGTCATCAACATCAGTGGCAACAGGATTGGGTCCATCTTAGAACATAAGAATGGCCGTACTGGGTCGGACCAAAGGTCCATTTAGCCCAGTAGCCTGTCTGCCAACAGTGGCTAGCACCAGGTGCCCAAGAGGGGGTGGACCAAAGACAATGATCAAGCGATTTGTCTCCTGCCATCCATCCCCAGCCTCTGACAAACAGAGGCCAGGGACACCATTTCTATCCACTGGCTAATAGCCTTTTATGGACCTAACCTCCATGAAATTAGAAATGGAAAAATCCAGTCATGGTGGAACATGTCCAGTTCCATTTTCAGGATTCTAAGTGGAGTCTGGGTGACACATTTAGCAATTTAAAATATAGTTCTTAAAAGGTTACCTTCTGAATACTTCATAAGTAATTTATATAACTATTTATAGAAAAGAAGTTAATTTGAGCACCCTTCTTTCTCTTTGAAATAGTCTGCATGCAACATAGGATGAAAGTCAAGATATTATTTGTGCATAAGAAGTGTACCTAGGTCAATTTCTATACAATAGAACAAGGCTACTCAACTTTGGAAGCCTTGGGAGGCCACTATGATACTCACAGCACATGCCGAAAGCCTCAATTTAAGTGTGGTTGCATATACATTCAAATATATATGCAAATATATGCAAATAGCTTATTTCGCACTGACGGTCATGAATACAAAGATTAAGGCAAGACTACACAACAAACAGGCTCCATTTAAGTCAGTTCTGCTGATATTAATAAAATGCAATATTTAACTGATTTCCACCCATATGACAGCACTTTTAGGGTATGTCTAGACTGCATTCCTCTGTTGGCAGAGGGATGCAGATTAGGCAGGTCGACATTGCAAATAAAGCAGGGATTTAAATATCCTTCACTTAATTTGCATAAAAATGGCCACCGTTTTTGCTGACAACACTTTGTCAGCAAAAAGAGGCAGTCTAGAGGGGGATCTTTTGAGAAAGAAGGCCTTTTTCGACAGATCCATTATGCCTCCTGCAAGGAGGTTTACAGGATCTGTCAAAAAAGGCTTTCTTTCTCAACAGATCCCCCTCTAGACTGCCTCTTTTTGCCGACAAATTACTGAGTCAGTAAAAACGGTGGCCATTTTTATGCAAATTAAGTGCAGGATATTTAAATCCCCGCTTCATTTGCAATGTCGACTTGCCTAATCTGCATCCTTCTGCCAACAGAGGGATGGAATCTAGCCATACCCTTAATGAGTAATGACAGTCTAGGAATTTAACTACTAAAAAGCATACCACAGAAGACCATTATACTTTTTTGTTTTGGCTTCCACCCACGGGACACGTGTTGAGCCCCACGTAAACTCAAACTGCATCATGGGCTGCAAACAAATGGGCCACAGACTGCAATAGAGTAATCTATTGTAGCCCTGCAATAGAGTAATCAAAATTAAGAACTTAGTGAGAGCAAATTATCACTGGATGTCTACAACCTGTCTAATTTCAGGGACAAATTTATGATGGAAAGGAAAAAAAAGTAATGAAACTTTGCCAGGCAGCATCAAAATTGAAAAAAGATATATTTTCCTATTAAGCAGCATGTAGATGTTGTAGAACTTACAACTGAGCCATTAATGTTGAAGAGATTAATTCTATTTTGAATATTTGTGAGGGAAGGTGACCTTCCCATCTGCTATAAAATAGAGTGCATACCTGCTGCATAAGATCAAGACTCAAGAGCCTCTCTTTGAATTTCAAATGAACAATAAGAAGTGCAGTTCAAGCATTTTCCCCAGCTTGGTTCTCTGTAGGGTTCATAATTCGGAACAGTTACTCTACCCCATTTATTTTTGCAGGAGCTGATTTATAATGAAACATGCTGTACCCTGGCACGCCACCCACCCCCTGTAGCTCCCAGGGCCGTGTAGTCCAACACTGTGTCTGACTCTCCTCCCATGCAGGGTGGCAGTCCCTCTGCAGAGAGGGCTATGTGAGGAACAAGAGAGCAGGGAAGCTCACCTGCGTATTTCAGCCTTAGGAGAGTCAGCAGGATGCTGCAAGCAGTGCAAACATGGGCTGGAAGAATTCAGAAGAGCACTGGGAAGACGCACAGTTGGCTGGATAAAAGCTTTGAAGCAGGAAAGTGCTGCTTCTCTTCAGCTACTGGCTGTGTGGCTGCACTGTCCCTTCCTCCGGAGTCCTCCAGCCCCCTGTAATGTGCTGCTGTTGGCTGCCACCTGGTGAGTGGCTGCTGCCCATGGATAAAGGGGAGAGCAGCTGGAGGATGGGGAACCTAGGGTGAGGGAGGGAGCTCAGGTGGCCAATGGAACTGTTCCCCACCCACCTTCAGGTGGAGCACATGTTGGTCTCTATCCACTACTCCAGGCCAGCCAGCGTAGGCCACTGGGATGCCTAAAGCTATCCTCCACGGTCATGGAGATCTTTATGTCTCTTCTGTCAGTTTTCTTCTTCAGTCCCACCATGGTGGCTTTGATCTTGAGCAGGGCCCCCAGCTCTGCCCCTTCTACCGAAGGTCCTGCCCTTCTGGGGGGCCTAGCGGTCTGGCTATTCTGTCAGCAGCTCTGCCTGAACACTAAGTTCCTGTGCCTATGGCCTGCACAGAGGGTTGGACCTATGCTCAGGAGAGACAGTGGCTGGCTTTCTGTATCCCACTATTAAAAGCTTTCCAGTGCCACTGGTGTTAAACCTAACTGGAGAATGTGTGATACAGACCACTGAGGC
Organism: Pelodiscus sinensis; assembly: GCF_049634645.1. NCBI lineage: Eukaryota > Metazoa > Chordata > Testudines > Trionychidae > Pelodiscus > Pelodiscus sinensis. Next base: position 174,061,442 of record NC_134711.1, read on the forward strand.
CCACCCTTAGTTCCAACCCTGCTTTTTTCAAACATTTTTAATTTGTCTAAAAATTAAGGTCAGTTTTTTCAATAATGAAGTGATACTATGAGTCTGGCAGTCAAAAAATAAAAAAATAAAATTAAAGCCAGGCAAAAAGACAAAGCTAAGAAAAAAGACAGTTTGTTTTCTTATTTTAAAAAACTTGAAATATTGTAGAGGATGTTCATCAAAAAGTATGGGCAAGGAAACATCTCAATTATCTGATCACTTGCCATGTTGTGGGGATACCACAACGACTGCAAACGTTGAAAAAGTGGACTCTGAAGTGGCAATGAAATAGTAAATATTGGTAATTTTGTCAAAGTAAGGGAAGAAACCAACCCAGAAGGCATTGCATTATGGCCAAAATCTATTTAATTGAACATGATAAAATATTTTTTAGAAAATAAACCCAAAAACATAGGTAATATGGAAAATTTGAGAAAAGAATATGGGTTTGGAGGACAAAAACAATTAAGAGGTATTCATGAGTCCCATTTTCTGAGAATGAAGAAAAATGGGACTACGGAAATAAGAAATTGGTTGATTTTTTTGGAAATCACTAATGCAGTTTACTGTCATGTTTGCAAATTATTCCCTGACCATACTAAAGGAAAACAAACATTTGTCAACAGGTACTCCAATTGGATAAATGTTGCAAGAGATATTGTTGATATTGAAACTGCCAAAGCTCATATTAATGCCTTGTTTAAGTTTGTTCAAAGATGTAAATTGTCTGAAAGAAATGATTCTGCATTATTGGCTCAGTATGAGAAGGAGTGTTCCTATTGGAGGAAAGTGCTGAGATGTGTTGTTGTGAATGTGAAACTTCTGTCTTCTTTGGGATTGCCTCTAAGAGGACATGAAGAGTCAACAGGGTCAAATCACAAAGGACATTTTTAACCTGCCTTGAATATCTTAGTGAATTTGACAATTTTCTCAGCGAATATTTAAAAAATTATCAGTATTGTGGATCAGGGAAGATCAACTTTTTAACACACCAAACCTACGAATTGATTACTAAAATGGCAAAGCAGTTCAGAAACCAATTTTCTGATGAAGTAAAGGATGCCAGGTACTCTCCCATTATAGTCGATTCAACACCAGATGTGAATTATGTACACCATTAACATTAATTTAAATATATGTGGCTGGCAATGGTGAAGTTATAGAGCAATTTCTTTGTGTTGCTCTGCAAATCCCTCAGCTTTATACATACCATGTTCCAGTCATTCCTTAAATTTAATCTGCAATGCTGTAGCTACACCCTTATGAGGGGGCAACATATTTTTTTACTTCATTCAAAACACATATGCTTTTTTTCAGTTTCCATACATTGGAGAAGAATGCTACAATCACACTTGGAGCAGGCAAATGGAAAACATTCGGCAGTCAAAAGAATTTGTGACACCAGGAGGTCTGTTCATGCAGATGCTGTTTTGTCTTTGAAAATAAGCTATGATGTTGTAAAGAGAACTTTATTAGACATAGCCACATCAAATTCTGAAAAGCTACATGTGAAAACTGAAGCAAAATCCTTAGCAGAAATCTTTGAAAAAGATGATATTACTGTTTTTACTATTTTGTGGAACCATTTACTTAAAAAAATTAATGCCATCAGAAAGTCATGTAAAAAGTGGATTCAAATTTATTGAATGTTACACAATTTTTAGCCTCAGTTGCAAGTTTTCTCATTGAAGTTTGAAATGACTATAGGTCCATAGAAACAGAGGCACTAACATTAACAGAAAATATAGGTTCCTTTGATATATCTGATGAGAAGTATAAAAAAAACCCAGGAACTTATTTTTCGATGAAACTAGAAACAATGAAATCAATTTAAAATGGAAAGAGAAGATCATAGTTGAGACCGTCTATGTTATTTGTGACACAATAATAGCGCAATTGCAGAGTAGATGTGAATCTCTAAAGAAAACTGTTGATTTATTATGCATGTTTTTTGACAGATGAATGGATGAAGATGCTAAAAACTACTACAGTAAGAAATTAAGTGAATTCTACCCAGAGGACATAGACATAAATCTTTTTGAAGAAGTGAAACATTTAATTCATTTTCTAAAATATGGTGAGGTCTGTGCTTCGAGATCACCAGTTGATTTGTGTAGGACTTGTACATGATGTATAGCTTTGAATAAAACTTGTACATAATGGTTTGTAGGCAACCTTTCCAAATGTAGAAACCATTCTGAAAATATAGAAAGAAAGAAAGCTATCTGAATAATTTTTTTTTAAAATTGAGTAAGTTTCTTCAGAGGAAGATAACTTTTATTTTTCCATTCATTCATCCTCTATATATTTTATTTTTACACATTTTTCATGTTAGCTTAATGCAAATACAAGCTTTCATCTAGACCAAAAGTTCTGCGAATTCTATTCAGATGGACTGAGGATAGGTTATGTTTTTTTCATAAAGTGCTTTTATCCAAAGCACTTTACAATAGTTAGCTAATGGTACAAACAATATTTGGAAAGATCATTAAGTGGCAATTTTCAAGTGGTCCGTGAAAAAAAAATTAGACTAAAGAACCAATCAAGGTGCCTCAATTTATTTTCATTTACTTATTATTTATAATATAGGAGGAGGATGAAGAAAAAAGAATGAAAAATGGGAGGGTGAATGTTCTTTTTCTTGGCATGGTCCTTAGTGTGCCCCAAAAATGAAATTGAGCATAGGGCCCCACTTAATCTAAATATGCCACTGTATTTTTGGTCCTCTCTGTTACAAATCCAAGATCGTTCAGTCAGTTAAACACAGATCTAAACCCCAGTTCCTCCTTTTTTAATCTATGTAGGCTTGATAGCTGCCATCAGGTGTCACAGGACAAGACTGGTTACAATTCATTTCTCCTACACAGATCACTAACTCCTCCCTTACCTCGACCAGTAGAGGTCCTGTCTAACCTAACACAGCAAACAACCACTTTATGGAAAATCATGTACTCTATCTGGAAAATTTTGCTAAATAAAGCAATAACATGCTCTTTCAAATACTAAACTCATTATTTGGTGTTCATATTTCCCAATCCAAAATCATTAGATATACAGGATACTTTCCATAAAATGAACACAAAGAAACCTAACACAATGTTCTGAAAATTAATGCAACTACTGTGGAAAAAGACACAACTAAAGAAGGATCAAAAATAAAGGATTACCTTTTAGAAGTATTCAAATGGGTGGAAAAAATCCTGCTTCTGCCATACTTGCTCACTGAACCTGGTCAAAAAATGCAATTTTAATTTCATATAGAAAACATAAAGCTTTTCAGAAAAAACAAACAAAAAATAGGGCTGTCAAGCAACTAAAAAAGTCATTATTTATAGCACTGTTAGCCAAAAGCAGAATACTATTTATTTAAACATTGTGGGTGTGTTCTACCTTTTCAGATATATTTTTTTCAATTTCAACACAGGATACGAAGTGTACAGTGCTCACTTCATTTTTTATTACAAATATTTGCACTATAAAAACAAAAAAATTACTATTTTTGAATTCCCCCACTACAAGTACTATAGTACAATCTCTTTATCATGAAAGTTGAACTTACAAATATGAATTACGTACAAAAATAACTTTGCATTCAAAACACGCATTCAAAAATAAAACAGTGTAAAATTTTAGAGTCGCAAGTCCACTCAGCCCTACTTCTTGTCCATTTAAACAAACAAGTTTGTTTACATTTGCAGAAAATAATGCTGCCCACTTCTTTTCTACAGTCACCCAAAAGTGAAAAAAAACAGGTATCTGAATGGTGTTGTAGCCAGCATCACAAAATATTTACATGACAGATGCACTAAAGGTTTGTATGTCCTTTCACACTTCAACCATTATTCCAGAGGACATGTCTCCATACAGCTAATGGGATCTGCTTGATAACTATCCAAAGCAATGTGGATCAATGCATATTCATTTTCATTCTCAGAATCAGATGCCACAGGCAAAAGGTTGATATTCCTTTTTTGGTGGCTCGGGTTCTGTAGTTTCCATATCAAAGTATTGTCCCTTGAAGACTTCTAAAACCATATTCCATACCTTATCCCTTTCAGATTTTGGATTTTCCAGATTCTTAAACCTTGTGTGGAGTACAGTAGATATCTTTAAAAGCCACTCTGGTATCTTCTTTGTATTTTATTAAATCTGTAGTTAAAGTGTTCGGTCATCAACCAAACCAACTATAATTCTCCCCTAAGGAGATGTCTCACAAATTTGATTAACATCTTTTTTTTTTTAACAAGCACCATCAACTTGGAAGAATGTCCTCTGTTGTGGTGGCTGAAGCATAAAGGGCATACAAATGTCTAAAATATCTGGCACATTAATACTTTGCAATGCCTGCTATAAAATTGCGATGGGAATACCTGTTTTCACTGTTAGGTGACACTGTAAATAAGCAGGAATCAGCATTCTCTTCTGCAAGTGTAAACAAATTTGTTTCTCTTAGCTATTGGCTGAACAGGAAGAAGGACTTAGTGGACTTGTAAGAGGTAAATTTTGCATTGTTTTCTTTTTGTGTGCAGTTATGAAATCATCTGCATCTGTAATTTGTACTTTCATAATAAGGAATTCACACTACAGTACTTGTATAAGGTAAATAGGAAAATTGCATTTCTTTTGGTTATTTTAATATTCAAATATCTAATCTAATCTTATCTAATCTAATCTAATGATTTTAATTGGCATTCTACTATTTAGCAGCGTGATTAAAACTGCAATTATTCACAATATTTTTTTTAATTTGTGTTTTCGTTTCATTACATGAGAACTGATTGACAGCTCTACAAATTAAAAAAAAAAGCCCACCATTCCAAATCAGGGGGAGAAAACAAACAAATCCAACTTCTCCATGATTCAGAAATTCCCAGATATTGCCTCTGTGGGAGCATCTCAGTATTTCCAATATGAAATATGTTCTTTGGGCTCCCATTAGCTTGGGCTCTGAAATAGCCCACGTGGGATCCTGGTTTTTCCACACAACTGACTGAGGAAGGAGCCTGCAGCCTTGAAGCTTATATTTGCCAGCACCCTATTAAGGAGCTGGAGAGCACAGAAAGAGTATCAGGTGGGTGAATGAGCTGCTTTTTGTCAAAAGATTTTTCCAAAGTACATGTATTGTTGGGGAATACTGCAATACTGAAAAACTGGCATTTTACAACGTAAAATGTATGTACTTTCTGAAAATTTCCAACCAGATCTATTGAGTAGTAGTATCATCAGACACAGAGAATTGAGCTCTTTGTTTTTAAGAGGTGAAAGCATAGACTTACATGAAAAAACAACCTGTTCTCTGTTGTTGTTTTTTTTAAATGTGGCTGGGCAGGTATTTACTTCACTCGCAAAGTCATAACTGTAACTATGCATTTGCTTTGCATGTAGACCTCAGTTCCATTCTGGATCATTTGGCCCTTAATATACACAAAGTAGTAAATAAATATGCTGAGTTTGTGCATTCCCTCACATACTGGGCTAAAAACGTGGAAGACAAAGGAGAAAAGAGAAGCATACAACATTAAACTCCAGGTTTCACTGGTGAAATAGGCTCATGCATAAAGATGTCAGATTGACAGTTGTTCTACCTACAATATAATGAGTATTAATGATTACTGCACAATTGTACAAGATAAATCACACGAATTACTGCAAAGCAACTGCAAGCTAAAATTCTAGAATGGTACTTTAGTGTGCTCCTGGAGGAAGATACACACTGACACGCTTACGACAAGGGCAAGCTTCACAAAAAACATTGAAATAAGTCATCATTGGGTAGGTGACCCAGCTATCAGCAGAATGAGTAATATGAGGCTTTTTTGTAAGTAGTTGTAGCATTGGAACATCACCCATGGGAAAAAGCACTGGAAAACCTGTGTGTGAGGTATCCAAAAATGTGGGTTGTTCTTGACTTTACTCACTATAGTAGTCAATTGTAGAAGAACTTTGTATGTGATAGTTTAGGGGTGGTGAGGCCTGCATTCTTTCCCCCCCTTTCCCTTTTCCCTATATCTGATGAACCAGAAACAAGTATTTGGGAATATACGCCACTTAAGATAAGCATTGTTGCCAGTATAGCAAGAACAAGTATAAGATAAGGGTAAAGCACAAGAACGCATAAACAATTCTGTTTACCCTAACGTACTGATCACGTAAATAGGGCCAAAGAACAAGAAGACCCAGATCAGAACCAGATCGATAACTAACAGCTAAGCTCTACATCAGCACTAATGAGAGCCCTGGAAATTTCCAAACTGCCAAACAAGGCAGGAAAACTATATTTAAGGCTGCCTCAGAGCATAGCAAATTGAACTTCACCAATGGGCTTTGGGTTCCAGCTCCTCGGAAACTAAGACAACCTCCCACTTCGTCCGCAGCCTACCCGGGGTCCCAGGCTTGCAGGAAGGGACGTGAGAGATGCCACTTCTTTGTTATGTTGTTCTTCCATTTATGGGGCACAGCTCTTAGCTGTCAGATAATAAACTGTTTGTGTTCGACAGATACCTGTGTGACGTGTTTTGTATTTTGGGAACCCGGTGTCAGACCTGAGACTTACTCTTTCTGACTACACTCACCTACTCTGATTTAGGTTTGGGTCACCCTGAGCATGACAAATATGCTTCCTGCCCCACAAGAAAAGAAGATTCAGTACAGGGCTAGGTAACAGTGGTAAGAGCATTGGCACATACTTTATTGTGAAATTAATGCTTTAATAGGACCAATGTAGATTCACTTTTGTTAGAAATGGAGAAAACATGTCCTACTGTAGACAAAGCACAGCAGGGTGGTATTGAAACTGGACTCAGATCTTTGATTTGTGTGAGGTCTGTTATCCACAGAGAACACTGCTGAGATGTAATGAAAGCTTTTGTTAAATCCATATATCCCAGGAAGTTGGCAGAGCTTTAAATGTGGGCACTTGCCTTTTTACAAGTTTGTTTACACTCCAGTGACTTTAGGGCTCCAGTATCTCCACCAGGAAAGCTGAGGCTGTGTGGCTGAGAGTAGTTAGTGAAGTGCTTTCTCTCTAACATTACATCACTAAAATCACTGTGATACTCTGAAATATTCCTAAATGGTCCCTGCCTTTTTGTGTGAGGGTTCAGCTTTTCCCACCACCACTTCGGTGTCCATAGACACATAGAAAGTGGCAGAGCTTTACAATTCATTCTCCTCCCAGAATTGCTGTGTGTGGGACTTAGAAAATGTTATGATAGAAACAAAGAAACATTGCTGTACTGCCCCCAACCCCTCCACACACACTATCTGAGGAGAGAGAGAAGAAGCAAACCAGGTCCTTTGAACAAGTGGAAAGCATTCTACCAAATCTCAAATTAAAGGAAATACTAGTTAGTGAATATCATAGAAGAAACCTTCACTTCTCTCACCATTCCTAGCCCAAATAAAAGCCATTTCAATATGTTTTATACTGCTCCAAAAAAGTGTTTGGTCTCCTTCCTACTTAACTTCAATATGGACATAGACATCTGTATGAACAATGGGGATTTTGAAAGTACAAACAATTTTGTATGTATAATTAAGGAGACATATCTGTAAATTTGGACCTAAATATCCAATTTTTTTAAAAAAAGTCTAAAAACCAGAAGAATCATAAACTAGTTTTATGAAAAGATATACTAATATTAGTCTATATTCAAACCACAAAAGAATTCATAAGACTGTTGCAGAACAAACTAACTTTGTAGTCTTTGTACTATTATGACATATTTCTCAATTACTGAATACCCTCAAAAGCAAATTTCTCTTGTTTTATTTGGGTCAACATACATAATGAGATTGTGTTTTCCAGTCTCAGACATTCCCCCTTCATTGCTGTCTACATTTAATTAATAACCTGCTGAGATTCCTGACTCCACCTTAGCCTTTTTATGAATATTTAATTAAATACCTGAACTCATCACTTGAGATCCAGAAAGCTGAATCCTGACAAATAATTAATCAGCTGCTGGCAAGAGTTCTGAAGCTCCGTACTGCTGTTCTGTTCAGCTTGGATGAAGCTGCAGACAGGAATCTTGCTGATGCTGCCTCTACTCATGAAAGTACAGCAAGTTCAATAATTATTATAAATGGACTTTATTTTTTTTAAAAAAGATAAAGGTTTTGTTTTTGTAAATGATTTAAGAAAACCTCTTAAACTGACTTTGAATTTAAGCTTGGTTCTAGTTCCCTTTGTGTTCATGCCAATGACATCAGTGAAAGGGTAGAGTTAAAAAGTATGAATGATCTTGATTTGCAACAGGAGAATGTGTATTTTAAATAATAAGAAAAATGCATAGTACTTTAACACAGTTAACCAATGAAACAATCTGACGCAAGAGATTGTAGAATTGCCATTGCTGAAGATATTCAAAGCCAATATGGATTCCGCTTTCTCCCACTTCATCTAAAACAAATGATAAAGCTAAAGCTAAATCATGTCGTTATGTCAGAAGATGGACCAGATAACATATAAGACAACTCTTTTGGTTCTATACATTACTCTTTTCTCACACAGTGGAAAGTAAAAAGCTCACTCTGCTTGGAAAACAATGGACAACTATACGTCTTGAAGCTCATCTTGTGGCTCTATCCATGTGGTTTGGGTCGTAATTTAGAGGATTCTGTAATCTGGGAGAGGATTGTTTACATATTGTGTGTATACTTTGCCTCTTTGCACAACCTGATTTAGGATATAAAGCGTATAAGCATGTATTTTATATTACCATTCTGGTACTAACCTCACAACAGGGTTTTACTCCACTTGATTGAGACATGAAAAAAATATTCTTACAGTAGATGCATGAAGTGTTAGAGTAACCTTCTTTCTCCACAATTTATCGTTCTCAGCAGATGGAATTTAAAAGTGTCTTTCAACAGAAGAGCACACACATTCAGCATCATTAATTAATCTTAGTACTTTTACAAGGCAGAAATATAATCCCCAGAAAAACAAGATATCAAGATACTTCTGTGAAGATAATTTAATTTTAAATTTGATCATCACTCACTCTTGATTGCAATTAGAGCTTAACTTATTAGATACCATCTGTTGTCTAAGCATCCAGCAATAGCCTGAAAAGATATCTTTCTTGGGGGAAAAAAATCTTATGCCATCTCATTTATCATTGCTTTAGATACTAGATTTTTAACCTTGTAACAACAAAAATTATAGTTCACTGCATAAGGTAATAAAAGAAAGAAATGAATGTGATGAGAACCGAATGAATAGTAAACATTTTTTTCCGGATTTGTTACTTTCACATGTTCATAATGAGCTTTTGGAGACACATGAGACTACAGATATTTTCTAACTATGTCAATATAAATCTAAGATGACCTTGAGTGCTTAGGAACATTTTTAAAACATTTTAAACATATTTTAAAATAACTGTATCCATTGAAAACCCCTCTTCTCATGTTAAGAATTCAGGCCTTGACCTTGCAATTGGATCCCTGCACATGGAGCCTCATGTCTAGGATTAGTGCAGAAGCAATTACATCACAGTTCCTAGAAGGGAAGGATCTTATTAAAGAAAATTCCTGAATCATCAGATCAAATTGATAGCATCATGGAATTTAAGGCCAGAAGAGATCTAGTCTGTCCTCCTGTATCACAGGCTATTAAATTCCATTCAGTAACCATGCTTTGAATCCAATAACTTGCCTGAAGCATATTTCCCAGAAAGGAATCTAGTCCTGATCTGAAGACATGAAAAGATGAAGCATCTTCCACTTTTCTTAGTAGGTTGTTCCTGCAGCTAATCAACCTGTCTTAAAAATGTGTGCCTTTTTTCTGATTTGAGTGGGTTTCTCTTCAACTCTTGGACTACTACAGGGATGGGGAGCAGTAATCCCTCTAAACTGCATGGCAGTACAGCTTCACTGGTGTTTAATCAGCCCTGTCCAGTCAGTCAGCTCCATGCACTGAGCCTCTGACTTGGCGGGGTTGATTAATCACCTGAGCATTCAGCGTAGAGGGAACACTGATGGAGAGGGTGAATAGAGTATTGTGGCCACATATGTTAGAGCATGTCCACACAGAAGGGCTAAAGCCAAAATAAGCTAGGCAGCTTGAGCTATGTTACTTACATAGCATAGCTAAAGTTAAAATAGCCTATTTCGGCTTTGGGCGCTGTCTACACAGCAGGAAGTCTGAGAAAGAGCCCTCTTCTATCAACTTCCCTTAGTTCTCATACAATGGGGGTTACTGGAGTCAGAGGGTGTGTCTAGACTACATGTTTTTTTTCGAAAAAAGTAGCCTTTTTAAAAAAAAAACTTCTCCTGCATCTCGACTACTGCCGTGTTTTTTCGAAAGTAAATCAAAAGAAAGCGGCAGTTTTTTCACCTGCGGAAAACCTCATTTTACAAGGAAGAATGTTTTTTTTTGAAAGTGCTCTTTCAAAAAAAGGCGCTATGTAATGCAAACTGTGCTTTTTCAAAAGAGATCATCCAGACTGCCTGGGTGCTCTCTTTCGAAAAAGCGGCTTGCTTTTTTGAAAGTACTGGTTGTAGTCTAGATGCTCTTTTTCAAAAGAGGCTTTTTTGAAAGTATCTTTCAAAAAAGCCTCTTTCGAAAGAGGCTTGCAGTCTAGACGTAGCCAGAGTAAGAAGTCTCATAGACTCATAGACTTTAAGGTCAGAAGGGACCATTATGATAATCTAGTCTGACCCCTGCACAATGAAGGCCACAGAATCTCACCCACCCCCTCTTAGAATAATCCTCTCACTTATATCTCAGATATTGAAGCCTTCAAATAGTTTGAAGACCCCAAGATGCAGAGAATCCTCCAGCTGTGATCTGTACCCCATGCTACAGAGGAAGGCAAAAAGCCAATCTACCCTGGAGGAAAATTCCTTCCCGACCCTAAATATGGCAATCAGCTAAACCCTGAGCATGTGGGCAAGACTCACCAGCCAGACACCCAGAAAGTTCTCTATAGTAACTCCTATCATCCCTCCATTGACCTATTTACCACTGATAATGAATGGTCAATTAATTACCAAGATCATGTTATCTCATCAAACCATCCCCTTCATAAACCCATCTAGTTTAATCTTGAAGCCAGCTAGATCTTTTGCCCCGACTACTTCCCTTGGAAGGCCGTTCCAGAACTTCACTCCTCTAATGGTTAGAAACGTTCATCTAATCTCAAGTCGAAACTTCCTACTAGCCATCTTATATTCATTTGTTCTTGTGTCCACATTGGTATTAAGCTTAATTAATTCCTCTCCCTCCCTGGTATTTATCCCTCTAAGGGTATGTCTACACTACCCCGCTAGTTCGAACTAGCGGGGTAATGTATGCATACCGAACTTGCTAATGAAGCCCGGGATTTGAATTTCCCGGGCTTCATTAGCATAAAGCCGGCTCCGCCATTTTTAAAAGCCGGCTAGTGCGAACCCCGTGCCGCGCGGCTACACGCGGCATGGGCTAGATAGTTCGAACTACGTAGTTATTCCGAACTATCTGTACGCCTCGTGGAACATTTTTGCTAACGGACTTGCAATTTCATGTGCCAGTTCCTTTAATATTCTTGGATGATGAATATTATCTGGGCCCCTGATTTACTCCCATTAAGCTGTTCAAGTTTGGCTTTTACCTCGGATATGGTAATATTTACCTCCATATCCTTAGTCCCATTTGTTATGTTACCATTATCCCTAAGGTCTTCACTGGCCTCATTAAAGACTGAAGCAAAATGTTTGTTTAGATATTGGACTATTCCTAGATTATCCTTAACCTCCACTCCATCCTTAGTAATTAGTGGTCCTACTTCTTCTTTTTTTGTTTTTTTCCTATTTATATGGCTATAAAACCTTTTAGTATTGGTTTTAATTCCCTTTGCAAGGTCCAACTCTACCTGAATTTTAGCTTTTCTTACTTTGTCCCTACATGCTCTAACCTTGATAAGGTAGCTTTCTTTACTAATCCCTCCCATCTTCCACTCCTTATATGCTTTCTGCTTTTTCTTAATCACCTATCTGAGATGCTTGCTCATCCAGCTTGGTCTAACACACCTGCCTATAAATTTTTTCCCTTTTCTAGGGATACAGGCTTCTGACAGCTTCTGCAACTTTAACTTGAAATAATTCCAGGCCTCCTCCACTTTAAGATCCATAATTTCTTTAGTCTAATCAACTTCCCTAACTAATTTCCTTAATTTATTAAAGTTAGCCCTTTTGAAATAAAAAACCCTAGTCCCAGATTTTTTAATTCGATTTAAATTTGAATTAAATTTAATTTGAACTGAATTAGCTCATGATCACTCGAGCCAAGGTTGTCTCCTACAACCATTTCATCTATGAGGTCCTCGCTACTCACCAAAACCAAATCTAAAATAGCATTCCCCCTTGTTGGTTCAGCAACTACTTGATGAAGGAATTCATCAGCTATCACATCTAGGAAAATCTGAGCCCTATTATTATTACTAGCACTTGTTCTCCAGTCTATATCTGGAAAGTTGAAATGTCCCATGATTACACAGTTTCCATGAGTATTTACTTCATTAAAAACATTAAAGAGGTCTCTATCCATATCCAAATTGTATCCTGGTGGTCTATAACACACCCCAAGCACTATCCCAGGGGAGGATCTGATAGTTTTCTTCCCCAATGTGATTTTTGCCCAAACAGACTCTGTCTTCTCCATTCCATCACTTTTTATTTCTTTACAATCTACCTCATCTTTGATATGAAATGCGACTCCACCACCTTTACCCCTATTTCTGTCTTTCCTAATAAGCACATACCCTTCAATACCTGTAGTCCAGTCATGCCTAGTATTCCACCATGTTTCTGTTATTCCTATAATATCTGGTTTCACTTCCTGGACCAATAGCTCTAATTCCTCCATTTTGTTACCTAGGCTCCTCGCATTGGCCTCACTCACTTTCTTTACCCAATTTGGCAAGGACGTTGTACCTCCAATATGACCTATTAGACTAGTGTCCACCGTACCCTTCCTCATGTACATTCTCCTAACCCCAGCTATATCCTTTCTTACTTCGTTTTCCTCCCTCTCAGTGTTAAAATCCAGTGTACAGATTACCTGGACATCTCCCAACCGTCTCCCCCAAATTCCCTGTTTAAAGCTCTCTTAATCAGTTGAGCCAGCCTCCATCCTAGAAGTCTATTTCCTCCCTACTTAGGTGAAGTCCATCCCGAGAGAACAGTCCTCTGTCCATAAATGCCTCCCAGTGACCATACATCCCAAAGCCCCCCTTATAGCACAACTGCCTAAGCCATCTATTGATCATCATAATCCTGTCATATCTTAGTTGTCCTTCTCTAGGAACAGGCAGAATCCCACTAAAGATCACCTGAGCCTCAATTTCCTTGAGCGTCCTCCCCAGCCTAGCATAGTCTCCCTTAATTCGTTCCAGTGAGAATCTAGCCGTATCATTTGTTCCTACATGAAGGATGATCAATGGATTCCTTCCTGCTCCCTTAATAATCATCTTCAACCTCAGTTCCACATCCCGTATCTTAGCACCTGGCAGACAGCACACCCTTCTATTCTCTGGATCAGCTCTGGTTATCTATTCTTCTCAATAAGGAGTCCCCAATCACGTAGACCTGCCTTTTCCTAGTGACAGTGTGATTCTCTGGTCTATCTCTTGCTTCCTCTGGCTGGAAGTCCTTCCATTCCTGTTTTCCCTTAAAATCCCTTTTAACCCATCCTGTATCCTCCTGATGCTCATTATTGGTGTTGTCTCCATTAACTCTTCCCCTTTATCTATGGGACTAGCCACTCTTCTCTTCTTCCTTATCTTTCCATCTTCATTATCTACCTGCTGTACTCCTTCTTCGTTCTCCAACTCCACATACCTGTTCTTGAGCTCTCTTTTTCCTTCACTGACCCATCTTTTCCTCTGCCTGGTTCTCTTAGTCACATGTTTCCACTGTCCATTTTCTTCACCGAGCAGTCCCCCCTCTGAGGCCCCGATCCTGCTTCCATCTGCATATCTAAACTTTCCCCTTCAGCCACTTCATACCCTTGCTCCATCATCTGCTCAAAGTCCTCCAGGTCAACGTTATTTCTACAAAAAATGTAGATAGTATCATGAGCTTTGTTGGCACAATCCACTTCATAAGATGAATGAAGTTAAAGGTTCAGGTTGCAAAATAAATATCAGAGAAAGAGAGGTGGTGGGGAGAGAAAGAGAAGGAAAAAAATGGGAAAAATTTGTCTGTTAGGGTAAGTCTACACTACAGCGCTAATTCGAACTAACTTAGTTCAAATTAGTTAATTTGAACTAAGCTAATTCGAACTAACGGATCCAGACTAAAAAACTAGTTCAAATTAGCATTTTGCTAATTCGACCTAGCAGGTCCACATTAAGTGGACCCTGAACCGGGGTTAAGGATGGCCGGAAGCAGTGCCGGCAGGGAATTAGATGAGGACATAGAGCATGGAGCTGCTGTCTCAGGCTAGCCAAGGGCTGTGCTTAAAGGGTCCCGACCCCCACCCCGGACAGACAGTTCTCGGGGGTGCCCCACTTGCAAAGCAGTCCTGGCTTGGAGTGCCTTGAGTGCCCACACTGGGCACATCACAGCACTCGGCCATCAGACTGGCTGCACTTGCTGCAGGCTGCCTTCTGGGGAGCGGGGGGCAATTGAGGGGATGCAGGAGAGGTTCCACCCCCAGAAGCCCGCAGAGCCAGCCCAGTCCTCCCCATCGGGGGCGCGTACCCCATTCCTCCCTCACCTCCTTCCACTTACCCTTCCCTAGCCTCCCTTCCTGATGTACAAAATAAAGAAAACGTGTGGTCAAAAATAGAAACTCTCTTTATTGAACAAAACTCGGGGAGACTGGGAAAAGGAGGTGGGAGAGGGGAAGAGAGAGAGTGGGAGAGGGGAGGGCAACTAAAATGATCAGAGGTTTGGAAGAGGTCCCGTATGAAGAGAGGCTAAAGAGACTGGGACTTTTCAGTTTAGAAAAGAGGAGACTGAGGGGGGATAGGATAGAGGTCTATAAAAGCATGAGTGAGGTGGAGAGGGTGCATCAATAAAAGTTCATTAAGAAAAGTGCATTAAGAAAAGTTCTTCATTAGTTCCCATAATAGAAGGACTAGAGGACACCAAAGGAAAGGAATGGGCAGCAGGCTTCAAACTAGTAACAGAAAGTTGTTCTTCACAAAGCAAAGAGTCAACCTGTGGAACTCCTTGCAGCAGGATGCTGTGAAGGCTAGAACTAGAACAGAGTTTAAAGGGAAGTGAGATCAAGTCATGGACGTTGGGTCCATGGAGTGGTATTAGCCAGGGGGTAGGAGTGGTGCCCCTGCCCAAAGTTTGTGGAAGTCTGGAGAGGGATGGCACGAGACAAATGGCTTGGTCACTGTCTTTGGTCGATCCCCTCCAGGGTCCCTAGGGTTGGCCACTGTCGGCAGGCAGGCTACTGGGCTAGATGGACCTTTGGTCTGACCCAGTACGGCCATTGTAAGCTCAGGGCTCAGGGTCGGGGTCTCAGTGGACCACCTTGATTTTTATGCACACCTGCTCCTGGGTGGCCAGGCTGGCAGCTCTCGTGCCCTAGATGGCCACTTTCCTGTGCCTAGTGCGGAGGTCGTGGACGAGGTCCACGATGTCCGCACTAGACCAGGCAGGTGCCCGCCTCTTGCTGTCCCGGGCAAGCTCCCGGGAGCCGCCAGCTTGGTCCCGGGAAGAGGGGGAGGGCTGGGGGGCAGCGGGTGGCTGGCTCGAGCCGTGCCAGGTGCAGGGTCTGCTAGCTGGGTGCTGGCAGGCTTGCACCTGGCACGGGCATCGTAGCCAGCCTGTGCCCCTTTAAGGGGTCCGGGGCCGGGAGGGGGGCAATAGAGTTTCCCTGGTGTTGGGCAGAGTGGCCACCAGGGAAAGCTGGGGAGGGCTAGCCTCCCACTAGTTTGAAGTAAGGGGCTACACACCCCTTAATTTGAACTAGTAAGTTCGAACTAGGCTTAGTCCTCATAGAATGAGGTTTACCTATTTCAAACTAAGCGCTCCGCTAGTTCGAATTAAGTTCAAACTAGCGGAGCACTAGTGTAGCACCTATCAAAGTTAATTTGAACAAACGTCTGTTAGTCCGAATTAACTTTGTAGTGTAGACATACCCTTAGAGTGTCCATACTAAGCCATGGGTTTGATTAGAGTTACAGGACTTCCTTCCAGGTTCAACAAATGGACCTCATACTTGACTCAGGAAGGAATGCACCCCCAGTGAGAGGTTTGTAAGACTTAAAGCTGCAGGACCCTATGGGCCCAGTGGGTGACTTCTTGTTTGTTCAGTATGCACATATTTCTTTTATTTTTTTGTACATTTCCCTCCATGTTTTTGTCTGTAAGGCAGCATGCCTCTGCTTTGAAAGAGTTTTTTGGGTTACTGATAGACTATCTTCAACCTTGGAGAGAAACCAAGGAGTGGAGGGTAAATGTTTTTGAGATTTGCTTAAGATAATGTGTGTGAGGGTCCAGGAGACTGCAGCCAAAATTTTTCTGATCAGAACAGAGAGGAACATGGCTCCCTGCCTAGAGAGATATGATGAGGAGATCATGGGCTGGTATAACTGAACCTGTGATATCATCAGTCAAAAAATTGATCAGATTTCTAAAATAGAGAAAGATTTTGTATTAGCTTAAGCAAATCATAGAAACAAGAACCAATTACATAACAAATATAAAAGGTAACTTAAAAAATCAAAAAGAAATTGTTTACTTTCCTGATAGTCACACCTATAGCTAAGAAAATATTAGCAACTTCATTATAATTCTTTGATTTCACAGAAAAATTCTCTGTGATACAATTTTTTTTCTGATAGACCATAAACAGGATCTCTTCTCTTAGAGTTTATTCCTAACTCATCAATTTTTTGTTAATACCTTAAGTCTACTTAACAATGAGCTGCTGTTAAATGTTTGGGAATACAGCAGAAGTATTGAGTCATTTAATAGCTTATTTCAAGTATTTCCTTGCAAATACACTGAAATTTAAAGCTATTATTACAGCTATTATTCTCCTGGATAGTCTACCACTAGAAAAAGCAAAGCTATCAAGGGAATAAAAATGGTTATATCTATAAATTATACAAAGATTTTAATAAATGTATTGTATGATGATTTGAAACATCACATCTCAGCTATAGACATCAACACTTTATGTAAAAGTCCAGTAAAGTTTTATTCAGAGAAAGAGGAAAGCACCCTCATGATTTTTTTCTAAACTGCCAGCTACAAGAGATCATTGACCTTTCAGTATGATTGTAAGGCAAATCTTTAAAAATATTTCCAAAATTAGAACTAGAGGTGATTAGAAAATGTCACACATGCAACAGAACAAATATATATTGGCATTTCTGAGAACTTTTCCTAAGAATGCTTTTTAGCCAGAGAGTGGATAGGTGGACAGACTAGGTTTTAGTCTTTTGTTCTGTTTTGTTTTTTTGGTTGTTTTTAAAGAAAAAATGTTTTTAAGATAAGATCTGAAGAACAAAATGACAAGGGAGTATCCCCAGATCAGTCAGAAAAACCACTACAGACATAAGGCAGAAAAACAGAGGAAAGATTAAAGGGGGAAAAGGACACAAATGAGGTGGTTAATTCTGTGAGATGGATTGAATGAAGGTGAAGTAAAAAAGAAACAATACAAGTAGGAGCTCCATTAAGCCCCACATTAACACCCTTAAATTTGATGTGGAGAGTGAAGAAATTTAAAGAGCAGATGGACATGATCTATCATTATAGACAAAGTAGATAAAGCTGGGGAAATTCTGGCTATGTTGTGTAATTGGAATCAAAAGGTAATCCAAATGCAGAGGAGAAGATGAGGGACAGAATTTGGAGGAACATCAACAAAGAGGGGTAAGTAAGAAGAAAGGGGACCCACTATGGAAACGTTGGTCAATAGATAGGACATGAATCTGGAAAACTGACAGGAGTATGATTTTAGGAGGAAGAGTTTTTGCTGTTGTAAGCTGCAGCCCATTCAAGTGGGATGAAAATAAAGAAGAAACCTTGTGATCTAGCTAAGAAAAAGAATATAGATGAGGGCATTTCAATGGATTGGGGAGGGGAAGGGCCACATGCTGGGTTATGTTAAGAGACCAAATTCTATTGCAACAGACACCTCTTAGCAAGGGGAGACCCAACTGAGGTGGATGTAGGATAGGGGAGTAATGGCTTTAATCTATATAACTAACAAATATGGAAATGCATTAGGATGGATAAAAATACTCCATTTAATATATATACCAAAATGTAATGTATGAAACCCAAGATAATATTAATACCAGTTGGCAAGAGGGTTACA
The DNA here is from genome assembly GCF_049634645.1 of Pelodiscus sinensis. Lineage (NCBI taxonomy): Eukaryota > Metazoa > Chordata > Testudines > Trionychidae > Pelodiscus > Pelodiscus sinensis. The sequence continues at coordinate 174,079,749 of NC_134711.1, forward strand.
GGTATATCTTTATTCAGGTACAGTTTAAACCTCTATTGTCTGGAACTCTTTGATTCAGCAACATCTTCTGTACAGCATGATTTTAATTAGCTGGATGACCACTTATCATGGATGTGGACAACTTCCCTCAGTCCCATAAAATTTGTTTACATCCTCCAGTCCTGTCTCTGTGGGTGCATTTACACAGCACAGTTTGTGCTGTGTAACTGACATTATTTTGAAATAACAATGCGGGTGTCTACACAGAAATTCTGTTATTTCGAAATTCAAAATAACAGACAGCTTCTGTAAACCTCATTCCATGAGGAATAACACCTATTCCAAAATAGCAATTTTGAAATAGCTGGGGCTACGTCTACACTGGCCCCTTCTTCGGAAGGGGCATGCTAATTTTGAAAGTGGGAATAGAGAAATCCGTGGGGGATTTAAATATCCCCCGCGGATTTAAATAAACATGTCCGCCGCTTTTTTTCCGGCTTGGGGAAAAGCCAGAAAAAAAGCGTCTAGACTGGCCCGATCCTCCGGAATAAAGCCCTGTTCCGGAGGATCTCTTATTCCTACTTCAAAGCCGGAAAAAAAGCGGCGGGCATGTTTATTTAAATCCGCGGGGGATATTTAAATCCCCCGCGGATTTCCCTATTCCCACTTTCAAAATTAGCATGCCCCTTCCGAAAAAGGGGCCAGTGTAGACATAGCCCTGTAGTGTGGACACTGTACTGCTGCTATTTCAAAATAGCTCCTCTCCAGTGCCATTCAGACTAATTGTTCCCCAGTGCCTCCTGGGGCTCTAAATCAAGGTAGCATGTCCACATTAGGGAAGCCTGTCTCAGATTAATTTTGAGGCTTCCCTGTGGTGTAAATATGCTATTTCAAAATAAACTATTTCAGAGTATTTCTTCTGGAGTAGCTTATTTTGAAATAAGTGTGCAGTGTAGATGTTCCTTCGGTGTTCTGCACTGTTATTTAGCTCTATTTTACCCCAAATGTCTTTTAAGAGCCCAGTAAGCAGCAGAAGTGTTGGTAATGCTGCTAGACAATATTGACCTTCTATGGTCCAAAAAATTCTCTGGTTCAGTACTGGTTAGGTCTCAAGGGCGCTAGACTAGAGAGTTTTGACTTATGCATATGTTCTGTTTCACCACAGATTCTCACATTAGGTCTCAATAGAAGGGTGGCGACACAATGGTTATTAATATCATGCTGAAATGTAGTAAATATACACTAGTAATATGCTCCTACAGTCTATTAGAGTACTGTTTACCAGCACAGATTTAAAAACACAACACATATTTTCTGCCAAGGCACGCTTATTTACTTATTTCTCCATTGCAATAATAATTAAGCATTGTAAGCTAAAATAATGAATACTTATTTATATTTGAAGTCATTTGATATATAGATGTGAAATCAGCAGGAAAAGTGCACTGGCACTGAGGAGAGGAAAGGAGAAGCAGTCCATAGGAGGTTTCCTATCTATGAATAACACAATGGACTTTGGAGAGTAATTCTAGAAGGCATAGTGATGAACCAGGCATAATTATCCTTGTTACTGAAGTGAAGCCTCCATTCTTTTTTGTCTCTTGATGACAAATCTTCTCAAAATTCTCAGTTTCAGGCTCAATCTGAGAGCCAGGCTAATCTGCAGAGGTAAAAGAAGCCTGTTGGACATGAAGCCAAGGACTATATTTTTCATGTGTTTCTTTTCTCTTATATCAGGTCCTTAATGAAAGATCTGACTGACGGAGGGAATCAGGATTATGTTTGTAATTCCATGCATTTATTTTCCACAGAAAAATTTAAATCTCAGGACTCAACTCAGGCCTGTGGGATGAGATAACATCTGCTTATATTTAAAGCTTTTTATCTGAAAGGAATATAACCATATCTTTCTGAAATCCAGAAAATAATAAAAAATGTGGTATATCTTTAGGTGTTTCAAAATACCATCAACAGACAATTCTAACCTGTCTGTCAGGTAACCAACATTTTGATTTGCAATTTGAAAAAATAAAACCTTTGTGAATACTCTGGTAGAAGATATATTATTGTTTGACAGTGAAACACTTTTTACAAAATTGCATTTTAAAAACTGGACACTGGATTATCATAGGAAAAATTTAATCCTATGTTTTAATGATAGACATTTGCAATATAATTATTAATAATAATATAAACAACAAAGTGTTACAATATTTTATAATATGCTTAATGGGTAGTGTGAGAATAAATGTTAAACAACTATAACTTCATCAGCCACCCTTCCCTGGTTAGCAGGGAGGAACAGATTGAAGTAGATTGATACCTTTTGTATGGATAATTGTAACTCTTTTCCCATGTGACAATTGTGTAGTTCTTGGAGAGGAGGGAGTGAATGAATTTTGAGTGTGAGTTTCTAGGAAAAAGAACAACTTGAAGGTTCAGCAGTTTCCGAGTTCAGATGGTCGAAGAAGAGAAGGAAGGAGCTGGAAGACTCAGGGGTGCCAAGATGCCATCATCGGGGCCCAAAATAAGACAGACCCATGCAGGACATATAGACAGCCTTGGAGTTAAGAGCAAGCACTCCTTTTACATAAAAACTGGGAAGGAGGCACTGATACCAGATGACAAAAAAACCATCTTCAAGATAAGCAAATGTTACACAAACTGATGGTGATTAAGAACTGACACCACAAAATGTATAGACCTGAATGGGAGCAAAGTCCTATAAAAGATGGGGTGTCTTACATAAATCTTTAGGTCTTGTCAAGATCAGAGCATTGGTCTGGACTGAGAGGAGCCCTCAATCCTCCCCCTTGCATTTAGCTCACCTGGCCAGTGAGTTAATGTGAGCAACAATCTGGTAACTTTAAGCAAAAGATGGAGTGTGTGTATGGGGGATATGTGTGAATATGCGTAGAACAGATTGTTAGATTGTCAATAAATGTGGTGTTTTGCCTAAAAAGATACTGTGAAATTCTTTCAAGTATAGCAATAATTGAAACCTACAATTAGAGGAGACTTCATTGACTATGAAAAGATTGTTCCTTTAAATGCTTGAAATTTATATTTTAATTTTATTGTCCTTATGTACCACATTACTCATTCTCAGAGCTCGACAAATGGCTGAATCTACTTGCTCGTGGTGAGTAGATTTCAGCCGGTCACTCTGTGCGCCCCATTTACCGGCGCTTCATGCATGCGCAGTGCTGGTCTGGCACATGCGCGATGCGGGGCTGGCAAGTAGCTCTCACCAGGGTTTGTCAAGCCCTACTTATTCTACACCATTTCTATACTACTGAACACTGGTTGGGAGATTCTGTTAGTGGCAACCAGTAAAGCTACTGTGCAAAGGAACCCAACAAAGCATATGATTTCAAACAGTAAACAGAGTTGACAAGATATTACAAAAGATTTTTGAATGAATTTAGGAGGAGCAACAAAGTCATGCATATTCATGGCTCTGCTACTGGCCTACTGAGTGTGTGTGCATCTGAGTGCATCTGTAAAAGGAAGAAAGGGAGTCCTTTTAAAAGGCCTTAGAAATCAATGGGTGAGCTGTACTATATAAGAATTAAGTATTGATATAATAAATGCAACAGTTTATTAATATAATATGTGATAAGTAGATTTTCACTAGCAAGTACTTGGTAATCTTCTGCTACTTTTGGCATTGCTACGTGTATTTTAAAGCTAGATCAGTCTACTAAAGTGTACTTCCTTCTTTCTTGTTCATGTATTTCTGGGAGAAGAAAACTAGGCTGTGTTAGGGTATGTCTACACTTAAATTTTTAAAAACGTGTGAATAATATGACTAAATTACAGTGTAGATGCTAAACAAGCAATTGTTCTAGCAAATAAACTTTTGTTCCTTGTAATGTTCAACTTCGTTAGCTACTACTTGGAACAAATGTCTGTACCTTGTCAATGCTACAGTTTATAACTGATTTAATTTAATGTTCTGACTAAAAGTTCCACAGTAGCCATCGTATCAGACCGGGTCTCAACTAGGAAAAAGGTCCCTTCACCTACAAATTGAGTATGCTCATTCAAACTTAGTTTAACACCTTTGCCTTTATTTTAGTAGGTCACATTTAACAAAGTATACACTGATGAGTGGGATTTTCAGTCAAGCTAAGTCAGCTTGATTGTGCTAAATTATTAAAGACTGGAGGAGCATTGTATTTTTTAATTTAGACAAGGCTTAGATGTTATATGACATTCACCTTCCCTACAGTGCACCTTGTGTGTGTGTGTGTAGCTGAGGAAACTACAGTACAGATTTTTGATCTTCCTGAAAACAGCATCTTGGCCACCATGAAGCTAGAAGCTCTCCACGTCAACATTTTACAAAAAGGTGGATTATAAGCTATCAGGAACATATCCCCAATGAAGCCATGGCACACCTACAGTGCATCTACACAGCAGGGTTTAACTTGAAAGAAGCTTCACAAATTGAACTACGTCAATTGCGTAGCTTATTTTGAAATTGAGAGCATCTGTTACCCCAGAGTCTCAGTAACAAGTAGAATCTTTTGAATTAATTTAGAATTTAGGATAAAGATCTGATCGAAGATGTTAAATGCTCTGGTTACTAGAAGGGAGATCGCCTGACACCGTATCTGTCACCAGTGATTTTTCCTCACAAGAAAACTCAGAGTCCAGATTAAAGTTAAACAACATGTATTGTAGAAATTTAGGATGACAGTTGCATGAAACAAATCCAAAACAACAACCAACAGTCCCAACCTCCTCCCCAAAAACAGAAGAGAAAGAAGATAGAAAGATTCCCGGTACAAACAAGGTAGGTATACGTTACAAAATTAACGCTGAAGGTAAAAGCGATGCTTGCGACCTCAACCCTTAGGCTGCGGTTAGCCCTTAGGGAGAAACAGCAAGTGTTCCCTTGCTGGTTGGCTAGATCCCCAGGCATTTGCCACAGGAACCAAAGCGTGATGATGATGATAAATGGTGGCACAGGTTACAGTCCTTACTGGGTTTTCACCACAGCAGTTGGAAGTGACAGGCTGAGGTGACTGGTGCAGAGAGACGTCTCTGGATCTTGACCCTTCAGCACAGGTGATGGATGATGCATAAGTCCCAAGGCCTGACAGGCTCTGTCCTCACATACCACCGACAAAAGGCGCGCATTCTCACAGGGTGTGTCACTTTTATATTTCTTTGGTAGGAAACGGGCACTTGTGTCGGGTGCAAAGATTGAGTGTCGTGAACACAGTTGTAGTGTGGGAGGTGCATAGTTCTAGCGTGCTGTGAGCACAGCTCTAATGTGCCATGTGCAATTTTAGTAACAAGTGCAAACATTTAAGTTGGGAAAAGTCCAAAGTTCAACTGTCCACAAACTCCATTTTGTTTTTCATTCACTGGTGACAATCGCCATTTTAAGTGTGTACCTTACCCAAATTCTGTACACAACAATTGCACTATAAATATTATGAACAGATCAACATTATAACATTAGAGACCTTCTAACATAGTGGTTCCCAAACTTTTCGGCATCACACTCCCTTTTTGATTTTTGAGAAACACCCTCCCCCTCCAATAGTAGCAAAACTTGTTGAGCAAACTGAATGGGGCCAAAAAACAAAAATAGTAGCACAACTTGGAGGGAGGGGGGAATTGATGGGGGTCTGGGTTGTCTCATGCCCCCCCCTGGAATTTCTTCATGCCCCCCCAGTGGGCATGCACCCCAGTTTAGGAACTCATGCTCTAACAGCATCTACACAGCACTTATTTAGAAATAGAGCACTTTTCCTCCAACTTCCCTTAATCCTCTTACAATGAGGGTTACAGAAGTTGGAGTAAGAAGTCCTCCAGCTTGACGGTATTTTGACATTATTTCAAAGTAACTGCCTGCTGTGTAGACATGGACTAAGTTATTTAAAAATAACACTAGTTATTTCAAAATAATGTTTCTATGTAGATGTACACCCAGTGGCTGAGCTATGTGACTTTCTCTCATTGACTTTCTGATTAGAGTTATAGGACTTAAATTATTTCTTCTAGTCAGACTGGCTCTTGCAATATTATTAGTGGGTTTTTTTTCTATACATTGACTGATGTTTCCTCCTTTTGTTTGCCCACAGAATAACTATGAATGGCAGTCAATCAAAATGTGCTACTGTGCATTTAAATGAACCTTTTAAAAAATGTACAAGATTGAAATATTTAAAAGGCCCTGGTACATTCATGAAGTGCAGCAGGGATTAATCTTTTTATCCTTTTGTTGTCAGCAGCCATAAAATCCATGCAATTAAAGTCTATAAAGACTTACATTTCTATGACATATGCTGAAAAATTGACCAAAAGATAAACCATAAGAGAAGAATATAGTCAAAACCTGGCAAATATAATCTCCTATTAAAATTTCAACCTAACATATAATTTAGAAATACCAAAATGGTTACATATTTATATATGAAAAAAATTATGAACAATGTAACTATCATTTATTTTCTGAAGAAACAGTTTTTAGTTTAAACATAATGTGGATTTGTTTAAATGAACAGTATAGGTATTCTGATGGCTGCTAATGATAGGAGGCATGTGTAGTAATGGTATCCTGGAAAGCAGTGACAGTAAGTAGTAATCAGTGGTCATAATGGATAGTCAATAGAACATAAGATACCAGGATAATGCTTTTCTTGATTATTCAATTCTTAACTATATAAGCAGCGGAATATCAAGTAGGAGTAGGGAGCTGATATTGCCTGTATATGCAGCATGAGAAAGACCATTACTAGAATACAATATCCTGTTCTGGTTTCCACAATTCAAAAGCAACATTGAAAAAAAGAGGAAAGGTTCAGAAGAGACTTATGAAAATGATTTGAAAAGCCTTCCTGGCAGTGAAAAACTTAAGAAACTCATTCTATATTTAACATAGGACAAGTCTACACTTACCAGATCGATGTTGGTGAAATTGATACTGCAGTAGTCCATGTAATGGCAGTCATGAAGACCCACTATATTGACAGCAGAGCACTCTCCAGTCAATTCTGGTACTCCACTGGAATGAGAAGAGTATGGTAAGTCGATGAAAGAATGTATCTAGTTGATGCAGCACAATATAGACACCTCAATAAGTCAACCTAAGCTATGTTAGTCATATATGTTAGTCATATAGCTAGAGTAGCATAACTTAGGTTGACTTACCACAGTAGTGTAGACCAGGCCATAATCAAGACAAGGTTGATTCAGTCGGTCTGATCGTACCCATACAGGGGAAGATTTCTGATAGTAGAAGGTTCTTTAATGTAGCAGAGAAAGATATACTGAGATCTAATGGATGAATATAGACAAATGAAGAGCAGAAATAAAGTGAAAAATGTTAAGTGTGGATAATTAGCCTTTGAAACAATTTATTAAAAGATCCAACATCAAGTATGATAGCAGGTGTGTAAGTCAAGATTTCATGTCTTTCTGTAAGACAACATCTGATTCATTCAGATGCCATGGGCTTGAAGCAGCAACTAGGAAAATTCCATGACTTATCTTGGAGAAGCTGGACTAGATCAGGGCTGGGCAAAATATGGCCCGTGGGCCAGATCCAACCTGCCAAACCACCAGATCTGGCCAGCGGACCACCCTGCTGGGACCGTCAGGCACGCAGCTGCCGCAGTTTAAAGCACAGTCCATGTGGCTCTCTGCTCTGCAGGCAAGGGAAGGCTTCATGTGATCTCCTCATCTCCAGCCCAATCCTCAGTTACTATTGGCTGGAAACAACCAATCCTTAGCTCCTATCGGCTGGAAGAACCAATTTCCCCCTCTCAGAGATGAGTCAAATGGAGGGAGCAGCCTGTAGTTTCAAGTTGTGTGGGGCTGCAGCAGGCAGGGAGTCCAACCTTCCTTGGGGCGGCTGCAGGGCTGCTGGCTGGGAAACACTCAAGGAATCTCCTCCAAACCAGAGCCTGCCTCTGGCACCCATCCCTCCTGCACCCTAACTCCCTCCATCAGGTCACCATCCAAACCCTCTGAACCCACTTGCCCCAGACCACAACTGCCTCCCAGATATTGTGTCCTCCCCTTCACCCTCCCTCCAGCCAGAACCCTCTCCTGTACCCAAACACCCTCCCAGACCCTGCACTACATTCCCCTGACCCAGGTCACAAGCCCTCCTTCACCAAAACTCCCTCTCAGACCTCACACCACCGCCTGCACCCCCGTCCCTTACCCCGTGTGCCCTTCTGCACCCAACCTCCATCTCAGACCCCACACTTCCTCCACAAAATGTTTGGCCCTTGCCCACCTGTGACAGACCGGGCCCAGTCTGGGCACAGCTGAGGGCATCCACTCAGGGCAAATTGCTCAAATTCGGGGCTCCTTACAGCCCCCAGACTGGATACCTTTCCAAACAGGCCACAAACTAGTCCCACAGAGTGCTTCAGCTGCCTGCCTGAAGCTCACGAGCAAAACCCCTCCAACACCCCAGCAATATCCGCGCCCCAGATGGCCCCGGGCCTCATACACAGGTGAGGAGTCTAGAACCCAATCACACCTTCCCCGAACAAGTTCTGTCCGGTTCCAAGAAACCAGCCACAGATCCCCAGTCAATTTACCCTCTGGATCTTACCCACAAATCACACTGAGCCAATCCTTTAGAATCTACCATCTAAAGGTTTATTACTACAATAAAGAAAAGCATGAGAGTGAGGTTGCTAAAGTATCATACATTACATGCATCGAAACTCCCAGTTCTCAATGCAGGCTCTAACAGAGATGTTATAGCTGCAGGCTTAGAAGTCCTTGTTGCACATCCTAGGTCAGGATGGGTCCACAGTTCTTTCAGGCTCTTCAATCCCTGCACTACTGCCTCTGGGATGAAGGCCTGAACTGAGTACAAGATGAAGACGACCACATGGCAAATTTATACCTCCTTCCTGGTCTCTTCTTGGCTGCAGCAGGTCACCTGGCCAGTGGCCTATCCCTGTGTTCCCTGCTGGTAGCCCTTAGGTGTCATTCCTCATTCCCGAGGTGTGTCCTTGGTCCATTGAGTGCTATTGTCCCACAGAGCCTCACTAATTAGCATGTCCATAGGCTGAGCCTGTCCATTGCTCAACCACACACAGAGAAATATTTAATACTTGCACAAAATACATAACTTATAACTTCACAAGCAGACATTATACATTTACATGAATAGCATATATAAAATTAGCAGACAGTAAGCTTCTATTCAACATCTCGCATGGCCCCCTTTATACTACTTTTGGGACCAACAACCCCCCCCCCCCCCATGGGTGCAGCAGTGACCCGGCTGCTCCCCTCACAATCTAATAACGTGACATTACCCCTGGACTAGAAGATCATAATGATCTGGGCTGGCCTTAAAAAATTAGGAATCCATACAGGATAAAATTTGCCCTTCGATGGTGCTCATGCCTTCCTAGGGCATCATTCATGTCACATATCTGTCAAGTTTTGAAGTTGTTAACTAGAACTGAGGTGCTGTATTAAACCTGTGTTGTCCCTCTGCAGTACAGTGAATTTCACCACAGACAGGACACCAGAGTGTTTCTGTTTTTGTCATGATTGGACACAGTTTATCCTTTATTTCTTTTCTCATGTCTTTCCCTTTTAATTTTGCTTTACTCCATTCCAAAAACTGAATTGCATGGTTAGCTTCCAATATTTTAAACACATCAAATATATTTCCTTTCACCAACAATAAAAACAAGCAACAAAACAAATAGAAGATGTAATAATATAGGACAAATCCTGAATTGTGCTGAATTATTCCTTAGTCATAGAAAAATATCCCTGATTGCAGGAGAACTACAGAACAGTCAGCCTTACCTCAGTTCCCGGATAAATCATGGAGATGATCCTCAAGGAATCCATTTTGAAGCACTTGGAAGAGGGGAAAGTGATCAGGAATAGTCAACATGGATTCACGAAAGGCATGTCACGCCTGACCAATCTGATTAGCTTCTATGAGGAGGTAACTAGCTCTGTGGATATGGGAAAATCAGTGGATGTGATATACCTTGACTTTTCTCACTTTTCTGTTAGCAATGCTTTTGATACAGTCTCCCACAATATTCTTGCCAGCAAGTTAAGGGACTATGGATTGGATAAATGGATGGATAGAAAGTTGGATAGACTGTAGGGCCAAATGGGTAGTGATCAACGGCTCAATGTCAGGTTGGCGGTCGGTTTCTAGTGGAGTGCTCCAAGGATTGGTTCTAGGGTTTTGTTCGACATCTTTATTAATGACCTGGATGAGGGGATGGATTGTACCCTCATCAAGTTTGCAGAAGACACTAAGCTAGGGGGAGAGGTAGATACACTGGAGGGCAGGGATAGGGTCCAGAGTGACCTAGACAGATTAGAGGATTAGGCCAAAAGAAATCTGACAAGGTTCAACAAGGATAAGTGCAGAGTCCTGCACTTGGGATGGAAGAATCCTAAGCACTGTTACAGGCTGGGGACCGACTAGCTAAGTAGCAATTCTGCAGGAAAGGACCTGGGGATTACAATGGATGAGAAGCTGGATATGAGTCAACAGTCTGCCCTTGTAGCCAGGAAGGTTAATGGCATATTAGGTTGCAATAGGCGGAGCATTGCTAGCAGATCTAAAGAAGTGATTATTCCCCTTTATTCGGCTCTGGTGAGGCCACATCTGGATTATTGTGTCTAGGTCTGGGGCCCCCACTACAGAAAGGATATGGACGCATTTCAGAGGTCTAGTGGAGGGCAACCAAAATGATTAGGTGGCTGGAGCACATGACCTATGAGGAAAGACTGAGGGATTTGAGTTTGATTAGTCTTCAGAAGAGAAGAGTGAGGGGGGATTTGATAGCAGCCTTCAGCTTCCAGAAGGGAGGTTCCAATGAGGATGGAGAAAGGCTGACGAATGGCAGAACAAGGAGCAATGGTCTCAAGTTACAGTGGAGGAGGAGATTAGGAAAAACTGTTTCACTAGGAGGCTGGTGAAGCACTGGAATGGGTGACCTAGGGGGGTGGAATCTCCATCCCTAGAGGTTTTTAAGTCTCGGCTTGACAAAGCCCTTTCTGGTTAGTTGGGATTGGAACTGCCTTGGTCAGGGGGCTGTACTTGACGACCTCCTGAGGTCTCTTCCAACTCTATGATTCTATGAAGAGACAGATTCTAATAAGAGCTTTGCAAAGAAGTAAGAATGTTCACATGTAAGAATATCCACAAATGAAGACAGAGAACATTCCAGAATGTTTTCAGGCTCATACCAGTCTTTGGTCTCAGAAAACAATATTAGTGAAATCTGCATCCATTGAAGTTAATACATGTATGAGTTTTGCCATTGATTAATGGGACCTGGATTTCACTCCATGATGTTTTCTTTTCCAGTCCTATTAAATGTTTGTTGTCATACTCCAACAAATTGAAGAATTGTTAAAGTTTGAGATCCAATGAGTGGTAACATATTCCAAATTTTAAAACCTATACTCCATGCTTGCATATATATAGGGGAATGTTTTATTTCCAGAAAGATGAAGAATTTTTTAAAGGAATACATTCACAGAATTCTGTAAAGGAGAGGAAAGAAAACAAATTCTGTCAGAAAATAAAATACTGAAAAAGGACAGCTTCTTTTTCTGATTCTTCTTCTTTCCTGATCTTCCCTTTCTATTACTTTAATGTTTGTGCTAGAATATGTAAAGTTGATTACTTAGAAGCTTAAGTCCAATGCAATATATTATTTTTATTTGAACCCAGTGAAACTTACCACTTTTTTTATAAATGTGGAGTTTGATGGATTTCAATTTTAAAAGGAAGCCTTCTTCCATTTTTTTATGGTTGTAATAAGATGGTACTTCCTTGATGCATTTAAAAGTATTTGTCACAAACCATGCTTCATCTCAGCAACAAATGTGATGAAGGAGTTAGTAAGGCTGTACAGTATACGATTGTGGAAAATAATGCTGAACTCATGGAAGAAATAACTTTCTTAATCATGTGCAGTGTTTCTTTTTGTAATGCAGGTGGTTTAAAAGGTGTTAGTAAATTTTATTATACTGCAGGGGCACATCTAAACTATATTCTTCTTCCAAAAAAGAACCCATACTCCTGAAAAAATGAGGTGTATGTGTTTTTTCGAAGAAGGGTTTTTTTTCCGAAAGAACCCCGTGTAGACTGCGATGTCTTTTTCAAAAACCCTTTTTCAAAAAAGCACACACACACAATTATAGAAATGAAGAGCAAGATTTGTAAAGCATTTGCATTTTCAATCGGGCTCATTTACATTCCTCTTTCAGAAGAGGAATGTAGTTTAGACATAGCCGAGGTAGAGTGCAAATGTAAATTTCTTATTGCAAACTAGTATCTTAAAGACTCACAGATGAGTCCTGGGAAACTCACCATTTCCAAAGGAAGAATTCCTTCTGTTACAATTTTGAGCTTATCTGCACCCTGGATTCTTCTTATCCTTTCTTTTTTAAAAACTGAGTAATCTTGTGGCACCTTATAAACTAACAAAAATATATACTATCACAAGCTTTCCTGGGTAAAACCCACGTCATCATATTACTGGCATTCATCAGTGTAACTCACTTTGCTGTTTGTTTTATTTCTCTTCACTTTCTGTTGTAGCTAGACATCTTTAGCAACTGAAGTGAAGAAAGGCCATACACATTTAGGCTACGTCTAGACTATAAGCCTCTTTCGAAAGAGCTTCTTTCAAAAGAGAGTGTCTAGGCAGCAACCAGTATTTTTGAAAAAGAGAGCTGCTTTTTTGAAAGAGAGCACCAAGGCAATCCGGATGCTCTTTTTCAAAAAAGCACTGTTTGTGTTCAATAACGCCTTTTTTCAAAAGAGCACTTTCGAAAAAAGGCGTTATTCCTTGTACAGTGAGGTTTTCCGTGGTCAAAAAAACTGCCGCGTTCTTTCAATTTAATTTTGAAAGAATGCGGCAGCAGACTAGAGACAGGTAAAGTTTTTTCACAAAAAAGACTACTTTAAAAAAAAAAAACCCTGCAGTCTAGACACATCCTTACACACTTTGGAAGCTAAGTATGTTTTAAATCAGATGGGAAAAGATATTGCTTTAATGTAGTGTTTCTCAAAGTGGTCCGCGTGCCCAGTCTGAGAAAGCTGCTACTAGTCCTCTCTGGTTTGTTTACTTACCAGCTCCGCAGCCATGGAGCCGCAAGGCTCCCATTGGCTCCGGTTCGCTGTTTGCAGCCAAGGGGAGCCATGGGAATCATCATGACCCAGGTCATGGCTTTCTATGGCTCTCCTTGGCTGCAAACAGCAAACTGGAGCCAATGGGAACTATGAGACTCCATGGCTGCAGGGCCATTAAAAACACAAACCGGAGTGGCCCAGTAGCAGCTTTCTCAGAGTGGGTTTGCATACTACTTTGAGAAACACTGCTTTAATGTTTCATCAATTAATAAACTAAGAACATTCCAAATACCTTTAATGGAATAAATAGCTAGTCATCCAATATCAAGTACATGTTGGCTTCCTTTATGAAGCATAAGTACACAGCTATTATATGGAACAGGGAAATGGAAAACAGGATTTTCATTTCATGTTTGCACTTATACCTACACCACAAGTTCAGCTATAGGAATAATGGTCTTATTAATAAATGTGGGATATAAGTTAATATACACTACTCAATTACTCTGACCACACACAACCCTAGGTTCTGAGCCAGGGCACTTACACAAGGAGGGAACGAAGACAGCTCTTACTCAGTAGCAATATCCGTTCTCCAGTTTTAACAAGATACTAACAGACCTTGCTGGCAATTCTCCAAAAGGCAAAGTAGAAAAAGAAACAGATTTTCCAACTGTCTTTTGATGAGAGCATATGGCACTGTTAACTGTTAGTATAGTTCCACTCCCTCTGCTAAAAAAAGAGAAGTAGCGTCCATCTTTGATCTGCCTGCATTTCTGCATAAGCCAAGCTATGCCCTTTCACATTGATATAGGAATAGGAATTCAGCTGCTCATTTCCATGGGCAGGTTCTCTTCTTGTCTGGTTTCTTTCCTTGACAGACTTGATAGCACACTTTTTTCTCATCTAACCACCTGGCTAGCTTTCCAACTGGTTTCTCTTCTCTTTTCTCATTTTCCTCTCGTATTTATTTTTCCTTCCTTTTGTTTTTATCCCTCAGCTCTTTTGCTCCTCCCTTACTCTGCTCTCATTGCTCCCTTTCCCACTTCTGTTTTTTGATCTGTTTCTTTCCCCCCTTTTGTCATTGCAGACTGCCATTAGTTCTAATTTTCCCCTTTCCCTCATCTCCTCCATGTTTCCATATCTCTGTTCCTTCAGTTTGCTCCTCCAGTTCTCCTTCACAGAATCCTGGCATACATCTCTGCCTCCACTAAGAGTATAGTTTAGAGACTATACTGAAGACATGCCTAGACCACTTGGACAGGCAATCCCTTTGATTGGGATTCTGCTTTGCATCCAGATCATTGGCAGAACGGGGAGATGAGTGTGTGTTGTAGGAGTTTATTGCTTGACAATCTTGCAATAGATAGGTTTCTTCCTCTTCTGCCTTTGTGGTTCAGGCAGACAAGATCATTGATCTTTGTTAATGAAAGTAAAAATGAAAAATAAAAACAATAAAAAATGTGGGCCCGGAATTTCCAGTGCAGTAGCCTCTGATGATGGGAAAAGGAAATAAAACCACACAATGAAAAATAGGGCCAGCTGAGTGATATCACAGTGATCAAATGAAACTTTAGACAACTAGAAAATGCATCATCAACACATTTAGTCACTGATGATGCCACCTGAATTTGTCAGTCTCAAAGGTATATGTATTTAAAGAAGAAACAAACAACATTGGCAGATGAACTTTTGATACGGACTGGCCTAGCAGTTAGACAAGGGTATCAAGAATCATGCAACAAATGCACTGTTCTGACTCAGTATTTGGTAGGTTGGTTTGAACTTTTTAAGTTGGAGTCAAAAGCCAGATTAAGCCTCAACAATTTTTTATTTAAAAATTCTTAAATTTGCAAATCAAAATTGAAAGAAAAAACAAACAAACCCTGAAAACTGAAAGAGAACCACATGAGCAGATGCTAGTCACATCACTTAACTCACCTCTGGAAGGCAGTCACATGCTACAATGATGGGTGTGGTAAAAGACTTTGAACAAAACAATGAATATTGAAAAATAAACGTAAGGAAAATGCATTAATAAACATGAACACTGAAGATGATGTGATGGCATAAAAATAAAGAATAAGCATTATGGTGTCCAAGCTGAACAAAGTCTCTTTATAGATATATATATATTAGAGTGCATCTGTCTGTCTGTCTGTCTCTCTGCAAGTCCGTTTGTTCAAGAACTCCTCCTAAATGGTTAGAGCTAGGACCACCAAATTTCCTCTTCTCCTAACATATAGCAAGGAAATGTGTTTGATTGTGCCAAAACAAATGGAAGTCCCAGGAAAAGGACAGTTTTTCCATAATGACTAAAGGATGCAGTTCCGAGGGATGCAATAGTGAGAATGACCAAAGGAGTAACCAACAGGGATGCCATCTTGCCTTCCAGCATACCATTATGTATCCCCGTGCCCCAAACCCTTTCCTCCCTCCCAGCCTGTGGCTGCAGCACTGGAGGGGAGGAGGGAACAAGCCCTGGCAGCTGAGGGGGGCGGGGAGAAGAGGGAAGTGGCCTGAGGAGAGGGAGAGAATTCCTCTGAGAATGTTAACATTTTGGCAATAAATAAACTACTTTTTGATGAAAACTGAAAATTTAAATTGAATTGTTAAATTACATCACCTATCCTTTTTCCTCTCTAGTCCAGGCTTTCTGTGTGTTTTCCCATGATGCAATATTATCTCTCCTCTTATCAAGCCATTGCAGTGCATCAAGGGAAAGGGTAAAGAATCCTGCCATAGAGAGGAACTAGATTGAAGGCTGTGTTTGCATTGCTGAGACTACAACAACATAGATATGTTACCCTAGCCCTGTAGTGTAGACAGCCTATATGGACACAAGATTTGTTTGGTCATTGTTTAACACAGCATCCTCCAATGTGGTTAGCTGTGTTGACAGAAGCCATCTTCTATCAATATAGATTGCTCGCTGTGGGTTTTGCATAGAAACATTAGTCAAGTATGTTGATTTTTTATTCCCCTAACTAATGTCGCTATACCAATTTAACTTCTCAGTGTAGATGGGGGCTTCTATGAGACAGCACATTTCTGAAACTTGAACAGCTTCAAGGTTTAGGGATTTTTTTAACTAAAAATCATAATTTCAATGTAAAGCTAACACTTTTTTCACACACAAAAATGTATTACTTAAAACTTTCTGTTGAAAATGGTTAAATATTTTTTCTTAGCATGAATAGTAAAGGGCTAAAATCTTTTATTTATTGAAAAGGCAGGGCACAGATAGATACAGGGCAGACTTCCGTGTAATTCCAGTAAGGAGCATCCCTATGAGTAATAAAGTAGTTTTAATTTTCCTTTAAAAAAAATCTTCAGCATCTTCTGCTGAGACTGTCAGTAATAAAAACAATTAGTATGATTTTTTTTATAATTCAGCCATTACACACACACACACTCTTATACAGGAGTGAGAGGGCAGGGAACTGGACTGAAGCTGAACAGTCAGCGAATGGCTTTCTAATTGTCATTCTAACCAAAGCCTGAATTGAGTTAACAATCTGGAGGTGTAAGGCTCTATATCATTGTCAATACCTTGGGCTAAATAGCTCTCATCCAGAAGCACGTTTAATAGTTAATGAAGAAGGTCATCAACTCCATATATTGTCTTTGCTGAAATTATTATTTAGATCTCATCACACAGAAAAAGATGCATTGTTTCATGTGACTGTTACCCTACCTAATCATATAAGGTTTGGCAGTATATTAGGTTAAAAAATCTCTTTCTTTTAGTGGGTAAAATGAAAACTGTATTTGGAAATCCCAGATAGCAGTTTGCAAATGTGCAATTTAAATTCTGTTTCTTCTCTAATTATGGAACACTTAAGTTAAATGGTCTTAATAGACATATAATGACAGTTTTATAAACCTACAGTTACTTTTAATCCAAAGCAATTTATAGTTCCCTTTAAAAAGCAGCCATTAAATGCCTATTATGATCTTTATGTAATTTAGCAGCTATTAAGTGAATGCTTAATAAA
Organism: Pelodiscus sinensis; assembly: GCF_049634645.1. Lineage (NCBI taxonomy): Eukaryota > Metazoa > Chordata > Testudines > Trionychidae > Pelodiscus > Pelodiscus sinensis. Next base: position 174,096,843 of record NC_134711.1, read on the forward strand.
CCTAAATAGCAATTATTCCCAAAGACTACTCTTAACCATACAAAGTAACTCAGCTATTAATGTGAATTGACTATTTCAGATTAAATGGTAAAACTCAGACTTAAAGTCCATCAAACTGAATGCTAATAAAAATATCATGCATATTTTTACTGAAAAGGTTGTGAGGTTTTAATAGGAAGAGTTGTTCAATTTAGTTTTTAGTACTTTGTTTTGTTAATTGCAACCAAATTAAGCTGGAGATCTGATCAGTCAGAAAGCCAATTGAATAAATTTGATAAGTTTCCATTAGTTTCCTTTAAAATACTACTTCTCTGTCAAGCATAGTGTTTATGAATTTAGCCATCTAACTACAGTTGTTGCCAGGCAACTGTAGTGTCCCAGGTTCCTGAGAGCTTCCTGGTTTAAAATTGGGAGACCAGCCAGCAATTATCAACTTTATTCACACTGTCTACCTTGCAAGGACATTTATAGCACTGTCTCCTAATGCCTGATTACATTCTTTCCTTCGTGTAAATCAGGAACAAATACGCCACCAAAGAGAGTGGAGTTAAACCAGTGTAAAACCAATGCAAGGCTCCTAGTCCTGCTTTACATACTTTGAGCCCCAAGAAAATGAACAACAAATTCATGGAGCTGCCTCTTCACTGTTTGCTGCAAAGCTACTGAAGAATGTAACTGGTGATCTTCCCAGAGCATACCAACAGCAAGGACAGTCCAAAAGAAAGCAGAGGATAACTACAACTGGTTGAAAAGATTGGCAGTTTTCCATAAGAGGGGAAGAAGATTCATGTAAAAATGTTTACCATTGTAAAGTATCGATACAATTTTTTTCAACTTTGTAATTTTGTTTTGTAAATGTTAAAAAAAAAGGTTCATTTTAACATGGACAAAATATTGTGTTTCAACTTTAAAGTTTCATTTCAACTTTTATGATATACTAGTTTTAACCTCTCTTTCTATATATATATCTATATATATCTATCTATATATCTATATAGATATAGATATATATACAAGTTTTTCCTGATGGGCAACAGAATGATGTCATCAGACTCTCAGCTCTCTGTCTGTGAAAGCGAAAGCAGCCAGATAGAGGGAGGTTGGCGAGCATAGTGAGCTTGGGCACAACCCACTAATTACTTTTAATATATGTATGTTATATTTACAGTTGTATATCATAAGGTTTCAATATTATTGAAAAGAAGCATTGTGATGTTTCCAAATCTATCTCTCTTTGTATACATGGACATATATACAATTTCTGCTCTATGAAAAATCTTGCCCATGTTTAATATTTCATTCTGATTTGGAATTAAAACAAAGTATTAGAATTTCCTGGTAGATGGAAATTCTTGTTGTATGATCAACTCTACCCAGAAAATCTCCAGCAATGTTTTATAATAGTCATTGTGGTAAAATTTGAAAGCCACAAATTTGATGTTTTCTATTACCAACCAAATTTGGCCAGATTGTCCATTATATAGGAAATAAGTTAGCTTGGATATGGTAGATTCATTATTTTAAACCAAATGTTTCTGCTTGAGGTTTTATGCCAATTTTTCTGACTTCATAATTGCATACTAGTTTATATGAAACAAAAGCAAATAAGTGAATGACATAGTTTAACAGAAATGAGACCATCAGGTTGTTATATTTATCATAATATTCTTCATCAAGACAGTTTTCTGCCATAAGGATTGCTAAATTTTCTTGCCTATTTATCAAAACAAAAAACCATGTACCAGATTCAGGTTTGAATTTACTGGTACTGCAGTAAGGATGGATCAGATCCCATAAATTTGAAGGTTTAACTGATATGGCAAATATTACACTTTTGCTTAGGAAAGATGACAAAAAAAAGTGAAGCAAAGAGTAAGCAGAGTGAAAACAAATCCAGAAACACTGAAAAATAAAAATAAACAGGATGTGTGGGAAATATAGACAAAAATAATAAAAATAAATATGCATGTGTCACTGAGTCATTGAGGGTTAAGCAACTAGCAGACTAAATTACACAAATCCAACTTTTAAAGATACATTAGAAAAGTATATAAATGGTCAACAAAACTATGTCAGATACTGATTATATTTGTCAGCTTTTATTTAAATCTTGTTATAGATTAACAATATATCCAGGTTAGTTTGTAGATGCTAAACTTTGGTTCCTGTCTATTACAATATTTTATGAATTGAGTGATAAAAAGGTAATATTAACATTTGGATGAAATGCGGTGTAATAATATAATTATCTTTATTTTCCTTTGAAGTTTGCAATAAACTACCTATGAACTGCTTAAATGAATTACCTTATGCTAATCAATTCAACTACTTAAATGTATAGGCGTAGGAAATGGAATTGACTGAATTGACTTCAAAGCCACAATGTATATTACATATTCTTCATCCGGTGAATTACTGCTGTGTTGACTACAGTCAAGAGGCTATCACAGCCTTAAAGAGATCCATATAAGATTTCTGGGGCTCCACCCTCTTTTCTCAGATCTATTTAAACTTGATGGTGAGTCACCAGACTGATATTTCCAGCTCAGTCTGAATTACTTATGAGAAGTAGCAGAAAGAATTTGAACTAACAAACAAACCCTAAACAGGAACTGCTTATTGAATTACAGCCTCTGACATTGATTCTGGAAGAACTTCCTACAGATCAGCAGCTAATCATCTCTGCTATGAAATTGACCTAAGAACATTAGTCACATCTGTATGTATATTTAACCACAATAACTCCTTCTTTTCTTTTAATAAATCTTAGTTTAGTTCATAAGAATAGCCTGTCACCATGCATTTGGGTTAGATTTGAAATATTCATTTATTTGGTGGCTCAAGTGACCAGTCCATTTTAATTGGTAGAAATGTATACACAGTGAATAAGATTTGAAATAATCCTTACTATATTTGACATGGCTGACTGTGGAGTCCAGAACGGGGTTGCTTTAAGGAACTGTATTTTTGGATTTTGGGTAACCAGAAAGGTACTGAAGAAACTGTTATGTTGCTGGCTTGGTGAATCTAATTATTAGAATAGCCACTAGTTTGGAGGACGGTCCGATCCATTCTTTGCCCCTGATTAAGCAATCTCACTGTGGACCCTCCTGCAACCATAGTCACATTAGAACGTCATATGGGATATCTATCTATAGTGTACCTGTTGTGCTAGCTTAGCTTCCAACTTTACTAAAAACTGTCATAGGACACTAAAGAGCTATAGAAATCACACTAAGAAGCTATAGAATTGAACAAAGACCTTTCTATATGTCTTTTCAGTCATTTAATTCTACAGCAGAAATATTCTCAATTAAAGTAATAGGACTTTCCTATAAGGGGAGAGGGGATATATTCCTAAAATAAAGCAAAGCATCTCTTTGGACAAAAAGTGTGTGATTTTCTTTTCTTTTATAAAGACTAGCTGTTTTTGTTCTTTTTGGTAAGGATAGGGCCAACTTTTGAAGCCAGAATTAACTTTACAATACTAGGAACTGACAGAACTTTTATCCCTCTGCATGACTGAGATCTATGAAAATATTATTTTTGTGGTTCCTTTTTCAGAGTGCCTATGGCAGCAAAACACAAATGAGAAAGTCTGAAAAGGAGAGTCTGCAAGCTTTTTGGCAAGAATATTTTTCCCAGAATTTTGTTAAGCTGTAAAAAGCATGGTTACTTTAAACAGGAAAAACATGGTTAAAAAGTGCCTAGTGAAAAGATCTGATTGGGAATTTTTGGGTGAAACATTTTCCCTCATTCTATTCATAGGAAAGAATTGTTTTTGAAAACAAAAATCAGATAAAAAATGAAAAAAAATGTGCTGTCCTATTTCATCATTTTCAAAGGGAAAAATTCCAGTTTCCCAATTCAAAACAACATTTTGCTTTGGAATATGAAATGCTTACAGTAAAAAAAAAGTAGTATGAAATGAAACAAAACATTTTCCAGTTATTTAGTCAAAGCAATCTGACTGATCTGAATCGATCATTGTTGCAGCCTTGCAAAAAATTTGAGATTTCATTTTTTTGTCCTGATTAGAGGTTAGAAATTTCCAATATGTCCAGTTTCTTTCCAGAGACATAGACTAAGAGTATAAAATGTGGAATAGGAGAATCATGAGACCATCTCTTCCCCACCCCAACCACACACTATGCTGAAAGCAACAAGAATTTCTGGGTAGACAAAGACTTGAACTAAGAAGACCAGTCCCAGGCGGAGAAGGAAAGTCATTCTGTGTATTAAAGAATGGTGACTTCCTTGCAACATCCAGAGAGCAAAGCTCTTTGTTTCAGTTCTTGCTTAGCTTACCATTTTAATGTTAGAATGTTTACTTTTTATTTTCTAATAGTAACATTTATAATCACTTAAAATAATTCTGTAGGTAATATACTTATTTTCATATTTTATCCTTACTAGTGAGTTTGTCTAAAGTGCTTGGAAAGTTTATTGTTGTTTCCTTGTGTGATGTTCATGAGTGACTAGAACAGTGTTTCTTAAACTTTTTAAGACCGAGGAACACCAAACAATATTTTTTCATGAGGAACAGCAAGGATTTTTTTGTCGGGGGGGAAAGTAATTGAGAAAAAAAAGGCGCCTTCCCTTTTAAGGGCAGCCATTTTGAACTCTGTTGTTCTCAGCGGCACACCTCTGACTGCCTTGCAGCACACCAGTGTTCCCCAGAACACAGTTTAAGAAACACTGGACTAGAAGGTCATTGATGTTACTCAGTTGGGTGTGTCTCAGCCTGTTGATGGCTGTTTAAGTGCAATCCCTTTCAGAGGCTGGTAGGTTAACAATAGCATCAGTATGAGAGACAATCCAGGCAGGTGGGTTTGGATGTGGCTTTCCCATTGTCCAGGATGAATCCTGGGGATCTCATCACAGCATTAAATTGTATTTACAATGATAATAAGTGGGGTTTTCATTCAAGCAAAGCTATCTCCCTTTTGAGCTAATGTGTTTGAGATTGTCTAGACAAAACCAGTAAGAATTTGGATTTGGGGGTATAGAAAGAAAAAGACGGAAGAATTAAAAATGGCATTGTAAATCAGCATAAAGACATGATGGTCAAGTGGCCATGGGAAGAAGGGAGTAGAAAATGATTATATGGTAATATGGGATGATCTACTTTAGAAAGACCCAGTTGGAGATATTCAGATGCTGATGTCAAAGACATAACTAGCAATGAGAGACTGGACAGAGAGGGAGAAATAAGGCATAAAGTAGCGATCATTTGAGGAGCTTGATGCAGACAGAAGCAGAAAATTCTTTAAATGGAAGCAGAGAGAATGGAGAAGAAAAAAGTTGCTACTTGATACTGTCAATTATGCTTTTGAAGAAATTGCCAAGAAGAAGCAGAACAGTAGGTTGGGGAGAAGCAGAACAGTAGATTAGAAAAAACTAAATTTCAAAGGGGTTCAGAGATGAAGGAGGAGAAAAGTCAGAAGACATTGGAAATGCAAGAGGCAATAAAAAAATGGAGGGAAGACAGAACAGACTTAAAATAAAGTTAGTGTAGTAATGATACATTGGCCAAAGGCAGTCAGCAGTGTGGCGGCAAGAGGTTAAAGCATCTCAATATCAAAAAAAGATAAGTAAATAGTGTAACTTGAAAGACACTCTTTTGTAGAGGGATCCCTCTCCTGACATGTTGCTACTCTGCTGGAAATCCTCTCATATAGAAAAGTGTGCTCAGAGAAATCATTTAATATCCAACTTTTTCTTTTAATCAGAATAAGTTATTTTATTCTGAAAGGATTTTATTAATTTAATGTTGGAAAATTAAGCTGTTGTGTTTTTGTTTTGTTTTTAGAAAAAATAGTTCTCACTGAGAAGTGCGACCAATAGTAAAATTGAGAAGACTAAAAGTCAGATTATAAGTCCTGCTATGACTGTTTTCTACTGCCCTACAGATGCAAAGAATCACTGAAACCAGATTCCTCTGTCCCTTTAAGGAATCCCTCTACAAATAGCACATACATGGGTTCTATAAATTCCTTATAGTATCTCCTCAGTCATCTGATCCACTTCCCCGCAAAAGTGTAAGGTAATATCTGAAGAATGAGAGTGTGTGGCCAGAGCTCCACTGATCCTGGTCTTCCAGAACAGCTCCTTTGGACCAAGAGCAGCTTCTCTAAGTTACAGAAATCGAGAAATGCTCCAACTTATGAAAGGGCCTCTGTCTACATCGATCTCACACAATTTTCCAGACGTACAAATATGGTTTAATGCTTCTTCTCTTGCCCCAGACCACATCTTGTACCCAGCATATAGCACTGGACTCCAGAATTTGATCCTGGCTGCTGCCGGTCCTACCTGGCAGAAAAGGGTTACAAATGGTTTGAGTCCTTCCTGGAGGAAAGCACCCAAAAAGTAGTGATGACCTCTAGATCTCTTCCTTGCGGAATCTCTGAAGGATCAATTCTCTTTCTGGTTCTTTTCAACATCTACATGCAATTAATGGGTGAAATACTGTGAAATGTTGTGATAGCATGGAGTAAAGTGCCATCTAAATACAGATGACTCAGAGCTCTACCCATCCTTCAACACATTCAGTCACACAACCAAGATGGCCTAGTGCTTAAACTAAATCAACACATGGATGAAGAACAACTGTTTAAAACAGAATTTAAGCAAGAGAGATGATGCTATTGGACAGAGGCAAGGGTGTCCTTGGCTGCTGGCCAAGAGGCACATGTGGAGGAGGAGGAAGGGAGCAGGGAGAAGCTCTGACATGGGCAGGAGAGGGCTTCTGAGAGGAGGAACCAGAGAGAAACCGTCAGAGGTCGTCAGAGCTAATGTCGGCCATACTAACACTCATGGCTGCATAGGGACAACCAAAAATTTGTTGCCCCAAATTTTTGGGTGCTCTAAGCACCTACATATTTCGCATAGGCCTAGGGAAGGTCCTGGACAGAGGAAAGCATTTTGAAGAGTTTGCATCTGCAGAGCAGTTTTTTTCCGGTGTAAAGTATTCACCCCAGCTGGTCCACTAAGTCTATGGTTTAGGAGTGGTCTTACATTCCTCACTAACACTAAACTTTTGAAAGGCAATGCCCCAGCCAGAGTACTACATTCTATTATTGCTGATTAGCCAGGATACTTCAGATAATTACCTTGCCTGAGTCATTCACACCTTCTTATTAGGGATACTGTTTAAACAGAATACAGTTCCACCATAATGTAATTTCAAACTGCTTCAAAAGTATCAGGGAATGAACACAGCAGAGTGTATGGGCATACAAGAATTTAAGGGAGAGTAGTTAGAAAGCAAAAGTTAATTGAAGAGATAACACTCGTACAAAAACCTGATAGATGATTTAATCTTTGATGAAACCAACAACATGCTGTAGAAATGTAGCACTGGTTTTGTTTGGATAGGTACACATTTATTGGTACTTTATGGAATTTAACTTTTTCTAATGACAATATGTCCAGGTGCTGAAATGCAGATAAATACTCAGAAAGACACTATTTTAAGCATTTTTTCTTTTGAAATATTTGTAAGTCTTCAGTATTATGGCAAGCTGATCCTAGTATTTCAAAATGTAAAGGAAGCATAGATACCTATCCTTGCCTCTTCTGCTTTGATACAGGCCCACAACCCTAATATTTCCTCTGCCGTCTGTAGAAGTATGTTCTCAAATTATGCAGAAACCAGATGAAGTAATAATTTCTCTAAATCAGACTGGACTTTGTTTAATTTGGACAAAAACGGTATTTTGGGTCAGTCAATATCAAGACTAGCAAGATGATCTGAATGGTGACTTATTGGTCATGTAAATGGTGTTCTGTAGAACTGAAAAGTGTTTTACCTGTAAAACCTGGAAAACTGGATGATAAAACTTAAAGTCTTAAAATCAGTCAATCTTTAAAAGTCCCCCAAACTATGCTTCTGACAGTTCTATTATACTTTCTGTACAATGTTTAAACTGGTCCATGAAAACTAAAGGAAAAACAAGAACCAAGTATTTATAATCATGCTCTGTTTGAGCTTGGAATCCTGTCTCTTGTTCTTTTCATTACATTTCCAAATAAAATATCAGCAGTCAGCTATTACTTGATGTTTACTTCAAAAGGAAATGACTAAGATAACCTAATGCAAGACTCCATTTTCAACCTGTTGTCTTGATTTTTGCACAAGCTAGCTAAACATGGCTTGGATTAAGGACATATATGAAAAGCAAGATCTGAAGATGTAGATAGGTTAGACTGTTAAAACTGATTTTATATAATGCACAGAAACACTTCCACCCTCAGAATTATTATATAATTATATAAATCAAGTTGTGACTGGCCCCAACACAGATATGAACAAGAGGGTTCACAGAGAGCCACTCCCACTCTATTAGACTTCTGCACAAAGGCCAGCTACTCAATGGATAAAAACAATTGTTCCCTTCTAGCCCTTTCCTAGGCCTCTGCAGGCCTAAGTAATTGAAAAAGTTACAGTGAGGCACAGTCCCGTACTTTACACCAGCCAGCAGTGACTGTAGAGTGCAGAATAGCCCAAGCCCAAACCCACAATCATCCTTGGGTTATGCAGCTAATGTGCTCATGTGTGTTGCTCAGGATTAGCTCAGACTGAAGACGACCGAATTCCTGTTTGGGATAATGTTTGCAGTGTTGCTGATTCAATTCGTCTGAATTTAGCAAGATGGCAATCCAGCCTCCAATGCTCTCTATGCTATTCGGCTGTGTCTAGACTGGCAAGTTTTTCCGCAAAATCATCTAATTTTGTGGAAAAACTTGCCAGCTGTCTACACTGGCCGCTTGAATTTCCGGAAAAGCACTGATGATCTCATGTAAGATCGTCAGTGCTTTTCCGGAAATACTATACTGCTCCCATTTGGGCAAAAGTCTTTTTCCGAAAGACTTTTGCGCAAAAGGGCCAGTGTAAACAGCACAGTAGTGTTTTCCGCAAAAAAGCCCAGTTTTTTTTTTTTTGCGGAAAAGCATCCTGCCAATCTAGACTTGCTTTTTCGAAAATGCTTTTAACAGAAAACTTTTCCGTTAAAATCATGCCAGTGTAGACGTAGCCTTAATGTGTAGCTTCCACAGTGAAGTCTTTATGTAGTTGGATTACATAGACATGAAAGAGGAGCATATTTTCATGGAGAGATTATATGGTGTAGCCAGACAGAACCGACCCTCCTATCCTCCCCCACCCCGACATCCTTGGGAAAGAGAAATCCTTGAGAGCGAAACTCTGTCTTCAAAGGCTCCAGGGCCTCCAGAGGTGCTGGAATAACAATGGCCGTTGATGCTAGACAGGAACCAGATAACAGCGACAATTGGTCCAGCAGGCGGTCAGGGGCCTTGGGCTACCTTTGTCTGGTACCAGTATTGATATGCCTACACACCGTCCCAGAAGAGGAATCTGCTGCCCCATCAGAAAAAGGATGTCTGGCTCTAATGATTTAGTTACCTCCACCTCACGGGTGCAAATTGAGCTTTGGACCCCCTGGGGGAATGGGCATCACAAAAGACGTTCCAACTTAATTGGCATTATAATGACAAGAGAAGCGTCTGTGTGACCACAGGAGTATAAAGTGGGGCCCTGTGCCCCACGCTAATTGGAGATCCACCCATATACCTTCTGGTCAGGTGGTCTTGGAATCCCGAGATTTTAAGGACGCCTTTATCTCATCTGACTGCTTCCCATTGGAATTGAGAGAAACGCTGCCTTTGCTGGAGTAAAGATCGCAGGGGTGAGAATATACCCGCTAGGTGTCTGTTTTTGTGTGGATTTAATAAGAGCTCAGAGAACCAAAGGGTTTCATGGTACCTGTAAGTGACTTTTTATTGTAATTTCTGTCTTGTCCTTTTGCAGTGGCTGTGTTATCTGTAACACAGCAGCAACATTTAACAGCTAAGCTTGCCTTGTAACAATAAAATAGTAACTGTTTAAGCTTTAACCTGACTCCTCCTGTTGCTGTAACAGAACCAGAAACAATTAAAAGAATCATAGCCAGTCAGGGGTAAACGCAGTAAGAGCTGAGCGTTGGGTCATGCCGCCTCCATGGGGCAGACTCTTGGGGCGCCCGTCAGCCTCCCTGGCTGCCAGCTGCAAAGGGACTCTGTCCTAGCAGTCGAAGACTAGGGTGTGTGATAGGGCTCACAGGCCACTCACTACCCCAGCCACCAGCTAACATATGGCTGTACATATTAATACATTTATATGGAGAAATGGATGGCATTAGGACACAGAGCCCTTTGATGTTCGTGTCAGTTTCAGTTTACCACCTAATAACCAACAGATGGCTGTTTTGCAGCTTTCATGAATTGATTTTAGTGGCCTCTCTCCTAAAAGACGGCTCAAGCTCAAAAACATTTCAGATGCAATTGGAGCCTCTCTGGACAATCTCAGCAGAGAAAAATTGAGAATTAATAGGTTCAATTCCACAAGGCACTAAGCTGTGATCTGGCTATGTAACATGGCTGCAATTGGTTAAATACTATCTGGTTTCATGACTCCCATGATTTTGTGCTGTAAGTTCTCAATCTGTTTTATTCTGAGTACAGAAAGAATGCACTTCAGTCCTCAATAGGTTTAGCATATACTCTCAAACAGATGAATAATGACCCTTAGCCAGTTAAAATGCAAATTAGGCTGAAAAGTTTTGCCTACTTAAGATTGGCCAAAAGTAGTCCCTAATCATTATGTTGAGGAAAATACAATATCAGACTTTCAAGGGTGTAGAAGAGTAATAAAGATGTTAACTCAAGATGTTTCAACCTACCCAAGTCATTGCATTGCAAAGTGGCACAGTCATGAATCATTTTTCAAAAGGAAAAAATATGAACAGATATTGGCCATCCTTGAAATTTGTCAGAAATCTTGGACTCCGGTAAGCAGTGGATCATTTTCTAGCAGCAGTCTCCAAAAAAGTGTGGGTGGTACAACACAAAGGTATCTATGCTGCAATAAAAAATCTGTGGCACCAAGTCTTAGAGCCCAGGTCAACTGTCTTAGGCTTGCAAGTCTTAAAATAGCATTGCAGACATTCATGCTTGGGCCAGAGCTTGGGCTTCAAGAGCCAACTCCCTCTTAGGAGTCTGTGAGTCACACCTACACTGCCATTTTAAAGCCACACTGCCATTTTAGCTCATGTCAGATGACCTAAGCCAGCTGTGGCCATGCCATGGGTCTTTTATTGCTGGGTGGGTTGACAGCTAGAAGGGAGCATTGACTTTTAGATTTCAATAAGGCAAACTTTAGCAAACTTAGGGAGTCAGTACATAAGATTCCTTGGGAAGCAAGCCTAAAGGGGAAAAACATTACAAGAGAGTTTACAGTTTATCAAGGGCACAAGAGTAAACTATTCCACTGCACAGGAAAGATAAGAAGTATGGCAAGAGTCTACCCTGGTTTAACCAGGAGATCTTCCATTATCTGAATATCAAAAAATTGAGTCCTACGAAAAAAGTGAAAACTAGGTCAAATTACAAAAGATGAATATAATCAATCACCACACTTATGTGGAGATAAACTTTGACAAGTCACAAAGCAAGAATAAGCTAGCCAGTGACAGAAAGGGTAAAAAGAAAACATTCAAAAAATATATTAGAATAAAAGGAAGATTAAAGGCCTCTTACAGGGGAGAGGGGGAAGGATGGAAATGGCAGATGTGCTAAATGACTTTGAAACAAATAAGTTTTCCCCAGAAAGTGAAGTAGTGCTTGAGTGTCTAACATAGTGAAAGCCAGTAAAAATGAGGCAGGATCTGTGGCTGGAATAGGGAGAGAACAAGTTAGAAATTACTCAGACAAGTTAGAGATCTTCAGGTCACCAGGGCCTGATTAAATACATCCTAGAATACTCATAGAGCTGACTGAGGATATATCTGAGCCATTAGCAATTATCTTCAAAAAGTCTTGGAAGGCAAGATTCATTCTAAAGGACTGTAAAAGGGCAAAGATGGTGCCAATATATAAAAAGAGAAATAAGCTCAACCCAAGGAATTATAGACCAGTCAGCTTAACTTTCTGCATTTGGAATGATAATGGAATAAATAAATGATTTGTAAATTCTTAGAAGATAAAGTGATAAGTATCATATAGAATGTATTTGTCAAGCACAAATCATGTCAAACTAGCCTAATAGGTTCCTTTTATGGAGTGACAAGTCCTGAGGGGTGTATCTAGACTACAAGGCTTTGCTGACAAAAGTGGCCTTTTGTCGGCAAAACTATACCTGTGGCTACACTACCGCCGCGTTCCGTCGACAGTAAGTCGACAGAACACGTCAATTTTGTCGACAGCGGTAAGCCTTCTTTTACAAGGAACAACACCTTTGTCGACAGAGATCTGTCAACAAAAGGTGTGTGTGGATACAAGGAGCCAGTTCTGTCAATAGAAAAGGCCTCCAGGAAGAAGCCCTGGTGGACTGTCTAGTTTTTACAGGTACAGCACCTCTGTGGTTCCTGGCCACAGCCTATTAAAGGCACAGGCACCCAGACAGGCCTTGCTGTCTGGCAGCTAGCCAGAGCACCCATGCCAGCCATGTCCCAGCCTCAGGGACAGAGATGTGGACCCACTCAGGGGCACAAAAGGCAGGCACCAGCCTAGTCAGGGATAGAAATCAAAAACCTTCTGGAGCTCTGGTCCCAGGAAGAAGCCCTGCAGGCCCTGCAAACACACCGCAGAATGTGGACATTTATGAGCACCTGGCCAGGGACTGGCCACCAAAGGGCATCACCTCTGCACCATATCACAAGTCAGGGCCAAGGCAAAGGAGCTGCGGCAGGGATATGCCAGGGCCTGACACCAGAGCTCCTGCGCTGGGGCAGCCCCCGAGACCTGCCCTTACTCTGAGGAGTTGGAGCAGATCCTGTGCAGTGGGGAAGCCCAGACTCCACTGCGTGTGGTGGAGTCTGGGTTACCCCACCATTGTGGACTGACCCCTCCTGAGGGAGGAAGACCAGGTAGGAGAGGCAAGAGAGCTGCACCAGGAGGAGGAGGAAGAGGAGGCAGCAGGGATCCAGATTCCAGAGGCCTCCCAGGTGTCCATGGACATCAGGGAGGGAACATCAGGTGACGGCTGACATGGGTGGGTTGGCAGTATGGGGAGGCCAGCTAGCCCCATTGCCACTGTGGGGCCCCTGTGAAGCTTTCAGACCACTGCCCAACTCACACACAGTGTCACATGTAACATCCCTGAGTCTCCTGTCCAAAGAAGAGCCCCTGACAGCCACGACATGCCCTCAGGGACAGCAGGGGTGCACACGGACAGTGATTATCTCCTCGGGTATGTCTACACTACAAAGTTAATTCGAACTAACAGCCGTTATTTTGAATTAACTTTAATTGCGGCTATACATGCAAACCACTAGTTCAAATTTAAATCAAACTAGCGGAGCGCTTAATTCAAACTAGATAAACCTCATTCTACAAGGACTAACGCCTAGTTCAAATTAAGTAGTTCAGATTAAGGGCTGTGTAGCCACTTAATTCAAACTAGTTGGAGGCTAGCCCTCCCCAGCTTGCCCTGGTGGCCACTCTGGAACAAACCAGGGAAACTTTTCTGCCCCCTTCCCAGCCCCGGAGCCCTTAAAGTAGCATGCTCTGGCTACAGTGCTCGTGCCAGTTGCAAGCCTGCCAGCACCCAGCCAGCAGACCCTGTACCTGGCACGGCATGAGCCAGCTTCCCACTGCCACCCAGCCCTCCACCTCTTCCCAGGACCAGGCTGGCGGCTCCCAGGAGCCTGCCCAGGACTGCAAGAGGCGGGCGCCCGCCAGGTCTAGTACGGAGATCGTGGACCTCATTGAGGTTTGGGGGGAGGCCTCCAACGTCCACAACCTCCACACTAGGCACAGGAATGCGGTCGTCTAGGGCAGGATAGCTGCTAGTCTGGCCACCAAAGGCCACGTGCGAACCCAGAAGGAGGTTTGCATGAAAATCAAGTTGGTCTAGTGAGACCCCCGACCCTGAGCCCTGAGCTTAGAACAAAAGAACATAAGAACGGCCGTACTGGGTCAGACCAAAGGTCCATCTAGCCCAGTAGCCTGTCTGCTGACAGTGGCCAACACCAGGTACCCTGGAGGACCAAAGACAATGACCAAGCGATTTGTCTCGTGCCATCCATCTCCAGCCTTCCATAAACAGAGGCCAGGGACACTGTTCCTACCCCCTGGCTAATAGCACTCCATGGACCCAACCTCCATGACTTTATCTAACTTCTCTTTAAACTCTGTTATAGTTTTAGCCTTCACAGCCTCATGTGGCAAGGAGTTCCACAGGTTTACTATGTGCTGTGTGAAGAAGAACTTTTGCTTATTTGTTTTAAACCTGCTGTCCATTCATTTCATTTGGTGTCCTCTAGTCCTTATATTATGGGAACTAATGAAGAACTTTTCTTTATTCACCCTCTCCATACCACTCATGGTTTTATAGACCTCTATCATATCCCCCCTCAGTCTCCTCTTTTCTAAGCTGAAAAGTCCCAGTCTCTTTAGCCTCTCTTCATATGGGATCTGTTCCAAACCCCTAATCATTGTAGTTGCCCTTTTCTGAACCCTTTCCAAGGCTAAATTATCTTTTTTGAGTTGAGGAGACCACATCTGTACACAGTACTGAAGATATGGCGTACCATAGTTTTATACTTACCCTCCTCCTTCTTCCTCTGGCTTCCCCCTTCCAGCTCCCTCCTCACAGGTTTCCCTCTCCCCTCTCCCACCCTCTCTCTTCCCCTCTCCCACCTACTTTTCCCAGTCTCCCCAGAGGTTAACCACCCCCAGTTTTGTTAAATAAAGAGAGTTTCTATTTTTGAACACACGTGTCCTTTATTTTTTTACATCAGGAAGGGGGGCTAGGGAGAGGTAAGTGGAAGGAGGTGAGGGAGGAATGGGGCACGAGCCCCCGATGGGGAGGACTGGGGTGGCTCTGTGGGCTCTTCGGGATGGAAGCTCTCCTGCAGGGCCTCCTGGATCCTGACAGCCCCCCAATTGACCCTTCCCCCCGGATGGCAGCCTGTGACAAGTGCAGCCGGGTTGATGGCCGAGTGCTGTCATGTGCCGAGTGTGGGCACTCAGGGCACTCCAAGACAGGACTGCCCCACCACCTGCCTGTAGCCAGACACAAAAACCCCATCTTGTTTTTCCACGAGCCCCATCTTGTTTCCCCCCCCCCCCCCCCCCCCCCAGAGAGCAAGAGAAAGGCAGTCAGCCTTTGGTGCCCTGGGAACACAGGTTTGCTGCCTGTCCCTGACTCTACCATAAACAGAAACCAGACAGTAAATGGGCTAGCTGATGACCCGGGGCCTCCCGTCGCCCTGATGGCTAGTACCAGTAATTGACACGCCTGCACTGTCCCAGGAGAGGAATCTTCGCCCATCACATACCAGAGGTGCTGCATTTTCCCAGGTGTAAATTATGCTTTGCACCCTTCGTGGGAAACTTGGTGTTCAAAGCCATTTTTCCTAATTGGCCATTTGAGATCAGGAAGAAGCCTACATGACACAAGGGGTATAAAAGAGGTTCCGCTGCCCACCCCATTTGAGCTCCAATCATCTATACCTGCTGGCAGGTATTGATTGTCTCCCGAGGTCTGTGGGACGCCCAACCTCGCCCTACTTCTTCCCGAGGGATTGAGAGAAAGACGCTGGCCATGCCAAGTCTGGAACGCAGGGGTGAGAATATATACCTGCTATGTGTCTATTTTGCATGCATTTAATAAGAGCTCAGAGAACCAAAAGGGTTTCATGGTACCTGTAAGTGACTTATTAGTGTAATTTCTGTCCTGTCCTTTGTAGTGGCTGTGTTATCTGTAACATAGCAGTAGCATTTAACAACTAAGTTTACCCTGTAACAATAAATAGTAACTGTTTAAGCTTTAACCTGACTCCTTCAGTTGCTGTAACAGAACCAAGCACAATTTAAAAGAACTTCAGCCGGTCTTAAGGGACTCACTGCCCTGACCGTCGGCTGACAGAATTGGCATAGTCGGCAGGATTGTGCTATTGGTTCACATACAGCAACATGAAGCCTGTCATGATAGACATGGATTTTAGTGGTATAGAGAAAGGGTTTGCCCAGGAAAGTTGGGGCAACCCAAAATGGGATAAAGAAATGTTAGAAAAGGATTGGGGAAATCCTGAGGAGTTGTGGGTACAGTTCTGTAAGTATAGAACTGCCTGCAAGCTAAAGAATGGGGCAAAGCCTGAGTCTGTGGAAAGGAGCCACTTTCCATTTAGCAAGAAAAACAGGATCAGGCCCAGACAAGCAGGCAGAAATGGAAAACAGGATCAGGCCCAAACAAGCAGGCAGGTAACAGATAAGATTGAAAGCCTTGTGATAGAACTGAGAAAAAGGCAGTAAGTACTGGGAATCTAAACCCTTAAAACATACTTGCAAGAGTAATATCTGAAACAAGGCCAGTTTTTATTTTAGAGATAAGAAAGTGTTTTAAGAAAAGAAAAACACAGAGAATTTAAACTCTGCAGAGAATGGAGAGAATTGAGCAGTTGTGCAAATGCTAAAATGGTGTAGATAGAAAACTGTGGTTTCTTTACAGTCATTCTGAAGGAAAAATGGGCCCTTTTTCCAAAGGAATGTCTGTAAATAATCCAGGCAAATTTGACTCAAATCTTAACATTTGATTATAGATACTGCTAAAAGAACTCTAAAGGGAGGGAGTTCTATTGGAACTGAACTACCCCAATGAATAAAAGGGAATGTAATTGTTGTACAGCTATGTAGAAATAGTGTAAGAAAGGTTCAGAGAGAATGTATGTGTATCTGTGTGTAGATATATATATATATATATATATATATATATATATATATATATATATATAGTGTAAATAATATGAAGTTTTCAAGGTCCAGTAATCTTGTTTGTAGGTTTAAAACAAATTGGTTTGGTAAGACCATTTTAGTCCAAGTTGTTTAATGAAGGTACAGGAAAACTAAGCATAAAGAAAGAGTTACACTATATGCAAAGTTTAATGTGGCTAAGTAGTGTTGTAAACAAAGATTGCACATTTTCCTGTAAACTATAGAATGAGTAAAAACTGCAAACAAGACTAAAATGCTGTGAGAGCTCCAGGAACCACACCAGGTTGTGATTTCCTTTGTGGTGCAAATGCCCTAGCTGGCAGCACAAAGAAGCTTTGCAGGTAATAGCTAAGTATTATCAGCAAACTAGCTGAGATCAGAAAGTTCAAATTGTAGCCCTCCAGAAAGAAAGAAAGAAATAGGAGGTTGGGTATACTAGAAAAGGTTTAAATGTAAGCAGTCTTTTAAGAAGGCAGAGAGAAGACTGAGACAATTGGCATTTGTAAAAGATGTTACCCCTTTTGAACAAAATCTTGCAAAGGTTCGGGCATAGCCCTTGGTCTGATCAAGTGTTAATTGCTATCCATACAATTTCAGACCTACAAGACAAATTGGCTAATTACTTGTGGATATGTAAACCCTCAACTCCAATGAAGAGGGAAACAGCTGCAGCTTAACTTCTATGGAAACCCTGTAATGAGGTGTTCTTCAAAATTGGCTGATACCTCTGCTGCAGACATAGAGAGGTAGAAATGCATGTCCCTCAGTACCCAGACAAAGCTAGATTCCCTTAAGGATGGGTGCTGAGAGTTAAAGCAACTCTCAGATTTATTTTTTGTTTTCCTTCCCTCAGGAATATGTTTAAGAAAAAGACCAGGAGGTATGAGGCTTAGTGAACAAGCTCACCCTCCTTACCAAATTAATAGTAGACAAACATGTGTCATTGTAAAGTCATTTAGCAGGAATTAGGATGGACCATAAGAAGGGGAAGGCAAAAAGTTTGGAGCCCTATAGGCATAGTTGAAGGAATAAGGAAAGTAGAGCAAACATTGGAAAGTTACTAGGAATGAGAAACATTTTCTTTGAAAGGACAAAGCAAGTGATTTAAGAGAATGTGAAGATAAAAGGTGGACTCCATGGGAGTGTGGAAGGAATTAAGCAATGGTAGTAATATGTGAAGGGAAATTTTGTTTTAAAAATGACACCTTGTTTCTTTGCAGCCTCTTCCTTAAGCACTGTGCAAATCATGTAGGCAAAGAAACAATCAAATGTAAACATTTTGTCTATGGACCCCTTTGTTAAATCTGCAAAGGAAAATTAAGGATTCTACTGAAACTTAATTGGTTAACTGCATAAAGAATGAGCTCTATATATTGTAACTCTATTTTGTGGGTTTCAAATGAACTAGTTTTATTTTGTTTTGGATAATGTCCTCTTGCTTAAAATTGCAAACAGACAAGGCACAAATTAGTTAGTACTTGTGTTGGGCATTCAACTTTTAAGGTTAAATTTAACTTTCTAGAAACCAAATTATTAGTTTAGAAATTCAAGCTTTGAAACTTAACTGTCTCTTTCAAGGCTGAGTTGATAACACGTTTAGCTTGCTTTTAAATTCAACATTATATGTAAATACAGGCTGCCTGGTTATTTCAAAGGAAAGTGGACAGGGAAGGCTGTTGCTGTTTCAGCAGACACATCCACTGCACCCCTGTCCACAAACATAGAAGGAACAGCTCAGCTTGCAGAGCTGGCAGCAATCAATTAGCTTGTGAGGCAGGGGCCAGTACCATCTACACTAACTCCTATGCTGTATGGGCTGGAGCCACCCAGTGGATAACTAATTGGAAGAATAATAACTGGGAAATAGGAAAGCCTGTTTGGAGATTGGAATATTGGAAATGGATATACCAGTATGTAACCCAAAATGCCTTAAGCATAGGTCATGTGGCAGCTCACCAAAAGAATAACACCCTGACTGCATAGCTAAATAACCTAGCAGATGCAGCAGTACAAATTCTTGCTGCCCAGGTGGATTGGGAACACCTGTACATTTGGCTACATGAAACCTTGGGGCACACAGAGAGCGATAAGTTGGTGCGGCAGGCACATGCCAGGGGGTGGCCTATCACCCACAAACAAGCCAGAAATCTGGTACAAGCTTGCACCCTATGTGCTGAACTCAGAAAACATATAACAGAAAGGCAATGATTTGCCAGGCTAAGAGATGGAAAAATACTATGGGCAACCTGGCAAGTAAATTATATTGGTACACTACCCACCAGTAAGCAAGGGTGGAAGTATGTTTTAACTGGAGTAAAAATTGTTTCAAAAATTGGTTTTGCTTACCCAACCCGATGGACAACAGGGTTGTCTACGATCATGGGACTAAACCACTTAATAGCCCTTGTCCCAACACCCCAATTTGGGGACACAAACCCATGTACTGTACTCCTATAAGGGAAAAGGAGTCTGGACAACTGCAGATGCTGGGCTAACACCAATAACCATTACTGAGGCTTGGATTGTATCCAAGACCAGCGAACCTTATGTTTTATCACAGGAAACTGAGGCAATATCCCTGAACAGTGCTCCAGTGGGATGAATCCCTCCCAATGCTGGTGTGAATCCGGGAAACCACCATGAACTTTTTGTATATATATACCGCTTGCTGTAGTGCTTGCAACCACTGTTGTTAGTTACAGACTATTGAAATGAGACATGGTACTCCAACTCGCCATGGTCTTCTTCCTCATCCCAACTGCTACTGCTGTAACAGAACACCTTACTTGACTCCTCTACTGCACTGGGAATCGAGTTTGTCCCTCTCAGCCCAAATGACTGGTGAAACAAAGTGACATCTTTCGATGGGGACCGGTATGGTTCAATGACAGTGACTACCGCAATCCTCTAAATAACTCTGGGGGGAGGTCAAGGGGGGAGGCAAGGGAAGTGGCAACAAACGGTATGGGATAAGACATGCTGTAACTAAAAATGTAAAGCCTCATGGCTAGATGGTCTAGCCCAACACCTAGGACTTTCGTTAACTCCCTTCCTTCACTCTATTGTAAATACTATATTAACCATTTTACTTGTTGTAATTGCTTACTGCATGCTTCTATGTATTGTTAGGCATTTTGTGTACACTGCTACCTCCTCTGCACAAATCTGGTATATGGCGTTGGGAAGCGATCCTAATCAATCCCTTGATCCAAATTATCTGATCAGACCCTGCTGATAGGGCGATTTTAGCTTCCTCCAAGGAGGGCAAAGGGTGCTAGCATCACCGCCATCTTGCGTTCTGGGACATAGTGAGGCGTGTCAAGGGGGTGGAATGTAGCCAGACACAAAAACCCCATCTTGTTTTTCCACGAGCCCCATCTTGTTTCCCCCCCCCCCCCCAGAGAGCAAGAGAAAGGCAGTCAGCCTTTGGTGCCCTGGGAACACAGGTTTGCTGCCTGTCCCTGACTCTACCATAAACAGAAACCAGACAGTAAATGGGCTAGCTGATGACCCGGGGCCTCCCGTCGCCCTGATGGCTAGTACCAGTAATTGACACGCCTGCACTGTCCCAGGAGAGGAATCTTCGCCCATCACATACCAGAGGTGCTGCATTTTCCCAGGTGTAAATTATGCTTTGCACCCTTCGTGGGAAACTTGGTGTTCAAAGCCATTTTTCCTAATTGGCCATTTGAGATCAGGAAGAAGCCTACATGACACAAGGGGTATAAAAGAGGTTCCGCTGCCCACCCCATTTGAGCTCCAATCATCTATACCTGCTGGCAGGTATTGATTGTCTCCCGAGGTCTGTGGGACGCCCAACCTCGCCCTACTTCTTCCCGAGGGATTGAGAGAAAGACGCTGGCCATGCCAAGTCTGGAACGCAGGGGTGAGAATATATACCTGCTATGTGTCTATTTTGCATGCATTTAATAAGAGCTCAGAGAACCAAAAGGGTTTCATGGTACCTGTAAGTGACTTATTAGTGTAATTTCTGTCCTGTCCTTTGTAGTGGCTGTGTTATCTGTAACATAGCAGTAGCATTTAACAACTAAGTTTACCCTGTAACAATAAATAGTAACTGTTTAAGCTTTAACCTGACTCCTTCAGTTGCTGTAACAGAACCAAGCACAATTTAAAAGAACTTCAGCCGGTCTTAAGGGACTCACTGCCCTGACCGTCGGCTGACACTGCCCCACCACCATCCAGGACCTGTGGCACCTGCAGGCATTGGTGTGTTTACACAGATCTGTTGAGGGATCACATTGTGGCCCTGCAGGACCTCAATAGGACCCTCCAGCAGAGGATGGAGGCAGAGGTTGAGTGGCGCACCAAGCCGCTAGACAAACTGGTCCAGCAGTGCACTACCATCTGTATGACAATGAGGCAGCTCTTTGCCTTGCCTTTGCTGTCACAGGCATCGCTCCTCCTGCATGCCAGTCCCCTGCTCCTCCAGCTCCCCCAGCCCATCCAGTGCCCCCTTTCCCCCACATCCCCAGCCTTCCTGCCCTCCAGCCCTGCCTGCTCTGGAGCCCTCACAGGCCCAACAGCTGCCCCCACCTCCTGCCCAGGCCAGGACTAGGTCTTGCTCCCCCCGATCCCAAGGCTGTGGCTATGCAAGGACACAGGAAGGTGGCAGGACCTTGTGATCAGGGAAGCAGCAGCCTACTTGAACCCCCCTCCCCCGTCCAGGTTTTCAGTTCCCTACCACCCAAGGCAAGCCATGCCAAACCCCCCATGGGGGAGGCCCTGGGGAGAGTCAGTGGGCTCCTTCTGAGAATCTCTCCCTCAGGGCCTCTCGGATTTGGACACCAGCCTGGTGAGCCTGGAGGATAGCAGACGTCCATGGCTGCTGAAATGGCCTGTCCTCATCATCAGCATCTGTCCCCCACCCCGGCAGGAAGGCATCCCCTTTCCTCTCCACCAGGTTATGTAGGGCACAACATGCGGCCATCATCTCCAGGATGTTGCATTCACCCATCTCCAGCCATGTGAGGAGGGAACGGAACCTCCCTTTCAGCCTGCCAAAGGCGCATTCCACCTGGTTGTGAGCCTGGCTAAGATGCGTGTTGAAAAGCTCCATGCTCGCATCCAGGTGGCTGGTGTAGGACTTCATGAGCCACGGCATCAGTGGGTAGGCCATGTCGGCCACTATGCACACCGGCATCTGCACATCCCTGAGTGCAAGGTGCCGCGGGGGGAAAAATGTTCCTGCCTGCAACCTGTGGTACAGATAGGAGTTCTGGAATATGCGGGCATCATGTGCCCACCCCGACCACCCAACACAAATGTCCATAAAGTGTCTCCGGTGGTCGACCAGGGCCTGCAGCACCATCTAATAGTAGCCCTTCCAGTTTATAAATTGGGCTGTTCAATGAGGCAGTGCGCGGATTGCGATGTGTGTCCCATTGAGGGCTCCTCTGCAGTTTGGGAATCCAAAGGTGGCAAACCTGGAAATGATGTTGTCCAGGTCCCCGAGATGGACGAGCCTCTTCAGCAACTCCGCATTGATGGCCCTCACCACCTGCAGCACGAGACAAACAGGCAGACAGAAACCAGGGAGTTACACAGGTTACCTAAGCGCTTGGGGGGGAGACCCCCCTCAACCCACCCCTCTCCTTGTCAGAACTCCTCCCTCCCCTGCATCAGTGCAGGAGTTGCCTCCAAGTGCCATTCCATCCCCCACTACCCTTTGCCCTTTCTCAACCCCCCCCCCACTCAGCAGGGCCTGTCCCCCGAAAGTGACTTACCTCCATCAAGACGGCCCCGATGGTAGACCTCCCCACGCCAAACTGGTGTCCCATGGAGCAGTAGCTGTTGGGGGTGGCCAACTTCCACAGGGCAATTGTGACCTGCTTCTGCAGGGGAATGGCGGGCCACAGGTGGGTGTCCTGCTTCCACGGGGCAAGTGCGACCCGCTTCTGCAGGGGAATGGCGGGACACAGGTGGGTGTCCTGGTGTTCCAGAGCAGGGGCAAGCCAGACACACAGCTCCAGGAATGTGGACTTCTGCATCCAGAAGTTGTGGAGCCAGTGGTCGTCATCCCAGAGCTGCATAGCCAGTCACACCAGTCCGAACTCGTTGCGTGCCTCCAAATCTGCCTGTCCCCAAAAAAGTTTGCGGGCAAGGGCATAGCTCCTGCATCCCAGAGGAGGGTCTCCTCAGTGCGGTCCAGGTCCATATGGGGCAGGAGATTCATGACCGAGTCATGAAGATGCAGCAGAAGCTGCAGTATGGCAGCATGGGGCCATCGCCTACCCAGGGGCAGCTCAGGCTCCATGGCCAAATAAAAGGTGAAAAGCAGAAAAAAACCCAGAAAATAAAGTGATGTGGTGTCCGAGGAAGCAGGGCAACCAGAGCAAGAATTGCAGCAGCTTTGCTTTCCTTCTAGGAGGTAGGCAAGCCAGAAGCAGGAGCAGAGCAATGGCTGTCCAGGGGGATCCCTTTAAGCACGCGTCTCTGCAAAGGACATGCAGCAGCACCTGGAAATAAAGGCTGCCCCCATGCCCTGCCAGAAGCACTTCTGGGTGCCTTCTTTTTTCGACAGAGCATCCGGCAGTCTGGATGCTCTTTTTTGAAAAAGCGGATCAATTTTTCGATCCGCATAATGTAATCTAGATTCTCTTTTTTGACAGAGGCTTTGTCGACGGATACTGTCGACAAAGCCTCTGTTGAAAAAGGTGTGCAGTCTAGCCGTAGCCATGCATAGGGGGAAGCAATAGATGGGGTATGTTGTGACTTTAATAAGGCTTATGATACTGTCTTGCATGACCATATCATAAACAAACTAGGAAAATAAAATCTGGATGGAGCTATTGTTGGGTGGATGCATAACTAGGTGGAAAACTGTTTCCACATAGTAGTTATTAGCCCTTCATATAGGGAACCATTGTTTCACACAGTGATCCATCAAGTGAGTTCCCATATGG
Source organism: Pelodiscus sinensis (assembly GCF_049634645.1). Classification (NCBI taxonomy): domain Eukaryota; kingdom Metazoa; phylum Chordata; order Testudines; family Trionychidae; genus Pelodiscus; species Pelodiscus sinensis. The sequence continues at coordinate 174,120,545 of NC_134711.1, forward strand.
ATCGGTCCTGGTATGGTTCTGTTCAATATTCTTCATCAGTGATTTAGATCGGTGATTCTCTTCCTCTCCAGACCACTCCATTGCTTTCATTAGTCTGATTTGTCTTGCATACCTCAGCACACTTGAATCCTCAAGTATCACCTAACTTAAAAAATACTTGCTTACAAAAAACAGACATAACCATACAAAAGTGTCACAGAAAACTTTTATTGAAAAAAGTGCATACTTATCATCTCAGTCTTACCATATAATTATAAAAAAATAAATCAGAATATAAAGATTGTATTCACATTTCAGTGTATAGCATACTATAAAATTTAGTTTATACTGACTTCCCTGGTGCTTTTTATGTAGCCTGTATAAAATTGGTCATATCTAGATGAGTTAATATATCCCATGGAAAACCTCTATGTACCCCAGGGATACATCTCTATCCCTGACTGATAAATAATGTGCAACCAAGTTGGGAAAGGGTGAAAATTCTGCAAAATATGATTAAACTGCAAAATGATTTGGACAAAGTGAAGAAATTATCTTGAGTAAATAGGATAAAGTTTTAGAAGGAGAAATACAAAATAATTCCACTAGGGTATGTCTACACTTGCAGCCTATTTCAGAATAGGGCTGCAAATGTAGGAATTCGGAATTGCAAATCAAGCCCGGGATTTAAATATCCTGCGCATGATTTGCATCTTCCCGGCTGGGTGCCATTTTTGAAATTTATAAGCCCGGAATAACTGTCCGCGTCTACCTGGTAAATAAAGCCCTAGTTCAAACTACCTGTTATTCCTCCTGCAGTGAGGTTTAATAGGTAGTTTGAAATAGGGCTTTATTTTGAACGCCCGTTTCACCGCCGCGTGTAGATGCGGGCAGTTATTCCGGGCTTGTAAATTTCCAAAATGGCGCCTGGCCAGGAAGATGCAAATCAAGCGTGGGATATTTAAATCCCGGACCAAATTTGCAATCTTATTTCGAAAGCCGCGGGCAGTCTAGACATGCCCTCAGTTGTACCCATATAAAATGTTCCATTCTACCAGGTCAAAATAAAATGTTTGAGATACAGGAATTCTGGAAAGAAAGTTTGTATTTACAGACTTTTTAGTGTCTGTAAATAAGATAGTAAAATTGCTTCACCAGATGTCTGGACAGTAAGCTGATTGGTGAAGTTAAAATGTATTTTTTTTTGGTCAGGTGTTTATGCTGGGGTATGTTATAATGAAAACATCCTTTGTCTCATTTAACCTGGATTCAATTGACTCCTCTATTTAGTAAATAATAAATTTACTACGTTTTTGTAGGGCATTAAGTAACTTACCTGACTCGATTTTAAACAAAACAAATAATAGAAAATAATAGAAAAGCAAAAGGAATCATAAAATCACAAAACTGGAAGGGATTTCAAGAGGTGCTCTATCACTGACAGGTGCTCTTAAATATGTCCAGTGATAGAGATTCTACAGCCTCCCTAGGCTATTTATTCCAGTGCTTAACCACCCTGATAGTTAGGAAGTTTTTCCTACTGTCCAATGTAAACCTGCCTTTAAGTCCATTGTTCCTTGTCCTGTTCTGAGAGGCCAAGGAATACAATTTTTCTCCCTTCTCCTTCTAACACCATTTTAGAGACATGAAAACTGCTATCATGTCCCTCTCAGTCTTCTCTTTTCTAACCTAAACATGCCCAGTTCTTTCAGTCTTCTCTCATGGATCTTTAATCGTTCTTGTTGCTCTTCTCTGGACCTTCTCCAATTTTTCCACATCTTTCTTGAAATGTGGTGCCCAGAACTGGACGGAAAAGGAGTTGACTGCTTAGTGATTGATTTGTCAAAAGAGGAGATGCTGAGTTGGCAAGAACCAAAAGCTTATAGAAATTCTTTTGGCACAGCCTAGAAACATGCAATGAAAGAAGGAAAGAACAATAAACTCTATAGAGATTGAAACATATTGATACCTAAAGCTGTATTTAAAGGATATTATATTTTTAAACAACAACAACAAAAACCCCCCAAAAATCAGTGTTCTGGACTCAGACATTATTAAAATAATTCACACATACATCTAAAACAAACAATTCTTTAGTTTTAAGTAGTCACATCTGACACCTAAAGGGATTATTTTTACATGAATATCAATTTTAATAAAGCTATTTGCTATTTTTAACCAGTGATTTGAAACAACCCACACAATATTAATTAGCTAAATTAATCAGCTAAGTGTTAACATAGCTCCTTTTATGTCAAAAAGACATACTTAAGGTAATAGAGAACAATTTTATCAGTTGTATTATGCTAGATGGAAATGATCTGCATAATTTAAACATAACAGTACGTAGCACTTCTCGCTGTTAATATTACAACAAGACTGTAGCCTATATTACTTATGTGTTTTCATTAAAGACTTATTATTCATGATTTATTATTCTGTTGCCTTGGGAAAAAGTTTACTACTGAATAAAGCATTACAGATTTGAAATTAATGAGTTATCCTGATAATGTTAGAGGGCTTCTTAAAGATTAAGAAAACATTTTAATGGGAAGGAGTTACTAAAATAAAACACAGATATTCCATTATTTCAACATAAATTTGAAATAACGGATGCCTAATTTCGACTTCTGTAAACCTCATTCCACAAGGAATAGGGCGTGTGTGGATAGAGTTATTCCAAATTTGGTGGCCTCCAAGAAATCCCACAGGTACCCTTCTGGCCACTCCATCCACACTCCTCAAGACTCCATAGTTCCCATTCCCCTGAATCCCTTAAAGCTGCAGACCCAAGGGAAAGGGCTTGGCAGAAAGGTGGCTCTGACGGCCTCCAGCCACACCACAGCTGACACAGTGACTCAGCGGGCCACCATGGCAGACCCCTGAGCCACCAGGAGCACTCCCCTGCTCCCAGGGAGCACTCTGATGGCACTCCCAGGAACCTGCCAGGTGCCACAAGAGACATGTGACAGTATTAGTGTGGTATTAGTGTGGTATGTCCTGTGGTTGTTGGTAAGAATCATCTTGAGGTTAGGTGCTCTCAGACAGAGGTTTATGATCGCCTCAAGCAACTGGGGGTCATGTTCCTGAAGGGCCTAAAAGGCAGCCTGCAGAAACTGCTGTAGAAACACAACAGCACAACAGATAGGGGCCGTCATGTGCGCAGAGGCAGCTTCAACTCCATAGCTGGGAGTGCTGTGGTGTCTAAAAACAGGGCAAGCAAAGCATGCAGTGAAAATGGTTTGCTTTTCTTCAGAGAGGTAGGCAAACAGGAGAAAAACTGGAGAAACGGCTATCCAGGGGGGTCCTTTTAAGCTCGTGTTTCAGATAGCCTCAGGCAGCAGCTGCAGGAAGTAACTGCTGACCTGATGCTCTGCCTGAACTGGTTCTGGGTGGCCTTAAATGCGAAGTAGCATCCAATCAGTGTGGATGCTCTATTTCAAAATAGCTAAGTGCTATTTCCATGCACTTCTTGTGTGTAGATGCGCTATTTCAAAATAAGCTATCGTGAAAAATAAATTCTGAAATAGTTTATTTCAAAATAAGCAAGCCGTGTAGACATACTCTGAGAGTACTATGTATTTGGTGGACATTTAATAGGAACTTGGGAATTGTCACACTAGAAATAGTCTGATACCAGACGCTTGGAAAGATGAAATGGTCCTATAACACAGTCATGGCGTAATAGTCATTCTTTTTATGGCTCGGTGACCCAAACTATGCTTATTTCAATATACTTACTACTGAAGAAGTTGTGACAATGTTAAAATGTTCACATTTTATGTAGATAATGAATATTTTGGTCATGTATTTTTTCTTTTAAAATATTGTACACTTTTGCCAATATGACTATAGTAAATAGAACTGCTTTATAAAGTCTTCTTTTAAATGGAGTGTTTTGCTACTGCCAGTTTCTTTTAAAGAAATGTAAAATGTTTATTGAGGATATTGACAATTTTACATCATGGAGAGAAAAGTTTATCCTCCTGAAGACATTTGTAAGTGTTCAATAAATCATTTAATCTACTTTATTTTAACAATAATGCTTAAGCAACATGGGACTATGGTTAAGCCTTCTATTGACAAATAGTAAGCCCTCTCATTAAACTTAATCCATTGTACTGCAAATGTCACTCCCCCAAGCATTCCTTCAAATCAATATCTTTTACTCTCTGGTACCCTGTCAGATAAGATATAGTCTGCATATGTAGTATTGACTCTAATTCTACTTGGAAGATAATAGTGCTCATGTTGAACTCCTTGAAGTATCTTATTGAATAATGAAAATTCCCAAATGTGACTGAGTCAAAGTTATTTTGAAAAGCAAAATAATCATGGAAAATAGTGTTTTGTGAGATATTTCCCCTAAGTTACTTATCCCCAGATATATGTCACACAAATGCAAAGAAGTTCCTTTGTTGAGGTCTTTTTAGTTTGGCACTTAAGCTGAATTTTATTAGAGGCTATCATGATGAAGGAGATAGGGAGATAATATTTTTGTTAAGCATAGCAAAGTACTTCTTTGAGAAAGCAATAAAAATAAACTAAACAGATTCTTGCTTCCATTTTCTTCTTAAAGAGCACTAATAATCTAATTGCTCGTTGGAAAAGGTTTGCAGCACACAGAATAGGAAAGATACTGTTGAGAGAAATATTACAATATTTTTGGAATAACTCTTTAATATGTAAACCATGATCTGGAATGTTTTCTTTCTTTAACTGTTAATAATTTAGTATAACAAAGGACATTATTTTAAACTATAACGGACTCAAATTAAATGGAAATAAAAATCTTAATGTTATTTAAATGTTCTAAAGAAAATGTATTAAAGTTTATGCATTTCACAGACCAATGTGATTACAGTGCACCATTTATTTAAAAAAATAAATAAATTCTTTTGAGATATGAGAAAGAGGGAAGTTACATAAATCAAAATTTGAAAAATGCAGAAGCCAATTGGTTCCATTCATGCTCATCTTGCATTCTTTGGACATGGAAATCAGCAGGAATTTTGGTAGCAGAAAGAGTGCAGCTCTGGATGACTACATTATGCAAGAAAAATCAGTATTGCAAACAGTACCAAGCATAGTGCTGATGCACATTATTAGATCCACGGGAGGACTTCCACAGAAGTACTCAGGAATGTTTATTGTTATTATTTATACTGTGATAGCTACCCAGAGGCTCCCATGAAGATCACGGCACCCATTGAAGTAAGCACTGAAAAAACTGTGTTAAGAGAGAGCCTTTGTTCTTAAGAGCTGACCATTTATACAAGAGACAGATAAAGGATGGGAAAAATCAAAAGGCAGAGAGGTGAAGTAACTTCACACAACAGGTCAATGGCAAAGCCAGGATTAGAATCCAGGTCCCTTTACTTTTAGTCCAATGCCCCTACACACTCAACTACCCTACTTCTCTAGGAAGCACCATGCTCATGTTCCATCTTACCAGTGAGAGTCTAATCATATTTATTTTTCAAAGTTTAGGATCAGGGCAAATAAGGCTAATTTGGGGCTAATTAAGGAGTACTGGCATATAAGAACAGGTTGGTAGTCTAGGAAACTTCTTCAGCCTTCTCTGACCAGACAGTTCTTAGCTCTAATGAGCACCATGCACAGGAAATTGGTCGCATAGCCTCCTAAAGTGTTTCATACATTTAAGTTCAGCACTGTGTGTGTGGAGGGCAGGGGAAGGAAGGCTTGAATCTGTACTGAAAATGAACTGGCCATAGAATGAGATGGAAGAAAGGCTGCAGCAGAAGGAATGAGCTGATTCAATATAATGTTCTCCCAGTTTCCATTTCCTTACCCTGTTGAGACAACAGGTTTGCAGATTACCTCTTCACCCTTCTGCTACCCCTACGCCCCCCATGAATGTGGGCAGGAGACCTGTGGGATTTAATCTATCAGGATACGTTCCATGAGTCATGTCAAAAGTTATCTGCACCACCATGTTTCTTGCTTGTGAATATTTCCTTCCCCAGTCCCATGACCAATATTACAATCCAGCTTCTGCCTTTATTTGTGCCAGTGCAGCTTCTGCAGTGTTCTGCCCATCTGTCTGCCCTCTGTTAGTCCATTCTCTGACATTACCAGCATTCCCTGCCCCCTCACCCACATAACCCTTCACCCACATCTCTAAACGCAGACCCTGACACCACTAATTCTTCACCCAGAATCAAATCATTCTCAGGTATTTCCTGGTTCATACTCATACCTCTCAAAGCTTCCCATCTAGTCATTGCCTGTTTATTTTCCCCATCTTTGATTCCTGAAATCAATTTTCTAGTCTCCAATCCATTCTCTAAGCTGTTCTCATCCTCTTCCACAAAAATTGAGAAAATATAGATGACGCCCCCTTGTTCCTCAAAAGTCAGTTTTAACAGACACTGAAGACAAAATGGAAGAGCTGAAACAGGAGGAAAGAGATTCAAAAGGAACACTTGTCCAAAAGGAACACTTCACTTTGAGTCATTCAATGGCAGGAGAAGAGGAAGTCATAAGCTCTTTGATGAGGATAGGTAGAAAAAATAGCAAGATTTTTTAGGTCTCAAAGGACACTTACAGAGGAATTCCATCAGCCTAAAAGTGACAGTGACAGTGGTTAGTTGTCTGAGACCAAGACCACAGAAAAGTTCATTGTTAAGAATCAAGCCTTATGGGAATCATGACAAAAGGAAACCAGATTTCAGCATAACTATGACATTGATCCAGGAGAGTGGAAAGGTCTACTGTGTCAAAGGCTATACTTAAATCAAACAGACTGAGAATGTGCTTTTATCAGCAGAAGGGAAAAAGTTATGAACTATACAGAAAGGAGTGCCATGAATACCAGGGAAAAAGGACAAAGTTCTTATTACTAATGACTAGCAAGAGTGCTTCGCTAATGTGACCAGAAAAAGGAGAGAAACTTTCCTGAACACATTCCTAAGGGAAGGCTGAGAGAGAATTTGGGAATTAGAATTATCAATAGTAATGAAAGTTTTTTATGGTTTGTATATCAGAATGTTCTTATATTAGTGGGACTTTGCTTGCTTTACATGGCCATACGAATGACTAAAATGCAATTAAGTTGGTTGCTTTCCCCACCCAAATATGAATAAAAAAGAAAAAAGACTATTGATTTGAAGATAGAAAATGTATTAAGGTTTATTCCAGCTATTTATTTTAGGTGCTCATATGGGGATACTATCTGAACATGCCACAATCTATTGTATTTATCCTTCCAATATCCCGGTGAGGCAGGGAAGTACTATTATTTTTTCCTATCTCACAGAAAGGGAAGTGAGACACAAAGAGGCTAAGAGAAAGGCCTACAGCAGAGCAAGGGCCTAACCTCTGGGCTCTTGAGTCACCTAGGCTAATGCTCCAACCATTGGACCATCTTTCTGCCTCATAAGGTGTCTGACCAAGTTTTAGAAAATATAATGTGAAGTTAACAAAGTCAATAGGCACAATAGGGCTGCCAATGTGGGGTAGGGAGACAGGCAAAAGCAGGAGCTGGTCTAGGACCTGGTGATTGAAAAGGACCCGGGGCTCCCGGACTACACTGATGCTATAGCAGGAGCAGCCAAAGCCCCGGGTGTTTAAATCACCACCAGAGCCTCAGGTGGTGCAGGAAGGGACTCCGTCCCTTCTGAAGGCCCATCTGTGCAGGGGCCTGGCAATTCTGTCAGCATCCCTATTTAGGTGTAAGCATTCAGAGTTTTAGGGTTAGTTCATTTTTCTCTCACTCATTTTTGACTTTTCAAAGACAAAAATAAACCAGGTTGCAATTCATAACCCATTTGATAATATATATCTTTCCAAAAAGTGTTTAGTTTTATGCCATATCAGTTATCACTACCATGACTCCCAGTTGCAAAAATGGGGCACAAAAGATCATTGAAAAAAACATTAAAATCAAATCAAGAAGTTACACTGAACAAAAACAAAATGGCAAAAGGATAATGAAGAATATAGATATATTAGTTCTAACTGAATTTAAAAAAAAACCTCAAGAAAGCCACTTCATTTTATTTAAAAAATGAATAATGCATTTGGTTCTGGGGTGAAGGCTTGTGAAAAATATTCAATAGTCAATAAACTGATTTTCAACTTTAGCCTCCCATGTTTACAGAGTCCTGTGGAGATAAGCAGATAATTCAGCAATGCAACAAATCCGTGAAAATATGTATCTCAATTCCAGTTCATCTGCATTCAAAACTGCACTCATTACTGAACTTACAGAATGTCCTTCATAATATATCAGACATTAATATTACCGTGTTTCTGTTGTATGTGATATTCCTGCTACATGTCCTTCCTGAAGTAGCTTAACTGTTTTGTAGGAATCCTAACTAATACTGATTTTCCTTAATATATACAGGCAATTAATTAACTTTGAATCTTATATTCCCATGGTATTTAACCCCACCCCTTTTTTCAGATTTAGGATGAAATCAAGGTGCCTATAAATTGAAGGCAAACTTTACTGCACTAAGACTTAATTAGGTATTAATAAGTGTAAAGTGGATCCAGTCAATAGCACTGAAAAAGGCCAGTTTTCATCACTCATTAATATATTCATAGCTCTAAAAATATTCGCTGACAGAACAGGCAACATTAATCCGTTTATACTTGATGTTCAGCGGGATAAGTGAAGAACCTTATCTTGCAGTTTGCAGGTAAAAAGTTCACCTCCCCCATCCCCAATCCCTATCCTTCACAGCATGAAGAGTTTTAAAAGTGAAGAGAGTGCATAAGATGAATGGTAATCATTACAAATCATGTATAAAAGTGGGGAGAATAGCAAATACTCAAAGGACTAAACAGTGTTCTTTCTGAATAAATATCTGATTACTATTTGCCGTGGTAGACCAGTTATATAAAATATGATTAGGTCTAATGCTTTATTGATATATTGTAGGCTAAGAGAAAGTTAATGGTATAGTTAGCCTGGGCCTCCCTGCCTTTCTTTTCTCATTTTCTAAGTTGAAGTGTAGCATAGCCTTTAGACAATATAGCAACTCCCTACTGAGCATGCATTAAACTGAACAGATGAATGGCAGATTTTAAAGCAGATTTGATAACCTAGACATGGTTGTGGGTTTCAAAGAGGCCACATCAGATAAAAAGAACTAGTGGACACTTGAGAGCTGACATTCGTCTAAAAAGAAAAGATGTTGAGAAATCAAATGGGCCACAGCGAATAGTCAAAAAAGATCAAGTAGTGTAAAAGTGTTTTCCATTTCACTGAAGAAACATGATATGTTTAGAGGAAACACACTCACTTGCTAAGACATATCTAGTATTTTTATAGCACTCCTTTTATACAGAAATAAATGTTCTATAGCTAATACAGTGGTCTAAAAAAATAATGACTTAATGATTCACCATAAAACTGTAGGCAGAAAGTAAGCTTCAAACCCTTAAAATAAAATTAGCGGACTTACCATTTCCTCAAATTATAAGCTAACACAATTTGTTTTATGTATGCATAGTAGGACAAGTTTTATCCTAGACCTAGAATTGATGGGAACTGCACAAGAAAGCATAGTAAATACTGTTGGTACTCAAATATAACACAGTGATTTGCATATTTTGGCTGGGCAGGAGGAATGGGTGTGTTTTAAAGAAAGGAATGTCATTCTCTAATATCATTTTGTCATATGTGACAATTCTAAAGTGTCTGTGCCTGCCTTTGCATTCTTCACATATGGAATAAACTTAAAATAACATTTAATGATACAGACTGATAATTAAATGAGCACTTATGATAGACACACACTTTGGCTTGGTGAGATTAAACAAATCTATTGACATTTAAGCTTGTTAAATCTAAAGGGGAAAAAAACAGATTGTACGTGTATTTATCAGAATACCTTAGAGCAGAATCTGGTTGTTGCTCTATTGAATATTGGAGGCTGCTGCTTTCAAGGTGAAAATTCTTCCACGTAGCATAAGTCTTGCATATAAATGGCCTGATGCTGCCCCTGGGTATAGAGGGTATAGGAGGGTAATTGGAAGTGGGGAGGAAAACAGCCTATAAAAACCCAGGGCAATGATGCCATTAAATAGAGCAGCTAACCAGACGTTTCCTAAGCCATCCTGATGTTTTCCAGGTAACCTGGAACCATTAAGATGCCCAATAGTTAAACTACATAATTACAAGGGTATTTTTTATTATAATCCTTGCCCTCCAGACCCAATCTCCTTCAGTACTGAATGCTTGTCATTAGATTGTTAGTTTTTTTGGGCAGGCACAGGCTGTTTCTTCATACATGTTTATAAAAACATAAATTCAATGGGGTATATAATCCTGATGGCAGCCATTAGGTTTGCAGTAGTAAGTAATGATAATTATTGTCTTGGTCATAGAAGAAAGGATGGTTGGATAGTTGAGTACCACAATGCAGCTCTTCTTAGTGCTTCTCTTTGAAGCATCAATGTGACCCCCTCCTCCACACACACACACTCTCTCTTTCTTGCTGCTTGAAGGGAGAACTCTATAAACACAGACTATACTCCCAGTTGAGAGCCCCCTCTTGGGACTATGAAGTACTAATGGGGATATTCTGTACATGTATACTGAGGCAATGGGGCATGGGAAAGAGGATGCCAACATTCTCCACATACTTTTTTTTAGCAAACCAGGACAGAATCTTGATTTTAGGGTCACAATGCTAATTAGACAATCTCAAAATATCTTAACCAAGCCTAAAGCTAGATAATATTTCAAACAAAACTAGACATGAAGACAACTGAAGTCAAATACAATCAGAGAGACTCTATTTCCTATGGGTAAAGTTATCTGAGACATTGTGTTGGATAGTTAACATATTGAAGTATTGTCACCTGGTGTTAATTCACCTGCACAAAGGACATTTTAAAATGCATACATCGGTATGAAAGTGAAAAGAAATACATATTTCAGAAAAAACTGATTGTTTAATGACTTTTCTGGATGCTGCTAAAGCTGATAGTCCCATATTAAAATGGCTCAGAGTTGTATATAATCAGTTTGGAACTGCTGGAATATCTTTGAAGGGTTATTATTTGTATAGTTTTCTCCACTGCAGAAAAGTTCTGAGGCACTATTTTTTCCCATAATGAAATGCAACATTTTTAGTGCAGTTTGCACAATGCGGCATGACATTTCACACAGCCCCTATGACATAACATAAGATCTTGTATAATGTGTAAGTTGTTTTCTTTAGAAATTATTTTACTGCCATTTGCTTTTCTTTCTCTATTTTGTTTCTATTGTTCTTCATCTGCATATCTCCATCTTTTATCTCTTTTACATAGGATTTGATTCCCAAAGGCATACAAACTTTTGTTTATTATACTTGAGAGGGATTCCTATAGTCTTTTGGTTTCTCAGTCAAAACAAATAGGGATTTCTGGGTAATTTAGTTATGTGAATAGTTTTTTTTAAGCCAATGAACAGTTTTATATCAACTGAAATAAAGATAAATGGATAACCAGCTAGCTAACTTCTAAAGGAAATTTTGTGCTTATAGGGCCTAAATATCAAAAACAGAATAATTAACTATCATCTATATTTAAAACTATTCTGCATGAAATGTACATATTAAACATTAAGGTATTCTGGGCACAGATGATCTATTCTGCCTCCATCTTCACACATTACATTCACAAAAAGGAAACAAATCAGTTCCAGTATATAAAGCTTCCTGACCTTTTGGAAGTCATTATACAGTCAGTTTGAGAAACCAGAAATGGGCTTCCACAATTTCAAGGAACTCCTCTCGATCCTTTTCTGTATAAAAAACAGTGAAGATAGCAGCTGTAGAGTTACAAGAACTAAAGAACAAGCACCAGGTGATACCATCTGAACTTTTTAGATCAGCACACACATATCCCACTTGTGAAAAGAAGCACATCTCTCTGCATGTTGCAACTAATGTGTGGAACAACACTATCTTGATTGCAACTAGGGAAGTAAATACATGAAAGAAAAACAGAAGGGAAAAGTTGTACTTTTCAAATCCTTTTCACTCTTTGCAAACATAGCACCTAATTTTTTTTTAGATCAAAAAGGAAAAAACAAAAAAACAAAAACAAAAACCAACACCTTACAAGTTAAACACTCATGCAGTAACTTGGGGGGGAAAGTAATCCTGTAAAACAATTGTTGAAATATGTGGCTACTACAGATATTTGTCCCCAGTAGGTATTTTATAAAGTTAGTGAACAAGGCTTCAAAAGACATTTGGATTCTCTCTCTCTCTTTTAAGATCAAACGTTTATTGAATTAATACATGGAAAGAGTCAATGGTGAGGAATACTGTAGGCAGTAAACAAAGAGAACTAGATAGGAAATATTGATTTTAAAACCTTTGAACTTATTTCATAATCCTTCTTGAAACTTAAATGTGCTTTTTACAAGAAGTTATTTAAGTTAAATAAGCACTTATTTTATGCTAAATCTACTTCAATAACAGTGAGCCAAAGCAATATTTATACAGCATATTTAATTTTAGGAAACTGAACATGTTCCTGACCATCTTATTGCTTTTTCCCTTGACTTTTAGAACTTCCTTTGGAACTCTGAACACTTCTGTATACTTCTTTGGATTTTGCCTCACCTTCCAATTGGACTGCTTATTCCCTGAAGTCTACTAAAGTACACTTCTTTTTCCTTAGAGGGAAAAGCTTTCCTTTGTCCAAGATATTTAGAAATGCCCACATTGAAGTGGATATTTTACCATTAATTTGAAGTTGAACAAATTCAGACTGGAAAGCTGAGGGAACATGACTTATAGAGAGTAAGGGCATTTCTACATTGGGGAGTTATTTTGAAATTTCATAATGATAAGGCAAGTGTCCATACTACCAAGCCTGTTATTTTGAAATAAGGGGCTTGTTATTTTGAAATAATAACTCCTACTTGTGAAGAGGAATAAGCTTATTTCAAAACAGTTATTTTAGGAGTTATCATTTTGAAATAATTTATTTCAAAATAACCTGGTAGTGTAGACATAGCCCATTTGGGATTTTAGTCCTTTTGGGGAGCTGTGCTCCTGGGTGCTGTGTCATGTCACTATAGCTGAGCCCTCCCAAAGCTAAGCTGTTCTCGTTGTCTGTTACTCTGCTGGGGGGCTGTAACCCCAATTCTGTCCCTTGGCTGTGGGAGACCAGAGCTTCTTTCCCAGAAGGATAGAATGGAATGGTATTCCCATTGGGCAGCTTGGCAGGCTCAGTGACATGATCAGCACATCAGATAACAGTCTTAACCCTGTGACAGACACCATAACTTTATATTCAGTCACATGGCACATATCCCATTATGGGTATCCAGAAGCATGATTAAATACATTTAGGGGCAGATCATATCATGCTGTGTGGAAATCAATGGAGCAAAGAGAGCAGGCCACAGAAGGGAAGGAATAGATCCACAGATGAATATGGGCAATGATCCCTCAATGTGCCCTTGTAGATATTAGCTAGTCAAAAGACATCAGGAATGGATAGGGCGAGATTACATTAGGTATGTGATGCATATACATTGCTCATTGCAAAGGGTCAGATCAAACATTCCATGAAATTGCCAAGTAACCCCAAATAGAATCTATTTGGATCTCTTTCTGAAAGCAAAGCACCCTGCATGCCCTTCAGTGTGTTCTCGATTGCAAAAGTCAGTATCTTGCCTATAATCTGCATTTTGTAAAATAAAAGTATTAAATAAAAAAGAGTGGGGAGCATGCATGCGTAACCCACACAGCTTCTGAGGGTGGTCCCATGTAGTGGCACTTATACTAGGTATAGAGAGAGAGTGTGAATGTGTGTGCTCTATAGACTTATCAGAGCCAGCTGGCTTTTAGCTCATGCATTATGCTCCAGAGATCCCAGGTTCAGTTCTTCCTGTTGATATTACACATTCATGCAAGGTTTGTAGTTTATCAGCCATTAAAAACCTTTCAGTGGAAAGATACAGAGTTCCTCACAGTAATAAAGAAAACAATCTTTATAGATTTTTGAGGTCCAATAGAGCCATGTTTCCTATCATCCTTTAAGATGCATTCATAGTTTAAAGTAATCCTTAGACTATAGTAAAGCAGAAAAGACACTTTCAGGTCTTGAACAGCGGTTATGGCAAGAATTTTAATGGCACTTTCTTCTGATTTATTGCTGCCTTTAGACTTGGATATTTGATTACTCTTTGTCTTTCCCTTACAGCTTGAATATTGCATATTTCTTCCTTCTTCCTTATTACATACACAGCTTAAAAAGTTGCAAGTGTTAAAGTGAAGTACTGAAATTCCTGAGACAATACCATTTCTTGAGTGTGGTACAATGTCAATTTTAATGATAGTATAGTGAAATAATACAATACATACTATTTTTATTGTGCAATGTCATAACAAGCTGACGTGTTCTTGTCCTCTCATAATCCTTGCTCAGAAGGGCTACAGAAATAATGAACCCTTGGTTTAACTTTTCTACCTTGAGTCAGAATCAAATCTAGTAGAATGGAACCAAAGCTAATAGCTTTCCAATTGAGCTCTAAAGAAACAAAGTGAGATAAAAAACAAAAATAAAAACTTTATGTCCTTCACAGATTAGATTATCAAAAGTTAATAGTGTAAAAAATGGATTTTTTTTTACCAGTTTGATGATTTATACACACTTCAGTCAGTTTAGATAATAAAATCCATTTCACTTTCTAGTTTTATTTTCTCCTTTCCTTTGATCTGTGAAGTACCTTAAGGGATTATTCTATAAATTTAAATATACTCCAGAAGCAGTGTTTTCTTTTCTCTGTTGCTTATGGGTTACTATTACAAAAAGAATTTATCCTTTCTGTAACTCCATGTGCCTCCAGGATGCTGATTCCTGCCTGTCTGTCTAAATTTCCAGTACTGTTAGGATGAGGAGGCATTAGTTGCATCTATTCCTCTTCGCGGGCATCCTTTTTAGTGTCAGGTGTGGTACTTCACTAATCCTGAGGAGAATCTCCCTCAGACTTCCACTCAGACTGGTGTCTGAGCTACAGCATCCTGTGCAGTTCTTACACTGCAGGTCTGACAGAGATCGGGCACCTCTGGGTCCTCTATTCAAGCATTTATGACAGTGGTGAATATAGTGAGCAGACAGTCTTCTTACAACTGAAAGACTGTTTAATTAACAGTGGGAACAAAGCATTAAAGAGGATTTTTAAACATGTAGGTTTTGCTATTTCCTGTAGGTAATCTAAACAGGTCAGGGTGGATTTTTGTGGAGGTATTTTATGGGTCCTCAGTTACAACCACATTTGTAGACTGTCTGGAGAACAAAGAATAAAAGTGATCCATTCTGTTACTGTGCTTGTCACAGGGTGATTCCTTGAGAGTCTTTTCGTACTTCAGTTACTGGCCACCACAAGTCGAGGTGTTCTTAACCATCTCTGTGATTTATTAGATCCCGTCAGCAGGCCACAACCTGAAGTCTTATTTACAACTGATATCCAGTCCCCCACTCTTGCTTTTGGAGCATAGTATTTGGAGTATTATTACTAGCAGCAGCAGCAGTCATTGGCAATCCTACTTCATTCCCTCACTCCTGCTTGCCTTCAGCACTTCTTTTTCAGCACCATATGTCTCCCAGGTGCTGGGTTTACTTCTACCCAATTGGCCTCTCAGCTGTATCTCCACTCTGTTAATTGGCACCCTCTGCCTATTTATCTTTTCAAACAGGCCCCAGTCAGTGACTATTGATGAGGGCGTCCTGTCTCAGCAGACCCTGTATCAAAGCTTTGGTTGTTTAAGTGTCATTTGATAG
The DNA here is from genome assembly GCF_049634645.1 of Pelodiscus sinensis. Taxonomy (NCBI): domain Eukaryota; kingdom Metazoa; phylum Chordata; order Testudines; family Trionychidae; genus Pelodiscus; species Pelodiscus sinensis. The sequence goes on from NC_134711.1 coordinate 174,136,292, forward strand.
GTGACTATCTGGAGCCAACTCAGGCAGTCATGCTGCGTCAATGGATTATTACAGGACTGTTCCAAATCCAACACAATTGGAATAAAGAGAGAATTATTGGTTACCATATAAAAACACTAGTACCTGAAAATGGATGATGAGATGGAGTTCTCAGTAGCTTGGAAGCTATTTTGCAAAACTGAAGAGCTTATCTAAACAAAGGATTAGTTTTAATGGTCTTAATGAAATGCATAAAATATTTGTTAGGAAATAGGATGCTGTGCTACTGTGAAATATTTTTTGAATTAAGGATTACTCTGCAAATGGTGATTATTTAAAAGGTTTCTCTGTTTTTACAGTTGCACATATTGACATAGCTCTGTGACATTTCTAGTAGCTGACAAAACTTTTCCAAATGTTTTACATACATACCATATTTTATAAATATTTCCAGCAAAAAACATGGCACAGTTGATTTCAAGACAGATTTAACTATATACTAATTTCAAAAGCTAAACCAGTATTGGACAACTAACTAGTATTAGGGCAGCAACAGAAGAGGGGGGGAAACCCAACAGCAAACAAAAAAAGCTGAATTGAATATACACAATGAAATCTATACATTTTTAGTTTGGAATGTAATTCTTCAGACTATTCCAATCACATTAGATGATTAATAGAATAGAAAAAAAGTATGAATGCTGTTGATTATATCTAAAAGTGAAATTTAAATCTTTCTTCATAAAATAGGTGTTAATTCTTCATTGCTTACTTCTCAATCCTTATTCATTAAATGTTGATGGAGAAAGAATTGCTGGCTCTTAGCTCTTAGACATTCTGGAAAATGATAATATTCAAACAAAGCTTAGAATAAGATGTACATACATGCACAATATGCAAGTTCTCAGTGTCCAATCAATTAAAGGATTTTGTGGGCAGTGACAGCCTGTTTGTAGTGGGATAATGAAAATCAGCAATGAATTTTTATTTACAATATTCATCAGCTAGAAGATCTCTACGTGACAAAGTCTTATTTTAGTGATGAAAGGATGGAACTTTAAATTAAGGCCTGTGATCTTAGTCACAGTTCTATGTGATATTTTATCCTTAGCATTAATGTAAGGGAGCAGGGTTAGCAAGAACCACCAACTTTTGAATTATTATTGGGACTGAGCAAATTACAGATCCAGGTGTGTGGGGGTAGGGAGAGAGAGGGAGTAAGATGAAGCAGAAGATGAGTGCCTTCATGAGTGAGTGAAGAATTCATGGAACCAGGACACCACTGTACTCTACATATTAGCTAGCAGAGCTGAACAAGCATTAGCAGGGAGAAGATATGTGACTCCCCCTGAAAAGGAGTAAAAACTTCCTTCCCATGCCTACAGATGAAGGGGAAAGAGGATACCAACTGTACCTCAGGGTATGTCTATATTACAGCTAGGAAGGTACCTCCCATCCCAGGTGGACAGGCTTACACTAGCAGGACTTGAGCTAGCATAATGAAAATAGCAGTATGGATGCTGCACCTCAGGGCCAGTACAGGCAGTCCCCGGGTTACATGGATCCGACTTACATCGGATCCCTACTTACAAATGGGGTGAGGCAACCCCGCACTAGCTGCTTCCCCCCAGCAGACCAGGGAGACGCAAAGCTAGCGCCCCCCCCTCCCCCGCAGACCAGGGAGACGCGAAGCTAGCACCCTCCCCCCCCCCCCCGCCCCAGCAGACCAGGGAGATGTGGAGCGGCTTTTCTCAGCAGACACCTCAGCTTGAGAATAAAGGACTGAGGGAAGTGAGGTGTGGGAGAATAAAACTGAGCTCTGGAGAAATTTTGGCTAGAGTTTCCCCTACAATATGTACCAGTTCCGACTTACATAAAATTCAACTTAAGAACAAACCTACAGTCCCTATCTTGTATGTAACCCGGGGACTGCCTGTACTTTTTTGCAGTCTCCTCCTGAGGCAGCACATCTACATGCTATCCACTACATCAGGCTGAACATACAAGCACAGGCTAACCCATGCTATCTTCCTGACCTTACTATCTCTTTGATAGGCTAATGCCCCACACCAGCCTGGTGAAAGTGAGTGAGGATGGGAACAAAAGGGGATAGAGTGAACAGAGTGAGGCCTTGGAGAAGGGGTGGAGCACTGTCCATGGAGACAGTGTAACATTCCATGGCACCTCTCTATTAAACTTGCCATGGTCCATCTTCAGAATAGCTTAGTTCAGAAGGCGAGAAAATTCATCAGAAGAGAAATTAAATTTTTAGCATTTGGGATTACCTTTGTTTTAACTTTCTTCATCAGGGAAGTTTAAAAATGTGCGTGATTTTAGGTTTTCAGAGTCTTAGCAGACTTTGGGTATGTCTACACTTCACCATTTTTCCAGAATAATGGCCATTATTCTGGAAAAACAATACTACCATTCACACAGAAATTGTATTATTTTGAAAGAAAACCAAAATAACAGAGGGCTTTTTCCAGTGTTGGCAAACCTCATCCCATGAGGAATGACACCTGAACTGAAAAAGTTTTTTGGAAGAGGGTGTGTGTGGATGCTCCACTACTGCTATGTTGAAATAGCTCGTCATCAGGGCCATTCTAAAGTTATTCCTCCTCAGTGCCTCCTGGTGCTCTAAGTCGAGATTTTGAGGTTTCCCTGTAGTGTGGATGCTTTATTTCGAAATAAGCTTTTCTGGAAGATATTCCAGAAAAGCTTATTCCAAAAGAAGCTTGCAGTGTAGATGTACCCTTAGTCATAACATCTTAGGCACATTCTGTTGAAATAAAAAACTATTTTTTTCCTGGGAATTGTATCTTTGGAGAATATCAGGTTTCCAAAAGCCTGGAATTAAAAATAAACACGAGCTATTTTGTTCATAACAATAGAATGATCTACTTTAAATGTTTATGGACAATGTTTCTAAAACATAGGTAGGGGAAAATATATAGGGGGTGGTTGGCAGAGTAGACAGCTATAGTGTCTACTAAAACTTATCTTCTGACCCATTAAATAGAATCTTGTTTACCAGTGGGTTATTTTGAAATTTTAAGGGACTGATCCTAGAAATCACCTTGGCAATTCAATCACAGAGATGTGCATGCCAAATTAAAATGAAACTTGGAGTGAGTCTCATGCTTCTAAGGAGTTAATCTGCTCAATAAATATATTACCCTACAGCAGAGGCCTACTGTAGAATTAATCTGTGCACATTACTGAAAGCTCCAAAGGCGAACATCAGTTCTTCAGGCTTAAAACAGGGAAAGAAATTAAGCTGACACCATCACCTTCAGCATTTTTCCTTGTTTGAATATCAATGAGTACATTCTTGAAGTCACATTTTCCCTTGACAGAACTTTCACTACCATTTGTACACAAGTAATTTTTCTTTCTATACATCCCAATATCATTTGGTTCAAAACACATTTATCATTATGGAATGTGATACAGGAAGAGCAAATAGCAAGTGATACTCATCAGCCGAGTCTTTATGAAATGACTGCATATGAAAGATGGCTAGCGTGTGAAACTGAGAAAGTTATTTTACAATATCTTGCTATTGCTATGGGCCTACACATATCAAACTGGAGCTTAGTCACGTGATATGCCTTATATTAATCTTATACTGTGAAACATCTGCTGGAGGTGAGGTGTTGAACTGAAAATTATAGTTTAGATGCTATAGCTAACATTTCATTATGAATATTCCGACATGTAGTGCTGTATATCAACTAATAAAGTGCTTCCAAAGAAGTTCTATTTTCTAATATAACCTGGAACTTTAGTAAATATTAGCAAGCTGTAAGTGCAACCTGATTTTATCAAATAAACACCAATAAAGCACCCTGATACAGGTGGATAAATGAAACTGGAATCTATCCAATAAATATTGTAAATGATTACTTGCTTCTTAGGGTTTATCTATATGGAGCAGTAAAGCTGACTACAAAGGTGTGATTTCTAAAGCACACTAATGTGTTACTCATTAGTTAATCTGTGTGGACCCTTTTGATGCACACTAAAGTTTCTCTAGTGCAATTTGTTATACTGCCATTTGAAACAAAACTACCTTAAGTTCACAAGAGAATATTAGAAAGAGATTGCTTATCACAACCGTACATCCGATAATGATAATGCATAATATATAAGTTATTAAAGTGTACACAAAAAGCCCTGAGCCCCTCCCCCACATTTTTTTATCTACAAAAACTACATGTAACTCTCCTTGTGAACCTGTACACTAGTGTAAGAATATCTTTTTTCAAGTTAGCTTATGTTTCTTTGGAATAATTTTAAATTAAGTTATGGAAAAAGACCTTCTTATTTCATAAGAGCATACGCATGAGGAATGTGTAGTAGTGTACCTATAGTGGTTTAATTATATCAGGAGTATGACTGAAAAACTCATACCATAAGATCACTCAAGCTCATAACATCACAATTATGAAGCATGGCTGATGTACTGCAAAGTGAAGCATCACCTGCCACCACCATACAACTCTTTGCATAGCTGGAGAAGCTCCAGTCTTCCCAACTGAATTATGTGCAGGCACCACTGAGAAAACTTCTGGTTCTACAGCACGTACACCATAGACAAAACAAATAGGTGACTCAATGCAGAGATTATAAGCAGAGATGAGTGAATATTAATTCAAACAATGTTTAGAAATCCAAACAAATGTCCATTGTCAACCTTATTTCCATCAAACTCCCCACAACCTCAAACAGAAATAAAATCTACAATTGTTCAGGCAAAATGTTTTATTTTTCAGATTTGGGATTTTTAAAAATGAAAAACAACTACATTTTGTATTGTGATTTCAATGAAAAATATTTGTCAATGTTTTCTACATAATTTTTTTTTAAAATCGAACAATACTTCCTGAGCAGCAATAATTACAGGCTAAAATACTGAAATGCATGCAGGACTATGGGGCTAAGTGGGATCACATGCACAATCTCCCTCCAACTCTCTGCTGTTTTTCCAGGCTCAGCAATAAAGTAATGGGAAGAGGGCTTATGGACCTGGAAATGTTGAAAGGGTTAGGTCCAGAGCTTAAGTGTGTGGATCTGGCAGTTAAATAGGAAGCACAGGGAATGAGGGCTTAGACATATTTGAGTTACTAGGGGTCATATTTCAGTGAGCTAATGGGGTGGATTAAATTAGCAAAGCTGAGGAGATGGAAAACGAGGTCAGTAGGTGAATGAGGGTGAGAAATAGTGTTGAGTGTGTGGAGATGAGATGGTAGGGTCAGTGTTTAGATGGAGAAGCTGGAGTCACAGGAAGATAGTAAAACAGACACATAGAAACAAACACTCTCATATCCCATCTCAAAGTAAAGAGACCCAGCCCTCTGTCTGAAAGCATGATGGACCTGAGGGGGGACAGTGAGTGGTAAAAATTACTAACATCAACTGGCCATTTATTTTCGGTACTTTCTGTCAATTCACAGCCACAGGGACCATAGCTGTTGGTCTGTGGTAAAATAAATAAATATTAAAATCTCCTTTAATATGTATAAACCTATTAATTGTTGAAAGCAGAATAAACACACATTCCAGAACTAGCTATTGTAGTGTGCTTAATTCACAAGTTAAATTTTTTTAAATACGATTAATACATGTTAGAGTATAAAGACTGGAAAAACATGAACAGACAGGAAGAAAAAAACCCCCAAAGAACAATTTCAAAGAACAAGGAACTATGTGGGCAAAAGACCCATGCAATGTTGAGTATCTATGAGGCAGCAGTGAAGCCAGAATCTTGACTCAGTGAAATATAATAAATTAATTTTTATTTCTGCTGCCTTCTATTCGTTAATTAAGCATCAAAAATTAAGTCAAAATGACAAAGGTGGTTTGTTTGTTTGTTTTTTTATTACTAATCACTGTGTAATCAGTACTGTGCAAAGAAATAACCACGGTTGAGGACTTGTAAGCATGGGTACTCTTCTGGTAAAGTCCAGGATAAATGCCTTGTGTGTCTGTTGGATGCTAGGGTGAACCTAAATTCAGAAACCCATGAGACTGAGATGGTCTCTTAACTTATACAATGTAAATAAAAAGATAATTCAGGAACACACTTTCCCCTCATCCTCAAAGAGCATTATTATTTGTACTCTTTTTTAAATAAACAATTTAGTACACAAATATGTAAATACTGTTTATACAAATAAACATTGTTGGTATTGTTCTCACAGGAAATACATATATTTAAAAGTGACATAACATAATTTAATGTTATGATGTATTTTTCGTCCAGATTTGTCTATCTTCATTTATACATCACCAATATGATGTGGCCAAGAACTTGTTTTTTCTTAAGACTGTAATTTCTGTAGTTTTATGCTAATAGACCTTTATACATCTCTGTTCTTGAAAGAAATGTTAACACAGGAGGTCTCTGGGGTGAGGAGGGCACAGTGTCAGAGTTCATTCACTATATAAATCTTAGATCAGTCTTTCCTTAAACTAAAAGGCATTAATTCCTATGGTTGCGATCAGCTACACCTGTTAGAGCAAAGGGTAAACACAGGTCGGCATCACTCCGGAAAAAGCGCAATGAAGCTCTCTCTGAAATGTGTCCTGTAGCTGTAGCCCACCAGCATGCTGGAGGAATGTATGAATTTCTACAGGCCTCATGTGCTGATCCTACTTCATGCACCTAGAGGAATATGTAGCCACTTGTTTCATATTCACGCCATGAGTCCCAAGTGGAGTGGGGATGGAGCAATTTCTGAATACCCCAGGGCATGGCAATTGCAATTCTCATCTTCATCAGTAGGAAAAACTATTTAAGACACCCTGGAATCTTATAGGATCAATAGTACCATCTGGAAGAATCAGGATTCGTGCCTATTCCATACCTACTGATTACCAGAGAAGCACATAAGGAGCAAGGTATGTGGAAGGTGAGGAATGACAAAAATATATATAACTTGGAGCTCAAATGTATGGAAAAATGCTGTATTTCCTCCCTTTCTTTAGGCAAGATGTTCGACTTTTTTTCTGCTGATTTGAAGGGTTTTTTCTGCTCAGCTTCAAGGCCCATTCACTCACTGTGGGTATTCATTCACACTGCACACTGGCTATCCTTTTTCTGATAGTTTTTTTTCTACTTTCTTCATTCAATCAACTGCCAGGAATGCCAAGCACATTGGCAAGGTAGACAAGCTCCTCATTTCATAGCTCATGGCATTTTCACTTGATAACAGAAGGAGCTCTTTCATTGGTTCAATCTCTACCCTCCTTCAGAAGCTATGCACATTGTTTCATGATTCATAGCATCCACTTGGTACAGAGGACAAGATGGATATTTGCCTTAGTTAATCTTGTCTGAGAAAGATGATCATATGGCTAACTCAAAGGGGAATTGAAATCTATGAAATGTCCATAAAATATTCAATTATAAGCTAATGATGAGTGGAATATTAAAAAAAGATGTATGGATATTCCAAGTCACATTTAACTCCAAGACAACTAAACAAAAAGACCCGTGACAGTTTTTACTTGTGCTGAAGAAAGAGCTTAATTGATCCATGCAAGTTGGTTATATTATTGAAAGGTCAACAAAAGACAGGGACTGGTTTTCATTCTTTTACAAATGCAAAATATCAATGTCATTTGAGTACTATGTTACTAAAAATGTTACTACAAAATTCTGTTTTGACAATTTGATAGTTAAATGTACACTTTTAAATTATTCTGTTGTGAACATTTATTTTAAGATACCTTTTTAGTCATATTCAAAGGATAAGAATGGTCATAAAAACCATGATAAATTGCTCTTCAGACTGAAATTGTACAGGTATCCGATAGATTCAATGAATGCTTTATGTTCTACTTTAATTGCCCAGAAATTTCAATTTATTCTGTAATAATATTATATGGTCAACTAAATCTCATTACTTAGCAATTATAAATAAACATATTGAGCTGTTTACTGGATTAGACTCTAATTGTTACCCTAATGGTCCTACATTACAGATGACACTTTTATTGGATAATAATATGAATGCTAATGGCATTCTGCAAGGAACATGTTAAGCCGAATGCATTGCACTTTTAGAGTATTCATTATCTAATTATATTTCATTTATTTGAATTTTAAATTGTTATCAAGGTGATGAGCCATTGTGATATGCAGTACCTGTGTTATTTACACTTTAAAACAGGAAGAGATTAACTTTATACATTAGGAGATTATAATTAGATATTTATGCAAACTAATCTTGAAAGCATTGCAGCTGAGTACCAGAATTTCTTAACTTTTTAAGAAAGTCAAGTAGGCTGCTCAAAAAAAAAAAAAAAAAAAAAAAAAGCTATTCCACCACAAGATAAATGGCACATATGAATTTCCCTATTCTGGGTGTCCCTAATCTGGGAACATCCATGGTGCAGACCCTGGCAGGAGGAGGAAGCAGGTCTGCATGCTGCCACAAGCCCCCTGCCAATGAGGGAAATGGCACTGTAGTGATGCATTTCCAATGAAGCTTTTCCCCAGAGGTGGAAAGTAATTACCGGTAAGTAGAAATACTTCGTTACACTACTCAAGTACATTTTTTCAGTATTTGTACTTTATTCAAGTAATTCATTTTTGTGATACTTAGACTTTTACTCAAGTAGGGTTTCTTTTAGAAAATATCATACATTTTACTACACTACAATTTCTGGAAACACTTAGTTATTCACTACTTTGAATAATATCATGTGACCTTACCTGGGGCCAGCCAGCTACATAGAGGGGAAACCCAACAGTCACCTCAGCCAATATCAGGGAGGACAGAGGCACTTACTTGTGTCAGGTAACTCCTCTGTTCTGGTGGGAGCAGCAGCAGGGTGGGTTCCCAGGGCAGGGAGGGCCCCCCCTAGAAGTCCTAGGCAAGAGGGTGGGGCAGGTTATGCTGGAAGAGGCTAGGGGTGGGCAGCTGAGTTTGGTGGAGATTGAAGAATTGTGTTTGTGTGCACAACTTCCCTCTGTGCGCTGTCTGGCTGGGATTTGGAGCAACCCTGCTATCTGGGTATGTGCCAGTGTGGAGCAGGTGTGGGTCACCCCTCCTTTTTCCCCTTTCCCCCTAAGAGTCCCATAGGGCAACTGAAGAGAACTGGGCTACTGGCTTGGGAGGGGGTATAACACTTGAGTTGTTGGGGTGGAGACCTTTAAATTGCTCTCCCATGAGCAGTTGGTCTTGTCCTCCTGCTTCCCTGGCTGGCTCAGAAGTTTTGCTCACTTTTTTGGGGTGGATGGGGGAGGGGAGGAGTTGCTGCTGCTGCTGCTGCTTCCCCAATGTGAGGCAGGTGGGTGCAGAGGAGATGAGTGTTACTGAAATCAGCTCTCCCATGTGCCCCCTAGGGAAATGAGTCACAGTGGGTGATGTCTGGTGGGATGGCTGAAACACATTTACCTTCCATTCAATTCTTAATGATCTATCCACAGCCTCAGGTTTTGTTTATGTTTTCACTACAAGTTGTATTTATCAATACACTGAAATTTCTCAGGTCAGGGGGCCTTGTTGAAGCTGTTTCTGAGCAGTGTTGTTCTTTCATTAAGGTTAAGAATAAGGAAATTTTCTTTGCTCCCATCTTAACCTGAAAAACTTCTTCATGCCCTGGAAGTCATTGGGGTTCCTAGTGTGAGAATCTGAAGATAGGCTGTGATTGTTGTGACTTGCAGTTTCAATGAGGCACTTAAACTCAGAGGAACTCAGTGAGAACATAGGCTCTTTCCCATCCTCCCATCTCCTGTGCAATGCTCCACCTCTGCTGCTCTGGCTTATAAAAAGTCTTGGTGGAATGTACTCTTTATGTTTTATAACTTTGTGAAACGTTTTAAGCTTTTCATCTTTTTATAATTTTCACAGTTATTGGAAAATTATAGAGATCCAATAATTTTGTAATGACAAAGTGGAGATGCAAAGAGTTCAATCTTTAAAGCTGTTAAAACCCAAACAAAGAGACAAGGTGGGTGAAGTAATATCTTTTTTTTAAAATTATTTTGGAACAGTTTTGGTTGGTGAGAGATTAGGCCCTTTGAGCTTCACAGAGCTGAAGAAGAGCTCTGAGGAGTTCCAAAGATTGTCTCTGTCACCAACCATATTCGGTCTAATTAAAAATATTACTTCACTCACCTTGTAACTCTCATCCAGGCACCAATATGTCTACCACAAAACAGCAAAAACCACCACATCACAGTTAGGATACATGTCCAGATATACAAAATAATTATCGTAACACCAGACATGATTTGTTGATTTAATATTCATTCACTCATCCATTTGTGATGAGCCCAGTTCAGAAGTTTGTATAATTGAATTTTAACTCTAACAAGTGCTCAGGAAGCATTTTTCTTGATTTCCCTATCTGTAAATAATTATTACTGATGGAAATATTTCAGGATTTCTGTGTAATTACAGTAATTATTACTGTAATTATTACTGATGGAAATATTTCTGATTTCTGTGAAATCAGCTAATTTCTAAGATATTTGCAAAGAAACAAACAAAACAAAACAATCACAAAACTCAAATCCCTACAGATTTCAGGTGCCTAAGTATCTTCTGGAATTGTTAAAGTTGCCTTCTCAAACCCCACCACAATCTGAACCGGCACCCCTGGCAAGTCAGGAGTGGCCAGAGGGCTTCAGGAGGGCCACATGCACAAGATGCAGCCCCCTACTGATAGCAGGGAGCTCGCCATGAGCAGGAGGCCAACCACCAGGCATAAAGGACAAGGGCTGTGCAGCAAGGGAGCTGCAAGTGCTTCTTCAGAGTAGCTCAAGGAAGAACCCACTGAAGGGCGAGTTACCCACGTAGGATTTTTTACCCACTATTTCATTTCACTGATATGATTCAAAATCAGCAGGTGCTTTCTGTGTGTCATATCCGAGGGAAAATATTTAATCCAGGGCTGGGGAAACTTTTTTGGGTCAGGGGCCACCGACCCACAGAAAAATCAGTCGGGGGCCACACACAAGTGAGAAGGGAAAAAAACAACCCAGAACCCTCACTGATGTGGCCCTCAGCTGAGAAGAAGAAAGACATTCCCCTCACATACTAGAGCTTTGGGGAGCCCAGGCTTGAACATTTTGTGTGCTCCAGCCCCATGGGGGGATGGCAGAACGTTGGTGCAGAGGGTCCCAGTCCTAGGAGTGGAGGGGGAGAGCGGAAGCCCTGAGCTTCAAGGACCAAATCCAGGCATGCCAGGGACCACATCCAGACCCCAGGCCTTAGGTCCTCCAACCCTGATTTAAGCTACAATAATCCATTCCCCATGTAGCTCTTAAAGGGAGGCTTGGTCAAGGACTATGACAACCTATGACACCTCCCTTTGCAAGGGGGAGAGACAATAGCCCTGTACTAAGGGGAGCAAGGGACTGAGCAGTTTCCAAGGGAAATGTGGGGGGCACCATGCCCAGGGTAGGGAAAGCCGGGGTGCCAAAATGCAAGTTTGCCTAGGATGCCATTTTCCCTAAGGCCAGCCCTGTACGCAGGAGTGGGGAACCCTGAGCCTCATGGGCTGGTTCCAGTGTGTGGGGGAGAAGAAGCACAGGGCCACGTGCTGCTTCTCAAAGTTTCCCCCGGCTGGGGGAATGTGGTGCTGGAAACTGCTCGTGAGAGTTTCCCTGCTGCTCCTATTGGCCAGATTTCAGGGCTAAATCAGTGAGGGGGTTTTGTTTGTTTTTGGGAGGCGTTGCCTCTCACTTGTGTGTGACCCCACCTGATTTTTCTGTAGGTCCCAACCCAAAAAAGGTTTCCCCACTCCTAATCTACAGTTTTCCAGAAGGATCATTATCTTCATCAACAGCTATTCTTGTTTCACACACACACACACACACACACACACACACACACACACACACACACACACACACACAAATATACATGCATATATATAAATGCACATTGTGTGTATGAAAAATAATGGTGCCTTATCATAACTCGGGTGGTTAACCATAGATTTCCATAGGATGGCTATTTTTTACTTCTGGATACTTGGGTACTATTAAGATACAATACTTTTGTACTTTTACTCAAGTAGTTTTCCAAAAGGATACTGTCACGATATGTCCCCCTGTCACGGTATGTCCCCCACCCCTTTTCCCTTTCGTGTACCCCTTCGGGCAGTTTGTCCAGTACTTAGAGCCCACCGGGGCGGAGTGGGGGGTCTGGGCCACCCTCTCTCCGGACCCCGACCCAGGGCCCTAACGTCAGGAGTCGCACTCCTGATGGCAGCAGGCAGGGTGACGACCCCCAAACACACCTGCTCTTGGGTTCCGTGGCCCGCCCTGGGTCGCTTCCACTCCGCCGGTCGATTACCAGCCTACACCCGCCCACCAGGCTTCCTCCTCCGTACCTGGCTCTCCATCTCTCCTCCCCCCTCCTTCCGCTGGCTCGTCTTTTTTATCCTCCGGCTCCCCGCAGACGCTCGCTTCCCCCCTCACTTCCGGGTGCCCCTCCCCCTTGCACCCGCGCATGCCGGTGACGTCATCGTCCATTCCGGGCGCGTTCTGATGACGAGCCCGGGCTCTGTCTCCCTGCCGTGCCAGTGCAGCCCTGCCCAAGGCAGCGGATTCCCCACCGCCGCCCGTGGCTTGCGGCACTGAACTGGGATGGGGTTGCTTCACCTCGTCCCCCCTGGTAGCGGCAACGGTTTCCCCGCCGGTGCCCGCGGCTTGCGGCGCTGGCCAGGGACGGGGTTGCTTCACCCCATCACAGATACTTTGACTTTTACTTAGTTACATTTTTTTTCAAAGTAGCAGTACTTTAACTCAAGTAACTTTTTGGGGTACTGTATCCACCACTGCTTTTTCCTGCCACTCCCATAGTGATGAGAGACGGTGCCTGGGAGTGGCTGGGAACATGCAGCCACATGTGCCCTCAGGAGGGGGGTGCTGGATAAGCTCATGTCCCCCTCATGCCTAGATCCAACAGCATCCTCTGTGGCATGGCAAATTCTTTAATCTGACATACCCTGTTTCCTAGGTTGCTGAATTAAAGGGGTTCAAGTGTATAAAGTATACTATTCTTGGAGGCAGTGCAAATTCAGGCTAATTCCACAACAGCAACAAAAAACTAAAACAACCCATTAAAATAAAATTTAATTATAACCTATTTAGCTTGAAACATGTTCTGATTTCCAGCTTCTAAAAAATAATAAGCAAAAAGAACCAACTGTGTACTCATTCTTGCAGGAAGATGACATGGGACAGTTTAGTTCTGCTGATATACAAGATGACAGCAAAGTAAACTTGTCTTCATGTTAAATGTATATATATCTGTTTGTGTTCAAGCAACACAGCTAAGAGACAGAGGTGAAGATGCTATAAGATAACAATGTAAGAGTCACTGGAAATTGTAACCAGCATGTATGACAGTCCTGATATAGCACTGTAGAAGTAAATATGTGAAGTGGAAGTAATATCTAGAGGTCAACTGGAAAAAATATGACTTGTTATTTATAATATTTAATTCTAAAATGCAATCTTTTTTTTTTTTTTTTTACTGGCACAGAATGTGGCAAACTGATAAATACTATCAATAAAAAAGAAAACATAAATGGGTATAACACTTCTCTACCTCACAAGAAGGTTGCGAGAATAAATACATCTGAGATTGCGAAGCTCAAGATAGTAGGTAATCGTATGATTACTTTGGATAGAAATATTCTGCAAAGATATAAAATATCATCTCTGTTGTATACCTTAAATGACTAGAGTTTTTACATGTGGAGGTCATATGACTTATGGGAACAAAATCAGCCCATCAGGCTTTGTATACAATTCATAATGCCACTAGCTCTTAGCTTAGAAGACTGAAAGGAAATTTATGATTTCAGAAGCCTATAGTCATCTCTGCAGATTATTCAAAGGTGTTTAAATAAGATTATATTCCTTGGTTAGGCAAATGACAAAATGAAAGAGACTGAGCATGCCTGCATCTAATCAGAATGATGTAGTTAACATGCTCCACAACTTTGCCAATATCCAATTAAGAACACAGTACAGGTTGAACCTCCCAAATCCAGGAATCTCTGGTTCAGCAACATCCATGGTCCAGAAGGAAGGACCATGGATGTTGCTGGACAAGAGAGCCATGGAAGCAAGGTTCATGAGTCAGCTGGGAGTCCTACAGGTGCTGGGGAGACCCAGCTTGGCTGGCAGGTGCTGTTCCTGTGGTGGGTGGGGAGTTTAGCATTGGAGAGCCCTAGGCCAGGGAGCCCCTGTGGCAGCTGAAAGGAATCCCCAGTCCTGGCCAGGAACCCTGGCGGTAGCGGGGCCAGTGCCATCTGGGAGGAATCCTTGGTCCAGGCTGGGAAACCAGGTGACATCTGAGCCAGCAGTGGGTGCAGGGAATCTTCAGCCAGAACCCCAGCAGAAGTAGGCAGTGGTGGCTGGCAGGAAGATCCCTGGCTGAAGCAGGACCAGTGGTGGCCAGAGGAAAGGGTACAGAGAAGAGCGACAAGAATGATTAAAGGTCTAGAGAACATGACCTATGAAGCCAGGCTTCATGAACTGGGCTTGTTTAGTTTGGAAAAAAGAAGATTAAGGGGGGACATGATAGCGGTTTTCAAATATCTAAAAGGGTGTCACAAGGAGGAAGGCGAAAATTTGTTCCTCTTGGTTTCTGAGGACAGGACAAGGAGTAATGGGCTTAAAGTGCAGCAGGGGAGGTTTAGATTGGACATTAGGAAAAAATTCCTAACTGTCAGGGTGGTCAAATATTGGAATAAATTGCCAAGGGAGGTGGTAGAATCTCCCTCTCTGGAGATATTTAAGAACAGGTTAGATAGACATCTGTCAGGGATGGTGTAGACGGAGCTTGATCCTGCCTTGAGGGCGGGGGGCTGGACTCGATGACCTCTCGAGGTCCCTTCCAGTCCTATTATTCTATGATTCTATGAAAGCCCTGGCCCCAGGTCAGAACCCCAGCAGCAGCAGATCTAGTGGGAAGCCCTGGCTTGACTAGCAACCTTGGCAAAGAGGGATCAGAGGCGAGTGGAGGGAATCCCAGCCCAAGGAGGCTGACCCATGGGGCCAGCAGTGGGGAGGAAAGCCCATGCCCCAGAGACTCCATACCTGAGAGAGGAGCCTTGACCTCCCCATTGTCCAGCGAACTCCATAGTTCATGACCACTCAGGTCCCAAGAGCGCCTCACCAACCTGTATTTGTCAGTTGGCAACTCCCATTCCCTTCAATGATGGTAGGATCTGGTCACTAAAATTACACTGATTGGAGCTGAGTTTGTGAAGTTTTCTCAGGTTTAAAAAGAAAAAGAGTGGCATAAATCTAATTTGAGCTAAAATAACTGAAATCAATCTACACTAATATACCTTGTAGTACTTTTTCTTCTATTTTTAAGTTATATGGCAGATGCTAGTGTTGAAGGGGAAAATATTACATATTAGAAAGAGGAACAATGAATTAAGTTTTAGATTTAAAATATAATTAACTAGCATATTTACCTAGCATTGCTTGGGTCTTTAAATCAAGGTTTTTGTTTGTTTGTTTGTTTGTTTTTGTTTTTAAATACAAGGAATATATACATGCTTTATTTACATAATTGTATTTTTCAAAAAAAGTGTTATTTTGATTAATTTAATTTTTATTTAGCATTTTTTTTAAAACGTATGTTAAAATTTTTATTTATTTTTAGTAAAATTTTTATATGGGAATTCCATCAAGTATATCTTTTTATTTCATACCTATAAACCCATTGTAATATTATATATATAAAAAAGGGCTAGAGTCAATTTGGTTTCCAATAACATTTTCTTCTAGTTTTCAAACCTTAAGCATTGATTTAGCTGTGCCAAAATAGAGCACTACTCAACATTGCTCTGTTCTATCTCTTTTCTGTAAAGTTATTGAGAAGCAATACTATTCCAGGTTCATCCTATTTTTTTGGTTCATTTTGCTTCAGTCTCTTTCAACATTCACTGAGGGCATGTCTACACTACAAAGTTAATTCGAACTAATGGATCCAGACTAAAAAACTAGTTCGAATTAGCATTTTGCTAATTCGAACTAGCATGTCCACATTAAGTGGACCCTGAACCGGGCTTAAGGATGGCCGGAAGCAAGGCCGGAAGGGCATCAGAGGAGGACTTAGAGTGTGGAGCTGCTGTCTCAAGCTAGCCGAGGGCTGTTCTTAAAGGGTCCCGACCCCCACCCCGGACAGACAGTTCTCAGGGGTGCCCCGCTTGCAAAGCAGCCCTGGCTTGGAGTGCCCAGAGTGCCCACACTGGGCACATCACAGCACTCGGCTATCAGCCCGGCTGCACTGGGGAGAGGGGACAATTGGGGGGCTGCAGGAGAGCTTCCACCCCCAGAAGCCTGCAGAGCCAGCCCAGTCCTCCCCATCGGGGGCTTGTGCCCCATTCCTCCCTCACCTCCTTCCACTTACCCTTCCCTAGCCCCTCTTCTTGATGTACAAAATAAAAGACAATTGTGTTCAAAAATGGAATCTGTCTTTATTGAACAAAACTGGGGGAGACTGGGAAAAGGAGGAGGGAGAGGGGAAGAGAGAGCCTGGGAGAGGGGAGGGCAACTAAAATGATCAGGGGTTGGGAACAGGTCCGATATGAACAGAGGCTAAAGAGACTGGGACTTTTCAGCTTAGAAAAGAGGAGACCGAGGGGGGACAGAATAGAGGTCTCTAAAAGCAGGAGTTGGGTGGAGAGGGTGCATACAGAAAAGTTCTTCAGTAGTTCCCATAAAGAAGGACTAGAGGACACCAAAGGAAAGGAACGGGTAGCAGGCTTCAAACTAGTAACAGAAAGTTCTTCTTCACAAAGCAAAGAGTCAACCTGTGGAACTCCTTGCTGCAGGAGTCTGTGAAGGCGACAACTAGAACAGAGTTTAAAGGGAAGTGAGATCAAGTCATGGAGGTTGGGTCCATGGAGTGGTATTAGCCAGGGGGAAGGAGTGGTGTCCCTGCCAAAGGTTTGTGGAAGGCTGGAGACGGATGGCACGAGACAAATGGCTTGGTCACTGTCTTCGGTCCATCCCCTCCAGGGTACCTAGGGTTGGCCACTGTCGGCAGACAGGCTACTGGGCTAGATGGACCTTTGGTCTGACCCAGTACGGCCATTCTAAGCTCAGGGTCGGGGGTCTCCGTGGACCCCCTTGATTCTCTTGCACACCTGCTCCTGAGTGGCCAGGCTGGCAGCTCTTCTGCCCTAGCCGGCCATTTTCCTGTGCCTAGTGCGGAGGTCGTGAACAACGTCCACGATGTCCACACTAGACCAGGCGGGTGCCCGCCTCTTGCAGTCCCGGGCAAGCTCCCAGGAGCCGCCAGCCTGGTCCCGGGAAGAGGGAAAGGGCTGGAGGGCATCGGGTGGCTGGCTCGAGCCATGCCAGGTGCAGGGTCTGCTAGCTGGGTGCTGGCAGGCTTGCACCGGGCACGGGCATCGTAGCCAGCCCATCCCCTTTAAGGGGTCCAGGGCCGGGAGGGGGGCAATAGAGTTTCCCTGGTGTTGGCCAGAGTGGCCACCAGGGAAAGCTGGGGAGGGCTAGCCTCCCACTAGTTCAAATTAAGGGGCTACACACCCCTTAATTCGAACTAGTAAGTTCGAACTAGGCTCAGTCCTCGTAGAATGAGGTTTACCTAGTTCGAACTAAGCACTCCGCTAGTTCGAATTAAGTTCGAACTAGCGGAGCGCTAGTGTAGCACCTATGAAAGTTAATTCGAACTAACGTCCATTAGTTCAAATTAACTTTGTAGTGTAGACATACCCTGAGTTATCCCATTTTGAGAACAATACTTGATTTGGTGATTGTCTCTTTTCTGTTTGTTTTATGAAGAGCAATCCCATTTTCCTGGCACAACCAAACCCTTAATTGCTTTAAATCATGATAAAGAGCTAAATCTAGTTAGAGACATAAGGAGTAACAAGAATATGTTCTATAAGTATATTTGGAGCAAGAGGAAGACCAAAGACAGGGTAGGCCCATATGCTCAGTGAAGAGGGAGAAACAATAACAGGAAATTTGGAAATGGCAGAGGTGCTTGATGACTTCTTTGTTTAGGTTTCTGTCAAGAAGGATGGCGGCAGGATGCCTAACATAGTGAATGCTAGTGGAAATAGGGTAGGTTTAGAAGTTAAAATAAAAGAACAAGTTAAAAATTACTTAGAAAAGTTAGATGTCTGCAAGTCACCAGGGACTGATTAAATGCATCCTAGAATACTCAAGGGCTGTGTCTAAACTGGCATAGATTTCCGGAAATGCTTAAACCAGAATAGTTTTCGTTATAAGTATTTCCGGAAAAGGAGCGTCTACATTGGCAGGCTGCTTTTCCGGAAAAGCCCTTTTTCCGGAAAAGCGTCCATGGCCAATGTAGACGCGCTTTTCCGGAAAAGAGCCCCGAGCGTCATTTTTGTGATTGGGGCTTTTTTCCGGAAAAGACTACTGGGCTGTCTACACTGGCCCTTTTCTGGAACAGTGTTCTGGAATAAGGACTTACGCCCGAGCGGGAGCAAAATAGTTTTTCCAGAATAGCGGCTGATTTTATACAGTAGAGCATCGTTGCTTTTCCGGAAATTTAAGGGCCAGTGTAGACAGCTCGCAGCTTATTCCAGAAAAGCGGCTGATTTTCCGGAATAAGTTGCCCAGTGTAGACACAGCCAAGGAGCTGATAGAAGAGGTATCTGAGCTTTTAGCTATCATCTTTGAAAAATCATGGAAGTCAAGAGAGATTCCAGAAGACTGGAAAAGGACCAACACAGTGCCCATCTATAAAAAAGGGAAATAAGAATAACCCAGGAAACTATAGACCAGTCAGTTTAACTTCTGTGCCAGGAAAGATAATGGAGCAAGTAATTAAGCAATTCATCTGCAAACATCTGGGATAAAATAAGGAGATAGGTAACAGCCAGCATAGATTTGTAAAGAACAGATCATATTAAACCAACTTGATAGCTTTCTTTAATAGGATAATAAGTCTTGTGAATAAGGGAGAAGCGGTGTACGGAGTAAACTTAGACTTTAGCAAGGCATTTGACACGGTCTCACATGATCTTCTTATCAATAAACTAGGGAAATATAATCTAGACGGGGCTACTATAAAGTGTGTGCATAACTGGCTGGATGACCATTCTCAGAGAGTAGTTATTATTAACGGTTCACAATCCTGCTGGAAGGGCATAACAAGTGGGGTTAAGCAGGGTTCTGTTTTGAGACCGTTTCTGTTCAATATTTTGTATGAAGGAGTACTGCTGAAAGATGTAAGGGTCACAGTGGACAACAAGTTAATCATGAGTTAACAGTGACATTCTTGCAAAAAAAGCAAACATGATTCTGGGATGCATTAATTGGGGTGTTGTGAGCAAGAGACGAGAAGTCATTCTTCCACTCTACTCAGCACTGATTAGGCCTCAGTTGGAGTATTGTGTCCAGTTCTGTGCACCACATTTCAAGAAAGATGTGGAGAAATTGAAGAAGGTCCAGAGAAGAGCAACAAAAATGATTAAAGGTCTTTAAAACATTAGCTATGAGGGAAAACTGAAAGAATTGGGCTCGTTTAGCTTAGAAAAGGGAAGACTGAGAGGGAACCTGATAACAGTTTTTAAGTGTTTGAAAGGGTACAGCAAGGAGGAGGGAGAAAAATTGTTCTCCTTGGCCTCTCAGGATAGAACAAGAAGCAATGGGCTTACATTGCTGCAAGAGAGGTTTAGTTCAGGTATCAGGAAAAACTGATAAGTGGTTAAGCACTGGAATAAATTGCCTAGGGAGTTGTGGAATCTCCATCACTGGAGATATTTTCAAGAGCAGGTTAGACAGACATGTATCAGGGATGAGCTAGACAGTGCTTGGTCCTGCCATGAGGACAGGGTGCTGGACTTGATGACCTCTTGAGTTCCCTTCCAGTTCTAGTGTTCTATGATAAGAAGAACTGAATACCAAATTTGGTATTCCTAGCGCTTACCATTTAGGAGTTCTTGATCAAACTGTAAATATCTCTAAAATGTATACAATATAACATTTGTATACTAAATGTTGCCTCCATTTCATGCTATTGGGCAAAAGATATAAAAATGCAGTAGTGACACCACAATAAGCTAAATGAGCACAATTTTTTTTACTGGGGGTGCCACACAGTAATGGTGGAATTTTTCTGGTGGATCTTCTCTTCTTATATTCATGATCCTGTAACATTCCATGAACAAGTATGATTGCAATACAGACATGGAAAACATGATTAGGAAAATAATGCCTTTTACCTATTAATGCAATTTATCCATGGAAAGAAGAAGAGAAGAATAAACTTTGAGCACTAATGAACTAGGTCATACCATCCCACATTAAAAGCTATAGGAGAGCCAAGGTTAGTTGACAACTTCTGTATCAGCTTCAATGAGCCCTCTGGAGTGGGCTTTGGCAGTAAGACATGGGGATAGACAATAAAGAAAGAAATGATGCTGTGGAAGTAGAAAAAAATGTCAGAAAGAAAGTACTGGTCTCATCACTTTCTTTCATGGCTACATCTAATGAAAAGTATGAGGGAACATTGTAAATAATTTTAGGGTAAAAACTTCAGCAGTGAATCAGAAATTATTCTTAATTTCAAATAGTAGCAGCATGTCTTAAAGTACATGAAAAGTACCTTCTAAGTGCATTGGTTTCAGTTAAAAAAAACAACAGTTTTTTCCATTTGCTTCTCTCCTCGACTTGTGTCAAACCTGGTGACTGGCAGCGAGACAAGTGCTTAGAATCATTTGTGGAAATAATACCATTATTGCAAATAAATATCCAGCACTCAAACTGTAAGGATATCAAGTTCACCCTATAGCATTTATTACATTCTGCCACCAGGAATCCATTCCTAACAAAACTGATCTGAAGATGAAAATGAGTGTAATATATTCTAAAGGAGTTGTAAAGGGAGCTGATTATAATAAGACCTCTGAAAAATTACATCCTTTTGATTTGAGGGTTGATAGTTTTCAGTGTTCACTAACACCAATCAATAAAATGTCCACTTTTCCCTCACAACAAATGTTTTACACTTTCGACATAATTATCACTATATGTTTTTTCTGAACGTGAACTTCAGGTTCCTTTATTTCTTTATGGCTTGAACCGTAAACACTGAGTCAGTTGTAGTTTTACTTAGATGCTATACAAGCTCATTGTAGCTAAGAGTCTTTACCACAGCGGATTTAAAAAAGGTAGCAATGATGGTCTTCTCTAATCTCTTAATGTGTTTTATGTAGGGGTCTTTCATCATGACTCTCAAACTATCTGCCTAATAGAATACATCATCATCAGTCACTTGAAAGTGCTCTTGCATGTATTACACTTTTATTTTCTTCAGCTGGCAAATGAGAGAGGATCATTTGGTTGAGCTCATCAGCCTGATTACTCTCAAAGCAACTGATGATTTCCTTTTAACTAGCAGCCCATAAGAGATTGAGTACCTTATAATTTCTCTCCTCATGGATATACCTCCTGTATTCTGACCAGAAGGCCAACCTAATGCATAATTCTTGGTGTTTGAGGGAGTCAATATATGCTGACCTCAATGCTTAATTTCAGAAGTTTGGTTTTTTATTTTATGCAACTGTACACACTTTTGTTTTGCACTAGGGCTATTCATATTTATCTCAAATGTCACTTGATTGTCTTTTCCTTTGTGGCTTTTTGGGGTACTGCAGTTAGCAAGGAAAGAAGCATCTTGAAAAAAAATGAGAGGTAGCCAGTTAACTTCAGTCACGCACTAAGCATCCAGGACAGTGGATGATCACAGGAAACAAAATAGAGAGATTTAACATAACTAAGGAAAGAAGAACTTTTAAGCATTGGTGCTGCAAGAAAGCATCCCTCATAGTTTTCCTGTAACTACCAACACTTGGAAAGCAAATTAACTTGTTGCTGGAGAAGGAGCTGCAAAAAAACTCCAATACATTTAATAGAAATTACAATCTTGTAAGTCACAGCGATGACACATTAAAACTCACGAGGAAGCCTGTGGGATGGGATGATTGATCTAACAACTTGTGCTGTCTGGAATCTGAATTGCATTTTTCTTGCTAGTCCTGCTGGAAAGTGGAAATGAGATGAATTGGAGGAGGATGAGAAGTTGGAGAGTGTGAATGAAACATTATCTTAGTGGAAGGGGGAAGACAAGGAATCGAACAAGAGTTACAGTATCTATTCTAGTACTATTGACAGAACAGAGAACAAAAAGAAAGGAGAAGCAATTATACCTTTTCCTTTAGATATACTGTAAGAGGAGACTTTCTAGTGACTGAAAGAAGATTTCAGCTGTCAGAGAAATGCCAGAATACTCACTCCTTTCAATACTCAGAGTGAAGAAATGCTTTTGTTATGCTTTTAATTATTAAAACTGTCTTTATTCATCTTGCACGGAAAATCAAATCACATATTAGTGATTGATGCAAATGGACTCTGTTCTTAAAGCCAAACACTGAATGGTCAGTATCCACTGTAAGTCACAATAATGCTTTCCCAAAACTTTTGAAGAAATGGAGAAATTTCAGATTTTGGATATGAATGCTATGTAGTGAGATAGACTTGGCAACGAGAGTCTTTTAGGAACATGGACCAGAAATATACCACTGTCTACAGGAAGGTGGTTGTCACTCTTTTACAGGCTATTCAGTGCTCCAATTTCAATGAACATCGAGGAAATACCAGCACAAATGCATTTGCTGATGAAAGATAATTGGTTTGTATCAGGCAAAAAAAATTAAAGAACAGAATGAAAAAAATCCCACTATTTAATATGTATCAGTATTGCCTCAGCTATTTTACTGCCACAGTGAACAGCAAACATATGGTGACAGCACAGTTTATTTCTGTGGGAAGCCATTTTGGTGCTCAATGTATTTACATTGAAAATTATGAGGTCTTGAAGCACATTAACTAAATTAACAGCAGTGGAAATTGCAGTGGAATACATCCAACAATACCAATGCCCCCCAAACCTCCTTCCACATACAAATTTGTGTTCATGTTCAAGAAGCAATATGTTCAGGAGTAGACACTTCCAGGCTGTAGAATAAATGTGAAAGTAAAAAAAAATGGTAATCTAAACTTAGTTAAGGAAATATATCCATTTGTAAAGAAAGGCCCTGACCATCAAGAAGGAAGACCTCAAAAGAATGAGCTATAAGACCAAAAGCAATGGCCTTGGGAGGATCCAAGCCCCTAATAGGGAGTGTCATGGATAGTTTTAAATAAGACTACAAATCTGGTTTAAAAAGAGTCAGCATGAATCTCTCCATCCCATACCAGAATTACCTAAAAAATAAAGCTTATATGAACATAGGCCCAAAGGAAAATGTGTTAGTCAGTGTGAAGGAAGGAAGGATAGGCCTTGGGAAGAATGGAGATGGTAAATCTTATCTGAATAAAGACTGGAAATAAGAGTGAACTGTCTCAAATACATTCAGTATTTGACAATAAAATTACTTTTTTGTTAAAGGGTAGAAGTAGTAAATTCTTATAGGGTTTTAGCCAGTTAATAAAGGGTTTTAGCCCATTTCCAAGTTTCTCAATCAAATGCTTAAATATGCTTTGTTACTCTGACAGTAGTGAAGTGAAGCTTCAGAGGGTAGCCAAGTTAGTCTGTATAGAATAAACTTAAAAAACAACAAAAGGTCTGGTAGCACTTTATAGACTAACAAAACATGTAGATGGTATAATGAGCTTTCGTGGGCACAGTCCACTTCTTCAGATGACCAGAGTTATGAGTTTAGGATATGCACGCCCAAAATAAATAGGGGAGAAGGGAGAGAAGGGAAGGAAAAAGAGAAGGGGTCGGCAAACAAGGAACAGAAAGAATGAAAATATCAAAAGGTATATCTGTACTACAGTGCTACAGTAAACTTCCGATAATCCAGCACCTTTAGGACCCAGGGGGTGCCGGATTATCAGCTATGCCGGACTATCAGAAGGGGGGGCTATGAGGGGGCCTAGGGTGGGGTGCCACCCCAGACCTCTCATAGCCCCCCCTTCCGATAGTCTGGCTCTGCCCCAGGCGTCCCCGATTCAGCCGCTGCTGGTCAGCTGCATCAGCGGCTGAATCGGGGACACCTGGGACAGAGCAGCTGGGGTGCTGCCTGGTTGGTCCAGTAGCGCCGCCCTTTGGCACTGCGAGACCAACCCAGCAGCACCCCAGCTGCTCTTGGGGATGCCTAGGACAGAGCAGCTGGGGTACTGCCAGGTTGTTCCTGCAGCACCAAGGAGGGCGCTATGGGACCAACCCGGCAGCACCCCAGCTGCTCTGCCCCAGGCGTCCTTGATTTAGCCGCTGCTGAAACTGATCAGTGGCTGACTGCAGGAAGCCCGGGGCAGAGCTGGGCTGCTGCTGGCAGGGCATCAGGTTAGGACTTAGTGTGTGGGGCTGCTGCCTGAGGCTAACTGAGCTCTGTGCTTAAAGGGACTCTAAACCCACCCTGGACAGACAGTTCTCAGCGTTCCCCGCTTGCTTGTCTACCTCAATGAGGGACAGCAAAGCAGTCCTGTCTTGGAGTGCCCGGAGTGCCCACACTCAGGATACCACAGCACTCGGACACATGGAGCCAGAACTGCCCCTGGGCATGCCAATGCATCTCATGGGGTTGTTGCCATCAGCCCAGCTGCACTTGCTGCAGGCTACCATCCGGGGGATCTATTGGGGGGCTGTCAGGATCCAGGAGGCCCTGAGGGAAATCGTCCACCCTGAGGAGCCCTCAGAGCTTCCCCAGTCCTCCCCACTGGGGACTCGTGCCCCATTCCTCCCTCACATCCTTCCACTTGCCCCTCCTTAGCCCCACTTCCTGATGTTAAATAAAAGACATGTATGTTCAAAAATAGAAACTGGGTTTATTAAACCAAACTGGGGGGGGGGGTCCTCTGAGGAGACTGGGAAAAGGAGGTGGGAGAGGAGAAGAGAGGATGGGAGAGGGTAGGGGGAAACTGGGGAGGAGGGAGCTGGAAGGGGGAAGCAAGGAGAAGAAGGGGGAGGGGAGGGGAAGCTCAGGATTGGGGGTCTTGCCAGACCAACTTGACTTTCATGCTAACCTGCTCCTGGGTTTGCGTGTGACCTTTGGTGACCAGTCTGGCAGCTATCCTGCCATAGATGGCCGCATTCCTCTGTCTAGTGCGGAGAGCATGGACGTTGGGGGCACCCCCCCAAACCTGAATAAGGTCCATGATCTCCACCCTGGACCAGAAAGGCACCCACCTTCTCCAGCCCCTGTCAGGCTCCTGTGAGCTGGCAGACTGCTCCTGGGGAGCGGTGGAGGGCTGGCTGCCAGTGGCTTGCTGGCTCATGTTTTGGGCACCCCAGTGGCCGATGCTGCTCTGGGCTGGCACTGTGGCCAGGGTCTACCCCTTTAATGGCTCTGGGGCTGGGGGAGAGGAGAATAAGTTTTCCTGGTTGTGCCCAGAGTGGCCACCAGGGCTCCCTGGGAACCGCTGGAGGCCCCCTATTTCGAATTAAGTGTCTACACAGCACTTAATTCAAAATAGCTATTTCAAATTTGGTGTTACTCCTCGTAGAATGAGGTTTACCAAATTTGAAATAAGGGCTCCACTATTTTGAATTTAATTCAAAATAGTGGTTTGCCTGTGTAGACGCTATTAAAGTTAATTCGAAATAACTGCTGCTATTTCAAATTAACTTTGTAATGTAGACATACCCAAAGGGAAAAACAAGTAGGCAGAGCTAGGGTATGTCTACACTACAGCATTATTTCGAATTAACTTATTTCAAATTAGTTAATTCGAAATAAGCTAATTCAAAATAAAGCATCTAGACCCAAAAACTAATTCAAAATAGTGTTTTCTAATTCAAAATAGCACGTCCACACTGAGTGGACCCTGAATCTAAGGTAAGGCTGGCCAGAACCAGGGCCAAAAGGGCATCAGGGTTGGACTTAGTGTTGGGGCTGTTGCCTCAGACTAGCCAAGGTCTGTGCTTAAAGGGACCCGACCCCCCATCCCCGACAGACAGTTCTCAGGTTTCTATGCTTTCTGGTCTACCTCACTAAGGGATAGCAAAGCATTTGTGTCTCTGAGTCACTTGGGACACCATGGCACTCTGCAACATGGAACCAGACCTGCCCCCGGGGACTGTTCTGCATCTCATGGACACGTTGCCAGCAGCCTGGCTGCACTGTCTGGAGGCTGCCATCTGGGAGGACCATTGAGGGGCTGTCAGGATCCAGGAGGCCCTGCAGAAGAGCGTCCACCCCGAGGAGCCCTCAGAGCCACACCAGTCCTCCCCACCGGGGGCTCGTGCCCCATTCCTCCCTCTCATCCTTCCACTTACCCTTCCCTAGCCCCCCCTTCCTGATGTCAAATAAAAGACACATATTTTCAAAAATATAAACTGGGTTTATTTAACACAACTGGGGAGGGGGAATGAAACTCTGGGGAGATGGGGGAAAGGAAGCGGGAGAGGGCAGGAGAGAGGGTGGGAGAGTGGAGGGGGGAAAAATGGAAGGAGGGAGCTGGAAGGGGGAAGCAAGGGGGAGGGGAAGCTCAGGGCTCAGGAGTGGATGACTCGCTGGGCCTACAGCCTCCAAGCACGGCAGGGGAGGGGGCCTCAGCATCCCCAGGGGGATGGGGAGGAGGGTGCAGAGGATGAGGTGGGGTGTGTGGACATTGAGGAGAAGGGTGTGGAGGTTGAGGAGGAAGCAGTGGGAGGAGGGACAGTAGTTGGGGTGGCAGAGGGTGCAGGACTGGCACGAGGCACCATGCTCTGCAGGTTCGAGTTCAGCGCTCGGTCCTGAGCAAGCTGCTCCTGGTGGAGCTGCAGGTCCTCCAGCATCCAGGCCTGGATGGTGTGGTGCAGGCTCACAGGGCCCTCAGGTGCCGGTCCCAGTACTCCTGCTGCATGCTGGTGGTCCGGAGCAGGCCGCTGGTGCGGGAGCATGTCTCAGGCGGGGTAGTGCACCCTGCACGAGCAGCTGGTACAGCTATAGGGAAAGAAGAGAAGTGGTCAGTTCTCCCTGGGGATGCAGTGGATGATGCCCAGCTCCCTCCCTCCCCCCTCCTCGGCGTGAGGGCAACCATGCCCTGCACTGTCAGAGCCGATGTGTTTGCACAGAGGTCATGGTCAGGATGTCTGGCTCTCCCCAGGACTGTGAGCTGCCCCAAGACCACACCCATGCCCCTGTGCTGTGTATAGTGTGGCTGGGGCAGGGGGAGATGTCCTCTGCCTCTGTGTAGAGGGGGCATGTGAAGGGAGAGCGTTCTGCTGGGTCCCACCCCGGGGTCGGGAGTGTGTCAGGTCTCTTCACACCTGCATGTGTCTATTGGGCCACGTCCCCTGGGTGTCACGTAGCTGAAGCCACCTGCCCAAGGGTGGCATGGCACATGCTCGCACATGCACAGGTGGCTGCATGATCTGTGGGAGGCATGCGCGCGGTCCCTGGTCTCCCTCCTCGACTCCCCGCCGGGCAGGAGACAGTTCTGGCACTTAGCCGGTATGGTCTCCCTGGACGACTCTGCTGACTCCGGAGCCAGAACAGCTGGCGTTGGCCCCTCTGGTGCACCCAAGTCGGGGCCCTCCGGGGCTCTCTGCCTCCCAGGCTGGCGTGGACCACCCTATCCCCCAGGAGTTGGTTGAGAACGGGGAAGTAGGAGCAGGTGGCAGCCCCTGCTGCGGTGCCACCCCTGGTGGCCCTGGTGTACCCTGCCACAGCTCTTTGTCTTTCAGTCACACCTGCTCCTGGGTGCGCCTGTGTTCCTTTTGGGCAATGGTGGCCGCTATGCAGCCGTAGATGGCCTCTTTCCTCTACCGAGTGCAAAAATCATGGATGTTGGGGGCCTCCCCCCAAACCTCAATGAGGTCCATGATCTCCGCACTAGTCCACGAGGGCGCGTGCTGTCTATGGCCCCTGGCTGGCCCCTGGGTGCTGGGAGACTGGGCGGGGGAGAGCTGGCTGCCACTGGTTGCCTGGCTCATCCTGGGGCCACTGGGTCAGGGACAGAGACTGCTGGCAGGCCTGGCTCTGACAAGTGCCCTCTGGCCAGAGTCTACCCCTTTAAGAGCCCCGGGGCTTGGGGAGAGGAGAGGAGTTTTCCTGGTTTGGCCCAGAGTGGCTACCAAGGGGGACTGGGAAGAGCTGGAGGACCCCTAATTCAAAATAAGTGTCTACACAGCACTTATTTCGAATTAGATATTTAGAATTAGGCATTATTCCTCGTAGAATGAGGTTTACCTAATTCAAAATAAGGGCTCTGCTGTTTCGAATTTATTTCAAAATAGCGGTTTGTATGTAGACAGCTATTATAGTTAACTCGAAATAACGTCTGTTATTTTGAATTAACTCTGTAGTGTAGACATACCTCTAGTGCCTATAAGCATTGGATAGTTAAAAGGAAGCAGATAAGGATCAAAGGGAACTGACACAAGTATCCACACAGAGAGCTGTTGGCACTTTCATTGAATGCTAAGTTGGTAATGTCCCAGCCAGCCACTGTCCCATTGAGGAGATGATGATCAGTGTAAGAATTGAATTTGTGGATGAATTGTAATTCCAACACCTTTCTGTGTATCTGGCTTGTAGAATTGGTTTGTGACAAGTCAGCCGCCTGGAGATCTTTTAAAGAGTTATTAGGTAGATTTCAGTGTTCCCCACAGGTTTCTGTATGTTCCCATTACGGATATCTGATTTGTGTCCATTGATTCTTTCCTATAGGGACTGTCCAGTTTGTCTAATTTATATAGCAGTAAGGCATTGCTGGCATTTGATGGCAGAGATCAAATTACTGGATTTGCACTTGAATGATCTCCTGATTTGGTAGCTTATGTTGTTGGCTCCAGTAATGAATTCACTTGTATAGATATGTGGGCAGAGTTGGCACCGCGGCTGAATGCAGGGCTGGGTTCCTTCATGCTTATGATGTGGTTGTGTAGCATAGTTACCGGAAAGAATTTGTTTCAGGTTGGGAACTTGTCTGTAAGCAAAAATAGGCTTTTCCCCCACAGCCTCTGAGAGTGAGGCATCATTATCCAAGATGGGATGCACATTGTGTATAATGCATTGGAGGGGTTTGAGTTGTGGACTATATGTAATAAGTGGAATTCTGTTATTTTCTCTTTTGGGTCTGTCTTGAAGTAGTTCATGTCTGGGTACTTTTTTGGCTCTGATAATCTGTTTTTTCACTTCTCCAGGTGGGTATTTCAGTTTTAGGAATTCTCTAAATGATCCTGTAGGTGTTTGTTCTTTGTGGGATCAGAGCAAATCTGATTGTATTTTAGGGGTTGGCTGTATACAATAGATTGAGAAATGTGTCTGGGATAGAAGCTGGAGGCATGAAGCTAGGTGTAGTGGTCGGTGGGTTTCCAGTATAGGGCGGTAGAAATGTTTCCATTATTTAATTGTACTGTAGTGTTCAGGAAGTGGATTTCTTATGTAGACTAGTCCAGGCTGAGGTTGATGGTGGAGTGGAAGTTGTTAAAATCTTTGTGAAATTCTTCAAAAGTCCCTTTTCCGTGAGTTCATATGATGAAGATGCCCATATGATGTAGCATAAGTAAAGTAGGGGAGTTAGGGAGCCACAACTGAGGAAACATTATTCAAGGTCAGCCATAAAGATGTTGGCATATTGTGGTGCCATGCGGGTGCCCAGGGCTGTGCTGCTGACTTGGGAGATACAAATTGTTTTCAAAATGGAAGTAGTTGTGGGTGAGGACAAAGTCGCAGAGTTCTGCAATCAGGTTTGCAGTGCTTTTATCAGGGATGGTGTTCCTGATAGCCTGTAATACATCTTCATGTGGAATGTTGGTGTAAAGGGCTTCTACGTCTATATTGGCCAGGATGATATTTACAGGTAGATTATTGATGCTTTGAAATTTCCTCAGGAAGTCAGTGGTGTCGTGGAGGTAGCTGAGGGTGCTGGTAGTATAGGGTCTAAGGAAAGAGTCAACATAACCAAATAAGCCTGTGGTAAGTGTACCAATGCTTGAGCTGATGGGCCGTCTGGGATTTCCAGGTTTGTGTATTTGGGTAGCAGATAGAAAGATCCTGATCAAGATTTGGGGGGGGGGGGGGTTAGTGTAAATTTGTTCCTGGGCAGCATCAGGGAGCTTCATGAACAGTTTTTTCAGTGTTTTTTTGTTATTCCTTAGTGGGGCCATAGGAGAGAGGCTTGTAGAATCTGGTATTGCTGAGTTGTCTGTTTGTCTCCTGTTCATAATCTGTCCTGTTCATGATGACTACAGCGTCTTCTTTGTAGGCTTCTTTGATTATGATGTCAGGATTATTTTTGAGGCTGTGTATAGCATTGCGTTCTGCATGACTGAGGTTGTGTGTTATATGGTGTTGTTTGCTGACAATACCAGCTCAAGCACGTTTGCGGAAGCAGTCGATGTAGAAATCAAGACTTCCGTTATGGCCAGTAGTGGGGGGTCCATATAGAAGCCTTCCTTTTGTAGGATTGGTGTGGGGGAACAGTAAGGTCAGTGTTTTGTATATCAGTGTGTTGGAAGTATTCCTTCAGGCGGAGGCAGCGAAAATAGGATTCCAGATCCCCACAGAACTGGATCATATTAGTGGGGGTAATAGGACAGAATCCTCTGCTGGGCTAAGAGAGTGTTTAGATAGGTTGATGATGTTGTTGGGTGGGTTGAAAGTATCTGGAATGAGAGATCCTGAGGCATGTAGCAGTTTGGATAGTTTATTGTCCTTTTTCTTCTGAAGGGAGATGAAGTGGTCCCTGTAGGTAGTTTGTTGAATTGTAGTAAAGTCTGGAAAAGATTAAGTGTATGTGGAAGATGAAGTAGTAAAGTGCTTATTATTTAGGCTTTTTAGTCATGTTTGGAATAATTGTATAAATCCTATTCAGCCTTTGGATGTAATAAAGGAACTCATGATTAAATTAGTGCTGTGATACTATCCTGTCAAATAACAATACTTAGAATCTAGGTGCACTGTTTATTCTGGTCCTATTTATATTGGAATGTCATTAGATATTCCTTCATTTCCTACATGCTAACCAACAAAAGCAAGAGAGCAGATGAATCCTGCTGTAGGTAAGTAGCTGTAGCAGCTTTGATGCTTCTATATAACATTAAAGGTATCATTTACACACCTTTCAAATTATCACTTTTTATGGGAACATAATTCAGCAGCTAATGCACCAGCAAAGAAATCCAGATAGTCACAAAGGCTGTGTCCAGACTCAGGGGTTTTTTCGAAAAAAGTAGCCTTTTTTCGAAAAAACTTCACCTGAGTCTAGACTGCAGCCGCGTTCTTTCAAAATTAAATCGAAAGAACGCGGCTTTTCTTTCGACGGCGGTAAACCTCATTTCACAAGGAAGAACGCCTTTTTTCGAAAGTGCTCTTTCAAAAAAAGGTGTTCTTAAATGCCAACAGGGCTTTTTAGAAAGAGAGCATCCAGACTCACTCGCTGCTTTCTTTCGAAAAAGCAGCTTGCTTTTTCGAAAGTACTGCTTGCAGTCTAGACGCTCTTTTTCGAAAGAGGCTTGCAGTCTAGACATAGCCAAAGGGAACTAATAGAGTCTGCAATGTGTCCCAAATATTTAGTTTCTTATTTTTAGTAGCAGAAACAGAGACTGATCAAAATTGGTGGGCTTTAGATTCTTGTAGTTTATTAAAACTGTACTCTCAGTCTTAAATGAGGTGATATTTTAAAAATGTAATGATCTCTAGCATTTTTAGTTAATTATTTTTGTAGCCCATCACAATTCACTGACTTTGAATTTAAAGTCTGATTCTTCTGGTAGAGAGACTAGATGAAAGATAGATTTCTTGAAGTTATTTGGATGGCTACAGTTGATGTGATTAAAATATATGCTGGCTATGGAAGGCTGGAAACTAATAGTCTTTTTGCAGCTGGGAGCTGTCATATTGCATTGAGACCTCAAAGAGAGATGAATGATTTTGAAAACAGATCTCTATACTTGTTATGAAATTTAATAGAAACCATGAAGTCACTACAACTCTAATAACCTGCTAGTGGTTTTGAGAAAAAAACGAGTCTTAGAATCACGGATATTACAGCAGACTGAAAAACAGGTTGGGTGAACTAGACTCACTTTGATAATTCTAACCTTGAATCGCTCAAATCTGTTTAAGTATGCAGCAATTCCTCAAGCCATCCCTGCCTTCCCTCTACCACGGCAACAGCAAAAGCAAACCTTTTGGTTCATTTGTCAGATAAAATTCAAATGTAGGCTTCTTGGAGGCTGAATTGTCACATGCTGTTGCTTTAATTAAGGGACAAACTTCAAATGCTTCTCTAGTTCCAGGTGACTTGGAATCACAAAACCCCTGCAGGCAGCTTTTTTAACTGTTATCTCTCTTTCTCACTATGCTGATATCTACTCTATCACACAAATGTTCCTTTTCCTTTCTGCAGTGGATTAAAATTTATCTCTGTTCAATAATGGTAGAGGATCACTTAAGCAGTCTGACATGCTCTTCTTGCCTCCGCCCCCCCCCCGTCCCCAAAAAGGGACAGACACACAAATTTGTCACCATGGATCTAAAAACGATAATTATAGATTCAGCAGATAATCGTCACTGATTAATACAGGAGAAAGCTACTTTAAAGGCAAATTTGGAGTCTGGTGAAAACAGCAAATACAAGTAAATACAGAATTGAAATAACTTCAGGACTATTCATTGCTTTTTAAGTTATCAAAGCATGCTTTGCTCATCTAGTCAGCCAGACGTGCAGAAATGTAGGGGTCTAAGATAAGCAAGCAGCCACAAGGAATGAGGAACTTCATGGAAAATTAAGGGGAAACTAGGAACATTCACAATATTTTTTTTTCCTTCTGATGGTTTATTCAGGTGTTCTGAGATAAGTTTACATTGTGGTATACATGGATATAGGCATCTAACTCATATAGATTCTGCTAAATAGTGAATTCATGCATACCATTCATGTCAAAATGTCTCTGGAAAAGTTATTTTAATGTAGTTTCTTTCAGTTGACTATCTAGGACGTTGATCATTTTAAAGCAGTAAAGATCTCTTACAAATTTGTTCTATAGGAAAATCGTCTAGGTTCCAACATGATAATTTTACATTGGCCTCAGATACCATCTCTACATTCTTTACTTTCATGCATTGCTACACTTGCAGGAAACTGTTCCACCCCATCAAAGCTAATATTACTGTTAGCCATGCTTTCAGAGCCACATAATCACTCTCTTGTGATACCACATCTCTAATCTAATTTTATAACTGAATTTATTGACCTTTTTATACTACTGCTAAATGATGAAATCAGTATGTGATGCTGTCCTATAACATATAGAAAATGACAAACCCTTCATTTAAATGACAGGTATCAGACCATTACATTGGCTTCTCTTCCTGTAATGAGAAGCACAGGAAGATTCCTCCATCATGATAGAAAATGTTTCTCACCAGAAAGACTTGGGTCTACCAAGACATTTCCTGGATGTGTTAAACCCACCCACTTGTTTCAGTCAAACACATTTCTGAGTCAAAATGTTTCATTCTGATATTTTCAAAATAAAACATTTCATTTTTTTTTGATTCACAAAGAACTTTGGGGGTTGAATTGTGCCTCACT
This sequence comes from Pelodiscus sinensis, assembly GCF_049634645.1. Classification (NCBI taxonomy): domain Eukaryota; kingdom Metazoa; phylum Chordata; order Testudines; family Trionychidae; genus Pelodiscus; species Pelodiscus sinensis. The sequence continues at coordinate 174,169,800 of NC_134711.1, forward strand.
ATTTTAAACTTTAAAAAAAAATAAACATAATATTTTAAGTTGAACAAAATATTCAATTTGACCCCACTTTTTTCGTTCAAAACCATCCACCAAACCAATCAAATCAGTTCTTTTGCACATCTTGGCTCCAAAGCTTTCCTGGAGGCTCACTGAAGTCACCAGTTCTCTGTGTAAGGATTCCCCTGTATGGAGTCCATGAAAGGACAAGGATCTGAATAAACTCTTTGAAAGAGTTTTGATCTGTCAAGGAACAAAATGAATGATAAGAGCTCAGGCTGTTATATTTAGGACTGATTCAACTACACACTTAGGGTATGTCTACACTACCACCCTACTTCGAACTAGGGTGGTAATGTAGTCAACCGGAGTTGCAAATGAAGCCCGGGATTTGAATTTCCCTGGCTTCATTTGCATGTTGCCGGGCGCCACCATTTTTAAATGTCCGCTAGTTCGGACTCTGTGCCCCGCGGCTACATGCGGCATGAACTAGGTAGTTCGGACTAGGCTTTCTATTCCGAACTATCTGTACTCCTCATGGAACATGGAACGAGGAGTACAGGTAGTTCGGAATAGGAAGCCTAGTCCGAACTACCTAGTTCGTGCCGCGTGTAGCCGCGGGCATGGAGTCTGAACTAGCGGACATTTAAAAATGGCAGCGCCCAGCAACATGCAAATGAAGCCCGGGAAATTCAAATCCCGGGCTTCATTTGCAACTCCGGTTGACTACATTACCACCCTAGTTCGAACTAGGGTGGTAGTGTAGACATACCCTTAGTTGTGTGATATGGGGTTGGCTCACAAACCCACACATACTTTTAACAGCACTTCTAGCCAGCCACTGCCCATGCTATACTGGCTGCAATATTATTTTTAGCACATTATCTTGATGAAACCTAATGCCAGCTCATGTATATGGATACATCCACACAGCACCTTAAACTTGAAATAAGATATGCAATTTGCGCTACACAAATTGTGTATCTTATTTTGAATCTATTTCAAAATGGCTTATTTTGAAATTTGGCACCTCTACTCAGCACCAAATTTTGAAATAACGCTCTATTTCAAGCCATCCTTATCCCTCGTACAACAAGATTTACTGGGATGGCGAAATAGCACATCTGTTATTTAAAAAAATACTTCAAAATACTGGGAGGCTTGTGTAGGTACAGTGTAGCTATTTCAAGATACCTCCACTATCCCAAAATAGCTGTGCAGTGTAGATGTACCGATAGACCCAGTTGCTATTATACCTCTAATATCAACTATAGGTGTAGCCGAAAGTGGACCTTTGTTTCTGTGTTCACCTCAGCTGCACAACGATCCAACCAAACTGAAGACCGACAATGGACTTTTGATATTATCTCACTGAAATATTAGACATCTGATTAAAATATGGCAGATGGCTAGAAAAGTTTAACCAGCACAGAGGCTGAATGACCCGGGGTCCCCTTTTAAAGACATGTTGGGAAGGTATGTAAATGATAGTTGGACTGTTAAGTTAGGTGAGAATAGAACTTTGAAATGCAAACTTGTATTGTTAGAGCAGTATTTGGGATGAGCTTCGAAATAGTTATTGACCTAGAAGGTAATATCTCTGATCCTTTGGGGTTGATAGGACTGTCTGACTTGGTTGTCTGGGTGGAATCCTCTTCAGCTGTGCAAAAAGCTCCAGTCAAGTCAATCATTAGCTGCATTTTAAGATCTGAGCCTGATACCGTTTCTAAGTGTACGTATACACTTGCACCCTAGTTCAAACTAGGGATGCAAATGTAGGTGACCAAAATTGCTAATGAAGTGGGGATTTAAATATCCCGCACTTCATTAGCATGATCTTGCCGGCACGTTACTCCGCTCGTGCCAGGATGCGTTAGTTCGAACCAAACCCCTTTGTTCGAACTGACGTTACTCCTCATTTTTTGAGGATTTGGTTCACACTAATGCATTCCGGTGAGCACTTTCACTTTCGAAACAGCTGCATACGGAGTAACGCACTGGCAAGATCATGCTAATGAAGCACGGGATATTTAAATTGCCGCTTCATTAGCAATTTTGGTCATCTACAATTGCATCCCTAGTTCAAATTAGGGTGCACGTGTAGATGTACCCTTTGAGATTAGTTCTTCTTAATGTATGCAAATAGACAATACTGACCCCAAAAGTGACTACAACATAGGATTTACCCTTCTATAAGAATTTATTTTATTTTTCAGATATTAAAATGCAAGTTTCACAAATCAGTACAGGAGACATCCTCAGCAACCCAAATGCTAAAAGCACAAGAAGAGAAAAGAGATTTTTTTGAAATACATTCAAGTGGCTAAAAGCCAAACCTAAGACAGATCAAGATTTTTCAGATTATGATCCCTTGCCCAGAAGCCACACTTGTACAATGGAACAGTTTCCATAACCCACCAATCCCCACTCCAACTTGCAAAAAACACACCCCTTCGACTATTCATTCATTTTCAGGAGCCCTCCCTTTGTCCCACTCTAAGGTAAATTGACTCCCCTCAATCTTTGGTCTTCAAGTCATTCCTAAGAGGAGCCACACCCATTGGTTTCTTCCAATAGAGGAAGCAGAAAACAAATCAGGGATAGAGACAGCTGCTCTTCCCCCACACAAGAAAGCACTCAGGTTTGACATTTGTTTTCCCCCCATAGTGCAAAGTCTTATTCATGGAAATGATCTTCTGTGAAGTTGGGTTGAATGGCCACAGCATTGTGAATATTTTCCCCAAACACATCAAGACTATCATATCAACATGGATTTTTTTTGTAAAATATATGCATTTAAATACTAATTGCTCCTACACTTGGATTTAGACTCCTACAGATGGACTTATACAATGAACCTAAAACAAAACAAGTCAGGGAAGAATTATTTTTCAATTAAAGTCAGTACAAAATAATCTGAGATATTAGCAGATTTGGTGCATTAAGTAAAGCTTACTAGTACTATTGTTAAAATGGGGGGAGACAGCTTAATTGTTTCTCATGAATAATTAGTTTACCTTTTAAAAAATAATTTAAAAAAGTGAACAGCACTTATTTTCACTCCAGAAAGTAGGGTTATGTAATTCGCTAAGGGTAAGTCTACACAGCAAATTTATTTCAAAATAACAGCTGTAAATTTATTCGAAATAGCGGAGGGCTTATTTTGAAATTGGTAAACCTCATTCCACGAGGAATAATGCCAATCTTGAAATTGCTATTTCAAAATAAGCGCTGTGTAGATGCTTATTTCAAAATAGAGGGCCTCCAGCCCTTCCCAGGGTGCCCTGCTGACCACTTTGGCCTCAATCAAGAAAACTCCTCTCCCTCCCACCCTCCTCAGAGTCCTTAAAGAGGTATAGTCTGACTACAGTGCCTGTGCCAGTGCCAAACATGAAAGCCCGACAAACAGTCTATTCTGCCCCTGACCCTGTGGCCCCAATATGAGCCAGCAAGCCACCGGCAGCCAGAGCTCCATCACTCACCAGGAGCAGTCTGCCAGCTCCCAGGAGCCTGCCAGGGCCCAGAAAAGGTGGGCACCTTCCTGGTCCAGTGCGGAGATCATGGACCTCATTTAGGTTTGGGGGAATCCTCCAATGTCCATGATCTCCACACTAGATGGAGGAATGCAGCTATCTATGACAGAATAGCTGCCAGCGTGGCCAGCAAAGGCCATATCCGCACCCACGAGCAGGTGCGGATGAAAATAAAAAAGCTTCGGCAGGCATATGCCAGGGCCACAGAGGGCAGCTCCCAACCAGGGGCACACACACCAAGATGCCCCTATGTCAATGCCCTGGACCTCATCCTGGGGGGGCGGGATGGTCTGTACCCCCCAGGTGGTCATCAACCGTGGGGCAGAGGGCCCTGACCAGGGCATCGAGGAGGAGGAGGAAGAGAGCCAGGAGCCTCAGCCGACCAGACGGAGTGTGCTGAGCAACCAGGATCCCCGAGCCACCCCAGTGGACCTGTCCTCGGTGTCATCCGAAGCCAGGGAGGCAACAAAAGGTGAATGCCATCACTGTCCCCTTATGCAGGGAGAGGAGGGGGATGGAAACCAGGGACTGCACACGTGGACCTTGCTGTCCATGGACCATGCAACAACCTGTGCATGTGCGAGCATGTGCCATGACACCCCTGGTCATGTGGGCCCAGCTGGCTGCCACACAGGGGCCTTATCCTATTAGCCACATGTGTGTGTGTGTGAAGTCGCATAACATTCTCCTGAATTCTGGGTGAGACACAGCAAGATGCCCTCCCTCCACAAGGCCACTCTACACAGAGGCAGGGGAAATCTCCCCTCTACCTCACCCACACTATATACAGCAAAGGGGCAAGGGTGCGGTCTCATGGCAGTTCACACTCCTGGGGATAGAAGGACATTCTGAACATGGCCTCTGTGCAAGCACATCAGCTCTGATGTGCAGTGAATGGTCATCCTCACCTTGCAGAGGGGGGCTGGGCTTCACCCACTGTGTCCCCAGGAATAACTGACCACTTCTCTTGTTTCTCCACAGCTGCACCAGCTGTGCATACAGAGACACCACATCACTCTAGACATGCTCCTGCACCTTAAGACTCCACACGACCACCCGTGCAGTGGAGGGGTACCGACAGCAGCACCTGGGGACACTGCGAGCCCTGCACTGCACCCTCCAGCACTGGGTGCAAGAAGACCTGAAGCTCTGGTGGGAGCAGCTTGCCCAGGGCCATGCCATCTGCCAACACCTGCAGACCCTGGTGCAGGGTGTGCTGCCTCCTGCCACTCCAGCGCCTGCTGCCTCCCCAGCTACTGCTCCTCTTCCCACTCCTTCTCCCCCTCCAATTTCTCCCTCCACATCCTCCATACCTTCTGTCCCCTCCCCTCCCTTCATTCTCTCCCCATCCCCCTGGGGATGCCGAGACCCCCATACCCGCGGTGCTGGGAGACAGTTGGGCCGGTGAGACCCTCAACCCTGAGCCCTGAGCTTCCCCTCCCACTTCTTTCCCTTGCTTCCCCCTTCTAGCTCCCTCTTCCCAGGTTTCCTCCTCCCCTCTCCCACCCTTTCTCCTCTCTTCTCCAGCCTACTATCCCCAGTCTCACCAGACTCATTCCCCCCCCCCCATGTTGTTAAATAAAGAGAGTTTATGCTCATGAAAATACATGTATTTTATTTGACATCAGGAAGGGGGGTTAGGGAGGGGTAAGTGGAAGGATGTGAAGAAAGAATGAAGCACAAGCCCCCAGTGGGGCAGATCAGGGAGACTGTTAGTGCTCCTCAAGGTGGGAGCTCTCCCACAGGGCCCCCTGGATACTGACAGCCCCCTGATGGACCTCCCAGATGGCAGCCTGCAGAAAGTGCAGCCAGGCTCGCAGCAACATGTACAAGAGAAGCACCAGAGTGCCCAGGGGCAGCTCAGGCTCCGTGTTGAAGAGTGCTGTGAAGTCCCAAGTGAGGACAACCAGAACACCCAAGTGAGGACAACCAGAGCACACAGAGACAAAAATGCTTTACTCTCCCTCATCAAGGTAGGCAAACAAGCATGGAAAACTGAGAACCAGTTGGGGGTGGTGAGGCGGGGGAGGGGCACAGGCCTCAGATAGCCTCAGGCAGCAGCCATACAAAATAACTCCTGACCCAATGCCCTGCCGGACCTGGTTCCGGCCGGCCTTAAATGCGATTCAGCATCCACTCAGTGGACTAGTTCGAAATGCATTTTGTGTGTAGATGCATTATTTCAAAATATCTTATTTCAAATTAATTATTTCGAAATAAGATATTTTGAAATAACACTGTAGTGTAGACGTACCTTCAATTAGCACAAATCCTGTGAGGCACTGAACATACTCAATTCCCATTCACTTCATTAAGAGCTGAAGGCATGAAACACCCTAGTGGGATCAAAATCACTGCCAGCTTCATTGTCCACTTCTAAGTGTCTGATTCTAAGAGGGGAAATTTTCCAGTATAGAAAATTAGCTAAGTGCCTAATTCCTATTGACTTTGAACAGATGTTAAAGATTTATATTACAGTAACACCTGAAGATCACAGCCACGATGAGCCCCTTTGCACTAGGCAGTGTGTAAATGCATAATTAACTATTTCTGCTCCAAAAAACTCTCAGTCTAAAACACAAGACACGATACAGACAAGCTGACATCCAGGCGATAGGCTAACCAATCTAATAGGATGTGCATTTAACAGTCATTTAACTTTTGAGAACACCCTCCACCACCACCACCATCACCACCAGCTGCCTTCATGATTCAAACTTCTTTATGGGTCTTTTTTTAACACTACCCCTTCATATAGACTTTTTCTATCTTGCACTATAAACGGGAAGTGGGAGTAGGTGTTTTATACAGATTTAGATTTATTAGCCCACAAGAGAGCCTACTAACCTTAGACTCTTCTGCTTAGAGAGATCCTCTCACAATCACCTTCCATATTTAGGGAAAGTTAAAAGGGCTGAGCCTATTAGAGAAATCTGTGTGGCTATGTCTATACAGCAGCATTATTTCAGAATAACTGATGTCATTCCAAAATAACATAGCCCACGTCTACACAGCAAGCAGTTATTTCAACATAATGTTGAGATAATGTTGAGTGGGAGGACTTCTTAGTCTGACTCCTGTAACTCTCATTTAATGAGGAGTAGGGGAAGTTGGAGGAAGAGTGATCTACCTTGGACTTCCTGCTGTGCAGACAGCACCAAAAGCCAAAATAAGCTGTTTCGACTTTAACTACGCAATTGATGTAACTCAAGTTGCGTAGCTTATTTTGGCTTTAGCTCTGCTGTGTAGATGTGCCCTGTAGACCAATTATCACTTGCCATTAGACTGCCAGCACCTATAACAGATGAACAGGTGTAGGAAAGGAAACTCTAGATTTAGGAAGTGGGTTATTCAGCCTCCTCTGTGTGGGAAAATGGAATGCTGTTTGCAAAAATATGCCATCAGAAAAGAAGGGAGATGTTTTTTTCTCTCCCCAAGCATCAAAGAGCTGGGGAGTTTGCATTGTTGTTGGTAAGTTGTATATGGAGAAGGTTCCTAAAAAGTTCAAATATGTTGGGTAAATATCAGATCATAGCTGAATGCTTGACATCTTATATAAACTGAAAATCTACATCTATTCAGGTTTTTCCATTGCTCTCTATTATAAAAAGTAGTGGGCAATTTTGTTTCTACAAAAGAATATGCAGACAGGCTCAAAAGCTTCATCTGTGCTTGTGTCATTGCTCATAAGTCTGATAATAGGTAGTCAATATCAAGAAAAAAAATCTGTTCCATTTTAACTTGGTATGGGAAAGGAAAGACAGGAGTGCAATTATCATTTCAGAAGTATAGCTGACAATCATGAAAGCAAAATATGTACTAGTTAAGGAGATAGGTTAGCCATGTGTTTGTTAAGCAGTGGCATCCTCTTTCAAACACATGAAGACACAGATCACTGGACAAATATAGTTCAACTATTTCCTTAAAGTGTTATTTTCCTTCTCATCAACTCAGTTAAACAAGTATGTGACACCCTTTAAACTTTGTATTTATGTCCCCATAGTTCCTTGTTCTTTTTTTTATGCTCAGTTGGACGGGCAAATGCTGGTGATAAAAATCCTGGTTGTTCCTGGGGTATTTTCTAGGTCTTTTTCTGAAGGCTAAGCAGTTGCAGCTACAGAATAATTCCAGGGTAATTTTTTTTATATAAATAAGTATATATACCCCCACCTTCTGACAATTAGCTATGAATTGTGTGTCTATTACTTGGCAATATGTATAGAAAGATACCATAATAAACAAAATATGACTGATATACTCTGAGAGAAATATTATAACTCCCCTCAAAACTATTCTGTGGCATTATGTAATATTGAATTCTCATGGTAAACCACATCTTAAAACAACTACCTTCTCCAACTAGTAATATTTTTGTGAGATCTTTGCTTGTGAATACAATCAAGTCTTGTAAATTGCTCTGGTTTTATTCCTTTGAGGCAGCCACATACTTTGAGACAAATAGTAAACACCATCTTTCCATATTGTATCAACTTATTTTTCTGCAATGTGAGATCTCTAAAAACCAATACGTGAAATGAATCATATATATTAAAGTGATTCATTTCCCACAGTCTCATGAAGTGATTGTGTTGCTGCTGAATTATGAAGCTGTGGATGCTAACATCATTTTGTTATTTCAGAAATACTTTGCTTCATAGAATCTTATCAGCATTAAAAGAGAAAAGCACATTAAGAGGAAAACAACTGCATTTTACCAAATAAATAAATACATAAAATAAAAAGGATACAGATAGATTAAAGTCATGGAAATAGTGACAGAATATGTACAAATATAAACATCAAAAGACAGGGATCTCTATTTTAAAAGACTGATCAAGGGCTTTTGCATATTCACCAAGGCTATGTCTAGACTGGCAAGTTTTTCCACAAAATCATCTGATTTTGCGGAAAAACTTGCCAGCTGTCTACACTGGCCGCTTGAATTTCCGGAAAAGCTCTGATGATCTCATGTAAGATCGTCAGTGATTTTCCGGAAATACTATGCTGCTCCCATTTGGGCAAAAGTCTTTTTCCGAAAGACTTATGCGCAAAAAGGCCAGTGTAAACAGCACAGTAGTGTTTTCTGCAAAAAAACCCCGATCGCGAAAATGGTTATCGGGGTTTTTTGCGGAAAACCACGTCTAGATTGGCCATGGACACTTTTCTGCAAAAAGTGCTTTTGTGGAAAAGCATCCTGCCAATCTAGATGTGCTTTTCCAAAAATGCTTTTAATGGAAAAGTTTTCCATTAAAAGCATTTTCAGAAAATCAAGCCAGTGTAGACGTAGCCCAAAAGAAAAAGGTTGGGTTAATGGTGATAAGTCACTAGGCTTCCATTTGTATAGGAGTGTAAGGCAAAGATGCCCTCTCTCAACTTTTCTGATTGTCTCTTCAGGAAAATGATCTGCTAGAAGCCCTGATATCACTTGCAGTCTCCTCAGCTGATGGTGTTGACAATCGTGTTGCCATGCATATAAGGGACCAAGTGCCCTTTGCTTCCACAGGGATCAGTTCTGGGATTGGTTCTGTTCAATATCTTCATCAACAATTTAGATGATGGCATAGAGAGTATGCTCATAAAGTTTGCAGATGATACAAAGCTGGGAGGGTTTGCAAGAAGATAGGGTCATAATTCAAAATGATCTGGACAAACTGGAGAAATGATCTGAGTTAAATAGGATGAAGTTTGATATGGGCAAACCAAATACAAAGTATTCTACTTAAGGAGGAACAATCGGTTTCAACGTCAGGAGTGGCCTGAGGCCTGCTGCGGCAGCTGGCGTCCCAGGTGGAACATGCGATCGGTGCTCCCGCCTGCAGGGCCGTCAATGGTCTGACATCATCAGTGGGTGCCCTGCTTGCCCCAGTGATGTCATCATCAGGCAACCCGGGCAGCAGCGCCCTAGACGGCGGCCGAGTCCGCCTATAGCCACGGGCCACCCCTATTCAACATACAGAATGAGAAATGAGTGTCTATGAAGAACCTTAAAAAATGAATGGTCCTGCAGCACCTTAGAGATTAACAAAAAATGTAAATGGTCTCTAAGATGCTGCAAGATCATTCATTGTTTTTTAAGTTTTTTAAGTTTATGGCATGTCTACACAGCAGGGCAAAACTCAAATTAAGCTATGCAACTTCAGCTATGTTAATTGTGTATCTGAAGTTGAAAGAGCTTAATTTGGCATTTGGCTCGATCTACGCAGCAGGAAGTCGAAGGAAGAGCACTCTTCCTTTGACTTCCCTTACTCCTCATAAAATGAGGGTTACAGAAGTCAGAGTAAGAAATCCTCCAGCTCACAATAATTTCAAAATAATAGCTTGCAGTGTAGACATGCTCTTTATTTGTAGACGTGCTGCCGGGAGTTTCCCTCCTCGGGCATCCTTCTCTTGGGTTGTCTCCTCCTCTCCCGAGCGTCCTACTCCCAGGTTGCCTCCTCCTCCCCCGGGCATCCTACTCCCAGGTTTAAAATACCGTGCCGGCATCCCCTCGGTGTGACGTCACCGGCTGCCCACATCACAGCTGGTGTGTAGCTCCTCCCTCTCTCGGGGTGCCGGCCGGTGTGTCTCTCTGGCCCCTGCCCTCCCGCCTCTCAGCTGAGTGGTGGCGGCAGTACAGGGGCCACATGCCGCCCGCACTTCCCGGTCTTCCCCCAGGAGCACAAGCGCGACTACGGGGTCAGTGCTGTGTAGAAATACCCTTACAGATTAACACGGCTCCCCTCTGTGTCTAGGAAGAAATATTGCAGAAAGGAATCTAGGGTCCCAATACATTGGGGAGCTCAGGAAATCATTGTGCCTTCCTGAGGATAGATGCCTCTTGTTGTTTCTGAGGGGTTGCTGACAGGAATTTGCAATTTGCATTGTTTAGAGATTCTCAAACTTTATTGCACTGTGACCCCCTTCCAACAGCAAAATTACTGTATGACCCAGGTGTGGTGTGCTGGAGCCTAAGCCCTAGTCCTACTGCCCCAAGTAATGGGAGAATGGGTCAGAACCCAAGTCCAGGCTCCCAAGGTAGGGTTGGAGCTTTGGCTTCCATTTCAGCCTCAGGTCCCAACAAGTCTAATGCTGACTCTGGCAGCTCCATGAAAAGGGAGTCACATTCTACTTCAGGGTCCAACACATAGTTTAAGAATTGCTGGTAGCTTGAAGAGGACGTGCCCCAGTAGTGTATTTTTCCTGCCAGAATCATTGCCGGCATGTCTCTGGGGTTATTCCCAGTTGGTCCAATATGGCCTCTTTTACTTTGAAATAATGTAGGGCGTCATGCTGATCTAAGCTCCAATAGGCCAACTGAGCTGGGTCCGTAAGATAAGGAGCCAGAAGTGTGGCCCAGTGTTGTTCTGGCCACCTAACAGCGGTGGCCACCCTTGCAAAGGTGATCAAAACAGCTCCTGAAGGCCCCGTCTTGTCTAGTCACAGCGGCAACTGAGCCAGGGGCCCCCCTTCAGCCGCCTCCCCTCCCAGCGTCAAGGGCTGCCCCCATCCCAGGGTTCCCCACTGTGTCACCCATCGCTCCTGCTGCACCTGGTACTGCTCCAATAGGTCCTTCAGGAGCTGTCTCTGCTGGTCCTGCTGCTGGGTGGACAGCTGCTGCAGGAGGGCCATTTGCTGTTGCTGCTGCTGCCGTTGGTTCTCGGTCAGCCACTTGAACACGTCCGCGACCTCCATTGTCTGGTGTGTTCGCTCCTCACACCTTTCTGGGGTATCGGCCCTGGCCAGCTCCCCCTTTGTGAGCCTCTTTTTCCTCCTCTTTTCCAAGTTTCTTTTTTTTAACACCCCCTTGAGTTCTTAGGGGTTTTGGATCATGCCCACATTCTCTACCACCTGTAGGAGTGGGGTTCCAGCCCGCCCCAGTCAGATGCATGCTTAGCACCCCCTTACGTTTCCATACCTAGGGTCAGTCTTCGGTACTCTTCGTTTGCTCTCCCCTGGCGCCTGACACTTGGTTTGGCTGTTATCGCCAGGACGTGGGGGTAGGGGGGCCTGAACCCACCCTCTCTCACGGGCCCCAGCAGTAGCCAGTCATGAACCCCATCTTGTTCCTCCCCCCCCCCCGAGATGCCCTGGGAACGCAGGTGTGCTGCCTGTCCCTGACTCTACCATAAACAGAAACCAGACAGTAAATGGGCTAGCTGATGACTCAGGGCCTCCCGCCATCCTGATGACTAGTACCAGTAATTGACACGCCTGCACTGTCCCAGGAGAGGAATCTTCGCCCATCACATATCAGAGGTGCCCATTGTCTGTATTTTCCCAGGTGTGAATAATGCTTTGCACCCTTCGTGGGAAACTTGGCATTCAAAACCATTTTTCCTAATTGGCTACTTGAGACCAGAAAGAAGCCTACATGACCCAAGGGGTATAAAGAGGGGTTTAGTAGCCCACCCCATGTGAGCTCCAGTCATCTACATCTGCTGGCAGATATTGATTGTCTCCCGAGGTCTGTGGGACGCCCAATCTTGTCCTACTTCTTCCCGGGGGATTGAGAGAAAGACGCTGGCCACGCAAAGTCTGGAACACAGGGGTGAGAATATATACCTGCTAGGTGTCTATTTTACATGCATTTAATAAGAGCTCAGAGAACCAAAAGGGTTTCATGGTACCTGTAAGTGACTTATCAGTGTAATTTCTGTCCTGTCCTTTGTAGTGGCTGTGTTATCTGTAACACAGTAGTAGCATTTAACAGCTAAGTTTACCCTGTAACAATAAAATAGTAACTGTTTAAGCTTTAACCTGACTCCTTCAGTTGCTGTAACAGAACCAAGCACAATTTAAAAGAACTTCAGCTGGTCATAAGGGACAGGTATAGGAAGAGCTTGGGCATTTTGGATCATGTCACTCCCAGGTGACAGATCCATTGGGGCATCTCTCAGTCTTCCCTAGACTGCCCACTGTGAAGGGATCCTGTATCTTAGAATCTGAAATCTGAGATGTAATAAGCTCTCCCTGTAAACTTCTTGGGGTGCCCGTCAACCTTCTCCGGGTTGCCCGCTGCGAAAGGACCCCGGTCTCAGCAGTTGAAGTCTCGGGTGTATAAAACACACACACACCACTCACTGCCCTGACCGTCAGCTGACACCAGCCCAGGACCCTAAAAACAGGCTCAGTAGGTCCTGTCCAGCCGGCAGGGCTACTGCCCGAAACATACCGGCTCACCAGCTCCAAGCCCCACCCTGGGCTACTTCCTACGCCCGAGTCCTCCTCTGGTCGTGCTGCTGTTCCAGTGGGACTGGCTCCCCCTGGGCGACTTCCCTCCCGGGAGTTTCCCTCCTTGGGCTTCCTACTCCCGGGTTGCCTCCTTCTCCTTCGGGCGTCCTACTCTCGAGTTTAAAATCCCACGCCGGCATACCCCTGGCGTGACGTCACTGGCTGCCCACATCACGGCCGGCGCATAGCTCCACCCTCTCTCGGGGCGCCAACCGGCACGTCTCTCTGGCTCCCGCCTCTCAGCTGAGCGGTAGAGGCAGTACAGGGGCCGCCCGCCGCCCGCACTTACTGGTCTGCCCCCAGGAGCACAAGCGCGACCGCGGGGTCAGTGCGGGGCAGGTCTGCCTCTGCGGGGTGGAGGCCGCCCATCCCGTCACAATCCCCAACAATACCAAAAAATTTTCTACCAATGTTTTGACAACTTGTGCATCAGAAGTACACAATGAAGTTATAAATCCAGGAAAATAAAGGTTTCTAGAGAAAATGCATGCAACTACAATATTAAATGTGGTGTTGCAAGTGTAATAGTAATGTGATTCATTTTATTAGCAGTTGAACAGAAATTATGCTTAGTATGTCAAAAATAGCATTAGTCTTAGCTCTCATCTTTTAAGTGCTGTTTTCCTTCACTCAGCTTTCTTATAACTTCATTGAGTCTTCCATATTCTATTTTGAGTCTATGTTGTCTGAATTGTTTGGGGGCATGAATTTCATAGGCTATCAGCTCTAAGCTAGGATGAAACTTGTATATCACACTTAGCTCTAGCTATACATCTCATTCTAGACCTCAGTATTGCAGGCATTCCTCCCTTGAGCATTTTCAAGTAAAAAAATCTTGCTTGGATTTGTAGTATTTGAAGAAATGGCCCCTAGGAACTAAGGGACTCAACCAAATCCAGCTGAAGTCAATGGGCATCTTTCTGTTGTTTTTACTGGAAAATGAATCAGGTCCTAGGTTAAAATCAACAACTTGCTTGTGTTAGTTATTTATAGAACAATAAGGAGAGGTCTCCTGACTATCCCATTTAGTATGTAACCCCTGTTGTTTACATAAATATTTTGGACTAAGAACCTAGTCTTGCAACTGGATTCACACTGGTGCCTTCTGTCTCTGACTGGAACCAATTATTGGATCAGGATCATAGACGCTGAGCTTACAGTCCAAACTACACCAGAGTGAAACAACAGGAGTGTGGTTTCCATGAACAGAACCATAGTGTCAGAAGACAGAGAGAATTCCATTTTCTAAAATGAATTATACTTTCCTTTCACCAGAATTACTGTCATTATTAAGTTATTTTTGTTTGTCTTTGCATTTTTGAAGTCCTATTCATAATATTCATTAACCCCAAACACTCAGCTTTTGTAGCTCAGTTTTGTATTATTTCCAAAACTTACACAAAATCTTCTGACATGACTGCTTTCCTGTGATTGAACTGTTAAGTTTCAGTAGTATGTGAAAATCACTGGATTTTTATTTTGTTTCCCATTTATTTTCAATAAATAAATATTTTTTATCTCAATATTGTATAGAATGTTCTATACTGAATATTCTTCTGATCTTCTACTCTTGTGACTTAAAATATGTTAATAAAAAAAAGACTGAATTAAGGAAATCTCCATGGGCTTTTTGACTCCTTCCCACTTATACTTGGATTCCCCAACTGGATCTTGGATTATGCAAGAGCAGAAGAGTGGAAGAGAAAGTAGTGAAAAGGCCAAACTTCTACCATGCTGCAGGGGAATGTTACATTGAGGTTACATGGATGCAGGATTCTTTCCTCACTCAAGACAATCTTAGTACAGAAGGGTATGGATGAGACTGTCAGCAAGAGTACGTCGAGACTGTGAGGATCTATCAGAAAAAGATACAAAAATGTGCTCTGCATTTTGCATATCTTTTTCCGATATTTTTGTTGGAAGAGGCTTTTCCAAAATTTGGCCTGTCTAGACTGGCCGAAAAAAACCCTCTTTTGAAAGCCCCCTTCTTCCTTGGGGAACGAGGAATACAGGGGCTTCTGAAAGAGTGCATTTTTTCTTCCGCAAAATAAAGTGGAAAAGCATACACATTCCCTGGACAGTGTGGAGTGTTTTGGGGATATTTCCATTATCCCCCAAAAAAAACACACTCTAGCCATACCTCTAGATACTTATGAATCCTTGTTTCCATAGAAGCAGCTGTGGAATGGCTTCTGAAATTCTCTGTTCTGGGAAGAAGCATTTTTTCTTCCATCCCCACTCCCCCATAGCCACTGTGATCCACTTTGCAAAGCCAAATTGCTCAGGCTTTGAGCAGGGGTCCAGTGTTTGATTCTGAATGTTGAAGTCTCTGATTTTTTATACCAACAAAGTGAACACTTAACTGAATGGATTGCTGGGCTGCAAAATGAAAGGCATTCTGGACTAGAATAGAAAATAGAAAAAAAAGTGACCTTAACCCATGGTTCCCCACCCCCTTCAGGCTGGAGAAAAAAACCTGTCATCTTCTTTTATGCTTTTATGTGATAAAAATTATTTATAGACACACTTTTTATTTAAAATGGTGCTTGAAGAAGGTACCAGAGTGAAGTATTCTACTAAACCATTTATACAACACTGGTAATGGGAGTGCAAAATTAATATCTTCTTCCCCCTTCACTCTCCCACATGCAAATACACCACTGACCAACATTCCCTAACTCTGGACTGTGGAAATGTAACCACTATGGGACAGATTTGAACCTGGAGCTTAATGTAGGAGCTTCTACTGCTTAAGCTATAAAGCCAGCTGGCCCCGAGCTTAGCCTGTAGAGCTCCCCTGTTGTTATTGCTTGCTGTCAGTGATCTAAGTGCCATGAACCACAGTAGGGGAGTGTCTACACTGCAGGGCTTAACCTGAAATAAGCTATGCAAATTGACCTACGTCAATTGTGTATCTTATTTTGAAATAACCTATTTCAAAATAGGGAGCTTCTACACATCATTTATTTTTAAATAGAGTACTCTTCCTCCAACTTCCCTTATTCCTTGTACAATGAAGGTTATAGGAGTTGGAGTAAGAAGTCCTCCAGCTTGACTATAGTTTGATACTATTTCGAAATAACTACCTTCTGTGTAGATATGGACTAAGTTATTTTGGAATTGTGCTAGTTATTTTGAAAGAGTGTTTCAGTGTGCAGGTACCCTAGGTGCGTGAGTTAAGACACACTTACACAAGCTTACCTCCAGTTTCTGTGCTCAATATGGGACTGCTGCATTATTGAAATCAATGAATCCCTCATGGAAGAGTACTGCAAGATAAAGTTAGGGTTGAAATTAAGCTTTCTTCTACCATTACTCCATTTTGTGATGCCAATGTCTATATTTCTCATATTCGTTATGTCCAAAATGTTAAAACTTGAATGCCTAAAATTAGGAACATACGACCATTACTGTGTGCAAGCCAACACGTTAATCTACAATATACGGTACCAGCTTACCACACAATCAATTCCCATGTTGATAATACTACATGAAAGTAAGTCCTAGAGAGAAAGCAGCTTAGCACAGTAGACAGTGGACTCTGGGGATTTCATTGTGCTGTATCAGTGTCCATCAGGGGTGCTTCTTCACGACAAGATGATACACTGTTTCTTGACACCCTGGTTCATTGTACAATAAAGTACCATTATAGATAAGCCCTAAAAGCATATTTTGCATGGAAAGCACATTCCAATTTTCAGAAGCACACCTGCAATTTCTCAGCAATTTGTAATGTAACTTACAATTTTCCCCATTTCAGTTTTTTAAGGGCTATCCAAATAAATATATTTTGAGCTAAAATGTCTTCTTCTTGATGTTTGTACAAAAGCAAATGTTTTGCGACATTTCAACAAGTTCTCTTTAAATGTTTTTGGGTTAACTGTATGTTAACCCTGCTCCCTACAAAAGCGTTATCCATCCTACATATTGTGAGGATCCATTTTATGAGAAAATAGCTGATATAATTTTGTGCATATATGAGGGGTATGCTAGATCTCAATGTGACCTATGAAACCAGGTAAGTTTAAAGGCAATTGCTTCCACAGTGTGGGTACATCTACACTAGCTCATTAGTTTGAGTTAGGTAGGGTAATTAGGGCAAGCGGCGTTGCAAATGTAGCCCGGAATTTAAATATCCCAGGCTTCATTTGCATGTTCCTGGGCACCGCCATTTTTAAATCCCCTTTAGTCTTAACTCTGTGCCCATGGCTACACACGGCATGGAGTAAGTAGTTCGAATTAAAGATCCTAATTCAAACAACCTACTCCATGCCATGTGTAGCCGCAGGCACGGAGTTCGGACTAAGGGGGATTTAAAAATGGCGGAGCCCAGGAACATACAAATGAAGCCTGGGATATTTAAATCCTGGGCTTCATTTGCAACTCCGCTTTCCCTAATTACCCCACCTAGCTCGAACTAACAAGCTAGTATAGACATACCCTGTATGATTAATGGTCACTGAAAAGTCTCCAGGGAATGCAAAATGGGAAATGCTGCTATATTTCTTTGTTCAAATTACATTTTAGAACAATGAGTGTACAATGAACAGAGCTATTTGTTTCTTCTACTAACAGCAGAGTGGTCCTGAAGTAATTTGAAATTAATCTAAAATTTGCCAGTTCATTTAAAGGCTAATGAAATATAAATATTTTAAAAATATGGGAAACAAAAAAGTGGGCAAGGACAGTAAGACATTACTGTCGAAGAAGGTATATTGATTAGAGGAATGAACAGCAAGCAAGAACCCCTGAACCTTTTCATTCTAGTTTCTGTAAATAAAGATTGTAGGATCTTAAGGCAATGTGCATGAGTTGAAGATGTCCATATTTAATTCACCTTAATTAAATACACACACTTTAAGTGAGGATTGAATCATAAGAAGAAATATATGAGTGTGTGAAGATTTATACTATTTGTATGGAATTTTCAGGTGGAAAGATTTTGGCAAAGTGCACTTTTTTCCCCCATTTTTTTACATTTTTCATTTAGTACCTCTCTTTAAAAACTCACACCATTCAGAATTTAGGTGAAAATAAGACCACTAAAATCATTTTAAGGTTGAATATTTGAAAAGAATTTTATAGATAGGAAGTAGTACTGACTAATATTGCATTTAATCTATACCTTGTTAAAATGCATATTTAACATCCTAAATATACAATCAAATTTCTTGCAGATAATTTGGCTGACCAGAAATAAATCCGTGCATAAGCCCCATTATAGTATAAAAATTTTGTCCACCATGTAAGTCACTGTAAAGAACTGATGCGTGTCAGCTCTAGAATACTTGTCAGGCAGCAAAATCCAGATGTTATCTACTTCTGTTGCTGGCTCTGGTTTTTCTGGAATAGAGAATATGTGCCTGATAGAATTTGGTTCATGCTTGTCCAACATGTAGATCTAGCAGCTGTTAAATGTGAATATTTTGAATGTTCTTCCAACATACAGTATGCTGTGAACATTTATGTAATGTTGAATATAGAAAAAGCAATATTTAATGGAGATTTGAGGGGTTTATGTAGATTGTCCTTGATTGACTAACATCCGGAATGCATTTTTATAAAATTTTAATAATTGTAGATGGATGAATGTGCAAGAGCAACTGATTTATATACCTACCCATATTTTAATATTAATGATGATATTTAACATGAAAATATATTTTCTATCTTTGAAACTTGCCTTATTTTTCCCAAGAGAAGTAATTTTCTTGAAATAGATTCAATAACATAAATTTAGCCCACTAGGGCACCAATTACTTGGAAAATAAATCCTGTATGTTCACTTCCAATTTTCTTGAGAAGCAAACTAAAAGCAAAATAAAATAAGAGAAAAAAGTGAACCAGTAGAAAGGTCAGACACTTCCTGCAGACAATTCCCATTTGGAGGAGAGAATTTTTTATTTTGAACTACTGAAACTAAGTTTTCTGATGGAAATTATGTATGTGTGTTTTCTGAATGTGTGTGTTCCTCCTCTCTACATGTTTTTAGCTGGGTGTGTCCCTCTGAGGTCTCATATTTTAAATTCTCATATTTTAAATTTTTATATATATTTGTATTTTTGTGTTTGTTTGTTCTTATAAGCCACCTTGAACATTTTAAATAGAAAGGCGGGGTAAAAATATTTAAATGAATAAATAAATAAAATAATAAATAAAGTATGGATTTGATTCTGATCTCACATACACTGCTGAAAATATTAACTCATTAGCAGTCAGCTGAGACCTTATTGTACACATTGTGCCTTCCTCACCTGCGCATTGATCTAAGTTCTAAGCTATGCTAGTTCCGTCAACATACTTACTATAGTGTTTTCCATGTGGCAAGGTCAGTTGGGGCTTCTCTCCTATCAACTGTAAATAATTTTCTTGTTCTGGTGGAGTACCAAAGTCAACAGGAGAGCACCTGGAAGTTAATTTATTGCATCTAAATGATAAATTGACCGCCTGTGGAGCAAATGCTGCAGCTTCACTCCACCATGCAGTGAAGACAAGCCCTGAGATACACTCGTGTACATCTAGTATAGGTTAAATCAGAATTGGACCCTCTGAGATCTTAAAGTCAGAAAGCACATTCAGTCAATCGGTGTGTCTAGACTGTCAAGATTTTTTGCAAAAGCAGTTGCTTTTGCACAAAAACTTGCCAGCTGTTGACACTGGCTGCTTGAATTTGCGCAAGAGCACTGACTTTGTAATGTACAAAATCAGTGCTTCTTGCGCAAATACTTTCATGCTCCCGCTTGGGGAAACGTCCTCTTGCACAAGAATTCTTGCGCAAGAGGTCCAGTGGCTAAAATCGCGATCAGGGCTTTCTTGCGCAAAATCGTGTCTAGACTGGCCACAGATGCTTTTGCGCAAAAGCACTTTTTGCGCAAAAGCATCCGTGCCAATCTAGATGCGCTTTTGCGGAAATACTTTTAATGGAAAAACTTTTCCGTTAAAAGTATTTCCTCAAAATCATGCCAGTCTAGACGCAGCCAATGGGAGTAAGCCTCATAAGGTTAAAAAAGAATGACTTTTGAGCTGTAACTTCAGTTCTCGGAGTATAATACGTTTGCAGTCACACGCTTAGGAATATGCAACCTTTGCATTCGAAATCCTGAAATCATTTGAATAGCAATAACCATTGTTGGAAGAAGTGAATTGTGCCCATGAAAGCTCATGATACCATCTACAAGTTTTGTTAGGCTTTAAGACTCTGCAAGACTATTAGTTTTGTTTTGTTTTTGTTTTTTTTGAAGTTTTTCCAGTTATTGACTAACTCGGCTAGCCCTCTGAAGCATATGCCCTCTGTTAGGTCTGCATACTGGATAGAAAGCCTTGTAACAGTTGGCTGCACTTGCCTTCTATCCCATTCCATCACTGAGGGTACGTCTACACTTGCTTTCACTTTAGAAAGAAGATATGCAAATTTGGCACACATTTGCATATCTTCTGTCTAAAGAAAAAACAAGTCTAGAAAGCAGGAAAAAAAGAGTTACTGCAAGTGACTCCTCAGAAGACTTTTATTCTGACAATGTCAGTTGCTGATGAGCAACTTCACATACAATTTCTTATATAAGTGATTTATGGGGCACATTTGACGCAGGTGAGGCTAGAATATCCTGGTTGAATATCTCCAAATCAAAACAGGAGAATCCATGTTAGATATTCTTCTTTCTACCTCTCATTTAAGGTACATTGGTTCTTTTCCTGACTAGTATGACCCACGTCTTATTATTGGATTTGTATGGCTTTTTCTTTTGGTGTTGCTATAGCAACTTGATCCACCTATGGAAGTTCAGAAGTCATTTTACATTTTTGATGTTGTAGAACTCTGCTCATCCAGTAATCCCAGGAGAAAACCTGTAGAACTAAATGGGAGACCTATTGCAGTTACTACTGTGGTGTAAGAGGAGATCTTGAACAATGGTCAGAACTGTAGCAGTGAAATCAAGGAATTAAACTGTTTCCTTCATATTCTTATGAATACTAACATTGTACAAATGACATGTGTAGTGACACTCTCATAAATCTTCAGAAGTGAGGAAGAGATCAGATACCACTGACACAGAATTTTGAAATGATTCTCTTGTGCTTATCTAAGATGATGCAGCCATCTGCCAAATTGACTGCTTGTGTTAATATTGTAGCTATCTCTTTGTCCCAGGTCAGAACATGTACTTTGCTTTTTGCTCCTCATCTGTTGATTTTACTGTTCAAAGACTTGTATGTTAGTGATAAGCCCTTTTGTGTTAACTTGTATTGTTTATTTAAAATTTAAAGATATCAGGTTTACAGTCCGTTGCAGCAAAAGTGGTTCACGACCTCTGATTTGTTTGGGATGGTTTTAATCAAGTATAATTATCTGTATTAGTATCTCTTATCTTATCTCTTATCTCTTAGACCATATGTTGCACTGCAATTCCTTTAGTATTAGGCATGCCTTTTGGGGAGGTCACTAATGCTTTTCTTCAAGATAACTATGTTTGTTGATTTGCAAACTTTATGTTGTAAAAACTATAGTTATTTAAACAAATTATTGTGAGGTTTTGGCTTTCAGCTTATGTCTACAATGCTTATGTCTACGTCTAATAGCAATAGCAATGAAGCGCAAGTGGTAGTGTAGACTAGTCACTTCAGTACAAACCTAGGGTTTCAGATAGACTTGTGTACCATGTGCAGCCACAGCTTCATTACTATTGTGTACCACAGTCATATCTCTGACTACAGTGTAGACATGCACTGAGGTTCAGTCCTGGTCTATACATAAAGTCTCACTAGTTAGATTAAGGCACATTTTCTAATTCTAAAAGACATGTCCAGCATGCCCCCAAAGAGGGTTGACACATCCTCTTTGGAGAGGCTTAGCCCACCTGCTTCTTATAAGAATATAAAAATAGCCATATTGGGTCAGACTAGTGGCAAGTGCCAGGTGCCCCAGAGGGAATGAACAGAACAGATAATTATCACCTATTTCTATCCCTGACAAAACGGAGGCTAAGGAAACCATTCTTGCCCATTCTAGCTAATAGCTATTGACGGACCTATCCTCCATGAATTTATTCTAGTTGGTTTATAACCCTGTTAAAGTCCAGGCCTTCACATCCTCTTGTTCATACTTCCTTTTGTTTGTTTTAAACCTGCTGCCAGTTAATTTCATTTGGTGACCCCTAGTTTTTGTGTTATGGGAAGGAGTAAATAACTTTTCCTAACTTTATCCACACTGTTCATAACTTTATACACCTCTACCATGTCCCCTTAGTCATCTCTTTTCCAAGATGAAAAGTCCATGTCTTATTAACCCCTTCTTATATGGCAGCTGTAATCATTTTTGTAGTCCTTTTCTGAAGCATTTCCAATTGCAATGTATCTTTGAGATGAGGCCACAAATATTCAAGATGTGGGTGTATGAAGAATTTATATAGAGGTAATATGGTATTTCCTATATTATTATCTATCCCTTTCTTAATGACTCCAAACATTCTATTTGTTTTGATGACTGACACTGTACAGTGAGTAGATGTTGTCAGAGAAATATCCACAATGACTCCAAGATATCTCTCTCTTTCTCTCTCTCTCATGGTATCAGCTAATTTAGATTTCATCATTTTATATGTGCAGTTGTGGTTATGTTTTCTGGTGTGCATTACTTTTAATTTATCAACAATGAATTTCATCTGCCATTTTGTCACCCAGTCACACCGTTTTATGAAATCCTTTTGAACGTCTTCACAGTCTGCTGTAGCCTTTACTATCCTGAGCAATTCTTTATCATCTGCAAATTTTACCACCTCATTGATTACCTCTTTCTCCAGGTCATTTGGATATATGTTAGATAAGTTTGGTCACAAAAGAGACCCCAATACGGACCAATACAGTCTGCCCTCACCCTCAGATAACGATTACCCTCAAGGAGATGTCATCTACATACTTGAAGTGTGGTCAAAGCACAGTGTAAGCAGAGGTTCATATTGCTTTTTTTCACACCAATACAGACTCCTTTGTATAATTTTACCCTATGAAAGCACCAATCAGTAAGAGTAGGACTTTGCCCTAAGCTTTTTATATACAATTGAATTAAAAATGAAATGCTAATACTTTTGAGTATTCCTCAATGCATATCTGTGACATGCTCAATAAATATCTAATGACAAAAATTAATAGAGCTAACCCCCAAGCCCTAAAATATGGGGTTACTTCATAACAGATCTGAACTTTGTACCTCAGGCCCATCTTTATAATAAAGCAATAACTTATATTATAGGAAATCATTAATAAGCAAAACCAATCTACTTTAAAAGTTTTTTTTCTGAACAATTAAAAAAATACCAAATGAGAAGTATAATAACAATTGCAATATAAATAAAGTTCTGTATATATCAAGTCCTAGAGAGAAGTGTTAAGAACTTGAATGTATATGGATGAATTCATTTTTTCCTTTAATTATTTCTTTTCTTTTTCTGCGTGTGAATTGCCTAACAAATGGTAATTGTTTAAATTTATTTGTTAAAGGTAGAAATAGCAAACAATGTCAAACATCATCAAACGATATGTGGCATTTAGTTTGTTCATTAGCTATTTACTGTGAATCCTCAACTTTCTAAATTCATCTGTTAACCCTCGTTACATGATATGTTCTGTTTTCTGACTGTATGGATATAATTCAAAGAATCAGGCCTGCCAGCAGGAATATTCAGAATTAAGAAAATGAAATTCACTTTTCAACAATATTACTATTTTTGTTTGTTTATTTCAGAGATGGTATAATAAATAGCACCTGTTGGGAAATATATCCATGGAATAAAAAGGGTAGAAAACCAATTACATCAAATTAATTTTGATATTTGAAAGAATATTCATGAATTTGCTTCTATACCACTTGACCAGTTGTACAAGTATCTTTCATATCAAATTATCTTTCACATAAAATTCAGTGATCATATTGCCTCCATATTATGAATTTAATATTAAGATTTTAAAATGAATATTTTGGTTAACAGTCTTGCTAAAACATTTTGAATTACAAATATGACATCAGCAGAGTGATAGAAGATATTCTGTTTATTCAAAGATGTTTTGTGTTACACTTGTTTCTATTTCTCAGTGTACTAAACTTATCAGGGAAATGCTCGTGGTACTATTTGCCATTAAAAAAAAAAGCAAAATAAAAGAATTCTCAAGCAATTATCTACTAGTGAACCATTTGGATTTTTTTAACTACAAAGTTTACCAAAAGCAAAAAATATGGAAGTCAAACTTACTGACATTGATTGCAATAAAAACCACTGGCAATGATAAAACTTGAAATGAATGTTTTATTTCCCTTACATTAATATGACTATATATTAGAAGACCACTAAAGTTTACTACAGGCAGTCCCCGGGTTACATGGATCCGACTTACATCTGATCCCTACTTACAAATGAGGTGAGGCAACCCCGCACTAGCTGCTTCCCCCCAGCAGACCAGGGAGACGCGAAGCTAGCACCCCCGCCCCCCCCCCCCAGCAGACCAGGGAGATGCGGAGCGGCTTTTCTCAGCAGACACCTCAGCTTGAGAATAAAGCACTGAGGGAAGTGAGGTGTGGGAGAATAAAACTGAGCTCTGGAGAAATGTTTGGCTAGAGTTTCCCCTACAATATGTACCAGTTCCAACTTACATACAAATTCAACTTAAGAACAAACCTACAGTCCCTATCTTGTACGTAACCCGTGGACTGCCTGTATTGCTTTAATAAATTCAACTTTTTAAAGAAGCTGTACTCAGGACTGGGTACAATAAGTAATCAGACTCTTCAATGTCCAATTTTAAGCCTCTTGAGAATCATAAGAATTCAAAAGTTAGAGTGGAGCCTTACAATAAATGGAGAGGGATGGATGCCTGGAATGAGATCCACAAAAGCCTCATTGTCCAGTGGAATGACTTCAACAAAAGAGATCAAGGAAGACACAGATCATAATGTCCCCTAATCTAGTTGTCAGGGCACTTACCTGTGCAGTGGGAATTCCCAGTTCAATTCCCTTCCCATCAGGCATACAGGGAAATTGAACACCCATATCCAGTGTGAATTACCTAACCACAACGTGAAAGGGCAGTCATTTACCTCTTTCTGCACCCAGGAGTTTGGTCATGCTTTGAGAACATATACCAGATCATGCCCTGTAGTGAAGACAGATGGAGGAAAACCCATCTTCCCCTAGAATGAACATTATGCTGGATGTGAGTGCAGGAATAAAGGGGGTCTCAGTGCTGGATCTGGCCTACAGGGAGCTGAAAGCAGGATCTAGACATAAGAGCCTGCCTTCATAATTCTTTGCAGAAACACATCTTGGAAGCAAGACGACCCTCAGCTGCATGGGGTAGGGGGCTTTGTGTAACAGGAAAAAGGGCAATACAAGGATTGCCTCAGGAGTAGAGTCCTCTCATAAATTAAGCCACAAAGTTCCCTAATTTGGGGCCTTACCATAAATTAGGCCATTCAGTTACCCAATATGCTGCCAGTAAAATAAGGCTTCAAAATGCACCATCTAAGGAATCAATAGGTAGGGTCCGGGGAAAGGTAGCCTCACCATATTAGGAAACAAAAGGATGATTTAGAAAGAAAGGGATAGGGTGGGTACCAAGAGAAGGGTAGGGATAAAAGATGCTGTAACCATAACTCAGGGCTCACTTTGTTGGTCATGAGGTGGAGGGGAATGAGTGGTCTGGATGCTGTAACCAAATAAATCACCTCTTACCACTCCACCAGCTTCATCCATCATTCGGCCCTGCAACACTGGGGACTAAGTATGATATAGGTATCCAGATGCTTAGAGTTAGGTAGCATCGCACATGCTCAGAGACAGACACTTAGGCACCAAATGAGTTCAGGCACCCTCAGGATTGGATATCAAGGTTAGGGTTAAGGTTAGGGTTAAAGTATGGCTTCTGAGGAACACAATGGTATCCAAACCCGGGATGTCAGCACAGTAAAGTACACAAGGGTAAACATGGATAAGCATTGTTAATTCAGTTCTCATTTTGGGCATACAGTGTTTACTCATTTGTCATTTAAAGAATAAAGCTTTTGGACACTCCTGGCTGCATGACCACTACAAGTGCAATGCACAAGATATATTAGTTGATTATGCTCAACAAGAATGATCAGTCATGGAAATTGTGGCCTGAATAAACCACAATGAGCCATTCCATGCTACTGACTATGTAGATTGATACATTTGTGGACAATTCAAAGAATATGACATTCATTACAACTTTACATTATGCACATTCATTTGGTAGAAAATGAAGCTTCAGCAATCACACATGCTTTTATTCTGGGGGAAGAAACAAAATATTTCGTCAACAAATCTGAGTTTGGTATCTGAAGGTGAGCAATTCCCATGCACAGTGTTGCTTGTCTTCACAGGTTACTATAATTACAAATTAACCACTTTTTAACAGATAGCACATATCCTGCATGCCTATCATGCCTGGCCCTGGCCTAAAACATCAGTAAGATAAGTTTAACTGCTTTTGCTGACCACTACACAACTGCTTACACACTTCAATTTGGGTGCAAGTGTGGTCCCTTTGTGGATTTGGATCTCTCAGTGATCAATATCTGAAACTACACAAAGTACTAGCATTTTAGAAAAAAAGGAACTGTTGTTAATCTACAGTACCTCCTTAATTTGCAAAAGATATTTCCAATTATGCAAATTTTTGCATAACATTTTTGCAAAAGATATTCCAATTATGCATAAGAGGAAATGAAACCAGTAATTTATCTTCTTTGCTCAGAATTAAAAAAAAGTCACATAGTAATCAGTAGAAGCTATCCCACTGTCATGGCATCCCTTATGGTTATTTTGAATGCCTAAAGTAAACAAATATACAGGATGAATCTACTGTCAAATTAGTAATCTTCAAAGAAAGAAGTTGTGTGGTACATTGGTGACAATTTATTCCAAGGATAGCATACTGAAATAGAAATATGCAGAAACTTTAAAAACATGTAGAGTGAAGATGATTTATAACCCTGAAATGCTTTTTAAGTATGCAGTGTGTGTTGGAATGGAGTCTTTAGAATTTTGTTTTAAGTGATAAATCAAACATTGATGAACTTGGAAAAGGACAAAGAGTTTATGGATATGATATGAAATGTACAAAGTTTAACATTGGGCTGAAGGTTGCAGAACTTGGTGCTATTAATCAATTAAGACTTGTGATGATCAAGAAGTTTAAAGAATAAGGCTTTAAATAATTGAGTTAAGAAGACAAAGAACATGGCACAGGATAGATGTGACAATAATCTTCTTAATGTTCTTTATTAGAAAAGAGGTATCTGGGACTATGGCCTGATACACTTCAGTCCTGCAAACACTTAGGCACCTGCTTAATTTGAATCAGGTAGCTACTGCCATTGATTTCAAAGGGTACTTAAAGTTAAGAACATCTACTATATATCTGAGTCTGTATTTATATCCATCTAACTGTGAATCCATTGTTCAAGAACTCTTCCTAAATGGTAAGAGCTAGGACAACCAAATGTGGCATGGAGCTTCTTCTTATCCTAATTTAAAGCAAGGTCAAGGGTTTGGTAGTTCCAGGACAGTGGGATGTGCATAGAATGTGATCATTTCTCATCAAACAGAAAGGGAGAGGTATGATAGCAGAGACAGTTATATTCATGAATGACTACAGGGGGCAGCAAGCACAGGAAATAGTCATACTCCAGCATGACCACAGTGGGGCTTCAAGTACTCCAGCCCCAGGGAGCAGCTGCTGGCTGGCAGTATGGCCCCAACACTCTAGCCTACCACAGGAAGCAGCCACGACCTAGGTAGCATGTCCTTTGCCACACTGGGGCATCCCTCAGGGTGGAGCTGCTTCCTGGGTCAGATGGCCCAGAAAGAAGCTGGTGGGTGGACAGTGTGGCACCCGCTGGTCCCAGGACATCCCTGGGAAGAAGTCAGTGAGCAGGTTGCAGAGTCCCCATCACGCCAGCGTGTCTCAAGGAACAGTTCCAGGTGAGGGAAAAATCAGCAGGCAAGCTGCGCAGACACCACCACTCTGGGCCAGCCCTTCCCCCTGTCCTGAGTCCGGGACTTAAATTGCAGCAAGAGTAGTTTAGGTTGGACATTAGGAAAAACTTCCTAGCTGCCAGGGTGGATAAGAACTGAAATAAATTGCCTAGGAAGTTTGTGGAATTTTTATCACTGGGGATATTTAAGAGCAAATTTAGATAAACATCTATCAGGGATGACCTAGATGGCTCTTGGTCCTGTGGTAAGTGTAGAGGACTGGACCTAAATCTCTTGAGGTCCCTACCAGTTCTTTGATTCTATGAAAGTACAAAAAAGTGTACCTATAATGGCCCATTTTTCACATAATAAATAAAATTGATTAACATTGATTTGAATAAACCTGAGATGGTATGAGCACAAGCAATGCTTTGAAAATATAAAATGCAGTGCACTTATTTGTTAACAAATATTTTTTTCTAACATAGAGGGTGTGTCTTAATTGCCTTTCATTACTTTATCCTATTTATGACACACTTTCATTGATTGTTTCTCCTTCGCCATTATCCCCTTAAATTTTTGGTCATTTTTCTAGGTTTTCCTTTATCTATTCATGTCTTTATCCTTTCTGTGTCTCTCATCCTGTTCTAATTCCCTTTCCTCCTACAGTTGTCTTCCATTCCTGGTCCCTTTTGCTTCTGTGAAGCAATGGCACCATTCTGGGAAAGCGGATGGAAAAAGGGGAAGAGCAGCATACATGCATACTTCAATGTGGCTTGCTTTTCTTCTCATTCCCCTGACTATCAGGGAGCGAGGGGAAAATACTTGGATTCCATGAATTTCTCCTCTGCCCCCTCCCTTCACCAGCCAGGAGTAAGAGGCATGCACGGAATCCAAGTACTTTCCCCTCCTCTCTGAGGGAGAGAAAGGAGAGGGGAGGCAAAGAAAGCAGTTGCCTTGTGATTCTGGGCCTTTTAAATTCACCACCAGAGCCCCATACTGTGTAGTACTGAACTACCTCAAATCCTAACCTTCTGCCTGAGGCCTTATCCTTTCCAGGGGACCTGGATCTGAGCCCCCCACCACCGTCCAGGACCCAGCAAAATCTGTTGCCAACCCTGTCCTCAACACACTCAGATTGGTCTACACAGAAAGTCGTTACTGCATAGTTTGTTCATTTTGACACAGACTGTGAGCAGCGAAAAGGAAACAGAATAGGAATCAATATATTAAAAAAAATCTATTAAAACATAGTCATGTTAAGATTACTGGGTCACAGTAAGAGCAGTCAGCTCACAATTCTCCAGGAGTCATTGGTGATGGTCAGCTAAAAGCAGTCAGTGAAACAACCCTCAGTTTTTAGTCTTGAGAACTACAATTCTCAGGCCACCTTTGTAAAGTTATTTGAAATAAATAAGAACAAATGCAAAGTACTATGCTTATAAGGAATAACCAATTGCACAAATACAAAATGGGAAACGGCAGCCTAGAAAGGAGCCCTGCAGAAAAGGATCTGAGGGTCACATTGAATCACAAACTAAATTCGAGTCAACAGTGTAAAACTGTCGCTAAAAAGCAAACCATATTCTGGGATGTATTGATAGAAGAATTATAAGTAAGAGACAAGTAGCAATTCTTCCATGCTACTCAGCACTAATAAGGCCTCAGACAGAGTATTATGGTCAGTTCTGAGCACCACACTTCGGGAAAGATGTAGACAAATTAGAGGAAGTCCAGACAAGAGTAACAAAAATGATGAAAGATGCCCCATTAGGAAAGACTGAAAACACCGGGTTTGTTTAATCTGGAGAAGAGAAAACTGAGCAGGGTCAAAATAACTGTCTTCAAATATGTAAAAGGTTAATAGAAAGACAAAGGTAATACATTATTCTCCTTAACCATGGAGGATGGGACAAGACATAATGGGTTTAAATTGCAGCAATGGAGATTTAGGGAAGAAATTAGGGGGAAAAAAGCTTTCTAACTGTAAGGGTAGCCAAGCACTGGAACAAATTACCCAGGGAATCTGTGGTATCTCCCTCACTGGGGCTTTTTAAGAATAGGTTAGACAAACACCTGTCAGGGATGGTGTAGATAATACTTAATCCTGCCTTCCTGCCTCAGTACAGGAGACTGGACTAGCTGACTTACTGAGGCTCCTTCCAATTGTACATTTCTATGATGTATGAATGAAAAAAGAATTACAATGTGATAGCTATTGTCAGCTATTATAAGATTTCTGTATAAATATCTATTTTCTCTTACAGCGAATTTCAAGTCACTTGACATTCGTTGTAAGAATCTACAGTCAGTATCAAGTAAGATACTCTAGATCAAGTAGATTTGGAGACATTAACACCCTTTCTTTTAAGATTATATGGAAATTTCCTTTCCAAGCTACATATCGTTACACTCACTATTACATTTCATGTTTGATAAAGAATGTGGGCATCATTTCAGAAAAAAGGGATAGTGGACAGAAAGGCTAATGTCAGGACTTGCTTTGGAAATGTAATACAAATTAATGGACTTGTATCAGATATCACTGGTCATGGATCAACGGTATTTAATTTAAAAACCAATATCATCAGCTACAAATCCAAGGATATCATGAAATGGCTTTTTAAAATTAAAACTTAGAAGCATTATATTACCAAGATGTAGCTGTTCTATAAAGATTATCAGAAAGAACATGTATAATAACAGATATTCCTCTTTGTGCAGATACAGACTAATCACAACTAAACTAATTATTCTAAATGCCATATTTTTTTTCTATTTTTCCCAGTAGCCCTTAACGGCTCTTTGTGAACCACAACAGCTATGTCAGTGGAACAGAACAGCTTCCAAACAACACAGAAATAAACAAAACATGTACCTGTCTGCCATGCTCATCTCTCACTAGGCAAACAAAGGGAAAGTTTTTGTTTTGCTTTCAAAACTATTTCTCCCACTAGGCTCCCATCAATCTTCCTTAAAGAATTCATTTTATTGTGGTAAGGCAAACTGAGGGGGAAAAGGAGGAAAAACAGAACTGTTAATGAAACAACGCATGAAGTCCTCAGGTGTATGATTATTATTATTTGATAAACTCCACCAGTGAACTGGAGCATTTCACAGCAAATAAAGAAACATAGCAGAAATCAAATCAGAGTTTCTGCAGTTCTCATTTGTTGTTCTATGATTCAGAAAGACCATTAATACTGAAGGCCAAACTCTGCCACGTATCAGAGGGGTAGTCGCGTTAGTCTGAATCTGCAAAAGCGGCGAGGAGTCCTGTGGCACCTTATAGACTAACTGAAGTGTTGGAGCATAAGCTTTCGTGCGCTGCATCTGACGAAGTGAGTCTTTGCCCATGAAATCTTATGCTCTAACACTTCAGTTAGTCTATAAGGTGCCACAGGACTCCTCGCCGCTTTTGTAAACTTTACCATGTGATGCTTATACAGCTTAATTTTAAAATTTGGTACATTTTGATGCTGACTTCCTTCTCTTTCCAGATTTCCTGACAATCTTTTCAGTTCTGATGTCAGCTCAGCATTCTGATGTAAGATAGAAAGGACAACTTCATTTTCTCAGTAGAAATGTTGCCGTTGGCTTGTTTTGAAAGCCAGTGCCAATCCTGGACTTTTAATTCTTTCCTGCTCCCTTCTGTTTGTAGCATTTTTTTAACCTGTTAAATGAAGGGAAAACAACAACAAAGCTCCCATTTTTCCTTTCTTATGCCTTCACCTCTTAAGAGCTTTAAAAAGGAGTGTATCATTGGGTGAAAGAAGTGAAGAGCTGAACTTGCAAAACAGTGGAGGCAGGCTATAAATCACCCTTGTGCTTCCTGGTTCTGGATCGCACTTGGGGCTGAAGAGAACCCTGGCATGATTTAGACAGTCCTAGGGATCTAAGTTACTGAAATCTCAGCAGGCTAAGACTGCCTTATAGGTATAGTGTTGTCTGAAACCTCTGCAGTGTTGTGAGATGTATCCCCACTTTGAAATGCCCCTACCTCAACAGAATTTAATGGGACAAAAAATAGGGAACTTCATAGCCTGTCTGTTATCCTTTTGCTGAGCAACAAATATATGTTGAAAAATATTGTGAGTGTCTCAAAGAAAAGGAGTGAGAATCCTTTATAATAAAAAGTAGGGTCATTACCAGCTCCCTCTGTAATACTATGTTATGTATTTACTCATAACACTCAGTTTCATTGAAATGGTTATCAATTTAGTTTTGTTCCATTTTAGTCCTGACAATTATGTTATCAATGTAATTCTGGTGTAAGTAGAAGTACTTCAATGCTATTATTTGTGGCTAGCTTTACGCAATGTCTCACCTTTACATATTTGTACATTCAGACATGCTGTTATGACTATAATTGCTTTAGGAATGCTATAAAACTAGATGTTGCTGCAATGACAATAATAAGAAAATATCAAGAAATAGTGCTAAATCCTTTCAGAGCAATGAATTATTTCATTCTACTATTCTGGTTAGAAGCAAAGGTTTATATCTCATTGTTCTGATCTGCTAACATACTTGAAATTATCCTTGATTTCAGTTCAGTTTCAGCCATGAGCCAGAAGGGTTTGTTTTTTTTTCTCCCCCTTAAATTTCATTTTTCCTTCAGGGTATGTCTACAGCCATTTTTCTGACAAAACTTGAGGAATGTAAAGCACTGCCATTGCATTATTCCACAAGAAAATCGAAAGAATAGAGGGGGTTTTCCAGCATTGGTAATCCTCATTCCAGGAGGAAGAGGCCTTTTTGAGAAAGAGCTCTTTCGGAAAAAGGCATTTGTGGATGGGGAAGAGGGAGTACTTTTGGAAAAAGAGGGAAGAGGAAAAAGCACAGGTGCCCTGGTGGCCATTCCATCCATAGAAATCTCAGCTTACACTGCTCTACAGCCAAAATGCTTCTGAAATAAATGTAGTCAAACTTTACTAATTCTGGGTCACTGAGAATGAAAATGATGCTTAAAATTGTCGATTGGCTCTAGTTTTCAAGATATGCTATTGGGACAGTATATGCGACCCTCGACTTGTGAATGGCAGAGGATAAAGGGAAGGGATCTCAATTTAAACCAGAAATGACTAAAATACATCTTTGACTGGATCTATGAATAAATCTATGACTGGGTTTGGCCGGTACTTGCTTTTTAGGCAAAACAATGAATGATGCAATCTGAAGCTGGTATTGCCTCATACATGATATGAATTGCATCATGTTATTCCTAGAGGTCATGGATGTTTTGCTGCATAATGACAATGTTTTGCCATCAATTCAAGTTGGTCATGCAGTCCATATGAAGGAAACCTGAAACAACTTTTGAGGTGCATAAACTATGACCAACACCAGTGGCAGCTTTGTGGCAATTTGTAGGTTGTTGCTCTCTTGCTTGGTCTGCAGACTGGATACACAAAGTACTGCTGTTTTCTCTGCAAATGGGATAGTCATGCAAGAGATTCCCACTACATATAGATTGGCCACTCCGACAGTCATTGGAGCCTGGGAGGAAAAGTGTTCAGCATCCACCACTTGTTGAATCAAGGAAGATTTTGTTCCCACCCTTACACATCAAGCTGGGTCTGATGAAGAACTTTGTCAAGGCCATGGACAAAACACAAGCAGCTTTCAAGTACCTCCATGGAAAATTTCCAAGGTTAAGTGAAGCTAAGATAAAGAAAGGTGTCTTTGTTGGTCCTCAGATTTGTGAACTTCTTCGAGATGATGCATTTGACCATGCACTGCGTGGCAAGGAAAAGCCTTCCAGTTAGTGGCAATACATTTTCTCAGAAACAACCAGGCAGACAACAACAGGTTGTTGGTGGAAAACCTCCTCAAGGCATACAAAAGCCTTGGTTGCAACATGTCACTAAAGATACATTTTTTGCACTCTCATCTAGATTTTTTTCCACTGAACTGTGGAGCAGTGAGTGATGAGCATGGCGAGCGATTTCACCAGGACATTGCAACAATGGAGAAGCTCTATCAGGGCAAATGGAGCCCATCAATGCTTGCAGACTATTGCTGGACAGTGACAAGAAATGCTCCATTTAATGAATACAAGAGACAAGCCAAGAAGCACCGAGAAGACACTGAATAGGACTAAACTATGTACAGAATAGTTTTTTACCTTTTGTTTCATAATAAATTTTATTTATATAACCCTTTTGCTGATTTTTAAAGTGTTACATAAACAGGACAGGTAAAATATTATCAAGTAAAACAACCATAAACACATGAAAAGACCTAGGTTTACAATTTATGATTAAAACTCTACTATCTACACAATATACATAGACCTAAAATGTAAAAACTTAAATATCTTGGAAACAGTAGCCAATCAGTTGTTTTAATTGTCATATTTGAATTCTGCACATCAAAATACATAATAAGTAGCACATTTTATCTCTGAAGCAGATGACATCAAAAAATTGTAGATCAGTGTTACATGCGAGAGAGTGTCCATTCAGTCTGGATACTCTGTTTCAAAAAAGCAGATTGCGTTTCTGATGCACTTTTGCAGTGTGGACACTCTCTTTCGGAAGAAGTTTCTTCCGAAGGAAGCCTGTCATCTAGACATAGCCTCGCAGAGAAATCTGAGTATCTAAACTCTATCTAAACTCTCTGATCAATCTGGGGTAAAACAAGCAAATAGAAAATCATTTTAATCTAGCTCCAATGTCTCCTTTGGATTTCTATCCTATGTGTCACACAACATACAGCGTTTGGGCAGATCTATACTTCCAGGAAGTAAGAGAAGTTGAAGAGAGAGTTTCTCTCATTGACCTCTATCTGTAGGGCCACCCCAGAAAATAAATGCAAGATACTTCGACTCCAGTGACACAATTTATGTAGCTGGATTTGGGTATCTTGCATTGAATTTTTCTGCCCTATAGACCTAGTCTTAGTGTCCAAAATCATAGAGTCAGACCATTAGATCAGAATCACCGTGATCCTCTCCTCTGATCATCTACTACCTATCATAGGCTATATAACATCCCTATGTTAGTTATTTTTGGAACTACAGCATATCTTTTAGAAAAAAAAAAACCTTTTCTGAAGTTTATTTTATTGGAAATTGAATAAAACCACCCCAATATAAATCTCATGCTAGTGGTCCTTTCTAAGCTTAGTCATTCCAAGGGTGTCTTCTACATAATTTTCTCTATCATATCTTCCTTATTTCCTATCACTCCAACGAGTTTCTTTCACTTCCTTTTAATTTTAAATACAAATATTGAACTGCACCTCCCACAGTATGCCAGTAGGTGCTTAATTGTTGGTTTGAGCAAATGAAAACAAAGTTGGTCAGCAGAAGAACACTGACACTTTCTTGCACACACAGTAACCTAGTCATTGGGAACTATTGTTATTGTATGTGGTGGATCATATATTCTTTAGGGCTGTCAAATGATTACAAATAATCATTATTAATCACAAGACTAAACATAGTTGTGATTAATCGCAGTTTTAAGTGCTTGTAGTGTAGCCGTGGACTATGTTATTTAGGAATAACATCAGTTATTCTGAAATAGCACTGCTGTTTAGACGTACCCTTAGAGACTAACAAAAATATATGTTTTGGTGGGCAGAACTCACCTGACGAAGTGCTACAGGACTACTCATTGTTTTTAAAGTTACAGACTATCAAGGCTATCCCTCTTAGTATTGTAAATTAGAAGTAAGAAGCATTAGCTCTGGTAAATGCAAACAAGCTAGCTTGTCTTCTTGTGTGTCTAAAGAAGTAGGCCTGAGAGGACCTCTAGGTTCTAAAGTTTCACTCTATTTTGTTTAAGTGCCATTATGTAATAAAAAAATCTATATTTGTACATGGCATTTTTACAATAAAGAGATTTCTCTGTCCTATTTGTATGAGGTGAACTTCTTTAGAGTGCAAATATATGTAATAAAAATAATAAAAGCAGTGTATAATTTCTAGTCTATGTTGTAATTAACATCAAAATATCTGAAAATATAGAAAAACATCCCCAAATATTTAAAATAAATGTAACGTGCTATTCTATTATTCACGGTGCAAGTAAACATGTGATTAACTGCAACTTTTAAAATCTGGTTAATTTGATTTTTGTTAAATGCTTGAGATAAATGTGATTTATTGAAAGCCTTAATAAAAATTATAGCCCAAATTTACTATATGAACCATTTCCTTCCTTTCTGAATTCTGTTGCCACATTAAGGTTGAGGCATAGTCCTACTTTTGGTTCTGATGAACCAATGGAGAAATTTGAAATGGTACATTAGTCAGACACAGAACCTCACATGAGAAACTCAGTAAGAGTTGGCCAATGTAAAAACTGGTCTGGTATGAGGGGCTGTTTTTGTTTTTGTTGATAATGCATAGGGAGAGCTTTATCAGCCTTTTTTTGTAGAATCTTCAGCAACATGAGGTGGATTTAATTGTTAATAACCCCTAAAAGCAGGTAAATTTCACATTTCTCCACAGTTTTTCCAAACAATGTTCAATACCCATGGTTCTGAAATAATCATGTAAGATTTTACAACCACAGCTAATTAGCTTCAGCATATTAAGTAGTGTACCTTAATCTTGAAACCCAATCATTACTAGATATTTTACCGTATAAAATCATATTAAATGCAACTAATAATATATTAACACTCTACTTAAATAGTTAAAGGAACTAGATAGTTATTTTTTTGTTATAGAATAAAGCTTTATTAAGTAAGTGACATGATTTATAAGGAATTCTGTAATCAATACAACATTAAGCATTAAGTAGCTCATCCATTGATCTAACTAAAAACATACCTAGAACCAGTGATAAACATTTAGGATGTGTCTAGACTACAGGGGTTTTTTTGAAAAAAAAATGGCCTTTTTTGGAAAAACCTTCCCCTACATCTAGACTGCCACCAAGTTCTTTCAAAATTAAATTGAAAGAACACAGTGGTTTTTTCAACCGTGGTAAATCTCATTTTATGAGGAAGAACACCTTTTTTTGAAAGTGCTCTTTCGAAAAAAGGTATTCTTGAATGCAAATAGGGCTTTCTCAAAAGAGAGCATCCAGACTGCCTGGGTGCTCTCTTTCAAAAAAGCGAATTGCTTTTTCAAAAGTATTGGTTGTAGTCTAGATGCTCTTTTTTGAAAGAGGCTTTTTTTAAAGTATCTTTCAAAAAAGCCTCTTTTGAAAGAGGCTTGCAGTCTATACGTAGCCTTAGAGACAAGTACTGACTCTTCTCTTGAGGAAAGTGTACAGCAGCTGCAAAAACAGATACAATGTAAGCATTTAGAGCACTGCTATGCCTAAATTCTAGGTAGACCTCACAAGAAGATGCATAGCTTCAGCGGGGTAGCCGAGTTAGTCTGTAGCAGGAAAAACTTTAAAAACAACAACAAATAGTCTAGTAGCACTTTAAAGACTAACAAAACATGTGGATGGTATCATGAGCTTTCGTGGGCACAGACCACCTCTTCAGATGACAGAAGTATTATCATACATTGATGGACTCATAGACTCATAGACTTTAAGGTCAGAAGGGACCATTATGATCATCTAGTCTGACCCCCCTGCACCATGCAGGCCACAGAATCTCACCCACCCACTCCTGGAGTCTTGGAAGCTAAAAGTGCTAACAGTTTATGCTGCTCTCAAGAAACATATGGCAAGTGAAAGTTAATAATACAGCCTGAACCCCTCTAATCCGCCAACATGCATAGTCTGGAATGATTTCAGTTCTGTCTCTGAGAGTATGTCTACACTACCACCCTAGTTCGAACTAGGGTGGTAATGTAGGCAACCGGAATTGCAAATGAAGCCCGGGATTTGAATTTCCCGGGCTTCATTTACATCTCTCCGGGCGCCGCCATTTTTAAATGTCCGCTAGTGCGGACTCCGTGCCACGTGTAGCCGCGCGGCATGGAGTCCGCAGTAGCGGACATTTAAAAATGGCAGCGCCCGGCGAGATGCAAATGAAGGCTGGGAAATTCAAATCCCGGGCTTCATTTGCAACTCCGGTTGCCTACATTACCACCCTAGTTCGAACTAGGGTGGTAGTGTAGACATACCCTGAGTGTTCTATGCTGATATTTAGCTCTAATTTACCCCAAATATCTTTTAAGAGCCTACTAAGGAGAGGAAGTGTTTGTAATTCTGCTAGACATATTGACCTCCCGTATTTCAGCAAATTCTCTTGTTCAGCACCAGTCAGGTCCCAAAGGTGCCAGAATAGAGAGGTTCAACCTGTAGAAGTATGTGCAAGTGGTGCCTTATACACTAGATAAATGTACAGATGAAGACTACAGAGCTAACCAAGATGGTAGACTAATAAAATGTATACAGACACTTCAGGACTGTAACATATATATATAAGGGAATTGCAAGGACCATAAAATAACCATACATATGTCCATGTATTTTATGCACCTACTCTAGCTCAGAATATCACAATGGGTCAGAATGATGATGGTAAGTGCCAGCAGCAGATCTTCAGAGTTCACTGGAAATTCTAAGTAGAGCAAATCAGTAGCTCACACAATACTTGGTAGGTTTGAGCCCTTAGATATTTAGGTATAAATTATTTTGCCCCAACATCGCAGCTTGTTTATCCTCCCACACATTTACTATACAGCATGTCCACCAGACTGTGCCCTTTATTTCAGATTTGTGCAGGTTTGTTCAGGCTGCTAAATGTCCTGTTGCTAGAGCTGACTTTTCTTTATTTTTCTACATAGTGTTTTTTTAGATCAACTTCTTTTTCCCTTCCCAAATGGTGTCCAGTTTATCACTTGGGCTATGTCTAGACTGCAAGCCTCTTTTGAAAGAGGCTTTTTCGAAAGATACTTTTGAAAAAGCCTCTTTCGAAAAAGAGCGTCTAGACTGCAAGCGGTACTTTCGAAATCTGCTTTTTCCAAAGAGAGCACCCAGGCAGTCTGGATGTTCTCTGTCAAAAAAGCCCTGTTTGCATTCAAGAACACCTTTTTTCGAAAGAGCACTTTCGAAAAAAGGTGTTCTTCCTCGTGAAATGAGGAGTACCGCCGTCAAAAGAAAAGCCACGTTCTTTTGATTTAATTTCAAAAGAACGCAGCTGTAGTCTAGACGCAGGTGAAGTTTTTTTGAAAAAAGGCTACTTGTGTCTGTAGTCTAGACACAGCCTTGATGTGGCATCCTTAAAGCAGTCTTAATATATAGAAGATCATCTTTCTAGTACATTTGGTATTCTCAATTGGATTTTCTCTACTTAGAATTTCCAGTGAACTCTGAATATCTGCTGCTGGCACTTGCCATCCTAGATTTCCATCATTCTGCTCCATAAAGGGGCATTGTGGAATATCAATAATATGCCAATCTGTTTCAAACAAGGTTTTTTTCTTTAATTTTTCCCAACGGTAAAGAAATAATTTACAATACATAGAGCCTATGCCATTTGACATAAACCATTCCTACTTTGCAGTGCTCATTGTCCATAGTTTCTGGTCCTGGGAGAAGAAGAAGGAATAGTTGAGAAATACTACAGCAAGTTGTGCAAAGTTCCAACAAATGTTTAGAGCTATAAAAAGGGCTTTTTAGGCCACATCAAACTTCAAGAGGTATTGCCAGGGTTGTTCTCCACTCAGAGTGCAGAAGATGGGGGCCCACAAGAGACCTTAAATACCTTGCTTCCATAGACTCTTTACAAAAATTTCCCTGAGTCACAGACGCACTAGCTCTTAGAAAAACAAAGTGATTTAAGCCTTAAAAAACCAGGCAGGAACACTTGAATTCCTTCCGCAGGGGTACCCAGGCTCTTTCATCAAGAGAGCTTGAAAAATCAAAGAGAAAATAAACTGCAGTCTCTGGTAGCTCACTTCTTTGTCTGAGGCATGCATACACACATGCAAACACACACACACAGACACAAGACTTTCAAGGACACAAGACTCGAATCATTGCTTTAAAAAGATGATTTCATTAACAAAAAGATATACTTGA
The DNA here is from genome assembly GCF_049634645.1 of Pelodiscus sinensis. Taxonomy (NCBI): domain Eukaryota; kingdom Metazoa; phylum Chordata; order Testudines; family Trionychidae; genus Pelodiscus; species Pelodiscus sinensis. The sequence continues at coordinate 174,209,472 of NC_134711.1, forward strand.
TAAAGCACACTTAGTTGCTAAGTGTTACAGAGCAACTGAGTAAAACAAAACACAGAGAGTATGTCTGGGTAAGCTCTTAGCTAGTGAATGGTGGAGAGAAGGCGTAGATTCACACAAAGAAGTTTAACCAAACAACCAAAACAAAGAAAATACCTCAATTGTGACTAAATACACCTTTTCCCTTTACTCACAATCTATGCTGATCTGTACTTCAAGGCTCAGTTCACTCCTATGTCCAATAATTCTTATAGTCATGGTAATTCTGCTTACTGCAGCTACTCTCTTCAGCCCTTAACTTAGAATTCTTTTTCAAAGAGAGCAAGCAAGGCTTCTAAATAAAATTCGAATTTCAGCAGTGTATCCCCATTGGCTCTTCAGCCACCTCTTGCGGCCCCAGGAAGGCTCCTGGGAGCTGCCAGCCTGGTCCTGGGAAGAGGCGGAGGGCTGGGTGGCAGTGGGTGGCTGGTTCATGCCGTGCCAGGTGCAGGGTCTGCTGCCTGGGTGCTGGCAGGCTTACAACTAGCACAGGCACTGTAGCCAGATTGTGCCCCTTTAAGGGTTCCGGGGCCGGGAGGGGGGCAGAAAAGTTTCCCTGGTTTGGACCAGAGTGGCCACCAGGGTAACCTAGGAAGGGCTAGCCTCCAACTAGTTCAAATTAAGTGGCTACATAGCCCTTAATTCGAACTAATTAATTCAAACTAAGCGTTAGTCCTTGTAGAATGAGGTTTACCTAATTCGAATTAAGCGCTCCGCTAGTTCAAATTAAATTTGAATTAGCGGTTTGCATGTGTAACCGCTATTAAAGTTAATTCGAACTAAAGGCTGTTAGTTCGAATTAACTTTGTAGTGTAGACATACCCCAAATGTTTTTCAACAAAATACAAGCTGAAAACTGAGCATTCTGTACAATGAATGATTACTGACTACATCTATTTTCTGACAGCCATTTGTCCTTCAATTCAGATTTTGTTCTTTACAACATTTGCTGAAACACTTCAACACTCCCTTGCCTTCATAGCTTAATTTCCTTCCCAAACAAATTAACATCATGGCAGGCTAACATGTCATGTAATGATTTTAATAACATTTATTCATAAGATTGTTACTCCTCCCAGCTTCTGCCTCAGGGTCTGCTAGAATATCATGTAGTTCATTAGCAGACACACTGAGAAGTCAATGAGGCAGATACAATGTGTAACTAACAAAACATTAAGTTTAACTCATCTCTAACCTTTGCAAGTCATTTGTAGGCTTATTCATTACTAATCTTCAATAATAATTCGTGCTGTTTTACATTATAAGTAAGAACAACGTAATTTAAATATCTTGTATCACATACAAAGTAATCATGGCATTTTGGTAATTTAGCCAAGAAGGGAAAAAGAAATTTCAGAGAAAATCAGGTGAATTTCTTTCCTAAAAGCTCATAATGTGCTTCTTAAGATTTATCTAGGTTAATGTAAAATATATACAATGGAAAATTATAGATCTTAAATATAATTGTTTTCTGAAATATAAACATTATACAGACTTTACAAAAATCTCCGTTGCTCCCATTATAGATAGTAGACTTGATAGGACTGTGGTTCATTTTATAATTTGCTAGATCGTAGTAAATATACAGATTGACAAAAAAATTAAATGTATAGTGGGAATTAATTTGCATTGTCGGCCATGTGGAGAAAACAAATCCCCAGGCTTAGAAGTAAGAATAAACCCCAATGTTTATATGGGTGTGTTAAATCGATATACACTATACTACAGAAGAAATGCAGTTTGACTCAACAGCAAAATAAAATACAGCCCGTTAAAAAAATTGATTCTAAATGGGATTCTGTTATTATCTTAATGACCCAGACATCTCATCCTGCCAACATTGTTCTCCAGCCCATTCCAATGATTTCTTCTACATATGCTCAACATTTGTTACTGTACCTAGAATAAAACATTTCAATATTCCATCCAGTTTTCCCCTACACTATTCCCAAGACATGTTGTCAGGAAAAAAGGTCTCATACATCTAAATGGTGACCTGCAGTTTAATAGCAAACCTTCAGTTAGGATGTGAACTCATCCCTCATAATAACTACATTTACTAGAAACCTGTTGGGGAACACTTTAATCTTCCTAATCACTGTTTAAAAGATCTTAAAGTGGCTGTGTTGTCACAAACCAATTCTACTAGCCAGATGCAGAGAGAAGCATTGAAATTAGAATTCATCCACAAATTCAATTCTCATGGTAATGGATTCAATTGTGATGAAGGATGGTGTGGACACTTTCTACCTAACAGTCAATGAAGGTGCAAACAGCTCTTTATGTAGATTCATATGTCAGGAAGGATACTATCAATTGACTTTGAGTCTTATCTGCTTCGTTTTAACTACCCAGTCTTCACATACTTACTGACTCTCAGCTCTACCTTCCTGTTTTTCCCTTTCATTTTCCATACCCTCTGCTCCTTGTCTCTCCCCCCCCTCATTTTTTTCCTCCCCCCTGCTCCTATTTATTTTGGGTCTGCGCATCCTAAACTCACAACTCTGGTCATCTGAAGAAGTGGGCTGTGCCTACGAAAGCTCATGATCCCATCTACATGTTTTGTTAGTCTATGTAGTGCTATCAGACCATTTGGGTTTTTTTTATGGCAGAATAGTTTTTGGTTTTCCAGTCCCATGAATGATTTTTTTCTAAGAATTCTGTAAAGCAACATATATATATATTTTCAAAACACTACTGTTTAGACTTTTCCTCTAATAAGGTTTGTAGTTACTTAGAAAAAAAAATGCTCTGGATCTGTTAATCAGAAAGAAGGCTCCTGCATTCACATGGAGGGTTCCCCATCTATATGGGAGAGAAGTAACCTGTTTGACTGTGGTACATTAAGAGTCGTGTTGAAATGAGCAGTAGCACGTGGGGAGAGAGAGTTTTTAGTCCTGCCTTTTCTTCTGAGCTAGGATCCTGTAGCAAAGCATGTGATATGAGTCAGTGTAGAGGTGGGAAAACAGTTTAAAGAAAAAATAAGATGAGTTGTACCTTGCTGACTCAGGCAGTAATCTATTGTCACCTTCTGTTGGAGGTTCTTGTGTGTTATTTTTCTGAATAATAAGACAGTTGTAACCTTCCAGTAAGAGTATTTTTTTTAATTGCCTGTGTGTATATACCGTAACCATCTACAGGCAGGCTTTTCATCACACAGGAATGTTAAAGAAAAAGGGAATCTTCATCCCAAGAGCTTGAGAAAGTCCTGGCTACGATGATTTAATTGGGATTGGTCCTGCTTTTAGTAGGTGGTAGGACTTGATGCCCTCCTGAGGTCTCTTCAAACTCTATGATTCTATGATTTCCCTGTACACAACAAGAAAAATCAGAACTGTTCCCTCTTGTTCCTAGGCTTCACTGAGGGAAATGAAGAACTAGCTGGCAATTATCAGAAACTCATATGTCATCATCTGAGGACATTTCAGACCCATGTCACAACTCTTTCTGCACGAACTCACACAGGAGAAAGAGATGCTGACTCAGCAGCACCAATTAGGCAGTTGTAAACAAAGTAAGCCAGTAGTAAGCTGGCTCTCAGTTTGAGCTCAGCCATCAGTCCCTTTTCATCTCTTGTCCTGGAACAACCCTCATTCCTGGGCATGTTCAATGTTCCCTGCAGGAGCTGAACTCACTTCCAATGTCCTTTCTAAGTCTAATTACTACTTGTCTTTAGCATTTCTCCTCAAGTCCAACTGTAGGGCACTGACAGGGAGCCGACATCCAAAGCTCATATCAGGGGCTGCAGTGTGTTTGCCCTAAAAAAGGTGGTAGGGAGGGGAGGCAAGGCTAATCACTGCCTCAGGCTTTACTGGGCTCCCTTCCCATCTCTAGCACCATCTTCTCTTGGACAGACTCAGTAACTCACTCTATGGCCAACTTCATCTATTTAAGTTCCTTGTTTTCAGGTTCAAGATAAGTCTGCAAGTACCTTTCCTTAGCAATGAACTCACTTGATTTTGGTTGTCTGTTAACAGGAGTTATAGTTAATGCATCTTTGAAAATTGTCAGCCTATTTTGTCCTCTTGTCTCTGAGTCAGGTAAATCTTCAACAATGTCATTTGTAGCGGGTGGCTCTCGTCGCCACGTCGCCTTTTAGGTCACTTCCCTCCGGCAGTGACAACCGTAGCCTCTAAGCTTTCCCCTTCCGGGGGATGGACGGGTTTGTGATAGGCCGGTAGGCCCTCAGGAGGCGGCTCCTCAGCCTCCAGCACAGCAGGAGACGCGCCTGCCTCCCTGTGTTACTGCGCCTTAATTTAATAGGCGAGTCTCTCCCGGCCTTCCTTCAGGTCCAGGCCATAGTCAGTCTATTATTGCACAGGTCAGGGCCTGGTACCCAGTCTAGTCCGGCCCCTTTAACGGGTCTCGCCTGACACATGGTCGGTCTCAGACGTACCGTAGGTAAACCCACGCCCTCAAGCAGGGCGGGCCCAAGCACAGTCCATTAGGCCAGGCCCTCAAGCCGGGCGGCCCAACCAACCCCACATTCGTAGGGGCTCCTCATTCAGGAACGGGCCCGGTAGGGCATCGGCAGCCGCGGTGAGGGGGAAGAGGGGGGCGCAGGCCCACCCACCTCACTGCGCCCCGGCCCAGGGGCCCTGAATGCAGCCGGGCAGCTGCGACTGGCTCAGCAGGGCTCCGGCCCGTAACTTGCTGGCCGTGGGCAGCTCCCCGCCCGGCTACCCCCTGGGCCACTTCTCGTCCCCCCCTTCCCCGGTACCTGTAGTTCCAGCAGGTCCGTCGTGGAGTCGAGGTCGGTGTGGTCCCATCAGGGTCCAGGTGGCCCAATCCAGGGGTCGAGGGGTTGGAGCTCTGTAGCGTCCCGTGGGCTCGTCCGGCTCCGGCGTTCCAGTACCCAGCGGGGGTCCAGCCGGTCTAGTGGTTTGGGCCAGTCCTCTGGGTCCTCGGGTTGTTCTTCTGGCTGGCGTGGCAAGGCCTCAGTAGTCCCGGCAGGGAAGCCTTGGCGGGCCTCCAGGGAGGTGGCTGAGAATGGCCTAGCCCAGGTCTTAGCCTCCCGAGGCAGGAGCTCTGGACCGGCCTCCGGCTCCCTTGGAGGCTGGGCCCTGACTGAGCTCCCAGGCAGCCTTCTTATAGTCCTAGTCCCGCCCTTTGACTTCCGGTCAGGTGAGGGGGCGGGGTTAGGCTGGGCCCAAAATGGCTCCCAGAGGAGTTCCTCCGCCTCCGGCTCAGTGGGTGGCCATTCCACCCCACTACACATTACAAATAAATCCTTTTCCATCCTTCCTTCTTTCTCTCCTTATCTGCCTTTTCCCCAACAATCTTCTTCATCTCCTTCATTTGCTATTCTTACTTGCTTGCCCCTCCATTTTCTACAAGGCCCAGATGGTTGCTATAGGATAAAGAAAAACAAATCACCCACAATTAAAGTAACATTTGACAGCCAGTCATCTACTCTTATGTCGAGCTTTCAGTCTGCTCTTACGTTGCATGGCTTTCTCTCACCCTTAGCCTGTTGTGTCCATGTAGACAGCAACCTTTTCAGGGCAGAGGCAATCTCTTACCTTGTCCTTGCAGTGTGTGGCACAAAAAGGCCTTGATCTTGATAGAAATATTGATTCCCTGGCAGAGCGAGGGGAGGGAAGGAGAGTTCTGCTGACTTAGGTGCTCAAAAATGTCAGCAAAGTAGGCTAATAAGTCATCCTACAAGAATTACTGAAGGCAAAAGCAAGGAGAAATTGCTGATCATTCATGAAAATCTGTACTCCAACTCTTAATATGAAGAGCTGTCTAGGAAGGAGTATGTCAGAAAGGAATCTAGGGGTTATAGTGGACCACAAGCTAAATATGAGTCAACAGTGTGATGCTGTTGCAAAAAAAGCAAACATGATTCTGGGATGCATTAACAAGTGTGTTGTGAGCAAGACACAAGAAGTCATTCTTCCGCTCTACTCTGCGCTGGTTAGGCCTCAGTTGGAGTATTGTGTCCAGTTCTGGGCACTGCATTTCAAGAAAGATGTGGAGAAATTGGAGAGGGTCCAGAGAAGAGCAACAAGAATGATTAAAGGTCTAGAGAACATGACCTGTGAAGGAAGGCTGAAAGAATTGGGTTTGTTTAGTTTAGAAAAGAGAAGATTGAGGGGGAACATGATAGCAGTTTTCAGGTATCTAAAAGGGTGTCTTAAGGAGGAGGGAGAAAACTTGTTCATCTTGGCCTCGGCCTCTGAGGATAGAACAAGAAGCAATGGACTTAAACTGCAGCAAGGGAGGTTTAGGTTGGATGTTAAGAAAAAGTTCATAACTGTCAGGGTGGTTAAACACTGGAATAAATTGCCCACGGAGGATGCGGAATCTCCATCTGTGGAGATATTTAAGAGTAGGTTAGATAAATGTCTATCAGGGATGGTCTAGACAGTATTTGGTCCTGCCATGAGAGCAGGGGACTAAACTCGATGACCTCTGAAGGTCCCTTCTAGTCCTAGTATTCTATGATTCTATGAAGTAGAGTTAGAATATATGTCATGTGAGCTACCATAGCAAAACAAAACAACAACAAAAATCACAGGATGGTCTTTTATGAAGTTCACTATCAGAACAGATTCATAAAGGACAAGTTCTGGGTTGCCAAGAATTTTCAAGGTAGCAAGGGATTGGAGACATCTATCAGTGCTTTAGGTCTCCATCACCAGACATATCATTCATTAACTTGGCAATTGATGTGTAGTTCACAGTTATCCACTGTCAAAGAAGGTGGAAATCTGACTGTTCCCTGGTATGTCTCAAAGAAGCATTCCTCTGTTGTGCTTCCTGGCAGAGTTTTACAAAATAGAAATTCTTCGGTGGAACAATCAGAGACCTACATAAAATACTAGATACTATGCATCACCAGATATGTCAATTGAGTTAATAAGTAATAAATTTTCCTGAATTTTGAAAGATGATACTCTCGATAAATTTTATCCACATGGAAAATCTAGTGCACAGCATAGACCCTATCCCCACCTTGCCCCCAAATTTGGTAGTAGTTTCTAATCCTACAACTTAGGAAACTGTCATACTTTGAAAGATTTCTTTTGCATCACTATGCACCGTCTATTGTTTTGTGATTCACTGAGTTAACCTACAAAAGCCCTAAAGGACCTTCAAGTCGACATTACAAGTCTTGTTGATTTGTCAATTGTTCCCTGAAAAAGTCCTCACTTTTCATTCAGTGACAGATGTTTGGTCAAATGCCACAAGAAATTCAAAGGCTTCAGACCCTCATCAGACAGTACCCCATGACATGCTGCAAGCTGTGGTTTTGAATTAAACTGATGAAAAAGCATATGTCATGTTTTCTATCGTACTATATCATATTTCCTTTTCTTCTTTCAGACACAGAATGGAAAGAAAATGCCACTTTTCTTCTCAAGGAACAATCCATCTTTCCAACTCATATTTAGACTAATGCATAATTGCACATGGTGTCATATGTAGGAATCTTTTGTGTGGGGATTGCTCAGTTTTGTATAAGGTCAATTCAGCTCTCATTTTGTTTATATTCCAGGAAAACAGGTCACTTCTACTTAAGAGCTTTATGGATTTAGGATCCTAACTTTAGGCAAGCAGGTCTGAGAATTGTAGCCTTTATTGATCGTAGCTCTTATATCTTGCCCATCACTCAGGTATGTCATATTCTTCTGTGGCAGGGCCTGCAAAGGAGGACAAAGATCCCATGGTTGTGGAAGTTTTCCTTTCAGCATTTTTAACTGATGCTTCCATTTGGTGGAGGACGTGGAAGTACATACATTATTTCTGCTTTTGATGCAAAAAACCAACAACATTTTGATATATATTGTACCATAAGTTTCTGTTGCATATGTATAATGGTACATAAGAACATAAGAACAGCTGTACTGGGTCAGACCAAAGGTCCATCTAGCCCAGTAGCCTGTCTGCCGACAGTGGCCAGCACCAGGTGCCCCAGAGAGGGTGGACTGAAGACAATGATCAGTGATTGGTCTCCTGCCATCCTTCTCCAGCCTCTGACAAAGGCCAGGGACACCACTTTAATCCCCTGGCTAATAGCTTTTATGGACCCAACCTCCATGAAATTATCTAGCTTCTCTTTAAACTCTGTTAGAGTCCTAGCCTTCAAACCCTTCACAGGTTGACTATACGCTGTGTGAAGAAGAACTTTCTTTTATTAGTTCTAAACCTGCTACCCATTAATTTCATTTGGTGTCCTCTAGTTCTTCTATTATGGGAATTAATAAATAACTTTTCTTTATCTGCCCTCTCCACACCACTCATGATTTTATATACCTCTATCATATCCCCCTCAGTCTCCTCTTTTCTAAACTGAAAAGTCCTAGTCGCTTTAACCTCTCTTCATATGGGACCCGTTCTAAATCACTAATCATTGTAGTTGCCCTTTTCTGAACCCTTTCCAAGGCTAAAATATCTTTTTTGAGGTGAGGAGACCACATCTGTACACAGTATTCAAGATGTGGGCGTACCATAGTTTTATACAGGGGCAGTAAGATATTCTGTCTTATTTTCTATCCCTTTCTTAATAATTCCTAGCATCCTATTTGCCTTTTTGACCACCGCTGCACACTGTGTGGAAGTTTTCAGAGAACTGTCCATGATAACTCCAAGATCTCTTTCCTGATTTGTCATAGACAAATTAGCCCCCATCATACTGTACGTATAGTTGGGGTTATTTTTCCCGCTGTGCATTACTTTACACTTATCCACATTAAATTTCATTTGCCATTTTGTTGCCCAATCACTCAGTCCCTCACAGTCTGCTTCTGTTTTGACTATCCTAAATAGTTTGGTATCATCTGCAAACTTTGCCACCTCACTGCTTACCCCTTTCTCCAGATCATTTAAGAATAAGTTGAAGAATAAGTCCCAGGACTGACCCTTGGGGTACACCACTAGTTACCCCTCTCCAATCTGAAAATTTACCATTTATTCCTACTCTTTGTTTCCTGTCTTTTAAGCAGTTCTTAATCCAAGAAAAGACCTTCTCTCTTATCCCATGACCATGTAATTTACACAAGAGCCTTTGGTGAGGGACCTTGTCAAAAGCTTTCTGACAATCTAAGTATACTATATCTACTGGATCCCCCTTGTCTGCATGTTTGTTAAGCCCTTCAAAAAACTCTAAGGGTATGTCTACACTACCACCCTAGTTCGAACTAGGGTGGTAATGTAGGCATACCGCACTTGCAAATGAAACCCGGGATTTGAATTTCCCGGGCTTCATTTGCAAGTGCAGTATGCCTACATTACCCCGCTAGTTTGAACTAGCGGGGTAGTGTAGACATACCCTAATAGATTAGTAAGACATGATTTCCCTTTACAGAAACCATGTTGACTTGTGTCCAACAAATTATGTTCTTCTACATGCCTCACAATTTTATTCTTTACTATTGTTTCAACTAATTTGCCTGGTACTGAAGTTAGACTTACCGGTCTGTAATTGCCAGGATCGCCTCTAGAGCCCTTTTTAAATATTGGTGTCATGTTGGCTACCTTCCAGTCATTAGGTACAGAAGCTGATTTAAAGGAAAAGTTACGAACCACAGATAATAGTTCAGTAATTTCCCATTTGAGTTCTTTTAGAACCCTTGGATGAATGCCAACCAGTCCCAGAGATTTGTTAACATTAAGTTTTTCTATTTTTTTCCAAAACCTCCTCTAATGACACTTCAATCCGGGACAGTTCCTCAGATTCATCACCCCCAAACGACAGTGCAGATTTGGGAATCTCCCTAACATCCTCAGCCGTGAAGACTGAAGCAAAGAAATCATTTAGTTTCTCCTCAATGGCTTTATGGTCCTTAATTGCTCCTTTTATATCTTGATTGTCTAGGGGACCCACAGGTTTTTTAGCAGGCTTCCTGCTTCTAATGTACTTAAAAACATTTTGTTATTTCTTTTTGAGTTTTTGGCTAGTTGTTCCTCAAAACCTTTTTTTGCTTTTCTTATTACATTTTTACACTTGATTTGACAGTGTTTATGTTCCTTTCTATTTATCTCACTAGGATTGGATTTCCACTTGTTAGCATCTATGGGCACCAACTGAGATCTTGACAGCACTGTGCTAGGCACTGTACAAAAGAGAGTAAAAACAATCCCTTTCCCCAGACAAATTACAATCTAAACAGACAGGAAGTGAGATGTGAAACAGGGACAGAGAGGTGAGATGAGTCATCCAAAGTCAGCCAGCAGTTCAGTGGCAGTACTTGAAACAGAATCCACTATCATGAAAAGGTGCTACTTATCTGATACAATAGCATGGTCCAAGCCCTATTGGTTCCCTGTACAATTTAAAATGCTAGTCATTTAGATTAATATATAGGTCTCATCAGGAGGTTTTTTAGTTTCCTAATATTCCCTTCTGTATTAACCCTTTCTCAGAAGATCCATCTTCTCAGCATGGATGATAATAATAGTAACTACATTACACATCAAAGCAAGAGCATACTCATGATGCAAACATTGAACTCTGGGTTCAAGATGCGGAGTTTGTTGTGGTCTCCAGGAAAAAGGGATACTCATGTAGCTTAAACTCATGGGCTGTGTCCAGACTCAAGGGCTTTTTCGAAAAAAGTAGCCTTTTTTCGAAAAAACTTCACCTGCGTCTAGACTACAGCCGCGTTCTTTCAAAATTAAATCGAAAGAACGCGGATTTTCTTTCGACGGCGATAAACCTCATTTCATGAGGAAGAACGCCTTTTTTCGAAAGTGCTCTTTTGAAAAAAGGCATTCTTGAATGCCAACAGGGCTTTTTAGAAAGAGAGCATCCAGACTCACTCGCTGCTTTCTTTCAAAAAAGCAGCTTGCTTTTTCGAAAGTACTACTTGCAGTCTAGATGCTCTTTTTCGAAAAAGCCTCTTTCGAAAGAGGCTTGCAGTTTAGACATAGACATGGAAGGAAAGAAGTCTGAGCCACTTCAACTAAAGAGCACCTGGATGAGACATAACTGTCTTACAACTTTCTTGAAACACATAGGCTGTGTCTACATTGGCACCCCTTTCCAGAAAAGGGATGCTAATGAGACACTTCGGAATTGCAAATTCCGCGGGGGATTTAAATATCCCCCGCGGCATTTGCATGAACATGGCTGCCGCTTTTTTCCGGCTCGGGGTTTTGCCGGAGAAAAGCGCCAGTCTAGACGGGATCTTGTGGAAAATAAGCCCTTTTCCGGAAGATCCCTTATTCCTACTTTCAATAGCTTATTTCGAAATTTGGCGCTGTCTACGCAGCACTTATTTTGAAATAAAGTGCTCTTCCAAAATGTCCCTTACTCTTCGTGGAATGACGTTTACAGGGATGTCAGAATAGCAAGCCCATTATATTTTAAAATAACGGGCATGCTCAAAAGAGGCAGAATAGCTATTTTGAGATACCTCCACTGCAGTGTAGATGTAGCCACAGGTGTGCTGCTACAAGCCAGCTACAACTTAGCTCTTATCAGTCTTGATTATGATGAAAGATGGCCCTAATACACTCTCTAATATTAGATTTTCCCCCAGAAATGTATGTCTTATGATGCTGAGCCCTCTCTCAGCCAATACATGTTAATGTAAAGTCCATTATCTTTCTCAGGGTACAGCTACACAGCAGTGTAATTTCAGAATGACTGATGATATTCTGAAATAACAGTCCATGTCTACACTACAAGCAGTTATTTTGACATTATGTCAAAATAATGTTGAGCTAGAGAACTTCTTACACTGAGTCCTGTAACCCTCCTTTTACAAGGAGTAAGGGAAGTCAGAAGAAGAGTGCTTTTTTTTTGGACTTTCTGTTGTGTAGACAACAGCAAAAACCGAAATAAGCTATTTTGAATTAAGCTACAGAATTGACGTAGCTCATGTTGCGTAGCTTACTTCGGCTTTAGCCCTGCTGTGTAGGCATGCCCTCAGTGAATGCAAGTAAAGAGGCATAAGAGTCAGAAATAGAAGAAAAATAGAGAAGAAACTCAACTGTTACCCAACTTACCAAACTATATCAGATTTAAGGAAAGTTTCTCACTGTATGCTTTCAGCAGTCTTGTTGACCAAACCTTCTAGTCAGGACCCCTTCTCCCCAAATCCAATGCATGTTTGCTTTGTAGTATTAGCTGCTGTGAATGCAATGGGTAGAGGAAGAGAGAGCATTTGTCCTCGTTATTATCATTTCAGTTCCCCTCTTGAAATACATTTCTAGATGGATACCAGAAGACAAAAGCCTTATGACAAAGAATATTCCTGTTGCTTGTTTCAAGAATGTTGTTTCTCACCTCTTTGAGTTCTTTTCCTCCCCGTTCCAGCTTGATGACTTTGTTTACTGTTTAAATGCAAATTAAGCAGAACACAGATTCTCTTGTTTAAGATTGACTTGTTATGCCATCTTCTGATTGGGTAGGGTTGTGTTAATAACATCATACGTGGAAATCTTAAAACTTCACATACAATGTTTTACCAGGACAATACTGATCAACAAATTATTAGTTTTCCAATGATGTATTACAAGGTATACATTATGCAATGCTTATTAAAGTGGTGTGTATGGTATTGACATGGGTACATTCTGTCACAACCTCCTATCACCTGCCATCTTCACCTGTAACTTTGTATCATATTTATACTGATCCATTCAATGCTGATTTTACAAAAGTGTTTATGATCTGTGCTGTAAAATGAAGAAGATGGAGGCATAAATCTACTGTTAACAAAAAAAAAAACAAAGAGTGACAGATGAAGGATAGAACCACTCAGTATTACTTATTATATTATGTAGATATGGCTGCAGAAGACATATTTGCCATTCTTAATAATATTGGAGATAATGATGGTGACTATAGAAAAGTCCTTGGCAATCAAGGTGAATATTTTTCACAGTATATAAATGTTCCTCATGTTTAAGTAAATGAATGAAGATGAAATTAAATAGATCAATTTATTTCTCTCTCAAAAGAGAAAACTTAAAACAGTTCTCTAATAGTCATTGTAGGTGAACATATAAGCTGGGAAGGATTTGACAAATGAAAAATGGCATGGTAGCATATGAAATTATTGAAATCCTGAGAATGCATACCACACTCAAGTGCTGCTGTTGTTGCTGCCATTTGTATCTGAGACTGCAACATTTTTTTCTACATAAGTGGAAAATATTTCTAAAGTTAGAGAGAGCAGTTCTGGAAGGGAGTGAAAAATCAAACAAATTGAAAAACAACACTTGCTTTTGCTGAAACAACACATGATATTATTGTTATTGTTGAGGAAGAAAAAGCCCAGGCACAGCTCAATTGGTTAATACAGTAGCAATGGCTTTTGTTAAACCTCTGAATTCAGGCCAAGTCATTCAAAAGGAAAAATGTTTTTTTCCCCTGAAACTTGATACATAAGACAGCGATGAAATAAAAAGCAATTTTCCACTTTCCCCAACAAAATCCCTCTGTAGGGTATAACACTTTTTGAAAGCCACACAATTAATAAGAGATACATAAGAGCTGGAGTATTTCAAATGAGGATCCTTTGTACATTTACCCCAAAAAGAGATTTGATTTAATGGCATTTGACAATGGAACTAATCTTAACAAAATCCAGTGGCAGAGCATACAAGTTAACACAGACATGCTAAAGTGGGAAATCCATTCAGAGTCTAGCTGTTTCCCACAGATCTGATTCAAGATCATTGACTGAATGACAGTGACTACTGTTTAATGAAGATGATCCTCATTAGCACACTTAATGGGAAGCCATCAGATGTTGTAATGGAGTTTTGCTCTTCATTTCTTTGAAGTTGCCTGTCTACTCTTCAAACACTTTTTAGCCCCTCCATAGCACAGACACATGGAATAAGAGCATCAACTCATATTGCTTCACTGCTTAGTGTAATTTTGCCTTCTATGCCAGCTTCACATGCTGGGCTGCCATAATGAGCATCGTCCTCACCTCTTACTGATTCTGCCCAGGCAGCCACCTAGAGTGAAGACAGTGCTTTGAACATAAGTATTAGTTATCCTCATTAGCTAGATAAGATTCCTGACTTCAAGTTTGTATTGTTTGTGTCTGATCTCACTACTCCTCTAAATTCAGTGACGTTGTGCCATTATAAAATTGGTGAGAGAGGAGTATTAGAACCACAACATTTAGTCCATTATTTCATGGTATTTTGCAGTTTCATTTATCTCAAGGAGCTTTGAAAATATTAATTTAGCCTAATGTAACCAAAACTATTGTCTTTGCTTTGTAGAGGGGGAACTGAGACAGGGAGCCTTTAATTTGTCTATGGTCACCTGCTGTGGTCTCATCAGTCTCACAGTTCTGTGCTTGTTTCATTGTAGACCTGATAGACTCTAGTCCTCAGTAGGTGGAATTGAACCTAGGACCTTAGGGTCTAAATCCATAAGAATTAATCCCATGAACTAAGCCAACAACCTCTTAGCTGAAGCTGTAGAGCAGACTTCACTTTCTTTTCTCAGTGCTCTCAGTGATTCTGGGTTACACCAAGTTTATTGTTCAAGGTGAATATGTGTAATGATTTTCTTCCTTCATTTGATCATTTCCTTCTCTGTCTTGTTACCTTGCATTTACTTTGATTTATAAAATGCAAAATGGTTCCACATCAGAAAGCTCTGGGTCATGTGATGGAGTGTTGCCCTGCACACTAGCCTAGTGTGAATGAGGCTACATGGGGTCATTAAACTGGCTCTGTCTCAGCTGCGGGCAATTAGATGACCCAATGACTGCTTGAAAAATGATGGAGCCCAACTGAGAAGAACAGGTGCGGATAGTATAAAGCCAAGTAGCTGATTACAGATGAGGGTTACAGTATCAGAGCCTGTAGCAACTCTTAAACATCAAAAAGGGAAACACAAGCAAACATAATGAGTAGAGGCTATAATAAGAGATTCAGGGAAAAGGCAGCTGTTCAGAAGATCCCTGAGCTGGAGTTTGGAGTAGAGAATGGATGGCCCAGGGTACCCACACTAATCAGTGGGGAAGTTCCCCAGACTGGGCAGTGAATATGAAGACAATACAATCCAATATGTATGGAGAAACTTTGATGCTCTGGAAGGGAGAAAACACATTATGACCTGGCTTGGAGGGTCAAGCTATGAGTGTGAGCAGAAAGTATATGAAGAAAGTATAATGAGTTTGAGAGTGGGATACGCATGTGGCAATGTATGTGAATGAGCAACAGAAGGGTGGATTCAATTTGGAAGGAGCTCATTGCTAGACCAGAAATGAGAAGGGATCTCATGGATGTGTGACCCTGTGACAAATGTCCATGATAAAAACTAGATTTTACAATGTGCATAAGGAAATGAAAGTCAATGGGTGTTAATGTATAATCCCATTGGATGCCTTCAAAAATTCCATGTAATAACATACTCAGTTCTCAAACGTGTCTATTCCCTCCTGTCCTAATAATTGCTCAGAAAACAAATGGTTCCCTGGGTAACCAGCAGGACTCTGAGTTACGTTACTTTCTGATTCCAGTGTGAGGGTATCTTACTTGTGCTTAGCTGAGCATCAGCTCCCTTCAGTCTGTTAATCAATGAAGCATTCTTTTCTGAGCTATGCCAGATGTTACCTTGTCTGGCAGGATAAAAATGGGTGCACCTCAGCACCTGTGTTCCCTTAAAGTTTTCCTTGGTGATATACAGCCTCCCCCTAAACTGACTGCTCACTGAAATAGCCAATTTTTTTTCCAAAAAGGTACAGTGCACACCAGATTGTAAACTTCAACTCAGGACTAGCTCTTGGCTTAATATCACACCAATTAGATATTTGTAGTAAAAACAAGAATATGTTTCTAATCAGATTCAAGTAGTAGTGAGAAAAGGGTACTGGAAACAAACAGTTACCTATAAAAACAAAAGCATAATATGCTTCCTAGAGACTAAAATTAGCTAGTGTAATAAAGTTTAAAAAGTGCTGAAAACTAGCCTATGCATAAAATATATTCAGTCATGCCTATATTTAAAAGGGTTGTAGTTATGAAGAAGAATTTAGACTACAGAACAATTTTTGAAATGTCTCAGTTTTTATTCAGTCAAAACTCTCATTGCCTTCAGCTGTAGAATATATTCTTAATATAGATGCCAGATTGTCCCTATACAATGATTTCCTTCCAGTCTCAATTGACATTAAGATGAATAAAGTAGGTAGCATGGGCACAGATTAGACAAGAATGCAAAACCTCTCATGTTTTGAATGCATATCTAGTGTTTGAAAGAAGGGCTATTTATTTATATGAAGGCATTAAGAATTCCAGTGAAGCAATGATTAGAAAAAAAACTTGATGAATTACAGCAATCTAGTCATTAAATGTGACTTTCAGTGGTGTCACTTCTAGACATCAAATTGGCTAATCTGCAAAATATATTGCTATGAGACGTGAAAAGGCATTAATACCTTAATTTGTAAAAGAATGATACATGAACACAGATTTGTTTAAAGCTCATAAACCTCAGATATCCAGCAGAAGATATCCAGAAAAGAACAACATGGATTCTTTTCTCTGTTGCTGTAACTGGGGTGAAAAGATCTTTATGGTAGCGGAGCACTACTCCCATTTAAACCAGTTTAAACTCCTTCCATGCTAGAACAAGTTTGTGTGTGCATGTGCACCCACACCTCTATCACTTTTTCAATGGTCCAAAGACACTGGAGTGCCTTCAAGCAATGTCACCTGCTTATGATATCCAAAGTACTAGATTAAAGTAGTAGTATATTACAAAAAAGTTTTGAGGGGAAGGGGGAAAAACATACCAGCAGCACAACATGCTAAAACTTTGGTGAACCAGTCAAGGAAAGTCAGTTAGCTAGTTTTCATTCACTGAGATTAGCACATTTTGAGAGCACACCTTTTTCCTCCCAGGCAAAGCAGCAGATTTCAGTTTTATTATTATATTATCATTGACATCCATGGGACTATTTGCCTTAGAGAATGTAACATGTCTCCTTCTTTCCTGTGATCAGTTAGATTTTCTATTTTTGTGATGCTGAGAGAGCAGTAGCAGCAGTCTAATTTTATTTCATGAAAATTCACCAGCAGGCTTAGTAAAAAATATTCTGTTTAATCTTGTTTTGGGGACATATTTTAGGCACTAAGAAGGAAAGGAGGCTTGCCCAAGAAGAAGGAGAAAATAAAACAACAAACATGGTATAATAGGAATAAATAAAACTTGTATAGACTAAACTTGTCATTATTTGAAAAACAGTTCTCAAAAGAATGGGCTAGCAAGCTGCAGGTAAATACAATGTAATGAAATTATCAGTAGGAACTGGTATCATTATTGTATCCCATTAATTAAATCAACAAAAAGTAAATGTCAGTTCCTAGAATTCAATTACTCACATATTCTTCTAGCAGAATGAAATCACAAAAAGCATAGCCTCAGGCTAGACTCAGACTCCTGCAGTCTCAATTGGATAAAACACACTACAAGTCTGAAGAGCCATAGAACACAAGGAAGATGGAATTCGAGTTCTCACAGATAGGATGTACAGTACAGAAAAAGCAGAGTAGACAGATATGGGAATAGTTACTGAACAAAATGATCAGTCAAGTAAGATCATAAGATCTTCAAGGGAGAAACCTAGTCTACCTTTATATTTGTGCAGTACCTGCACACAAGTCCTTAGAGTCAGGGTACTATGTTATGGTAGTATCTATTACTATTAATCATTACTACATGATAAAACAGTATATTAAATATTCATTTTGGTTTTTGTTAATAACCTGCAGCTTCTTTCAATATCCCCATTCATTCTTGCACTGTCTTTACTACTGATTTTCATGTCATCAGCACTATTTTTTTAAGTGGGTGCAGAATGGGGCATATCTTCCATGTGTAACAAGGGCCATTAGTCAATTGAGGCAAAAAGTGTCAGGCAGGCCAAACTATAAACGTTAACTAGCACCTAACAGGAAACACATCCAATGTGATCCCCTCTGATATCAAGTAGGGATATTCATTGCTCCTATTTATTATTACAGTCCAGATGACAGGGTGAAACTGACTATTTTGTAGAGATCCACAGGTCTTATGAAAATGCAATTCAGCAACAGAAGATGATATTAAATTGATAAAGGACACGGACATTTCTTAGGAGCTCATGGCAAAGCTCAGCCAATGAGTCGCATAGACCTGCAATTTACTGAAAATGACATTCTGACTAAACTTTTAAGCTTCCAAACATGATTCTGCTTGTAAACATTACAAAGGCTCCAAATCCATGGGATTTACTATTTATTAGGTTTCACGTTATAAAAATGTGCCATTATAGTTCACTAAATATGTGCTTTTTTTTACAACAATTGATTAACAAATAGGACTCAACATCACAAAATGTGGACCAGTGTCAATCTTCAGAATTCAAGATTCCAGAACAAACACCTGTTTGTCTCCCTTTCCTTTTGTGAGAACCTGGAAGAATAGACAGAAGTGCTATTATGATCTGATGGTCAATAAATCTGGGGTCTGAGAATCCAGTAGGGAAAAGAAAGTTCCCAATGGAAGACTACGTGCTGAAAACATTCTGCCTCCAGCTCCTCATAATTAGGGCTCTACCAATTTCATGGCTGCAAAAAAACATGTCATAGAAAGTGAAATTAGTCCTGCTTTGTGAAATCTGATCTCCCAGATATCAGCTGAGCTGGAGAGAGGCAGAACTTCTCTTTACCCTGCTCGGCTGCCACATCCTCAGGCAGCACACTATCCTGCAGCAGCCCCAAAGCTGGGCTTTGGGCTTCTTCATAGGCTTGGGGCACCTGGACTGGGGGTTGGTGCCATGCATGGAATTCCAGGCTGCTCCCTCTTCCCCATCAGCTCCTGCAGGTGCTGGGACTTCTGGGCTCCAGCCAGGGCTTGGGATGGCCACACCTCCCTCCCCTGCAGCTCTAACTCCTGCAGCTTCTGACCCAGTTCGGGACTCCTCTCCAGGACTGGGGACTCCAGCCCTGGGATTGCTGTCATTTTTTCCCTCTGCTCTCCCCTGCAGTTTCTGCTTGAGCTCTGGGCACTCTAGACTTCTGTTCCCTCCTCGCTTATAGTTCCTGCTCCAGCTTATGATGATTTGGTTTACTGCTACCTCCTTTCCTCTCTTCCCTCAAGTTTCTGCTGGAGCTCAAGGCTTCTGTTTCTTCCTCAACTCATGGCTCCTGCTCAGGATACCTGGGCTTTGAGGGTGTGACTAGACTACAGGGTTTTGTCAACAAACGTGGACTTTTGTCGACAAAACTATATCTGCGTCTACACTACCGTCGAGTTCTGTCGACATAATGTTGACAGAACTTGGTAGTTTTGTCGACAGTGGAAAACCCCATTCTACGAGGAATAATGCCTTTTGTCGACAGAGTTCTGTCAACAGAAGGCGTTATTGCATCTACACTGTCCTTTGCATCTACACTCTCATGTTGACAAAGCGGCTTGCTTTGTTGCCAGAACTGGATGTAGGTTAGATGCTCTTTGTCGACAGAAGCTTTGTCGACAGTATTTGTCGACAAAGCCTCTGTTTACAAAAGCCTATAGTCTAGACATACCCTGAGATAGCTGCTGCTACTGTCGCCTTCCTCTCCATCCCCTCTTCCCTGTGGTTCCTGCCTGTTCCCTGGAAGCCTGAGCTCTGGATTTGCTGCTGCTGCCGCCCTCCCTCTACCCTACTGCAGTTTATGCCCAGGCTCTGGGCATCTAGGCTCTGGCCTGCTGTCCCCTCTCAGCAGCTTCTGCTGGGGTTGGGGATGCCTGGGCGGCAGCTGGGACTCAGGACTTCTACTCCATGAAGCTCCTAGCTGGGTTGAGAGGGGCTGCCGCCTGCTGGGGCTTTTGCCTTCTCCCCTCCTGATCCTGACTGAACTCCAGGCTTCTACTCTGTCTTTGCCTCCTATGGCTCCAGCTGGGGTTTGGGGTGCCCAGGCTCAGGACTTCAGCCCTCTTCCCCCATATATTAAGTTGTCCTGGGCACTTGAACACAACCCCACTAGGCCCTTGTGTTAATCCTCAACTGGCCCTGAGACTGACTAGTAGTTAGGAGCCCCTGTTTCAAGCCTTCCCAGCAGCACTGGGGAGATCACACCTATCTCCTCCTTTAGGAGCCTCCTCCAGATGCAGAAAACTCTGCAGCTTCTACCTTCAGAATTGGGCTCTGCAGACAACATAGAAGTGAGTCAGGCAATCCTGCAAACCTCCCAACAGACCTTATACAAACCACTATAGTATTAGGATCCCCACAGTTACTATGCTGTGATATTTCAGATGTAAAAGTCTGAAATTGTGAAAATGACCAATTTTAAGACCATGTGGCTGTGAAATTGACCAAAATGAACTGGGAATTTGACAGGGCTCTACTCATTACAAATAAGAAGGCTGTTAGTTTGAACATTTCAGATTTCAGCTGGTCTAGTGTAAGTCAGAGGAGGTCTTGGAGCAACTGGGATTGAGCCATTGACATTTTTGTAGGTTTAAAATTGACACCGTAAATTGCAAGTATCGGAAAACAGGAAGCTAGTGCAGATTGAGAGGTGTGTTCTTTGTGACAGATATCTTTTAATAGATGGGTAACACAGTCTCATACAGAAATGGTCACCATTTTGGTCAAAAAAAATTTCCTATGGAAAATGCCTTTTTCATTAAAAAATCTTCATTTTAATCAACATTTTTTGATTTTTTCACTGAAAAATGGTTGAAACAAAATTCTATAGTATAGGAAAAAAACAATTTTTTCACATGCTAATTAACAACAGACATTGTGGTGAGTTTTCTCAGAGAGACAAAATAAATATTTTAATGGCAAAAATATACACATAAAAGGAAAACTTAGAACAGCAAATAACCTTTTCATGAAAAATCTAACACATTAAATATACTTAGTTGTTTCAATGAGCTTTAATTTCTGCGTGTGTTCCCAAGTGCTCTTCTCAGAGGACAAGAATCAGTATCCTATTTATATGACCTATCTCTGATAATTGACATCAAACACGTATACTTTGTTACAATGCCATCCTACAAAGCCCTAATCAGATACAATACTTAAGCATATGTTCAACTTTTAAGCACATCAGTAAAATCCACTGAAGCTCAAGTATTTTGTTTGATAGGGGCTATACTAATTAATTATGGTAATGGATGGTAAAACTGATACTTTATTATTAAAAAATAAGACGGTTTCGCAGCTATGTAGAGCAGATTCACCCCCATAAACAAGTAGATCTCATTAAAGAAAACAATCACATTAAAATGAATGTTTGCAGGTCAGCATTATTTGTTAACTACAATTATAAAATATTGTTTTACTACTGGTAACAAAGGTCCTTCAAGCATATAGAACACAGATGGAGATAATCCTTCTGTGCCTTTTATATACTTAAAAAAAATCCCTAATAATTAGCCAGGGACACCTTTCCAAAAAGGGAAGCACATTGAATCCTTTGTATGTTTTGTTATGTTGTTTTGGGTTTTTTTGGTTCTATGAATGATATGGATATAGTGTTTACAACTGATCAAGAGGCAAAAACGGACTAGACGGTGCTTCTGGAACTTATTTTCATTTATATTACAGTCACTTGATACCCAGCTAGTGTGGTAAATGGTCTTTGAAGTAGGTATAAACAATATTTATATTCTCTTCAACATCTATTTATCCAGCAAAAGAGGTGCAAAATAGACTTAACATAAAGGAGAATCGGGCTCTGATATTACAGACACTGCAAAGGAGACACGAGGCTGCAGAGAGAGGCTGTCATCTTAAAGATTAATTTAGTAAAATTGGAGCTTACTTTCCCATATTTTTTTTCCTGCGAGGTTACATGTCATTTTGGTGAACAGGAAATATATCTTTACTGATCCTGATGAGGCAAGTAATTTCCTGTCCTCCAGGAGTTTTGATTGCTGCAGCCACAATTGAACACAAGAAAGAGCTTCAAGATGATTTAGAATTGACTGAAAACTCATCTTCTTACATTTTATTAGAATAGTTTTTTGGATGTTCCTACTGATTATAAGGCTTTTATATATATGTTAAGAAACTGAAAAGATGATCCCAAAGTGGAACTACATAGAGATCTCTTATTCTGATTTCATCTACAGTCTGATCCACTCTGTGGCATCTCCTCCTACTTCTCATGTTAAATTTTATTTGATCACATTTGCTAGACCTTTTAGACTAATATTTTAACATTTGGATATCCAAGTATACTCTTACAATTTTCATGCCATGGACAGATATGAACTGGCCAGCTAGTATGTATCAAAACTCAGTATGTTTTCTTTATCTGTATCTTAAATTACGTTGGATGTTTCAGAGAAAGGGGAACATTTACCATAATGCACATAACCATATTTCTGCTGCTGTATAAGAAACAATATATTTTTAAGGAAAAGGAGCGTTCTTCCTGACTCCTGCTGTTCTCCTTAATATACCTTAAAAATGAGAGTCAATAAACCTTTGTTATTCTTATTCTATCCATTTTTTTTACTACAAATGTTGTTCTCATTCATATTCTGTCTCTCACGTTTTTAACAATCTCGGTAGGCTATTTGCTTCAAAAATATCCTTTTATGAGATTTTCACAGTTTAATTATACAGTTCTTTAGAAAGTGTTTTTATTCATTTTCAATTGTTTGCCTTTTAATATCAACAAATGTCCTTGTGCTCATTTTGTGAGGCAACCTGAACTGTATTTTCTAGAATAATAATTATAATATTTTTCCTCTTCCTCCAAGACAAAATTAAATAATCTGAAGTTTCTGATTTAGCGCCTGACCCTGCAGTCAGCTCAGTGCAGGTGGATCTTAGATTTCGGTATGCATCAGTCCATGCAAGGTGTTGCAAGATTACTCTGAACAAATGATCACCACCACTTCTTGTACCATGAATATTTTGTCTATATAATATCATAGTTTACATGCTATTACTTGCTATACTAGACTGTTTTTGTTTTTAATTTAACCACAGGTTTCAGGTGGTACAGCTTAGAGTCTTTTGTTATGATTAATTTAATATACTTTGAGGTTTTATACATTCCTCGTTTTCACACATCTTTAACCTTTTTGGTCATTTAACCAGAGGGGTGCTTGTTAGGAAAAGACTGATCTCTATAATAAGGCACAGATCAAATCTTTGCTTAAAATTCAGATGCAGAATGAAGCATAGTTTATACTTTTGAAAACACTTGCTTATATATTTTTCCATGCCTTGTCTCATGTAGTTTCACTCTTAGTATGCACTTACCTATAATATTATCAGTGTTTATTTATGGCTGCAAATAAAAAAGTGCACACTAGTGCTGATTACATATAATTTATTTTGCATGAAATACTTCTTTTAAAATGTCAATAGTTACCCTTAGTTGTCAGGCTAAGTAAAATAAATCAAGGTCACCAACTTCCTACTATGAAATTTCAGGTTGGAGCTGAACAATAAATAAATTACAACTTTGTAATGAAAGTACAGATTAAGCTTTTACAACTGCTAAGGCTGAGTTCTTCTGTTTTTAGAGATATGGAGTAAGCTTGAAAACTTTGTTTTGATGACAAAGGATAGCACTAAAGAATGAAGTGGCTGAAACTACTGTGATGGCCCACATTTGAATGGAATAGGGTGACAGAAGGGGGAACCAATTGAATAAATGAACTGGATAAATAAGGAGCTTAGTCTTGATAAGGAACATGGAGGGGAAAGGATTTTTAATAGTGGACAAATAAGAAGAACCTTCAGGCAGTTCACAGGGATACCAATATATCAATCCATGAACGCTTTCAGTCATAGATCAAATATAATAAAATACCTGCATGATAACACAAGAAGCATGAAGGACAAACAAGGGGAAACTGGAAGCTATGACTAACATAGAAAAATGATAATGGAAAGTTGACAGAAATTTGATGGGAAGAGGTACTTGACTAGCTAGTAAACATGGAGATTTTGACTTCAGCAATAACAGGAATCAGGTAGAAAAGAAGAAAACATATGGCTAGATTTAATATAGCAATCTGGGAAATTATGAATGGATAATCCAGCTGTAAAAAGACAACTAAAATAGGATGCTAGAGGCAAAAGCTTTTACGGATGTTCCTAATTAAATAAAAGGAAATTTAGCAATGATGGAATTAAGCACAGCTGCTATGCAGGGAATTAATGTCCAGAATTTTAGAACCAATTCTTAATACAATTAGTAAAGAGATAGCAGACAATAGTGGTCTTTACAATATGAAAGTGATTAAAAACATATTGTATAATACCATATACATTACAGTTCATACAAAGGTAGGTGGGAGGATTACCTACATCTGAATTTAATTACTATGGCCTGAATAAGACACATAGTTGGGCATGTAAATAGCCCAGCTGTGGTCAATGACTGGGAAACTCACACAATTAAAGTATAAGCTTTACTACCTTAGGGTATGTCTACACTACCCTCCTAGTTCGAACTAGGAGGGTAATGTATGCATACCGCACTTGCTAATGAAGCCCGGGATTTGAATTTCCCGGGCTTCATTAGCATAAGCGGGGAGCCGCCATTTTTAAATCCCCGCTGCTTCGAACCCCGTGTAGCGCGGCTACACGGGGCTCGAACTAGGTAGTTCGGACTAGGGTGCCTATTCCGAACTACCGGTACACCTCGTTTCACGAGGAGTAACGGTACTTCGGAATAGGACCCTAGTCCGAACTACCTAGTTCGAGCCCCGTTTAGCCGCGCTACACGGGGTTCGAAGCAGCGGGGATTTAAAAATGGCGGCTCCCCGCTTATGCTAATGAAGCCCGGGAAATTCAAATCCCGGGCTTCATTAGCAAGTGCGGTATGCATACATTACCCCGCTAGTTCGAACTAGCGGGGTAGTGTAGACATACCCTTACTGAGTTAGAATCTGACTTTTTATTAAAGAGAAACATAATTGTCAACAGTGCAAATTATTTTTGTGTATAACTATTAAGAGCAAAGGGGATGGATACAGAGATCAGAGAGCATAAACAATATACAACAGTAGGGATGCTTCTTGTTATTATGAAAAGTATATTTTAATTAGTCAATTCCATTGGATTTCATTCAGCAAATAGTTCAGTGCATAATCTAATATTGACATAAGGACCTGCTTTCAAAAGGTTGGGGGGGAAAGTACTAGATAATGTAGCTAATATGTTAAACTGATCAAAATATCCTACTGTGGTGTATGAAGGCACGGACTCCGGCCGGTGCAAGCACAAAATCGTTTTATTGCAAGATTACAACTATCTTTATACCCTCTCAAACTTCCCAAAAGTCCACATCCTGCTTTTCATAAACTGTGCTTCTTCACAGTCCCAAACACAGCATTCTCGAAGATCGTTGACTCAGGCAGATGTTGTTATTGTTGGCTCAGGACTCTTGCTTGGTTTCGTCCTTGGGATGCCCTGTCACACGGCCAAAGCACTATATTTGTTGATTCTCTACATCTCCCCCTCTTTTATACAAAGCAATACCATTAATAAGTAACATTGTCATTACACGAGCCTCAACTTTCTGAGCAGAACGAATACAAGAAAAAAGTAAAGAAAGAATTATAAAAAGCACAATAAGAAGCCCACTTGCAAGTCCAATAAACACCCACATGTGCAAATTTAATCCAGAAAACCACTTTCTTGGTAGGATTATGCCAAGATAAGTCAGATTGCAAAGTAGCAAAAACCTTTTGTGTGGTTAATTCTTGCAATTGCTGAATTTGGTTCTTTAATTGAGCATGCAAAGAATTAACATGAGAACGTAAAGAAACATCAAAGGCACCCTGTAAATGGTGTTTAACAAGGTTCCAATCATGAACTGATGAATTCCAGGGGAGGGATGTCACACAGAGACCTCTAGCAGTGTGCTCCCAATCACAATGCAGAGACAACCTAGTCTTTAAGGCTGCATGCCTATCACCAAGCCAAATGACTGCGGCTTCTAGGGCCTCAAGCTGCGCCAATATCTCTTCATCAATGGTCTCCTGCATTTGGAACTCCCGTGTAATGTTTATTAGAATTTCCCCTACCATTTTTGCAGTCTTAGCCGACTGAGTTAAAGAGGCAATAGCAGCAGTGGCAGAAGCAAGAATAATAATTGCCGACATGAGAGCAAAAATCAGCCACCCCAAAAATCGCTTTGTACATCTACGAGTGTTAGTAATCTCTTCCTGCAGCAACCTTGTAAAATGGCCAAAGCCACTATCTCCTTCCCAGTCTCGTGTGAGATTAACAGGAATCCATAACTCAGGGCGTCGTCGAAGAGGGAACACAAAGGTTACATTATCACTCATGGAAATGCAGGTCTTGTATCACACCTCAGACAACATAACAGAATAACAAAAATGGGAAAATTTACATCTCCTAAAACTTGCATTTTGTGCCAAGGCAAAAACATATGGATGCGAAGTACAAACCATAACACTATTATCTTGCTGCTTAATATAGTTAGATGTATAATTCTCTAAAATCAAACTCCCTAAACTATAACCCATAAATGATAACCCTATCCGCCACACCCCCTTATGTAACGTGGAGGCTGTGGAGTTATCCCCATTAGTAATAAATTGTAACACAGGACTGGCAGAGCCTCCCCCATGCCACGAAAGGCTATGATTATACCATCCAAAGGGGACAGTGCGATTGTCCACTTTATCCTACAGCATACCGTGAGGGCCCCAATCCACAACTGTGCGGAATTCGCCCCCGAGTACCAGGGGGCTGCATCCACGACATGCCTGCCAAACCGGTGCTGCGTCCGCTGATATCCTCTTTATCATGCAGCGGGGCAAATCAGGGGCGTATGGCTCCCAAGAGTCATTACCGCTTCCATGCATCCCGGGAATGCTCAGTAAGGTATAGTTAACCCTTCCGTCGTGCTCCCGCGCCACTAGGTGCAACTGTGGCTGCACGGGCACACAACCTGAGTCATAAAGGGTAGAAAAGCAAAGCGGTGGGAGGTCAGTGACAAAGGTGACATTGGTAACATTAACGACCTCGGTTTCTTGTTCCGCTGTAGGGGGTATCCACACCCCTCCCACCCAATCGGTACCATTGTTACTGATGGGCGGTGAGGGATCCCAGCACGTCACAGGCCTGAATACGGGGGGATCAATGATGTGTGCCCAATACAAATGTGCTGTCGCAGTGAGCACACAGAAACTGCTCCACAGGAACCACAAAAATTCAGCGGTGACCGTCATGGATTTGTCGCTACAGATCGGCAGCAGTCCCTTCATTCTCGAGTTGACTATCTTGCGCTGATGGCGTACCAATCCTGGCTGGCTTAACAAATCGCACAGGAAGCCAATAGGGACCTGATGGAAGAGAAATACAGGCATCCCCGCATCCCCACGTGATTAATGGAACGGGACCTTGCCACTGTCCGGATTGCAGGTGTCTGTAGTAAACCTGTGGCCGCTCTGGCCACGCAGAGTCTCAGTTTTAACAGAAACTGGAACACCTATGACAGCAAAACAATGTAACCAATGCCGAACAACATCACGAGCCTTTTCAGCTGCTGTGCCAGCGTCGATGCTAACATTTCAGCTTTATGTTGTTAAGACCCAACATTTTGACATGCCTTGATCAGTTCTGAAAGAGTTTTCACCTTGTTACGCAGGGGGTCCAAAGCCTTCCTGCAGTCTATATTAGCGTTTTCAATAGCCAATTGAAACAGCAACAGGTTTCTGTTTGTTGAGCTATTTGTTGATTCTCTACATCCTACTAGTAGGGAGGCAGCAGCTAAAAGAATGTGATCTAATGTAGTGGCTTTCAAATTGTGGGACAGAACCCCAAAGTGGATCATGGCCCCATTTTAATGAGGTTCCCAGGGTCAGCATTAGATTTGATGGGACCCAGGGCTGAAACTGAAGTAAGAGTTCCACCACAACCCGGCCCACAGGGCTTGTGCTGCAGTCCCCTCTCTTTCCATATGAGGCAGTAGGGTTTGACCTGTGACCCCCATTTCCCCATCTGGGGCATCAGGTCTTGGGCTCCAATCCTCCCTGCTCCCTGCTCCCCCCACCCCTCCCAGAGTCATGTAGTAATTTGATTGTCAGAAGGGGGACTGCAGTACAATGGAGTTTGAGAGCCCCTCATCTAATGATGTTCTCATTATTAGAGATAGTCTTTTCCAGGTCTAAACAACAAATGTTTTCATGGGTTGAAACTGTTACCCACATTAGGTTACAAATATCAGTTATTCATGTGGTTAGAGTGATGATGTGTCTGTGTAACCCATACATTTAGTGTGGTTCACTGTCCCATGCAGTGGCACCTAGACCACAGCAATAGATAAAAACAAGAGACCTCTACAGCATGGGTTGAGGGGCTATGGGCGTTTAGCTCAAAGGGTAGCAGCTTCTACACTAAGCTTCAGAGATCCTAGGTTCAAATTCAGCTGGTGGCAGTTACACCTGTTTCTAGGAAAAGAATACAAACTTGGACAAAAGCAATAAAATTTAACAATAGGAGCAAAGATGGGATCACTGTGTAACTTTTCCAAATGTTTCCAACTTCAGAAGAATTAGAGAAGAGAAAAAGTATTTTCCCACCTAACATTTCAAAATGTGACTTTTTGAAGTGACAGAAAGTTTCACTTTTATCTATTCCTATGTTATAAAAGCTTTAAAAATAAGCATTCTGTTGGATTTTCTTGCAAAAAAGCAAGGAAACACACAATATATGTCAAACAAAATTAAAACATGGAAAATTAAACTGAAATGAAACTTTTTAAAGTTTATTAAAAATTATATTTCTCTAGGGAAATTTCTGATAATTTTTTAATCTAAAAAAAAATGGACTCGTTCTACTCTTTTTGCAACCAGATGGATACTGCTACTAAAACTCTACAGTGGAGGTAATCCTGATACTGGAACATTTCCCTGAAAGTGTGTGTCTACATTTCAATTAAAAACCTGTGCTTCGTCCATGCCAGTGGACTGTGGCTCAGGCTGAGGAACTGTTTAATTGCAAGGTAAATGTTTGAACTTGGGCTGGAGCTTCGTCTCTAGGAGCCTGCGAGGTGGGAGAGTCCCAGAGTTCTGACTACAGTCAGAATCCAAACAGCTACAATACAATTAAACTGCCCCACAGCAAGTGCCCATTAGTTCAAGTTCATTGGCATGAGCCAGCAGTGCAATGTAGACATATTCAAAATGGCTACTGAGTGCTGATTACTGCACATGTACCCCTAGCTGAGGACCAATGCTTTATAATCATGGAAAAGCAAGTTGATGCCATCTCAAATGTCAAGGTCCTCTAACTTGAAGCATAAAATACAATTAGAATTGAGATATGACCTTCAGTTGAACTTGCTTATGCTT
Source organism: Pelodiscus sinensis (assembly GCF_049634645.1). Classification (NCBI taxonomy): domain Eukaryota; kingdom Metazoa; phylum Chordata; order Testudines; family Trionychidae; genus Pelodiscus; species Pelodiscus sinensis. Next base: position 174,238,768 of record NC_134711.1, read on the forward strand.
ATGAAAAATAAGCTTTAACTTACTGTTTCATATGTTATCATTTGCTTTTAACATCTGCTATTATATTTCCCGGTATTTATCGTGCAACTTTTGTCTAAAAATGATCTTATTTCCATGCTGATACACAACATATTTTCCTCATTCTAGTGTTTCTATAATAAAGTTTTAAGAAAACATACTTTTTAAAAATTGTGTAACTAGGAACATATGGTTTTGAACCATCTATGAAGTTTTTCTCTCTTTTTGTAATGAAATCATCCTGAAATTATTATGATTTTTTATAATGAAAAAGAAAGGTAACAAATTTAAAGCTTTTAATATGAATTATTATTTTTACAGAGTGCAAATTAGGTTGTAGAATTCATAACCTTAATGCCATCGGGTAACAATGAGTTTATTAAGATTCACATGAGACTGAGATATTTATATTATATTAAAATATAGAGCTATAATAAAGCCTCATGCTTCAAAATATAAACCCACAACTAACTAATGGAAGTTAGGAAGACACCTCACATAAATTGCTCTTTATTGAAACAATCATACTGTTTTTTCCACTGAAAACTTTTGCAAATGCTCCTGAGATTGCATTATACCAATGCTATATTCAGTAGTCCTCATCAGAAGGAAATGGGACACTTCACAGTACTTTGGTTTTCCTCCTGATGGACATACTCTGATCTCAATTACAATGGTATAAGCCCAGTGTATCTCCATTGACATGAGAATCTGGTCCTAAAGATGAATGCATGCTAGAGTCTTTGAAATTGTGAAGGTTGTAGGGCTTAGGTTGGTTCAGAATCCACTCTTACAGTTTTGGTTCCAGACGGGATCCCAAACCAAAGAGACCTGTATAGTTTTTTGCTTAGATATGGTCATAATGTCATGTCATACAAACAATATATTGTATAATATTTTGTATATGCTTACAGATCACTGATCAAGTGAACTTAAAACCTAGCTTTAGTTCTGCCTCAAAATTCTACGGGAACCTATCCCTCATTCTTGACCCAAGTGCTTACTCTATGATTCAATTATTCCTAGCAAATGACCAAACATGCTTATTCTGTTTAGCTGAGAAGGATGTTTTTGATCTCCTATTTTAAAATGGAAAATTCAGTTTAGTCAGTTAAAATGTCCCATAGGAAATTTTGATGTCATTTTTTAAAAACTATCCATCGGGGAAATTAAAATAAAATATTTCAGTTTCTGGAACTGATACAAAATGTATAATTTTGAACCAGTTCACCAGTAAATTACATTTCCCTCAGATGATACATTGTCTCATGGGAAGTGTGGTTTAAAGACTATTGCCTCAATTCTCTCATGTAAGTTGGACAACTGTATTTTCCATGACGCAACAATATCTACTCTGTGACAGAGAGGTGTTTTGCATCATGGGAGATTTATTTTAGTCAAGGACCCTGGTCCTCAGTTCCCATAACACAAGATGACACCAAAATGAAGTACAGTTTAAATGTTCAACTGACTCATTTTCAGTCAGCTGAAAAAAATGAAATGAAATGTTTGGAATTGGGAATATCAGCATATTTGATTTCGTTTGAAAATGCCAAAATGAAAAGTTTCATAATTTCTGATTTTTTTTTTTTTTGGAACTTTAGGTCTCAGAATTCAGTATTTCAACTTAACAACAATAACATATTAGAATTTCCATCCCTAAAGGATGGAAAATGGTATTTTCCATTCAGCTCTAATTGTTGAAAGTAAGTCCTCAATTCTTAATTCGAGACAGTAGGGGTAAGGGCTTGTCATCAGTAGAATTTTTGTGTTTGTTTTGGTTGTTTTATAGAGCACGTATGAACTATTATGTACTAATTAATGACATGGTGTGAAGACTGTTCCCTGCTCTGGCACTCCGGCTGTGTCTAGACTGCATCCCTCTGCTGACAGAGGAATGCAAATCAAGCACTTCAGAAGTGCAAATGAGGAGCACAGGATCTGCAGAAAAATCCTTCGCTGTCAGTAGAAATGCTGCAGAAATGAGGCTACGCTTTACTTTCACTTTCGACACTGAGCCTGATCAGCACAGCCTTGGAAGGTAAGTATGCAAATGAAGCCCAGGATATTTAATTCCCGGGCTCATTTGCACTTCCAAAGTGCTTGATTTGCATCCCTCTGTCAGCAGAGGGATGCAGTCTAGACGTAGCCTCTGAGTGCAGAAGTTGGGGGCCTGCAAGATACCTTAAAAATATCTTGTCTAGATAGGCTTCTGATTAAAAGCTTCACAGGTCATGGATTCCCTGGCCTTGGGAGCTGCTACCACCCAAGTGAGAGAAAAAAAAACACTTTCTTCCTGAAGCTACGAAAAAAGCACTTGGGAACTTCTTCCAGAGGGGTGCCTCAAGCTCTTTTACCACAAGCAAGCCTGAAAAAACAAACTATAATCTCTGATAACTGACCTCTCAGTTTTAGGCATGAATACACAGACTTCCTGCACCCTTCCAGGACACAACAATCAGATCATAGCCTTAAAAAGGTGATTTTATTAATAAAGCAAAATTATATACTTGGTAAAGCATACTTGGTTGCGAGGTGTTATAGAGAACTGAGAAACCAGATTAAAGCACAGATAATTTCTTCCCTGGGACTCAGTTTTAAAGTTACAATATATGGGGGATGAGACATGGATTTAGCACAGAGGAGTTTAATCAAATAACAAAATAAAGAAAATAATCTGATTTAGTCCTAAGTGGAACACAAGATCTGGTCAAAGGGGTAAATAAAACTGGACTGCTTGACAAAAAGAGACCATCGTGTAATAAAATGTAACATCCCTGTGGAGGGAAAAACACTTCAGCAGCCCAACACTGGCATTTAATTTCAGAAAGGGAAACTACACAAAAAGGAGGAGGTTAGTTAAATAGAAATTAAAAAGTACAGTGACAAAAGCAAAATCTCAGCAAGCTGCATGGAAATTTTTCAAAAACCCCATAATAGAGACCTAACTTAAACATACACCCCAGATTAAAACCACAGTAAGAGAACAAAAAAGCACCACCAGCTAAACAACAAAGTAAAAGAAACAGTGAAAGATAAAAAGGCATTGTTTAAAAAGTACACGTGAATTTCCTAGTGAGGAAAATAGAATGGACAATAAAGTCCATCTAATTAAGTGTAAAAATATAATAAGGAAAGCCAAAAAGGAGTTTGAAGAACAGCTCATCAAAAATTTTAAAAGTACTAGCAAAATGTTTTTAAGTATATCAGAAGTAGGAAGCCTGCTACACAACCAGAGGGGCCTCAGGACAATTGAGAAGCCAAAGGATGCACAGTGCCAAATTTCAAAATAAAGCACGATTCCAAAATTTCTCTTAATCCTCATGAAATGATGTTTGCAGCTTCATTGGAATAGCGAGCATGTTATATTTTGATAGAATGGGATTGCTCTTAACACACAATAGCCATTTTGGGATACTGGAGGTACCCCAAAATAGTTCCTCAGTGTAGATGTAGCTCTGGAACTCTTTGAGGGGGGGCCAACAAACATGTGGACAAGGGGGATCCAGTGAATATAGTGTACTTAGATTTTCAGAAAGCCTTTGGAAAGGTCCCTCACCAAAGGTTCTTAAGTAAAGATAGTTGTAATGGGATAAGAGGGCAGGTTCCCTCATAGATTGACAACTGGATAAAACACAGGAAACAAAGGGTAAGAATAAATGATAAGTTTTCAGAATGGAGAGAAGTAACTAGTAGTGTCTCCAAAGGGTCAATACTGGGACCAATCCTGTTCAACCTAAGTTTAAATGATGTGGAGAAAGAGGAAAACAGCGAGGTAGCAAAATCTGCAGATGATACCAAACTGCTCAAGATAGTTAAGACCAAAGCAGACTGTGGAGAGCTTCAAAAAGATCTTACCAAACTAAGTGATTGGGGAACAAAATGGTAAATGAAATTTAATGTTGATAAATGTAAAGTAATGCATACTGGAAAAAAATCCAAACTATACATACAATATGGGTATGTCTACACTACAGCGCTAATTCGAACTAACTTAGTTAATTCGAACAAAGCTACTTCGAATTAGTGCACCTAGACCTAAAAACTAGTTCGAATTAGCGTTTTGCTAATTCGAACTAGCATGTCCACATTGAGTGGACCCTGAACAGAGGTTAAGGATGGCTGGAAGCAGCGCCGGCAGGGCATCAGAGTAGGACTTAGAGCGTGGAGCTGCAGTCTCAGGCTAGCCGAGGGCTGTGCTTAAAGGGACCCGACCCCCACCCCCGACAGACAGTTCTCAGGGGTTCCCTGCTTGCAAAGCAGTCCTGGCTTGGAGTGCCCTGAGTGCCCATACTCGGAACATCACAGCACTCGGCAATCAGACCTGCTGCACTTGCCGCAGGCTGCCATCCGGGGGGGAGGGGACAATCGGGGGGCTGCAGGAGAACTTCCACCCCAAGCAGCCCGCAGAGCCAGCCCAGTCCTCCCCATCGGGGGCTCGTACCCCATTCCTCCCTCACCTCCTTCCACTTACCCTTCCCTAGCCTCCCTTCCTGATGTACAAAATAAAGATAACGTGTGGTCAAAAATAGAAACTGTCTTTATTGAACAAAACTTAGGGAGACTGGGAAAAGGAGGTGGGAGAGGGGAAGAGAGAGGGTGGGAGAGGGGAGGGCAACTAAAATGATCAGAGGTTGGGAAGAGATCCCATATGAAGAGAGGCTAAAGACACTGGGACTTTTCAGTTTAGAAAAGGAGAGACTGAGGCGGGATAGGATAGAGGTCTATAAAAGCATGAGTGGGGTGGAGAGGGTGCATCAAGAAAAGTTCTTCATTAGTTCCCATAATAGAAGGACTAGAGGACACCAAAGGAAAGGAATGGGTAGCAGGCTTCAAACTAGTAACAGAAAGATGTTTTTCACAAAGCAAAGAGTCAACCTGTGGAACTCCTTGCTGCAGAAGGCTGTGAAGGCTAGAACTAGAACAGAGCTTAAAGAGAAGTGAGATAAAGTGATGGAGATTGGGTCCATGGAGTGCTATTAGCCAGGTGGTAGGAGTGGTGTCCCTGCCCAAAGTTTCTGGAAGGCTGGAGAGGGATGGCACGAGACAAATGGCTTGGTCACTGTCTTCAGTCCATCCCCTCCAGGGTACCTAGGGTTGGCTGCTGTCGGCAGACAGGCTACTGGGCTAGATGGACCTTTGGTCTGACCCAGTACGGCCATTGTAAGCTCAGGGCTCAGTGTCGGGGGTATCAGTGAACCACCCTGATTTTCATGCAAACCTGCTCCTGGGTGGCCAGGCTGGCAGCTCTCCTGCCCTAGACGGCCACTTTCCAGTGCCTAGTGCGGAGGTCGTGGACGAGGTCCACGATGTCTGCACTAGACCAGGTGGGTGCCCGCCTCTTGCGGTCCTGGGCAGGCTCCCGAGAGCCACCAGCCTGGTCCCGGGAAGAGGCGGAGGGCTGGGGGGCATCGGGTGGTTGGCTCGAGCCATGCCAGGTGCAGGGTCTGCTGGCTGGGTGCTGGCAGGCTTGCACCTGGCACGGGCACCGTAGCCAGCCTGTGCCCCTTTAATGTCTCCGGGGCCGGGAGGAGGGCATACGAGTTTCCCTGGTGGTGCCCAGAGTAGCCACCAGGGAAAACTGGGGAGGGCTAGCCTCCCACTAGTTCAAATTAAGGGGCTACACAGCCCTTATTTCGAACTAGGTAGTTCGAACTAGGCTTAGTCCTTATGGAATGAGGTTTACCTAATTCGAACTAAGCACTCCGCTAGTTCGAATTAAGTTCGAACTAGCGGAGCGCTAATGTAGCGCCTATCAAAGTTAATTCGAACTAACATCTGTTAGTTCGAATTAACTTTGTGGTGTAGACATATCCTATGATGGAGACTAATTTAGCCACAACTACTCACGAGAGAGATCTTGGAGTCAATGTGGATAGTTCTCTGAAATCATCTGCTCAGTGTTCAGTGACAGTAAAAAAAAAGCCAACAAAATGATAGGAATAATTTAAAAAGTGACAGAGAATTAGACATAGAACATCTTATTGCCTCTATATAAAATCATGGTACACCCACATCTTGAATACTGTGTGCAGATATGGTCTCATCATCTCAAAAAAGATATACAGTATTGGCATTGGAAAAGGTTTAGAAAAGTTCAATAACATTATTAGGGATTTGGAACGGGTCCCATATGAAGACAGATTAAAAAAACTTGGACTTTTCAGCTTAGAAAAGAGAAGGCTAAGTGGCTGGGATATGATAGAGGACTATAAAATCATAACTGGCGTGGAAATGTGAATAAGGAAAGTTATTTACTTGTTCCTATAACATAAGAACTAGGAGCCCCCACATGAAATTAATAAGTAGCAGGTTTAAAACAAACAAAAGGAAGTTTTTCTTCATGCAGCACATAGTCAGCCTGTGGAAATCCTTGCCAGAGGGTGTTGTGGAGACCAGGACTTTAACAGAGTTCAAGAAAGAACTAGATTAATTCATGGAGGCTAGGTCCATCAATGCTATTAGCTAGGATGGGTAGGAATGGTGTCCCTAGCCTCTGTCAGAGACTGGGAATATGTGATGGGAGAGGGATTGCTTGATGATTCGCTATTCTGTTCATTCCATTTGGGGCATCTGGCATTGGCCACAGTCAGCAGACAGGATACTGGGCTAGATGGGCCTTTGGTCTGACTCAGTATGGCCATTCTTATGTTCTTACGTTCACATTTACAATCCCTAGAGTTTTGATCAGGAGCTATAAGTAAAATTATGAGCAGACGAGTCATGCATTCATATATTCTATAGCCAAGCAGAAGTGTACTAGGGATGGATGGCTTTTTACTTCACCACATCTTCCTACTGTACTTTCCAATCTGTATTTTAATAATAGGAATTATAGTTATATCTGGATCAGACATTGGTGAGATTATGGTAGAAGAGAAATATGACCAAATAGCTGTTTATGTCTGAGTGGTTGTGGGACAATCCCTGTCTCTTTTAGTGTATTTTAGTCCCCGTGAGCCTTCTCGCCCATGAAACATTTTCTATCCCTCTCATGACCTCCTGTATAACCATTGTTGCTGCAGCTCTTTTTCCGCCTCAATTTCAAATGCTTCAACATAGGTTCAAAGACTGTGCTCAAATCATTCCATTTTACATGTTATCACTGGTCACCTGACCATTCTCCTGATCAGATTATACCATCTGCTAATTCCACCTGCCTCCCTGGTGTCTTTGTTCCCCTCTGCTAGTAGGGTTTTTTTTTAACTGCACTGATTACTGTGCTTAGAATACCCTCCTTGGTCTTGTATACTGCACAGCCTCCCTTCTCCTATTCTCTCTTCAAGACCTTAACTCCCCTCTATTATCCTTTATTTAGTCCATTATTAGAAAGACTACAGTCAGCCACTAAAGACCTGATCATGTACCACTGATGTCAATGACAGTCCTTCCCTTTATCGAAGTGAAAACTGTGTTGAGGCCTAACTTATGCACTATGTTGACATAAAAAACAGTACAAACTTACACCATGAATTCCTTCCTCATACCCCCAAATATCATTGTCCCAAGCACTCTGTATTGTTGGGGTCAACATAGATTAGTCTTCAGAGTTTTCATCTTTTGGCTTTTGATTCTATATAAAATATTCTTAAACACTTCACAGGGCTGGAGGCCAGAAAAGTATGGGAGTGGAAGGCTGTTTTGTTGAGAAGGCATGAAGCTCTTTTTTTTTTTCTTTTTTTGCAATATGTGAGGTGTCTCAGAACTTCTTCCTATAGGAATCCAGCACCTCTCCCCTTCATAAAAGTTGGACAGGCTGGTTTTATCTTTCTTATCTCCAAATAATACCTCAGCCATTCTCTTGGAGAGAGAGAGCTTTTGCCCTTGAAGTGAGCTTCATGGCCAGCATGAAGGAGCCATAGCTTTGGTCTGTACCTATTTCTGATGCTATGACAACAGGTTGGAATAGCAGTGATTTCTCTGAAGGGGAGCAGAAAAATATTGGAAGCTATCATGGGAAATTTCTATTAAAAAGGAATTCCAGATCTATTTCAAATTATCCCCTTTCCTTTCCTTTTCCTGCTAAGGTTTCTCTGCTTCAAAGACATACCAGTTAGACACAGTTGCAGAAGATGCCTTCTTGAGTGAATCACTGAGTGACTTAGGGATTGAGCCTCAGACACTGAGAAGGGCATCCCAGAGTTGGAAGAAAGTCATAAATAGTGATCAATTGTTATCCTTCCTGTCAGAGTGAGGTGGTACCCGACGTCTACTCTGTTCCAGACTGAACCAGAGAAAACATCTCTCTGTTCAAAAGAAACATATAAATTGTACCCAATAATTGAAACAACCTTACACTGCTGAATACAATCCACATAGTAATGAAAATATATTAAATTCACTTCTATGAAGACAATTTAATGAGGATTTGTTCTCCCCTATGCTTTCTAAAACTACAACATAATTTGAAAGGGAATTTAAGCTTCTAATTGATTTACTGGTATTGCAGCTCTACAAGAGATAATAGTCATTTTACTGATGGAACACCTATGGTTGTAACATTATTTATGAGTTACTGGGACTAGTTGAAAACAAGCAGCTATATCAGTATTTTCTTGGACACTAAAGCCAGTTTTATTGATGTTCCTGAACTTGATGTATTACCTTATAGGGGCACTGAAAATGGAGTTCTTATAAATATACAATTTATTACAAAAAGAATACTGTTGATAAAAGTATCATAGTGTAGCAGACAAGTCATTATTAACTATGGTTACAGCTAATCAAAATTCAAAACCATTCCTATGTCTTTTTATTGCCTTCACGCTACTTCCGTGGCTTTTTCCTCTAGTAATCTAGAAACGAGCAGTTGTGGCTGGACATCTTTTCAGAATCTACTCTCTGAGTATTTAATTAAATTTAATACTCAGACACTAATACCACAGAGAAAAATACTATTGTTTTGCAATAATGTTATAAATATTTCAGAATTTTTATAGATGTTTCATTGGAGACGGTGTAATTCTACTCAGTGTTTAAGATTATTTTTATTTTCACTGAATCCATGTATGTGTTTGTGCACAGTATATACAGACACCCTGAGGGTTATGCACTTCACAATAAAGATTGTCAACTTGAGCTGTATTCTAATTTTGTCTGTGATGGACACCTCTCTACAGCCTTGGGCAAGTCATTAAGCCTCCTTACTTCCATTTTCCCATAGTAAAGTGAGGAAAATACTACCTCAAGGGTGCATTTTCAGACTGAATTACTATATAAAGCACTTTGTAAATGTAAAGAACTATAGTGTTAAATATTGTTATTGCAGCTTTCTTCTAAAGCCATGATATTTTCTTTGTCTGATATAAAAAGCAGTATAAAATATGAGATAGTGAGCTGGGGCAAATTTTTCAAAAGCACTTATGAGACTTAGGAACCTAAGTTCACAAGTCACTTAGGGTATGTCTACACTACCCCCCTAGTTCGAAGTAGGGGGGTAATGTAGTCATACAGAGTTGCAAATGAAGCCCGGGATTTGAATTTCCCGGGCTTCATTTGCATAAAGCCGGCCGGCGCCATTTTTAAATGCCGGCTAGGTCGGACCCCGTGCCACGTGTAGCCGCGTGGCACGGGGTCCAACCTAGCCGGCATTTAAAAATGGCGCCGGCTGGCTTCATTTCCAACTCCGTATGACTACATTACCCCCCCTAGTTCGAACTAGGGGGGTAGTGTAGACATACCCTTAGGTACTTTTGAAAGAAATATTTATCATCTATCTACAGGAACTAGCTTCCATGGAGTTTGGTTATTGTTTAAGGTAAAAAAAAATATATTTTCCAAATATAATTCCAAAAATATCAGATTTTGACAAAGAAACAGAATATGTTAAAGACAACTTCTCTCTGTGTACATTTAATACAGAAATATTGATGTACAGCATTAAATTCCTCAAGTGGTGTGTTTGTTGCTAACACCTTTCTCATTTAAACACATTCCCACATGCATACATTTCCAGTAATGCAGTTGGGAACTGAAAAACTGGAAAACATAGTTGTGAGATTTACATTTTTCACTTTCCTTACAAAAATTTCGCCTCCCTAACGGGACGTCTACACTAGCTTGTTAGTTCGAGCTAAGTAAGGTAATTAGGGCAAGCGGAGTTGCAAATGAAGCCCAGGATTTAAATATCCCGGGCTTCATTTGCATGTTCCCGGGCACCGCCATTTTTAAATCCCCCTTAATCCGAGCTCTGTGCCCGCAGCTACACACGGTACGAAGTAGGTAGTTCAAATTAGGATCTTTAATTCGAACTACCTACTTCATGCCGTGTGTAGCCGTGGGCACGGAGTTCGGACTAAGGGGGATTTAAAAATGGCGGCACCCGGGAACATGCAAATGAAGCCCGGGATATTTAAATCCCGGGCTTCATTTGCAACTCAGCTTGCCCTAATTACCCTACCTAGCTCGAACTAACGAGCTAGTGTAGATGTTCCCTCACAGAAACAGGATTAATAATGCAGCCTGATGAAAACAGTTAACCAAATTCACCTCTGAAGTGTGTGGTGACAACTCTATTTAAGTCAACTGAGCTGCATCCCATTCACTGAGGTAGAATTATTTAGGCCACTGTGAATGGCATTTTATAGATTTAATAATGCAGCATCTTGATTTTTGCTAGCCATTGTTAATGTTTTTTCCCTCAAATGACCTTGGGCATAGAAAGTTAGCTTTCTCGGACACTAATGACAGTATGTTGTATAACCCAGCTGATAAAGAAGATTTTGTCTTTTCACTTTGGATATTTATACAAGCTCTTAAAAAAACAACAACAAAACTTAAGACCATCCATCACCTAAGCTAGAATTTATCAACAAAAGAATGAGACAAGATATAAAGTGGTAATTAGCTTCTGTTTGTCTCCTCTGTCCCTGTAGCTTCACATATACCTTTTTCTTTGATATTATTTTGTTTTATCAATACATAGTTGGATATGGGCCTTATGAGTTAATCATAAGAAGAGTTGATATGAGTTCTTTGTCATTCCTATTCCTGAGCACTAACACTAAAAATTGAACAATTCACTGTGTTGTGTTAAAACAAAGGATATTTACACACTCACAATGAATGCCATATTGCTTGGATTCATTTCTGAAGTTCTGAACATGTAGTTAAATTCTGCCCTGGTTATACCCTTTGCAATCCAACTGCGAGCAGTAAATATGCTTGGGCCAGATTATAAGTCAAAATAGATCTTGATCCATAGATGTAAGAAATGCCATTAAACAGAAGATGCTCAATTATAGCACAATTGGAGTTATTACAATATATTTATCAAAAATAAATATTACTAAGCAAAAAAGGCAATTGTTTGCATGTAGAACATTTGCTACTTTTTATCCTCTCAAATGTACTTTTAGAATCACAAATAAAAGTATTAAATTTCTCATACTGACCCAATAAATAATGGGAAAAACCACCCTTCACAGGATAAACATAAATTTAGCTTCCATATTATCACAGTCTATGAGCTCTTCCAAGTATTCAGGCCACTAACTATGTTAAAGCATATGCAGCAAATGATTATGGTATGAGATATTGTTTTTACTGAACTGAATTTTCAATGTACTTTCAGAGAGGTGACTTTAGGTTCTTCATTATGTTTTATCATCTTTTTGCATAAATCTTAGTAATTTGGTTCATTGGATGAAGATACGGTAGTTTTTTATTTATTTAAATAGGTATGCATAAGAGAACTCTAGCTCCTGTTAAACTGATATTGGGTGAAATACCATGGATTCTGACAAAAGTGCTGTGTGTGTGGAAGCCCTTAGTTGCAGTTCTAGGCCTGCCACTGATTGACAATATGATCTTCAGATGTCTCTTAACCTGGCAATGGGTTAATTTCTTTTTTCTCTGAAATGGGGATTATAGGACAGTCCATGAAGAAACTGTAGAGAGGATTAAAGTTCTCAGCAGGCTATATAAATGACAGGGACAAAGGTGCTAGATATTAAGTCAAAATGTTTTGTTGTAACTTCCCTCTACTTCAAATGTCCTCCAGTCCTTATCAAATATCTCCTCCTTCCCCTTTGCTCTTGTTCCTCAGGAAACCTCTCACACAATATCTCTGTTCCTTCTTCTCTCCACAACCTGCTACTCAATTTTGAGTGCAATCCTCCACTGAGTTCCATCCTGACCATTCTCCTGCCTTTTCAGCTCTGCTGGAAACTCAAGGGGCTCATGATGTTGTTGCCTTTTGTGAGCTGGGAGATCTTTCATTCATTGGTTCCTATTTCCTCCTTTTTCCCACCCTAGGACACAAATTCCAAAAGAGGATGAGAACTACAAAGAAATTCTGAGCCTAGATCACTGTGCTGAGCTCTCATGAGCTACCCTCTCACTGGAGCTCTGACTTTATATGATTTTTGAGGATTCTAACATTATTGTGGAAGACTGTATTCATCAGGCAGAATCACAAATAATTACAATAACTGAGAGAACCAAAATTATATTTTTAATAAATCCTTAGCAAATTCAACATCAGTCAGCAACCTTCAGAGGCAGCAATTCCAAACATAAGCTGACCCAGCAATTTATTCATGGCAGAAGTATCTCCAAAATTAACAACAATAACAAAAAGGTGTGCTTTCTTTACTATTGTAGATTTCTAAAAGGTAGCCTTGACACTCAGCTCAGCAAAGCTAGGTGCTCTGCAGTGGAAAGTGTTAGCATTTGTCAGAAGTAATATATGGCACAGAAGGTCAAAACAGAATAGTCTGGCTACTTCAAAATCATAAGCAGAGCGTACTTGCTGTACTATCCACAAATGCAATCAAACATCATCACTTAAAAAAAACATGCAGGAGGCAGATAGTTGGAAGAATTTCATTCTTCATTGTTTGAAGAGGAGATAAAAATTCTATTTTACTTTTTGCCTATATCATTGTCAGCATCTAGATAGGAAGTAAATTAACCAAAGATGGAATAATAAACAATGTTGATGGGTAATATATTGTGAATTTGTGGTTAATTTCTCTTGTTGTTCTTTCATAGATTAATTTAGGCAAGAGGTAATTGATCAGCCACAGATGTCTACATAGTGTTTTTAAATCATAACAATCTTTCAATTTATCTGAAGGAGAGAACTAATACTTTAGGATATGAAAATATCTCCCTCCCCAACCATAGCTGTAACCTAGTAAATAGAGCAAAACAGCTTAGAAGATTCTGCTATAATTCACAGAGACAAGATATACTGAAAAAGAACTCATTTACTATATAGGCCTGAAATGACAATCGCATGTCTACTCAATATGTTCCTGGATAATACATTTTTATTAAGAGATCATTTTAAAATATAATAAGAGTGTTCTGTGGATTTTTTTAGAACTGTTGGATGCATAACAAAAATGTTTACTTACTATTCGGTAAAGATCCTTTTTTATTATACAGTCAACACTAACTTGAATTTCAGAAGACTAGCTAGGGTGCGTCTACACTGCACCCGTAGCTCGAAATAAGCTAGGCAATGTGAGCTATGCAAATTATGTAGCTTATTTTGGGTTAATTTCAATATTTTGAAATAGAGCGCTATTCCTTAACATCCCTTACTCTTCATGGAATGTGGTTTACAGGGATGTCAGAGTAGTGATCTCGTAATATTTCAAAATAATGGGTTTGCTCAAATGATGAGGAATAGCTATTCCAGGATACCAGAAGCATCCTGAAACAGCTCCACAATGTAGACATAGCCTAGGAGAGTGAATGGATTGGGATCCAGAGTGTCACACATTTTAGGCTGTTGAAAGCTGAAACCTGATTCTCATAGTTCACAATGACTTTCAGAAATTGGCGAAAAGTCTACTCCTCACAAAAATACTTGTTGTCCTGGTATATTCTGGAAAAAGGCTACAGGCAGAATGAATCAGACAAAATTTGCCGCTTTACCATCCTCTCCTGGAGAGACAAAGAAAGGGAAGAGAGTGAACTGTATTTCCTTGAGTGGGATGGGAAGTGAGGGTGGGAAATGTGAAAGGTGGTTCTCCCCTTTTCACTGGAAAGATGCTCACTCATTTCTCTCACACATTGTTGTAATCAGTGAATATAGAGGTGTGGGAACAGAATGCCTTTTCTCCTACCAACAAAGCAGGAAAAAAAAGGAGGTCTCCCACTGCTTACCTTTTAAAAGAGGGAAATAAACCCACAGTGAGGCAAAACTCCTTCAATGAGGTATCCAGACATTACCGTGGAGACGGGCATCTAAGTGCCTAGACAGATAGAATCCATGAGTGAAATCTTGGCTTCACTGGAGTCATAATTTCATCTTTTTCCTTTATGAGTTAGGAAATAACCACCATATGGGTACAGTATAAGTTAGAAAGCACAAGAAAAGCATACAAAGTAAAAGTTTGCTACTTTGGTTGACAGACAAAGGACTTGATGCTGACAAAAACAAATGGTGTCCTATTGTAAAATAGGCAAAGGGAAATTGTAGCTTTGAAAGCAAGCAAAGAAGCCTACATAAAATATGATTTATCAGTAGATTTGTATTCTGACCACTTTATAGATTTAAAAAAAAAACAAGTGTGAAAAACACAGGAATATTTTTCTCTCCTACCTCATAAGCAGTCTGGGAGAAATGTTTGGAAAAGTTTATTGATCCTGAAAACATTTGTACTGGCCTGCAAGCAAAACAGCTTTGCAGTCCTTTTCCCACATGGATTTTTAACAGCCAATATCTCATGAACACTAGAGTTAGAGATTAATATTTTATGTCACTTGAAAGCTAGAATTCCAAGCTTACAGATTTTGTTTCTAGGTCTGGCAGCTCACAAGATAACAGACCTCAGCTCTATGTCAGGTCTTTGTCAATTCCTAGGTCTAGCTGTGCTTCTCTAGCATCAGTTCTTGACAAAGAAGCTACCAAAAATGAGGCCAGAATGGAGAGGGAAGAACAGGGAGAGGGAAACAAATAAAGATTATAATCAGAAAGGTCTTTAAAACATCTATCTTTACCCCTAATGTTAAATATAAAGGTTTTCTATCATTTCAAGCTAGGAATCAAAGCTTCAATGGCAAGTTGTATTTGTTTGTAGGTCTTGCAATTCAGAGGATACTAGATCTTTACAAGTTTGTCAGTCCAAATTTAATTACTTATCCTAGCAGGGTTTTCCCCTCTCCTTCTTCCCAGAACTATTCCAGGAAAATACACAGGGATGGCATGTCCCAGAATTTTGGATCAGTGTAGTTTTCTATTCCTTCAGTGATTAAAAAAATAAAAAGAAACATTAATTGAAAATAACCTGTGTATTTCTTTTTGAAATTACATACTTCTTCTTGCCTGTATGAAGATAGGTGGATCAACCTTCCACAGTCCCATGTTACACTGAACTCTGAAGAAAATGTAAATCTGACACCCTTCAGGTCAATCTGCCCTCAAAATATAACAATGAGCTTGTTACAGTGATAAGCAGTGAAATCAGGGACTGGGAAGGCGGGAGATCTTGTTTGCTAACAGTTGGCAAGATCCCATTCTGGCTCAGTGCAAAAGGCTAATAAGGTAATTTATAAATTGTCATTTTTCATTCATGTGGGTGGTAGCTGTATTGCTCCTTCCAAAAACAAAGTGACATTTCTTGTTTATCTTTATATATGATGGGCAAATGCATCAAAATTGGATTTGTCCTGCAAGAGAGGGTAAAATACTTTACAATGTTTATTGATAAGGCAGTTCCCCATAGATATGGATCCCCTGCTCCGCTCCTGATACTCTGTCAAGACACTTATTTGCATCAACCTATGTAATTGGGAGACTCTCAAACATTTCTGCTGTGCTGCCTGCAGCATCAACCCAAGCCTTACTGTGAAATTTAACTGGTGCAGAATTTTGCACTCCCACCCCACATCACTTGTGAATTTCACCCAATACATTCATTAACCATCACTTGGTCAATAACCCAAACTCTGAATTTGTTGGACCAAGTGCCAAACTTCAAACCCAAAGCGGAACCCAAACCAATAACCTGAATTTGTTCCCAGAAAAAGTGGGTAGTTCCTGCAGTCCATACATTATTTATTTTATTAATCAATTTTATATTAGTGGCTTTAGAGCTAACCAGAGCCAAAATGCACTAGGCTCTGCAAAAATACGGAGCAAGAGTGGGTCCTGAAAAATGATTTCAAGGAAGATGGTGTTCCAAGGAAAAGCACTGAAGGAAGTCCAAAAATATATGTTGGAAAGGCAAAGAAATGGGTGATGGAGACTGACAATGATGGAGCAGAGGCAATTTTGTGTGGGGGGTGGAGGAGTGACATGATAAAATACAGAAGCAGGTAAGAATAAGGAAGGACACCGTTGTGAAGGTTCCTAAAGGTGGTGGCTAAAAGCTGTATTTGATGTGATCGTGAAAGTGAACCAGTAATGGAAGTCAAAGGAGAGCATCATAGTTAGAATAATGGACCAGGAAAAATATCATTTCAGAAAGATTTTGAACAGCTTTGGTGAGAGTGAGGTGTGTTTCAATAAAACAAACAAAAGAGAGGTTGTGACTGTCATGAGAGAAGGTGAGTAGGGTCTGGACAATAATTATAGTGCAAGGGCTAGAAATGTAAATCCAGATGTTGCAGATTTTGTGGAGGAAGAAGTGGTAGGACTTGAGTTTTTATTACCTGATGTAGAGTGTGAAGTCAAGATGACACCCATCTTTACAGGCCTGAATAAGAGGAAAGATAGAGATGGCATCCACAGTGATGGAGGAATGGAAAGGGAAGGCAGTTTGATTCAGTTTTGAACACAGCAAATGTAAGTTGATGATGAAACATCTTGGAAGAGATATGGGACAGGCAGCCAAGATGTAGGATTTGATGGGGGAGGGGGGGACAGGTCAGGAGCAGAGAGGCAGGTTAATGCATCAATAGAGATGGTAGGTGAAGACATTTCAATGGATAGAAAGGGAAAACATGGACAAGATAAGCATAACAATTGGAATTTTAAAGATATTCCAGGGAGGGAGTAAACTGCATTGAGTCTATAGCCAGTGTGAGCTACATAACGCACTGATGTAATTATGCCACTGAAAACACTGCAGGGCAGAGCCAAGAGTCTGACCAATCCCCAACTATTCTTGTCCATGGTACAAACAGGGGACACAATGGCATCCCAGAGCCCATTTGTCTTTCTACAATGTTTCCAGAGATGGAGGTAAGCAGGTACATCAGAGGTGGTCTGCCACAGCACCCCCCCAAGGACTATGTCAGGCTCTGAATTCACCCAACCGCTGGTCTTTGATATTGTTGGCAACAATAAAGCTTCCCTTGTGAGAGACTCAGCCTTCTGAATGAGCCTGCAAAAGTCCATCCCCTTCCAGGGTAGTCAAAGTTCTAAAGGACAGTTAAACTCAATTGAAGTCGTCTAAGTTTGTATGGCAGGATGCTTCTCTTCCAGGGAGCTTCAGTACCCACAAGTAAATCTCAGCTACTAGTCTCAAAGTGCACATTCAGCATCAGTATTCTCCCTTCTCCAAGAGTGTCAGATGGGCAGGTATCACCCTAGAAGTTCTTGCCTTTCCTTAGGTCCTCCATAAGACCTAAGCATTGAAGGCCTGCTCTCTTCCCAGTCTGCTGCCAACTCAGTTGCTCCTCTCCTTCCAGGCCTGACATGCTCTGAAGGTATAATGGTAGGCATCTTTAGCTCAGAGTATTTATTTAATGGTCACCTGTCCCATGGAGTTACCACTCCCTGTCACTTGAGTGCTGGGGGGAGGGTGGGAATGAGGGTTCAGCAATTCAAAGGGGCCCGGTTCTCCCAGCCACCCTTGCTGCTACTGCAGCAGATAGCCGCTGGAGCTCCAAGCTCTTTAAATAATCAGCAGAGTGCCATACTGCATGCTCCATGTGGCTTTGAGGGAAGGGCAGAGAGGGAGGCAGCGCCAGACTGGCTGCCCCAGCTCTCCCCCTTTTCCCTGAGACCCCTCCGCATCTGGGAGTGTGGAGCAGCTCCTCCTCGCACGCCCCAATTTGCCCACGGGCATGAGGAGGCTGTCATCTCTGGTAAAGAAGCTGAAAAAGTGCCTTATACCCCTACACTGCTATACTAGCTATGCCATACCACGATTCAAACTTCAATTGTAATTATAATGTAGTGGCATGAAAATAGCAAATAATTATTAATACATAGGTTTTATTTATGAACAATTTTAAAATATAGTCACTAGAGCAAAATGAATATATCTCTTTGATGTCTAAGGAATCATAATCCTTGTTTTTCACAGCTGATTTTGAAAGACAGAAAAAAATAAGTGTGTCTATTTTTTAGCTCTTTCATTGTTCCTGTTGGCTGCCTCAGTAGGGAGTTAACCTGTCAGCTGCAGCCTTATATAGTTTGTCTCTTGGGGTATCTAGACTAATCGACTAAGGTCTTGGATAATCCATGGACTGCACCTCTGCTCTACTCGGCAACTAACATGACTGAAATGAGAGAAAGGAAACTAAGCCCAAATTGTTTAAATGGCCTTGTCAGTAATGGCACATTGAACTATTTAAATGAGATTTTAAGTAATTTTGTTGTTAAAATAAACCTCAATTAAAAAGAACACGACAAATGAAATAGAACAAAATTAAAGGAAAATATTTTTTTTGCCCGAGCTATAGAAAATACTTTATATAAGCTTCTCTCAAGAACATTCAGGTTGATTTTTTTCTTGTGTGGGCACATTATAGCATTTGGCTTTGAAACATAACACATTATGTTATTCCCATACAAAATGTTGTGCCCACTGACATGTAGGGCTAGATGATTTTTTTTTGAACTTTTGACAGAAAATTGGATTTCAAATAAAAAGTTTCTTTTTCCAAAAAGTGACTGCTACCTGTGGAAAAAAAAATGATTTTCTGGAAAAAAATACAAAATGGTCAATCCCGCAAATGTTTCAATTCATAAGTGACACAGCGGTCCCCCATTAGAGGTTCAGATCATTTGCCTCTTGTCCCCATTCACTTCCATGGTCTGGTTTTCCTAGCTGTGCTATGTTTCCTATGGTATATCATAGTCATGTACTTACAATATCACCCCAGAGTTTCTTTAGCCTAATTCTGAGAGATGTCTTGACCACATTGAGCCAGAGATAGGGCCCCTGAAGAATTTGCTATGTGCCCCAGCTCTGAACGAATCCCAAGTAACACCTGGAATGTGAAACTTTGGCCTTAGCTACACTACACAGGTTTGTTGACAAAAGTCAGCTTTCATCGACAAAACAGTAAAGGTGTACACTGAAAATGCTCCTCCCACTGATGCAGCTCCCTTACTATGCTGATAATATAAAACCACCTCAACAAGAGGCACAAAGGTTTTTGCAATGTAGATAGAGTGATTCAGCATTGATATAAACACTGCACATGCCCATCAAGACAACTTGGTCAATATTTTGAACTCCACTGCCCTGCAGGTACACAGGCATGCACCCCTTCCCATTTAAATGTCCTGGAAATTTTGAAATTTCTCTTACTCTTTGCTTGGCATAGACTATTCACATAACATCTTCCCAGCCAACTATGCCAGCTTTCCATAACAGACCCAATCCTTCCTGGCCAGTGGAGTCAACCTAGGGAATGAATTGGTGGATGAGAAGGCAGTTGGAACAAGATATGGAACTAATAGGGTCATGCAATGGTATGATAATTCAGGACCTATTTTTGATTCCAGCGGCGGGGGGGCGGTGGGGAGGGGGGAAGAGGAGAAATCTATTCAGTTCAAAGCACCTTTGCAGTAGAGGCAACCTATGGTATGTCATTTTGCTTTAATAATGCAGAATCAGGAGATTGAGGTCTCATTTAATTTGTTATATGGTAGATAATGGATAAAGGATTGAAATTAGTAACAGAACATAGCTAGCTATGTGATGAGGTTCCAGTGGATAAGTTTGTTAATGTACACCAGAATGTCCTGGGAATCTATAGGAAACTTTAGTGAAGTTATTCTGCAATGATCTGCTGAAGGTTACTTGGCAGAGATGCTTTGTTTCTCCTTCTGCTATAGGAAACTTTGCCATGCCAAGTGGAAATTATTTCTGTGGGGAACAAAGCAGCTTAAAGGCTAGCAGCATACAGACCCAGTCTGAAATTGTAAACATGTAGGAGATGAATCCTTGAATTCTGAGTTACCCTCAGGAGTGAGATATTAGAATTGATTATCCCAGCCTGTGCAAAAAGGATGCCAATATTCAAACTCTTAGACACTCTCCCCAGGCAGTTATAGGACCATCTTTGCAAGCCACTCAGCCCTTTCTTGCCCATTCTCTCTTCTTAACTCTTCCCCCACAATGAAATCCACTTAACTGGGACTCTTACCATTTTGTGTGGTAGCCAAGGAATGGTGAGAAAAAGGTGCATGTGACTTATGTGATTCACAGCTTTAAGTTCACTCATAATGCTGTCTCTGCCCATTGTTTCTTTGGATTCTGAAGATGTACCCTTGAGGATCAGACATTGCACATTGGTGGTGAATTCCTATCAGATGCAGAAGCAAACCAGGAAGAGTAAGGAGGATATGTCTAGGGAAGCACTTCAATCAACAGAAATAGCAGACAGTGAAACAACAGTATGGGAGAAGATAGATAGTAGGAAAAACTCAAGCTGGATATCCCAGAAAGGAAACAAGGGCTGGAGCAGATGGACAGGAACAGATGACAAAACTACTGTGGGACCATATAGAGATGCTCATGTGCTTTGTATCACTGCAGTGCAACCATATCCATTCATAATCCCTGCAGCCAATGCAGAACACTGGTCTATGCCCTCCTCCAACACATTCCTTGAATGTTCCTATTCTGTCATTATATCTCTTGCATTCCATCCCAAAAGATTAGTTTCATGAGGAAAACTGTAATTACACACAGCTGTGAGAGTCTTCACTGAGAGACCATTTCTCATTGCCGTGTCCCTGGTTTACAAAAAAAATAAAAGTTTTATCTTTTAATGTAAGTATAGTCTATGACACAAAATGAGTCTATTTCTTTTATGCACACAGTAGTTGCTGCTAATATTCAAGGACAGTGACTATAGACAGGAACATTTGCTCAGTACAATTAAAGCTCAGTGAAGCAAGCATTATAGGGGTCTTTCAAGGTGGCAAGTAAACATTACCTGGCCAAATGCATCACACAAAGACACGTTACTAGGGCTCATTGTCAAAATGCTTCTTTCAGAGCCTCCGTGATTTGAATAGTCCCTCCCACTGAATATTTCTAATTGCCCTACTATCTGCTATTCAAAACTTGCAACCAGCTGATCAACCTCAGCACTGTACCCTAAGGAAACATTTCCACCACTCCACATCACAAACGTTATGCAGAGCACAGAAGGCTGTTATGAGCATCTGAATATTTCCCTGATTGAGGGATAACTGGCTAAAAGTGAAACAACAGTGACATTTTAATCTGCCAAAGGCACATTCAGTAGTCACTCTGCACTTACAGAGCCTATTGTTACAGGGCTTTTTGCTGCTGCTTAGGTTCCTAGTACAAGGCTGTATGTCGACAGAAGGATGCAAATCAAGCACAGTGGTAGGTGGGTCTCCTAGAATCACTATGGACATTTACATACCTTGCATTGGAATATTCTGGTCTGGAAGAAAGCCCTAATCATTCTGATGTTCCTGTACCTCGGGAGAGGAGTGAGCATTGCACACAGTTCCAGAAAGGGGACTTGCACATCCAAAAGTTCTGCACAAATTGCTAGTTATCCCACACCTGCATCATGATGTGATCTTATTGCTTATTGCTTATTTTCTGAGCCCAATACCAACAGTATGCCATGCACCGCTGCTCTATGAATGTCAGCAACACTTTGTCTTTTCATTGCACACAAGAGGGTGAACACCACAGATTCAATTTCTGTTTTGCAGCTCAGGAAATACCACAAGATCAGCCATGTTTTGTTCATAATGCTCCTCATCAAACTGGTCAGCCATTCAGGATCCATACTTTCCGGCAGAAATGACTGGCAGACAGTTAACAGGGACTTCTCAAAACCAGCACAAAACGATGTCCCATGGAGTGATGGGAGACAAAAAACTAAACCACAAAGTGATCCATTCCCAGATCTCCCCACAGCAGGGTGTAATGTTGTGCAGTGGGATCACTACCCATGCAACACTCTCTGTCTGGATGCAAGAGCACTGCGTGTGGTCATACTTGGCTGACAAAAGGAATGCTGTGTGAATGTGTGGGTAATTCAAGTGGCATCTGATTGTCAACATAACTTAAGTCAACTTAACTCTGCAGTATAGACAAGGTCGGTAACATATCCTTATTTTCTTCCTTCTCATCTTATTTCTTCTTTTTTCTGTGCCTATCTTTTTTTCCCCCTTCTGTCTAAAATGAATCTGGTTTCATTGGCCAGGACAATATATTTTGCAACACTGCTGTGACTCATCTTCTGTACTATTTCTAGCAGAGGAGGGTCCCACTGGGAGAGACTTTCCCCACTTTGTCCTTTCATCAGAACCTTTGGCACACACAGCCACACATTGCAGTGTGGACACACCTTGCTTTTCACAGACCCTATCCTCTATTGAGAGCTGTACAGACCCAGCCTGTCTCTCATACAAGGCCGCAAGGTCTTTTTTAACTTCTAAAAACTCTGTCTATCTTAAAGGGATCAAGGACATTTAATATTTTACATTTCTTTCAGATGCCTTAATTATTTTTCTCTCTTTTCTGCATTAAAAGGATTTTTAACTTCATCATACTAAGCAGGCTGAGATCTTTGTATACCAAACCCCTACTAATGCTGGACTGTTTCCAGATCATGTCTCTAGAGGTATGTCTACACTAGCCCCCTAGTTTGAACTAGGGAGGCTAAAGTAGGCATTCAAAGTTGCAAATCAAGCCCAGGATTTAAATATCCCACATTTGATTTGCATCTTCCCAGCCGGTCGCCATTTTTTGAAATTTACAAGTCTGGACTAACTGCCCGCCTCTACACACAGCAGGGACCCAGTAGTTTGAAATAAAGCCCTAGTTCAAACTACCTGTTATACCTCCTGGAATGAGATTTAACAGGTAGTTCAATTTAGGGGCTTTAATTCAAAATACTGGGTCCCTGCTGTGTGTAGACGCAGGCAGTTAGTCCAGACTTGTAAATTTCAAAAATTTACGTCTAGACTGCATCCCTCTGTCGACAGAAGGATGCAAATCAAGCATATCGAAATTGCTAATGAAGCAGGGATTTAAATATCTCATGCTTCGCTAGCATAAACATGGCCGCTGCTTTTTTTAAACACAGAGCTTTTTCGAAAAAAAAGTCAGTCTAGACGGGGATCTGTCAAAAAATAAATCCTTTTTTGACAGATCCTGTATTCCTTAAAAACTAAGGTTTACAGAATCTGTTGAAAAAGGGTTTATTTTTGACAGCTCCGCATCTGGACTCCTGTTTTTTAGAAAAAGCTCAGTGTCGAAAAAAAGTGGTGGCCATGTTTATGCTAATGTAGCACGGGATATTTAAATCCCTGCTTCGTTAGCAATTTCTAAGTGGTTGATTTGCATCCCTCTGTTAACAGAGGGATGCAGTATAGACGAAGCCTGAGAGACTACATGAGATTATTTCATGCAGAGCTGTGTCTGGAACCCAGGTCTGTAATATGGCAAATTCCAGTGTTATGCCAAGTGCATTTTAGATGGAACATTATATACAAACCTATTTACTCACTGTGACAGGGCGCTCGCCCTGCACTGGCCCTTTAAGGGCAGACCCCGGCCTGAACCAGGGCTGGGGAATTTAGCCCAGCTGAGGCTGTACTAGCCCATTAGGGCCCAGCTGGGCGCTATAATAGAGAATGGGCTGCTGCTGTGGGGGGAAGCAGTGAGAACCTGGCTGCTGAGGGAGGAGGAGGCTCCCTGGAGCTAGGGCAGGGCTGGGGAGGCCAGGCAGGGCTAGGGGAGCTCTGGCCCGCAAATCCCCAGACTGCAGGGCTTGAAAGAAGGCCCGCTGGAGGAACATCAACCCCCGGAAGGGGGGCTCAGAGACAGACTTGGGCACTGCCGGAGGGCAGTGTGGCGAAGAGGACGCCGCAGCCGGGAGTAAAGAGGGGAGACACCACCCCAGAGAAGGCACCCCACCTGCCAAGGGAGCCAATTCCGGAAGACAGACGGCAGGGGGATACGGTGGTGAGTGCGAACCCCCTCACACTCACCTATTCCATCTGTAACCACTCAACAATGCTCCCTAGTAAGAGCTAGGAATAGATTTATGGTTCTTGGTCTCAAATATTCTTTTGCTGTTTACTCAACAACTGTGTAAACCACTTTTAAAATACATATTATGTTCCTGGCTAGCAGCTGGTCCATGGGGGAAAATAACAATTCCAGCTGTGGCTCAAGTAGTAGAAGTTTGTGATGTGACTATGTAGGTCCAGGAAATGATAATATCTGATATAACTCATTAGATGGTCTCCTTATGGTTGTACCTCATGAAATTTGTTTTCCTTCCTTTAAACCTGCTTCAATCAATTTATGAAGTGAAAAAATATTTTTAAAGTTGTTTTATAAGTTCTCAGATGTGCTCAATCCATTGGATTGAACTACATTATCAAACAAACTGGTGGAGACCAAACACTGGAGCTTAGTCACTTAGGGTATGTCTACACTACCCCGCTAGTTCGAACTAGCGGGGGTAATGTAGTCATCCACACTTGCAAATGAAGCCCGGGATTTGAATTTCCCGGGCTTCATTTGCATGAAGCCGGCTGGCGCCGTTTTTAAATGCCAGCTAGTTCGGACTCCGTGCCGCGCGCCTACACGCAGCACGGACTAGCTAGTTCAGATTAAGCTTCCTAATCCGAACTAGCTGTACACCTCGTTCCACGTGCCGTGTGTAGCCGTGCGGAACGGAGTCCGAACTAGCTGGCATTTAAAAATGGCACCGGCCGGCTTCATGCAAATGAAGCCCGGGAAATTCAAATCCCAGGCTTCATTTGCAAGTGCGGATGACTACATTACCCCCGCTAGTTCGAACTAGCGGGGTAGTGTAGCCATACCCTTCACTCTTATGCCACAAAAGTGCCTCCACAAATACCATTTTGTCTCCAATATGCCATTTTGTGGAGAATTCAGAGACAGATGAAATGCTTCTGGAACAACTAGGAAGGAAATTCTCTATCTGATCACTTACAAATGCAATACTCATATTGCCTTAACAGTCTTCTCAGCAAATGTATATTATAATTAGAACAGTCTGGAAAATGGAAAGTGTTTCACACACAAAATTTAATTGTTAAACTCTGCAGGGCTTGTTAAAAACAGAAAAATTTCAATTCTCAGAGGAGAATTAGTCTGTATCTGGAAAAAAAGAAGGAGTCCTCTGGCATCTTAAAGACTGAGATTTATTTGGGCATAAGCTTTCATGGGTAAAACCACTTCATCAGATGTATGGAGTGCATGGATCCACTCCATACATCTGAATAAATGGTTTTGATCCACACAAGTCCAAATAAATTGTAGTTACTTTGTAAGGTAACACAGGACTCCTTATTGTTTTTACAGAAAATTTTCAAAGAAACAAAAATATTGCACAAAGGTTTTCATTATTTACAAACGGTATTTTCATCAAAAACAATTTCTGTTGGAAAATGTCAGCCATCTCTAACAATAATGATGTCCTAAGGGTGGCTAAAAAGATACTGGGGAACTGCAAAAACATTTCAGGATGGATAATTAAAGCAAGCTAGCTTGGCCAGGGATCTTGAGTGTTTACAAAGAAAAGGCTTTAAATTCTCCCACAGCTTCCTGACTTAATGAACCCAGGCTGGAAAGGTCTCTGCAATCTTGTAAAGGAGAAAAATAGACTTCTCTTTTTCTTGATGAGGAGGAGTGGGGATGTTGTGGTTCTTAGAACTGCAAGTTGGTTGTGCTGGTTGGTTTCCTAATACTAAATCCCAGAAGATGAAATTATCCTGAGTCCATTGAAGTCAGTGACAAAACTTCCATTGACTTTCCCTGGATTCAGGATTTCACCTTAAACATTGACTTACCCACAATAAACAAATGTGTTAAAGTTCTATATTCAGTGATGGTTGGGAGCAAGGGGGAGAAAAGAGGATGTCCCTTGTCTTCAGTTGGAGAACTCTCCCGTAGCCCATGGGGACATAGGAATGACCCAAAACTCTAACAGCTTTATCAGAAAACATGCAGCCCTATTGTCCCTCCAGCATCAGTCCCCCAATGACCAGTCAGGAACCTCCTCCCTATAGGCATGTAGCTGACGGTCATGTGTGGGGTAGGTACATAGTAATCACAGATGTAGGGAAAGATCAAACTAACATCCCTACAGCACATGAAGCCCAAAAAGTCCTTTCTAACATTATTTTCTGTTACACCAATTGCAGGAGAACTGGCAGTAAGAAGGAGCAATCAATCTACAGAAAGAACTAGCTAAGCATCCTGATAGAAAGGTCTAAAACAATTCAAGATTTGAAATATGCTTTTTTAATTATGGGCCAAACACAGTTTGCACATAACAACTAAACATATTTTGCTTAGCTGTAGAGACAAAAGGGAGACAAACTGTGTTTGAAAACAATTTTCAGAAAGGTTCATATTTCCATTACAAACAGAGCACTGGTCTCCATGGTGAATAAATCAGAGACATACATAATAGCTGGAGATTGTGGAGGAGTTAGAACCCCTGTTTCTGGGGTGATAAAGCATAATTCTGAATTCTTCCAAACTCCTTCTTTGCTAGTGGCTTTAGGGATTAAAATTTAGTACTTGCTATAACATATTCTAATTATAATGGACAAGCATCATTTGCTGTTTAAAAGCTGAATTACAGTTACATATTTATTTATAACAGATTAATAATTTAAGGATAGATTTCCCCCCTCCATTTAGTTTTAAGAAAGAGCAACAATGATTTTGTGCTCTGGAAAGGTGATTATGTTGTGTCTATTCTTATGAGAGGATTAGGTAATTATGCAAATCCAGAACATTGACAGACCTGAAGAGCAGCCATATCTGTGTACCAAAACTAACGAACCAAATGAACAGAAAATGATTCACAATTCACAATACTATGCACAACAGTGGGCATAGATCAAATGTTTGCCAAGAACACAAAAGCAAAATAAGTCTGACATGAATTTCTTTCCAATACGTTTGTCAGAAAATACAGATGAATTGAAAGTAGAATTTATGTGTAGGAAAGTTCCAGTTTCAATGGATTTCACTTTCAAAATCTTTTAAGTTTTGAAACTAACAGAGGGTATGTCTACACTACCCTCCTAGTTCGAACTAGGAGGGTAATGTAGGCATACCACACTTGCAAATGAAGCCTGGGATTTGAATTTCCCGGGCTCCATTTGCATAAGCGGGGAGCCGCCATTTTTAAAACCCCGCTGGTTCGAACCCCATTCAGCGCGGCTGCACGGGGCACGAACTAGGTAGTTCGAACTAGGCTTCCTAGTTCGAACTACCATTACGCCTCATTTCACGAACCAGCGGGGTTCGAACCAGCGGGGTTTTAAAAATGGCGGCTCCCCGCTTATGCAAATGAAGCCCGGGAAATTCAAATCCCGGGCTTCATTTGCAAGTGCGGTATGCCTACATTAACCCGCTAGTTCGAACTAGAGGGGTAGTGTAGACATACCCAGAATGTTCAATTTTACTTTTTTAATGAAAAAAATCTGTTTTTCTGTTTGAACTACATTTTGTTTAGAAATATAAGTCCATTTATAGTTACATAATTAAAACTAAAAATGTCAAAATTGAAACAAAACATTTGAAAATTATCAAAATAAAACACTTTGACACTAAGCCCTGGTCTCCACTAAGCAGTTACAGTATTTCGAACTAACTCCCCTTATTTCCAAATAGCAAGCAGAGCATCCACACTACCATGCCTGTTATTTTGAAATAAGGGGCTGGTTATTTCAAAATAATAACTCCTGCTTTCCATGAGGAATAATGCTTATTTCAAAATTGTTATTTCAAAATAGCAGTAGTGTGGATGCTCCTCTGCTGCTATTTTGAAATAACTACTACCCAGAGTCATTCAAAGTAATTGCTCCCCAGTGCTTCCTGGGGCTCTAAGTTGAGGTGGCGTGACAACATTAAGGGAGTCTGTTTTGGACCCATTTCAAGACTTCCCTGCAGTATGTTCAAGCTATATTGAAATAGTTATTTCAGAAGTTCTTATTTCTTAATAAGTTATTTCAAAATAATTTCCTAGTGTAGACATGTCCTAAGTAACTTTTTTCCCTTTGATTTTTGGCTCATATATTCTTTTATTATTTCAGTTTTTCTCCCAATGCAGGATGGGAATTTAAAAAAACAATGAAAAATTTCTGTCGACCTGGAAAGCCATTTCCTACCCGTATTTATTTAGAATAAAAATCAAATGTAGGCCTTCTCTTTTCAACTGATTTGAAAATACATAAAGCATTAATATTTCACATTATAACACAGGGGTCTCCAACCTTTTTAAGTACAAGATCACTTTTTAAATTTTAAGTGCAATACAGGATCTACCTCAAACCCAAATACCCTTGCTGGGCCTCCTTTGTGCCCCTTCTCTGGAGCCCCAGCTCGGCTCACCCTACTCGCTCCATCCTCTCCCATTCTCCCTTCCTTTCATCAGGCAGCAGCAGAGAGTCAGGGACAGGCTCTGCCCTTGGGCTCCTGGGGCTAAGGGATTTGGAGTGACAGAGGGGCTCTGAGCTGAGCCTGGGGCAGGGAGTTGGGGTGCAGGAGCGGGTTCAGGGTACAGACTCTGAGAGGGAGTTTGGGTCGTGGGGACTGAGGGCTAGGACAGAGGCTTGGGGTGCAGGAGCGGGGTTCATGACAGGGGCAGCGGTTTGGGATTTTGGCTCCAGCTGGACAACTTTTTACCTCAGGTGGCTCCTGGGTGGTGGCACAGTGGGGCTCAGGTAGGCTCACCCCTGCCCTGGCCCTGCACCACTCTCAAAAGCAGCCTGCAAGCTCTCTCCATCCCAATCCCTGCTGAGCCTCCACCCCTGTTCTTTGGAATAGGATACAGAGTGGAAGAGTGGGCATCCTACCATCAATTCCCCCCCCCCTCCTTTCCCTTCCCTTCCCTGCCCTGCACAGCAAGCAGGAGGATCGTGATGTGTGCAGGGGGGGGAGGGTTTGGGGGGAACGCATCTGCAAGGCAATGGGCAGGAAATGCACAACAGTTGGGGGGAGGGGCAACCGAAGTTCTGGCACTTGTTAGCCTCTTGACCAGACCAGTCAGGATCCCCTGTGAGAGGCTCCAAGATCTACCAGTAGATCCTGATCTACTGGTTGGTGACCACTCTTATAACACAAAACTTAGATTAGAATTTCAGCAACATTTGCAAATATCCAGGTTTGTCTCTTGTGTTGTGTGTTTATGGGGGAAACATGAGATTGTAATTAAGATTTTGAATTATAATGAGGGAAATTAATGTATTGCATGTGACATTACTTCACTGCTAATGAAATAACAGCTGCCTGCTGAATCACTGCGTAGCTTCAATCCTATTTCAAGTTATCAAGAATGGTGACCCTTTTGAATAAGAGAAAATTATGAATAAAATAAGATAAGGAAATTTCATAATTGTTTTTTCCTGTTTACAGTCTAATGTCTATAAATGTATATTCAAAGGGCGCTGCCAAAGACATAACTAAATGGGAAGTCTGAAGGAAAATAAATCAGATGTTCATTAATGAGAGTTTATATGTGTATATATATCCCAAGGGCTATAAAGCCTTCATGCATAAAGCAGCCACTAAAAGAGTTTAAAAAAAAATTAATCTACAAAGAAGTTACTCTCTCATCCTCACTATATGAGATTTTTCTGTTCCTATGAAGTATCTTTTACTGGTTATTTTTCAAAAGAGGAAACTAACGAAATGGGCCTCAAGATTGTCTCAGTATGACAATTCCTAGGTATTTCCTTTGCAGAATGTTATCTAGATTGAGTTAAATCTCTCTGATTCAGAGACTGGTAGACTGGTAGCACAGGGACTGGCATCTACAAGCTCAGCTGGGGCTGGGAGAGAAGTTTGGCAAGCAGCCATAGGTGGGGGCAGTGGCTGGGAGCCCAGCTTTGGCCAGGATCACAGCCAGAGGGCTGCGAGAGTGGACAGGCCGCCAGGCTGGTGTCAGGAGGGCCAGAAGCCAGGAGCCCTGTGGCTGTGGTTGATAGTGGGGTCAGTGACTCAGAAGGGAACCGGGGAGCTGGGGCAGGCAGCCAGATGGGGAGCCTAGCCAGGAGGCTGGCAGCCTTCTGGAAGGGGTCAGCATTGACCTCCCTCAGTCTTGCAAACTCCTCTGTTCAGTCAGGTGCCAAGGTACTGGCCTAAAGAGATCTAACTGCATCATGAAGTTAATCCTTAGTTGCTTTAATAGTTGTGTTATTGATTAATGTCTGTTTTTCTTGATTTTGTTTGGCTGATGACATAGGACATGAAACATTCAATACAATAAACAGTAATGAATTGTAGTGTGTACTGTGGAACAGCTGTTGGGTTGGTGACAGGTTCAGAATAAAAGGTCCAGTACACATGCCTGCTGTTACTAAGTCTGCTAGAAGCATAGATCCCTTCATTTTCTTTTCCTAGAAAAATAAATTATAGTTCTCAGTTGTCTTTAGTTCTACTGCAGCATTTTCTTAGTGAAATCTTGTGATTGATCTTCAGCTCATAGGGTCACAATCCACATCACCCTAATTATTCAAAAGGTCCCAATGATAGTCTAAATAATTCACACAGAAGGGGAGCCCACACTTCTCAGAGAGGTTGTGTCTTGTTTGAGGAAAAAAGGAAAAAGAAAGAAGGCATTAAAAAGAGGAAATGGAAGAATTACTGCAGTAAAGCAAAGAATTTTAGAAGTCAAGTGTCTTTTGCTGATGGTGCTTCAGAAATAAGAGCAGATATACAGATTCTAGACATGGCAGATGAAAAATGAGTCAAGACTCATGTGTTGTGGAATACAAGCTTTAAGTCAGCATAAAAAATAGCTGATGAACTTTGAAAGAGTTCATCCCATGAACTGACAGTACCTTTTTTTCAGTATATTTATCTGAAACAAGTTACAATAGATCCAAGTACTGATGGCAAGCTGACAGGAAAAAACAAAAGTGATAGAAATTCAAGTGTCATCCACACAAAAGGAATTCAAAAAGGGTGGGGTGATGTGGGTAGTCAAAAATGAGAAGAAAATGGTGAATGATCAAACTGTCCTGGACATGCTCAGTGAGTTTCTTCTGCCTTCACTAATCAGATTTCTTGAATAGTAAGTACCTTACTACAGGAGTCCCATTGTACTACTCAGGGTAGTTGATTTAGCATCTGATCCTATATTTAATGTGAAATTCACAAATATAATTAACAGCAATATTTTCATAAGAGCATTAACCAATATCATATATATAGTAGCCCAATGCCTGTTACTCTGTAACGCTTAAATGCTGGCTGTTACCTCTGTGCAGTGCTGTTGCCTCACTCAAGTCCTTCGCCTCCTGCCGTGGCACTCGGCTGACTTCTGCGCCACTCAGCAAGGCCTCCGCGGGGGAACAAGCGGTGCAAGTGGCTGTTTGGGTGCCGCAGTCCCCGTAAAGCACCCTCATGCTGCATGAGGAGCGCAGGGCCCAAACGGCCGCTTGCGCCACTTGCTCCCCCGCAGCAGCCTGGCTGAGTGGCGCAGAAGTCAGCCGAGCACCACGGTGGGAGGCGAAGGGGGGCGCGGTGGTTATGTGTGGTGTGACAGCGGCTCCAGGTCCTGCTCCCTGGCCATGAACATCACCGCCCCACCTCCCTTCGCCTCCTGCTGTGGTGCTCGGTTGAATTCAGCGCCGCTCAGCTGGACCGCCGCTGGGGAACAAGCAGCGGTTTGGGCTCTGCAGTCCCCCAAGTGAGAGGTAGGAGGGGGAGGAGACGAGAAAGAGAGAGACCGAGAAAGATGCAGGAGGCAGAGGAGAAGTGTGTGGGGGGGGAGAAGTAGGAGGAGGAGGAGAGAGAGGCACACACAGATGTGGAGGAGAGACCTTAAAATCCCATCGTATTACAGGCTATTGGCTAGTTAGATATATTCATAGTTAAAATTAGAGGAAATGTCCATAAAATCCATTTCTGTCATTGATATTCTGATATATTCATGCTTGTTTATAAGGATGCAACCCTAAGCAATTCTTTAATACTGATTTAAAAGAAAAAAAGATGTTAAAGGAATTCATTGTTGCCACAAGCACATCAGATACCTTAGTGTTTCTGGTTTTTACTGGATACATACAATGTCTTTTTAAAATGTGCAGAATGCTCCTCTGCCCTCAAAATAATCAAGGGAGATTGGTTCCAACTGATTGTATTGATTTATAATATGCTAACACAAGCATGCAAAACAGACACTTCTCTTCTGCCACAGGCATTTAAAGATTTTTTTTATTGTTCAAATGTCAGAAAGTACTGAAATACTAAAAGTTATATTTTTATTTATTTTTAGGATTCACAAAGTTCAAAGAAATTTTCTCTCCCAGGCTGAGTATTCTTCATCTTCATCTTCATTTTTTTTTCCCCAAAGGAAATTTCTGTCACTGAGTTACAAGTGCCTGAAAATGGGAGAAAGCACTTTAAGACAGCAGTAATATCAGTATTGCAGTCATTTGCAAGTGTGAGACTGAACAGCCATGTAAAACTGAAATGGATCATTTAAAATGATCTTATTTCTTATTAAAGGTAATTTAAAAATTAAAAAATGAACAACAATTTCCAATTATTTAAGGCATATTTTAGCTTATTTATGGAATTAATAAGTATACAATTATACCACTTTTAACAGATGGTTTTGAACATCTATCTTGCTTTAAATCCAACTAAACTACACTTCTCATTCTCTCCAGTTGGCAAAAGTACCAATTGTGGAATAATTTCTGTGCTTCTGGAAAACCAGTTTGATTTACTGATCCTTCTAATCCTTTTCTGGTGCATATTTAGACTCCAATCTGTCAAGTCTCTAAATGAGTGCTTATTTTTTTCCCATTAGAAAGTAAGAATCTAATTGCCATTTTTATGCCCTGCTCTATAATAGCTCTCATTTGATAATAGACAAATCAATCAAATATCTTTTCTTCATGTCCCTGCAGCAATAGAAGTTTATTATTTTTTACTCCATTGACACTAAGAAGCCTGAATCAATATTGACAAAATGTCAGCTCTTTTTGAAAAATTTAGCTATGATGGATCTCAAAACTTAACCATTTCAGCTCTATCATAGAGAACCCAGGAATCAACCTGCTTTCAGATACATGAGCTCCCATTAAAACTCACATCCTGGAAAGACAGAGACAGCACTTGCCCATTCATTAGTCCAATAATCAATTTCACTGCCCATTCCAATATAGTTAACAGATTAGTAATTTAGATAATCATCATATCTGGGCCCTCCATTACCTCTAAAGTAGGTCACTATCATTTCACTTTCAGTCAATACCTATGTATGAAATGTGTGGGAAATGACAATGTGTCTATAGTTGGAATTTCCAAATTAAATTGTTTCTCAAATCCCTTTCAATTGGTTTTCTCTTCTACCCAAGGTGTTGTTCACTACATGTGTTATGCATCTATTTCCAGCAACATAAGAAAAGAGTAGAGAATGAAATAACTCTGGTATTATCAGCAATACATAGGTTCACCAGCAGATCAAACTTTTCCAAGCATGTCACCATCTTTCACCATGTTTTTAATCTAGTTTGTAGGATCTCAGACTGAATGCCATGAATAATGTTACTAGTCACCCAGAACACAGGCAGATTCCAATGAGCCACTTCAAGACTATCACATTGACACAAGGACAATGCCCCCCACTTTCCTCCCAATAATAATAAAAAAGTCATTGACACAACCTTTGGCAAATCCCAGAAATCCAGTTTTCTTCTTAGTACAGTAGACTTCTGATAATCTAGCACCTTTGGGACCCAGGAGGTGCCGGATTATCGGATATGCAGCCTATCTCCATGGGCAGCCTATCTCCATGGGATTCCCGCTTGCTGTGGACTTTGGCTGCTCCACAGGGGGTTGGGAGCTGCCAGCAGCCCCAGTGTGACCTAACATTAAAAGCCGGCTCGTTCCACGAGGCGTACAGATAGTTCGGAATAACTACGTAGTTCGAACTATCTAGCCCATGCCGCGTGTAGCCGCGCGGCACGGGGTTCGAACAAGCCGGCTTTTAAAAATGGCGGAGCCGGCTTTATGCTAATGAAGCGCGGGAAATTCAAATCCCGGGCTTCATTAGCAAGTTCGGTATGCATACATTACCCCCCTAGTTCGAACTAGGGGGGTAGTGTAGACATACCCTAAGGGATCAATCAGTAAAAGCCCCACTGCCTAACAGAGATGATCTTTGAAGAAAATTGGAGAGACTTTGAATTTACTTCTCCTGACAACAGTACTTTCTTTCACTAGGCATGGGGTCTTTAGCACAGGTTTCACTTTGTGTGTCAGAATAACTCAGAAATGTGTTGTCACAGCTAACTCAATTCAGGTCTAGACAATGTGAAGCCCAAAAACAGAAGAACAAATCCTTTGAAACTGGAAGTCAAAACATTTCACCTGTTCAGAGCTCACAATGGGCTTGCTCATCCAGACACGCAAGTCATAACAATCCTCTCTGTAGCAAGACAATACATCCTGCTTCTTTGTGAACGTGCCAAGTGTTTTCACGTGACATCTTAACATGCTGTTTAAATCATCAATTGTTTGGATAAGGAACACTTACAGAGTCTGTCCATCATCCACACTGAAGTGACACAATTATTTCACCGCCATGGTAACAGATGCAATCTCTCTGGGCTCTTGTGGAGCAATAGGGAACCTGCGGTGATCTCTTGGGGGAGAGGCCGGGGGTGCCTCTATTTCAGTGCTTTTTGGCCTGTGGACCACTGGGCTCCATGTAAACCTTTCCACGGACCACCAGTTGCTAATAGAAACTCACCGTTAATCACATAATTATGCCTGAGCCATTTTGCTAGTGCTGCAGCTAAGGTTAACGGTTTAATTTAAATTATTAAACAGATTAAGCATTTTAACTTTCTCATGTTAGCTTATCAAATTTCATTTTAAATAAAATAAAATATTAATTTATGTCCAACACAAATGTTTCAATGTTTTCTTTGTTTATGGCAGGGATAGGCAACCTTTTGTGGGTTGGGGCCCACTGACCAACAGAAAAATCAGTTGGGAACCACACAAGCAAGAAACAAAAATACTTCTCTCAAAACCCGTTACCCTCGCTGAGGTGGCCCCCAACTCTGACACCTAACTCCTTTGGCACTCCACGGGGTGAGGGGAAGTCTGAGGTTGAGGTCTTTCCATGGGCCAGATTTGCTTTTCTGGTGAATTTTATGGATCTTCTTAGGTTCTGAGGTAGGGACAAAAATGAGGGGTTCAGTGTGTGGGACATGGATGCCATGGGATAGTGAGATAGAGATGGGGTGCAGGATCTGGGAGGGAAGCAGGGTACAGAAAGGAGAGAGATTGCAAGGTCTGGGTGGGAGGCAGGGTGCAGAAGCAGGCTGGGAGTAGGGTGTCTGGCCTTGGGGGGCGTACAGAAGGGGACTTAGGGTAGGGGTTGGACCTCCTTGGTCCAGCACCCTCGAGATCTGACTGGTCCCAGATGAGGGACTTTTCCAGAGCAGGGGATGTCATTTCAGGTATCCTGCTGCTGCACACACACCCCCAACTGGGCTTCCTGGCACCCCCCACCACCCACAGCTCAGCTGAGCCCTGCACCAGTTCCTTGCTCCTGTTCCCATCCCTGCAGCCCAGTGGTTTCCTGTGCCACCCTCCATAGCCCAGCTGAGCTGCCTATTTGTTCCCAGCACCTCTCTCTAACCCCTACAGCCCAGTTGAGCTCTGTGTCAGTTCCCTGTGCCCCTCCCCCGTAAGCTGAGCTCTGTGCCTTGCTTCGTAGCACCTGCATCCCTCCCCCAAATCCAGCTGAGCCCTGTGCCTGGGTTCCCAGTGCCTACCCCCTAACAAATCACTTGCTTTCCCGTGCTCCCAACAGGCACTGCCTCTGGCTGCTCCTATTGAACAGGGAGTGTCAATGACTCCTATTCCCCCAGTGAGGGAGGGGAAGGGGAAACAGTCATGCACAGCTATGTTTGGAGTCTCAGGACATTTCAGTGCTTCAGTGGGACATCGGGACAGAAGATTAAAAAGCTGGACTGTCCTGGATTTTCCGGGATGGATGGTCAGTGTAGTTATAATTTTCCCATTTCCTATCTTTGCTACCTCCCTGTGGTCATTATATACTATAACTGTTCCCACTTTCCATCCCATATCTACTGGCTTTTCCCATGTGGTCATGATAAAGCAGAGCCCTCTTGTTTCATTTTACGAGAAGCAATCCCATTCCAGGCATGTCCCATTTTCCTGGTGCAACCAAACTCTTACCTTGCTTTAAGTTAGGATAATAGGAAGCCGAATACCATATTTGGTGGTCCTAGCTCTTACCATTTAGGAGGAGTTCTTGAATGGACAGACAGACAAACTCTTTCAAAGATATAGTATAGAAGAAGCCACCCAGATATGTCAGAGTAATCTTTATTAGTAGAGGTAGTTAAACTGATTATATGATGAGTAGACCTGATCAAGACCAAGGAAAAACATTTTGCAAAAATGCAATGAATTTTTCTCTGTATTCTTAATTTTTTAAACTCAAATATCAACATTTTAAAATTCAAAAACATGTAACTAATTTTAGTGAGAATCTTATATTAAGACTGTAATCTCGTCTTTACAAAGTCTGGAAGGAAAGACTGCCTTGGTTCTGGAATATATGAGGAGGACTAATCTGTTGCAATGTAGCCTTGCTGATAGACCAGAGTAAAAAGTATTCTTTATTGCTAATGACTTTTTTCCATTTTTTTCTCTTATTCATGAGCTTGTGTAATCTTTGCAATGGTCAACCTATTCTTCATTTTCATCTAGATCCATTCTAGGATATCATCAGATACAAGTTTGATTAAGTCTTAAGTTATAGGAATCACCTATGACAATACTAAGTGAATCAACTCCAATGCATTCAACATGCACCAATGTATTCAACATGCACCATGAGCTCCTGAAGTATTATGGTTTGCTCCAGGAACACATATTTTGTTGCTGCATTTGCAAAAGCTACAAAAATGTCATCCAACTGCATCAATGATTGGAGGAATTTGATGAGCCATTTGAAGGTGAAAAAAAGCAGTCGCAAGAGACGGGGCAATAGGTAGATCCTCTAATTCGGAGTCTCTGCCACTCATTGGCCAGCTGCAGGAGTGGGATGATGATGGGAGCTGGTGACCACTGGTCAGAAATTTAGCCCAGCACAGAGGCAACGTGAAGCCTCTTTCAACTCCAGTCCAGCATCCCACTCTACCTTCCCCGACTATGGATAGGAACCTGACATGGTAGGCGCTGTGAATCTAGCCAAATGCCTGTTTAGCAGAGCCAGGAAGGACTTTTTTTCTCCCAAGGGCCAAGTGGCAGAGGACCAGGGAGTTTTTTGCCTCTCTCACAGCACCTTCAAATCTCAGTGGGTTGTCAAAAGGCACTTGGTACCTAACTGGTACTGGGGTAGAGTAATTTATTCACTGCAAATTGCTGTTGGCTTCCAATGCAGTTAAGAGAATACACTGAGCACTCTATATCACAAAACAAAAAAAGATGGGAGTGACAGGTGTTACAATATTAGGGATGTCCAGGTTAGCCAGTCATAACATCACAAACCTCATCTTGCCTTGTATATTGTTATAACATTGTAATTTGACTTTCATGAGCTGCTAACAACATTTTTCAATCTCTTCTTTTTTTCTGGGATTCATCCTCTCCTGAGGGTCAACATTGCCCTTTCCCCAGGTAATCCAGTCCTATCTTGATGTATTCAAGAGACTGCATCACAGCCCTGATAGAGCACAAACTGCCTTTGGAATCCAGTTTTCCAGAGCAATTCTTTAGTGTTCAGTATTGCCTATTTGGAAGAGTAGTAACTTTTCAAGAACCCTCCTAGGAAACCAGGGTTCTTTCTAGATCTTTAGTACTACAATTTTAAGCTGAAAACTAATCTACTTCCTTGAGGCCTTTCCCTATAATAAATGCTATGAAGCCAACTTTCTCTCTAGTGACTAGGTTCATCAGAATTGTTGGTGGAAGTCGGGGGGCAGGGAGGAGCTAGCAACTATATAAATTGGTCTCTTGGTTGTTATTGATCTCCATAAAACATGCTAAGATACAGTCTTTGTTGGGTTGATTTTATACATAGCTGGCCAGCTTTTCCTGCTGTTTTTTTTTCCAGATTTACAGTCAATGAGCAACTATGAAGTTACTGATACAATATCACATGCCCAAAGTTAGCTATCTAACACCTTATCAGTGAGAGACATCTCCATTTCCTTTTGGTCCCAAAGAAATCTCAAAGATACACTAAAGAAAGTGGGGCTCCTTCAGCATGGAGAGACTATTAAAGGAATGACTGTAAATTCTATGCCATGCAAAGTGCATTTGTTGTCATATGACAACAAATATTATACCTTGCAAAGAAAGAATATCAAAAAGACATAAATCTCACATGCAGAATGGTGTCCATGTTCTGAAGTCACAATTTTGATTATTAACCATCTGCAAACCACAAATGATTAATGAGGATTCAGAATTCTTTCAGCATGATAATTATATTCCTTGTACATTATAAACCATGACAGCATTCCTGTTTTTAATTTAATTATGATTAAAACAAACAGGTGAAATCATATTTTATAAGTTACTAGAATAATTTTGGGGAGAGGGTGAGAACTGAGTACAATTTCTTTGCCAAAAAAATAAATACGTTGGTACAAATTTCACAAAACTACATTTTTATACAATAACTAGCCACCATTTCTATAAAAAAATGTAGACAATCCACTGTCCTGGTCCTCTAAGTTGCTGTCCTGTATTGATGTTACAGCCCATCCCTTTCCTTTATTCTCTTAACTATTTCTCTCCTTTATTCTCTTAACCATTTATTCCTCTCTCTCTCATTCTTCCCTTCATTTTTGAAGACTTCAGTGTCCATGGCCCTATCTAAAATAGGAAAATAAAGTATATTTTTAAAGCCTGATAGGTAATGTGCAAGTTATTAAACACTGCTTAGCACCTAATGTAAACAAAGACAATGGTGTTTAAAACCCTAGATGAACAAAAAACAGCTAACATTATTTTAAAACACAAATATTTTCAACACCTACTAGCAACTATTACCATTTTGCTAAGTCATAATACTCCTCTCTTTTATATAAGACCTATAAACATTTTGAAATAAAAATTGCTGATAAATACAACCTTGACAGCTGTGGTCTTAATGAAGTCATGTTATCTTATGTTAAAATTTTAATCGGGGTACCTGATTCCTGTCATGAGATCATTCTACTTCTTACATAGGTTTGATCGGCCCATGAACTAAGTTGCCAATTTTGCTCAAATAGTTAATTTTGAAACAAAATGGCATTCTAGAGAGGGAAAGATAGTCTTGTGGGTAAATAACTGGACTTGAATTCTGTGCTTCTACCCAACTTATTTAGCAACTCACCCAAGGTCATTCAAAATGTCCTGAGTACCACATCTCTAAGGCTACAGTGGTATAATTGCAGTGCTCCTTCTCCTCTGAAGCACTTCAATGTAGACAATTAAAACAGGGAATGGACGCATTCTCCTATCATTGTATCTAATCCACCTCCCCAACAGTTAGAAAGAATTCTTCCATTGACCTAACAACAGTCTATAACTGTGAGTTAGGTGGGCTTACCTACATCTCTTAGGGGTGTATGTTTTTCTCACCATTGACAGACATAGATTTGCTGATGTGAGGTCAGTATAGACCAGACCTCAATTGAAGATAATACTTCCTTTCTATTGCCCTTTGTTGGCTTGTCTATTCACACTGCAAGCA
Organism: Pelodiscus sinensis; assembly: GCF_049634645.1. Classification (NCBI taxonomy): domain Eukaryota; kingdom Metazoa; phylum Chordata; order Testudines; family Trionychidae; genus Pelodiscus; species Pelodiscus sinensis. The sequence continues at coordinate 174,278,665 of NC_134711.1, forward strand.
TTTGACAGACTGGTACTTTCTTACTTCCTATACTTATGTGAAAAACAACAAGTACAATGGGGCCCTTTGATCTTAGTTGAATCCTCTCATGACGATAATAATAAAATAATATAAAATATTTATTTTAACAAATTTTCCCCTTTGGAATTAAAGCTGATGATGCAAATGCTACCTAAAATGTGTTATAACTAGCACAAATGTTCTTCCTGAAAGGTCATCACAAAAGGAAGCTATAAAAATACACTACCAACCAGGCAATTCACAAGTAATTCACAATTACTTTCAACAATAAACAAGCCCATAATGTACCATAAAGCTTTGAGAAGACAATAAAAAGAAGATCTCACTAAATAGGGATATAAACAGAGAGTCCATAAAAATAGATATCACAATTAACAGATTTTGATACTGCTATGCTTGTGCAGCAGTAAGCATGGAGTGTTTCATAAATGAAGAAAGTAGAATGAGTTAAGCACTTTTGAAGCAGCAAACTCATTTCGTTATTTTATGAGGTATGGACACTTATTGTAAATCATTCCTATAGTTGTATGCAGGCAATATAAGTTGCCTCAATAAGCTGGGACTGATTTAAAATATAGTTCTTTAATAGTACTGGATGAATTTAAAGCACCTTATAACTAGATGTGGACTGAACCATTTAAAGAATTAATGGTATCTCTGAACCTAGTATTTGAAGGTGCATGGGCACTTCATATAAGTATGTAAAAGCGAGAGAGCAACTATTAGGATATTAGCCTCTTTCACTTTCCCATACCCATGGTGCCAAGTCACAGGCAAAGTTATTTCACAAGAATGTCAGCAGAAAACAAGAAGAGCTTTTCTCTGATATTGCTTGTAATTTACCACATCTCTTTCTGTAATTTACAAATTAGCATGTTTCCTCTCTTAAAAAACAATACAGTAGGGTTTTATACAGATTTGTAGTAATACTAAAGTAAGATATGGATTTTTTTAATATTAATGTCTATTACTGCTGTGATTACTTATCATTGGAGAGTCCTCAAAAAGAGAGCTTATAAGCAGCACATATGTTAGCAGCCTTCTCCTTCCATAAACCAAGGTGTTTCAAGAGGATTGGTCAGTTTTTTAATTAAATTCTAAATCAAGTGACAGAGAATGAGAAGACCAATGTATCCAATGCTATACCTACTGAAATCAAAGACATCTGTCTTTTTTCAGAATCTTTGGCATGCTCCAAAATTGTGTACTAAACCTAACCGAATTCTTCTCCACTCTAGCAATGATGAATTTATTTTTGGTATTTAAATGTGAGGCTTCCAAAGACATGAAGGAATTACAATTCACTAACACACATTTCAAAGAAAGGAATATGTTGTCTGCTTGAGATATCAGATACAAGAGGAGCCAGCAGACACCAAGGACAAGCTCTACGTCTAACTTTATTGTACAGAAAATAGTAAAAAGAAACAGACTCACATATATTTATTCCACTAAATGGGGTAGTTAGCACAGACAGTATAGGAACATCTACACCTAAAAGAATGCACAAGGTATTTAACCCCAAATGGTCTGGTAGCACTTTATAGACTAACAAAACATGTAGATGGTATCATGAGCTTTCGTGGGCACAGCCCATTTCTTCAGATGACCAGAGTTATGAGTAGGGGATTTGAAACTCAAAATAAATAGGAGAAGGGAAAGGAGGGGGGGAGAGAGAATGGTACTCTGATGTTCCTCCCTCCTCCCCCTTTCCCTTCTCCTATTTATTTCGAGTTTTCAAATCCCCTACTCATAACTCCGGTCATAACACTCTCCCTTTTCATATGCTGAGGCAAATATATTTATCCCTTAGACCAGAGGTTTTCAAACTCTGGGTTGCAGCTGATAAGGGCAATCGACTAACTGGTGATGAGATGCTCTGTTTACCTGTTCCTCCACACTACAGGTGACGGTAGTGCCTGGAGTTTTCCTCTAATATCTAGCCTAAAACTCCCTTGCTGCAAATTAGGCCGGTCATACTACAGACATTCAAACTTAGTATTAACTATGGGTATGTCTACACTACAAAGTTAATTCAAACTAATGGACGTTAGTTTGAATTAACTTTGATAGGCGCTACACTAGCGCTCCAGTTCGAACTTAATTTGAACTAGCGGAGCGCTTAGTTCGAACTAGGGAAACCTCATTCTACGAGGACTAAGCCTAGTTCGAACTTACTAGTTCGAATTAAGGGGTGTGTAGCCCCTTAATTCGAACTAGTGGGAGGCTAGCCCTCCCCAGATTTCCCTGGTGGCCACTCTGGCCAACACCAGGGAAACTCGTCTGCCCCCCCTCCCAGCCCCGGACCCCTTAAAGGGGCACGGGCTGGCTACAGTGCCCGTGCCAGGTGCAAGCCTGCCAGCACCCAGCCAGAAGACCCTGCACCTGGCACGGCTCGAGCCAGCCACCCGATGCCCCCCAGCCCTCCCCTTCTTCCCGGGACCAGGCTGGCGGCTCCCGGGAGCTTGCCCAGGACCGCAAGAGGCGGGCACCCGCCTGGTCCAGTGCAGATATCGTGGACCTCATCCACGACCTCCGCACTAGGCACAGGAAAGCGGCCGTCTAGGGCAGGAGAGCTGCCAGCCTGGCCACCCATGAGCAGGTTTGCATGAAAATCAAGGTGGTCCACTGAGACCCCCGACCCTGAGACCTGAGCTTAGAATGGCCGTACTGGGTCAGACCAAAGATCCATCTAGCCCAGTAGCCTGTCTGCCGACAGCGTCCAACCCTAGGAACCCTGGAGGGGATAGAACAAAGACAGTGAGCAAGTCATTTGTCTCGTGCCATCCATCTCCAGCCTTCCACAAACTTCGGGCAGGGACACCACTCCTACCCCCTGGCTAATACCACTCCATGGACCCAACCTCCATGAATTGATCTCACTTCTCTTTAAACTCTGTTCTAGTTGTAGCCTTCACAGCCTCCTGCAGCAAGGAGTTCCACAGGTTGACTATTTGCTTTGTGAAGAACAACTTTCTCTTATTAGTTTGAAGCCTGCTACCCATTCATTTCCTCTGGTGTCCTCTAATCCTTCTATTATGGGAACTAATGAAGAACTTTTCTGTATGCACCCTCTCCACCCCACTCATGCTTTTATAGACCTCTGTCATATCCCCCCTCCGTCTCCTCTTTTCTAAGCTGAAAAGTTCTCTTTAGCCTCTCTTCATATGGGACCTATTCCAAACCCCTCATCATTGTAGTTGCCCTCCCCTCTCCCACCCTCTCTCTTCCCCTCTCCCACCTCCTTTTCCCAGTCTCCCCCAGTTTTGTTCAATAAAGAGAGATTCTATTTTTGAACACAATTGTCCTTTATTTTGTACTTCAGGAAGGGGGGCTAGGGAGTGGTAAGTGGAAGGAGGTGAGGGAGGAATGGGGTACGAGCCCCCGATGGGGAGGACTGGGCTGGCTCTGTGGACTTCTGGGGGTGGAAGCTGTCCTGCAGCCCCCCAATTGCCCCCTCTCCCCAGATTGCAGCCTGTGGCAAGTGCAGCCGGTCTGATGGCCGAGTGCTGTGATGTGCCCAGTGTGGGTACTCCGGGCAATCCAAGCCAGGACTGCTTTGCAAGCGGGGCACCCCCGAGAACTGTCTGTCCGGGGTGGGGGTCGGGTCCCTTTAAGCACAGCCCTCGGCTAGCCTGAGACAGCAGCTCCACGCTCTAAGTCCTCATCTGATGCCCTGCCGGCACTGCTTCCGGCCATCCTTAACCCTGGTTCAGGGTCCACTTAATGTGGACATGCTAGTTCGAATTAGCAAAACGCTAATTCAAACTAGTTTTTTAGTATGAATGCGTTAGTTTGAATTAGCTTAGTTCGAATTAACTAAGTTAGTTCGAATTAGCGCTGTAGTGCAGACGTACCCTATGTTCTTTCAAGGTAGCCTATGAACAAAACACAAGGGGAAGTAACACAAATAAATGGAGTTAGCAGGAGATAAATGGGAATTACTCCCCATCAGGGTGTTACAGTGTCTGGCCATCTCTTCCCGCAGGGAGTGGCCTTCTGGCAGAGGTAGCATGGGAAGCTCCTGCCTTCAGTCAGTCATCTCCTCAGAAACTGAGGACTGAAGGTCTGTTCTGTCCTCTAGTCTACCAACAAGGGAGATGTTCTGCCCCCCCCCTTTTAAACTTATCTTCCCATCTGTTTATGTGTGTGTAATGTGTACACATATGAGGGGATAGAGCTGACTGAGCTAGAACAAACCATTGTTGCTCAATATCAGATTTGCATACTCCACCAGAGTGCACTGTGAGAATCTATATAGAATAGAAACAGCTATGCTATACAAAGCCATTTTTCTAACTCTCTGTATTATACAGGTTATGGATGAAAGTTAACCAAGTCTCCAATAATGTATCGTATCTAATAGCCGTAATTTCAACACATCTGCAGCAGAAACCATGATGAGTACCTACCCTGATTTTGTTCAGTTAACTAAGAAATGTTATTTGTGTTATATTTCATGAAGCTTTTATGAGATTTTAATGTGTTTATTACTGAATGCAGAAAAGGTGGCCATTTTGTGAAAGGTTATGTGCTTTTCAAAGAAAGTGGATGTGCTGTTTGCATAGCCAAACTTAATATTAAAAATAGTGCACTAGAATGATAAAATAATAATAAAAAGTATCTAGGCAAGACTATTGTGTTATAGGACTATGGCCCTCAGTATTTAAAAATCTTCTATTTACAGCTGCAGTGTTGTTTTATTAGTTTAAGAGGAATATCTTCTTTCTTGGAATACTATTTTGTTATTTCTTAAAAAGTTTAAAAATCCCAAAGTGCATCACATGCCTCCTGTCGGCTAATTTAATTTTTTAATACTTTTTTAAAAATGCTTGCTGCAAAAATTTTTCAAACCATGGAGACCACGTAAACACCCCAGAGAAAAATTCAGAAGAGAAAGAACCATGGTGATTTCATAATAATCAAACTCTTTTTTCAGAATAATTTAAATCAGAATTTATTTCAGTGGAGATATATACTGGCATCAAATTGATGTGATTAGGGAATTGGGCTAGAATAGGGCCATTACATCCTCTGTAGTAGATTCCATTATATGCAGGGTTATATAGTTTGGTTCAATGATTCTCAGAAGCTCTAGTGTAGAAATTATTCCAGCATCCCTGAGTGGGTGAGGCCACATAGTCCAAGGAATTGTGAAACACAGGTTTAAACCTGGCAGATCTCCATGGCAGAACGGAGGAAGTTATTATCCCTCTGCCTGGCCTTAGGGAATCTCTTTTCCCTGGCAGTAGGACTCCAGTGCAGACTTGCTGCCAGTGACTTCCACGTCATATCTCCTTTCCCTATTGGGGATGACTGTTCTACTTACATTAACCTTTGTGGTGATTGCTACAGTTTTGTTCTATGTAGCGTGTTTTTCTGTGGGACGTATGCTGACTATTCCCCTGGTCCAAACCATCTAGTCTTCCCAGATACATTTTTGAACAGTTGTAGAACCGCCCCAATAGCATTCGGTGCCAGTGTGAAATAAGTTGTCTGCTCCTGAACCAGTTAAGTCTACACAATGCCTCCCTATCACGCATCTCTGCCAGAGGACTGGTTATTGTTAATCATGTCATTGAAAATGCTATCACCCATCTGTTCCATTAAACACTTAAAGAAAAAAGGTTCCCAACAGATCATTCAATAAAGCTCATGTCTAATTTGTGCTGTTTATTCAGACTCCTAAGTGTAAGTGTAAGATTATGGGGTGCAATCCTGACCACTGTGTGGCTGTGTCACTGCCTGCTACTACAACCTTGGGTGCCTCCCTGTGCTCTGCTGAGTGTCTCTGTATGTCTGTAGCCAGCAACTCTGACCCAAGCATCCTGTTAGCAACTCTCTAGTTGCTCTGGCTTCCACCAGCCCTAGTTACCATTGACAAGGTGACCCCAGCATATATGGTCTGAATTTTCCCAAACATGTTCTGTACTGTCCAGCCCTTTCCTAGACAGTTCAAATATTAAAGGCCCATTGCCCCTATTTGGGCCAATATGCAAGACTTTGCTACCTTAACAGGAGTAATTAAACAGCTCAGTTTAAACAGAGAAGTAGATTAGTCCAGATTAAATACAAAACAAGTATATTTAACTACAAAGAGTGAATCCAAGTGAAAATTATTAAACTCGGAAATAGTCACAAGAGAAATTAGAGTAAAATATCACCTAGTAGCTAAAACGTAAACTAAATTTGATTCCAGGTAAAATCCTTCTAATATGTTCCCAGCATATGGCTGATGAAATTCTCAAGTCAGGATCTCCCAGGTTGGATCCTTTGTCTTCATAGTTGAAAGATAGGTGTTTTTTGTCACTCATTTCTATAGTCCAATCACCCTTTGAAATGCATTTTCCTGAGGTTTACTCCTAGGTTTGTTTCAGCTATGAGGACTGAGAAAGGGGTCTTATAGTGAAAGAGGTTCCATAATATTGTTGTTTTCTAAAAAGCAGAATGTTCCTCATGTCCCTCACTGCAAAGGAATGGTTACTTGGTCAACTTTGATGACTTCTGGATGGTGGTGTGACCAGAAGTTTGAGAAACTGATTTCTCCTCTCCTTTGAATTGTCTTTGAGATACGTGGTAGTTATAATTGCAGTTTAGGTTCATAACTCTTAATATTCCATATGTACATATATTACACAAGTTATTGATGATCAGTGTTAGATTTAAATTATACATTAAGACAAATCTTACACAAAATTACTATAATGTTGTGAAGGGTATGAATGTTTAGGGAGCAATGAACAAGGGAGGAAAGAAGGAATGACAGCAGTATCAATTACCCAGCTGAAAAATCAATGGAAGAATTACATTCATATAGTAAACATGAGTCAGTCCCTATAGTAAAAGGATAATTAAATGAGGCAGTGGCCAGCGGAAGGCAAATTAGCACAACCTTCTTAAATCTTGGCCAGATTGGATCCATTGTCTTTTTTTTAGATCAATATTTTTGTTTGTTTTGTTGTTGTTTTAACAAGTATGTAGTGAACCCTTCATGCTCCCGCTCCAATTTGGAGAATAAAGAATTCTGGAGAAATGACACAACACTAACTGAGACAAATCAATATTTCTGCTTCAATGAACATCTGATGAAAAGATTTAGATAAGTATGATAATATCTTTTAATATTACTGTACTAAGTAGAAATTCACCAGCACAGTATGGCAACACTCTCAGAAAAAGCTTTGACCTATATATTCACTAGTAGATAAAGCTATTTTACCTCTACAGGTGTATTTTTGCTGTTGTTTTGTTTTGTTTTTCTGTCATTATTACAGGTAAATTATTTCAGGTTTACACACTGTTCTATTATTTTCCTCCTATAAAACCTGTCATATCTAACTTTCTTCTTTGAATTATATTTTGATAATGCACTCTATACTGCATGGAAAATTTAAATGATTTCTCTTTATTTGTACCTTTCTAGTCCAATTACTGTCCTTTCAATACTTGTTGTCTGGCTTTGAGTACTGATGTACAAAGTTTATGAACAGTTTGTGATCAGAAGCACTATACGAAGGATGAGAAATTGTTATATGTTTAGTTAAATTGCTTTGTTTTTGCAACATTTTAATATACATTATGACAAATAAACTTATTTCAACTTTACGGATGATTTTGCGCAGTAGTGATGAAAAGAAATCAAGCTATTTAAAAGCTGACTTGATGTTGTCAATTTTATGAAGGATAAAGTCTTGAGGGCAATGCATTCTGAGGAAATTTGGCTCTTGTTCCCGCCAGATTACAAGAAGTTAGAGCAGCTTCACTAATGCAGGGAAACATTGGGAATGCAGAAATAGATGTCAGTTGGCCAAAGACATCAGCCGTTCATGAGACAGAAGGACAACAAAGGACACCAGAGAAGTCTAGGATGAGGATGAGAGAGGGGAGAACAAACATGACAAGAAGGTAGATTATAGGCTGCTTAAATAAACATCTTGAATACCAAATCTCTGTCTGCTCTTTATTATTGATGGTAAAAGATTAACTATGAAACACCCTCTCTCTTCCCCTCTCCCACCTCCTTTTCCCAGTCTCCCCCAGTTTTGTTCAATAAAGAGAGATTCTATTTTTGAACACAATTGTCCTTTATTTTGTACATCAGGAAGGGGGGCTAGGGAGGGGTAAGTGGAAGGAGGTGAAGGAGGAATGGGGCACGAGCCCCCGATGGGGAGGACTGGGCTGGCTCTGCGGGCTTCTGGGGGTGGAAGCTGTCCTGCAGCCCCCCAATTGCCCCCTCTCCCCAGATGGCAGCCTGTGGCAAGTGCAGCCGGGCTGATGGCCGAGTGCTGTGATGTGCCCAGTGTGGGTACTCCGGGAAATCCAAGCCAGGACTGCTTTGCAAGCGGGGCACCTCTGAGAACTGTCTGTCCGGGGTGGGGGGTCGGGTCCCTTTAAGCACAGCCCTCGGCTAGCCTGAGACAGCATCTCCACGCTCTAAGTCCTCCTCTGATGCCCTGCCGGCACTGCTTCCGGCCATCCTTAACCCCACTTCAGGGTCCACTTAATGTGGACATGCTAGTTCAAATTAGAAAAATGCTAATTCGAACTAGTTTTTTAGTCTGGATGCGTTAGTTCGAATTAGCTTAGTTCGAATTAGCGCTGTAGTGTAGACATACCCCAAGTGTCCTATCTCTAACCACTGAGGATATTTGCTAAAAGTAGGTGCAGATGGGCTATATTCCATTTTAGGCACCCTCATTATCAGGGTTCAACGAACTGTAGCAAAATCCACTTGCCTGCCCTGCACCGCTCATGTGCCAGACACACACTGTGCATGCACGCACCGCTGGTGAACAAGGCGACCAGTTGAAATCTATTCACCACGGGCGAGAAGATAGGCGGATTTGTCGAGCCCTGCTCATTATACCATCCCCTTCATAAATGTATCAAGCTCAATCCTGAAACAATTTAGGGTTTCCCCCCCACACACTATTCTCCTTAGAACCTATTCCAAAATTTCATTCTACTGATGATCATAGAATCATAGAATCATAGAATCATAGGACTGGAAGGGACCTCGAGAGGTCATCGAGTCCAGCCCCCTGCCCTCAAGGCAGGATCAAGCTCCGTCTACACCATCCCTGACAGATGTCTATCTAACCTGTTCTTAAATATCTCCAGAGAGGGAGATTCCACCACCTCCCTTGGCAATTTATTCCAATATTTGACCACCCTGACAGTTAGGAATTTTTTCCTAATGTCCAATCTAAACCTCCCCTGCTGCACTTTAAGCCCATTACTCCTTGTCCTGTCCTCAGAAACCAAGAGGAACAAATTTTCTCCTTCCTCCTTGTGACACCCTTTTAGATATTTGAAAGCCGCTATCATGTCCCCCCGCACTGTATTGCTTTGAACCTGCCCTTTTGAGGCTGTGAACACTCATTAGGCAGATGATCACCATGCGGAAGATGAGGAGGTCAGGAAGGAAGGAGTAGCCACTCTCGTATTCCTCTTCATCTTCACTAGCTGAGCTCAGGTTAGGAGGAGAAGGCAGGTAGAACAAGCAAAGGTTGAAATCCTCCAGCACCAACTGGCAAAGAGATGTTAGCTCAGAGTCCACATCTTTTTCTAAGTTTAAGCCTTATCTTCTTGATGGTTAGTTTATATCCATTTGCTTTTGTTGTTTTCCTAAGGACAATGTCTCTCATGTCTCTCTCTCTCTCTCTCTCTCTCTCTCTCACACACACACACACACACACACACACACACACATACACACACACAGAAAACAGTTAAAAGATTGGTGACCATGGTGTTGATTTCACATGGATAATTTATGATGATGCATGGATGACTAGAAATTAGCTTGACAACTTTCTGCCCTTACTAAATTAGGAAGAGATAAGAGAGTGTAGTAACAATCATATCATCATCCTGATATGACACACAAGAAAAATTTTGCACTATGCAATCCAGAATCATATAATCTAAAAATGTCAGAAGGAAATGATAAAAGCAAAATTGCCACCTCAACACACTGGTTTTAGAGAGAGGTAAGGCACATATAATCAGGTCATTAACATCTGTTACATCACTGACAAATACAAAGAGAACAATTACTCGTTGATCATATGTTTCATTCACTACTCAAAAGCATTTGACACCATCTAACATGACCATTTTTGGAAGATATTGTCAGACACAGGCATTTCAAACCATCTAATTGAACTAGCCAAAAGTCTTTTCTGAGAACAAAAGATCATAGTGGGAATATTAGGATGCAAGTGGCTATTCACTGGGAAGAGTGTGAGACAAGGGGATATTTTATCCCCAAGACATTTTAGCGTATTTGCAGAATTTATTATGAGAAAAACCCTGAGAAGTCTTGACAAAGTGAAAAGCACTCAGATTTCTATTGTCTGAACTGACCTCAGGCACTCCGATGGCATGACATGCTTTACTAAAACCACTTATATAATGAATTCTGGAGTCTTTAAAAAAATTGTCAGCAATATGGACTATCCTTGAATGGGGTAAAAATAAATGCAAACCTGGTTAACGGTAAAGTTGTAGAGGCTGTGAATGAACATAATTATCTAAGCTTATACATATCTAACCAATGAGGTAGTTCCAAATAACAAGACTAAGAATGTCTTTCCAGGACAGGACCTCCTTATAGAAATTTGTCATCTCAAAATGTACAAAGGGTTGTCAGGTAAAGAGCTTAATTATTTTCCATAGTGATTTATGGATGTGACAGTAGAAAATTAGCATGAGATTGAAGCCTCTATGATGTGACCTGGTAAAGAGCCTTGCGTACCCGTTGGATGGAAAAAGTAAATGCTTAAATTAGAAATATTTTTGAGCGAAACAGACCCTTTTGTCAGAAATCAGCAGGCACATATTTATGCACTTAAATCACATCAAACCTAGATACAGAAATAACCTTCAGAAAGTTATCTTGGAAGGAATGGTGTTGTGTCATTGTAATAGCAGACAATCTGTTAGGTGATGGATAGATTATGTGTGGCAGATGACTGGAGGGTCACCTGCTGAGTGCTCAAAACTAGTAATTGGTCAAGACAACTTCCAAAATTTCTACAATTATTTTACCAATATTCAAACATGAATGAATGGGTTGTACTTATTACTGTAATAACTTTACAAATATTATATCATAGAAGCATAGGACATTAGAATTGGAAGGGATCTCGAGAGGTCATTGAGTCCAGTCCCCTACCCCCACAGCAGGACTCAATACCGTCTAAACCGTCCCTGACAGATATCTATCTAAACTGCTGTTAAATATCTCCAGAGATGGAGATTCCACAACCTCCCTAAGCAACTTATTCCAGTGTTTAACCACCCTGACAGTTAGGAAGTTTTTCCTAATGGCCAACCTAAATCTTTTTTGCTGCAGTTTAAACCCATTGCTTCTTGTCCTATCCTGAAAGGCCAAGGAGAAACATTTTTCTCCCTCCTCCCTTTTAAATACCTGAAAAATGCTATCATATCCCCTCTCAGTCTTCTTTCCAAACTAATCAAGCCCAATTCTTTCAGTCTTCCTTCATAGCTCATGTTCTCTAGAACTTTAATCATTCTTGTTGCTCTTCTTTGGACCTTCTCCAATCTCTCCACATCTTTCTTGAAATGTGGTGCCCAGAGCTGGACACAATGCTCTAATTGAGGCTTAATCAGTGCGGAGTAGTTTGGAAGAAGGTCGTCTTGTGTCTTTCTCACAAAACTCCCGTTAATGCATCCAAGAATCATGTTTCCCTTTTTTGCTTCAGCATCATACTGTTGGCTCATATTTACCTTGTGGTCCTTGTGACCCTTAGCCTCCCTTTCTGCAGTACTACTTCCTAGACAGTCGCTTCCCATTCTGTATGTGTGAAACTGATTGTTCCTTCCTAAGTGGAGTACTTTGCATTTGTCCTTATTAAACTTCATCCTTTTTAGTTTGTCCAGATCATTTTGAATTATGACCCTATGTATCTTTATAATTTAGTGTTTGTATTCCTGACTCCATGGAGAGTTACAGGATTTCCCACAGCAAGGGTATGTTTAGACAACAGGGTTTTTTTGAAAAACGTGGCCTTTTTTCTAAAAAACTTCCACTGCATCTAGACTGCTGGCACGTTTTTTGAAAGTAAATCGAAAGAACGTGGCAGTTTTTTTACCTCGTTTTATGAGTAAGAATGCCTTTTTTCAAAAGTGGTTTTTCAAAAAAAGGTGCTACATAATGCAAACTGTGCTTTTTCAAAAGTACTGGTTGTAGTCTAGATGCTCTTTTTCGAAAAAAGCTTTTTCAAAAGTATCTTTCGAAAAAGCCTCTTTCGAAAGAGGTTTGCAGTATAGACATAGCCCAACAAAAATCACTGAGGGGTAATTAATCCAAATCTCTAAGCAGATAAGATGGATGGAAGGGGAAATTTTACAAATACAAAACTGGTTTGACATTGTTCAAGACTCATGATAAAAAACTAATTGTGTAAAATGACTCTCCTAATGTGGGGTAATAGGTCATATGCTCTCTCTTGATACATCTACACTACACAGAGAGAGACGCCCTCTCCAAAAATTGACACGAGACTGTCACTACAAAGACAGGCTCAGCAAGAAGGCCTGAAAGCTGACAGGCTCTCCATGTGGGTGATCTAATAATAAGCAACAGATTTCAATTAACTAATATTGTTTTATTTGCTCAATTTTTTTCAGATGTAACTTACAAATTTGGTGAAAAATCCTGAGGGCCATAACAATGGGATTTTTTTTAAATGAATTAATTTCTAACATTCCTCCTTTCAATATGTTACCCTTTCGACTATAAATAATTTTGTAAATTCAAGCTCATCACTGGTAAATGTTATTTTTTTGCATCCTTTCACTCACATCAGTAAAAACTTGTTGCAAATAAAAGTGTGCTTAACTCAGATAATTTATTAATCTATAGGGAACCAAGACAAGTTATGTGTATGTATTTGATGCTTTGGTAATACCAAGAACAGACATAATTATACTTCCACACAAAAACTTTTATGATGGAAATGCAAATCCTGACAGATTTACCAAATCTAAAATTGCAATGATTCCTTAAAGTGAAGTTTAAAAATTCCATTAACCAACTATGTTATGTAGTAGTGAACTTTCTTGGAGCACTACAGGGCTCTGAAATACCTTCAGAAAAGTTAATATGAAAACTGGCTCATTACTGTTACAAACTTCTGATGATAAATCAGAAAGTGGTTTGTTAAGCTGGCTATTCAACAAATATATCTGTAAGTAACTCTCATAATTCCTAGCATATGTTACACAAACTGTACAGCACAGCAGTAGCTAAACAATAATATGCATATTTCATGTGCAATAGAGTTAGTAAGTATTTTTAAGGTCCTAAGCAGATACTTTATCTTATTTAGAGGGTCAGATGTCATCAGAGAATATTTGTTAGGCTATGCTAATAGAGTATCATACCTTCTTAAAGTAGGTATGAATAATTGATACTCAGAGCTCCAAGGCATTGCAAAGTAATTATAAAGAACAAGAACCTATGCATTATTTAGAAGGTCTCAATGGAAGACATTGATATGGATCTTTTAGAAACCAATTCATCAAGAATTTACAACAGTGCAGGAGAGGGGGTCCTACTTTTGGTCATAAATGATCATTTTTTCTAACATAAACTAAAGCTGGATCTATACCATGTCACAAAAAATGAATAAATAAATTAGTAAACCATGCATTTCAGCAAAATCCCATATTTCATTGCTTTACATGTTCAACAAAATTACGAGTATTTAAGTGTTAGGAAATCTATTTTCTGGTGCACACATTTCAGATATAATTAACTCCAAGTTGGAAGTGGCATTTATTAGATTTGCTAATTACAAAACCATGGTAATCATTCAAATGGTCAGTAGAAAGGACTCCACCTATTCACATCATCTGAGGTTCTAATAGATGGATCAGTTACTAGACAATGATTATCTTTCACTTTGCACACTGTACAAACATTTTAACACAAGGGATCTGTAAGTGACTTTGCAACCTTTTATTTCTAGGATTTTGGTCTAATATCAGTGTTGGCACTGACTGAAATCAGCTCATCATTCACATAAATTTTCAAAGGCTCACCTTAAATATTCAATAATTTGTCTTTTTGTCCAAAACCTTTGCTATAGAATTCAACCATCCCTAATTTTGATTGGATCAGAAGTACCACAATGTCAGAGAGTTTTGGCACTTCTGTTCCCAACCAAAATCATGAGGATCAACACTTTATAGTAAGTCACTGGAACATAAAAAGTCTTACAGTCTATACAGAGGAAGCAAATTGGCCAGGAATGTTAGCAAACATAGGCTGTGTCTAGACTACATGACTCTGTCAGCAGAGGCATGTAGATTAGACAGATCAGCAAAGGCAAATGAAGCCGCGATTTAAATGATCGCGGCTTCATTTACATTTACATGGCTGCCGCGCTGAGCCAACAAACAGCTGATCAGCTGTTTGTCAGCTCGCGCGCTAGTCTGGACGTTCCCCCTGTCGACATCAAAGCCCTTTGTCGGCAGCCCCGTTATTCCTCGTGGAATGAGGTTTACCGGGGCTGCCGACAAAGGGCTTTGATGTTGACAGGGGGAACGTCCAGACTAGCGCGAGAGCTGACAAACAGCTGATCAGCTGTTTGTCGGCTCAACGCGGCAGCCATGTAAATGTAAATGAAGCCACGATCATTTAAATCGCGGCTTCATTTGCCTTTGCTGAACAAACAAATCTACATGCCTCTGCCGACAGAGGCATGTAGTTTAGACGTACCCACAGAGGAGAACTGAGTCTTTTGAGCCTTCCATTTAGATTAGCATCCCTGTTCAGGACAGCACTTAAGTATATATTTTTATTTCACATACAGTGCACAAGCCCCACTGAATAGGAATCAGTTTAAGCATGTACTTAGGTACTTTCCTGAATCAGGTTCCCAAAAGAAAAAAACTAATTTCTACATACTGAGATCCTGATTAAGCAATTTTTTAAGTGCGTGCCTAAACAGAGTTTGTCAAAGTGGTAAAAGAAGTGTAGCAAACTAGTGTTTAGTTAATAAAAGACAGTGACTGGACTTAATTTATTATTATGCAAATGTTATACATAGAAATGTTACATTTCACATGTTTACCTCAATTGATAAGTAATGAAAGGTGAAAAAGTAAATTTTCAGCAGAATCTTCTGATCTTTTCAGAAGAGCAAACATAGTGGCTTTGTCTAAGAGATCTTCCGCAAAACTTATTGTGCAAGAGTGCATCCACGCCTCAAAAGCACATCACAAAAGTGATGTGCTTTTGCGCAAGAGAGTGTCCACACTGCATGGATGCTCCTATGCAAAAAAGCACAGAATGGCCATCAGAGCACCTGTGCTTTTTCTGATAGGCTCTTTTTTGTGCAAGAAACCCTGGATGAGTGTCCACACACACCTTTTTGCACAAGAACTCTTGTGCAAAAAGGAGTTATGCCTCGTAGAAGGTGGTATACCTACACTGCAAAAAGCCCTCTGTTCTGTCAATTGATTGTAGATTTTCTTGTGCAAAAATGTGCTTGAGGTATGGATGCTCCATGGCTTTTTGCACAAAAATGGCTGGTTTTGTGCAAAAACCCTGTAGTGTAGACAGAGCCAATGGGAAAGCAACTGACAGCCCCAAGAATGAGTAAAGATTTATCAATCCTAGTAAAAGTTTATATCAGTCTATTTATTTAGTCTGTTTTCAAACCAGTCCAATATTCTTTCCTAATCAAGCACTGTCATACTGTACATTGGACTTCAGTAGTGCTAAATATGGGGGCATAGTTCCCAATTCAGCTTGCAGAATCATGTCCTCCATGTGCTTTTGCTAATTTTATTTCAGTTTTTAAAACTTACCATTGAGTTTCATTAAGAGCATCCAGTCCCAGTTTTAAATATATGAAAAACAATTTCTCGCCAGTGGGAACAAGCATACACTAGTTCCATTCAAAGCAAAATACATTTTATTTTCACATCCAATTTTTAACTGTTTCCATGAAAATAGAAGGCATAAAACTTCAATTTAGGCGAGACAATCTATCTTCTTAAGCTCATTCTTTGGAAATTGTACTTAAAAAGACTAGTACTATAGCAACCATCAAAACACCTCTGTTGTTATTATGCTCTATTCCTGATATCTGTGGTTTTGCTATGCATATTCATTGTATTTATCATTTTAAAATGAATCACAACAGACAACTATATTAACATTAATAAAAACAGGAATACAATAAAATAAAATGCAAAAGTGATAATGAACATTCAAATTAATTGCAAAATATCAAAGGAAATATATAAGATAGCATCTGGATTTGGGAAATGTAATTAAACAACGTATTTTCAAAATTAAATTAACTTTTTAAAAATCAAATAATAGGGAAACCCTCTTCAGGATGTTATTTGCTTTAATGAGTGATATGACAAGTGATTGAACATCTAGTATTACTGAGCCAAAATACCCAACATCTCTAGATCCACTTAAGGAACCTTTGTAATTACTCAGCTTCTGGCATCTCCTCGTGGCTGTCCTGTCTCAGCTTTACATAACCAAAACTGGATTTCCAGTTTTTCCTCTAACACCACTCTTTCACATTCTGGTTGTGTCTAGACTGGCATGATTTTCCGGAAATGAAAAGCACTTTTGCGGAAAAGTGTCCGTGCCAATCTAGATGCGCTTTCCTCAAAAAAAGCCCCGATCGCTATTTTCGCGATCAGGGCTTTTTTGCGGAAAACAAATCTGAGCTGTCTACCCTGGCCCTTTTGTGCAAAAGTTTTGCGCAAAAGGACTTTTGCCCGAATGTGAGCAGCATAGGATTTCCGCAAGAACACTGGCAATCTTACATGAGATCGTCAGTGCTTTTGCGGAAATTCAAGCGGCCAGTGTAGACAGCTGGCAAGTTTTTCCGGAAAACGGCTGATTTTCTGGAAAAACTGGCCAGTCTAGATACAGCCTTTATGTCACTGAAGATACTACCCTCATCTACATGATAATCAAATCCATAACCTGTAGTTTATGTTTAATTCCCCTCTCTCTCTCTCTCTTTCTTTCCCTCTCTCTCCTCTCCCTCGTTCTCTTTTTTCTGGTATACACATCCAAATTCTACATAAAATTTACTGCTTCTTTCTCCATAAAAAGATCCACTGTTTTCTTACTGTTCACAATTAAAATCTTCACTTAGGCCATTATCATCTCCTATTTTTATTTTTGCAGTCTCCCCTGTTACTGTAATCTTTGAACAGATGGAGAAGTGTCCTGTAGACTAGCTACTCCAGATGGATACTTTGTAACCGTACCCTGGTCTCATCCGCTAGGGATGGTATCTTAGGTGCGACTCTCACTCCGTATCTAATCACCGGAGAGTATATAATTTCTCAGGGATGTTAGGCATGTATAAAATGAAAACTTAAGACCGAATTTTCAGTGAAAACCACAAGACTATATTATTTAACAAATTTAACAAACATTGCCTTGAAGGAACAGATGAGGGGGCAGTCCCCTTTTTACACTAAATGGACCAAGAGGGGAAGTCCCTCCAGGCCCCTATACCTACACAGAGTCTACGGCGACGGAGATGATTGATGAGTTGCTAGCGACCTACAACCCTCGGGCTAATTGAAAGCCTTTAGGGAGGACAGCTAGGTGTCCCCTGTCGGCTGATCTCGATGCTAGGCAACCTACAATCCGTTGGCTAATTAAAGCCGCGGGAGAGAAACAGCCCAGGAGATCCCTCGAAACACAGATGGAGGATGAAGACGGTCGGTTCACCTTCCGTGAAGCCCTCTGGTCCTCACTGCCTCTTCTCTGCACTTCGGTGCAGCCGGATCAGGCGATTGATGACTCTGTTCTATCTACTCTAATCCTATCCTAAAAATAAAACCTTAAACTAATCCCGACGTGCCCGACGAACAGACACGACGATGGCCGACATGCGTGGACCGACGCAGCCTGACGTACAGACTCGATGACGGGATCTAATCTAACTAAAATACTAAACTAACTAACCTAACTAATCTATTTGAGGAGGTCTGACGTTCCGCCAGCCTGACTCAAGAAAATACTATATTATATAAAATAGAGATAGCATAGCCTTCCGCTAGCTTCTCTAGAAGAATATCTTTACAGGACCTCTTTCATACACCTAGGACAAGAATGACTCACTCTCTCTCTAACCTAGCCTAGAACCTATCCCGACGAAACAAGAACCCGATGCAACATCAACTGCTGTGCAGCAGAGACTTGAATAGTCTGGGTTCATGCATATTCATGAGTGTTCTAAATTTCAAATGATCGGTTAACAAAGATGCTCTTATAGCATGGTTTGAATTTAATTGGTTGTTGTAGGATGCTAATGAATATTCATGGCTCATTCAAATTACAACAGGTAGGTGAGTTGGTATTTTTAAACTCTAACTGTTACCTGTGGACGTGATAGAATTCAAACCTCAAATGGATGCCCAAAGGAAGTTCTGTGGTTTTCAAAATGGAGCTTCAGACTCCATTTTGAGATATTGCAGAATTTTCCATATTTCAAGTTTACATGCATTGTGAATGGGTGAATTGACATATACAGACTTAGAATAACATCAGTCCTGTATCTTACATACATTATACATGGTGATACATTGGATGTTGCATCTGCTTTCATTGGGTTACAATACTTAGCAGTTGGATTGTTACATATTTGTTACACAAGTGTGGAGTTGTTACATTGTTTTGCTATTCTGCTTTACACCCCCTTTCTGGCTTTTTTGATACTCAGATCCTTTCTATGCATTCCATTCACAATACAATTTCTAAGTATATCTTCCAAACATGTCACTCTGACCCTACTGCCCTTCCCCACTAGCATCTCTGTTCTGATGCAGCATATTCAAGTTTCCCATCTTAATATTCAAAGCCCATTGCAGCTGCCCACATTGTCACCTGCACCCCCAGCATGCCCGCTTCCTCTGCTCTGCCAATGATTCTAAACTTATCTGAGCATTTATCAGCTTCTTATTCAGACATTTCTGTGCTTCCTACACAATGCCCCTCATACAGTGAATGCTCTTCTTGAACTGATGCCAATTACATTACCCTTTTCACCTCAAACACACCTCTAAATGACACCTACAAGAAATCACCCACCCACTGATAGCTAGGTTAAAGGGTAGTTTGGTATATTAGGTACTTTTCTCTCAATGCAGTTCTTTCTTTCTTTCTTTCTTTCTTTCTTTCTTTCTTTCTTTCTTTCTTTCTTTCTTTCTTTCTTTCTTTCTTTCTTTCTTTCTTTCTTTCTTTCTTTCTTTCTTTCTTTCTTTCTTTCTTTCTTTCTTATGAATAGACATGTTTATTAAATATGTACAAAAGTAATAGCTAGCTACCCACATAAACGTCTGCTCTGAAGTTATCTGGTGGCTTCTAAAATGTAAAAGCCACTAGAGAACTCACAGACTATTAAAAAGGATAATATGCAATTCCTGTACACGGCAATATTTAAATATGTTTTACATGATGACTCATTCTCTATTCCATGAATTCTAAATCCATTATTGACCACGAAAGCTGCTAATTATACTTAAATGGACAAGTTATTTACAACATGGGTCATCTTGAATTGTATCAAAGAACAGAAAGAAGTAAACACTTGGTTTTGAAGATATTTTAATTAAAATGAAATATATTCCATTAATATTTTATATAATGGAATATGGAAAATAGAGCACTATTGGTTATTCTTATTAACCTCAGATATTCCATTTCCTTTTGGAATGGGTGAAAGGTTCCTGATATTTAGGAAGCAGGAAACCATTAGTGTAACAAATAATTGCGCTTTCTATGCACTTCCATGTCGGATAATCAGCTTGTTATATGGAGTGAAAAAAGTGTTGTGTATGCCTTGTATGCAGTTATCTTAGGACACATTACATGCCTGATATTTCTGTTAATCTTTTTACACTTCCTAGCAATGCTGCTCTAATATAATTAATATATTTGCTATATTGATGGAATAAAAGTCCAGCAAATGCCACGTGGGAATAAGAAGGCAAATGGATGAAGCCGAAGGAGATCGGTCAGTGATACAAGAGAGGAAACTCAGCTAATGAGAGAGCTATGAGAAAGCAGTGGCCACTCACAATACTATTGAGTGAACAGTTATTTTGGTGAGTGGGATAGTTGATGGTCAAATATGGAGAGGAAGGAAGGAAAGCAGGACCCTGAAGGAGGGTTGGATTGGCTGTTGATGTGACTGCTGAAGTTACTAAAGTTGAAAGTCAGTCCCAATGGGTATGGGGACCCTCTATTTCAAAATAACTTTACCAGCCTCTACACAGCCTAACCGCTATTTCAAAATTAAATCAAAATAGCAGAGCGCTTATTTCAAAATTGTTAAACCTAATTCCATGAGGAATAGCACCAATTTTGAAATTGCTGTTTTGAAATAAGTGTTGTATAGATGCTTATTTCCAAATAGGGGGCCTCCAGCCCTTCCCAAGGTGCCCTGGTGGCCACTCTGGACACAACCAAGAAAACTCCTCTCCCTCCCCTTCTCCCCAGAGCCCTTAAAGGGGTAAACTCTGGCCACAGTGCCTGTGCCAGCTCCAAGCCTGCCAGCCCAGAGCCAGCAGTCACTGTCCATGATCTCTGCACTAAATGGAGGAATGCAACAGGTGGATGGCTGCCAGCCTGGCCACCAAAGGTCACATGCGAACCAGGAGCAGGTTCTCATGAAAATAAAGGAGCTGCAGCAGGCATATGCCAGGGCCAAAGGGGGCAACTCCCAACCAGGGGCAGACCCAGACCCCTGACCCTATTTTGATGCTATGGACCACATCCTGGGGGGCAGTATGGTCAGTGCCCCCTGTTGGTTATCGACCCTGGGACAGAGCTTGCTGCCTCCTGCTGCTCCAGCTCCTGCTGCCTCCCCAGCTACTGCTCCTCCTCCCACTCCTTTCTGCTCCGGTAAACCTCGTTTCACAAGGCATACCGGAATGGTTGACAAAGGCTTCCCTTGTCAACTGCGCCGGATCTAGACTGCCACGCTGTGCCGGATCAGCTGATCGTCGGTACAGTGTGGTGGCCATTTTTATTTTAATGATACGGGGATTATTTAAATCCCGGCTTCTTTGACTATTCCGATTAAACTATTTTACATAGCTCTGTCGACGGACCCATGTAGTCTAGACGTACCCTTAGGTTGGACATCAGGAAAAACTTCCTAACTGTCAGGATGGTTAAACACTGGAATAAATTGCTTAGGGAGGTTGTAGAATCTCCATCTCAGGAAATATTTAAGAGCAGGTTAGATAGACATGTATTAGGAGTGGTCTAGATGGTACTGAGTCCTGCTGTAAGGGCAGGGGACGAGACTCATTGACCTCTTGAGATCCCTTCCAGTTCTAGTGTTCTATGATTCTATAAAAAGTGGATGAAAATTTTTTTAAACAACTATCAAAATCATCCAAAGCTTAGGACTTGGTGCTGATGGAGGACTTCAGATCTCCAGACATATGTTGAGAAAATAACATAGCAAGGGACAGATTGTCCAACAAGTTCTTGGCATATATTGGAGACATTTTTTTAAATTTCAGATGGTGGAAAAAGCTACTGGCAGGAGAGACTGTTGTATATTTGGGTGTATCTACACAGCACTGTGATTTCAGAATAACTAGTGTTATTCCAAAATAACAATGCAAGTGTCTACACAGAAATTCCATTATTTCAAAATAACATGGAAATAATGGATGTCTTATTCCAGCTTCTATAAACTTCATTCCATGAGCAATAACTCCTTTTCCAAAATGGCTATTTTGAAATATTGGTAGTGTGGACGCTTCATTTCTGCTATTTTGAAATACAGTAAAATCTGTTTTATCCGGCATGATCAGGGATTAGGGCTTTCTAGTTATCTTAAAATTCCAGTTATATGATGGTCCCAATATGATGGTCCCATCAATCTAGGAAAAACCAATAGACAATAATAGTTAAACTCAAGTTTTTAATATTGGTAGTTTTGTAGTGCGAGACAGTTGGTCTCACATTTCTATTTTGAGTTAAAGATGATTAGCACTTCTTAAATAAAAAATTGTTAAGCCAGTCATGGTAAACCAAGCCAGGTCTGTGCGCCTGAAAATGTGACAGTATTGTGGCTGGGGGCAATGCCAGTTTACAAAGTTTTCTGGTTAACAGAGTGACAGATAACAAAGGTTTCATTGTAGCTCCTTTTCAGGGCCATTCTAAGTATTTGCTCTCCAATGCTTCCTGGAGCTCTAAATCGAGATAGTACATGCACATTTCGGGAGCTTGCCTGGGACTAGTTTTGAGGCTTCCCTGTAGTGTGGACTCTATTTCAAAATAAGAGTGCTATTATTGGAATATATCTTGGAATATATCTTCCGGAATAGCTTATTCCAAAATAAGAGTGCTATGTGGACGTGCCTCTTGATTGTAATAAACAGGGAGGAATTGGTTGAGAATATGAAAGTGGAAGGCATCTTGCATGAAAGTCATCATGAAATGATAGAATTCATGATTCTAGGGAATGGTAAAAGGGAGAACAGAAAGATAAAGACAATAGATTTAAAGAAGGCAGGCTTTAGCAAACTGGGAGCTGGTAGGTAAGGATCCATGGGAAGCAAGACCAGGAGGAAAAACAATTGAAGCCCAGCTAGCAGTTTTTCAATGGGACATTATTAAGGGTGCAAGAGTACACTATTCCTGTGTAGGAAAGATAGGAAGTATCATGAGAGACCACCCTGGCTTAACCAGGAGATCTTGAATGATCTAAAAATCATAAAAGGAGTCATATCAAAAGTGGAAACTAGGTCAAATTACAAACGATGAATATAAACAACACAGGTACGCAGGGACAAGATTAGAAAAGCAAACACACCAAATGAGTTCAATCTAGCTAGAGACATAAAGGGAAACAAGAAAATATTATAGAAATATATTAGAAGACAGAGGAGGACCAAGGACAGGGAAAGCCCATTGCTCAATGTGGAGGGAAAAACAATAACAGAAAATGTGGAAATAGCAAAGGTGCTTAATGACTTCTTTGTTTCAGTTTTCACCAAGAACATCAGTGGTGACTGGATGCCTAGCATAGTGAATACTGGAGAAAATGAGGTAGGTTCCGAAGTTAGAATAGAAGGAACAAGTTAAAAATTGCTTTAAAAAGTGAGATGTCTTCAAGTCACCAGGGCCTGATGAAATGCATCCTAGGATATGCAAAAAAGAGACAACATAGAGGGGGATATAATAGAAGTCTATAAAGTCAAAAATTGCATGGTAAAAGTGAATAAGGGAATATTAATTACTCCTCCACATAACACATGAACCAGGGTACACCAAATGAAATTAACAGGCAGCAGGTTTAAAACAAAGAAACTGAAGTATTTCATCACACAACAGATAATCAACTAAGAGTCACAGTGGCATTCAAACAGTATAGTGATGTGATTCATTTAACTTAATGAAGGATGTTTTCCTGCAAAAGTGAATAGATTTTGTTTTACTATTTGTTACTTTTTCCTGGTTTAAAGAAATGCTAAGTGAACAAGTCAACTATTTAAAGAGAAACTTTTCCCCCTTTTTTCCCCAAAACCCAGACTGTCCCAGCTAGCAATCATTGCTAAGTGGAGAATAAGAATACAGACATAACTGCTGCTATGGTTTGTGCTACAGCTAACTCTATCTTTACAAAAATAGTAGGTTGGCAGTGCTCTTAATAAGTACTGACCTTAGCAATCACTTGAAAAAAATCAAAACATTTTTCCTTCCTTTATTTCCTCAGAAGAGTATACCTGAGACTAGGCTGGAAGAAGTACAGTATAGATCATGTGATTATGATTTTTGAAGTAATGGAAGCTTCATTCACCTTTATCCATCTGATTTCATCGTAAGGCAATGAATGTTCAGCGATGGATTTATAGACTGACAATAAAAAGGGAAGTGGGGAAATTTTTGGAGTCATCCTAAAAATGTACCAGAGGAAAATAGCTTACTTGAGATCAGTGTGTATGTGTCTTTGTTGGGGGGAAGGGGGAGGAATTACAATTAGATGGCCTAAATATAAGGGAAAAATATCACTGTCAAGTATATTGAGCTTTTGAGTGAAACTGAAGGAGAAGTGGTTATGCCTTAATACAGTAAAAAATCCAAGAAATTAAGGTCAAAGTAATGTCACCAATAAAAAAATTCATAGGAACTAAGCGCTTGCTCACAACTGATGTTGAGCACCCAGAATGCCAACGGACTTTGAGAGTGTTCAGCAGCTAGTACGGTCTAGACTAGAACTCAGCAACTTCTTTGTTTCAGTGAATGGTTAAATTCACTGGAAAATGTAGTTGGGGGGGGGGTAATAAACTATTTGAAAACTCAGGTAAAATAGCTTTGGCTGAAGAAAAATGAGGACAAAATTTTTTAAAAAATCATTGTTTTCAACTTTTTCAAAATGAAATATTTTGACATATAATTTAAAAACTGTTTCACATATAATTCTTTTTAGTTTGACCCCCAAAAAATTCTTTGTAGCCATTTCATATTATTGAGAAACAAAAAGAATCTATTTCAATTCACAACTCCCCACCAGATTTTCAGTTCAGCCAGAACACTAAAAGATCAATTGTCTGCTCATCTTTAAGTCAGACACTTTAAAAATCCTCACAATACCTCTTCTGCAAGATTCCTCCCTGAGTGTAATTTTTAGCCATCATTAAAATATAAAGAAGCTCTTCAGTTTCCTATCTATGCTAAACTTTCATCACAAAGCATGTCCACCAGAAATTGCCTTTATATTTAAGTCTTTATTATCTTCTTCTGAATAGTGAATTTGAAAAGCTAATCTATTATTAGTAGCCCACAGAGGGAAGAAAAGTTGATATGAATGTCTATCATTACCAATTTGTCATTAGCATTCATTAAGCAAACTTTGTAAGTGGTCATGAATTATATTAATGGAGGGACTGTGGGGTCTGGAACAGAGTTTGGGTGAAGGATGGGCATCTGACCTGGGGCAGGACTGTAGGAGTGGGAACAGGGGGAAGTTCTGGCAGGGGACAGGAGTGCAAGAGGAGATGGGGGGCCAGGGAGAGAGTTTGGGTGCAGAAGGGGAGTCTGATCTAGGGCAGTGATTGGAGTTCAAGAAGGGAGTGCCAGGTTCAGGCTCTAGGTGGATCCTAGATGGTATCCCATCATGGTACTCAGGCCATGCCACTCATAGATGCCAGCTGCTTCTGGCAAATACGTCTCCATGCACCGTTTGGAGGATTAGGGTCAGTGGGTCTCTGTGTGATGCCCAGGCCTGCAAGCACTGCCTGTGCAGCTTCAAACCAATTGGTTGGTTTCTGGCTAATGAGAACTTTGAGGCTCATGCTGGATGCAGGGGCTCATGCTGGATCCGGGGGCAGTGCAAGGAGACCCACTGCCCCCTGTCCCCAAGCAATGCGCAAAGATGTTTGCCAGGAAAAGATGGCTATGCCGCTTCTGAGACTGCCAAGGCTGGAGCCACAGCAGGCTGCAGGGTGCCTTAGTGCCCTACTCAGTCGTGGGATTTTTCTCTCTAGCCACATCCCCAAGAGTAATGGCAGGTCAAAGGAAACGTGTGGTAGCCTGGATCTGGCCCATGGATCATATTTCCCCCCCAGTGCTTTACACAAATCTTATGGCTCACTGCATTGCACTCATTGCTGTTGCACATCTCTATTTATCCTTTGTCTTAGTTTTTTTTTCTGAACTCCACTAGTTATATAAGTCATTTATCATTCCCATCAGATTTGCTTAGATACTGGAGCAAGGAGTTTGACCCCTTAATCTGAGAACAGCTGCCCTGCTTGGGCTGACACACAGGGGATTGATCCTGGGAACCTCCAGGGTTAAAAGCACTACAGCTTAAAATGTAGAACCACAAGTTTCTCTGTCCTATGACTTCAAATAGCAACAATCCTCAAATACATTTTTAGTAGGAAACAAAACAACTTACTTTTTTTGCTATGTAGCCTTGGATTGTTAAATATGCGACTCTAGATTCCTTAAAGTTATTTTTGCTTATCAGGCCAAAGAGCAGTGGCACCAATCTGCTGAAATTCTTTGCATAGCAGTTTCACTTAGTAATGTTTTCTATTTGGCTAATGTGCTTGTTGAATTTGAACTGACTCATAAAGGCTTTTAAATCCTCAGAATGTGGAAAGGAACTGAACATAAAAAGGGAAATGATTCCTGCCTAAGATCAATTATGGTCAGCAGTTCCAAGAGGGAAACAGTGATCTGCAGCCACTATTATCCCGCCTCAAAAATAACCAATATAACTTGCCGTTCGGAACAAATCTAGTGGCATATTACATCAAAGAAGCTGCTTCCAGTTATATTGTTTGTTCTTTTATTACACTGGTTGGTTTTTTTTACAAAATATTATATATTTTTCTATATGTATACTTGCCAGATTTAGTGCAAAAAGTCAGGTTTTTGTGTGAAAACCGTGCTAGCATCTTCACCAGAAATCCATATTTGGAGCTGAAAATGCTGTTTCATTGCAACAGAAAAGCCACCACAAAGAGAGTCTTTTTGTTGTTTGTGATGATGTGCCAGTCAAGACACTTCATTGATTTTACCAATCTAATTCCCCTCTGGAGCTATCTCACAATGCAGAATGGGAATGGTTGCTCTTTGAAATTCTGCAGTCCTGTCTACAGCCATGTGCCCCTCCCCCATGGCTCCTTTCTGAAGAGCTAGTGCTGCCACTCCTCCAGAACACAAAACAAATCATTATTGTGGAATGCTTCTGTTGCCTCCCATGATGTGAGCAGAAGCAGACAGACAGAATGTGCTGTGCAGAATCAGGGAGGGAGGTGAGGGCTGAGGCATCTTCTCCCCCTGTCTCAGGACTGGTTGCTGCCAGTGGCTGTCACACACATATATCCATCCCTGCCACAATCACAGAATTATAGAATCATAGGACTGGAAGGAATCTTGAGAGATCATCAAGTCCATCCACAGCACGCATGGCAGGACCAAGCACCATATAGATATGGTGGCCATATTTTCTGAATCAAAATTAGGGACACATTAGCCACACCCCTGACCCCCATTAGCCATGCCCCTGACCCTGATTAACTACGCCTCTGGAGCTAACACTCTCGGGGTCAAGATGGACACATGACCAGAAGTAAAAGGGGTCATGTGGCCCCCTCTAAGAACTTTTCCCACCATCCTCCTACCAATAGGAATGAGTTAGGCCCCCTCACCTCCTCTCCTCATGCAACTATCTTGCAATTGCATTAATCCAATTGGTGTTACATTAACTGGGGGGGAGTCCGAGAGTCTGGGGGAAGTGTTCCCTTTAAGTGTTTCCTCCCATGAGCAGAATGAATTTTGTGTTGTGCACCAGTACTGAGTTCATGTGGCTTGTTTGGATGTGCCACTGTGGCACCCAAGTTATTAATAAATATCTTATCAAACTCTATCTTTTCCCTCTGCTGCCTTGTCTCCTCCCCCTGCTCCATCAGCTCCCCTGGTGCCTGCTGTCCCCCAGCCCCTCTGCTGTCCTGATTCCTGCCCTTCTTACTGCCGTCAGCCCTCTTGGGATCTGCCCCCCTACACCAGCTCTTCTCTCTCCCCTGTGCCCACTCCTCCAGTAGTCCCACTCTGATCAAGTGAGCTACCCCTCCTCATCCCCTCTGCTAACACCTCCTTCACCTACCTCCCCTGGTTCTGATCCCTCCCCTGCAGGTGACTGCCTTTCTGTTTCACCCCCAGAATTCCCTAGCACCTGTACCCTCCTGGTGCCTCCACCTTCCCTCTCTGCCCTGCCCCCCTTGCCCTCTTTTTTCCTGATGACCATCCCCTCACCACCCTCCATTCCTGCCTTCCTCATGCCCACCTCTCCTTTCAACCCTTCTCCCAGCACCTCCCCCTCTCCCCTCTTACTCCCAATGCCCTTCCCATCTCCTCTCCTTTCCCAGCATCACCGTGTCCCCTCCATACTCCCACTGACACCTGCCCTCCTGCCAACTGCCCTTTTCCTCAGTCTCCACTTGGCCCCCTGGCATTTGTCTCTCCTCCACCCTGTCCCTTGGTGCCTTTCCCTTTCTTGTCCTGCCCTGCCCCCTCCCCTTAACACAAGCCCCTTCCTCTCCCATCCCCATTCCCCCTAGTTTTCCCCCTGCCCCTCTCCCACCTTCTGTCTTCCAGTTTGCAGGACTGGAGTCTGTGGTCGGGCCCCAGAAATCCTCACTGGTCAGGCTCCAGGGCCCCAGGAAAGGACCACTTGCCGGGTCTGGAGCTGGGCCGTGCAGTGCTAATTTTACTGCAGTCCCCGCACCAGCTTTGGCTCCCATTAGCAGGAGCACGGGGAGGGGAAGCCCCCCCACCAACCCCTCCATGTGGAGCATGGCTGTACGAGTGGGTCCATGCCCTGCTGCTCCCCCAGAGGGGTGGAAGGGGCAGGGGGAGAAAGGGCCATGCACAGAGCGCACTGGCAGAGCCTGAACATACCCCGTTCTGCAACGCTCCAGCCTGGCTTTGTGCTGTCTCTGTTGGGACTCGGGCAGCCGCTCCCAGGAGTTGTTTGCTGGGTTTATCCCCCTCCCCCTCCAGCAGCAGTGGTGGCCGCCTGCGGTTGGAGGAGGTGGTGTGGTCGGGCTGGCAGTCCCACAGTGGGAGGGAAGGGCCACGGGGGCGGGAAAGGGTGTGCTAGACGGCAGCGTGTGCTGCAGGGGAGCTTGGTGCTCTGGACACTGCGCACTACTGGCAGCGGCCCTGGCTGCCCGTGCAAAGCAGCAAGGGAGCCGCTTATGTGCTGGGTGGAGATGGGGCATTGCTGCTGCACTGTACTAGCACTGGATGTCTGCGAGAGTGTCCCAGAGCAGGAGGGAAATGGTGCCGTTTGTAGCTGGATCCCAATGGGTTTTCTGGGACATTTGCTGCCTTTATCAGGACACTGAGACAGAACCCCTTAAATCCAGGACTGTTCCAGAAAAAAGGGCATATGGTCACCGTACATATAGACCATTATTGACAGGTGTTGTCTAAGTTTCTCTTAAACATTTCCAGTGTTTGGAGATTCCACAACCTCCCTAGGCAATTTCTTCCAGTGTTTTTCGTAATGTCTAATCTAAATCTCCCTTGCTGACCATTGCTTCTGTTCTCGCATCAGAGGTCAGGTAGAATATTTTTCTTCCCTCCTCCTGGTAACAATCTTTTAGGTATTTGAAACCTATTTTCATGACTCTTTTTAATCTTCTCTTCTCCAGATTAAATAAAACCAGTTCCTTCAATCTTCCTTCATACGTCACGTTTTCTAGAACTTTCATCATGTCTGTAAGTCTCTTCTGGACATTTTCCAATTTGTCCACATCTTTCCTGAAATGTGACACCCAGAACTGGACACAATATGTCAGCTGAGGCCTACTCAGCACAGAGTAGAGTAGAAGAAATATTTCTGTCTAGCTGCTTATAACACTCCTGTTAGTACATTCCAGAATGATTTTTTACTCATATTTAGCTTGTGGTGGGGTAACCCTATTTCCCTATCATGAATATGGAACACATCATAAAATTATTTAAATTCAAGTGAATTAAATGGCAATCAATCAGAACTACATATTATAAATATTCAAATTTACATTAAGTTGGCTGAGCCCCTATGAAAGAAACTACTATGTAGCTAGCTGAAGTCTTTTCATTTATCTTGTTATCTTTAGGCTTGCACAGGGAGAGATGACTCACACATTTCTGTATATCTCTCTCACATGAGTACGGAGGTGACTGACTGACCTGCCCAGCCCTCCCTACTTAGTGCTCTCCCCCCTCCATGCCTGGCTGGGCTCCCTGGGATGGACCCACCTCTCCTGGTGCTTTGTGCTGCATCTTCTCAAGGCAGCACATGGGGGCATGAAGGGTCACAGGCCCTCTCCCCGGATTTCTGTTGGTGTTTACATCAGAATGGGGCAAGTGGCAGCCTTTTGGCACTGTGTGGGAGGGAAGGGATGGGAGCTGCTTCCAGCTGAAGAGGGGGAGGGGATAACCTGGCCCATATTTTTACAGAGGTCATTTCTTCCCTTCTGCCCCACCAGATCCCCTATGGCTAAAAGCAGCTTGTCTTTCCCTGCCCACACAGTGGAGAAAGACCGCTAACATTTCCAATCTGCTGCTGGCCACCAGCCACCTCCTGTCCTCTGGAAATAGTGTGGGAAGGAATGGGTTAAGCCTTAAGGGTGCATTGAGCATCAAGACCCAGAGAGCTTGGCTGCAGGTGCATCAAGCAAATGCTGTCAGAGAGGTGGCTCAGAAGGATTCCCAGGGGACAGAGCATTCCCACATGCCCTCAGAGCAGGATCCAAGGATGAGGTAGCATATGAAGAGGTTGCTAAGTGCCCCTGCCTTGGAACCTGCAGGGTTGGGACACAAACAGGATGGAAATAACTTCCTCAGCTGTTGGTGAGCTGAATGACTGGACCAGGTACTGGTTCTCCACACAGCACCGGGAGCAGCACACACACCCCTGGGAAGAATACGGATGATCAGTGGAACTGGGGGTAGGAAGTGGTCAGGTTCATTGGGGTCAGGTTCACCCTGAGAGAGGAAGCATGTAAAGTGCTGATCTGGGTGACATGAAATCACACAGCAGGTGTGACATCAAATCATCCACCATCAGCCCACACTCACCAGCCACCCTAGCAAGCAGCCAGTGCTGGCTGGAAATGGGGCAGGGAACAGCTGACATGCAGAAGAGGTTACACTGGCAGCATTGAGCCCTACAGCTTTGCCTACCTACCAGCTTTTCACATTCAGCCCCCTTACTCAGCCACTGCACCCCGTCCCACACTGCTGGTGGGTGGAGCTGGCAAACAAGGATCAGCCCAGCAGTAGGATCCACTAGTACTGATGGGAGGGAAGAGACAGAAAATACAGGAGAATTGCCCCAGTTTTTTTTTAAAGTAGGGAGGACTTAAATACAGAACTGTTCCTTTAAGAATGGGGCATCTGGTCACCCTATCTTGTAGTCCACTATGATCCTTAGATCTGTCTCCACAGTAATTCTTCCCAGGCTGCAATTTCCCATTTTTGTATGTATGCAACTGATTGTTTCTTCCTAAGTGGAGTGTTTTTCATTTATCCTTGTTGAATTTAATCCTGTTAATGTTCATGTTCTTATTCATGTTTATATGAAAAGGAAAAAGTAGTCATTAGGGAATAAGCTAGTATGTACTAATTTAGCTGTATACCTGCAAATTAGCAGCTGAGCAATCAGTGGTAAGCCTTCATTATAGGCATTCAGTGACACAGAGTCCTGCTATGCATTTATTGGTGTGCTATCAAACATCCTAATAAAAAACACAGAGGGAGAATAAGCTTATGTCAGAGGCAAAGTGAGTGTGAAAGTGATTGTTGCTTCTGTATTTGTTAAAAATGACCTGCAGTGTCTTGTAACTATGACAACATAAAGGCAAATCAAATTTCTAACTATTTTGAGACTTGGTTTCCTATCTGTAAAATGGGAATAACATTGTTACAATAAAATCTGTTTACGTGTATGTGGTACTCCTTTACTCCTTCACAAGGTGTTATAAATACAGCCACAGAAATGTAGAATTTGAAGGGAACTCAATAAGTCTAGTCCATTGTGCTGCATTAAGGGCTTGTGTACACTTTTTGCACTGCAGAAGTGCTACTATAGTGCTAAACAAAGATACTACTTAACAATGATGGAAGAGATTCTTCTATCAGTGCTCCACCACCCAAGAGAAGGCAGCTATGTCAACAGGAGAAGCATCCCCTTGACATTGTGCTGCCTACACCTGGAGTTTGCTTTGTATAATTGCTTCACTCGGGATTGTGGATTTTCCACATCCCTGAATAGCATAGTTATATCATTATAATTTGGTAATGTAGACCTAGATTGAGGAAGGAGACCATATTTGACAATCTCTGGCACGTATTTGTTGAACCTGTTTTTAAAAGTCTATAATGACTGAGATTCCCTAGATAATTTGTACCAGAGCTTAATTGCCCTTACAGATAGGGAGTTTTTCCTAATGTCTAACCTAAATAACTCTTTCTTCAATTTCAGTCCATTGCTTTTTGTCCTGTCATTAGTGGTTAAGGAGAACAATTTACAGCCTCCTCTTTATGACAAGCTTTTTATAAAATGTTGTTCCCCCTCAGTCTTCTTTTCTCTGGACTAAACAAATGCATGTGTTTCTTTTTCAAACTTACTTCATAGGTCTTGTTTTCTAGACTTTAAACAAAGCATTTTTGTTGCTTTCCTCCTATTTGTGCACATCTTTCCCTGTGGACATAGTACTCCAAAACTGGACATAGCATAGATTGCACTTCCTAGGTCCGGCTTGAGCAGTACTAAATGAGGGAGTTTGCCAGACCAGCAGAGGTAAATTCTGCTGCCACCTACCACCAGTACCCTCACCCCCACCCCAGCTCTGCTCCTGGCCTTGCTGCCAGTCCCCCAGCCATGCTTCTCCCTGCCACCAGCGAGGATGAGCCTCAGGCCCCAACAGGGCTGCTGGCCCAAAGGTTGCCAGCCCATCTGGGCTCCCTGTCACCTGCCCCTCCCCCTGGGCTACTGTCCTTGTCAGAGCTGCCAGTCATATTTATCGCAACACTATATCTGCATGAAGCATTGCAATTAATATCTCAGTGAAATGAATCAGTCCAGTACCGCACTCATTCTCCTTCATGACTTGTTTTCTGGCTGCAAATGGGAAAGATCAAGTGTTTGTTTTTTTCTCTGTCCTCTACCCCATATCTCTGTTAACCTGAGATAGCTACATCTCTGTTCTATTTTCTCATCATTGCCCTTACTTTGTTGGTCATCATGCAGCACAGGGAGCATTCTCATGATTAGAGACCTGCTTATTGCCCTGGCAGAACGAGGAGAACTATGATCAGTTCTGATTCACCATTTGCCTGCACCTTGTGTAGCCATTTATGTTGTGAAAAGTTGATGTGAAAAGCTACCAAATAGGAACAACAATGGTGCACACTTTACAAATGATGCTGAGGCAAAGCAGGCCCATAGACTTCAGAAAAGACACTTACAGGACCAACAAAAGGCTGAATGGATGATTGTAAAGTATTCATAGCCCTAGAAGCTAAAACTCTGTTGCTTTCATTGGGAATGATCAAAGATTGCTTTAATTCATTAAAAAAATAAAAAGTATAATTTATTTTATATAACTCTTTCTCAAATGCCTCAATTCTAAAAAGTAAGAAAAAGCCTGATACTTTATTTCTTCTTCAGGTCAGTAATCATTTTATGAGTCATTCCAGTGTGCTCTGTACCACTATTCTAACAAAAATGATGTCAACTTTAACAACCCCTGAAGAATAGACTCCCTGATGATTCACTAGGTATTCTAACCCTTAGCTCTAAAGACTACAGTAATAGAGAGCAAAGTGCTCAAGCATTTTTACTAGTGCAGAATATATGTACCTTGTTTGAAAGACCATACAAAAAGGTTATAGAAAAATGAAATTCTTAAAAAACAGGGTGACTGGGTAGCATATGTGATGGGGGTAAAGGGTAATAGGCATCTATTACATACTAATGCCCCAAATATCAGGACTATCTCTATAAAATCAGTACATCTAGTCACACTATAAAAAGTGGAAGTCAAATCCTATTGAGGAAAAAGGAGGGAAAGGAACAAACTCTGGCAAGTCAAGTGAAAAAGTATAGTAATATTCAGGCCAAGAAAAGAGTTGGAGGATCAACTATCAAGACACAAAAAACAGCATTAATTATTTTTAATGCATGCCAAACAATCAGAGGGTCCACTAGATCATTAAGATGCTAAAGGAGCACTCCAGGATCAAAAGACTGTTGAAGACAAGTAAATGAATTATTTACTTCAGATGTTCTGAAGATGTGTCAGAGATTCACAGGCCTGAGCTATGCTTTCTAGGTTAAAAAAAAATCTGAGGAACTGTTCCAGATTAAGGAGTCAGCAAGGATGATTTTGTATCAAATTGATAAATTAAAGAATAAAAAGTTACCAGGACTAAAGAGCATTCACCTAGGAGTTCTGAAGAAACTCAGATATGAAATTCTAGAACTAATAACTGTGGTATGTAATCTATTGCTTAAATTTCTTTGTTTACTAGATGACTGTAGGATAGCTAGTATGATACCAATTTCTTAAAAAGGCTCCAAGGTAATTTTGGCAATGACAGATTAATAAGTTTAACTTCACCACCAGACAAACCAGATCATTGGTCTGATACTCTACAGCTGTTTTTATGTTCTTCAGGAAATACCACAACACCCATGTGAGACCTGAGGGGACAGTAGGTAGTGAGAGATGTAGGACATAGATTGGCAGCTTTTTCCAAAGTTCAACCAATAAACAACAGAATTATTGGATACATAGGAAAATATGATATGATATGTTAGGGAAGAGTCAACATGGCATTGCTAAAAGTAAATCATACCTCACCAATCTATTAGAATTCCTTGAGTAACATGTGAGCAAGGGTCAACCAGGATATATAAGGTACTTGAACTTTGACAACGTCCCTTTCAAAGACTCTAAAATGAAGAAAGCAATCATGGCATAAGAGGCAAAGTTCTCTCATGAATAAGTAAATTGTTGATAGATAAAAACGAAGCGTAGCAGTAAATGATATTTTTTTCCGAAGAGAGAGAGGTAAATAGTTTCTCTAAGGATCTGTACTGGGACCAGTGCTCTTCAATATATTAATAAATGATCTGGGAAAAGGGATAAGCACTAAGGTGGTGAAGTTTGCAGATGATACAAAGTTACTCAAAATAGTCATGTCCAAATCTGACTGTGAAGAACTACAAAACTGATCTCACTAAACTGTGTGACTGGGCCAGAAAATGGCAATTGAAATTCATTGATGAAAAATGAGAAGTGTGGAAAACATAGTAGAAAACATAATCCCAAATATACATGTAAATGGGTGAGTTTTAAATTAACTATTACCCCTCTGGAAAGATCTTGAAGTCATTGTGAACAGTGATTTGAAAACGTTCCCTCAATGTAGCATCTGAAAAGGCTAATAGACAATTCAGAATGGCTGTGAAAACAGTGAAACTGTGTTCAAAAAAGAATTAGACAAGCTCATGGAGGATAGGTCCATCAATGGCTAATAGCCAAGATGCTCTGGGTATCCCTACACCTCTTAGGCGCTAGCCTAATCTAGGCTATCCCCATTCATTTAATGCAAAGATTGTTGCAAGAGCTGAAATGAATTCCATTTGCAAGAACCACAGTTGCTGGAATACCTTATGTAGACTGGCCTAGCTGCTAAAATGTTCTGAAGTTTATTTCATTATCTAAAGTAGTCTTCATTAATGAGGATACAACATATCAGAGGCATGCTGCAATATGCATACATTTGGTTTCTTGTGCAGAATGGTAGAAGAAATGCTGAAACACCAGCATATAATCCAGATGGCTGGCACAACATAAACAGCTTTCCAGTATGCCTTTCCTCATGGTCATAAATTATGTCTTGCATAAATCAAACTCCTGTACTTTTCACCTTTGGGCTTCAGTGTTGTAATATGTTGTACATATAAATGAAAATGGCAATCCTAAACCTCCAATGAGTTCAGATTTCAGCAGATCACCTATTTACTAACACATGTTGATGAGAGAACACCACCAGATGCTCTGGCCATGCTAAAACAAAGATAATATTTTAACTCTAATAGTCAAAGCAATCTTTGGAAGCAATGCAGGCTACCTGTAGAACCATTCACCCTCTAGTCAAGACCTCCATGACATGGAATAATTTGGTCAACTGTATGAGTATCAATGAGAATAAAGTGTGCTGGCAATAGAGCTTTTTGGAGGGATGGTCTATTATATAGCTATTGCAATGACATCCTGGACATTAGAGAATGAGAAAGTGTGAGATACTAAGGTTTTCAGGAAGATATATAACAGATTGCTATTTGTGGTTGAACATATATTATTTTCTAATACAAAATCAGAACATATAATTATTTACAATTGTTTTGCTTTTTGTTTTGTTTTCCTGTGATAAATAAGGCTTTCAGTTAAAACCTGACTCCAGGGAAAATCCTTACAATGGACACTATTTTGCCTTCATTTCTGAGGATTTGAAATGCCAGTTTTATGGAGCAGAATGCATACAATCTTGTATATTTAATTTGTTTTTCTTCTAATGTTGCATTAACCTTCTATTTCAGTGGACTTATTGTACCTTGAAACACACAATTTTTGAATTTGTGAATATGTTTTGAGGCATTATCTACAGTTTACTGTAATACATCTTGGCTGTGTCTAGACTGCATCCCTTTTCCGTAAAAGGGATGCAAATTAGACACATCACAATTGCAAATGAAGCGGGGATTTAAATTCCCCCGCTTCATTTGCATAAAAATGACTGCTGCTTTTTTCCGGCTCGGAGCTTTGCCAGAAAAAAGCACCAGTCTAGACGCAGATCTTTTGGAAAATAAAGCCTTTTCTGAAAGATCCCTTATCCCTTTTAAGAGGAATAAGGGATCTTTCGGAAAAGGCTTTATTTTCCGAAAGATCCGCGTCTAGACTGGCGCTTTTTTCCGGCAAAGCTCCGAGCCGGAAAAAAGCGGCAGCCATTTTTATGCAAATGAAGCAGGGGGGATTTAAATTCCCGCTTGATTTGCAATTGCGATGTGTCTAATTTGCATCACTTTTACAGAAAAGAGATGCAGTCTAGACACAGCCCTTAGGTTTTGTAGTTCTAGTTAGTATTAAACCATTGAAATATCAAACAAAGAAAACCTGCAACAAAGACAAAAAAAGTGAAAGAAATCATGCTAGCAACTTTGAAAATTGCAAGTCACATAATTCAAATAGGAGTTCCTGGTGAGTTCCCGAGTACATTAGTTTCAAATTTATCATTTTCCCCAGGAACCAGTCCTGGTATTTTATTGTGCACTGTGATTCTAAAGGACAACACTGATTAGAAGGATTCTGGAGGAACACATATAGTCACATAGGGTAAGCCTCCATGGAAAATAAAAGGATAATAAAACAAAATAAACCTATAAATTTTAAAATAATTGATACATAATGCAGCAGGAGGCTTCCTTAGAAAATCTCTTAATTACAACAAGTCTTTCTCTACTATTTTTTGAGTGATTTTTTTGGTCAGGTTATACATTTGTGCAATCTCGTTTTCAAAAACACATAATATGATCCTCGCAAACAGTTCCAAAGTGTCTTTGTTTTGAAAACATTCTTGAAAATTACCTAGAAATTTTTTTCTACTAAATAAAAACAAATATAGAGGGCTAAATGACTCTGACTTTTCTACTAGTAGTATTTGGCTATAGTGGTCAAAAAGCTGGTGTTATTAATATTGTGGCAATTTTTCCTCATGATTGCACACCTCAGATATTTATAGCATTCACAGTCAGAAGGGATACAAAGCATGTTTAATACACAATAACTGCTATTGATATTAAACTGGAGATTTGAGAAGTTTTTGTAGCTGGTTTCTAATGCAAGTTCCTAGCTTTGTCCTTGCTGCCCAGTAACAAGGGAATACATCTATATAAATCCCATGGAGGAGCCCTGAATAAAGGTGAAATAGCTACACTGGATTTTCTCCCATCAGAATAACCACTGTGATATTTATGTGATGCATAGGCTGAGCAGGCAGAAGGTGAAGACATTAGCTGAGGATGAGCTAAATTACACACATTATGTTCAGTCAGCAAAAAAGGGAATGATCCATGTAAATTTACATTCATTGTGATTCTGTTTGTCTGCACTGGAAAATGACACTGTTATGAAACATGTTGACTAACACAATGTTAAACGTGATTTTTAATCTGTGTAGACCGGATGGCCATATTTAAAATGTGTAGCTCAAAAGGTTAGCTTGCCTTTATAATAGTCACCACCTTGACTTTATTATATTATAACTTTATCATATCCAGCAGGAATACAAGTAACCTAGAGGCCTGCATCCTGTAAAACATTGACCTCAGTAGTTAGCATGAGGCATGAAGTGTATGAACTTTGGTACAGACAAATGGCCTAATGGTCACCCCTAAGTTTTGGGGAACTGAAAATAATGTGTGTAAGGGAGAGTTCTGTCAGAATTTTTCTAACATCTGCAAATATCTGACCACAAAAGTACCATGGCAACACACTGATGTATATAATAAGATGAGACTATTAATATACTAATCAATAGGAGAATAACACCTCAAAAGAAGGATACAGAGCAGGGGTGCCATTTCAGATTTTTGGTAGGTTGGGGGCGACCTGTGCATGCCATAATATGGGTGGTAGGGAAGAGAGTGAGAGCATACAATAGGGGAGCACTGAAGACAGAGGCTTCAGCAGTGTTACTAAGTAGCTCAGTACAAGCCAAGCACCAAATAGGGGTGTTGGGATATGTAAAAATTAATAGGGGTCTGGGATAGCTACACATTAGTGATTAAGGGTCTAGCCCAAATTGCCATTGCCCTTTAAACATGTTTTTCCCCTTTGTTCTGGGAAGCCTTGAAAGATGGTTGCACTGAACAGTGTCTTGTTTTGTCTTTGCACTTATTCTGTAAAAACATTTGCCCTCCTTCCCTATAAGGCACTGATCAAGGGCTTATCTAAACTGCGGGAATTTGCATATCTTCTTGCAATCTCACTTTCAAAAGCAGAGCTTTTTAAAGTGAAAGTAGTCAAGACACGTTTTTTTCGGCAACCCCTCTTGTTCAAAGAGCTGCGTAAACCTCATTTTTTTGAGGAAAATCTTCCACGTAGTCTAGATGAGCCCCATGACACTATGTAATGCTGGTTCAACTAAAAAACAGTAAATGACAAACAGGGCATGTATAATTGTATTAATCCCCTGCTTATTAATATTCATTGTGTAAGATTTAACATTACTAAATAGAATACAGGACTATGTAGTACTTTAAAGACTACAAGATGGTTTATTAGATGATGAGCTTTCGTGGGTCAGACCCACTTCCTCAGATCAAATATTTGATCTGAGGAAGTGGGTCTGGCCCACGAAAGCTCATCATCTAATAAACCATCTTGTTAGTCTTTAAAGTGCTACATAGTCCTGTATTTTGTTTCAGCTACACCAGACTAACACGGCTACATTTCTATCACATTACTAAATAGGATTTTAGGGAAAGTAGTGATAGACATATGAATTAAGATACTGAAATAGATAAAAGGGTGCAATTGGTGCCACTTAGAATGAGGTTAACGTACATGGACAATAAAGCAGTTCTGTTTACCCTAGCCATTCCTGGGTCGCCTGTTTCTTCTCTAACATGAGGGAGACTGAACCCATCCACCCACACAGACACACACACACACACACATATCACCTCTATCCCGGGGCTACTAAGGCACTGGAAAACTAAATTTTTAGCGGACAATTTAGCAGTTATCTGACAAGAGTGCTGTATCTAATTACCATATAAAATCGTGGTGTCCACTGATCACATGTGGCTATTTGGCACGTTGTGTGTGGCTAGTTGGCTCACAAAATTATTTACATTTTTAGAATAGTGCCTCTAGCTCACTATAGTGGCTACTGCTTCAGAACTGATTGGACACCACAGAAAAAGAAAGAAAATTAAATAAATATTAGACTCACTTTGCTCTAACACATTTTTTTAAAATCTTATATCAAGTCACTTAAGACAGTGGTTCCCAACCTTTTTTATACTGTGGACAAGTGAACCCATTCACAAACTTTTGGCAGACTGGTAACATTTTTTTTGCATATCCATAATGCAAATAATAAATATGTTATATGCAAATAATTGTTACTGGTTGGCCAAAAGCTCCAGATCCCAGAACCACCACAAACAGCTGGCTTCAGCTCCGGCAGTCACCACATGGCAGGAGGCTGCCTCAGTTGAAGCTGGCTGTTCGCAGCAGCTTTGGGGGCTGGGCTGGGGTACACTCCTGAGCCTCCCAGTGCTATCCTTAACCCCTAGAGCCCTCCATCCCTCCATTACTCCCTAGCACCAGCCACTGACTCCAGAATACTCTGCAACCAACCCCTTCCTCCATACCACCCCATCCCAAAATGCCTCAGTGTGCCACTCCTTAGAATCTCCCACCACCAGACCCCTCAGTGCGTGGCATGGGCTTTAAGCAGACCTCAAATATGAAATCCAAGGGTCCTAACTAACCTCCTTAGCCCACCATAAATGGCATCCTGGATAAAGAGAAGGAAGAAGGGAGAAACCCCTAATGAATATGAATTAGACATAGTCATAGTGATGTCAGAGTAACATATAAAATATTGTGTTCTGGCCTGTCTGTGGGAGGAGACAGAGTTGTAGCCCTTCGGTAGAGTCAGGATGATGAGAAAGGTGATAGCGAGAAGGAAGATAATGGCTAACATTTCAGGTTGTGCTATAAGGGACGGTGTGAGTATGGATGTTCAGATGTACAGACTGTGTGATCTCTATCTACCTTAATGGATTGGAGTGCTGTGACTTTCCTAAATGTATTAATAAACTATTGAAAAAATAGAAGGGCTCTGATAGTGTGAGTACTGCTAATATGAACATTGGGGTTCCCAACTATATAGTAGTTTTAATAATAATGAGCTTGATCTTGGGACAAGAATCTGTGAAAGCTCAGAGTCATACTGAGATCTCAAAAAGTAATCAGTAAAATTAATACATAATCTATAGATTAAGCTACAGATTACGTCACCAAAGACTGTTATGCAAACTACCCCAAAGAGGCAGGAATGACTATTCTTAAACCATCTCTGATAAGTATTTGTCTAATCTGTTCTTAAAAATCTCCCGCAAAGGAAGTGTCAGAAGCTTCAGGGAGTAGCCGAGTTAGTCTGTTACAGAAAAAAAAAACCAAATGGTCTGGTAGCACTTTAGGGTATGTCTACACTACCCTCCTAATTCGAACTAGGAGAGTAATGTAGGCATACCGCACTTGCAAATGAAGCCCGGGATTTGAATTTCATTTGCAAGTGCGGTATGCCTATATTACCCTCCTAGTTCGAATTAGGAGGGTAGTGTAGACATACCCTAATAGACTAACAAAACAAGTAGATGGTATCCTGAGCTTTCGTGGGCACAGCCCACTTCTTCAGTTGACCGGAGTTATGAGTTTAGTATATGTACACCCAAAATAAATAGGAAAGGGGAAGGAGAGGGGGGAGGGAAGAAAAAAAAGAGGGGTGGGAGACAGAGACCATCAGTAAGTATCTGAAGACTGGGTAGTTAAACTGAGGCAGATAAGAATCACAGTCAATAGACTCCCATGTCAGGAAGGATTCAACACAGAGAGCTGTCAACTTCTCTTTGTTACCTGTTGTAGTATCTAATTATCTTAATAGCTGAAAAGTTTTCCTAACATCAGCTCTAAATCTCTCTAGCTATGGATTAATTCTTGTCCTACCTTCAATGCACTTGAAGGATAACTGACCACAGTCCTCATAACATCCCTAAACAGCATAAAGATTTATCAGCTTCCTATTCATTCTTCTTAACTCAAGACTAAACAAAGCCCGTTTTTATGGTTTTCGGCATAGGTCTGGTTTTCTAAACATTTATCATTTTTGTTGTGCTTCTCTGAACTCTCTCCAATTTGTGCACATCTTTCTTAAAGTGTGGTACCCAAAACTGATACTCCAGCGGAGTCCTCACTAGTGTCAAGTGGAGTGGGACAATAACCTTCCATGTCTCATATATGGTATTCCACTATACACCTCAGATCATTTCAGCAGTATTACTACCTACCCACTTATTCCCCATTTTGTATTTGTGAATTTGATTTTTCCCTCCTAAGTGATATTCATAGCATAAAAGTGTATTGAATTTCATCTTGTTGATTTAAGACAGATTCTCTAATTCTTCAAAGCAATTTTGAATTCTGGCCCTATTTTTTCAAATAGCTCACAACCCCTCCCTCCCATCTTGGTCTCATTCGCAAATGTTATAATCAAATAGTCCATTAGTGAAAATATTGAATAATATAAGACCCAAAGGAGATCCTTCTGCAGGACCCCCTAGATATACTCTCCCAGTTTCACAGGGAATAGAGTGTGACATGGAGGGAGAGATGAACAGATTGCAGTTCAGTTGAAGGGTAAAATATTAGAAATGACAAGGTTGGAAACAATGACCCTGAAACTAGTCCTGCAGCCTCTGAAGTAGGTGTGTGTTAGAGGAAGAGAGTCTGCCAAAAGAGATTGCAGTGCGCGACAATAAGTTGGAGAGGTAAAAATAGATTTTTGTGAGGGGAAGCACACTGAAAGAGCAAATGATAAAGATATCTTGTTCTCTCTGTTGAAAGCTGTTTGAGAGGACTGTGTTTTAAAAAATTTCTCTGACACCCCGATCCTCTCCCAGCCCTTGATCTTTTAATTTAGTGTCATTATTTGTAATGTGTCACATCAAAATTGTTTAACCATAGATAAAATTGTGAATGTGGGCACTATGTTTTCATTGAAGACTAAAAGTATGAGAAAACACTGGTGAGAGGGAAAAGTCTCTCATTTAAACACAGATATTGCTGATAATTAGCAAAAGGAAGCAAGGGAAATTATGAATAATGCACAAAAGTTAAACAGATTTAACTTTAATTATAATATATTGTAAAGTTTTCCTCTGTTAAGAAAACCCCTCTTCAAAGTGAGAGGGAGGCTTAAGCTAGATAGGAATCATGCAAATGATATTAAAAATGGTTTAGCTACAAAGAACAAACCTGCAGGAAAGCCATTAGCATCTCACTAGGTTGCCCATTATACTAATATGTGCATCATTCAGAAAGCCTAAATAAAGAACAAAATTACTTTCCATAGATTGGACACCACAAGAACACATAGACCATGTAATTAATACAAATATGGCAGGATATATTCATTAAGAATTTTCACACTCTAATAATCAAGGTTAGTCTTCATGGTAGGAACATTAGATGGAGAGCTAAGTTTTACATCTTCTGTTCTATACAGATAAGGAATTGGTATTTAAAACCACAAGGGCTGTCCTAATGCTATTATATTAAGTAAATATCATGGTTATTGGCATAGAAATTGAGTGTTTTAAAATGTCAAATAAAATATAGTTGTCTATGCATGAAGAATGAGTCATATGACATAACTTACCTCATATTTTCAATGGATTTCCAAGTAACAGGAAAAACAAGTTTTCCATTCATATTGTTAGGTACTTAAAAAATAATTTAGTACCCTTGAGAAATGCCAGACCAGGTTGATGGAAAAAGGAGATGAAATCCCCTTCAAGTCCAGAGAATATCTATAGCAGGTACTGCTCAATATTCCACTCCATCTTCTATATGACTCTACCCATATACTTTTTGTTGATGGTAATTTTTCTGTTAAGTGTGCTTAGAAATTAGAATGAATTCATAAATGAATGGACCTCAGACAACACTATTCAACTGTTGAAGGTCCAAACTGATAATGTTCCACGAGTAATTTTTATCGAGTATATCTACACTACTGCTGAGTGATGTGATGACAGCATACTTAACTAGAAGATAACTAGTTTCAGTGACAATGCCAGTGAGTTAGTGGCAGCATGGATACAGGTCGTATTTGAGGGAACACTGCCCTTGCTGACATAGTTGGCTGCTGTTTTTACTCAAGCTGGCTTTGATCTACCTACATTTGCTGGAAGGACACCACCCTGTTGCAGTGCTGTCATTTATGATTTGTCTACTCTGCCGAGCCAATAAGTTGGTAAACCCACCAACATTCTTAATACATCATTTTAGTGCATATTGATAAGCAATATTACAGAAGTGAATACACTGTAGGCTAACTGTTGAAAAATTGAATCTTTATTCAGAGGTTGTAGTCCATGTTCTGATGTTCCCAAAACTTTTAACATACGTTGTTGGGTTTTGTTTGCCTGAAAATACTCCTATGGGCTCAAGCCATAGGCCATAA
Source organism: Pelodiscus sinensis (assembly GCF_049634645.1). NCBI lineage: Eukaryota > Metazoa > Chordata > Testudines > Trionychidae > Pelodiscus > Pelodiscus sinensis. The sequence goes on from NC_134711.1 coordinate 174,322,571, forward strand.
AGAAAGAGAAAGTGAAAGAGAAAGGAAAGAGACTGTACAACGAGGGCCCTACAATGGTTTCCAACATGAATAGATTATGTGAGCAGTGATATCTTTACATACTTTCACTATATATTGTTGCTACACATGTACCATAGGGATATAGGAAAGTGATTTTGTGGCAGCCAATCTTGGGGAGACTGCTACATCAGCTCCTCACTCCTGCCCAGATAGACCTTGGCAAAACTATGAAAGAAAGTGAAATTGTTAATATTAAAGAGGGGCTTTACACATTCAGCCAAACCTTTTGTCATATATGAATTGAAGGATAAGGACTGCAACAGAGGATGAAGAAAACAAACACCATGCATTCGAAATAGCAATAACTAACAAACAGTTCCCTACTTGTTTGAATACTACCCAGCACCATCAACAGGGTAAGGCATAAAAGGGGCAGCAGCCCTGGGGCCCAGAAATATAAAAGTGGGCTACCTTGGAAACCCAGCAGTGCATACCATGTGGTCCCAGTGGCATTGAAGGGTTAGCTGGGAGACACTAGCCTTCAGCATGTCTCCTTCCATCTGAGTATCCTCCCCTTCCACACAAGTCCCCGTCTTTTGGGGGCCCATGGAGGCAGCTTTTCCCAGGGTCTCATCAACCCTAGCACTGCCACACAGGTGCAACAGTGTGAGACCATAGCAGTACTGTGATTCCATAGGCTGGAGAGGTGCATTATTGAAGGAAGAAAAGAAACTCTTAAGGGAATCCATAACAGAACCATGTTCTCATGGCACAGGAAACAGTAAATCAGGGATATCATGAGACATCATCCTAAATCTATTCAAGTTTAATATCAGCATTGGCTTCAGAAAACTCAGAAAGAAGATATGCACGTGTACTTATGTTTCCTTAGAGAGCCAAATTAATACAAAGAAATACAGTGTCAACAGGATGGCTATCTCTCCTTGGCTGTGTCCAGACTCAGGGGTTTTTTCGGGAAAAGTAGCCTTTTTCCGAAAAAACTTCACCTGCGTCTAGACTGCAGCCGCGTTCTTTCGAAATTAAATCGAAAGAACGCGGCTTTTCTTTCGACAGCGGTAAACCTCATTTCACGAGGAAGAACGCCTTCTTTCGAAAGTGCTTCTTTTGAAAGAAGGCGTTCTTGAATGTAAATAGGGCTTCTTCAAAAGAGAGCATCCAGACTCACTGGGTGCTTTCTTTCGAAAAAGCGGCTTGCTCTTTCGAAAGTTCCGCGTGCAGTCCAGACACTCTCTTTCGAAAGAGGCTTGCAGTCTAGACATAGCCCTTGATAGTACTACCACTTGACCATTGGTACTAAGGAACCACTCATTACTAAGGGAACAGGGTAAAGGGAGAGGGTGGGAAGGATAAGCAAGCACATAGGTGATTGGTGCAGGGAGGGCCACGGAAGAGCACTTTGACACATTTTGGCAGGGATATAGAGTGGAGGGGAGTGTACCTCCTGAATACTACCACGAGTCACCTATGAGCAGGCACATGGGAAAGACAGCATATAAACTCATTTAACTTGTAATATACCACATGGAATATTTTCTCTTTCAGAATTCCAGACTCATTTACCTAAACGTGACACAGCCATATATCGATGCCCATACCAGGTATCTGCTGCCCCTCTACCATAGCACTGATTAAATTTGGTCTACAATCATCATTCATTGAACAACATGTGTAACTAGTAAGAATTATTAACTGAATGTATAATCTGACAAATGATATTCTACCAGCTGGACCCTTCTGATTCCTGACTCTCTCCCTCTGTCTAAGATTTATATGATACCATACAGCATATTTTATTTAGATTTTTTTTCTCTACAAAACCTGTTGTGATGGTCTCCATCTGCCTGGTGTTTCTTCTAACAGTTGTTGTCTATATTCAGACTGTTTATTGTTGCTGCAATGCGTTATGTGTTCATTTTCCCATGAATATTTTATGTTGTGCATTTTTAAAAATATGCAAGTGTTTTGATTAAGTCATGTACATCAAATGAGAATGGTGGGATTATTTTATACTCACTGGAAATAGCAGAGAAGAGATCAGTCCATTCAATATGGGAACCCGACAAGCTGTTGCAAAGAAAAGGAGTGGTAGCAAAAAGTTAGAGCAATTACTGGTTTAATATTTACATGCTTGTCTGTTATTTTGTTGTAGCCATGAGTAAATAGGGATTTATTTTTTGTTTGCTATATTTGGTATCCTTGGGTGGTTCCTGGAATGACAGGTATGGGCAGTTGTGTCTATCTGACATTGAGTCTGTGTGGTAAGCTGTGGGTGGAAGACATAGATGGAAACTCCTAAAACTACAAGTTTGCGGGTGTTCAATGACAAAGACAGTCAAGGGCTAACAGCCCTTTATACAACACTGAAGATTATAGCAGGGTAAATATAAACAGGAGCAGGTAATTTAGAGGGGAAATTAGAAGGCAATTATTGAGCCAGGACCAAGACCAGAACTTCCCACCTGGGGAGGGAGAGAGCTGATGATTACAATGCGATGAAACGCAAAAAGAGCTCAGCAGTCAAGCCTCTGGATGTGGAGGAGATGAATAAGTGGTACAGCTATGCTTCTAAAGGTGTAGTTGAGCTATGGCTACAATAAACTGAGCTGCAACTGACACTCCAGTCAGAACATTCCTGTGTGTCTGCTGGTCATATCTGAAGATATAGGATACTCCAAAAGCCTGGGTTGCCAGACATGCCAAAAAGATGCTGACATAATCACCAGTGGTACAGCATGGATCTTGGGTATATGCATGAGACTTTTAAAAATTCCTGTAAGTTTTAAGAAGCTTTCACAACAATTTACAACTCTTCTATTCTTTCCCCAGGAACATTTGAATATCCACTATGTCAAAAGTCATTGCAAAGGATCTGACTGGCTTATACAGTAAAATTCCATTAGACTGGCATCCAATGCTCCGGCACTCCTGATGGTCCGGCACCATCAGGAACCCAGAAGTGCTGGGGCAGCCGGAAAAATGGAGCTGCTCTGCGCCTGGCTTCCCCGATTCAGCCACTGCTGAAACTGACCAGCAGCTGAATCGGGGAAGCTGGGGGCAGAGCAGTTGGGGTGATGCCAGATTGGTCCTGTAGCGCTGCTCCTCAGCGCTGCGGGACCAACCCAGCAGCACTCCAGCTGCTCTGTCCCAGGCATCCCCGAGTCAGCCACTTCTGAAACTGATCAGCGACTGACTCCAGGAAGCCCGGGGCAGAGCTGCTCTACCCCAAGCTTCCCAGAATCAGTTGCTGGTCAGTTTCAGCAGCAGCTGAATAGGGGCGCCTGGGGCACAGCAGCTGGGGTGCTGCCGGGTTGGTCAGCACCAAGGAGCGGTGCTACAGGACCAATCCGGCAGCACACCAGCTGCCCTGCCCTAGGCGTCCCCAAGAGCAGCTGGGGTGCTGCAGGGTTGATCTCGCAGCACTGAGGGACAGCGCTACGGGACCAACCCGGCAGCACCCCAGCTGCTCTGCCGTAGGCATCCCCGATTCAGCTGCTGCTGAAACTGACCAGCAGTGGCTGAATTGGGGATGCCTGGGGCAGAGCCGGACTATCAGAAAGGGGGGCTATGAGGGGTCTGGTATGGCATTCCACCCCACCCCACCCCAGACCTCTCATAGTCCCCCCTTCTGATAGTCCGGCATATCTGATAATCCGGCACCCCCTGGGTCCTAAAGTTGCCAGATTATCGGAAGTTTACTGTAATTCAGTTCTTAGGTCCTCTAGTCTTCCATCTCTACCTCCCTTTCCCTTTAAGTTCTAAGCTTTGACTTGACAGTAATGTGAACTGGGAGCACTTGGCTGTGGATTTTCTGAGAAGCCTCAATGTGGTATCAGATAAATTCCTGTTTATTTGTTGCTCAACTAAAATCAATCAATGCAGGTAGTCTGAGGCTGGAGACACTTAGCACAATTTCTGCCACAGGTTTTTGGAGCCACAGTTCTCACTTTCTTTCAGGTGTGCCCTTTGAAAACTCCTAGGTATGTTCAATATTCTCTAGGTCATGGGTTCCTATACCCCTCCTGACAGTTATAACTCAGTAAAGTCAACATTACACTATCTTTGAAAATGCTCAGAGGACACCAACAGTACTTGCATCTTTTATTTCAGACATAAAGTGTCCCATTTAGTATTTGAAACAGCCTTCCAAATCTTTCTTTGTAAAATGTTATAAATTATCCGTTCTTCGTGGTAACCAAAGAATTCTGGGTCTCCTAATGTAAATGTTTACTCCTCCTGACAGCAGATAGCCTTTAAAAAAGCCATTTATTATAAGAATTATAGAAATCTTCATTATCAAATCAGTTAAAATCTCTACTCTGCAGCCAACAATCATCTAACTGTATAATAGATCTATTCAACACTCTTTACCATTAGTAGAAAAACTACTAATAGTTTTTACATAAGGACTTGTTGAATAACAGAAAGATCTTATAGTCAGATCCCTCCATCTGCAATGCACTCTGCACTTCAAGAAGGAAGTCTAAATGCTTCTGAGACTATTTGGTATGCCACTTACATCAGGTCATTAACTAATACTATATTGCTCACATTTACCAAGAAGTCTAATCTTTGAAAGTATATGGCATACAATAAAAAGGGAGCATTTTATGCAAATATATTTACTATGTTCACTCTTTCATTCTGTGTCTGTGCCACAAAAGTGAGACAAGCTGCCATTTTTAACATAGCTGGGAAATTGCATTTGCTCTGGCAGTTAGCATTTAAATACGCTCTTCACATCTACTGAGAGGAAAAAATGCTCAAATTTCATTTTTTCTTGATGGAATACTTTCATAAGTGAAGCATTCCATGCCTGAGGGATTAGACTGCTATTTCTTTTAATTAAATTGATTAAATTAAAGCAAATGGTGGTCTAGCCCCAACGGGAAAATATATTTCACTTATGAAATATGCTGTTATTCAGCTTGCTATATTGCATGTACAGCACATAGTATCTTAAACATAAAGCTCCAGTCTCTTTAGCAACTTATTTACTATTAGAAATGTATGTTTATTTTGAATATTTTATGTTTTCAATACTGTATTTTAACTTAAGCATACAGGGCCATATGCTTCTCCTCTGCTAACAGGAGCAGAAATGAACTACAAGTGAGCCAGTGTACTTGAAAGAGCTGGTAGAACAACATTGAATGAATGCTCTAGGGCTCAGACATTCTGTATAGACATGATCTAGATGACAGCTGCCCCCCATACCCTTGTCCTTCCTTACAATCCCATGGGAATCTTCTTCTGGAAAATATGTGAACTCATCCAGTATGATGGAACTGATTAAGTACTCAGTATAAATGAAAAAAAAATTCCACTGACCTCAGTGAGGGTTGCATTAGGCCCTTAATCCCATGAACTTCCCATTATGAACACTTATGCCTCAACATCCCTGGAATGATGCAAGGAGTTTGGGACAGCTCCCAGCAAAGCAGCTTTTGTATATACTGTATAATTTTATAACTTTTATCTGAAGGGAAATATATACGGCCATTTTTAATCTCTTCACCAAGCAATAGGGATCAGGTGACTACAATATGGCCTAAAATTCTATGACCTTGCTACGAAAAATATTTTTAGTGCAAAATTGACAATTTCAATAGACATTAAACCCCAAATGCTGGCTAACTGCACATTTTATTCCTGATATCTTTTTCTTTTTGCTATAGTATGACATTCAGCCCTTAACACCAAAATCTGTTTAACCACAATTGAATTGTTCTAGATTCCTTTGAAAAATTCCTTACAAAACAACAGTAGCATATGTCAAATGTGTTATTTCCTAGTTTTCAAGTCAGAAATATATATAAACTGCTGTTCTCAGCATGCAAACTGTTTCTTTTTGTTTTTGCTTGTGGAGTCCCCCCCTTTACCCCCTCCCCGCCACCAGTCAAATATAATTTTCCTTAGAGTTTTTTTTTTCTTTGTAGATTGCTGAACAGAAACAAGAATTAAAGAGAGAAAACACTCAAGAAGTTTTGAAAAGAAAACATTATTAATGATTTCCTGTATTTTCACTGTCTGAATCACTGTGGGTCCCTTCAGTACCCTATTGAAACACCTAATTAAAAGGTAATTAGTATCTTTCATGGTGAGAAAGTATATGTTGTTAAATCTTCAGTGACAGACTTCAACTGTACATGTGAGAAAACTTCAAGGTGGCTCTGCTGCCAATCTGCCTTTAGAAAAATCAACAATTAACTATCTGTGCAAAATTAAATATGCATTAAATTCAAAACAAATGTAAGCAATCCAAAAGTATATAAAAAGGGACATTTTCTCAACAGAAGGCTTTTTGAAAAGAAGGCTACAAGACATCAGGTTTCCTATAAGAGTATGTTTTAATGAGCACCTGGTGAGGAATATGAACAGTTGCCCCGTGAAATTGAATAAGACAGAATACTAACTTGGAAATCACTAAGTATTAAATGACCTTGAAACATACTTTATAGCAATATATAAGAAAATGAAAATATGTAATATTACTTTTTGGAATGTAAATAGATCATTTTCATTGCTTGTTCAAAATTCTGTATCTGGTTGGTATGGTTTTGGTTTGAAGTGTTAAATAGATAGCTTTTCTTGTTCTGAAGTGTTATCTGGTTTTTTCCCCACACTGAATAATTTCTCTCCAATAGTTTTTCAAGACAAATAAATAAGGGCACTCCCAAAGTTAGTGTCAAAGCTCCCATTGACATCATTGGAGAATGACTAGCCCTAAAAAGTCTATTATTCTGTGATTCTATGGAAAGGATGGAGTGTGAGCAGTGGAATAAGATAATGGACATCAAAAAAGTAGACTTTAACAAACTGAGTAGGTATGGTTCCATAGGAAGAAAATCTAAGGGGGAAAGGAATTCAAGAGAGCTAGCCATCTTTCAAAGAGATGAATGTACAATTGCAAATATCTTGATTTGAAGGAAAGATAGGAAGGAAGAATAGGAAAAAGAGTCCTGCCTGCAATTTCTCCCTCTCCCCCAATCTTTACTGTGGAAACTTTCTGAAATACTTCCTTTGGTATGAGATATGGACATTTCTCCAATGTGATGTGTTTAGTTTATTGAATGAGCATGAGGCTAGACATCATTGAGGAGCTGTGGATGATTCCACTCAATTAAATCAGGTAAACTATCATTCTTATATTCTTGATTTCATAAATTTTATGTGAAAAACATGTGAAAAGAAACACAGTAACTGAGCACAACTAACTCCAAAATTTGAGTGGTCACTAGAAAAATACCAGATTACTATTTTAAGTCTGAGTTCTTTGGTTCTGGCTTGCCAGCATTGCCTGTCTTATTCCAAATGCTTGGATTGGTTTGGAAGAAACGGGCCTTCTTTTTACATTTGAAAACATCTTTATAAATCTGATATTAATGACTGGGTTCTGGGAGGGAGAAATAAAACTAGGATAGAAACTCTAATGGCACTTCTGGGCTAATAATGCTGACTACTTTTAATAGTCAGCAGGTTTAAAACAAACAAAAGGAAGTTTTTCTTTCACTCAGCACACAGTCAACCTGTGGAACTCATTCCAGAGGATGTGGTGAAGGCTAGAACAGGGTTCAAAAAAGAGCTAGATAGATTCATGGAGGTTAGGTCCGTCAATGGCTATTAGCCAGGATGGGTAGGAATGGTGTCCCTAGACTCTGGAGGTGGGTGACAGGGGAGGGATAACGTAAGGATTACCTATTGTGATCCCTCCCTCTGGGACATCTGGTAATGGCAACTTTTGGCAGACAGGATATTGGGCTAGATGGACTTTTGGTCTGACCCAGTATGGCTGTTCTTATCTTCTTATGCTCTGGTTACTGTTGTTTTCAGGCTCCTGCCCATTCAGATAATGATTAAATTACTGCATGGAGTATCCATTGTGCAAGATACTGTAAACACATGTAATACTCCAAGGCTACAGCTACATTGCACATTCTTGCGCAAGAAGATATGCAAATGAGGGGTGGCAATATTCATCACCACCCCTCATTTGCATACTTAATGAGACGCCATTTTTGGAAGGGTCTTTTGCACAAGAAGGAGCAGTCTACACTGCTCCTTCTTGAGCAAAAACCCCCTCTTGCACAAGAGCCGTTCTGCCTGAAAATAAGTGGCAGAATGCTCTTGTGCAAGAGGGGGGTTTTGTGCAAGAAGGAGCAGTATAGACTGCTCTTTCTTGTTCAAAAGCCCCTTGCACAAAACTGGTGGCTCATTAAGTATGCAGATGAGAGATGGCGATATTCATTGCCGCGTGCCATTTGCATATGTTCTTGTGCAAAAGAGCGCAATGTAGACGTAGCCCAAAGAGTTTATAGTCCAGGCATGTAAGGAGGCACTACAGCCTGAGACAAACAAAAGTGGAAGGAATGAGAACTAAGTAACAGCCTTCATGGCTGTGTTTGCTGTGATAAACATTAGTCTCTAAAGCACTACATGTTTGAAATATTAAGGATCCTGTAATATGAGGCTTCCATAGCAATTTTGTCAGCCATGTGGCTGACAGCAGGAGCCCCACCGTGCGTGAAGCTGATGGCTGGGTCTCCCACTGTCAGCCCTGGGCAGCTGGGGCCAATTTCCCACTGTTAACCACATGTGGTAATGCCTGTAATATAGTCACAGCAAAATGTTTAGTTATAAAAACATTGAAAGACACAACACAGTGCTTCAGTGTTAATATTGTTTTCTTAAACAAATAGGTCTTCTTTGGCTTTTTCCAACTTACCACAATTAATAAAGCTCCATTATTACTTCTATGCAGTTTTCCATTTATTGTCCACAATGCAGCCACAATCATTTAACAATCATCCCACATTTCAGGTAGGGCCTTACACATCTCAGTATTCTCATTGTCAAGTATTTGATAAGTATCACTTCAGAGATAAATGTAGGATGAGTATGCAGAAGAATTTTTGGTGTCCACATATGTCCTTCTCATATTGCCCCCAGTACATGTTGAAAGATTTCAGCAAGAATGTCCCCAGTTGATCACCCTATTTTGTACTATTACTTCTTCAGAATATTGTGCTGTCTAAACCATGTGACAAAAAATGCCCATGAATCAAATCTTTTTAATTTAAAAAGGCGATGCTATTCTAATGGCTGACAAGGAAAAATAAAATGTTCAAGAATGAGAATTACACTTTCAGCAGCACATACAGTAACAAGAATTTTGTCATTTCTCCCTCTATGGCAAACCTTAACCTGTATTATTATAGACAATATCCTCTGATCTAGCCATATCAGGTTAGGTACATATCAGACTTGAAATCCTTCCTCTGTTTCCTCATTTAAGGAAAAAAATGATTTTATCAAAAGAGAGAAAGGATGTTATTGCATTTTCCATTGCTGCCAATTGAGATGCACATACTTTTTTATATATTGTTCTGCCATAAACAGGCTTTGGTCTTTTCCCGATTTTTTGAACAATAGAGTATAAATCATTAGTGATAATAAACAGATTTAATCAACTAAATAAAGAAAAGAAAGATGAGGATTTTTTTATGGCAACTGTAAAATGAATACAATTCACTAGCTTTACTGACAGCTCTTCTCATTTTCATATTGTATTAATCCAGGGAAGCATAGCTTAGTGAATAGTTTAAAGTGGGTTTTTTTCATCCATGCAACCTCTCTAACCCTGCAGATAAGGATTCTCTCAAATTTGGTTCTTTGAAAACTTTCACTAAATGATTCTGCAAACAATTTGAACTATGCTGGTGAATTCTGAGTAGACATAGGGATATTTGTTCTGTACTGTGTCTCAATGAATGTAACATTCACGTTTTTAAGCTCAACACTAAGGTTTATCATATTAACAGTTTCAGTCAATACTTTCTAACATTCACTTAGTGAATTTTGTTTGGAATATTCTTGTCAGTGAATTCATTCACTAGCATATCTACAAAAGATGAATATTTACCTATTCACAAAAGAGGTGTGAATGCACTTCAAGGGTGTGTCTACACAGCACCCTAATCTCAAAGTAAGGTACACAATTAAGATATGCAATTTGCATAGCACATTTTGAATTTATTTTGAAATAGCTTATTTTGAAATTTGAGCTACACAGCACCGAATTTCAAAAGAACATGCTATTTCGAGCCATTCCTTAACTTTCGTGCAATGAGGTTTACCAGGATGGTGAAATAGCTCTCCCATTATTTTGAAAAATATTTTGAAATAATAGGTGGCTTGGGTAGATGAGGGGTAGTTATTTTAGCATACCTCTGGTATCCTGAAATAGCCATGCGGTGTAGATGTACCCCAAGTCACTTTATTTGTTCAACTGAATATTAGGGGAAATTCTTTAAGGCATTCACTAAGGGTATATCTAGACTACCGCGTTTTGTCGACGGAAGTTTTGTCGACAGATACTGTCGACAAAACTTCCGTCGACAATTTGCGTCCAGACACATGGAGTTATGTCGACAAAGCAAGCCACTTTGTCGACAGAACTCCGTAGTCTGGACGCAGTGTTACAGGCAATAACACCTTCTGTCGACAGAGTTCTGTCGACAGAAAGTGTTATGCCTCGTAAAATGAGGTATACCAGCGTCGACAAAACCGCGGAGTTCTGTCGACGTTATGTCGACAGAACTCCCCGGTAGTGTAGACGCTGGTATTGTTTTGTCGACAAAAGTCCACTTTTGTCGACAAAACTAGGTAGTCTAGACACACCCTAAGCTTGAATGGTAATATTTTTGAAATCAGTCTGTGGAGCTTCTCTGCAAATGTCATTCATTTACAACTAAGATCATTATCATATTGCTAGTAATTTAAAATTTATCAACAGTATTATCCAGATTTTATAACTGACCAGAATGCAGATTTTCCAAATAGCTTAGCAAGTTGGGTAATGAGATTTTTTGGAAAAATCTGGCCATAATTTCATAATGAGATAAGTTGAATACTGAGTACCTCATAAAATCTGAACCCTTTATTAATTTATTTAGGATGACATATATATCATCCTTCTATATATCTTGAGCTAATTGACTCACCAAATAGCTTGCAGAACAGTATAGACTGGAGACACACTCAAATTATTTGGTGGAGAGAGGACATGGCTTATTTGTGTTTAGGAAAGGGAGAATTAACTGGAGACAGAGTAGATTTTTTAAGGGAGAGGGTTGAAGTTGGTGAGTATAATTTTAAGCACTTAGGAATCCAAACTCAATTTACTGTTGATGGGCTTTAGGTCCCTAAGTGCCTAAATTAGTTGTCATTGTAGCATTGAGTGCAACAATGCTTGAATTTCTTTAAATCTGCACTTTAATCTGATCAGTAATAGACACATTATTGCTTGGGAAATTAAAATTTAGAGTGGACAAAGCACATGAAAACATACCTAAACAGACAATCTTGCACTGGTAAATGTGACAAATATAGTACATATCCTTACAAGACCTCATTAAATTAAGTTTAAGTATCTTTTGATTCGAGTATATTAAAGAAAAAAATGTGTATTATTATGGGATTGCATATGAACCTCTCTTGGGAAAAGGTGTAATGTGTGTTGTGATATCTGGGAATTTGGTGAACTCTACTGAAAATGTATGAAAGAAGAATAGACTCTTGTGGCAATTATTGTGAAGTGGGTACCGTGGGAAAAGTTAATGCAAATTTTTCCAACTCTGTTTATGCAAAACCTTAGCCTTTTGAAGCAACACCCTGAGGACTGAGTCATTGTCACCTGGATTGACTATTCCTGGAAACAAGATCAAAGGCCTACACTGTATAAAGAAACAGCTGTACTGCCAAGACTGGATTCTGGTTCTGAATCTGAGACAATTCTGAACATGTAAAAATGGAGAAAACCTACTTGTGCGTTTCATTTTTTAAGATGTGTGTAGTATTTTAATGTCTTAAATATGTTTTCCGTAATGCTTTCCTTACATGTCCTTGCTTAGAAAGAGTTGTGTAGTAACTTATAATTGTGGGCATTAATGAGCATTCATGGAGGAAATGAAATCAAATCATCGACGGTGTCTTTTCAGACCACTTGGCTTGCTAGGAATAACAGGGTAGGCATAGAACTGTGATGCTTTTAAAAATCCCCTGGGTCAAAATACAGAGAAATGCAGGAGAATCTGCCAAGAATCATAGAGTCATAGAACCCTGGGGCTAGAAGAGATCCCAGGAGTTCACCGAGTCCAGCCCCCTTCCCAAAGCAGGACCAGTCCCAACTAAATCAACCCAGCCAAGGATTTGTCAAGCCAGGACTTTAAAACCTCTAGGTATGGAGATTCCACCACATCCCTAGGGAATCCATTCCAGTACTTCACCACTTTCCTAGTGAAATAGTTTTTCCTAATATCCAACCTAGACCTCCCGCACTGTAACTTGAGACCATTGCCCCTTGTTCTGTCATCTGTCACCACCGAGAACAGCCTCTCACCATCCTCTTTGGAACCTCCCTTCAGGTAGGTTGAAGGCTGCTATCAAATCCCTCCTCCTTCCCCTCTCCTCCCTTCCCCCCCCTTCTCTTCTGCAGACTAAATAAGCCAAATCCCTCAGCCTTCCTCATAGGTCATGTGCTCCAGCCCTCCGCTGAACCCTCTCCAATGTGTTCACATCCTTTCTGTAGTGGGGGGCCCAGAAATGGACACAATACTCCAGATGTGGCCTCACCAGTACCAAATAAAGGGGAATAATCACTTCTCTAGATCTGCTGGCAATGCTCCTCCTAATGCACCCTACATTCCATTAGCCTTCTTGGCTACAAGGGCATACTGTTGACTCATATCCAGCTTCTCATCCACTATAATCCCCAGGTCCTTCTCTGCTGAACTGCTATTTAGCCAGTAGGGTCCCCACCCTGTAACAATGCTTGCGATTCTTCCGTCCCAAGTGCAGGACTCTGCACTTGTCCTTATTGAACCTCATCCAATTTCTGTTGCAATTTGTCTAGATCACTCTGGACCCTATCCCTGCCCTCCAATGCATTTACCTCTCCCCATAGTTTAGTGTCATCTGCAAACTTGTTGAGGTGCAATCCATCCCCTCATTCAGGTCATTAATAAAGATATTGAACAAAAATGGCCCTAGAACTGATCCTTAGGGCACTCCACTTGAAACTGACCGCCAGCCAGACATCAAGCCATTGATCACTACCATAAAAAACTAATGGCTCAGGAGTTGAGAGACTAAAGTGGGTGCCCTTGAGGAACTATGGAGAAGGAATGTAGTACAATTGCCCTGAAGTCAGACAAAAGGAAAATGCACTGGCTTTACCTGATATGCCCTTTATTTCAGTGAAAACAGAATTAGGGCACATGAGAGATGATTGGATCACTTGGTAAATTGGGTACAAGCAAACAACATGTTTTAATATGGACAAAGGAAATGTATCCAGTATGGAACAAGGTATATAGGTCATAGACAGAAAATGGGAAGCAATGACTGAACAAGGCTTGGGGGGTAACAATGGATAATCAACCAGACACGATCCCTGAATGCCTAAAATGGAGAATTTTAAGTTGGAGTTAAGAAGTTATTTTATCACTGTGTATGGCACTAGTATGAAAGGTAGAGAAAATCAGACTGGAAATAAGGTATATATATTTTCATAGTGAGGTTAACTAATCACTGGAACAATTTATCAAGGTTTGCGGTAGAGTCTTTATCACTGGCAATTTTAAATGAAGATTGGATTATTTATCTAAAAGATGTGCTGTAATTGAAACAGAACTATTTTGGGGGAAATTCTGTGGCTTGTGTTATACCTTAGGACAAACTGGATAATCAGAGTGATCCCTTATGGCCTTGGAATCTCCGATGATGCTGAACAACTTGCAGGGTAAGCCCCTCCACAGTGGTTAGAGAAAGGTAACGTCTCAGTTTACATTATTGGTCCCTTTCCAATTAGGAGATCTGAGGAGGGAAAATCCCTAATTTTAAGCAGTGAGCAGAATGTTTATACCTCTTTTCACCCTCTGCAATAACTTTTATCTCCATGAGACAAGACTAGACATGCTGGTTCCTTTGTATTTTGAGTTTTACGTTTCTGCCAGAAGTGCCACTGGAGTGAACTTCTAACAGAAGAGATAAAATAAACTCTTTGAAGAACTGCACCTGTCAAAGTGGATGAAAAAGAATCTCTTGCTGTGTGTGAAAATAATCGATGCAGCATACATAAGTAAAATTCAAGAACAACTCCAAAACTTTTTACATTACAATTACATTTTCTAGTGATGTGAGATTTTTTTTTTTTAAAAAAAGCACATTCATTTGGACTAGCAAGAGAAATAATATTAAGATCTATAAATATTAGAGTTTTCATTGATGTGACAATTTTTTTCTTCATTTCCCCCCTTGCAAGACAGCTACTGACAGGAAAGAAGTGAAAGAATACCCTGAACTGTTGTTGCCATGGGAACAGGAAATGTCTTTTTCATTTGATTAGATATTTCAATAACTCATCTGGGTAAGGGGAGGGGGTCTATTTATTTTGAAGGAATAAATCAGATTTAAAAGAAATTATTAATAGCACAAAGAAAATATATCCTTTGTATTCTATTTGGTTCACAAGCACTAAGTTGATCACTGAACCTCCCTTATCCAAAACATCCAGTGTTAATCAACAGAAGGTTAATTATGTGGGTGTATCTAGTAATAGGGATGTTCTGATCATACAAACAAGTACACAGTAATGATTAGCATTCCCAAGGCCAAATGGCTCTGCCGGAGTAGATTTTAGTCTTAAGTCAGCAAACTATCTGGCATCATTGGAGAGCTGAAGCCACAAGTGCTTCTGTGGAGTATACAGGTTGCAACTCTCTAGTCAGGAACCCTGGGGACCTGACCTGTGCCAAACCATAGAATTTGCTGGAACATGGGAGGTCAATATTTTCTAGCAGCATTACCAACACTTTCACTGCTTACTGGGCTCTTAGAAGACATTTAGGGGTAAATGAGAGTAAAATGGTGGCTGTAAACAAAATATATGGTACCGTAGGAAACATGACCACATCCATAAGTGGACATCTAGCTAACTAAAATCATGCCGGACCACAGATGTTGCCAGACTAGAGAGTGCCAGGCTAGTATACCGATGTGGCTGCAGATGTTCAGCAAGCAAAACCCTCAGCTAGTATTGATCAGCATAGTTCACTTCATTTTCACTGATCTATATCTGCTGAGAAGCAGCGTCTGTATGAATTAAACTGTACAAAGTTCAGGGCATGCTTTTATCAGTATCCCCCTTTAGCAAACAATCTTGTAAAAACTGCTGGTGCATTATTATTTCTTTGTATGCTCAGTGCCTGATTTCAATTTTCAGACATTGTTTTTTTCCTCTATTTTCTTTTATGTTATAAATCTATTCTGTTTTGTTTCAGTAGTTTGCACAATTGCAGGGCATTGGCCATTTCAGAAAGCAATTAAATCCAAAGGGGACTATTTCTCCTGTGTAGCAGCTCCCGAGAACTCCTTTATTATCCACAAATGCCTTTGATAATGGCAGTGAAAGTGCAGTTATAAACATTCCTATTTTAAAACAACAACATTTTGGTATTCTGAGTCTCATAACAAACATTCACCTTTAATAATTCAGCAGCTACTCTCAGTGTGAAGCATAGCATTTCTTGTTTCATGTATTTCAATACACAGTTAGGGAGAAAAAAATATGGACAAATCATCAAACTCAAACTTTTAAATAATATGGGGCACACTCTCTTCGTGTCTAAGCTCTACTCTGTTAAGGCTTCTTGACCCCATGGTCCAATTTGCTCTAGTCCAGTCTAGCAGTATCTCTAATTTATATTATTGGTATGTGAGGCTTGATTGACCATGTACTAGTGGAGAATTGGTGTAGTAGAACTCTACCACACTAACTCCTCATCCTTCCAGCCATCAACATGACCCACTTCCCCAATATTGTTCCCTATCTGGGTGGGATGAGGTGCTGGTCGAGGAGATGATCCACCCATCCTATGCCTTTGATGAATTCTCTTTCAGCAAAGGACATATGTGTGAAAAGCTTCCAGGACCAAAATCTGGCTTCAGTAAGGCACCTGAGCCACAGCACAAAGGGTTTGAGGTACAATTCAGAATCTGGACACATACATCTTTCTGCCTTATTGTCATAGGAAAGAAAAGGTGTGGTGGACTCCTTTAGATTATTGCATTATTCTGTTCAAAGTCAGCTTCTCTATGTCCCAATTTTAAGTGGGACACGACAGTCTATTTTACTTATGCATTTACTGATTAAAGGAAGAGAAAATACCCCTCAGTCCTCTATGTATTTATCTGTCCAGCCACCATCCATATTGGTAACTAGGGGTGCATCTAGACTGCACAGGGTTTTTTTTGGAAAAACGGCCACTTTCCTGAAAAAACTTCACTTATGTCCACACTCCTATTGCGTTCTTTCAAAAGAAAATCTAAAGAACAGAGGAATTTTTCTGACATTGGTAAACCTCATTCTATGAGGAAGAATGCCTTTTCCGAAAGAGCTCTTTCAGAAAAAGGCACGTATGGATGCGGAAGACGGAGTTTTTTCAAAAGAAGAGGCCTCAGGAAAAAGCACAGGTGCCCTGGGAGCCATTCCATCCATAGTAATCACAGCTTAAAGGCGAGATAGTGTCCATTCAGTGTGGACGCTATCTTTCAAAAAAGCAGATTGCTTTTTTGATGCGCTTTGGTAGTGTGGACCCTCTCTTTCGGAAGAAGTTTTTTCAGAAGATCTCTTCTCTAAAAGCTTCTTTCTAAAAAAGCCTGCAGACTACATATACCCTATGTGTCCTCAATCAATATACTCAATCAATGTGTCCTCAATCAATCAGCACCTTTGCTACCACTAATAATATACTCGCTATGAAGTACTCCAACTCTCTGAATCCTTGCTCCTTTGGATGTGAATGTTACCAATTCTGGGGCAACAGAAGAGTTATCCAAGTATACAACCTTTATCTAGGAGATAATATCCTGAAAAGTTGGGAATGGTTAATGACACACTGAATTAGAATGAAAGGTTATTAATTTAAATTGAATTGTATTCTCTTTTCTGAACAGCAGACGTGCCAGTCTTCGCTCTGTTCATTTGTTCTACTGTTCCAGTTTTCTGTGGCAGTTTGATTTTTGAGCACAGTTGGAAAGAATCAGTGATGGAAAATGTTTCTTCCCAGAAACTATGGGAAACTCATTGATGTACAGTATGTTTTTACTGTGAGAATTCCATGACTTTAAAAAGAAACTGAGCTATAATGGGGGAAATAATTGTTCTGACCCACTAAATGTGAAACTCCAATTTATAGACCTACTTTTACAGGTCTCATTTTTATAAGGAAACCATGAGTCTAAATAATTGTTAACAGTGTGGCTCAGATCATTTATTTTCTTTGCTTTATTTATTTATTTGTTTTACAGATCCCCATTACATACACACAAACACATTTTCTAAAGAATTACAGCCTTAGAGAATTAGAAATGATAGTTTCAATGCATTGTAGCTTACTGTGGAGAGAACTTTTCTGGAACCTTCCATCAAATATGACTTATTTGAAGCTAAGATTGCTGTGTCTTTATATGCACTGAGGGTAATCAATATATCTTCCCTACTTTCAAGGATGTCCCAGTGACAGTTGATTTGATATTAAGTCAATTGCAATGTCCAATTGTTGCTTTTTATCTTATTATTTCAAGGATAGTCTCATTAGTTGTAACATCACTCTAATATCTATATTTGTAGGTGACAATGGCTTTCCATTATCGTCACAACTTATGACACCATTTTCCTTTCTTCAAATTTCAGCAGAGGAGAATTGCAGTAATTCACTTAAGTCTGTTATGAAATGGACTTTTGGATAATGAAAAAAAGAATTTGAGATGAAGAATAAGTCATACAGACCTACTTAGAAAGCATAAAAGTCACCTTCAATATACTATTTACAGTGTGTAAAAAGAAAACTTGAATTGGGAAGAAGCGACACTATCAGGAAATTGGCTGCCATTGTTTATTGGACAATTCTACTTTTTGCCATTGGCACTTTTGTGTTTTGTATTTTCTCTATCCAAATGGTATTACCTTATAAAAGCCTCATGGAAAGATTCCATCTATTGACCATGAACACTTCCTTCACAGTAAAATGAGGACGTATATTTCTAGAGAAATATAGACTTGTGATCAACAAACCAGTCAAGACTTTCAAAAATCGATGGTTAAAGAAAAAAATACTATTTCAATATTAAAATTTTGGACAATATTTTGTAATAACTAATTCAATTTGGAAAATGGAAGTGTATCTGCTAAAAATGTAAACATTGAAATTACCATAATTAGAAATGTATTTGTGTTGAAAAATGGTATTTATGGCTTAAAAAGAAACCGCAACAACTTTGCTTGTTTTGTATAGTCTCCAAATACAAAGTGGTCTTAATGAAAAGAAAGTTTTACATGTTACCTAATTAAACATATTGTCTAGCATATGCTAGTCCATACATAACCTAGAGTCTAATATAACTGTTAATTGCTGTTTTTACTGAATTTGTTTTATTTCAGCACCTCCAATCTCTTGGGATGTACCTATGGAGAAAAATTAATTGGTGCTCAGCACCCAGGCTATAACTGGACTCCAAAGGTAAGTCAGAAAAAGATATGCAAATTGAAAACCACAATTAGCCTATTTTTTATCCTTTTCTGTTGTAAGAGGCTTTTCTGAAATTTGGCGCATCTACACAGTGCCAAATTTCATAAAAACCTGCTTTTTCAACATATTCCTTCTTCCTCATAGAATGAGGTTTATAGGGATGGTGAAAGAACAAGTCCACTTTTTCAATTTTTTTTCCAAAAAAAGATGCATTCCTTGGACGCGGTATTGCTTTTCCAGGATATCTCTGGTATCCTGGAAAAGCGCTGCAGTCTAGACATAGTCCCACTGACAGCCAAGTTCTCCCTTTTCTCCCCTATACCTCTCACTTGCTGGCAGCCCCACTGATCAACTCTTCCCCTCCCTCCCTGCATCTTCTGCCTGTGGTGAACATCTGTTTTGTGGTGCACCAAGGGCTTCAGGAGGGAGGAAGAGGAGATGGGATGGGACATACTCATGGGAGGGGGTAGAAAGAGGTGGAGAAGAGTTGGAGCATGTGTGGGGGCAGGAAGAGGCATAGTGGGGATGGGGCAAAGACACAGTAGGGGCAGGAAGTTGGGGAAACGTGTGGACTGGAGGCAGGGTCTTGAGGCAGAATGGAGGGCTGAGAACTCTTCAGCTAGAGAGGAAGACAGCACCTATCCCTAACTATACTTGTGACTATTATTGGAATTGTTGCTAAGTGGCATACTGAAAACCACACAGAAATCCAGAGAAATTCAAGAATAACATACACAATGATTTCTAGGGTCTTACAGTAACCACTATGTAATACTGCTTCCTTATGACTCTCTGATAATGAATAATTCATTTGGTGAAGTCCCAGAAACTGGATTGGAGTAATAGAATTCACAAATGATATTATAATGAAAATCTCTACAGGCACTTTGAGCAGCTCCTTTAGCAATTATTGAAGACCATTTTCCTGGCAATAAGTCAGAGATTAGTTTAATTTAAAGGTAAACTACTTTTTGAGATATGTCCACAGTACATGACATGTTGCATATAGAAAAGGGAAGTAAAATAAGCTACAGTGCATACAGTTACAATAACAGGAACCTTTAACTAGTGCATATAGTACAATTATAGAAAGTAAAAAACGTATCTTAGTGTCATGCTCCATTCTTTTCATCTATAACAAATCACTTAGTTCTGCCTCCCTCTGGGCCTGTAAAGTTTATTTGCCTCATTTTTCAGGCAATAAAACATTGTTTTACAGTTAGCTGGGTATTCCACTTTTATAAAGGCAGTTATTTATTCTATATTTAACATGTTGGTATTCACTGAATGTTATTCCATTCCCGCTGGAAATTTAGATTGGTTTACTACAGCTGAGGAAACTAGATAGGCTTCATTATTTTGCTTATTTATTTGTAACTAACTTGACGTGTAGAGCCATTTCTTTTATGTTCAAATCTTCTTTTAGTAGATTCATATATTAAAGATATATAACCAGCATTTGTCTAGATAAATGAAGCAAGGTTTTCAATGTTTTACTTAATGCCATGTATATAAGAATGCAAATTATCATGTTAATGAAATAAAATAATCAATAATTTTCTACATAGAAAATTTAACCTTGAGTAATGATTTTTTTGGCAAAATCTAATTCTTAATCACAGCAGTCATTGCAATAACAATAGGAAAAATAAGCAGTACAAATATGTAATGTGTTCAACTCCCAGCAGCATTTTGGCGGATAGAGAAGTACTGAGGTTGTTAATAGTGTCACAGATGCTGAAATGTAATAAAAAATATATTACATAATATATTGCCTGCATCTCAAACGAGAAAGCAGAAAAAATGGATACACTTAATACAACACTTGCTCTTCATCTTCCAGTGTTTACCCCATGACATTAACACACCTGTTTCTATTATTTAATTAAATTTTCACTTAATGAGCTTTAATTGTTGAACATACATAAACCTTCATACTCTTTGCAGTATTTATTGTCCTGCACATCTTCTTTCTTACCCTTTTGATGAGAGGCTGTAAAAATGAACTATACACGAAGTGCCTGATCTTGTTTAGCTTACCCATACAGTGGTCCCAGTGAAAGCAATGTGTTTATTGACAGAGGCAGGACTGCAAGATCAGATCCAAAGCATAATGTGTTTCACTGATTACCAAACTATTTTTAAAGAAGGACTTATATCTTCACCACTGAAGGATGTTGCAGTTTTCACATTTGGTGAACTTCAGTCCTATGCAGAGAGTCTGAAGAAGCATATCCACATTTCAAACTCCACTAATTATCTATTTATTTATTGAAAGTTCACTTATAGAGAAGTACCTAACAAGTGACCTACAGGTCCATAATTCTGGGTTATTTTGGACAATGCTGAGGAGTGACTACTAGAGCCAATAGGGGCCCTTAAAAGAAATATCCTATCCACAACCTTTTCTGGCAAAGATGGAAGAAGGGAGGATAGAATTCTAGAAGAAGCTAATTATTTTTAGTATAAAATAGAACATAGTCCTTAAGAAGACACTGTGCAACATAGTCAGTTGTAGCTACTGACATCTGATAGAATAAGATCAAGCTCAGCAGCTGGTATTTGCAAAGCTGTCCGAGTGCAATTAGCACCTAAATCCCATTAAAAGTAAATGGAAGTTAGGTGCATAACTCATTTAGGCACTTTGCAAAACTTACCCTAAATACTTTAACCTATAAGCACTGATAACCTTAAAAAACAACAACGTGCACCACAAAAAGGTGTTTTTTTTTCCATTTTAAAGATCATTGTAAAAGGTGACTGCTTTGGCATTCAGGTTTAAAAATTATGCCATTTACAAACACATAGTCAAAACCAAAGGGGAAGATTTTACAGGAAAACCATTAAAATGTTCCCAGAGGAATACGCTGCTTGTCTTGTCCCACTTGACAAAGGACATTCTGCAAACGGTCACTGACAGCTAAATCTGCTTCAGATAACTTTTGGCATATACTTTACATATGAGCCACATATTTGCCATGCCCCAACAACTCTGAATTTCCTAAATTAGAGGAAAAATATTTCACATTATATTTCAAAGAATCTAATTTATTTTACATTTCCTGTATTTTCTTAAAAATGATATCAGCTCTGCAACCTGGCATGAAGCTTTACTATTTCCAGTTAGCTCATGCTTTGATGGTTTGCTTGAAAGTACGAAGCTGATTTGTGTAAACCTTCAACTAACTTCAGAATAACTCCGAGCTACTGAAATTCTAAACGTCTATCGTAACTAGCAAGTATCATAAATATTAACTGTATTTTTCACTCTTTATAGTTGTGATTGAGGGATGGTGGTGGTGGTGGTTCCTGCCCAATACTGTAGCAAGTATTCAGTAGGACAGTAGTCCTGCTGAGTGTCAGTAGTTCAGTATGGCTGCCATCTCATCCACTGACAATAATTTGATATGGCAGTACTCTCACCTAATGGTAATAATTAAATATGAGAGCAAAATTGGTTTAGCTTCTCATGTCTCCATTCCTGGATCATTTCCTCCTCCTATCTGAACCCTATCCAGCTGCCACTGATCTCTAGTGAACATCGCCTGCAGGGCTTACAGCCCTTATGGCAGTTATTGGGTGCTCTGATTCCCCTGTTCACTAGTTTGCTGCAGGCTCAGCTCCAGTCCTCCCTTAGACCTCCTAGAGCTTGCCACCCTTGACGGATCTGGTTGCCTGACTTTTAACTCTATTAGCTCAAGCATGCTCAACAAGAATGTCAGGGAGAAGCTTCCTTAGCCCACAACTGTACCTCAACACCTTTCTGGACAGTGACGGGGAATCATAGTAGCAGACATAAGTGGTTTTTTTGTGATGGTACTGCCTGGTATACAGTATTGGCACCTCCAGTCAGAGCTTACCTAGAAACAACGGACCATACCGGCATGTCTACGGGCTGAGTTTCTTAAAGGGGCAATGCCAGCCCCACCCTGGCTTTTTTTTTAATCGAAAAGATGCATTTTAACTTGTTAGACTTCTGGTCTCTGTGAACTGTAGCTTTTGTTGTCCCTTTTGGCATTCATGATCTTAGTCTCAATATTTTCTCTTGATGTACTGCAGATAAAAATTGTTCCTGATTTTTTCCAGTTCATTTTATATATGAGATAATTTTAAGTTAAGTTACTGTTCCTATTACCTCCTCAATATTCTCTCTGCCCATGGTCATCCTGACATGGCCCCACTTGAATTTCTAAATGAGTTCTTTCTGTCAACACGACTTGAAAGTATTAATCCATATGACATTCAAATATCTTCTAGTTTTGATTATGTGTACAAGAGATGAAGAGCCCCTTTGAATACACACTTGTATCATATTGCAACATGCTGAATTCTCATGGAAAAATCCCACCCAGTAATTTAACAGCAAGATCACCTTCTTCTACAAAATATGTGTCTTGTTTCTTTTTCATTTGGTACAGACATAGGTCCTAGTCTGGCAATGAATTTTGCATAGATAGAGCTCTGGGCCAATATAAAATACTACTGGAGTCATGGTGCTCAATTACTCCCCAAGGAATTAGGCACAGAAAAAATCAAATTCATACAAATTTAACTATATTGAACAAATTTAATGAAACATAACAATATCTGAACCTTCTTCATGCAGGCTTTTTATATTTATAAAGCAGATATAGCATAGCTATCATTCTTTGAACAAAAAATTTGATCCAGCAGGCGTGATATTTAAAACTAAGTAACATTGTTAAATAAGGACTTGCTAAATAGGGATTAGTTTTTATAATTTTCAGCAAAATGACCTTTTTTGTGATGAAATTAGATACATCTTTCCAAAGCCCAAGTGAAAAACAAAAGAAAACCAATTAAACAAATCAATATTTTATTTGAATTCTTGTGGTATGTCACATACTGTGCATTGTAACAAATTTATTGTGCAAATATAGCGAGCTATTCTTACATACTGCTTTGCAAAATATTGGCTCAGTAAGAAAAATAAAATCAAGTATCAATAAAACTAAACCAGTGGATTTTTTTTTAGCAATGTCTTTTTAAATTTTAAGATTAAAATAAACAAACACTAGCCCTTTCAGTTTGTCTTCAAAAAGAGAATGCCTCTCACCAAAGAGAATAGATTAAATAGCTCCAGCACATCCCCACTTGGTGATGTTTGATTGTTATGCTTATTGAAAAGGAAACCAAATATTGAAATAACAGTATTGTTTGCAAAACACAATTTTCATGGTCTGGAATTTCCTTTTTAGGCAAAATCTACTTTATGTCATGCTTGTATTACTATTATCACGAATGGAGCTATGGGCTAGTCCTAGCAAAAGTGAGATATTTTAAAGAAAAAATTGTGTACATGAAGTTTCAGGGACAGTTGATTGGCAATTGTGTGGAACTGGTAGCCAGCATCTATGGGATGTAATCATTTCCAGGAGTGATTATGTTTTTCTTGTCTAGCAAACAGTTATAATGGAAGTAAAGTGCTACTGCAAGTTGCATGTCTATCAACAGATAGTTTTTCATTGTTGTTAGGATTGTACAAAGGGAAGTGCCACAGCTTTTTTTGTTTGTTTATTTGTTTGTTTGTTAATACTGACAATATATTTATTTGCAACTTTGTCTCTGGTTCACTGAATACTAGAACTGGAAGGGACTTTGAGAGATTATCAAGTCCAGCCCCCTTCCCCCATGGCAGGACCAAGCACCATCTAGATCATCCCTGACAGATGTCTATCTAACCTGTTCTTAAATATCACCAGAGAGGGAGATTCTACAACTTTAATAGGAATTTATTCCAGTGTTCTCCTGACAAGCCAAGGAGAACAATATTCCTCTCCTCTTTCCTTCGGCACCCTTTTAGATACCTGAAAACCGCTATCCTGTCCTCTCTGTCTTCTCCTTTCCAAACTAAACAAGCCCAATTCTTTCAGTTTTCCTTCATAGGTCATGTTCTCTAGACCTTTGATCATTCTTCTTGCTCTTCTATGGACCTTCTCCAATTTCTCCACATCTTTCTTGAAATGTGGTTCCCAGAACTGGATACAATACTCCAACTGAGGCCTAATCAGAACAGAAAAGAGCGGAAGAATGGTCACAACACTCCTGTTAATGCATCACAGAATCATAGTTGCTTTTTTTTTTTTTTTGGCAACAGTGTCATACTGTTGACTCATATTTAGCTTGTGGTCCATGATGACCCCCCCAGATTCCTTTTTGCAGCACTTCTTCCTAGACAGTCACTTCCCATTTTGTATGTGTGAAACAGATTGTTCCTTCCTAAGTGGAGTACTTTCTATTTGTCCTCATAAAACTTCATCCTATTTACTTCAGACCCTTTCTCCAGTTTGTCCGGATAATTTTGAATTATGACCCTATCCTCCAAAGTACTTGCAACCCCTCCTAGCTTGGTATCATCTGCAAACTTAATAAGCGTACTCTCTTTGGGTGTGTCTAGACTACAGGGTTTTGTTGACAAAAGTGGACTTTTGTCGACAAAACTATACCAGCATCTACACTACCACTGAGTTCTGTCGACAAAAAGGGTAGTCTGGACGTGGGGGTTTCTTTTGTCGACAGAACAAGACCTCCAAGCAAGCCCCCTGCTGGACAGTCCTTCTTTAGGAAAAACCTCTTCTTGGTCCTGTCTGTAGCCATGTTTTAAAGGCACAGATATCCTTGGCAGGCATTTTGACAGGAAGCTGACCACTGTGAGAGCCTCTCAGCCCAGAGCTCTCCCAGCGTCACCTGCACGTGGCCATGTGTACAGCTCCAGCGCCACGAGGCCCCCAAGAACCTTTGAGGGAGCCAGCCCTTGTGCCCACAGGCGACAAAAAGAGAGCCCCAGTCTGGTCAGGGACAGAAGTCCTGACCCTGCTTGAACTGTGGGGGGAGGAGGAAGCAGTCCAGGTCCTGCACACCCGGCGCAGGAACGCCAGCATCTATGGCCGCATGGCTCAGGAGCTGGCCGATAAAGGGCACCACCCAAGGACACTCCAACAGGTCCAGGACAAAGTGAAGGAACTTCGCCAGGGATACATGAAGGCCCGAGAGCAGAGCTTGGCTTCAGGTGCAGCCCCAGTGCACTGCACCTACTATCAAGAACTGGATCGCATCCTGGGAGGCCAGGAAACTTTGTCTGCACCAGTGCTCGTGCAGACAGGGTTGCACACACCAGTGCAGCAGAGCCGGCAGGAGGTCCCCAGGGAAGATGTGGAGGAGGAGGAGGAGGAGCAAATGTAGGACACCCTGACCCTGACTCTGCAGCCTGTCCCAGAGATGCAAGAAGCCTCGCAGGCACCCTCCGACGCTGGAGAAGGAACATCAGGTGAGTGCAGGCAGGGTCACAGACACAGCACAGGGGAGGGGGGAGCAGAGAGGATGCAGAGCAGTGTTCATATCTTGGTCCTCCCTCCTGGACAGCTTGCATCTCTCTGTGCATATACAAGCAGGCGGGCAGGGGGTGGGTATGTGGGTGGGGGGCATGGGAGACCCAAGGTGCAGCAGGCCCCTATCCTACTGTGGCTGCACACTGATCTGGCTTGGGCAGCCACAGTGGAGGGCAGGAGGATCTAGGGGGTGGAGGTGGACATTGTCCTAGCCACAACGGGTCCCCTGTGCAGCCGAGGCGGCTGGCAAGGCCAGACGTGGCTTACCAATAACAACATTCCCATCCCTTGTTGTATGGACTTGTGTGTGAATTGCTAACACTGATCGGTTCTCCCTCTTCTTCTCCACAGCTGGACCTGCTGTTGCTGTCTGCCGAGAAACTCCTGTGCCACCACCCACCCAGTCCCACAGCACCCGCAGGCATTGGAGGACCTACAACAACCTCCTGAGGAGGCATGTGGAGGCATTAGATAAAATTGAGGGGAGCATGGCCAAAATGCAAGAGACCATGGCTGAAAGAGCGAGGGAGGAGGCTCGGTGGCATACTCGCCTGCTGCAGGACTTCCTCCCAGAGTGGAGCACTGTGTGCCACCGTCCGGGAGTCCCTGGCTGTGCCAGGTCCTCTCCCCCTGGGGACTCCTCCTGCACATCCAGCTCCAGGCCCTTCTAACCCCCTGTCTTCCCTCTCAGCCCCCTCTGAGCCCCCTTCTTCTCCCTCAGCCCCTGCCACCCCTCCAGCCCTGCCCCTCTCCCCCCCCCCCGCTAGAGCAGAGTCATTGTCAGCCCCAACTCGAGCCCGAGGATGGCAGGGTCTTCAGGGGTGGCAAAGCCTTGCGGCCCAAGCGAGGCCGCCATTACCCTTAAGGTGTCTGCCCTCCCTCCTTCCCTCACTCCATGTTGGAAATCCCCACTCCTACCACAGTTATAAACACAAGTTAATAGTTAAAAAAAAAGTTTATTTTTCACAGTTGTTAAACCAAGAGGAACAAATTTTCGCCTTCCTCCTTGTGACACAGGAGCCCTCCACCACCTCCCCTCCATTGCCCCCCACCCACCCTTTTTTGGTTACAGTCCCCTTACGGACTGCCCTCCCCCCATCCCCAAGGGACTTACCTCCATCAACACAGCACCAACAGTTGATCTCCCCACACCAAACTGGTGTCCCACTGACCGGTAGCTACCAGGAGTGGCCAGCTTCCAGAGGGCAATAGCTACTCTCTTCTCCAGCGGGATGGCAGGGTGCAGGTGAGTGTCCTCTCGTTGCAGCGTGGGGGTAAGCCAGTTGCAAAGCTCCAGGAAGGTGGACTTCTGCATCATAAGCCTGATCATCCCACTGCTCCATTACGAGCCGGTCCCACCAGTCCGTACTTGTTTCCCTCCTCCGACATCGCCTGTCCGGGAAAAAGTTCGGAGGCAGGAACAGTGCTGCTGCATCCTGAAGGAGCGGCTCCAGTCTGGGCTCAGGTTCCGGACCAGGCATTAACAGCATGATAGTCTCATGCAGTTGCAGCAGCATTTGAAGCACCGTGGAGCGGGGCCAGCACCTGGCCAGGGGAAGCTCTCGCTCCATGGTAAAAAGGTTAGGAAAAACCTTCAAAAAAAAAAAAAAACCCACACTGCTGTGCTGTGCCAGGAAGCAGGGCACTCCAAACAGGCACTGCAGAACCTTTGCTATCCCTCTAGGCAGCAGCAGCAGCAGTGCAAGGGCTAGTCAGGGGGGTGGCCCTTTTAGCATGCGTCTCTGCAAAGTGCAGGCAGCAGCACCAGGAAGTACATGCTGCCCCTGTGACCTGGCAAAGCAGTTCCGGGTACTTTCTTCTGTCGACAGAGCGCCCTGCAGTCTGGACGCTCTCTGTTGATAAAGCAAATAGTTTTGTCTATGGCTTGATGTAGTCTAGACGCAGTTTGTCGACAGAAGTTTTGTCGACAGAATCTGTCGACAAAACTTCTGTCGACAAAACCCTGTAGTCTAGACATACCCTTTGTCATCATCTAAATCATTGATGAATATATTGAATAGAACCAGTGCCAAAACAGACCCCTGCAGAACCCACTTGCTATGCCCTTCTAGCATGACTATGAATAATTTAATAACTACTCTTTGAAAACAATTATCAAGCCAGTTCTGTACCCATCTAATAGTAGCCCCATCTAAGTTGGATTTACGTAGTTTTTAAATAAGAAGGTCATGCAAGATCGTATCAAATACCTTACTAAAGTCTAGGTATACCATGTCCACTACGGGTACGTCTAGACTACATGCCTCTGTCGCCAGAGGCATGTAGATTAGGCTACCCGACAGAGTAAAATGAAGCGGCGATTTAAATAATCGCCGCTTCATTTAAATTTACATGGCTGCCGCTTTGAGCCGACAAACAGCTGATCAGCTGTTTGTCGGCTCAGCGCGATAGTCTGGACGCTCCCCTGCCGACATCAAAGGGAGCTGTCGACAACCCAGGTATGCCTCATCCCAGGAGGCATACCTGGGTTGTCGACAGCTCCCTTTGATGTCGGCAGGGGAGCGTCCAGACTATCGCGCTGAGCCGACAAACAGCTGATCAGCTGTTTGTCGGCTCAAAGCGGCAGCCATGTAAATTTAAATGAAGCGGCGATTATTTAAATCGCCGCTTCATTTTACTCTGTCGGGTAGCCTAATCTACATGCCTTTGGCGACAGAGGCATGTAGTCTAGACGTACCCTACGTCTCCCTTATACATAAGACTTGTTATCCTATCAAAGAAAGCTATCGGATTCGTTTGATATGTTTTGTTCTTTACAAATCCATGCAGGTGGTTACCTATCACCTTATTTTCTTCCAGATGTTTGTGGATGAATTCCTTAATTACCTGCTCCATCATCTTTCCTGGCACAGAAGTTATACTGACTGATCTATAGTTTCCTGGGTTGTTCTTCTTTCCCTTTTTATAGATGGACACCATATTTGCCCTTTTCCAGTCTTCTGTAATCTCTCCCAACTTCCATGATTTTTCAGAGATGATAGCTAAAGTCTCAGATTCCTCCTCTATCAGTTCCTTGAGTATTCTAGGATGCATTTAAGCAGACCCTGGAGACTTTCAGACATCTAATTTTTCTAAGTAATGTTTAACTTGTTCTTTTGTTATTTTATCTTCTAAATCTACTCCATTTCCACTAGCTTTTATTCTGTTAGGCATCCTTTCATCAAACTTCTTGGTGAAGACAGAAACAAAGAAGTCATTAAGCACCTCTGCCATTTCCAAGTTTCTGTTATTGTTTCTCCTTCTTTACTGAGCAATGGGCCTACGCTGTCCTTGGTCTTCTTTTTGCTGCTAATGTATTTATAGAATGTCTTCTGTTACCCTAGCTATATTGTTTCTCTAGCTATAGTGAGCTTGTTTTGTGCCTTTGCTTTTCTGAACTTTCCCCTCCATTCCTGTGTTGTTTGCTTATATTCATCTTTTGTAATTTGACCTAGTTTCCACTTTTTATATGACTCCTTCTTTATTTTTGGATCATGCAAGATCTCCTGGTTAAGCCAAGGCGATCTTTTGCCATACTTTCTATCTTTCCTACACAGAGGAATAGTTTGCTTTGGGGCCCTTAATAATGTACCTTTGAAAAACTGCCAACTCTCTTCAGTTTTTTTTTCTCCTAGTCTTTCCATGGAACCTTACCTATCAGCTCTCTGAGTTTACTAAAATCTGCCTTCCTGAAATCCAGTGTCTCTGTCTTGCTGTTCTCCCTTCTTCCATTTCTTAGAATCATGATATCTATGATTGCATGATCACTTTCACTTTCACTCAAGTTATTAAAATATTTTCAGGCTTCACTTCTCCCTGAGACTTTGTGTTTATAATAACCTCAAGTTGAAATCTATTTTTCTTCACACTGGCTAAATGAAGTTGAAAGTGCAGTGAAAAATAGTGAGATTTTCTATTCTGCTTATTTTGCCTTTTATAATTTGTTTGTTAAAGCACCACCTTAAATTGGAACAAAACCAATAAAAATCGCTCACCTTGAAATCGAGATACATAACATGATGGCCTTGTTTGCACGATGAACTCTATGCATATGTACCCAGACTGAGAACATCCCTGGGAATTATCCAACTGTGTGGTCAAGTAATAACAGTTAAAACATATTGAACATGCATGGCTTGCATAATACTGCATGTAACAGGGTGCGCAACCCATGCCCCCTAGGTCGATCAATTTTCCCCATCCCGTGAGTTATAGCACCCCCTGTCTGGGGTAAGCATGGCTCAGTGGCCAAGTCTCTAATGCCCCCTGTCTGGGGTAAATATGGCCCAGCGGCTGAGTCTGTAACTCATACGAATCACTCCCCTCTCTGTGAGGAGGCAGGAGTAAGGTAGGGGGTCCCGGGTTCTCCCTCTCCACCAGGCCCCAGCCCAAGGCCCTATCAGTGGTAGGCAGTTGCCATCACTGGCTCAGCTGGGAATCTCCCCTGAAGCACACCGAGTCTACCGGGGTATCTCCTGCTCCTGGGCTACTTTCTACCTCTGTCTGCTGGCCAGCATTATCCCCATCTGGGTTGGTGAAGGCTGCAGCATCATCAGCTGTGGTGTCTGTGGCTGGCGTGGCATCTGCGGCCGCGCCGACAAAGAAGCCTTTCTTGATCAGCACAGGTATGCCTCGTGAAACCAGGTTTACCTGTGCCTATCAAGAAAGGCTTCTTTGTCAGCGCGGCGCGTCCAGACTGCCCCGATCTGCCGACAAACAGCTGATCAGCAGAGCGGGGCAGCCATTTAAATTCAAATGAATCCACGATTATTTTAATCGCGGCTTCATTTCCCTCTGCCGATCTGGCTAATCTACATGCCTCCGTCGACGGAGGCATGTAGTCTCGACACACCGTATCTGTTGACAAAACTTCTGTCAACAAAACCCTGTAGTCTAGACATACCGTAATGTAGCACTATTCATAAAAATATTAGGGAATATCTTGAAATATAACTGTGTGGTTTGAGAAAGTGTATACTTGGTCTAGGTAGCTAATTGTCCACTGTAGGTTTTAGCACTTGATTGCAGCATAGCATTATCTCTGATATGAAGTGCAAATTTATCTCCCCTTGAATGAAGATTAAAAATATGTAGATGTTTCTGACAAGACCTGCAACTTGCAAATAGATTTCAGCTTTCTAAAGTTTGTATTTCTGCTGACAATGGAAATTGACATTTTACTTTATATTTGCCTACTTGCAGAAAATTGTATTTAAAATGTATCCTCTAAGTATGTGAGCATTCTGGAGACATTAAAATTGTATTTGCATTTGCATTTTAATTCTGACTCTTTAAGTCACTCTGGGAAGAGACAAGCTGGAAATGTATGCCACCAAAATAACATATTTTGAGGGGAAAATAATACAAATTGAGAAGGAAAGTTCACCCATTAATCTCCGAACTTTGTCCTTATTGAAATAGCTGATGAATTGCGGCCTTTTGTGAGGATGTAATGCATATACACTATGAATGTAAAAAGTTATATAGGCCACTGAGACTTGTGAGGTGAAAGTTTCCAGCAAGGATCACTCAGGCCAGGCCAGTTTGAGGTTTTTCTAAAATAAAAAGGAGACTTTATTACTGATAGAGATTAGGTAAACTTGGACAAGCAGTGTGGAATCGTAGAAGAAGCTCATTCTGCAGATCCATACTCTAGGACTTAAAGCCAACATTCCATAAACAGGAAGGCTGAAATTTCCCTTGCCCTGGATACTGAGAGATCAGGTTGATCCATGGTGGTGTCTTTCCAGCCAAGAGGTATCTCTTGAAAGGAGTGTGCCAGTAAACTCATTTTTAATTTAGTACTTTGGAACAGAATTTTTCAAACTCCATTTGGAACAAACTCTGAGACTGTGTATGAAGATTCTATTTGGGAATGGTTAAAATTAAGTTACCCTAGGAATTTTGTTTTAACTCTTCACATTTTACACTTTACTGGTCAGTCTAGAGGGCATTTCTACGCTTTGGAGTTATTTTGAAATAACTCCCCTTATTTCAAAATAGCAAGGTGCGCATTCACATAGCAACCCCCTTATTTTGAA
This sequence comes from Pelodiscus sinensis, assembly GCF_049634645.1. Taxonomy (NCBI): domain Eukaryota; kingdom Metazoa; phylum Chordata; order Testudines; family Trionychidae; genus Pelodiscus; species Pelodiscus sinensis. The sequence goes on from NC_134711.1 coordinate 174,354,569, forward strand.
ATTATTTCAAAATAATGGGCTTGTTATTTCAAAATAATAATCCATGCTTCTGATGAGGAATAATGCCTAGTTTGAAATAGTTATTTCAAAATAGGATTAGTGTGGATGCTCCACTGCTGCTATTTCAAAATAACAACTCCCCAGAGTCATTCAGAGTAATTACTCCCCAGTGCTTCCTGGTGCTCTCAGACTAGGTAGCATGTCCATATTAAGGGAGCCTGCCTTGGACCAGTTTTGAGGCATCCCTGTAGTGTGGACACACTATTTCAAAATAGTTATTTTGGGAGTCATTATTTCAAAATAACTTATTTCAAAATAATCTCACAGTGCAGTCATAGCCTAACAGTGCATGGAAAGTATTTTTGATTACATATAGTTAACACTAATGTGGAAGGAGATATAAATCAGTTACCATGAGTTTTCATGTATTAGCATTTTATAATTCAAGGGAAACATTCTATAAGTGTAACAATTTGCACATGCAGTAGTGCTAGTTTAAATCCAAGGGTAATGAATATTAGTAATGCTAACAAAACCTCTAAAGGTGCAGCATTTCTCAGAAAATGCCTCTAAGTTTTCACAGGCCAATTTGTCTTCTTGTGGATGAGTTACTCATTTGCAGTGTATGTTATTAGAACAAAGGATACTAACACATATCATGTGAAAGTAGGAAAAGTCATAATTTATCTATGAATCTATAAAGAATTTTATGCAAAGCTCTCAATAGTCTCAAATGTGACCCTCATTGAGGTGCTGCAGGGAGATAGAATAAGGCTCACAGACTGGTGTAGATTTCTTGCACCTGGTATAAAGTTTAAAACCCAGATATCAAGACATACTCTGATACCAGATGTCAGTTCCTCTGAATAAAAGGAAACAGAGTTCCAAGGCAAAATAAAAAAACCTATACCAATTTAACCCTAAGAAGTATTGCTAGTTTAACTATTTAGAGAAAGATCATTTCTGTTCCATAAATCAAAGGAGAAACTTGCTGTAGCAAACCAGTGTGCTCAGGTCAGGACAGCTCTGCCCTTTACACCATTGAACGAGGCAACTGAAGACACATGTGTAAAACTAACAGGAAGAACCAAAGCTGGGATCTCTGGAGCTTAGTGTATGAGCCTTTACAGCTTGAGCTATAACGTCAGCTGGCTTTTTCTTTCTGTGTAAATGATCTAAGTGCCAGTACATGGGACAGTGAATTACACACAGTACATGTGTGGGTTACACATGTACCATCCCAACAAGTACTGCTAAGGGAAACATCCTCAACTCTTGTGTTCTGGCTTTACATAAACTGGAAGTGGAATCAATATGAGTAAACCATTGGAATAACGTTCTAATCTATTGTATTTTGGTAGATTATCATACTGTATACGTCACTGCATTGTTTAAGTATCTACATTACAGGGGTTGAGAGAACAGGTTGTCAGGGTTATAAAAGTCTATATACATGTCCCATGGCAGGTATTAGTATCCACAGGTGTCTGTGATTACAGCACAAATTGTTTTCCATTCCATGGTTGCAAACCTCAAGTCCTAGCTGAACTCACCTGAACTCATTTTGAAGGAGAATCTTTAACTTGAGGGAAACAGAATCAATGTGTAGTCCAGGTGTAATCACTGCCCTTTCATGGATGGAATTTCAGATTTTCTCAAATTGAGTTGAGCAGTTTGACTCTCCCTCAGTGGAGTTCTTAAACACAACATTAACTTTAAGCATCTGAGTAATCCAATTAAAAGCAATAGGTCCTGTGTGATTAAAGTTAATCATGTGCTTTAAGTGCTTTGCTGGAACTGGGCCATAATGCTCAGTGCTTTGAGGGGAGGGGGTGCGTATTCTTAGGTAAAGGAGCTTCTTTAGAATACAGAGATTCCAGTAGAGATGCCCTTTCCTTTTGAAGAGGAAGAATGAGTTTTATCTAAAGGTATGTCTGTGAGACATACAGTAGGGCTGTGTCTAGATTGGAAAGTTTTTCCACAAAAGCAAGTGCTTTTGCGGAAAAACTTACCAGCTGTCTACACTGGCCGCTTGAATTTCCGCAAGAACACTGACTTCCTACTGTCTGAAATCACTGCTACTTGCGGAAATACTATGCTGCTCCCATTCGGGCAAATGTCCTTTTGCGCAAAGCTTTTGGGCAAAAGGGACAGTGTAGACAGCTCAAATTTGTTTTGCGCAAAAAAGCCCCGATCGCGAAAATGGCTTTTTTGCGGAAAAGCGCGTCTAGATTGGCATGGACACTTTTCCACAAAAAGTGCTTTTGCAGAAAAGCGTCCGTGCCAATCTAGATGCTCTTTTCAGCAAATGCTTTTAACGGAAAAACTTTTCCGTTAAAAGCATTTGCGGAAAATCATGCCGGTATAGACGTAGCCTAGGTGTGGTGTTGAGTTATAATATAAATCAGACTCTAAGTGATCAAATTTCTGGGTACTCCATGGCTCATCATTCTTACAAAAAAATCATGGTTAACGCAGCATATCTGTTTCACAAGAAAACGACAAGAGAAAGCTACAGAAATCATGAACTTAAGAGTTCTGAAACTGTTGGGGTAAAAGCATGTCCTCTCAGTAGGGAAAAGTCTCATCTTTCATACTTTCACATATTTGAACTATTCCCATTTCCAAGTTTTTTTGTATTTACTCAATAATTGTGATGATTCTCTTCACCTTTCCTTTCCCCCCATTTTTCTTGTTAGGAAGAAGATGGAACACTTAATTAAAACCACATTAGAAACAGTCATAACATTTCTCCAACTCACTATTTCTCCATTCCTCCCATTTTCAATCAACAGAAAAATATCATAATCTTAACAACTTTAGCAGATACCAAACCAACATGTTTTTGGAAATCTCGACAGCATTTCTTGTTTTATATGACTTCTTTCCTTTTTTACTGTCACGATGGTCATGGGCATTCCAGTATTCTTGAAATTAACTTCACTGTGTATTCTTAACCTATTCCCAACAATACACTAATTGTCTCAACAAGATTTTAAAGCAATCTTATGCTTTTCCTGTTAAATTTAATTTTTTGTATAGATGATAGGGTTTTTTTAATGGAGAAAAATATTTTGCAAAAGGTAAATTGAATAAATGTGATTCAAATGACAATGCCATTGGCCATTTTCACTTCTCCAATAGTGACCTATACCATTTTAGTCCATGAGAAAGAGGTATCCTGTCTCACAAGTTATTCCAGCTTAGTTTTAAACCCCGCCCCTACCAGCTCTAGTGAAATGTGCGTCATAATTTAGTTTTTCAAAAACCTTCCGATTAGAGGAAGTAATGTTCACAAAACTTTCTGTTTGTGACCCTCTGCAATTTCTCGCCTCACAAATTAAGAAATTAATCAATTAACTTATCCCCAGTAGAATTTGAACCAAAAAGAGAGAATTGGTAAAGACTTTATTAGGTCCACTAAGGACTTCTATATTCTATTTGTTTTATGTAGAAGGAGCTAAGCCAACATAGCAAAAAGTAGCAGTGTGAAATCAACAGAAGAGAGAGAAATTTTAGGAAGTCATGCTTATGCAGAAACAGTATCTCAAGGTAGGTAATTCAATCCCACAAAGGAGAGAGACCTTGAACTAAATTCTATTCAATGCACTGTGGAGGTGAACATATACTTCTAGACTACATGGCTTCGTTGACGGAGCCATGTAGATTTGTTTGTTCGGCAAAGGGAAATGAAGCCATGATTTAAATAATCGCGGCTTCATTTAAATTTAAATGGCTGCCGCGCTGAGCCGACTAACAGCTGATTAGCTGTTTGTCGGCTCAGCGCGCTAGTCTGGATGCTCCCGCGTCAACCTGAAAGCCCTTTATTGACCTCCCCGTTATGCCTCGTAGGATGAGGTTTACCGGGGAGGTCGATAAAGGGCTTTCATGTCGGTGCGGGAGCATCCAGACTGCCCCGTTCTGCCTACAAACAGCTGATCGGCAAAGCGGGGCAGCCATTTAAATTTAAATGAAGCCGCGATTATTTAAATCATGACTTCATTTCCCTTTGCCGAACAAAAAAATCGACATGGCTCCGTCGATGGAGCCATGTAGTCTAGACGTACCCTATAGAGATCACAACAACCTGTGCTGCACTGACAGAGACAGGCTGCTGCATTCTTTGTTAGCTGGTGCTTTGAACCTTTGCTCCAATATATTCTGAGTTGTAGTAATCAAGTCTAAAAGTTACAAAACACTTGTAGTCTGCTAAGATTAGAATTTGTACACTGGCCAGCTAGCACTGGAAATTGGCATTTTTCATGGACATGGGTATTTGACCATCCATGAGCTTCATGGACCCACAAAAGACTCTCAGTCAACAACACAAATTGAAGACACACCTCCTCCATAGAAGGGAATGCTGTGGAGGACGGAAGTTCTTTGAAACACTTCCCTCTTGCCAGCCAGCATCACTTACATCTTGTCTGAATTCATCTTCATCCAGCGGCTCAGTATCCAGACACTGGCCCCAGCTAGGCATTGTGTGGGCTGAGAGATGGTTATGGTTACATTTGACATAAATGAGTAAGAAAACTGTATGGGTGCATGCTGTCATCACTTTAGCCTATATTGCCTCACCTGTTCCTACAGCAGATTCATGTACATGAGGAAATGAAAGCTATCTTGTGGGGTCAACAGAAGAGGGCTTGGAAGGTGGAGAAACAGTTACCCATTAGGATGCACCTAGTTGGGCCTGTTTCCACGTATCCTTGCCATTTCCTGGAAGTGGGACAGCTGAATCTGGTGATCAAAAGGTATTAAGTACCACAGAGGAGTCTAGTAGGGTGAGTAGAAATGCACACCCTGTGCAAGTGGGAAGATGAATATCATCTATCTGATATCTGCACTGATGTCTGACCTTGGCAGCTGAAGATTCCTGGCAACTGAAAACTGACCCTTGAGACTGATTTTTCCAATCTTCTGACTGGGGATTCTCACTGCTATTGTAATATCAATAATAAATAATAGTAATTATAAAATAATAAAAAAATAATAATCTCATATTACTATAGGTCTATGATTAACTTAGAAATAGCGTCAACTGCTTAATTTTAATTGCCTTTCCTGATGCCACTATTGCCTTCAATCACTGGAATCTGTTTTGTGTATATATTTCCCACATCCAGTACTTACATGGAATAAGTACTTCAGTCCTATCTCGTGAGATATTCTCAAGTCAGAAGTTACAGCCTGTTGGGTATCAGGGGCCAGGAGTCTTCACAAGAAAAACATGAACAAAATTTAAAAATCCTCAAAGGCTCAGTGGCAATATCAATAGTAGATATCCTCATATGTAAGCTCAGAGTCAAGAATAAGCAAATGCTTCACAGACAATAGTGTGTATGATGACCCTGTTTGACCTCTTCCACGGGAAAAATTGGAACACATGGCATTTTTCATTTCCTTGGTAAGCTGTAGTCAGTAAATGTTCTGTTATTGCCTGCATTAGAAGTTTACATTCTGAGCTCACAGGAGGATTTTTGCCATTTCCTACTTCTGTCTTTTTATGTAGGTTTTTTTTGTGCCTGTTAATTTTCTTAGCAACAAAATCAACTTTACAATTTTACAATATTTTACATCAGCTCAGGTAACATGTCCAAGACATGTAATTTTTTCAAAATAGAAAGTTTTGAACTGCAGAATGGCATCTTTACTCTCAACTATAAACAATGCTTAGAATATCTCAAAACATGAAAAAGAGGTGTCAGCAGACCCATCACAGAGGGGAAAAGTTGTGAGGGAACACTGCTTACTCAAGCCAGAGAGAAGAAGATCTGCACTTCTTTCAATTCCCTCTGCTTTTATTACTGGCAATAAAGAATAGAATTATCTTTGAGTAAGTCTAAAGAACATCTGTAACTGTTACATCTTCATAGTGTTTTCTTCTTCTGAATAAACATAGTTTAAATACTTTCAGCAAAATGACCAAACACTGACCAGAAAGTGACACGATAGAAATAATAAATAGTATAGAGGGGAATCCAATGAAATTAAAGCAACAAGTTCATAACTGATATAAGATATTACCTAAGGAAAATATCTATGTAAGAATTAAATAATATAAGGATGTAAGTGGATTGCCCTTGGGGAGGGATGGCTCCCCCTCTTGGTCAGTGGGTGGCCACTCTGACCCACTACATTTTCCATTATCACTTGAGGAATTAGTGGATGCTGTGATTCTGTGTGTAGGTCCTCCCACCAGGTGGGCGGCAATGCGGCATCTAGGGCCTGGCTGCAGACTAGAGCAAGCAGCAAAACGTTGAACGTACAGCCTCAGCTCAGGGTGGGCAACAAATGCCTGCTCTCAGTTTGGGGGAGTCAGCACAATAATAAACAGTCCAAGGGCTCAGCCTCAGTTTTGGGGGGGCAGCACAATAATAAACAGCAGTTCTAGGCCAAGCCCTAGACCAAGTGAGGTAACAGTTAAAGAAACGAATAGTAAAGAGTTCCAAAGCCAAACCCTGGTTCCCTCTGTGGCAGTAGGCAAAGAAACAGTCTAAAGCCAGGCCCTTGTTCAGGGCGTGGCAGCAGTGGATGTCGGCTGCAATTCAGGCACAGCCAAAGGGGAGTCTGCCACCCAAGAGTGGAGTGGCAGGGGGGGATGCAGGCCCACCCATACTACTGCATCGTAGCCCAGGGCCGTGGTTGCAGCAGAGCAGTTTGCTGCTAGGTCAGTGGGGATCCATAACGCTGCCAGAGCTCTGTCTTAGCTCACAAAGCATCAGCTTTCCCTGGGCTACTTCCAAACTCCCCTAAGTCTGTACCTGGGTTCTGGGTGAGTCTTCGGGGCTCTAGCACATTGGCAGTTTGGGCCGGGAAGGGAGTCTGTCTGGGTCATCTGGGAGTAGCAGGCTCAGTGGGCCAGTTATCTGCTTCTGCAAGGTCTTGCTCCTCTGGAGAGTACAGCGGGAAGGCTTCTGGCTCTCTCCACCACTACAGCCTTTCTCCCAGGGCCCCTCCTCTTGATTGATAGTCAGGTGCTTCATTAGGGCCAGCTGTTGCCCATCAAGGTTCAGGGAGGGGTGTCTCGCCCTCCTGGTCAGTGGGTGTCTACTCTGACCCATTACAAAGACACTTACATGGATAAGAACATATACAACTACATAAGGCAGGATAATAATATGAATGGAATATTAGCTCTCATGCTTCAGGATATAAAGCAACTAGTGACAATTTGGGATTAGGAACTAATCTTCCCTCATGGGCATGCTATTGCATATTTTAATCCTTATACTTGGGGATTTTACACCTTCCACCATTTGGGTCAGCATTTGCCACATTCAGGGTATGTCTACACTGCCACCCTAGTTCGAACTAGAGTGGCTAATGCAGTTATTCGAACTTGCAAATGAAGCCTGGGATTTAAATAGCTGCAATGAGGAGTAATACTAGTTCAAATTCGGAGCTCTAATTCGAACTACCTAGCCCGTGCCGCGTGTAGCCGTGGGCAGGTAGTTCGAACTATGGGGCATTTAAAAATGGTGCCCGGGAACATGCAAATAAAGCCCGGGATATTTAAATCCCGGGCTTCATTTGCAAGTTCAAATTACTACATTAGCCACCCAAGTTCGAACAAGGCTGGCTAGTGTAGACATACCCTCAGATAGAATGATCACTGTGTGAATATATATATGGCAAATAGTAGAGTCTTAATAATATTCTAAATAGCAAAGCAGAATAGAAAATGTATTAAAAGTAAAACCAAAATACAAAAGATGACCATTGTAAATTTTTTTTTTTTTATTATGCAACTTAATTAAAATGAGTCCCATTCAGCTAGAATTCATATTATTTGTAATTCTTTGAAGATGCTGTTTTAAGATCATTTCTGTGTAGTAAAAATAGTAGCTAAGCATACTGTAATTTGATTAATATTCAAAGAGTAACTCTCTGGGCAAAAACACTGAAATTGCCAATAATAATGGTGTATTTCAGTGCTGGGCAATAATTTTTGATGGGGAGTAACTCCAAGATTTTGTAATTGGTCAAGGGCCTTATTCTTTTGTGATATTAATGAAGGGGGTGCAGGGCCTGGGTTAAGGGTGGGTGCAAAAGAGAGCTTGGGGTGTGAGATTGAGGTTCATGAGGTGGTATGGGATCTCGGAGGTAGTTTGGTTGAAGGATAGAGTTGTGACCTGCAGCGGAGGACTGGAGTTGCAAGGGTTTGGGTTGCGACCTACTACAGGAGGACGTTGTGACCTGGAGCTGGGGTAAGGGTGCAGGGTCTGAGAGAGGGTCTGGGTGCCATAGCAGGGGTGAAGAGAGGGTTACATTCAGGCATGCTCTGCCATGGAGGCACTTACCTGGGTGGTTTTCAGCCAACAGCCCAGAAGATTTCTCAGGCAGACTCCCTGCCTTCCATGACCCTGCACTCACTCTCACTCTACCTGATTTTTACTGGCCCAACTAACCTTAAATTTGCCCCCTAAAATTTGCCAACATGTATATATAGGTCCAAATACAAAGTGTGAAAAACAAATATAGCTGCAAGGATGTTAAATATCATTCATTAAGACCAATGTCTACACTTACCAGAGATTGAAGTTATTGTGATCAATGCAGTGGGGATTGAGTTAGTGGGTCTGATAAAGCAGAAATCAACAGCAGAACACTGAGCAGTTGACTCAGAAGTCCACCAGAATAAAAAGAATAATGTAAGTCAATGGGGGTGCATCTACATAGCACCCTTACCTTGAAATAAGCTATGTAATTTGAGCAACACACATTGCATAGCTTATTTTCAATTAATTTGAAAATAGCTTATTTCATAATTTGGTGCTGTCTACACAGTGCCAAATTTCAAAATAAACCACTATTCCAAAATGTTCCTTAATCCTTGTGGAAAAAGGTTTACGGGGACATTGGAATAGCGAGCCTGTTATATTTCAAAATAACTGGCTTGTTCAAAAGACACAGAACAGCTATTTTGGGATACTAGAAGTATCCTGAAATAGTGCTGGTATATAGACATACCCTGGGAGAGTATCTATTATCAACACAGCGCAATACAGATGCTGTGGTACGTCAACCTAACCTATGTGGTCTCCAGTTACATTATTCACATAAATGAAGTAGTATATCTTAGATGGACTTACCATGGTAGTGTAGACATGGCCTCAGGGAAAAAAATGCATACAGATTTTTGTTCAAGTTATTTCACTTTTAAAATGCATGAAGAAAGCTGAAGTCTTATGTGAATTTTCAGAGGTGATATTGAGAAAACTTCATCTTATACATAAACCATATCATAGCAAGGGTTCCCAAACACCTGCCCCCTGTTCTTTTAGTGTTTTGTATCCCAGTCCCACAATCCTTTACAGATTAACTCATCCTCAGTACTTCAATAATTCACATATTTGGGTGTTAGCTTCTTTTCCATTCTGCTGCCTCACACCATCCTCTACAAATTAATATTCAGTACTAGACCTTAGCTTTGGCTGTGACACACCAGAAGATAACAATGCAAGAATCAAGGCCTTGTTGATAAAACATTGGCAACAATCATAAATAATTTAAATTATCGTACAGATTGTCTCCCAACTCATAGAAAGCAACATTTCATTATTTAAGTTGTTTTCTTATAATTTGACAGCTTTCCAAATGAGCTTCTAACCAGCCTCCAATGTTCAATTTATCAGATGAGTAGAGAAATAATAACAGTAAATTGGAAAGTGTGAAGGGGAGCTTCGAGACCTTTATTAACAATTTTATTTTTTAAATAAAAAGTCTTAAGATGATTTCTTCATATCTTCTGACAATCATTCTGCATTTTCCCTTCGAAACATTTAGGAATGTTAAAAATAAAATGGGTAGTTTGTTTACAATAAAGGCATTTTAATAACATAAAACATTATTAATAGTAAAAAATAATCTAATATATAAAGGAGAATAGTTGTATGTTTGTACGCTAATAACTTGGACACTATGGGTATGTCTAGACTACATGGCTCTGTTGCCAGAGCCATGTAGATTAGTTTACTAGATATACCCAAATGAAGTGGTGATTTCAATAATTGCTGCTTCATTTAAATTTAAATGGCTGCTGCACTGTGCCGATCAGCTGTTTGGCGGCACAGCGCTGTAGTCTGGATGCTCCGTGGTCGACATCAAAGGCATTTGTCGGCCTCCCCAGTATGCCTCGTGGGATGAGGTTTACCGTGGAGGTCGACAAATGCCTTTGATGTCCACTGCGGAGTGTCCAGACTACAGCGCTGTGCCGCCAAACAGCTGATCGGCACAGCGCGGCAGCCATTTAAATTTAAATGAAGCAGCGATTATTTAAATTGCCGTTTCATTTAAGTATGTCTAGTGAACTAATCTACATGGCTCTGAAGACAGAGCCACGTAGTTTAGACATACCCTATAAGAGCTAACGCAACCAAACTTTGCATGGGATAACCTTTTATCCAGGAGAATGTTTTAAGGCAACAATGAGAGACAAATGTCTCTTCCCAGGACTGCACGGAGCATGGCAGTGCGGGGAGAAGCAGCTTCCTGAGGGAAGTGGTGTCCCCCCTCCCCTCCCGCCTTCCAACCTGCTCTGAGGAAAAGTTTGGCACCGTTAGTTTTCAATGCACATCTCACTACAATGATCCATGCCTTTATCACATCAGGACTGGATTTTTGCAAAAGTCCCTGTGAAGTAGTACATGAATGGAACAGTTTGCTTCATAAGTTGTGCTTTTTATAGGAAGCATATTATCCCTGGTTCTATGATCTTCACTGGTCTCCAAATTGTTCCTCAATACAGTTGAAGACATCTATTTTAACCTATGAAATCCTAATTTTTGTTGGTCTTGGCGACCTAAAAGACTCTCTCTCTCTCTCTCTCTCTCTCTCTCTCTGTAAAAGTAGCAATAGGCTGAGATTCTGGACCTAAAAACCACTTATATGGGAGGAGGTTAATAGCTACTCATTCTCTTAGGTACCTTTATCATAGAACTATTTTCCCTTTGACAGACTATGAATCTGTTGGCAATCAGAGCCACTGGTAAGGATTATCTGTTCTCCCAGCCTTTTGGAAAGGGATGGATTAAAGAAGTGTTTTACCATCCTATGCATGTTGCAAATTTATTTTTCATGTTCTCCCAAAGACAAAGAACAAACAATATTTTGGAGTCAATTGACCAAAAAGGACACTAAGGGCATGTCTAGATTTGCTTTCACTTTTGAAAGAAGCTATGCAAATTTGGTGTGAATTTACATATCTTCTTCCAATCACTTTTTTGAAAGAGGTTCTTTTGAAAAAGAAAGTAGTCTAGATGTGGTTCTTTTGAGAAGAAAACCCTTTTTTGAAAGAACAGTACTTCCTAAAAAAATTAGGTTTACACAGTTCTTTCAAAAAAGGTTTTTTTTTCTCAAAAGAACCACATCTAGACAACTTTCTTTTTTGAAAGAACCTCTTTCGAAAAATTTCTCAGAAGAAGTATATCTGAATTTTGAAAGTGAAAGCAAGTCTAGATGTGCCCTAAGGGTATGTCGACACTACAGAGGAAGATCGAAGCTGCCACTGTTGATCTTCCAGAGGTGAAATTTTCAGGTCTAGTTAAGACAGCTAATTAAAAGTAAGAGAGGCACTTACTGGTCGATGCCGGTAACCCTGCTTTCATGAGGACTATGGAAAGTTGAAGGAAGAATATTCTCCCTTGATTTCCTGTGGTGTAGACAGGGCCAAAAGCTGAATTAAGCTACTTTGACTTCAGATATGCAATTACCATAATTGAAGTTGCATATCTTAATTAGACTTTGTCCCGTAGTGTAGGGAGCGAGGAAGGAAGGAAGGAAGGAAGGAAGACCATCCATTGGAGACAACTCAGTGATTCATCATGCAATATTCTGTATCTGACATGAACACAAAATAGTAGGAACTTTCTTTACATCTGTCCCTGCAGCAGAGAAAGAGACTCATGACTGTTTAAAAATGTATGGTGTTAAGAAAACAGATCATCTCTTTTCAGTGGCATGGCTGTGTAGAATTCAATCTGAACTTCTGGGGAAGTTTGAACACATGAGTTTTCCAAACACAACTGACACAAAAAATGGCAGGACCAACCTAGAAAAAAAAAACATGTGGTCCAAAGGTAAATCAGAAATATTCAATTCCAAAATGAATTTGCGTGAGAATGTTTTAAGGAACAACAAAATGAAGAAAAAATGGATTTTGGCAGTTATTTTTACCTAACTCATTCAACATAGCTCGTACAAATCTGGATGCAAGTTGTTTTTAGCAATGTAAATCTCTCTCTTAAACAGTTCAGCAGGAAAAGACCCTTAAGAAGACTTACCGACACACAAATTTTACTACCTGCTGTTCTCTTTCCTTCTCTTCTCCATGCTCTCCATTACTCCTTACTTTCTATATACAGATTATTAAATTTCTGTGAAGATATTCAAGATATTTCCATTATCTGGAATAATTATCCATAAAGCTCATATAACAACAAAAGATTCAGGATTGAACAGCATCTTTTATCCAAAAGTTATCTCAAAACTCTTTGCAGAGCACTGTTTGTTTTCAAGTGAAATAGTGACACTATAGGTGTCTTGGAAAATAGATCTACCTTGATTTGTTCAACAGTATCTTTTTGGTTTGCTCCCTTCTCTTTACTCTTCTTACAGAGCTTACGAGACACTAAATTGGGTTCCCGATTAATGTCTTGTCTTGCAGCACATGAAGACTAAAAAAGCTAAGCTCTGTAAGGGTTGTAAATTGACAAAACTATGTCAACATGTAACATGAAAGAAACTTCTGAAACATTTATTTCTCACTCCTGTGCTGGAGAACCTCTGGTAAGGTTCATCTTACTGTATGGTCTCATGTTGATTTGATTCAGAATTGTTCACACCTATCTCTTGGAAAATTAAATTCTATGTTAAATCACTATAAGGTCTCTGCTTCAGGAGTTTTTATGACAATAAAGTGATTAGTTTACATTTTCTTTTATATTTATTTCAATGCAAAACAGCCACTACGACCACCATGCCCATTCTCATGCTATTAATAAAACAAAAAACAGGACTATGTAACACTTTAAAGACTAACAAGATGGTTTATTAGATGATGAGCTTTCCTGGGCCAGACCCACTTCCTCAGATCAAATTGTGGAAGAAAATAGACATGACCATATATACCAAAGGGATACAATCAAAAAAAGTGAACACATATAAAAAGGACAAATCAAATTTAAGAACAGACGGGGGATGAAGGGGGAGGAGGAGGTAAATGTCTGTGAGTTAATGATATTAGAGGTGATAACTGGGGAAGCTATCTTTGTAATGGGTAAGATAATTAGCATCTTTGTTAAGACCCCTGCGTAAAATTTAAGCATGAATGACAGTTCAGAGGTTTCTCTTTCAAGTCTGGTGTTAAAATGCCATTGAAGCAGTATGTAGGTAATCAACTTGCTGAGACAATGCCCTTTCTTGTTGAAATGGCAGGAAACTGTTTTTTCTTTGTGATACTGTCTGATATCCATTCTGTGTGCATTGATTCTTTGGCAAAGCATCTGAGACGTTTGTTCAATGTACATAGCAGATGGACCAGCTTCTATGCAGTGATGCACAGACACAAAGTAGCCATAAACCTTCCTTAACTAGCCAAGTTTACTATTGTTTTGCATTATTAGAGTGGTAACTGAAAGGATTCAGAGCACAGCAGTGAACCTTTCTCATTTATTCTGATTCATCTCCATCTGTACCCGTTTACATCAGTTTGGGTATGTCTACACAGCAAAGCTATTTCAAAATAACAGCCCTTATTTTGAAATAATATTCCTAGCGTCTACACAACCAAACTGCTATTTCAAAATAAATTTGAAATACCAGAATGCTTATTTTGAATTTGGTAAACCTCATTCTACGAGGAATAATGCCAAATTTGAAATAGCTATTTCAAAATGAGTGCTGTGTAGACACTTATTTCAAAATAGGGGGCCTCCAGCCTTCCCAGGGTGCCCTGGTGGCCACTCCAGCCTCAAACAAGAATACTCCTCTCCCTCTCCCCCCCCCAGAGCCCTTAAAGGGGTACACTCTGGCCACAGTGCCTGAGTCAGCTCCAAGCCTGCCATCCAAGACTCAGCAGCCACTGCCCCAGACCCAGTGGCCCTAAAACATGAGCCAGCAAGCCACTGGCAGCCAGCCATCCACCGCTCCCCAGGAGCAGTCTGCCAGCTCCCAGGATCCTGCCAGGGCCCAGAGAAGGCAGGTGCCTCCTGGTCCATGGTGGAAATCATGGACCTTATTCAGGTTTGGCGGTGGGGATGCCCCCAATGTCCATGATCTCTGCACTAGACAGAGGAACCTGGCCATCTATGGCAGGATAGCTGCCAGCCTGGCCACCAAAGGCCACATGCGACCCCAGGAGCAGGTTTTCATGACAATCAAGTTAGTCCAGTGAGACCCTCAACCCTGAGCTTCCCCTCCCCCCTCTTCCCCTTGCTTCCCCCTTCCAGCTCCCTCCTCCCAGGTTTCCCCCTCCCCTCTTCCATCCTCTCTTCTCCCCTCTCCCACCTCCTTTCCCCATTCTCACCATAGTTTCATCCCCCCCCCCCACTTTTGTTAAATAGAGTTTGTGTTCATGAAAATACATGTATTTTATATTACATCAGGAAGGGAGTTGGGGGTGGGGGGTGGGGTAAGTGGAAGGACGTGAGGGAGGAATGAGGCACAAGCCCACAGTGGGGCAGACAAGGGTGACTGTTAGTGCTCCTGAGGGTGAAGCTCTCCCACAGGGCCTCCTGGATACTGACAGCCCCCGGATGGCAGCCTGAAGAAAGTGCAGCCAGGCTCACAGCAATGCATCCAAGAGAAGTACCAGAGTGCCCAGGGGCAGCTCTGACTCCATGTTTCAAAGTGCTGTGGTGTCCGAAGTGAGGGCAACCAGAGCACGCAGAGACAAAATGCTTTGCTGTCCCTCATCGAGGTAGACAAGCAAGCAGGGAAACCTGAGAACTGGTTGTCTGGGGGAGGGAGGGGGGGTCCCTTTAAGCACAGGCCTCAGATAGCCTCAGGCAGCAGCCCCACATAGTAAGATGTGACCTGGTGCCCTGCTGGAACTGGTTCTGGCCAGCCTTAAATGGGATTCAGATTTCACTCAGTGTGGACGTGCTATTTTGAAATAGCAAAATGCTATTTTGAAATGCATTTTGTGTGTAGATGTATTATTTCAAAATAAGATATTTCGAAATAACACTGTAGTATAGACATACCCTTCCAGTAGATGCCACACAGAAAAGCAGTCAAATTCATATGGACTCTGAAAGCTGAAATGCCATGTCTTGGTACCGAAATTACTGGGATAACTTTAAAAATTAATTTGTGGGAGGAACATCAGGAAACAATGCTTTCACCTGTACATGAAACCCCCCCGCCACCCCCCACAAAGAACTGTGATAAATTATAAGAAAGTTCTGATTTTTTTTCCTTATGAGGATATTTTTAGAACATAGTAAAGACAATGCATATATCTGTATTTTGAAAATACCATATAATAATAGCATAGAATCCTAGAATACTAGAACCGGAAGTAACTGTGACAGGTCATCAAGTCCAGTCCCCTGCCCTCATGGTAGGACCAAGCACCATCTAGATCATCCCTGATAGATGTCTATCTAACCTGCTCTTAAGTATCTCCAGCTATGGAGATTCCACAACCTCCCTAGGCAATTTATTACAGTATTTAACCACCCTAACAGGAAGTTTTTCCTAATATCCAACCTAAACCTCACTTGCTGCAATTTAGGTCCATTGTTTCTTGTAAGAAGTGAAGGAGACCCATTTTTCTCCCTCCTCCTTGTGACACCTTTTTAAATACCTGAAAACTGCTATCATATCCTCTCTGTCTTCTCTTTCCCAAACTAAACAAACACAGTTTTTTTTCTGTTTTCCCTCAACTATTATGTTTTCTAGACCTTTAATCATTTTTGTTGCTCTTCTCTGAAGCCTCTCCAATTTCTACACATCTTTCCTGAAAACCAAATTTTAACCTGGGAAAGGATGGTCCCAACCTGTGTATTGAGAAACTGTAACCCGGTTTTACCATCTGTAAAGGTGAGTATTTTTTTCAGTCACCTCTTG
Source organism: Pelodiscus sinensis (assembly GCF_049634645.1). Lineage (NCBI taxonomy): Eukaryota > Metazoa > Chordata > Testudines > Trionychidae > Pelodiscus > Pelodiscus sinensis. The sequence continues at coordinate 174,370,646 of NC_134711.1, forward strand.
CTTAGACTAACAGCTTAGAACAGGGGTGAGGAACCTAAGGCCCAGAGCCAGATGCAGCATCCAGTTTGCTTGGATACTACCCAAGGCTTGGGGCTCCCTACCCGAACATTGGTGCTCCAGGCTCCCTGCTGTCCCCTCGCAGTCCTGGAGCACACAAAATCTACTAGCCTGAACCCTGCAGGAGTCTGTTGTGTTAGGGGAATCACTTGTGTGTGGCCCCTAACTGATTTTTTTGTGGGTCAGTGGCCCTTGACCCAAAAAATGTGCCCTACCACTGGTTTAAAATATAGAATAAACAGTTGTTTTTCGTTTTCATAAGAAACTATCTATGGGTATGAATACACTGTTCGAACTCCTCATTGCAGGAGTAGTAATGGTAGTTCAAATTAGGAGCTTTAATTCTAACTACCTAGTCCATGCCGCGTGTAGCCGCGGTCAGGTAGTTCGAACTGCGGGGCATTTAAAAATGGCGGCACCCGGGAACATGCAAATAAAGCCTGGGATATTTAAATCCCGGGCTTCATTTGGAAGTTCGAATGCCTACATTAGCCACCCTAGTTCGAACTAGGGTGGCAGTGTAGACCTACCCTGTGATCTTTAAATCTACTACTATTTTTCTGTAGTTAATAATGTCATTTTAATGTTTCATCCTTGCCAGTGAGTTTGTCTGAAGTGCTTGGGAAATCTGCTCAGGTTAGAGAGGCTGGTGCATGCTCACCTTCCTGTGAAGAAGTGATGAACTAAATAATGAACTTATAGCAGTCGACCTTCTGTCCAGTGCAAAACAGTACAATTCAGGGGTCCAAGACTGGAGATTTGCGAGGAGGGGCCAGAATTGGCTGCAGTTACTCTATTGTTGGTTCATGAGTGATTGAGAAATCATTCATAGCACTCAGCTGAATGTGTCCCTACCTGTGGATGTCTCTGTCACTGCAGTGCCTGTCAGAGGTTTGTAGCTTGGCATGAATATCATGGGCTCAGGAGTCCCACCAATCTAAGTTGCATCCCAGACACTCCACCACAAATATACAACACGGTCCTATCACATACATTCAGCCATGTTATTTGGTGGACTAAGATTAGCTATTTGATAATAAGTGCAGAAAGACTGACCTCCAACATCTTTGATCCATGAAACCTATATTTATAGAACTAAACACAAAATAAAACTAGCACCAAAAGTAATTTCAGGATAATTTTCAAAATAAAGTAGGAACAATGAAGACTGTAAAGGGCAAGCTAGAGCTGAAAGGTAATTACTCACAAAAGTCCCTTAAAGCAAGATATTTTCCTTTTATATTAATAAGGTGGACTCAAGAATGGAGAAAGTTCTTTTATATAATAGAGAATGGTTTCATTAAAGAGAAAATTGTGATGAATAGACAATTTTCATTCCAGTGCTTATAAAATTGCCAATAAAATGGTGATTTTCCATAAACTGAAAGGAAAATATTAACGCTTAATGCAGAGATTAAAAGCTTTCAGGAAAATGTAGCTTGACCACATCTGACAAATTGATTTGTGATAAGACTTTTTACTGCTTCGAGTCAAGAAAGAATCAACAACCTACTTCACTAACAATATCCTGAAAGACATATTTATTTCAACATTGTAGTCTTCTGTTATGCATCACATCCAACTGGCAATGAAAAGTTGCCCAGGTGTTACAGGAAATAGCTGGCATAAAAGTACCTTGAATAGCATGTTTTTAACTGGGGTACCAGGGAACACGTTATAAAATATGAAAGTGCACATCTCAGGCATTTATGTTACCTCACATTTATACACAAAGATAGACAATCAAGGCAATGATATTATTGTGTGAACACTTGTAACCTACTCTAATGAAGCAAATATTTCCAGATTAAAAGGAATGGATTTAGCACAGCATAGCCAGTAATATCGTAGAAAGCTGGAAAAGAGTTTTCATTAAATTAAAATATTATGGACTTTGAGCCTGAAGTGGTAGTTTTATGTACATAGGTCCCACATCCTTGTTTGGAAGGCTTCCTGTAGCCTCAATTCAAAGGTGCAGCTGTGTACACACCCATTTCAGTTCTCTGAGAACATGTTAAGATTAATCCGTGGTTAACTAACAATAATGTTGGCAAAAAGGTGGAGTGTTCTTTGCATTCAACTCAGGTATTCAGATACTCCAACCAAATCAAGTACATCCATATCTCATTTGATGAATATAATATACTTCATGTACTTGAATGAATTAATAATTAATCATGTCGACTCCTCATTACGGATGTAATAATCATAAGAATAATGAGTGTGTGCAGTATGTAGATAGAGTATCAGACACAAAATCTACTAAAATATGTGGCGAATATAGACATATGAAAGTCACATGCAAACTAATTAGGCCACTCCTTAGCCAAGGAATATCCGTATGTGGTGTGGTTTTTACACAGCATGAATAGTGCATTGTAAGAGCTTTCTTTACTAACTATATGATGGCATCAGCCATCTTCAATTTCTGTCCCTCTGGAAACCAAACAGTAATAGCCTGTGGATACTCTGCATCTGCTATATTCTTTAGACTATTTGAAAGTCCATTTCAGATCTGAATATGTGTGGCTTATGTAAACACTTTTCACACTGTTCAGCTCCTAGGATAGGTCTACATTATAAACAGAGGTGAAAAGTGTATATACACATATATGCAGCATATATACACATACTTGAGCTAGCTTTGAATGACAATACCTGTTATGCTGTAGCACCACAGGATGCACAACCCTGCTTGGGATCTTGGATATCGATTTTAACGGCTAGTCCAATCTAACTCAACTTTACTGATATTACTATTTGAACTAGCTAAATCATAACCAATTTGGGTATAGCTACACATGCTGCAGACACAACTCTGACTGCAGTGCAAACATACAGTGCATCTTGTGTACCACTCTCCCTAGTTTCATCCTAGTATTGAGGAGGCTATATGTTTTAGGAAAGAGCAACATCAAGCTGGAGTAAAGAGAGATGATATCCTCCTTCCAGTTGATGGCATGAAATCCCCTCACAGTGACCTCAGCCTGAAATATAAAATCCTTGTAGAGGATGGGACCTCAGATGGGATTTTTATGTGACCTCAGATTATTTATTTAGCACAAACAAGGAAAGGCACTGGAATAATGACACTAACAAGACCTCAGGAAATGAGAGAAAATATATATTTATTTCTGAAAGAAGATACTAAGGTAGATCTCAACATAGTGTTGTGAAAAAAAAAGTTTAACTTTTTCCTAAGCGTGAATGGCAGGAAGCATATAAACTTCTGGAACATCTTTCATAGTTACTTCCTGGGACTGAGAGCCTTCCTGTATGGGGCCACTCCCTCTTTTCAGACTGTATATATGTGTGCCAGTATTGTCAACCTTCCAAATTTAAAAATCATGAGTAAACCCAGATCTCCTGAGAAAAAAGTGGGAGAGGAGAAGGGAAGGTCTCTTTGGTTATAAAAGTCAAGTTTGTTTCCAAGCCTGATGAAAATGAACCATGTATATTAATGGGACTTTAAGATATGAAACTATTGACCAACAGCTTGACTTAAACCTTTCCATATAACTCCAGAAACACTTCAAAATGTGATCTAATAGACATACAATTTAGTATAATTCCCTTTCCATTACTGCTTCTTTTGAAAAATTAAATACCAATGATGATATTAAACTATAATAAAATTCCATAGATGAAAGACATCAGAAAAGTGATGCATCAGAAAAGTAAACAATGATAAAAGATTCATCTAGTGATAAACAACATATTTCAGCCTCTAGTACCACTAAAAACAGAGCATTAATTAATGAAGTAGAGCCAGCTACACAGTCATATATACACAAAACAATGTTATTTATTCAGAAATTGTAATTACTTTAGAATCACAATTGAATTAGTATTATTGGTTCTCGAGCACTGTACTTGACATTAAGACAGAGTTTTAAAAAACTGTAGTTAATTCCAGTTAATCATTTACTGCAATTGCTACTAATGTAATTATTCTCAGATGCTGACCTTTGGGTTATTGCTTTCTAAAATGAAACTCTCAGCTAAATTAAAAAAGCAGAATAGGTCTATAACATGCTACTTATTCAACTGTATGTATGCATTAGATCTTACCAAATATGAAAAAGCACATTTCTGGGCTATAATTCTTCAGATTATACCAACAATAACTTTTACTTTTGAATGTTTCTTTTTATATTATTAGCTATAAAAGTTTCAATTGCTTTTATTGAAGCTTCATGGATATAGTTTGCATTAATTTCAGGCAGTAAAATCTAAAAGCCTTTTTAACTAAAGGATCAACTTTCTCAAGCCTCATCAGAACTTTGAGATAATAAAGGTTTATAATGAACCCAGAAATGAAACAGAACATTGAAAGACAGTGAAAGTTAAGAACTTCTATTCAGTGAATATTCTGATCCACACCTGCTTAGTCATGAGATTTATTAATTCAGTTAGTGGCTGAGAACTGACAGATCCTACTCAGCAGATGCTCTATATATCTATATTTGAGCTGCTATGATTAGTTGTCACGCACAAAAAATCACAAAACCGCTAGCATCTTTGTCTTATGTGACATTAGGCTCTGAAAAGGGAAATGGAGCAAATCCTTTGGTGGGTAAACATATACCCCAATTTCATAAAAGAATAGTAAGACCATCAAAAACTTCCACAACCAACTAAAAGGAAAAGAGATAAAAAGGCATTCTTTAAAAACTTAAAGCTAAATTCTGGGGAGAAACATAAAAAGAAGCATAAGCTCTGTCAAACGCCAAAAAGGAATATAAAGAACAGCTAGACAAAAACTCAAAAAGTAATAGCAATTTTTCTTAAGTGCATCAGAAGCAGGAAGGCTGCTAAACAACCAGTGGGCCACTGGATGATAGAGAAGCTAAAGAAGCACTCAAGGAAGATAAGGATATTTCAGAGCAACTAAATGCATTTTTTCATTGGTCTTCCCAGCTGAGGACATGTGGGAGATTTCCAAACATTAGCCATACTTTTTAGGTCACAAATCTGAGGAATTCTCCCAGATTTAGGTATAAATAGAAGAGGTTTGGAACAAATTTGATAAACTAAACAGTAACAAGTCACCAGACCAGATGGCATTGAACCAAGAGTGTGGAAAGAACTCAAATGTAAAATCATGAAACTACTAACTATGGTCTATCAACTCTCCTTTAAGTCATTATCTGTAACAAATGACTAGAGCAGTGTTTCTCAACCTTTTTTTGCTCATGGCCCCCTTCTGAGCCTCGTTTACCTCTGTGGCCTCCCTCATAGCCACTGTTAGTTGGAAAAAAAGGTACATAATTTACCTAATGTTCCATTTTTTCCATGTGGCCCCCTAGAGGTAGGGTGTGGCCTCTGGGGAGCCATATGGCCCACAGTTGAGAACCAGTGGTCTAGAGGATAGCTAATATAATGTGATTTCATTTTAATAAAAAGGGGCTGTAAAGGTGATGCTGGCCACTTCAGGCTGGAAAGTCTAACTTGAATACTTGGAAAAGTTGTTGAAACTATAGTAAAGATCAGAATAATCAGACATGCAGATGAGCATAATTTGTTGGGAAAAATAAACATGGTTTCTGCAAAGGAAAATCATGCATCACCAATCTACTAGGATTCTTTGAGGGGATCAACAAGCAGGTGGACCAGGGGGATCCAGTGGATATAGTGTACTTCGATTCCCAGGAAGCCTTTGACACGGTTTCTCACTAAAGGCTCTTGAACAAAGTGCTGTCATGGGATAAGAGGAAAAGTCCTTTTGTGAACTGATGATTGATTAAAAGGTAGGAAACAAAGTATAAGAATAAATGTTCAGTTTTCAAAAATGGAGAGAAAGTAACTAGGGGTATTTCCCACAGATCCTTTTTGGGACCAATACTATTCAACATGTTCATAAATGAACTGGAGAAAGTGGTAAACACTGAAGTGGCAACATTTGCAGATGATACAAAACTGCTCAAGATGGTCAATTCCAAAACAGATTGTGAATAGCTTTAAAAGGATCTCTCAAAACTAGGTGACTGGACAACAAAATGACAGATGGCTTTTAAGGTTGATAGATACACAGTAATTTAGCATAATCCCGACTATATGTATAAAATGGTGGGGACTAAACTAGCAGTTACCACTAAGGCCAAAAAGGTACAGCTTTACTTAGAAAAGACGCCATTCTTTCTCCATATTTCACTGATTATAAGGTAAGAATGGACTGTTAGCACTGTTCCCTCTAAGTTGCATATGTAAGGGGACTGTTACCCCTTACTAAAACTCTGTGGGAGTTTTTTGGTTTACCAGCTTCAGAAGGGGAAGGGTTCATGAGACTGACAGACCCCAGAGACAATGGAAAGCAGTCAACACTCCAGGTCAGCCTGACTGACAGGTTGTAAGTGGGGATTGTTCTGGCTCTGTCTCTGAACAAACAAGCTGTGTGCAGAAGAGGTCCTGCAAAGACAGAGAGCTGAAAGAGGAGTACAAGAAGAAGTCCTGCAGCGACAGAACCAGACACAGACAGGCCAAGCAGTGCAGACCCTGTGTTGAGCAGCAGACTGGCAGGGCTCAGAAAGCCAAAAGGAACAGAGAAACAACACAAGGAGCTGGAACTGGCCAAACAGCACAGCCTGCAGCTGGATGTGGTGAGCTACTGGGACCTGCAAAGTGTGGGGAAAGGCTCTGGACTGGGAGAGGGGTCTGGCCACTTAGAGACTGAGGCTGTGTGGTCACTGCCAGTGCAAGCATGTCCAGCCTGCAGCCCCTTGCAGCACATCCAGGGCTTCTAAGGAAGAGACTGTGAACTGTCCTTACACTCTGAAGACTGCTGTGTTGATGTCCCTGTGCTACAGAGCAGGGCTGTGTGTTCTCATTTAACCATTCTCATTGTTTCTTATTCTATTCTCTTTAATCAGTTGATGTTTAATAAATTGTATTTGCTTTGAACCTTATGAAGTGATTACTGGGCCAAGAAGGCCTGCAGTGTAAAGAGAGCACCTCGGAGTGGGGACACCCTAACTCCAGCCCCTAGTGACTACAAGGTCAGGGATTAAGCCCCAGGAAACCTGGGCCCAGCCTTGTTGGGGTTTCAAGGGCTCTGCTACTCAGGAGAGTGGAGGGGGAGCCCTCAGGATCAGGGAGCCGTGGGGTAAAGGAAGTGGGAGCGGGGACTCAGATCCTTTCGCTGGTTCATTTCACCGGGGTGTATAGAAGCCAGGAAAGTTCCCCACAAGAGCGGGACCATTCCCCCGCTTACACATAGCAGCTCAGCTTCAGAGGTGATTAAACAACCCCGCCCAGTCAGAGGGTCAGGGCATAGAAAGTGACCCAGTGATTCCTATATATGTACAGATTCTAGTACTTTATTTTACAATGAGCTATCAATAATCCTATGTAGTAGAGCTTGTCACCCTTCCCCTCCTAACTCTGAAAAAGAAAAGAGCAATATACCTGAGAAAAGCCAAGTCAAGTGATTAGGGCATGCACTTGGGATTATGGGATATCCATGTTTAAGTCACAATTATTTTGACCAGAAATTTCATCATGAACCTACTAAATCTTCTTAACAAACTTTGTGTCAAAACTGATATATTTCAATTTAATCTAAACAGAATTTTGTTGAAAAAAGTTTCACCATAATTCATCATAATTCCTCTGGTATGTAGGAAATCAGATCAGGATACTATAACAGTTTCCTTTCTCCTTAAAATCAATGAAATAGTTAATACAAAGAGTTTCAAACCAAAAGAAAATGAGAAATGGTAGGAAAAAAATGATTGAAAGCAACAATCTTATTCCTAATATTGTGAGCTGCTGCTTGTGCTTCAGATTTCTTTGCAGAAAAAAAAGTAGTATTGGAAAATGCCAAACTCAGCCTAGTCCATTATCTCGCACCCAACTCTATCTTGAGAAATTACTACAGCTGCAGGTGAAAATTGCTTGCATGGACAGTAATTTCCAAATGAGAGAAGCAGAATTTGAAAGAAAGATTTGAAAGGAATGAAAGACCTGTTGGTACAAGCTCTTCTCCATCTGCATTCCCCTGCAATATAAAATTAGAAACTTACACACACCTTGTAGAATTTCCTTAACAAAGCAGTCAGCTTCCCAGAATGGCTAAAAGGAAGAGAATGGTGAATACAGGCACTCATTGACTTGAAGAATCACAAAATCACAGGCAGTACTACTGACAATGTACACAGAAAGAAAGATCCTTTGAGGCACTCCACACAAACCTCCTGTGTGCGTTACATAGGTGTGAGCATGCTCTGGGATCAATTTTCTCCTTGAAAAACAATCATGTCTATCTGGAAATTTGAAACAGCTGCTCCCTTCAGGTCCTGTACAAGTGTCTACATTTCTAAACAAATGGATGATTAGCTCAAGGCAAACACAATATGTCCACTGTCTCATCAGAATGAGCAGTTTGCATATCATATCAGTTTGTCATGATAAACTCTACAAGTAGGGTTACCATATTTGAACTTTCAAAAAAGATGACACTCTTGAGAGGGAGTGTATCTGTATCAGTACCTACCAACTCATGTTGTATTAATGTTATGTACTATATGTGGTAACCGTACATAGGTGTAACTCCACTGAAGTTAATGAAGTGATGATTATTTACTCCTGCTGAGCATGTGGACAGTGATATATATAGATTGGAGAGTACGGCAGAATTTTAAAAAGTATTTTTTTGGTTTTAAAAAATGCCAAAATTAATAAATCAACATATTTAACATACCATCAATTTTTCAATAAAAACCCAACTATGTAACAACTGTTAACGAATGGTTTAAAACTTCCATTATGGTTCTTTCTGGTTTAGCTGTAAGACAAGAAAAAGTTCAAAAAAGTGGGCAGTCAAAAATTATTATTGCTTCTTTCTCAAGGCTGCTTTTCTGCTTTGACCTAATCAAAGTCAGTGACAGCAACATGTACTTCTCAATATCCGTAAATTTCTGCATTAAAAGCAGAACCATTATGTCATCCTAGAGCCATATTTACTACCCAATTTTACAAAAGTCCCTGTTTGCTCTCAATCTCCTTTGCTACTTAATTTCTCATTTTATAACTCTCGGAGTTCTTAGTAAAAGTGTTTGGTCTATCACATCTGCTTACGTTCAAGCAAAAAGCCACCCAAATGACCAAAATTCATGTTTTTTCCATATCTTGACACTTTAGGTTTCGTATGTGTAGGTGGATCTGTTCATAAATGTCTGAAACAATTCCCCAGAATTTATTGCCAGTCTTTAGGCAGTCCTGCAGAATAGTAATAATACCAATCAAATGTAATCATTTTTTAATGGAAAAAGCTGAAGTAATGGAGGTGACTAGCCATGTTCTGCTGTCCTCCAACCTGACTAAGATTCAATATTCTCTATAGACACTTTTCCCTATAGAGGATGTAAGTCTCAAAACTCTTGTTTCATGAACAAACACCATATTTCAAACTTCTCCATTTTGGATTGCATACAGGGTAATACTGTTTGATTTATCAACCACTAAATTTAGGGCCACGTTCAAAGATCTTTTTTGCCTATTTGGGTGATGAATGATTTTTTTTTCTGATTTTCTATATTTTCTGAGGTTTTGTAAGGGTACGTCTAGACTACATGCCTCCGTCGACGGAGGCATGTAGATTAGACAGATCGGCAGAGGGAAATGAAACCGTGATTAAAATAATCGCGGCTTCATTTAAATTTAAATGGCTGCCCCGCTCTGCCGATCAGCTGTTTGTCGGCAGATCGGGGCAGTCTGGACGCACCGCGTCGACAAAGAAGCCTTTCTTGATCGGCACAGGTATTCCTCGTGAAACCAGGTTTACCTGTGCCGATCAAGAAAGGCTTCTTTGTCGACGCAGCGCGTCCAGACTGCCCTGATCTGCCGACAAACAGCTGATCGGCAGAGCGGGGCAGCCATTTAAATTTAAATGAAGCCGCGATTATTTTAATCGCGGCTTCATTTCCCTCTGCCGATCTGTCTAATCTACATGCCTCCGTCTGTAGTCTAGACGTACCCTAAGTGTGGTGCCTGAATAGCAGTGGCTATCACTTTACAACTTGATTACAATAGATACACAGATGTACATTTTCTATAACTCTCTAGATATCCTTGTTTTTTCTGTAATCAACTGATACCACTGCACTTTGGCTTCACACTGGGCTTCTCATTTTTATCTGCTATCATGCTGACAGCTTGCATATGGCAACAGATTTAACCTCAAACCTTCTCACTACACATTTTAACTCTCAGAATAATGATGTGCAACATTAGTGGCAAAGAGAGTGTAAAAACAGAAATAATAAAATAAAATCCTTTCCTCCATAAGCTTATATTCTAGTGAATTCCAGTTATTCAACAGAGATCTCCTTCCATATGTTGGTTAGCACCTTGCTACAAAAATAGCATCACTCGTACAAATATTCCAGTTGTACTATTTTCTCGGTCCTTGAGCATGTATTTTAAATACTTCCAGTATTTGGGATGACATCACCTAAGGAATCACTGGATAAAATCCTAAAACATATACAGTGACACCAGATGGTTCATAATATAAAAATCTATAGATTTACACATTAGAAATAGGTCCAAATCAAATTGTATACATCCACCTACTCCTGTATGTTAGGCAATTTAATCGATATCCAAATTTTGTGTTTCAGCATGCCGGCTAGTTATTATATGCATTTATTCTCCTAATTGTGTTTGCAATTGAGATTTAAGTGTGAATCTTTATCTTTAAAATTGCTTTATGCATATCTTAGACCTCAAAGAGATAGCTAAATATATATTTTAAATGCTATCAACAATTTTACTGCAGGTTGCATTAGCAAAAATAGCTCAAGTGGACTGATATTGAAGAGAGGTCTTTTGTATTAGGTCTATAGTTTAAAACTCACAACCTCCAGGCTATTGCTGACTGCTGTGTCTCTCTGAAAGAGTAGAGTACTTGTGGGGTTGGGAAGAAGAGAGGCGAGTACTCTTACATATTCAATTTAGTTCATGCTTATCTAGGAACTTCTGCAGCAACCTTCAGGGAACTCACCAAAGTCTCACTGCTCATCTGTGGTTGGTGAGGAATCTATTCTCCAATTCTTAAAACACTTCACAACTGAAAAAATATTTTCAGGTGCTTACTAATATTAAAATTGGGAAGGAAGGGTTAATATCTATGTTTAGATGTTGAATCTGAGAGGGGGGAAAGTATTTGCTTATAGCTGCTAAGGGAAATGAAGGAAATAGATCTCTGCTTGCAGTTGCAAGCTTTTCCATGGACAGATTCAGTGGGAAAACAAAAGCTGATTTGAAAAGAGCCATTTTTCTCATTTGAAAAAAGATAGCAAAGATGAGTTTTCCCTCATTTTTTGATATTTTTATATTCTTCTCCTGCTTCTTTCCTGCAGAGAAAAGGGGGAGCAGACACACACACACACACACACACACACACACACACACATATATATATATATATATATATATATATACAGTAATTCCTCATTTAACACGGTAGATACATTTCTGAAAATGTTCTTGCTAAGCAAAAATGTGTTATTCGGGGTCAATTTTCCCATTGAAAATAATGGAAAAGGTGTGGGGTTGCATTTCAAGTGGTGGTGTCAAAGTCAATTTTCTGTTGGTGCTTAGTTGTCAACGTCAACATTAGACGATGTACTATACAGTAAAATTCCGATATTCCGGCATCCAGTTGTCCAGCATCAACTGGAACCTGGAAGTGCCCCGGTCAGCTGCTCTCTTGGCCAGGCTGCTGTGAGCTGCATGTGCGCTCGTGGCTCCAGCCCGCACTTGCCAGCAGCTGGCCACTGAAAACAGGCAGCTGCCTTGGCACTGGGACATAAGGTTGGGGGAATAAGGGGACTGGGTTACAGCAGAGAGGGAAGGTGTTTTGCTCTGGGGAAGGGAAGAAGAGGAGAGGGGAGGGGGATTGGGTTGGAAGTATGCCCCTGTGATGGGTCTGCTGGGATCCGCACTGTGTCCGGCGAGGGAGGATTGGCAGGGAACAGCACAGTGAGTGACAAACCCTCTGCCTCTTTGCAGGGAGGCAGGGGAAGCCCCGAGTAGCTTCCAGCAACAGGCTGGCTGGGGAAACCCAGATGCTGGCCTGCAAGTGGGGGTGGAGGAGAGAGGGCGAGGCGTCCAGGGATCCCACATCCCCGGACACCTCACCCTCTCTCCTCTGCCCTCACTTTCAGGCCAGCGGCCAGGTTTCCCCAGCCAGGCTGTTGCCAGTGGCTGCACAGGGCTTCCCCTACCTCCCTGCAAAGTGGCAGAGGGTTCTCTGCTCGCCACACCATTCAGTGTGAGTCCCAGCAGACCCATCACAGCCGCCTTCTAGTACCTCTTGGTAAGTCTACTGTATTACCGCTGTTTTCATGATTTATACTGCCACTTGATTTTTTTTCGTGTTATTTCGGGGATGGCCGTGTTATTCAAAAAACGTTCCCTAAAAAAAAATAGTGCTATCACGAAAATGTGTTAAACGGGCATGTGTTAAATGAGTAATTACTTGGAAATGGCAGAGATGCTTAATGACTTTTTTGTTTCGGTCTTCACCGAGAAGTCTGAAGGATGCCTAACATAGTGAATGCTAGTGGGAAGAGGGTAGGGTTAGAAGATAAAATTTAAAAAAGAACAAGTTAAAAATCACGTAGAAAAGTTAGATGCCTGCAAGTCACCAGGGCCTGATGAAATGCATCCTAGAATACTCAAGGAGCGGATAGAGGAGGTATCTGAGCCTCTAGCTATCATCTTTGGAAAATCGTGGGAGACAGGAGAGATTCCAGAAGACTGGAAAAGAGCAAACATAGTGCCCGTTTATAAAAAGGGCAATAAGAACAACCTAGGAAACTACAGACCAGTTAGTTCAACTTCTGTGCCAGAGAAGATAATGGAACAAATAATTAAGGAAATCATCTGTAAACACTTGGAAGGTGGCAAGGAGATAGGGAACAGCCAGCATTGGTTTGTAAAGAACAAATCATGTCAAACCAATCTGATAGATTTCTTTGAAAGGATAACGAGTCTTGTGGATAAGGGAGAAGTGGTGGATGTGGTAGACCTAGACTTTAGTAAGGCGTTTGTTACAGTCTCGCATGATATTCTTATCAATAAACTACAGGCAGTCCCCGGGTTACGTACAAGATAGGGACTGTAGGTTTGTTCTTAAGTTGAATTTGTATGTAAGTCGGAACTGGCTCCAGATTCAGCTGCTGCCACTGAAACTGACCAGGGGCTGACTACAGGAAGCCGGAGGCAGAGTTGCTCTGCCCCCATCTTCCTGGAATCAGCCTGATCAGTTTCAACAGCTGCTGAATCTGGAGCCTGGGACAGAACAGCTGGGGCGCTGCCCGGTAGGTTCCTACAGGACTAACCCGGCAGCACCCCAGCTGCTCTACCCGAGGCGTCCCGCAACAAAAGCCTGGTCTGCTGGGGAGGGGGTGCACTAGCTGCGCCCCCTCCTCCCCCCAGCAGACTAGGGAGACCCGAGCAAAGCCGCACAGGCGGAGGGACCCCGCTGCCCATACGGCTTTGCTCCTGTCTCCCTGGTCTGCTGGGGGGGGGGGGGTCCAGAAAAGCCGCTGGACCCCCCCAGCAGACCAGGGAGACAGGAGCAAAGCCGCCCAGGAAGCGGGGGTCCCGCTGCCTGGGCGGCTTTGCTCCGTGGCAAACGAGCAAAGCCGCCCAGGCGGCAGCTTTGCTCGGGTGTCCCTGGTCTGCTGGGGGAGTCCAGAGCTTTGCTGGACCCCCCCCCCCAGCAGACCAGGGAGACCGGGAGAAAAGCCCCATTTGTAAGTGTGGATCCGACATAAGTAGGCAAATACAACTTAGATGGGTCTACTATAAGGTGGGTGCATAACTGGCTGGATAACCTTACTCAGGGTATGTCTACACTACCCCACTAGTTCGAACTAGTGGGGTAATGTAGGCATACCACACTTGAAAATGAAGCCCGGGATTTGAATTTCCCGGGCTTCATTTGCATAAGCCGGGCGCCGCCAGTTTTAAATCCCGGCTGGTTTGAACCCCGTGCCGTGTGGCTACACGCGGCACGAACTAGGTAGTTCGGACTAGGCTTCCTAGTTCGTACTACCGTTACTCCTCATTATAGTGGACCACAAGCTGAATATGAGTCAGTAGTGTTATGCTGTTGCAAAAAAAGCAAACATGATTCTGGGATGCATTAACAGGTGTGTTGTGAGCAAGACACGAGAAATCATTCTTCCGCTCTACTCTGCACTGGTTAGGCCTCAGTTGGAGTATTGTGTCCAGTTCTGGGCACCACATTTCCAGAAAGATGTGGAGAAATTGGAGAGGGTCCAGAGTAGAGCAACAAGAATTATTAAAGGTCTAGAGGACATGACCTATGAAGGAAGGCTGAAATAATTGGGTTTGTTTAGTTTAGAAAAGAGAAGATTGAGGGGGGACATAATAGCAGTTTACAGGTATCTAAAAGTGTGTCATAAAGAGGAGGGAGAAAACTTGTTCATCTTGACCTCTCAGGATAGAACAAGAAGCAATGGACTTAAACTGCAGCAAGGGAGGTTTAGGTTGGACATTAGGAAAAAGTTCCTAACTGTCAGGGTAGTCAAACAATGGAATAAATTGCCCAGGGAGGTTGTGGAATCTCCATCTATGGAGATATTTAAGAGTAGGTTAGATAAATGACTATCAGGGATGGTTTAGACAGTATTTGGTCCTGCCATGAGGGAAAGGGTCTGGACTCGATGACCACTCAAGGTCCCTTCCAGTCCTAGTATTCTATGATTCTACTGTATATATGTATTTTAGAGAGAGAAAAAAATCCCAAATCCAGAAATGGAATGCTATTTTTATATTCCAAAAAAATAAAAATGAAATTACATTTTGAGTTCAAAAGGTTTTTTTTTTCATTTCAAACTATTGATTTCTAAAAAAGCGAGTTATTTTTAATTTTCCCCATCAGAATATTGAAACAGTTTGCTAAAGGTGACATGTTAGCATAGATAAAATTAATTGTGATTTAATTATGCTCTCTGATAGAAAGAGTTTTGATTGAACAATTTCAGTTGAAGAATGCAAAGTAGGTAATTTTCAGTGTTGTCACTTCAATATGAATAAGTAAAGTAAGTTTCCAAAAATCTTCATTACATTACTCCATTTTATTCAGTACTTTTTGACGCTTTCTCAGCAATCAATCGTATAGCTCACACTGCAGTAAAGCTTGATTTCATTATTACATCCTTTCCTGAGCCTGTTCACCACTGCATGTATAGTACATAATCACATGAACAGTCATATTTTCTTAAAAATACACCAATTTATCCAAAACCAGTTTCCAGATTGTGGTAGTTAGAGACAAGTGCAATATTTATACAGAATGCCGCCAACCTGTAACTGTGTTATTGTTAACCTGTGTTATTGTTTTACTTTAGCAATACACAGCATGATAAGCATGACAGGGCCACAGATATTTTTCTCTTTTGGAAATGTGTAGGATTTTTTTGGCATTGAATGGAAGGTAACATGGAAAATATAGTCTACCTTGTTAAAATTCATGTCTTTTACAACTATGGAGAAAGACCTGAAGAGAAGGGGAAACTCTCCTTGATAAATATTTATCCTGTCAGTTTAAGTTACACACAGACAGAGCTTCAGATGCAGCATTTCTTGCTGTTGGACACCTTAATACTGAATTTGAATGTGATATTTCTCAACTGACTAAAACTACAGATGTACGCTTAAATGGAATAATATGGTTTCAGATTGTTGATAATAGTTATACTTGATATTATTTTTGTTCTGGATAGTTATGTAGAGAGTTATAGAGCCGCTGTAGCAGCTCCATAGTTAAAGCTGAAGCAAGGTTCCTATTATAAACTGTAAATAAACGCTCCGGCTACGTCTAGACTACATCACTTTTTCGTAGAGGGATAAGGGATCTTTCAGAAAAGGCTTTATTTTCTGCAAGATCAACGTCTAGACTGGTGCTTTTTTCTGACAAAGCTCCGTGCAGAAAAAAAGCATCAACCATTTTTATGCCAATGAAGCGGGGGAGATTTAAATGCCCACTTCATTAGCAATTGCAATACGTCTAATTTACATGCCTTTTAAGAAAAAGAGGTGTAGCCTAGACGTAGCCTCCAAGTTCCTCCCAGACCTAAACAATCTTACTAAACAATGAAATTTCAAAAGCCACATCTCATTCTGTGTTAAAATATTTCTGCAGTGTTTGCGAGACAATGTGAAAATTGTTCTTAAGATTTGTTTTATAAAAAGTATGCTCCCCTTCTGAACATGTTCCTCATATTTCCCATGTATCTTTTTACATCAAAGTTAAAAAAATGGATTGATCTATACACTCCTGTTAGTTTTGTTTGTTGAAGAGATATGTCTGCTAGGATGTTTTTACAGTACTTGCTTTGTTTCATTTCATTTTGGGGGAGGAGAGGATTTAGAATAGAAAAAAGAGGGAATTAAGGGCATACATTGGATTATTTAAATGAAGAGTTTGTGATGGGGTATGCAAGCTCAACAACAAAATAGACAGGCAATGTTGTAATAAAGAGATGCATTAGAACAGAAATAAAAAGCTATGACACAGGAAAACAGCTTTCACTCTCTCACCCTGCCCCCATCTCCACAAACCCACAGAGCCTGATCCAAACTCCACTGGGATGAATCGGAAAAATCCCAATGATTTCAAATTAATAAAATAAGGTAAAAGAGCAGGCAGTCAGGCACAGGAAGCAAGGAAGAATTGAAAATTAACCATACTGCTTGCACATTCATATGCCTTTTTGTCTCTCCCCTTCACACTGCTCCACCATCAATTATCTTCATGTCCTATACAGATTAAAAGAGAGAAGCCATACTTTATTTGACTGAATGACTTCTGCCTAAACAGTGCAGGTCTTGTTGCCAATTTGGTTTAACTTTTGATCATTGCTCAAAACACTGGGAAATTAACCCTTGAAAGAACTGAACTGAAACCCAGAAATTTGCTAACTGGCCACTTTGCCACTTCAGGTTACTAATCCCTGGTCTACACTATGGCGTTATTTTGAAATAACCCCGTAGGTCAAATTGATGAGCAGAGCATTCATACTATCAAGCCCATTATTTTGAAATAATGAACTGCTTATTTCAAAATCTGTACTTCTGCTTTCCTCGGGGTATGTCTACACTACAGCATTATTTCAAAATATTTTATTTCAAAATAACGTGTCTACACACAAAATGTATTTTGAAATAGCATTTTGCTATTTTGAACTAGTACGTCCACACTTATTGGATGCTGAATCGTATTTAAGGCCGGCCGGAACCAGTTCTGGCAGGGCATCAGGTCAGGAGTTACCTTGGGTGGCTACTGCCTGAGGCTATCTGAGGCTCTTGCTTAAAAGGACCCCCACGGACAGCCAGTTCTCAGGTTTCCCTGCTTGCTTTCCTACCTTGATGAGGGACAGCAAAGCATTTTGTCTCTGCGTGCTCTGGTTGCCCTCACTTGGGACACCACAGCACTCTGCAACATGCACCTGGGCACTCTGGTGCTTCTCTTCGATGCATTGCTGTGAGCCTGGCTGCACTTTCTGCAGGCTGCCATCCGGGGGCTGTCAGTATCCAGGAGGCCCTGCGGGAGAGCTTCCATCCTCAGGAGCACTAACAATCTCCCTGGTCTGCCCCACTGTGGGCTTGTGCCTCATTCCTCCCTCACATCTGTCCACTTACGCCCCCCCCCCCCACTCCCTTCCTGATGTAATATAAAATACATGTATTTTCATGAACACAAACTCTCTTTATTTAACAAAAGTGGGGAGGGGAGGGAATGAAACTCTGGTGAAAATGGGAAAAGGAGGTGGGAGAGAGGAGAAGAGAGGATGGGAGAGGGGAGGGGGAAACCTTGGAGGAGGGAGCTGGAAGGGGGAAGCAAGGGGAAGAAGGGGGAGGGGAAGCTCAGGGCTCAGGGTTGGGGGTCTCGCCGGACTAACTTGATTGTCATGCGAACCTGCTCCTGGGGTCGCATGTGGCCTTTGGTGGCCAGGCTGGCAGCTATCCTGCCATAGATGGCCAGGTTCATCCATGGCAGAGATCATGGATGTTGGGGGCATCCACCCCCAAACCTGAAGAAGGTCCATGATTTCCACCCTGGACCAGGAAAGCACCCACCTTCTCTGGGCCCTGGCAGGCTCCTGGGAGCTGGCAGACTGCTCCTGGGAAGCGGTGGAGGGCTGGCTGCCAGTGGCTTGCTGGCTCATGGTTTGGGGCCACTAGGTCAGGGGTGTCATGGCTCCTTCCCCACTCTGGCATGATAAATGCAGAAGTGGGGGCCAGCAAGTGTACCCCAAAGCCTTATCTACCAGGCTTTGGTATAAACCTTCCCCCCAAGATCTTAAAAACCTAGATCTTGGGAATAAAACTTCCGCTGCCACCACCCAAATGTTGATAAAGAAATCAGGGTAAAGATCATTTGGGAAATCTTACCCCTAAAATAAAAATCAAGGCACACAATTAACCACTGCCAGGTTAATAAAAAGAAAAGAAAGAACTTTTATTATTACAACAATATTCCTGTTGCAACCATAATGACTAGATAAGGAGGTAACAAAATATACTCATGGAGAAACTCCATGGGCCTAGAACTTAGTTACAAAGAAAAGCCCAAAACATCTTTTAAACAGTGCCAGATCTCAGATCCCATACCCAATCCTTAAAACAATAAAACCTAATGAAACTGCTTAAACTTTACCCTACTTACAGAAAATGAAGAATGGTGTCTTGGAGAGAGAGAGAGACATGCTTGTCCCTCTCTGTAGTTGCAGAGAACTCCCTGAGAGACAAAAGGAGAAAGGAAAAAAAACCCAAATTCCTTTGTCCCAGTTTGAAAAGTCCCACCTACATTCTTATTGGTCTCTCCACCTGGCTAGGTGTAGTTAACCCCTTAATCCCCAGGCTGCTGGCTAACCCTCATAATCATGACAAGGGGCAGTGGCTGCTGAGTCTTTGATGGCAAGCTTGGAGCTGGCTCAGGCACTGTGGCCAGAATCTACCCCTTTAAAGCCTCTGGGGAGTGGGAGAGGGAGATAAGTGTTCTTGGTTGAGGCTGGAGTGGTCACCAGGGCACCCGGGAAGGCTGGAGGCCCCCTATTTTGATATAAGTGTCTACACAGATCATATTTTGAAATAGCTATTTGGCATTTTTTTCTCTGCATGGTCTGGTTGCCCTCACTCAGGATACCACAGCACTCTCCAACATGGAGCAGGAGCTGCCCCTGCACACTCTGCTGCTCTTGGACATGTTGCTGCAAGTCTGGCAGCACTTTCTGCAGGTTGCCTTACAGGAGCTGCAGCAACCCAACCCTCAGGTCTTCTTCTAGACCCTTCTGAGATATGTGGAGAAGCAGCTGCAACACCTGGATGCTGGCGTGTCCCACCGCGTCTGGCATCTGGAGACCGGTACTGAATGGTGGGGCCACATAGTCCTGGAATGCTGGGGAGACCAACAATGGATCCAGAACTTCAGGATGAAGAAGGACACCTTCTTGGAGCTCTGCGAGTGGCTCGCACATGCTCTGAGGCGACGGGACACACACATGAGGCCTGCATTCCCCTCCACAAGCATGTTGCGATCGCCCTCTGGAAGTTCTCCACTCCAGATAACTACCGATCCATGGGGAACCAGTTTGGCCTGGGGTGATTCACCATTGGGGCTGTGCTCATGCAGATATGGCAATCTCGGGCAACTGTCCCGCGAGAGAATGGAAGGAGGGAATGGGCTGCCGTAGGGGAAGGGCGGGGTGGAGGTGGTGTAAGTTTTGTTCTGTCCCAGCCACAAAGGCCTGCCTGCAATGGCCAGGATTGCTGGGGGCTGCTCCTGATGCATGGGGGAGCAGGGCATTAGAGGGGAGAGGGGGGAACTCTCAGGCACCCTGCTGCCCCTGTGATTGTCGGGCTTTGTGTGTCCTTCTGCAGGTGGTCAGGGCGACCAACAACATTTTGCTCTGCTGAATCATCCTCCTGGTAGATGTCATTGCCATCATCGAGGGGTTTGGAGCTCTAAGGTTCCCCAACTTCAGGGTGGGGGGGAGCTATCTAAGGGACACACATCCCTATCCATGCCCCGGACCACCAGGCCTCCACGTACATCAACCAGAAGGGATACTTTTCAGTGATCCTGAAAGCTGTGACTGACCTTGGGGGCCACTTTATGGATGTTGGCTGGTCGGGCAAAACACATGACGTGCTGGTCTACCACAACTCTTCCATGTGCCAGAGGCTGCATGCCAGGACTTTTTTTCCTGACCACCACATCACTCAGTGGTCAAGGGTGCAGTGCAGGGCTCGCAGTGCCCCCAGGTGCTATTGCTGGTATTTGTCCATTGGACGGGTGGGCCTACGGAGCCCTCGGGTGCAGGATGATGTCCCGGGTGGTGTGGTGCACACTCCACTTGCAGCTGGTCTGGCTGTGGAGAACAAGGACAAATGGTCAGTCATCCCTGAGGACACAGTGCCTGAAGCCCAGCCCCGCTCTGCAAGGCGAGGACGACAGCTCTCCTTGCCATCAAAGCCAATGTGCTTAAACACAGGTCATGTTTGAAATGTCCAGGGGGCCCTTCTATCCCTGGGAGTTGAACTGCCCCAAGACTGCGCCCATATCCCTGTGCTGTATTTCGGTGGGGAGGGGGGATGTCCCCTGCCTCCTTGTAGAGGGGGCTTGTGGAGGGAGGTCATCCTCCTGTGTCCCACCCTAGGGTCAGGAGCATGTCATATCTCTCCACACACCCTTGTGGCTAACAGGCCAAGGCCCCTGTGTGGCAGCAAGCTGGGGCCATGTGTCCAGGAGTGGCACATCACGTGCTCGCATGTGCACAGGTTGCTGTGTGATTCGTGGCCAGCAAAGCCCAAGAGCACAGTCCCTGGTCCCCCCACTCAACCTCCCTGCATAAGAGGACAGTGCTGGCACTCACTTGTCCTGTCCGCAGCCTCGGACGATGACTGGGACAGGTCCACCAGGATGGCTCTGGGGTCCTGGCTCAGCTGGGTGGTGATTCTGGTCTCCTCTGGCTCCTGGCCCTCCCCATCCAAGAGAAACTGCTGAGCTACAGTTCAGCTGCAAGTTTGACACCATCAGCTCAGGATTAAACAAAGACTGTGAATGGCTAGCCAATGACAAAAGCAGCTTCTCTCTTGGTATTCACACCTCCAGATCTGCTGCTAGAAGTGGGCCTCATCCTCCCTGATTAAATAAACCTCCTTATCTCTAGCCTGATTCTGGCCTGCATATTTATACCTGCCTCTGGATATTTCCACTACATGTATCTGACAAAGTGGGTCTTTGCACACGAAAGCTTATGCTCTAATACATCAGGGTATGTCTACACAACCCCGCTAGTTCGAACTAGCGGGGTAATGTATGCATACCGCACTTGCTAATGAAGCCCGGGATTTGAATTTCCCGGGCTTCATTAGCATAAGCGGGGAGCCGCCATTTTTAAATCCCCGCTGCTTCGAACCCCGTGCAGCGCGGCTACACGGGGCTCAAACTAGGTAGTTCGGACTAGGGTGCCTATTCCGAACTACCGGTACACCTCATTTCACGAGGAGTAACGGTAGTTTGGAATAGGAACCTAGTCCGAACTACCTAGTTCGAGCCCCGTGTAGCCGCGCTGCACAGGGTTCGAAGCAGCGGGGATTTAAAAATGGCGGCTCCCCGCTTATGCTAATGAAGCCCGGGAAATTCAAATCCCGGGCTTCATTAGCAAGTGCGGTATGCATACATTACCCCGCTAGTTCGAACTAGCGGGGTAGTGTAGACATACCCTCTGTTAGTCTATAAGGTGCTACAGGACTACTTATCGCTTTTGCAGATCCAGACTAACACGGCTACCCCTCTGATTCTTAAGGCAAATTTAGTTATTTTGAACTAATTTCCTAGTGTAGACATTTCCCAAAATAATCCTGAAATTATAAATTCAATTGCAGATAGGTGCTGGATTACTGCTCTGAAGACTAATTCCAATTAAATATAAACAGCAATAAATGCAATGACCCTGGAATTCAAGTTTAATTAGCTCCATTAAAAACCTAAAACCAAAATAAATGTCATGCCAGCATGTTGACAGCACAATACTAATGAATGCATGCTAGAATGTAAAGAGATGAAGAAATCATTTAAATTGTAAGGGGAAAAAATAAAATAAAATAGTACCTTCAAAGTATTGGATTATAAAATATTTACACACTCTGCTGGTAAATTAAATCTGTGTAAGGGTATATTAGACTAAAGATTATTCTAATAGGTAAAAATAAGCAGTTCATTGTAATCAGAAGGCACATTAGCAACTGACGTAATGCTGGGAGGGGAAAACAAAGCATGGGATTGTTCAACAGGGGCTTAAGTTTCTTATTAACAATGTTTCTAAGTCCGAAAATTATTTTGTATTAAATAACCCTATAAGTAAAAGCTTCGCCCCACAGAAGTCAATAACAAAAGCTGCAATGTCTTCAGTTCAGCCAGGATTTCAACCTTCGTGAATAGCCAGTTTCACTATTTCCTTTGTACAGTTATTGCAGCATTCTTTCACACAAAGACAAAGGAGAAATGGCCATTTAAAATAGGGTAATGTAATTGTAAAACTATAAAAATATTGCCAGAGAGATTCAACGGTAGGGTGAGCAGATGTCCTGTTTTTAAAGGGAAGTCCCATATTTAAGCTCCCTCCCTCAATTTTTTCTTAAAAATTGCCCAATACTGTTGCCCTGTTCCATCATTACTAGTGGGTCTTGCTGCTGGCCAGATCCCTGCTCACCCCACAGCAGTAAGTGAGGGATTCCAGTGTTCAACGGTGTTTCAGAGTGGTAGGTGGGGCAAAGATGCAGTGGACATAGCTGGTCACTCTCCTTGCTGGTCCATCAGTGCAGCCCCTTGTAGTTTGTCAGCTCTTGGCTTCCATCTCATTTCCAGCCACTGCAGTCTGTGCACTCTGAGCTGCAGTGTTTGGTGAGTACAGGCAGGTTCCAGTGGGTGTGTGGTTACATGCTGCCTCTGATTCCCATCCATTGACACTTTCCTTGCTCCTCCCTCTTTCGGTCCTCTCCCTACTTTGCCACTTCTCCCCCCAGCCTTGTTACTCTGCTGTATTGCCCCTCCCCCGGCAATCTGAGTGCTATGTGGAGAACCAGCCTCCTTCCAGTGCACTTAAATCACCGAGAGACTAGCTGGCTGGCTCCTTCCTTCTCCCGCTGCCTCTGGCTAGGCAGGCAACCTGGGAAAGCCCAAGACCCTACAGACTGGGATTCTGACCAGGAGAAGCTAAGTCTTGTATGTGCCAAAGTCCTGTACAGTACTGGCTAGAGAAATCTCTCTACCCCTCCACTAAGCTCTCGAGTAGTGTGTATGGGGAGAAGCAATTTCCATTTGATCATGCCCCAAACCTATAGGCTATACAGCAGCCACCAGGACAGGGGCTTAGCACTCTCTTCACCCCACCCCACCCCATGTTCTATCCCTGCAGGAAGCACAGGGTTTCTCTATCCCCTAGGCACCCACCCTCACTGAGCCACCTTTCTGGCCAAGTCACTGAAGCTCTTGCAGTTATGTTCCCAGGCCCCAAGTGCACACCAGCTTAAACCCTTCTTGCTCCCACTGTAACTAGAAGCAGCTGGGTTACTGTGGTGGTCATCAGTAACCTGGAGATATTTACCTTCCTTTCCACACAGTGTGGACAGGAAGGGGCAAGATACATCCAGCCATGCAGGGGTGAGGGCATGAAGAGATAAGCTCTGCAAACACAAGGACCAGGTCATCCCTTCTACTCTTCCCTTCTTCCTATGCCTGGAAGCAGCCCCCATCTCTTCCCTCCACACACAGCACCAAAAGGCTGCTGCTGGCTACATTGCTCCATGTGTTGCCTCAGGAAGATGTGACACCAGGTACCAGGAGAAGAGAACATGTGGCACCAGGTCAATCCCAGGGGCTCAGCCAGAGGACAGAGAAGACTGGGTGAGGGGAGTTCAGATCAGGTGAACCCTTTCTTTCTGAGTGAGAGAATTGTATGAGAATGTGCTCTCTGCCCGGATGTGGGGGTAGTGGTGTGTGTGTCACCCCTGCCTGTGTGATCCCTAAAGCCTTAAGGGAAGAAGGTAAATAAAAAGACTCCAACTATGCAATATTTCTTTTTAGCAGTCAACTTGATTAATTTTAATGTTTGTACTGAAAAGTTCTACTTGATTGCCCTTGAACTTGCTGGAATATGAGTAATTTTACCAGGTGTTCTGTATTCAGCATAAGGAGAAATGGTCGCCCTACTGAGATGCTGATATAATACTACAATCTACTTTAAACCTGAAATATAGTTAATTAACAAAAATATAATTTGACATTTAAATAAGTGTGTCTTCTCTCTAGCCAACCTGATTCCTTCTTAATATTAGAAAA
Organism: Pelodiscus sinensis; assembly: GCF_049634645.1. Classification (NCBI taxonomy): domain Eukaryota; kingdom Metazoa; phylum Chordata; order Testudines; family Trionychidae; genus Pelodiscus; species Pelodiscus sinensis. The sequence continues at coordinate 174,395,088 of NC_134711.1, forward strand.
CTTTTTTCTGGTAAGTAGTTCTCCTCTGTCATTTTCAGCATAATTTTTCCAAAGAAGTTTATGTATTTCAGACAAGCAGCCCAACTTGTGGGTTCCTGTCATTTACAAATCAAAACTCTGGATCATATACAGTGTACCTAGCAAAATTAGTGAGATGGAAAGAAATATGAAAACTTTTTTTTAATATAAAGTGGCTTTTAAAGTTAGCATAGAATCAAAAGCCTGACAGAATATTTTTCCTGGGAGTATTTTCAAAAGAATTGTTAAGGTTCCAACATCTATTACTTACTGAGTAATGTTGCATCTTGCATTTACTGTGTATTTAAACTATCCTTTGGAATTTAAAAACATTTTGAATAATTTAACTCTTAGTCAGGAACCTTAGACAGAACTCTTTCAAAACAGTTTTTTAACAATAAAGTTGGGAATAATATAGAAGACAAGGTGGGGGAAAAAAAGCAAAGAGGAAACAGGAAGGCAGGCCAAGTTAAAGTCCTTTCATTAAATTTCTCCTGCTATTAGTACAAATCAGAAAAAAGTTTTCCTTTCGATTGACAGAATGAAATTGTGTCATGTCTTCCCCGTCTTTAGCTTTTACAGTTAAAAGGTGAGGCAAAGGTTGAGATACCAGCATAGCCTAAAAAAATCAACCCTAGATCAAGTTATTTTTCTATAGTGTTACCTGGGAAAGCTAATGGCTCTCAGGGTGGATAAGTGTAGCTAATGAAACATGACTAATTTGAAACAACTTGCACCTTGTATAGTGAAAGCTGTGCTCTTCAATCACAACATGTCAAGGACAAGTTTCCTATTATATAGAACAGAAAAGAGTAGGGTTTTTTTAACAGCTGGAAAAAAACAGATGATACGCTGAAGAACTTCATTGGTACAATCTGCTTCAAAATAAGTCTGCTTAATTGTTCAAGTATGCCTCTAATATAATGCATCATGATTATCCTCTTGATGCTTTAAGATGCTCATGTGTAACATACTGTATACTTAGTTATTTTTTTGTCCCTAGGGATATGCACTCTTTATTATATTGTGAATTTTCAAGATTTTATACAAGATTGTTTAAAAAGCCAGCCATATGGAGAAGTACTTAAGGATTTAGTCAATGTTATATTTGTTAAAGATGTGCTGAACTGATGAGCTTCCCCATAGCAAAAGGGTGATCTATTAAAATAACCCTAAATGCATTCACTTGTACCAGATTATTGGGAAAAAAACCCGACATGCTTATCTTTGACAATGATACACACACTACTCATATTAAAGCAGCCTTCTTTCCAAATGTTTAAACAAAATAAATAATCAGATAGATATTCTCTGTCTCCAGTTTCTATGGTCAACATTTCCAGTTTTGTCTCCTAAGTAAAAGGTACGTCTTTTTAGAGGTGTTGAATGTAATAGACAGGAGGAGTGCTGACCAGCACCCAGTAACTAAGGATTTAAACTCAGGTAGCTAGCAAAGGTGTTGGTCAGTTGGCTGGGAGAACCAAGAGAGTGTTTAAATCTCAATTCAATATAGATTCCTTGTCTGCTTTCTTTGTGTCAGAAACTTAAATCAGGAGTCAAGAGGTACAGAATGACTTAAACCCAGGCAGGACTACCGTGCCTGCAAGGAATTCAGGGTATGGAATTGGACTGAATAAAGAGAATATTGTAAGTAAGTAAAAGGGCTAAGTGAATCTAGTCTCTTTCAGGGTGTTTTTTTCTTTATTTTGTGATTTGGTTTGAACTGCTCTGTGTGAATCCCCTCCCCATTTACTATCTAGCATTGTGGCCAGAGACTCTTCTCTGTGTTTTAATTTGTTTTCCTTAGTTGCCCTGTAACATCTAGCAACCAAGTATGCTTTATCAAGTTTCTTTTATTTTGTAATAAAAATCACTTTTTTAAGGTGATGATTTTATTCTTGTGTCTTAGAAGGTCTGTCTGTGTGTATCTGTATGCTTCTGACTCAGATATCTGCTATTAGAGACTGCAGCTTGTTTTCCTCTTTTCTTTTTTCAAGATTTTTTTAGGGCAAAAGAGCTTGGGGCACTCCTGGGAGTGGTTTTTTGGGATTAAAAAAATCATATGATGGGAGCAGTACTCCCCCAAAATCTGTGTATTGTGATTCTGGATGGAAGGCTTTTGTAACCAGTGCCTGTAGAGGCAAGAATCAAAAAACAAGACTATGTAGCACTTTAAAGACTAACAAGATGGATTATTAGGTGATGAGCTTTCATGGGCCAGACCCACTTTCTCAGATCAAATAGTGGAAGAAAATTGTCACAACCATATATACCAAAGGATCCAATTTAAAAAAATGAACATATATGAAAAGGACAAATCAAATTTCAGAACAGAAGGGGGATGGTTGGGAGAGAAGGTAAATGTCTGTGAGCTAATGATATTAGAGGTGATAACTGGGGACACTATCTTTGTAATGGGTAAGGTAATTAGATTCTTTATTCAAACTCAGGTATAAAAGTGTCGAATTTAAGCATGAATGACAGTTCAGAGGATTGTCTTTCAAGTTCAGTCTTAAAAGTCCTTTGAAGCAGGATGCAGGTAATCAAGTCATTGAGACAATGTCCTTTCTGGTTGAAATAGCAAGAAACTGTTTTTTTCTTTGTGATCCTGTCTAATATCTGTTTTGTGGGCATTGATCCTTTGGCAAAGTGTCTGAGATGTTTGTCCAATGTACATAGCGGACGGACACTGTTGGCACATGATAGCATAAATTATATTTCTGGATGCGCAGGAATATGTGTTCTTGATCTTATAATTCACTTGGTTAGGTCCAATAATGGTATCAGCAGAGTGAATATGTGGACAAAGCTGGCAATGGGGTGTGTTGCAAGGGAAGGTACCAGGGTTGGTATTAGTGTGGTATGTCCTGTGGTTGTTGGTAAGAATCATCTTGAGGTTAGATGGTTGTCTATAGGAGACTATGGGTCTGTCTCCCAGAGCCTCTCGGAGTTTAGTATCCTATTCTAGTATAGGCTGTAGTTTATTGATAATGTGTTGGACAGGTTTAAGTTGGAGGCTGTAGGTAATGACAAGTGGTGTTCTATTGTTGGTTTTCTTGGGTTTGTCTTGAAGTAGATGGTTTCTAGGTATTCGTCTGGCTCTTTCAATTTGCTTTTTTATTTCTCCGGGTAGGTAGTTGAGGTTTATAAATGCTTGGTAGAGATCCTGAAGTTTCTGGTCTCTGTCAGTGGGATTAGAGCAGATGCGGTTGTATCGAAGGGCTTGGTTATAGATGATGGATCGTATGGTGTGTTCTGGATGGGAGCTGGAAGCATGTAGGTAACTGTATGAGTCAGTGGATTTCTGTAGAGAGTGGTGTCTAATTTTCCATTGCTGATTTGTACTGTGGTGTCCAGGAAATGGATCTCTCATGTAGAATGGTCCAGGCTGAGGTTGATGGTGTGGTGTAGGTTGTTAAAATCTCTGTGGAATGTCTCCAGTGTTTCTTGACCATGTGTCCAGATCATAAAGATGTCATCGATTGTAGCGTAAGTAGAGAAGGCATAAAAGGGGACGGGAGTTGAGGAAATATTGTTCTAGGTCAGCCATGAAGATATTAGCGTACTGTGGGGTCATGCGTGTACCCATGGCTGTGCCGCTGATCTGGAGGCATAAGTTGTTCTCAAACTGGAAATAATTGTGGGTGAGAACAAAGTTACATAGGTCTGCTATCAGATTGGCAGTGTAGAGGCAAGGCTTTTAAGCTCTCTTGCAGGCCCTCACCTTCTGCACTCAGAGTGCCAGAGTGGGAACAGCCCATATATTGATCAATAGAAATTTATACTTAAGTCATTTGTGCTATTCATATTCTTAACTTTAAACATGCACTATAAGCTTGTGCCTAAGTGGTTAAGCTGAATGAGGAGCTAAAGCCTTACATAAACTGTAAAAATAATGAGTAGTCCCATGGCACCTTAGACACTACCAAAAATGAATGGGCAAAACCCACTTCTTCAGATGAGTTTGAGTCCGTGCAGTGGAGGTGCAGTAGTAAAGGTTCCCTCTTAACACATAAGAAGCTTAGCAACAATTCACAATTCCATTGCTATTACGTATGTAGAATAGTACTTTGCTCTCAAAACAGTCCAATTTAGATCAATACTATTTGACTTAATGAGAACAAAGGGTGGGGAGGGGGGGAAAAATCAAGCCCAGCATAGGGAAAGAGAAATTTGGAGGTAACCCCACTGAAGTAAAATCCCTTCTTCAGTGAATGGTGATCTTTTATATTCACACAGAACAACCCATACCCTCTCTTTACAGATCCTCATTTGAAAGCCCCCACTCCCAAAAGCAGTAGACTATGTGGAACTTGGGTCTCCTAGAAACAGCAGGAGAACCTGGAGTCTTAGCGACACCAATTAGTCTAAAGCTGAAACCTATACCACCAAGCCAACTCCATTTGCTACTCACACTACTTTGGTGTCTCTCCCAGTCCAGTTTAGAAAAGCACTTGAACCAAAATCCTGTTTGAGAATACTCCCCAAAATAGTCACAATCTAAGCCTGGCTCTCTTGCATCTATGTTTTTTAAGAAGCTCCTATTTTTATAATGAAACAAGGGCTCCAAACTGAATGCTGTCAAACTTCCAGATGACTGGAATCCAGAACAAGACCTGAAGCCTTGGATCCTCTGATTTTCAGCAAAAATGATAAAGACAACTTTTCAAAGGGGCCTCTGCTTGTGTGCGCGCACGCACACACACACACGTAAGCATAAACACTTGGGCATGTTTCAAAAATTAAAAAATTTCATCTTAGGAGAAAGTCTTAGAATTTACCCCCACTGATACATGGTGTTTTGAATATTTATCTGCCCACACACTCTTGTGGGCAGCTGCAAATCAAGGGTGTGCCTATGGAATTTAGCATATCCAGTTCTGAACACTGGGGTTTTAGAATAAGCATTATGACAATCAATTATTGTAGTTAATAAGGTGGGAAACTCCCTGTTTGTATGTATCTGAATCTTTTCAGGCACAGCAATGACATTTTTCTTCTTCTGGAATTATGTAAAGATTACAGAAATATTATATAGTAGTGAGTGCTGTATATTTTGACCCACAAGTCTTTTACTGAATTCTCTCATAAAATAACAGCAGCGTGGCATATTTATTTTGATAAAATTGTTACTGTTCCTCGTCAGAACTCTATACCGTCTTGCCTTATAACAGGATAATTAAAAATATGACATTCAAAAAGATACCTTTCTGCAACTGCTAGAAAAATGCTGACTGTGCATTTTGGATGAGCAAGCTGTCTGGCTGAGGATGATACCTTCCCGCAACAGTTGATGTAGGATGTTTGTTTGACCAAAGTAGGTGAGAGTTTTCTGAAATAGCAAAAGACTGTTTATAGATGTATTGACAGTTACAAAACAGGATTGATACATATCATCCTGAGTTTCATGTACTGAATCCAGTTAATCCTTGTCAGTCCATAATGGTGACAATCATTTCATGTTCAGTAAAGCAATATGACAATAATAGGAAAAAATTGACTAAGGAAAAGGTGTTTACATTTGGAACTAGTCAGAGTTTAAGCTGGGATTCAAGTTCACACCTGAAACAGAATAGGACTTTCATGGATTCATATAAGACAAAATGAAAATCTTGGATGCTATTTCATTTTCTCTCAATGTCGGAAATCTCAAGATGGTAGGCATTCTGTTGTCTTATTGAAAATACACCCCATTATTTTTATGGTGATTTTACTGAATCAAAATTATACTATCAAGTTGTGCTCAAAGGATTCAGATCCCGTAATGTAATTTAAGAAGTTTAACCTTAAGATTCCTATTTGAACCCAAGTCTAGAATTAACACATTCCATACATGACAAGTAAAAATGGCATTCCAGCAGCATGTGTGCTGTCTCTTTCCATTAAGCATAACTTTCCATCAGCTTCTTCAAAAGTACTTCAAATAAATTGTCCAGATCCTCTTATGCTATCTGTTGGCATGCTGCCTGGATACATGTTGCATCTTGGAGAGGGGAGGGAGGTGGAAAGGGACAAATGCATTTCAGGGAGAGAAGTGAATAATAACTCATTTTATGCTCTCTACCATAGCAACCAAAATACACACACACACACACACACACACTTCCTATCTTTCTAATGGACTATCAAGAGTTTAGAGTACTGATTTGTATTGAGTTTAGAATATTTTGTTGTATCTTTATAAGATGTGGTGTATAAAATTATTTACAAAGAAAATAGCTTTCACTCTCCCATTTCAAGTTACTCCAGTACATCCATTTCTAGGTTAGTTAAGCAAAAGATTTGCAGACCTTTAAGGTAGTGATTGCCATTTTTGAGCAAAAAAAGAAAATATAGTTAATATATTTGTAATGGGTTTTGTGTTTCTATGTTTATAAGCCAACATATTTTATTCAAAAAGATGGTAACATCCATACCCGTAGTGAAAATTATTCATCTTTTGATAGAATACATCTCCATTACAGCTGGGTTCTGTTTTTATTTATAAGACAATGTAAATGAACACTTTTTCTGAGGAGTTTTTTTTTCCCCCTTGTAAGAAGAAAGGTCATTAACTACTTTTTTGGATAGCCTTTTTTGGAGTCCAAGTCTACAAGCACTCACATGAGTAATCCTTATGTCAATCACTCCAGATATTAGCCTATTATACCGTCTTGTGGAACCTTGTGCCTCCTTATTGGTTAAGATATTGTGACTAGGAAACATATACAATATGTAAAGAGAACCACTTCTGCAAGCTCTCCTTCTCCCTTGCTAGGATCGAAAATGGATTCATTGAAGTTTAGCTCCATGTGAACAGGAGCATGCAAGCACTTTGCACCTGCTGCTACCCATCAGTGGGAAAAGCAAATGGACCCTTCTGTGATACCCTTCTGTACCCACTGACTGAGCCAACCAGTATCAACTGGGCCATCTGGAGAGGCCAGAAGGAGCAGTATGTGTGCTACACTTTTCTGTTGGTACAGAGTGGCAGCAAATTCTAACCACTACAGAGAGAGAAATGTGCAGACAATTGTACACTAAGAGGAGTGGCTTTGGTCAGGGCTGTGCTGAAATGCACAATCAATCCCTAAAGATTTTTCAAGATTTTCTTTTGAGCATGGGTGGGGGTAAGGGACATTCAATGGAGTTATCATAATTTTATAGACAATTTAAATGGATAGCAGTTCCTCAGGTTCTTCAGAGTCAGTGGGGTTTTCTTCTGCATAAGAAGCAAACAATCTGTCTTAAATATTTATTTTAATTTAAATACCATATTCATCTCCACACCATTTTTATTCACATATTGCTGACAACTCTGAAAATAATGTAACAATAGTCTCACCATGGTGGTGGGCAGGGCCTAAATATCTGGGTAAATACAAGAAGCCTGAATAATTTTTTACCTTTATCTTCCTGCCATTGAAGATGTATACAATCATTTTCTTATAGTGAGATAAAAGCCACCAGTAATCTCATAGTAAAATCAATGTTCAGAGTGTCAGAGAAATGACAGAATATCTCTGAAGAATCTGAGAACAGTACATATATATGAGCATATATTCTGAAATGTTTTTAATGTGCCATTTTTTTTGGAGAAATGATGAGTATCATTGAAGAATTTAAGAATAGCATATATTTGAGCATATATATATATATATATATATATATATATATTCTGAACTTTTTCATGTCTCATATTTTTTCATTATTCTGCCATTATCACACAGGTTGAACCTTCTAAATCTGGGACTGTCTGGTCCGGCAACATCTGTGGTCCAGCAGGTTGATGGATGTTGCTGAACCGCAGAGTCCCACTGCCTAGGAGTATCAGCTGGTTGGGAGTTCAGCGGTGAGACCTGTGAGCCCCATCCTGGGCACCCCGAGGTGGGTGCAGCATAGCAGGGCAGCTGCAGAGCCCTAACCCAGTGTGGCAGCCATGGAGCCCTGTCTGGGTGTGGCAGCAGCAAGACAGCTGCAGAGCCCCGTCCCTGGGAAGCCTCGGCCAGGCAGGACAGAAGTGGAGCTGTGACAGCTGGGCAGCTACATTTCCAGAGAGCCCCAGCCAACTGGCAGCAGTGGCTGGAGGCAAGCCCAAGCTCTGTAGTACCAGGACTGGAGCAGAGCCTTTCAGAGGGCAGCCAAGGACCTTCCATGATCTGATAAATTCCCTCATTCGAGATGGGACAGGTTCCGAGGGTGACAAACCAGGGAGCTCCAACCTGTATACCCACTCTATATAGCCAGTGCTTTTGGCCTCTGGTAAAACAACACATAAACGAAAATGTCACCTTTTAAATGATAATTTCAGCTGGACACCAACATTTTCAAAATTAATATTTTGGTGCCTAACCCGAAGCTGCATAAAGGGGCCCAATTTTTAAAAGGCAGATGTCCAGCCTCTTTGCAAATCCAGGCATCTTTGATGCTGGTTCAAAATATTCTAGTCTAAGTGAAGTTGTGTTATTGAAAATGTGCTGACACAGTTTTATGATTTGCACATCAATTACATTTCAGATGATATATGGAGTTTGTGTAAGAATCTAGGCAAGGGTTGAGGATCGAGGCAAGAACAGAGATTCAATAAAACTAAAAATCTGGCAAACTACTATGAAATGTTAGTCCAATATATTAGAAATGTCATCAGACCTTCTCTCTCACCCACCTAAGGAGAGAGCCAAAAATTTGGGCTGAAAATCTTGAAAAAAGGACAAGTTTCTGGCAACATTCAAAATAAAGTTCAAAAAGAGTCTTTTCCCTTCTTGCTTTGGATCTAGACCACTGGACTGTATTGGGAGATTCCATCATACCAATAACAAATATAAGATACTTGATGTTTGAGGTTTGTCTTTTAGCTCACAACCTTTTTTCTGCCTTAAAGATTTGGACTGGGATTATAAAATTTATAATGAAGAAATTACTTTTTGGATTATTTCTCTTGATGAACAACACTATTGCTGTCTGTTTCTAAAAGGCAGTCAGTAAGACTATTGTAACAAATTAAACTGTCAACAATCAGCAATACAAACTAATGAGGTTAATAGCCTATTCATTAGGCAACAAATGACTGTGGGAAGGTAGAAGATGTATATACATTCTACTTCTTCTTAGCCTGGTTTTGGAAAAACTGATCAATGTAGTTGCTGGCCCAGCCTATTTTGCCTGAAGGAACAGAAGTACATTTAGGCGCGACAGGAATAAAAAATAAAAATTAGTAATAACTATCCTATTCTCTACCTAGACTGATAAGGGAGTCAGTTCCCTTACGATGACAATTTTTTATGAATAGAAGCTTGTGAAAACGACACTGAATCATTAAGGGTTAATATATTATATGCAGGAAAAAATACCTGACCTGTGTGTACTTCCGAGAAAAAACAACATAATCAATATTATTTCAATGAACTGATAACAGTGACTTTTTGAGTTAAGCAAAATCTTTTTTTTTTTTTTTTTTTTTTTTTTGGTAAATGTGAACGCAGCTAAGGAGGCAAATACTACAGTGTGAGGATGTTGTACCAAATAAAAGCAAGCAGGATCTTATGAGGGGGATAAGGCAAAAAGCCACATTTATTGTAAAGATAATAATAAAGAAAAGATAGAAGCAAACAACGTTGTTTAACTACTTAACCCTTATACATATAAACATTAATTCATCCATTCATTCAGGTTCTGTGTATTTGTTATAGTTGTCACATGCAACTTCAAGGCTGGTAACTATAACAAATACACAGAACCTGAATGAATGGATGAATGAATGTTTATATATATAAGGGTTAAGTAGTTAAACAACGTTGTTTGCTTCTATCTTTTCTTTATTTTTTTTATTATTATCTTTACAATAAATGTGGCTTTTTGCCTTATCCCCCTCATAAGATCCTGCTTGCTTTTATTTGGTACAACAAGGAGTATGTGAAATGCCACAAATGCAACATGAAATTGTTTGCTGCTGAGTTCCCATTGGCACATGCTTTGCTAGATGTGAAATGGATTCATGTTAGTATTCTAATATTTATTTTTATTGCTTAGGTATGTTCTTTTGCTCATTATTCGGTTTATGGTATTAGGTAAAGCAACTTTCCTAGGCTGTGTACAGACTACACCTCTCTGTCAACAGAGAGATGTAGATTAGTCATGTCAAAATTGGTAATGAGGCAGGGATTTAAATGTCCCATGCTTCATTCGCATAAACATAGCCACCGCTTTTTTTGAAATGGAGCTTTTTTGAAAAAAAATGGCAGTCTAGATGTGGATTTGTCTCAAAAAAACCTTTTTTCGACAGATCCTGTAAACCTCATTTTTTGAGAAATACAGGATCTGTTGGAAAAGAGTTTATTTTCGACAGATCCACATCTAGACTACCGTTTTTTGAAAGCTCCATTTTGAAAAAAAGTGGTGGCCATGTTTATGCTAATGAAATTGCAAATGAAGCAAGGATTTAAATATCGCACACTTCGACGTACTTTATTTGAATCCCTCTGTCAACAGAGGGATGCAGTCTAGATGTAGTTCTAGTGCGAATCCTATTAGAATCTAACTGTGAAAATCATCCTACTATTAGCCTAATACCTAGATGAATGCACCCAGGATAATCTGTTGCTTCAATAACAACAACAACAAAAGCTATATCATCAATTACTCATATTTATTTATACAGATTGACTAGTGACATTTAGGTTGCTGTAGCAGTCATGAAATGTCAGGCATATTGGCATGCAAGCACTCATGGAACGTAACTGCACCCCAAAGGCAGTCTTTGGTGCTAAAAGAGAGCAGTCTCAGTATGCACACTTTTCCATGGCTATAGCATGGTAGGTAGGTTCTTAGCTCATCACCTGATTGTCCTGGTGGGATCTCCAGATGGCTACCTGTCCAATGACCATCCTACCATGATCATTATATTTTTCAGATTTTTTCTTTCATTTTCCTGGGACTCTCATTCAGGTCTATTTTCCATTTGTGTGTCTTTAGCTCTTTCCTATTGTTCTTAAATCTTCCTGTGCCCTACAACTCTGGCTGAACCACTCCCAGACTTTACCTCTGATCTTCAATCCATCCAATACTTTCACTAGCCTCTCAGATAGGTCTGCCTATGTTCTCTCCTGAAAACGTATCTTATTCTTTTTGTAAACTCCTAGGTCTTTCAAGCCCCTCCTAGGTCTTTTAGCTGCATCATCCATAAAGTAAGGCCCCTGATAATGAGTATGAGACTCTAAGATCAGACCAGAATTAGGTGTGTGGTGTAACATGGTATGTACCGTCCCCAGAGAAGCATCATGGGGAACTTTAACTCAGGCCTTGTCTGCTCCATAAATGTTTTTCTACTTTAATCAGCAGCATCTACCTGGAATAGATTAAATATTGGCAGTATAAGTGCTTATACCCATATATTTTATACTGGTTAATCAGAGAAATAAGATGTACTAGTATCATATCCCAATACCGTTGTCCTAGTACAATTTTCTTTGTTTGAGACTTGGTCTACGTATCAATTATTTTGTCTAGAGGGTAGGGGGGTAATGGGAGGAGGGCAGGAGTGAGAAAAGTAACTTACCATATCGTACCTCTCGCTGTTCCCACCTCATTCCCATTCCCAGACATTCTTTGCCTATTTTGTTCAGGGAAAGGTGTTGGATCAGTGTGATGCCTAGAACCCATAGCTTCTCCTTGGGCAACAAATTTAAAAAGCAATTACTGTCACTGATATAGTTTTTCAAGATAGACAATTAAAAAAAAAAACCATGGGATTTCATTTCTGTGCAAGATGCTATTAAATTTGTTCAGAGGCTTCTGACATTGATGGTAGTTCATGTATATTAAAAGGAGATATATGGGCACCACTTTGTTTATGATTTCCATTTATCTAGGAACACATTTAAATATAAAAAGACAGTCAGCCATGGCCAGAGTTTAGTAAAGATGATCCTGACTAATTGCGTTTTCTATATTGCTCTATGTCCTTCTTGCTAGATTCAAGCTTTGCATTGATATAACAGATGTTTGCATAGGCCAAAGAACATGGATTTTCATTTGTATCTGTGGAAAATCTAGTCTTTTTTCAACCTAATGTTGAGAGTAGTAAGTTTTTTTTCTAAGTAATATAAATGTCAGGTTTCTGGTTTACCTGTCTGATATTTCATTTCTAACCCTTATGTTGTAGACATTGACGGTGTCAATGACAATGTCAGAGCCTCAGATTTATTCTGAACATAAGAACATAAGAATGGTCGTACTGGGTCAGACCAAAGGTCCACCTAGCCCAGTATCCTGTCTGCCGACAGTGGCCAGCACCAGGTGTCCCAGAGAGGGTGGACTGAAGACTGTCTCCTGTCATCCTTCGCCAGCCTCAGACAAACAGAGCCAAGGGAAACCATTTCTATCCCCTGGCTAACAGCCTTTTATGGACTTAACCTCCATGAAATTATCTAGCTTCTCTTTAAACTCTATTATAGTTCTAGCCTTCAGAGCCTCCTCTGGCAAGGAGTTCCACAGGTTGACTACACACTGTGTGAAGAACTTTTTTATTCTGGGAGTTGATAGTTCACACAGGAGGGCTGCTAAGTTTGACTTCTTCAGGTTATCAAAAATGTCTTGTGATTCTTTACTTGAAAACTAAGAAATTAAATCAGATCTAACATTTAGATAATATATTATTAGTGGAAAATGCTTAACACTGTGGTATGCTAGGGTTGCTTTTGGGGGTCACAGCCCCATTATATGAAAAAAATAGAAGAACTAACAATTCTAGCTAGACTGTAGAACTTCAGATTGTGTGTGTGTGTGTGTGTGTGTGTGTGTGTGTATTTATTTAGACAATATTTTGCATTTGCCCACTTGTTTTAAGTGATGAATATTCATGATTATGCACCTAGGCTTAAAAGGAGAAATTCCAGTTAATGCATTGTCCAAAAGGAATCTTCTATACAGGCAGTCCCTGAGTTACGTGGATCCGACTTCGGATCCGCAGTTACAAACGGGGCTTTTCTCGCCCCGGAGGACGGAAGCGGCGGGACGCCCAGATGCGCCGCGGTCCGCCGCCCCCATCCTCCGGGGCGAGAAAAGCTGCTCCCCGTTTCCCTGGTCTGCAGGGAGACTGGGAGCAAAGCCTTGGAGCACGCCCGCAGGGGGACAGCTCAAGCGTGCCTGGGCTGTCCCGCTGTGGGCGTGCTCCGTGGCTTTGCTCCCCATCTCCCTGGTCTGACCAGCACACCAGGGAGATGGGGAGCAAAGCCTCGGAGCACACGAGCAGTGGGACAGCCACGGCGCGCCTGGACTGTCCCGCTGCCCGTATGCTCTGCGGCTTTGCTCCGCGTCTCCCAGGTCAGCAGACCAGGGAGACCGAGCAAAGCCATGGAGGACTTGGGCGGTCCCACCACCCCCGTCTCCCTGGTCTGCTGGGGGGGGGGAGAGCAGCTAGTGCCCCCCCCCCCCCCCCCCCATCAGACCAGGCTTTTCTTGCCTACCCCTGGGGTAGAGCAGCTGGGGGCTGCCGGGTTGGTCCCGCAGCGCCGCTCCAGTCCAACCCGGCAGCACCCCAGCTGCTCTGCCCCAGGCATCCTGATTCAGCTGCTGCTGGTCAGTTTCAGCAGCGGCTGAATCAGGACGCCTGCGGCAGAGCAGCTGGGTTTCTTCTGGGTTGCTCCAGTAGCGTCGTACTGCTGGAGCAACCCAGCAGTACCCCAGCTGCTCTGCCCCAGGCGTCCCCAAGTCAGCCGCTGCTGAAACTGACCAGCGGCTGAGTACAGGAAGCCCGAGGCAGAGTTGCTCTGCCCCAGGCTTCCTGGAATCAGCCGCTGATCAGTTTCAGCAGCAGCTGACTTGGGGACGCCTGGGTTTCTTAAGTTGAATCTGTATGTAAGTCGGAACTGGCGTCCAGATTCAGCCACGGTTGAAACTGATCAGTTTCAGCAGCGGCTGACGCCAGTTCCGACTTACATACAGATTCAACTTAAGAACAAACCTACAGTCCCTATCTTGTACGTAACCCAGGGACTGCCTGTACACCTCTTTTATTAGATGATGAGCTTTCGTGGGCCAGAGCCACTTCCTCAGATCAAATAGTGGAAGAAAATAGTCACAGCCATATATACCAAAGGATACAATTTAAAAAAAATGAACACATATGAAAAGGATAAATCACATTTCAGAACAGAAGGGGGATGCGGGGGGGGGGGGGGGGGGAAGGAAGGTGAATGCCAGTGAGTTAATGATATTAGAGGTGGGGAAGGGGAAATGTCTGTGAGTTAATAGTATTAGAGGTGACAATTGGGGAAGCTAATACTATTAACTCACAGACATCTACCCTTCCCCACCTCTAATATCATTAACTCACTGGCATTCACCTTCCTTCCCCCCCCCCCTCCCCATCCCCCTTCTGTTCTGAAATGTGATTTGTCCTTTTCATATGTGTTCATTTTTTTTAAATTGTATCCTTTGGTATATATGGCTGTGACTATTTTCTTCCACTATTTGATCTGAGGAAGTGGGTCTGGCCCACGAAAGCTCATCATCTAATAAACCATCTTGTTAGTCTTTAAAGTGCTATGTGGTCCTGTATTTTGTTTCAGCTACACGAGACTAACACGGCTACATTTCTATCACTATTGTACACCTCTTTATTCTTTTATTAAATGTCATTGGGCCTGATCTTCAGCTGGTATATATCTGAATAGCTGCATTGAAAGAATGGAAGTACTGATTCAGAAGAGCTGACAGTTTGGACCAGAGCACTTATATTGGGCCCCAATCCAGAGAACACCAAATTTCAGTTTACACATTTGGAACAAACATCTTATTCATGTAATATGTTATAGGCCACCTATGCTACAAGAAGCTTCTATGATGTGTTTGTATTTATGATGTTTGTTTCTTTTGGGTACTTTTTCTGTCTAACTCTAATCTAAAAACTTTATTTCCCCTTTGAGTTCAAAAAGGCCACTAAAATGATATTGTAATTTACATGGAAATGGAGGTCTGCTTCAAGCAATGTGTGACCTAGAGCAACTGACTATAAATCTAGCAAGAGGGTAATGGATATGTTTGTGAAAAGTTTATTTATTCTAGCCGTCATTTAGTGAAAAAATATTAATGATCATTTGGGTTCAGAGGGGAGAAAAGGAACATGCAAGTATAAGAAGAATAAAAGCTTTTTTGGGGGGGGGGGGAGAAATCTGAATATGCATCATGGAATAAGGTTAGAAAGGACCATAAGAGCCATCTCTGCCTCTCTGCAAAGATGCAGGATTTGTTGTAACTAAATCTGTCTTCTGTTTTGATCTTAAAAAAAAAAAAGATGGATATGGAATGGGAAAATTAAAAAGGAAATAACTGTGTCTATGTACATATTTATAAGATAAAGCAGTAAGTAATTATGGAATTTTTACATTAACAGATAGGTAGGTTATATCTCATATGACACTACCTATTTTGTAAATAGATCACTGATTTGGGGCTTGGTTTTGCAGGTTCATGGCTATATGTTGTGAAAATATACCTATTCTAAATTCTCTGCCTTTGTCAGGATCAGATTCTATTCTGACTGTGTTGCTGGAGCAGACAGAGTGCTATAATCTTAAGTCTTCTGCAACTCAAATATATGAAATTGGCTTCTAGTATCTAATTGCAGGTGGTAGTAAACACAATTTAGATCAGGGATGGGAACCTACAGCCCACATGCCAGATCCTGCCCATGAGGCTCGGGGCATTCTCTCCTGCTCCATCAGCAAGGCAAGCTAACACAGGTGCTCTAGCCATGCAGGGATGGAGCAGTGCTGGGTCCCTGCTGATGGGAGCAGTGGGAGAAGTCCCAAGCCACACATGCCAGCCAGGTAAGCTGCCAGCTGCATCAGGCTCACAGGCTCTGTCTGGCAGGTGGAGGAAAAGGCTCTGTGCTGGGAATGGTATCACAGGGAAGCTATGGCCCCACCACTAGCTTGTAGGATCCACTCTCATCACTCCTATTAGCCAGGAATTCCAGCCAGTGGGAGCAGAAGAGTCTGGCTCTTGCCTGTGCAGTGTGGTATGGAACCCTCTGCAACCCCTTCCCCTGGGAGCTGCACCAGGTAAGTACCCCCAACTCCTGCCTCCTCCAACAGTTTCTCCCCCCTCAGGCCCAGCCCCCTTCTGAACCTCCCTCCTGACTAGATCTTCCATCCAGATCTTCCATCCTACCCCCCCCCTGCTTCTGCACCCCACACACCACCCAGTACTCTCCACCCCAGATTGCTCATGAACTTCTATTCCTACCCAAACTCCACTCCTCCAGCTGATGCCTGCACCCTATCTCCTGCCAATGCCATGAACTCACCCTGCCACCTGGCAGCTCCCTCCCACACACTGAACCCCACACCTTTGGCCCCACCCCAGAGCCTAGCCCGAAGTTTCAGGAGACTTAATCTGGACCTGGGGAGAAGCCCTGAGCCCTGGTGTCCCCCAGAGGCCTGGAGTGAAAGGGGAACTCTGGCACCCCAATTTACATGAGTGAGGTGAGTGTCTCTGTTTTTTTTTCTGCCTATCAATTGAAGGCCCTGACCCAAAAATTGTCCCTCACCCCTGATTGAAAGTGTGTGAGAGTTGGACTGTTCCATCTGGGAAAAGTTGCATGTTGGTGACCTTAAATGGAATAGGTAGCAGAGGAAGATAATGTAAACATCAGTTCACCAATCAAACACAGGAAACTTGAGATCTTTCCTATCGAGCACTCTCTCAGAAAGTCCGGGTAAACGCTATTGTGGGAACAGGATCCAAATGACCTAAAGATATTATATATGCAATTGTTTGTATCTCTGATGCTGGTATAATATTTTACCTATCTATCTAATCAAATCTACTTTAGGTATTTATAAATCACCAATCACTGTGCTATCAGGAAACCAAAAAATGTATACCTCTTCTATAGCACGTCACCAGTTTCTTTTGTCTGCTGTGAAAGTCAATATAGAAGCTGTGTGACCTGTCAATCAGGAAGCACTGGCTGCAGTGCTTTAGGTCATTATGTAGAAAAATGGTCTTGTAACTGGAGATGGGATTTACAATCTTTTCACTTATCTCCAGGCAACACTGTATTTCCTTATGCTTTCCAGAAAAAAAATGACAGGTCACTTTAGGACACAGTCCTGCAGAAACTTACACTCTTTGAGTTCAACAGGACTATTTACATGCATGAAGTTATTCACTTTCGCAAGGTGGGTTGTTTTTGTTTGTTTGTTGTGACTAGTGCCTTATATACTACGAGGCTCTGAAACTCATCTACCATTTAAGCTCACAGTTTTATGGTTGTCAGCTAGCTGTAAGAAATGGGTATCCTATTGCATGTACAAAATGTTGCCCCTGAGTTGATTAGAATTAAATATGGTATAAGCAGAGAATAAATATTTCCTTATGTTTATACATGCAGACTAATCAGTTTTGCCTACTTCTTGAGGGCTTCTAGAAAATCTTTTTACGTCAGCTCTCTCTCCTATATCCCAAGGTTATCATTAGAAGTAATCAAATTCCACAATCCTTTTTAAGGCACACTTCTTAGAATGATGGTATTTTATGAGTTGATAGAACTATGTCTTAATGTGTCATTTGTACATGGATGCTGAACAAACAGCAATTACATTTAATCAGAGTCTATGGAGCCTTTACTGTGCATGTCCTTTTATGCTAGAGTATCATACTAAATAAACATATTTTCCCTCTCTTTTTGTTTGCTAAAAGAACCTTACTTTTTTTTGTAATGGGTATTATGTCCATGGAACTGTATCAGTTCACTACTGTTAGACATGTATCCTTATGACTTTAATCTACTTACTATATTTGGTATTTGTTACTCTTTCCATAAAACAGATTTAAATACAGAGACATTCTAAACAATGGTAGAAAATCTTCAATAGTTTGGGTAGTTCCCAGAAAACCTCAATAGAATTAAAGCCAGATACTATTCATTCTGTACCCTGCATGTACTATAAATTGCATATATATTTATATAAATTACTATATTATGCTATATATTTGAGTGTTTATCTGTCTGAGTGAGTGAATCTGTCTGTACATCCTTGTTCAAGAATGCCTCCTAAATAGTAAGAGCTAGGACCACCAAATAGGTAAGTAGCTTCCTCTTATCATAACTTAAAGCAAGGTTTGCTTGTGCCAGGACAATGGGATGTGTCTGGAATGGGACTGCATCTCACAATATGAAAGAGAATAGGTTGCTATCTGGGATAGTTATACTGTATAATGACCACGGGGGGGGGGGGGGGGAGCCAGAGAGTAGGGGTGGAGTTAAGGGTCCCATGCGTGTGCTGGATATGGTTACCCATTCCTCCCATTCTGGCTCCCATATCCCACAGTCAGAGCCCAAGCCACTCCTGTCCTCCCTCAGCCCCAGTCCCAGCACCACACAGCTGGGAGGTAAGAACCCAGTCCTGGTGAGCCCTCAACCTCGGGGTGGCCAGAGTGCCCCCCAGACTGTACCCCCAAAACTAGAGTGGCTGAGCTCTGCCCACTCTGGACCACTGCTCCAGCCAACCTGCCCCCTCCTCACTGCCCTGTCCAGCTCAGGGGAGACACTGCCCAGGCAGCATTGCCCCCCCCACACACACACTTGCTCTCACCAGTCATGGGAAGCCAATGCCCTGGCCAGCCTCCGGGATCTATTGCCTGGGTAGCTTGGTGTCCACACTCCCAGACTCCAGTCTCCCTCACTCCAATCCCCTGCCCTGAGCCCTCTCCACACACCTAACCTCCTGCCTTGACTCTTTCACCCCCTGTCCTGGCTGCTGCAGTGAGAGATAGGTGGGGTACTCCTCTCTCCCTGAGGCAGCCTGCATACTGAGCCCCTCATTCCCAGCTCCACCCCAGAGCAGTGATTCAAATGAAGAAAACAAAAATGATTTAAATTAAGGACCCGAGCAATGCCAGGTAAATCATCTAGCATAGTACATTATTAAAAGATCATCTAATACATTAGGATCAATTAGCACATTTTTCCTTTTGCTATTTGTGTTCAGTAAGTAAACAAAAGCTATACTATGTATATGACTAATATAAATAATAAAAATAAAAAATTATGCCAGAATAATATAAATGAGCTACAATGATGTGTAGATTAGTAGCCTATAAGCATATATAAACATTATAAGGAACAATGACTCAACATGAGAAGTACAACAGCATGCTTCTAATGCATTCCCAGGCATAGCGTATTGTTATTGCAATAAAGGGTTCTTTACTTAAAATTGTATTGTAAAATATATATAGTTCCACAAGGATTTGTCTTATGTAACCTGTCATCTTCCTATGAAGGATTAGGGACAATAGCAGTGGAAGTTTATAAATATCTTCTCTATTACCTTAATACCAATTTTTTAAAATACATATATATATAAATATATATATATATTTTTTCCTTTTGTCTGTAGTTGCCCTGGACTTTCCTTCTCCTGACCACCTGACTTCCAATTTGACCATCCTCTTCTCTAACTTTCCAACATCAGAAGCTTGCAGCTGCTCTTTGTGATGATTATAAAACCTTGGTGTTATCCTCAGATGGTATCAATTGTATTAGGTCCAATGACTTAGATAAATCTAAGCCAGTTTACAGCAACCAAGAACTTGCTCACAATCCAAAAACACATCCTTGCACATTCTTATGGCTCCTTTTCATCATCTCTCTTAGGGTATGTCTACACTACCCCACTAGTTTGAACTAGCGGGGTAATGTAGGCATACTGCACTTGCAAATGAAGCCCGGGATTTGAATTTCCCGGGCTTCATTTGCATAAGCGGCGAGCCACCATTTTTAAAACCCCGCTGGTTCGAACCCCGTGCAGCGCGGCTACACGGGACTCGAACTAGGTAGTTCGGACTAGGCTTCCTAGTTCGGACTAGGCTTCCACGAGGTGTACCGGTAGTTCGGAATAGGAAGCCTAGTCCGAACTACCTAGTTTGAGCCCCGTGTAGCCGCGCTGCACGGGGCTCGAACCAGCGGGGTTTTAAAAATGGCGGCTCCCCGCTTATGCAAATGAAGGCCAGGAAATTCAAATCCCTGGCTTCATTTGCAAGTGCGGTATGCCTACATTACCCTTCTAGTTCGAATTAGGGGGGTAGTGTAGACATACCCTTATAGTCAAAGTGTAATGCACACTGCATTACTCATTATTGCCAACTTTCATCCCAGCCTGAATTATTATTTATTTCTCATCCTGCAAAGGCCTTTGATTAAATCCATCCTAGGTCTGTATCACTCTAGACCCCATGCATGCACATCACAAAATCAGTGCATGGAATCAAATCTGATTGCATTCTCTAGCCAAGAGAGGATCACAATATAATCAGGGGGCTGTGTGGGACAGGAAAAAATCTGAATCATCAAAGCCATATAAGGATCATTGACTAGCATCAGTTCTCATGTGAGTAGGCATTTCTAGACATCGTTCTCAGTCATAGTTCTTAATATACCCAAAAATGTTTTTAATATGTATGATACATTTAACACACAACAGGCTAGTTGTGTCAGAATGACTGGGTGGTTCAATATCAGTATTGAGTTGTTGAGTCTCCTTCCTACTCTAAATCATCAATTCATATCAAGCCCCAAAATAATTACTAACTGAGTAACTGTTTAGTGACCTATGTAAAATAAGTTGGTGGACTTAAGGCAGTTGTTTCTAAAGCAGATAGCCATAATATTTACCACCCACTTGGCACACATTGGTAAACTTTTTCACAGCTTCAGAAGTGGCAGCACAGAATGTAAGGAAGTCAGAATAATAAATTGGTGCAGAGCCTGACCTAGCTTCTGACACATCAACCAGGTCATGGTTGATACATATTGAAAGAGCAATGTGGGGACACGTGCAGTGTAGTACATTAGCCTCCAGGGTTGTGAATCTGGCATCTTTCATGAGCGTTAACAAAAGCAAAATGTTACATTTAAAAAAAAATCCCTCATATAATGTGTTGTATTTTTCCTATCATTGGAAGTATTTGTCAGTTTATGAAACAATCACTTCTTTATTGATATTTAATTCATGCTGTGTCTATTTTGAAAGAGACATATGGCGCTTATTCTCTAATCATATTAAAAAGCAGTATTAACTTTTATAAACTATAGAAAAGTTTTCTTTAATTGATTTCATGCTGGAAGAGGTAACCTTATTGTGATCCTAGTTGAATTATTATTTAAAAGAGACAAATGATTGTGCTTTTTATTACCAACTCATTCACACAGTACATATGGAGATGCTACTTTGAGAACTCTATCTTCATTTGCTTAAAAATGGTCCATTGCCATTAATGTAAAAGCATTACATTGATTATTTAAGAATTCATTTATTAGCATTGGTTCATTTTAGCCTCTAAAAAAATTCATAGCAAAACATCACGTTGTTATGATGTTCACTCCTGCACTCAAAGTAAATATTTTGCGTAAGTTTTTTTCCCTATCAAATCATATATATAGTAGCCCAATGTCTGAGAATCTGTAATGCTGAAATGCTGGCTGTTCCCTCTGGGTGGCCCATGCTGCATGGGGAGCGCGGGGCCCAAACGGTCGCTTGCTCCACTTGCTCCCCTGCGGTGGCCTGGCTGAGCGGCACAGAAGTCAGCCGAGCGCTAAGGCAGGAGGGGAAGGGGGCGGGACGGTGACGTGCGGCATGACAGCGGTTCCAGGCCCTGACCCCTGGCCGTGACTATCCCCGCCCCACCCCCCTTCACCTCCCGCCGTGGCTCTCGGTTGACTTCTGCGCCGCTCAGCCAGGCCGCCGTGTGGGAGCAAGTGGCGCAAGTGACTGTTTGGGCTCCGTGCTCCCCATGCAGTACGGGGAGTGCAGAGCCCAAACGGCTGTTTGGGCTCTGCGGTCCCCCAAGTGAGAGACAGGAAGGGGAGGAGAAGAGAAAGAGGCTGACTGAGAGCGAGGCAGGAGGTGGAGGAAAGCTGAGAGAGAGAGAGGGGGAGGCAGGAGGAGGAGGAGAGAAAGAGAGAAAGACGGAGCGAGAAACTGGAGCCTCAGGAGAGAAGACCGACATGGAGGAGAGACCTGAAAATCCTGTCTTATGACGGGCTAATTGGCTAGTTATATAATAATCAAACATCCATGGCAGATAGCTCCATCAATGGCTATTAGACCACAATTTTCCAGAAGCTAGGAATGGATTACAGGGGGTGAATCACTTGATTGTCTATTCTTTTCATTGCCTCTGTATCACCTGCCATTGGCCTCTTTTAGAAGACAGGATACTGGGCTAGATGAGCCTTTGGCCTGACCCAATATGGCCATTCTTATGTTTTTGTGATTGTTTTTTATTTGAATCCATTGTGAAATGAATTGGCACCATAGCTCTTTCTATCTATAACTAGTACGTACAAAGAATACAGACAAGTTTTTGTCTTATCATTATTAAGAATGGTTTAGATCACCCATGATACTTTACTAGCTATGAAAATAACTTTTTTGTGGTTAGCAATTGAAACAAAAAATGGTAGAAATTGTACAATGCTACTATATATTGCATAAAACTATAAATGCTGAAAAAAAGCACTAGGTTTGGATTTTTAACTCTTTTGGGACATATAATGGCTGAAAGATACATTCCAGTTCCAGTTGTTCAGTAATACGGCATTTCTTAAAAGCTCATAATCCTACTTTCCATTATTACAGTTATACTTCAGTTATTCTATATTCTAAGTTACTAGCAATATCTGAAAAACACTGTACTGAAAAGTCAAAATGCTGACCTTTCCTTTTTTTGAAATCATAACAAACAGCCTCAGAAATGTGACCCTCAACCAGAGACTTTTTCACATACATTAAATGAATAATCTTACTCCCAAAGAGGTAACACACGATTTGATATTTATTCATGCAAAGGACAAGGCCAAACACTAAACTGTGAAAATGTCATAAGTAAGGTTCAAAGATTTTCTTTTGTCCTTAAAATATACTAAATACCCTTGAGTTCAATACCGGACAGCTCAACAAACCAGCATTAATATGCAACCAGTAGGCCCTTTCCTAATGGTACAATTTGCACTAAAGTGCCGTCTTTGTTGCAATTTCCTTTAGTTTTTGTTTATAGGCACAGCCAAAGAAGTAAATACATCAAGTCACAGGATTTCTATTCATGAGCCTTTGTCTCCTTAATAAGATTAAGGTGAATAAGAAAATTACATCTTATGTTTCATTGTTTTCTGCAAAGATGATATTGTAATGGGCTCCCTTAGAAACAGATTGAATAAAAATGTCAAGTTTATTCTGCTGTATGGAGTCCCTGGGACATCCACAAAGATCAGTCAAGCTTGATGTTTGGGAAGAGATAATATCTTGTAGTGGTGATACATAGCTTCTTCTAAACCTCCACTTCTAGTGGTGATACATAGCTTCTACTAAGACCCACTTAGTATCCATATCTGCAAAACTGAGCCATAGATATCTGCATCCATATCTGCAGATATCTGTGGATTTGTGGGGCTCTACTGATTAAATATGTTGAGAGCACCAAATTTCAATCTGAATATAAAATATTGTAAGTTTAGCATATTAGGGAAATCATATTCTCTTTTTTATCACCAGAACTTTGGTTTCACTAATGATGAATAGTCTCTCTACTACAAAGAGACAGCAATATTTAGACTTCAAACACATATTTGTTATGAACAGTAGCCACATAAGCACACAAACCAGATATATTTGTGGAGATTTTACCTAAAAAGTTCAGCACTGCGACCATAGCATTATTATTTGAGCAAAAGGAGAATACACATGCTACCCAATATAAATAATATCCTGGTTTAAAAAGCATGTAAGCAACTTAGGTGTAGTTCCATTTTCAAAAGGTACTTAAGGACCAGATTTTTAATTTTGTGTAGGTACCTACAGATGCAGATAAGCTGGGATTTTCTGAAGCTCATGGGTTCCTAATTTTCACTGATTTCAATATTAATTAGAACATGGGTTTGAAACTGGCACAGGTGAATGCTCGTATCACTGGTTTAGAGTGTATCACTGGTGACAGGAAAGGCTGAAAGACCCTGTAGCCAGCCAGAGTAAGTCTCAGGTCTGACACTGGGCTCTCAAGGTACAAAGGACGCCACACAGGTATCTGTCAAATACAAGTAGTTTATTTCCTGACAGCTAACAGCTGTGCCCCATAAATGGAAGAACGACATAACAATGAAGTGGCATATCTTACGTCCCTTCCTGCAAGCTTGGAACTCCAGATAGGCTGCGAATAAAGTGGTAGGTTGTCTCAGCTTCCGATGTGCCAGTACCCAAAGCGAGGTTCAATTTGCTAGACTCTAGGCAGGCTTAAATACAGTTTTCCTGCTTTGTTTGGCAGTTTGGAAATTTCCAGGGTATACTCATTACATTCTGACGTAGGGCTTAGCTGTTAATTATCGATCTGGTTCTGATCTAGTTCTACTTGTTCTCTGGCCCTATTTACGTGATCAGTACGTTAGGGTAAACAGAATTGTTTATGCGCTCTTGCCCTTTACTTGTTCTTGCTATATTGGCAACAATGCTTATCTTAAGTGGTGTATGTTCCCAAAGACTTGCTTCTGGCTCATCAGATATAGCGAAAGCGGGGGGAGGAGGGGAGAAATGCAGGCCTCACCATCCCTAAACTAACACGTACAAAGTTCTTCCTCAATTGACCACTACAGACCCACTGCAAAATATCCAGTAGCCTTGTTGTTAACGTAAATTTCCTGGAATCGGAATTAGACAAAGCAGGAATTTGGGTCTTCCACATTTCAGGAGAGTGCCCTAACCATTAGGCTACTGGCTATAATGGGGTGGAATCTTTGTGTCTCTCTTTTTTTTTTTTTTCCATGAGAAAACACAAGTTAGTCCTAGGGACTTCTGGAGAGATTTATAACTGAGAATCCCAAATAGAAGGAGGCTAATCTCTCTAGCTTCTCAGTTAGGCACCTATAGCTTAGTTCATTGGGAGTTGGCTTGTAAGTATCTTTGTGAATCTGGGCCCTATGTCTTATCCCTTTTATCTGCTTTTAACACATGGATAACTTAGTCAGCTTCCACTCAACCTGATGCCTTTTAAGAATCTCTGTTTTAGACACCTAATTTCCCCTATACAATGTGTGGGGAACCTGTGCACCTAGCTCAAGGCTGAAAATTCCACTAGAGTTTACAATGCCCAGCTCTTATATCCTATCGTAGTTTCTGAATCAAGACCTAATTTTCAATGGAGGGCTAATGGGATATTGGCCTCTATGGATACAATTTTCAAAAGCACCTCTATATTTTAGGAACATAAATCCCATTTTCAGAAGTGATTCAGTCACTTAGAACACCACATTCCATTGACTGTCAGTGAGATTAAACCTCCTAAATGCCCAGATCTTTTAAAAATAGAATGTAGGCTCATCAAATAGGTGCTTTTGAAAATTGTATCCATTGTCCATATTTCTTTCTTACTAAAGGATTAATATTTTCCATTAGAATTAATATGCAATACTTATAATTGCTTAAAGGCTTTACTTTCAAATTTGCACAAATTCTTCCCAAAAGAAAGGTTGGTTGGTTTGTTCTTATGAAATATAGTAATTTCTCATTTAACACTATAGATATGTTTCAGAAAATGATGGTGTTAAGTGAAAACGTGTTATGCGGGGTCAATTGTCCCATTGAAAATAATGGAAAAGGTGGGGGTTGCACTTCAAGCGGTAGTGTCTGTTGGGACCAGGACATAAGATTGCAGGAGAAAGGGGACTGGGTTACAGCAGGGAGGGGAGGTGTTTAGCTCTGGGGAAGGGAAGGAGAGAGAGGGGAGGGGGATTGGGTTGGGAGTATGCCCCTGTGATGGGTCTGCTGGGGAACAGCGTGGCGAGCAGCAAACCCTCCGCCTCTTTGTAGGGAGGCAGGGGAAGCCCTGCGCAGCCGCTGGTGATTGGCCATCTGGGGAATCCCAGCCACTGGCCTGCAAGCGGGGATGGAGGAAAGGGGAAAAAGGTGTCTGGCGAGGGGGATTCAGCGGGGAATGACGCAAAGAGCAGCAAACCCTCTGCCTCTTTGCAGGGAGGCGGGGGAAGCTCCACGCAGCCGCTGGCAATAGACTGGCTGGGGAAATTGTGTTATTCCAGGGACAGTCGTTCAAAAATCTTTCCCCCCCAAAAAATCGTGCTATCGTGAAAACGTCTTAAATGGGCACATGTTAACTGAGGAATTACTGTACTACTAGGGATTGACTCTACCGCTATGTGCAGAATAAATTAGGAGTATATTCTTCATTTAAAGAATGTAGAGCTTTATCTGTGAAATCAAGTAAGCATTGTATATTACTATATATTGTACTACTTCATTTTTTTCATCTGCACTTTCCTGTCCCATGTGATTAGAGTCCGAACAGTGTTGATAACATAGATTTTATATACATTTTCACAAGATCTTGCAGTGCATTGTGATACCATTAGTTCTTATTCTCCCGTCTTGATGATGGATCTATTCATACTTAACTTCACCTACCTCCTTTCAAACAGTGCAACATGAACATCATTAGAGTAGCTTGGACATTATCATGGATTTAAACAGTGCAGCTCTGAATATTATTATACTTACAATTGTGTATTATAATTATTCTTTTCTTATGATAGTCTACCATGGCAATAGTTTTAGCAAAAATACAAGACTATCCAGGGTTTAAAATGAAATATGACCACACTTAGCATGCACATGCTGATTCTCAGTCTCAATTAACTGACAGTGGGTCTATTTCATTAGTTTTGTAAATTTTTAGCTATTTCTTTTGCAACCTGAATTTACCAGTTGATAAACAGTTAGTGAAACAATAAATAAAAGTAGTCCATAAATACAAATCACAAAGAAGCTTTGATTACTGTACATGTAGTAAATGGTGTGACATTTGATCCATTGATTCTGCCCACTCATGTGGAAATCAATTCCTTATAATAGGACATGGTCCTGCATTTATATATGAGACTGGAAAACATACTTACCCAGAAGTGTTCACTCTGTTTCTAAATTCTATTTTTGGGTGAGATTATCTGACATGCAAATGTGAGCTATTGATTATTCAAGTATACCTTCCAAAGTCATTAGGAATAGCAGGACCAAAAGCTAATAAATAGATTTGAAGTTTGCAAGAACAGAATAAGAGAACCGGTTTTCCTTGTCATCATCTTTCTCCTTATTTCCAACTAATCTGCCATGAAACTTGGTTATATAAATAGAGGGGCCATATAAGTTTAGGAAATCTTTTGTTGAAAGATGTGACATTGAAGATACTTGGAATATCAGCTTACTAAAACATAGATGAGAATGTTTAACATGAACATTTGTCAGGCAGTAGTAAGTGTAAGTTATATAAGAAATAACCAAAAAACACTATCTGAGTTTGATAAAACAAGAATAAAGTGTTGTTTGTTTTGTTCTTTTGTCTTCTGAATTTTAAAGTGTTACAAAAGCATTTGTATATATGATCCATGGTTAAACAAATCCAAAGTCTTAAAGTGAAGCTAAAGGAAAAATACTGAATTGTGCTTGGCTTTAATTGAATTCACAGACTTGTGATTTTCATACTATTTATATATAAAAACACAAATCAAACCAATCGTACTCAAAACTATGTTCACAGAAATGCTGAAGTTCAAAACAGCAGCAATCTTTTGAGGAACCAGAATTGAATTTCAAGTTTGTAATGAACATCAAATTCTGATGAGTCTTATCATGTGGGGATTTGTTGGAAACATTTTGCATAGCTTCTACCAATCTCTCTTATTTGGTATTGATCAAAATCATCCTGTTTTCGTAACAGAATATAAGAATAGATCTCAACCAGAACTAGTTCCTAAGGCTACGTCTACATTGGCATGTGCCTTTGCGCAAGAGATGTGCTTTTGCGCAAGAGCATCCGTTCCAGTGTAGACATGATAATAATGAGACATGGATAATAATGTCAGTTAATCCAAAATAACTGTTGTGTAGATGTGTCCTAAAGCTATTGTATATACACTCCACTAACATATCTTGTGTAAGAAAGCTCTGATGGCCATTTTAGCCATCGGGCCTTCTTGGGCAAGAAATTCATGTTGCCTGTCTACACTGGCCTCTTGCACAAGAACAGTTGCGCAAGAGGGCTTATTCCTGAGTGGGAGCATCATAGTTCTTGCGCAAGAAGCACTGATTTCACACATTAGAACGTCATTCGCTTTTGCACAAAATCATGCCAATGTAGAAACAGTCTAAGTCTTTCAGTTGCTGGAGTAAATAGACAATTGATTGGCCACACCATGCTGGTTCTCTTTGTTTCCAGTTGCTAAATCATCTTCAATAGCAACAAAAACATATTAAAGAGTTGTCTAGTTTTGTTTAGCATGCTAGAAATTGTTGTAGGTGAATTTCTATCATGGGTGGGAAAAAACTCATACAGCCAAGAGTCCAGACAATCTCTCTTGAAATGTGATCTACTTTATGGAATAATTTGAGAACTACTCTCTCAGACCCAGAAATTTAAATCAGGGGATTGTGAAAAGGACTCAATGCCTCAGGTGATCTCATTTATCTCCATAAAATACAAGAAGAGAACTGTGTCCCCTAGGGCAGCCAGCATTTAAACAATGAAGGACCTTATATATAATCAAGCACTTGATTGAACCTACAAATGAATTATATAACAAAGACGTGTGCAAGAAACATATCGTTTAAGTGGGACAGACATATTATACAATAAGCCAACTCCTGATATTTGGGGTTCTGTCTTATATAGATGCCTTTTACCCCTCGCCCCAATCTTTCAGAGTTACTGTCTGGTCTCCCTACATGCAGTAGAGTACTTCCCAGTAATCTGTTTTGGAAGTATCAAAGGGAATGTTAGGAAGGGAAAGATAACAAAGGCAAAATCCACATCGGAGATGAAAGGTACAGGCTTCTTACTAAGTTAAAAAGTGTTCCCTGCTACTGCTGCAATTTGGATATCTAAAATCAGCTGAAGACTTCACCTGACCTTTCTTCTTTCTCTGTTGTCCTCTTATCTCCTTTGCCTTTGTAGTTACTATAGCTATTGTAGTAGCTTTATAGTCATTCCCATTGGCACCATTATAGTTAATATTAAGGGAACTGCACTGTTACAAGCCCCAATTTCAAGGATTTATAACGGGACATAAAAAAATCCTTCTAAAACTTGAAGTTTGTCACATGAGGACTCAGCACCCATGAAACTTTTTTCCCACTAAATTGAAGACAACACTATAGTTTGTAATAGCCATTTTTATAAAATCTAAATTTGGAGACATTCATATTGACATTTTACTTTATGTTTGTTTGCTTTTTAAAGGGCACACTGATACTTTAATAATAGCACAAATATAATTCAAAACATCCCTACTATTATTTTATAACAAAAATCCATTCTATTATCTTGTTTTTACTAAAAACATTAAAAAGTATTTTAAATTACTGTATAACATTTCCATTTTTCTCTTTGGCCAAAAAATATTTGGTGTTAGGAAAAGTAGAAAAAGCCTTTATACCCCTGCCTCCACTTAATTCACTACTTCAGCAAGATGAAACCTTTACATTTCTCTGTTATTTTTTACTATATTCTTAAAGTGTTTTCCAAGTTTGAGTGCTAAGTTCAGCTTCAGATATATGAATTCAAGTTTCAGTGGGGTCAATTAGAGTACCCTTGAAATGGCTAAGAAGGTGTTGTGCTCTGACCCTGTCTATCATTGTTTCCTTGTGCTCTTCTGTTTGCTGCGTACATTTGTTCTCCTGATTCTTACATCTTAAAATCTTTTGGTATGTCTAGACTGCCCACGGCTTTCAAAAGAAAGCAAATTTCTTGTCTTCTTCCAATCCTGTTTTTGGAAGAGCTTTTTTTGGGGCGGGGAGGGAGGAAGCAGTCTAGATGTGGTTCTTTTGGGAAAAAAACCCTTTTCGAAAGAACCCTTCTTCCTAAAAAAAGAGGCGACTGCTTTAAAAAAAAAACCTCTCCCAAAAACTGGATCAGAAGAAGATATGCAAATTCATGCCAAATTTGCATATCTTCTTTCAAAAGCTTCAGGCAGTCTAGACGTGCCCTTTGACACAAGGATTGGACAATGCCTAGTACCATGACTCCCTCAACCATGACTGAGATTCCTGGGAGCCACTATAACTTCATACCTTTATGTAAAATTTGTACCAATACATGGTAGTGGGGTCTCTCTTGAGTCTGCCATTCTGTAATTTCCTTTTTTTGGAAAGAAAGTTTCCTTGACCTCTTCAAAAGTTATTAGCACCTGGGAGACAGTGACTGCAGAGGTTTTTGTTGTCTACTCCTGCAATCCTGAAGCAGTTGTATTTCTGCATCCTATTATGTCTCATTAGCATGGGATAGAAGTATTTACATAGCAGTATGACCTGGTCATTTCCTGCATATGTTGCTCTTCATGGAGTCCTTATTCTGGCCTACATATTTATACCTGCCTCTGGAAATTTCCACTACATGCATCTGACAAAGTTGGTCTTTGCCCATGAAAGCTTATGCTCCAATACATCTGTTAGCCTATAAGGTGCCACAGGACTCCTTGTCACTTTTGCAGATCCAGACTAACACAGCTACCCCTCTGATACATGGTAGAGATAATATACCTGGATTTCTGTACAGTATTTAATACAGTACAAAACCACACTCTGAAAACCAAATTAAATTGACTGGGATATCAACAATGCCCAGTGGTATACAAGCTGGCTCGATGACTGTAAAAAGCTCAGGAACAAAAGTAATTTAGGGTCGCACAAAGGCTGCTAGGAGTCTTCTCTCATAGAAGCCCACTACTTGACATTTAAATAATCATGATAAAGAAATATGAAACATAGAAAAGTATCCTTCATTGATAGAGGCCTAATAGCTTTTTCAACCTCTAATGTTCAAAGCATTCCTACTTTAATTCCAAGCTGCAAAACGTTCTTAGCAACTCATTTTACCAGGAAGTTCTTAGAGAGGTACTCCAATTAGTGTAGGGATTCCCCATAGACTGATTCAAACAGTATCTCCCTTCACCATCATTTTATTTTTCTCTTACCTTTGAGCAAGAAATGAAAGACAAAAGAAATCAATGTAGTGAAGTATATATTGGGTTCCAAGAAAATTTCCCAGTGTTTCTCATCCTAGGAGGAGAACATGTGGCCAAGATATTCAACTGAATGTCTGATGAGCCTGCCATCTTGTTTTCTATGGCTCTGTAAGGAAATGTCTGAAAGCAAGAAGATTAGCAAAGGAACTAATTACCATAATATATCTACATTTAGTATTTTAAACTTTAAAAAAATCTCAAAGTACATCAATTTTGTCAGTTAACCTACTAAACAGCTTTTATTTTGCTGAAATCCTTAGTGTCTTTTAAATCTCTATGAAATATAATTCAAATTTGTGTACATGTGTAGATATATTCCCTGATGCCCTATGCTTCTTTGACAACACTCAGTGTAAAAGCCCATACTATAAAATTGCCAAGGTTAAAAGATTAGATCAGTGATTCTTGTGATTTGGGAAAAGTAGAAGAAGAAATGAATTGTTACAAAACAGGTCATATGTCCCAACATTAAGGGAGTGTGGGACTGCAGTCTAAGCAAATGAACAGTACTATAATGTGTATATCATTCCCACAGTCACAGGGAAACAGAAGAGTATCTACATCTATGGCTTGCCATATGCTGCTGCACTATCATTAGTTTCTCAGCAGTAAGTTAAATCTAATGAGAAAAAAAGTACAAAGAAGTAAATGACATGATAGCAAAGGCAAACTAAAGTACTTCAGCACCATTTGTCAGCAAGTGATAATGAAGACACATCCATCTTTCAAAGGGTGAAGGACACTGTAAGTTTGAAAAAGGATTTGATTTTCTATACTGTTGTTTTGCTTCTTTGTCGGTCTGACTTTCTGAGTTTCAAATTTTGTGTATTCTTAATAGAGAACTAAGTGAAAGTTTGTGAGTATCAGAGGACCTTCCTTTCCAAATGCCTGCTAAACTGTATTTGACAGAAAACAACTGCTTGGAGAGTACCAGAAAAAAACCCATACCTTCTTCTGAAATTGTCACTAAGCAGCAAGGTGTTATGCTTCAAATTATACTCACTCCACAACATATTTCACAGAAACCACAGCTCTCAGGATTCATAGAATGGACCCAGTAATCTCAAAGGCATTTAGGGGTTGAACCAAAGCTCAATAAAGTCAATGGAAATATCAATCAGATTTAGATCAGGCACTTCCAACTTAAACAAAAGTACAGATCACCAGAAAAATTAGATATATGCTCAATTACTATGGGGCTTTCCTCTTTCAGGAACTCTGCAGGTGTGGTTTTTTTGTTTTTGTTTTTACATTCTTAAGCAGCTTTCAGATTAACAGACTTCAGAGTTTATATAACCATCATTATTGTTCAAAACAGCATAGGACTTGATTGTATAACCCTGGTATTCATGACGAGCCCCTGAGGACATGGCTACACTGCAAAGCAGAACCCACAGAACCTAGCGTCAGAGCCTGGAGCAGTTGATTCAAATTTGCACTGCGGGGCTACAAAATAGCAGTATAAACATTCTGCTTGGTCTGGGTCCCAGGCTCCCACATCTTCTTTCCTCACTGGGGGAAATTCTATATTGCTGTTTTTAGTCCCACAGCCTCAGTCAATTGACCCAGCTTTTGAGATTTGACACTGCAGATTTTCCCCTAAATCATATCAACAGCAATGAGACTATTCATGTGAGTAAGTGCTCACTAAAAGTCATTATGGAGTACAAAATTGACAAAATGTATATGAACTATCAATTTAAAAGAAAACACAAGAGTGTGCTGTAATGTGAAGTCTATTGCTATCAGTGTTCTCGCCTAGAGCAGAATAATAGAATAGGAAATGCTTTGTGTTACTAGTTCTAATTCTGATGCATTCACATATTTGATTTATAAAATTTTAATGGTAAAAATATGCAAAGTTTAGCATTTAAAGCATGTGTAGAAGGACCTTAAGTGCAGCATTGGAAAGTCCTAAATCAATCATGAACATAACATCTTGAATGGGGGAAGGAAGGTCTCAGATCCCATATGGCTGAAGAATTCAGTGCTTGATTGATTAATTTTATTAATTCATTTGTAATGGGCTACAGGCAGGATAAAGGTGACCGGGAAACTTACTGGAGATGTGGTAATTGGCAATGCTCACTGCAGAGTAGTTTTAACACTTCATGAGTGTATACTAGAAAGGAGACAATTTCACTTCACTTATGATTTATTTCTCCATATATCACAGCTCCTTCTTCCATTTATACAGTAAGTTACATTTTTATATAATTATAGGAAAATGAATAAGTGTACCTTTCTTTGTCATATTTCACTGAACTGGGCATATGTGTTATAATCCTCTGAGCCTTAGGAGAAAGCAAAAATGACAGTGACAGCAAAAGTCATGGAACTAAGGTCCTGGCCTACTTATTGAAGATAAAATGAATTTGTTTTATATGGGATTCTTCTACATGTCTCATTATTTGGCTTCTAATCTCTCATGTGTAATGTTGTTTTTATCTATCTCCTTTATATAAGAGGAGATTTTTTTATATTTCTAAACTTTTATCCATCAAGACATTTTCCCTTACCTTTTCTATAAGATGTTTGCTATGACAAGCTAAGTCAAAACATTTTCCCTTACTTTTTCTATAAGAAAAAGTTTGCTATGACAAGCTAATTCAAAGTCACATGAAGCATACCTTGGAAAGCTGATAGATAAAGCACAAATCACTATTTCAAACATTATCAATGAACTGTGGTTAATATCAACCCCAATTCAGGAAAGCATATAGCGTAAGATTCTCAAAACAATACAAAAGGCAGGTTGGCACATGTCATTCAAAATAAGGTTTCATGTGTTTTTCTGAATAGGAATGGGATGACTCTTGAGATTTCAGAGGCATAGGATCTGATTCTCTTCCCACACCTATTTTATGCTGGGTGCAACCCTATTGATCTCAATGAAATTACTCCTGATTTGCATATGTGTACATGAGATCTATAGTACATGATACATTTTTACAACAGTTGCAAGTATAGAGACAATCAAAGGTGGCAATTGTGAAGTCATCAGGAAAAAGAGGTAAAAGTCAAAGAAACAAAGGAACTAAGGTCATGAAGGATCAGAGATTATACCATAGCATTAGAAAAAGTAAAAACTTAAAAAACAACAAATAGTCTAGTAGCATCTTAAAGACTAACAAAACATGTAGATGAGCTTTCGTGGACACAACCCACTTCTTCAAATGACTGGAGTGGGAGACAACCTCCAAACCTGAAGCCAATACTTTCCAGCAACCAAACACCACACCTCAGACATACTCACCCAGAAGCCCATCCCTGAAACAAATCCCCTTGCCAACTCTGTCCACATATCTATAGAAGTGGCACCATCACAGAACCTAACCACATAACCTACAACCTCAGGGGTTCATAGAACTGCACATGGTGTCCAATCAGCTCTGAAGCAGCAGCCACTATAATGGCTACTGCTATAGTGAACTAGCCACATTCAACCAGTGAAATAGACAAGTTTTTCAAGCCAACTACCACACTCAACTGGCCAAATAGCAACGTGTGGCTAGTGGCTAACATGTTGTAGCCCTGGAATTTTATAACTAATAAGTCAGTTACTTATAATGAATGTATGTAATAGCAAAAAGTTTGGATTAAACGTAAATACAATATGTAGGCCTCAGACAGGCCAGGCAGCTTTGTTAACTTAGCTCCAGCTCTGTTCTATGTTAGCATATTGAAGTGAAGAGATGGAATATTAAGTGATGTTAATATTAGGCAAGGCTTTGTAATAGATACAAATAAGTTTAATGTTGAAAGAATTTTTAACTTTGTTAAAGTGACTAGAAGTACCCCTTTGTTCCATGCTGCAATTCTGTAAATGTATTGTTTGTGTGAATGAGAGAGACAATGTTTTAGGAGAGATAAGGGAGAAGGCCACTGCATCCCCAATGATCAGAGAGGGGCTGGAGATTCAGAAGCACCAAATAATTATCAACTAAGTGAAAGCACACTGAAGATGCAAACTGGACTGAGGCAGATTGATGAACCCTGAAGTTAGTGGCAGGCAC
Source organism: Pelodiscus sinensis (assembly GCF_049634645.1). NCBI lineage: Eukaryota > Metazoa > Chordata > Testudines > Trionychidae > Pelodiscus > Pelodiscus sinensis. The sequence continues at coordinate 174,430,182 of NC_134711.1, forward strand.
CCCTTGATAGGGAAATGATAACAAGTTTCGCCAGAAGACAACACCCAGGAGGGGTTGTCAGTATACTGATATCAGATGACTGTGAGAACAACTTCCTGATTGATTGTGATGCTGAGTGACTGATTAAGGCCTGATAGGACAAAATGCATAGACTTTCATGGAAATAAAATTCTATAAAGGATGGTGTGTCTTGTATGAGTTCCCATTCTGCCAAGTGGAGCATCAGTCCAGACTAACAAGGACCTGGCTCCTTCCTTGCACCCAACCTATCTGGCCGATAGGTTGGGCCAAGCAACAGAGTGGTAACTATTCCATGTGTGTGTGCGTGTGTGTGTAAATGCATGTGTTACTTTGTGATATTATCAATAAATGCGGCATATTGCCTTATCCGCCTGAAAAAGATCCCATGCTCTTCTTTTAAGCATAATAATGTTGGACACCATGGTTCTAATATGATATATGCCATCAAGTCCTAGCAATGTCCCTCTGCCATGTATATTGGAGAAACCAGTCCCTATGACGAAGGATAAATGGACACAAAATCAGACATCAGAAATTATAACACACATAAACCTATAGGAGAACATTTTAACTTACCTGATCACTCAATCATAGATTTAAAAGTAGATCATTCTTCTACAAAGGAATTTTCACTATCCAATTACAGAGAGAGACCAGCTCTCCCATCTGGTAGCAGCTTTGAGGTGGCAGGTGTGGGTGCAGATGAAGAGTCTTTGAACCAATGAAAGCTGTGGAGTTAGCGCTCAAGGCCATGGCAATGCTCAGAGACATCCCTGCTGCTACCAGGAGTGGCACAGGGGAAAGGAGGCAGAGTGGGCAGGGCACTACCTTAGTCCTGCTGTGCTGCTGCTGGCATGTCTCTCTGCATCCCTTGGGAGAAGGGGGGGCTGTAGGTCTCCATGCACTTCCTGGGGCATGGACAGTGTGCACGGAGCCACCCTCCCCCCCCCCCCCAGCAGAGTTGCACAGGGATATGTCATCAACTGGCACTCCCATGAGCAATGTTGGGCCACCTGCCCAGAATGCAGGCAGCCTGCCTTCTTGCGCTCTGCTTCACTGCCACATTTTGATGGACCCTGTGATGTTTGGGTCCATATGCCAACCACTGCACAGTGTGTTTAATAGGAAATCCACTCCTGCAGCCTTCTCTCTCTCTCTCTCCTTCCCTCTTCTCTCCTCTATTTGGGTATGTCTACACTACCCCGCTAGTTCGAACTAGGGGGGTAATGTATGCATACCGAACTTGCTAATGAAGCCCGGGATTTGAATTTCCCGGGCTTCATTAGCATAAAGCCGGCGCCGCCATTTTTAAAAGCCGGCTAGTGCGAACCCCATGCCGCGCGGCTACACGCGGCACGGGCTAGATAGTTCGAACTACGTAGCCATTCCGAACTATCTGTACTCCTCGTGGATGTACTACCACGAGGCTACAGATGGCTACGTAGTTCGAACTATCTAGCCTGTGCCGCGTGTAGCCGCGCGGCACGGGGTTCGCACTAGCCGGCTTTTAAAAATGCGGCGCCGGCTTTATGCTAATGAAGCCCGGGAAATTCAAATCCCAGGCTTCATTAGCAAGTTCGGTATGCATACATTACCCCGCTAGTTCGAACTAGCGGGGTAGTTTAGACATACCCTTTCTTCTCTTCCCATGAAGGTGTCAAATGCCTGTTTCCATTCTCTCTAATCTCTGTTACTTTGTTCATTGCCTGAGGTCCAATATATTATCTTTCTTTTTGTTAAATGCTATTCTTGAACATAGATTAAAAAAAATAAGCCTCTTTCCTGATCTCTTCTATTGTCCTTTCTTCCTTCTCCCCCCGGAATGCTCACTTGGCATCCTGCTAAACAGACAATCATGATCATAGATCCCAATAAATCATATTATTGAGTTATTGTGACTGTTTTTGGCAAACAGAGTACAAGCATACAGAAATAAGATGACACGTTTGGTTTAGAAGGTACCATACCAAGGAGCCTCTGGGCACCTAACAAAAGATAACTAAAAATATAACTTGAGAAAAAAAAGGCAGTGCAGCCCAATTAATTCCCAGACTGGTAAGGGGATTAGCCAAGAGATTTGCTATGGTCCTTTTTTACCCTTTCTCCCCCCCAAAAAAGAAAAAAGAATAATTAGAATTGTAAGGGATATTTAGTATAAACTGTCCGCTCAAACTATTGTCGCTGAGGTTGTATTTTTATCCATCCAAATGGTGTGGCTAAACTGCTATCTCGAAACTGCACCTGTGTTCATTTCTTCATGTAACTACCAAATGGTATAAAATTTGTATAAAATATCACAAAGTTGCAGCCAAAAAAGCTGAACACTCTCCTACTGAATCATACTAAAAGATACATAGCATTTTATACATCCCCTGACACATAAGATATAATCATTTATGTAAGGCTGAGAAAATTTATTTTATTTGTTTAGTTTGTTTTGTGAGACAAGTGTTCTATTAAATGGACTTATGAACATGAATGTACATAACTCAAAAAGTGATTGAGACAAATTGCTTCATGTAACAAATCAATCTTCATGTCATAATACACTGGATCTGTTTATCTTATTTTGATGTATGTATCACTCTTGTGTGTAAAATTAGACATATGGAGTGTGGAGTGCTTTACAGTTTTCAAATGTGAGAATGAAAGCCATAACACGTACCCTCAATGTCTTGATGACCAACTGCTAAACAATCACTTTTGTCCTTCAAGTCTTAGTAGTGGTTCATCTGGGGGAAGTCACATATTCACCCCAACTGGCCAGGTGACTTCCCATGCAAAAAGGGAATCTTTAAAAAAAACAAGAAAGTAAGCATGTAGGTCTTTTGGCTGGCTTGTATGGCACACCCAAGGGAGGGAACCAGAGACCCCAGGGAAAAGACTTCCGTAGTATAGGAGCATTGACAAGGAAAGAAACAGTTTTAGGGTGAGTTTGTAGTAAGTTTGTACTGAAGTTTTAGTGCAGAAGCAGCCAAGTGTTTTCTGTTATTTTGTGTTTGTAATCTACTTTGCTCTGCCTGCTCCCACTTATTACCTCTTAAAGCCTACTGCTTGTACTTAACAAAATCACTTTTATTTTCCATCAAACCCAGTGTAAATGATTATTACCTGGGGGAGAAATCTGTGTGTACATCCCCCCTTTCACTGTTAAAGGGGGCTTACCTAAATAATTAATTTTGGGTTCTGATCCCTTTTGGGCAGTGGTATCCCAGGTGATGGGCCCAAAACTGCACTTTCCTTAGACCTGAAGGCTGTGTTTAGACTGGCCAGTTTTTCCAGAAAATCAGACGCTTTTCCGGAAAAACTTTCCAGCTGTCTACACTGGCCGCTTGAATTTCCGTAAAAGCACTGACTTCCTACTGTAAGAAATCAGTTCTTTTTGCGGAAATACTATGCTGCTCCTGTTTGGGCAAAAGTCCCTTTTGCGCAAAACTTTTGCGCAAAAGGGCCAGTGTAGACAGATGAGATTTGTTTTGTGCAAAAAAACCCCGATTATGAAAATGGCGATCAGGGCTTTTTTGCGCAAAAGCGCGTCTAGATTGGCCACAGACGCTTTTCCGCAAAAAGTGCTTTTGCGGAAAAGCGTCCGTGCCAATCTAGACGCTCTTTTCCGAAAATGCTTTTAACAGAAAACTTTTCCGTTAAAAGCATTTGTGGAAAATCATGCCAGTTTAGACGTAGCCGAAGAGATTCCATTTCTGCACTGCTTCTCGGGAGGGCCATGATTCTCAGCTCTGTGCCTTGGCTGGGGGAGAACAGGGAGCTAGCCCAGCAGGACAGGGAGGCAAGAAGCCCCTGAAAGAAAAAAAGAGGGTGGAAGTGGCCTTGTCAGCACCCTGGGAATCACCGCCCAAGGGGTCTTCTGTGACCTCACCCTGTCACAATAATGTTCTCTCTGTTATGCTGAATTTTTACTAGACAACTTTTAGTTTAAGGACAGACTGTGGCACACTTACTCACGCTTGTCCCATTAGCAATATACATGCTCAAAATGTGCTAATCAGCATAAATAAAGGTATCAGAATGTGTCCCTATGTGTTTAGAAGTAGACAACCATTTCCAGATTCTTAGTTCTCTTTGTACTAGTTTTTGTACGAAGGGTACTGTTTAGATGAATACTGTGATAATCTTACCGGCACTGAAATATTGAAAAAAGGAATTAAATTTGTACAAGAGGAAAGTAAGTTTGTAAAAATTCCAATGAAACCCTAAATATTGTCAGTGAAAATTCCCATTTCATCAAAATACAAAACAATATTCCATCCAAAACCATTTTGAAGGATAAATTTCCACTTTGTCTACAATATGGGACAAAGAGCCATTTGTTTTAAAGAGCTGTAAATCAGGTCCTTAGAAATGGGAAGCATTAAGTCCCAAGCAGATTTCTGCTTCAAATTAAGATGGCAGCTTGTAGAAGAAAATGGATATTCCTTTGGTATCTATCACATATTTCTACCACATGTATGCCTTTTCCAACCCACAGAGATCCAACTTTCACTATATGCCTTTAGGCTATAGGTTTCAGTGGGAAGATAAAAACATTTCCTCCACTACTTTGGTGCCATCATATCCACTTACACTGCTTTAGGTCTCATGCACCAGGGCACATGCAAGGGGAAATTCACCCCAGTGAGATAGTGAATCATTCACATAGACTTCAAAGTAGCAAAACATTCAAAACATTGTTGCTTTACTTCCCATTGTTGATTGAGTAGTGCCTTTCCTGTCTTTAGATTTCAATAACAAAGGCTGAGTATTCACTGATGAATTATGTCACCACTTTCAACAATATTTCCAACTCCTATTGACAATTTTTTTGTTCTCTTTCCTTTTCCTCTAAGGTTTTTTATTCAATATTTTTCAGAAATATTTTGATAGCTTTCAAAGCACATCACAGATGTTATTGTTGTTGCTAATCCATTACAGGAAGCAGCTCAGATACAGTGGTGATGAGGAAAATATAAGAATTGAAGAGAACAGCTGAGAGAGGGCAAGAGAAATAAGAAGCAATTCTATTTCCTAATTCTCAGGCCATGTCTTCACGAAGCGGAAGATTGACGCTGCCACAATCGATCTCCTGGAGTTCAATTTAGCAGTTCTAGTAAAGACCCGCTAAACTGAACTCAGAGAACACCCTCAATGGTAGCCGGTACTCCTGCTCCTGTGAGGAGTAAGGGAAGCCAATGGGAGCATTTGCTCCCATCAGTTTTCTGCTGTATGTTCAGATGGGAATCTCAAACCAAGGGATGTTGATTCCAGCTTTATAATTAACATAGCTGGAGTTAGTTGTGTATCTTGATTTGACCTTCTCCTTTAATGTAGACCTGGCCTCACTCTTCTTTTCTTATTCTCCTATTTTTGTCCCAATAATTTGTCTCTTTTGGGGCCAAATCTCCAGCTGGTGTAAATCAGTAATTACAGCAGATGAAGATCTTCACCTTAGTGCTTTTGCTTTAGTTCTATTAGTTTCTGTTTATTCTCTTTTCATTGCCATATATTTGCCCTTCTATCATCATAGTTGCCTTCTATTATCATCCTTAAAAACCCTATTTGACTGTTCAGGCTCTACCTTCCCCACATAGATTCCTCTCTCTAGTTCCCATCTCCATAACAAGTTCCCTTCGCCATCCTGATCTTCTCCTTATTCCTGAGATTCTCCTTTCCACTTCTCATTTTTATTCTCACTCTGTCCCCAGGCTTTCATTTCATTCCCATATTTTGGAGGACAACTAGGGCATGTCTACACCAGGAGATTATTTCAAAATAACTAAATGCAAAATAATAACTCTTAAAATAACTATTTTGAAATAAGCATTATTCCCCAAGGAAAGCAGGAGTATAGATTTTGACATAACCAGACCATTATTTCAAAATAATGGGCTTGGTAGTGTGGACACTCCACTAATTATTTTAAAATAAGTGGGGATATTTCAAAATAACTCCCTAATGTAGAACAGGGTCTAAAGTCCTCCAATCCGGAATCATAATGAACAATAGCAGACAGTTCAGACACTTCCAAAAAATAATGAAACTGGCTGTCTTGCTGGATCCTTTCCTATACTTTATGGTTCCAGCATCTAAAGAAGACTTATTGATCATTTTCTTTAGTAAAGCAATCCTATTATGAAAAAAAAATCACCCTCTGCCAATAGTAGCATTGGGATTTCTGAAACTCTGCCACTGTTGAAGACAAATCATGATATCTTGAGGTGGGGAAAAGAAAACGAATGTTTGCAATTTTAAAATAGCACAAACATTTTAGAATCTCAATTTACAAAGAAATTGGTTACCCCAATCAAAAGTTGAAAGTATTTAGGAATTAAATATAGAATTTCTACCAATATCTCCATCATACTACTTAACTATGTTATGCTGTGGTCTACTATTACGATCCTCTGAGAAATAAAAGATATTATGCTGCAGAAAGAAGCCATAGATTTTGCCTAAATGTTCTGTTGTGCAGTTGTGGGTGTGCTATTTTGAGGAAGCATAAGCTGTAATAAATCATGGCATCTACCAATGACAGTTTCAAATGAACACATTTATTGGGACAGACAAGTACATCACTAAGAATGTTATTGACTTCAGGTGCTGACATACAGTACCAGCTGTTGGATTTAAACACTGACTCAGTGATTGAAGCCAAAAACTGCATTGGCATTTTTTAAAGCATCTGTTCTATACACTGATCCGAGCACAACAGTAAAGCTTAACATAAGCAATGGAGAAAGGATTTAAAATTATTACCTTTGCAACTTTAAGAAGCCATGAAGCCAGACATAAAGACAGATGCAATGTTTGAGATATTTCAGTGATACTGATGCCAATAAACTACTTATTTTTATTGTTGTAGCTTTAAAAATGTACAGACTGGAATGTCTTTTGAAATTGTTGTTGTCTATTGTAATCAGTGTCTCAATATTAGACATTTAGTAAATTTGATAATTTTGCTTCAGGGAAGTTCATGAAAGCATTATTTAATTGCCAATTAATGGGTTTCATTCTTCATGAGTTTTACTTGAATTTATGTTTTATTAGAACCTAAATATGCATATGAAACTCAGTTAAACTTGATTTGTTTCACCTTGTTTTATATTTGAAATACACTAAAAAATCCTTAAATTTGACAGGTTTGTCACACAAAATCTAACAATCAGACAACTAACCCTCACTTTTTCTAACAGATTTGCTTATTGGAGAGATTCTTTTGAAAAATATTGGCTAGAATTTGAAGTTTGTAACACAGACTCCAAACCTAGGGTACGTCTACACAGCACCCTAAACTCTAAATAGATACGAAATTTGCACTATGCAAATTGCTTATCTTATTTTGAATCTATTTCAAAATAGCTTTGAAATTTGAAATTTGGTGTGGTGGAGTTACAGGGGACCAGTTGCAAGCCTAGAATCAGCTGATTTTAGGCTCGCACACTATCCCAGAGACTGCACCTCTGCTTTTTAAAAATTAGAAGCTCAGCGCGGGGACCAGCACACTGGGACAGCTAATTCCCAGCTCACACTGGGTCCCTCCTCCTGCACTGCATTTTTACATTTAAGGGTGGTGTACAGCATGGGGGACCGGGCACAAGCCAGGAATCAGCTGGCCCAGCTTTCGCAGGGTCTCCCCCACTGCATTCCCACCTTTTAATACATTTAAAATGCAGAGCCACAGTGTGGCTCCCCGCTTATCAATTAATCCACTAGTGGATGGAAAATTAGTTGATTAACCTAAATATAACATTCCTATTCCTGATGAGAGTATGGTATTATGGAGAGAATAATAAATATGAGTGGCAGAATGTGAGGGGACAGGAAACTAGGGTATGTTTACACTGCAAATAGAAACCCATGATTGGTCCATGCCAGCTGAGTTGGGCTTGGATTAAGGGGATGTTTAATTGCCATGTGGACATTTGGGCTCAGGCCAGAGCCTGAGCACTGGGACCCTCTCACCTCACACTCTTAAATCCAGGGTCTGGTACCCCATAAGGTGATAGGGCCCCAGAGATTAGCCTCCAATCTGAGACCAAACATCTGTCATTTAATTAAACATCCCCATAGTCCAAGCCCGCTTGCCTGAGCCAGCACATTTTTTAAATTGAAGTGCAAATGCAACGCCAACAGGAGAAACTAAAACTTGGGATTTCCGGAGCCTCTAATGCTTGAGCTAAAAGCCAGCTGGCTCTCAGCTAAGGCCATAGAGCAAACTCATTCTTTCTTTTTCTCTCTGTAAGACTATGTCTACACTGGAGCAATCTTGTACCAGAGATATGCAAATGAGGCTAAGCATGGAATATCGCTGAGCCTCATTTGCATATCTAATAAGCTGCCATTTTTGTGGAAGAGGCTCTTGCACCAGAAGGAACTGTCTACACTGCCCCTTTTTGCGCAAGAAAAACCCTCTTGCGCAATGCCGTTATTCCTGAAAATAATCAGCGTAGCGGCATTGCACAAGAGGGTTTCTCTTCTGTAAAATGGCGGCTCATTAGATATGCAAATAAGGCTCAGCGATATTCCACTCTTAGCCTCATTTGCATATCTCTGGCGCAAGATCGCCCCAGTGTAGACATAGCCTCAGTGTTCTAAGTGCGAATACATGTGGCAGTGAACCATACCCAGTAGGTGTGTGGGTTATATAAACATACCAGAGGTGAAGAATGGACCTAAGTGGAGCAAAGAAGGAGAGACAGACAGAAGACTATTGAGGAAAAGAAGAATGGCTCAGGGGCTAGAAGAGGATCAGTGAAGTTCCCCACTAAGCAGGCAATGGACAGGCCTGAATTCTGAACCTAAAATAATCATACACCAACTGGAAATGGGTAGCTTCACTTAATGGGTTTAGCATCAGTAATCAGACCAAACAACCTTGTGACTCACTGTAATATTTAAATCTGATTATTTGGGATTTCTAGAGGGAGAGCTATGACTCGTGTTAAATTCTCAAGGTTGAAAATATAGCGGCTAATGCTATGCTTTCTGCTTTTCTTTATCTCTGCAATCACTTTCTTTAATCTCTTCTGTTTCACTTAGAGACAAGAATGTTTCAGGGTAAAGAGATAGTAAGTGCTTCCCAGCAAATATTGTATCACTTCCACTAACCTTCAAATTATATTTAACATTTATCTCGAATAAAGCTAGAAGGTTGCTCAATGTTGTGGACAGCCAGATTCATTTGGCATAGTTAACCTGATCAATAGTGAAATAAAAAGTCAACAGAGCTTATATGTTTATAACCCCAGGAGAAAGTTAAAAAATGTGTTAGTAAGTTTAAGACATTCATGACAAACACAAAATCTGTATCCAAGCATAAAAATGATAATAGCACAGCAAGCCCACTGTACTCTTCAGTCTTAGGCTACATATAGCTAAGACAATTTTATCCTTTTTGCCAATTTTATCCTTGTTGCCTTGATGCTTTGTTCTAAGATTTCCAATAATGCACCTCCTCAACAGAACTAAATAGACAAGAAAGACTGGGAATATATAAGCACACATTGGCAGCATCTAGACTGGCAAGTTTTTCCGCAAAAGCAACCGCTTTTGCAGAAAAACTAGCCAGCTGTCTACACTGGCCGCTTTGAATTTGCGCAAGAACACTGACGATCTAATGTAAGATTGTCAGTGTTCTTCCGCAAATACAATGACTCTCCCATTTGGGAAAAAGCCCTCTTGCACAAATGCTTTTGCGCAAGAGGGCTGGTGTAGACAGGTAAAAACTGTTTTGCGCAAAAAAGCCCCGATGGTAAAAATGGCGATCGGGGCTTTCTTGTGCAAAACTGCATCTAGATTGGCACAGATGCTTTTCCGCAAAAAGTGCTTTTGCGCAAAAGCGTCCGTGCCAATCTATACACTCTTTTCCACAAATGCTTTTAACAGAAAACTTTTCCGTTAAAAGCATTTGCGGAAAATCATGCCAGTCTAGACGTAGCCATTGTGTTCCCCTTTGTTAAACCAGTATCTGCAATAATGTACTCATGGTGATTATTACAAAACTATGGACTCTTTGTTAAGCTGGAGTTACAGAAGAAATTTGTTATGTGTCATTTTTATTAGTTTAAAACAATTCTGAAAAAGTAAAAAAAAAATCTCTGACTTGTTATAACTTATATTAGATCTCAAGTTTATGCTGTTTTCTTGTTTAGATACCCAGGCTGTGTCTAGACTGCAGGTTTTTTTTCAAAAAAAGTAGCCTTTTTTCGAAAAAAACTTCACCTGCGTTTTAACTACAGCTGTGTTCTTTCGAAATTAAATCGAAAGAAAGTGGATTTTCTTTCGACGGTGGTACCCTCATTTTACGAGGAAGAACGCCTTTTTTTGAAAGTGCTCTTTCGAAAAAAGGCGTTCTTGAATGCAAACAGGGCTTTTTTGAAAGAGTATCCAGACTGCCTGGGTGCTCTCTTTCGAAAAAGCGGCTCACTTTTTCAAAAGAAGAAGTTGCAGTCTAGAAGCTCTCTTTTGAAAGAGGCTGACGCACATCTTATAAAGTTTGCTGTAAGAGGTCCAACTGCTGCAAGGTGCTTTCCATGGATGCACCCCTTCACACACACTGAGCCCTACTGAAAATGGTGGGCTTCTGCATGGGTGTACAGAGTCACATATTTGGAACAGCCACAAGCTCATAATAAAGCAATAATACTTTGCATTTTTCACATGCAAATCACTTGTTTGATATCTACTTAATCCTCACATCTGTACTGCAGGAAAGGTATAAATGGAAAGTCTAATTAATATTAAATGGAGCAGAATTTTGTCTAAGGCTAAGTATGTAAAATTTCCCATCAAAAGGAATTTTGTGAAAATGGAAAGGATTTTTTTTAAATGTGTTTAAAATGGAAACTGCCCTACAACCTTGACAACAGTAGGAAGTTGCTATTGTGCCTTTACAACACTCTGTTACTAGAGAGAGACTTTTGTGCCACTTTGTCAGCAAATCATGTTAACACTAAATCAGCCAGACAACCTATAACAAGTTAAAATCATATTCTATTTTTTCCTAATAAAAATATCTTAGGGTATGTCTACACTGCCACCCTACTTCGAACTAGGGTGGTTAATGTAGGCAACCGAAGTTGCAAATGAAGCCCGGGATTTAAATATCCCAGGCTTCATTTGCATCTTGCCAGGCGCCGCCATTTTTAAATCCCCGGTAGTTCGGACTCCATGCCCGAGGAGTAACGGTAGTTCGAATTAGCCTAATTCAAACTACCTACTCCGTGCCGCGTGTAGCCATGGGCATGAAGTCCGAACTACCGGGAATTTAAAAATGGCGGCACCCGGCAAGATGCAAATGAAGCCTGGGATATTTAAATCCCGGGCTTCATTTGCAACTTCAGTTGCCTACATTAACCACCCTAGTTCGAACTAGGGTGGTAGTGTAGACATACCCTTACTTATCTGCACATTCACCAACTTAGGTAAAACAACCATACAACAAATTTAACAATTTTTTTAAAAGAATGCATTGTTTTCCCATGAACTTTTAAAAGCACATTGAGGTTCCCTTTAGACTATGTGCCAGCAAGTTAAATAAAAACTGAAGGCCAGAAAAAAAAACCCAGAAAAATAACAGGCAGAAGGGTTTGAGGAGGGAGCACAGATGAATGCAGAAATTAAATATATACTTGATGAGAACTTTTTTCCATCACTGATTGGCATTTACATTCCAGGCTAGGCTGTAACTTTCAGGTTTTAAGCTTTCTGCTATTTGGGGAGGATAAGAAAAGTCTGTATTGATGTTTTTTTAGAGTCCCTAGAATTCAAGGTGACTGAATTCAAGAATTTGTGGAGTCCCTAGAATTCATGCAAAGGTGGTTGGGAACTACAGGATGTATGTGCATGTGCAGAAGCACTTTTGTTTGCTGGGAAACCTTTGGCAGTATTCCTGGAAGAATTTCTTTTTGGTTAGAAAGTATGATTAAAAATTACATGATAGGAGAATTCCTCTATAGGCTTTGGAGGAAGGTTTGCTAGTGATACAGCTCTGTCTTCTTTTGAAAGAGTTTGGAGTGTGCTCGGTCCAATAAGGACTTAGTTAGGCAGAGCACTAATATATGGCTACAATTAAGCTTGAGAGTAGTCCCAGTGCGGTCAGTAGGAACTACTCTCATGCTTAATCTTAATCATGTACGTGAACTGGTTTGCTGAACTGGAGCATAGAACCTTTTCACTCTGGAATGACTCCAAACCTTTTGAAAGGCTTGTAGCCTTGAGGTTAGGGACTATGCTCATGATACAACTGGCAATAGCTTAACACAACATCTCCAGTCTAAACAGAGCTGACTTTCACACAGGGAAGGGAAAGCTTCTTGCACATAGAATCCATTGAATACCTATGGAAGACTACCTACTCTCTGTCTATCAAAGAGTTTTTATAGACCAATATTTTGTGAAATTGAAATGCTTTATCTCCCACCATGTAGGTTTTAATATAATTTTGCAACTGAAAAGCAGATCTTTCAGAAATAATGTAAAAGTTTCCCAACAGCAAATGTGATATCAAAGCCAATACACACTACAATTCAGCACCAGTGTTGTCTCACAACTATATAGCTACATAGTTATGCTACATATAGTGTGGGGTGCTTTGGGGGATGAAGATATCTAAATCACTATCCCGCACACATATATGGACCCTTAATTCTGAGAAGTGTTCCATTGATTTAACTTGAATATGGCACATTCAGGGTATGTCTACACTACCCCGCTAGTTCGAACTAGGGGGGTAATGTAGGCATACCACACTTGCAAATGAAGCCCGGGATTTGAATTTCCCGGGCTTCATTTGCATAAGCGGGGAGCCGCCATTTTTAAAACCCCGCTGGTTCGAACCTCGTGAAATGAGGAGTAACGGTAGTTTGAACTAGGAAGCCTAGTTCGAACTACCTAGTTCGTGCCCCGTGTAGCCGCGCTGCACGGGGTTCTAACCACTGGGGTTTTAAAAATGGCGGCTCTCCGCTTATGCAAATGAAGCCCGGGAAATTCAAATCCCGGGCTTCATTTGCAAGTGCGGTATGCCTACATTACCCTCCTAGTTCGAACTAGGAGGGTAGTGTAGACATACCCCCAGAGACATCACCTTCAGGTGACAGCTCTAAAGAGAATGAATGTGAAAATGAATGACTGATCCAATAGATCCTTGCCTACATTATATTTCATTAGATATAAATTTACATTCTATGTATATTTAGGTGAGATAGACACCTGCATTTTTTAGTTTTATTTCTAAACTAGCCAATTAGCCCATCATAAGACGGGATTTTCAGGTCTCTCCTCCACCTTGGTCTTCTTTCCTGAGCCTCTGGTCTCTCACTCTGTGTCTCTCACTCTCTCTCTCTCTCTTCCTACCTCCTCTCCCTCTCTCTCTCAGCTCTCCTCCACCTTCTGCCTCTCTCTCCATCTCTTTCTTTATTTTCTCCCCCTCCTTCCTCTCATTCTCCCTTTCTCTTCTCTTCCTCCTCCTGCCTCTTTCTCCCCTCCGTCACTCCCCGCCCCGTTCCCCTTCCCCTTCCCATCCCGCCGTGGCCCTCGGCTGAGTGCTGCCTGCTCAGTGGGCCGCCGCGAGGGAGGGGGGCGGGGTGGAGACGTACATGGACAGGGGGTGGGGCTGTGTACATCACTGGCCCACCCCCCCTTCCCCTCCCACCGCAAGGGAGACCAAATGGCCCCTTGCGCTGCTGGCTCCCCCGCGGTGGCCCGGCTGAGGGGCGCAGCACTCAGCTGAGCGCCACAGTGGAAGGGGAAGGAGGGGCGGTGACATACACAGCTCTGCCCCCTGGCTGTATACGTCACCACCCTGCCCTCTTCCCCTCCCTCTGTGGTGGCTCGGCTGATTGTTGCGTGGGAGCATGCATGGGGAGCACGGACCCCAAACAGCCGCTTGCCGCTGCTTGCTCCCCCGCGGTGGCCCGGCTGAGCAGCGCAGCACTCAGCGGAGCACCACGGCTGGAGGGGAAGGGGGGCGGGGTGCTGACGTACACAGCCAGTGGTTGTGGCCATGTACGTCAGCGCTACAGAACTCACAGACATTGGGCTACTATATATATGATGTTTTAACTGAGGGCATGTCTACACTAGGAAATTATTTCAAAATAACTACATTTGAATTAATAAATTCCAATTTTTTAAAATTGAACTATCATGTTGCTACTTTGGGGAAGCCTCAGAAATTAGTTCTCTGCAGGTTCCATCAATGTGGACTTAAAGCACCAGGAAGCATTGGGGCGTAAATAGTTCAAATTACTCTGGGGAGTAGTTATTTTGAAATAACAGCATCGCAGCATCTATATAAATGCTTGTAGCCAGACAGGAACCCCCCTTGTAACATCCATTTTTGCTTGCCTGGAGCATGCAGGGAACACAGAGCAGAAGGCCCAGGCTGTGTGACCGTGAATGGCTGTAAACAGAGATATGCCAATTGCTCACCAAGAGGCTGCCAAGGAGTGTCCTTGACTTAACCCGTATTGATACGAACACACAGCCGTCCGCGGGGGGAAGAATCTCTCGCCCAGTAAAAAATGTCTAGTACTCACAATTTAGCTATCTTCCTTTCTTGCAAGTGTAAATTAACTTGAAACTTGCTTGTAAGAACTGGCGCCACAAAACGGACCAGTACAATTTGGCCTCTTAGATAAGAAAGAGGATACGGGCCCCCAGGGGTATATAGATGGGTCCAGCAGCGCATTTTCTCTGAGTGTCAATCTAGCATCTATCTGCTGGTCGGGTTTGGTGTTTGATCTCCCGAGGTTCCAGAGGGGACGCCCACCTCGTATTCGTCTTTCCTAGGAATTGAGAGACCGGCCCTGGCCTGACACGCTGGAGTCAAGAGGCACAGAAAGGCGTAAAAATTGTACCTTGATGTGGTCCTTTGCTTAAGTATATATATACATAGTGTTAGAGCTCTTTAAAGATTAAGCTGTCACTTGGTACCATTATTTCTATTTTCTATCTTTACCTTTTTCCTGTAACCACTTTTTAAGATCTATATGTATATTTGTTAACAGTTAAGAAAGAGAGCAATAGCCATTGTAACCATATGCTTTTATAAGTCTTTTAATAAACCTGTAACTGTTTAAGCTTTAACCTGACTCCTTCAGTTGCTGTAATAGAACCAAGCACAATTTAAAAGAACTTCAGCCGGTCATAAAGGGACAGGCATAGGAAGAGCTTGGGCGTTTGGATCTGTGTCACTCCCAGGTGACAAGATCCATTGGGGCACCTTTCAGCCTTTCCTAGGCTGCCTGCTGCGAAGGAACCACTGTGTTCTAGCAGCTAAAATCTAAGGTGTAATAAGCTCTTCCTATATAACCGGGGCGTCTGTTGGTCTGCTGGTCACCTTCTGCGACGGGACCCCAGTCCTAGCAGTAAAGAAACGGACGTTAAACTCTCGGGGCTCCTTTCAGCCTTCTGGCTGCCCGCTGCGACGAGACTTCGTGTCTTAGCAGTTAAAGACTTAGGAGACACACACACACACACACACACACACACACACACACACACACACTGCCCTGACCATCGGCTGACAACACTATTTTGAAATAACTAATTTGAAATTATATTATTCCCCAAGGAAAGCAAGAGTACAGATTTCAAAATAAGCAGACTGTTATTTCGATATAATCACCTTGGCAGTTTTGATGTTCCGCTTATAAATTCAACCTAAGGGGGTTATTTCAAAATAACGCCTAAGTGTATATCAGGGTGGATAGCTTGTGATTGGGTGGAAGTTCCAGATCACATGAGGGTCCCAGAACACTGACAAATGCATAGATGGAAAACATTGAGGTTTACCTATGTGTTAGTATAGTTAAAATAGATATTTTGAGTAATAAGAATGGGTTTGGACTTTATGAATGTTTGTAGGGACTGTGGAGGCAGGGACGTACTAAACCTACTTACAATACCAGTATTCCATATTTCAAATTAATATGATATATTTGCTCTGTAACTAGACACATGTTTGCTTAGACTCTAAATCTTTCACAGTGTGTATAGTAAAATTATCACAAGAAGTGTTATCTCTTCCCCAACAACAGCAGGTCTACAACCATCAGAAAAGCCATTGTGTCTTTGTTGATTGCTTACCAACAGCTCTTGAAGAGGGTACATGCCCAAGCACTGAACCTATCATAGTTTGAATGCCGGGGAGAAGGGGGAAAAAAGTTTGCAAAGAAGAACATATTATTCCTATGCTGCTTGAACTTGGGGGGAAGGGAGGCAGGATTTCAAAGCATATATAAGGACTCATCAACTGTTTTGCCTAGGTTCACCCTAAAGTATATACAGAATTTGCTCACTATTGAAATTTCTATTACTTTTTGAAACTTTGACTAATCTATGTGTGTTTACTTGGTTTAACCTTGTAAATAACTCTCATTTATTTTTCTTAGTTAATAAACCTTTAGGGTATATCTACACTACAAAGTTAGTTCGAACTAACGGACGTTAGTTTGAACTAACTTTCATAGGCGCTACACTAGCGCTCCGTTAGTTCGAATTTAATTAGAACTAACGGAGCACTTAGTTCTAACTAGGTAAACCTCATTCCACGAGGATTAAGCCAAGTTCGAACTTACTAGTTTGAATTACGGGCTGTGTAGCCCCTTAATTCGAACTAGTGGGAGGCTAGCCCTTCCCAGCTTTCCCTGGTGGGCACTCTGGCCAACACCAGGGAAACTCTACTGCCCCCCTCCCGGCCCCGGAGCCCTTAAAGGGGCACGGGCTGGCTACGGTGCACGTGCCAGTTGCAAGGCTGCCAGCACCCGTGCCAGCACACCCAGCAGCTGACACCCCATGAGCCAGCGACCCTATGCCCTCCACCCCTCCCCCTCTTCCCGGGACCAGCCTGGCAGCTCCCAGGAGCCTGCCCGGGGCCGCAAGCAGCGGGCGCCCGCGTGGTCTAGTGTGGAGATCGTGGACCTCATCGAGGTTTGGGGGGAAGCCTCCAATGTCCACGATCTCTGCACTAGCCACAGGAACGCAGCAGTCTACAGCCGCATGGCTGCCAGCCTGGCCACCAGGGGCCACCAGCGCAGCCAGGAGCAGGTGCACTGTAAAATTAAGGACTTGCGGCAGTCCTACTCCCGGGCCTGCCTGCCAGGGGCTGACCCGGAGGCGTGCCCCCACTTCCAGGCTCTGGACCGCATCCTGGGGGCTCATGCCGTCCTTACGCCCTGGGAGGTGATAGACCCCGGGGCAGAGGGACCGCTCCCAGACACGGAGGAGGAGGAGGAGGAGGAGGGCTCCGAGAGCCAGGAGCCTGCCGGCAGCCTGCCCAGGACCCAGGACCCCCGAGGCACCCCACAGAGCTGCTCGCTTGTGTTGTCCGAGGCCGGGGAGGCGTCCACATATGAGTACCATCATGCTCCCCTTATGTGTACGGGGGGCTGGGGCGAGAGGGAGCCCAGGGACCGTGCGTCTGGGCCTTGCCCACCACGGAGCAGCAGTTGGGGATCCTGCAGGGGCCCTGGCCTTGCAGAGGGGAGCTGGGTTTCACACACCTGGGCCCCCGGGGTAATTGACCGCTGTTCTTGTTTCACCACAGCCGCAGCACTTGGGACTGCAGGGCGCACCACCGCGCCTGCAGCAGCCGCCCGTGCCCGGGCCAGCAGGAGAGCCAGGAATCAAGAGGACTACCAGAGGCGGCACCTCCGGTTCCTGGAGCACCAGCTCCGCATCCAGGACCACTGGGTCCAGGAGGACCTGAGGCTGCGCCGGAGGAGCTTGGAGGCACTGGAGGAGCAGGGCTGTGCCCTGTGAGGCCACCTCCAGGGCCTGCTCGACTGCTTCCCAATTCCTCCTGCTCCGGCTCCTCCCCCTGATCCCCCTGCTCCCCCTCCTGCTCCCACTCCTGCTTCCTCCCATCCCTCCTGCCCCACCCTCCACAACCATTCCCCACCAACGCCCCCGGACCCGCAGTGTTGCGAGGCAGGAGAGGCAGCCAGACTCCCACCCCTGGGCTTTCCTTTCCCTTCCTCTCTTCCCTCCCCTTCCAGCTCCCTCGTCCCAGGTTTCTCCCTCCCCTCTCCCACCCTCTTTCCTCCCTCCCCCCACCCCAGTTATGTTAAATAAAAAGATGTTTTTGTTTGAAAAACAGGTGTCTTTATTTGACAGTAGGTAGGGAGGGGAAAGGGGAAGGGGGTAGGGTGGAAGAAGGCCCCAGTGGGGCATGCAAGGGAGAGGTCAGTCCTCCTCCTCCACCAGGAAGCTCTCCCGCAGGGCTTCCCGGATCCGGACGGCCCCCCGCTGGGCTTCCCGGATGGTGGTGGTGCGGGGCTGACCGTAGTGGCCAGCCATGCAGTCAGCCTCAGCCATCCAGGAAAGCCTCCCCCTTTCTCTCACATAAATTGTGGAGCACACAACATGCTGCGACCACAGGAGGGATGTTGTGCTCGGCCAGGTCCGTACGGGTGAGGAGGCATCGAAAGCGGGCTTTCAGTCACCCGAAGGCCCCCTCCACCACGATGCGGGCCCTGGTCAGACTGGCTTTGAAGGCCTGGTGGGAGGGATTGAGGTGCCCCGTGTAGGGCTTCATCAGCCACGGCTGCAGTGGGTAGGCAGCATCCCCCACCAGGCACACGGGCATGTCCACGTCCTCGACCCTGATGTGGCGGTCGGGGAAGAAGGTCCCGTCCTGCAGCCACTGGCACATGGAGGAGTTGCGGTACACCTGGGTGTCATGTGCTTTGCTGGACCAGCCCACATTAATGTCCGTGAACTGTCCCCGGTGGATACACACGGCCTGCAGGAGGATAGAGAAGTACCCCTTGCGGTTCACGTAACGGGACGCCTGGTGTTCCGGGACACGGATGGGGATGTGCGTCCTATCGATGGCCCCCCCGCAGTTGGGGAAGCCGAGGGCACCGAATCCCCGGATGACGGCATCCGGGTCGGTGAGGCGGACCACCCTGCAGAGCAGCACCCGGTTGATGGCCTTGACCACCTGCGGGGAGAGACACAGCAAAGCGCCAATCAGTGGGGCGCCTGGGTGGCTGGGAGCATTCGTGCCCTGGCAGTGCCCGGAAGCAACCCCCCTGGCGGCGTGTAGTACGGCTGGGACAGACCGACCCCTCCAGTGCGGGGCGCTTTCACCTCCTCCACCCCCCCTTTGTCCCTGGGGTGGCCCATCCCCTCCTTGCGGCCCCCCCTCCCCTCCCAGAGCAGTGGCCGATGAGTGCCATACCTGCATGAGCACCGCTCCAATGGTGGATCTCCCTACGCCAAACTGGTTCCCGATGGATCGGTAGCTGTCCAGCGTGGAGAGCTTCCAGAGGGCAATGGCCACCCGCTTCTGGAGGGGGATGGCGGGCCTCATGCGAGTGTCCCTCCTGTGCAGAGCACGGGCGAGCCACTCGCAGAGCTCCAGGAAGGTGTCCCTCCTCATCCTGAAGTTCTGGGTGCACTGTCGGTCTTTCCAGCGCTCCAGGACGATGCGGTCCCACCAGTCGCTGCTGGTGTCCAGACGCCAGATGCGGCACGGCACGCCGGTGCCGGGGTGCCGCCACGGCTCCTCCACGGCCCCCAGGGCGGCCAGGCGGAGAGGCAGGGGGCTGACGTGCACCAGGTGGTGCCAGGCAGCCTCGAGCCATTGCTGGCAGGCTTGCAGCAGCAAGTCCAGAAAGTGAACCAGAAGGTGCAGGGCAAGCTCTGGCTCCATGTTGCCACCTGCGGCGGCGTCCCCGAAGGGAAGCACCGACACAGATGGGCACAGAGACCAACGCTTTGCTGTCCCGTGGTGAGGTTGGCAAGCAAACAGGAAAAACTGAGAACCGGCTGTCCAGGGGGGGTCCCTTTAAGCACGAGCCTCAGATAGCCTCAGACACAAGCCACACAACACAACTACTGACCTCATGCCCTGCCGGAACCGGTTTCAGCCGCCCTTAAATGCGCCCCTGCGTCCAATCAGTGTGAACGCGCTAGTTTGAATTAGCAAAACGCTAATTCGAACTAGTTTTTAGTTCTAGATGCGTTTGTTCGAATTAGCTTAGTTCGAATTAACTAATTCGAACTAAGTTAGTTCAAATTAGCGCTGTAGTGTAGACATACCCTTAGTTAGTTTGTTACAGGATTTGCTATACGCATTGTCTTTGTGGCTTGAGATCTGAGAACAACTGATCTAAGGTAAATGACCGGTCCTTTGGGACTGAGAATAACCTGAATATTATTTTTATGTTTGATGTAAAGCAACTATGACAAACTCAAGCTTGCTTGTTTGGCAATGTAAATTGGAATACAAAGAGGACTGCCTACGATTCCATGCAGGGGTGGATATAGGGCAGGGCGAACGGGGCGGCTGCCCTGGGCCCCGCGCTTAAAAAAGCCCCGTGTATGTGCCGTGGCGCCACCGCGCATGCGCATGGCGTCACGGCGTATGCGCCGTGGCAAAGGGGGGGCCCCGCAGAGTTATGCTGCCCGGGGCCCCACAAAACGGTCATCTGCCCCTGATTCCATGGTAAGATAGCTATTGTGCTTTAAGAGTTCATATTTCTTACTAGGTTGGTGGAATCTAATTCCAGAACATACAAGCAATTTTGGCCTTAAGCCATCCTTCCTGACAATCTATCCCAAGGTTAGTATTACTGGCCCTGAGCCTCTGCAGAGAGTGCTAAGAAAACTGCTAGATATTCACTTCCAATAATGTTAACTACATATCTAAATCCTGAATATACACTTGAGAAAAAATTATAAACCCTCCGTTTTTGAAATCTTTAAAATTTAGCTTAATTTATTCTAATTAATTTTAAACTTTGTTGTTTTTAAAGCTTTTCCTGTTACAGACTAACTCGGTGACCCCTATGAAGCTTTGGAAATTATATTAATGAAGTCCATATTTTCTTTGTAACAGATTTCTCCCCTCCCTCCCCCCCCCCCCCCGCATCTAATTTTTTTCCACTGGATTGATACATTTTGTACTATTACTCAAGAAACACTTGGTACTAGCAATCTTTTTGTGCTACATCTAGGGCCATGACCTCTTTATTTTCAAAATAGCAAGATTTTCTTGTGTCTCCCAGCCCACACTGTACTTTGCAGAAATTCATATAGCATACTCAGAACAAATAATCTCTGTGTGTATTCTACATACATGCTTTCCTTTTGCAAAGAAAATTTCAATAGATCTAGTTTAGTGAGTAAATATTTTTGGTCCTTATTCTGAAGAAGTGCTGCACACTTTTTCAGATTAGGAATTTATATCACATAACACCAAGCTATTTGAAACACCCACTAAATAAATGGGCATTTAAAACAGCTTTAAGATTTTGTCCTTTGTGCTCTTGGAGTTTGAATATGCAACCAGATTACCCAGAATGTATCATCCAGTTTCTCTCCAGTCCTATTGAGTGCTTTATAATTAGACCGGTCATGAATTTACAGATTCCATCTGAGCTATTGTTTTGCCACAGGTAAATTGCTTTGTGGGTATGTCTACACTAGAAAGTTAGTTCGAACTAACGGACGTTAGTTCGAACTAACTTTCCTATGCGCTACACTAGCGCTCCGCTAGTTCGAATTTGAATCGAACTAGCGGAGCGCTTAGTTCGAACTAGGTAAACCTCATTTTACGAGGACTAACGCCTAGTTCGAACTAGCTAGTTCGAACTAAGGGCTGTGTAGCCCTTTAGTTCGAACTAGTGGGAGGCTAGCCCTCCCCAGGTTTCCCTGGTGGCCACTCTGGCCAACACCAGGGAAACTCTATGCCCCCCTCCCGGCCCCGGACCCCTTAAAGGGGCACGGGCTGGCTACGGTGCCCGTGCCAGGTGCAAGCCTGCCAGCACCCAGCTAGCAGACCCTGCACCTGGCACGGCACAGAGCCACCCACCCGATGCCCCCCAGCCCACCCCCTCTTGCCGGGACCAGGCTGGCGGCTCCCAGGAGCTTGCCCTGGACCGCAAGAGGCGGGCACCTTCCTGGGCTAGTGCGGACATCGTGGACCTCGTCCACGATCTCCGCACTAGGCACAGGAAAGTGGCCGTCTAGGGCAGGAGAGCTGCCAGCCTGGCCACCCAGGACCAGGTGTGCATGAAAATCAAGGGGGTCCACTGAGACCCCCGACACTGAGCCCTGAGCTTACAATGGCCGTACTGGGTCAGACCAAAGGTCCATCTAGCCCAGTAGCCTGTCTGCCAACAGCGGCCAACCCTAGGGACCCTGGAGGGGATGGACCGAAGACAATGACCAAGCCATTTGTCTCGTGCCATCCCTCTCCAGCCTTCCACAAACTTTGGGCAGGGATACCACTCCTACCCTCTGGCTAATAGGACTCCATGGACCCAACCTCCATCACTTTATCTCACTTCCCTTTCAACTCTGTTCTAGTTCTAGCCTTCACAGCCTCCTGCAGCAAGGAGTTCCACAGGTTAACTATTTGCTTTGTCAAGAACAACAACTTTCTCTTACTAGTTTCAAGCCTGCTACCCATTCCTTTCCTTTGGTGTCCTCTAGTCCTTCTTTATGGGAACTCAGGAAGAACTTTTATGAATGCACCCTCTCCACCCAACCCCTGCTTTTAGAGACCTCTATCCTGTCCCCCCTCCGTCTCCTCTTTTCTAAGCTGAACAGTCCCAGTCTCTGTAGCCTCTCTTCATCTGGGACCTGTTCCCAACCCCTGATCATGTTAGTTGCCCTCCCCTCTCCCAGCCTTTCTCTTCCCCTCTCCCACCTCCTTTTCCCAGTCTCCCCCAGTTTTGTTCAATAAAGACAGAGTCAATGTTGGAAGAAACGTTATCTTTATTTTGTACATCAATAAGAAGGGGGGCTAGGGAAGGGCAAGTGGAAGGAGGTGAGGGAGGAATGGGGTACGAGCCCCCGATGGGGAGGACTGGGCTGGCTCTGCGGGCTTCTGGGGGTGGAAGCTCTCCTGCAGCCCCCCAATTACTCCCTCTCCGCAGATGGCAGCCTGCGGCAAGTGCAGCCGGGCTGATGGCCGAGTGGTGTGATGTGCCCAGTGTGGGCACTCAGGGCACTCCAAGCCAGAACTTCTTTGCAAGCGGGGCACCCCTTAGAACTGTGTGTCCGGGGTGGGGGTCGGGACCCTTTAAGCGCAGCCCTCGGCTAGCCTGAGACAGCATCTCCATGCTCTAAGTCCTCCTTTTATGCCCTGCCGGCACTGCTTCCGGCCATCATTAAGCCCTGTTCAGAGTCCACTCAATGTGGACTTACTAGTTCGAACTAGCAAAACGCTAGTTCGAACTAGTTTTTAGTTCTAGATGCGTTAGTTCGAACTAGCTTAGTTCGAATTAACTAATTCGAACTAAGTTAGTTCGAACTAGCGCTGTAGTGTAGACGTACCCTGTGGTTTGGAAGCCTCACGCTCCCATTCACCAATATGAGGCACAATCCTAACAAGACTGTCCCTCTATGATGTACCATAGTTTCACTTTTGGCTGAGCTGCTATGGTGTATATTGGCAGTGTGATGACCACACTCACCAGAGATGTGATCCTGCTAGGCTAAATCAAATCTTTTTTGGATTTTTTTTCCTGAGAAAAACTTTGATACTCTGGCTTTGTTGCTATTTGCAATGAATACATATCAACATTTCTTATGGGACCTAAGTTCCAATTTTCAATCATCTCTTTCTCATTTCCTGTAAGACATATTTTTCTGGAAGGTTCATTTTGTTTTATGGTGTCCTTACAGCTGATTGTCTCTCTGAGATCACGCTGAAACAAAGTACTGTATAATTCTCAGAGTCATTAGGACTGTTCACAACTTACAATTTCTTTTTTAAAAGCTGCAAAATTAGACAATATAAAGAAGGATTTTGGATTTGAAAAGAGAAAATTTGGAAAAGGAATGAACTTGAATCCATGACTTAATACTCAGTGTTCAAGAGATGTTCCTTTCATTCCAGTCAGACTCATGCTAGGAAAGCTAACTAGCGCACTTGAGTAAATAAGGAGATAAAAGAATGAATTCAAATGAAAAATAGGGATTAGAAAGAACTATAAAACATCTACAAGGAATTATTTAGGGAAGGATGAATCATATAGAGCTAGCATATGCCAAAAGAAAAGGAAAGGCACTTAAAGGAGTATGGCAAAGGAGAACAAGCTATATAAATTACAAACATGACATTTTCTAGAAATATTGTAAAGGGGAAAGTAGAGTAAAAAAGATGACTAGGAGAAATAAACAGAAATGTAGAACAATTTATTTTACATACCCCAATGTTAATGGCATTGTATCAGAGTAAGATGATTCAAGTATATTAGTAGGGAACATGGGACATGATCAAAAGCCCAGAGAAAAATAATTGGAAAGATTCCCTTTGGATTCAAGGGGCATTAGCTCAGCCCTCCATGAGCTTGGAAAGATCTATTTAATTTACCCAAGCAATGGCTGATAATAATCAGCAACAGCTGATGATCTGAAGCTATTGTGCCAGAAAATATATTTAGAACACATAACAGAATTAGTAAAATAGATATTGGGACAAGCTGTAGAGTAAAGTTATCCTCCCAACACTTAGGTTGTGTCTAATCTACATGCCTCTGACGACAGAGGCATGTAGTCTAGACACATAGGCAAAGGCAAATGAAGCCGTGATTTAAATGATCGCGGCTTCATTTAAATTTACATGGCTGCCGCGCTGAGCCGACAAACAGCTGATCAGCTGTTTGTCCGCTCAGCGCGTTAGTCTGGATGCTCCCCTGCCGACATCAAAGCCCTTTGTCGGCAGCCCCATTTTTCCTCGTGGGATATAGCCATGTAAATGTAAATGTAAATGAAGCCGCGATCATTTAAATCGCAGCTTCATTTGACTTTGCCAAAACAACAAATCTACATGGCTCCGTCGATGGAGCCATGTAGTTTAGACGTACCCTTACACTATAGCAGGGGAGGAAAAAGTCCATTTTCAATCAGCACATATTTGACAATTCAAAACATTACAAAACAAAATAAAAAAGGGGTCAATTAAAATACTTTTTCCCCATAGTTTTACCATTTTTCAGCTTGATTTCAACTTATTTCTTTACTTTAATTAACTTAAATTTCAAGATGAAGGGCATGCCACCTACACTTTAAGCTCACTGATCAAGCTGAGTGATTCTAATCAAGCTAGTGATCTAAAAATATAGCTTCAGTAGTGGTCATGGAGGGAGGAGCTAGCCACTCAAAGAAGCAACTAGGCAAGAGGAGCTGGCCCTTCTTATCACTCACATATACTTTATTTTTAGTGCATATGCTGAATCAGAGCTAAAGCCAGAGCTAGTTTGTTTCCTTGTGTTGGAAATCACACCCAGGCTATGTCTACACAGGTGGGTTGTTGCGCCAGAAGTATGCAAATGAGGCTAAACGTGGAATATCGCCGAGCCTAATTTGCATACCTAATGAACCGCCATTTTTGTGGAAGAGACTCTTGCGCCAGAAGGCGCTGTCTTGTGCCCCTTCTTGCACAAGAAAAACCCTCTTGTGCAATGCCATTATTCCTGAAAATAATCAGCGTAGAGGCATTGTGCAAGAAAGGTTTTCTTGCGCAAGAAGGGGCAGTGTAGACAGCTCCTTCTAGCGCAAGAGCCTCTTCTGCAAAAAATGGCAGCTCATTATGTATGCAAATGAGGCTCGGCGATATTCCATGCTTAGCCTCATTTGCATACTTCTGGCGCAACAATCCACCAGTGTAGACATAGCCCCAGTGTTCCCTTTAAGCTAAACACTTGACCGGCCATCCAGGAGAGAATGAAATGCCGCCCAGCTGATTAGTAGAGCACCCACAGCTGGCAGTACTTGTTTGTATGGGTGGTGTACATTGTTACAACTGTAGAAATAGAGCTAGCAGAATCTTGTTTGGAAAATAAGGCAATATGCTGAGTTTATCGTGAAGGCAGAATTCATTTACTGTCCCTAGCTCCTAAAATTACTCACCACACATACACATACTCATATATACAGTTCTACACAGGTGATATTATTGCTAGCCTCCATTGTTCATGCTAGTCTACTAGCTAGCTGGTCTAGACATAGCTGGTGGTCATGTCGATGCACACCAATGTTCCTGGAGGATGACTATAGAACCAGAAGATCCAATTCTAAAGTTTTGAACCCATCTTTTTATATGTTTTAGTCCATAGAACTTGTCCTGTCCCACTGTCCCAGGGCACTGTATCTGTTAAAAGCAGATGTGACTTTGATCTTTTTTCTTGATAGGGGTTTTGTCACTCTCTTTCTTGAGGTAAAGGGACATTTCTTTTGCAGAGCTCACTCACATTATTCTTCAGTCATCAAGATGGTGCTGGCAGCTGGTCCCCAGACAGGCTGGCTTCAGAGATTGATCCCTTTACACACATACCCACATTCACACTTGTAAATGAAATTATGTAGACACGCACCTAACTTTAAACAGAGTTAAGGCAGTACAAAATTTAAAACGGGGTTTCAGTTACAATATATAAAATGGTTACAAAAAAGTTGCAATAACAGATTCTTCAAATGCAATTCTTAACAGGTTACTAGCAAATTAATCGAAATCCCATTCATAAAAATCAGGCTGCAATTCATGAGGCTACATGATGTCTTATTGGTAGATATAATTCATAAAAATTGCAATTTCATTCTTCACCTCTATAACATCAGCACATGAATCATAGAATCATAGAATCATAGGACTGGAAGGGACCTCGAGAGGTCATTGAGTCCAGCCCCCCGCCCTCAAGGCAGGACCAAGCTCCGTCTACACCATCCCTGACAGATGTCTATCTAACCTGTTCTTAAATATCTCCAGAGAGGGAGATTCCACCACCTCCCTTGGCAATTTATTCCAATATTTGACCACCCTGACAGTTAGGAATTTTTTCCTAATGTCCAATCTAAACCTCCCCTGCTGCACTTTAAGCCCATTACTCCTTGTCCTGTCCTCAGAAACCAAGAGGAACAAATTTTCTCCTTCCTCCTTGTGACACCCTTTTAGATATTTGAAAACCGCTATCATGTCCCCCCTTAATCTTCTTTTTTCCAAACTAAACAAGCCCAGTTCATGAAGCCTGGCTTCATAGGTCATGTTCTCTAAACCTTTAATCATTCTTGTCGCTCTTCTCAGTACCCTTTCCAATTTCTCCACATCTTTCTTGAAATGTGGCGCCCAGAACTGGACACAGTACTCCAGCTGAGGCCTAACTAGTGCAGAGTAGAGCGGCAGAATGACTTCACGAGTTTTGTTTACAACACACCTGTTGATACAACCTAGAATCATATTTGCTTTTTTTGCAACAGCGTCACACTGTTGACTCATATTCAACTTGTGATCCACTATGACCCCTAGATCCCTTTCCGCCATGCTCCTTCCTAGACAGTCGCTTCCCATCTTGTATGTATGGAACTGATTGTTCCTTCCTAAGTGGAGCACTTTTCATTTCTCTTTATTAAACCTCATCCTGTTTACCTCTGACCATTTCTCTAACTTGCTAAGGTCATTTTGAATTATGTCCCTATCCTCCAAAGAAGTTGCAACCCCACCCAGTTTGGTATCATCTGCAAACTTAATAAGCGTACTCTCTATTCCAATATCTACATCATTGATGAAGATATTGAACAGTATGGGTCCCAAAACATCATGGCACTTAAAAAATTTATTCCACACACAAATGGAAAAAATAGAGGGAACATTGCTCAAATCCACAGCTCAACTTGCAAATATAACCCCAAAGCCATTTAGAACTTGAAAACAGAAGATTGTCCTTTAGAAAAATCTCAAAAGTCAATGTTTTGATCATTTCAAAACTGTCCATTAAAAAAAAACCCATTCAAGTCCAATTTGCGGAGACCAAAATGTTTTGGTTTTGACACATTGGCATTTCTGACAAATAGGGTTAACTGAAAAAAGTCCCAATCAGTTTTACTGTAAAACAGGCAATTTTTTTTTTTAAAGGATAGAGGTATTTTAGTTTGTTAGGTTCCTGCGTATACTTTCTAACAGATGGCAAGGGCATTAATTAGGTGGATTTAAGCTTCTCTCCATCATTAAATTTCTATGTTCATCTTTTCCCTTATATTATCATCTACATCAAAAGGAGGGATAGAATATTGAATATATGGAAAATGAGATACAAATGATTGGGTAGCTTTTTAAATTCTCCGTTGCAGAATTATTTTTAAGATTAATACCTACCCTTTGAAAAACAGCTTGGTGTCCATTTCCCCTGATATTTCTGTTTGATTTTAATGAGTTCAATATTTAGAATAAGATACCCATTATGGCAAATTGGTCTGAGAAACATAAGTACGTTAACTCCTAATTGATTCTAATCATAAACGGGATTCAGCAGTCACTCTAGCCATTCCCCGAAGAAGAGACAGTGTAGACATTTGCTGTATTAAAGGGATATTATCAAAATATTAAGGCAAATATTTGACCTTCATTAGAATACTTATAAAAATGTCACAGAGGATGCCCTTCCAATTTTAAAAGCCTGTTTAAACAAAGAAACAGCATCCCCCCTTTCACTGACAAAGTATCTTAAGACAAAAATAACTACCTTTTCATGTCATCATTTGACAAAAGTGTCTGTGCTTCCCCTGCTGTTCTGCAGCAGCAGATAATTAACAAGGAGCATTTTCTGAGCTGAACACTTCCTTGATAATAGGCTCTTACCCAGCCCCAAGTTGCCTCCATTGTAGTGTAACACGAAAAGGTTCTGTGAATTTGCTGGGCTCTGCAAATGCAGAGACTGCTGCCCATCTTTGGGGAGAAGGAATAGTAAGAAATAGAGAAGTCTTTTGCCTCAGAAGTATCTGGGTGAAGCTAATGTTGGACTTTCCATACTAGACATAAAATATCCCTTCCTCCAAAATGATGACTGACAGGATGATATGAAGAACAGATTCTTCCCTAATGGAAGTCATTGTCATTCATGCCTTTCAGCTAGGGAAGACATATTTTAAACTGGAGAAGGGGGAGAGAAGAATAGGCAACTCCAGATTGATGTATGTGACAGCTCATTTAGGAAGAAGAGTTAGGGCTCCTAAGCTCAGGAAGCTACCTCGCCCCAGCAAACCAAAACCAGGCAACAGTAAAAGAATGACAGGAGAAATCCTGTTGCAACAGCCAAAAGAGGTGAAAGGCAAAGGAGGTAGCAGGAAGTATTGAACCAATGTCTGACTGACACCCATCTAGCAAGCGAGGATTGTGGCAGGGTCAGGCCAGGAAGCTGCTGCAGAGAGGGAAAAAGGCAGCCAAAAAGGGTAAAAAACCCAAACAAACCCTGTAAGTAGAAACAAAAAACAGGACTATGTAGCACTTAAAAGACTAACAAGATGGTTTATTAGGTGATGAGCTTTCGTGGGCCAGACCCACTTCCTCAGATCAAATAGAAGTAGAAGCAGAGAACTGCAGGCCAATTAGATGCAGCTGGGAGGGAGCTGGCTCAGGCAGATTGGGGCCAGCTGACTTCTCTGCTTGTTGACCGAGGGCCTTTAAAAGCCTCAGCCATTGGCAGCTGGGGAGCTGTGTGAGAGGACGGAGGGAGGTGGTAGAGAGACAGAGGAAGAAGTCTGTGAGAACAATCTGTAACAGTGTTAGGTGGAGGCAGCTAGGGAGGGAGTCTGAGGAGGTATGGCTGGGTTCCCTACCACAGAAACCTGCTGCAAAACCCAAACTCTGGGGCTATGTCTACACTGGAAGCTTCTTGTACAAGAGCTGTTGTGCAGAAGAGTTCTTGCACAAAAAATCTTCCACAAGAGTGCATCTACACTGGCATATGCTTTTGCTCAAGAAATATGCTTTTGTACAAGAGCATCTATGGCAGTGTGGATGCGCTCTTGGGCAAGAAAGCTCTGATGGCCATTTTAGCCATAGGGTTTTCTTGTGCAAGAAATTCATGTTGCCTGTCTATGCTGCCCTCTTGAGCAAGAGCTCTTGTGCAAGAGGGCTTATTCCTCGTGGGGAGAGGAATAATTCTTCTGGAAGAAGCCCTGTTTTCTGCCGCTAGACTGTAAACTTACTTGCACAAGAATGTCAAGTTTTTGTGCAAGAACAGCTGTTCTTGCACAAGAAGCTGCCAGTGTAGATGCAGCCTGGGCTTAGGAGTGAGAGTCCTGCCCAGTGGTGGCTTGAGTAAGAAGGGCCCTTGCCACAGGATAAAGAAACCTCTCACACAAATGCACAGTGAATTGATTCTGTTTTGAAAATGGGGTGTGAGGTGGGGAGGGAAAAACATTTTCCTCATTGGGGAAAAATGGTCCCCTCTTTGTATATCAGCATGAGCTTGAGTATAATTTAAAAAGAGTGGAACCTATTAGCTTGAAGTGTGCCATCCTTTTAATGAGCAGCATTTAGTTTTACCCATTTCAAAACATTCTGTTAAAATTCTGAACATCTGAAAATAGGCACAGGCACACTTGCTATAAGAAAGTCTATTGTGTTTTAGCTATAGAACCCTTAAGCGGTCAGTGCAATGATCACCCAAGATGCATACAGGCAAGCTACTGAATACCTAGCTCACTGAACCACTGCAGATCAGGGTTTATAAATAATATCTGTGCACAGCCTGCTTAAGGGTTCTATAGCTTAAAAAGACCAAATCAGAGCATAATGAATTCTGCTTCCTCTTCTTCCAGTGTGTCAAGTTCATAACAAATTGATCTTTACTCTGTATATTATTATTTATTGTTTGTATTACCATAGTATGTAAGAGCCCAGACACAGACAAGGACCCTGCTGCACAAACAAAATGAAAAGACTATCCTAACCCAGATGACTTTCAATCTAAAACAGTCCCTGCCCCCAAAGAACAGAAGGTACAGAAATATTGTTATTAGGGATGTCAATTGACCTGCATTCACACCTGCGATTAATGCAGGACAGGATGAACGTGTTCATCCTTTCAACGTGTTAATTACAGGCATTAATGCTATACTGCCCCTTTGAAGTACTGCTCCAGCACTCCAAAGGGGCAGTGCAAGTGGAGCTGGGGATCAGATGGAATGCCCGGCTGATCCCCAACTCAGCATTGCAAAGCCTCTTTGAAGTGCCGCTCCTAATGCGCTGCCCCTTTAAAGTGCCAAAATGGCACTTCAAAGGGGCAGCACAAGTAGAGCCAGGGATCAGCTGGAATCCCCAGCTGATCCCTGGCTCTGCTCTTGCAGAGCACCTTTGAAGCACTGAAGCGGTACTTCAAAGAGGCTTTGCAACACTGAGCCAGGGATCAGCTGGGCACTCCAGGCTCCTAATGCATTTCCTCTTTGAAGCATCATTGCAGCACTTCAAAGGGGCAGTGCTGCACGGAGCTGGGCGCAGGTGAGGACTCCAACTGGGGTCAGCTGATCCCGGGCTCTTGCAGTGCTGCCCCTTTGAAACTGAAAGTGTTTCAAAGAGGCAGCTGCACTGAGCCAGGGGTCAGCTGAGGACTTCAGCTGATCCTGGTCTTCCCCAGCACTCCTCCTTTGAAATACCACCACAGTGTTTCAAAGGGGCAATGCATGCAATTAATTGCGATCAATTTTTTTAATCTCTTGGCAGCCCTACTTTGAACCTAAATGGATATCTATTACTTTACCTGAACTGAGAATCTAAACCAGAGTTTATTAATGAAGATGACTTCAAACAATAGCATTAAATCTCCAGCTATACAATTCATTTCACAAAAGCTGAAGTTTTTAATTTAAATGGGTAAAACCCCAAAATATATAATTAGCGTATTTGTTATCTTGTTATGAAATAGCTGAAAATATTCTTTTTAAATACTTCCAAAACACAGATTATGAAAAGGAGATTTAAAACAAAAGAGGATCAAAACAGATGGAAAATCCGCCCATTTGCTCTCATGGGTTGAAGGGAAAAAATCCAAATGAACATACTGCCAAGAAATGTATTTTTAGTTTCATGCCTACACTTACAAATCTCAAAGTTTAAAACTGAGCAGATTGACAAACACATGGAGAAGTGTGTCTGGCAAGATTCCAGTCCTAGCATTTAATCAAAACCATTACAACTTTTGCAGGAGAGGACAGGTTTGTCATCAAATTAATGTTTGTCAGTATGCCACAAAAATCAGGTGACATTAGATGGGTTTACATAGAACATAAAAAATGTCAGGAGATTACAGCAAATTAAAACATAGTTATGTGCCCTTTATATCCTAACCTATTTTAGCCTAACCCAGATAATTATGCAAGAAATAATATCTGGATTTGCAAAAATGTGTGGGGGCACAAAGGGTATGTCTACACTACAAAGTTAATTCAAACTAACAGAGGTTAGTTCAAATTAACTTTGATAGGCGCTACACATACAAACCATTAGTTCGAACTTAATTCGAACTAGCGGCACGCTTAATTCGAACTAGGTAAACCTCATTCTACGAGGACTAACACCTAGTTCGAATTAAGCAGTTCGAATTAAGGGCTGTGTGGCCACTTAATTTGAACTAGTGGGAGGCTAGCCCTCCCCAGCTTTCCCTGGTGGCCACTCTGGGCACCACCAGGGAAACTCGTCTGCCCCCCTCCCGGCCCCGGAGCCATTAAAGGGGCACGGGCTGGCTACGGTGCCCATGCCAGATGCAAGCCTGCCAGCACCCAGCCAGCAGACCCTGCACCTAGCACGGCACGAACCAGCCACCCGCTGCCACCCAGCCCTTCGCCTCTTCCCGGGACCAGGCTGGCGGCTCCCATGAGCCTGCCCGGGTCGGCAAGAGGCGGGCACCCACCTGGTCTAGTGCAGACATCGTGGACCTCATCCATGACCTCCACACTAGGCACAGGAAAGTGGCTGTCTAGGGCAGGATAGCTGCAGCCTGGCCACCCAGGAGCAGGTGTGCATGAAAATCAGGGTGGTCCACTGAGACCCCCGACCCTGAGCCCTGAACTTAGAATGGCCATACTGGGTCAGACTAAAGGTCCATCTAGCCCAGTAGCCTGTCTGCCGACAGTGCCCAACACTAGATACCCTGGAGGGGATGAACCGAAGACAATGACCAAGCCATTTGTCTCGTACAATCCATCTCCAGCCCTCCATAAACAGAGGCCAGGGACACCATTTCTACCCCCTGGCTAATACCACTCCATGGACCCAGGCTCCATGACTTTATCTCACTTCTCTTTAAACTGTGTTCTAGTTCTAGCCTTCACAGCCTCCTGCAGCAAGGAGTTCCACAGGTTGACTATTTGCTTTGTGAAGAACAACTTTCTGTTGTTAGTTTGAAGCCTGCTACCCATTCATTTAATTTGGTGTCCTTTAGTCCTTCTATTATGGGAACTAATGAAGAACTTTTCTTTATGCACCCTCTCCACACCACTCACGCTTTTATAGACCTCTATCATATCCCCCTCAGTCTCCTCTTTTCTAAGCTGAACAGTCCCAGTCTCTTTAGCCTCTCTTCATATGGGACCTGTTCCAAACCCATGATATTGTAGTTGCCCTCCCCTCTCCCACCCTCTCTCTTCCCCTCTCCCACCTCCTTTTCCCAGTCTCCCCCAGTTTTGTTCAATAAAGAGAGTTTCTATTTTTGAACACAATTGTCCTTTATTTTGTACATCAGGAAGGGGGGCTAGGGAGGGGTAAGTGGAAGGAGGTGAGGGAGGAATGGGGTATGAGCCCCCAATGGGGAGGACTGGGCTGGCTCTGCGGGCTCCTCGGGGTGGAAGCTCTCCTGAAGCCCCTTGATTGACCCCCCCTCGGATGGCAGCCTGCGGCAAGTGCAGCCGGCCTGGTGGCCGAGTGCTGTGATGTGCCGAGTGTGGGCACTCAGGGCACTCCAAGCCAGGACTGCTTTGCAAGCGGGGAAGCCCTGAGAACTGTCTGTCCGGGGTGGAGGTCGGGTCCCTTTAAGCACAGCCCTCGGCTAGCCTGAGACAGCAGCTCCACAGTCCAAGTCCTAATCTGATGCCCTGCCGGCACTGCTTCCGGCCATCCTTAACCTCAGTTCAGGGACCACTCAGTGTGGACATGCTAGTTCGAATTAGCAAAACACTAATTCGAACTAGTTTTTAAGTCTAGATGTGCTAATTTGAATTAGCTTAGTTTGAATTAGTGCTGTAGTGTAGACATACCCAATAACTCTTCAAGATTTGGCTGTGAGCAGGGGAGACTTGGATATCCATATCTAAATGGATCTCTTTCATCTCAATTTTTGGTTGCACAGTGGCCCATTGCACCACTCTAGGAATAGAAGGAAGCTTCACTGAGGATGGAAATGTTCCCTTAAGAATAGCCTTTGCAAAGGGGGCCTCACTGCCCAATGTAAACCTAGTATAAAGATTATACAATGGCCCTGCTCCCAACACTCAGGATATAGTAGACATGATGGGGAGAGGGGCCAGCAAAAGGCAGAGATGTCCTTAGCGTTTACAGTACCCTACATAGCCGGTCCCCCCTCTTTCCAGTGACAACCTGGAGGGATGATGATGATTTTCTAGATATGTGATTTTATAGCTTTCAGCGATGCACTAATATAATATTTAAAGGGGAGTAACACAGTACATTTAGAAACTGACAGTATATACCTGGGGTTGGCAAATGCCTGTTAAATGGCTTCATTACCACTTGAATGACTCTTTTGTAGGTTCAATATTCTGCTAATAGGTCTGGCAGGCTTTTTCATTTTTACGTTAACTAGATCCTCTCTGGAGGAAGCAGAGACACAGAATAAGAATAGAAAGAGGCAGGTGGGTGATCACTAAAACCAAGTGGTGCCCCAAATTTTCAGGTGTCCTATGCAGCTGTATATTCTGCGTATGGTTAAGGGTGGCTTTGGCAAAAGGGGATTGTGGGAGAAAGCCTGGGCTATTCTATGCTACAGCTATGGAGAGTTATGAGAAGCACAGAATAGATGCTCTAAGTTATATAGGCAATCCCCGGGTTACGTACAAGATAGGGACTGTAGGTTTGTTCTTAAGTTGAATCTGTATGTAAGTTGGAACTGGCGTCAGCCGCTGCTGAAACTGATCAGTTTCAACCGCTGCTGAATCTGGATGCCAATTCTGACTTACATACAGATTAAACTTAAGAAACCCAGGCATCCCCAAGTCAGCTGCTGCTGAAACTGATCAGCGGCTGATTCCAGGAAGCCTGGGGCAGAGCAACTCTGCCTCGGGCTTCCTGTAGTCAGCCGCTGGTCAGTTTCAGCAGCGGCTGACTTGGGGATGCCTGGGGCAGAGCAGCTGGGGTGCTTCTGGGTTGCTCCAGTAGCGGCTCCTCAGCACTACTGGAGCAACCCAGCGGCACCCCAGCTGCTCTGCACCAGGCGTCCTGATTCAGCCGCTGCTGAAACTGACCAGCAGCGGCTGAATCAGGACGCCTGGGGCAGAGCAGCTGGAGTGCTGCCGGGTTGGTCCGGAGCAGCGCTGCGGGACCAGCCCGGCAGCCCCCAGCTGCTCTACCCCAGGGGTAGGCAAGAAAAGCCTGGTCTGCTGGGGGGGCACTAGCTGCACCCCCCCAGCAGACCAGGGGGACAGGAGCAAAGCCCCGTTTGCCCCAGAGCAAAGCTGCCCAGGCAGCGGGACTCCTGCCACCTGGGCGGCTTTGCTCCTGTCCCCCTGGTCTGCTGGGGGGGGGTCCAGCAAAGCCATTGGACCCCCCCCAGCAGACCAGGGACACCCGAGTAAAGCCGCCGCCTGGGCGGCTTTGCTCCCGGGCAAACGAGCAAAGCCGCCCAGGCAGCAGCTTTGCTCTCGTGTCCCTGGTCTGCTGGGGGGGTCCAGCGGCTTTGCTGGACCCCCCCCCCAGCAGACCAGGGGGACAGGAGCAAAGCCGCGGAGCACGCCCTCAGCGGGACAGCCCGGGCGCGCCTGGGCTGGCCCGCTGCGGGTGTGCTCCAAGGCTTTGCTCCCCAAATCCCTGCAGACCAGGGAGACGGGGAGCAAAGCCACGGAGCACGCCCGCAGCGGGACAGCCCAGGCGCGCCCGGGCTGTCCCGCTGCGGGCGTGCTCTGCGGCTTTGCTCCTGTCCCCCTGGTCTGCTGGGGGGGGGGGGGGTCCAGCAAAGCCGCTGGACCCTCCCAGCAGACCAGGGACACGAGAGCAAAGCTGCTGCCTGGGCGGCTTTGCTCGTTTGCCCGGGAGCAAAGCCGCCCAGGCGGCGGCTTTGCTCGGGTGTCCCTGGTCTGCTGGGGGGGTCCAGTGGCTTTGCTGGACCCCCCCATCAGACCAGGGGGACAGGAGCGAAGCTGCCCAGGTGGCGGGAGTCCCGCTGCCTGGGCGGCTTTGCTCCGTGGCAAACGAGCAAAGCCACCCAGGCAGCGGGACTCCCGCCGCCTGGGCGGCTTTGCTCGGGTGTTTCTTCTGTGCTGGGCGGGGGTGTCCAGTGGCTTTGCTGGACCCCCCCAGCAGACCAGGGAGACCGGGAGAAGCTTCTCTCACCCCAGAGGACACGGGTGGTGACCCGCTTCCCGTGAGCTCCGGGGAGAGAAAAGCCCCATTCGTAAGTGCGTATCCGACATAAGTCGGATCCACGTAAGTCGGGGACTGCCTGTACCAGATGCCAGAATGTGAAAAAGAGAACAAGTGACTTAATTTTAATGTACCTCTTCCACTGTTGTAGAAATTGCATTTTCTGGCATATCTTTGGGGGAACGTATTGAATTAAGATTCATTATCTTTTGGGTCCAGTGTATTAGATGCAAAGTTTATATAATACTATGGGTTGGGATTGCATGTACCCATCTAGGAGAGAGATGTGAGGTAAGACCCGAGACTTCAAAGGATTATACTGAAAATGTGCCAGCCAAGAACAGCCTTTTGTGACAATGAGCGTGAAGTAGATTGCCTGTAAAATACTAGTTTCCCTCTCCAGTTATGCAAACCTGAGGCTTTTGAAGTTACGCCTTGAGGAAAAAGTGATTGTGTGCTGATTACTTATTCTCAGGGGCTGTGTCTACACTGGCCCCTTCTTCGGAAGAGGCATGCTAATTTCTAACTTTGGAATTGGAATAGGAATAGGAATAGGAACTTGAAAGTAGGAATAAGAGATCCTCCAGAAAAGAGCTTTATTCCGGAGGATCGCGCCAGTCTGGACGCTCTTTTCTGGCTTTTCCCCAAGCCGGAAAAAAAGCGGCAGACATGTTTATTTAAATCCCGCGGGGGATATTTAAATCCCCCGCGGATTTCCCTATTCCAAAGTTAGAAATTAGCATGCCTTTTCCGAAGAAGGGGCCAGTCTAGACGTAGCCTGGGACAGTCGCTCAAAGGCCTAAACTACATACAGAAACTGCTGAACAGTCCACCTTGAAAGGGGAATATGGGAGCAATTGCTTTGACTTATGCCCCCTCCCTCAATTTCTAATACAGGAATGGCAGAACAAGAAACCAGACTCTTTTAAGAGTTGGTTTTCCAGAAACAGAGGGTGATTATCCAATGGTAGCACAGTTCTACATGTGACTACGACTTACTTCCTTCCTTTCTTTCTTCCATGGGCAGAAATGAAGCAGTGTTAAACTGAAGTTGTGGCTATGCCTTTAGATTTAATCTAATAAAATACCTAGAAGAATTAACATCTAATTATTTCAAATATATTGCAGTTACCTAACACTAAATAGCATACAAAAACAATGTGGAGTCTTGTGGCACCTTAAAACTAACACTTATTTAGACATAAGCATTCCTGGGTAAAAAAATCACTTCATCGGGTGCTTTGAAGAAGTATTTTTTACACCAGAAAGTTTATCTGTTAGTTGTTAAGGTGCCACAGGACTCTTCATAATTTTTTTCAGATAGAGATGAACCCAGCTACTCCTCTGGGACAAAATGGTATGACACAGAATAAAAAGTAATATTCAAAGATCATGTTTTACTGCTACTGTTTCAAGCAGCTCTATTTTCTCCCTAAACCCCATATAATTCAAGGAGCGAGACATAACCTGTTTTCAGTTTTTTCTCCTATTGTCATTCCTCTGCTCCTGGTGAAGGAATAGGCTTTCACTAAGTCAACTGCATAACTTTGCAGAACGATAAATTACTTTAACTATTGTAATATCTGTGAAAAGACAAATCTGTGATAACCCCATCTTGTTTTATTTCTACATAAAACACAATTTACAGGATAGATTAAAGGATTCCATTCATTTAGTCTAAAGAAATGACATTTAAGAAGGAACATGATAACTATATAAATACTTAATGACCAATAATGTAAGAGAAGAAGAATTAGTTACACTGGACATTAGTCATTAAACAAGGAGTATTGGGCTGAGTTACAAGAATAAATGTAGCTTGGTTAATAGGGGGAAAAAAACCTTTTTGACAGGAAGGACAATCATAGTAGAATGGTTGCTCAAACTTCAGATACATTAAAGGCAAGATTAAAATCTGGATATAAAGTGTAGTGGGCTGCAGGGGGCTGGAAAAGGTGACCATAAATCTCCTTTCAAACACAATCACTCCATAGTGCTATGAGAAAAACGGCAGAGCTAGGGACACATCAAGAGGCAGAGCGCGGTAGAAAAAACACAACCTTTTCCAATGGAAGAGGGAAAAAAGAAGTGACATAGAATTTAACAGCATACTCTTTGAACTGTTATTTCTATTTAAATTCATACTCTGGACCTGTCAGCTTGATATCTGAATACCTTAAATTAAAGGTATTGATTTACTCCTATCGGGGGAGGGGCTGTTACATCTACTCCTTTAGTGGGCAGATAGTAGCTCTGGGTACGTCTACACTACAGCGCTAATTCGAACTAACTTAGTTCAAATTAGTTAATTCGAACTAAGCTAATTCGAACTAACGCGTCTAGAACTAAAAACTAGTTCGAATTAGCGTTTTGCTAATTCGAACTAGCAAGTCCACATTGAGTGGACCCTGAACAGGGCTTAAGGATGGCCGGAAGCAGTGCCGGCAGGGCATCAGAGGAGGACTTAGAGTGTGGAGATGCTGTCTCAGGCTAGCCGAGGGCTGCGCTTAAAGGGTCCCGATCCCCACCCCGGACAGACAGTTCTAAGGGGTGCCCTGCTTGCAAAGCAGTCCTGGCTTGGATTGCCCGGAGTACCCACACTGGGCACATCACAGCACTCGGCCATCAGCCCGGCTGCACTTGCCGCAGGCTGCCATCTGGGGAGAGGGGACAATCGGGGGGCTGCAGGAGAGCTTCCACCCCCAGAAGCCCGCAGAGCCAGCCCAGTCCTCCCCATCAGGGGCTCGTACCCCATTCCGCCCTCACCTCCTTCCACTTACCCTTCCCTAGCCCCCCTTCTTATTGATGTACAAAATAAAGATAACGTTTCTTCCAACATTGACTCTGTCTTTATTGAACAAAACTAGGGGAGACTGGGAAAAGGAGGTGGGA
The DNA here is from genome assembly GCF_049634645.1 of Pelodiscus sinensis. NCBI lineage: Eukaryota > Metazoa > Chordata > Testudines > Trionychidae > Pelodiscus > Pelodiscus sinensis. Next base: position 174,469,414 of record NC_134711.1, read on the forward strand.
GAGGGGAAGAGAAAGGCTGGGAGAGGGGAGGGCAACTGACATGATCAGGGGTTGGGAACAGGTCCCAGATGAAGAGAGGCTACAGAGACTGGGACTGTTCAGCTTAGAAAAGAGGAGATGGAGCGGGGACAGGATAGAGGTCTCTAAAAACAGGGGTTGGGTGGAGAGGGTGCATTCATAAAAGTTCTTCATGAGTTCCCATAAAGAAGGACTAGAGGACACCAAAGGAAAGGAATGGGTAGCAGGCTTCAAACTAGTAAGAGAAAGTTGTTCTTGACAAAGCAAATAGTTAACCTGTGGAACTCCTTGCTTCAGGAGGCTGTGAAGGCTACAACTAGAACAGAGTTTAAAGGGAAGTGAGATCAAGTCATGGAGGTTGGGTCCATGGAGTAGTCTTAGCCAGGGGGTAGGAGTGGTGTCCCTGCCCAAAGTTTGTGGAAGGCTGGAGAGGGATGGCATGAGACAAATGGCTTGGTCACTGTCTTCGGTCCATTCCCTCCAGGGTCCCTAGGGTTGGCCGCTGTCGGCAGACAGGCTACTGGGCTAGATGGACCTTTGGTCTGACCCAGGATGGCCATTGTAAGCTCAGGGCTCAGGGTCGGGGGTCTCAGTGGACCCCCTTGATTTTCATGCACACCTGCTCCTGGGTGGCCAGGCTGGCAGCTCTCCTGCCCTATCCGGCCACTTTCCTGTGCCTAGTGCGGAGATCGTGGACGAGGTCCACGATGTCCGCATTAGCCCAGGAAGGTGCCCGTCTCTTGCGGACCAGGGCAAGCTTCCGGGAGCCGCCAGCCTGATCCCGGGAAGAGGGGGTGGGCTGGGGGACATTGGGTGGGTGCCAGGTGCAGGATATGCTGGCTGGGTGCTGGCAGGCTTGCACCTGGCACGGGCACCGTAGCCAGCCCGTGCCCCTTTAAGGGGTCCGGGGCCGGGAGGGGGGCATAGAGTTTCCCTGGTGTTGGCCAGAGTGGCCACCAGGGAAACCTGGGGAGGGCTAGCCTCCCACTAGTTCGAATTAAGGGGCTGCACACCCCTTAATTCGAACTAGTAAGTTCGAACTAGGCTTAATCCTCGTAAAATGAGGTTTTCCTAGTTCGAACTAAGCGCTCCGCTAGTTCGATTCAAATTCGAACTAGCGGAGCGCTAGTGTAGCGGCTATGAATGTTAGTTCGAACTAACGTCCATTAGTTCGAACTAACATTGTAGTGTAGACATACCCTCTGAGCACAAAACAAAATAAAACCCCCAGATAGCCAGAAACTAAAAAGTATTGTACTGGGTCAGCTAGTTGTGTTTTTTTTTATAAAAACGGAGAAAACTGTATATAAGCAATGAATTTTGTAATAATTGGACACATCATGCCAGTTAATAATTAGCAGAAAGGCAACAGACCCCTGGTTGGGAGTTCTAATTTAGTCCGTGCTATACCTTTTTTCAGGTGTCTGCTTGCAGTAGGGGCTTCATAGCTGGTAGCAATCCTCAATGAGGCTACACCTACACTGCAGCCTTTTGCAGGCAGAGAGTATGCTAATGAAGCACTCATTAGCATTTGTTGCACTGTCATTTGCATATTCTCTGCCGATGCTTTTTGCGCAAGAGGTTTTTGCACAAAAACAAACAGTGCAGAAGGGTCCATTTTGTGCCAAAAAGCATCGGCAGAGAATATGCAAATGACAGCACAACAAATGCTAATGAGCGCTTCATTAGCATACTCTTTGCCCGCAAAACGCTGCAGTATAGATGTAACCTGAGTATCCCAGATGTTCACAAACCACTCCCTGGTGGTGATGGGCAACTGTCCTAAGTCAACCTTCCCCAACTCGCAACTTCTTTTCTAAGGTATTTTGGGGACACGAGCTACTTCTGGGGGGCTTTGGCATGCCTGCAGAAACCCCCTACCCCTGAATTCCTGTGCTTTCCTCCAGAACACAGCAGGGAAGCTCTATGGGCAATTATGGGCAATGTTTTTGCCAGGCAGGGTTGCCCCTCCAAACAGAGGTTAGGATGGGGGTGACATTCTACTGCTTGACCCTGCCTCCCTCCCATTTCTACAGGCTCAGAGCTGCCTAGCTGAAGGAGGTTGCATCTGCATGCTGACTCCTGGGTTCTAGTGTTAGTTGAGATCCCTTTTATGTGTGATGGGAGTCTTGTGGTTTTTGGCAGGAAACTGAGTGCCCACAGTGGGGCTGGTAAGGAAGAGTGGGGGAAATGAGGGAAGATGAGGAGGAGGAGATGGGGGTGGGAGAAGTAGTGGAGAAAGAATTGGAATGGAACAGGGCATGGGAAGGGTATGAAGGTAGAGGGATGGAGAATAAAATGGGATGGAGAATTGCAAAGGGAAATAGGAGGCTGGCATACAGCATCCATTTGGCAGCAGCTGAGGCTCTTCTATTAAGCAGGCTTATCAAACCCCCACTCTCACAAGCCCCTCCTCCTCCCCTCTATGATGAGCCTTCAGCACACAGATTGCCCCACAATGAAACCTCTTATCCCATACCTGAATCGCCCCAACCTAAGGCCCTCCACATCTGGATCCTGATGGGCTAAGCCAGCCTGCCTGCTGGGTGCACCTGGTACAGAGGGGCAGGACCCATAGGTATTTCTGAGTTGGGCCCAGACCTTGCATTTTGTCAGGGTCAGGTGCAGCCCCAATATGGAGTCCCAGTACTGGGGCCAGTGGGGGTTTCAGGATGATTAGCCAGTGCCCTGTGCTCCCCACTGCCAAACTGGAGACATATGTATTCATTGACAAATAAAATTTGCAGAATGTTATGGGTTTTGGTGCACAGTTCCCTCAGGAGTAAAGTACAAGAGGGGATTTTTCAATGGATGGTGGCAGAGTGGCTACAGAATGATGCACTTTGACTTTTCTGAGTTTCAGCAGTGGTCCACAGAGTGGAGCTTCCCTAGAATAAATTGAACATTAGGAAAAAGTTCCTAACTGTCAAGGTAGTTAAACACTGGAATAAATTGCCTAGGGAGGTTGTGGAATCTCCATCTCTGGAGATATTTAAGAGTAGGTTAGATAAATGTCTATCAGGGATGGTCTAGACAGTACTGGGGCCTATCATGAGGTCAGGGAACATGATGCTATGATTCTATGAAATTAGAACAGTAAGTAGGATCATTCTGGTTTTGGCTATCTTCAAAATTGGAAAGTGCAACTCTTCTCAAGTTTGTGCCTTAAACTACTTTACCAGCAAAAATTAAAAATAACTAAAATCATTTACATTGTCATATTTATTGTCATCATCAAAATCCATGCACAAAGCTAAAGGCTGATTGGCCAGATACAAAGTAAAGCCATCATATTTCATCTTTTTAAAAACATTTTCCATTTGGTTTCATTATTTGATTTTCAGTTATTAGCTCTTCTCTGGGCTTTATTATCTTTCCTTCGACTACAGGCTGTATGTACCCAGAAAGGTTGTATAATCTTTTTGACAGAAGCAAGAACTTGGATACGTTTCTACTGAATTGCCGATTCATTGTTTTAATTCAGACCCTACTCCATATAATTCAATATAGTCATCAACTCTCCATCATAGTCAGAAGCACTACTAAATTAATAAAAATTATGTATGATGTATTGACACCGCACACATATATTTCTGAATTAGATTTAAAGAACATCATTTTGTATTACTTTGTGAGCAAAAATCCCATATTACACGAGTAAGTTTTGTTTTTTTCTATTCTGCTTTGCATTTACTTTTCTCAGTGATATAATGAATTTACTGTATAATATGTAATATTTGGTGCTAATAAAGTTGTTGATTTGGTGATCTAAAAGCACTTACAAACTATAAGTCTTGGTTTACACACAAAGTTGTGCCAGTATAACTAAAAATTTTTAAATAGATGTATTTAAGCCAGTGATAACCCCTATCAATACACTTAATTGAATTTAAGCTTGATGTTCATTTACCCAGGCATCCTATACAATAGAAGCCAGTTATTTGTTAGTGTTCAATGGTTTTAACATGTTCCGTTAAACAGCATCTGTGCATAGACAAGCCCTACCTGAATGTAAGCAGCTATTTTAATATAACATGAAGGCTGCAATGTTAAAACAAAATCAGGAGGTTAGTAAATTATAATCCTACTAGCAGTATTAATTTGTCCCCATTGCCTATTATATAAGGAAAAAAGGAACTATACAATTATACACCCTTTAATTGTAAGAAAGTTTTCTTATATAAAAATCACTTACCAAACTAGTATGTCCTGCATCCAGCAGTGAGGACTTATACTGCTTATAGATAGTTGGCGGCTGCCATAAGGAAGCCAATGTGTTGGCTAGAAATTCTTCCACAATATAGCTTCTAGTTGGCCACTGCGGTTCACAAAGATCTATTCTTAAGTAACAACTTGAATGGCCTACATATCATTTTCAAGGTGATCAGACCTATGGTTGTGGACACATAAGGGATCAACAAAGGAAAAGAAGGAGTTGTTTAGGTTTAGATTAAGTTGGTGGGTAAAAAAGACTAGTAAAGCATATTCAATGAGTGAATATGAGACAGAATAAAAGAGAATGACATTGTATATGTATTAAAAGTGGCCTAGGCTCATGGTGTAAAGATACAGGATCAGGCCCTGAGTAATTTCTGAAAATGTATTGAAATGCAATTTTTGGCACCCGATATTGATTGATTCTAACTCATGTCTTACACAATAAGACCAAAGTAATATTGAAGGAAGGAACTGCATGACTCAGAATAGAAGTAACAAAGCTCCCATAGTTAATACAGTGAAATATTTTTCATGAGTCACTATCCCATTTTCCATGAAGAGAAAGGATAACTCAGTGTTAAAGAGACCAGGATTTGAGAAACCTGCCCTTGAACAAGTCATTTAGTCTCCCAGTGTTTTAGTTCTCCATCTGTAAAATGGGGATAATAATACTTGCCTAACTGCCATGAAAATTGCTAGGGTAAAGGCAGTAAAGATTGTCGGGCATTTAGATACTTTGGTAATGGGGAGTCATAAAAGTACCTTCAATACAAAAAGCCATTTGCAGAGAATTAAAACTTTGCCTTTCAAGCTGAAACTTTCACTTTGGCATGCAAATAGTGCTCCCCGAAGAGCAGTAAATGATGTTGTTCCCTACAAAGTCAGTTTTGATTTCTCTCAATCACGGTATAAGCAGAAAAAACCTGTGTCCTGAGCATATTCTGTTGGCTACAGTCTTCAAGCACACAAAGGAACAGTATATAAAATTGAATAATAATATTTTCTGCCTTCTAGCCCTTCCAAATAGCAACTACTAATTAAATTAGTCTCTCAAGGATTAATCAAAAGCAGCAGAAAATCCAAAATAGGGATTGTAAATAAATGTAATTGAGGTGAAAAGGTCCAAATTAGCAGATTGGGAGACTGATATGTTGTATTTATCTTACATATCAGGAGCATCAGGAAGCTTCTTCAGAGAGCCCTTGGACTGTTCCTTCAGAAAAATTGCCAGATAGTGTCAATTGTGTCTGTATTTTGTGGTGAACAGTGTAGTAGAAACTAAATATATCCTCCAGATCATCCCACTCATGGTACTAAACTTTGCAGGGGTGTTAATTTTGGTTTCTAATGACCTGCACTAGATTTGAGCATACAAGTAATAACAACATTAGATTCCATCATTCATATGTTGTGCCATCTGCTCTTCCATCCATTTAATAGTGTATACACATATGAGACTGTAGGGTAAACTGAGGCAGTCCATGGTATTTTGCTAACTACCCCTATTCAAGCCTAAATTTAAGATAGGCCTGGGAACACACAGCACAGGCCGTTAACATGACCCTGGTCGCCTTGGCAACCACGTTCCAAGAGGACCTCACTCCAATAAGACACTGACTGGTACCAAAACAAACTTTGTTAAAGTTTACGAGTGTGATTTTTGCTCACTGCTTTCCTTTAATCCTAGATAATGGGCCTGGAACCCAAGGACCATGCCAACACGAGGCAGTATCCTCTGGCAGTAGACGCATCATACTCCAATAGACAAAGTTGCTATTGAAATAAAGTACAGGACTATGTAGCACTTTTCAGCTACACTAGACTAACATGGCTACATTTCTATCACTATTCTATTTGCTATTGAAATGTCTGTCTTGCTTATGTTGGCTTATTTAGCTTGAATTCTCCCCTATATCACAGATGTCCTGCATGACTGTGGCTGGACAAGTCATTCAGTCACTCTGGGTGTGTCTAGACTACATGCCTCCGTCGACGGAGGCATGTAGATTAGCCAGATCGGCAGAGGGAAATGAAGCCGTGATTAAAATAATCGCGGCTTCATTTAAATTTAAATGGCTGCCCCGCTCTGCCGATCAGCTGTTTGTCGGCAGATCGGGGCAGTCTGGACGCGACGCGCCGACAAAGAAGCCTTTCTTGATCGGCACAGGTATGCCTCGTGAAACCAGGTTTACCTGTGCCGATCAAGAAAGGCTTCTTTGTCGGCGCAGCGCGTCCAGACTGCCCCGATCTGCCGACAAACAGCTGATCGGCAGAGCGGGGCAGCCATTTAAATTTAAATGAAGCCGCGATTATTTTAATCGCGGCTTCATTTCCCTCTGCCGATCTGGCTAATCTACATGCCTCCGTCGACGGATGAATGTAGTTTAGACGTACCCTTTGAGTGTTGATTCAATATCTGTAAAATGGAAATTATAGCATCTCCCTACCTCATTGAGATATTGCAGATAAACAAATTAAATATGTGAGGTGGTGGGATAATGTAATGGAAGGAAAGGGGTATAGAATCACCTCAACTAGAAATGAAGCAGACCTTGTACAATGGCTAAGAGATGAAACCAGGCAGGTTGGGGTAAAAGAGGTACAGTGTGTTTAAAATTCTCTCTCAAATCAATGAGAACGGATTTCAGTCGTAGCAGCACAAAGGCATCCAAGCGAAAGTGATGTGAAACATTCCCAGAGAAAGCAGAAACTCTGATGACATGTACCTGATCTCTGGTCTCAATCTAAATATGAAATTGAGTACAGTCATTTGAAGGATGTGCTGAGAGCTGCTCAGTAACATGTTTATAGCGTGGTTGTGACTGATAGATATAGTTCATTTAAATTCAAGACCGGTTTATCACTGGAGAAAGCAGCAGACAAAAGTGGGAGTAACTGAAGCCCATCCTTACCCATGTGTGAAATATGTTGCATAGGGCACCTGAAAATTTTGGGCACCTCTGGTTCTTAATATCTACCCACCCACCCCTTCTTATCCATTTTCTGTGGCTATGCTTCCTCCAGAAAGGATCTAGTTAACATACAAATGAAAAAGCCTGCCAGAACTCCTTCTGAAACTATAAAAGAGCCATTCAGTTGGTAGTAATGGCATTTAACAGGCATTGTCAATTCCAGACATATACTGTCAGTTTCTGAAAGTATTGTGTTAGTCTACAGCATCTTAGTTTAAAATTTGTTTTAAAATTATTTCATTACTATGTTGATAAAGATTATAAAATCACATCTCTAAAAAATCCCCCCTATCTACCATCAGGCATAGGGGCACCAGTTTAATAGTACTGTGAAGGCTGCATAAATCCTAAGGCTGGCCCTGACTGAAAGTGTGATTTTTTTAAATTTTGATATTCTTCTTGTTTGTTGTAATAGACCTCGAAGCTGGCCCTGAAGCTGCCAATTTAATTCATAAGATCTAAAATTTTGTAATATATTTATCCCTTTTATATCATGTATACCCTTTTTAAGCAGTAGAATTGGGAAAATAAGACTACTCAAAATGTTGTGTTGATATTTTTTTCTAGCTCACCTAAACAACAAATCTACTGAAGCTTTATTTAAACATCTTTAACGACTAAATTAAATATGTGAAGAAACCACACTTTCATGCATTGATTTTACTTATTGTAGGCAGAAGGAAAATATAGCTGTGGTATTGTGTTTTGAAAAACTCTACATTGTTCTCACTCCATAGAACACCAAAAGACAGGAAAATTGCGAAGTCTCATCGGTTGCAAACCTCTTAACAACAGCATGGATGGTCTATTGTGGTAATTACTTGTAAATGCCCTTGTTTTAAGCCTATGTAGTTTATTCAGTGAGAATTATAGTATGCTATGTGATGCTTGTTATTTTGCAGGAATTGAAAGCCATAAATGCTAAAGATAAGAATGTAAGATTGCATAGAGTTCTGTATGACTGTGCACTTCACGGAAATGGACATGGATTAAGTTCTACTTTATAAATCACTTTCTTCACTAGAAATGACTATGTCAAAATGGAACCCTCTTAAAACTCATCTGTCCCTTCTATCTATCCATAGTTCTATCCACTTATTCTAGTAACAAAACAAATCCTTAATTCCTGTTGGCTCTGATTAGCCAAAAGAAACTATGGGAGAATGAGCCATATGCATTAATAACAGTAATCTTTCTTAAACTTTCAAGTCAATTACAGTAATGCAAGTCTGCTTCATCATCACTGAAAGTAGATTTTGAAGACAATACGATTGTAACTGAGTATTTAAGTAAGCATGGACAAATTCTCTATGGTGGAATTAGCATAACTTCTAAATTCCAGAATGAGACTGTAGGACTTGCAGTTAGAAGGAAAGGCATTTTAGCTTTAAAGAAAGCACATTTTATCTGCAGTCATTAAGAATAAATAAACATGAACTGTCAGGAGGCCAAGATAAGCAGAACAAAGCAACCTTGAGTTAGGAAGAGGAAACATTAGCTTTATTCATCCTCTCACACCTATAACATCAGACTAAGGCAATGTTTCTCAAAGTGGTTGGGGAAATCTCTTCTAGACACCTGCTAACTGGCTGTGCTGGTTTGTTTATTTTAACAGGTGTCTCAAAGTGGTTTCCCCTATCACTTTGAGAAACACTGGCTTAAGGTTTACATTTCCCTCTGAGCCCCTAAATCAGTGGTCACCAAACAGCAGATCAGGATCTACTGGTAGATCTTGGAGCCTTTGACAGGTATCCTGACAGGTCTGGAGGCTATCAAGTGCTGGCACTTCATCTTCCCCTCTCAGCACTACTGTGCTGCTCCTGCCCTCAACATTGGAGCTGCCCCTCACCCTTGGGAGCCTCTTGCTTGCTGTGCAGAGCACAGGAAGAAAAGGAGGGGGTGCTGATGTCAGATTGACCCTCCAACCACCCTGAACCCCTTCTCCACAGAGCATGGAGCAGGGACGGAGAGAGTTTTCTGGCTGCTTTTGGGCAAAGAGGTATGCCTGCCTTAGTCCTCTACATCACCACCCAGAAGCCACCTGTAGCAAGCAGTGCCCAGTTGGAGCCCACATCCAAACCCCCAGTCCCAGTCCTGAACCTCTCTTGTACCCCAAACCTCTGCCTTAGTCCCCCCTGAACCCAAACTCCTTCCCAGAGCCTGCACTCTGAATCCCCCTGCTGCTTAACTACCTCAGCTCAGAATCCTTCTCATACTCCACATCCTTTAGCCCAAGATCAGAGTCCCTATTCCCCTCCCTCACACCTCAACCCTCTGCCCCCATCCTGATAAAATTGAGGGAGGGAGAGATGATGGAGTGAGCAGGGGCGGGCCCTTGGAGCCCTTGGAGAAGAAGGCGGGAAGGAGGCGGGGCAAGGGTGTTTGGGTTTAAAGTAGATCCTGGATTGCATTTAAATTAAAAAGTGATCTCATGCTTAAAAAGGTCGGAGACCACTGCCCTAAGTTATCTTCCTCCATATACTTGGTGGACTTAATTGAGTTCACCTGTAAGCACGATTCATTAGTAATAACGGTGAATATTAATGCATGGTTTTATAACCCGTGCCTAGGATGATTGACTAGATGAGCCCCATATTTCAAAACACTGTCATGTTCACTTTGCAAAGTACAACTGCATTTTAAAATGATCATCTAGCAGAAGCATATACAGCATATTTTAAGCAATTTATGAACAATCACCATTCCCCAAAGATGAACAACCTTGAATTTAGTAGGTCTTTTGTTGTTTGAAATTAAAGTTGCACTCAAATCAAATCCCTGAACAGAAACACCATTGATATATTTGAAAGGGAGTGAGTTCAAAATCCTAATTATTTTACAGATCAATGTTTTGTAATAGCTGCCACATTTTTACAACGGGGCTAAACTAAACTTCTGAATTTTGTAGTTAGGCACTTCAAAAATTAAATTAGAATGATGATTTTACTTACTTTTTTTCAATATTTCCCACATTGTCTTTCTGAGTCTAGAAAATCACCCTCTACACCAGTGATTTTCAAATTTCTGGCTATGACTCAGTATTGGGTCATGGAATGTAAGGAACTGCTGCCTTGCTCATCACCAGGGACCCTGGCAACTGGCTAAACCTGGGTCACAACCCTCATTTTAAATACAGCTGCTACTCTCTACGGGTATGTCTACACTAGCTTGTTAATTCGAGCTAGGTAGGCAAATGAGGTGACCGGAGTTGCAAATGAAGCCCGTGATTTAAATATCCCGGGCTTTATTTGCATGTTCCTGTTTGGTTGCCATTTTGAAATTTCACTAGGCCGAACTCACTGCCGCACGGCTACACGCGGGAGTGAAACGTTAATTCAAACTAAATCCTTAGTTCGAATTAACTGTTTCTCCTCATGGAATGAGTATTTACTCTGAACTCCCATTGACTGGGCAGTGTCTGCAGATGAGAGCTGTGTGGAGCTACTTGCATGCCTCCACCTAGGAGCTGGACTTGCTGCCAGTCACTTCTGTGGTGTAGTGCAGTCCATTCTGCTGACTGTGAGCTGTCAGAGGAAGCCCACACACCAGTCTCATTTCCTGTCCTCTGCCTTAGCCCTGATCCCTAAATCCCTCCTCCACAGGCCTGTCCCAGAGCCTGTGCCCTCAGTCCAAAGCCCTGACCAGCTCCGACATTCCAACCCTCTGTTATGGGTCAGAGCCCCCTCTGACATCCAGAATCCCCCATTCCTCAGTTTTCACTCCACTCCACAACCCTCTGCCCCAGCCCCTCCCATATGCCAAATCCTTCACCCCCAGGTCCATTGGGTCATGGGCATCAATAATTTTCTTTGACTGGGTTGCCAGAAAAAAAAAATTCTGCTCTCCATAACCCCCTCCCAACACATCATCCCACTTCCCCATTCTCTCCCTTACTAATCTAAAAAGGAAGTATCTGGTACTAAAATAGTTATTTGCAGATACTCTAACATCCCAGTATCATATTTGTAACTATAAACATCTGGGTGTTTTTCTTTAAAAATGCCCAATGGATAATTGTCTCTGTTTTTAATAACCCTATAACACCTTTTATCAAAAGAGTTCTGCAGACTTCTTTTGGCCTATGTTCTTTAATGTGACTATATTTATATTACCATAGACATAAAGTTACTTTTTCAATATACGATCAAAGCCAATAAAATATAAATTGAGGTGAACACAGTAGTATCACAGAGATTCAACCTAGACACATTTAATCAAAGGTTCACATAAAATTTTGAATTAGCTCTATTTAAGGATTATGTTTATAAATACTATATCCCTGTTCATTCTAAACCAGCTTAATTCTCCCACAAGGCAAATTGTCACAGACATACTCCCCTTGGTGTGCTCAAAACTACTGTTTAATTAATATGCTTATTTTATTTCTCTTCTTACACAGACTGATAACTTTCTATTACTTGGGCAACTTGAAAAGTTCACACTACTGTATTTATGAAACTAAGTAATATATAGAAATATACATGAGTTTTCTCTCAATCATTCTGAGTAAAATTAAGGGCTCTGTTTTAAAATTTATTTAACAATATTGTATTGCATATCCAAGAAAGACATGAGAAAAGTAAAGCAAGAAATCATATTTTCATCAAGAAACATATTTTTTGTGCAGTGAAAAATCTGCAAAAAAAAAAAATCCCCTCCCAGTTTTCATAATAGATCCAGTCAGCTCTTGTTGTAAATAGCTTTTTGATTTTTGGTTTTTAGATTTTGGTCTATATAAACAGTTAATACTCCTCAAGAAACCTAGTTGTGACAAAAAAATATAGTATTTCTTATAATGTATCACTGTATAAATGTATTGAGTGAATGTAATTGGTATAAATATTCCCTTGGTGAAAGATACTGGGTTATCTAGCATTATGCTGATTACAGTAGGTGTTTCTGCTAAGGAATGCTGTTTGCGTGATATGCAGATATTCATGATAAGTTCATCAGGTAATCAATGAAGGAATATTAGAAATATCATATTCAAATATTCAATATTCTCAAGGGCATATCTCAACTCATATTCTTATTGCTCTCTGCTTCATTGGACAATCAGTCACTCTGTTCCTTTCCATTTTCTTTCTTTTAATGTCTTCTATGCATCAGTCTTCTCCTATTTCACTGACTGCTTCTTTAATGTTTTATCTGACAGTTCTTTGCCTTTCCTGTCTGTTGAGATGACTCAGTATTTTGTGCCTAGTTCCTTCCTTTTCCCTCTTATTTTGTCTCTTTATGTAGGCTTTGCTTTTCCTGTGGCTTCAGCTACATTCTCTGTCTTTTGATTCCTGACCTGACACTTCTGTTTGGTCTTACATCTCCAGTTGCCTCTCTAATGTTTCCTGGATGTCCCATTGCTGTTTCCATTTTAGTCTTTCCGAAAGAGATCTCCTGATTTGTCCTCCCTTTCCATTTTCTCCTTACTCTTTTACAACTCTTCTATCTATTCTGTCTTGCAGGCTCCCATCAAAAGTAATGCTATTAATTTGTAATTACTTATTTTATCTGCATCTCACCTTTCACTTCTTTCTCAGTTTCTTCATTTAATCTTCCAACAAAAATCTGATGCTTTTATCCCTCTATAGGATAGATTGTTCTGTTGATATCTCTGTGTTTGAACCTCACACTTTCATCATGTGATAAAGAGGCCACTATATCATCATTGTCCTGCACAGGAACCCCTAAAAAGCCCTCTACTGGTCTGTGAATTCCTGGGGGTTGGGGGAGGAGGAAGGATATAGCTTGGAGCACCAGACACATCTCATACTTTCTAACAATTCTACATTAAATCCACGGAAATGTTAATTTAACATCATGTGGCATGGACTTTCCCCATATTGTGGGAGAAGCATGTTCCATGTGCAGTAAGTAAGAACAGGTATTACCTTAAGAAGCTCTAGCTGAACTGCATTGTCAGGTAGCTGGGAGTGGAGGATGGAAGGCTGCAGTGCCACTATAGAGAACAGGGCCTTTAGCAAATTGTTATTGTTCCTGTTGCAAATTAATTTGTATAGCTTGGGAAATAAATAGCTTTTATGTTTCTGGCATTGCTTTATATCTTTATGAAAACAAATGGTGTGTATAGGCCCATTTTATGAAAACCTTAATTACACCAAGTAACAATATCTATGCTATTTGATTTTGAGTAAGAGTTGCAGATTGGGCTTTTAAGTAGTTATGTGAAAGATGTCCCTTGTTTAGCTTCAGACATATTTGACTTTAGGGTTTTGCAGGCACATCTCAAATGCTAATTCCAGCTCGTGGAATAATAGAAGCACTTTAATTTGTTTTTCATCTTGGGCCTATTTGTCTTCTGACTTATACCGTTCTTGCCTAATGTAAAACCATGGAGTTCAGTGGAATTCTTTACACCAGGAAAGTGAAAAGTGAGTCAAACCTCTTGTTTAAGATACCTATTGAGGTTTTTGAGTGTTTTTTAAAGATACTGACTAGAATATCCTTAAGGATTCTGTACTTGTTGCTACTTTGGTAGAGAAGGTGCCAGCTCATGCTTTAAGGTCCATAGGCCTTAAGCGAAGACTATCAAATGCAAAGTTGGAAATTAGTCTGATTCACCTGTGTGCTAATATTTCTAACCTAAGTATTAGACTTGTAACTGTGTGGTTAGTGTTTAGACGTTATGAAATGCTTATGAATTGCTGCACTTATAATATCTGTAACCCATGCTATAAGGAGTCTTGTTGCATCTTAGGGTATGTCCACACTACCCCGCTAGTTTGAACTAGCGGGGGTAATGTAGTCATCCTCAGTTGCAAATGAAGCCCGGGATTTGAATTTTCCGGGCTTCATTTGCATGAAGCCAGCCAGCGCCATTTTTAAATGCCGGCTAGTTCGGACCCCGTGCAGCGCGGCTACACGCGGAATGGACTAGCTAGTTCGGATTAGGCTAGGTTAATCCGAACTAGTTGTACGCCTCGTGGAATGAGGTGAACAGCTAGTTCAGATTAGAAGCCTAATCTGAACTAGCTAGTCCATGCCGCGTGTAGCCGCGCGGCACGGGGTCCGAACTAGCCGGCATTTAAAAATGGCGCCGGCCGGCTTCATGCAAATGAAGCCCAGGAAATTCAAATCCCGGGCTTCATTTGCAACTGTGGATGACTACATTACCCCCGCTAGTTCGAACTAGCGGGGTAGTGTAGACATACCCTTAGAGACTATACTATAAGGTAATTCTTAGGTGTTTGTTCTGTAACTCTAAAATGCTTTGTCTGAAACTGTAAATCTAGTCAGAAAGAAAAATCACCAAGATTGAAATACTAGTTTGCATCCATGAGGAGGAGTTATTTCTAGTCTATCAGGCAGGGTTGTTAAATACAAATAGGCTGTGTCTAGACTGTCTTCATTGGCCATTTGATTTTGCGCAAAAGCACTGACGTTCTACTGTCCGAAATCAGTGCTTCTTTAGCAAATGCTTTGACGTTCCCGTTCAGGAAAAAGCCCTCTTGCGGAAATGTTTTTGCGCAAAAGGGGCAGTGTAGACAGGCAGCTAAGACGTTTTGCGCAAAAGCTGGCTAAATGGAAAACCCCCTGAGTGGACGCTCAGAGGCTCCATAGCCACAATCAGCTCTCAGACTTCCTGGTAACCTGAGCTTCCTTAAAGCAGATGCAGGCTGCTGAGGTCACAAGGCAGGAGCCCTCTGGCCACAGCTCTGCCATGTGGTCCCTGCCGTCCTGCACACCCCCCCCTCCCCCCCCCAAGCACGATGGCAGCTCCAGGTGGGGATCAGCCACCTGCACTCCCAGAACAGGAGGCCCCCAGGGCCAGAAAAAGATGGGCCCCATCCTGGTCCCCGGGGGAGTTGGAAGCCCTCCTGGACCTCTGGCAGGAGGAGGAGGCCCTGCACGAGACCCGCTCCCAGTGCCTGAATGCCAACATTTTTTCCCGCATGGCCCAGGCGCTTCGGGATCACCCAGGCCAGACCCTGGAGCAAGTCCAAGCAAAAGTCAAAGAACTGCACCTGGGCTATGTGTGGGCCAGTGAGGGCCAGGGGGCAGGAGCCGACACCTGCCCCCATTACCAACGGCTTCACACAATCCTAGGCCAGCCAGCACCAGAGGAACCGGATGTCCTAATGGACAGCAGCATGCGCCCCCCCATCGCCAGAACCACCAAGGCGGGGGAAGGAGACAGCAGTGCGTCGGTGGACGAGGCCAGCACTGCCACCCTGCAGGCCCCCTCCGGCAGTCCTGATGTCTCCTGTGCATCCTCAGAGGCCGGGGAAGGATCCACCGGTGAGTGTTGCACTTTGCACTCACAAGGGCCGGGGGGTGGGGGGGAGCCAGGCACCCAGAGGGGGGAGAGGGAGAGCATGTCACTCAGGCCACGTGAGCTGCACGCTGTGTAGCATTAGGCACGAAGAAGCACATGCCGCTTGGTAACCAAGTGGGATGTGGCCATGGCAGGCAGCTGCAGGGCATGCCTGGGACTGTGCTGCTCACACACATCTGGCGGGACCAGGGGGAAGGGTGGATGCCGGCTGGAGCCAGCCATGGCCCCAGGGACTCAGCCCCGAGCCCACAACTCTGCAAGGGTGCAGCACGCAGAACGGCAACACTGTCCCATGCCTGGCAGTGAGGCACAGCCAGCTGCTCCTGGGAAAACCACTGCATCACAGCCCTGTGAGTGTGGCCCCCACTAAGCCCCTCGCCTGCTTCCAGTGACTTGGCTGGCTCCCTGAGGTAAGTCCCCAATGTGGCCACACATGTCCCATGGCTATGTGTGTGAGGGCTAATGGGAGGAAGAGGGAGGGAAATGCTCGGGCCGGCCCTAAGGCCACCTGAGTTTTGCTGCAAGGATGGTACACTCTGCAGTCAACCCTGGTTCCGTCCAGGAGACATCCCACGTGATGGGGATCTGAGAGCCCAGACCACGTCTGTCAGATCTGCTCCCAGGCACTGTACGGGGATTTATCTCGCTCCCTGTCAAACACCGGTGATTAGCCCAAAGCCTCACAGCCTCCCCCAGCAGGGAGTTCCACAGGTGAACACAACACAAGCGCCCTCCCATCCTCCACGAGGCCAGGACACAGACCGGTGGTTACAATACATGGAGGAGGACCCTACTCCAGGGGCACTTCTGTATGCAAACATACAACATGGGAGGGAAGGGGGTAACTGAGTGGGCCCAAGCCACACTACTGTGGTGTCACCTGGGCTCAGAGATGGAGGGCATGGGGTGTGGGGACAGTGGCCAGGCTGCCTGACTGACCCATCCTTTCTTCTGTTCCCTGAAGCGGGACCAAGAACAAGCCGGGGACCCTCAAGTCCTGCAGCAGCAGCGGCGGCAGCAGCACCCCCAGCGGCCCAACCACCGAGGCAGCAGCTCCGCCACCGGGACCAGCTCCTTCAGCGCCACGTGCAGGCCGTCAAGCACATCAAGGCAACCATCACTCGGCACGTGGAGGCAGACCTGCAGTGGCACCAGGAGGCCTGGGCCTCCTTCCATGCCCGGTGCTTCCACATGGCGGATTCAGTCACCACCCTCACTGCACACATTGGCCATGCCATCCACTATGGTATGGCCTTGCCCAATGCCCCTGCCATCCCTCCCCTAGCACTGCCCCTCGCCCCTCCTGCAATGGCCCCTCCTGCTCCTGTCCGTGTCCCTCCTGATCCTGCCCTTGCTTCTGCCCCTGCTTCTCCTCCTGCCCCTCCTGTCCACCTCCCCGTGCAGCCTGCCCCAACACGGCCTGCCCCCCATGTGCAGGTCTGACCCCATAGGAGCTCTCGCAGGGGCCACCCCTCCCAGGAGTAGCTCCTCCCCCTCCCAGTTCAAGATCTCCTCCCCCTCTCCCCCTTGTAAATAAAAACATACACTTCTTTTGTTGAAAACAAAACTGTGTTGGTGTTTATTGGGAGGTAAGAAGAGGGGAGGGGGAAGGATAGGGGATAAGAGAGAGTCGTATGGGGAGACTGAGGTGACCCTACTATGGGGCCTGTGTGAACATGCCTTTCAGGGCCTCTCGGATGCGCACCCCATCCTGGGCTACGTCTACACTGGCCCCTCTTCCGGAAGGGGCATGTAAATTTCACTAGTCGTCGTAGGGAAATCCGCGGGGGATTTAAATATCCCCCGCGGCATTTAAATAAAAATGTCCGCCGCTTTTTTCCGGCTTTTAAAAAAGCCGGAAAAGAGCGTCTAGACTGGCCCCGATCCTCCGGAAAAAGTGCCCTTTTCCGGAGGGTCTTATTCCTACTTTGAAAGTAGGAATAAGACCCTCCGGAAAAGGGCACTTTTTCCGGAGGATCGGGGCCAGTCTAGACGCTCTTTTCCGGCTTTTTTAAAAGCCGGAAAAAAGCGGCGGACATTTTTATTTAAATGCCGCGGGGGATATTTAAATATCCCCCGCGGATTTCCCTACGACGACTAGTGAAATTTACATGCCCCTTCCGGAAGAGGGGCCAGTGTAGACGTAGCCCAGGTGTGCCTGGCGGATGGCAGCTGTGTGGGGCTGTTCATAAGTCTGGGCCTCGGCTGCCATCCATGCAGGGAGGAAGGCCTCCCCACTCCACTCCTCAACATTGTGGAGCATGCAGCATGCTGCCACTACCTCTGTTGCATTCCGCTCACCCATCTCGAGACAGGTGAGCAAACAACGGAAGCGGACTTTTCAGTGGCCGAAGGCACACTCCACTTGATTCCGGGCCTGGTTGAGGTGGTCATTGAACCGGGCCCGGTTCTGGTCCAGCCGCCCTGTGTAGGGCCGCATTGGCCAGGGCATTAGGGGGTAGACCGCGTCCCCGACTATACAGATGGGCATAGGCACATCCCCGACAGTAAACTCCCACTGGGGGAAGTAGGTGCCCACCTCCAGCCTGCGAAATAGTCTGGAGTTGCGGAGGATGCGAGCGTCGTGTGCCCTGCCAGACCAGCCCACATAGATGTCCAGGAAGTGGCCACAGTGGTCCACGAGGGCCTGAAGAACAATTGAGCAGTACCCTTTCCTGTTCATGAAATGGGCTGCTCGATGCTCCGGGGCCTGGACGGGGATATGGGTTGCATCCAGGGCTCCCTCGCAGTTGGGGAACCTGAGGGCAGTGAAGCCGGCCACCGTAGCATCTACGTCGTGCAAGTGGATCACTCTTGGGAGCAGGACATCGTTGATGGCGTGGATGACCTGCAGAAGGGTGCAGAGAAACACGAGGGAACACATCACATAAGGCAGGGGTGAGTGTGCTCTCCCTTGGCCCCCCCCCCGTGATTCCCTCTGTCCTCACGCATGCACACAAACACACACACCAGGGCCCCCCTCACTCCACAGCCCTCCTCCCACCAGCAGGCCTGTGCAAGGGAGGGACGGCCCAAACCCCTGGGTGACCCAGCCTGGAGTCTTTGCTGCCCCTGGCCATGGAGTGCAGCACCCTCCCCCCACCCCTCTCCCCCTGGGACTTACCTCCATGATGATGACACCGACGGTGGATCTGCCCACCCCAAACTGGTGTGCCACCGATCGGTAGCTGTCCGGGGTGTCCTGCTTCCAAAGTGCGATGGCGCCCCTCTTGTCGATGGGGATGGGTGCCCGCAGCCGGGTGGTGGCTCTCTGGAGTGCAGTGGTGAGCCAGGCACACAGCTCCAGGAATGACCGCTTTCGCATGAGGAAATTCTGGAGCCATTGCTGGTTGTCCCATTGCCCCAGGACCAGCCGGTCCCACCAGTCGGTACTGGTGTCCAGTCTCCACAGTCCCTCTCCACGGTGGGGTGGGGATGCCACAGGGACGCCATGGCCTCACTGGTGAGGGAGTCCAAAGCTGTCTGCGCCTCCTGGTCATAGAACAGGAGGGCACCAGCCTGGAGCACCAGCTGCAGGCACTCCAAAATGGCCGTCAGGGGCCAGAGCAGGCACATGGCCACCTCTGGCTCCATGGCAGACAAAACAAGGCAAAAGAAAAAAAAAACAGGCAAAAGCACTAGGTGGCAAAAGGCAGTGGTGTCCAAAAGGCAGAAGGCAACCACCAAAACTGCTATGGCTGTCAGTTCCTACAAGAGGTACTAAAGCACGGAGCAGGAGACTAAACGGCTGTCCAGGGAGATCCCTTTAAGCACATGTCTCAAAGGAGCTCCAGCCCCCGCCCCCGGAAAGGGCTGATGCCCTTTTGCCCTCTGCAAAATGGTTCTGGGCTTCTGCTTTTGCACAAAAGCACGGTGCCAATATAGACGCGCATCGTTATAACGATAACTCCGTGCCAATGTAGACGTGCTTTTGCGCAAATACTTTTAATGGAAAATCTTTTCCGTTAAAAGTATTTGCGCAAAATCATGCCAGTCTAGACGTAGCCATAGGGTATCGTAAGCCAGTCAGAGAACAAGGACTTTGTTGATTCCTCCTGGCACCCAGTTGTGTAGAAACACTTGTCTCTTCAGCTTGGAATCTAGGGAGAAGGGAATAAAAATGCCTGGCTAGAAGAAATTGGAGTTTTTATGCTGTCTGTACATTCTGGGGCAAAAATTCTCAAAACATAAATGAAAGATCCTCAAGGTGCATGGCTTGAGTTAGCCTTTGAGGACATATAAGTGTGCTTATTCTAGGTAAATATTGCTATGACCTTTTGAGCGTAAGATTGTAGTTTATTTATGTGTATATGTGCCTGCTTTAAATGTAAATGACTCTTTTATTTTCCTATTTAATGCATCTTTAATTAGTTTGTTACAGGACTGGCAACAAGTGCTGTCTCTGGTTTGAGGTCAGAATATAATTGAGCTGATATAAGTCACTGGTCCTTTGAGACCAGGACTAACATGAATTTTGGTGTAAGCAACCATCTATCACTAAGTCTGACTTGCCTGGACAGCAAGATATCCTGCAATGTTCCAGGGGACTGTCTATAACTTCATGGTAAAACTGTTATAGTGGTTTAGGATTTCAGGCTTGTTAGTGGGTTGGTGAACGCCAATTCTAGAACATTTGACCAGTTTGGTGTTTTTTCCCTGTTTTTTTGCAGACTGCCTTGAGGTTGGCACTTGCAGTCATGAGCCACTCCAGAAAGTGTGACATTTGGCAGATGTTTATTTGATTTTTATGTCTCCATTTTGTTCCTATAATCTGTCATAAAGTGAGTTTCCAGTGCAGAGGAACAAGAGGACAGTATTGCTGAACATGAAAGGATTCAGATTGCAAATGTTCAGACATGTAAAACTGTATGAGCAGAAAGAACCAAATCATTAGCACACTGGATGGGGAAAAGATGTGGTGATATCTGGAAAATTCTTTAGAATTTTAATCTCAGTGAACAGCAGCTGTAAAACAAACAAGTAAAAAAAAATACTGGTTTGTATGAACAGAGGGATAAAATACATGTTGTTTATGCCAGATCCAGCTGTCACTGAAGTCACTGGAAGTTTACTTTAATGAGAGATGGGCTGGGTCTTTATTAGAGCTTAGGTAAAAACCATGTTTAGATTCAGTTAAAGTTGAGCATATGTACCAGTAATTTAGGGTTCAGTACATTAAATAGTTGTTTTATTACCCCTACACCTAGCATTATAATCTCAGGATCTTCAGAATTAAGCTTAACCTTAAAAACAACAACATGACAAGGTACTTAAATGCATATTTAGGGTACCCAGACAAATTTAAAAGTGCACAGACACTGCACATTCTTTACAGCAGCATGTAAAGTACATGTACTGCACACACAACAGCATGGATATAAATAGCTGTAGTGGATGAAGCACAGGTTAGATGGGTAAATATTGCCTGAGCCAGTGGAGGCAGAGACTTCCCAAAAGTTCCCTGCCCCATCTATGGCATCACACACCTACTGCCTGAGGCCACACCGATCCCTTCTGTCCAAGGTCCCACCCACAGCCAGCCAAAAACCAGAGAGAGCTTGGAGCCATGTATCCTTCAACTGTCCTTGTCCTAAACCTGTAGGTTTTCTGTCCTACATGATCCTCTGCATTACCAAGCAATGCCTCCCATGTTTTCACGGTTATTTGTAGCAGTGTAGTGTTCTATTTCAGGAGTCTTTCCTGACATAGGGAAAAGCTCCAGAAGCAGGAAAAGGCTCTGGAAGGACAGACTGTCTCACTCGATATCCTGCTACACATATCCTGCATGCTCTGTGGAAGGTGTGTAGAGTAGACATATCTATAGTCTACCCTGGAATGACACCATGAGGTGATTTTATAGCCATATAAATAGGAAAACAAAAACAAAAAAAGAAGTAGGACCACTAATTACTAAGGATGGAGTAGAGGTTAAGGATAATCTAGGAATGGCCTAATATCTAAACAAATACTTTGCTTCAGTCTTTAATGAGGCTAATGAAGAGCTTAGGGATAATGGTAACATAACAAATGGGACTAAGGATATGGAGGTAGATACGAGGTAAAAGCCAAACTTGAGCAGCTTAATGGGAGTAAATTGGGGGGCCCAGATAATCTTCATCCAAGAATATTAAAGGAACTGGCACATGAAATTGCAAGTCCATTAGCAAATATTTTTAATAAATCTCTAAACTCAGGGGTTGTACCATTTGACTGGAGAATTGCTAATATAGTTCCTATTTTTAAAAAAGGAAAAAAAAACGACCCGGGTAACTATAGGCCTGTTAATTTGACATCTGTAGAATTCAAGATCTTAGAAAAATTTTTGAAGGATAAAGTAATTAGAGACATTGAGGCTAATGGCAATTGGGACAAATTACAGAATGGTTTTACAAAAGGTAGATCATGCCAAACCAACCTGATCTCCTTTTTTGAGAAAGTAACAGATTTTTTAGATAAAGGAAATGCAGTGGATCTAATCTATCTTGACTTTAGTAAGGCATTTGATACAGTACCACATGGGGAATTATTGGTTACATTGGAAAAGATAGGGATTAATATGAAAGTTGAGAGGTGATTAAAGGGGAGACTACAGCAGGTCATACTGAAAGGTGAACTGTCAGGTTGGAGGAAGGTTACTAGTAGAGTTCCTCAGAGATCAGGAAAAGGGATGCAAATTAGACATATCACAATTGCTAATGAAGTGGGGATTTAAATCTCCCCAGCTTCATTAGCATAAAATGGCTGCCGCTTTTTTTCGGCACGGAGCTTTGCCAGAAAAAAGCACCAGTCTAGACGCGGATCTTTCAGAAAACAAAGCCTTTTCCAAAAGATCCCTTATTTTCCAAAAAAGGGATGCAATCTAGATTTAGCCAGAGAGTCTATGAGAAAGTTTCATGGTTGAGGATGCTACTCTGAACGGGGACCAAAGGCTGGAAGTTTGAAGGGACCCAAAGGATTTCAGGTCCCCAACTCTTACTAATTTCAAAGGAATGTAGACATCTAAACTCATTAGACCCCTTTGAAAATCACAAGCTTTTTGTCTTTTCTTTAGAAATTTATAGTACAGTAGACTTCTGATCATCTGGAACCTATGGGATCTAGGTGGTGCTGGATTATTAGATATGACAGATTATCAGGAGGTACTAGAAACCGGTACATATATATATATATATACTATATATAAAGTGTTTTTAACACTTTTTATTGTAGCACAAGCACTGTCCAGCATCTCACAATGCCACTGGCAGACCGTCTCGGTCCTGTTCGGTTTCACTCAGTTCATCTGGTGCCGCTGCTGACTTGTGACTCATTTTTGCTGAAGCTCACTCACTGGACTCTTCACATTTTGCTGCTGGACTATCAGAAGTGCCATACAATTGGATGCAGGACTATTGGAGTTTTATTGTATATTTATGTTCTAGCTGATTCCAGAACCAATTCAGATTTCTAAAAGCTTCTGTGCTAGAGACTCTTTTTAAAAGAAGTCTACAGTACCTTGTACAATGGGACTCTGATCCTTGATGAGATCTGTAGAATCCCCATAATACAAATAAATATAATAAATACAAATACTATTGCTACTAATAATAACTTTAGAAATTAAGTTGAATATTCCCAAATTTGGTATTTAGTTTTTGAAATCACTCTTTTGTTAAGCTATGAATATTAGTTACAGAATATATTCTATTTTATTACTGACCCTGCTGGCAATGTTATTGTACATTCATATTTGTAAACATCTTTAGTGTTTCATTTAATCTTTATATTGCCTTCTATAACTTAAACTAGCATATTCTAGATCTAATATATTATGCTTTCATATACATTCTAGTAAACAATGTGTTTATTTACACACTCCCACCAGTTCATAAGCATTTTCCATTGTGTCTCTTTTATATTGTAATAGTTTTTATTCCAATTCTTTCTGTGTAACAGCCAGTCAGTTATGACATAATATTTATTTTTTCTATTACATATATTTACTCGCTACTTATAGGCACTATTCATCCTATGCTAAATTCCCTGTCACTGACCTTTCATCCATTTATTTATAATTTAATTCCCAAAGTCCAATGAATTCCATAGACCTTTTAAAAACAGAACTCCAATTTTCTTTTATTCTAATTTGTTTGTTTGTTAGTTTTAATTTATCACAGATCTCTTGGAAATTACAATTAGAATAGGGTGATTTTTTTATCAATTTTTCCCTTCAAAATCCAGATATGATAACACTAAAATGTTTTGAAAATGTGTCCGTTTGTATCTAATTGGTTAAAAAAGTTTCATTTTAATATGTTAAATGAAATGTTTAGATGTTTTTCCATTTAAAAAAACCTTAAACAACGAATAATGCGGTAGGACCTGTTAAACTTTTAGTTACAGACTAACATGTCTACCTCTCTGAGACTTTTCATTTTAAGTACAGCCGCTCCCCAAGTTGCAAACAGTCAAGTTATGACTATTCGCACTTACGACCAAAGCTTCCATGGAGCGGTCTTAAAGGCAGTCCCTGAGTTACGAATGCAACTTGCGCTTATGAACAGTGCGGTCACGTGTAACTCAATGGGTTCTGAGTTGCAAACGGATCGAATTATGGCCAAGTGTTTGGTCCATAACTCGTTCGTAACGCAGAAAGAGTCTGTACTTCTATTTTTAAATTTCCTTTGAAAAAATAATAAAAAAAAGTATTCAGACTCAAAATAAAAATATTTCCTTTTGGGTGAATGAAAATTTTTCATTGGATCTAAAATGTTTTTTATTTGTATTTTTTGATTCGCTGTTTTTAAAATGCTTTTATTTCCCCCCTCAATTTAAGAATTACCATTAATCCCCCCCCAAAATCCATATAGTCCTAATTAAGATGAGATATTATCAATATTAAATGTGAACTGCAATTAAACATTATTCTTGGGAAATACTTCAGAATGACTTTGCTGTTTATTTTATATTACAAATTTATTACAATAAAACTTTTTTTTGTTAGTTTATATAGCTGTCAGCTGGCTATTTGTGAGTGTTAAGTAAATTTGTTGAATGAGTCTTCTAATGCAACTGATCTTGGTTAGCAGCTAAGGTTCATATCACAGCTAGTTTGTGAACTCATTCTGTTTAATACATTGGGTCAGCTTAATTGATTATGTGTATTCCTATAATGAAGATTTCTTATTGCCAGCTTCAACCAAACCCCTTATGTGTTCCCTGATATATTATCATTAGATTGATCGTTAATCACACCATTTTCCCAATACTTTTGCATAATTGTTCCATCTGGCTTTATAAATTGGATAATTGGTATCCTGCCAAATTACTAACCAGCATATAAGCAATTGATTATTTCATAGCTGGACTTTTCTTGAGTTAGAAAGTTAAAATGTAGTTTGTTAATGTGGATGCTTTTTGGTTATAACTCATAGAACAGCTTAAACAATAGACTATAAATAGAGGAAGAATGACATTGATAGATAGTGAATGGAGAACTAAATGAGACTGTTGAATATTGGACCTCATTGATTGAAGATGTTGGAAAGGGTGAGGTGAAAGGGTGACATTGTGATTAGATCACTTGAATGCCACTGCATGAATTGACATATCCCTGTCTTTGTTCCAGACATCCTGAATAACACTAGACAAGATTCTTAAATACATATTTTTGCAGATGACCATTAAATGTGTATTCCTCACTTTCTGAGTACCCAGCTGGAAGCATGTAAGGCTTGACATTCAGAAATGCTGAGCACTCATGACTGGATTTGAAATGTATGTCAGTGACAGCATTCTGTACTCAACACTTCTGAAAAATCTGGTCTTAGGTATTTCAGGTGCCCAATCATTCATGTACCAAGATTAGGCCTGAATCATGATAACATGCAACTGGCTTAACTTCACTACAATGAGAAGTCCTATTGAATTCAAAGTAGTAAAGTTAAATAGATGCATGTGTTTGCAAGATTGGGGTCTTAGTTAACATGCCTTCTTCCCAGTGTTAGCTTCCAATCTGTCCGGATTTCTGAAATAAGCTTAATAATACCTTTACTTACAGGAAAAGGCCATGAAAGTCTGTTGGTGAAAGATTGCACATATATGCACAAGAGAAGATAATGAAGGGTGCTTTGGAAATTGTACATTTTGGTATCTTCTAGCATTTTTTATTCAAAGGCCAAGAGCCACAGACAGAGCTCCCCCTGCCTGAATGTGAGTGTGCACAGAATGGAGAGCTGTGCACAGGCCACAGTCTCAGGCAGCAGTGAGGCAAGTTTATGAGAAGACTATGAGAGGGAAGGAGAGAGAAAACTTACCCATATCCCTACAATTGTGAGTCAACTTCCTTCACTTAACAGGGAAACTGAGGCATAGCTGAGTATTACAGTAGCCGAGACTCAGCTGAAAGTGGTAAGATGGGGGCACAACTACATGTGTGGATGTGGCTAAAAGCTCAGGCAAAAGTGGGAGAACTGAGGAAGAGAAGGAGTAAGTCACATGTGATTCCTGTTTGAGGGTAGGGAAGCCCAAAGGAGATATGCAGGAGCCATTAGGCTGCCATCCATAGCAGAGGAACCTTTACAGAAGGTGGCCATCGATATGGGAGTAAACCTCAGTAAAGAAACCCCAGCCCCCACCCCCAGAGGCAAAGCAGAGAGAGGAATCAGACCCCAGAAAGTGGTCTCCGAAAGGGGAGATTGTTTCCTCATAAACATGCAGTATAGGGGCAAAGACAGACCCCTAGAGAAAGCATGTCATGACTGGGAAGAGGGCCCTGTATTTTTCCCTAACACACACGTACTAGTTGAAGTCCAGGATTTACTTCTTCATTAAGATCAGATGTGCAGGTGATGAGCCACTTGGATACACTTTTACTTGCAATGCAAGTAGATTCAGCAGGATTCAATGCTGTTTATTTCATTGCACTTTGGCTGGCAAGATAGCAATATCACCAGCAAAAGAAACTGACAGCTCCCTCCAAGTATCCTCACTAGACTGGCTTATCTGAAGACTAAGTTAGATACAATGAAGTAGGTATTGTGGCTCACTCTTAATAAATTGACAAAATTATAGGAGTTGGCTAGGAGGGTTGAAACATCCAAGAAGATTACTTTGAATGAATTGTGGGTTTGGCCGGCTTCATTTTCATACTCTGGGTGTGCCCTTGGGGAAGATAATTTGCCACTGATTTAGGAAACAGACATCTTCCGTGACTAGATCTAATTTGTTATTAAGTGGTAATTAAGAAATGGAGGGTTGCCAGGACTCTAGGACTTGACAAGGCCAGAAGATACGTGAAGCCTTAGGAATAAGGAGGAGTAATAATTACCCTCCAAAGAAAGATTTTGTATCTGAATTATTCAGGAAGAAAGGGGTAAGCCTGTCTGATTGAGAAGAGGATACACTTTTGGTCAATGTTAGGGATGGAAGTTACAGAGTATTCACAATTTATGCTAATTTAAACATACAAGTGACCAGGCCTGCTGACAGCAATTCTGGGTCCTAGAACAGAAGAACAAATGGGCTCCAAACATTCAAAAGCTGTGCCCACTCACACAAAGTCCACCTGATATGTGGGCAGTGCTGAACCCGTGCTGCTTGGAGCCCAGCAAGCTGCCAGCTGCACTGGCTGATGTCCAGAAAGTTGTGGCATAGCCAGGGCTCCCAAATGCCCTCCTGTGTAGGGCTGCCAACTGTCTAACTGCGCAAACCCCCAAACCTTTCTCCTGCCCCACCCCTTCTCTGAGGCCTCAACTCTGTTCTACACCTTCTCCAAGCCCCCCCCCCCGCCAGTTCACTCCAACTCCTGCCCCCTCTTTTTCACTCTCCCCTCATCCTCACTCACTTTCACCAAGCTGGTGCAGGAGGAGGTACAGGCCCTAGGAGGCAGTGTAGGTGTGGGTCAGTGTAAAGAGGGAGGTTGAAGAAGGTTCCTACCTCAGGCAGCTCCTGAAAGCAACTGGTATACCCTTCTGGCAGATGAGGTTGGGGGACAGGAGAGTCTCTGTGCACTTTGCCTGGAGGCATCACTCCCACAGCGCTCATTGGCCACGGTTCCTATCTAATTGGAGCTGCAGAGTTGGTGCTTTGGACAGGGGCAGCATGCAGACTCCCTGACTCCTGCCAGGGGCCACAGTGATGTGGGGGCTGCTTCTGGGAGTGGCACAGAGTGATGGGCTCAAAGCATGGGTTAGCCCTACTGTACTGCCAGAGACAGCCATGGACCCTGGGCCATTTTAAATCATCCAGTTCCTGGGGCAATTACCCCTTTTTCTTTCCCTACGTCCATCATAGAATCATAAAATCATAGAACTGGAAGGGACCTCGAGAGGTCATCAAGTCCAGTCCCCTGCACTCACGTACTAGACCTAGTACTGTCTAGACCATCCCTGATAGACATTTATCTAACCTGTTCTTAAATATCCAGAGATGGAGATTCCACAACCTCCCTAGGCAACTTCTTCCAGTGTTTAACCACCCTGACAGGTAGAGAATTTATGGGAGTAACTCAGACTTCCCCATCTAGTGTCCCATTTTCAGCCACTGGGGATTTTTGCAACAAACTACATAACCATTTATAATACTCCATAAGATTCAGCATAATGTGATCCATGGTTATACAGGAATTATTTTTGACCAAACTAAATCTGAATCATAACAGTTTATGGATATATGTTTTTTATTAAAAATGTTCCCAGTAAAAAAAAAAATTAATTACTAATAAATTATCTGTAGGATAATTTTTACTCCTTTATCTACCAGATGTAGATGTATGCAACATCAGCTGTCAGAGTGCGTAGGGGTGGTTAACTACCAAGTTGGAAACTTAATGTCAGTATTATAAAGTCATATGTTCCAATGCGGAAACTGCCCATGGAAATGTATCTTCCTCCCTTCCTTGCAGTTCCCACCAGCAAATTATTTTAAAGTGTGCTTTGTATGAACACCTGCGTGCACACACAAATGGCTAAAATACACATGTACACAAACCCCACAATGGGCAAAACAACTATTCCTTCTATAAAGAACCTGAAGACAGTTTTCCAACCTTTAACACTGAACTACTCCAGGGATGGCAAAAAGCATACAAATGAGTAAAGCAAATGCAATAGCCAATGAAGGGCATTTTTAAAGTTGTTATACTTTATACAACTTTATGAAAAAACTTAAAAATAGAGGGATCCGAAACTTCCCAAGCAAACCTAAATGGAGAAAAGAGACCAGAGACGCATCTCAAAAAATAAAAAATTTCAAGCAAGCCAAACAGCTTAGGCTGGAAAGAGGCTTTGCAGCAAACTAAAGAAAACATTGGCTCTTTTTTTACTAGTTGGATCCAAACAATAAAGACTTGTAAGTGTATGAAAAGAACTCCAGTGATGGTCTTGCAAATCTCCTGAACTGACATAAGCTGGAGACTGGCAAAGCAGTTCTGGAGCATAGAGAATGGGTGTAAGTGTGACAATTGAATTGCAAGACTGTATCAGTAAAAGATGTACTTTAGCGGCCATTTAGAAACAGGCTCAGACTTTTAACAGTTACTTAAGAATCTGTCCACTCTGCATCACAGGGCCCAAGTTACTTAAAACCCAAGTCTCATTTTCAGAAGTGACTTTGATATGTTACTACTATTCCCCAGTGACTCTCAGTGATACCTAGGCTCCCAAGGCTTAACGATATGCTCCAGATGAAGGTATGATTTCCAGCTTGGATAGTCACAAACAAGGGCACCATTTCAGGAGGGGGACAGCAGTAGCCGTGTTCTCCGGGACACAGCTAGCTTTTCATCCTGTTCCCCAGATGCTAAGGGAATGAGGGGACGTGCTTGCATTCCATGCATACTTCTCACACCTGATTGGTGAAGGGAGCTCACCACCCAGGTGTGAGAAGTATACATGAATGGAGGTACTTTCCCCTCACTCCCGCAGCATCTGGGAACAGGATGAAAAGCTAGCTGCGTCCAGGAGTGCATGACTGCTACTTCCCCTACCCTATCAAAATGGCGCCCTTGGTCATTCATGCATGAGCTTTGATTGGGTTAGAGCATAATTGCAGCAGCACAAGAGGCTAGCCACTCAGAGTATATACCCATCTAAAACATGTCACACACTTGATGTAGCCAAATCCTCCTACAGCTAACCTGTTTTAGCACATTAGCTCAGAATTAATACAGATATGTCCTCAAGTAGGAATTTACACCTCTAGCTACATGCACAAACCCACCTGTAATTGCACCCTCTTCTTGCAAATATATGTAGAATACAGCTAGTAAAGTATTATTTTCCCAGGAACTTGATGAATTTTGCAACTTTTCAAATAAAATATTTGATTAATATTTTTCCTATTACTTGCACATCTTTTATTTAAAAAATCATTCTGACTTGAAATATATAACTACATTTGGACCTCTTTTTGGAAAACTAGGCACCTACAAGTCCTTAGTACTTAAAGATCTACTTTCATCTAATCCAAGACATCTGTGTCTGTGGTATCCAAGCACAAAATATCTGCAAGATGCAATTGTTGTAGCTATCTGAGAAGAAATTTGGAGAAATATGGGTCTCCTCCCTACTTCCTTGGAGAGAGATAATACTATATAAAATATAATGTTCCCTTGCTTTGGAATCATTCCACAGTTACAATTAAATATTAAACCATGCAGAAATATTCTTATAGGACTATCTTTCATGTAGTGAACTGAGATTGAGTACAGTATAATAGCTTCTGTCATCATACTACTTGAACATTATGACATAGAAAGGCATTAAAATCAAATGAATTCAGATCTTTCTGTTTCTGTTTGTTGTACCCACAGTCTGCAGGGAAATGTTCCGTTCCTTATCTCTAGCTGCATTTGGCTCAGTTTTGTGTTTATAACAAATTGTCATTGCTCAAATCTCAAATGCTCAAATCTGTGATGAGACTGTATATTTTATTTATTTATTTATTTATTTATTTTTTACTTAAGGCCATTCTGCGGTTCATGAACATTATTTTAAAGTTCCTTCTTACGTGAACGTTAATTTGTAATATCTTGCTATTTAAGTCTTTTTTGGGGTTTTAATAAATTAACAAAGATTTTATTGCTGTTTTATTGTTTGTGTACAGAAATATTTATTTTACTTTTTTAAAAAATTATAAAAAATATTGTACTAAATCCCATAGTGTACAGTGTACAGTACAATGTACAGTGGAGATAGAACCACTGAAGTGCAGTATTGGAAGGATTCTAACGGTGTGTCTACACTGCACCTATTCTGCATAGCTTATTTTGAGTTAATTTTGAAATAGTTTATTTCACAATTTGGCACTGTCTGCACAGCACCACATTTCAAAATACACTGTTATTCCAAAAGCGACAAGGAGTCCTGTGGCACCTTATTGACTAACAGATGTATTGAAGCATAAGCTTTCATGGGCAAAAAACAACTTCGTCAGATGCATGTAGTGGGAATTTCCAGAGGCAGGTATAAATATGCAAGCTAGAGATAACAAGGTTAATTCAATCAGGGAGGGTGAGGCTCACTTCTAGCAGCTGATGTGGAGGTGTGAACACCAAGGCTGTGCCTAGACTGGCCAGTTTTTCTGGAAAATCAGCCGCTTTTCTGGAAAAACTTGCCAGGTGTCTACACTGGCCGCTTGAATTTTCACAAAAGCACTGACTTTCTATTGTAAGAAATCAGTGCTTTTTGCGGAAATACTATGCTGCTCCCGTTCAGGCAAAAGTCCCTTTTGCACAAAACTTTTGCGCAAAAGGGCCAGTGTAGACAGCTGAGATTTGTTTTGCGCAAAAAAGCCCCGATCACAAAAATGGTGATTGGGGCTTTTTTGTGCAAAAGCGCGTCTAGATTGGCTACGGACGCTTTTCCGCAAAAGCACTTTTTGCGGAAAAGCGTCCATGCCAATCTAGACATTCTTTTCCCAAAATGCTTTTAATGGAAAACTTTTCCGTTAAAAGATTTTCCGGAAAATCATGCCAGTCTAGACATAGCCCAAAAGAGGAGAAACTGCTTTTGTACTTGGCTAGCCATTCACAGTCTTTGTTTAATCCTTAACTGATGGTGTCAAATTTGCAGATGAACTGTAGCTCAGCAGTTTCTCTTTGGAGTCTGGTCTTGAAGTTTTTTTGCTCCAGGATGGCTACCTTTAAATCTGCTACTGTGTGTCCAGGGAGATTGAAGTGTTCTCCTACAGGTTTTTGTATATTGCCATTCCTGATATCTGATTTGTGTCAATTTATTCTTTTACATAGGGACTGTCCAGTTTGGCCAATGTATATAGCAGAGGGGCATTGCTGGCACATGATAAAATATATTATATTGGTAAATGTGCACGTGAATGAACCAGTGATGGTGTGGCTGATCTGGTTAGGTCCTGTGATGGTGTCGCTGATGTAGATATGAGGGCAGAGTTGGCACCGAGGTTTGTTGCAGGGATTGGTTCCTGAGTAAGAATTACTGTGGTGCGATGTATAGTTGCTGGCGAGAATTTGCTTCAGGTTGGCAGGTTGTCTGTGGGCAAGGACTGGCCTGCCTCCCAAGGCTTGTGAAAGTGAGGGATCATTGTCCAGGATGGGTTGTAGATCACTGATGATGCATTTGAGAGGTTTTAGCTGAAGACTGTAGGTGATAGCCCGTGGTGTTCTGTTGGTTTCTTTCTTGGGCTTGTCTTCTAGTAGGTGGCTTCCGGGTACATATGTGGCTCTGTTAATCTGTTTCCTCACTTCCTCATGTGGGTATCGTAATTTCAAGATTGCTTGGTGAAGATCTTGTAGGTGTTGTTCTCTGTCTGAGGGGTTGGAGCAGATGCAGTTGTACCTTAGTGCTTGGCTGTAGACAATGGAGTATGTGGTGTGTCCGGGATGGAAACTGGAGGCATAGAATCATAGAATACTAGGACTGGAAAGGACCTCGAGAGGTCATTGAGTCCAGTCCCCTGCCCTCATGCCAGGACCAAATACTGTCTAGACCATCTCTGATAGACATTTATCTAACCTACTCTTATATATCTCCAGAGATGGAGATTCTACAACCTCCCTAGGCAATTTATTCCAGTGTTTGATTACCCTGACAGTTAGGAACTTTTTCCTAATGTCCAACCTAAACCTCCCTTGCTGCAGTTTAAGTCCATTGCTTCTTGTTCTATCCTGAGAGGTCAAGATGAACAAGTTTTCTCCCTCCTCTTTATGACACACTTTTAGATACCTGTAAACTGCTATTATGTCCCCGCTCAATCTTCTCTTTTCTAAACTAAACAAACCCAATTATTTCAGCCTTACTTCATAGGTCATGTTCTCTAGACCTTTAATAATTCTTGTTGCTCTTCTCTGGACCCTCTCTAATTTCTCCATATCTTTCTTGAAATGCGGTGCCCAGAACTGGACACGATACTCCAACTGAGGCCTAACCAGCACAGAGTAGAGTGGAAGAATGACTTCTCGTGTCTTGCTCACAACACACCTGTTAATGCATCCCAGATTCATGTTTGCTTTTTTTGCATGAAGGTAGGCATAGCTGTCGGTAGGTTTTCAGTATAGAGTGGTCTTTATGTGACCGTTACTTATTTGCACTATGGTGTCCAGAAAGTGGATCTCTTGTGTAGACTGGTGCAGGCTAAGGTTGATGGTGGGACGGAAGCTGTTGAAAACATGGTAGAATTCTTCCAGAGTCTCCTTCCAAAATGCCCCTTAATCCTCATAGAACGAGGTTTACAGGGAGGTCAAAATAATGAACCCATTATTTTGAAAGCTATTTCAAAATAAGAGGCCACTTTATAGATAGCTATTTCAGGATACTTCCAGTATCCCGAAAGAGCTCTGTAGTGTAGATATAGCCTGAGAAGTCATCTACTCTATACCCCAGCTCTGAAACAGGAACAAATACACACTAAACCATTGCTGCCTGATTTTCTCTAACTTTTTTTTTAACTTCTAATGATGAGAAACTTTTAGCCTCTCTCAGTAAACTATGTCAGTACCTAACTACTCTTACAGTTAGAAAGCTTCCCTAATATCTAACCTAAATAACTCTTGATTCAGATTAAGACAGTTAATACTTATCCTACCTTCATTGGATGTGGAGATCATCATCCTCTTTATAATGATCCTTAATATATTAAAACACTTACGTCTCCCTTAATTTTTTTCTCAAGACTAAAAATATCCACTTTTTAAATAATCTTTCCTCATTTTCTAAACCCTTTATGGTTTTGTTGATTTGCTCTGTACTCTGCCCAACTATGTTCACCTACTTTTCTTTAATTTTATCAACCAGCCCCCAAACATTTGGGGAGGACAGGGGAAAAAAAGAACAAATGAAAAGGTAGGTGAGGGAAGTGCAAGAGAAGGAAGGAATAAGAGGAGCAAGAAAAGAGAGCAATATCTAAAAAGTTAGACAAATCTTTTAAAATTTGTCTGAGAGCCCTTTTCTCCTAAAAAGGTACTTACTCTTTAGGTGCCAGGTCAACCAAATTGCTGAGTCAAGCCTGATCTTCCATCTAAGCAACATCAGTCAGGGTATGTCTACACTACCCTCCTAGTTCGAACTAGGAGGGTAATGTAGGCATACCGCACTTGCAAATGAAGCCCGGGATTTGAATTTAAGCAACATCAGTCAGGGTATGTCTACACTACCCTCCTAGTTCGAACTAGCGGGGTAGTGTAGACATACCCTCATTTTGCTACATTGGCATTGCTCTAGAGAATCAAGCTTTCTGTGAATCCTGGTGTTTCTTAAAATGATAATTATAACCCTATATACCCTTTGGGAAGTAGTTTTTAAGGAGATATCCAGAATCATATTTATCTTTCTACCTACTTTTAGCCCAAAAAGTTGTATTCTGGAAAGTTCCAAAACACATGAGCCAATATGATTTCAGGAGACACACACATATAGCAAGTTTTGACAAGTCTGAGAGAGAGTTATATTTGTCTATATCCACAAAAAAACCACAGGAAGTTCTGTGGCATCTTAAAGTCATAGAGTATGTTTACAGTAGCTTGTTAATTGGAGATAGGTAGGCAAATCAGGCAACCTGAGTTGCAAATGAAGCCCGGGATTTAAATATCCCAAGCTTTATTTGCACGTTCCCGTCCAGCCACCATTTTTAAATCCCCCTTGGTTCGAACAAACTGCCCGCGGCTACACGCGGCAGTTTAAAGTTAATCTGAACTAAATCCTTAGTTTGGATTAACTGTTACACCTCGTGGAATGCGGTATAAAGTTAAACCAAACTAAGGACATAGTTCATATTAACTTTAAATTGCCGCGTGTGGCCACAGGCAGTTCATTCGAACTAAGGGGGATTTAAAAATGGCGGCCGGACAGAAACATGCAAATAAAGCCCAGGATATTTAAATCCCGGGCTTCATTTGCAACTCCGGTTGCCTGATTTGCTTACCTAGCTCAAATTAATGAGCTAGTGTAGACACACCCTAACAGATTTATTTGGGCATAGGCTTCTGTGTGTAAAATCCACTTCATTAGATGTATCATTGACAAAACTTCCAATGGGAAAAGTTTCTGAGGTCTTCACTCAGACTTCAGGAGGAGGCAAGCAAGACCCCAGAAAAGCAAATAATACAGTTGTTAGGGTATGTCCTTGGGGGGTAGTATATCCAGGTTCAAATTATGTCTCCGAAGTCCCCATTGAGTGCCCTAACTATTAAGCTACCATTTTCTTCTGGGATGGGTGTCATTTTTACACAAAAACAAACTGCAAAGGTCTTAGTTTGTCTCAATGTGGAATGGCAATGTTTTTCATCTTACATGCACTCCATATATAACATCACTTAAAACTAGCATCTACTTTGAAGAGAAGTCATTAAAATTACAGCAGTGAATAATTTGGCTTATTGTGTTTTTATCCAGGCATATAATACAGGTAGGGGTTTCAGATGTAGTTTTTCAGAAAAGTGTGCCTCATCTGAACCAGGACTCTACTAAAAATTGTATCAGATTTGACATTCAGATCACATTGTTTCACTTTAAAATGACAGAGGCACCTGTGCTAGTCACATATTGATGTATCACATGGCTTTTAATTGACATGCTCATTCTGCAGTATTTCATCTCACACATATGAGTAGGCACATAGACATTACTGGATCAGAAATGTAAAGCTATTTCTGCTTAAACAATTCTAATGTACCGCAGTAAGCCTTGCATACTTATTTCTGTGCTACACAGATCCTGTTTGCCATAAGGAATTACTGTGGTATATACATCTGGAGGGTAGCCACTTTGTTTACTAAAACTCAGTGGGGTCTAACTACATTAGTGCAGAGATCAGATTAGCTGCTGTGAATTGTTTCTGTGTCTGGTAGCATGTTCACTGTAAAGATTCCCCCTTTTCTTTAAAGGTTTAAAAGGCCTTAATTCTAGCTATCCTGATGTGTTGATTCCCTGGAAATCCGTTGCTTCCTTATCCTGATTTGTCTTTCTAGATTTGCTGGTTGTCATCTTTCATGTTACATATAAGCCTTTGGCAGAAAGTGCCTTCAGGATTTCTATTCTTTCTGCATGGAATCTTGTCCATGAAGATTAGTGTTATTTATTTCACAGCTATTTAAATAATTTTCTGTCGTCAAGAACACATAATTATATTTAAATATATTTGTGGTCATCTTTAAAGGCTCATTATGAAAATCCCAAAATAATAGTTGTCAATAATGCATGTTAACTTAAAACAATACCCTCTCTGGACAAATCACTAGTATTGAGGTTTTAGTTACAAGAATGACATTGCTTTCATTTAATTCCTCCTATACACTCTGAGAACTGATGTGGCTTGTAACTAAATATGATACTTAAAGAGAGATTAATCCTACAATATAACATGATTTATCATGCTCTCCTTGGATAGTATTACAGCCTTGAAAAAATCTGTATATTGTAAATTTAAGATTACCAAGTTTCCCAGGTAGATAAGTAATTAATGAAATTGTGTAACAGACAACATACTGCTATGGAAAGGTTTACATTAGTTGCCATTAAAATTAACTATTCTTGTATAATACGTTCAATTGATTTGTTGTATCAGCTTCAAAACACAAACTACTTTTTAACCAGTCATTCAATTATTTTTTTAAGGCAGAGATTTTGTTTTTGCTTTGATATAGACACCTGGTGGCACTGTTGATTAAATTTGGGAAAGACTGGATGCTGACACAGTTATATATACAGAGCTCATCCATATTAAATTTGCTGGATGTGTGCAAATGAATCTTATTGCTGCATTCTGTTTGGGGATAATAGAGCGGGGGTGGGGAGAGAGAGAGACTTGTGTGCAAAGGAAGACATTGAAGGTTATCCCAGAAAGATATATTCAGTTTACGAGGAATACATAGTAAAATAAATGTATGCCAGGGCAATGTAAAAACACAATGTGGTCATGTACAATTCATTGTCACAGATACAATATTTTTGTTGTAAAGAGGTTTCTCAGGGAAAAAAATGACATTTTGAAGAGAAGCAATTTTCAGAGAATGGGTTAACTTTTTTTTCATAAAAGAACAAAAAAATAGTGTCGCTGACAGCACAGTG
The DNA here is from genome assembly GCF_049634645.1 of Pelodiscus sinensis. Lineage (NCBI taxonomy): Eukaryota > Metazoa > Chordata > Testudines > Trionychidae > Pelodiscus > Pelodiscus sinensis. The sequence continues at coordinate 174,506,430 of NC_134711.1, forward strand.
TTCAATGTTTTAGTAAATTTGACAAGTATCTGAATAGGATTTCAGGAGAAATACTTGCAGTACTCTATTCATTTGGCATAATAGAACTTCAGGATTGTTTTCACTAACATTTCCTGTTTAAATCGATACTTTCACTTGGCATATGCTTGTTTTGGAATGTGAGTTGGCCTTTTCAGTGAGCCTACAAAGAATCATCAAGCACCCACAAGATATGCCACTCATTCCCTTCTAAAAAGTAACTACAATCGTTGAGTTTCTGAGCTCAAGTATGTTAAGAGAGGCTGGTGAGCTCTAGCAGTGGAATCATTTGGCCCACAGTACTAGCTTGAGAGGCTCTCTGTTGACTTGCACAAGTTGTGACTGCTCTTTGTAGTAATAAAGGTAGTAAGAGAATCAGTTTGCATAGTCTGCCTCCTCTGTGTATCAGCTTGACGTGCATTTGTGAGACAGGGGATGGAGAGATTTCCATAAAGCAGTCAAAGGAGGCAGAGCTGGGAATTTACGTGTAAATAAGTGATAGCTTGAAATTACCAATAGGTTGTGATGACTGAGGAGAGAAATACTTGTCTTGGATCACTGAAAAATGAAACCATTTGGTCCTCAAAAAACATTTCTGCTACCGTGTTTATAACTTTGAAAATATATTGACACTTTATATTGCATTTGTATGAAACCAACAATGTTTCTATAAGTCCGTTTTTGCCTCAACATTGTTTTCCTGTTTTATTTTTACATCTACTATACTTCTGGGATCCCTCTGATGTTAAAAGTTGTAACTATCCAGTCTTAATTTTCAGTACTGGGGCAATGGATTTAAGAGTACTGAAGAGTTCAGAGGATTCTTTGATATGAACATTAAGTTTCAATATAATGTTCTAGTATCTGTAATTCTGTTGATCTTTAATGTCATCTCATCAAAATATATATTCCTATGTGAAATAAACTTTGATAAGCTGATCAAAATTCAGACTATAAATCAATTGCTGCTTGCTTCACCACATTAAGGGTATGTCTAGACTACATGGCTCTGTCACCAGAGCCATGTAGATTAATTTACTAGACATACCCAAATGAAGCGGCGATTTAAATAATCGCTGCTTCATTTAAATTAAAATGGCTGCCGCGGTGAGCTGATCAGCTGTTTGACGTCTCAGTGCGCTAGTCTGGACGCTCCGCGGTCAACATCAAAGGCATTTGTCAACCGCCCCGTTATGCCATGTGGGATGAGGTTTACCGGGGCGGTCGACAAATGCCTTTGATGTCGACCATGGAGCATCCAGACTAGCGCGCTGAGCCAACAAACAGCTGATTGGCACAGCGCAGCAGCCATTTTAATTTAAATGAAGAGGCGATTATTTAAATGGTTCTTCAGAATACACGTTTCCCTTTTAGCTTATCATCAACATCCTTACCTCTCATCTGGCTGAAGCTCACCCTATTATAAGGGCAATTCCAATATCTATGGTCTGCTTTCCTGCCACAAAAACATACCAGTTTTGTCCATACATTTGCAATCTGTCATTCAGTATCTTCGGGTCTTTTTGTGTCTTTTTGTGTTCCACTTCTTAAAGTTAACATTTTAGATACAACAGTCTTCCATATGCATTAAATACCTACAGCTAGACCTCAGGTCTCCTGGATGCTGGGTACCTTTTCTAGTCTCAGAATCTATGTCAGGTGCTAACTTGTTTTTCTAGTATCACCAGTCACCTTCACAGATGCAACTGCATCTTTTTTATGTCTGTCTGGATTATCCAGAATCTGAAGACGCACTGCCCCGGTTTGCTGCTAGTACTGGCCACTTCCTGAAACTGATGCAGGAATACCCACAGTCACTGTTATTCCTCTATATGCCATTTGGAGAGAATAAACATTTCACTGCATTTTGGCTCCATCTTTTCTTTCCCAACCCTTTTTAACTCCCAGGAATGGCTTCAATCTATCCTAGTCTTGAGGACTTATGGAAGTACCTTCATTCATGACCCATGTTACAAGGCTTCTCCCTGTCTTGGAAAAAATCACCCCAAAAGATCAACAACAAAAAACCATACCACACCCATGTTCTCCTTAGGAAATGTTGTTGTCTCAAACTTCGACAACAACAGTTGTTTAGCTTTGTCTGGGCTAAAACAGCTTTACCTCAGGCACTCACTTCCTCCCTTCACAGGAGACTGAGAAGTCCTGTTTTTTGGACTTTCCTAATTTTAATTCATTAGGTCTCCCATTTCTTTCTAAGCAGCCTCTTTTAAAGGGGACATCTGGCCTGCACCCTCTTGAAAGCCAACATCATCATGTGATAGGGACTTTTCCAAAAGTTCTAGATACATATACATATTTATAATACAAATACAAGTGGCAAGAGTAGAGTCAAATCCACATTTCTTTTCTGAAACTAACACAACAACATGTCTAGCAGTATATGTATTTTTCTAAACCTAGATTTTTCCAGAGTTGAGGGATGCATAATTTAGTTTCCCACCTCTGAGATTTTTTTTTCAACATTGGTGAGCATCATTGAATGCATGGAGGAAATAACTAATGTTACAATATTTTTCTTTATATTGTGAAGGTTTTAAGAGAAGAGTTGTGGTTTTAGACACATCAAGAACTATATATTTCTCCGGGGGGGGGGGGGGGGGAGGGGAATGGGCAAAATGCCAATTTACTCCTTCAGTCCTTAAAACGATGCTTAAATGAGACTTAAGAGGTGTATAGGTTTTATACTTGCCGGTCTGCCCAGAAGTGAATTTTTCCCATCAGTTAATTACTCCATGTAGTCCAGTCACAATGATACTCCATAATGCACTTATAGGTAGACTGGTGTCACCTGTATTCCTTTTTCATTTTGGTCATTTCATTTTCTTCTTAAGTATCAGCCAAAATGCTGAAATAATTATCAAGCATCATATAAAATATGTGTATGAATATCTGTTTCCTCTTTTCATAGTTTTTTTTACCCACACTACTCTTGGAAACTGAGTGTAACTAGGCAAAAGTTACTCATCCATTACACCAAGTCTAATGTTAAAGATCTTGCTTAATACACAAAATAAAGGATATTATTAGTGGGATTTTCAATTTTCAGCCTCCTCCCATTGATATCAGTGACAAAACTTCTTACATTTTCCTCCCCAATTCCATCACCATGGTTCACTTAGGACCCAACTAGTACTGAGACTCTTCTGTGGGATACTGGTGCGAGTTCTCTTAACTCCTCTTGACATCATGTGGCAGGATCATGCTATTCATTTTGGGTACGTCTACTTCCATTCCATGAGTTTTAATTGTTAATTTGAACTAAGGGGTTTATCTTGGAATCGTGCTTCTCTGCCGCATGTAGACACGGACAGTTATTCCGGGCTAGTCAGTTTCCAAAATGGTGACCGCCCAGGAACATGCTAATGAAGTGTGGGATATTTAAATCCCACACTTCATTTGCAATTTCAGTCGCCCTCATTAGCCTCCCTAGTTTGAACTAGAGGGCTAATGTAGATGTGCCCTGTATTATCTAAATGCTCACATTATGTTTGCCGATCTTAAGTAAATATGTCATCTTATTATAAATCTATCTTCCTTCCCCCATCATCACAGGGAACCAGTTGCAAAATTACAGCCTTACATTTCAAGCACTGGGGATATGGGCCATAATTTATCTGTGCTAGAAAATTCCTAGATCACTGTTGGGTGCTCGTTTATTAATTCTATTTATTTTATGAGTTCCAGTGAATAAAAGGAAAAAATAAACTAATCACAACAATGTGTTATCCTGTCTCATTCTCATGGGATACTGACACATCATAAAGTAATATAATAGAAACATAACAATTCAATGTTAGGATTTATTAGGGTCAATAATTCATAACAAGTAATTCTGAAAATCTTTTCCTTATATTTCAGTTTTGAATTTTCCTCAGAGAGGTTGGTATTTAAATTTCTTCACCAAATAATTTCTGACAATGATTCTTGCTTTGCAGCTTGTTTGGAAGCAGTCAGTTTAGTGTATTTGATATTCAAATTTTCTGTAGTTGTATCTGGTTAGGAAGACAAGCATTATGTTTCACATGATTAACCAACTCCTAAACTAGATCTTTGTCAACAGTCTGCTGTGGATCAACTGTACTTACTTAACAGGTCTGGTTGGGTTTGGTGCATTCAGTTCTTCCCTTTGGGAGTTTGTGACCAATGGTGAATATAATGACCAGACAGCCTGCTTAGACCAAACAATATTTAGTCTTAAAGTAAGATCAAAGCATACAAAGAACAGTATCTTTTTAAATCTATGTGGAAGTCTATCTTACCATTAGGATTACCATTACCTGATGATAGCCAACGGTGATCTAACTTCATAAAATATACCATTAGGTATTCTTCTCAGTTTGAAAAACTGACCTCAGAACAGAGTTTTTTTATCCAGCCATACTTAGTTTTATCTTCAGCTTCCCAGTCTTGGCCATGAATGGAATAAGAAGCTTTATCTCAGCTGGACCCCAAAGGCAGAACCTTCACAGCCAATAGCTCAGGAAGTGTCTCATAACAACCATGTAGTCTTTACCTAGGATGGTTTACCTTGAGTCATTGACTTGCTTCTTAATAACCTTTCTATTAAACATTCATGGAGTAAATCTCCCAACAACCAGGTCACATACAGTATTCACATGTCAGAGCAGCCCTACACTTCTGTAATATTTTGTTCAAAGTGCAAAATTTTCTTTTCAGAATTTGACATGTGCCATGAATATTCAAAGTCCTGGCTAGTCATGGAATGATAGGTACATTGCCACAATTTTCCTCCTTCAGAGTCTTCCACAATAGTCCACACAGCCTTCCTAAGCCTAAATGTAGCACTTTTTTACAGGTCTCCCTGGTTTGGGGATACCAGCTGGCAAACCCCTTCTGCTGCTCTCCTGCCTTCAGCCTTCTCCCAGGGCCCAATCATATGACATTTCTTTCCTATTCCAAGGGAGGGCCTGTGAGGAGCTTCCTGCTCTCCAGAGCTTTCTCTTAGAAACCTCCTCTTAGCATCCTGACTGAGTCTTTTCAGGAACAGGATGGAAGGATCTGTACAGAAACCATTGGGAATCTGGACATACTTCCTTTACATGTACCAGCCACCCTGTGACAGTCTCCTCATTGGTGGATTCACACAAACAAGTAGATTTTCTGGAATACCAATCAATTCAGATACCAGTTTAGTAATGAGAATGAATATTTGTTACTGGAAGAGGGGACAGAAATAGTTCCCCTCTACTCATTGCTCACCTCAACAGACTTTTATCTTCCTCAAGCAGGAAACACACACTTCGCCCTGAACTTTTTCTCAGCATCATGTCTTAAGCCATTGTCCCTGCAATCTGGGAAGAGCCATACTTTCTAGAGGCTATCTGTAGATGTGCCATGCCAAAATCCAGTATGTGAATACAATCTTTGTGTTAACTGGAATCCCAAGACATTGACTGCTGCCCTTCAAAAGGAAATGTCATATTTTACAAAATGAAAGTTGTCCTGTCACAGGGACATATTAATTTTCCAGCAGCACAGCTGGTGCAGATTGGGCTTTGTTGTTCCATATTCACTCTCTATCTTGGCCAGAAGAACCTGGCTTATATCTGTCTCACAGGCTTTCTATCTCAAGATATCTTTGTATCATTTGCAACCTCTTGACCATGAATGCAAGAACAATGAGGGGTCTTTCTGGTTTACCTTTAGAACTCTGTCAATTTGACCAGATGGCTAACAGGTTCTACTTGATATAGTATAAGACAGTATATCTGTCTTGCTCAGACTTCATCACCATTACCTGACACACTACCTCACCTCTTAGAAATGACGTTAGTAAAATGGCAGCATACAGTGGTCTCTGCTACCGTATCCATCTTGATTCTATCCAAATCACTAGTAGCTTCTGCATTTCCACAACACTTCTCAGAAAAAAAATCACATTGGGAGTACATGAGTCCATTTTGATAGGATGTTCATTACTTGCTTTCTCAGATCTCCTTTACTGTTCCTTTACCTTCAGAGAAAGGAGAAAAATCCCCTAAATTAGTGTCATAGCTTAAAATTGGAAGCATTTTTGCTAAATTAGCTACCCAATCAAGTCCAGCTTCTTTTTTTGTGGTTCCAGAAGAGCTTCACAGTGTCCTTCCTAGTAGCTGCATAATTTTCTTTAGTCTGTCATTATTTGTTGTACTAATTACATGGGCTGGAACTACCTTTTCCACCATTAGAGAGAATATTACATCCTTTACTGCACTTATGCTACACAGAATAATGGCATCATTCTGCCAAAATACAGGAATGTTTGGAAGTTATAGAGTGCATTTTATCCCCAGTATTAATTTTATACATCAGAAAATCAGTAGCAACCAATGCCACTTTATCAGAATGTGACAATAAAACTGACAGAACATCACTGTCTGAAGTGGCTTGCCAATTACTCATTACATTCAGACTTGAGCCATTCCAATCTGACTCCTCAAAGTATGGATTTAGTTTCAGACATCTTTCCCTGGATGTTGCTTTCCAAAGCCTTTCAGATAACACAGCAACTTGTGCTTCCAAATCAATCAACATCTCACATAAAACTCTCCCAGCCTTTCAAGGCAGATAGATATTACTCACTGACATACTACTGTGGCCTAAATTTGCCAACAGACAGCTTGTTGCACTCTTCCCTGCACTAGTTTGTTCAGTATCCATTTTAGAGGGCAATTCTGATTCAAATGTCCAGACTTTTCACATTTTCAGCAGCTCTACTTTTCTGTGATATGCACGAATTCACGCCAGTTTTCCACTGAGCCATTCTCACTGCTAAATGGCTCCTTTCCAGGGATATAGGTTTTGTCCATTACTAATTTAGTAAGATGGGTGAGCTCTTTAATTAGCCATCATACTTTCTGATTCCTTTACTCAGGTACATCCAAATGTTCATTTTTGCAGTCAGCTAATTTAAAAAAGAAAACCCTCCTCAGTTCAGGGTTTTTTATAACAGCCAGACTGCAGCAGTATCTTTTGAGTGAGATTAAGGGTTTATAAATGTTTGCCAATTTGCTTTCAAAGTCTGCATAATATAAATAAGCTAAAGTATCGTCAGACCATGGGCCATGCCTAAACTTTTGCAATACTTGCTTTAAAAACATAGTTTACTCCTTCTCCTCTTCACATACATGGCAGAATGTGCTTTGGAATAGCCATCCGGCCTGATGCACCCCTTCTCCTTCCAATGCCTCTAGCACCTTTTGGATACCAGCAGGACTGACCCTATCAGCTAGCTCCTCCTCAAACCGCATGGCAGGCATTACATCATGCCAGATTTGAACAACCGAACCCCAGGCTGATGTGCACAGCCAGCCTGGAATTTGACACTCTACCCTACTCTCTTCCTCACCCATCTGCTTCCCCTTCTTCCACATGCTGAGCAATTTGTACCAATAGAACCCTGCTCGCTGCGCCAAAATGTTTCTGGCAAGAATAAATCTCATGTCTAACACTGGGTTCTCAAAGCACAAAGACATGCTACACAGGTATCTGTCAAACACAAGCAGTTTATTTTCTTACAGCTCTCAGCTGTACCCCTTAACTAAAAAAACACCATGATAGGAAAAGTGGCATTCTTACATCCCTTCTGCTAGCCGGGGAACCCTGTTTTGGCTGCGGATGAAGTGGGAGACTGTCTCAGGTTCCGAGGCGCCGGTACCCAGGTCCAGCTTGCTGTGCTCTGGTGCAGCTTTAAATACTGTGTCTCTACCTTGTTTGGCAGTTTGGAAATTTCCTGGGGTTACTCATCGCTTGTTACAGTATGGCTCATACTGCTTGTCCTTTGACTTTGTTTACATGATCAGTACATTTAAGTAAACAAGATTATGTTCCCTCCCTTATCTAAAATTCGTTCTTGCTATAATGATGTATGTTCCTAGAGGCTTGCTTCCGGCTCATCAGTAGTAGGGAAGGGAGGGGGAATGCAGGCTTCACCACCCCTATACTTCACACGTATAGCGTTCTTCCGCAATTGACCCCTACAATCTGGTAGCACTTTATAGACAAACAAAATATGTATATGGTGGGCTGTGCCCACAAATGCTCATGATACCATCTACATGTTTTGTTAGTTTATAAAGTGCTACCAGACCGTTTGTTGTTTTTTAAGTTTTTTCTCTAGGGGGTACTTTCTGAACCAGGAGTCCTTCTGTTCTGGGACTAAGCATAGCCTTAAATAATTTGGTGAAATAGACATGAATTTGTTAAATGTTTTGGCCAAGATGAATGTGTACTTTTTGATGGAAAAAGTTTTGGCTAAGAAATTTAGACCTGCCAAAACACAGAATACATTTAGAATGAAACAAAGAACTTTGAGCAGAGTATGGGTCAGAATGGCATAATCTATCTGAGTTTGTAACCTACAGTTGTTACTTTTTCCTTTATTGCTTAGTGTTAAAGTTTACAGGTCATACAACTGTAGGTTTTCTCTTTGTTTCTTTTTTTTCTACACAGTTTAGGACCTAACAGGGAGCAAATTTATGTCACATATTGAGACAATTTGTTAATCTCAAGGGGTCCCCAAAAGAAGTTTCTAATGCAGTTCAATTTTGTAAACAGTTTCCTTTTCTCCTAAATGGGTTTCTCCAGGGCACAATGTCTAATCAAGTCTTTATTTGTGCTGCTACTGTGGGAGTTATTTCCTTCACCCAGAAAGTATGTTCCTTCTTTTGACCATTGTTAACAGTCAATGTTTATTACTCCGTCAGTGTTATCCTTATGGTCAAGTCTATTCTCAAAGTTGCATGTGTCATTCCCATTGAAGTCAAAGAGCTTCAACATCTAAACAGAAACTTACTTGGCAAGTTATAGTTGTGTTCATACAGTAAATGTTTTTTTTTCTCCCACTTCTAAAAAACATGAGAATGGGAAATGAGTTCTAGCAAGTCAATGTCCTTCCATTCCAGATCTGAAAAATATCTCTTTTGATCTATCTTGAGAATTAGTTGTATATTAATTTTCCTTTAGCTCTCTGTTAATCTAAAGAGAAAGTTTAGGAGCTATTTCCATATATATATATTTACATATTTATTTTACAGAAAAAGGCTCTACTTTACTATGATTGGCAGTAAGGAACTTCAGGTTTTTTCAGTAATCTTTACTTGAACATTTCCAATATTAGTGCTTGTATTTAAGTAATGGCCATGTGGCCTGACCAGAAGAGTTTATAATCATACAAAGTGAACAGAGGGTCAATAATGATAACGATGTTGGTATTCCTACACCAAATGGGAGAAGTTTGAAATCTGGTAGTCAGCTTTAACCCAGAGGCACTGTAACTACTGACAAGGGAGAGTAAAGTCTGCTCTACAGACTTACCTAAGAGGCAGCTAGCTTTTAGCTCATGCAGTAGAGGCTCATGCACTCTGATCCCAGGTTAAATTCTACCTGGCAGCATGACATAACAACATAATTAGGGTTATTTTCTTCTATTTTGCATACACTTATTTGAATCATATGTGTAACCTCTGTTATATATATGATCAGCTAGTATTTAATGACATGCCTTGAGATGTCATGAGGGCGTAATGAGGAGGAGCGAGAAAACATGTTCGTCTTGGCCTCTGAGGGATAGAACAAGAAGAAATGGGCCTAAACTGCAGCAAGGGAGGTTTAGGTTGGACATTAGGAAAAAGTTCCTAACTGTCAGGGGTGGATAAACACTGGAATAAATTGCCCAGGGAGGTTGTAAAATCTCCATCTCTGGATATATTTAAGAGTAGGTTAGATAAATGTCTATCAGGGATGGTCTAGTCAGTACTTGGTCCTGCCATGAGGGCAGTGGACTGGACTCGATGACCTCTTGAGGTCCCTTCCAGTCCTAGTATTCTATGATTCTATGACACAGAATACCTCTTGTTTCAAAGTGATTTCTATGTAAAGCTCTTGTTTGTCACCATGTACATGGATGGGTGTGTATTTGTGTATGTGAAAAGAGTGAAGGACAGAACACAAAACACACAGATTAAATTATCTGGTTCACCCTCATCTCTGAAATCCCTGTTAAAGTCCTGATTCATAACAATATTTTATTGACTTTAACAAGCTTTAGATTATTCACTAGAAGCTATAAATTTACTTAAATTAACCGGTTCTCAGAAAGTATCTTATTTTAATTAGCTGAGCAGAATTATTTTGTTTCCTTCCTGATACTTCTGATCAATGTTTTATCTTGATGAAACCTCATTTGCAGCATAGGCATTTTGGGAGACCCGAAAGAAAAAACTACCATGCAGACAGCTTTTTAAAAATAACAGGCACTTACTTAAATAGGTGAAAAAAATAATCATTATTTTAAACAAAGGGATTTTTCCACTAACACAACTGGCCACATAAATAATAACTATTTGCTGTGTTTCTGTAGCCATGTTGTTCCTAAAATATGAGGGAGTGTCTAGATAGAACCCTTAGCTCGAAATAAACTACGCAATTTGCACTACACAAATTGCCTAGCTTATTTCAAGAGTATTTTGAAATAACTCACTATTCCGAAATGCCCCTTAACCCTCGTGGAACAAGGGTTACTGGAACATTGGAATAAGCTGCCTGTTACTTCAAAATAATGGGCTGCTTCAATAGATGCAGAGTAGCTATTTCAGGATACTTCCACTATCCCGAAATAGGTCTGTAGTGTAGCAGCATCCCTAGAGAGTCAAGGTAGATAAGATAATATTTTATTGGATCAACACTTTATTTTTTTTATTGGTACAGTGAAAGAAATTACCTTCCTAATTTTCTTTTTTTCTCAAGTCAGTAAAAATGAGTCAAATTCATTGATTTCTGTAGAGTTACACCAGAGATGGATGTGGCTCAGCCTTTTATAAAAAGGTAATTTTTAATAGTCTTTGAGATCACAGGCACCTTGCACATGTCCCTTTTTTGTGACAGAGATTGACTAGAAAACTACAAATGTATTATAGTGAAAGATGATGCAAAAGAGCAAGATCTATCAATGCCCATCTCCCTCCCATGCAGGAAATTGATCATGTCAGACATATCTAACCGCGCCTAATAGGATATTCTTTCCCATTTATATAGAGAAAGACGAAAATAGAAATTCAACAAATTCTCTGATAATTTGTTTTTGTGATAAAGTACTTCCCAAACTCAAATCTGGTGATCAGTTTAACCTTGTGTATATGCAGGTGACTTAAAAAAAAGAGGAAAAAGTTCATGCCAATAAGAATGGGTCATATTCCCAGCTGGTGTAAACTGATAGTTTAATTGACTTCAATGTATTGACTTCAGTAGAGCTAGGCCAATTTACTGAAGACCTGGTTCTACGTCAAATGATTTAACTGGTCCTCCAATCAGAATTTGTACTAGGCTATATTTATGATAAAAACAATTAAAATAAATCTCAGGGGGATTGCCATCTCAGAGGGACAGCTGTATTAATCTGTATCTGCAAAAACAATGAGGAGTCCTGGGGCTATGTCTACACAGGAGCATTATTTCAGAATAACTGATATTATTCCAAAATAACAAAGAGTGTGGCTACACTCCAAGACATTATTTCAAAATGGTGAGCTGGAGAACTTCTTATACCAACTCCTGTAACCCTCATTTTACAGTAGTAAGAGAAGTAAAAGGAAAGATGTTCTTCCTTTGACTTCCTGCTGTGTAGACAGCATCAAAAGCCAAATTAAACTATTTTGACTTAAGCTACACAGTTGATGTACCTGAAGTTGCCTAGCTTAATACATCTTGGTTCTTCCTGGTGGTATTATGAATCCGTCTTATTTCTTGTAGTACCCTGTACATCAGTCTCATTTTTGCTTGAACTCTGAATCTTGTCTATATGAATTGTTTCTTCCCTGCCTTCCCATCTTTTTTCCCCCCTTTCCATATGTCTTCTGGGTATTTCTCCTCCTTGTTTCCCAGTGCATCAAAGCAATCCTATTGCACAACTTTAACTCCTCTAGCTGGTCTCTTTCTCTGCCTAGTCCTCATGTTCATCTTCCTAGGTAAAAGATCTTTGCCTAAGTAGGTGTCTCACATATATACAGTTCACAGACACTTCAATCCTCCCTTGACTGAAGGATGTGTCTTTCTCAGCTTGCAAGAGCTCTGTTGTATTTCATCCTTGTTTACATCTTCCAAAGTTCAATGAGTTTGCTTCAAGGGGCACAGTAACCTCATGTTGTTTCCCATTCCTATGGTCTTCCCATAGCCCTGCGAATTTCTGTGTAAAGGGGGCTTCCTTTGGTTTTGTTCACACTTTGTTTAATATATTTGCAGCAAGGTAAGTAGCTGTAACATTCCTTTCTTTTTAGGAAAAACCTTTTTCTCCTTGTTTCCGTCACAATTAGTAAAGTATAATAATAATGAGTGTTTATAGATTCAGAAGCGGAGATAAAATTTCTCAATGGCTTAAATGACTTCTTCTTGGAGCAGCTGGTGCAGGAACCCACAAGGGGAGAGGCAATTCTCGATTTAGTCCTGAGTGGAGTGCAGGATCAGGTCCAGGAAATAACCGTTACAGGACCTCTTGGGAATAGTGAACATAATATAATAACATTCAACATTCCTGTCTATTCCAGCAGTTCAGCACCCTGGCATTTAATTTCAAAAAGGGGAATTACACAAAAATGAGGAGGTTAGTTAAACAGAAATTAAAAGGCACAGTGACTAGAGCCAAATCCCTGAAAGCTGCATGGAAACTTTTTAAAGACACCATAATAGAGGTCCAACTTAAATGTATACCCCAAATTAAAAAACATAGCAAGAGACATAAAACAGAGTCACTGTGGCTTAACCGCCATGTAAAAGAAGCAGTGAGGGACAAAAAGGTATCTTTTAAGAATTGGAAGTCCAATCCTAGTGAGATAAATAGAAAGGAACATAAACACTGTCAAATCAAGTGTAAAAATGTAATAAGAAAAGCAAAAAAAGATTTTGAGGAACAGCTAGCCAAAAACTCAAAAAGAAATAACAAAATGTTTTTTAAGTACATTAGAAGCAGGAAGCCTGCTAAAAAACCTGTGGGTCCCCTAGATGATCGAGCTATAAAAGGAGCAATCAAGGACGATAAAGCCATTGCGGAGAAACTAAATAATTTCTTTGCTTCAGTCTTCACGGCTGAGGACGTTGGGGAGATTCCCGAATCTGCACCGTCCTTTGTGGGTGATGAATCTGAGGAACTGTCCCGGATTGAAGTGTCATTAGAGGAGGTTTTGGAACAAATAGAAAAACTTAATGTTAACAAACCTCCGGGACCGGATGGCATTCATCCAAGGGTTCTAAAAGAACTCAAATGGGAAATTGCTGAACTATTATCTGTGGTTTGTAACCTATCCTTTAAATTGGCTTCAGTACCTAATGACTGGAAGGTAGCCAATGTGACACTAATATTTTAAAAGGGCTCTAGAGGAGATCCTGGCAATTACAGACCGGTAAGTCTAACTTCAGTACCGAGTAAATTAGTCGAAACAATAGTAAAGAATAAAATTGTGAAGCATGTAGAAGAACATAATTTGTTGGACAAAAGTCAACATGGTTTCTGTAAAGGGAAATCCTGTCTTACTAATCTATTAGGGTATGTCTACACTACAAAGTTAGTTCAAAGTAATGGACATTAGTTCGAACTAGTTTTCATAGACACTACACTAGCGCTCCGTTAGTTCGAATTTAATTCGAACTAACGGAGTGCTTAGTTCGAACTAGGAAAACCTCATTTTACGAGGATTAAGCCTAGTTCGAACTAGCTAGTTCGAATTAAGGGGTGTGTAGCCCCTTAATTCGAACTAGTGGGAGGCTAGCCCTCCCCAGGTTTCCCTGGTGGCCACTCTGGCCAACACCAGGGAAACTCTTCTGCCCCCCTCCCAGCTCCGGACCCCTTAAAGGAGCACGGGCTGGCTACGGTGCCCGTGCCAGGTACAAGCCTGCCAGCACCCAGCCAGCAGACCCTGCACCTGGCACGGCTTGAGCCACCCACCCGATGCCCCCCAGCCCTCCCTCTCTTCCCGGGACCAGGCTGGCAGCTCCCGGGAGCTTGCACGGGACCGCAAGAGGCGGGCACCCGCCTGGGCTAGTGCAGACATTGTGGACCTCATCCACGATCTCCACACTAGGCACAGGAAAGTGGCCGTCTAGGGCAGGAGAGCTGCCAGCCTGGCCACCCAGGAGCAGGTGTGCAAGAGAATCAAGGGGGTCCAGTGAGACCCCCGACCCTGAGCCCTGAGCTTACAATGGCCGTCCTGGGTAAGACCAAAGGTCCATCTAGCCCAGTAGTCTGTCTGCCGACAGCAGCCAACCCTAGGAAGGGGATGGACCGAAGACAGTGACCAAGCCATTGGTCTCGTGTCTTCCCTCTCCAGCCTTCCACAAACCTTGGGCAGGGACACCACTCCTACCCCCTGGCTAATACCACTCCATGGACCCAGCCTCCATGACTTGATCTCACTTCCCTTTAAACTCTGTTCTAGTTCTAGCCTCCACAGCCTCCTTCAGCAAGGAGTTCCACAGGTTGACTCTTTGCTTTGTGAAGAACAACTTTCTGTTGTTAGTTTGAAGCCTGCTACCCATTCCTTTCCATAGGTGTCCTTTATGGGAACTACGGAAGAACTTTTCTGTATGCACCCTCTCCACCCCACTCATGCTTTTAGAGACCTCTATCCTGTCCCCCCTCCGTCTCCTCTTTTCTAAGCTGGAGTGGGGGTGAGGGTGAGGGTGAGGGTGGGGGGAAGGAGAGACAAATGCCAGGGGGCCAAGGGCAGGAGGGTGAAGCTGGGAGAGGAGAGGAGAGGAGAGGAGAGGAGAGGAGAGGAGAGGAGAGGAGAGGAGAGGAGAGGAGAGGAGAGGAGAGAGGAAGGGCATTGGGGGCTAGAGGAGGAGGTGCTGGGAGAAGGCTTGAAAGAAGGGGTGGGCATGAGAAAAGTAGGGATGGAGCAAGGCATGTGTGAGGGCACAAAGGGCAGGAGGGGAATGGTGGGCAGAGGGTGGTGAGGGGGTGGGCATCAGGGAAAAAGAGGGCAAACGGGGCAGGAGCAGTAAGGGAAGGGGGAGGCACCAGGAGGGTGCAGGGGTAAGGGAAGGTGCAGGTGCCAGGGGATTTGGGGGTGAATCAGAAGAGCAGACACCTGCAGGGGAGGGACCAGCACCAGAAGAGAGAGGCAAGGGAGGTATTAGAAGAGGGGGTGAGGAGGGGTAGCTCACATGAGCAGAGTGGGCTACTGGAAGAGTGGGCACAGGGGGGAGAAAAGGGCTGGTGGAGGGGGGCAGGTCGCAGGAGGGCTGAGGGCAGTGAGAAGGGCAGAAGTCAGGACAGCAGAGGAGGGTGAGTAGTTGGGGGCAGCAGGCACCAGGGGAGATGATTGAGCAAGGAGAGGAGACATGGCAGCAGAGAGAAAAGGTAAAGGTTTAAAAATATTTATTAATAACTTAGTATGCTGCCCACGGCCAGTTTGTTTGCGACCCGCAGTGCAGTTTGGGTTTATGTGGGGATTAACACATGGTCGGCGAATGGGAGCCAAAACAAAAAAGGAGTCAGTGTAATGATCTTCTGTTGATGTGTTTTAGTAGTTAAATTCTTGGACTGTCATTGCTCATGAAAAGTGCTGTCACATGGGTAGAAATCGGGTAAATATTGCATTTTAGTAATATCAGCAGAACTGACTTAAATGGGGCCTGTGTGTTATGTAGTCTGGCCTTAATCTTTGTATTCATGCCTGTCAGTGTGAGAGAAGCTATTTATATTTGCTTGCATATGCAACCACACTTAAGTTGAGGCTCTCAGCATGTTCTGTAAGTATCAGTGTGGCCTCTGGGGCTTCCAAAGTTGAGTTGCCCTCGCTCATCCCTGACAGGTGTCCGTCTAACCTGGTCTTAGATATCTCCAGTGAGGGAGATTCCACAATCTCCCTAGGCAATTTATTCCAGTGTTTAACCACCCTGACAGGCAGGAAGTTTTTCCTAATGTCCAACTTAAACCTCCCTTCCTGCAATTTAAGCCCTCGTTCCACGAGGAGTAACAGTAGTTCGGAATAGGAAGCCTAATCCGAACTACCTAGTTCGTGCCGCGTGTAGCCGCGGGCACGGAGTCCGAACTAGCGGACATTTAAAAATGGCGGCGCCTGGCAATATGCAAATGAAGCCCAGGAAATTCAAATCCCGGGCTTCATTTGCAACTCCGGTTGCCTACATTAACCACCCTAGTTCGAACTAGGGTGGTAGTGTAGACATACCCTCGCTTCTCATCCTAGCCTCAGAGGCCAAGGAGAACAATTTTCTTCCTCTTCCTTATGATACTCTTTTAGATACTTGAAAGCTGCTCTCATGTCCCTTTTCAGTCTTCTTTTCCAAGGTAAACAAGGCCAATTTCTTCAGCCTTGCCTCATATCTCATGTTCTCTAGACCTTTCATCATTTGTGTTGATCTTCTCTGGACTTTCTCCAGTTTCTCCACATTTCCTGAAATGTGGCACCCAGATCTGGACATGATACTCCAGCTGGGGCCTAATGTAGACTCATTACCTGCCTAGGGGACGTGAGACTGGATGGGTTAATTTCCAATCCTCTTGTTTATTCTTTTTCTCAGCCAGGATGGCACAGTAGTTCTGATGGGGGTTGGAGAGGGGATGGAAGCCAGATCCAAGATCAATGAGCCCTGGGAAGTGGGCCCATTGAAAGGAGACTGGACCTGTGGATGCCTTGGGGGTCAGCAGCAAGGGCCTGCTTTGGGAAGTCCCCTGTTTGGAGGTGAATGTGGCAGCCTTGAGACACCACCCAGAAGCAGGCGCCACAGACACTAACTGCAGATTCTTTGAACGGCTTTCATAGATCTTGCACATGCATAAGATGATAGATCTGCGGGGGGAGAGGGGCAGTATCATAGTGAGGAGGACAGAGGGGTCAGTTGCCCCTGGGAGAAAAATAATATAAAATGGATCAAACTTATAGGTGCTTTGTAAATATCCTTACTTGAGAGTGGAAAGATTTCATATTATCATATATGATTCCTGGTAACCCATCTCAAATATGAAAAACTAGTTGATACCTGTTCATATCAGGACCTGATGAACACATTTCACCATTTGCAGTATCTCATTAGGATGTTTAGTGGAGAAGATATTGTTGTTGTTGTTTTATTTATACTGTGGGCAAAGCATGGGCTCACAAGAATTCCTCCATTGTTTTACCATGAGTCTCAAAACATTTGGGCTGTGTCTAGACTGCATCCCTTTTACAGAAAAGGGATGCAAATTAGACACATCGCAATTGCAAATGAAGCGGGAATTTAAATCCCCCGCTTCATTTGCATAAACATGGCTGTCGCTTTTCTCCGGCTCGGAGCTTTGCTGGAAAAAAGTGCCAGTCTAGACGGGGATCTTTTGGAAAATAAAGCCTTTTCTGAAAGATCCCTTATTCCTCTTAAAATAAGGAATAAGGGATCTTTTGGAAAAGGCTTTATTTTCCAAAAGATCCCCGTCTAGACTGGCGCTTTTTTCCGGCAAAGCTCCTAGCTGGAAAAAAGCGACAGCCATGTTTATGCAAATGAAGCGGCGGAGATTTAAATCCCCGCTTCATTTGCAATTGCGATGTGTCTAATTTGCATCCCTTTTACAAAAAAGGGATGCAGTCTAGACACAAGCTTGGTGTTTTTCTAAAGGCCTGGAGTCAGTTGATTATGTAGGAATCTTAGCTTTCATTTAAAAAAAGTTCTCTTTACTTCTGGGCCTTACAGCTAAGGAGGAAAGCTTTAAAACATGAACCCTAAATAAACAAAAGGCCAATAAAAATCTAACATGTTTTCTTTTTAAAATATCTTATGATTTGTAGACCATTCTCATAACTTTGTATAGGCATTCCTTGTGATTTTTGGTTTGGTAATACTACTCTTTGATTGGTGACTAACTATTATCAGCCAGTGATCTGAATGAGCTATCTACTGCCATCTGTTAATCAACTGTAGGAAAAGGCTTCAGGAGCAGACCTTATTTATATAGACAACTATTTATATAGACTTATTTATATAGACAACTTATTTATATAGACTTACTTTGCCATAAAGATCAGTAGACACACTTGCTGTGTCAAGGTGATCATTTTTGGCTCTTGGATAGTTTGCAATTGAAAATATTTGACCTACACTTAAGGCAACTGATTTAATTTTGTGTAAAATTTTGTATAATAAAGGATGGCATTTTTTTGAAAATGTTTAACTACATTTTGATCAGATCTACTTCTGATGTGATATTTGTGTGTGGTTGTGGTTTGTTGCGTGGATGCGTGTTTTTTTTTTTTTTTTTCTCAACAAAAAATCCTGGTCTGGGGGGTGAGAGAACCCCACCAAAGTGGTTCAAATTGGGCCCCGCACTTCCTAAAGCAGACCCTGGTCCAGGGTCACGATGAGTCATCATATCTGGGCCTTCTGTCAAGGCATCAAAGACTATGCTGATTTTACTGCTCTCTGTGCCCTGTGTGCTCTGAGGCATCTTAGAGGGGCAAGCAAGATAGATGTTTCCTGTTTGGCTATGGGTTTGTGGTCAGAAAAGACTAATTTTTGATGAAGAAAAAAGCAGCTCTATACAAAAGTTGAATCTGGATAATTTGGTTATGCATAGCCGTGCTGAGATCTTAAGAAAGGCTCTTCTTCTTTTCTTTCAGCGAAAAAATAATCTTTCAGGAAAATAAAAACAAATTGAGTGAGTAGTAATGTCATTTTTAAATAGTTGGTTCATGCAAAAGTCTATCCCAAGTTCCACAATCATAGACCTAGTAGAGGGATTGTAGTAGTGTAAAGTGCAGCTGAAAGGGAGCTCGTATTGAATAAAGAGACTAAAATACAGCTTCACCATGGGGTCTGCAGGCCATTGCTACTGATTTGGAAGTGACGATCAAAAAAGACTCAGGTTAGAAAAGTGCATCTCTTGGGAGCACTAATTGAATTTTTAAAGTTACCCTGATACAGTGGAACCCCTGGGAAAGGTCACAATGCCTAGAACATATGCCTTTCCCCAAAACAGAAGGACACCAGTGATTCTACTAGTACAAAGAGCAGAAAAAATGACTCAAGTACAATATCTGTTATATCAGAGGTGGGGAAATACTGGCTTGATCTGACCAAATACTGGGCCTTAGCAAGCCCTATCACTACATTTACCGTTGCCCCCACACATATCAGCAATTGTATCTCCCATTGACCATGGATCGCCGTTCCCATCCAGTCATTGGGAACTGCAGGAAGTGGTGTTCCAGTCAACGTTGCTTCCCATTGCTCCCATTAGCTGGGACAATGATCCACAGTCAATGGGAGCTGCAGTCACTGGTACCAATGGAGGTGCAGGTAAATATAGTGGCAGTGGCCCGACAGGGGCTACTCCTGGCAAACTGCCACTGTTTTATTGCCTGCCCGCATATTGTGTGAATGAACCAAAAGCCTTTAACTGTGGTATTGGCACAGTTTGCAGAATGGACACTGAATAGTTTCTGTCTAATTCTGGCGGGAACTTCTGAAAACAGGATGCATTTCAGGTGTCCTGATACAGCAGAGATAGCAAAGTACAGCTGACAACAGGCTAGAAAAGCTTCTAGCATAATCAAATCCAAATCAATACAAGGTTTATCTCTTCCTGCTTTTGAGCCAGTTTTATTATTATTGACAAAAAAGCCAATGCCAATTATTCTGATATTCTAAAATGACTCAAGAAAAATCAGCTTACACAATCTATATGAATGAAGGATATGCCATCTCAAAAATCCTGATCATTTATACACTGTGAAGCTGATAAATGATAAAACCCCATTAATCCCTTATCCTGACTTGTAATGATGCCTCTAGTAAAGATTTCAGGTATTTTAAACTCTACAATATAGAATATATTGCTTTGTTTTATGGAAGGAAGGCAAAAAAGTTGTAAAATTACTTTGTCCTATTTGTCACCTGTTATATGTCTTGACTAAGGATTGTCACCCTTTTATTCGATAAGACAAAAATACAAATATTTTGTAACTTAGGTGTTCATGAAGATATTTCCAGTGTAGAACTGAAATTCTCAAATATTTGTAGCAATATTCATAGTGAAATTGTCTTGGGGCTATTTCCTGATAGGCCAGGATAAGTTAACAACCACAGAAAGGAAAAGAGGAGCAACCAGAGAGAATGTAGTAGTTTGTAGAAAGGGTTATATAATATTTAGTTTACCCCCCAAAATCTTTAGCTGTATATTCATGTAAGTTCTCTTAACCTATTCAAAGTATAAGAGGGAGAATCATGTTAGATGATTAAAATATGACTGCTATTGCTACCACTATTATATAATTGCAACAAATCTTATGTAAAGTATGTCATTAAAATATGTCAATGGAAAGTTGTGGATCATTGTATATGATTATTCCATTTGTATGCATGCATCACTTTTTGCATCTGAAGTTATGAATATTGACTATTTCAAATATGTTTACACCTCTGGTACCATTGACAAGATAATTTACATTCAGTCTAGCCAGCATTTTGTATCTGGGGTGTTCAAGTTGATGGCCAAAATACAGTGGGCCTGGAAGAAGCCTATGCGTATCTAATGGACTTCCCTGTAGATGTCAAGAAAATGGGGAATGGCTCTTCTATGACTCATCAAAGAAAGCACATGTGATTATATCATGTGGTAATGAATTCCATCTTGTGCTTGTGCTTTTCTACTGACTGTGCTGAAGGCTATATTTGGAACAAAGATGTTTTCCTCACATGGCAGTAACTAAGGCCCTGGAAGCATATCCTTTTTATCTTTTTTTTCCCCTCCTCTGATGTCTGGATTGTGGACTTATACTAATGGGAACATTTTAACCAATGGACTGAGAATCATCCAGTCATTTGGAAGCATCCAGAGACTTTAAAAGCCAGCGGTTTATGCCATTAGTTGCTTCAAACCTGATTCAAGGTTTTGCAGTGGAATGTATGTATTTGACCCCTTTTACCAATTCTAACGCTTACATCTTTCTTGTAAATGAGCTTTTAGGTATTAGACACTGAAGGTTTGGCAACAGCATAATTTTTGGATAAGAGTTATACATCGAGCTGGACATGCAGCCGTTCCTTTCATATCAGAAGACCCTTTTAGTTGATAAAACTTTTCTCCTATAACCTAATCTTTGAGTGTTGAAACAAAGTCTGGAATACCTAAGGAGTCTGATATTTTTTTTAACTTATATTAAGCCAATGTTGTAAGACAGGAAATTTAATTTTGTTGCTGGTTTGATAGATTTCATGGAAAAATAACAATTCGTTTTAAGTGGTGTCTGCCCTATTTTTCAGCCGTTTGCCCTAAATATGGTGGTATTAGTTGTGAGCCAGTGAGGCACTGTGACAGAAAGGCAGGTCTGTGCCCTGCTCTCCCCTAAACTGAGTTCCTTTTATGGTTGCCTCCTTTTCTGCCATTTCTGGAGCTGTTTTCCCCTCATGTGTCTTATTTACTGTATGTTTAAATAACAAACTAATTTGTAAAAAGTGTCTATTCCATAAAAGAGCTAAATTTGACACATTTTTATACAAATAATTAATTAGCATTTGTTCACACCTAACAGTGGAAACCTAGAAAAAAGAATATTCAGTAGCTAGAAAACAAATTACAAAACTAACTATTCTCTTAAGAACACACAACCTGAAATGTTAGATCAGAACACTAGTATTTTAAAATCTGGGATACAGGTATGAAGTTTGCTTTGTAGAAAAGAGGATAGGAAAAGATTTTAAAATTCCTAACTGATAGAATTAATTCCAAGAGCTAACAGAGGCTAGTACCAGATGGAAAGTCCAAAAGAATCCACAACAGACTTTGTGGAATAATTTTCTCATAGGTTACATTTATTCATAAAGCCTAATGATACACAACATAACACAAATGTGAAAAGTGTGCTCTTTTATGGATGCGAGATCTGATCTTTAAATCATAGAATCATAGAATAATAGGACTGGAAGGGACCTCGAGAGGTCATCGAGTCCAGCCCCCCGCCCTCAAGGCAGGATCAAGCTCCGTCTACACCATCCCTGACAGATGTCTATCTAACCTGTTCTTAAATATCTCCAGAGAGGGAGATTCCACCACCTCCCTTGGCAATTTATTCCAATATTTGACCACCCTGACAGTTAGGAATTTTTTCCTAATGTCCAATCTAAACCTCCCCTGCTGCACTTTAAGCCCATTACTCCTTGTCCTGTCCTCAGAAACCAAGAGGAACAAATTTTCGCCTTCCTCCTTGTGACACCCTTTTAGATATTTGAAAACCGCTATCATGTCCCCCCTTAATCTTCTTTTTTCCAAACTAAACAAGCCCAGTTCATGAAGCCTGGCTTCATAGGTCATGTTCTCTAAACCTTTAAACATTCTTGTCACTCTTCTCTGTACCCTTTCCAATTTCTCCACATCTTTCTTGAAATGTGGCGCCCAGAACTGGACACAGTACTCCAGCTGAGGCCTAACTAGTGCAGAATAGAGCGGCAGAATGACTTCACGAGTTTTGCTTACAACACACCTGTTGATACAACCTAGAATCATATTTGCTTTTTTTGCAACAGCATCACACTGTTGACTCATATTCAACTTGTGGTCCACTATGACCCCTAGATCCCTTTCCGCCATGCTCCTTCCTAGACAGTCGCTTCCCATCTTGTATGTATGGAACTGATTGTTCCTTCCTAAGTGGAGCACTTTGCATTTCTCTTTATTAAACCTCATCCTGTTTACCTCTGATTATTTCTCTAACTTGCTAAGGTCATTTTGAATTATGTCCCTATCCTCCAAAGAAGTCGCAACCCCACCCAGTTTGGTATCATCTGCAAACTTAAATCACAAGCTACAGACATTTATAAACAGATGCCTGAGGTATATTCTTTGCATCAAATGGCAAGACTTTGTCAAAAATGAGGAGCTTTGGAACAGGGTAAGACAAGAACCACTTGATGTTCAAATCAAGAGAAGAAAGTGGGTATGGCTAGGCCACATTCTCAGAAAATTATCTTCTAGTGTAGTCCGTCAAGCTCTCACATGGAACCCCCCAAGGAAAACACAAAATAGGAAGACTTCGGACAATATGGAGATCTACTGAGATTGAAGGACGACAGCTGGGGTACTCCCGGAGTCAGCTAGAAGTTTTGTCTCAATACACAGTGAAGTGCAGGAGACTTGTAGATGACCTATGCTCCACTTGGAGCGCAAGGGTTTAATAGTAGTAGTAGTAATGATACATGGAAATCTCAAGTTGGCAATGTTTTTCTCTGCTGCTACCTCATACTTCTCCACTTCTTCATCTACTCAGGCACCAACTCCACAGATGATACAAAAATTAGGAAAGTGGTACATCATGAGGAGGATAGGTCACTGATACAGATCAGTCTGGATCTCTTGGTGAACTGGGAACAAGCAAACAACATGCATTTTAATATGACTAAATGTAAATGTGACTACTTACAGGCCCATACACAGGAATTTCTGTATGTGTGTGTGGGGGTGCAAGCTATGGAAGGGGCTAGTGGCTGCTCCCACACGGCAGCCCAACCCTGCCCGCAGTGTCACTCCTTGGTGAGGAAGTGGGGAATATGCCCCAGTCTTATCCAGCTGGCTGAAGCACAGGGAAGGGAGGCTGGAGAAGTGTGCTGCCCCCGCCTTCCCTAGGTTAGCCAGAATTGGCCCAAGGCAGATCATGAAGGACCATGGGAGAGAGGGGGTGTTTGCACTGTTTTCCCCTCTCGCCCCCCTCATATGGGCCCGACTTAGAAACAAAGAGTATAGGCCGTATTAATGGGATGGTGGTGGGGGGACATTATCCTGGAAGCAGACAATGAAGAAAGATATAGGGATCATGGTGGATAATGAGCAAAATTTGTGCTTACAGTCTGATGCTGTGGCCAGATTGGCTAATGAAATCCTTGGATGACAAACAAGGACATCTGAAGCAAGAAGGGAGAGGTTCTTTTATTACCAAAACATGGCACTGGTGCAACTGATATTGGAATACCATGTCCAGTTTGGGTGTCCACTGTTGGCTTCCAGCTCTCACTGCCTGGCTCCAGGGTGTCAAAAGCAACAAATTATAAATTTGTTTTTCAGTCTATTAAAAATGTCAGATTGATCACAAATATTTCTCCCAAATCATTGAATCTCTGCTGTTCTACCTTCAAAAATCAGAAGAGTCTCATGATATTGTTTCTGTTCTCATGTAATTAGAAGTGCACTGAAGCACTTACGTCATGAATATTTATTTGAGAAATCAAAATGTGATTTCTGTGAGAATTTATTCTTGTCATGTTTAAGTGAATATTCTTAAAAAATTTTGACCATAAATACTTGACTGCATCAATGTTTTGGGACAGTGATTTAAAAAAAAGAGTAAGTGGCTATGTGAAATTGGAGCAAACATTCCATCCCCCAACACACATACTGCAACTGTTTGCAGTATTTGACCAACTCTATTCTTCTTTGCTTCTATAGGTTAGCATATTGGAAGCTTCACTCTTTTTTTATTTCTTGAAAGATATTTTCTCTTCAGAAAGATTTCACTCTTCACTGAGAAGTGGGAAATGACTCATAGATTACAGCATTGCTCAGTAGAGTGATCTCTGTGTGGGGGACATGATTCGCCACTACTTTTCACATAGTAGTTTTCATTTGTTCCAAGTCAGTGTACCAAAATCAGGAAAGTAATGTTTTATAGACACTGGCATGGCTACTTAACGTTCAAGGAAATGGAAAATCAGGCCCACAGTAGTTGTGGGTTTTTATTTAAAAATATATTAGAAAAATATATAAACAGTAATTAGGGACATTCCTTATAAATAGCTAACAAGGCATGTGAGAGTCTAGAGCTTTGAAATGTAAACCTGTATCATTAGAGAATTCGGGGTAAATACTGATTGAGTTTATACTGTAATCAGATTAGTTTGTGGATGCTAGTTCCCTTTCATGTCTTAATTACATATTATACTTGTGGATGGTTCAGTGAACCTTAAGATTAAAGATGTAAAGAAATAATATTACCTGCATTGACTTCATTTTAAATTGTCTGTGCTATAATGGAATGCTTGATAGTTTGAATGGATAATTGCCTTATGTTAATTTAAACTACTAGTTTGCCTGTGTATCATAGGAAGTAGTAATTTCTATTTCAAAGCAATGATGTGTAATAGCTTTACTTCATTCAGTGAATGCCTACTTTTGAGAGACTACAGTAGACTGCCAGAGATCTATAAAAGAACTCTAGGTGAATGAGAAGGGCTTAATCTTGATCAGAAAAAGCCTCTCATGGAAAAATTGATATAGATTCTGTATGCGGACATGCCTGTTGGATTATAACACATGGAATTCATTCTGAAAAAACTTTTTGTAACTCAGTGACTCACCATCTCTACTATGAACTTTGTTAAGAACATAAGAATGGCCATACTGGAGCCCAGTAGCCTGTCTGCCAGCAGTGGCCAGCACCAAGTGCCCCGGAGGGGGTGGACCGAAGAGAATGATCAAGTGATTTGTCTCATGCCATCCATCTCCAGCCTCTGACAGACGCCAGGGGCACCATTCCTACTCCCTAGCTAATAGCATTTTGGGCACCTAAACTCTATGAATTTATCTAACTTCTCTTTAAACCCTGTTATAGTTCTAGCCTTCACAGCCTCTTCTGGCAAGGAGTTCCACAGGTTGACAATGCGCTGTGTGAAGAAGAACTTTTGCTTATTAATTTTAAACTTGCTACCTATTAATTTTATTTGGTGTCCTCTAGTCCTTATATTATGGGAACTAATGAATAACTTTTCTTTATTCACCCTTCTCTACACCACGCCACACCACTCATGATTTTATAGACCTCTATCAGATCCTCCCTCAATATTCTCTTTTCCAAACTGAAAAGTCCCATTCGCTTTAGCCTCTCTTCATATGGTACCTGTTCCAAACCCCTAATCATTAAAGTTGCTCTTTTCTGAACCCTTTCCAAGGCCAAAATATCTTTTTTTGAGGTGAGGAGACCACATCTGTACACAGTACTCAAGATGTGGGCATACCATAGTTTTATATAGGGGCAGTAAGCTATTCTGTGTCTTAGTTTCTATCCCTTTCTTAATAATTCCTAACATTCTATTTGCCTTTTTGACCACCGCAGCATACTGTGTGGAAGTTTTTAGAGAACTGTCCATGATAACTCCAAGATTTTCCATGATTAAAAGATTTGACTTCATTTAGTTTTTCCTTGTCCTTCAAATCCTGCATCCATCCAGAGACTCAAACAGCATGTGGAGTTCTCATCTCCTGTGCCTGTTTAATTCTAAACAGTCCTTGTACATTTGTTTGATATTTTCCTCATAAATTCTTCATTAATTTTGTCCTAGAGAGTGATATCCATTAGTTCCATTCATAGTGTAACTGGCATTTCACTAGAAACTCTCTGTGGCATGTATGTAGTTATGTGCAGCATGTATAATAGCCATGGGAAGACTGTGGCATCTCACACAGGTGCTGCAAATGCACCAATGAATGCTGGGGCCATGATGGTCCTGCCTTTTCCCCTCCCTGAATTCCATGCCACAGGAAGCCTTTAAGTAATTATGCTCCATACAGGGGAGAAGACAGCCTTACCATGTCTGGGCAAGGTATGTATGAGTTCCTGCTATGTGCTCTCAGAAGTGGCAGGGCCTTAGGCAGAAATGCACTGCAAGGCACTCTGGCAGTAATTTAAAGGGCTGGTGCAGTAGTGGCTGTGACCTTTGAATCTCTGGGCTTTGGAATAATTGTCCCTTCACCCCCATCCTCATCCCTCCCCTGTCGGCAAGCAGGGCTCCATGCAAGGTTCCGGATTAGCTACTACTCAGCTTCCTGTGCCTCTTGAACTCCCTGTAGAGCAGTGTTTCTTAAACTTTTTAAGCCTGAGGAACACCAAACAATAATTTTTTTATGAGGAACACCAAGGATTTTTTGTTAAGCCAAAAAAAGAGATTGCCTGCCTCTTTAAGGGTGGGCATTTTGAATTCTATTGTTCTCCGCAGCACACTGGTGTGCTGCAGAACACAGTTTAAGAAACACTGCTGTAGAGATACCAATGAACCCAGGTAGCTGAGTAGCAGATACTACCTCCTCAGCCTCCCTAAAACCTGCATGGAGAAGGTCAGCCACAGACATTCTTTCTCTCAGCTGTGTTCTTCAGTATGCCTCCTCTCCAAGGATGCTGCTGTGCAGCTGCTTGCTCTGCAGGTTACCTCCTCCAATCCTCCCCACTGGTCTCCCTTGCTGTTTGTGCCCTCACCCCCTCCAATCTTCCCTTCCTTGCGTGGCATCCTGCTGCTGGTTGCCTCCCACTCCTCTGCTTGTGTTGTCTCTGCTCTTTTTCAGCATCAGGCCCCTCTCTCTGCTCTCTGTTCAGCCTTCTTCTTTTTGCTCCATGTGGGATTTTTTTCCTGGCTGTTCCTATCTCTGCTTGTTCCCCAAGCCCAGCTTCTGCTGACTGGGTCCTCCTATTTACTCCTCCCATCTGCCCTCTCCTCACAGGCTTGCTCTATCCACTTTCTCTATCCACTCAGGCTCCACTCATCACTGCTTGCTGTATGGCAGGTTTTCTTCTTGCTCCCCTCCTACTCATGCCAGCTCAACCACTGTTCACAGGGCCCTTCTTTCCAATCGTCTCTCTTGCTGCATGCTCACTTACTTCCATCTTTCTGTGCCCTGCCTCCTCACCCCACTAATTGATGGTAGTGAGTTTCCTTCTGGTCTGCTGGTCAGTTTCCTCCTTGTCTGTGTTTCCCTTGCCCTCACTCAGCTGCTGCTCCCTGTGTTCCTCTTAGCCTGTGTCTGGACCCCGTGATGCTCTCTCTCCATTCACTCAATTCCCCCCTGCCCACTGTGTGAGTTTCCTAACCCACCACCACCAATTATCCCCCCACATCCACTGTGAGACTCCTCTGCTGCTGTGCTGATGTTGGAACAACTCAGTTAAGGGGAGTCAGAAGAGGATGAGGGGAGGAGGAAGAGCCACATCAGTTTTAAAAGTGCTTTTGTTCTTCATTGTTTGGCCCAGCTGTGAGATTTCTCTGTGCTGCCACTGGAGCAGTTTAGCTAAGCTGCATGCAGAATGGCAGGGTAGAAAGCAGGTCGCTTTTAAAAGAGGGAGAGGTTTTAGAAAGCTTGCCCCTCTCACCAACAGAAGTGGGTCCAATAAAATGTATTATTTCCTAATACACCTTCATACACTTTCATGGGTGGTGCTGGGTATAATATTCTGGGGGGGAGGGGAGGAGGAAGGAATCACCTTGTCTTTCTAAAAGGACATAAGTCATGTAGAACTCATATTAGTCCTGAGACGTGGTTTTCTCGATGAACTGTACTCTACCTCAAATACAGCTATCCTACATGCACAGCCTGTTCAGTAATCAATTAAGAATCTCTGCAAAGAGACTCATTTGTTTTCCAGGTAATGAAAATGGAAAGTTAAGTGTAAATGAAGAAGCATGGCTTGGTGTTGAAATGTGAATATCTATATATTTATTAATGGTCTTCCTGTCACAGACTTCCAATGTGACATTAGACCCATCATTTAAGGCTTGTTTTCAAGAGCAGTTTTCCACTGATTTTAAAAGACAGAAGATAGAAGACTTAATTAACCAATGCCTCAGTTTCCCCATCTGAAAAATAGGGATAGTAATCCTTGCCTGCCTCACATCAACTATGTCTATTTGCTCTACATATAGATACAGGCTATATTTATTTTGTTCAGTCTCTTCTTTGCCACCACGTTACTCTTAACTCATTGAGCACAATCACCCTTGAATAAAATGATACTTCCCCAGCTATTTATTTGTTTGAGGAAATTGTCATAATAGTAAGAGGTTGGACTGATAACACTTTCCTTTTGTATATGATTTTTAATATAATATATATTCAGCATAACTTTTCCAACTCTGACTTGCATGGTCCTTTTCTTCAAAAAAGTTTCTAACCAACCACAAGATTCTTTCCCTTATACCCAGTGTAGCTTCTTTCTACAACAAGGTTTCCCTCCATAGTATGCCATACATATTTTTTTATATATTTAGAGAGAGAGAGCTATCATGAAACCTGTATATTCGTTACCTTTTTTATATTTCAGTTTCTAATTTAATAATGAGATCATTTATGCATCTTCCTCTCCTAAACCTTATATTTTGTCAAAAAGGTAACCAGTCTTGCATGCTGTGTACTCTCCATAATTTTTCCCAGACAGGGCATAAGGACAATTTTTCTATAGGCATTCACTTTTGTGCATAATTTCCTGGTATTTGAATTGACACTATGACTACATTTTTCCACTCTAGTGATATCACTCCTTTTTTCCTCCATATTGTGTTATACAATTCTGAGAGAGCCTTCAAACTGCTTTCAGAGAGATATTTAAACATTGTTACATATGTTACCTTGCTGATAATCAAAAGCTTTCTCAAGTTCCCACATACAAAAAGATTAATGTAATATCTTTGTCTTTGTTTTTACCCCAACCATGTAACAGAGCATGATGCTTTTCATTTGTCTTTTATCTGGTGGCAAACTATGGTTTGATTTCAATCATCTTCTTTTTACCCACCCTTCAGAAAGTTTCTGCTAAAACATTTTCTTTCTTATTATGAGAACTTCTACCCATGTTATCAGTTTCAGCAAAACCTGAAATGTGACTATTCTCCTGTTTTAATTCTATTCATTCATCTAATTTTCCTATACTTTTCTGGTGTGTTAGTATCTTTATTTATACATAGACAGTACTTCCTGCAACAATCAGACTTTACCTATCACAACAAGATTTTTATTTGCACTTGCTGGTGATTTAATATATAAGTTGAAAGTTACAATAATGGCACAAATAGCATTTGAAATATTTGTTGCATGTCATGTGTGTGTGTGTGTGTGTGTGTGTGTGGTGACGGGGGGGGGGGGGGGGCAGAGGGGAGAATAAGATCCCTTTTCCCCTGAGAAATATCTCTTTTTTTTTACTATTCAGTTTCCTATTATTATATCTGGAATGTTGCATCATTTTCAGCTAAATAATAAAATACCTAAAAAAGAATGTTGATAAATCTCTATTTCTATTAATTGGACTGTGTGAAGTACTTGGTACAATGTGAAGTCCTGAACATGTGAATCAAAAATGCATCTCTGAAGTGCAAACAGAACTTTCTCTTTAAGTATGTGGATTTTCAAACACTTCAAGCCAAACATATCTGTGGTGTAACTCTTGACCTCAGCAAAGTTATTCCTGGGATCTGAATCTGGATTTTCCTTTCTATACTAGTGACAGATAGCAGTGTCAATTTACCATTCTATTTTTTTTACCCTCACCTCTACAGCCTTAGGCACAATTTTCTGCAGTAAATTACCAGACAGCTTTCTTTACAATGGCTTTAGGAATGGATGTGGTATAAGTGAATTGTGCCTTTGATCTTTCCTCCCCCTCTTGTCCCCAAGATAGATGGAGCAGGTGTAGAGGAATTAATGAAGCAACTGCCAAATTGCAAGGGTCACTGGTGTGTTGAAAGCTATAAATTAGCTGGTTCTTAAGGGAAATTACCCTCCACCTCTGAGATGCTGCCATTTATAAATTCAAGTTAAGGCCATGGGAAATAGCAATTTGAAAGTTTGGAAGAGAGAAGAATCTGTTGATATTCATTCTTTTTGTTTAATGATACTTTTGTTTTTTTTTTTTTAATCAAAAGGTAAAATAGATACAAGACTTAAGAAATTTGTTTAATGAACTCTGAATACAAAGTGAAGGTCAAACTATATGTATAGCCAATACTCTCAGTTTTTGAAAGGCTTCGCTGGAGTAAGATAATAATACCTTGCCAGATTGGAGATATAGAGTAAGATTTTGGCCTGCTAGGGTACTGATCTGGAAAAGAAAGTTGAAAGCCATATTATGTACAAACTTATGTACAGCATTAATCTATATTTTATAGAGCATTTGTATGGGAAAATGGTGAAACATGGTATCTCTTTAAATTTATGCAACAGAAGTATGTAAATATTGAAGCAATAATGTGTGTACATGTCTAGATAACTTTAAAAAGAAGGGAAAACTTTCTACAAACAAGAACACAAAGTACTTAGAATGAATTCATAATAAACAGTAAACTTCTGTAACAGTAGTCCACTAATGTCTTTAGGAAACTGTCTTATGAAGCCACCACAATGTTCTCCAAGGACCGAGAATATAGTATCAGCCTGGATTTTTTGACATTGCAATATTGGCCCAAGAAATATTACCTTTTGATATTTTAAGTCTCTTTTGATAACAACATAGACTCATAGACTTTAAGGTCAGAAGGGACCATTATGATCATCTAGTCTGACCCCCTGCACAGTGCAGGCCACAGAATCTCACCCACTCCTCCCAGAATAATCCTCTCACTTATATCTCAGATATTGAAGCCTTCAAATACTTTGAAGACCCCAAGATGCAGAGAATCCTGTAGCTGTGATCTGTACCCCATGCTACAGAGGAAGGTGAAAAACCTCCAGGGCCTCTGCCAATCTACCCTGGAGGAAAATTCCTTCCCGACCCCAAGTATGGCGATCAGCTAAACCCTGAGCATGTGGGCAAGACTCATCAGCCAGACACCCAGAAAGTTCTCTATAGTAACTCCTATCATCCCTCCATTGACCTATTCCCACTGATAATGAATGGACAATTAGTTACCAAGATCATGTTATCTCATCAAACCATCCCCTTCATAAACCCATCTAGTTTAATCTTGAAACCAGATAGATCTTTTGCCCCCACTACTTCCCTTGGAAGGCCGTTCCAGAACCTCACTTCTCTAATGGTTAGAAACCTTCGTCTAATCAAGTCTAAACTTCCTATATCCATTTGTTCTTGTGTCCACATTGATATTAAGCTTAAATAATTCCTCTCCCTCCCTGGTATTTATCCCTCTAATATATTTAAAAAGTGCAATCATGTCCCCCCTCAGCCTTCTTTTGGTTAAGGTAAACAAGCCAAGCTCCTTGAGTCTCCTTTCATAAGACAGGTTTTCCATTCCTCGGATCATCCTAGTGGCCCTTCTTTGTACCTGTTCCAGTTTGAATTCATCCTTCTTAAACATGGGAGACCAGAACTGCACACAGTATTCCAAATGGGGTCTCACCAATGCCTTGTATAATGGCACTAACACCTCCTTATCCCTACTGGAAATACCTCACCTAATACATCCCAAGATCGTATTAGCCTTTTTCATGGCCATGTCACAATGGCAGTTCATAGTCATTTTATGATCAACCAGGGCTCCGAGGTCCTTCTCCTCCTCCGTTACTTCCAACTGATGTGTCCCCAGCTTATAACTAAAATTCTTGTTATTAATCCCTAAATGCATAACCTTACACTTCTCACTATTAAATTTCATCCTATTGCTATCACTCCAATTTACAAGATCATTCAGATCTTCCTGTATGATATCCCGATCCTTTTCTGAATTAGCAATAGCTCCCAACTTTGTGTCATCCGCAAATTTTATTAGGACACTTCCACTTTTGGTGCCAAGATCAGCAAAAAAAATATTAAATAAAATTGGTCCCAAAACTGATCCCTGAGGAGCTCCGCTAGTAACCTTCCTCCAACCCGACAGTTCACCTTTCAATATGACCCGCTGTAGTCTCCCCTTTAACCAGTTGCTTATCCACCTCTCAACTTTCATATTAATCCCTGTCTTTTCCAATTTAACCAATAATTCCCCATGTGGTACTGTATCAAATGCCTTACTAAAGTCGTGGTAGATTAGATCCACTGCATTTCCTTTATCTAAAAAATCTGTTACTTTCTCAAAAAAGGAGATCAGGTTGGTTTGGCACGATCTACCTTTTGTAAAACCATGTTGTAATTTGTCCCAATTGCCATTAGCCTCAATGTCTCTAACTACTTTCTCCTTCAAAATTTTTTCCAGGATTTTACATACTACAGATGTCAAACTAACAGGCCTATAGTTACCCGGGTCGCTTTTTTTCCCTTTCTTAAAAATCTGAACTATATTAGCAATTCTCCAGTCAAATGGTACAACCTCTGAGTTTAGAGGTTTATTTAAAATTTTTGCTAATGGACTTGCAAGTTAATGTGCCAGTTCCTTCAATATTCTTGGATGAAGATTATCTGGGCCCCCCGATTTACTCCCATTAAGCTGTTCAAGTTTGGCTTTTACCTCGGATATGGTAATATCTACCTCCATATCTTTAGTCTCATTTGTTAAGGTACCATTATCCCTAAGCTCTTCATTAGCCTCATTAAAGACTGAAGCAAAGTATTTGTTCAAATATTGGGCCATTCCTAGATTATCCTTAACCTCCACTCTATCCTTAGTAATTAGCGGTCCTACTTCTTTTTTTGTTTTTTTTCCTATTTATATGGCTATAAAACCTTTTACTATTGGTTTTAATTCCTTTTGCAAGGTCCAACTCTACCTGCCTTTTAGCCTTCCTCACTTTGTCCTTACATGCTCTAACCTCAATAAGGCAGCTTTCTTTACTAATCCCTCCCATTTTCCACTCTTTATATGCTTTCTGCTTTTTCTTAATCGCCTCTCTGAGATGGTTGCTCATCCAACTTGGTCTAACACACCTGCCTATAATTTTTTTCCCCTTTTCTAGGGATACAGGCTTCTGACAGCTTCTGCAACTTTAACTTAAAATAATTCCAGGCCTCCTCCACTTTAAAATCCATAATTTCTTTAGTCCAATCAACTTCCCTAACTAATTTCCTTAATTTACTAAAGTTAACCCTTTTGAAATAAAAAACCCTAGTCTCAGATTAATTTTTGTTTATCCTTCCATTTAATTTGAACTGAATTAGCTCATGATCACTCGAGCCAAGGTTGTCTCCTACAACCATTTCTTCTATGAGGTCCTCGCTACTCACCAAAACCAAATCTAAAATAGCATCCTCCCTTGTTGGTTCAGCAACTACTTGATGAAGGAATTCATCAGCTAACACATCTAGGAAAATCCTAATCCTAGCCTAATCCGAACTAGCTAGTCTGAGCCGCGTGTAGCCGCACGGCACGGGGTCCGAACTAGCCGGCATTTAAAAATGGCGCCAGCCGGCTTCATGCAAATGAAGCCCGGGAAATTCAAATCCCAGGCTTCATTTGCAACTGCGGATGACTACATTACCCCCGCTAGTTCAAACTAGCGGGGTAGTGTAGACATACCCCCAGAGTTTCCAGCTGCGTCTCCAGTCCTCGGATCTTTTCTTCCATCTGCTCGATCAGGCGGCACTTCATGCAAACACATCTCCTTTCAGGTACCCCCTCCAGAATCATGTACATACTGCAGCTACCACATCCAATCATCCTCCTTGTGTTCTCTACTACTTGGGCCATAGCCACTAATGTCTTTGTCTTTTATCTACTTTCTCACCAAAATCCTATTAGTCCGGTGAACACAAAAACAAACCAAAACATCCCCTCCACAGCAAAAACAAACTCCAAACAAGTCCCACAATCCAAACTCCCTTTACAAACTCCCACTCAAACTCCCCTGTTTACAGCTCTGTTTGCTTGGCTCCTGTGCTGCTGCAGCTATCTGTGCCGCTGCCTGACTAGAAGGCTACCTTTATAGGACCCCTAATCAGTGATAAAGATAGCAACCACAACTGTTTCTATCTTGCTAATGTTTGGAACAGCCCTGCACCACAATATGTGGGTGGTAACTAGTTTTTTTCTGTTTTTTTTTTCTTTTTTTGTCAACAACCACAGAACCTCACAAAATTTAAAAAACACTCTTTCCACTTTTGTGTCTGATGTAGGCAAGTGGCCATAACCCCATTAAAAATTATGGAGGAATATAAATCATAAAAACATTGTATGCCAAACTCCAGCATTCTTTGCAACAGATCCTTCAGAGTGGGCCACAAATTATTGTGTTATTAAAGCATGAAAAGGTAGCTCATCTTCAATCACCAACCTACTAATCCTAACTGTGACAATCTAGAATAGCTATTTTTCTGACATTATCTCTGGAAAAACAATGTAGAATTGGCACTAGCTTATAACTATTTGCATAAACAAAGGAATGGATACAAAATTGCTTCCCTTCTCTTACAAAAAACTGTTCAGCCCTTCAATTTTTTAAAAGTATTACAAAGTTGGTAGCTAATCACTCTTTAGGTCTACACACTTCCAGGCAGAGCCATGTGTATTGTAAAAATAACTAAATCATTAAACACTGAAAAAATAGGGTCTTCTCTAACATTACAAGTAACTGCTACATTATGCATAGCTGCTGAAATCCATCTAATACTACATGATGCATCAACCCTGAAAATCACATCTACTCAGCCAGCTACACCGACGAGGAATATATACTTTTCTGAGTGGATTCAATGTGAAATAATGCTTTCTTTTCTCTGGTTTCCAACACTCAGTTTGTTACAAGTGTGTCTGTTCCCCTTTGCCATTTCCATTGTCTGATGATCTATTCATGAATTACACACCATACATTCATAGATCTGTGCAATAAAAGCCATGCATGAGGTCAGCCCTAAGCGAAGGGAGTTATATTTTGTCAGTCAGTGATATGTAGTTTCAGTAGTCAAATACACATCCCAAATAGCTAACTGAGAGATTCCCCATTCTGGTGCATTCTTCTCACAACAATAGAAAACCCCTAGCAATGTGTAAGGGAAGCTTCCCAAAAGACAAATATTTATTATATTCTATCCTAATGCATTATATTCAATTAAAAGTCATTCCTTCTCACACATGCAGTCTGATTTCTATCCCATTGCAATTGATGGAAGACTTTCCATTGACTTCACTGGACATTTAGATCAGGTTCATAACAAGAGACATTCATCTCACAGGAAATCCAAGAATTTCCATCAGGACAGGTACCCTGCCTATCACTGAGCCAGTGTGTTTCTGTTGAATGGGAAAAGGGAATGCTATGAGATGCAAATCATGCACCTCTCCAGCAAACCACTAAGGATAGCTCTCTATTCACATCTCATAGCATTATGGATGGAGATTTGGCACAGTGCAATGAATGCTACTTCGTACTTCACATTCCCTTTTGCCACTAACTACCAAGGAATATCTCTGGCTGTTCATTCAGATGTGGGCTATCATTCTTAAATATACATCATCACTGTTTTGCTTATATTGTAGGCTCTTCAAAAGAAAAAGTAAAATACTCATATGCCAATTCAAAGATACAGGCAGTCCCCGAGTTACGTGGATCCGACTTAGGTCGGATCCACAGTTACGAACGGGGCCGTTCCTCTCCCTGGTCTCCAGCAGACCAGGGAGAGGAAGCAAAGCGGCGGAACACGTGGGCAGTAGACAGGGCTGTCTGCTGCCCACGCGCTCCGAGGCTTGGCTCTGCTTTGCCCCCCCCTCCCCCTGGTCTGCAGACCAGGGGGACGGGGGGGGGGGGGCAAAGCAGAGTCAAGCAGAGCCAAGCCGCGGAGCGCGCGGTCAGCTGACAGCTGTCAGCTGGCCGCGTCCTCTGTGGCTTGGCTCTGCTTTGCCCCCCCCCCCATACTCCTGGTCTGCAGACCAGGGGCACTGGGGGGGCAAAGCAGAGCAAAGACGCGGAGCACGCGGGCAGCGGACAGCCCAGACGCGTCTGGGCTATCTGCTGCCCGCGTGTTCCGCTGCTTTGCTCCCCGTCCCCCTGGTCTGTAGACCAGGGGGACGGGGAGCAAAGCAGAGCAAAGCCACGGAGCCCGAGGGCAGCAGGACAGCCACGGCGCGTCTGGGCTGTCCCGCTGTCCCCGTGCTCCGTGGCTTTGCTCTGGACACCTGTGGTACAGCAGCTGGGGCGCTGCCAGTTGGTCCCGTAGCGCCGCTCTGGGCGCTACTGGACCAACCGGGCAGCACCCCAGCTGTTCTGCCCCAGGCGTCCTGATTCAGCCACTGCTGGTCAGATTCAGCAGCGGCTGAATCAGGACGCCTGGGGCAGAGCAGCTTGGGTGCTGCTGGGTTGATCCAGTAGCGCCGAGGAGCGGCGGCGCTACTGGACCAACCCAGCAGCACCCCAGCTGCTCTGCCCCAGGCGTCCCCAAGTCAGCCGCTGCTGAAACTGACCAGTGGCTGACTACAGGAAGCCCCTGCCCCGGGCTTCCTGGAATCAGCCGCTGATCAGTTTCAGCAGCAGCTGACTTGGGGATGCCTGGGGTTCTTAAGTTGAATCTTTATGTAAGTCAGAACTGGCGTCCAGATTCAGCCGCTGTTGAAACTGATCAGTTTCAGCAGCGGCTGAATCTGGACGCCAGTTCTGACTTACATACAGATTCAACTTAAGAACAAACCTACAGTCCCTATCTTGTACGTAACCCGGGGACTGCCTGTATATAAATCTATAGAGATAGTGTGACTTTACTCACAGCCCTGAGTGAGAAGTGATGCAAAAGTGAATTGGATCGGGAGGCTAGTGTCACCCCTTTCAGTCACTATTCCATGATTTCTCCTTTCTCTGTAGAGTTGAAAATTTAATGCTGGTACATGTTGAAACCCTGACAAACTCGCTAGATAGCAAGCAAAGGGAGTGGAAGACAAAGTTTTGGATATTATCCATCCTCTCCCATTCCTCTCCCCCGAATCCTCCTCTTTGCTCTGGGAAGGAAATAAGCAGAAAAGTCCTTAAAGCTCAGACCCAAGATCCAAGTAATTCATATCAAAGTATTGCTAGGGAGTGTGTGTGTCTTTTTTTTTCTATGCTTGTGTATATTCAGAGTCACAACTGATGTAAAATTTCCATTTAATTTTTTTAAAATAATTAAAGCAAGCAATACCATCAGGCCACCTGACATATTATCACTTGGAGTATTTAACACTAATTTCTGATATAGTGTGATGACTTATGGACTGGAAACTTCACCTAAAGTTGGTCATCTTTCTGGCATTTCCCATATCCAGTGTTTCATGTTGTGCAATAAACATTTGTTAGTCTCTGGAGAAAAGACCTGGTAAATTGTTAATAGTTTATCTTTGACTAGATCTGATCCTGTTCCTTTTTTTAGTATTTTTAGGGTTATAGCCTAAATATGCAAAACAAATCTGTGAAATGAACTTCAACCACTCTGTCAAAACTAGGATATATCCCAACCCCAAAAGAACAAAAGCAAACTTTCAAAATAAGTAAGAATATAACCTTTACTCAAACTAACTATACAATTATCTATTCTAAATTTACATGGATTTATTTCTACATTTAACTTACTTCTGGTGTTTGATTAACATGACTAAATTATTTAGTTTAAACAAATGGTTATGTACCTGGAAACCAATTACAAGATCATTATTTTTTTCTTAAATGAAATCTATGACTAATATTTTGGAAGAAAAAGACTATCCAAACTTAAATCTGTAAAGATTTTATAATCCTTAAATTAGCTTTTCAAATGTTCCTAAAATAAAATAAAACACTTGCCCCCAATTGTTACAACAAAATAAATGTATCCTCAAAATATGCTGTATCTCTATGTTTCTGTGGAGATTCACCACTTCTTTGTGCTGTGACATAATTCTTGGAATACTGTCAGAGTCCATAAAAACAAGTTTTCTGTCAGTTTAAAATAATGATTGAAAAAAAAAGTCAGCAACTGTACAGATAGTCAAAAGTGAAAGGTGTCAGCTGCCTATAGTACCAATAGGTTTGAACTGTAAGAAATCCCATACTTGAATTACCCTAATATTTCTAAGTCAACTGCAACAGAATAGGAGAGCTTCCTCCTTTGTATTATTTTGGGTTGTATCATGTTCTTTCATGGAAAAATCAGTGAGAATGTGAGAAAGCACTTGGGAAACGATGAGGTTCACGAGATAGATGCTA
Source organism: Pelodiscus sinensis (assembly GCF_049634645.1). Lineage (NCBI taxonomy): Eukaryota > Metazoa > Chordata > Testudines > Trionychidae > Pelodiscus > Pelodiscus sinensis. The sequence goes on from NC_134711.1 coordinate 174,545,221, forward strand.
CTTTTAGGGGCAAGAAAAGAAGAAAGAGCCTTGGATTCAAAGTTCAGGAGATCTTCAGGAAACTGCCAGTGTCATTTGAAATCCCATTGCTCTGTGTGGCAGGTCTGTTATTGGCCTCCCAGATGCACTGGGGTCATCCTCCCCTGACACTTGGAGAAAACTGTGTGTTATGGGCACTAATGATTATTCTCAAAATCTTCTTGCAACATTAATTCCCGCATGGATTTCTTTCCAAAGAGAGCAACCATTTTCTGTCCTATGTCTATGCTTTATTGCTCCACTTCCCTAATATGATTCAAGGAGTGTATCTAAAAGACCAAATCCATTTTCTAGCATGCTAATTGCTAATTGTAGCCTTGAGATTATATCTATGTTTACTGAGAACATCTCACAATTTATTCCTAACACATGTACATTGTTCTCATAGTTCAAGCTCAGCATTTAACAAGCTTCTAAACTATTTGTGAAAAATTTAGAAGTTTTTCAAAATCCTCAGTAAAATGTTTGTCTCCTCTACAAGATCAGAACCTTGAGATTATGTGTATACACAGCACCTCACACATGTACACCTGGCCATATTTATTATGCATCTGTAATTTATATAAATAGGAAACCATTTAGGAGTAATGACAACTGGAGGAGCTTATTACTTATCTGCTGAATTCTGGTGTTCTGGTAAGGTCTTGGTTTGTATTCTATTTCATTCATAAAAAGAATAGCATCCAACTTCTGATGCAGAAACTATTTTCACTTCCACTATATAGATCCTCACTGAGATTAGAAATAATTTTTTATCTGACAAAGAGGATTTACATTGGGACTGCCAATCAATGAAAAAGCTCTTGACATTCATATTCTAGTAGTTTTTTCACAACTCTAGATAGGAAATTTTGATCTTGTCTAAAGTTGTGGTTTTATCAAAACTGTTTTATCTCCACGTTGCATAATACTTGGGTCAGGAAACTGCAAATACGCCAATAAAAATTTACTATGGCTATGATTTGTTAGTGCTTATTGTATGCATTGAGTCCTCTCTCATTTGATTGGGCAAAATGATGCCAAACAATATCCACTTTGGCATCATTTGTTTTGTGTGTTAAAAATCAGGAAAAATTAAGTTGTAAAGTGTGCCTACTACTATAGCATTCAGTCATAATAGATGCTTGATTGCAGAAGAAAGAAATATTCTGTTCTGGCGTGCCTCACTTATCTGAGGGTGAATTCCAGGAATGATGGATTGATTGGCACAATTTAATCCATTTATTATGGCTTTGTCAACAAAATTGTGAGAAATAGAGATTAAGTGACATTAAAGCCATCAAAATTTCCTTGGAAGAAAATGTTTTTTTTTTTTTTTTGGAGATTATACAGTCATATTTCTTTGGCTGTATATATGATGATTTCTAAAGCTGTTGTGGGATCAATGACTATCAGGGCAGAAAATGAAAATGCAGAGAGGAACAATGTGAAGCTCACACTCTGCTTGCCTCTGATAGAGATGCACAGCACAGCAGGGATGCCAAGAAGTGTAGCAGCTGTTATTGTGCATGTGATAGAGATAAATTGTGAGATGATCCTAGTAAAATCCCAAGACTACAATCAGCAATCAAAATGTTGGGAGATCCAATTGTCCTATTTAGATAGGGCACAAATGTCAGTTCACTTAATAAACTATATGTCCATCTCTTTGTACCTAATAAACCACATGGCCATTGAATGTTTGTCTGGAATGATATTGTCTGGAATGATATTCTTTGCCTTCATACAACAATTTGTTACATTTTGCTATATGTTAGAAATGTGCACTACAACGTGCTACTTTATTAGAATTCACTGGGCTTATAAAACCTTTCAATGAATAAACATATATTAAAGGTTTTTTACGTCCTTTTTTTGCTAGTTCTATGCTGAAGAGATTAGTTTTTCGTTAGCTGTTTAGCACCATGTCACCCACTATTCTTGAATGTTTGTATCTGATGTATTAAAAGCTACATAAAGATGTTGTATAGACTTATGCATACAGAAGTATTACAGACTGAAAAAGGAATCTGCAAAACACAATTTGTACTGGCTATTGGAATTACTCCAGACACTTGGGTTTATAAGTGCTCTACTGAACTAACTAAAGAGACTGTTTTCTTCTGTGTGGGTCTTTGACATGCAAGAGAATGGAAACTCCAGAAATTCAGCACACAACATTTCCTTTGAATATTTTCATAGGTGTGAGGATAGAAGAAAAAATGGTTTGATATCCTTTTCTTCTCTGAAAATGAAGAGCCGCTAAATTGGCAGATTTGGTAGAGGTACACACAAAGAGGTACACCCTATCCCTGAAAACAACTTTCTTAAAACTACAGTTTTTATTCTGAAATGTGTAAAAATGGCATTGTAGGATTTTATATGTATTTTTCTCAACATCTCGTGTTTGAGTTTGTTTAATTTACAAGCAAAATTATTACCCCCGAGTTGCTTAATGCCAGACCTGCAAATTCACCATAGGAGTTGCAAATGAAGTTGAGTTCTTTCCTTGTGTGTAATAACCTTAAGGCCTTGGCTACACATAAACCTTAGGTTGACCTAAGCTACGTTACTCAAAGCTATAGTTAAACCAATCTAAGCCCAAGTTTAGATACTGCTAAGTAGGCATAATAATTCTTTGTTGGCCTACCTATTGCCTCTCAGTGGGTAAATTTCCTACAGTGAAACCTTTCCATCACTGCAGAAAATGTTTATACTACAGTTCACAAGTAGCATAACTACAGTGTTACAGCATTGCTGCTGTACTGCTTATATTTATGCTTCTTAGGATATGGCTGCATATCCTAAGATATGCTTATTTCTGCACACTTTCATCCTTGTGCAATGCCACTAACTTCAAATAATCAACTCTGTCTCTCATGTGATCCCTCTGGTGTTAATTGGTATGCACAAAGCATCTCATTAGTAAAATGAATTAGGAAATTAGTAAACTGTTCTGCTGAAGAGGCATAAGAACCAATAAAATTCAGCAAGAGCTAATATTTCTCACTAAAATAAGCATATATTATTATAAATACATGTAGGAAACAGAACTGCTGAGTAAGAACATTCCATGATTTAGTCACAGTTGGGAATATAGCTGTACTTAAAAGGTTGTATGAGAAAAAATATTCAGGTTTTGTTCTTTTACAATTAAAAGGCAAATCTGTTGGTCTGAACAGAACAAATCTTCCTTCAGTTGCGTGACTATCATATTTTTAAAATCTGACTGTGGTTTTCAAACTTTTTTTCTCTCAGCCCAGTTGAAGAGGCCACAGGGGTTGAGAGTACAGGGTGTGATGTAGTGTCAGTACCTTGCTGGTTGCTGTGCTTGGGATGTGGATGATCCCTACTGGCCTCTGTCTGTAAGCACTGCCCAGCAGGGGGCATCTTTAGGGCCCCCATGATAGTGACCAAACTGGTTCTATCACTGTCACAGGTGACAGACGCCCCCCAGTGCTTACAGAGGCCAGTAGGGATCATCCACAGCCCACAGCCAAAGTACAGCAACCAGCAAGGTACTGACATTACATCACACAGGGAAATAAGGCTTTGCCTGGGGGTATGGCTTTGGGGTAGCACCAGAGATGAGAGGTTTTGGATTTTGTATGTAGGTGGGGATTCTGGGCTGGGGAATGGGGCCGCAGTACAGAGGGTGTAGAGTATGGGATGGGGCTGGGGATGTGGTGTTTAGGATGTAGGAAGGGTTTCTGGTTTCAGAGGGGCTCAGGGCTTGGACAGGGGATTTTTGGGGTATTTATATGCCAAATATCCGTAAAATTTGTATGCTTCAAACACTATTCTAAAAGACATCCTTCCATGCTGCATTTACATTGGTATTCTATCATTAACAGTGTGATTTTAAAAAATCATGTGATTTGCCATGGTTTTTTTATTAATCTTTCAGTGAATTGTGGTTATATTTTAATCATTTGATAGCCCTATTTGTTTATCAAACCTAAGTTAATTGACTGATTTAAGAATTTTATACTTTAAGAAGATTTTAAAATGATGATAAAAACAAACTCCATATATTTTTTAAATGATCCTGTTAGTCCCCCTTGTCACAAAGGGCCAAATTCTTTTGATTCATGTTAATTTGTCTGCTCTATAAATGTTTATGCTCATTTTGTTTGTGTTCATTTTGTGTGTGTATATACAATAAAACTTTTGTTATGTGTCATGTTGAGGAAATGGGAGCTGCCGGTTACTCAAATATTCCTGATAGCTAAGAGTTATATGGAATAAATGCAGGAGGCTTCAATTGAAGGTAAGGGCTCCCAGGTGGAGCTAGAACTGAGGAGTTTGGGGTGAAGGAGGGGATTAGATGCCGGAGGGTGAGGCACAAGAGGAGTTTTGGGTCTGGACAATGCTCATATCAAGCAGCTTCCCACAAATATGGAAATGTCCCTTCTGCTCCTAGGAAAAGGTGCAACTAAGGAGCTCTGTGCACTGTGTCTAACCACAGGTGATGCCACTGAGGATCCTAACCAGTGGGAGCTGCAGAGTCAGAACTCAGAGCAAAGCAGTGGGTAGCATACAGAGCTCCTATGGCTGTTCCTCTGCCTATGAGCAGCAGGGACATGTTGCCACTTCTGGGGAGCCCAGACTTAACCAGGTAAGGACTGCCTGCCCCTCACCAGCTGGATTTTCCATGATGAGAAATGCAGATTTGTAACATTTTCCAATTGGTAAAGTGCCAAATAAAACCATTTTTACTGTATATGTGTATAAAAAGGCCGTTCAGTTATATGAAGCAACACTGAACAAATGCCAGCAAGTCTGAGATTATGTTGTGAGCTTGGCTTTAGCAAATATCCCAAGATTTATAGCTGCTGACAAATTAGTCGGATGGGTACTGGACAGAATATTGCATGCTTTGGGCCATATCGTACTCCAATTTTAAAAAGAAGACCTACCCACCTTATTCAGTGGGACTTCTGTTTAAAAATTTATCAAATGATTTGACCTTATTCTGTTTTCACTTTCAGTTTCAGCCATTTTCATCATTATTTTTAATTTATATTTTGGCGGCTTAGAAAAAGATGAAATAAGATAAGCATTTGAATCTTCATCCTTCAAGTCCTTCTACTGCAGAGAGGGAGATGAGGTCAGGAGATGTACACCTGCTGAGCTGTATGCACATTCTCAGCTGGTGTGTAGGTAACAACTTTAGAAATTGATAGCTCTTGTGTTTGTTTAGCGTATCTCATGAAAATGCATCCTCTTCATTATCGAACACAATTTTAAATGTACTTTGACTTAATGCTTTAATGACATTATTTATGTTTACTTTTCAACACAAGAGACTTTTTCACACTTCATTATATTGATGCAGATGTTTCAGGAAAACCTGATTTGGTGCTATTGTACGCATTGCCAACACTATGATTCTAGTTGTACATATCATACATTGCTGTTAGATATTTCATGAATCATTGACTATCCTAAATATGATATCTGAAACTCCTTTATTTCACTTCTCATCCTCAAATGATTTAAGGTCTTTCTGATATGAGTTGCCATCAGTATCCTCATTGGAATGCTGTTGTGTATACTTCTTCTATGGTATGGTTTGCTTCTATAAAGTGCTAGGATGTTTGTCCCCAAACCAGGAAGAACAGGTGAATGAGATAATATTTTTTTCACTGGACCAATCTGTGCTGGTGAAAGAGATAAAGTTCCAGCCACACAGAACTCTTCTTCAGCCCTTGGAAAGGTTCTTGGAGCATCACAGCAACATGCAAGATGGGTTAGATTGTTTAGCATAAGTAATTAGTGTGACATTCTATACCTTAGTGGAGCGCTTGTATTCCAAGCATATGGAACTGAAGGTATAAAACCAAATACAGGGGCCTCAGGTTTTGCCTTTTTTCTCTTTTCAGTGTGCAAGGAACATGTTTAAGAAGACTGGAGCCTCCAAGGGTGTATCTACACTGCACTGTTATTTCGAGATAAGTAGTGTTATTTCAAAATAACAATATGAGCATCTACACAGCTATTCCGTTGTTTTGAAATAATTTTGAAATATAGGACGCTTTATTCCGAAATCTTTAAACCTGATTCTACAAGGAATAACATCTATTCCAAAATAGCTATTTCGAAATAAGGCATGTGTAGATGCTCCACGGCTGCTATTTCGAAATAACGCCTCACTAGGGTCATTCTAAGTTATGCCTCCCCAGGGCCTCCTGGGGCTCTAAATTGACATAGCACATCTACCTTAAGGAAGCTTGCCTTGAACTAATTTTGGGGCTTCCCTGCAGTGTAGATGTGCTATTTTGAAATAAGCTATTTTGGAATAACAATTCCGGAATAGCTTATTTTGAAATAAGTGTGCAGCGTAGATATACCCCGACAGAGGGAACTGGCCCAGTTTTAAGGATAACTCTGTATATTAAGAACTGAACTATCAAGGGGAGGAACAGAAACTGCTTAGTCTAGAGGTCTGCCTAGTCTAATAGGACTGAAAGTTGAGACTCCATGCTTATAATTCATTTTATTTTTGGTAACTATTCTGACTTTTTGCCTCACTTATAATCACTTAACATTTATCTTCTGTAATCAATAAACTTGTTTTACTTTCATCTTTACCAGTGAGTTTTCCTGAAATGTTTGACATTTGCTCAGTCTTTACAAGAGCTGGTATATGTCCACTTTCCATTGATGAAATGAGGAACCAGTTACAGGATGGGCCACCCTTGGAAACTGACTGGTCCTGGATGAGGAATTTTTCCAGACCAGGGGAGGTCATTTCAGGCCCCCTGCTGCTGCCCCCCCCCCCCCCCCCCGGGTTCCTGACTCCCCTGCAGCCAAGCTGAACCATGCACCAGCTCTCAGTTGTTCCTCAGTCCAGATGAGCCATGCCAACTCCTGGCACTCCCCTCACCCAGCCTAGCACACTGGTTCCCTTTCTGTCCCACCCCCAAACAACCCAACTGAGTCATGTGCCAAGTCCTGGGCCCTAATCCCCTGCAGCACAATGGGACTCTCTGATCCTGGATTTTAGAGGTGCGACCTGTAATACATTTCTAATAAATTTTGAGCAGTTCAAGACAATATACTCCTGAGGTACAAGACTGGGAGCTGGGTGATGGATTTGAGTGCTGCCTTTCTCTAAGTGATTAATGAGTGGCTCTTGAGCATTCATGCAAGCTAGCTGCATGTGGGCCTCCACATGCTGTTGTGCTGAGTGATTACAGTTCCTGGATGGACTTACTGCTTGTCACTTGCAAAGCATAGTGAGATCCCAGTCTGGAAAGTTAAGGGGACACAGCACTCTCACTGTGCTAGAGGTATCCCATCACAGTTAGGACACGGTAAAAGACAAAAACACCCGACAATCTGTGGATGAACATTTTTGACAAAGCAATCACTCTTTGTCTGACTGTCAGTCCTCATTCTCAAAGAAAACCTGCACATTTTCAAAAGATGAGCCTGGGGGTTTTAAATTTAAATTACTCTGCTGTTAGACACCAAAAATCATGGCCTGTACTGAGATACTGGATATATGATTTACGACAATAGGGGTACGTCTAAACTACATGCCTCCGTCGACGGAGGCATGTAGATTAGCCAGATCGGCAGAGGGAAATGAAGCTGCGATTAAAATAATTGAAACCAGGTTTACCTCGTGAAACCAGGTTTACCTGTGCCAATCAAGAAAGGCTTCTTTGTCGGCGCGGCGCGTCCAGACTGCCCCGATCTGCCGACAAACAGCTGATCGGCAGAGCGGGGCAGCCATTTAAATTTAAATGAAGCCGTGATTATTTTAATCGCGGCTTCATTTCCCTCTGCCGATCTGGCTAATCTACATGCCTCCGTCGACGGAGGCATGTAGTCTAGACACACCCTAGTATGTAACCCACAAATCCCTTCTTCTTGTCCTGGCTGTCAAAGGTCCATTCTCACCTTGAATGCTTGTTTAGCATAAGCAAGCAATCTATTTCACCTTGCATTTTGCAGTGACACTGGGAGACTCTTTCCAGTACCTTAATAAACACTCTGAATGGCTCAAAAGCTTGTCCCCATCAAAAGCTTGTCCCATCATCAGAAGTTCGTCCAATATAAAATATTGTCTCACCCACTTTGTCCTGCTAGGGACAACCTGAGTACAAATACAATCTATGTCCTATTAACAAAACAAAAATAAACCCTCCCCCCCATTTAAACAAATGCTTAATATTAACCATGCCAGTCCCATTGACATGAGTGGGATTACTTGTGTCCTTAAAGTTAAACATGTATGCTTTGTTGGATTTGGGGTTAATGTCTTCAACAACTTGCAAAAAGGAGCACTTACTTTTAAAGGAAGGGAAGAAAATGTTAAATGGAAAATGATTTTCATTATTAACAATCACAATCTCTCCCTCCTCCCAATTATGCCCTCAAAGTCAACAAGTGAGCAAAGTGAACTGTAGACCTCTCTATTTTAAAAGGTCCACATCTCACTCTGAACAAGACCAAACCCATTTTGAAAGCAAGTGATGTTATTTGCTCCATGGTTTTTGTGCTAACAATATATAATAAAAGTTGAAATTTCAGATCACTACAGAAGAAGGAAGTTTAACTGTACTTATTTTGATGACTGCTTTTTAGCAATGTCTAATAACTGTATAAGAACTATTTCATACACATAAAAAGATGTAAAATGGACATAAATAACACATTTATTATATTGTTATATATGTATTCTCTTCCACCTACCTTTTAATTTCCAGATAAGGACTATGCGATAAATGTAAGAATACAAAAAATGGAAAGTACCTTTTAAAGAACCTGTAGATACATTCAAAAGTTAAAATACACAGAAAAATAACACTGATTGATTCATACTTGTGAAGCTGATATTTATAGCATATTTCTCCCATTCTATAGGTATTCTCAGTATACAGTGACATTTATTACTGTGTCTCATTTATCTTCAATTCTTCCTCTATCTTCTCAAGTTGGCCAATTAAATTTGTGACTATCCTTAGGAAATCTGTGTCTTGTTCTTTCTTTTTCACCTCACTCATAATCTGACCCTTTGCTATTCATTGAGTTTTCACAGGAAAGAGAAAAAAGGACTGGACTTAAATAGAGTTTGGTTGGTCGTTGTCATACACTGTTTATCATTACAATGGGACTCTGAATGGTCCAAAAATATGGACATCTGGCTGAAAAGATTTCAAAAAACATAAAATTGGAAGACAATATTAACAGATTCTATAGTTGGAGACTATTGTTCCCAGAGTCGGGAAATGAAGTGCAGGATTTCATGGACATAATTGTAGGTACACAGGGGTACTTCCTAACAAGCTCAGAAAGTCAGTGTCTGCACTAACTCAAAAAATTTGATTGGCAGAAGATTTGGGTGTGAATAGGGACTAAACACATCATTATTCTTCATTGTGCTAAATTCCATAATTCTATAGGCTATGTCTATACTTCATTTTATGTCCAAATCACCTTCTCATGCTTGCAAGTGCTAAATTGACAGTGGAAAGGCAGGAGAAGGTGATTGTGAGGGATTTTTGTGGTCCTCCGATCTTTCAAATGTCTTGTTCATTGTTGCAGTTATGGATGGTAAGATGGAGACAAAGAAGAGTAGAGTGTTGAAGAATGTGTGTATAGTAATGTTTAGGAAGGCTAATTGTGATGGGTTTAGGCCACTAGTTACTCTTATTAGACCTAGTTGTATTGATGTGGAGAAGGCAATGGGTATTTTTTATATCATTTTGAGTAAAAATACAGCAGGCTATAAATAGTGTAGTGATAGCTCCTAGGCAAAGGCAGAATAAGAGTGCTAGGTTTTTGGTAGCTAAAATGAGATGAAAATGAAGTAAAAGAAAAAAGCCAGCAATTATTACGGTGCTGGATTAAAATAATGCTGAGACTGTGGTTGGGCGTCTATAGCTACTGGTAATCATAGATGAAGGCCAAATTGGTCTAATTTTCCCATTTTAGTGAGGATTAAGCCTATGAGAAGGAGCAGTAGGACAGCATCAGTTTTAGGGGAGATTAATAAATCACACTCCCCACCCCCAAAACATCCTAAATTACAATGATATAAGTACCAGTGTGGACAGTGCTTTTTTGGCGAGAGAGCTTCTCCTATTGGTGTATCTATTATTGCCCACTGGGGATGGAGTAGTTAAGTCAGCAGCAGAGCTTTGTCCTGTTGGCTGACATGGCATCATTAGAGAGTTTATGGCTTCTTCTTCTGCTCTCCCTCCCTCCCAAATAGGAAAGGATCCAGCCAGGAATGGAATAGCTAGCTTCAGAGCAAGCAGCTCCACATTTCCATGAGGAGAACTTCACTTCATCCTCCTCTTCTACCTCCCATTAAGCTGCTAATGGAGGGCATGGGATACAGCAGTGAGAGGGTGCCATAAAGGGTATTCAGACCAAGCACCCTAGCATTGGTGCCAGGCCTATAATAGCATCACATCAAGCAGCAGAGAAATTGTGGTGTGTCATGGAGATGTCTCCTAGCAAGGGAGAATGGCTCTGGAAAACAGGCTTCTGAGTCACTGTGGCAGCTCAAACAGAGATTAATGTCAAACTCACCCACAAGTAAAATGTTTCAATTCAGTTTAACAACCTGAAATAGTTCAATACTGGTGATCCTCCCAATATGAACAAAATATTTTGTTTTGATTTTCCTCTCAGGAAAATAAACCATTATGGCCAAAGCAGTTTCCCACTGAAAATGTTATATTGGATACTGCATTTACTAAAACCTATTGCAAATGTTAGTGTGGTATACAGACATGTTTTAGTGAACCAGTATTCATGGAAACTTAACCAGTAATTACTGTTATCTCCTCCACATCTGACCCTATCAGATATCTTATCAAAGAGCAAGTCTCATTGTCATTTCACTCCTCCCTCAGCTGAGGAATAGAGAGAATGCATTTTTAGAGGGATCCATTCATTTTTATGTCACATACCAGCCTGGGATAAACAAGGGGTCTTCCTGAGATCATGTTTCAAGCTATATTTGTGAGTAAACACAATTAAGCATAAAATAATTTTTTTATTATTAGTTTTATTATTACGGTGTAAATAACACTGGTCATTTCTGAGAATGGCTTTTAAGTTCTTATTGATATTTGATGAACCAAGTTATTCATTTATTTGCCGGATGAGGTACTATTCAATGTAAAGAATAGGCTGTAGAATCTGACCTAAAAGACCAGAATTCCCCATACAAAGTATTTGATGAGACAGTTACAGGAGATGAAAAAAAAATAGAAGTGTGTTTTGTTTTGTTGTAACCTAAATCATACAAAGGGAAAGTTAGAATAGTGTGGTTTGATACCAAGAGACCATTGCCAGGGTGATGACATTTAGGTGAGACTAGCATTCTTTTCAGAGAGTATGTTTATGGAGGCATACAAAGAGACAAGCTGAACCTTAGGAAATAGAGGAGCTGGTAAATAAGACTCCACACAAAGATCTGTTAAAACCTATGTTGAATGCACAAATTGATGGTCACTGTGATTTTGTTAACTCCTTAAGCAGTCTCCAGCTATTAGGGATATGGTTTCATGGATATATCACACATTGTACTGAATTTTCTGAATGGGATTTTCTAAAAACGTGGAGCATCTTCTGTCAAAAAGGAGGGGGAGAGAAACTTGAAAGAGAAAAGTCATATTATGCATTGTCCCAAGATCCTTTATTCATGGAACTTGTGGGTTTATATTTTTTCTGTTGGATCAGGGTATAATCTGCTATTACTAGAAAAGTGGAAAATGTATTCAATGAACACAAAATATTAAATAATTATACAGTGCTTTTACAAAATCTTTACTGTGAATAGTTAGTTGTTTTCCTAGGAATGTATCCAAACAGCATTAGAATATAAGAAAATTTTAAGTTAATATAAAACTTTTACTTAATATATAACATTGCTAATGAAAATGATAATAAAAATCAATAGTTATTTTAATGATCTCTCAAGACTTAAATATTTGCTATGGAGATTCTAATCCACTGTTTTGCAATATAGGTAATTCATGGTAGCACTTGGGAAGTGCACCATCGCTTATAACCCTGCAAAATTTTACCAAATGGGGATGCTCTCACATACCCATTCTTGACTCTCTGTGTGGCCCTCTCTACATCCTTCTCCCCCCCTCCCCCCACTTTCTTCTGCAGGTACCAGTCATTCCTGTTCCTCAGTGACAGGTTCATGGGTAGGTGCCAATCCTCAAGAGCTCCCTGACACAGTTTTAGAAAGGCAGCAAGGTGGTTCTTGGTGTCAAAAAAGTAGAGAAATACTGATCTAATCTATATAATGATGTGTGGCCTATATTTAAAAATTACAGACCTAAATCTATCTTTGTTGCTCTGGGCTGTAGGAAATGTTGTTCACTGAATAGCATACTTAGTTCATGGTAGAGTCAACAGAACTAACTATTGCCTCTTGAAGAGATGGATTAATTACATTGACAGAGAAATGCCTCCAGTCAGTATAGGGAGCTTGTACATTATTGAGCAAATACTCAGAAACTCTACCTCTTCAGTGATTTCAGCTCCAAGGAATCCAAGGTACAATACAATTTTTAACTTCAAGCCTCAAAAATTGGATGCGTGTGTGTGTGTGTGTGTGTGTGTGTGTGATGTTCATGATCTATGTGTGTGTGTGTGTGTGTGTGTGAGATGTTCATGATCTATGCCTATCTCTTAATCTTCCAACTGTGGGATGGGAATTAAAAGGAAAGGGCAGGCACAATGTGCTAATGAATGCTGATTTTAGCTTTTAGCAATAGTAATCTGTATTGTTTATTTGGGTGCTATTTCTACTTCTTTCAGAGCTCCCAGACCAAACTGAAAGACCTCTAAATAGCTCACTCTCTCCCAAATCCAGATTTCCAACCAGATGGAGTTCAGCAAAGGAGCTTCTATGTTCTAAGTTACTTCAAACTTCAGAAAAGGCCTTTACATTTTTTACCGTTTCAGTTGTTTGTAATAAAAAAGCTCTTGTTTTCCATAAAAACATGTGTAAACATTTTCTGTATGACTTTGTGCAATGAAATGTGCCATGCAGCGTAGTGTCTCTCCCTGCAATGTGACTGAACAAAATCAATGTGACCCATTAGCTGCCAGAGATTGGAGTAGTAAACATCCGCCCCAGATCTGTGACCTGTGAAAAAGTAATTGCTTTTTATTCTTAAAAACTGTAGTCGTGAATCTCATGTTTTTATAAAGGCAGTTTACAAATGGTCTTGGCACAGCGTATTGAAGGCTATGTCTTATTGTTTTCACATGGTCAGCACATCTCTAAATTTAAAAGCACAGTATTTAAACTTGCATCTGCAATTTTGTTTATTTTTCAACAAGATGCTTTACTAATTTTTGATACTAGAGAAAAATTGACAAATAAATTATCTTCTATTAAAACAAGTATTAAACTGTGATTGGAAAAGTACTTTTTAACTAGAAGCACTTTCAAGAGTCAGAAAGAGGAAACTTTTACTAAAGTATCCTCTTTAGCTTATTAAAAATTAGTGATGATGGAATTTTAGAATGATTAATTGTTATTAAAGACATTGCTGTTTTTCAACCTGAGACATAGATGAAAATATTTTTGAAGCAATGAACAGAACGAGATTTTTTTTTTTTTTTTTTTTTGTGGCTAAGGCTCTTCTCCGAGATGCAGAGGACCTATGTCTACCACAGATTTGCTCAGTCACCATTGGCAAGTCATAGAGCAAATCTTTTGTGTACCAGTTCCTCATTTATAAAATGGAATCCTATTATGGAATCCTGGCTGGTCCTCTGCATAGTAACATAACACACCCATCTTTGCATATGTTTATATACCTGCCAAACTCAAGTTTCCACTTCATGCATCTGACAAAGTGGATTCCAGACCATGAAAGCTTATTCCTAAGTAGATTTGTTAGTCCTTAAGTTGCCACAGGACTCCTCATGTTTCCTGAACAGACTAACATGTCTGCCCCTCCAAAATATGAAAGATTCTGTAATCTGTAGAAAATCAGAGTTAAAGAAGTCAATTTAGCACACTTTTTTTTATTACCCAGGAATACAAATACTTTTTATTACCCAGGAATTAATCTAATTCTTCACTAAGGAGCCAGTAAGTTTTTTTAATTTAAAAAAGGAACATTTCTTGTAATATGGGACTGTTGGCAATCCTACAATTCCATGGACTTCATTGGAGTAAGTGTCAAATGGACGTATTATCAGTGAACTCTACTTGCTTCACTCTCCTTTCCAACTTCCTTTATTAAACAAACAAAAAAATATTGTAGGAGAAAGGAACGTTTCATCCCTTTAAGCTCCACTTCAATTCTCATCTTCCAAGAAAGCACAGTAGGCTACAGAGTGCCACATATGAAATCATTATTCAAGTGTTCAATGCAAACATCTTGTGATTGTGCATTGTGGCTTTAGTTTATCGAGGCATGTAAGCACATTATTACAATTATGCATGTTTAAAACTCCTTTCCTGAAGATGGATGCTTTCCTGTGTTAAGGACTATTACTTCATAATTGTGCATTGTTTCAAAAGGACATAACTTACTGTGCAGAGTTTCTCCCACTCCAACTTGAAACACACTGGTCTACTGTATAAATGTGGAGTCTCAGCCTAGAATCTTTTCTAAGGGGTTCGAAGGAGAGTTTTCCATCAGTTAAGACAGCTCACAAAATTGCAGACCAGTGTTTTCCATACCTTTTGGATATTAAGTGGGTATTATAGTCAGAAGGGCTGACAGACTATCCAGGTCCCTGGACAAGGTGTGGGGTCCCCAGCTTGCTTCTACAGTAGTGGTGGCAGCGGCCAGGAACCCTGCACCTTTTTGAATTGCTGGTTCCTGGGGTCTGATTCTAGTAAGTCTGACAAAATCCATTCACATTTCCAAGAGCTTTATATTTTGACCTTGTAAAATATTTTTAACTGAAGATGACATGCTCTTTGTCCCTATTCCTTTCTATTTTAGAATTTGTACGTGAGAGATTTCTAGTATGCAGAACATTCATCTTCGAATATTTGCCTCACACACAAGGGACACAGCTGGATGTCAAAAGTTTAGAATGGATTCAGGATTCTTAAATGTCTTCTTTTGTACACAATCAATGGTGAGAAGAATGGATTCATTCGAATGATGGGACAGTTTTGTTCAGCTTACGGTCTTTGGCCTCAGTCCGGCAACTGTGAATGGTTGAATAGAATACCTGCCCCTGAATAAAGCCCCATTAAGCATAACTCAGCATTAGAGATAGTGCAGACTCACTTGCCTTAGGAGAATTCTGTGAGACTGAGGCCCTGCTTCAAGGAGGAGAAATTAGAGCCACATTTAATTTTTCACATGAAACATTTTTTTCATTAAAAAAATGCAAATTGGATCAACTGAAAGAATGCATGATCTCTGGTGGAATTTACCAAATTGTTTCTGGGGAAGACTAACAATTTTTTTAAATGGAAACTGACACACATCAATTTCTCCCTCAGTTTTTCAGTTCAGCCACACAACTGAGAGATTGATTGCACAAAGTTCTAGGTAGAATGTCTCTAAGAGCTCCCTGTGTATGCTGCTATAGTCCCTGAGGAAGGACAATTCACTCTATTTATGTGCTTAGTTCTGACCTGAGGAGGAAAAATTAAAGCCTTGGTTTAAATTTCTCACTGTGTCCTGTATATTTTACTCCCACTGAGGAACAGGGAGTGAACTCAAGGCTTGGAACTGTGCTTGGTTCTACACCAGATGATAGCAATGTGGACAGGAGCATTAGGAAGAAAGGGTCCTTAACCTGGTGAATAGGGGGTTGCCAGGAAATAAGGCCCAGTCATTATCTCCCTAAAGTAATACAGCTTGATGTCCTACCTGAAAGACTGTGGTTCTGATTTCTCATTCTCCTCACAGAAGGATACAGGAAAATTGCACAGCCTGGATCTATTCTTGAGACAAATAGAAAATGGGATCAATTTAATCAATTTCCAGAAAAAGTAAGAATAGAATCTTGTGCTAGGTTGACAACCTTTAAAAATTGTGTTTTATTGAACTAAACACCTTTCTTACCTCAGCCTGTGCAGTATTCTAGTTATTGCCAAGAACATGTAGGCGATACCAAGATAATGGTATGTATTTATTTAAGGCAAAATTGGCTGGATTTAAAGAGTAATAAGTTTAATTTCTTCACGTATGTCCATATATAATTCATTTTAAGATACAGTTATTTTTGCTGAAGTTCAAATTGTGAAATTCAGTTATACTTCTAATAAAAAATTTTAAGACTTGGAAATTATCTAAAAAAGCTGAAGCCTCTAATAGGAAAATTAAAGTTTTCTTTTAATTTGCTTGGTTTCAGAAACACTTCTCTGCAATTACTATAGGCTATTCATATAAAATTCTCATTCAATTTACAATGTAAAAATTTGAATATTACATTTGGTAAATAATTGCTGGGGAGATGTGGGTTCTTCTATACAATCCAGGCATTCTATCTTTGATATTAAATTAATTTTTTGGGTGGCAATAAATGCTGTATCTCAGATCACATAATATTATAGAAAATCAACATTTTCTCTTTAAAAATACAAAGTAATTGATTTCAGTGGAAACCGTCCAGTTTTGTACTTATATGACTTTTTAAAAAATACACCAGTAAAAGTTATAATTTTAAAGAATTATTACCCCCAACATATTTTTCTAGAATTTCAAGAGTCTGAACTTGGCAATTTGATAACCTGGGATTATTGGAAAGACAAAATATTTGTTTGCTCAGCTCACTTACCTCCAAAACAATATGATTTTGATGGAAGCATTTTAAAAACAATAGAAAGACTTCTTTTGTTTTTGTTTTGTTGCATCGTTTTATTATTATTATCAATACAATTCCTGAAACTGAGTGTGTTGTTTTTCTTTTATAGAATTCAGCAACTGGTAAATTATTAAATTCAGCATGACATTGGAATATTCTTTAATATTATTATTGTGGTAGTTTAACATTTATATTTCAGTTTTATATAAAAGTCCCACAGAGTGGGGCCCATTGTACTGGACACTGTACACACACATAGTGAGTTTCTATTCTTCCAAATAGAATTAAAATAAATAAAAAAAACATAACAGGTGAATGGAATGAGCAAGTGGACAGGGCTAGCAGTAGAGAGAGAGAAAAAAAGAGAAAAAAGATGTTTTAACAGATTAGCGGTGTGTACAATCGATAGCAGTAATCACAAATCTAGACCTGCCTAGTAATTATCAAATGACAGTTTACTGTATTAATCGGGGCAGAGGTGAGTTTAAAGGGAGACTTGAAGGATAAACTGAAGATCTTTACAGATTTTGATTGGGAGCTTTTCCAATACACGAGGTAGTGTGGGAGAAAGTGGAAAGGTGCTTATGACAGAAGTGGACTAGTGGGCAAAAAGGGGCTACCTTAGACCAACTAGAGATACCTGAGTCCAATTAAGGCTTCCTGAGACATTTTTAAAAAATCTTCCAGTGAGAGAAGATCAAGAGAGACAAGTTGCTGCTGAATTATTGGAAGCAGAAAGAAAGGCTTCTCCAGGATGGATGGCTGTTCTCTTCCCTACTGAAGAGATTACCTAACCAATAGCCTGTTTAGGGAAAGGGCTGGCACTCTAGCTTGGGCACAGTTTGCATAAGACAATAGGACAGAAGAGACGGAGGAGGAATTTAAAGAGAGGGCAACACAGTTTGAATGGAGTCAGAGGAGCAAGACAGTAAATATCACCAAAGAAGAGGAGATGCAAATAGCCAAAGTACAAGATATCTGAGGCTTGATAGAAAGCTTTGGAACAGGGAGAAGATAAGAGGGAAATGAAATATTTGATCGTGTACGTGTTGTACAAGTTGATGTAGCAAACTTTAAGCCTGGCATGGGCGGTCGGTTCAAAAGAATGAGCCCCGAAAGGAAGTTGAAGCCACTATTGCAGACTTGAGTGACAGAGAGGATGATAGTATTGTCTATCATGTGATAAAGAGGAGGAGAATTGATAGTTTCAGTGGAAAAGAAAGTAACTCAATTTTCACCATGTTACATTTTGGTTCACAGACAGATATCCATAGGAGATATGTAAAGGACAGAGATACCTCCTTTAGATACTCAAATCAATAATTATTAGAAAGGGTCATTGGTTGGAAAAGAAGTTCCTGGAATTATATTACCATAAAAAAGAAGGTCAAGAAACGAGAAAAGGGCCACTGCTGCCACCGAGTCACTGCAGATGCATAGGGCTTCTGCAAATTTTAGGTTAGAAGAAAGGAGAAATGCTAACTAAAGCCAAGGAGATAATGGGAAACTGCTCTTGTAATCCAATGTAAGAGAATATGAACAGGCATTATTTAAAGAACATACAATGCCATATTCATGTTCAATGTCATATCCATTGATTAAGTGGGTGAACAACTTGTCAGCGCACACTATATAAAACATTACAAGTAAGGCAATTTATCTGGGGTTCTGGTCCCAATGGAGCTGTGTACCTGGGTGCTGTATCAAGTTCCCTTGGCTGATTCTTCCCAGAGCTGAGTGGATCTCAGTGTCTGTGTTATTGTGCTGTGGGCTGTAACCCCCACTCCTGTGCCATTGCTGGGAGACACCAGAAGTTTGGCTCAGCAAGCCAGGGTGGTGGGGTGTCCAAGAGAGCAGGTAGGTGGGCACATGGGCAGCTAGTAAGCTAGAAGGGGGAAGGCATTGCCTTCCTTAACTGCCACTCTGGCCCCACTTACACTCTGCCCCCAGAATGTCTTCTGTAGGCATTCTGGGGGCAGAGTATTGCTGCCCCAGAATGCCCTTCATCCCTGTCCTCCAGGGCCGGGGAAGCTCGAGCCATTCATTGCCTGCTCACCCAGTGATAGCACGTGGCCTGGGCAGAAGGAACGGGGTGAGGGGCTGGGTTGAAGGCTTGTTTCCCCCAGCCTTACCTTCACCAATTGCCCATGGGTGGGCTCAATAGTATTTTCAGCACATTGAGCAACAGTCTCCAGGAGATCCGTGTGACCAACTCCATCGCAGGGAGTATGCAATGCAATGGCCATCTATAATGGATCATGATTGACATTCAAGGCTGTCCCAGAGAGTTTACAGCCTTCAACTTTCTAAAACTAAAGAATTGTCTAGTTTCACATACTGGAGGCTTTGGGATTAGAATACTTTTCGGGGGCTGGGAGAGATTGATTAATATTTATAGACAATGCTTTGGATTTTGTTGTGTGATTTAGTCTCAGGTTTGGAGTCCCAAGACATAAGAATGATGTTTTTATTTTATACACACTTCTATTTTTTTCTAGTAAGTAAGTTTTTTAAAAGGGAAAGTGTAATTTTCCACATAATTTCTGAACACTTTTTTAAAAAGTCCAAATTTTTCATTATGAAAGGTCAAACATTTTAAAAAAATAATGAAGAAACGTTAATTGAAAAATTTCTGGTCAGTTCTAAATATATCCCTTATTATATTGTGTGCTATATAGATGCAGACATAAAGGCTGTGTCTTCACTGGCACCCTTTTCCGTAAAAGGGATGCTAATGAGACACTTTGGAATTGCAAATTCCGCGGGGGATTTAAATATCCCCCGTGGCATTTGCATGAACATGGCTGCCGCTTTTTTCCGGGATCTTGCGGAAAATAAGCCCTTTTCTGGAAGATCCCTTATTCCTACTTTCAAGATCCCATCTAGACTGGAGCATTTCTCCGGCAAAACCCCGAGCCGGAAAAAAGTGGCAGCCATGTTCATGCAAATGCCACGGGGGATATTTAAATCCGCCGTGGCATTTGCAATTCCGAAGTGTCTCATTAGCATCCCTTTTACGGAAAAGGGTGCCAGTGTAGACACAGCCAAAGAGTCCCAGTTTAACAGCAAATAAAACTAGGGCTGTCAAGCAATTAAAAACATTAATCTCGACTCATTGCACAATTAATCGCATGTGCTGCCCCTTTGAAACACTGTGGTGGCATTTCAAAGGAGCAGCACTGTGAGAGCCCAGGATCGGCTGGAGTCATCAGCTGACCCCAGGCTCAGTGCAGCTGCCTCTTTGAAATGCCACCCTAGGGGCAGAACCGCAGGAGCCCAGGATCAGCTGGAGTCCCCAGCTGATCCCAGGTAGCACCATACAGCTAACCCCAGGCACTTCCCCTTTGAAACACAGTGACATTTCAAAGGGGCAGAGCTGCCCAGAGTTCAGGGTCAGCTGCGGACTCCAGCTGATCCCAGGCTCCTACTACACTGCCCCCTTGAAATGGCCTGCTGGCATTTCAAAGGTACAGTGCTGCGGAAATTCCTAAGATTAATAAATTAAAAAAATTAGAGAGTTAATGGTGGTCTGTGTTAATCCCAGGCATTAACGCGCATTAATTGACAGCCCTAAATAAAACTATTTGTATAACTTTTGAGGAGCTGAGGAGGAGTTATGGGTTAATGATATCCCTTTAAACACTGATGTCTTGGTCTCAGTCTGCTCATAATGAGTGCAAACTGGTTGTTAGATGTAAAACAGATTGGTAGCTTGAGCAGGTAAATGACTGCTCATGATACTAAGTGTCACCTTTGAAGGTGGAAGATGCTAGATAACAGGCTCTGAGACCTTTTTCACTCTAATGTGTAACACATTGCTCTGTAGACAGAGTTGAACATTTACTTTACAATTAAGTCTCTATAGTATATTAACTACATTACCTCTTTGTTCCCTCCTTGTCCCCGGGGTTTCACTTGAAAATTGAAACCAATGATTTGGCTTAAAAAATTTCATTTATATAAAGCTGTTTTCTTCTGGAGCCATTTATCTTGTCAGAACTATTTAGTGCTTATTCTCTTAACCCTGATACTCTGATGAAGAGGTCAGCTGGGGTTCAGTGCCCCATTTGATTACTTTGAAACACCTTTCAGTGTCTGTTGCTTCAAAAAAAATCTGATACCATTAACTGGATGGAATAAGCCAAGAAAAGCTCAGATATTCAATAAAATACAAATCAAACTAAACAAAGACTGCAAATACCAACAAAGAGGCAAGGATTAAACAAATACAAGAGAAAATACAGGGTTTAAAAATAAGGAACAATAAAAAGTGATTCCAGAGATGTAGTTGTGTTAGTCTGTTTGAGCAAAAACAACAAGGAGTCCAGTGGTACTTTAAAGACTAACAAATGTATTAGGGCATTAAAAGCATAAGCATTCATGATTTACAACTCACTTCCTCAGATTCTGAAGAGAAAATAAAAGAAAAAAAGAAGAGCTAGAGGGGAGAGTGACATCAGTGCTAATTAAATCAGAGATGTGGTTCATCTCCAAAAGTGATGAGAAGGTGGGACGACTAAATGGGAAATTACCCATTGCAATGGAAGAACTACTTAATGTATCTATTAAAACCTTGGTTTAGGGTGTCAGATTTGCATATGAATTCCATCTCTGCAGTTTCTCCTTGAAGTCTGTTTTTTATTTTTATTTTTTGCCTGAAAATGGCAAATTACAAGTCAAAAACTGCATGTCTGGGGAGGCTAAAGTGCTTCCCCGCGGTGTTTTGTATGTTTTTATTTTTAATGTCTAGTTTATGTCCATTTATTCTTTTGCATAGAGACAATCCAGTTTGTCCAACAACAATGCCTGACAGAGGGGCATTGTTAGCACAATGGCATTCTTCACATTAATTGATGAGCAATTGAATGAGTCTTTGATGGTGTAGCTGATGCCGTTAGGTCCTATGAGGGTGATGGGGTAGATTTGTAGACAGAATTGATACTGGGTTGTGTTGCAGGGATAGGTTCCTGGATTAGTGTTTCTATTGTGGGATGTGAAGTTGGTGGTCAGCTTTAGTACAGGGACTGTCTATAAGTGAGGACTGATTTACTTCCAAAGTCTATGAGAGTGAGCAATTGGTATTTAATTATATGTATATTCTAAATTACTTCATGGTATCTTCTTTTCCTTTTATGAAATGTTTAATAGAAATGGACCCAAAGATTAGGTACACAGGGAAAAACAAACACAACTAGAATACCTCAAACTTCTTTCTCCATAAACAGAATCAATTCCAGAATTTTCAAGTTGTTTTGTATTTTATTATGAATATTTGATTAAGGTAAGTGTTGATATATCCATTTTTGTAAGAAATTTGACTTAGTATGGAACTCAGTCTATCTAGGAACAAACTATATAGGCTGTGGAAACTTTGTAGAGCAATTACTCTGAAAAAGGGACTTGGTAGATAACCTACTGAACATTGGATCCCATGGTACATATGGGCTAGCACATTCCATTGGTTTATAAACAGGAAAATGTAAGGAATATGTATAAAGGAGAATATAAAACTGAATTGGGAGCTGACACTGTGTTTTTGTAAATGGAATTGGTGTAACCATTATAAGAATATTATGTCCATAAAAGGAAAGAATGTTTAAAAACTGAAATGTTGAATGAACAGCTACAATAAGACTGTGCAAGATCTGGAAAATACACTTTGCAGAGACTGAGCTCCCTAAATCGATCACTTTAACTCATTTCAGGTTAAATGATTACTTGTCTATGGTCTATAACAACTTAAAAAAGAGAAGATTTCTGATGTTAGATATTCAGATATTTGTCAAATATGTCTGGGTCTCAAGGCATGCAAACTCTGAAATAAATACATATGGCTACTCAATGATCAGAAGGCAATCTCTTGACTAACCTCTCAGACTATTTCCTTAACAAGTTTTCCTTGAATGCCAAGTTATTTTAATATTAATGAATAAATAGGGAACATTTTTGGGGTAGTTGGACTTGTCAGGAGGTACTCCTCAGGAACTCTCTCTCTGGACACATCTTGTGATCCCCATTTGCAGACAGAACATTGGCCATCAGAAGACTGCTGCTGTGCCACTCAAGTGCAGCACCCAACTTCAGTAATTATTCAGGGTTCAGAGTCTTTTACTAACCTGTTGCAGATGTGTGTAAATACTGGAGACTAAGTAAAATGTAGTTTTAAGTAAAAGCACTCTTGTGTGGTCTTGTTTTGGCCATCTATCTCTTAGTCAGATGGCCATGTCTCCCTTGATCTATGCCCCACTGCAGTATATATTGGACAAACTGGACAATCCCTAAGGGAAAGAATCAATGGACACAAATCAGATAGCTGTAAATGGAACATACAAAAACCTGTTGGGGAACACTTCAATTTACCTGGGCATTCATTAACAGATCTTTGAGTGGCTGTTAGGTTACAGACCAATTTCACAGGAAAGGACTGGAACTACAATTCATTCACAAGTTTGATAATCATGCTAGTGGATTAAATAAAGATACTGAATGACTGGGACAATATCAACCTACCAAACTATGAAAGTTCCAGTGATTCTTTGTCTGTATTGTTTCTGGTGTTAGTACTCTTTTTCTCTATTGCCTACTTATCTGGTTCTTATCTGCCTCTTTTGACTATCCAATCTTTAGGTTTTTTTAGACTGTTTGTTTTTCCTCTTACATTCCAACTCAGCTTTCACCTTAATATTTTTATACCCACTATCTCTTCTTGTTTCCCCCTGCCTCCCATTTGTTTTCCTTCTTTCCTTTTCTCTCCACACCCCCTATTTATTTTAGTTCTGGACATCCAACACTCTGATCATCTGAAGTCGTGGTCTGTGCCCACAAAAGGTCATGAGACTATCTATATGTTTTGTTAGTCTTTAAAGTGCTACCAGACTGTTATTTTTTATGTTTATCCTTTACAGACTAACTCAGCTGCCCCCTGAAGCTTCCTCTCCAATGTGTCAACTTCTGCCTATTTCATCTCCCCTCCTCCAAATTCTTCCATGCTCACTCCCTCTGGTCCATGGCATAAGTTCATAGATCTTAAACTTCAAGGTAACAATTCTTTTTCCACCTTTCCTATTTACACAGCTTCAGTTTTCTTTGTATTTTAACTCCAAACCATGGTCTTCAACCTATGTTTATCAAGTTCTCTTTGCATTCTGCCAGAAATGTCAAATTGTCATCATATATTCGTTTTCTCTGTGCCTACTAAATAAGTTTATAGCTTTTGTCAAGTATGTAAAGCAGCTAAATGGCATCAGGAATCTCATTAAATGAAACTCTAACTGCCATGCATCTCTGGAGAAGTCACATGCCCCATTTTTCTCCTGTGCCACAGGTTAGCAACCAATCCTTTAACAAGTCATTTCTGGCATTTAAATAAGTCCTAGATAAATTCTCATGCAAAACATGTGTTCCCAAATATATATCTGTTTTAATTGTTCTTTTGCATTTCTCTGCTTCATTTTAGATCACATTGCCCACAGTTTAGATCCAAAATGTAAATTTATATTTAAAAAGTAAAATAAGGAAAGACGGTAAGATTATAAAACCTAACAAGAAAAGTATTTGTTGAAATTTCAAAAATAAAATAATTCACCTTGGGGGAGGGGAGTTGAAGTTTTTTTTTTCACTGAAACACTTCTTTCCAGTATTGGAGAATCAATAGGAATAGCATAGTATTATGGCACCAATCTAGATTTAAACAAAGAAGTGAAACTGATGACTCTGATGTTGCTGACCAAGCAAAAGGAAATAGAAAAAAGATTAAATTATAGAAAATATTATATATAAAATTATATTTTATTTGAATATTGTGTTATTCACATCCATAGTTTACAAAGAATTAATTAGTTGACTTTATTTTGCTCTTTATTAAAACTGCATTAATAATGAGGAGTAACTCTACTAAAGGCAATGTTTAACATTAGTGTAGGTGAGAGGAGTCAGAATAATGTAGCCTGATCTTCAGCAGAAATAAATCAGTATGGTTCCACTGACATTTATGACACTCTTATGATTTATAATATATGATTTATAAGCTTGAATCTGGCCCATTATTTCCAGTACCTGTCGTGAGAAGGCAGCGTTCAGAATGAATCAGTAACTCTTGGTTTCACTGATTGTTCTGTGATTGGGGAGGACTAATTTTGAACCAGATCTCTGTGCAATGAACAGAGAAAGATCTAGATCTCTTCAAACTCAGTGTTTTCAAATATTTCCAATAACGAGACCTATTTGGGTAATGGAAAGGTTTGAAATATTACACTATGTAAAGTAACAAAATAGCAAATGGAAAATCAAGTATTTCCAAAAGAGTGGCTCCTTTAATGAAATGTAGAGTTCATTTTCATCAAACTTTTTATTATCCACATTTTTGAATACATGTAGTATAAAATAAGGGCAATAGTCATCTCACCATCCCAAAGCAATTATACAATTACAAAACCCACATTTTTACCTATTATAAATAATATAAATTTATCCTGTCTTGGTGCCCAGAAGGCTTTGGTGAAGCATTCAGCATAAGTGGCTCAGTACCATAAAACAATTTTATGTTCAAGTTAAAATTTTAAAAATTGAAGAAACTTGAGAGTAATAAAGCTTTCCAAAATACTGCTACTCTTTCCTTAATATGCTTTGAACTATTAAATGATTTCCAACCTGACAGAGTCAAATTGAGCTGTTTAGAAGGCAGTTGTATAAAAAAAATAAATGAGAAAACTGGGTAAATAACTTCACTTTTTACCATGGCTTGAAACAGCAACAGTTCAATAGAGTTGGCTTTCTCTTTAATTTGAAAGTAAGGTTTTCTTCAGTAAATTTCCTGAATTGTCTACTCTAAGTCTTCATGAAGCTCAGAGTTCAAGGTTTTAGCATTGATCGTTGACTTCTCACAATGAAAGATGAGATAAAATAATTGGAACATCTTGTTTAGAACTTGATTTCTCTTTGACTATTATCTTGATCCAACAAGTTGTAGATAATGACATTTTGTTTCATTTGTCCTTTAGGATATTTCCTTATTCAGGCACTGAAATAGGACTGGTATGCCTATATGCTGTGGATAAAATGGTAGGTGCTGATTTTTTAAAAAGTTATATGGGTATTTTACTGATGCCTTGTTAAATGTATGAAATAGTTCCAGAGAATTGTTATTGAAATCTCATCTAATTCAATAACCAATAGTAACAAAAATACAATTAACCACTTGGTACAGTGAATAATTAATTGCAGATTTGTTTCAGTATTGAATTTATTCACTAGTATGTGGCTAGGAAAGTCACTATTTTCACAGTCATGCACTGTGCCCCATAAAAGACTGTAAGTTCAAGTGAGATTTTGGTGAGAAATTAAAAAGTTCAAAACAACAAAACCCCACCTTTCTTCCCTTTTATCTGTTCATAGTTATTTGTGAGGATACATTGATTTTCATGACCGGTTGTTTAAAATTAATTCAATGAATGTTAGAAGCAAACACATTTCAGAGTATGTCTCACTCCTTGTTAATCACATTCACCATATGTATGATCTATTAAATATTGTTATCACTTGAATGGCATTGCTATTGCGACGATAAGGTGTTTGTTTTGTTCCCCCAATGAATGAGCATAATTGTGAAGGTGAGGGTGTAATCATATCACTGAAATGTGGCTTTCCTCGTAGGGACCATTGGAGCAGGTTGTTAGGCCAACAGGAGTTAGAATTGCAAAATCAAGTGTATGTCTACCTTGCCTCACAGTTTGGACTTGAAAATGTGAACAGTATCATACACCAAAGTACTGTACTGGAATTCCTCCATGTGAATGTTAGAGGTGTGAACTAAAAGATTCCTACGGGTACAGCTACACTACAGAGTTATTTCGAAATATCTAATTTTGAAATAGTTATTTCGAAATAAGATATTTAAAAATAACGTGTCTATACACAAAATGCATTTCAAAATAGCATTTGGCTATTTTAAAATAGTGCATCCACACTGAGTGGACACTGTATTGCATTTAAGGCCAGCCAGGTCCGGCAGAGCATCAGGTCAGGAGTTACTTTGTGTGGCTGCTACCTGAGGCTATCTGAGGGCTGTGCGCAAAGGGACCCCCTCTGGACGGCCAGTTCTCAGGTTTCCTTGGTTGCTTGCCTACCTCGATGAGGGGCAGCAAAGCTTTTTGTCTCTGTGTGCTCTGGTTGCCCTCACTCGGGACACCATAGCACTCTACAGCATGGAGCCGGAGCTGCCCCTGGGCACTCTGGTGCTTCTCTTGGATGCGTTGAGGAGCAGTAGAGGGCTGGCTGCCAGAGACTTGCTGGCTCATGTTTTGGGGCCACTGGGTCGGGGCAGTGACTGCTGGCTCTGGGCTGGCAGACTTGGAGCTGGCACAGGCACTGTGTCCAGCACCTACCCCTTTAAGGGCTTTGGGGACGGGGGGAGGGAGAGGAGTGTTCTTGGTTGAGGCCAGAGTGGCCACCAGGGCACCTTGGGAAGGGTAGGAGGCTCCCTATTTCTAAATAAGTGTCTACACAGCATTTATTTCAAAATAGCAATTTCGAAATTGGCGTTATTTCTTGTGGAATGAGGTTTACCAATTATGAAATAAGCCCTAGCTAAACTGATTTAATTTCGAAATAGCGGTTGGCTTGTGTATACGCTAGGAAAGTTATTTTGAAATAACAGCCATTATTTTGAAATACCTTTCATATGTAGACATACCCTAATTCACGTTGTCGTTCTTTTTTTCTCAGACCAATGAGTCAGATCTTGCTGAGGCATCATAGGTGAGGAAAAGTAAGCCATTGTCAATACTCCGTAAGTTAAGGTTTTTATTTTAATTTTATTAACTATCATAGGGTATGTCTACTAGGGGGCTAGTGTAGACATACCTATAAAATTAATTGTATGTGATGAGTGTAAGAAAAAATATATCTGCATTGTTTCCTTAGTCCCGTCTTCTGGTCATGGGGTGTGATTGGTATCCCAGGAGAGCCAGCTGAGGTCACTAAATTATGGTGAATTGCAAAGAATGAGACAGCCATTGCCCAAAGTTCAGTGGTTATTCTAACTAATGTGTAGATTTATCAAGACAGCATAATACAGCTTCTGATACCTTACTGGTTAATCAGAAGCTAACAACACATTTCCCTTAAAGTAACCCAGTTTAGGACTTCATCCAGACACCCAAGCTAAATAAAGTTCTACCAATCCCAAAAGATTGGACAAATTACCTCCCAGGTTAATGAATATTTCAGAATTTATCCCAAATACACACTTATAGCTAGTTCTTATTAACTCAACTATAAATGTAAAATGACAGAGTATTGGTTAAAAGATCAATATACATACAAATATTCCTGGGAAGGGCAGGGTTGGGTATTTGAGTCCTGCCATCCCCCCACCCACTTTGGGAGCAGTTCTAAAATCTGATTCATAGTAGATACGGTGAGCTTTTTAGTTGCAAAGAGTTCTTTTAGAATTAAGTCCATAGATTGTAGTTTTATGTCCAACATCATATTCAGAATAAACTTAAAAAACAGCAAACAGTCTGGTATCATTTTTCTAGACTAACAAAACATGTAGATGGTATCATGAACTTTCATGGGCACAGCCCACTTCTTCAGATGACCAGAGTTTTGAGTTTAGGACTCCAAACTCCTGTCATCTGAAGTGGCACAGCCCACAAAAGCTCATGATACCATCTACATATTTTGTTAGTCTATAAAGTGATACCAGACCGTTTGTTGTTTTTTAAGTTTATCCTGTACAAACTAACCTGGCTACCCCCTGAAGCATCATATTCAGAATGTACCAGTTTAGGACTTGGACTTCAGTCCATGACTTAGGTTTCCCTTGTATGAAAATGTAAGCAGATCTGAGATGACGGATAACCCAATGATGGTCTTCTGCTATTTCCTCGCAGCCTTTTAACCAGCCTTTTAGGATTTTGGTGTTACCTTCTGTTTCCAAACACCATGGTAATTAACATAAGGTAATTTATCCATAAAACAGTTTATCACAAACTTTAGAGACATTTAGTCAATGAAAATCATATATGTTTACATTTTAATATTTCTTTTGATCTCCAAATCTACCGTTGTAGTAATAGACTGGAACTCTCTGCTTACTACACATGTTGTCTCAGAGATGTAGCCGTGTTAACCTGTAAACATTAAAAAAGAGTAGTCCTGTAGCATTTTAGGCCATGTCTACACTAGGAAACTATTTCAAAATTACTACATTTGACTTGAGAACTCATGATTTAACAAATTCCAGCTAGCATATCCTCACTATGGGGAAACAATCTCCAATCATTTGGACACACTACCTCAGCCTTAGAGCTCCAGGGAGCACTCTGGGGAGCTGCAGACAGCCTCCGGGAGGCCAACTATTTTGAATTAGCAGCACCACAGCATTCACACTAATGTAATTTTGAAATTAATATTTCGAAATTAGGATTACTCCTCATAAACAGCAGGAGTACAGAATTTGAATTCTGTGGCCTCTTATTGGAAGTAATGGGCTTGGTAGTGTGGATGCACCACTTATAAATTTGAACTAGGGGAGTATTTCGGAATAATGTCCTAGTGTAGACCAGAGCCTAGAGACATTCTATCTCTATCGCAATCTATATAGTAACATGGGTTTTCATGGGCAAGCCCCTCTCTCATCTGAGGAAGTGGGTTTTGCCCACAAAAGCTCATGGTTCTCTATTTATATCTATAGTTATATCTATCGTCTCTAACTTCTTACAGGCTTACACACAATTAGGTTTGCATTTCAAAGTTGTAGCATATCTAGCACTATATAGCCGTAACTACTATTTACATACATTTTGAAGATGTCCCTAAGGCCGACTCTGAGTCAGGGTATGTCTACACTACAGCGCTAATTCGAACTAACTTAATTCGAATTAGTTAATTCGAACTAAGCTAATTCGAACTAGCGCATCTAGACTTAAAAACTAGTTCAAATTAGCATTTTGCTAATTCGAACTAGCGCGTCCACACTGATTGGACTCAGGGGTGCATTTAAGGGCGGATGAAACCGCTTCTGGCAGGGCATCAGGTCAGTAGTTGCTTTGTGTGGCTGCTGTCTGAGGCTATCTGAGGCTCATGCTTAAAGGGACCCCCCTGGACAGCCGGTTCTCAGCTTTTCTGCTTGCTTGCCTACCTTGCTGAGGGACAGCAAAGCATTTTTCTCTGCGCCCATCTGTGTCGGTGCTTCCCTTCGGGGATGCTGCCACAGGTGGCAACATGGAGCCAGAGCTCGCCCTGCACTTTCTGGTGCAGTCTATGGACTTGCTGCTGCAAGCCTGCCAGCAATGGCTCAAGGCTGCCTGCTTCCACCTGGTGCACGTCAGCCCCCTGCCTCTCCGCCTGGCCACCCTGGGGGCCATGGTGCAGCTGCGGTGGCGCCTGGGCGCCGGCGTACCCCGCCGCATCTGGTGTCTGGACACCAGCAGCGAATGGTGGGACCGCATCGTCCTGGAGCGCTGGGGAGACCAACAGTGGACCCAGAACTTCAGGATGAAGAGGGACACCTTCCTGGAGCTCTGTGAGTGGCTCGCCCCTGCTCTGCGCAGAAGGGACGCTCGCATGAGGCCCGCCATCCCCCTCCAGAAGCATGTGGCCATCGCCCTCTGGAAGCTCTCCACGCCGGACAGCTACCGATCCATCAGGAACCAGTTCGGCGTGGGGAGATCCACTGTCGGAGCGGTGCTTATGCAGGTATGGCACTCGTTGGCCACTGCGCCGGGGGAGAGGGAGGCTGCAAGGAGGGGATGGGCCGCCCCAGGGAAAACGGGGTGACGGGGGGGGAAGCAAAAGTGCCCCGCACCAGAGGGGCCGGTCTCTCTCAGCCGTACTACATGCCGTCCCGGGGGGTTGCTCCCGGGAGTGGGGAATGGGGCACTGGCAGGGCACGAGCACTCCCAGCCACCCGGGCGCCCCACTGATTCGCGCTTTGCTGTGTCTCTCCGCAGGTGGTCAAGGCCATCAACCGGGTGCATCAACATCTGTTAGTTCGAATTAACTTTGTAGTATCGACATACTTACTCTGTAGGATGCCTAATCCTTTCTGGCCGTATGTCATACTTGGCATAAGATTTCTTGCAATTATATAACAATGCTAGTAAAAATGGTTTTCATGGTCATATTATATAATCAGATAACATCACCTGGATAAGCTCCATTCAGTTTCCTTGTTTTCATACTCTACTGAACAGTGTCATTTGCAATATAACTGAAACAACACAATGTATTTATTCCATTATAGGTAAATTATTCCCCTTTCTATGTGGAAAAAGAACAAGAACAGTACACTCATCTTTCATGCCTTCTGTAACATGCTCATCTAGGTGAAAATAAATCCCAGATTTTTATATTTTTTTGTTTAAATGAGAAAGTTGTGGTTTGAACAGAGATGTGGCCATGTATGTATTCTAAGGGAAAATGTCAAAAAAAGCAATAAGAAAATTTATAGCACAGCTAGAGTGTTGGTAAAATGAAAAGTATTATTAATAAAATTGTTAGTTCCCAAAAGATTTTTTCTTACAAAAGCAATGAAATAATGTACCATGTATATGGTGCATAAAGATATTTCTTTCTGCTGGGAACAGGTCTTACAACACAAGCATCAAAGTTAATTTGGTGCATTTTAGGTGCAGATGTGTATTATTTACCTTGGGAAGAAGATAGAAAAGATTGTCACTAGAAAGACTGTCACTTGCTCATCTGTTTTTCAGTTACACATAGGGTTTTCTCTGACAGTTTTCAGACAAAAGAACAAACCCCTGAAGTCTCCCCTTAGTAGTTTCACTAGAGCAAACTCACTTGCTGAGAAAACATAGGCCATTCTTTTTCCTTTTGGAAGATTTTTTTTAGAGATGAAATAGATGCCAATCCCAGTCCGACGTGCAAGGGTATTGGGTGATGTGTTGCTTTTCTTTTCTTGTGCCTCCACACATGTTGATTGCTGTGCACACATTTTCTTCCTCATCAGGGCTACTACGCTAGGCTCTCTATAAAAATTTCCTTTTCTTTCCTTCACTTACGCTTAAATCACTGAAAAAAATGCCTTTTGTAAGAATTCTTAAAACAGGCTTGAAGTGATCTTATAATCTTTGTGCTCTGGCATTTATTGTAGTTACATAAAGGGTTAGAGCTGGAGAAGCGTGGAACAAACCTTCTGTGCTACTCCTCCGTTGCCTCCCTCCTGTGAGTAAACTGTCCCTTGTAAAACTGGAAGTTTTCTAAGACTTATAAAAATGTAGCTTCACTTTTTTCCTCCTCTCAATCCTTTATGCCATTTCAACAGGATCTTTCTTTAATGTTGGATTGTCTTTTAAAGAAATGACCTTGGGTTAGTGGCCCTAGAGAGCGTAGTTTTTGAACTTCCAACTAGGTATCTGTGGTACAGGTTCAAAAGTGCAAAACACATGCAGATTTGAAAAAAGAAACAGAAAGAGAAGGAGAAGAGGAAGACTGGAAGGAATTAGACACCTTCATTCAAATGTTTGAAATCTGCTTTTAATTTTGGATAACTGCAACAAGGTGCCTAGAAGGACAGACAGCTTTGTGATTGGTATGCCTGACTTCTGGCCCCTTATATCTCTATTAATACTCCAGGGTCTTTCAGGAGCTGGAGGTAGGGTGATTGGGATCCACTATTCTACCACATCTTAGACATACTCTCTCTGAGTTGACCCCTCAGCAGGGAATCTAAATCAGTGGGTCTGGGCTACTTCCTAACAGACTTCCTTCAGTTTGGGGTCTGGTAATTTGCTGGGGTGGCTTGTCTCCCATGGCATTCTCTCATGGATCTTGAGTGGCACCCTGCACCAGTACCAGGCTTCCTTAGGAAGGGCAGCCATGGGTTTGATGAAGCAAAACTCAACATATCTTGGGGCTGTTACCTCAGGTGCTGGAGGCTCCTGTGTCTCCTCCCCTGTCTTCTTTGTCTGGGGCTATATCTAGACTATGCGGCTCCGTCGACGGAGCCATGTAAAATAGTTTATTCGGCCTAGTCAAAGAAGCGGGGATTTAAATAATCCCCACTTCATTAAAATAAAAATGGCCACCATGCTGTGCCGACGATCAGCTGATCCGGCACAGTGCGGCAGTCTAGACGCAGTACGGTCGACAGAGAAAGCCTTTGTTGACCACTCCAGTATGCCGAATAAACTATTTTACATGGCTCCACTGATGGAGCCATGAGGTCTAGATGTAGTCTGGGAGTATTGTCTACAGTACAATAGGATGGGACTCACTGGGTACAAAGGCTCTCCTTAAACCCTGCTATGCAGGTGGGGGGGTTCTCCACATCATTTCAGTGACTATAACCTCAAGTATCTAAATTCTGATCGTTAGGGCCTGGCTTTCAGAGGTGATGAGCATGCTGGCTGCTGTATGTAATTTTGTGGACTTGACAGACTCTTTAATTGAGAGAGGATAGTCTTAGTCACTTGGGAAAGAACTGCTCTGGGAAAGCAATGTAGATAGATGCTTAGTCATAGTTACATAGTAATCACCACAGAGTGGTGAGAAACAGAAACAACAGGAAGTCAACCCCACAGAAAGAGAAGATTCTCAATGGAGAGATAGTGTAATGGAGTACACTCACCCTATTATGAGTGCCTCCCCTGGTCAAGTGCCTAAATTCCCTCTCTCTTTCCCCTATGTCTTTTGGTGACTCAGCCCTCCAGCCATGTCATAGGTAGTCTGTGTGATGAGGACAAAGCAAAACCTCTTCCAGGGTTCAAATCCAACAGGAATCTCTCGCAGAGTCTCCTGTAATGTCTCCTACAAATAGTCCATGCTCCAAAATAGAACAGTGTCGCAAGACTCCCTCCCTAATGTCAAAGCCTTAGGGCCTTTCCAGGCTTGGCTCTGCATCTGGGCCTTTGCTGTTCTGTCCCTCTCCCATTCCCTCCTTCTCCAGGACACTTCACCCAGTTGCTAATGGGGAGGAGTTTGGTGGGTTGGGTTGGGGAGACCTAGGCCCACCCACTACTCCAGCACAGGGACCTAGAAGATACCAGCTATCTGCTCTGTCTCTATCTAAATCACGCTGATGCTGTAATTTCCTGGACCACTTTCACATAGTTCTGTACCTTGGTCTGAAGGAGTTCCTACAACCAGCTCAGGTTCTTGCTTTCTCTGACTTCTGGCAGCACTACTTCATCTGAGATCCTGTAACTCTGTCAGCCAGCAATACGCTAACTACAATCCTCCAGCTTTAGCAAGTAACTGATCTCAAACTTCCCTTGCTGCTCTTCTCATATAGCCACTCTAAGCAGATTGGAGGATCTTTCTACTGCCCTTTTCTGGGGTAGGGTGTGGCTACAAGGCCTCCAGCATGAGGCCACAGGATCTAGTTCACTCCATCACAGAGAGTTCAGTAGATTCTGACATGAGTGATAGAGAGACAGAAAGAGGTCTCTCCCAGTGTGATTGCCTGTCAACTATCTCTGTGGTAAAGATGAGAGTCGAAATTAGCCATTGGCTACCAACCTCTGGCCAAAGGGAAACCTAGACTCCTCAGCAGCCTAACAATCTGGCTGCCAGGCAGTCAAGCTCACAGAAAATCAAACAGTCTGGTATCTGCTGTAATTCATCAAAACATAACTGCCTTCAGGGAACACACTGATTTTGACAAATAAGAAAAATAAATACAGTGTTTCACCCCTTTCCTGACCATCTGTACACAGAATTTGATTTTTCCTCTCAAAAATATAGTTTTGTTTGGTCTTTGAACAGTTATATGGTAGAATGTTATGTTTCACATATTTTTATTAACAACTGTGGGAAGCATAATTGCTGTAAGATACATTTCTTCAAACTATTTTCCTGAAAGACCTTGACCCAATATTCAGCAGTGCTAGAGATATACTCAGAACAACTGAAGGAGCTATGGGAAAAGGCTGCTTTATGCCAGCTTTATGGTTCCCTAATACCCTCACTGTGAACTTGAAGCCTCACACTGTCAGTCACAGGAGTAAAGATAAGTACAAATTGGGTCAGAATATACTGCTGAAAAAGCTGCATATTTAAACTTCTCTTCTGTCACCCAGCCATAAGTTAGCATATAGGAATTGGTAGTTTTTCTCTAAATAGCTAGTAAATGCTTTGCAGTCTATTCTGGTTTATAAGTGTGTGTGCATGTGTGTGTGTGTGTGTGTGTGCTCACGCGCACGTGCCTGCACATTTTGAGACGGCACAGGCTACAGTTATTTGGCCACCACCATACCTATGGAGTTTCTTCACGTTACTGTTGTTGTGTTAAGGGTAAAACAAAACACGTAATCATACATTTCTGAAAAGCAGTGTTGAAACAGTGACACTGGACTAGAGGAAAGCTATCTGGACTCAATGTTCAGTCCTGTGTGAAGTTGGACAAGTTTTTTAATCTCTCTGTGGCTCAGACCACCAGCTGCAAAACTGGGATGACATTGTTCCCTTTCTCCTGCCTTTTATTTATGTTATCTATTCAAATTGCAAGCTGTCTGGGGCAGGGATTTTCTCCAGCTAAGTATACACACAACAATGGAACAAGGGATGATAGCTGGTGGTTGTATAGGCTCCTTTATAATATCATTCATTGCTATTATTATAAGTCTTTCCAAAGAAGAGTAACTGACCTGGTAACATCATTTCTGAACACTACTGTGCATTTCAAATATATGGCCAAAAAACAGCTCTAAACATGGGGTTACATAGGGCTAGAGTCTGTGTTAGTGTGAATAAGTCTACCTCTATTGAAATCAATGAAGCTATACCAATTTACAATAGGTGAGGATCTGACCCATGTACCTATTCAAGACTAACTACCCACCTTTGTTTACAAAAGGCTAGACATTTTCTTTATTATGGGATGCAACATAATGGACAGAAATGTAGTAAACTTGTAAGTAAACACACTTACCCATCCTCATAAAAATGAGACATATAGACAAATAGACACCAGTAGTTTATGAGCAGGTATATTTCCCTGTTTTGGAATAAGCTGATTTTGATGATCTCTAGGGTACGGCTACACTGCAGGGGGGGAGAGTTCGAACGGAGGTATGCAAATTGTGCTCGCATTTGCATATCTTCTTCCAATTCTGTTCCCAGAAGAAGTTTTTTCTGATATTTGGCCCGTCTACACGGGGCCAAATGTCAGGGAAAAAACCCTCTTTCCAAAGGCCCTGTAAACCTTATGTTTTGGAATGTGATGTGAAGCAAGTGTGATTTGCACGTAAGGCAAGAGATGCACAGAAGAGTACCCTGCAATAATTTAACATATATTTTTAAAAGGTCTTATTATGCTTTGAGGGTCAAATTCTGCCCTGTTATACACATATGATTCCAGTGAAACCAATTCAAGTGACTTCAGTGGAGCTTTACAGGCATAAATGATAGCAGAAGCTGGCTCTGTATCTGCAAATATACTACTAGTAAATCTAGAGCTCTTTTTTTCTTTAAAGCCCTATATTATTTGCTGCTGTTTTTTAGTTAATTGCAATTAACCATCTGAGTTCTGGTAGCCTTTACATGTCAACATTACATTACACAACAGATATATGTACTTTGGAGACTGATTATAAGATATCTTCCTTTATCTTCAACCTGAAATGTAGGCTTGTGACAGAATAATATAACAGAAAGTAGATTAAAAGGTCTGAGTGATGAACAACTAGAAGCAGACAAGCCTACAAACACAGTACATCATATTTCAAATTAGACTTATATTGTATTACTCCATGCTTTCAAGCCTATCAAGATTTCTTTCAAAGAGGTCACATATCTGTTCACAATACAGTCCTTTGTTCTGAAAGGTATGTCTGAAGCAATAGCACCAGAGTTTGACATACATTCTGCAGAGTTTATTCCATAATAGTACAAAAGAATTTCCATAAAACCACATTATAGATCATTTTAAGCTAATAAACATGCATGTAATTACAAAGAAGATGTGCATTAAATATTATGTTGGATCCTTAGAACTTCACCTGTTTTGCATGAAGAATGTGTCTCTTTTATATTAATTTAAATGTCGATGTTATTTAATTTTCTAAAGCAAGAAATTGTATAGCTTCATGGCTGGCCAGAATAAAATCAGTTTTTATTAGGGTACGTCTAGACTACAGGCTTTTGTCAACAGAAGTTTTGTCGACAGATACTGTCGACAAAGCTTCTGTCGACAAAAAGCATCTAGACTACATTCAGTTCTGTCGACAAAGCAAGCTGCTTTGTCGACAAAACCCTGTAGTCTAGACACAACCCTAGATGCAATAACACCTTCTGTCGACAGAACTCTGTCGACAAAAGGTGTTATGCCTCGTAAAATTAGGTTTACCAGCGTCGACAAAACTGCTGAGTTCTGTCGACGTTATGTCGACAGAACTCAGCAGTAGTGTAGACGCAGGTATAGTTTTGTCGACAAAAGTCCACTTTTGTTGACAAAACTCTGTAGTCTAGACACACCCTTAGTTTGGATATTTATGCAGAACAGATTAATATACTGCAACAGATGTGCTATACCCTTTTAGCCATGCTTCTGGATCATCACAACTGTATCAAAGAAACAAGGCCTTCTGGGAACTGTAGTCCAGAAAGATTGATGGGGTTTGTAGGCATGGAAGAAATTCAGACTGGAAATGGTCAGGGATACAAAAGAACTCTCTTTTCTGTAAAAGGAATTTTAGAGAAGAGGTCAGACTGGCTTGGTACAGAGAGAAAGAATGCACTAGTCACTGGAGAATGCACTAGTCACTGGAGAATGCACTAGTCACTAGAGGGTCTCTCCAGCGTGAAGGTGCTTAAAGAATTCCAAATCATGCTACACTTTAAAATCATACCATTTTTTTTAAATACATTTTTAAAAACATTTCTTCGGATTTTGAACCTTTCAGATTCAGGATTTCAAGCTTTTCTCTCGTAGGAGCTGACGTTTTAACTAGTCAGTTCTGCAGCAGGTCCCACTCCCACTCCACCCCTTCTTCCATAGCACCACTCCCATCCTACCTCTGCCACATTACTTCATCCCCACTCCACCCTTGTCCCATTCAACCACTTGCTCCAAATGAGCCTGCCCTCATTTCTCCCTTCTTCCACCAGAGCTTCCTGCATACCATAGTGCAGCTGATCCATGCCTGGCAGGAAGTGTGGGATGGAAAGGAAGGAGTTAATTGGTGGGACCACCATTGGGGAGGAGGTACTGGAGAAGGAAGAAGTGCTGATAGGGAGACTGCCCATGGTTGCTCAGCACTCTCATTTTTTCCCATGGTTGCTCCAGCCCTGGAGCACCCATAGGTTTGGTGCCTATGATTTCTCTCCCTCATATTATCCCATAATCATGTGATTCAAGGAGTGGGGAGCATTAAGAAAAACACTAAATATTGCAAGACCCATTATCATAAAACCCATGATAAAATTGTGACTGAGGAGGGGATGTGGAGGCTACAACTTGGGAGGGACTATAGATAAATGCTTGAGAAAGCCCTGGGAGAAAGTATGGGATATTAAGAAGGGGAGCAAGGACATTAGGTCATGGTAACTTGTTCAGTAGGGAGAAAAGTGTTGTCAAAGCCTGCATTCAGATTGGTGAGCTCTGCACAAACTGATGAAGGTTTGGCCTTGACCTCAGAGGCAGCTAAAGGAAATAGCCTTCAGGACAAGAAAAACTATGTAAGAACATAACATAAGAACGGCCATACAGGGTCAGACCAAAGGTCCATCCAGCCCAGTACCCTGTCTGCCGACAGTGGCCAGTGCCAGGTGCCCCAGAGGGAGTGAAAAGGTAATGATAAAGTGATCTCTCTCCTACCATCCAACTCCACCCTCTAACAAACAGAGGCTGGAGACACCACACTGGCTAATAGCCATTTATGTGCTTAACCTCCATGAATTTATCTAGTTCTCTTTTAAACTCTGTTATAATCCTAGCCTTCACAGCCTCCTCTGGCAAGGAGTTCCACAGATTGATGTCTTTGAGGGTTGCAGTCAGGGCTTCCAGAAAGGATGGGAGGAAGTCCTACTTCATTCTCATGCATGACAATTGCCCAGATTCACCAAAGAAAATAATAGTTTGTAGGGGTCTTTATATTATTATTTGTTTTGTTTTCATTTTTACTGTGAACGGGAATTTTCTAATTTAGCCTAAAGCCAAGTAAAACTACCCAGAGTGTGGTGGTCTGTAGTCAATGGTGGAGACCCGAGTAGTCTCTGTTATGTATACTGCCTGTTGAAAAAAATGTGTGGAGTTTCTTCATTTTCCATTCTCGGGGAGTGAATGGACTGACGAATCCATTTTCTTGTGTTGCTGTACAACCATCTCACACAGGGTGTGTCTAGACTACTGAGTTTTGTCGACAAAAGTGGACTTTTGTAGACAAAACTATACCAGCGTCTACACTAACGCTGAGTTCTGTTGACATAACGTAGACAGAACTCAGCAGTTTTGTCGACGCTGGTATACCTCATTTTACGAGGTATAACACCTTCTGTCGACAGAGTTCTGTCGACAGAACGTGTTATTGCCTGTAACACTGCGTCCAGACTATAGAGTTCTGTCGACAAAGCAGCTTGCTTTGTCGACAGAACTCAATGTGTCTGGACGCTCTTTGTCGACGGAAGTTTTGTCGACTGATACTGTCGACAAAACTTCTGTCGACAAAACGCGGTAGTCTAGACGTACCCACAGGGGCTATGTCTAGACTGCAGGCTTCTTTCAAAAGAGCCTCTTTCAAAAGATCGCATCTAGACTGCAGGCGGATCTTTCGAAAGAGAAATCCGCTTTTTCGAAAGAGAGCACCCAGCGAGTCTGGATGCTCTCTTTCGAAGACGGCCTCTTTACATTGAAGAACGCCTTCTTTCAAAAGAGGAACTTTCGAAAGAAGGCGTTCTTCCTTGTAAATTGAGGTTTACCGCCATCGAAAGAAAAGCCGCGTTCTTTCGAAATAATTTCGAAAGAACGCGGCTTGAGTCTGGACGCAGGGGAAGTTTTTTCGGGAAAAGGCTACTTTTCCCGAAAAAACCCCTGAGTCTGGACACGGCCAGGGTGAAAAGACAAAATCTCTAAAGATAAAAAGTAAGTCACTGAATAATAATGTAGAAGGGACCAGACTGGGTGGTTTTAACCAGTTATTTTATTGAATTTTCCTCTCTGACCTCATGGTAGTCTGCTGCAAAGACAATTGTACTGAGATTGGACCCTGCATTTTTAAATTGCCTGTCTAACCATTGACTTCTCTGATACCCATCTGTGTGTTGTAACCGACCACTCATACCTTGGAGCCTGGAGGAGACAGGAAATTAAGAAAGTAAAACAAGAAAAAACAGAGAGAAAATATCACAAGGGAACAGAGAGGGTCAGATCTGTTACAGCAGGCTGGAGAAACAGCAAATGTATTGAGTGGGTTTAGGGAATGCCAGAGGCAGAAATAGAATCTTTCAGCCTCAGACTCTGATCCTGAAAACATTTGCTTATTTCTCATATTATGTGTAGTTTCATCAAAGTTGCTATTCTATTCAGGACACCAAGAACTCTAGGCCACTGGGTTAAACTTCTGCCTTAGCAAGAGCGAGCTTCGATGGAGACTAAACTGTGCTTCAGAT
Organism: Pelodiscus sinensis; assembly: GCF_049634645.1. Lineage (NCBI taxonomy): Eukaryota > Metazoa > Chordata > Testudines > Trionychidae > Pelodiscus > Pelodiscus sinensis. The sequence continues at coordinate 174,585,589 of NC_134711.1, forward strand.
CCCTTTAGTTTTTGTCTATCTGTTTCATCAGCAAACTCCTTGACACTCTGCCAATCTTAAACCTGCTTTCAAGGTAAACATCAGTGAACCCCAGTTCCTGAGCTCCCCAGAGATATCCCTCTGTAGTGTCTACATGCTCTCACTGTGACCCAGAAATAATTAGTTTGCTGCTTCCAAACTACACACTAGCCTGTGGGATTAACTGAAGTCTCAAAATTCACTTCCTTACATTGAGAGAGATGGTTTTGTAATGAACAAGAATAAGTTTATTAATAAAGAGCAGAGATTTAAGTGATACTAAGCAAGAGAAAACAAGACAGACATGATTAAAAACAAAATGAAAATAAAACACACTTCCTAGTATCTAAAATTTAAGAGATTACAATTATAGATATATAATTCTCTCTACACAAGTTATTTGTACATCACATAATGATTTTTTGAACTGGCCATATGATACCATGCATGACTCAATTTAAACACATATAATAATAAACACAGTGTGTTGGGGTCAAGTCTGATACGAATTAGAGTACGGTGGGCCTTCTGCCACTTGACATTGGAGTGGCTCCAAGGAGCACAATGGGACTACCCATGTGATTAAAGTTAGAACCTAAGTTATAAACTATGATTTTTAAGCACTCCAAGATTAAAGCACCTATCTTGTTTTTGGATCCCTGTTCTAGGTCACAATTGCATTGAATATATCCGTCTCCACTTATTTCCACATCAAGAAAATAATTTGGAACCAGTTTGAGTATTTCTTTGGGAAAAATTATCATGAAGCAGTATGCATGATGCGTGCCGCCGGAAAGTCATTTTATCAGCTTTATAAAGAGTTTCTTTATGCAGTACTCTTCACCTATATCATATCTTCTAATATCCAAAGATGCTGTTAGTCACTTACTCAAAACAGTTATTTTACTAGCTTTTACAGATTAGAAATACAAAACTTTAAGTTTGAGAAAGAATGAAAATTATTGTGATTATAAACTGAAGTTATAAAACAATTGTTTTATTTTCAAGTGTGTAATTGCATGTAATGGGGCAAATAAGTCTGTACTGAACTTCCAAAACTAATGAGAATTATTCTTTCCATAATGAATGATATTACTACACCACCTATCTTTTTTTAAAAAGTTGTAATGGTAACCCTGGCTTCAATCGTGGTTTCTAATCCTTTACTAATGACATGTAATAATCATGTGGAATCAGTTTGATGACGAATAGACATTTTTTTAGTTCCATGTGGCCCTGAGAGGAACCCACTTTCTCTGATTAAGCTGTATGGGTTTCTGCCTTGTGAAACATATGTGGTGGGTCATGTAGAATGTTGCTCTCTTAATCCAATTTTTAACACAGACTAATTTTCTTCGTGCAACATTCTAAGCCATAGGGACAGCACAAAGCAGCAACAAAGCAAGTATCTCTGGCCCAGATCATAAGCTGGTGTAAACTGACATAGATCTATTCTGTGTCCATCTGGTAATAGCTGCAAGGAGTCATTTTACTAGTCAGACATCAGTGGACCACATTACTAGCATCTATAGAAAAGCTGATATGTGTTCTTATATCCAATACATTATAATTTAGCAAAATGTCTTTCCATTATTTTGTGCACATATAGACATGCATGTCTTTGAGATACTCACTCTGAGAATTTACAATTGCAATATATGTGAAAACAAAATTCCTTAGAATTGTGCCAGGGAGTATCCTGACTGCATGCCACCTCTCCATGCTGCTGGTAAAGTCAATACTACACAACAAGAAAAGAAACAGAACGAATGAATTGACAAACTGACAGAGATTCTACTGCTACAAATTGAATTCTAAAGCTGGTTAAACATCTGTAATTTTCAGAAATACAGCCCGGCCTGTTTGTAGTCACATCACCAGTCTCAAGGCTAGCACAGCATATAAAATGAGTGTATTCACAACTGCTGAGAATGCATCCTCCTTCTTTAATGGAATGACCTATTTTATTGGGGCTACACTGTCAGGGTGACTTTGGAAAAATTGTGAAAATAAGTTTGAGGAAGGATGAACATTCAATTACTGCTTTGGGTTTTGTTAATTTATAGAATTAAATGTATGCTCTAACCCAAATTGATCCTCTGGAGGTTCCATTCCAAATTATTTTCATAATTGTTATTGTGGGATTGTTTTAATCTTCCCTACAAAACACTTCCCAAGTAAGGCTTTCATTAGCCCTATTTAACAAATCCCAAAGTCTCAAACTGTTCCCTGCACAGATACATTTAACAGGTGCTGTATTTAGCATTCTGATATAACTCAATCAAAAGTATCTATTCTAGGATTCATGGCATTTTTTTTTAAACTGACATAGTCCTTGGCATCCCAGGGTCACATTACAAAAGTTAAAGATAGCAAAGTTCAGATTGTATCTTTCAGCACCCTTAATTGAGTGATTTGTGATGAAACATCTAGAATATGACATCACTTATTCCATATTTTAGTATAGATAATTATATTTCTTTAATACAATCTTTGGCGGAAATGTCATTAACTTCTTTTCTTGGATTTTAGTTTTGGGCTGTTTTTTCACTTATATCTCCTTTTTTCCTAAAATATTTTAAAATGATTTATTTTTGTGTAACACTTTTTTGGGGTTTTCTGTTTTATTATAGTGTTTGCTTCATGATGTTCGTTCTACTTTAATGTTGTCTTATGAAGGGTTCCATTTTTGTGACGTTGCTTGCATGATCAGACCTAATCTTGTCACATTTCAGACTTCTGTGCCTTTCCATAGAAATATTATTTAAAAACTCACAATTTTCTCTCTGTAAAATCTATCCTATCATCCCCTCTTGTATTCATTGGATTATTATATTTGCTCAAATGGAAAAGCAATTATCCTTGAACAGAAAGTTTGAAAGGTAAAGGTTTAATAAAGGTATAGACAACTTTAAAAGGAGTATATAAAGGCCTCACTGGGCCCTAAGGAGTTAATGAGTATATCTACTCTGCAGTTAAACACCCGGGTCTGGTACATGTCAGCAGGCTCAGGTTTGTGGAGCTCAGGCTGAGAAATTATTTAATTGTGGTGTAGATATTCAGTCTCAGGTTCAGTCTGGACCCTGCACTCTGTATTTCTCCCCTGTCTTGAGGTCCTCAGAGCCCAGACTCCAGACCAAACCCAAATATCTATTTCACAGTTAAATAGTGTCCCTGTCCCTGCCCTCCTGCTCAGTGCAGACTTACCCAATGAGAACCTATCAGTGCAATCAGCTTCACTCTGTTACACTGGCAATTAATGTCAGACCTGAAGGAGGAGTTAAAAGGGCTGAACCTGGCTGACACAGGGTTGAATCAGGAAGAAGAGCAGATTTCTGTCTCTCACTCAGAGAAGCCTGATTCAGGAAACTGTGTTAGAGCACTGTGAAAGGGACAAGGATACCAAGCAAGTTGTGAGTCTGGCCAGGATTCTGTGCTGGTGGAGTGGCCTGCATGGAGTAGGAAGACTATTACTAGGTCAAACTGTTCTGTGATGAGAGAAAACTCTCCTGCTGCAGAAGTTGCTAAGGAGCTCTGCAGTCAGCCCGGGGAAAAGGATTAGAGAGAGAGAAGTTGGTGCACTGGGAGCCTGGGAAGAGGCTGAGGTAAAGGACCATGACATTCAAAGTAGGAATTGTTCCAGAGAGGCATCAAGAGGTCTGTGTAGTCTGCTTTGAGTGCCTATTTATGAATCCTTGGACTGCAACTCAATGGAGAGGAAAGGCCTGGGTTCCTATGGGAGGACGGCACCCTTCTCTCATGGCCATATGTGGCTGTACTTCTCTCAGACTACAATGATTCCTCTTACTGATTTCTCAAGCAGGTTTGAGTGAGTCAGTCCTCCAACTGAGCCACACACAGTTTGGGTGAAACAATCCCCTTCTGGCATATGCAGTCCAATGGGGACCTATCCCAGTACCCACATTGTAATATCTCTTTAGCCCTCCCCAGGCTCAATCTTCAAAGAGTCAAACAAGGGACAGTCTACAAATAGTCCCTCAAACCTGGAATGGATCCATTCCCCTAAAGCATCTTTCCTGGAGATTCTTTACCCTTTCTGGGCTTTTCTGACCCCAGTTGGACCAGTTCCTTTTATATTGTCCTTTTTGGTACTGCTTGGCTGTTCCTTGCAGCCTCTCTCTCACTGGATACTTTCTCTGAAGCCACTCTTGTCATCTTGGTTCTTTCTGGGATGAGGTAGGATAGGGGGCCTCTGAGCCTGATCTATCCTGTCACATTTCTCTTAATAGCTCAAAAAGGAATGTGGAGTGGACATTTTCCCAAGAAGGGATCAGAATTACCATAACCCCCGATATTAAGGGTGATGGCTTCTGAGTCCAGACTTAGACCAAGTGAAGTTGAAGAACTATTCAACATTAGATTATTACTTCACCCTCTTAGACTGGGACTTTGCGAGCTAGTTAGGATATGTCTACATTACAGCATTATTTAGAAATATCTTATTTCAAAATAGTTAATTCTAAGTAAGTTATTTCAAAATAACTCGTCTACACACAAAATGCATTTTGAAAAAGTGTTTTCCTATTTCAAAATAGCACGTCCACACTGAATGGATGCTGAATCTTATTTAAGGCTGGCTGGAGCCAAGTCCGGCAGGGCATCAGGTCAGGAGTTACTTTGTGTGACTGCTGCCTGAGGCTATCTGAGGCCTGTGCTTAAAGGGACCCCTCTCTCCCCCCGGACATCCAGTTCTCAGCTTTCCCTGCTTGCTTGCCTACCTCAATGAGGGACAGTAAAGCTTTTTGTCTCTGCGTGCTTTGCTTGCCCTCACTCGGGACAAGAGCTGCTCCTGGGCACTCTCGTGCTTCTCTTGGACGTGTTACTGCAAGCCTGGCTGCACTTTCTGCAGGAGGCCCATTGGGGGGCTGCCATCTGGGAGGCCCATTGGGGGGCTGCCATCCGGGAGGACCATTGGGGGGCTGTCAGTATCCAGGAGGCCCTGCGGGAGAGCTTCCACCTGAGGAGCATTAAGAGCCTCCCTGGTTTGCCACACTGGAGGCTTGTGCCTCATTCCTCCCTCAGGTCCCTCCACTTACCCCTCCCTAGCCCACCTTCCTGATTTCAAATAAAATACACATATTTTCATGAACACAAACTCTCTTTATGTAACAAAACCTGGGGGGGGGGAGGGAATGAAACTCTGGTGAGACTGGGGAAAGGAGGTGGGAGGGAGAGAAGAGAGGGTGGGAGAGGGGAGGGGGAAACCTGGGAGGAGGGAGCTGGAAGGGGAAAACAAGGGAAAGAAGGGGGAGGGGAAGATCAGGGATCAGGGTTGGGGCCTGACCAACTTGATTTTCATGCAAACCTGCTCCTGGGTTCACATGTGGCCTTTGGTGGCCAGGCTGGCAGGTATCCTGTGATAGACAGCCACATTCCTCCATCTAGTGAAGAGATCATGGACATTGGGGGCATCCTCCCCCAACCGGAATAAGGTCCATGACTTCCACCCTGGACCAGGAAAGTGCCCGCCTTCTCTGGGCCCTGGTAGGCTCCTGGGAGCTGGCAGGCTGCTCCTGGGGAAAGGTGGAGGTCTGGCTGACAGGGGCTTGCTGGCTCATGTTTTGGGGCCTCTGGGTCAGGGACAGTGACTGCTGGCTCTGGGCTGGCAGGCTTGGAGCTGGCACAGGCACTGTTGCCAGAGTCAACACCTTTAAGGGCTCTGGAGAAGGGGGAGAGGGAGGAGTGTTCTTGGTTTAGGCCAGAGTGGCCACCAGGGCACCCTGGGAAGGCTGGAGGCCCCCTATTTTGATATGTGTCTACACAGCACTTATTTCGAAATAGCTATTTCGAATTTGGCATTATTCCTCCTGGAATGAGGTTTACCAAATTCGAAATAAGCGCTCTGCTATTTCGATTTAATTTTGAAATAGCAGTTTGGCTGTGTAGACGCTGGTAAAGTTATTTTGAAATAACGGCTGTTATTTCGAAATAACTTTGCCGTGTAGACCTAGCCTTAGCTACATCACAGGAAGAATAGGATTGAAGTAAGGCTGATATGACTGTCATCAGGTTTTACTTAAGTAGAAGAACCTGCTACGTCATACTCAGCCTCCAAAATGCGCTCTCCGATCTTCTAGATCCACTACATTAGAATCATTTATGCAACCAAGATTATAACCAGCATCTTCTATTTATTATAAAGAAATAAAAATTGTATATATTGTTTAAAAAAGCAAACTTAGTAGAAGAATGGGGTAGTGGAAAGAGACACTTAGCAAATGGTTGAAGGGAAATGTAACAGGGAACATGGTAAACTTTTTTTGAAGAGGGGCTCATTCTTTCTTTTACTGTTTTCCTTTCTCCTTTTTCTTAGGCCTTGTCCATATCCTCCTAGGAAATGTTGCTAATGCTTCTCCCTCAGTAGGTGGGGAGATGATGTTTCTTAAAAAAATGTCATCAGACACTCCCATATTTACAAATCTTTACTTGAAGTCATTGTGACATGAAATTGACTTAGACACAAAATTGATTCTGAATATTAAAGTGATGAGAACTTATTGAAGCACTTCAGTACCAAGTAAAGAGCAAGGTTGTTGATCAATTACTTAATCAAATCTCAATGCTGTTTGTGTTCGACTTAGAATTGACCATCAGGCACAAGTATCATGCAAGAGAGGCTTTGCAGATTAGGAAAGGGAGCCTACAGGCCAACTCTGATTCAGTTGATCATGGTGTTACTGCTGTTTGCTATGTTGGCAGTGGGGGCACAGTTACAGTACCTCAGTGTCTGATCTTCACTACTTGAAACAGTATTTTACATGTTCTTTTTCTAGTTGCAACATTGGTATTTTGGGATATAAATAGTAGTCTCAACTCTCATTAAATCCCGACCTTTTGCATATACACAGCCTCTTAATACATAGATGAATCCTAAACTCCACAAACAAACAAACTAATAAAAACCCCACAAATCTTGAACTCCTACACTATATGAATCAATGTATCAGAGGTGCGGAGAATAACCATTACTTCCTAAAAATGTGGAAAATGGAATGCTGACTTAAATGTTTAGTGAAAAATGTACATGGGATTTTATGGTAATTGTTCTATTATAATAATTTCATGTAAAAATACTTCAGAATGTTATTAAGATTAAAAAGTCAAATATTCCAAACCTAGGAAATGTTGTTCCTGTGTAACCTAAGATTGGGTCTCTTCTGCATGTGTGTTATAAATCAATCTTTAATTATAGGATCACATGCTATACTCCTCAGATCTCCTTTTCACAGGACACCTACCTCTTCAGTGCAAAGGTAGTGGGGGAAACATAAGAGGTACAAAACTAGATTATGAGCTTGCAGGTTGGAGGAGGGACATGAAAGCAAAGAGATGATTTGAAAGAGGGAGCTAAAAGGAAGCAAAATGAAAGAAAACTGTTCATCATTGAAACATAATAATATTCTTGAGTCCTTATAAATTCCTTATTATTATAGTATTTGAGTGCCATGGCTTTATCCTAAAAATGTCCTATGGAGCAGGAAAATGCTAATATTGCCACTGGATGGATGGGAATTGAGGGATAGAGAAAATAAGTTACTTGTTTAAGGTCACACAAGAAGTGTGAGGCAGAATTCTCTGTGATGACCTCCTAAGTCTCAGACTAGCACTTTTACACTTAGTCCAGTGTTTCTCAAAGGGATCCATGGATCCACTCTGAGAAAGCTGCTACCAGGCAGCTTTCCACGGATCCCCTTGGCTGCCAACGGTGAACCGCAACCAATGGGAGCCACGAGGCTCTGTGGCTGCAGAGCCAGTAAGTTAAATTGGAATGGGACAGTAGCAGCTTTCTCAGAGTGGGTCTGAGGACCACTCTGAGAAACACTGCCCTAGACAATTTTTCCTCTCTTAGTTAATCAATTTCTGTGGTCAGTTTTACTTGAATGACATCCTTGATGTCAATGGAAATTAATTATACAATGCAATAGAAGCTGGCCCAATATTTTCATCACTAAACAAGAATAAGAACTAATCCCCTCATCAGCGATATTTTGAGAATCCTGTCCCCTGCTGGTTACAGTTAAGATGATTTCACAGTTGCGTTAAATTATTGGCTCAGGCCAGTTCCAGAAAAGTGCTCAGTGACAAATCTTTGAATGTATTTAGCTATTTAAAGATATAGAGCAGGGGTGGGGAACTTAAGGCCTGAGGACCAGATGCAGCCCTCAGCTTGCTTGGGTCCAGCCCTCATGGCCCGTGGAGCTAAAGGATCTACTAGCCTGAGGACCCCTAAAGGTGTGCAATGGGAAGTGTTATTTTCTTTTTTAGTTTGGGTTCATGTCAGCAAGGATTTTTTGTTTGTTTGGTTTTTTTTTTTTATTTCTCACTTGTTTGTGGCCCCCGACTGAGTCAGTGGTTCGTGACCCCAAAAAATGTCCCCCATCCCTGATATAGAGAGATGCCTAGTGGGATTTTGCAAATTCTTGGCTAAGACATTTATCTGTCTGGATTTCTTGGCAAGCCTTGCATGTTGTGGGTCTGTCATCTCACAATAACATTGGCTGAAGAGCTGCTGAGTTGTACTTCCTCCCCTCCTAAATGGTACGTTTACAATAGCCCCCTAGTTTGAACTAGGGAGGCTAACGAGGGCGACTGAAATTGCAAATGAAGCACAGTATTTAAATATCCCGCACTTCATTAGCATGTTCCCGTCCGGTTGCAATTTTGGAAATTGACTAGCCCGGAATAACTGCCCGCGTCTACATGCAGCAGAGAAGGGTGATTCTGAAATAAACCCCTTACTTCGAAGAGAAGGGCGATTCCGAAATAAACCCCTTACTTCGAATTACCAGTTAAACCTCGAATTACCAGTTAAAGTATGGCATTTATTTCGGAATTGCTCTTCTCTGCCGCGTGTAGACGTGGGCAGTTATTCCGGGCTACTCAATTTCCAAAATGGCGACCAGCTGGGAACATGCTAATGAAGCACGGGATAATTAAATCCCACGCTTCATTTGCAATTTTGGTCACCCTCATTAGCCTCCCTAGTTCGAACTAGGGGGCTAGTGTAGACGTACCCTAAATCTTTGGGGTAAGGAAAAATAATGCTGGTGTTTCTATTGCTGACCAACTGGATTTCTGTTTTGGCTCATACAGTAGATATTTAACACGGATTCAATATTTTCATTACAGTAAGTCAAATAGTGGTATTGAATGTTTTGTAGGTTAGAAGATGCCTTCCTTAAAAAAACTGTTTTCTTCTTGCACTGTTCTAAATATAGACAACATTGTTCCCTCTTTGAATTATGATATTGGCAGACTGCAACATGAGGCTGCTAACAATCACCAATCTTTCATGAAGAAGCATAGTGTAAGAAAAAGTCTAGCATTATTATACTGTGTTTGTTCAATGAAAAATCCGTTGTTGAGACAATATCACATCAATGCCAACAATTTTCAGGAACAGAGGATCAGAACTGCATTTTTACTCTTCCTCCTGTGTATCAAAGTTTCAAAGTTCCAAATCAGTTTGAAATGCCACCATTTCATTTGGTTTTGATGCAAAAATGTCAATATTTTCCTTTTGAAAGATACAGAATCATAGAAAGCTACAACTGGAAGGGACCTCGAGAGGTCATCAAGTCCAGTCCTCCAAACACCATCTAGATCATTCCTGATAGATGTCTAACCTGTTTTTAACTATCTCCAAAAACGGAGATTTCACAACCTCTCTAGGGGTATGTCTACACTACCACCCTAGTTCGAACTAGGGTGGTTAATGTAGGCAATCAGAGTTGCAAATGAAGCCCGGGATTTGAATTTTCTGGGCTTCATTTGCATATTGCCGGGCGCAGCCATTTTTAAATGTCCGCTAGTTCGGACTCCGTGCCTGCAGCTACACATGGCACGAACTAGGTAGTTTGGATTAGGCTTCCTATTCCGAACTACCGGTACACCTCATTCTACGAGGTGTAACGGTAGTTCGGAATAGGAAGCCTAATCCAAACTACCTAGTTCGTGCCGCGTGTAGCCGCGGGCACGGAGTCCGAACTAGCGGACATTTAAAAATGGCGGCACCCAGCAATATGCAAATGAAGCACGGGAAATTCAAATCCTGGGCTTCATTTGCAACTCCAGTTGCCTACATTAACCACCCTAGTTCGAACTAGGGTGGTAGTGTAGACATACCCTAGGTTATTTATTTTAGTGGTTAAGCCACCCAGACAGTTAGGAGGTTTTTCCTAATATCCAACCTAAGCCTCTGTTGTTGCAATTTAAGCCCATTGCTTCTTGTCCTATCATCAGAAGTTAAGGAGAATAATTTTTCTCCCTTCTCCTTTTATAGGTACTTAAAAGTTACTATTATGTTCCCTTTCAGTCTTCTCTTTTCCAAACTAAAAAAAGCCAATTCTTTCAGTCTTCTCTCATAGGTCATTTATCTAGACCTTTAATCATATTTGTTGCTCTTCTCTGGACCTTCTCCAATTTCTCCACATTTTTCTTTAAATGTGGTTGTCAATATGCCAATTGAGACCTAATCAGCGCATAGTAGAGCAGAAGAATGATTTCTCGTGTCTTGCTCATAACACTCCTGTTAGTGCATTCCAGAATTATGTTTTCTTTTTTTCCAATAGCATCACACTGTTGACTCATATTTAGCTTGTGGTTCACTATGACCCCTAGATTCCTTTCTGTAGTACTCCTTCCTAGACAGTCATTTTCCATTCTGTATGTGTGAAACTTATTTTTCCTTCCTATGTGGAGTACATTGCATTTCTCCTTATTGATCTTCATCCTATTTACCTTAGAACATTTCTCCAGTTTGTCCAGATCATTTTGAATTATGACTATATCCTGCAAAGCACTTTCAATCCCTCCCAGCATGGTATCCTCTGCAAACTTTATAATGTACTCTCTATGCCATTATCTAATGAATCTATGACTCATTACAGTTGGATTTTTTTGTGTTGTGGGAAACTATGTTTTTTTCTTATTGAAGAAAAAAATTGATTTTAAAAATTCCTGTGAAACTGTCTTTTGACAAGATTGAATATCAAAATTTAATATTTACGTGTGGCTATGTTTCTGTTATTAGCATCTTCCAGAATACATCTTACAATAAAGAATGTTTATCTAGGCATACATTAATCTTTCTACTAAACAATTTTAGTAATTCATTAACATGTTAACAGACTGGAATTTATTTAAAGTGAAGAAAGGAGTAAGGAGTTACACTGGTTAATTTTGAGAAGATAATTTTAAATGTAATGAAGTTATTTCCATTTTATGATGTCTTAGCTTAATAAATGACGGCTAGATTTAACAGTTTTATAAGAACCAAATTGGTGAGAAAATCTTGATGAACAGTCTTCTTACATGATCAACTAATTTTTGGATTATAGTAAGATTTATGCTCAGTGTCCTTTAATTTAAACAACATAGAAACCAAGATACAAAAATATTCTTTATACTAAAGTAAAAGAATCTCTAGAAACTATTTAAGGTACAGATAATTAAGTATTTGTTAATTAAAAAGTGTTTTGCGTGACACAAAGCAATTGCATAGCAGCTGCTAAAATAAGAATTTTATGCTATTTTATGAATAAAAGAACATAACAAAGTATTTGCAACAATCCACTACAGATATAAGACCAAGCCTCATTCTCTCTGAGCATTATCTGTAACTTGTGCACTCTAAAGGAAGTCAGTTGAGAGTTTGTCAAAGGCTAGAGATGGATGGCAGGAGACAAATCACTCGATCATTGTCTTTGGTCTAACTCCTCTGGGGCACCTGGCACTGGCCACTGTCTGCAGACTGAATCCTGGGCTATATGGACCTTTGATCTGAACCAGTACGACCATCCTTATGTTCTTATCAAATTTGGAGGTGTCACTTTAAGGAAATTATCCATAGGGACAGTATCTTGATTGGTTCGAACATGTCTCAACAATGTAGAAGTGAAGATTACCTAAAAAAACCTCCACATTTAACCTGTATCAAAAATGAACTTGTGTTGTTATGTGCCATAAATTTGATTGTATTTTCTTTGACATAACACCAAATTGAATTGAGAGTTTTTGAGAAACTCTGATAAATCTTTGACAAGCATTTTATTTGAAATTCATTCCAAACTTATTTCAAGGGGAAGAATTCAATCTTGATGCAAAAATTAAACATTATCTTAATGTTATGTCATCAAAATTGCCTGTACATTTACCAAAGTTTTGGAAGTATTTATAAAGCTTTTTATATCTCTGGTGCTTGGAAAAAATACCTCAAATGCATGCATGTTTGTTTATTTAATCATATAAAATATTTAAGATAACCAAAGGCATTCTAGGAGGTTTCTGCAGAAACAGTGCAAAGTCAGAAAACAACCACTCCTTATCTTATTACTCCAAGAATGTTGTAATACATACTAAGAAAGGATTATTTTAAACTTTACCTTGCTTTAATCTTTATACTAGTTTCTTTTTTCAAAAACAGTGATTTTTAAATGTGTGCTTTGTAAACAATATTTAACAAAAGTTTAATTGCTATAAAAACAGATCATAACTCTAAGAATCTTGAGTAAAAGCCAATCAAACAGAAACTATGTCTTGTGTAGATCATAACATCTCCCTCTTTCATAAGGTATCAGCTTGAGTAAATAAGCCCAATACGAAGAAAACAAACCACGTAAAACTTTCATGTTTCAGGGAAAGATCTAATCATGTGTTTATAAGTTCTTTGTGCAATGTACTTCAAAAGGAATGTGTTATAAAAGCAATTACAAGTGGTAAAGTGGGCTGTGTCATCATCACCACTCTTTCTTTTCTGTCCAAGGAAAATTTTCTGCATGTGTCTTTAGAATTCCAGAAAATAAATATGTAGCTGAGAATGTTTTAAAACTTGTTTAATTTTTTATGTGTTGAAATGACACCAATGTGAAAGACATTACTTGCAACTTAAGTACAGTAGCTAAATTAATGTTCCTAATATTATTTCTTAATATCTTTGCTATGTAAATGTAGTAAAATGCTTTAGGTACCAAAATAGAATAAAATGACCTTGCTAAGTTAAATGGTTTCTTGCAGTGGTAATTAAGTGTAGAATATTTACATTAACCGAAACATGTTAATTATTGACAATGCACAAGCAACTCCTTTATCCAACTCAGAAAGACAAAAAAAAACTTTAAAAAATGAATAGTATTAAAAAAAAACAAAGAAATAGTTTGTGACTAACATACCAGGAGTTACACCTCTGATTTGGCAGTAAAAGGTATAGTTAGAATCATAGAAATGTAGATCTGAAAGGAACGCTAATGTCATCACGTCATTGGTGCAGGACTCGGTAAGCCAATACCATTCCTGACAAGTGATTTTCCAACTTGTTCTTAAAAAAACTCCAGTGATGGGGGTTCCACAACCTCTTGCGGATGCATCTTCCAGTCTGTCTTGGAGTCTGTCTATGCTTTGTTTGATTGATTAAGTATAAACCCGAAAGAATTTAACTTGAATTGTATATGTTATTGATAAAAGTTTAGAAAGGAGTGGATGCTCATGTTTAGCTAGTTGATACTATCTATAGTATATCTTGCATACGTGGCTTCTCACCGATGAGAGAATAAAACTGTAAAAAAAAAGTCAAGTGAAAATAAGCGAATACAAGATCAAGGTTCCAATTAAAAAGTGAAAGGGGAAACATTCCTCAGAAACTGGTTTCAGTTTCAAGCCAAGATATGGTTCTGTCAGGCTATTTCTAGACTGCAGGCTTCTTTTGGAAGAAGCTTTTCCAGAAGAGGTCTTCCGGAAAAACTTTTCTGAAAGAGAGCGTCCACAACGCAAAAGCACCTTGAAAAAAATGATCTGCTTTTTCAACAGTTAGCATCCACACTGGTTGGATGCTATCTCACATGTAAACTGTGATTACTATGGGTGGAGTGGCCTCTAGGGCACCTATGCTTTTTCCTCTTTCCTCTTCTTTCAAAAGAACTCCCTCTTCCCCATACACACACATCTTTTTCCAAAAGAGCACTTTCGGAAAAAGGCTTCTTCCTTGTAGAATTATGATACCAATGTCAAAAAAAAAAACAACCACCCTTTGTTCTTTCGATTTTCTTTGAGAAGAAAGCAATTGCAGTGTGGATGTAATTGAAGTTTTTTTCTGAAAAATGGCTGTTTTTCTGAAAAAAACTCTGTAGTGTAGACATATCTTCAGAGAGATAGGTGAAGTTTTGAGGCCAGATTTATAGCTTGATCAAATAGCTTTCTCATCCCTAATAGAAACTTAACTGTGATGATCCTGTCTACCATAAACTGAAATATTATTTAATTACAAATCTGCTTCCCTGCCTAAGACTTGATAATATTTTCTGCTCTAACTGAAAGTGAAGTTTTTAGTGGTTCATCATGTATACTGATTCACATATAGGTATAAAGGAACTCATCTGTAATTTAGAGGTTACCTCTCAGTTTATAGCAAATATTGTATATATGAGCAATTTTTCAGCTGATTTTGGAGCCTTAGAACTCTTCATCATATGGTTTCTTGGTCGGCTTAGAAAGGGTACCTTTGTGAAAACTCAGATCCGCTTTGCATTTTGAACAGCGAGGTGTTTCAGTGTGTTCTAAATACTGGTCAGAGCGACCTCATATAATATTTTGTGTATTTCTGAAGGCTATAGACTCACATTCTGAAAGAATAGAGAATCAACTGAAACTTTGTAAATGTTCAGCAGATAAAGAGAGTATTCTACAAAGTAAAGAAATTAATAAGCATATTATAAAAAAAATATTTAGACTTATAAGCCCCTTACCCTTTCCCTTTTCTTAAAAAAGAAAAGACAAAGATAAAGCAAATAGATATAATGGATTGTTCAGACATAGCCATAAAGAGGACAGATATCAATTTATCCTATTCATTTCCCATTATCAAAGATTAACAAATTATTCGTCAGCAATGCATAATTATATTATTTGAGGATGATCAGGAGTAAATAATTCTCAAGCCACTGGGTATTCTAGGGCAGTAGAGGACAATGATGAGCCGTACATGGTTCGCCAGGGTTAGCTGATGGTGAGCTGCCTGACACTTTGTTTACCTGAGAGGTGCAGACCAGGCCATCACTTCCCATAGCTCCCATTTGCTGAGAATGATGAACTGTGGCCACTGGGAGCTGGCAGAGTCCATGCCTGAAGATGCTTAGAGAAACAAAGTGTCCGGCATCCTGCCAGTGGCAAACCCTGCCAAACTGCATCTGGCCAAGAGTGGTTTATTACTTAGCCCTGTTCTAAGGGAATATACTCCTCACACACTCCTCCATCCTCCATCCCCCACCTAATTCCTTCAAATGAAAAGCGGCTTCCAAGACTGCAGACGTGGAATACTACCTAGTGTTCACAATCCACATCTGCAAGGTAGTTACGGCCTGAATAGAACCGTAAAGAAGCATACAGAAATCACACTCTAAATAGCTCCTTTTTGCACAAAACCTCTCTCTTGTGCAAAAATGGAGCCTCATTATTTATGCAAATGAGGTGCAGCAATATTCCACGCTTTGCCTCATTTGCGTATTTATTGCGCAAGAGAGGGCAGTGTAGCCGTAGCCCAAAGGTTTGGTTAAATTCCAATCTTCTAAAGATCCACACTCTTAACTTAAAACGCTGGCAGATGACACTGAGGAGGAAAAGCAACAGAATCTGTAGGAATGTCAGCTCCCTTATTTCATTGAACTCATATTTAGACCTTTTATATGAGTTCAATGAACTCCTGCCCTATTGAAGTCACTGAAAAACTCATTTCTGTTCCCATGTATATGTCTGTGAGTATGTCCATATGTGTAGCTATCAGAAGACTTGTTCTGACAGATACATTTAAAAAGGTCTTCCTAATGATTTTTCATTTCTTAACTGGGTGCAACAGAGCAGCACAGTAACTGTAATTAGCATTATACAGTGTAGGAAACAACTGGATGAAACCGAACAGCTTCTAAACAGCATGTCACTATAAAAGTCTCATTTTTTATCCAAACTTATCTCTCTCACACACAAAGCTTCTTTTAACTCAGCTTTTTTAAGCAAGTTACTTACAGGGAAAAAACATGCAGAATCACATTGCAAAAATATTTTTCTTATTTATTCTTTCTTATCTGTGCTTGTAATTTTCAGTCAATGTCCAACAGCTGGAGCTTGAGAAGTGAAGAAGTGTGTGTGTGTTACTGTAGGACCAAGGATTATTATGGGTCTGATTTTCTAAACTGTGCAAATGGAAGTGTGTACAGTAACTCCTTGTTTTAAGATTGTGCTCTTGAAAAATACAGTTTGGAGTAAAACAATATTACTCAAATCCAATTTCACCATAAGAATTAGTGTAAATTAGAGATCCTAATTCGAACTACCTACTCCATGCCGCGTGTAACCACGGGCACGGAGTTTGGACTAAGGGACATTTAAAAATCACCACGCCCGGGCAGATGCAAATGAAACCTGGGATATTTAAATCCCGGGCTTCATTTGCAACTTAGAATGAGTACATTAGCCTCCCTAGTTCGAACTAGAGGGCTAGTGTAGACATACCCTTAGATAGTGAATGGGGGAAGGGAGGCATAGATTCACACAGAGCAGTTCAAATTAAATCACAACATTTTTTAAAAAATACCCTAATCACAACTAAATACATGTTTCCCTTTATTTACTCATGATCCCTTCCTGGTTCAGTCCACTTCCATGCCTCGAATTCCTTGGAGGCATGGTAATCCTGCCTGAGTTTAAATCATTCTGTGTCTCTCAACTCCTGGCTTAACTTCCCCCACACAAAGAAAGCAGGCAAGGTATTCAAATTTCAACACCCAATCCCCATTGTTTTTTCTGGTCCTCTTCCAACACCCTTGCTAGCTACCTGAATGTAACCCTTTAGGAGGCTAGGACTCCTTCTATCCATCACACATGCATTCCAGGCCACCCAGGTCCTGGACCACGAAGAGAATGTTGTCAGTGTATGCTGATAGGACCAGCTGCATCTCCATCTCATGGAGCAGCCAACCCTGTCAACCTCTTGCAAAGGAGACAGAGTAAGGGCTTGATGGCCAGAGTATACAACTGACCAGACAGGAGACAGCCCTGACACACTCTCCACCCAAAACTGACTGGTGTCATCATGGTCCAATTGAGCTTGACAAACACTCTGGGGAAGTTCACAGCACCTGGAGAAACCCCACAAAGTAGGGTCCGAAGCTGAAGGCCTGAAGAGTGCCCAGGAGATACCCGTGGTCCATCCAGTGAAACACCTTCTCCTGATCCAAGGACAGGAAGTTGAACAACAGACCATTCCTATACCCAAGGTCTATGATATCCCAGACCAAATAAAGATTACCGAAGATGGTACAGTCCAGAACAGGTCTGGATGGACCATGTTTGCCATGTGCTCTTTGCATAGACCAGAGCTTCAGTGAGATAGTCTTGGGGAGAGGCTGGGCAGCGCAGTGAGTCCTCCTCCCTTCCCCAGTGCTCTGGGGCTGAAGAGGCTGGGGCCACACCATGCCCTCTGCCCTCACTGGGGATAGAGAGGATAGGCTGGGCCAGACCAGGTTGAGTAGCATGGTGCAGTGTGCTCTCCTCCTTCCCCCTGTGCCTCATGCTGCACAGCACAGAACTCCCTGCCTACTCCCTCCTCCGAGGCTGGGCTGGGCTTGGTCAGGTGGCGAGGCATGGTATACTTTCCTCCAGGGCTGAGGAGGTTGTGGCGAGTGCACACCCACTCTCTTCCCCATAGACGGAAGGGGGGACAACGCACCACCTAAAGGGGAAGGTGTGGGGCCTAGTAGAAGGTGTGGGTCTGGTGGGGCTTGCCTCCCCCAGCCATGACTTCACTGACCACCCATAACGTCATATGTGCTGTGAGTGGAAGAAATGAGAACCACTTCCCAGGGGTCTGAGGTAAATGTGGCAACCCCAGGGGTGACAGCAATAGGGGAAAGAGGTGTGGGAGAGGATCGGAGAGAGGAGGAAAAGGAAGAAGGGATTTGCAATAGCTTTTTGCCAATACTTAGACATCATGGGGATAAGCCCTGTGTAAAAAACCTAAAACGTCCAGGTGTTATGCAAGTCGGTATGCATTTTATGTGCAAACAATTCCTTGTCCAAAGATGATAGCAGAGGAAACAGTTAATAAAATAAGAAATACTGAAAGATCAACTTCTCAGATGGATCCATGCAGTTCAGTCATTAATTTCAAGACCCCATTTCCCCAGGTAGCGTCCGCAATCCACAGGATGTCCTGACAGGCTGGACTTTGCAATTGAACTCTGATTTAGCTGAAAGATGTGCAAAATCTCTCACCGTCAGTAACTCCCTATTGGTAAGACATCTAAAGCAACTCCATAGTAAGTGAATGGTTCCAAGGTCAACTATAACCCTCACTAAATAAGCTGGCTCACATTCTGCTGCTTCTTGCAAAAGCAGGTTTTTTTTGTCCAATCCACACTTCCTTTAGCAAATCTACTATCAGATATATGAATATAAGCAGGGTTTGAATTAGTGCTTGCATTGTAGACAGCTGGAATAGAAAAGGAATCCTGGGTTTGGTTATGTTCACTCAGTTGCTTAGCCCTGCAAAGTATTTAGCTATTGTTATGTAAATACAGTTCATGTTGGAATGGGAAAGAAATCCTGGTTGTAGTTATGTAAATAGAGTTCACTCAGTTGCTTTGGCCTGATACACAGTCAGTTGTTAGAATGGCATTTTGCCTATTGTAAACAATTTGGCTGTCCTGGGATCACAAACCATATTAACCCTAAATGTGGGAATTTGAAATATAACCACCAATGCTCACGGTTATTGGAAATGCAGAAAAGCAAACTGTGTTTAACTCAGTTCATAGGAAAGACACTGCCATTGTGAAGAATCTCAGATGGATAAGGCTTTCTCTTCCAAGCTCCATGAAGTTAATTTGGGGGAAGGGCATAGTTCTGAACCAGCAGGCTACATGCCTTCCAGGCATGGGCTGTAAATGTGCACCTACTGTCAGCCGACGGTCAGGGCAGTGTGTGTGTGTGTGTGTGTGTGTGTGTGTGTGTGTGTTTCCGAGAAAGGTTTAACGTCTGTGTCTTTATTGCTAGGACTGGGGTCCCATCACAGAGGGTAGCTAGCAGGCCAACAGACGCCCTTTTATAGGAAGAGCTTATTACACCTCAGATTTTAGCTGCTAGGATGCAAAAATCCCTTTGCAGCAGTCAGCCTGGGAAAGACTGAGCGGTGCCCCAACGGACCTGTCACCTGGGGGTGACACAGATCTAAACGCCCAAGCTCCTCCTATACCTGTCCTTTATGACCGGCTGAAGTTCTTTTAAATTGTGCTTGGTTCTGTTACAGCAACTGAAGGAGTCAGGTTAAAGCTTAAACAGTTACAGGTTTATTAAAAAGACTTATAAAAGCATATGGTTACAATGGCTATTGCTCTCTATCTTAAATGTTAGCAAATACAGATTTTAAAAATGGTTACAAAGAAAATAAAGATAGAAAATAGAAATAATGGTACCAAGTGACAGCTTAATCTTTAAAGAGCTCTAAGTCTATGTGTACACTTAAGACAAAGGACCACATCCGGGTACAATTTTTACCCCTTTCTGTGCCTCTCGACTCCAGCGGGTCAGGCCAGGGTCAGTCCCTCAATTCCTCGGAAAGACGAATACGATGTGGGCGTCCCCTCTGGAACCTCGGGAGATCAAACACCTAAGCAGATAGATGGTAGATTGACACTCAGAGTAAATGTGCTGCTGGACCCATCTTTATACCCCTGGGGGCCCGTATCCTCTTTCTTATCTAAGAGGCCAAATTGTACTGGTCCGTTTTGTGGCACCAGTTCTTACAAGCAAGTTTCAACTTAATTTACACTTGCAAGAGAGATAACTAAATTGTGAGTACTAGACATTTTTTTACTGGGAGAGAGATTCCTCCTCCCGCGAACGGCTGTGTGTTTGTATCAATATGGGTTAAGTCAAGGGCACTCCTTGGCAGCCTCTTGGTCAGCAATTGGCATATCTCTGTTTACAGCCATTCACGGTCACACAGCCTGGGCCTTCTGCTCTGTGTGCCCTGTATGCTCCAGGCAAGCAAAAATGGATGTTACAAGTGGGGGAGGGGGGCGTTCCTGTCTGGCTACACCTACACATCACCCTAAACTAAAAATACGATACGCAATTTGCACTACACAAATAGAGTATCTTATTTCGATTGCATTTAGTACAAAATTTAGAAATAACATGCTATTTTGAGACATCCCTTAACCCTCATGGAATTACAGGGATTCCAAAATAGAGCATCCAATATTTCGAGACATATCTCAAAATAGCAGGTGCATTGAAAAAGATGTGGGGTAGCTATTTTGGGATACTTCCAGTATCCCAAAATAGTCCCACCATGTAGACGTACCCCAAAACTGGTTCAACCTGTTTCTTTTTCCTCCCTCTTTTAATGAGAGAATAAACCAGACTCTGTAAGGGGCCTTTATTATTTTAAAATTTTATTCCAGTGGATGCTGGAGTCTTTTGGCTGGATTGTGCTGCAAGCCAAGAGCTGAAATCACTAAGAAGCTGGCATCACAGAGAGCTGAAATCACTAGTTTGGCCTAGAGCCAAATCTATTGCAACACTGGCCAGCAGGTGGCCAGCGTGTGGATGGTGGGAGCAACTAGTAGGTGGCTGGCAGAAGCAGCAGCAGGCAGCAAGCAAAGTTGCGCCAGAAAGCAGTGAGCAGGTGGATGGGGAGTGACCAGTGGAGTGGTGAGAGGCCTCCTACCCCTCTCTCCCTCAGGTTGGGAGGTGAAGTATGCAGATTACCTATGAAATCTGGCCTGCCATGACTAAGGGCAGCAGCTATGAGTGGGGTGAAGAGAAGGATTGGGCATATGAAGGGGACACTTACATTGCTGGAATTGTGAACCTGAGAGGAAAAGGATATTGCCCAACCCATTGATATGGGATGTTTACTCATGGTTTGGTTATGAACTCTGTTTGTGGTGGTTCCTGAACTAATGCCATGTTATTTCTCTCCCTCTTTTATTGAAAATTTCTTTTCTATGCTCAGACTCTTTGCTCACAAGAGTGGAAGCATTGCCTCCCAGAGGCACCTAGAGGTGTGTGTGAATTTCCCAGGTTACTGGGTGGTGGCTGTAGCCAGTTCTATGTTGGATAGATGGAGAGGAATCCCTAGATATTGAATGTGGCCCTGGTTGCTGCTGGTGCTACCTGGCAGAAAGGTTAGATGCATAATATGTAGAACTTGAGCATACATGCATTTTTGACAGTACCAGAATGACAGTAGTTCAACCCCGGGCTTAATGTTTCTGCAAATGGGAACCTTGAATACTGCAATCTAACAACTATATATGACCTCACTTCTCCCATTGTTATTGATGCAAGTTCTCCATGTTTGCTCATGCTATTATGTAGCTAAATGTGCAGTGACAACCTTCTGTAAAAAAAGCTAAATGTGCATACACTGCAGTAAATGTCTATTGCATGAATATCTGAAACAGTTAATAAGGTCATGATATCCTAATTGCAACAAACACTCTCCATATATCCACCATAGTCACTGAAATATTTTTACTTTCTTTACCAAAATCAAGTTTTGTGAAAAATGATATTTTTGATTCAAAAATCATTTCTAAAAAAAATTAGAAAGCAAAACATGAAAAAAATGAATAAATATTCTGGAATTTTAAATGATTTTGAAATAGTGGGAGAATGTCCAACAAAATTTTGTTTGATTAAAATCATCACTTTTCTCTAGCAAAATATTTCCAATAGTTATTCATAGGTGTGACTTTAGAGAGATTTCTATCCATATATTTTAGAAATTTGCATCTGTCTATCTGTCTGAGTTCATTTGTTCAAGAACTCCTCCTAAACTATAAGAACTAACATCACCAAATTTGGTAGGCAGCTTCCTCTTATCCCAACATAATGCAAGGTCAGGGTTTGGATACGTCAGGAATGGGTTATGCCTTGAATTTGATTGTTTCTTATAAAATGGAAAGGGAGGTGTCTGGTAGGAGGAAGTTATACTGTGGAATGACCATGGGCGTGGGGGGGGGGGACAGCAAGCCTTTCCCTGCCCCCAGGCCAGCCCTGGAGTGAACCCAGGGGGCGGGGTACATGCCTTCTACCTACACTGAGGCAAAACAGGCCCTGGGGTGCGCAGTCTACCTCTCCCCTTCTCCCTGGCTGCCCCTAGAGAAAAGCTGATGGCTAGAGTACACAGCTTCTCCCACCCCGAGGAGGTGGGAAGCCAGCAGCCAGGGTGCACGTCCCTACGCCCACTCCAGGCTGAACCTTGGGTAACACTAGATAAGTCTTCTAGTTAATAGATAAAGAAGAATCCCTGGAATAGGTGAGGCCTAAGGAAGTAAGAAAGAGCATTTAGGACAGAATCAGACACCCTTATTAATTTTTGGCTCCCATAACTCCATGTTCTTTCTATTTTTTCTCTAGAAGTTTAGTTAACATTTAAACATATTTCACTTCAAGATCTTCATCCTGGATTCTCCTTTCCCTCTTATTTCTTATCATCCTGCTTTATCTGTGCTCTCTGTTGTCCTTATTTTGGTTTGGTTTTTATCCCTAATTTTTTTCTCTTGCTCTTCTGTTTATTTCCTCGATCTAAATGTAATGTTTCAGTTTAGACACTCTTGCTTTTTTGGCATTCCACTTTCCCAGTAGTCCCTTTAAAAGTGGCTCATTTCTGAACTTAGCATCTACCAGTGCTTAATTTCCTTCTGGGAAATATTGTATAAAAAGAGATGTGAACTGCGATTATAAACTGCCTCTCCCACTCCTTTTCCTCAAGTCAATTAAAAATATATTCAGTTTGACCTATGCACTTTTGCATCCTAATGGTAATTAACCTATGTAAGGCCAGAATCTCACTGGCATATTTCAGCATAATTTCACACTGATTTCCACAAATCTAAATGCATTTGATGTGGCCTACATTTGGGAATTATTTTCACTTTAAGTTAACAGTTGGTTTTTTTTAACTACATATTCTGCATTCTGTTCAATAACTTATTGTTAATTTAAATAATCAATCCATAACCAGATGTAATTTCTTTTACAAGCTCACTTTTCCAAGATAAACTATGTGATTTTGCAATTTATTAAATTCTTTTCTTCTGGATACAGTAGCCTGACTTTTATAACACAATGAAGACATTTGTAAACTAAAAAAAGTGATTTAATCAATGTGTTAAGGGCTAAATTGTGGCCAAAAAAGTGCAATTTTTTGTGGGAAGTGCACATATCTACTATCTCTCTTAGACCTCCCGGAGGGCATTATTTTCTGAGATAGACTTCAAAGCTCTGCTTCACTCTGCACTAAGGGTGCTCCTAGAAGAGTTTCTACTGAGCTAGCTAATGGCCAGAGAGGTCAGGCATTACTTTTCAACAAGGATTCCACAGTAGTTTATCAAATTAGTTGTTTCCCAGCTGGTAGTAAGTGCAAATGAGCCTCTTTACACTGTGTACTTTATAACAAGAGGCAGAGGTTATGCTGCCAGGTGCCAAGATTGGACTCTCTAGGAAAATAGATATAGTCATGCATGATTTATTTTATTTTATTTTATTTTATTTTATTTTATTTTTAATGATCTGCCCATAAAATTACTTGGAAGGGATTCAGTTAGAACCTTTGCTGAACTGAGGCCAATTTGTCTGACACCTAGATCTCAGAGGGTATGTCTACACTACAAAGTTAGTTCAAACTAACGGATGTTAGTTCGAACTAACTTTCATAGGCGCTACACTAGCGCTTCGTTAGTTTGAATTTAATTCGAATTAACGGAGCGCTTAGTTCAAACTAGGAAAAACTTATTTTACAAGGATTAAGCCTAGTTCGAACTAGCTAGTTGGAATTGAAGGGTGTGTAGCCCCTTAATTCGAACTAGTGGGAGGCTAGCCCAACCCAGCTTTCCCTGGTGGCCACTCTGGCCAACACTGGGGAAACTCTTCTGCCCCCCTCCCGGCCCCGGACCCCTTAAAGAGGCACGTGCTGGCTACGGTGCCCGTGTCAGGTGCAAGCCTGCCAGCACCCAGCCAGCAGACCCTGCATCTGGCACGGATCGAGCCACCCACCCAATGCCCCCCAGCACTCCCCCTCTTCCCAGGACCAGGATGGCGGCTCCCGGGAGCTTGCCCGGGACCGCAAGAGGTGGGCACCCTCCTGGGCTAGTGCAGACATCGTGGACCTCGTCCACGATCTCCGCACTAGGCACAGGAAAGTGGCCGTCTAGGGCAGGAGAGCTGCCAGCCTGGTCACCCAGGAGCAGGTGTGCAAGAGAATCAAGGGGGTCCAGTGAGACCCCCCGACCCTGAGCCCTGAGCTTACAATGGCCGTCCTGGGTCAGACCAAAGGTCCATCTAGCCCAGTAGCCTGTATGCCGACAGTGGCCAACCCTAGGGACTCTGGAGGGGATGGACCAAAGATAGTGACCAAGCCATTTGTCTCGTGCCATCCCTCTCCAGCCTTCCACAAACCTTGGGCAGGGACACCACTCCTACCCCCTGGCTAATACCACTCCATGGACCCAGCCTCCATGACTTGATCTCACTTCCCTTTAAACTCTGTTCTAGTTCTAGCCTTCACAGCCTCTTGCAGCAAGGAGTTCTACAGGTTGACTCTTTGCTTTGTAAAAAACAACTTTCTGTTACTAGTTTGAAGCCTGCTACCCATTCCTTTCCTTTGGTGTCCTCTAGTCCTTCTTTATGGGAACTAATGAAGAACTTTTCTGCATGCACCCTCTCCAACCCACTCATGCTTTTAGAGACCTCTATCCTGTCCCCCCTCCGTCTCCTCTTTTCTAAGCTGAAAAGTCCCAGTTTCTTTAGCCTCTCTTCATATGGGACCTGTTCCAAACCCCTGATCATTTTAGTTGCCCTCCCCTCTCCCAGCCTCTCTCTTCCCCTCTCCCACCTCCTTTTCCCAGTCTCCCCCAGTTTTGTTCAATGAAGACAGATTCCATTTTGGAAGACACGTTATCTTTATTTTGTACATCAAGAAGAGGGGTAGGGAAGGGTAAGTGGAAGGAGGTGAGGGAGGAATGGGCTATGAGCCCCCGATGGGGAGGACTGGGCCAGCTCTGCGGGCTTCTGGGGGTGGAAGCTCTCCTGCAGCCCCCCAATTGACCCCTCTCCCCAGATGGCAGCCTGCGGCAAGTGCAGCCGGGCTTATGGCCGAGTGGTGTGATGTGCCCAGTGTGGGTAGTCCGGGCAATCCAAGCCAGAACTGCTTTGCAAGTGGGGCACCCCTGAGAACTGTCTGTCCGGGGTGGGGGTCGGGACCCTTTAAGCACAGCCCACGGTTAGCCTGAGACAGCAGTTCCACGCTCTAAGTCCTCATCCGATGCCCTGCCGGCACTGCTTCTGGCCATCCTTAACCCCAGTTCAGGGTCCACTTAATGTGGACATGCTAGTTCGAATTAGCAAAACACTAATTCGAACTAGTTTTTTAGTCTGGATCTGTTAGTTCGAATTAGCTTAGTTCGAATTAACTAATTCGAACTAAGTTAGTTCGAATTAGCGCTGTAGTGTAGAAATACCCAGAGAGAGTAATATTATATTCAAGCCTGAACCTCTTATGAATCTTTTTTTCTCATTGTTCCTCTCCTCACCCTGTTAACAACAAGCATAATGTGACTTGGAGCTTCTGGGAAACCTACATCTGTGCCTTGGGAATTTTCATAATCAGTCTTTTCTGAGACTAACCAGCAGAGATGGAGTATGGAGGGATAACCCACTGTTCTGCCAGTCTTTTTGCAGAGGTGAGCTGCATTATTCCTTTTGGAAGGACCAATCATGCCCAAAGGATTCAATTGGTTTTTAAAGCAAACTTTAGATCTAGAAAATTAAAAATGTTTTCAAAATGCAAAGAATTTAAGATTATCTCTGTCTTCCAGGCTCTTAAATTCTGGGTTACTTCTGCAACTGCATGTGCTGTTCAAAGGGGGAAAGAAGGCATAGTTACCATAGTAACTGTCATACACTACTGTGTGGTGCTATGTTACTGTACCCCTGAGACAATACAGAACTGCTTTCTTAATCCCTTTAGTGTTCCTCTTTGAACAGTGTATGCCACTTGTAGGTCCCTTGGCTGTGCACTCTATTTTCCCAGGTCCTTCTTAATAAAATATAGCTCCTGCTATAGGAGGCATGAGATAAAGTAACAGCAAATCCAGCATTCTTACATAGAAGCCTTGCCTTCAGACATTTACAGACATTTCCCCATGTTATAATTATCATAGTGGTTTTTTTTTACATTCTCTAATATCTTTAAACATTAAACATTTAAAAAGGTGGCAATAGAAACAGAGATGGAATGCACCCTGCTCAATGCATATACAACTTTTTGTTACAGTTATTTTTTATTTAGAAAATGTGGACATCTGTCCGGGGGGGGGGGGGGGGGGCGGGGGTTAAAATTTTGTTACTAGGGTAGATAATCTAAAATAACTTTGGTTTTAGAATGAAAATCAAACTACCTCAAAATGTTATGCTTTAATGTTATGTTTCCAATGCAGAGCTTGCTGTGTTTTACATCTGTTATTGTTATCAACCCTCACACACTTCAAAGCCAAGATAGTGTTGAAAGCTCTAGTCCTGCTGGTGTGGATAGACTCAGCTTCCTTCTAAATTCTTTGTAGGATGTCTACAATGCTGCGCCTCAACATGGGTGAAACTTGTACTGTCAGGAACAGTGAGACAACACATTTAAATATCAGCTTTAAGGGGGATGAGGGCATCTACTTAAATAATATGCTTGAAAAACCATAGGGGATAACATCTATTAATTAGCACATAAACAGCTTATTTCTAAAGACGTGAATTCAAATGTTACATATGAAAATTTGTGTATTGCTTTCAACCTACTTATTATTTGGGCCCAGAACAAAACAACTAAACAAAGTTGGCACAAGGCCTGACTCTGGAATTACTTATGATCATGTAAATGAAATGTAACATTCTAGATTCAAAAGAGTGACTGCTGTTATAAACTGAAGTATAGTGTGATTAGAATTAAGTCCAAATTATAAATCGTTACTTAAGAAAATGCTCAGAATGGAATAGCAAGGCTGTTGGAAGTCAGGATTATGCAGTTTAAGTCGACTTGGTGGCATGGTGGAAAGGATCTTTGTAAAATGCCTGCTAGTCACCTTCATATACTGTATTACTGCTCTAAGTTTTTTCTCTTCCAAGGACATTAACTCACACTCACAATATTTCAAGAACAAAAAATAAATATTTTGAGTATCTCACAATTATTCCATATTTTAATCACAATTTCTCATCTTTGAACCCATTCCGTCTTCCTCTTTGGGGCCAAACAAAATTATTTTTTAAGACTGAAGTTTCTTATTGAAGCTAGCATTAATGGAACTTAAGTTTGTGCAAGATAACAGTCAACTAGTGGGCCAGTTGAAATTTTGAGTCTGCAGAAATTCCACTTCATGAGGCAGAATCTCTTTCTCTCTCTTGTCTAGCTATTTATTTTTTAAGGGAAACGGATTTAGTTCTGAAGTCAACAGGAATATTTCAACTATAAACTCTACAACAACCCAAAGTCTGTCTGGAGGTGAATAAATCTCAAAATAATCACAGGCTTGGTTTTAGATATGAATCCTAGGGTTTAAATGGCTGCCCAAAGGACTTGAAGCCCTCAGCAATTGTTCCTTCAGTACACTCTTGCATTAGCTCCTATTTCATTTCCCTTTATATGAAAACCTCAAAATCTTTGCACCCCTTTATTTTTGGGGGAGATGCTCTAATTTTAGCCTGGCTCTTCTCTCTCTTTTCCTCTGAAAATCTCCAGTTGCTTCTAATTTCCTTTCCTTTTTTTGGCACTCCAGTAACACATATCTCCTCACAGTGCACTTTGATTCCTTGAAATTATTTCAGATGAAATCCTCACTGTCATAGCTCTGTTGGAATAAATGGAGCTCCATCATTTAAACAAGTAGAATATCTGGCTCTGAAGTATGGCACAGTCCATTTTACCAAAAGGCTGATTCCTCCAGAACCTTTCTAAATTAATTGAGCTAACAAATGCAAAGGTGGTTCCTTCTATGCTCAGAGCCCTTTTGGAAATGAAGAGACATTCTTACACTATTAGTTATGATTATCACATCAGTTGTCTGTGTTGCCTTGTGAAAGATGTTTGTAAATTAAATATGTGATACACTAAGTGAAAATCTGCTCTTCTGTCTAGGCACTTTAAGCCCTCAGGGTCTCATCCTTTTGTTGTTGTTATTAGGAATAGGATGGCTTTTTCTTAAAGGATCCTACTCACTTCTGTCAAGCAGCTAAACTTTTCTGAATTTAGTTATTTCTGTATGTTTTTCTCTCCGTTGTCATTCTTTCTCCAGCTTCCTTCCTTGCTCAAGGTTCTTTGGGCTCTCATGCTTCAGCAGGTTACTTAAATATGTGCCTAACCTTAAGACAGTGTAGTCACACTGAAATTAATAGTTTTGGCACATGCTATAATGCCTTGCTGAAATTCGATCTCAGACTTCACTCTGATGCAAGGCTTCCCATTTTTCAGTGTTGCTGTTTCTCTATGGACCTGTATTTTCTGTTCTATTTGTTGCCAAACTGTACTACCAAAGGAACTGATCTTCTTGCTGTTTCTTTCCAACACAGCTTGCTATGCTTTGTAATTATCTGCATGTGAGCACAATTTCTGCATGGAATCAAACCTCTTAAATTTCAGTTCTGAATGGCTACTCTATGAATGGTATAATGAGGTTCCATGTTTACTTCTCAGCTGTCTTCCCTGGGAACTTTCCATTCCTAGTCAAGCACCAGTGTGTCTCTAACCAGGATTAGACTACATAGTAGTAAATATGCCTGTACCTAATGCACATGGGTGTACCATTGAATTTGCCCTGCTATTATACCAATGGCAAGAGAAGTATTGGAAGATGTATTGCAGATACCATATTAATGATTCTAGATCAAATGTACTCAAATTGTGCTGAAGAAAAATGTTTGCTTTCCTGTCTGATGGACCTGCCTATTTAATGTGGGCTATGAAAGTCAAAATGTGGTATTTGTCCATCACCAGTAAAAGCAACAGTGTATTACAATTCTCTTTGTCCAAAATCTGCCCCCAAATTTGAAATATTCCTTTGCTAAAGGTTTTTTTTGGAGGGTGGGAAACTCTTGTATAAACAGTCTACATATTACTTAGTCATGACATGGATCTTCTATTTTGAGTCAGTCACTTGTTTATATTTCTATATCTGAGTAAATTCAAGGCTATAATTTAATTCAGGAGCTTTCCTAATGTCTGACTGTGAGAACACAATACGTTATTAATAGAAAAAGAACACCTTGTACAAATTCACTCTGGGGTCAACTATATTACTGTTGAGCATAAAATGCAGTCTAATTATTATGTACACTAATCTGACATTTTTGAGCCAGAAAGATAACAAAGCCCTTTGCAAATATAATTGATTTGTAAAGCAATGAAAAAATTCAGTGATCTGCATGCTAGTAAAACAACATTTGTGAATGTTCAAAGGTCAGATGTTCTCTAGGCTTTGCTGGCTAGCTAAAGAGGCTATGGAAAGGAATTAGAAGCTGCTGTATCATCATCCTTCTCCAAAGCTCGCTGGCTGCTGAGGAGAGAGAGACAGACATCTGTATGTGAAGGTGTATTTAGCAATATGGAGATCGGCACCTTGCTGCTATTGTTTATTTGTATATTGAAGGGTTGTCACTTAAGGGGAGAGGCCCAATAACTTCCAGGTGTATCCAAGTTTTCACATTCCTGAAGATTTCAGATGACAGAAGGGGTGAGTGAGATGATAGGAGTGGGGTGATTTGCATGTAAATGAATGAGATTATTCACCACTGGAATGCAGCTCCAATGGGATGAAGCACAGCAACTGTTAACACTGCACAGTGTCATTGTAAAATAATGTAGGCCAAGAAGGGAAGCCTGCTCTATACAATTGGACATAACTGTGCTTTACACAAGATATCTAGATTAACACTATGGAACTGTAGGAATTGTGGGATTAATGATCACCAGTAGTCAGGGCTTCAGTTTCATGTCACATCTGAAAGGCAGCATCTGCAGCATTATAATGCCACTTAACATCATGCTGTGACACAGGTACACAGATAAAAAATGCCAACCACTTGAATTATCAACACTTCTTTCTACATAGCCTTAAGAATCAAAATGGGGAAACAATTTGCTAGGTATTACCATTTACTATATTTTAGCCAATTATTGTAGTTTTTTTCTCCTCCCCCTTCCCTTTTTAAAAGAACTTTCATTTATTTCCCAGTTTGTCTGATGAGTGATATCATTTTCTGTGCCCAGATAAACAGAACTGTATTTCCAATACACTTGCACTTTTTACAAATAATCAAACTTCTGAATCAAAGAAATAATATTCTTTATTTCATGGACAAGAAAAATTTATTTAGCATTGGAAATGATTTAATCAATTTCAATTGTTGTGAAATGAAATAATGAATAAAACTGGGTTTTCAGCTATGAAGAACATTTCATGTGAATTATCAACATTTCTTGAATATTCCCCTTCCCATAGGAAAAGTGAAAATCACCAAAATATTTTTCGTTTATTGACAGCAAAAAAGTCCTCAGGGATGGGGAAAAAAGTTTTCAAAGTAGTTGTAATAACTATTACATTTTTGTTTACATCTTTTATGTTTTCAAAGTTCATAAAAATAATCTGATTCAAGATTTTAACTTAAGTCAGTTACTCATATCTACTGCCAGTCATAAACTAGGTGAATATCCCTTTTGGTAAAAAAATATTTCGTTTACATTACAGATTAAACAGCTTCTTAATTCACATTTGTAAAAGTGCAAAAATGTATTTCTCCTGCTTTGTAATCATAACTAAAATGTATGCATGGAAAACATAGACTTTAAAGCATATGTCATGAACTCACATGTGCGCGCGCGCGCACACACACACACACACACACACGTAGACACGCACGGTTTTACTTTTGTTTTGTGTGTTTAAAAATAGCATGTATATATATTTAACATAAGATTCCTTGATTGTGGGTATGTCTACACTACCCTCCTATTTCGAAATAGGAGGGTAATGTAGGCATACCGCAATTGCAAATGAAGCCCGGGATTTGAATTTCCCGGGCTTCATTTGCATAAGCGGGGCGCCGCCATTTTTAAATCCCCGCTCGTTCGAACCCCGTGCCGCGCGGCTACACGCGGCACGAACTAAGTAGTTCGAACTAGGCTTCCTAGTCTGAACTACCATTACTCCTCGTGGAATGAGGAGTAACAGTAGTTCGAACTAGGAAGCCTAGTTCGAACTACCTAGTTCGTGCCGCGTGTAGCCGCGCGGCACGGGGTTCGAACGAGCGGGGATTTAAAAATGGCGGCGCCCCGCTTATGCAAATGAAGCCCGGGAAATTCAAATCCCGGGCTTCATTTGCAATTGCGGTATGCCTACATTACCCTCCTATTTCGAAATAGGAGGGTAGTGTAGACATACCCTATATGATTTACATAATACAGTGGTCCTCAAAGTGTGGGGGGGCATCCCCCCTGTTAGGATTGGAAGTTTTATTCTTTTTTATATTTGTATTTTAGGTTTAGAAATATAGTAATGTAAGGCAATGTATATAATCATATTTAATATTGTAGTAAGTCAAATCCTTTAGGTAAGTATATAACTCCTATATTTCCTTGTTCTAAAGTATAGTGAGTAAAAGAAACAGGATCTCATATTGTGTCTGTTAATGAGATTAGAAATATTGAAGGCCCAGGCCTTCTATGTGAATTGTTTTGATTTTGATTTTGCTTAATATAAAACAGTACTGTTTACTTTTGAAGGATTTTGTGAAAGAATGTATGAATGAGATACGGTGTGAAGGTCATCATTAGAGCCAGATGGTCAAGAAAAAAGAGAGGTGAAGACAAACTGTAAAAGACAGACTAGGAAGAAACCATATCGGCATCAGAGAAACCATCGATGCATAGCCACGGTCAAGAATTGATCAGATTGGCAGATTGACAGCTCTAAAGGTGAAGGGTGGGCACCCCTAAAAGCAACTGATTAACAATGCAGGACAGGATGAGCTTTGGAAAATGTTTTGGGAGTGACTGACATCAACAAGATAACATTACGGTCACAGGCTGACAGAGCGGAATCCATTGATTTCAACAGAGAAAAGGATTATAAAAGCAGGGTGCTTTGCTATCGAACTTTGGGTTTGTCTTGTCACCAACTTCAGAAGAGCATTAGATCAATCTACCAACAAAGGCCCTGCTCTCCCTCTGTGTTCAATCTAGCTGGCCACTAGACTGATACAGATTCTTGCCTGGTAAATTTAACATTGTCTGGTGAGACTGTGTGTGTATGGTGTTTGTTTGTGTGAGTTATTGAAAAGCAGTTACAGTTGTATTCTCAATAAATGCGGCATACTGCCTTTTCCCCTATAAAAGATCATATGTGCTACAGTAGCGAAAGAAATTTCTGGGAAGGGGGAGGGCACAGCAAGGCCCCAGACAGCCTCCTTAGGGGCCGGTGATGAAGCACTACGTAGCTCTGCTCCACACCCAGCTACGGTTCTGCTCACCCCAGCCATAGCTGCAGCTCTTCCCCCAGGCACAACTCCACTCTGCCTGTAACTCCAGCTCTGCCCTCATTCTTTCTCTGTCCCAAGACCAAATCTTCCTCTAGCCCCAGTTCCTCCCTATCCCAGTTCTTCCCCAGCACTGCCTTCAGCCCTAGCTCCTCTGGTGAGCCAACTGTGCTTTAATGGAGTGGGGGAGCATGCCGGGCAGATTTCATTACTGGTTAGGAATGGTGTGACAGGAAAAGTTTGGGTACCGCTGGTATGACTTTACATTTTATGGTCTTGTTCTGGACGACACCTCAATGCTAAATTTGAGTTCAGAAAAAAAATTGTTATGGTTCAGTTAGTAGTCTCTTAATAATAAAAAAGCATACTGGTAGGTTTATAATGATGGTGTTGACAGACTCTTAAATATTCCAAGATAACAGAGTTTCATTATAATAACATCATTCATGGTACAGAGATGCATTGTTACCTTTTTTTTTAGTAAAGGATAAAGGTGACAATAATGGACTTACCTGAATGACTTAAGATGACAGTTGCCAGGTACATTTAAAAAACTTCCTTGATATGACTTCAGCCATAAAAGGTTCTGATTTATCTTTCTAAGAAGGTTTTTAGGTAGGTAAAAAAGTACAGTGTCACATGCTGCGTAACCTTGCTGACATCAAATACACCCGGGAAACCTGATTTAGCAACAGGAAAAATTATCTCCATAGCTGGAGTTCTGATATACAGCAAAAGGAATATATAATTCATGATATAATACTGGTATTACAGAAAATGTGTATATCCCTGCTGTAATACTGACTTTAATTCTTTATTGTAAAAGGGTGCATATGTAAAATGGACGCTGTGGGAAATGGTACAGTCAGTATTCATTAAAATGCTGCCATTCTTCTTTCAGCCATTGTGGTGGAGGAGATAAATGGAAACTAAATGTATTTCCACAAAGGGTGTTGTAAAATTGTTTGAGGTATCTTGATGTCGATACCAGTCTAGGAAGACCTCCTGTCACTCTATGAACTGATCAATGTCCATGAAAACTAGTGATACTAGTTACTTTTTTAGGAGTAAGGAAACCATATTCATTCCAGCTGACATCTTTTAACTCCCCAAGTAGTGGCTATTAGAAGTACAAATAGCCCTTCTATTTCAGCAGCTGGATAAATTTCTCTTTTTGTCATCCATATAATATTTAATAATGGTCTAAAGAACCACTGCTGGTGCCATGCCAACTTGCTACTATACCTCTTCACCTCCAGTCCAGAGTTTAAGTGTAATATAATGCATACTAGGAAATGCAAGCCTGAGAATGATCTCTGCTGCAGCTGAGCACATGATGTAACAATTTCACTGATAGTTCTCTTTCAAAGTTTTCTAAGATTTTACTTCAGCTTTGTCTTCATCCTTTTGAGATTCATTTGCAAACTTGATTCTGGATGTTGCTAAGCATACTCGCCTCAGTCCAGAAAAGCACTTATGCATGTTTGAGTCAATAAACAGTCCCAATTATTTCCATATGTTTAAAAAATATGTATGAAATTAAGCTTATGTACTTTGCAGAATATGGCTTTATGATTTGTATTGTTCTAGTAGTACGTTCCAGTAGTACGAATACCCTTGGGCTGTGTCTAGACTGGCAAGTTTTTCTGCAAAAGCAGCTGCTTTTGTGGAAAAACTTGCCAGCTGTCTACACTGGCTGCTTGAATTTCTGCAAGAACACTGATGATCTCATGTAAGAAATCAGTGCTTCTTGCGGAAATACTATGCTGCTCCTGTTCGGGCAAAAGTCCTTTTGCGCAAAAGCTTTTGTGCAAGAGGGCCAGTGTAGACAGCTCAGATTTGTTTTGCACAAAAAAGCCCCGATGGCGAAAATGGCGATCGGGGCTTTTTTGAGCAAAAGCGCGTCTAGATTGGCCACGGATGCTTTTCTGCATAAAGTGCTTTTGCGGAAAAGTGTCCGTGCCAATCTAGACGCTCTTTTCCTCAAATGCTTTTAACGGAAAACTTTTCTGTTAAAAGCATTTGCGGAAAATCATGCCAGTCTAGACGTAGCTTTGGAGTACTCGAGAGAAGTCTGGGGGGTACATCAACACAACTGAAATTTGGAGAAAACTGAATTTTTGTTTTAAGTTTTACAGCGTTTTATTATTTTTGTACATTTTCCACCCAAAAATTTCATCGTCCACCCGGCTACGGTTAAGTGTTTAAACAAATGTATTGCAATGGTAGAAAAAAATGTGGGTCTCTGAAAACTGTAGGTATTGGGGGTACTTATATTTTTTTTTGAAAAGGAGGTACTTTATATTAAAAAAAGGTTGAGAAACACTATTCTAGAGGAGTGCAAATATCTTTCCACCATAACCATATTGTAAACGCAATACTCAGATTGCCAAGTTACAGAAGTATGCCACATAACTTAATCAAGGGAGCTCAAGGTACTTTAAAAATTACCTGTGAGGGGATCTGTTCACCTGGAACTATGTTAAGAAAGTGCTTGTGGAATCATTTCAAATAATGAATAGATTTGAGAAAATCATGATCTCTTAATGCACAGTGCACAAATGGAAATATGTGATATTAACATAAAGCTAGTTAAAATTATTCACCCACTCTAGTCACTGGAGACAAGGTATGGCATCTTTTTTTTAAAGGTTCATCTTTTTCTTTTTGTGCTTCTCCTTCTGTACATAAATTTCATTTTTAATTTCCGCATAAAAATTAAGAATGTTTGAATTAATGTAGAATGATTAATCCTATTGGGTGTCTATTTCCTACAATTAGTTGTATATTGCTTTGTGTTTTATGTCAGTCATTATCTCATAGACATTATTAGTGAATGTTGGCAGATGCATATTTCTAATTAATGAGTCATCTGGTTTTAATCAAAGTGCTATATTAAATTATACTTAAGTCTAGAAAATTGTGCATATTAATTTATTTAATATTACTTACCTGGTTTGTATTTTCTTTTGATTAGCAACTTCTATTTTCCTCTGAGCAGCGTCAAAAAGCCTTTGTGCATGGAATGTTGGGCAGAAGTGCACAAAGAATGTAATTTTTTTCCCCTGAAGAAATGAAAGAATATGGAACACAAAGCTTGATTATACCAAACATTCCCTTTTGGTTTGGATTCCCTCATGAAACAAGTGTCTTCATCTCCCATTTATTACAAGTCACTGAGCCTCCCTTAGGAGCGTCCCTGAGCATTAAGCCATTATCTAAAACTTTTGACTGCACAATAGCAGTGTTCCCTGTAAACTGAACACTTGGGTGCCCACCCAGGTGGGATTAAGGTGATGCCCAGCTGATTAGCAGTGCACCCACAGACAGCCACAGCATATGTTATTATTGACTGTGCACATCTGCTCTGGTCTTGGTACACATAACAAAATTCATTCTGCACATGAATGGGAAAAGTTAAAACTACTGTGAAGTGTTCCCTCTAATTTACAAAGGGTGTAATTTACTTAAGTGTATGCCCATTTATGCTGCAGTACTGCTCAGCACTTAAGTACATTCCCAAAGCCCATTGAAATCAATGAGACTTAAGCATGTGCACCAGAGCAAGCCAGTATTTTAATGAATTGGTCCCTTTACACATGATCCTACATTACTGATATCAATGGATGTTTTGTCATTGGCATCAATAAAAACAGTATCAACCTCTTAGGTAAAGTTTACACTATAAAAGAAGCACTAGATAAATCAGAATGTCTGGAATACTGCAAGTCCTGTATTAGTTACATTTTTGCACTTACTGAATGCAGCATAATGTGTTTACACTGTGTGATACAACTGATCAGTTGTAGTTCACAAGATGTGTATGTTTATTCTCTTAGGAACTGCATCACAAACATTCCTAATTTTCACCACAAAATAAAGTTATTTTTTATACTTTTGTCCTTTGTAACATGTCTTTTAATTAAATAGGATAAAGTACTTACAGATATTTTATATGAAATATCTGGGGCTACCAGAGCTATATAAGCAGGTGACTCAGTGACCAGGGAGCTTGCGAACAGGAGAGTTTGGAGAGGGAGTTCTCCAGGTAAAAGAGGAGTAAAAACGGGACCCTTGTGGTAAGTGGCTGTCTGAAGTGTGTGTTTGTGTGTGGGGGAGTTATTTGCTGTGTGCTGAGCTTGTGTTTGTCTGTTTGGTGGTTTG
Organism: Pelodiscus sinensis; assembly: GCF_049634645.1. Lineage (NCBI taxonomy): Eukaryota > Metazoa > Chordata > Testudines > Trionychidae > Pelodiscus > Pelodiscus sinensis. The sequence continues at coordinate 174,622,360 of NC_134711.1, forward strand.
TTTGATTGTTTGATTGTTTGAAGGAGCTTCTAAAAGGTTTGAAACCTAGAAGCCTCTGTTAATTGGCTGAGCCTCAGTCAGGGGGAGGGACTACCAGAGCTATATAAGCCGGTGACTCAGCGACCAGGGAGCTTGCGACCAGGAACAGCTAACAGGAGAGTTTGGAGAGGGAGTTTAGAGGGCACTAGTGACTTCGGGCCTTCTTTAAAACATAACTCTTAGAATAATCTATACTCCAGAGGTTTAAAAAGAATCCCATTTACACCTAAACGTATTCATTAGAAAAATGGAGACAGAAGCCCAGCAGCAGAGTGGGGGCTATCCTGTTTATTGCGTCGAGTGTAACATGTATGATTACCTGCCCTGTGGGCAGGTGGCATATGTGTGCACTTGTTGCAAGGAGCTCCTGACCCTCAGAGACCGAGTTCAGGCTTTGGATGCCAGGGTGGTTGAACTGGAGGAGCTAAGGGAGGTAGAGAGCTATGTTGATGAGTCTTTCCAGGACACTCTAGTACTGTCCCACCTCCAGTCTGAGAGCCCCAGTGCTCTTAAGGAGGATGAAAGTCTCAAGGGAACAGGGCATTCAATGGGAGCAGAGGGAAACCATCCCATAGTTGGGACCCTCCTCCCAGAGGATGTTGCAGTATCCTCTTGCACTGAGGATACCTCTGAGGGGGAGGGAATGCCAGTTAGGAAGAGGCAGGTGTTAGTAGTGGGTGATTCGATTGTTAGAAACACAAATAGTTGGGTTTGTGATGACTCGGAGAACCGTATGGTCACTTGCCTGCCTGGTGCGAAGGTTGCGGATCTCTCGAGGCATCTAGATAGACTTATGTGTACTGCTGGGGAGGAGCTGGTGGTCGTGGTACATGTCGGTACCAATGACCTAGGGAAGGGTAGGAGAGATGTCCTGGAGGCCAAATTTAGGCTGCTAGGAAAGAGACTGAAATCCAGGACCTCTATGGTGGCATTCTTGGAAATGCTTCCAGTTCTACATGCAGGGCCAGGTAGGCAGGCAGAGCTTCAGAGTCTCAATGCGTGGATGAGATGATGGTGTAGGGAAGAGGGTTTAGATTTATTAGGAACTGGGGACACTTCTGGGAGAGGGGGAGCCTATACAGGAAGGATGGGCTCCACCAAAACCAGGGTGGAACCAGACTGCTGGCACTAAACATTAAAAAGGCCGTAGAGCAGTTTTTAAACTAAGAGATGGGGGAAAGCCGATTGGTGTGGAGATGCACGTAAATCAGAGGGAGACTTCTCTTAGAGGAGAATCCATTGATAGAGACTCTCTAAGCTGTAGTCAGAAAGAGAAGAGGGGAGAGGACAAACCATGGGCCAGAGCAGACAAACAACTGCATACAAAGGAATGCAATGCATCAGGGAAGGGCAGACAAATATGCAGTGACAAATTTTTAAAGTGCTTCTACACAAATGCTAGGAGTCTGACTAATAAGATGGGTGAACTGGAGTACCTCGTATTAAATGAGGAGATTGACATAATAGGCATCACTGAAACCTGGTGGAATGAGGGAAATCTGTGGGACACAATCATACCGGGATATAAAATATATAGAAAGGATAGAGCAAGCCGGGTGGGTGGCGGAGTGGCACTGTATGTGAAAGATAATGTAGAATCAAATGAAATAAAAATATTAAATGAATCAACATGTTCCATAGAATCGCTATGGATTGAAATTCCATGCTCCAATAATAAGAAATTAGCAGTAGGGATATATTATCGACCACCTGACCAGGACAGCGATACTGACATTGAAATGCTGAGGGAAATTAGAGAGGCTACCAAAATAGAGAACTCTATAATAATGGGGGATTTTAATTACTCCCATATTGACTGGATACATGTCACCTCAGGAAGAGAAGCAGAGATAAAATTTCTCAATGGCTTAAATGACTGCTTCTTGGAGCAGCTGGTGCAGGAACCCACAAGGGGAGAGGCAATTCTCGATTTAGTCCTGAGTGGAGTGCAGGATCAGGTCCAGGAAATAACCGTTACAGGACCACTTGGGAATAGTGACCATGACATAATAACATTCAACATTCCTGTGGTGGGAAGAACACCTCAGCAGTCCAGCACCCTAGCATTTAATTTCAAAAACGGGAATTACACAAAAATGAGGAGGTTAGTTAAACAGAAATTAAAAGGCACAGTGACTAGAGCCAAATCCCTGAAAGCTGCATGGAAACTTTTTAAAGACACCATAATAGAGGCCCAAATTAAATGTATACCCCAAATTAAAAAACATAGCAAGAGACCTAAAACAGTGTCACCGTGGCTTAACCACCATGTAAAAGAAGCAGTGAGGGACAAAAAGGTATCTTTTAAGAAGTGGAAGTCCAATCCTAGTGAGATAAATGGAAAGGAACATAAACACTGTCAAATCAAGTGTAAAAATGTAATAGGAAAAGCAAAAAAAGATTTTGAGGAACAGCTAGCCAAAAACTCAAAAAGAAATAACAAAATGTTTTTAAGTACATTAGAAGCAGGAAGCCTGCTAAAAAACCTGTGGGTCCCCTAGATGATTAAGCTATAAAAGGAGCAATCAAGGACGATAAAGCCATTGCAGAGAAACTAAAAGATTTCTTTGCTTCAGTCTTCATGGCTGAGGACATTGGGGAGATTCCTGAATCTGCACCATCCCTTGTGGGTGGTGAATCTGAGGAACTGTCCTGGATTGAAGTGTCATTAGAGGAGGTTTTGGAACAAATAGAAAAACTTAATGTTAACAAATCTCCGGGACCAGATGGCATTCATCCAAGGGTTCTAAAAGAACTCAAATGGGAAATTGCTGAGCTATTATCTGTGGTTTGTAACCTATCCTTTAAATCGGCTTCCGTACCTAATAACTGGAAGGTAGCCAACGTGACACCAATATTTAAAAAGGGCTCTAGAGGCGATCCTGGCAATTACAGTCTAATTTCAGTACCGGGCAAATTAGTCGAAACAGTAGTAAAGAATAAAATTGTGAAGCATGTAGAAGAACATAATTTGTAGGACAAAAGTCAACATGGTTTCTATAAAGGGAAATCCTGTCTTACTAATCTATTAGGGTATGTCTACACTACTGCGCTAATTCGAACTAACTTAGTTCGAATAAGTTAATTCGAAATAAGCTAATTCGAATTAGTGCAGCTAGACTTAAAAACTAGTTCCAATTAGCGTTTTGATAATTCGAACTAGCATGTCCACATAGAGTGGACCCTGAACAGAGGTTAAGGATGACCGGAAGCAGTGCCAGCAGGGCATCAGATGAGGACTTAGAGCGTGGAGATGCTGTCTCAGGCTAGCCGAGGGCTGTGCTTAAAGGGTCCCGACCCCAACCCCAGACAGACAGTTCTCAGGGGTGCCCCGCTTGCAAAGCAGTCCTGGCTTGGAGTGCCCGGAGTACCCACACTTGGCACATCACAGCACTTGGCCATCAGCCCGGCTGCACTTGCCCCAGGCTGCCATCTGGGGAGAGCGAGCAATTGGGGGGCTGCAGGAGAGCTTCCACCCCCAGCCAACCCAGTCCTTCCCATCGGGGGCTCATACCACATTCCTCCCTCACCTCCTTCCACTTACCCTTCCCGAGCCCCCCTTCGTGATGTACAAAATAAAGAAAACGTGTGTTCAAAAATAGAATCTCTCTTTATTGAACAAAACTGGGGGAGACTGGGAAAAGGAGGTGGGAGAGGGGAAGAGAGAGGGTGGGAGAGGGGAGGGCAACTACAATTATCAGGGGTTTGAAACAGGTCCCATATGAAGAGAGGCTAAAGAGACTGGGACTTTTCATATTAGAAAAGAGGAGACTGAGGGGGGATATGATGGAGGTCTATAAAAGTATGAGTGGTGTGGAGAGGGTGCATACAGAAAAGTTCTTCATTAGTTCCCATAATAAAAGGACTAGAGGACACCAAAGGAAAGGAATGGGTAGCAGGCTTCAGACTTATAACACAAAGTTGTCCTTCACAAAGCAAAGAGTCAACCTGTGGAGCTCTTTGCTGCAGGAGGCTGTGAAGGCTAGAACTAGAACAGTGTTTAAAGGGAACTTAGAGAAAGTCATGGAGGTTGGGTCCATGGAGTGCTATTAGCCAGGGGGTAGGAATGGTGTCCCTGGCCTCTGTTTATGGAAGGCTGGAGAGGGATGGCACGAGACAAATGGCTTGGTCACTTTCTTTGGTCCATCCCCTCCAGGGTCCCTAGGGTTGGCCGCTGTCGGCAGACAGGCTACTGGGCTAGATGGACCTTTGGTCTGACCCAGTATGGCCATTCTAAGCTCAAGGCTCAGGGTCGGGGGTCTCACTGGATCACCTTGATTTTCATGCAAACCTGTTCCAGGGTGGCCAGGCTGGCAGCTCTCCTGCCCTAGATGGCCACTTTCTTGTGACTAGTACAGAGGTCGTGGACGAGGTCCACGATGTCTGCACTGGACCAGGCGGGTGCCCGCCTCTTGTGGACCAGGGCTGGCTCCCGGGAGCCGCCAGCCTGGTCCCAGGAAGAGGGAGAGGGCTGGGGGGCATCGGGTGGCTGGCTCGAGCCATGCCAGGTGGAGAGTCTGCTGGCTGGGTGCTGGAATGCTTGCACCTGGCACTGGCACCGTAGCCAGCCCGTGCCCCTTTAAGAGTTCCGGGGCCGGGAGGGGGGCAATAGAGTTTTCCTGGTGTTGGCCAGAGTGGCCACCAGGGAAAGCTGGGGAGGGCTAGCCTCCCACTAGTTCCAATTAAGGGGCTACACACCCCTTAATTCAAACTAGTAAGATCGAACTAGTCTTAGGCCTCGTGAAATGAGGTTTACCTAGTTCGAACTAAGCGCTCCGCTAGTTCGAATTAAGTTCAAAAGAGCGGCGCGCCAGTGTAGTGCCTATCAAAGTTAATTCAAACTAACGTCTGTTAGTTCGAATTAACTTTGTAGTGTAGACATACCCTTAGAGTTCTTTGGAGGGGTTAACAAGCATGTGGATAAGGGGAATCCAGTAGATATAGTATACTTGGATTTTCAAAAAGCCTTTGACAAGGTCCCTCACCAAAGGCTCTTGTGTAAATTATATGGCCATGGGATAAGATGAAAGGTCCTTTCTGGAATTGAGAACTGGTTAAAAGACAGGAAACAAAGGGTAGGAATAAATGGTAAATTTTCAGATTGGAGAGGGGTAACTAGTGGTGTCCCCCAAGGGTCAGTCCTGGGACCAATCCTTTTCAACTTATTCATAAATGATTTGGAGAAAAGGGTAAGCAGTGAGGTAGTAAAGTTTGCAGATGATACAAAACTGTTTAGGATAGTCAAGACAGAAGCAGACTGTGAGGGACTCCAAGATGATCTCACCAAACTCAGTGATTGGGCAGCAAAATGGCAAATGAAACTTAATGTGGATAAGTGTAAAGTAATGCACATTAGGAAAAATAATCCCAACTATACATACAGTATGATGGGGGCTAATTTGACTACAACAAATCAGGAAAAGGATCTTGGAGTTATCGTGGACAGTTCTCTGAAAACTTCCACGCAGTGTGCAGTGGCGGTCAAAAAGGCAAATAGGATGCTAGGAATTATTATGAAAGGGATAGAAAATAAGATCCAGAATATCTTACTGCCCCTGTATAAAACTATGGTACGCCCACATCTGGAATACTGTGTACAGATATGGTCTCCTCACCTCAAAAAAGATATTTTGGCCTTGGAAAGGGTTCAGAAAAGAGCAACTAAAATGATTAGGGGTTTGGAATGGGTCCCATAGGAGGAGAGGTTAAAGCAACTGGGACTTTTCAGTTTAGAAAAAAGGAGACTGAGGGGGGATATGATAGAGGTCTATAAAATCATGAGGGGTGTGGAGAGGGCTGATAAAGAAAAGTTATTTATTAGTTCCCTAAATAGAAGAACTAGAGGTCACCAAATGAAATTAATGGGTAGCAGATTTAAAACAAATAAGGGAAAGTTCTTCTTCACACAGCGTGTAATCTACCTGTGGAACTCCTTGCCAGAGGAGGCTGTGAAGGCTAGGACTATAATAGAGTTTAAAGAGAAGCTAGATAATTTCATGGAGGTTGGGTCCATAAAAGGCTATTAGCCAGGGGATAAAATGGTGTCCTTGTCCTCTGTTTGTCAGAGGCTGGAGAGAGATGGCAGGAGACAAATCGCTTGATCATTGTCTTCGGTCTACCCTCTCTTGGGCAGCTGGTGCTGGCTATTGTCGGTAGACAGGATACTGGGCTAGAAGGACCTTTGGTCTGACCCAGTATGGCCGTTCTTATGTTCTTAAATATCTTTGAAGTGAACCCGTCCATTTCTCCTCTCAGTCAAGCTCATTATATGTTGAGCTATCATCTTTAGAGCAGAGGTTCACTTGGCTCCAAGAAAACAGCCAGTTTACTTAATTGCCTTGCCTTTAATTTAAGATTGGGTTTCTAGGTAATAGAAGTTGTTTGAAATGGTGTCACTGTATACAGTATTCCTAGAACAAATTAAAATGTATTTTGCCATAAAGTCTCTATATTAGTACTTATTTTAAAGAAGTTATAACTTCAATACAAATAGCATGTGCGGTAAAAGTATTTTATTCCGTATTTGCATAACATCTACCACAATGGAACCTAATCATGACTGAGGCTCCCAGGCACCACTAAAATGCAAATAATTTATAATCCTGAGACAGAACATTTTTATAAGGATTCAATCTTTATGTGAGGGAGGAGCAATAATTTCGATCTGAGGTTTTGGTTTGAGCCAATATCCACTGTTCTAGGAAAGTGGTATATTAATATTTCAAAAGCCTGATTCAAAGCCCAATAAAGATCTCACATGAAGTTTTGCCTGAGTTGACCAATTCTAAAGTTGTATTATTCTGCATATTTTTTCTATTTGCAATCATTTTATTTAAAATGAAAGAAAATCAGAGAAAAAAGAATAAAAGTGAAGTCTCCACAGCTGTGTCCAGACTCAGGGGTTTTTTCGAAAAAAGTAGCCTGTGTCTAGACTACAGCCACGTTCTTTAGAAATTAAATCGAAAGAACGCAGCTTTTCTTTCGACGGCGGTAAACCTCATTGCACGAGGAAGAACGTCTTTTTCTACGGAGATCCGTCGAAAATAAGTGTGTGGACGCGGGGAGGCCATTTTTTCAAAAATAATGGCCTCCAGGAAGAAGCCCTGGTGGACAATCTGGGGCATGGCTTGCATGTCTCGGGTTCCTGTCTGCAGCCATTTGTTAAAGGGCCAGGCACTCTCACAGCCACTTGTGACAGCAAAGCAGCCAGAGCACACGGCTGGTTAAGTGCAGCATGTCCCAGCCCCAAGACCCTCCTGGCTCTTCTAGAGACCCTTCTGGGGACCCAACCAGGGGCTCCAAACGCCGGGCACCATCATGGTCTGGGCCAGAGCTGAAGACCCTTCTCGAGCTCTGGGGAGAGGAGGAGGCCTTATAAGCCCTAAAAAGCAGGCGGGGCAAAATGCGGACATTTATGGCCGCATGGCAGAGGCCCTGGCCCAGAGAGGACTCTACCCCCGCACCCAGGACCAGGTGCGCTCCAAAGTTAAGGAGCTGCGCCAAGGATATGCGAAGGCCAGGGAGGATAGCTCCCATTCTGGGGCAGCCCCCCACTCCTGCCCCTATTATACTGAGCTGGACCACATCCTGGGTGGTGGTGAAGCACGCACACCACAGCGTCTCGTGCAGTCAGGCTTGGCGGACCCTGTGGTGGACACGCCAGAGCAGGACCCAGAGCAGTCTGGAGACGGGGACATGGTGCCAGAGGAGGACAGTGAGGAGACGGTGACCCACACCCTGGAGCCAGTCACACAGACCCCAGAGGCCTCCTAGGTGTCATCTGATGCCAGAGATGAAGCAGCAGGTGAGTGTAGTGAGGTTGTGTAACACCCGGGGGGGAGGGTAGGTGGGTGCACAGTGGGTGATGCACAAGGGAAACCTGTAATGCTCAGGCTGATGCCCAGGTCACACATGGTGTTACCTTCAGAATGTCTGATTCCCCTGTCTCAAGGAGAGGGCATGCCCTTTTGGACAGCTGTTGCACACATGACTGATTGTGATAGAAATGTAGCCGTGTTACTCCGATCTGAGGAAGTGGGTCTGGGCCACGAAAGCTCATCCCCTAATAAACCATCCTGTTAGTATTTTAAGTGCTACATAGTCCAGTTTTTTATGACTGATTGTGTCTTCCTCTTTTCCTCCATAGCCGGACCAGCTGTACAAGAGGGCCTCAGCACCCCAGCCCCACCTCCATCTCGGGGACATGGGAGCCGCAGACATAGGCATGTGTATGCGGACATCCTGAGGCAGCATGTGGAGTCTGTGCAGGAGCTCAACACCATCCTGCGAGAGAGGGCGGAGGCAGAGGATCAGTGGCATGACCGGCTGATGGAGGAGCTGGTCCAGCAGCGCACATCCCTGTGTGCCACTGTCAGGGAGGTCTGCGGCTTGCCTGCTCCTGTGCCTGGTCCTGCTCTTCCAGCACCCCATGACCCCAGCCCACCCATCCCCCCTTCCACAGCAGCATCCCTTTCCCCCCTTGGACCTCCCTCTCCCCCAGACCCCCCAGTTCCCCAGCCCCTCTCTCCCCCTGGCCCTCCTCTCCCCAAGGCCTCCCAGTCCCAAGAGCATCTACCCACTGTTATCCAGCCAACTGACAGGCGCACCACCCGATCCTGTGGCCATGGTGGACCCCAAACACGAGGGCCAAGCAGGAGACCGAGATCAGGCAAGCACCATGCAACCTGATCCCCTTCCCCCCTCCAGGTTTCAAGTCCCCTTCCCCCCTCCAGGTTTCAAGCACCCCCATCACCCCAGTTAAATAACAAGGAATGTGTTAAACAAAATGTTTATTGTACATAGTTTGGCATGAAAGTATATTTTCTACATCAAAAATGAACAAAAGCTTTTTTATGTTTGCAACAGTTATACTATTTTTCAGTGAGTGATATTTAAAAAAATAAAACAGAACTTATTCTTTTGAGACAAACCCTGGTGTTTATTATTTCTCCAAACAGGGTCAGGAGATGGGTTGTGGAGGGAAGCTTCTATTGGGCCAGGGACAGTCCCCAGGCAGAAGCCCCTCAGTAGAGTCAGTGGCCTTCAATTGAGAATTGCTCCCATAGGGCCTCCCATATGCAAACAGCAGGCCGGTGAGCCTGGCGGATAGCAGCTGTCCGGGGCTGGGCAAAGTGCCTCTCCTGACCATCAGCACCTGTACCCCACCCTGGTAGGAAGGCCTCTCCTTTCCTCTCCACCAGGTTATGAAGAACACAACACGCGGCCACCACCTCAGGGATGTTGCGCTCCCCCATGTCTAGCCGTGTGAGCAAGCACCGGAATCTCCCTTTTAAATGTCCGAACGCACATTCCACCTGGTTGCGAGCCCGGTTAAGGTGAGCATTAAACTGCTCTTTGCTCGCATCCAAGTGGCCGGTGTAGGGCTTCATCAGCCACGGCATCAGGGGGTAGGTGGCATCAGCCACTATGCACACCAGCATGTGCACATCCCCAACCGCAAAGTCGTGATGTGGGAAAAATGTTCCTGCTTGAAGCCTCTGGTAGAGGTACGAGTTCCTGAAGATGCGGGCATCATGTGCCCGCCCTGACCACCCAATACAAATGTCAGAAAACTGGCCACGATGGTCGACCAGGGCCTGGAGGACCATAGAAAAGTAGCCCTTTCTGTTAATGAATTGGGGTGCTCGATGGGGCAGTGCACGGATTGGAATGTGTGTCCCATCGAGCGCTCCTTCGCAATTTGGGAAGCCAAGGGCAGCAAAGCCGTCCATGTCGCTGTCCAGAGCTCCTAGACAGACGAGCCTATTCAGAGGCTCTGAATTGATGGCCCTCACCACCTGCAGAAAGAGACAGACAACAAAATGTTAGAAGGGGTGCCTTATCTCTTAGGAGGAGAACCCACCACCCACCTTCCCTCTCAAACACCCCGGGAATCCCCTCCTCAGAACTCCCCCCCCAACAATTCAGGGTGAGTGGAGGAGCTCCCTCCCACTCACACTCCACTTTGCCCTTTCTGACAGTCTCCTTTCCCCCCACCCCAAACTGTGACTGTCCCCAGACAATGACTTACCTCCATCAGGATGGATCCAACAGTAGACCTGCCCACTCCAAATTGGTGTCCCACGGAGCGGTAGCTGTCGGGGGTTGCCAGCTTCCAGGGGGCAATGGCGAACCTCTTTTCCACAGGGATAGGGGGCCCCAGGTGGGTGTCTTGTCGTTGCAGAGCAGGGGTGAGCCAGGTACACAGCTCCTGGAAATTGGTCTTTCGCATCTGGAAGTTGCGTAGCCACTCTTGATCATCCCAGACCTCCATAACGAGCCGGTCCCACCAGTCAGAGCTGGTGTCAAGCCTCGAAAAACACCTGACCACAAAGAAGTTTGGAGGCAAGGGCAGTGGGGCTGCATGACGGACGATCCCTTCGTACCTCTGGTCTGGGTCCAGATGGGGAAGTAGCCTCATGACTGTGTCATGCAGATGCAGCAACACTTGCAGTATGATGGCGTGAGGCCATCGCCTGCCCAGGGGCAAAAACAGAAAAACCTCCAAACAAAAAACCTGCTGGGGTGTCCCAGGAAGCTGAGCACTCCAAACCAGCACTGCAATGCCTTCCTTACCTCCTAGAGGGACAGCAAAGGCAGATGCAGAAGCAGAGCAACGGGTGTTCAGGGGCATCCCTTTAACCACGCGTCTCTGCAAAGGGCAGGCAGTAGCACCCAGAAGGAAATGCTGCCCCCATGCCCTGGCAGAAGCGGTTCCGGGTGGCTTTTAATTTCGAAAGAGCGTCCAGCAGTCAGGACGCTCTTTTTCGAAAAAGCAGATCGATTTTCCGATCCGCGTATTGTAGTCTAGACGTGCTTTTTCAAAAGAGTCTTTTTCGAAAGATACTTTCGAAAAAGCCTCTTTCGAAAGAGGCTTGCAGTCTAGACATAGCCCACGTGAGAGCACAGTGTGTCTCCTGTAAGATGTTGCTTCATCCCTGACTTTTACCTTGCAATATAGCTGTGGTTTCTGAAGATAGGTAGAACAATAAATGGAATTTTATAACTTGAATTATTTTAATACCTTTCATCTCAAAAATCCCAAAGCACTTTACGAACGTAAATGGATACGTGGCAGATAACAGTGCATGCTAGTACTATATAATGTAACCCTTCTGCCAGGCCGAGTTAATAGCAATAAGGGCCAGGTTCAGTATCTAGGGGTCTCCTCCCAACAAGGTAATACAACACCGGCTCGAGCCCCCACCCAGTGACCTGGGAAATCTTACATACACCTCTGGGTGCCTCAAAGAGGCAATTCTTCCCCTCTCGCAAGCACAGAGCCTCAGTATAGCAGCAAACCTTTAATAACATGAGGTAACTGACATCAGCATTAACTTGGAAAAACATCACATGAGCAAAGACCCTCTCCCCAGCCACGAATCACCCAAAGTCCCAAAAGTCCAATACCCCAAGAGTCTCTTAAGTCCAGCAACCCAAAAAATCACCCGAAGTCCCAAAGTCCAACACCCCAAAAGTCTATATCCCGGGTTAGTGCCGCCCCAGGGTTCAAAAGTTCACCCAGCAGAGTTTTACCATCCCAAGCTAGAGGGGAGGGGATTGATACACCTTACGTGGTCCGCTGGTGGCTCCGCCTCTCTGTAGGGTTCTGCCACCGCCGTCAACATGAGTCACTCCGCCATACTCTACCTGTCATCCAGTGAGCCACCTCAGCTGTCCCACGAACTGTCCGGCTCCACCAGCTGTCTCGGTCCACGCCCTGGCTGCCAGCTGGTTGCTCCTGAAGCTTTTCCACTGGCTTTCTGCTGCTGCTCCTACCGGTCGCAAGTCGTCCCCGCCAGCTGCTCTGCTGTCCGCCTGGGCTTGCTGGTTGTCCCGGCAAACCACTCTGCTGTCTGCCTATGCTTGTTGGTTGTCCCGGCAAACCGCTCTGCTGTCCACCTGCGCTTGCTGGTTGTCCCTGCAAGCTGCTCTGCTAGTAGCTCAGCAGCATAGCGCCAGGCATAGCAATAATGATTTCAGCTCTTCCACAGTATAGCACTAGGCTATAGTGCTAGTGCTCCACTGGCCCACAGTGAAGTCAACTCTGCAGCTCACACCTAGACTCCTAATAGACTCCAAATTAGTTCTGATATTCCACAGTGGAGAGGGTGCAATCTATGTTGTTTGGGCCCTCAGACAGGTACCAAGTACAAAAACCTATCCCCAGCTTCTCTCTCAATTTGACTGGGTTTGGAACCCATGCCCCTAGTCTAACGAGTGCTACTTAGTTTATAGCGAATCCCTCTGTCATAAACAGTTCTACCATTCCATTGTCCTTGATTCACATTATCAGAGTAACAACACTTTTATCCCTCCTGCCTCAAAAACAGAGAGACTGGGGATCCCACAGTGGCCAAAGTGACCGTTTGGGCTGCTGTGAGCACATACTAGACGGGGTGTGTGTGTCTATGCAAATGAGATCAGCCCCTGAAGTCTCTTTGCACCACTCACCACAGTTCACCACCAGATGTCAGGGTAGAGCTTACCCTGACCCTGCTTACATCCAATAAAATAAAATGTATCCAGAGGAAACTGCAAAGAAAACGTAAGGTAATCATATTGCATTAATTCAGATTGGTATTGGTCAAACACCCATACTAATATTCTCTTGAAGGAAAGCAGCAATATTTAGGACCCAGAATTGGAATAGCATTCTACTGAAGCATCCTAAAGTCACATTGTATAAAACTGCATAAATATGAAGAGTAATTATTTCTAACTTGTGCAGATAGGTGGATCTTATTAGTTTCAATAAAAGTACAAGAGAGGGTTTGAGGGTCTCTGTGGCAAGGAGAAGCAGGGGCTGCCTGAGACTGTAGCAATCCTGCAGATAGCTCCAGAAAAAGCTCACAGTGGAAAGGTACATGTTTGTGCCATGCTGATTATGTCTGAATTGACAGTGAAGCAAAACTACATGAAGGACATGAATTTGAATTATATAATCTATGGGGGGAAGGTGCATGTGTGGTATATGCGCACACATATCAGTTAGCATAGGAAAGGAAATTACACCTAATTTTTCAAAAGGTTCCCCGAGATTTTTAACAAAGGCCTTGGTTTTATGTCTCTTTAAAGGATTGATTTGGTTTTCATTTCTCTAAGAACATGAACTGTCAAAAGAAAAAGCTTATCAATTTAATATGGGATGAAAATGGGTACTACTGACATTTTTAATTATAATGAAATTAGGGTAACTGATAACAATGGGTACAGCTGAAGTGTTTTCCCCCCTTTTATACTATTAGGTTAGTTTATGTCTACACTAGCTCCCCTAGTTCAGACTAGGGTGACTAAAGTAGTCATTCGAACTTGCAAATGAAGCCTCGGATTTAAATATCCCGGCCTTCATTTGCAAGTTCAAATGACTACATTAGCCACGCTAGTCCGAACTAGGGTGGCTAGTGTAGACATACACTTAGATATTAACAACTGCAGTGGCATCCCCATTAAGCATAGGAAAGGCCAACTCAAACAGGTAAGATATTACCTACTACAGGTTGGACCTCCCAGATCCAGCACCCTCGGGACCTGAGCTATCCTGGATGAGGGAATTTGCCAGACCAGGGGAATTCAGTGCTCCCCTGCTGGCTGCCCAGGGGTTCCTGTCCTTGGGGCTCCCTGCCCTATCACTAGCCCCATTAACACTGGCCCAGTAGGGCTCCCCACCCTGCTGCCCACCTGCTACCCCAGGGTCTCCCGGGGTTCCCTGCAGGGACCACTTGGCTGCTGCTGGTCCCATTGCCACACAGTGTTCCTCAGAATTCCTGACTGGGGCCATCTGGCCACCCCATTCCACTACTAGGGCCACCCTGCTGCTGCTGGGGATTCTGCAGATTTCCCTACTGGGGAATGTCCACCTCTGCCAGCCCCACTTCAGCCGGTGCTTGCTGGTGGATGCTGTCCGGTCATCCCTGCACTGCTGCCACCAGAGATTTCCTGGGGTTTCTGGCCAAGGCCACCCGGTCCCTGACAGCCCTGCTTCAGCCAGGGGTTCCCTGGCTGTTGTCAGGATTCCTCTGCTGCCTGACCCTGCTGACAATGGGGGTTCCCTGGCCAGAGCAGGAGCTCCCTAGCCTCCTCCTAGCCTTGCTGACACTGGGACTCCCTGGCCACAGCTTGGCCCCGTTGATGGTGGGGGCTCCCCAGATCGCCCCTGGCTCATCCGGCCAACCCCTGCATTGTCGCAGCTGGCTCCAGGGCACTTTGGTCTAGTAACATCCATGGCTCTGCCAGACCAGGATGTTGCCAAACCAGAAAATCCCAGATTTGGGAGATTCAACCTGTCATTTTAAAACACACAACTAATCTTTGCTTCTCAAGGATATTTTTTCTGTAAGTATTAAGGAAGATTTTTTTTCTCTCTGCTTTTCTCTTCCCAGTGAACACATGACTGGGTAGATATTATTTGATTTTTGTCCTGTTTCAATCTATTATATTAGTGATTTCCAACAAATAATTAAAAAGAGAAATTTTAGAAAAAGGATCAACTCATACAAGAGTGTCTCTTAAAGGAGAACAATAACTACTTGAAAAGAATAAGGAGAAAGCTGCCCTTTCAAAAAAGACACAGTAACAATAAATTGTAGATTTGGAGGGGAAAACTGATAATAGATGTCAAACTCTCCACTTTGAGAGAGTCTTTTTGTTGAAAGTAGGAGTGAAAGGAAACACAGTGAACAAATCAAGAGACAATTAAAGAGAAAAAACTGAGACACATTATATGAGAGCTTTTGCTTATATCACAACTTTAAAATCAGAAAATTCAAAGCCCATGATAGAGTCATTCTTTTCACAACCAATATCCTTTAAGCATAGTAGATTAAGGAACAAACTTTCTCTATAACACATCTTGATTTTGATGACCAAAGGGATTCCCTATCCCAAACGGATTAAAGGTAGCTCTTAGATATCGCCTTACTTTTTTTCAGTTAAAAAAAGAAGTGAATGATATTGTATTGTAATCTATTCCTATTTGAGAATAGAAGATGAAGGTGAGAGATATGCCTAATTTCACATATTTTGTCAGTAATATAGATAGAAACGTTGTTCCAAAACATAGAACTAATAAAACAAAAGAACTGTTATTCACATAAAACTCTATTTCAAAGTTTATTTTTAACAAAAACTCCATAATTACTAGTTATTACTTGTAATTTACTTGTTAATAATGTAACTTTTCTTAGATCCTAATCCAGCAACGTACTTAAGCAGCTACCAACTTTTTAAAGCATGTGCTTAAAAGTCCCAGTGCCTTCAGGCTTAAGTGCTTAGCTGACTCAAAGCCTTATTGAGGAAGATATCTTTGTTTATGGAAGTAACTGAGAGTCTTACAAGAAGCTCAGAATCAACAAAAGTAGAAACTGAGTGATATTGTTTACATTCTGACTTGTAGGCATAGGTTTGATAACATATTCCCAAAGTCCATACAAATGCTTTGTGCTGTTTGTATTGCTCAGAGGAAGAAATATGCCCTGTATCATGCTAGCATTGAAGGTCTTTGAGCTGCTTATGGTTGAGATAAAGATCTTAAGTATCCTAGTGATTACTTTTCTGAGGCTTAAATACACAGCTTTTGAAGGAGAAGAAAATCCTAACATAAAGAACATTTTAAAGATCCGTTTACAGCCATGCCAATCAAAACTCAGAGAATCAATTAGGTTAAGAATTCAGAAGACCTAGATGTAGAAATGACAGCAAAAGCTGTTTGTTTATAACAAAACACATTCAGAACACTGGAATCCTGTCCAATATAATACATATAAAAATAAAAACACAGTTGAAAGTGGGTAAAAATGTGACAGCCAGCTTCTAACCATGGAATGTTATAGGAGAATACACAGAGGTGACATGTTAATATGGATGTTTATCCAGGGCATACATCCCAATGTGAAGTTTTAAATGCCAAAAAGTGTATTGTAATAACATGGCCAAATAGAAATTTCCTACAGTAATAATGGGGTGCACATGTAATATGAATTATCACAGCTTCCAAGCTTTCAAAAGGGCACTGACAAGGTTATGGAATGTAAAATCTCTAGACCAGCCTTAATATGGTATAGTACAATATTTCTGAACATTTTGTGGTATATAGAAGTAAATGAATTGTGAAAAGGGACCCATGATAATCAATTAAACGATTTGTTTGGGGACTGCAATGGATCAAGGAAATATTTCAGCAGTGAGTCAGATGGACTGTTTACTTTTTAATGATTAAATGGACTATTGCTTTGGAGTTAGGCAGTAGGGGAGACTTTGTAAATTTAAGCTAGCCCATTATGCCATATTGTAAATGTCCAATTTTCCAGGTAAGAGGGAGGGGCGGGAACAATGTTCAGATGCAATCAATTAAGATTTATAGTTAGACCAATGTAACCCAAGACATGGCTTAATCAGGAAGAAGACTAGATGATTTATTTTCAGGTACAATACACAATGACCTAATTAACATCCAGAATTAATGCCCCCCAGAATGGCAAACTTATTGGTCTAGATGACATTCATACTGAATAAATAAATTACTTCAGACCAACAACAACTCTTTTGCAAGCTGTTTAATGAATGTTCAACTGTATATAAAGTATCCAAGATCCAACTGCGAGCACATGTCATGACACTCCTGAAACTAGAAAAGGACTCAATGGAGCTGAAGGACTTCTGGCATTTATCACTACTTTACCACCTCCAAAAACTATACAAGCTCTTAAGCCCACAACAAGCTGGATTCTGGCTGGGTGAATTACGGACTGGTCAAATGCTGAACATTAGTCAGTAATGTAATTTAATACATTGAAACTAGTCAGGTCTTAAGGGTGCCAGACTAGAGAAGTTCAACCTGTATTGGTGCAATCTGTGCCAGAGAACTGATGTTTTCACATTAAACTGCACAGGGAATTGAGCCTATGGAAGCAACAACAACATACCAAACAAACTTCCCAGCACAAGAGAACACAAGTGATCTATCTCAGCACAAGAAGTTTTATCTGTTCTGATGACCTAATCAAGGATTTAACCCAGACTGAAGGTATGCTGATATCAGGACTGTCTGGGCTTTCAGTTTATTACCCCAAGAACCAATATTGTAATGATCAAGGTCAAACATGAGTGAGTCTCTTATAGACTTTGGAATTAAGATGCCAATAGACAAGTCACTGTCATCTGGAATGGAGTATCATTTGCCCACTACTGGAATCTTGTCAGCCTTAAAGTGATGCTAGAGCACACACTCTCCTTCAAGACACATGTGGAAAAGATGAAAGACAAAGAGCCTGAAATAATACTTACAGATTCCAGTTGGGGACTTAAGCCAGGAACACTTACAGCCACTGCAATTGCACTTTACTATTTGATGATCAAACATGCATAACCAGTGTAGGAAAGATCAGCTCATGCAAAGATATTGGACTCTTTTGAATTATAGCTTCTGCTACATCATCAACAGATGTGAACTTCCTTTATAAGCTTGCCAGAATTACTCCACAGATAGCAGAAGATTAAACACAAGCAAAATGCAGTGATTAAGACATATCAGAGATACCAGACATCCATTATATAGCCATACCATTGCCTGATATCACAGATGAATCTTCCTAGATGTAAAGGAACTGCTTAAAGGACAGCCATGTGACTGGAATGTGTGTATACAGCTAGAAATACTTCACAAAGACGTCAAAATGCTGACTACCTTCCTGAAGGGGCAGAAGTAGTTCGGCTGATGGGGCAATATTTAAAAAGCCTCTAAACAAGAGTTGGCAGGTTGAAAGATAATAGGCGGTAAAGGAGCTCTTACAGCCACTCAGACACACATCTCTGTGGTTAATCACAGAACACAGAAGATTCTTGTCTTCCATTTCCAGAGAAGCTGGGTAAGACAGAGTCATATTACGTGCCCTACACTGCAGAAACCTGTAATTGCAGTGGAAAGACATGAGAAAAAATTGGGACTTTTTCTTTATTAGTGTGATGCAGATGTCCTAAAAAGAAATGCTTGGAGTAAAATCCTTTAGCTTTGTCTTTGGGAATCTCAAGAACGTCTCTCAGTGATAAATGAACTTCCAAATTCATGGGTTCAATAAGAAGCTATTTTGGATGTTTTTCTGAATCTGTAGATCTGTGAAAATGGACTGCAAATATCCCAAGAGCATATTATCACAGTGCTTATGGTCAACCTGTTTAAAAAACAAAACATACAAAGATCTTTTCTTATGATATTTTAGTGGAAGCTAAAAAATTCAAAGGCATGCAAAGGCTGTGTTATTCTCTTTGATGTCCTCTCTTCTTTTTATATTGCTTTTAACCATCTTTATTTGCTTCTGAGATACATATCTACTTCTTTGTACTCTCCTCCTGCCTCCTTGTATAACAGGGTATTTCTCATTTCTCACTCTGTGAGTAGTGCATTCCTCAGTCTTAGTTGGAAGTCACCAAGGTCTAGATGCTGAAAATTATTTAACATATAAAGCAAAGAAGAAAATAAATTTGCAATGAGAATATGAATAATGGACTATTTGGTGCCAGACTTGGCTTGTCTGTCTTGTGCATTCCTTGTCTTATGCCTTTTGGGGCTGAGATAACCAGAGTCCCAGTCCTGGGCTTGCTGAATGCAAAAAATGGGGGAATCCAATGCCAATGTTAGTGCTGTGTTATAGCTTAGCTACTTGCACACTGCCCAACAGCTCTTGAATTGACACTCTCTGAAAGAGTTGAGTGGTGGCTGCTACAGTTTGTATTCCTTTAACACTCCCTTAGGTAATTCACATTGAAGTTATGATACCTATTGGAGCTGCCATCAGTTTTGTTTCTCTCTCCTTTCTCCATATCCACTACTGTATACTTAAATGGCAAAATAGAGTCCTTATGTATTTTTCTAGGCTACGTCTACACTGGCATCCCTTCCGGAAAAGGGATGCTAATGTAGCACATCAGAATAGCAAAATCCGCGGGGGATTTAAATATCCCCCGCAGCATTTGCATTAACATGGCTGCCGCTTTTTTCCGGCTTGGAGATAAGCCGGAGAAAAGCGCCAGTCTAGACGTGATTCTCCGGAAAATAAGCCCTTGAAAGTAGGAATAAGTGATCCTCCGGAAAAGGGCTTATTTTCCAGAGAATCACGTCTAGACTGGCGCTTTTCTCCGGCTTATCCCCAAGCCGGAAAAAAGCGGCAGCCATGTTAATGCAAATGCCACGGGGGATATTTAAATCCCCTGTGGATTTTGCTATTCCAATGTGCTCCATTAGCATCCCTTTTCCGGAAAGGGGTGCCAATGTAGACATAGCCCTAATGTTTCTGTGGTTTTTGATAAACTGTCTCTCATCTGCTTTGAACTCTAAAGTCAGTACTGTAGGAACATGAAAACATCCCATGGCACTTGCTGTGACTGCTGTCAAACAAGATGTGAACTTCCTAACTATCTGTATTTTTAATTAGCTTTAATTGCCCTAAAGAAATGGTAGAAACAATAGGGCTGCGTCTAGACTGGCAAGTTTTTGCGCAAAAGCATTTGCTTTTGCGCAAAAACTTGCCAGCTGTCTACACTGGCCGCTTGATTTTGCACAAAAGCACTGACATTCTACTGTCGGAAATCAGTGCTTCTTGCGCAAATGATTTGACGTTCCCGTTCGGGCAAAAGCCCTTTTCCGGAAATGTTTTTGCAGAAGATGGCCATTGTAGACAGCTAAAAACTGTTTTGCGCAAAAAAACCCTGATGGCGAAAATGGTGATCGGGGCTTTCTTGCGCAAAACTGCATCTAGATTGGCACGGATGCTTTTCCGCAAAAAGTGCTTTTGCGGAAAAGCGTCCATGCCAATCTAGATGCTCTTTTCCGCAAATGCTTTTAACGGAAAATCTTTTCTGTTAAAAGCATTTGAGGAAAATCATGCCAGTTTAGATGAAGAAGTAAAAATTCTACACTTGTTTTGAGTTTTACAACGAATTGTTCCTCAGATGACTTTCATATATATTGTGCCTGGAGCACAGTTCAATTAAGAATATCTTCTGGTAACATGCAGCTAGAACTTGAGTATTAGCATACACCTCCATTTTCCAGTACCATCGAGTTCTCTGCATGCCTTGGAAAAGCTTGAATATGGACCCCTTTCGTATTCATATCTGTTTTTCTTTAGCTCAGCTCCCCATGGCAGACTTGGGCCTTTTCCAAAATTGTTTTATGTGCTAGGAATTTCAGTGTTAACATTGTCAGAGATTTAGGCTTAAATTAACTGCTACAAGTTAGAGGGTTTTTTTGTTTGTTTCTTTGTTTTATTTTGAGCTTCTACATTTAGAATGGAATTATCCCCAAATTAAATTTAGTATGCTCACTGTCTGCTAGCACCAGATTTATACCTGATGTGCCTCAGAGTGTAGCATCCTCAATGCCCTCATTGCCTGCAGCTGACCTTCATATTTTCCATTAAAAAATGAAACTTTTATACCACTTTTAACTTATAGGCACCTTAAGAACACAGGCATCCCTGCACATGCGCCCTGCTCCCTGCAGGGTTTTTCTTCACACATATTTAAGTTCATGCCTTCTGGAGATTCTATGATATCTCAGAAAGTATTAAGCTTTGTGTGTGTGTATGTGCACATATACACAATGATCACAGAGAAACCTTTGAATTTTTTAGGATTAGAAACAGCACTTGAGTCTTTGAAGATTACTAGATCATTTGAGATACTAAGAAGAATATCAACAAAGCTATGAAGTCTTTTTCAGGTCAAAGGAGGAAGGTTATTGAGGTTTTTTGGCAATTCAAACCAAAAAAGTGAATCAGCTGAAGTTAGGGATAAAATGTATATATTTAGAACCATTCCAATCCTCCCAATTCAAAGTCAGCATGTTGACTGCACATACATACTCTTCTTGGCTGCTTGCCTCATTCCCATCTGTTACATTACCATGTTCGGTTCTTTTCTTTTTCGGTCGCAAGAGAATAGGACCCTGCATTATCGCATTATCTGAGTGTAGTGCAGGAACTCTTCCTGTGCAGGCACTGAAGTGTCAATGCCACCCACCTCTTTACCTGTGGTCACACTTCATATCTTAAGGTATGTGACAGCCTCAAAAAATCAAAAGAATGGGGAAAAGATAACAGAGGCAATAGATATATCAGCTGTAAAAAAAAAAGGCAGATTGCATTACAGCAGGGGTCTCTGATACCCTTGGTGATCAGAAATGATGTAAGAGAAAAGTGCAAACACTATGTATAAAAGAAAGCCTGTAGCATATTTGTGATATCAGGGAAAGGACTGAACATCACTCTGTATAGTCACAAGGGAAATGGCAGTGAGTTTTTTCCACAGAATTTGCAATTTAAAACAATATTTTCTAAAAGTTAAATTACAGGAGAGAGTTTATAAAGAAAACCTTCTGACTGAATTGGTGCAGTGTAGCTCTGTGGAGGCTGAAGACGGTGGGTCAGACATTAACTGTGAGTTTTGAGGTGCTTCCATTTGTCTCTACTAAGTGATCGTTGAGATGCCTAATGGCAACTGTGGAGAAAGTGGGAATATGGGGGTAGGCAGTGCATGACTCAGCTCACACATTCATTCTGCATTGCTACTCAGTGTGTGTGAAGTTAATTTTTCCTCTGGGCTGATTATTGGTGGTCTTTGCATAAGCTTGTCTGGGAACGTGTTCACCTGTGAGTTGTGTGCCCTGGAAAGAGGATGGAAGACCCAATGACTGGACATTCACGACTGGTAGCTAAGGCAAGCAGCATAGTTCACATCAGCTTGACAGCAATTGGAAACAAAGGAGCAAAGGTATCAGGTCACTGTGATACACACTGCCTGGTCAGGACTGAGGAACCATAGAGCCAGATGGAATTTTAGGATGCTTTGGAAAAGCGAGGCAGAGAGTCTGCCAACAGGAGCTCATAGATAAGCTTTGTTTCTCTGTACTAATCAAAGGACCTTTACCTATTGTATTGCTTTCGCCTTCCCAATAACCCCCAGCATTCTCGAGCTATACATTTAAACCCCTCCCTAGTCATTTGTCCAAGTTTCCACTTTTTGTAAGTTTCCTTTTTGTGCTTAAGTTCACGAAGGATTTCCCCTGTAAGCCAATCTGGTCTCCTACCATGTTTGCCTCTCTTACCACTCATCGAGATGGTTTCTTTCTGTGCCTTCAATAAGGCTTCTTTAAAATACTGCCAGCTGTCCTGGACTCCTTTCCCCTTCATGTTAGCATCCCAGGGGATTCTGCCCATCAGGTCTCTGAGGGAGTCAAAATCTGCTTTTTTGAAGTCCAAGGTGTGTATTTTACTACTCTCTTTTCTTCGTTTGGTCAGGATCCACAAATCTACCATCTCTTAATCACTGCTTCCCAGGTTGTCACCCACCTCTACTTCCCCTATTAGTTCCTCCCTGTCAAGCTGTGCACGGCCCCTGGTCAGATCCTTCAGCACTTGTACCAAGAAGTTATCCCCAACATTCTCCAAAAACTTCCTGGTTTGCCTGTGTACTACCGTATTGGTTTCCCAACAGATGTCATGGTGATTAAAGTCCCCTAAGAAAACCAGGGCCTGCGATCTGGAAGCTTCTATCAGTTGACTGAAGAAAGCCTCATCTACCTCATCCACCTGATTCGGTGGCTTGTAGCAGACACCAAGCACAACATCACAGCTGTTGTTTGCTCCTCTAAACTTAACCCATAGACTCTCAACAGGTTTTTCTCCCTCTTTATACTGGAATTCAGAGCAATCATAGTGCTCTCTTACATATAGTGCAACTCCTTCTCCTTTTCTCCCCTGCCTGTTCTTCCTGAACAGTCTATACCCTTCCATTGCAGCGCTCCAGTCATGCGAGTCATCCCACCAAGTCTCTGTTATCCCAATTAAATCATATTTCTTGGACTGGGCCAGGGCCTCCAGTTCTTCCTGTTTGTTGCCCAGGCTTCTCACATTAGTGTACAAAGACCTCAGATAACCAGTTGATCACCCTATCTTCTCCATTCGAATCAGGGGTCCTTCTTTGTTGATTGTTCCTCTTTGCATTTCTTCCAGGTATCCGACTTTCCCACTCCCCTCAGAGTTTTGGTCACTGTCCCCCAATGAACCTAGTTTAAAGCCCTCCTCAGCAGGTTTGCAAGCCTGCCCGCGAAGATGCTCCTTCCTCTCTTGGTTAGGTGGATCCCATCTCTTCCTAACAATTCTTGTGCCCAGAACAGAGTCCCATGGTTGAAGAAACCAAAGCCCTCTCTGTGACACCACCTGCGCAACCATGCATTTACTTCCTCAATTCGACAATCCCTGTCCAGTCCTCTCCCTTCAACAGGGAGGATGGAAGAGAACACCACTTGAGCTCCGAATTCTTGGATCCTTCCCAGTGCTACATAATCCACAGTAACCCGCTCAAGGTCATTCTTGGCCATATCGTGCAGGGTTTGTTTGTTTTTAAACAGAGACAGTAGTTAACCATTGACTCAAAGGGATGTGATGCTCTAGTTGTAGACTAGCATACATGACCAAAGGCTTGGCTTTAGAATCTATGACTCCTCTAATCACTTCCTCTTTGACACTAATGCAAGGGCTAGTTTATATGTTTTAACTTACTTTTCTATTTTCAGATTGTCTTCTCTGACTTTTGTAAGCTTGTTGGACCAAATATACAATGGGTAAATTGAAAAATAAACAATTATGTTAATGCACTGAATGATTCAGAAAGCTGAATTGTGTTTTCCATTGATATGAGAATAGTTGCCATAACTTCTCAGCTAAGCCTTCGCATCAGGAGATACAATCTTTCCCCAATCTGTTTACATTTTCTGAGTTTCTGGGTGAATTTACTTCACTAACAGTTTTTACAGATATATTTTACAATCATGGCAAAAAGTGATGCATGCTGACCTTCAGATTAGGAGATATACAAAACTCTCTCAATAGCTTCTTTGTCAATGGTAGGGAGAAGAAGTTTACAATTGTGTGATTTCATGTGACTATAGGTTCTCATGAGGTAGCAGTTTAATTATTTGTGTGTCATCTCCATGGTACTGGACTTTGCTGTTACTGTATATTGACAATAAATCAGTCAGATTGTAGGGCCGAAATTTCTCATAATGATTTTGTTATTATGAATATTCCTAAAGCTGTATTTGGAATGACTCTATCATTGTCTTTAGCAGCAAGTGATAAGAGAGAGACGGTAATTGATGCAAGAAAGACAAATATGGCTTGAGATTAATAAATGAGTTTCTAGTAATATTTTGTCATTTATTTGTTGTTTCCTTCAGAAATTGCTCAGTTAAGATGCAATATTAAATACTATTCCTACAAAGGGAATGAATTCTACTGAAGTCAAATTAATTCTAAGCCCACTGTACTTGATGTTACAAAAAAAAGTGATGGGCAGACTCGAGAGAAGATAGATTGTAGGCTGATTAAACTAATTCCTTACCAGGAAAGAACATCTGTCCAACACAGAAAATGCGTGTTATGTACAAGGCCAAAATTATGTTTTTACGTGCCTACTAGGCAGCAGGTACAACACACAGATCTTAAGGGAGCAGCTGGACTCAGCTTGGTGCCATGCATGGTGAGGAACAGGTCTTGGTCTTTTGCTTCCACTTTTGAAAGCATGTGTAACACAGTGGCTTGCACCTCCTAAGGATAGGCAAGCATCTGCATTTTAAGGGGGGGTCACAGTTGTGAAGGGCTGAGCCAGGGGAGGGGAGGGAATCTGATTGTGGCAGCAGAGGCTCACGCAATCATCATGAGTTTGGCACCCCAGTTGGCTGGGAGAGTGTAACTTTCCTTCCCCACAGAGACCTGCCAAGGGGAAGGGGAACGAGCATGGTGGCAGAGGAGGAGTTCACACAGTCACTGTGTATCCAGCACCTCCCCATTTGCCAGGAGAGTGCAATTTTCCTTCCTTCAGGAGCTTGCTGCAGGGAGAGGAGTCAGGTGTGGCAGCGGGGAACAGGCTTATGTGGTCAGCAAGCCATGCTTTGTTGGGGGATGAGCAAATGGAGCTGTACTGCCAGTGTATCAGTTACATATCTTCACCTGTTTCATCCAGGAAGCCTGCACGATATCAAATCATGATATCAAGTCTTCTCCAAATCACACAGAATGATAGGGAGAAGATTATGCCTAAATATGGCCAGAAACCTGGACCTTATGCTGCCATGCTTTGTGCTGCAATAATGCCAGACCACTTACTGCTGGTTTGGTGTGGAAAGGAGTCCTCCTATGCAGGATGACATAAGACAGGCCTCCCAAGAAACCCTGTGAGAAGGGTGACAGAGTATTTCTATGAGAGCTCGTGATGGATGGGAGGAGTACTGCCAATAAAGGGTTAAACTCAAAAAAATCCCTGAAAAAAATACAGGAAGTGTTAACAGGGAACGAGGAAAATTAATGGGAAGAAACCGTTAAGATTTTAATTGAAAAACAGGTTTCCTGCTTCAGTCTCTGTTGTGTGAGAGAAACAACAGAGGCTGTGAGAGAGATGGAATGAGCCTGGGAAGCAAAATTGAAATGTACAGTAATAACCACGTCTCGAAGAACAAAACCTAGAAGCAACAAATGTAAGTAGACAGGGGATGTTTATTTAGACTTGAGAGGTTATCTTCTTTGTTTTGTAGTTTGGATAAATTCCTCTGTTCTGAGTCCATGTGCTCCCTCCACACTTTAACTAAAGCTGAACCTCAGGGAAGCATCTCTGTGCTTTAATCTATTTGTTCTTAGTTGCTCTATAACTTCTAGTAACCAAGTATGCTTTACCAAGTATATCTTTTTGTTTTGTTAATAAAATCACCTTTTTTTTTAAGAATATAATCTGATTCTTGTGTCCTGGAAGGTTGTTGGAGGTCTGTGTATGCATGCCTAAGACTGGGAAGTCAGTTATCAGAGATTACAGTTTGCTTTCTTTTCTTTCAAGTTCTCTTGTGGTAAAAGAGAATTTCCCAAGTAAATCTTCCGGAGTTCAAGAAGAAAGGTTTTTTTATTTGGGTAGTGGCAACTTACCTACCAATGTGACGGAATATGTGATGTTGTGGAGTTTTTAAAACAGAAGCCTCTAGAGGCAAGGCATTTTTTTAAGATTGCTTGTGGGCCTCTACCTTCTGCACTTGAAGTGCTGGAATAGGGAAAACCTTGACAGAACTTTTCAGAGATGTGCAGATACAATTCCAGCTCTGTTTGCAAACTGTTCTGTGGAGCCTCCACTATGTTGGCAGGGTGGCCACCACATATCATACCTAATTACCTTTACCCACATATAGCATGATTAAAAATGTGAACTCACCAGAAGTGCCCTCCTTGCCATCAAGGTATGGCTGCAATATGTTCTGTGAGTTTCTAAAGTTAAAAATATGGTCCTGGCAACAACTGATGCTGTGCTCGCCTGCTGAGCATTCTCCTCCTTTTCATCATCAACAGTGTCCTCCCCATTATTGTTTGAGGCTGCCTGAAGAATCTCGTGGGAGGTATCCATAGATTTCTGTTGGACACTGGTTGGGCCCCCTCTCCCAGAATCCCATGCAGCTGCTCATAGAAGAGGCATGTTTGTGGCTCGAACTTAGACCATCCATTTGACTCCTTTTTCTTCCAATATGCCTGACTGAGTTCCTTTATTTTATAGCACTGATGAGCACCCTTGACATATCCTTTCCTGACCATGCCCTGTGTGATTTTGGCATAGATATCAGTGTTTGTTTTGATGTTTCATAGTTCTGACAAAGTAGATTCCTCTCCCCACACAGAAGTCAGGTCCAGGATGTCCCGCATGCTTCATGTTGCTTTCTTGGTCAGGTGCACTGCTGATTTGTGCTGCCTGTTCTGCTCACCATACTGGGAAAATAGGAAATGAACTTAAAATTTTCCCAGAGCTTTCCTGTGCACTTGGAGAGTAGCAGAGTTGAAAGTGCTGGCCAGA
The DNA here is from genome assembly GCF_049634645.1 of Pelodiscus sinensis. Classification (NCBI taxonomy): domain Eukaryota; kingdom Metazoa; phylum Chordata; order Testudines; family Trionychidae; genus Pelodiscus; species Pelodiscus sinensis. Next base: position 174,649,276 of record NC_134711.1, read on the forward strand.
GCGGTCACATTGGGGCATTGTGGGACACCTCCCAGAGTCTAAGAATATTGACTTTCACAGACTACATTGGTAATACCCTAAAATCGACTGTGCAAGGTCAAATTTACTTCTACGCCTCTTAACAAACAAGAGTACAGAAATCAGCTTTATCAGACCATCAAGTCGTTAGAAGAGACGTCGTGATGTGGACTCATTGTTTAGAAAAATCAGAAAATGAATTAAAAGCTACACCCAAACAAAGTGATGTGTTTTAGAACATAAAATGCAAAGTATTAAGTACATCACCAGACAGCCATGTGTTCTATGACCAACAAGATTGTCTCTCCATTCAGAAGCATTGGCTTAAATTTCTGATAATTAACTGCACTATGTGCTACTTGGCAGATTGCAAAGGATGCAGTGAAAGATCCTGAAATGTAAATTTAAATATCTGTCACTGAAACTCATATGGAAATATTTAACTTTCTTTTGAGAATTGAACTAGGTGAACAATCTCTCCAAAACACTGTGGCTGTGTCTGCACTGGCATGAATTTCCGGAACTGCTTAAAACGGAATACTATTCCATTTTCAGTTTTTACGGAAAAGGAGCATCTACATTGTCAGGCTGCTTTTCCGGAAAAGTCCTTTTTCCGGAAAAGCGTCTGTGGCCAATGTAGACGCGTTTTTCCGGAAAAGAGCCCCGATCGCCATTTTCGCAATCGGGGCTTTTTTCCGGAAAAGACTACTGGGCTGTCTACACTGGCCCTTTTCCAGAACAGTGTTCCGGAATAAGGACTTATGCCCGAATGGGAGCAGAATACTTTTCCGGAATAGCGGCTGATTTTGTACAGTAGAGCATCATTGCTTTTCCGGAAATTCAAGGGCCAGTGTAGACAGCTCGCAGCTTATTCCAGAAAAGTGGCTGATTTTCCGGAATAAGTGGCCCAGTGTAGACACGGCCCCCAAGTGTTGGGTTTTTTCAGCAACAGAAGGACTGTCTCTTAAAAAATGACACTCAATTCATGTTAGTCCATTGGATCATATGAAAGTTATAACTTATTCTGAGAACAAGCCTACCAGAAGAGTTAAAAACTGGAAATAGAAGGAATTTCTGAACTTCCAGCAAAGAACACAAAAAACTGCAAAAAAGGGACCAGAGAACTCCAGGTATATTATTTCAACTTTCAACCATGATAAACAGATTGCTCCATTTCATCTGTTGTAAGCCAATTATCACCTTACAGAAAGACCACTGAGGTCAGTGATCGAGCATTTCTCTGTACAGAAAATTTGTTAGCTGTTTTCTAATGTAGTGAAATTAATAAAATGCTCATGGTAGTACTGGCAATGAATGCTATAAGTGGGCATGCTATTAAAGTCTCTTCCAGTTTTAGGATTCTATGAGCATTTTAAAACACAGGATTGATTAACAGAGGGACAATCACAGCTCAATGGGTATATGCTCTTACATATATACTGATGAAAGTAGCTTAGGGTATATGTACACTAGCCACCATAGTTCGGACTACGGTGGTTAATGTAGTCATTTGAACTTGCAAATGAAGCCCTGGATTTAAATATCCTGAGCTTCATTTGCATGTTCCTGGGCACCGCCATTATTAAATGCCCGATAATTCAAACTACCTGGCCGCAGCTACACACAGCACAGGCTAGGTATTTCAAACTAAAGCTCCTAATTCGAACTACCTAGCCAGTGCTGCATGTAGTCGCGGGCAGATAGTTAGAACTACAGGCAGTCCCCGAGTTACGCGGATCCGACTTATGTAGGATCCGCAGTTACGAATGGGGCCCTTTCCCTGGTCTCCAGCAGACCAGGGAGAGGAAGCAAAGTGGGGGAACACGTGGGCAGCGGACAGCCCAGACGCAACTGGGCTGCCCGCTGCCCGCGTGCTCCGCCACTTTGCACTGCTTTGCTCCCCGTCCCCCTGGTCTGCAGACTAGGGGGACGGGGAGCAAAGCGGCGGAACATGCGGGCAGCAGACAGCCCAGACGCATCTGGGCTGCCCGCGTGCTCCGCGGCTTTGCTCTGCTTTGCTCCCCGTCCCCCTGGTCTGCAGACCAGGGGGACGGGGAGCAAAGCAGAGCAAAGCCGCGGAGCCCAAGGGCAGCAGGACAGCCACGGCGCGTCTGGGCTGCCCGCGTGCTCCGCGGCTTTGCTCTGCTTTGCTCCCTGTCCCCCTGGTCTGCAGACTAGGGGGACGGGGAGCAAAGCGGCGGAACATGCGGGCAGCAGACAGCCCAGACGCGTCTGGGCTGCCCGCGTGCTCCGCGGCTTTGCTCTGCTTTGCTCCCTGTCCCCCTGGTCTGCAGACTAGGGGGACGGGGAGCAAAGCGGCGGAACATGCGGGCAGCAGACAGCCCAGACGCGTCTGGGCTGCCCGCGTGCTCCGCGGCTTTGCTCTGCTTTGCTCCCCGTCCCCCTGGTCTGCAGACCAGGGGGACGGGGAGCAAAGCAGAGCAAAGCCGCGGAGCCCAAGGGCAGCAGGACAGCCACGGCGCGTCTGGGCTGTCCCGCTGCCCCCGTGCTCTGCGGCTTTGCTCCGGACGCCTGTGGTACAGCAGCTGGGGCGCTGCCGGTTGGTCCCGTAGCGCCGCTCTGGGCGCTACGGGACCAACCCGGCAACACCCCAGCTGCTCTGCCCCAGGCGTCCTGATTCAGCCACTGCTGGTCAGTTTCAGCAGTGGCTGAATCAGGACGCCTGGGGCAGAGCAGCTTGGGTGCTGCTGGGTTGGTCCAGTAGCGCCGAGGAGCGGCGGCACTACTGGACCAACCCAGCAGCACCCCAGCTGCTCTGCCCCAGGCGTCCCCAAGTCAGCCGCTACTGAAACTGACCAGTGGCTGACTACAGGAAGCCCCTGCCCCGGGCTTCCTGGAATCAGCCGCTGATCAGTTTCAGCAGCAGCTGACTTGGGGATGCCTGGGGTTCTTAAGTTGAATCTGTATGTAAGTCAGAACTGGCGTCCAGATTCAGCCGCTGTTGAAACTGATCAGCGGCTGAAACTGGACGCCAGTTCCGACTTACATACAGATTCAAGTTAAGAACAAACCTACAGTCCCTATCTTGTACGTAACCCGGGGACTGCCTGTACGGGGCATTTAAAAATGGCGGCACCCGGGAACATGCAAATGAAGCCCAGGATATTTAAATCCCGGTCTTCATTTGCAAGTTCGAATGACTACATTAGCCACCCTAGTCCGAATTAGGGTGGCTAGTGTAGACATACCCTTAGAGATGTTGCAAAAACTTCATTTTAAGAAAGCCAGGGTGAAGGTAATTGTTCAGAATTTTCATAAATTAGCATGTAATTCTCTTTACTCATGCTTTTAAAAGGATTTTTTAAATGCATCAATGAGCAATTTTGTACCATAAGCAGTCCACTTTTAATAAAGTGAATTACTGGTTGAACCTCCCAGATCTGAGACTCTCTGGTTCAGCAGGGCCATGGATTTGCTGGATCAAAGAGTTCCGGAGGAGATGATAGCAGGGCTAGAGAGTCTCAGCTGAATCAGGCAGCATCCGGGGAACCCCCGACCTGGCCAGGGAATCCCTGGCATTAGCCTCGTCAGGCAGCATTTAGGGACCTCCTGTCCCAGCCAAGGAACCTCCAGCATCAGCAGGATCAGGTGACCAAGGAGTCCTGGCCCCAGCTGAGGAACACCTGTCTGCAGTGAGGCTGCCTGTTTTTGGGTGGGCTCAACCAGAAATCCTGGCAAACCCCCAGTGGCAGCAGGGCCGGGGGATTAGGCAACTTCTGCTGGGGAGCTCTCCTGTCTGAAGTGGGGATGACGAAGGCAGGCAGCTGGAAACCCTGTAGCAGCAGGATAGAGTGTCCAGGTGCCCCAGCTGAGGAATCCCCAGCAGCAGCAGGGCTGTCAGCAGCCAGGTGGCCCCAGCTGGGAACCCCAGGGATCACCCTGCAATAGAAGGGCTGGCAGGGGTCAAGCGATTCCCACTAGGAATCCCTGGGTCAGCAGGTGGGCAGCTGAGTGGGGAGCTCTACCAGGCCAGTGTTGTGGGGGGGAGGGGCAGTGGAAAGGCAGGGCAGGGAGCCCCAAGAGAAGTGCCCAGGAGTGGGACGGACAGCAGGGGAGCACTGACCTTTCTGGTCTGGAAAACTCCCTGGTCTGGCACAGCAAAGATCCCAAGGGTGCCGGATGAGGGAGGTCTAACCTATAAAAGAACTTCAGCTCCATGCTCAGTATTTCCTTTATGGGATAATGTAATCTCTAATCTAGAGGAAAGTGGAGGAGGGTGTTAAGTGTTCATTATCATGCTTTGACAAAAGAGCACTTGCATTTCGAAACTTTCAGCATCTTTACGTCATGCTTGATTCATTTTTCCCCTTTCAAATATTATTTAGCTCTGCTGCTTAGAAGAAAGATACAGGGAAATATGTTCAAGGCTGAGGTTGGCAAAAGGGTCTCTGCAGGCCAGATTCGGCCTGCCAAGCTGGCGGATCTAGTCGGCATCTGCCCTGCCACTTTGCTGTCCCTAGGCCAATCAACACCTGGGGATAAAGAAGCCCTCAAAATCTCACCCCCAGCCAACGGTGCGTCACTAGAGAGAAATGCCAGCTCTTTCTAAAACAGTCGGCAGCTCTCTGTAGCTGCTGTGAACCCTTGCAGAGCAGGGGCAGGAGATAAGAGACTTCATGCACTGCTCTTGCCCCCAGACCCTGAGGACTCTTCCTGCTGAGGCACCTAGAGGGAACTGCCAGCTGTTTTAAAACAGCTGGCAATCCTTTCTAGGCCCTAAGAGTGGTGGGGGAAGACTTCACATGCTCCCCAAGTCCCAAACTAATTAGGGATGAAGCATGAAAAGTCTCCTGGCCCAGCCCCTTCTGGGGAGGCCCGGGATCACTTCAGAAATTTCTGAAGTGGCACCCTTCTCAAAATTATTGCCCCCTCCTGGTATAACAGATACACAAAACCACACAACACAGCACAGATCTTCAACTGTATTAGCCAGTTTTATCATAGATGATAAGAATGATGAGGGCGATGGCACAAAAATATTCATTGACTTTGCATTCCTCCAGTTCTTTGAGGCATGTGAGGACTGGTTCAGCTCCTCCCACAGTTTAGAGTCATTTCCAAGGATTTATTATATTGGCAAGGCAATTCTCCGGCCACACTCCTCACCTTGACATTCCACTGTGCGACAGGGATTTAAGAGTAAGTGGCATATCCCAAACAATACTAAAACTTTCAGGGTTTGCTCCATGCTGTCAGGGCAGGTCTACACTGTGGGACAAGTCAGTCCACACAATGTGAAGTATGTTAATAATGCAATTCAAATTGATCAAGTAGCTTAGACCTACTTAACACAGGGTCCACACCACACTGGGTCAATAGAAGAAACTCTCTCAACAGCTCATCTTACTCATCTAGGAGTTGACAGAAGAGTGATTAGTGATTGATTTAGCAGGTTTTCATTAGACCTGCTAAATCAAAACCCAGTGGTTTGATCGCTGGAGGCCTGCAAATCTGCAGATATCCACTTTATATTCATGGGTATCTGCACCTGTGGGTGTGAATGTGGCTATCTGCAGATCATTTTGCAGATGAATATGTGGCTACCAATTTTGTTTCTGTGCAGGGCTCTATAGATCACTGCAGTGTTGATGAACTCCATAGTGGAGACATATCCTCAGATGCACATGGAGAGCAAATTTCTGATCCCTTTGTGATTATATGAAAGAATCTGTCTTCACATATACAAAACCTATAAATCTTATTTCTTACTGAGAAATTACATCAAAGAACAAGAGACAGATATGAGGGAAGAGAAGAAAGAGTCATATTGAGTCTTCCTAAAAATCTGTGCAGATAGCTAATTATAGCCAACAAGCTAAATATGAGCCGACAGTGTGACACTGTTGCAAAAAAAAGAAAAAGAAAAAGCAACTATGATATTCTGGGATGGATTAACAGGAGTGTCCTGCGCTGGACATGAGAAGTAATTCTTCTGCCCTACTCTGTGCTGATTAGGTCTTCATTGGAGTAATGTGTCCAGTTCTGAGCACCACATTTCAAGAAAGATGTGGAGAAATTGGAGAGGGTCCAGGGAAAAGCAACAATGATGAAAGGTCTACAATAGGCTTAAACTGCAGCAAGGGAGGTTTAGATTGGACATTTGGAAAAATGTCTTGTCAGGGTAGTTAAATACTGGAATAAGTTGCTTAGGGAGGTTGTGGAACTCTATCTCTGGAGATATTTAAAAATAGGTTAGACAGGTATCTATCGGGATGATCTAGAAGATGGTGTTTAGTCGTGCAGTGAGGGCAGAGGACTGGACTTGATGACCTCTTGAAGCCCCTTCCAATTCTAGCATTCTATGATTCTATATTACTATCACCCTAATTCCATTCTGTGTCTGGAGGATTGATGGTGTTTGTATTGCTGTCCTGAATGTTATTTCAGTAAGAATGTTTGCTGCAGTGCTTTTGTGTCTCCAAATGACAATGTTCATTTATTCAGTAGAAATTCAAACTCTGTGCTGTTTTAAATTCCAGATCATTTACCTTCTTATATGTGAAATAGCCCAGCCTCATGTTCTTCAAATTAGACAAGGGTTATTAAGGCTGTTTTGAAGGTGTTGTACTAGCTAATGGTTCATTACATGGGAATGATGCTTTAGTTCCTCGCAGTCCACCTCATTACTTGCAGTGCAATATCGTACAACTGGTAGTGAAGGAAATCAGAATTCCAGCATATACCATTTTATATCATTACATTTATATTTTTGTTGGTATTTGAGTCATTTGAAGCCTCAGTCAATAACCAAGGCTATTTCAGCCACAGTAACCTCATTCTTCAGACTGAGAAAAGCTCACAGCAAATAGCATTTCTAGCCTGTGAAATAAATGGCTGAAGAGTTAAATGTCAAACACCGTTTTTTTTCCTTTGACATATGTCAATGCAACATCCAGATTTATTGCATGTATTTTATAGAACTCTTGAATATGAGTGCTTTTCCAGTACAACTGAAGTATTTTAACATAAATCTAACATTATCTAAATATGTTATTTAACTGATTAAAATAACATAGTAGAAATATTTGAAAGCCAAGCAATTGAGAGTTTAAAATGCATACTTTCATCCTGCAAAACACATTCTTTTTTCTTTTAGTGGGAGACAAACATCTAAATGAGGCAGTAAAATCATTGTTGTATGGGGTGTCTAAGGTTGCAACCTGTCCTATATCCCAAAGAGCAAGGTTATTTCTTTTATCCCTGCCATCTGATAATACTGTTCACTGTAGGGATTAGATAGTAGAAAGTAATGTTGTGAAATTGTTCTACCATTATACACAGCTCTGGATGCCATTGTGGAAAACTGAGACAAGGTGATGAGTAGTCATCAATGAATATGCAGTGCCCAGATAATGAACAGAGCAAATTTTGTTCTATTATTTTTGAACAATTATGAATAAGAAACAACATCATGAATATTGCAACCTGTTCATGGGTAATTTGCAGATAAGCCAAAATGTTACATATACGAGACAAGTTATTTCTAGCCAATAAAGTAACCGGCTCTAACCCAGGTCCAAGCAATTTATTACCAAATAAACTTGCCCCTAGTTCAAAAATCAAAATTTTGGCAAATCTGTAAGTGTCTCATGGATTTTAACAGGAGATTTAGCTATACAGCTAAGTGGCAGTGCTGAATATTTAGGACAGAGGTGAGGAATGTAAGGCCTAGGGGCCAGTTGTAGTCCCTGGCTTGTCTGGATCTGGCTCCCAGGGCTCAGGGCTCCCCTCCCCACACACCACTGAGGAGCCCACACTGTCAGTCCAGCCCTCATAGCTCCCTGCCAGACTTATTATTCTGTGGGTCAATAGCCCCCAACCCAAAATAAGTTTCCCATCCCTGATTTAGGGTTAGATCATATGTTTAGCATAGCATTGAACACAGGGTGATATGTAAACTATTTTCCCTGGGTGATTTGATTCAAATGCATCTCCAAGTTACATGCCTCCCTTCCTTGCTCCAGGTGGGATAGTGGTAGTAACTTACCACTGACCTGATTACTCCCCTGAGGATTCCTCAGGGCAAATGTCACAGAAAACTAAAAACTCTTGCAAAAATACATACAGTTTTTTCTTTTTAAAACAGCCATTTTATTACAGATTCCGGTTTTACAGGTTTTCACTTGCTTTATCAAAGGTCCACTGTTGTTCCCTCATAAAGCTTTTCTATAATAACTGAAGAATTTTTGCTCCAAAAGCTTGCATCTAATAATAGCTACACAAAGTGCTATGCATAAAAAGATACTGTAGAGCTTAGGCCTACAGACACAAGATGGCAGTACCAGCCTTTAATGTCTCAAAGCATTGGTGTTAGTATCCCTGTTTGTTAGTATCCCTCTTTTTCTCTTCCAATCACTTTAGTTGTAGAGTAATACCTTTGATCTTGATTCTGGTACAGCTGACATCAGTGTAAATATGGAGTACCTCTTCTTGAATTGAATTTCCCTAGGGTGAAGGAAATCAAAACCCAGGCCCTTCATCTCTTCCAACAAGCTAGAGCAGTTCTGTAGATTTCAAACTATGTTTCATGGCCATTTTGTAGACTTCTAGGAGAATAGAGAAGGAAAACAGAAGATTTTGGCATTTTAAAAGGGAGGTTGATTGATAATTATTCTTTTTGCTAGTTGTGGACTTTCTAACCTTCTATTGTCCTCATAGAATGTAATAGTTCTTGGATGACTTGCAATTTATAAAAAAGTGTGAAACAAGAAAATTTCAAAGTTGGTGGTTGAAAATAGTGTATACACAAAGGTTATGTCTAGACTGCAAGCCTCTTTCGAAAGAGGCTTTTTTGAAAGATACTTTTGAAAAAGCCTCTTTTGAAAAAAGGTGTCTAGACTACAACCAGTACTTTCAAAAAAGAGAGATGCTTTTTCGAAAGAGACCACCCAGGCAGTCTGGATGCTCTCTTTCGATAAAGCTCAGTTTGCATTATTTAGTGCCCTTTTTCAAAAGAGCACTTTTGAAAAAAGGCGTTATTCCTCGTAAAACGAGGATTTCCGTGGCCAAAAAAACTGCTGCAGAAAAAACAGAAAAGTGACCCTATGGAGAATTTTTCTGCAATATGAATTCCTTAGCAAATCTTCTTTTCCTACATTCAATCCTGGAACTCAGCACCTCTGGCTGCAATTGATTATCTTATTTCAGAAGACCACATCCTTTTCCAAAATAATCCCCAAATTAACAAACCCAAGTAGGACCAGAAATACAAAAGCTCTTTTAAAAGTTAGGCCACTCATACAAGACATAGATATGCAAACATTGACTAAAATCAGGACCAGCACTTCCGTTCTTTTGCCATTTAAGAAATGTAAGACAAAATACCAGGTACCACTTACCAGGTAACCTCTCTTTTGAGGGGAATATAGCAACCATTATAAAGCATCCAAAAAGTGCTAAAGAAATCATTAGTCAGTGTTGGAGACCTTAGAAACTACTACCCAGTACCTAACTTCATTTTTTCTAAGCAAGTTACTGAAGAAGGCTATAGAAAAACAGTCCACAACAGGTGACACCATTACCCTGGTTCTCTATTAGGTTTTAGGCAAAGGTGTTTGAACAAGGGTACAACTTATTGCTGTTCTGTACCTAGACAAGGGATGTATATTCTTACTCATCTTGCTAGATTGGTCCATAACATCTGACTCCATTGATCTCCAAATATTCTTGACCCACCTCCAAAAAGCTGTAGAGATTAATGGAAATCCATTTTAATGGCATGGAGTCTTGTTAATTGTCAATTGTGACAACTCTTCTCATCTCCAAAGCTCTAGTCTGTGAGAGCTCATATAGGTCCTTTATTTCCAAGTAGTAATTAATTACTATAAAGAGAAGCTGTTAGAGGTGCTGATGAGATGTACTGATGTACTAGCATGGTATGGAAGAAACCTAGCTTTATATTTCATTATCATGAGTATAAAGAGAACCATCTCTCAGGTTTCTCAGTGCCAAGCTGAGATCAGCACTTAGATAATAAGCAGCCAGCTAAAGCTGAACCAGGCAAAACTATAGCGATCCTGGTGGGAAGACACCAAAGAATTGTTAAGGATTTAGGTGAGGTAAGGTGTTCGTATGTGACAGAGATTGAACCATAATAGCAGCTGACTCACATGGTCAGTCATTATGGAGTTATATGCAGAGACATTAGTAGGGAGAGAGGAGGAGGAGTTCTTATTTAACAAATAATTGGAAAAAATATGTATTTGGTCATATGCAGGGTTCGACAAACCACTGCAAGATCTACTTGCCAGCCCCACAACGTGTAGCGCCGGTGAATGGGGCGAACGGAGCGACCAGCTGAAATCTACTCGCCATGGGCAAGTAGAAACAAGAATTTGTTGAGCCCTGGTCATATGTGAAAAAATGAATTCCATGATTATTTAAACACAAACTATATAGTCTTTCTTTTTCATTAGACTCTTGAGGGAATAAGTATGTAAATTTCATGGAGATTGCTTCAAATCCGGTATGATGCCATGATTTTATTAAATAAATTAAACCTACTGTGAATCTTTTGTTAACGTCAACAATGGCTGTTGTGAGCTGTATGTCTGTAATTCTTTACCTTGTTTGTCTTATTCAGAATATAATCTTTGTATCCCCCATGGTCTGCATATGTATATATGCCTACTTCTTTGTTTGTTCTATCATATGGGTGAAGGTGTTAATAATGTGACTGTGATGCGGTGTGCGTACCCCGCATTGAATCAGTGGGATTAAAACCCTGTGGGCAGAGAAAGTCCCACCCCCCCACCAACACTGGGCATGCTCCAAATGCTGAGGCAGCCTAAAAGGCTGTAGGGCAGCTCAGTTTGGGCTGGCCACCGAAGGAGTAGACCTTCACCAGGAGCACCAGAACCACACCCTGCAGAGACCCAGATGGCAGGTACCAGAAACACAGGAGACCACGCTGACCTACCAGCACTGGAGGAGCAGAACCAGCTGCAGGTTAACTTGAGAACCTAGGGACCACATGAGATGCGGTCCCTCCAGTGCTGGTAGGCAGTGACCCAGGGAGGGAGTTGGAGTGGTATCTCCCACCTAGGTGCACTCAGTAGGTTTTGGTTGGACTCCCTGCTGAACAAGTGTTAGAATGTTCTGCCACTCACAGGGCCCTGGGTCAGGACCTGGTGGAGTAGGGTGGGCCTGGGTCCCCCTACTGGGGCGGTTGCCCCCGATGCCAACTTATTGACTCCGACCTGAGTTAAAGGGTTACCCCATATTTACTTTGGCTGTGAGGCTGTGCTTGCCCTGAGTTAAAGGACCATCTCATGTTGACTTTGGCCACTAGGCCATGCCACCCTGAATTAAAGGGCCATACCTTATTGACTGTAGCCTTTAGACCATACTACTCTAGACAGAGACTAGTTTGTATAGACTGAGAGAGGCTGCCAGCAACCCAGATGGTGGCCGCACCCATGGCTATTTGAAACCATACAATGGGGTGTGCACACCCCACAAAAGTGACAATTTGAATTTATGCATATTTGATTGTCTTTTGCACATTGCTCTCAAAAAACAACTTCCCCAGGGCAAATTTTAACATTCCAAAACCTGGGCCAAGTAGGTTAGCTTTGGCTTTATGTCTAAAGCTGAATCGGAAGAAGGGTTTGCCTATTATGGTGGTGAAAACCATTCAAGTAGTTGTAGTAAGATTTTTAGCCTCGGATAGTAGAAATCATGCTTTCACAATTCTTCTTACATTCTAACCACTTTGGGCCAACATTAAATGTTAGCCCCTTATAAACTGATATGGGAAAATAAATTCTTGGTAATTTTGGGTTGGGTGCAGAACAAGAAATTCTGGTGGCAGATTCAGATAGGGATGAGATCTGGACTAATACTGAACTCCTCATGATTCAGAGAAATCTGCAATTCTGCTTCCAGATTTGAACAATCTGTAGTCAGAAGCACAATAATTAACAACTTCAACTTCCAATTCTATTAGGCTATGTCTAGACTGCAAGCCTCTTTCAAAAGAGGCTTTTTCGAAAGATACTTTTGAAAAAGCCTCTTTCGAAAAAGAGCATCTAGACTGAAAGCAGAACTTTCGAAAAAGCAAGCCGCTTTTTCGAAAGGCAGTCTGGATGCTCTCTTTTGAAAAACCCCTGTTTGCATTCAAGAACGCCTTTTTTTGAAAGAGCACTTTCGAAAAAAGGCGTTCTTCCTCGTAAAATGAGGTTTACCACCGTCGAAAGAAAAGCTGCGTTCTTTCGATTTAATTTCGAAAGAATGCGGCTGAAGTCTAGATGCAGGTGAAGTTTTTTCGGAAAAAGACTACTTTTTCCGAAAAAACCCCTGAGTCTGGACACAGCCTTAATGTTAAATGGAAGAAATCCTAGGATTACAGACAGGCATTATTTGTCACCATTCAGGCATAATTTGATCAATATTTCTGTCTTAAACTAATTATTTTTTTTCACTTTAAGAGGAAGACTGCCACTTTTCATCTCTTACATTAGTAGTAAGTGCTACCAGATTTTCAAAGGAAATAATTCCATTATACTAATGTGTTCTAAAATAGTCATGATTATATTGACTTAATCTATAGCTATAAGAATGAAACTTGCAAGTTCTGCAACTATGTAAAATAGATCCTTTTACTCCATAAATCTAAATGTTACCCTACAAAGTGGATTATGCCATTATTATTTTTAATTTATTTAATTTTTCAAAGCGTCAGCACCACTTGTAGTCTTCAATATGCTATAATTCATTAGGACCTTTTTAATATTTATATATTACATGTTGTATATTTTCTAAAAGAATGTATGCATTTTCAAGGTATTAAAAAGTAAGTATCTAACCATAACCAGTTTTGAAGGCTAATTTTGGTCTGATAGTCTTTTTGATTTCCATGTCTTCATCTCCTCATGTTACTTAGATCAAGATCAAATATAAAAAAATTGTAAAGGCAAGATCCTGTTTTAGACTTGGATTTTCCTCAGAAGACATGTATAAGTTTACAACTGTTCTACTTTTAGCTGATGTTTTTGGTTGCCTTATAATTTTTTGCCAATGCATATTGAGGTAATGTTTTCTTCCACCAGGAGGTGGACCCAGAATTTGGATGATATTGTTTGAGTTGTTTGAAAATTTGAATTCTTTTGTTTCTACTCTTTTTTGAAAAATGTCTATTTTCATCTAATTTTGTCTCAAGACAAAAAGCCTGAAAAATACATATGTTTCATTTACCTAAACAATGTTCTGACACAAAATTAATTTTCTATTTTAAATTTAAAAAGTTTGAAATAAAGCAAAAAATCAGTTTTATTAAAATGAAGGATGATCCAAATGATAAATCCAAAACAAATATATGTTTTTTTAATTTCATTTAATATAAATCTTAATTTTGTGTATGTTCAGTTTCAGAACAAAAAACATTTTGAAATAGCAGAATTTCCCACAAAATGGATAGTATGGTTCCCACCTAGCTGTTGTCACTATTCTTGTCACTATTCTACAGAGGGCAGGCTAGTTGCCAGTCTCCAACTGCCACACTGTCTTATTTCTGATTAATCCAGTCTACGCTTTGTTAATTTCACATTCAGAGTATTAATATTACTATTAATAGTCTCAGATTTCATTTGAATTGAAATCCCTGTGCAGTTTTTTACTAATATAAGTAATAGTTACCTTTCTTAAAAGCTGAACTGTGTCCATGGGATGATAGGCTGCAAGGTGCTCCTCGCTAGGCCTACTTGGCCTGGGGGTGCCTGCACAATAACATGTGCATGTGGGTACACACAGAACACCAGTCTGGCATACTCAGCTCCATGATACTTTCACACGGGAACATCTTGGCCCTTCTCACTAGGTTCCTGGCAAGATCTGCCTCTACTACAGAGGCTGGGGTCATAGCTGTATATGACATGCCCACACTCAGGCAGCATCCACTTCTGGTTAAGTACGGTAGTGCAGAGGAGAACAATCCCATGCATGGGAACCTGCCGGAGAGAGGAAGTGGAGGGGACCCCAGTACCACTCTCTTCAGCAAGTGGTCTGTCACTCACACACACCTCCCCATATACCTCCCCACCCCACTCTCCCAGTGGGCAGGAGTAAAATTTTTCCATTTCTCACTCTGCGAGCCACCACCAGTGCTGGACCCAGCATGTGTGGGACACAGAAGGAGGCTGAGCTCCCCTGTCCCCCCCCCCCCCACACACACTTCTGCCCTCAGGCTCCTGGCCTGGCCGTCACCTTCCTATGCCTGCTAGTACCTGAGCCATGGGATGTCCGTGTTCCTAGAGGAAAGTGCCCATTGTGTAGGCAACAAATGGACTTGCTCAAAGCACATTGCCATTGTCTGAATCAAGTCCTATGGTGCCGGCACAGAGATTAGGGCTAGGCTTCACACACAGCGTCTCCCGGGATTACTGTCCCTGTAACTTTTCTTCACAGCTGGGCCAGCTGCTAGCATGGCATGTCCATCACCTCCTACACCATCCTCACAACTCCACAGGATCCACCGGAGGAAACAAACCTGGGAAGATCTGCTGAAGGAGCAAATGGCCTAACTCCAGTCTCTTGTCTGGGGACTTGATGAGGAGCACCAGAAGCAGGACACTAACCAGGAGGAGCATTGGGCTGACCAGGAGCACACTCCATGATCCTGTGGCATCTGTCTCAAAAGAGGAGATCCTCAAGCTGGCACAGAGGTAAATGATCCCATAGTTGGAAACTTTCTGATGATGATGTTATGGAATCCTCTTGGAAGGAGAATACCTTTTGGGGGTGATGACCCCAGTTATTCAGAAGAGATTGGCAATAAAAACAAGTGTTCAGATATTAGCAATATAAATAGTTGGGGTTTTGAAAATGGGGAAATCCCATATAAATGGCCTTTTCATGGTGAAGATTGTGGCTTTCTTGTGACATCTGGATAGGTGCAATGCACAGGAGGAGCCAGAGGTTGTGGTACATGTTGGTACCCATGATATATGGAAAGGTAGCAGTAAGGTCCTGGAGGCCAAATTTAGGCTGCTAGGTAAGACATTAAACTTCAGGACTTCCCTGGTAGCATTTTCTGAAATACTTTCATGTGGAACTAGAAGCAAAACTGCAATCTCTGGGGTGCCTCAGGACTACTCATTGTTTTTCAAGGAAGATAAGGTAATTGTGGAGAAACTAAATGAATTCTTTGCATCAGATTTCATTGATCTGAACCAAGTTATATGTATTTAATTTGATTATCAAGTGTGAGAACATCACAGGAAACCAGGAGCACATTTTGGAATTCTATTTGGCATAACACAGAAGAGCGAGAGAAAAAAAATCTCTGAGGAAGAAATAGACTGTATTAAAACATTAACAAAAATGAGGAAAATTGAACTGGCAATGCAAGACACTTGAGGCTTTATTTGGAAAGGAACACATAATTGTCACACTTACATTAAGGTTTATTTCTTCAGAACTCTTCTTTAAAAGGTGCTATACATTTGGAGGGGAAAAGGTATTTGAAACCAGTGTCATTTGGCTTCTGATAACTGTGAAAGATGTTGCAAAAAAGAAAATCTAACTTCAGTTAATGCCAAGATATTTCAAAAATAGTAGTATCACCTGATAGGAAAAGACTAGATTTTTGAACTGGGAGACCTCTATCTGTTTCCTTTCTTCTTCTTCTTCTTCTTCTTTTCTTTTCTTTTCTTTTCTTTTCTTTTCTTTTCTTTTCTTTTCTTAATAGAAAGATCTCCCTCCTATTTTGTGGAGAGAAGAAAACACGGAGAATCTATTACTTTCACCTCTTTTTCTAGGGGAATAGGTAGATCCCACCACTGACTTATCTTCTAAAGAAAGAATGTAGAGAAAACCAAATAGTTTGGTCAGTTTCCTTCCCACTGTTGGAATCCCTGATGGCGTGTTTTCTCTCTTTCTGTCAGTTTTCTTCCTTTACTATGGCTATATTTGGGGACATTGGATAAATCTTGGCTGGCTGCACTGAAGTCAATAGCAAAACTACACTTACTATCGTAGGTCAGGATTTCATTCAAGGAATTTTTTTTAAAATACATATAATGCCTCATTTCAATTTTATACCATAGACCAGGAGTGGGCAAGAGGCTGCCATGAGGCTGGTTCTGACCTACCAAGCCATCGGATCCAGCCTGCGGTCGCCTTGCCAAAATCTTTAGGCAGAGAACAGCTCACACTTTAAAAATCCAGCTGTTCTCCATTCCGGATGTTCTGGACAGCTGGGGAGGGAGGAGAGAGACTTCTCATGCTGTTCCCACCCCCCAGCAAAAACTCTTACTCCCATTGGCAAATTTCTCAGGTTCCGGCATCCCAGTTTCTTGACCTAGGTCACAATAGCCTCCGTCACTCGAACTCCCTCCCAGATCCCAGACCCCCTCCTGCATCCCAATCCCTTACCCCAAGCTCCTTTCTGCACCCAACCTCCATCCCAGACCCTTGAATTCTTCCATTAATACCAAGAAAGAGTTCAGCCCTCAACCACTTTCCAAAATCTTGGAGTGGCCCCCAGTCAAAAATTAATGCCCACCTCTGCCATAGACCATGCCCGGTCACACAGAATGATGCACTGTCACTTCACTAAATGATGTCCACTCTTACGATAACATAAGACCATCCAAACTGATAAATTCCCCATCCTATCTTAAATGAAAAAAAGCTTGAGGATGCAGGGCCCATGTAGTAGAGAGAGTACCACAGAACTGCAAGGCCTGGAAACTGCGGTGAGGTTATGGGCCACTGCAAATGAGCACATAAAGTATAAGATCCTCTCTATTTGTAGAGTCCATGGATCCTCCAAAATTTTCATAGTATTTTCCACCTCATAATAGGAAAATTTTGTCATAGATATCTCCCACACGCCATTCATGATTGCCTAAGATCAATATTGGGACTACAGCAGTTGTTTAGATAGAAAAGTCATAGTGGGAAAACATATGAGTCATTTTTGGATGTATCTGAATGAAATGTAACTCTTAAATATAAGGAAAAGAGTCAGCAGCAAATGACCAGGCAGCTCTCTGTGGACCACCAGCCCTGGGAGTAGCCCCGAGCCCCGAGTTATGGAGCACGGGGTTGGAGGGAACAGGGACAGGGATGTGCCAGGGAAGCTCCAGTCAGGGAGCAGCCAGGGCGAGTGTGGGCAGCAAAGCAGGAAACATGCCCCGCCCACCACCGGAGGTGCCCATGGATGACGTCACCTGTGACATCATGCTGGGGGCACTGAAGGGCGGGACAGGGTTGTCAGGGGAGGGCTGTCCCCAGACGCCATGGCGGGGAATTTAAAAATGCATGGGGAAGCGAGAGGAGAGGAGGAGGAAGAAGAAGAGAGAAGGGGAGGCAGAAAGACCAGCGGCCAGGAAGGAGTGGAGGCCTGAGCAAGGAACATCCTGGGAAAAGACATGGGTTGGGGGACAGCAGTGGTAAATCCTGTCCCTGACCCGGTGGACCGGAACTAAACACGGGATAGGGGAAGCAGTGGCCCAGGGTGGGGCCGTGGAACCCGTGAGTGGAGGGGTTTAGGGACTAAGGTCCCCTCCACTGAGCAGGGACAGAGGTCCCCATTTTAGGGCCCTGGGCTGGGCTTGGAAAGAGGGAGGGCCTGAGCTCCCTTCCCCCACCCCTGGGGCGAGTCGAGAAAACGTGCCAAGGATGAGGTCACTGGGCGTTTTGACCGTCTGGCCAGACTGGAACAATATATTGGTGAACACTGACATAGACAAGGAGGGTAGAGACCGATAGGACCTGAGCCACGACCAGCGGCGAGGAGGAGCAGTCAGGACCTTGGGGAGCAGGGAGACCTACCCCCAAGGTGGGGGGAATATATAACAGGTGGCTTTGGCCTTCTCCGTGTAAAGCAGAAATTCAGCAAATGAAGTCTTGCCACAATCAAAGTGCAACAACCCAAATCTAAATATAATAGTTAATAAGCCATAAAGTAAGCCAGCAAATAGCTAATGAAGTGCTGGAGATAAGAAACATTCCAAGTCTTCATTCTATTTATTAAATAGGAGCCAAAATGAGTAATTAATTTTTTCCCACTCAAGGATTTTTATTCTGTCTTTCCCATGGCATCACATCCTTGTATAGATGCTTGTAAGGGAATAATCTTACACAAAGGCTACGTCTACACTGGCATGATTTTCCGGAAATGCTTTTAACAGAAAAGTTTTCCGTTAAAAGCATTTTCAGAAAAGCGTGTCTAGATTGGCAGGAAGCTTTTCCGCAAAAGCACTTTTTTTCTTACATGAGATCGTCAGTGCTTTTGCGGAAATTCAAGTGGCCAGTGTAGGCAGCTGGTAAGTTTTTCCGCAAAAGCAGATGATTTTGCAGAAAAACTTGCCAGTCTAGACACAGCCAAATAGTTCTTTAGCAATGGCACTAATAGTGTCTGGTTTTACAGAGGTAAAAGATAATGAGGTGACCTCTCTGTGATAGACAATTTTGCTATATATGAAATCCATTGTAGGGGGAATAAACCTGCTGCCACCATCTCTGCTATTATTCCTCTAAAACTCTTTTTTTTTAATGTTGCCCTTGCCTTTTTATTATCTTTTCAAAGCTTTTTTTTTAAACTGCAATGTAATATGGTGCTTGTAATAGATGCAAATATGAGTGGCTTAAAAGACTGTAATCCCTCTCTTTCATTATAGAGTTAAATGCTTCTACCATACAGGAACTCTGGAGCACAGGCGCATACACTAACCTCATCTGAAATAACCAGCTTTAGGAGTCAGATGGCAGTTTAGTTTATTTGTAGGCTAGGTATGGCTTCTGGGACTGCCACAAAGGGTGTAAAACATGGTTGTGCATACAGTATCTTCCCATTGCAGTGTTGCAGCGGTTCCAAAAGAAGGTAAATGTGCTTAATAAGTATTTCTGGTTGATGCAACATGTGGTGGTAAACAGGCTATGGGTGCTCCTGATGACAATTGAGAGAACAGATTTAATCTCACTGGTACCCAAAGACTGAAATGTGGACATCAGGGCCCCTGAAGTTGTAATGTAGAAGAGGGTTTTGCAGGTCATTAACTTCCACCTACAGAGATAATAGTATGAGTAATGATGGGAAACTTGTGATTAGATAATACAGAGAGGATTAGGTGAGAAAAAAAGGAATTTGTGGTAGTGAGAGAGTCCCAGTGTCTCATTCCTCAGCATACTAATTGAGGAGCTGGAAATATGCCTGCCCTAACTGTGCCTATCCACTGCCAGCATCCAAAGTCCCTGCAGCAAGTCCCTCTGGCTGATCCCTGGCTCCACGTTGTGCTGCCCTTTGAAGTGCCAGAATGTGCTTCAAAGAGCCAGCACAACATTAATGCCTGCGATTAATGCGTTAAAAAAATTAACACGTTAATCTTGCCCTGCATTAATCGCAGGCATTAAGGCAGATCAATTGAAAGCCCTAATTAAAACCAATAGTCAGAAACCCTCTCCATAGTGGTTGAAATTTACTCCTGGTTCATAGGGACTGTGCTTGCAGTCTGTAGATGAAGCCAGGGCTCAACAAATAATACAATCTACTCGCCTATGGCAGTTTAGATTGTAACCCGGAAGAGCTGGATTCGGGCATGCGCAGATCGCCGGACAGCGCGGCTGGCCAGCGAGGGGTCTCCTGCATGAAGCAATTAAGTAGTGTGTCTTTTACAACCCCTATGAAAAATAAGGAGAGGTTTTAGTCCTGCTTAATCTGGTAGGGATGTCAGGAAGGATGTGATAGGCTGTGGATCCATGTTTATTCACATGAGGCTGGATCCACGAGTCAATGGAGCCATTTTCCCTGTGGTATTTGGAACAGATTCCTGGTGCAAAGATGCTTCAGCTACTATTTACCTCACCCTTGGCTGTGGAATGAAGGGCTTCACATCACCAATGATAGGATGGTGATCAGAAATCCTTCATTTCCCAGTCTATCTGCCTCCATCTACATGGAGCTCAGATACTTGGGTATTATATAGATGGAGTGGATTTCACCCAAATTAATGTAAACTCCATTAAAGATGCTGCCACATTCAGAAAAGTATCAGATGAATGCTTGAGATGAATGCTAAATATATGAGGCAACAAAATGCATAATGTTTGAAAAATAAGGCAATGCATGCACTTTTTATTACTTTATTAGACTTCTAAACACAATAAAAATATCACATAGGGCCTGTGAGTAGATCATCTCCACTAATAAAAATCCCAAAGTAAATGTTGCCAGAGTTGATCCAATGATATTGATTTTTTTAATGCCACAATTTTTTAACATTTCAAGACTCTGTTAGATAATGTTTTGATTTAGAACACAACTTTCATCAGCAGCACTTATAAATTGAGTGGAAGTCTTGGTTACACTTCCAATAGGACTGAAATCTGTGAACTGACTCTGTGGTACAGTGTGAACCCCTCCCAACAGTGGGCAATTTAGAAAAAAATGAGTTAATGCTAGGTGAGCCTCAGATAGATGGATATTTGCAGAATATTTTATAGCAGTATATGCATATAAAGAATATGTGGCTCTGATCTCAGCTGCTATAAATCAGAAAAAGATCCTGGGAAGTCAAAACAAAGCTATGCAAATTTAGAATCATAGGATCTGGCCTCTTGTATCGTTACATTGTATACAGAAACACAAGACAAAACAAGGAAGTAATATAAATACAAAAATTGGCTGTTAAATCCACATTGAGCTCTTGGTTTTATGCTCAGAAATATGTTTCATTAAATGGAATTGCAAAATATTAATACAGCCATGCATCTGATGTCCATGTGGCAGTGAGTCATTTTCCTAAAATAGATAAAGAGTATGATGAATACCTGACCAGTGTCAGCCGACGGTCAGGGCAGTGTTGTGTGTGTGTGTTACCAAGAAAAGGTTTAACGTCCGTGACTTTACCGCTAGGACCGGGGTCCCGTCGCGGAGGGCAGCCAATAGGCTGACAGACACCCCAGAGTTTATAGGAAGAGCTTATTACATCTCAGATTTCAGTTGCTAGGATACAGAATCCCTGCACAGCAGGCAGTCTAGGGAAGACTGAGAGGTGCCCCAATGGATCTGTCACCTGGGAGTGACACGATCGAAAATGCCCAAGCTTTTCCTATACCTGTCCCTTATGACCGGCTGAAGTTCTTTTAAATTGTGCTTGGTTCTATTACAGCAACTGAAGGAGTCAGGTTAAAACTTAAACAGTTACAGGTTTATTAAAGAAGCTTATAAATCACATGGTTAGAATGGCTATTGCTCTATTTCTTAACTGCTAGCAAATATAGATCTTAAAAAATGGTTACAAAGAAAATAAAGATAGAAAATAGAAATAATGGTACCAAGTGACATCTTAATCTTTAAAGAGCTCTAAGTCTATGTGTACACTTAAGACAAAGGACCACATCCAGGTACAATTTTTACCCCCTTCTGTGCCTCTCGACTCCAGCGGGTCAAGCCAGGGCCGGTCCCTCAATTCCTAGGAAAGACGAATATGAGGTGGGCGTCCCCGTGGAACCTCGGGAGGTCAAACACCTAACCCAACCAGCAGATAGATGGTAGATTGACACTCAAAGTAAATGTGCTGCTGGACCCATCTTTATACCCATAGGGGCCCTTATTTCTCTTTCTTATCTAAGATGCCAAATTGCGTTGGTCCGTTTTTGTGGTGCCAGTTCTTATAAGCAAGTTTCAACTTAATTTAAACTTGCAAGAGAGAGAACTAAATTGTGAGTACTAGACATTTTTTTACTGGGAGAGAGATTCCTCCCCCCGTGGACGGCTGTGTGTTCGTATCAATATGGGTTTCAGTCAAGTGCACTCCTTGGTAGCCTCTTGGTCAGCAATTGGCGTATCTCTGATTACAGACATTCAGGGTCACACAGCAGCCCAGGCCTTCTGTTCAAGGCTTTCAAAGACCATGCTGTTTTATTGCTCAGTGTGCCCTGCATGCTCCAAGCAAGCAAAAATGGATGTTACAGGGGGGTTCCTGTCTGGCTACAGCCAGAAATACCCAATGGGTATGGCATATATTCTGTAGATAGGTCTATGATGCTACAAGTGCATTTGCTAGTTTTTAATCTATGTTGGTGTGACGGACCAGGCCGTGTCTGGGCACAGCTGAGGGCGTCCGCTCAGGGCGAATTGCTCAAATCCGGGGCTTCTTACAGCCCCCTTGACTGGTGACCTCTCCAAACAGGCCACAAACCAGTCCCACAGAGCGCTTCGGCAACCTGCCTGAAGCCTCCCGAGCAAAACCCCTCCGACATCCCAGCAATATCCGTGCCCCAGATGGCCCCGGGCCTATACACAGGTGGGGGGTCCTAGCACCCAATCCCACCTACCCCGAACAAGTTCTGTCCGGTTCCAAGAAACCAGCCACAGATCCCTGGTCAATTTACCCTCTGGACCTTACCCACAAATCACGCTGGGCCAATCCTTTAGAATCTATATCTAAAGGTTTATTATTACAGGAAAGAAAAGCATGAGAGTAAGGTTATTAAAGTACAGTACGTTACATGCACCGAATCTCCCCGTTCTCGATGCAGGCTCTAGCAGAGATGTTGCAGCTGCTGGTTAAAAGTCCTTATTGCACATCCTACGATCAGGATGGGTTCACAGGTCTTCCGGGCTCTTCAGTCCCTGCAGTGCTGCCTCTGGGATGAAGTGCTGAGCTGAGAACAAAATGGCATCCACCACATGGCCTCTTTATACCTCCTTCCTGGCCTCTTCTAGTATGTAGCAGGTCACCTGGTCCTCAGCCTCTCTGTCTTCCCTGCTGGCTGCTCTCAGGACAGCCCCCATTCTTTGGGTGTGTCTTTGGCCCATTGAGAACCATTGTTCCACAGGTAATTAGCATGTCCACAGGCTCCACAGGCTCAGCCCTGCCCAATGCTTAACCACATGCAGGGAAATCTTCAGTTTCTACACAGATTACAGATCTACACACACAGACATTATATACTCACATAAACAGTGTACACAGGATCAGAAAACAACAAGCTCCCATTCAATACCCCACATGGCTCCCCCCACACCAATTTCTGGGGCCAACACCCCCACCTAGGGGTGCAACAGCGATCTGGCTACTTTCCTCCAATTCAGCAACGTGACAGTTGGAGCACACCTTACATTTGTTTTCTTGATGAAACTCCTCAGCCATTTCAACTCCTCAGTCAAGCATAGTTTACATTAGTCACTTGGTGTTTGCCAGCTCCCGGAGATCTAGATGGAGCTTTTAGGGAACTCTACCAAAAGGACTGCAACTGTAAAGACTCCTAACTGGAGTTAGGAATGAACACAAGGAACTAGAAACTCTTGATGAGGCCATCAGGGGAGGCTTCTGCATGGGATGAGTTGGATGAGCAATCTAGTGGACCAATGATAAATCAGGATTGCAGAGCTCCAAACACAGGGTCAGTTTTTAGTGTCAGTTTTTGTTTTGGAAGCTAAGGGTATGTCTACACTACAGTGTTATTTCAAAATAGCTTATTTCAAAATAACGCGTCTACACACAAAATGCATTTCAAAATAGCATTTTGCTATTTTGAAATAGCATGTCCATACTGAGTGGACTCTGAATTGCATTTAAGGCTGGCCAGAACCAGTTCCAGCAGGGCATCAGGTCAGGACTTACTTTGTGGGGCTGCTGCCTGAGGCTATCTTAGGTCTGTGCTTAAAGGGACCCCTCCCCCCCCCCCCGAAAGCCAGTTCTCAGGTTTCCCTGCTTGCTTGTCCACCTCGATGAGGGACAGCAAAGAATATTGTCTCTGTGTACTCTAGTTGCCCTCACTCGGGACACCACAGAACTCTGCAACATGGAGCCAGAGCTGCCCCTGGGCACTCTGGTGCTTCTCTTGGACGCGTTGCTATGAGCCTGGCTGCACTTTCTGCAGTATGCCATCCGAGAGGTCCATCAGGGGACTGTCAGTATCCAGGAGGCCCTGCGGGAGAGCTCCCACCCTGAGGAGCACTAAGAGCCTCCTTGGTCTGCCCCACTGTGGGCTTGTGCCTCTTTCCTCCCTCAGGTCCCTCCACTTACCCCTCCTTAACTCCCCTTCCTGATGTCAAATAAAATACACGTATTTTCATGAATACAAACTCTCTTTATTTAACAAAACTGGCGGGGAGGAGAATGAGACTCTGGTGAGACTGGGGAAAGGAGGCGGGAGAGGGGAGAAGAGAGAGTGAGAGAGGGGAGGGGGAAACCTGGGAGGAGGGAGCTGGAAGGGAGAAGCAAGGGGAAGAAGGGGGAGGGGAAACTCAGGACTCAGGGTTGGGGGGTCTCACTGAACCAACTTGATTTTCATGCGAACCTGCTCCTGGGTTCACATGTGACCTTTGGTAGCCAGGCTGGCAGCTATCCTGCCATAGATGGCCGCGTTCCTCCATCTAGTGAGGAGATCATGGATGTTGGGGGCATCCCCCCCAAACCTGAATAAGGTCCATGATCTCCACTCTGGACCAAGAAGCTGCCCTCCTTCTCCAGGCCCTGGCAGGCTCCTTGGAGCTGGCAGACTGCTCCTGGGGAGTGATGGAGGGCTGGCTGCCAGTGGCTTGCTGGCTTATGTTTTGGAGCCACTGGGTCAGGGTCAGTGACTGCTGGCTCTGGGCTGGCAGGCTTGGAGCTGGCACAGGCACTGTGGCCAGATTCTACCCCTTTAAAGGCTCTGGAGAGGTGGGGAGGGAGTGGAGTGTTCTTGGATGTGGCTGGAGTGGCCACCAGGGCTCCCTGGGAAGGCTGCAGGCCCCCTATTTTGAAATAAATGTCTACTCAGCACTTATTTCGAAATAGCTATTTCAAATTTGTCATTATTCCTCGTGGAATGAGGTTTACCAAATTCGAAATATGCTCTGCTATTTTGAATTTATTTTGAAATAGAGGTTTGGCTGTGTAGACGCTAGGAAAGTTATTTTGAAATAAGAGCTGTTATTTCAAAATAACTTAGCTGTGTAGACTTACCTTAAGACTAGAGACAATAAAGTAAATAAAATGGAATTTTAATCTCACTCCTCTTCCAGTCTGCTGCAAGATCTAGTTGCATGGATCAGGCTGTTCCAGAATTGCATCTGACAGAAGGAGATCCAATGTGGAATCGACTGCTAAAAGCCAACCAAGACTCCAGGAGTATTTCAAACTTAGGAACAACAAACCTCACACAGGAATGAAAATAAAGAGGATTTTTGTTTAAGCCTGCTAATGCCACAGTACTGTTCAACTTCACCCATCTTCCCTGATAGAAGGCGAGTGGCACTTTCTAGCATGTCAGATGGAAATGACATGGAATTAGTCTACCTAGAGTTAAAAATGATTTGAATGAGAAAAAAAGGAAGAAGTTTTCGGTTGCCCTGTGTGGAGTCTCATTATAAAATTTCTAGTTTGCCATACATTCCATTGATTCTTACTCCAAATATGAACTGGTTAAATAATGTCCCTGAAAAAAATAGCTTTGGTTAATTTCATTGTTATTTTAAAATAAGTTATTCATCTATTATTCATTCTTTGTTCAGCATGTGGCCACATTTTCACTCCCAGGGATCTAAAATGAAAGTTCATTAATTAATATATAGTCATCTAAATAAAAGTGGGTTAAATTGTCAGACTGGATGGGAGGCTAGGTGCTATGCATATTATAGTTATTTAAGATTGTTAGTAAGTGAATGGGAAGTAAAGGTATATAACACCTGTCCAAAATGTACCAATCTCTCCTGCCCACACAATAGTTCTAGGAATTAAAAGGTCAACACATTTTAAAATAGGATTGAATAAAGAATAATTTATTGTAAAACAGTTTAAGACATTATCTACTATCACAGTCTAGTTTAATTGGGAAAGATTCACCATAAAGTACTTTCAAGTGGTCTGATTTTTCAGTGGTTGTATCTGGTTAGCTGAGAAGTTCACTGATTAGGGAAGCTCTAAAATTATTTCTATGTCACTATTCTTCAACCTTGTATGATCATGACTGGTGAAATGGTATGCTCTGATGAATTTCAACTAGAAGACAGTCCTTTGACAGCAGTTGGAGTATCCCCACTAACATATGTTGGGAGAAGGGCTGGAGTTATGCAGAGCCTAGCAAGGTATTTCTAGTTGTGAGAAAGAAGACAGAATTTTTTAACAAGATTGGAGTTTGTATTTTAAAATTGCTCTCTCAGACATCTCTGATTACTTATTTTGTTGCTGCTGCCATCAGTGAAGATTTCTGGACAATGGAGCAGATTCTGTGCTCTACTGTGCATAGACAAAGTATGTAGTTATTGCTGATTCTTGTCTGCTGGTCAGGCTCGTGAGGGCTGTTCTAAAGCCATGTTAGTGGGTCATGGCCCTTTAAGGAACATTTGCTAGAGGAAACACAGAATCCATCATGTTCTTAACACTCAGAATTCCTGCTTCCCATACCAACACACCAGCTGCTTTTGCGGAAAAACTTGCCAGCTGTCTACACTGGCCACTTGAATTTCCGCAAGAACACTGACGATCTCATGTAAAATTGTCAGTGTTCTTGCGGAAATGCTTTTGCGCAAGAGGGCCAGTGTAGACAACGCGGTATAGTTTTGTGCAAAAAAGCCCCAATGGCGAAAATGGCGATCGGGGATTTCTTGCTCAAAACCGCGTCTAGATTGGCATAGACGCTTTTCCTCAAAAAGTGCTTTTGCAGAAAAGTGTCCATGCCAATCTAGAGGCTCTTTTCCGCAAATGCTTTTAACGGAAAAACTTTTCTGTTAAAAGCATTTGTGGAAAATCATGCCAGTCTAGATGTAGCCCTCCTGTCTGGGAGGGAGGTAAGGTGTATACATTGAGTTTATGCCTGCTGAGGGAGTCTCAACACCAAGGAAGGTGGAAGAGAAGATCAAACAGAATAGGGAAAGCCAAGAATCAGTCTGAAATGCTGACAAAATTGGAATTATTGCATGCTGTAGAGGTGGGAACAATCATTCTTTCTGGCACTTTGAAATGTATTTATTTCTACAACTAATTTTACCTGTAGTCTATTAATTGTAAACATTTAAATATTCCATTTAGGATAATTAGAAAATGTCCTTTAATAAAACACTGTATTGATAAGATGACAACTGACCCTATATTGCTAGTACAATTGCCTTCAAATATTTTATTACTGATATCTGTGCAGTTCATCATTTCTGCCTGGACAAATTTTCAAGCTTTTACCCTGAATATCTATCAGGAAATCTTCTGGGTTCTGTTGTACTAAAAAACAATAATATTCCTGGTGGAATCTCCAGTAAGAGATGGGGCCATGCCATTTTCTGTTATATTATATTACATTAACATTTAATTTCTCATCTAGTTGAAGGTTAATTGCCTAATGCCTCGGTCAATAAAGATAAAATAGATTTAATGGCTGTTGGCCTGAAAGAGTTCAGCATGACACCTTGACTTCCCTAGCTACAGATCCTGGTCTAAATTTATTCTTGGTTTCACACTATTGAATCAAAGAATAGGGATAATTCCCCCCACCCCCACTTCAGACATGTCTGATTTGCTCCCACTTCTCTTATCAATGTAAAACCTCATAATTCCTCCCAAAGAGTTGCCATGTAGTATGCCATTTGAGTAAAGGGAAATGTCACCTGGGTATCTCCTGAACCTCCAAGTACTCAAGATGTTCCACACTGGGGTGAGTCTGTCACAGCAGATTTTACAAAAATGCACATAAGGGCCTCTATTTGCTGGTAATAATTAAAATGTTTCCCCTAACCTGGATGACCCATCAAAGTGTATATGCTACAGCTAAAGCTAGTGTGCATCATCAGTGGCTCATTCAATCACTGTAGAAGGCTGAGAGTTATTTGGTAGTCTAGCTGTTCTCATTTTGGCTAAGCTATTTCAAGTGTAGATAACTTAAATCTGCACTATAGGCACAGCCTTAGTCAGCTTGGGAAAAAGCTGTCATCAATGCCTGCACCAAGGGACTTAAAAATACATCCACTGAGCATTTTTTGCCTTGATAACACAACAGACTGCAAATGCAAAGTGTTTAATTTCCCAAGGGGAGGATTCCATTCCTCCTACCCCCCAGTGAATTCATTTCAGAGTACATCAGCACTGCACTGTTCTGTCATGATGTATAATGATTTTTACTTAAATGGGAAAACAAGTAGATGTTCTAATCCCTTTCCTCTGTATTTTTGTTTTGAGAGACAAGCTGTATTTTTATCTCCCATAATTATGGAACCAACTTTAAGACATAAAGATATGTTTTAGGTGGAAGGAAAGATATCTTTGAAAAATTTGTCAAAGCCCAAGGAAATGTATTATTGACTAGACAATCTATTTCACACTAAGGACTTGTCTTTGCTGCAGCGAAGAGAGAAATAGATGCTGCAACGGTAGACCTTCCAGCATTTGATTTAGCAGGTCTAGTAAAGTCACAAGAAATAAGGGAAGTCAACGGGAGCATTTCTTCCCACTGTGGGGATGGTGCTGAAACTCATCTTAAGGTACATCAACTCCAACTATCTTATTTATGTTGCTGTATACCTTAAGCTGAAATTCCATCTTTAGGATAAATATACCCTGAGAATGGAGAGCTTTGCAAATCTAGGAGAAAGTTTGGGACGTGCTATTATGTAGAAAAGAAAAATATAAACTATAGCAATTTAGTTTTTCCTTTGAATATGGAGAGCAAACTGCCTTTAATTTTTTGGGGATAAAAATCTTTCCCTAAATATTTTAGATTGTTTGAAAAATGAAAAGGAGAAAATGTTAGTGTATGGAAGGGAGTTGGGGGTGTTGATTGTTCTTAAACTATAGAGCAAACATGAACAACCACATCAGTGTCCCTCTATTTGTTTGGGAACTCTTTTACATAGCATTTAGAATGAGACTGTTGCTGACAAATGTAAACTTGGCTTTTTGTTCTGTATAGTGTAGATTTTGCAATATATTTGAGAGATACCAGATTTTAGTTGTTTATAGGGACTTAAAGAAAAATGTTACTGCTTGTGGAAGCTTTTTACAATATTTATAGAGAGCAATTTGTCTTCCAATTAATACCATCTTAGAAAGGATATTTAATTGGTGCACAGATATTAACAGGCAAAGCATCATTAAGACAGAGACTAGTGATTTTGAAAATATTTTAATGACAACCTGCTTTCCAGGTTCTAAATGGCAGTGCTAGAGGTTATGTGGAGTAGAAAGTATATGACTCTTAAAATTTGACATCTACATTGTTTTATTTATAGAGATGAGGTTGAAGTGGTTTTACTTAAATAAATGCTTCATGCCAGTCAAATTCCATGTATTTAAAACAAGGAAAACAACTACAGCATTAGAGACATGGGATGGGTTTTAGGATTCACACTGTCAGTAATGTATAAACAACTGACAGACTTATCAGCTCCAAGTTTGGATAATTACTGGGAAACCGTTGTCATGATTTTTTTTAAATGCCTAGTTTATTTCAAGTGACAAGTGAATTTTGAGTGTAAGCCCAAGCCTCTCTCCAACACTACGTCTCTTATTTGATTGCCATTTACATCTGGTGGGTTTGACCAATATATTTCTTCAGTAAATATTGAGATTATTCCTGATGATTGGCAAATTTATTTACAGAGATTTTCAAGATTCTGAAGTTCCCAGGCGTATTTAAAGAAAATGTAATTATGATAATGAACAGTTAAATAACTACCTAGGAAAATAATCTTGCATCTGACGAAGTGGGTCTTTGCCCATGAAAGCTTATGCTCCAACACTTTGGTTAGTCTATAAGTTGCCACAGGACTCCTTGCCGCTTTTACCTAGAAAAATATGTATTATTAAAAAGGAGAAGAAAGGTTGTAGAAATATATAAGATAATAAAATCAGGAAAAAAGAAGCTATTTACTTCAAATACAAGATGTATTCAAGATTAAAATGTTGTTAGATCTAGACATGTGATATAATTTGTCTATTTGTCTCTTTCTACAGAGTTCAGTTGTTCATGTCTGATATCTTTATGTATTAGATCCTCCTCTTCTATGCCAGAATTCATGGGATGAGCAAAGTGCCCTGGAAACTCCTCTCAGACTTTATACTGTAACTTCTGTTCTATTAGGGGTGTGATTTCTGATCAATCTGATAGGAAAAGGGGCTAGAATCTAAGGCTGTTTTGGGAAACCAGGCTTCATTACTCACATCCATATTAAGAACCAGATACCACAAACGGTCCCATAACCATACCCCATTTCCTTTCTTCCAAACAAGCAAGTGCAGAAGGCACTTAGAGCAGCATTTACCACGGTTGGTGGAATAGCTTGTGAGTTAGTGCTCATCATCTCTATCCTAGTAAGTCCTCTTCCAAACCATGGATTACTGATCCTCCGATGTCCCTTGTCCTCAGTGAGGGAGCAGAGGAGGAATGTAGCATAGGTACCGTTCTCGTCATTGACACTCATTCCTGCTAGTTGGGAGGAGGTTAAATGGAACATGTATTTTCCTTCCTGTCTTTCCAGAGAGCACATGTGAAAAAGGTACTTGGCTAAAACATCCTCCTGAAGTAGTTCTCTCCTTTAAGATCCTCCAGTGGATTTTAATATGGGAAGGTGTGATGTCATCCTCTGTTAGGGAACCTCTACACAGCAGCGTTATTTCAGAGTAACTAATGCAATTTCAAAATAACCAAGTGTGTGTGTACACAGCAAGATGTTATTTTCAAATAGTTTCAAGATAGAAGACTTCTTATTTTTGACTCCTGTAACCCTCATTTCAGGAGGAATAAGAGGAGTCAAAGGAAGATTGTTTTTCTTTTGACCTCTTGACAGTGTCAAAAGCTGAAGTATTTCAACTTCAGCTACACAATTGACATAGATGAAGTTACATATCTTAATTCAACTTTTACCCTGCAGTGTAGATGTGTGCCTAGTGTGCCAAGTTCTATTTTATTTTTTACCTGGAGTAAATTACAGTACAATTTGTCTTCTTTTGTCCATTCAGAGTCTATAACTTACAATGAGTTATGTTGTTTTACAGTATAAGAAGAGCCAGAAACTCAGCTAGTGGAAATGGCCATGGCTCTATTGATTTCAATGGGGCTATGTTAATTTGCATCAGCGGAGGATATGGCCAACTATATTTTATTCATTAAAATTAAATTGAACTGGCTCCACCTGTATCATCATGTGAATGGAGGGAGTGGGAGTGGGGTTTACAAACTGATGCTTTTAAATATCAGCTTACAAAATAATGTAATAAAATATTCTTCCCCTATAAGCTGGCTCCTTATCATTTTGTAGTATTAATGTCACTACCTGCTGAACTAGAATTACTTCATTTGAACAGCTTCATACCGACAGTTTTACTATTTGGTAATTTTACACACACAAAAATAGAACATTAAAGTATTTTGAATTTCTTTAATGTGCAAGCAATCATCTTCATTGCCCAAAGCAACCATTTTGTAATTCTTTACACTAGGGAAAATGTCTAATCATTAGTTTCCTTAGTTAATTCAGAGATACTTAAAATTATTAAAATATAATTAGTAAGTAGGTTAGAAATGCATTCATTAAGATATTCATAATATCTCTTTTGTCACACATTTTATTCTGTAAGTGGGTATCTTTGTTAATTTTTTTATAATTTACACCCACCACCACCTTAATTCTCTATTAATATTTATTTATTTCTCATCGGTTGTTATTTGGCTAACATTTTACAGATCAAATTAATTTTGTAGCAGAAAGTTATACCCACATTTCTACTCACTTTGGTCTAAATTTCGAAAATTGATTTTGAGTAGCATAATTTTTGGACTTCAACTAGAATATTTCAAGGAGACTCATTTTCAGAGAGTATCCATTTTAGAAATTTAAGTCACAATATTTAAATAAATATTCACGTACAATTATTAGTTTTAAAGACTTGTTACTTGAAATGATAAAAACATCTATTAAGATGCTTGTATTTGTTAATTAGATCAGGCATTTGGATTTAAAATGATTGCTGAGCTCTGAGACTAGGGGCATATCTACCTATAAACTTATTTCGAAGTAAACAATTTCAGAATTAAAACTCCAAGATCACTTATTTCAAAATAATGCGTCTACATACAAATGCCCATCAAAATAATGCTGAGCTATTTTGAAATAGTGCATCCATACTGACTGGAGCCTGATTTGCATTTAAAGCCTCCCCAGAAGCACTTTGGGCAGGGCATCAGGACCGCAGTCACTTCCTGGAGTCTGAATGAGTGACTGAGACTATCTGAGGCACGTGCTAAAAGGGAATCCCCTGTACAGTTGTGTATCAGGCTCTTCACTTGCAGACACTATAGCATTCCAGACATGAAGCTGGGCCTGCTGGAAAACACCAGCTCTTGGACCTGCTGCCACACCTCCTGATGCAGTGACTGCAGACTGCCCTCATGGCTCTAGAGGAACAGGACCCGCTGCAACCTGTGGGGCACCTCCTCACCTCTCTCCATGTGCTGCTCATGCAGCACAGTCCCTCTTGTCCTCCCCTGCACACTGTGCACTGCAGCTTCTGGTGATGGGACACCAGTTCTGACTGGTGGGACCAGATTGTTATGGAGTAGTGGGATGACCAGCAGTGGCTCCAGAACTTCCGCATGCTGAAGGCCACCTTTTTGGAGCTCTACAAGTGGCTCACTCCTGCCCTCCGATGATGGAACACCCACATGTGACCCGCCATCCCCCTCCAGAAGTGGGTCACCATCGCCCTCTGGAAACTCGCCACACCGAACAACAACCACTCCATTGTGAATGATTTTGGCATGGGGAGATAGACTGTCGGGGATGTGGTCTTGCAGGTATAACTCTCTTGTTTTATTGTTCCAGGAGGAATGAAGGGGGTTGGTAGAAGCTCCAAGCCAGGTGTGTGAGAAGGAGGTTTGGGCTTGGGGAACTCCCAAGGGAGTTTGTCTCCTACTGGTAGTTAGAACCATCAACACCATCCTGCTGTGCACGGTCATCATTCTGGGCGACATTGACCCCATCATCACCAGCTTTGCCACCATAGGCTTTCCTAATTGCAGGGGGCCATTGACTCCAACCTCCAACTCCAGTCTCTTAGAGTATGTCTACACTAGCTTGGTAGTTTGAGCTAGGTAGGCAAATGAGGGCAACAGGAGTTGCAAATGAAGCCCGGGATTTAAATATACCAGGCTTCATTTGCATCTTCCCGGGCACCGCCATTTTTAAATCCCCCTTAGTCCAAACTCCATGCCCGCGGCTACACACGGCATGGAGTAGGTAGTTCGAATTAGGATCTCTAATTCCAACAACTGGTACTCCTCATGGAACATGGAATGATAAGGCTTTGGGGTACACTTGCTGGCCCCCACTTCTGCATGTATTATGCCAGAGTGGGGAAGGAGCCTTATCTACCAGGCTTTGGTATAAAACTTCCCCCAAAATCTTAAAAACCTAGATTTTGGGAATAAAACTTCCGCTGCCACCACCCAAATATTAATAACGAGATTAGGGAAAAGATCATTTGGGAAATCTCACCCCTATTATAAAAATCAGGACACACAAGTAACCAATGCCAGGTTAATAAAAAGAAAAGAGAAAACTTTTATTATTGCAACAATATTCCTGTTGCAAGAATAGGGTTCAAATGGAAAGGTAACAAAATATACTCATGGAGGAATTACACCATGGGTTAAAACTTAGTTAAAAAGAAAGGCCAAACATCTCTTAAGTAGTGCCAGATATCAGATCCCATACCCAACTCTTAAAACAATAAAGCCTAACAAAACTACCTAAACTTTACCCTACTTACAGAAAATGAAGAATGGTGTCTTGGAGAGAGAGAGACATGCTTGTCCCTCTCTGTAGCTGCAGAGGACTCTCTCAGAGAGACAAAAAGAGAAAGGAAAAAACCCAAATTCCTTTGTCCCAGTTTGAAAGTCCCACCTACATTCCTACTGGTCACTCCACCTGGCTAGGTGAAATTAACTCCTTTATCCCCAGGCTGCTGGCTAACCCTCATAATCATGACAGTATTTAACTTGCTTCAGGGTCTAGGTAATCTCTAACAAGTAGGGTGTCAGCCAACGGTCAGGGCAGTGAGTGGTGTGTGTGTGTGTTATACACCCAACCTGGAGGAGGTTGATGAGCGCCCCAATAAGTTTGCAGGGAGAGCTTATTACACTTCAGATTTTAGCTGCTAGAATCTGTGATTCCTTTGCAGCGGGCAGCCTGGGGGAGGCTGAGAAGTGCCCCAACGGATCTGCCATCTGGGAGTGACACAAATCCAAACGCCCAAGCTCTCCCTATATCTGTCCCTTAAGACCGGCTGAAGTTCTTTTAAATTGTGCTTGGTTCTGTTACAGCAACTGAAGGAGTCAGGTTAAAACTTAAACAGATACAGGTTTATTAAAGAAGCTTATAAATCATATGGTTACAATGGCTATTGCTCTATTTCTTAACTGCTAGCAAACTATAGATCTTAAAAATGGTTACAAAGAAGATAAAGATAGAAAAATAGAAATAATGGTACCAAGTAACAGCTTACTCTTTCTATGTGTACACTTAAGACAGAGGACCACATCCAGGTACAATTTTTACCCCCTTCTGTGCCTCTCAACTCTAGCATGTCAGGCCAGGGCCGGTCCCTCAATTCCTAGGAAAGACGAAAATACGAGGTGGGCATCCCCATAGAATCTCGGGAGGTCAAACACCTAACCCGACCAGCAGGTAGAGGGTAGAATGACACTCAAAAGAGAGTGTACTGCTGTACCACCTTTATACCCATGGGGTCACGTATTTCTCTTTCTTGTCTGTCATGCCAAATGGTGCTGGTCTGTCTTTTGTGAGACCAGTTCTTACAAGGGAGTTGTGAACTTAATTTACACTTGTAAGAGAGAGAACTAAATTGGAAGTACTGGGCATTCTTTTCTCAGTGGGAAATTTCTCTTCCAGGGACTGTGTGTGTTCGAATCAACATGGGTGCCAGCCTGGGCAGTTCTCGCAGCCTCGAGGCCAGCCTATTGCCTTAATCGCTCTCTCTCTCCTCATATCTATATTTTCAGCTTCTCAGGATCAGATGAGCCAGCATAGACTATGCTGATTTTACTGCTCCTTCTCTGCCCTGTATGCTTCAGGAACCTCAGAGAGGCAAATAGATGGATGAGATGGGGGGGCGGTCTGTCTGGCTACATAGGGACCGAAATGAGAACTAATGTCACAGGCTGATTAACCCATATTTGCCTACTGTGCGTTTTTGAACTTTCCTCTAAAGCAATCTTGTACTGACAGGATGCTAGTATGGATCTGATCCAGTACAGCAATTCCTCTGTAGCTTCCCATTTAACTCCTAGAGATGATCCCTCCATGTTGGCATTGAAACGTATTAGTAATTCAGCATTTATGCATTGCTGCTCTCTGTAATCTACATTTTCTGCTATTTATAACAGTATAGTAAAGGTTGAGAGTCACATGGGATGGGATCCAGGAAGTGATGTAAGCATTGCAAGACAAAGCATGACACCGCTTAATGTTTAGGCACTTAGAAAATCCTAGGAACAACAATCCATCCACAAACCTGAGATAGGTGGCTGCATTCCCCCACACAAAGAATGGGGAGAAATATGTAAGTAAGAATAAAAGCAAGCCACAAAACACAGCATACATGGAGTATCCTAAAGCAGCCAGTGGAAGATAATTACCAGAGGCGTGCATGCTAAGTTCTGACTCTTAGAGTATGACTACACTACAAAGTTTATTCAAACTAACAGCCGTTAGTTCGAATTAACTTTCATAGAGGCTATACATGCAAACCGCTATTTCAAATTTAATTCAAAGTAGCGGAGCGCTTAATTTGAACTAGGTAAACCTCATTCTATGAGGAGTAATGCCTAGTTTGAATTAAATAGTTCGAATTAAGGACTGTGTAGCCACTTAATTCACACTAGCTGGAGGTTAGCCTTTCCCAGGTTGCCCTGGTGGCCACTCTGGGCCAAACCAGGAAAACTCTTCTGCCCCCCCTCCTGGCCCCGGAGCCTTTAAAGGGCCACGGTCTGGCTACAGTGCTTGTGCCAGTTCCAAGCCTGCCAGCACCCAGCCAAAAGATCCTGCACCTGGCACAGCATGAGCCAGCCACCCACTGCCACCCAGCCCTCCACCTCTTCCCAGGACCACTTTGGTAGCTCACAGGAGCCTTCCCAGGGCTGCAAGAGGCAGGCGCCCGCCTGGTCTAGTGTGGAGATAATGGACTTCATCGAGGTTTGGGGGGATGCCTACAACGTCCACGATCTCTGCACTAGGCACAGGAACATGGCCATCTACAGCCACATGGCTGCCAACCTGGCCACCAGAGGCCACATGCGAAGCCAGGAGCAGGTCCGCTCCAAAATAAAGGACCTGCGGCAGGCCTACTCCAGGGCCTCCCAGCCAGGGGCCAACCCAGAGGCCTGCCCTCATTATAAGGCCTTGAACTGCATCCTGGGGGCTCATGCAGTCCATGCTTCCTGGGTGGTGGTCGACCCCGGGGCAGAAACAGAGGAAGAGGAGGACGTCGAGAGCCAGGAGCCTTCAGGGAGCCTGCCCAGGACTCATCCCAAAGAGCATCCCAAAGAGCACATCTGCTGTGTCATCTGAAACCGGGGAGGGCTCCACATGTGAGTGCCATCATGCTCTCCTTATGTGTATGGGGGGGTGGAGAGGGAGCCCAGGGACCGTGCGCCTGGGCCTTGCCCACTATGGAGCAGCAGCTGGGTGTCATGCAGGGGCCCTGGCCCTTTCCCCACACACCGACCTCACCTTGCAGAGGGGCCTGGGTTTCACCCACTGTGTCCACAGGGAGAACTGACCAATGCTCTTGTTTCACCACAGCCACAGAACCTGGGAATGAAGGGTGCACCACCCCGCCTGCAACAGCCACCTGCACCTGGGCCAGCAGGTGCACCAGGAACCTGGAGGACTACCAGCAGCAGCACCTGTGGCTACTGGAGCAACAGCTCCTCACCCAGGACCACTGGGTCTGGGAGTACTTGCAGCTGTGGCAGTGGACCTTGGAGGCACTGGAGGAGCAGGGCCATGCCCTCAGAAGCCACCTCCAGACCCTGGTGGACAGGTTCCTGCCTCCTCCTGCTCCAGCCCCTGTGGCCGCCCCAGCTCTCACTCCCACCCCTGCTCCCCCTCCCACTTCCTCCACACCCCCATCTCTCCTGCCCCACCCTCCACACCCGCTCCCCACCGACACCCCCGCACCCGCAGTGCTGTGAGACGGGAGAGCCAGCAGCACCCCGAGCCTTGAGCTTTCTCTTCCCTTCCTCCCCTTCCTCCCACTTCCAGCTCCCTCCTCCCAGGTTTCCCCTTCCCCTCTCCCATCCTTATTCATCCCTCCCCCCACCCTAGTTATGTAAAATAAAAAGAGATTTTTGTTGGCAAAACAGGTGTCTTTATTTGACATCAGGAAGGGAGGTTAGGGAGGGGAAAGGGGAAGAAGGGGAGGGTGGAAGAAGACCAAGTGGGGCATGCAGGGAGAGTTCAGTCCTCCTCTACCAGGAAGCTCTCCCACAGGGCTTCCTGGATCTGGACAGCCTCCCACTGGGCCTCCCGGATGGCGGCGGTGTGGATCTGCGCGTACTGGCCAGCCATGTGGTCAGCCTCAGCCATCCAGGCTGACAG
This sequence comes from Pelodiscus sinensis, assembly GCF_049634645.1. NCBI lineage: Eukaryota > Metazoa > Chordata > Testudines > Trionychidae > Pelodiscus > Pelodiscus sinensis. The sequence continues at coordinate 174,686,852 of NC_134711.1, forward strand.
GAAAGCCTCCCCCTTCCGCTCACATAAATTGTGCAGCACACAACATGCTGCCACCATGGGAGGGATATTGTGCATGGTGGGTGAGGAGCCACCTAAAGTATGCTTTCAGTCATCTGAAGGCCCCCTCTACCACGATACGGGCCCTGGTGAGCCTGACATTGAAGGCCTGCTGGGAAGGGTTGAGGTGTCCTGTGTAGGGCCTCATGGGCCAGGGCTGTAGGGGATAGGCCGCATCCCCCGCCAGGCAGATGGGCATGTCCACGTCCCCGACCCTGAGGTAGCGGTTGGGGAAGAAGGTCCTGGCGTGCAGCCTCTGGAACATGGAGGAATTGCAAAACACCCTGGCATCATGTACCTTGCTTGATCAGCCTACATTAATGTCCGAGCCCACATTAATGTGAACTGACCCCGGTGGTCAGACACGGCCTGCAGGATCATGGTGACCTCTGTTCACATCCCCCCTCAACTACTGAGTTATGGGAGTGTGCTGTGTAGGGCTCCTCAAGCTCTCCTACTGGAGCTATGAAAGAGTGATTGGAGCTGGGGGTTGGAACCAAATTCCCCGACTATTAGGTGAGGACTCTAACCACTGGATTACAGAGATTCTTTTGCTTACCCTCTCACTATAATAGTCATTTGGATGGGAGGGCGCAGGAGGAGAGATTATTTAACTGGAGCTGCACAATGGCTGAGTCTATACCTTTTAAAGAGATAACCAGATTGAAGGATATCATCTTAACCCTATGTGCTGTAGGTGACCTTGGTGAACGGATCCTTTAAGTGCAGTAGAGGGTGTAGCAGGTCTTGTTGAACTCTGGAGGAAAGCTGTCAAGACCAGAGGATTTATCAATGAGCCTAGATGTAATCGTAGTTATTATGTGCACAGTGGAGATAACTTAATCTATGGTGTGTTTTGCTGTGTTTCTGAAAGTTGTGGGAAATTGGGTCCTCAAAGAAGGTGTTTATATATTATTAGCATTCATGGAGTATGTTTTTGTAGAATAATATAGATTAAACTATTGATTTGAGTTTAGTAATAAGGGAGGTAGATTGTGCAGAGGAAAGGGCTATAATTACGGCTTCTTTTTTCTTTTTTTATATGGCTTTTGCTATACTAGAATTTTCCCTGCTTTTTTCTGCCTCTCAGCATAGTATTTCTGACTGGTTATGGAAATGACAGTCTCTTCTTAAGAACAGCAAGTTGTTGGAGACTTTTGGCAGTTCATGTAAGAGAATATTCTTTTAAATGTAAACAGGATCTGAAGGAATGCTTCTATTGAAGCTCCCTAGAATGGGAGAGAAACCTTTGGGGTACGTCTACACGGCTCCCATATATGAAAATGAGGCTAAGCATGGCATATCTTTGTGCAAGAGGTTTTTTCGCAAAACTTCCCTCTTGCACAAGAGCCATTCTTCCTCATTTTTCAGGAAAGAACGTTTCTTGCACAAAAGCCTCTTGCACAAAAACAGAGCCTCATTAATTATGCAAATGAGGCTCGGTGATATTCCACTCAGCCTCATTTGCATATTTCTTGCACAAAACGGGCACAGTGTAGACATAGCCTGAGTGTGCCAATGTAAATGCAATTTGTTCTTTCTTTGCTTAGATTTGTTAAATATTCAGCAGATGGAGTGGTATTTTGCTCATTGTAAGCAACTTTATTTGTGATACAACACCAACTATGTATTAAATGCCAGGTTAACTAAAATATGGTAACGAATGTTTGTAATATTGTGGGAACACAGAAAAGTAGGACTGTGCTAAATTGTTCCAAAGGAGAAAGGTCACAGTCATCAGAAAAAGCATTGCTAAGCAGAGGCTTGACTTTCAGAGCCTAGGGGGAAGGGGACAAGAATGCCATTTCAGTCCTGTGTGTGGGGGGGAGCGGGGGGGGGAAGGAAGGGCAGCAGCCATGTGCTCTAGGACACAGCTGGCATTTCATCCCATTCCCGGGACGATAAGGGAAAGAGGGGAATGCACAGAATGCAAGCATTTTCCCCTCACTCCCTTAGCATCCAGGGATGAAAAGCTAGCCACATCCCAGAGTGCACGGCAGCTGTCCACCTACGTCTGGAAATGGTGCCCTTGGAAGGGGATAAGAAAAGATTATTCTGATCAGGAAGCTGCATAGCCTCTCTTGCCTGAACTGGTTTGACCCATTTCCCCTTGCTCCCACTGTTCAAAGATCAGAGCTAAATAGGCATCATTAAGAGCTTTTCTTATGTTAATTGTGTTGGAGTTTTGTTTCTTCTGTCCTGCTTCCAAAGAGTTGAAATCACTGGGAGCTGAAAGCATTTGAAACTGATGAGCAGAAGTCACAGCCAAAAGTGAATGGCAATGGATAGCGACTGACCACCAGCTGGGTGGCTATAGAGAGATGTGGTAAGAGGCCAGCAGAGCAGCAGCAGAGAGGCATAGTGAGCAGCCAACAGGGCTGCGGCAAAGAGGTGAGAAAAATAGCCAGCAGGGATGCAGTGGAGAGCAGTGAGCAGGTTGACAGTGAGTGACCAGAGGATTGAGTAAGAGGACTCTTTACCTCCCCTCTCCCACTCAGGATACACCTCTGAATTCTGGGTCTGCTCTGACCAAAGGCAATAACTGAATGAGGTGCAGAGAAGGGCTGGGCATGTGAAGGAGACATTTTGATGGCTGGACTTTAGAAGTTGAGAAAAAGGGACATTGCTCAATTTACTTGGCACAGAACCTTTACTCATATTTTTTGTTTATGAACTCTATTTTGAGATGTTTTCTCAAATTAATGCCAAATTACTTCCATCCCTTTTATTAGAAAGTTTGTTTTGTTTTTTTATGTTCAGGCCCTGTGCTTGTGAATGGGGAAGCATTGCCTCTCAGAGGCACCAAGAGGTGGTGTGTGAATTTCCCAGGTTACTGGGTGAGGGCTCAGCCAGTTCTGTATTGGATAGATGGTGAGGAACCCCTAGATAGTGAACCTAACCCCAACTGCTGCTGGTTTCAAGACCTACAAGGGCTACATAAAGATTTGGCTAATGAAATAGTGTTAGGATAACAATATTGTCTCAGATTGCAGGGCTTTCTTTATTGTATTGCTTGTGAGAGTAGCTTTGGGTGTTTCCCATGTAGTCTCTGAACTTAATTTCCTTGGTAAGTGTTAATTTTTCAAACAACTCCATTGAGACAACATAAATCTTTGGCAATAGTCACTCATCCAGTTGAATTGTCTGTCTTCAAATATTTACATAATCACTGAAATGTCTTATTAATCAGAGTCAATTTTATTGCATTATCTTTTACATCCCTTAAAAATTAAATAAAACTATCCTTATTTTTCTGCCAGCCTCGTTTGATCAGCCAGCCTCATTATCTATGTGAGTGTTGATTGAGGTTATTAGAGAGAGGTAAGCTAAGAAGAGCTCTCAATAAGCTTGAAAGATTATCTCTTTCACTAACAGAATTTGGTCCAGTAAAAGCTATTCCCTCAACCACCTTGTCACCCCTATTACCTGTCTCATAAAATGCTGTTTTAAAATGAACAAGGCACTTTAGGCTTATAATACAAATATTGTATTTGAATCCAATTTATTCTTAATTAAAGCATGCTGGATAAATGGCAACAAAAGGAGACTGTGCTATACTGTAACCAGAGCACAAGGCTCTAATTGTGCTGTAAAACTCAGCAGTGGTCTCATTATCCATCTTTTTCATGATGCACAAAGAAACATAAATCCTCAGGAGGGTGCCTAGCATGTTCCCAGTTTAGATAGATAGATAGATAGATAGATAGATAGATAGATAGATAGATAGATAGATAGATAGATAGATAGATAGATAGATAGATAGATAATCTTTTCTCATCATCTTAAAATGGAGCTCTGCTCACTTACACTAAAATATGTGTCTAGGAATTGGGAGGATTATCTCATGGTCCTAATTTTTGGGTAAGGACACAGTGGGACAAATTCTGACTTGCCAAACAGGGGAGGGAAAAGACATACAGCACTTTTGCAATCACCTAGAATTGGCCTGGGGCATTTTCATAGAATCATAGAATCATAGAATTATAGGACTGGAAGGGACCTCGAGAGGTCATCGAGTCCAGCCCCCCGCCCTCAAGGTAGCAAATACAGTGTAGCAAAGCTTCAGTGTAGCAAATACAGACAATCCCCTCGGGGCATTGGTTGGAGGAATATGTTTCAACTGCTATATCTCTCCCTTAGAAAGTCTGTATTTCACTGTCAGGGCTGTTCCTCACTCTGGCACTCGAAGTACAGAAAGTGGGGGCCCACAAAAGACCTTAAATATCTTGCCTCTATAATCTCTGCTTACAAAAAAAATTCTCCAGAGTTACAGATGCACTGACTCTGGGGCTAGGTCTAAACTACAGAGTTTTTGCACAAAACCAGCCATTTTTGTGCAAAGGCTCATGGCGCATCCACACCTCAAGCATCTTTTTGTGCAAGTAAAATGAAAGGACAGAGGGTTTTTTCTGGTATAGGAATTCTTCATTCTATGAGGAATAACTCCTTTTTGCGAAAGAGTTCTTTCACAAAAAGGTGTATGTGGACGGGCAAGAGGGGGGTTTTGTGCAAAAGAGGAAAGAGGAAAAAGCACAGGTGCCCTGATGACCATTCTGTCCATAATAATCACTGCTTACTTGTGAGAGTGATAGAAATGTAGCCGTGTTAGTCTGGTGTAGCTGAAACAAAAACAGGACTATGTAGCACTTTAAAGACTAACAAGATGATTTATTAAGTGATGAGCTTTCGTGGGCCGGACCCACTTCCAGATCAAATAATGGAAGAAAATTGTCACAACCATATATACCAAAGGATACAATTAAAAAAATGAACACATATGAAAAGGACAAATGATGCTCTCTTGCGCAAAAGCGCCTAACTTTTTTGATGCGCTTTTGCAGTGTGGACACTCTCTTGCACAAGAACTTTTTGTGGAAGTTCTTGACAAAAAGCCTACAGTCTAGACATAGCCTGGAACATATGCTGCCACCATACAGAGATTTTTAAGAACCCTGAAAATCCAGTAAGGAACACTTGAATTCCTTCCCCAGAGGTACCCCCATGCTCTTCTACTCCAAGAGAGCTTGAAAAAAGAAACAAAAGAAAACACAGATAACAAATTGTGTCTTTGATAGCTGACCTCACAGTCTAGGTAGGAATACACAGACCAGTTGCCTTCTGGGACACAAGAATCAAGTCATCGCCTTCAAAAATTATTTTATTAACAAAATTTTTTTTAAAAGTGTCCTTAATAAAGCATACTTGGTTGCTAAGTATTACAGAGCAACTGAGAAAAACAAATTAAAACATAGTATCTCTGGGTACAGCTTAAATATAGTGAATAGCAGGGATTTTATACAGAAAAGTTTAACCAAAAAACCACAACAAAGAAAAATACCCTGATTTCAACTAAACATACATTCCTTTCTTTACTCACGATCCGTGCTGGTCCATACTTCAAGGCCCAGTTTACTCCCATGCTCAATATTTCTTGTAGGCATGGGAATTCTGATTTCTGCATGTTGCTCCCTTCATCCCTTAACTTATAACAAACACAAAGGAAGAAGGTTAGGTATCTATATACAATTCAAATTTTAACAGTTTTTCCCATTGGCTTTCTGCCAACACTTCCACTAGCTACCTGACTTTAACCCTTAGTTACTGGTGGCTAGCCAGCACTCCTCCTATCCATTACATAAGAACATACATGAGAACATAAGAACGGCCGTACTGGGTCAGACCAAAGGTCCATCTAGCCCAGTATCCTGTCTACTGACAATGGCCAGCACCAGGTGCCCCAGAGAGGGTGGACCGAAGACAATGATCAAGCGATTTGTCTCCTGCCATCCCTCTCCAGCCTCTGACAAACAGAGGCCAAGGACACCATTTTATCCCCTGGCTAATAGCCTTTTATGGAACCAACCTCCATGAAATTATCTAGCTTCTCTTTAAACTCTATTATAGTCCTAGCCTTCACAGCCTCCTCTGGCAAGGAGTTTCATAGGATGACTACACGCTGTGTGAAGAAGAACTTTCTTTTATTAGTTTTAAACCTGCTATCCATTAATTTCATTTGGTGTCCTCTAGTTCTTCTATTTAGGGAACTAATACATAACTTTTCTTTATTGGCCCTCTCCACACCACTCATGATTTTATAGACCTCTATCATATCCCCACTCAGTCTCCTCTTTTCTAAACTGAAAATTCCCAGTCGCTTTAACCTCTCCTCATATGGGACCCATTCCAAACCCCTAATCATTTTAGTTGCCCTTTTCTGAACCCTTTCCAAGGCCCAAATATCTTTTTTGAGGCGAGGAGACCTCATCTGTACACAGTATTCAAGATGTGGGCGTACCATAGTTTTATACAGGGGCAGTAAGATATTCTGGGTCTTATTTTCTATCCCTTTCCTAATAATTCCTAGCATCCTATTTGCCTTTTTGACCGCTGCTGCACACTGTGTGGAAGTTTTCAGAGAACTGTCCATGATAACTCCAAGATCTCTTTCCTGATTTGTCGTAGCCAAATTAGCCCCCATCATACTGTATGTATAGTTGGGGTTATTTTCCCAATGTGCATTGCTTTACTCTTATCCACATTAAATTTCATTTGCCATTTTGTTGCCCAATCACTCAGTTTGGTGAGATCTTCTTGGAGTCCCTCACAGTCTGCTTCTGTCTTGACTATCCTAAACAGTTTTGTATCATCTGCAAACTTTACTACCTCACTGCTTACGCCTTTCTCCAGATCATTTATGAATAAGTTGAAAAGGATTGGTCCCAGGACGACCCTAGGGGGACACCACTAGTTACCCCTCTCCAATCTGAAAATTTACCATTTATTCCTACCCTTTGTTTCCTGTCTTTTAACCAGTTCTGAATCCAAGAAAGGACCTTCCCTCTTATCCCATGGCCATGTAATTTACACAAGAGGCTTTGGTGAGGGACCTTGTCAAAGGCTTTCTGAAAATCCAAGTATACTATATCTACTGGATCCCCCTTGTCTGCATGTTTGTTAACCCCTTCAAAGAACTCTAACAGATTAGTAAGACAGGATTTCCCTTTACAGAAACCATGTTGACTTTTGTCCAATAAATTATGTTCTTCTACATGCTTCACAATTTTATTCTTTACTATTGTTTCGACTAATTTGCCCGGTACTGAAGTTAGACTTACCAGTCTGTAATATTGGTGTCACGTTGGCTACCTTCCAGTCATCGGGTACGGAAGCCGATTTAAAGGATAGGTTACAAACCACAGATAACAGCTCAGCAATTTCCCATTTTAGTTCTTTTAGAACCCTTGGATGAATGCCATCCGGTCCCGGAGATTTGTTAACATTAATTTTTTCTATTTGTTCCAAAACCTCCTCTAATGACACTTCAATCCGGGACAGTTCCTCAGATCATCACCCAAAAAGGACTACAATCACCCTGCCCATCAGTGAGTATACTCTCCTCACTTTTTGAGGTCTTGAGGACAGCTGGGAGCCCTAATCTGACTTGTCCCAGTGGAAAGAGGCAGAACCCACTAAAATCTCTGTAGATTCCTACTGGCTTACATGAACTCCGAATCTGGACAAGAGAGTGCTAGAGTCAGCAATCTACCTGAGTCCTACATGGATTGACAAGAGGAGAGAGAAGACTCACAGAGGACAACTAGATTTTTAGGGCTTAATAGTAAACCTCTTTGTATAAAGCCTAATTGTCCAAAACCAGCATTATATTATGATATATACTGCAATTAATAATTAGTAAAAAGTAATTATTTTAAGCAGAGGAACAACACAAGCTCTGAGGCAGAAATCAATCTGTTTTATTCATTCAGACATGCTGTCAGTTGTCTCAGAAATCATGTTCTAGAATAAGAACTCTGTGCTGCTCAAAAGCTTGTCTCTTTCACCAACACAAGTAGATCAAATAAAAATATATATACCTTACCTATCTTGTCTCACTAATATCCCAGGACCACACTGCAAATACAGTTCTTTTTTAAAGATTTTTATTGCATCTTGACTTTAATAGGTCCTATTATGTCACCATTTGGGCTCTGCCTGTAGCAGAGTCAAGGTTTTAATCAAATCCTTTTCCCATTACAAATCTGACAAGATCAGTATTAAGACTTAGAGACTATGCGTGAACAGCTTCAAATGGCCACCAATGGCATGTGCTGGCTGAAAAATTCATTTTGTCTAAAACTAGTAAGACTGGTTCTTCTTAAAGATTGTCTTCTATTGCTGTAGTTCCCTTTTGTAGCTTAAGAGAAAATTCATATTGATACTTGCCAACCTTGCTGTGGTTCTATATTGTTTGTGTTGTAGTGAAGCAAGCTGAGGTAAGGATTATCACTTTTCTCTTCCTGGGACTTTAATGAAAAGAAAATGTGAATCCCAGAGGCTGAGTCCAAAGCAACCATTTTAAACATAGCTTGAAAATAAAACAAATAGTTATTTTGTTCTCTTCAGTCCTAAGGTCCTATTTCACTGGTTCATTGCTGTAACGAGTCACCCATCCCATACTCCTTTTCTCTTTTCCATATATCGTCAGAAGGCTTCTATAGTACACTCAAAAAAGCTATATAAGCAATTCCCCAGACATAGACCTCCATTTCACCACTTTCCATTATTTCCACTATTCAAAGAGTTTAAAATGCTTCTAAAAAGCTTGGCACAAGTAAATGAAAATTGTGGATGATTTAACCAGTTTCTTGCCCTTTGAAATAACTACTTTCTAGCTATAGACATTTTTTGTTTACATGGTTTTTGCAGTATATGTCTCAATTTTTTTTGTCTTAAAAAACTAACTTTCTTCATCATCAGACTCTTCCCATTTTGAGTCTGGAATCTCCTGATCACACAAGTAAGATTCATCCATAAGGAGTATGCCACAGCCTAGCAAAATTTCTTTACTGTCCTCTAGACCAGTGTTTTTGAAAGTTTTCTGAGAAATCACTTTCAGAAACACATTAACTGGCCACCCCAGTTTGTTTATTGACTGGCGCCGTGGCCACGGAGCCTCACAGCACCCATTGGCTGCAAAGGATGAAATGGAGCCAATGGGAGCTGTGATGCTCCATGGACATGGCACCAGTAAATAAACAAACTGGGGCAGCCAATTAATGTGTTTCTGAAAGTGATTTCGCGGAACACTTTCAGAAACATTGCTCTAGACAATGCACACAATTTTGACTTAGTATTAAATGAAAAAACATAAGTGATTAAATATATTTCTCTACTTGAATTTTTGTTGTAGTGTTTCTTTCTAATTAATACATTTCTCACTAACCTTGAGAAATTATTTAAGATCATTAACCTTGCCATTAGTTGATATCGCAGAAAATCAGGCTTTTATGACAATGAGATTTCTTGTTAATTATATGGCACATTTGTGTTGCTGGGGTGGAAGAGTAAATCCTTGTTGTGTCTACAAACAATAAGGTTAAAAAAAAACCTTGAATATCACATTAGGGTTTTGTTTGTTTTAAGAAAAAATATATCATGATACACAGACAAGAGTCCAGAGTCAAGGTTATGTGTGGTATTTTAACTCTCGCATTCCTGAATTTTGAATGCTTACCTGTGCAGTCATAATGTGATAAATAGCTGAGGAAATTAAAATCTAAATAATAAAATCTCATCTTCCTCAGATGTAATGATTAATTATTTAATGTATTAATAAATTAGTGGAGGTGTAAGGAAAAAATGAGGAGCTATTTGAAAGACTTTTTCCCCTCCCTACTTGACTAAAGTAAAAACACGAAGATAAATAAATAACTCTGCTTTAAAAGGATAGAAGCCCCTTAAAAGAATTCAGGCCCAGTTCCTAGTTTGGTTCAACAAAGAAGGTGGGGCTGAATCTGGAGAGTTATACATGAAAGGCAACCTCAATCCAGTGGGATGGTCTAGAACCCAGTGTCCAGAAAGAGCAAGTATGAGTACATTAGCTCAGAAAAAGGGCAGAGCTGGGTTGCTTGCTTCAGAGAGAGATTTCCTCACACTTTGGCCATGGTTCTCTGACTTGGAAGAGATAGCTGAAGTCTCAGACCAGATGCCAACGGGCAGGAGATGCCTGCTGGCTCTCTGAGCCAGAGTACTGAAGCAGAAAGGCTGGAGAGGGTTGAAGGCTAGGGTTCAATGCATGGATGAGCTTGCTGAGGTTTGTGGGTGAAAGCTAAAACCAGAGTTGAGAATAAAACAGTAAAAAAGTTCTGCAGCTAGCGGGGATGTGGTGAGGCATAATGAGAGTTGCTGAAATTCTGTCTGCTTGTAAAGTGATGAGAGATGCCAGAGCGTACTGTGTATGATGAGGATTTGAAACTGCATATGAATTTTAAAATAATAAATTTCATGATTTCAGCTATTTAAATTTGCAATATTGTAATTTTTGGTGTCCTGACTCATAAAGGAATGGGGGGGGGGGGGAGGAGTGTATTTTAGAGGGTGTTGTGTTACAGCTACTCTTATTTCTGTGCTTCATTCAGAACTGTGAATCCAACCCAAGGCTTGGCTTCTGTCCAGGAGCCCAGATCTGCCACTAACAGCAACACAAAAGTATTGATGGCATGGTATGGTATTGCCACCTTTATATCTGCACTCCTGCCTGCAGAAATGGGCCCTCAGTCAGCAGTCACTGTTCTTCAGCTGCCCAACACTGAAGGAAGTGCCAAAGATAGGATGTCAATAGCATGACCCCTCTCCCTTTAAAATAATCCTCCTTAAAACCAACTTTACATTTACACTACAATTAAACTTCAGCAGGAGCTCATTCTTTTTATTAATCACACCTCCTGTGGTTGGTTTGGAAAAATGATGCAGGCTCATTAGTTTAGAACATTTAGTTAGAACATCAGAAATATATTCTTAAACCCTAGGACACTGGGGGTACATCTACACAGCAGTGTTATTTACTGACGTTTTTCCGAAATAATATACTCTGTGTTTACACTACTGGCAGTTATTTCAACATAATGTCAAAATAAAGTCAAGCTGGAGGACTTCTTCCTGTGACTCCTGTAACCTTCATTTTACAAGGAGTAAGGAAATTGGAAGATGCTTTTCCTCGGACCTCCTGCTATGTAGATAGTACCAAAAGTCTAAATAAGCTATTTTGACTTAAGCTATGCAATTGACGTAGTTGAAGTTGCATAGGTTATTTCGGCTTTAGCCCTCCTGTGTAGATATGCCCTGATATTATTTAGGCAAGCTCCCAAATGCTTGTCTCCCACATGAAATCTGTATAGTAAAGGATAAAAAGCAGATATGGCTAGATTTCATGGAGGGGAGATCATTTTGGTTGTATCCTCTGTACAGTTAATTCATTCAGTGACAGGTCAGAGATCCTGCATGTAACCACAGCTTGGTGTGTCCCTAGTTGTGTGAATGCGGGTGGAAGTGTAAAACCAGGAGCATGTTTGCAGCTTATCACAGCAGTACGCTGTAAGAGGGAGCCCAGGCTGTTGAATCAGGCTCAGCAGTACCCAAGTTCCAGGTGGTACCCTGCGGGAAATCCATCACAAAGGCATTTTAAAATTCTAAGCAAAAGTGATTTATTTCTGGAACAAACTTTGAATTTAACAAGCCTAAATTTAATGTCTTTATTATAGTTTTAATTAAGCATGACACTCACACAGAGTACACAACATTCTCAGCATTAATTTGGTTCCTTTGCTGAATAATACCAATGTTCTAGGGTTTAAAAATATATCTTTGATATTCCAACCAACTATTCTAAACTAATGAACCTGCATCACTTTTCCAAACCAACCACAGATAGTGTGATTAATAAAACGAATGAGCTTCTTCTCAAGCATTCTCCCAACTGTCATTATAAACACAATAGGGGTATATCTTCACTGTGCTTAGATACCTGTAGCTAGCCCTTGCTAGCTGACTTAGAGTCACACGGCTTGGAATAAGGATCTGTTTAATTGCAGTGTAAATGCACGGCTTGGGATACAGCCCAGGCTCTGGGACAATCTCACCTCAGAGTGTCTTATAGCCCAGGCTACACTCTGAGTCTAAAAGGCTGCACTACAATCAAACATCCCCATAGTCCAAGCCCAACATCCCTGAGTTAGCTGGCAAAAGACAGATGCAGATGTCTAATTGCAGTGTAGACAGACTCTGGGATACTGCAACAGAAATATTTGTTTGTGAGACTTCTTCAAAATATCTTTGTACAAAAGGCAGTTGAATACAAATGAACATAAATGGACCAACACAATTGGTCCCCCTCAGGAAGTGGATTCAATTCCTCCAAAGTCTCCCATATCCCAGGTATAAGATGGGTGACAGCACCTCCTCGTTCCATACATTCTGTGAGGAATAAGGTGTACAGCTTCCTACAAGATATGCTTTCTACTGCCTAAGCTGCCTGGCTTCACATAATTGGTTCATGAATTACTAAACTGAGATAGGCATCTCTCTGCATCCTAGTCTTAGGTGTCTATTTTTGAGAGAGGGACAGGCTTACCATGCCTTGGCATGTAGACCACAGTTTAAGAACCCTATTTCTTTTCACTCATAAGGAGTGTAGGTGCCTAACTCTGTGAATTGTAGTGTGTTCTTGTGATTTTTCTCTAGGTGCTTAAATATAAGGCACGCTGATGCTCAGCTAATACCTTTGGTGGACTTGGTCCTAACTCAAATAGCAGAGGTATTTCTTATGTTACAGAAGGCCCCATGTTCATGGGAGGGGGGGGGGGGGATACTCAGTTAGAAAAGCCTGGAATAGTATTATCTTTTTCACTGAATTTCTGGAGGGCCAAGGTTAGAATAGTGTTCATCTCCCCACTTCTTCTTTCAGATCACCCCGTGCACTCCTCCTCTACATAGGTACATGTCCTGTGTGCCAGAACATTCCCCACACAGTCTGAATTTACTAGAGAACAAAGCCACAGAGCTAGTTGACACCTCTCTCTTCCCTTTCCATATAGTAGGTTTGAAATTGGTGTGGATCTGAGGACATGGTGTGACAAGTCATAGGAAACAATCTAAGACTTTATTTTTGCATAGTAGTTGCTCACACAAAACGCCTACTAAAGTCATTATATGGCAAAATGGAAGTTCAGTGGTAATTATGCCCAGATTTTATTCTTCCACTCATTCTCTGAGAAAATGAAATCCGGAAATGAGCTATGACTGACCTTAGCCAAATTGTGATCATCCTATGAAGTGACATTTTGAAATGCTTGCAAAACACAGAATTATTTTTACAGCAGCTCTCTGAAATTGAATGATGTAATGTAGTATCATGAAAGGTACATAATTGGCTCAGTTTTAGTACTAATTGCACATCACATTGCATTGCCAGAGCTGCCAGTGTCTGTGAAGTTTATGAGTTAGTGAAGACAAGGAAAGTGCCAAAGAATGAATTATGTGCTTTCAGTTGGCATAAGTAATCAGATTTGTGTACTTTTAGTAGAACAGAGAACTTTCCTCAATCAAAAAGGATTCATTCAAGAGCCAAACCATGTACAGCTAGAGTTCATAACTAATTTCACCCTCCTAATCTAACTAGAGGTAAATCTTAAAACTAACTAAACCATATAAGTCATAATTCTGTAATTTACAGTCTGCAAAATTGTCTGAATGAATAATGCAAAAAAGCCAACAACCCTGCAATGTATTAAAAACTTAATAGTCGTGATACTACCATATTAGTCTGTGTTCTTACATTATATCTTTCTTCTTGGTCATATGTCTTAGTGACTGCACAAAGGAGGTTTTTTTGTTTTTTTATTTCATTCCAAATCTCAATTTTGTAGCCTTTATAATATGGTGAAATGATTGTTCATTAGTCTGGAAGTTTCCTTGCTTCCTCTGGGTATGTCTACACTACCCCGCTTGTTCGAACTAGGAGGGTAATGTAGGCATACCGCACTTACAAATGAAGCCCGGGATTTGAATTTCCCGGGCTTCATTTGCATAAGCGGGGAGCCGCCATTTTTAAAACCCCGCTGGTTCGAACCCCGTGCAGCGCGGCTACACGGGGCTCGAACTAGGTAGTTCGGACTAGGCTTCCACGAGGTGTACCGGTACTTCAGAATAGGAAGCCTAGTCCTAACTACCTAGTTCGAGCCCCGTGTAGCCGCGCTGCACAGGGTTCGAACCAGCGGGGTTTTAAAAATGGCGGCTCCCCGCTTATGCAAATGAAGCCCGGGAAATTCAAATCCCGGGCTTCATTTGCAAGTGCGGTATGCCTACATTACCCTCCTAGTTCGAACAAGCGGGGTAGTATAGACATACCCTCTCAGACTAAAAGCAAGCTCATCATGAAATATTTGATCATATATTATTGTATGATCTGTCTATTCAAGGAAATTCTGCTCATAACAAATCAGGTATAATATCTGTATATTAATGTTGTGAGTACATTCAATAAATTATACATAATGACTAAAAATTGGAGAGCAAAGTGAACAAGAGTAAGTCATCAAGGAAGACTACAGAGAAGTTAAATGGATGTGGGATTGTTACTAATATTAATCATACAATGGTAAGACTGTAACACATAGAATACCCATTGACTTCTTGCTAGTCTAGGATTGAGCCTTAAATCTCCTGGGAAGGAAAGAAATTGAAATTCCACGGTCAATTTTGTATATTTCTTTTGAAACAAATCAAAAGCATGGTAATCATTTAACATTCTGGAAGAGATTTTTGTTGCTTTTAACTGAGCTTGTTCAACAGACCAATTCTTTTTTTCTGTACTAGAAGCAGAAACTATAACAGACTATGGACATGCAGTCTATAACTCCCTAACTGAAGGAGAATGCTATTGTGCTTGTGTGCCAAACTGAAAATGACCTTTTGACCACTAAAGTCATCTTCTACATCTTTATATATAGAATTGTATGTAATTGTATGAAATTGTGTTGGTCCCAGTATTGTAGAAAGACAAGGTGGGTAAGGTAGAATCTTTTATGTGAGAGAAGCTGGTCCAATAAAGGATATTATCTCACTTGCCTTATCTCTCTTTATGTAATTTTGTCAGCTACTCAGTACAGCTTTCTGAGGATCAGAAGACATGCATTATAAGCAACTCTATAATTGCTTATTTACAACTATAAGGCTTGGTTGAATAGCATGCTTGTTTGTTTGTTTTGAGGTGTTATTTAATATCTCAATGTTTTCATGTTTCCAAACACTGAAAAGTATGTTATATGACAATTTCTGATGTCATTACCATATTTGCAAACAAGCACAGTGTGAACTGGTCTAATTTTTGTCTTATAATAAAAGGAAATCAGCGTTACTCTTAAGTGACATGTATAAAAACTCTTTCGAGCTGCCTTGATGCTTTCCTCCGTATATTATCTTGCTCTTGGGTGTACACTTAGAAGCAAGATAACAGTAGAATCCTGATTACTGATCCTTTTCTGCAATACCACGTATAATCAGGTAATCATGAGTTAATCAATTGATAAATGTCATAGAGGCTGTTAATTAGAAAGGCAAGTTGGGATAGTGGAGGAGGGGGAGTGGTGGCTCAAATAACTTGGGTATCATCAATGACCAGAGCTTGTTAATTGGTGGCTCATTTCTACATAGTTCTGAGTAATAAGCCTTAGCCAGTAGTAAAGCTGATACAAGACTAAGCTGAGCTGCTAAAGTCTTCCATTGTAGTCTTCCTATATCAAATGTTACCATGGGAAACCTAACTAGAATTAGTTTCTGTATTCAGCTATTCACAGGTGGCAAAGAAAAACTAATTAGCATTAGTCAATTTCCCTATATCTAGCGAAGTAGATGTCTGTGTTTTGACTTCCATGAATTCTTTAGAAGATTAATTTACTGGGATGAATGCCTAAAGGAACAGTGAATTTTAAGCATATATTGTAGAACGCTCACAGAAAGCAAATTTAAAATTGGTATTCTTGATTATTTGCACAGGAAAATTAATTCTAACATGGACCTAATGAGCAGAAGTATCTTAACCTATGCCCAATCAAATAACACATATGTAATGATTACTCTCAAACAGTGAAACAAGAAGGAGAATATACACCTTAAGTGTAAGGACAGTTATTTTGCCTCACCATTGCTACCCAGACAGACTCTAGTAGGAAATACCTTTTGCCATACAAAGAAATCAAACACCTTGTTAATGATAAATCCAGCTACACTATGAATAATTATGAAAAAGAATCTTCTCACTTATCACAAGAGATTTCACCACATCTTGGTCATCATTCTTCCACTCTTATTCACCCTGAGCAGTATCATATTCTGTGAGCACATGGACACTTTTTTAATTCCCAATACTTGTAGAAATAGCTTTGATAGTCCCTATTATATTTTATTTGCTGATTTTTTTCTTCCTTGTATTCTATTTTATTGTTTACACAAGAGCCATCTGATGGTCTAAATACAACGGCTGAAGTGTATCTACCTAGCTGTCTACTTTGTACTGATATTTGAGATATAACATTGGGATTAAATCTCCTCATTGAATTTTTTTCTCATGCCTTTGTCTCATTCCCACCACTAAAAAGGAGCTCGAAATATTAAATAAAACCACAAGTATATTTCATAGCCCCCGTACTGTCTCTGTTGAAGCTCTGAGGTCTTCAATATGAAGAAAAGGAAACATTTGAACTGTAAACATATGGGAAAATATAATGGAAAAATAAAACACAAACTTGCCTTGAAAATAATCTGGACATAATACAAATTAAAAACTTTGAATTATGCACTGTAGTGGACTTAAAACGTAAGGGACAAATTGACAACTAATTCAAATCAGTATTGCACAATTTACTTGAATGGATCTATGCTGACTTATATCATCTATGGATTTGTCCCAAATTTGATATGTAATATTGATTACATTAATATAATCAGACCTGGCACCATATTACTATGGTTTGAATGTATTAAAAGCAGCTTAAGTTACTGTAGGAAAACTGAAGTCACTTGAAGCTCTAGACCACTGCTACTGCAAGTTTGCATAGTTCTTTCCCATCTGGATTATCAGTTTCATATTCTTAAAATATGGTTTCTGAGAAAATGATTAGTGCAACTATGAAGGAAATAAAGGATGGAAAAGGGGTAGGAGGATGTGATGGGATAGGAATTAGAGGGGGAAGTATTCTGTAGAAAGGAATAAAGGAGAGGACAAAAACAAAAGATTACACATACACTTGAACCCATTAATATTTATCAATGATTATTTTATAGGCAGTTCAGACTACCGGTAAGATGATATGATCCCAGTAGAGGTCTGTTCCTCTACTACAGCAAACACTCAACCACATATACAGGCACATAAGTGGTCCTGTCAAAATCAGTGGGGCCATTTAGGAGAGCAGAGCTGGTAAAATAAAAAAAAATCTTTGGCAAAAAAGTGTGAAAATGTTGACATTGTTTTTCATCCAACAGTTTCTAAATTCAAAGTTTTTCTATTAGCTCTGCATATGACTGAAGTTATTAATATTCTTCGTGTATCTCCAATCATGCTCAAAGATGCACTGTAGGAACACAGAACAAAAAGATGATTCCCTGCCCTTAATAGTTTACAGTGTAAGCTAAGCATTGCTTTAGTGTCTGCATGATGGGCCTATTTTCAAACATGATGGTTCAAAAGGAAGTTGGCTACGTGTTTTCCCAACCCCCTGTTCTTCTGCACCTGACTTCTGTTGCTGTTGCTTAATGGTAACATCCCCAGGAGGAAGCTCTAGTGAGCCATTCACAGCCTTAAAATGGGGTTAATTTCCAGATGGGTTTCAGAGATACTGATGGAAGTAATTAAATACCAGGTGCTAGTAATTGTAAGTGACCCTGATAACTGTCTTTCCTATGTAGAGGAGAGTATTAAAACTCTTTTTTTTAGTCCAACACACAATTTTAGAATTCAAGCACTAGATCACATTCTGGGATACTGATGGAAATATGCATTTAATTCAGACACCCTATGGTCATATCAATACATATACTATTCCAAACAACTTTAACACATGAATCTGCCCTACATAAAACAGCAACTTAGAAAATCTAAAATGAGTGGTGGCTTTTCTTTTTAATGTTAATTGGTGCTCTGTTGTGCACCACCGAGAACCTCACACAACATAGCTTATCCAGCCAGGAATATTTGATCATTTGGGGTACATTTAGACTGTGGTGCTATTTCGGGACACTTCTGGTATCCCGAAATAGTGATTCTGCATCTTTTGAACCAGCCTATTATTTTGAAATAGATTTCAAAATAACATGTTCTCTATTCCAATGTCCCTGAAACCTCCGTTCCACGAAGGTTATGGGACATTTCAGAATAGCAGTTTATTTTAAAATTAGATGCAATTAAGATACTCAATTTGTATAGATCAAATATCTTATTTCAACCTACGGATGCAATGTAAACGCATCCTTGGAGTGCTGGGTTAATCTTCCCCTGCCTTACAAATCAGAAAGTCAATATCGCATGTTATATAACAAGTTATTTAACAAGAGGAACTTTGGAGATTCAACTTAGAGTAAGATTCCTCATATTTTTCCTAGTACAGGCAGTCCCCGAGTTACGTGGATCCGACTTATGTCGGATCTGCAGTTACGAACGGGGACCTCTCCCTGGTCTCCAGCAGACCAGGGAGAGGAAGCGGCGGAACACGCGTCTGGGCTGTCCGCTGCCCGCGTGCTCCGGGGCTTTGCTCTGCTTTGCTCCCCGTCCCCCTGGTCTGCAGAGCAGCTTGGGTGCTCCGGGGCTTTGCTCTGCTTTGCTCCCCGTCCCCCTGGTCTGCAGAGCAGGGGGACGGGGAGCAAAGCAGAGCAAAGCCCCGGAGCCCGAGGGCAGCAGGACAGCCACGGCGTGTCTGAGCTGTCCCGCTGCCCCCGTGCTCTGCGGCTTTGCTCCTGACGTCTGTGGTACAGCAGCTGGGGTGCTGCTGGTTGGTCCCGTAGCGCCGCTCTGGGCGCTACGGGACTAACCCGGCAGCACCCCAGCTGCTCTGCCCCAGGCGTCCTGATTCAGCCACTGCTGGTCAGTTTCAGCAGCGGCTGACTTGGGGACGCCTGGGGCAGAGCAGCTTGGGTGCTGCTGGGTTGGTCCAGCGGCGGCGCTACTGGACCAACCTAGCAGCACCCCAGCTGCTCTGCCCCAGGTGTCCCCAAGTCAGCTGCTGCTGAAACTGACCAGTGGCTGACTACAGGAAGCCCCTGCCCCGGGCTTCCTGGAATCAGCCGCTGATCAGTTTCAGCAGCAGCTGACTTGGGGATGCCTGGGGTTCTTAAGTTGAATCTGTATGTAAGTCAGAACTGGCGTCCAGATTCAGCCGCTGTTGAAACTGATCAGTTTCAGCAGTGGCTGAATCTGGATGCCAGTTCCGACTTACATACAGATTCAACTTAAGAACAAACCTACAGTCCCTATCTTGTACGTAACCTGGGGACTGCCTGTAATGGAATAAGGGCTCTGAGAAATCTTGGCTAATGATGCACCATGTTTATTTCTAAAGACACACCATTCAGTTCAGAATAATGATTTATTATGTTTTTTTTCTTGCATTTTTCTGTAGTCTGATCACTCTGTTTTTTCTTATTTGTAATATAATTAATAGTTGCACACAGCATGCCTAGTTTGCTTGGTGTTTACAAAAAATACAGAAATGGTCCTGTGAGCGGTTGCCCCATTGTGCTAAGATTTCTGCAATGGAATTACTCTCACTATATAAAGTTAAGTTTGTGTGTAAATCTTTGGAACTTAGATTAAATATGTGAAACAGAGAGTGAATAAATTAGGTTAATGAGGGATGTTAAAACCAAAATCAGATTATGAGGTTGCTTGTTTTACAGTACATGAAGCTTGTACTCTTCCCATCATTTCCCTTCATTAGTTTAAAATCAATTAGCTCAGAAGCTACAGTGCTAAGGTGAAGTGAAGAGTGTGGGATAAGTGTATAGATAGCTATGTTTGTAAAGCTCACTGTTTCACTCTTCTACTTTCAGAAGAGGGTTTGTTTGTTTACAGAATTTAAAGCTAGTTGTGCAAAAGTCTGCCTTTTATCAGAAGTGCTAAAATTCCTGTGAGAATGAGTAGGAATTCAATGGGTCTATCATGGAAGTGATGTTGCTGAAATAAAGATATACATTAATACTTCCATTTCAGTGTATTGGTTACCCCAGCACCAACTAATGGGAAAATATATGAGAACACATTGAATGTAGATGAAGAGAAACTAAATAGATTTCAAACATGCCGAGAGAGTAACAAACTACATTTCCCAAATCACCCTGGTGAAATCTACTTTGCAATAACTTAATTGTTAGAAAGTGACATTGCTAATTTATATCAATTAAAATTTTGCAATAAACCCTTCTTTGTGCCAATTAACTGTAAACTCTGACAGAACGTATAATAGAAATGGAAAAAGAAAATAGACTTTTTCAATTGATTACTCCGTCACAATTTCACTGAGGTGATTCTTACTGCTCAGACTGTGCTAGTCAACCTCTTTTGTACATAACATTGCTTTTTCCCATTAAGAAATATAATACAGTCGCTGGTCATAAAAAAGTACACCTGGTACTTATAGATCTTCCTAAGACCAGTGAAGTTCACCAACTAAGCTCCCACTTCTGCAAAAGGTTCTGTGTACGTAGAGTCCTGTGCATGTGGGGAGACAGTTACAGAATCAGAGTCAAAGTACAACTCTCAAATTGCTTTCTTAATATGAAGTGTCAAATCTAGTAGGAATACATGTTTAGCTTTTAAGGCAACATAAAAAATCATTGTGTTCAAGCAAGCGAGATATTACACTGATGTAACATTCCACAATTTCCATTTGAGATCAGTAATTTGTCCAATTTGCTATCCTGAATGGAATGTGTTATACAAACTATGTAACCTTGTGACAGACTTTAAGATACTGCTCCATGGGAATGTTTCAGATAATAACGATTTTAGGAAAATGATGAGAATTTAAAATCAAAACTGCCTGATCCCACGGAAAACTAAAGCAAATAGGCAGTTCAGTGATGATGCTTTAAAAGTTTTATGATGATTTTAAGACTGCAAAACCCCACAACCTTTTAAAATAAAGAGTTCATGAAAGCCCTGTGAATAAGCCATTATACTATGCTATCTGCAGTGCTCCCAATCATACACGTTGGAGTGGGGTCCCTAACCAAGGGCTAGCTCAGCTCACTACCAGAATTGAAATGGCAATCTATTACAGCCAGGATAATTTTTCAAAATTGTTCTTATTGTAGTTGTTACCAGTAATAATAAATAGGCTTGCTATTTTCTTCTAGTATGTTACAGAGAAGAGGTGGGTGAGGTAATGTGTTTTATTGAATCAGCTTCTGTTGGGGAGGGATACATAATTTTGAGTTTACATAGAGCTCTTCTTCAGGTTGGGGAAATGTATTTAGTGTAGCACTGGTAAATGCAAGTCACATTTATTTAAAAAAAATTGTTTCCAGAGAGGTTGCACAGGGGATTAATAGTAGAATAGGTAGGCTCTAGCTGGTTGAAATCTAACCCAGATTAAGAATCACTTAATGTCAAACATCTCCTAGATGTTTAATAGTGAATATTGCATTCATTGGTTGTCATGCTCACAATGACCAGGTATTCACACAACAAAACAGAATTATATCAGACTTCTTCATTCCCCATTTGGCAGTCTGAGAGCAGAAGCTACATAGTGAGTGGGTATTGACACTGGACTACTTTCTCACCGCTGTTCCCCCCATGGTAAGGCTATAGCAAATTAACAAAGCAGAGTAGGACATGTTTCTGATGATGTTGCTGCTTGGGCTGTTCCTTTTCTCTAGATAAAGAGAGGTCTTCACAGGCTGGTCAATATATCACCTTTCACAAATGCTACAAATTACTTAATTTTGTCATATGGAAAAGTGTGTGCGTGTGTGTGAGAGAGAGAGATTTTTTTTCAGCCAGTGTAAGTGAAGCAGGCAGAGTGAAAGGAGGGTTGGATCGAGACATTGGGATGAAAATGGGGGAGGGTCAGGATGAAGGGTGACAGATCAGGATCTTCCTGCCCAGACACTGAATAAAAATGTTGTATTCAGGACTGGATGAAATTTCAGATTTCTTTTGCCAGATTCCACTCTTTAACCTGTATTTCCTCAGCTATCAGTGACTGATGCTAAAGCTTCACAATTCACACCTCAGTAAGAGACATACTTATCTGAATTCTACTTTTCCATTCTCTCTGGCAGCAGCCTTATTGGGCACCCATGAACGTATTTATATTATCAGTGTTCTTTTTCTCAATAAAAACATGAAAATACAGATCTACATACTACAAAAAAATTCACTGTACTAACTTCCTAATTGATTAAATGAAGAAGTCTGAAAAATGATCAATGAAAATATTTAATAGGGAAAAAAGTTGGTTTTCCTATAAAAATCTCACACAATTTCCCATTTCCCTCCCCCAGTCAGCTTCATAAATATTAGTGATCCACTGAAAATAATGCATTTTTATATATTGTATATATATTGGAATTATGTTAGAATTAATGAATATCTATAATATAAATGTCAAAATTGGTACTTCCATTTAATTTTGAGATAATGTTATTTTCTTTATGAATAATATCTTAACTCTTTAAGATGAAAAGTGCTTGCAGAATATCCTATCATTACTAAAAATTGCCACTAAAATAAGATTTCAAAACATCCAAAATGCTTACTTATGAGCAAAAGAGGAAACAAAACATTATTTTGCTGAAATGGATAATATAGCTTATTAAGCCTTTCGTCAAAATGTTTGTCTCCTCTCCCTGCAAACAGAAAAATCGTTTTATGTTTAAACCAACATCTTGGGAGAGAGAGGAAACTGTTTATCAAAAATGTTTGAATATTTCAACAAGACTCTAAAGGTAAAATAATATTCTTTTTATTAAAAACAGGCAAAGGCAGCAGAGGTACAAACATTAAGAGTCTGAAATGAGGTTGTCAGTGAAGAGAGAATGGGATTTAAGATTAATCTAATTAAGTATCTGTTATGTTTAATGTCCAGTTGTGCACATTGCTGTGAATTAAGAACACTCCTCAGCCTTTTAGATATGGCCCTTAAAAAAGGCTTTTATATGAAATGGGGAGGAATGTCTAGTTGACATCCGAGATCCCTCTCAGTTCTGTGTTTCTATAAACTCTACATACTACCACTATTTTAATATTAGCCATTTATTGCGATATAGAGTACATGGAGAAATCAAAATGCTGATAAGTATCACCAGATATTTTAGAGAGAGCAAGGCAAGTGGTTTGTTTCCATGAGATGTGAATTCACAGCAATATACTTTGACAAATAAAAATGCAAGAGAGATACAGTATTTTGGGCCAGGATGAATCATCACATATTAGCAGACTCTTTCCAGACATAGTGCCATCTGTAACTTGTGCAGAAAGGCACTGCAGAAGAACTCTCTGATCAATCAGCCTTATCCAGACAAGCCAGGAAAAATAGTTGCTTCTGGTTTATCTGGATTTGACCAGGATCACAGTCTGGTCACAGCAGAAAATTCTATTATAAGCTTACAAAGAATCCAGTAGTTTCTTCTGGGCACCATTTATATAATCAAATTGCAGTTCTTCCCCTTTTATGTCACACACTGTCATCAAATGATTCTATTGTTCACTCTCTATCTCCTGCACTCCCAGCAAATCAACTAAAAAAGCTAGTGATACAGGGGGATATATTAATAGCCATAGGCGGTGAAAGTCAGACCAAAGACCTGTCCCACATCTTGATTTAAAACTTGGAAAGAAAGTGATGACACAGGCTGCAAGAACAGTTCATTGCAAAACCATGATCTGCCAGTTGACCATCTCCCCTCCTGTATAGTGCCAAAGGGTATGTCTACACTGCCACCCTAGTTCGAACTAGGGTGTCTAATGTAGGCATTCAAACTTGCAAATGAAGCCCGGGATTTAAATATTCCGGGCTTCATTTGCATGTTCCCTGGCAGGCACCATTTATAAATGCCTGTAGTTCGAACTACCTGCCCGCGGCTACACGCAGCATGGACTAGGTAGTTCGAATTAAAGCTCCTAATTCGAACTACTGTTATTCCTCCTGCAAGGAGGCTCCTGGGTGCTGCCAGCCTGGTCCTGGGGAGCGGTGGAGGGCTGGGTGGCAGTGGGTTGCTGGCTCATCCTGTGCCAGGTGCACGGTCTGCTGGTTGTGTGCTGGCAGGCTGGCAACTGGCATAGACACTGTGGCCAGAGTCTGCCCCTTTAAAGGCTCTGGGGCTGAGGGGGAAGCAGACAAGTTTTCCTGGTTGTGCCCAGAGTGGCCTCCAGGGCTCCCTGGGAAAGGCTGGAGGCCCCCTAATTCAAAATAAGTATCTACACAGTGCTTATTTCAAATTAGCTATTCTGAATTTGGTGTTATTCCTCATAGAATGAGGTTTACCAAATCTGAAGTAAGGGCTCCACTGTTTCAAATTTATTTCGAAATAGCGGTTTGGATGTTTAGACGCTATTAAAGTTAATTCGAAATAACGGCTGTTATTTCAAATTAACTTTGTAGCGTAGACAGATATATCCTTAGGTATTTACTTATGACGTCTTCCAAATGTGAGTAGCAGGCCCCCATCGATGTTGTGTGGTTCTAACTGCATGTGTCCATTGGAGGGAGAAGAGAGGAAGAGAAGAGAAGTCAGGCATTTCGAGGCTATGTCTAGACTACAGGCTTCTAAAGCAAGAAGCTTTTTGCAGAAGAGATCTTCTACAAAAACGTTTTGCACAAGAGAGCATCCAAACTGTGAAAGTGCATCGAAAAAGTGGTGCGCTTTTGTGCACGAGAGCATCCACGATGCATGGATATTTTCTCAAAAGGAAACTCTGATTGCTATTTACAAAATGGCCACCAGGGCACTTGTGCTTTTTTCTATTGCCTCTTTTTGTGCAAAAAACCCTCTTCCCCGTCAACAGACACCTTTTTGCACAAGAACTCTTGCACAAAAAGGAATTATTCCTTGTAGAAAGAGGAATAAACTATTGTGCAAAACCCCCTCTGTTCTTTTGAATTTTTTTGCGCAAAAATGCGTTTGAGGGTTTTTTAGTCTCTACAGGAAAGAATTAATGGACACAAATCAGATATCCAAAAAGGTAATACACAAAAACTCTAGTGTAGACATAGCCTAAGAGTACATCTACACAGCAGCATTATTTTGGAATAACTGATATTATTTCAAAATAACATAGTGCGCATCTACGCACCAAGCCATTATTTCAAATTAATTACAAGCTTGAAGACTTCTTTCTCCAACTCCTGTAACCCTCACAGGGAGTAAGGGAAGTCAAAGGAAGAGTGTTCTTCCTTTAGCTTCCTGCTGTGTAGACAGCACCAAAAGCCTAGTTAAGCTATTTCGACTTCAACTATGCAATTGACATAGCTGAAGTTGCCCTGCTGTGTAGATGTGACCTAACCTACTGAAATTGCTCCTTTCCTTCCCTATGTCTTTAAGGGCCTGAGCCCATGCACAACAAAGTCAATTGGAGGCTTTCTAATTGTATGGTATTGTAGGCAGTATTGGGTCAGGAGCTAAAAAGAGGGAGGGTGATGAGTCTAACAACAGGTAGTGCCATCAAAAAAGAAGAATTATGAGGAAGAGACATGTTCAAGCACCACTGCAGAAGCACTCTTTTAACTGTCATCTCTAGTTCTTTCCCTCAGGGCCAGTTATCCCAATACAGATCTGTCCACACATATACACGTTGCTTGAGAATTACTGCTACTGTTTCTGTATTTTACATAGTGTTTTATACCACACTCCTGGCCATAGTATCTGAGTGCCTTCCAAAGGTGAATTAAGCAATGTTGACTACACATATGTCATATATGTTCTCTTGTTATATCACCAGAGGGAAAAGTGTGTGCAGTGTCCCACACAGACAAACTTTTCTCCTATTATTGAAAGTTCCATTGTGCCAGAGAAGCGGAGTTGTTGACCATGGTTTACATCCTAGAGTTTTAGATAGTCTTTCTGGCTATGTCTAGACTGCCGAGAAAAGTCAGAAAAAGATACGCAAATTGCTTTTTTTCCAAAAGAGGCTTTTCCAAAATTTGGCCCATATATGTGGGGACAAATTTTGGGGAAAAAATCCTCTTTTGGAATGTCCCTTATTCCTCTCACCGACAGGAATATAAGGATGCTGAAAGAACACATCTGCTTTCCCAGAAAAACTCTGCAGTCTAAACATAGCCTTAGATATCTAGGGACCAGTCCTTGGAGCACTTTGAACATAAAAATGAGACCTTGAACTTCATTAGAAATGTGATGGGAAGACAGTGTAGATCAAAGGACAAGTTGGTGTGCTCAGATATGTCTGGATGAGGTAACCAGTTAGCTACAGCAGAGAGTCAGCAATGCCCTTTCCCAGTAGGATCAACATGTAGTAACAACAGAGAAGAGGTATTAAAGGCTATGTCTAAACTACACTCTTCTTCCAGAAAAAACTACTCAAATTGTGAACTGCAATTTGCGTAGTTTTTTCTGCTTTTTTTTCCCCCCAGAAGAGGCTTTTCCGACATTTGGCCCATCTATACTGGGCCAAATGTCAAAAAAAAACCCCACCCTTTTTCAGAACATCCCTTCTTTTTTGTAAAATGAGGTTTACAGTGATGCTGAAAAAACATGTCTGCTCTTCCGAAAAAAATGTTGAAAGAGCAGACGCAGTCCCTGGATACGTCAGAGTTTTTCCGGGATACTTCTGGTATCCCAGAAAAACTCTGTAGTGTAGATATAGCCTAAGAGTGCAAAGGCTATTTCAGACAAACACTGTCAACCTAGTCCATTCTTCCATGTTCCATTCCTTTAGCACTGGGTAAAAGTTACTGAAGTTACTCATTTACAAGAGTTTCCTGCTTTTCACTAATGAAACAGAACTTTGTTTCATGAGAGAAAACAACATGAAAATTGCTTCATAGATAATACAGGTTAAGTTGAATTTAATTGACTTCTATCCTCTAAAAGCTCATCAAAGGAAATGTAATGCTGTTTAGCAAAAAAAATCTGTTTTATGCTGTGAAAGTCAAGTTACGTTTAGAGCATTCAATCATGATGGAGGTTATCCTTTCATATGAACAGCATGATAATGCCTGTGTTTTTAACTACAGTCAGAAATGATATTGTTTTACTCAAAAATAAAAATAAAAGAGTGCACCCTAAAGTGAGGAGAACTTGGAGCCCCCAGAAATCAGAAAGGATAATTCATACTGACTTGATTGCTTATGTAATATTCAAGATATGTCTGGAGCATAACACATTTGCAGGAAATATAATATTAAAAATCATATGTATAAATTGTTAAAATAATTAAACTTGAGGTAGCTATAGTGCCATCTGGGATTTTTATTATCTGGCTTGATTGATCCCTTACATACAAATCCAGTGGTATTTAACCACATGAATAAGAACTAACCATGTGATTAAGCACCTGGCTGATCACATCATAGGTATTATGTCTGCCACCTGCCTAATAGTCATTTGAGCTCACAAATAATTTAGGCCCACCAGGTAATCAAATCTGGGCACCAATTTTGTAAATACCCATGCATGTGCTTAACTGTATTACCACTTGTCATCACGTACAGTCCATAACATAAATCCCTCCAACACATTATCAACGATCTACAACCTAAACTGGAAAATGACCCCTCACTCGCCGAGGCCTTGGGGGAAAGGCCAATTCTCACTTATAACCACCTAACCTCGGACAAATTCTTTCCAGTAACCCCGCTACACACCTCCATCATAATCATCCAGGAACCCACCCCTGAAATCAGCCCCGGTGCTAATTCTGCCCACACCTCTACACCAGCGATTTCATCACTGGGCCCAACCACATCAGCCACCAAATTAGATGCTCATTTAACTATACATCCACTAATATGATCTATGCCAGCAATGCCCCACTGCAATATATATTGGGCAAACTGGACCATCCCTACGGGAAAGAATCAATGGACACAAATCAGATATCCAAAAAGGCAATACACAAAAACCTGTAGAACACTTTAATCTTCCTGGACATTCATTAATGACCTCAAAGTTGCTGTTTTGTTTCAGACCAATTCCTCAAGCCAAATACACAGAGAAGGGTTGGAACTTAACTTCAGTCACAAGTTTAATTCTTATGCATATGGTATGAACTCATATATTAAATGGGTCACACATTATCTTCCACACCTTAATGACTCAATCAAACAAACAAACAAACAATGAAGGTGCTAATGGTTCTTGATGTCTGTGTAGAATCTGGTGTTGGCCATCTTCCTTTCCAAGTACAAACTAATGGTTCTTATTAGCCTTTTGTAACTATTTAGTCTTTAGGGTGCTACTAGACTATTTGTTGTTTTTTATGTTTTCCTGTTACAGGCTCATTAGGACTAGGCTATCCCTCTGAAGCATATCTACTCACTGTCTCTTTTTTTCTTCCTCCCCACTTTTTTTCCCTTTTCTTCCCCTTCGCCCCCCTAATTTATTCTTGGATCTGGTCTTCCTAGACTCCTGGCTGAAGAAGTGGGTTGTGCCCATGAAAGCTCACAATACCATCGACATGTTTTGTTAGTCTTTAAGGTACTACTAGACTATTTGTTGTTCTTTTAATTTTTTCCTGTTACAGACTAACTCAGCTACTCCACTGAAGTTTTTGTATTACTTGAGTAAGCTCACTGATTTCAATAGTAAAGATAACCACATGCATAAATGCTTGCAGGATCTGCATCTTACTCTGTATCCAGCACTTTAATAGAAACTCTATTCATAATCACACTGGTCTGTATGCAGCTAGTATCAGCAGATCCAAAAGAAAAGCCATTCTACCTCCTGTGTTCTATTGTCTGAGCCAGTAGGAGTTCTGTTAAATTTGTCACACCTGGAGATTACCCTTTGGGCTAAACAACAGCACTTATCCATTCACCATACAGAGTGTTTTACAGCTTTACACTTTCTCTTTGGCAGCTTGAGAATGTGAGAGAAATCCAGCTGCTGAGCTATTAGCTGATAAAAGAAGAGTGGGATCGTGGGCCAGCCTCATTTTTGTCTCTTTCTCACCATTTGGGATCCAAGACTCAACCCGTGTGCTTAGAATAATACATGGTTAATTGTGATTAGCTACTGCTCAAGTGGCACATAAAGCAGGAACTTGCACCCTCATTCACATGCTTACCTGTGCCTAATACAATCTGGCTCTGTGAAGGTACACATAAACCAACATACATCAAGTGACTTCCTCTTTTACTCACACCAGAAATTTGCTCAATTATTGCTTTGGGCAGTTTGTTACATAGCGAATTGGACACCTGCAAATAAATATGTGTGTTACCTTAAAAATATTCTCACTGGAGACCACCCAGGGTTACACTAGTATGGGTTTATTTCCACTAGATAGAACTAAAGAGGAGAAAGCAGCCACCAAAGGTTTAAGCTAAAGAAAATAGAACTTTCTCGCTTTCACACACACACACACACAGACAAGCAAGCAAGCACACACTCCTCCATTCACTCACTCATTCACACCCATTCATTCTTGCCCTCAGGCAATCACACACTTGCACAGACATATGGGTTGCAGAAGGAGCCAAGGCATGTGGATCCTGGAGGGTCTGTCTGCTCATCATGGCTGGGGAAGCTGGTCAGGAGAGAGAGAGACACTGGAGAGGAGCTTCTCAGGAGGAGGTGAAGGAAAAAGAGAGAGATTCTCACATGTGCTCCTTCTCCTTATATTGTGTTTGAATGGCCCCTGTGACTCATTCACCTTGTCATCAGGGAACATGCCCAGATTTCCCTTTATCCAGCAAGGAGCATGCCCAGACTGTGATGACTCATTGCCATGTGGTCCATTGTTCCAAGCCTTCTTCAAACACACTCACACTCATACTCTCTCCATTCACTCTGGGGAGAATGCAGCTTAGGGAAAGTTACAAGCAAGGTGGTTGCATGTTACAAAAATTACAAAGTTGCAGTTTACAGTAAATTTGAGAGTTACACAGATTGCAGAGATTGACAAGGATCACAATAAGTTGCAGTTTAAAACTTTACACCTTACAGTTTGGTGTAGCTTCAGATAATCCATGTATATAAATCTAGTGAGCTCAGGAGGAGGCTCTTTTATGCAACATTATCCCCAAGGCATGTGGATTCTAGAGGGTCTGTCTACTAATCATAGCTGGGGAAGCTGGTTAGGAGAGAGAGACACTGGAGAGGAGCTTCTCAGGAGCAGGAGAAGGACACCTAAGGGTATGTCTACACTAGCCCCCTAGTTCGAACTAGGGAGGCTAATATAGGCATTCGAAGTTGCAAATGAAGCCCAGGATTTAAATATCCCGGGCTTCATTTGCATCTTCCTGGGCACCGCCATTTTTAAATGTCCCTTAGTCCGAACTCCATGCCCGCGGCTACACACAGCACGGAGTAGGTAGTTCGAATTAGGATCTCTAATTCGAACTACCGTTACTTCTCGTGGAATGAGGTGAGAATATTTTTTAAGGTAACAATATGTTGCCAGACTATGTTGTCAAACACAAGTAAGATGGAGGGGTATTTCCTTTATAGATGGAGAAGACTTGATGAGATCACAAATATTAGCATGCCAGAAAATCATTCCTTATTTATCAATAAACACAGCTCTTCAATGTAATGTTTGATTGATTGACTTGGGCCATTGCTTTAAAGTAATAAAAGGACATTGAGTGTGTTCTTTACAACTACAAAATTACTTGATTATTACATTTAAAAAAAACAAGGATATCGTGATCTAAATGCTGTTCTCTTTTAAAACGTAGTTTTGAGATATTTTAGGTGGATAGGTAGCTTGTGAGCCATACATACAAGGGACACCTGACACATATCTGTCACAGGATTTTTACTTCTGTACTGGTAAATACCCTCTTCCAAATATTGCAGTACTTCCTGAAGTCTCAGTCCTTCAGGGACTTGCTAATGAACATATAAGAACATAAAAATATTAGAACAGCCATACTGGGCCAGACCAAAGGTCTGTCTAGCTCAGTATCCTGTCTGCCAAGAGTCACCAATACCAGATGTCCCAGAGGGAGGGAACACAACAAGGAATCCTCATGTAATCCCCTTCTTATTACTAATTTCCAGACAAACAGAGTCTAGGGACACCCATTCTTACCTCTCCTGGCTAATCACCATTGATCAACCTAACCTCCATGAATGTATCTAACTCTTTTTTGAACCCTGTTAAAGTCTTAGTGTTCACAACAATATATGAAAGTAGCTGCAACTGGTCTCATTTGTTTTGTTCTTTATCTTACACGTGGTCTCTTTGGGTAGGCCCCTGTGCTTCTGCTCATCAGTTTGTCAAATGGTGCCCTTTGGCTGGAGCAATATACTATTTCTTTAAAGTCCCAGTACATTTCACTATGAAAGCATTTTGTTTTGAGACACGTCAAGATAAATCTCATCAGTAATGACACAGAGTTGCAACACCGACAGCATGAGATTTAATACCTGAAGATAAAAAAAGAAATCAGTTTGGGTACATGAATAAATAGCCCCTTATTATGCCTAGATATTGTTACACATAGGACAGTAATTTTGCCCATTGTTTTGATACAATTGCATTAATAAGGGCAAATCAAGTGATGTAAGGACAAGGATCTCATGCTCATTTACATTCTTTTCTAGTTATGGATTTAAGTCTATGAATACACACATGTAATTTAATGTTATAGGGATTGTTTATAGTGTCAATGGGCCTGTTAAGGTTTGTGTATGTTTTGTGTTATTTGTAAAAGAAATTCATAGTATGCAGTAAAACATTTAAAATACAGTGCATGCTAATATTAAGCTTAGTACTTGGCTCAGACCCTTTAAAATACATGTAACTATTCTGATGGTTCTCATGTATAGCTGCAGTGAGTGTATTTGATGAGGTGAGAGAGAAGGGACTGGGAATTGAGGAGCCATTGGCAATGTCACTTTCCTAATTGTCATGTTCAAGAGAAAGACTCTGCCCTACAGTGCTCTCTCAAAATACGTTGCCCTTGTGAGAGCCTGCAAAGGATCTACCCAAGACCTCAATTCCAAGAAGTTCTGTGAGCCTCGTTGCAATTCTGGTCCAAATCCTTATTTCAGGTCGTATTTCCATAAGCTATGGTTCTTTCAGCACAGAGAATAAGGTGAGAAACACAGGCACCATTTTCCTTCTTTCTCCAAAATACTGCTAAATGTTTCTTTTGTGGAATATAACTTCAAAACAAATTGAAATATACTGTTACCAAATGGGTTTTTTTAACATTATAATTTTGCTTCATTTTACCTGGTTTCCAGCCATCACTCAATTCCATTCTAAGGTTTTCAGACTACCACTAGAAATCTACAAATGAAATTATCTCACTGTCAGGAAAGGTGAATAAGCTTTTTCCCTTGGTATGAGGGAAGGTTAATTAATAGGGTAATAAAGAGGAATCTTACTTCAATATAAGTAACAAGGGAATTTCTTCATATGGAGGGAAAGCTGTTAAACATCATTCTTTTGGCATTACTAGCCATCAATTTGGCACTGAAGAATTTAAATTTAGTACAGTGTAGCTAGAAGCTGGGGAAATTACACATATTGACATGAAGAGGGATAAGAGCTCATTAAATGCACGCTGTTAAATTCTAGAACACATTATTATTTTTTCCAGTTGTGGACTTTACTGGGTTTTGTGGAAAATGCACTGAATCACCCCGTTTTAGGCATTGTTCTGTGTATGTTTTTTTAAATGAAGTACTCTTTTTGTTTTAGAAGGTTAGACAATTTATTAATATATTACCAATACTGGTCCAAAACTATTGCTATAGAATTTTGTATAATAGATACATTCTTGTAAATAAAGCCACAATCAGAAAGAAAGGTGATTCTATACTGTACATAAACTAAAAAGGATAAATTTGGACTTGGGACAAGAAACCTGGCTTATCAGTGGCATCATCTAGTGCTTAGGTAATTGGCCCCAGTATCCCTCTTTTGGTCTCTGGTACATCCTATTGGCTACTCATCCAGTACTGCGATAGTCCACCATTTGGTAGGTGGCATCTCAGGTTAGGCCATCATTGCCGCATTCCCTATCTTTCAGGGTACCAGTGTCCAATGAACTCTAGAGGCCCTGAAACTTTATGACAGGAAAGGACCATCAGTCTATCCTTTGGCTACATTGATGGCTCATGTTAGCCATAAGGGCCAGCTTTCAGCATCTCTATTCTCTTCTGTTCTGGGGTGGGATGGGTGGAAATGCGTTTTATGTCCCTACATAGAAAGGAAGTTTGGTAGAGGATTCCAGGCCCTTCCAGTCCAATCCAAAGTGAGGAACCAGCCCATCCCTCAAAACTGCCTCCCTCAAAATCCAGCTTCAGAGAGCAAAAGAAAAAAGAATATGGTAACTGAAGCTACAAGTCAGTTGGTAGTTTCATCTTCTCCATCTGAGACATCTGTGACAACTTTGGTCAGGATAGATCTTCCCTGTTCCCTCTCCTGCCTACATTTGAATTGTCTTCCTCCATCTTAAGCTCTTCTATCTGGTGCATGTTCTGCAGGTTCGGGGGGCAGTCATCTGAGCCCAGGCTGGCTCCTTACCACTTTTGGTTCTACTGTTGGAGTCATGCATCTCATCACAGGACTGAATAGAAATATTTGTAACAATGAAAGAATAATTTCCATAATCTGAACACTTGTCACTGGTCAAATTCTGATGGACAAATTCCATGTAGAAAACATGAATGTTCTTTCTCTGTCTCACAGAGGTTACTTAAAACCTAAAACTTGCTCAGAAAGGCGGCAACTTATGCAATAACAGCTAATAGAAACAATCTGTTTGTAATATTTGCAGCACTATTGTTTTTGTTTGCATTCCACCGATAGGCTTACCCGATAGTGAACAAAATATTATTAACAAAACAGTAGTACTCTACCAGTGTTTAATTTTCTTTGATCTTCACAATTAATCTCTTTCTTGCCCTTTTTCAGTCCATGCAAAACAGAACCCACTTTGCATTCAACAGGAAAGAGGAAAACAGAAAAGTCATTAGCAATGTAAGAAAAATTGAATAATTAGATGTATAGGTGTCACGGAGTGCGTGGAAGTCACTGATCCCTGCTCTCCCATCTGCAGCCAGATGTGACTCTCAGCCAGGAAGTAGAACAGAAGGTTTATTTGTTGACAAGGACACAGCGTAGCACAGACTTGGGCTACGTCTACACAGGCATGATTTTCCAGAAATGCTTTTAACGGAAAAGATTTCCGTTAAAAGCGTTTTCGGAACAGAGCGTCTAGATTGGCACGGACGCTTTTCCGCAAAAGCACTTTTTGTGGAAAAGCGTCCGTGCCAATATAGACGCGCTTTTGCGCAAAAAAGCCCCGATAGCCATTTTCACGATCGGGGCTTTTTTGTGCAAAACAAATTTGACCTGTCTACACTGGCCCTTTTGCACAAAAGTTTTGCGCAAAAGGGACTTTTTGCCCAAACGGGAGCAGCATAGTATTTCCGCAAAAAGCACTGATTTCTTACAGTAGGAAGTGAGTGCTTTTGCGGAAATTCAAGGGGCCAGTGTAGACAGCTGGCAAGTTTTTCCGGAAAAGTGGCTGATTTTCCAGAAAAACTGGCCAGTCAAGACACAGCCTTGTTGTTTCAGGAACCAGGAGCAGCATCATTACAACCATCATGGGGATGGGGGGGGGAGGGGCAGAGCCAGGGCTCTGGGCCCCTGCCCATCCTCCCAAGCCAGCTGGACTCCCTTCTCCCTGAGCCAGCTGAAAAACTAAAACTCACACACCCATCAACTGGTCCCAATTCTCCAGGCAATCCCAACTCTTCTTTTGTTGAGATTCCTGGGCCCAAGATGTTATCTGCTGTCACTTGGTCCTCAGTGAGACTGGACATTCTTTAACAATGAATCATGCCCAGCCTTCCCCTCCTCATCCAGATAATGTTGCAGTGCCCAGGAAAACTGAGGCACACACACACATACACATAGAGTTACTACAGCACAGGACAGTAGAATCACATACAACATGACTAAGCAAACAGTGAATAAAAAACTAGAGTGAATACAGTCACTTCAAGGCTTTGTCCAGACTCAGGGGTTTTTTCGAAAAAAGTAGCCTTTTTTCGAAAAAACTTCACCTGTGTCTAGACTGCAGCCGCGTTCTTTCAAAATTAAATCGAAAGAATGCGGCTTTTCTTTCGACGGTGGTAAACCTAATTCCATGAGGAAGAACGCCTTCTTTCGAAAGTGCTCTTTCGAAAGAAGGCGTTCTTGAAAGCAAACAGGCTTTTTAGAAAGAGAGCATCCAGACTCACTGGGTGCTTTCTTTCGAAAAAGCGGCTTGCTTTTTCGAAATTCCACGTGCAGTCTAGACGCTCTCTTTCGAAAGAGGCTCTTTCGAAAGTATCTTTCGAAAGAGCCTCTTTCGAAAGAGGCTTGCAGTCTAGATATAGCCCAAGAGTGAATACTATCCCCACTACATCACAATGTCATTGTGAAATAGAGTGCATTCACTATCTGTTAGGAGTGGATAAACAATATATTTTACTTTTTTGTGAAATTTGCAAAGGGGCTAAATTTTTTCTTTATTATGTTTTCAAATAATGTTGGGCGTTTGTGTATGTGGGTGTGGTTGTTTTTTAAAAAATCTGTTGTCAAAAACCAATTATTTTTGGAGGTTTCAGCAAATATCTGAAAAATGTAGATGATTTCTGTTTAGTCACAAGCCATGTTTTACTGAAAAGATTTTAACAAAAATATTCAATTCAACCTGCTCTATTACATATATTATCAATCCTAGCCTGGAAAAACTAGAAGTATAGTACCTTGCATTATTTAGTATAGTATTATTACATGACAAAACCTGGAATGGAATCCCATTGTGAAGTACAAATATTTAGTAAGTAATGATCGATGCCCTGATGAACTTACAATTTCCAAACAGAGAAGAAGCAATAAATGTATGGAACATGCACTGTAGAAGGTGCATGAAAATTAGAAACAGATTTAGTCTCCTTATAAACCAAAGGACTTGAAGTATTGCAGTGGTGATGTCAGTTTCTGGACATTAACATTGCTAGATAATATCCATCCAGCTAACAGACTGAAAAAAAAAAAAGAAATCTGGACCTGCATTAATATATGTCCAAAGCTCTAGCATTGAGTAAACATAGAGAATTTATGCTTGCACATGAACTCAAACTCTTCCTGCTTCCTGGAGATGGTTTTGCAGAGTTTAGAGTTTTTCTCAGCACTTCAGAGAAGTATCCAGTCATCTTTTTGTGTACCATTACATGGTGATACTGATGGCAAGTTGCTACAGTGTGAACAAGTGCAAGAGATATTTGTATACCCATTCCTGAATATGATTATTTGCAGGCCTAGTTTGAATGGGGCACTGCAGCTTGTACACACCAGGCCCAGGACTCTGGTTCTGTTTACACAGGGCTGTGGCAGCTGCTCCTCCAATGGCATGAAGAGCTCCCAGTCTGGCAGCGTGGACAGCCAGGTCGCCAGGGCATCCTTACACTGGTACCCTTGGTAGCCTCTTCTTCTCCTGCGGGCAGGGTGCCCAACTGGGCAGAGGGGGAGGGCACCACAGCCATGCACAGTCTACAGATTCAGGATATGACTCAGGTAGGATGAACTGTCTGGGCAAGCAGGGCCAATACTAAAGTGTGAAGCCATGCATGCTGGAATTGACTGCACGTGCCCCATACCAGCCCTGTGTATAACTTTATTCATACGAGTATTATAACTGACTTTACAGGAATAATTCAAATATTTAAATTTAAACATATGATGAAGTATATGCTTACTGAAGTGAACTTCTGGGCTGTGTCTAGACTGGCAAGTTTTTGCGGAAAAACTTGCCAGCTGTCTACACTGTCCGCTTGAATTTCCGCAAGAACACTGACGATCTCATGTAAGATTGTCAGTGTTCTTGTGGAAATACTATGCTGCTCCCGTTTGGGCAAAAACCCTTTTGCGCAAGAGGGCCAGTGTAGATAATGCGGTATTGTTTTGCGCAAAAAAGCCCAAATGGCGAAAATGGCTATCGGGGCTTTCTTGCCCAAAAGCGCATCTAGATTGGCACGGACGCTTTTCCACAAAAAGTGCTTTTGCAGAAAAGCATCTGTGCCAATGTAGATGCTCTTTTCCGCAAATGCTTTTAACGGAAAAACTTTTCCGTTAAAAGCATTTGCGGAAAATCATGCCAGTCTAGACGTATCCCTGATGTTTTGCAAGTTTTACATGTTTTAATTCAATAAGTTCATGATACTTTGGATTTTTCCCCAACCTCTTCATTGTGTTATCA
This sequence comes from Pelodiscus sinensis, assembly GCF_049634645.1. Lineage (NCBI taxonomy): Eukaryota > Metazoa > Chordata > Testudines > Trionychidae > Pelodiscus > Pelodiscus sinensis. The sequence continues at coordinate 174,724,135 of NC_134711.1, forward strand.
TATTATCATACCTTAATGACAAGGTTTAACTATTAAAATATCAGGTGAAGATAAGGGTCATTTTCAAATTAATTCTAAAACATTGAATCAGATTTTTTAGACAAACTAGTCTTGTGAAGAGGATAGATGGTATTACTGTTAAAACGTAAGTAGAGGAGTCAGGAGACTATGGATACATCTAGACTACAGCGCCGTTTTGGGCTATGAAGATATCCCGAAATAGCTATTCTGCATCTTTTGAACCAGCCCGTTATTTTGAAATAGATTTCTAAATAATGGATTCACTATTCCGACATCCCTGTAACCCTCATTCCACTAGATGTTTTCGAGTAGCACTTTAATAAGCTATTTCGAAATTAGCTCAAAATGAGATATGCAATATATGTAGCTCAAACTACATACTTATTTCAGCCTATGGGTGCAGCGTGATGCACCCCTAAATTCTACTTCTCGATCTTACATCCTTCCCCAGTGACCCTGAGTTAGTTGCTTATACTCCTAGGACTTCTGAATATTCATTTGTAAAATTTTTGATGTCACTGCTCTGGGCTTCTCCATCTGTGTTCCCCCTGAGTGAATTTGTTTTACAAGTCCATGCTGCTTTTACTTTCTAAGGGCAGTAGTCTATGATCCCCATTATGCCTGGTAATACTTACAGTCCCTTGATAGAACACAATTGCATTTTAATAGAATGAACTCCTAAAATACTTAAGCTTAATTCAATAAGGATTAACTTAATTCAATAAGTGATGCCCAGAATATTGTCATATTTGTCACAGGGGATAGTATTTTCCTCACAAAGACACTGTCAGGCTAAATTAATTTATATTTCTTAAGTGTTTCTGTACTCTTGGGTGGAATGTGTTACACTATACACATGCAAGTTATTCTGAATATTTTCTAATCTTGTGATACCTAGGGACAAATAGTCACGCTTCTCTTCAATTCAAGCCCCCTTCACCTACCATAGCTACAGGAATGCTAGCAGTAGAGGACAGAATAATGAGGACATTTAAACCCTATTAAGAGAATAAGATTTGATGATGTGAATAGAGGCTACTCTGACCCTCCAGCACATTACAATCATGATTCATACCTTTTAAAGCCCAGGAAATAGTTTTTCTCATTATTTCCTGGGGGATTTACTTGACAATTTCTGTGATGACTTATTAAGGTATTTCCCGGAAGACACTTAAATACTTGACCCAAATATATCTAATACTTCCTTAAAGATTGTGACATGACAATTTTAAGTAGTGTTTTGTTAGTTTATTGATCAGAGAAATAAAATCTATTCAAATGCATAATATTTGTTGTTCATCAGCATATTAAAACTGTGCAGTAAGATTTTTCTTTTCTCTTGGGGAAAAGTTGCTTCTGGAGCAAATTATTCCTCAAACTACTGATGAGCATGTTACCGATCCCAAATGCCCAACATAAATTTATTTTACCAGAAGCATCCATACCCAGCATATCATGTATGTGTTCATTTGAAGCACATTTTCTGCTGTTTCAAATATTGCTTCCTGAGGGTATGTCTACACTGCACGTTTATTTTGAAATAAGCTATTCCGGAATAGTTATTCTGAAATAGCTTATTTTGAAATAGCATATCTACACTGCAGGGAAGCCTAAACATTATTCCAAGGCAGGCTTCCGTAAAGTAGACATGCTATCACCATTTAGAGCCCCAGGAGGCACTGGGGAGGAATAATTTAGAATGGGCCTGGTCAGGGGCTATTTCAAAATAGTAGAAGGAGAGCTTTTACACATGCCTTACTTTGAAACAGCTATTTTAGAATAGGCATTGTTCCTTGGAAAATGAGGTTTACAGATTTTGGAATAAGCTGTCTGTTATTTTGAAATAATGGAATGGCTGTGTAGATAATGCTAGTTATATCGAAATAACAATGTAGTGTAGACTCACCCTGTGCTACATAGTCCTGCATTTTGCTAATAGGAAAGAACAGTTTCTTAAGTGTCAACACTTAGTTGTACATTTGGGTCCTATACTCATGAAAATACCTATAATTGCTATGATTTTTATCACTTCGGTAGCCTCTTAAATCACCTATAAAGAAGATTAGAAAAGTCAAGCAATCTATTAATTAAATATATGTGTTTTTCTTCATATTGAAACTATTAAATTTACTTTCCTAAATATTTTCATTCTACCTGGGGAAAAGATACTCAAGGACCAACCCTTTCAGCTTTCATGGTTTATATTGTGGTTATTTATGTATATGAAAGCAGTATCTAGAAACTCCAGTCACAAAGGGGGTCAGATTGTTTTAAGCATTGTTCTTAGGACTGCAAAAAAAGAAAAACACTTTTTTCCTGAAGAGTTTACAACCTAAGGTCTCAGTCTCTGCTGACATTCAAGTACATATTTAACATTGCGAATAGTTCAATTGAAGTCTGTCAAGTATAGCTTTCTGTTGAGTTGAATTAGGGTCCAAAAAAGCTCAGCAACATAAGGGGGATATCCTTCTGCCCCTATTGTGCTAGCATAATGAGATGGGAAGCTGTTTCCATGGTTCTGTTGTATTGTATTTTTTTGCAAGTGGATAGTAAGGGACAGAGCCATAGTTTTATGCCCAATGTCACCAGTAGCATGGCTGTGTTGGTGTATCGGAGAGTGTACATGTTGTCAGAAATAGATCCAGTGCAGCTTAGTCGCACTCCAGAATAGAAGGGAGTCTGGTGCAAAGACTGTGATTGCCCGATCCACAATCTCCATTCTTGACTGCTACAGGGCAACACTATACCACCATGACAATGGTCAAATTGTAATGTCTGGTAGTGAATGAATGACACTTTTTTTAAAGAAATGGAAGCCAGCAAATTAAGTAAACTTTTAAAGATACATTTTATTTGATATCTTTATTTTTAAAAAAAGTTTTGAGAAAACAATGATTTTATGATCTGCTGAGTTCCTTTTTTTTTTTCATGACACCATCTCAGTTTGTTTCAGTCACATTATAGTCTCCACTGAAATGTAACACGGCAGAGTGCAAGTGATGCAGTCTGATTTCAGATGTCACAGTCTGATCTGTCCCCAAGTCAATCTGAAAAGCAAAAGAAGATTGCTGAAAAAAGTACTATAAAGCAAATATTTCCTTTCCAATGCAAAAGTAGAAGTTTATTTTTTTGCTGAATGGAATCACCAAGATCACAGACTGAAACAAACTCTCCCCACAGTGTCTATCATGCAAGTCCACTCCACTAATTCTCTGGGGTAAAACTGTGGTGAATGTCCACTGATTTTTGAGGATTGTGCCAGAAGAGCTAAAATGATCACTAGTCAGCTATGTTTGCTCTGAACATCTTTTTAAAAACAAAGAAAAAATTACAGTATATATTGATTTTTTCCTTTCTTTACTTTTTTAAAGTTTATTTTATGAACTTAAGGGGAGATTATCAAAGCTACAAAAGACAGTTAAATGCCATTGTCCACCAGTAGGATGCACTATCTCTTGTGTGCCTTTTTGAAAATCTGCTCCAGACTGCTTATAAGACATGAAAAACTTTGTGAGCAGTAGAGCGGAGTGTATCATTAATACACTGGTTCAGTTCAAACTGGCCCATATTGTCCTGTCATGCCTCTGTGTTATCTTGTAATGCCTGGAAGGAAATTCTCTCTACAGGTGAGGTAATGTTACTTTCTCTCTTTATTCAGTCCTACCTTGTACATCGAAATAACCTATAGGGGGGTTAATTAATGTCATTTATAATAGTAATAACTAGCCAATAGGAATGGGACTAAGACCACTTCCTCCTCAGAATCAATACAAGCATGTACTTGTTCACAAATATAGTGAAATTCACCCCAGTGCAAAGGCCAGTAGAAGGCAAATACACCACGTACTTCCCTCTTAAACCCTACTTTGAGACTTTGAGAATGCATAGCCTTTGAGCCAGCCTTCAGAACAAGGGGGGAATTTAAGTTCCATTCAGAAAAATTGACCTAGTTTAATAACAATGATGATTACAGTCACATAACAGTGTTAGTTTATTATAATCTTAAAATGTGACAAATAATAACAATGGACTACAAAACACATAGGCCCTTTCATTGTTTGTTAGTCACAAACTGAACTCTAAAAAAGATGGACAAGCAAAACTGTGACTTTTCGGGATGTTGGTTATGGCTCAGCTATATTTTAAATAATATTGATTTATGCATTTCACTTAAGAGAACAGAACCTAGACCTTACTAAAACTAGATTAGGGGGTTCAAATGAATCTTTCCAATGCTCTTCTCTCTCCCCTTACAAATGCATAGTTGTATCAATTGAAATGTTTCACAAATCTATTCTAATTTTGCTGAATTGTTTTGGGGTAAAACAAAATCCCTAAATGTGAAGCATTATGTTTTAACATATTTTAAATAAAACATTTCATTTTTCAACTCAATATTACTTTATTAAACGTTTTATTTGTTGTTTTATTAAAAACAAAAATGATAGGGCCTCACTTTATGTTTCATTTTAGGTTGAACAAAATGTGTTGATGGAAAACATTCTTTTTTAACACTTTTATTTTGAAAGAAAGAAAGAAAGAAAGAAAGAAAGAAAGAAAGAAAGAAAGAAAGAAAGAAAGAAAGAAAGAAAGAAAGTCTTCTTTTGCTGATGCCTTTGCAAATGTAGCTTAGAAGCAATATGGAAAAATAAAAGCAAAACAATATCACATTGATAAAATTACTTACACTTTATCCCTTGGGTATCTTCCAACCTTGCAGATTTCTGAATGCTTCCCTTTTATTGAATAGCTGTATCTCAAATTTTGTCCCCTTCATTCATTAAATTTCATTTTTTTAAAGATGACTCTTATTTTTTGGCCACGTTTTAATGTTTCAAAATTCCTTTGTATAATTGCTTTATCCTGGATAATGTTTGCAATAGCTCCCAATTTTGTATCCTCTGCAAATGCAATTAAACAGACTATTTACCAGCTCTTCCAGATCATGAATGAAGATGCTAAATAACAATAGAGCTTATACCAGCCTCTTGGATGCCTGCTCTCAGCTTGTAACATTGCCAGAGTGTTTATGTTCTGCCAGTTTTGAGTTAATTTGATAATAAAGATAATAATTCTCATTATCAAGACAATGTAAATTATTTTTTAAAGAAAATTTTCATGAGAAACTTGAAAACTAACTTTTGATGCAAGGTACAAACAACTACTATGGAAAAATATAAAGTAATTCCTAAAAGTCAATGGTATGCTCACTGAAATAAACGAATAAAAATAGCCCAAAGCTCGAAGTAAGGGTTTTATTTTTAAATAAATTAATATTCAGAAAATTCTTCTCCATAGTTTATGTCATTATTCAGTGAAAATGTCATTTTTAGAAGCATAATGATGTTTGGAAGCTTTATGTTTATGGGAGAGCAAAGGAACAATTTTGGTGGCTCTCCGTGCCACAAAGAGCCAATGTTAACTTTTCTCCAGTATGGAGGCCACTGCAATATTTGACATAAGAAGCTAATTTGAACCTTTATGCTCTGTTCTTGTTTAATGGAAATGTGTCTGTGTCGTCCCAGGAGAATCATAGGAAACGAATTATTAATAATTCTAGAGAGTCACAATTCCTGCCCTACCTTCCTTCTTTACTCTGGGGGTGGGGAGGGAGAATAATTATGCTTCTGTGTGTTTATTCGCCCGGCTTCCCTCTTGTTCACAAGAGGGTTTATTCACTCGTGTTCATTGCCCCTTCCTTTTTTCCCCATTCTGAGTCTCGGAGTTCACCTTATATAAGGTTTTTAAGATCCCACCGGCTCCTGCGGCAGCCCGCAGAAACCTTCACTAACGTACAGTTCATTTGATGCTTCTGCTCTTGGCGGATGGGCAAGGGAGGCCTGGAACTGCCCTCACTCACAGGGCCCAGCCCAGGGCCCTAAGAATGGGGATTATTCCCATTCCTGTCCAACTGGTGAGGCTTCCCACCGAAACGCCCACGGATGTCAGCAATACGCCCTGTCCTGGGCTACTTCCTTCCCACTTTCCTCCAACTGCCGCCTTGCCTGCCCGCTGTCCCTTTCCTAGTAGCGTATGGGTCATCACTGCATCTCCCTTCTCCTCAGCCATCCAATACCTCTCGAGTCTCCTCAGCTGTCCCCATCTCCTCCTCTCCTGCACTGTTGTTCTGCCCCATGCCCTCCACCATTTTAAACTCCATGCCCTCCACCCGTTCGGCATCCTCCTGATGTCACCTTCCTGCACCCTCTTAGCCCCACCCCCTTGCCTTGGCGTCACATTCGGCGTGTGCGTTGTGTGGCCCTCACTCCCAGCTTCTGAGGCTGTGGGGTGATGCAGCTGAGACACGGCCCGCAAACACCCGGCACACACAGCATGTTGGGCTCCATGCGCCACATACATGGTGGGCACAGAGCAGCTTGGGTGCAAGGTGGAGGTACCCCGTCACCTTCCCCCCCCCCAATTCCCTTTTAGTCCCTGTCCTTTGTCCTCGTCCTGTGAGGCTAGCCTGGAAAACAAATCTGCATTCCCATAGTTTCTACCAGCCTGGGTTAACCACTTAAAAGGAGTATGGCTGTAAGGCCAGGTACCACCTCATTATACAGGCGTTTGCATCCTTCATCGTCTTCAGCCATCACAATGGGACGTGGTCGGTGACCACTCGGAATAGGTTTACTAGAAGATAATATCACAGCATATCTATAGCCCATTTCACAGCTAAGGCTTCTTTCTCAATAGCAGAAATCTTGAGCTCCCTAGGGAACAATTTACGACTAATGTATAAAATATGGTGTTCCTCCCTCCCTTTTCTTGTGACAACACAGCCCCTAAGCCGACCTCCAAGGTGTCGGTCTATAGGATGAAGGGCTTTGTGACATCTGGCTGTGTCAGAACGGGGGCGTGGGTCAGCTGATCTTTTAGTGTACAAAACGCCTGGTCTCACACTGTACTCCAGCGTACTTTCTTGGGCAACGAGCTGTGAGTCAGGTCTGTTAAGGGGGCAGCCAGCATCACAAAGCTAGGCACAAAGCGTCTATAGTAACCGTCGAGCCCTAGAAATTGGTATACATATATTTTGGTAGTGGTGGGGGGAGGGTAGTCCCTCAAGGCTCTGATCTTGTCCACCAAAGTCTTTAATTGACCCCTCCCCATGGCGTACTCTAAGTAGGTGACCTCCTGTTCCCTGAAACGGCAGTTATTGGGGTTAGCGGTGAGGCCGACCTCTTGCAGTATCTTTAGGATGGCTTCTAGCCTTTGGAGGTGTTCAGGTCAGGAGACACTATAGATCACTATATCATCTATATAGACCGCAGTGTACTGACCACGGTCCCACAATACCTTCTTCATTAATCGTTGGAAGGTGGCAGCTGCCCCATGCAATCCAAATGGCATCCTCACGAATTGGTACAACCTGAAAGGTGTTGAGAACGCTGTTTTTTTGTTAGATTTCGGGGTCAGGGGGATCTGCCAATACCCTTTAATCAAATCAAGGGTTGATATATATTGGGCCATCCTGAGACGGTCCAGTAATTCATCCACCCAGGGTATTGGAGGAGCATCGAACTGGATATCATAATGACTTTGCGGAAGTCGATGAAGAAGCAGATCGAGCTGTCCTGTTTCAGAACCAGGACTATCAGGCTTCACCATTCACTGTGCAATTCCTCAACAACTCCCCACAGTAACATTTGTTGTAGTTCCTCCCTGACCGTCTTCCATATCTTCCACGGAAGGGGCCTTAGCCGTGCCCCCCTATTGTAATACCCGGCCTACTTCTCCTGGTCTGTCAATAGGTTGGCCCATGCAAACTCCCCCAGTGTATGCAATTTTTCCCGTAAATTCAATATATATTTATTTATACCAAGCCCTGGACTAGTGCTACTTGCTCTTCCCAGGCTTCTTTAACAATGTCCAATATTCCCCAGGATTGTCATCCATATAAAAGCTCGAAGGGTGAGAACCCTTTGGAGGCTTGGGGCACCTCCCGGACCACAAACAACAGGGCTGACAAAAGCCTATCCCATTCCTTGGGATCTCCCTCAACAAACTTCCTCAAAATGCTTTTCAGTGTTCAGTTTAACCTCTCTACTAGGCCGTCAGTCTGGGGATGGTAAACAGAAGTTTTTAATGTTTTGATCTGTAACAATCTGGACAGCTGCCCCATTAACCATGAGATAACATTTGTACCCTGGTCCATCAAGATCTCCTTAGGTATCCTGACCCTAGAGAAGATTTTTACCAACTCAGCCACAAGGGTCAGTGTAGTAGTATTCCATAGCGGTACGGACTTGGGGTACCTTGTTGCCTAATCTATCAGTACCACGATGTACTGGCACCCCATCCGTGTCCATTCCAGGGGTTCCACTAGGTCCAGGGCGACTCTTTCAAACGGGACCCCAATCACAGGTAACAAGATTAGGGGTGCCCTGGATATTCCCTTGGGGCTAACCTTTTGACATTCCAGGCAAGAGACACAAAAGTCCTTCACTTCCCAGTATACTCCAGGCCAATAGAACCATTGTAGAACTATTTGAATAGTCTTTTGAGACCCTAGATGGCCCACCCAGGGATTGGTGTGTGCTATTTCTAGGAGTTCACGATGATGCCGCTGGGGGACTAACAGCTGTCAAAGGGTACCATGATCATCCACCCTCTTTGTTGCCCAATACAAGCGATCATGGCATCCCTTGAAACGGAGCCCTGTTGCTCACCAGCTGATCTCTTCCTCTGGAGCTTCCATTCCCATGCTCTTTGCAGTGATGGGTATCTTCCCAGGCTCTTTGCAGCGACAGGTCCTCCCGTTGTTTCTGCAGGAAGTTCACACTCCATAACTCAGGCCAGTTCAGCAGTTCCATGGTTTCCCCCTCGCCGGGGTTTCGGGAAACCATGGAACTGCTGAACGTTTGGGCTTCACGTTCGGGTGCTGGCCGGGTTCTCATGGAGGTCACTGCTCTCTCCCATCATACCGTCTCATTTGCCCTGGCCGTCACGCCACTCCCACTCCTCCATTACCTAATTGAACCCTTCACAGTAATGCCCCAGAAGAACGGGGTACACTAGGGTCAGGGCCACTGCCGCATAACACCAGCACTCATGTTGACCATCAGCAATCTGTACCCATGCCATGGGGTATGGGTGGACGTCCCCATGCACACACTGCCCATGCACCCCTTGCAGTTCTCCCTCCTTCAGGATGTCTGCCTGTACTATAGTCTGGCCATATCCAGGATCAATGAGGGCCTTCACCGGTAGTCCCCCCACTTTAATCATCCTCATAATTCTGCCCTTTTCTTGGTCCTTTGGGTCCCCCTCACATGCCAGGGCTTGAGCATACATGCAGTCCATATAGAGGCCGTCCTTCTGAAAATTGTCTTTCTTGGCCACATCTAAAACATGTGCCTTTTGGGGGTCCTCCTTTCACTGGGCCCCTTCACCCATGGCGGGGGTCCTTTTCAGATGCTAGGTCTTTCAGGGGGGTCGTCTATGTAGGGGCCAGTCTTTGTCACTCTCCTCTTCTGCCGACTGCCACCGCCCCCCTTCGGAATTCTACTTCTGACGGCCTGTCACTACAGTCCCTGTTTTTGGGGGTAGACTTCCCCTGACTGTCCTCAGCAGACTCCACCATTTCATAATCATCCATCAACGCAACCGCCTCATTTAGGGTGGAGGGATGGTGCCTCTGTACCCACCGCTGCCCCACGCTGGGTAAGATGTTTAGGAACTGTTCTAGTATGACAGTCACTGCTACCTGTGCTCCAGTCTGCTGGTCTGGGTCTAGCCAGTGTCACCCTGTCTCCCTTAATCTTTGCGCTGCAGCCTGTGGCCTTGCCCCCTGCAGATAATGCTCCTGTGAATCTTCGTCTATACGTTCCTGGCGTTATTCCCATCTGATCTAGAATTGCTTCCTTAACTTTGTAATAATGTAAAGCTTCTCGAGGGTTTAGGCTATGGTAGGCCAACTGGACCTGTCTGATCAGATAGGGCACTAGCAAGGTGGCCCAGTGGTCTTCCAGCCAGCGCGATGCGGTGACCACCCTCTCAAAAGTAGTTAAAAAGGCTTCAGGGTCGTCAACTGAGCCCATCTTGGTCAAACAGACTGGTAACTGGTGCACCCCATCCGGTTCATTCTCATTACTCACTAGCAGCCCAATGCTCCGTCGGTTAGGCGGGCCATACTGGTGCATCCACCTTTCCTGCTGCGTTTGGTATTGTTTGGATAGTTCTCTCACCAGTTGTCTCTGCTGCTCCTGGTGTTGTGTGGATAATTGTTGGCTTTCAGCAATCCATTCAAGCATCTTCATGGACTCCATGCTTTCTCCCACAAGGGTAATGTCACAAAAAAGAAAAACAAAACACACACACTCACAAAACCCAAAGGAAAAGGTGCCAATGGCTTCCCTTCCCTTTCCCAAGTCAAAGAGTTTTCACTCTCTCCAAGTTGCTTACTCACGTCTTTTTAGCTCCCCTTGGCCCAAAGGACTGGGCTCAATGCCAACATTCTCCACCATGTTGTTAAATGGTGAATTTATTCTCCCAGCTTCCCTCTTGTTCACAAGGAGGTTTATTCACTTGAGTTCATTCCCCCTTCCTTTTTTTCCCCATTCCACGTCTTGGAGTTCACCTTATATATAGTTTTTATGGTCCCACCAGCTCCTGCAGCAGCCCACAGAAACCTTCACTAACATACAGTTCATTCGATGCTTCTGCTCTTGCCCTCACTCATGGGCCGCAGGCCAAGGCCCTAAGGATGGGGACTATTCCCGTTCCTGACTGACTGGAGGGGCTTCCCACCAAAACGCACCAGCCCACGGGTGTCAGCAATACGCCCTGCCCTGGGCTACTTCCTCTCCACTTTTCTCCGACTGCTGCCTTGCCCGCCTGCCATCCCTTTTCTGGTAGCATATGGGCTGTCACTGCACCTCCTTTCTCCCCAACTATCCAATACCTCCTAAGTCTCCTCCGCACTCCGTGCTGTCCCCCTCTCCTCCACTCTTGCATTGTTGTTCTGCCCCCATTTTAAACTCCGTGCCCTCCACCTTCTGTTCGGCATCCTCCTGATCTCACCTTCCAACGCCCTCTTTCCCCTGCCCTCTTGCCTTGATGTCATGTTTGGCACGTGCGTGGCGCGGCCCTCACTCCCAGCTTCTGAGGCTGCAGGGTGATGCAGCTGAGCTGCGGCCCGCGAACACCTGGCGCACGTGGCATTTTGGGCTCCGCACGCCACATACGTGGTGGGCATAGAGTGGCTGGAGGTGTGGGGCAACAGCACCCTGTCACACACTGCATTTTGAGATGTAGCACAGACACCTGCCTCTCATAGGTGGGAGGTGTAAGCCTGAGTCCGTGCAAGAAGAACATCCCCCTTTCCCTAAAGAACCCTTTCCCTGAAAAACAGCATGAAGATGAGTGTGGTTTCACACCTGTAAAGAGCCCATCTGCTCTGATGATGCAATGATAAAATCAGGCCTGGAAGATCAAAATCATCTAATTGATTTTAAGGAATAGCCATATTTATAAATTTAGGTGTTAATATTTGCCCCTCACTTTATATATATACACATATACAGGAACACCCACATTTGTAAAATAGTCACTGCCCTATCCTGGTTTTTTGAATAAAGGCATCTTTCTTTTCTTTTTTTAACTTTCAACTGTAAATGGCCAGTCTCTTCCCCTTAGTTTTGCTGACTAATATTTTGAAATGTTCACACTAATTGACTTCAGGGAATTGAAATGGACAGGGCATGCTTTTTTATAAAGTTTTCTGTCAGAGCTTGTTAAGGGAAGTGGCTTTGATGCACTTTTAAGTTTTTGGAAAAGTTGGAGGAAAGAAGTTACCCTTTGACTTAGAAAATAGGACAGCAATAAGTTTGCATAACCTTCTATATTCTTCCATTCACAAGCGCCCCTCCAAGATAAACCACGGGACTATGTCTGGACTGCAGAGCTTTTCTGGGATACCAGAAGTGTTCTTTCAGCATCCCGGTATTACTCTCTGTAAGAGGAATAAGGGATGTTCCAAAAGAGGAGGTTTTTTTCTGAAATTTGGCCCCATGTAGATCGGCCAAATTTCAGAAAAGCCTCTTTCAGAAAAAAAAGCGGGAAAAGATGCACAAATCGCAGTTCGCGATTTGTGTATCTTTTTCTGACTTTTCTCTGTAGTATAGACATTAGAAAAAGAAAGGGAAGCTCTCATAAGAGAGAAGGTATTAAAAACAAGTTCAGCAGCAAATCATTTATGTGGACTGTATTCCTGGTCTCACTACCCCTTGAAGAGAAATGTTCCTTCCATCTCCTTCATTCTCAAACAATTCAAACAAAGTAAAAGTGACTCTCTGACTGTGGCTGAGAAAAAAATGCTTTGTTTGAGAAGCAACTTATAAAGGTTGTGTCTCTTCCTTTTGCAGTAGAAATAGGGAGATTATTCAGGTTATGATGGGCCCTAACTGGAATGGAGGAAAGCATCCTGAGAGACTTAAGATGAGGAGGCAGCAGAGGTAGGATAGAGAACTGATTTGCCGGGGGTCAGAAAAATAAAGTGGCTACTCCTCAGAATCAGTGAGATTATTTTGATCTTTGCATCACCACAGCAGATGGGTTCTTTACAGGCTTGACACCATACACTGTTTATAAGGGAAAGAAGAGCTGATTCTCTTGAACAGGCTCAGTGTATTAGGAGGGGGTGAGTATGTTTCATCACAAAATGGGAGCGTAATATTTTCCACTCCCACTCCCAGAGAAAAGAGCGGAGGCAGGGCAAGAATTGTGACCCTCTGAAATTCCTAGCAATTCCTTTCCAGTGAGTCTCATTGGACAACACAAATTAATGTTTCCATTAAAAGGAAATTTCACCCCTTCTATCAAATATGACAATGGTCTCCATTTAAGATATTGGAGAAAAGTTAACATGGGCTCTTTCTGGCATAAAATTATTCCTTTTCTCTCTCATAAACACAAAGCTTCAAGATATTGCTATGCGTCCACTTATATTTTTTTCCTGAAATTGTGACATAAACTGCATAGTGGAATTTTCCAAATATTTATTTATTATAAAATAACCTCTACTTTGGAATAAAGCCCTCTGTCTCTCTATATACATTGGGTTCAAATGTGCATTCACAAACACATGCCCTCTCAATTTTGTGAGTGCAAATCAGGTAGTTTTCTAATGCAATCAGCTGTGTCCACAGATTACTGATGAGGCAAAATTCCGTGTGCTGCAGGTCAAAGTTGAAGTAGAAAGACATTTTCCCATGCATTTCTGATGCTCATACAATACTATCCTGTGGCTATACAGAGGACTTCAGTCTTTGAAATCATTAATTCAGCACATCTCATAAACATTAAATTCACTATATAATATTTTCAAAGAAAAAAAGTTGTTTGGTGCCAACATTCACTTTACTGACTATAATAGAAATTGTGTTTTCTACTTTGAAAAGGCCATTCTATTTTCTAAGTAACTGATAAACATTCATATTCTTTCCACATTTGGCAAATGCATATTGCGGTGAGTGGTCGCAATTAAGCAAACTGCCCCCTTCCATTGGGTTCGCTAGGACTGTGCAGAACTACGGTCTGCCCACTTGCTTACCTGGGAAGTCGTCAATAAATTTAGACCAAGTACCAATTTGTTTTTTAATTAATGAGCATAACTTTATTGATGTTGCCACTTAATGAATAACAAAGTTAAAAGATAACAGCTAAGAATTAAAAGAAAATGAATGAAAAAAGAAAAATACAAAAAGCAAATTGTTTCTGCTAGTGTGATTACAAGGATGCTTAGTGACGTCAGCTACCTTGTTATCTAGTTTTTTAATTTCTTCTAGATTTTTTTTAAAAGAACTGCAACTATGAGGATCCTCGATCTTATAGATTATCAAGATTATTTTGTTTTTCTTGATTTGATTTTTTGACACTGTCAGATTTTTTTACTCTTTTTGTTAGATTTTTTAGAGTCTTTTGTTAAGTTTTTTGACTCACCCGATCAGGTGTAGCAGCATCTCTCTACTGGCCAGGTAGAGGACGACGAATACTGTTATGATGCCTGCCTCGGTATGGACCTCCTGCCTCTTGTCGTCAGAGAGCAGTACATGAGTTCAGTTTCCAGAATGAGTTGTAGATGATAAGGTACCCGCTGTCATTACTGCATGGTATTTATGGCCTGATCTCTCATTGTCTATTCAGTTCTGTGGTTAATTTGAGATGCAAATAATTTTTTTCTCTTAAAGGCTAGTGAATTAGCTGAGGATCTTGTAAGTAGATGCAAAGAATTTTTTTATTTACACCAAATTTGGTGTGTTATTCAATAGCTAGCGAATGAAATGAAGCTCTTGTAATTAAGATGCAAGGAATTTTTTTCTACTTGCACGAAATTTGGTATGTTGCTCAAGAACTAGAGACTCAGGTGAGGATTTTTACTCTTACAAATTTTACTGATTATTCTAACTTATCATGTTTCCTAACACATTTCCTAATACACTCCTTCTTAACAGCAAAAAGACAATTCGCGTAGTCTGTGGTTAGGCTACTTCCTCTTAAACATAGTTGTCCTTGCTTTTGCTATAGAATTAATTTTAAAGAGCTGCTAAGCATACATGACACATATGACTCGATTTTTTTCTCTTTTCTTACATCACTTTGCCACTTAAAGAATCACTTTGGGCTTAGTCCTGGGGGGAGGGCGGGGAAGAAAAGACCTTTGATCCAAAGGACTGACAGATGGCTATCAAGCAATTAAAAAATTATGTTCTTGGTTTTTATTGTCTTATCACCCAATCGTTCACATTCTTCCAATGCCTGAGCTTCTTGAGGATCAGTGAATTATTACATGTCACCCTCAGTTGTTGGTACTTGCCAGGAGTTAATATTGAAATGGTGAATGTAAAAATCACTTCATTTTGGTGTCCATTTCTGCATTATCTGTCCCCGTGAAAAGCAGCTATTTGGTAGGTGTGAGGAAAGTAATACTTGCCCAACTGCAATCCTGTGTTCTAATCCAGAATAGAGAATGACAGAACTTTGTTAGAGCCTATATTTCAGGTCTTTAGGAAACTGGAATGTACATTAGCTGGCACTGTCACACTTTTCCTGCACTATAATTTAGTATTCTTTGATTTACTGAATGCTGTGAAAATCTGATTATCAAATGGGAGTTCAGATTTAAAAGCTGGGAAAAATCTAGCTGGTAAAAAAGGAGTCTTCTCATTATATCTCCTTTAATGACAGCTTCAATAGTACTGTCTGCTTGGATATATGAGATCTGCAAGGGTGGTGACAAGAACATGATTCAAAGCAGAAATGGCTTGAGAAATCATTGGAAAATTGCGCATTAGTTTCAGTTTATTTGCCTGAACTCCAATTCTTTGCTTACTGCCTTTCTGAATGTCATGTTTTATGTGGTTAGTGAAAGAGGAGGAAAATGGGTCTTCCAATGACAGCCACTGATCAGAAGAGTATAAGGCCAACTCAGCCATCTACATTTGACCCTGGTGACCACACAGCCTGGAGGTATCACAAGTAGGGGATGATTCTGATAGTTCTGGATCCAGTGAAGTAGCTCAGCATCATCTGTATTGATAGGATCTTTTAAAGATGAGTTAAAATGGCATAAAGGCTACCTTTTACTATCAGGACAATATAAAGTAGTCCAGTACAGCTACACATTGGAACCTGCTCTTTCTGTTGCACCTCATATGACGCAACTTGAATCCCTGAGAAAAGCAAACATTGCACTGTAGTTCCATCATCTACCTCACGTGTCTGGGATGTCTTGGAAGGAAGGAAGGAAGGAAGGAAGGAAGGAAGGAAGGAAGGAAGGAAAATTGATTTCCCCAGGTCCTTGCAATGTGATTCAAATGAATTCATGTATGACAAATTCATGAAATAATTTCTATAATGGGTTCTTTGTTTGTTTGTTTCCTCCCATGGCTAATGTGTCTCCAAATCAGGTGTTGAGAGAGGACAACATTAGATGCAATGCAGTCAAAGAGAATTAATTATAACAATGATATTATCTACAAGAACAAAATCAAACCACTGAGGAAATATGAAAAATCAGTAAGAAAATCTGCCTTATAGACAAGGCTTGCTGCTAGATACCTTTGTTATATATAAAGAGAAAATTAGACCTACTAAGCCAAATTAATCCCTAACGCCACACCACTAAAATCATCAGTCATCCAGAAAAACCTTCTGATCCTGTTTAAACACAAATCTGTTCTTTCTAATTGGATGTGTTTTGGAATGCAAGGCTCTAACTTAATCTTTTTATGGGATCCTTGGCCCAATACGCTCCCCCCAATTTGAATGAAATTGTCCACTAGGATTTCCCTGTCCTAGGTTGGGGAAGAGAGTCAGAAGGGTTGAATTAGTGGGAAGTGGAGGGAACATAGCTCCCTTGCTGATTATAAAAGAAGAAAGCTCCCTCTGTCTTGCTGGCTTGGATAAGCAACACTCCCTCTACCCACTACCTTCCTCTGGCTGGTGCAATGAGAGCTTCCCTTCATGTTTCAGTCTACTTTAACAATTGTGGTCAATCATTTCCAAAGTACCCCCCCCCCCATTCTACTTCTGTCAGTAAGAAAAGTTCTCAGTGGGGCTGGGAACGAACATCTGGTCAGGGCCAACAAGTCCTTAAGATATCTTTACAATGAAGCTGGGAGTGTACCTCCCAGTGAAGGTAGACAGACAGGCTATCTCTGCTTGATTATGTGTGCTAAAAACAGCAGTGTGTCTTTGAGGCATGGGTGGAGAAGACATAAACAAGCCACAGAAATACAGCACACTAGAACTATTCACCTGGCATGCTCGAACTGTGCCCACGAAACTCAATCTTTGCACCCGACACATGTGCCCATTTCCCACCAAAGAAAAGATAAAAGTGCCACGCCCTGTGAGAGTGCACGCCTTTGTCGGTGGTCTGTGAAGACAGCGCCTGTCAGTTCTTGGGACTTGTGCATCATCCATCACTTGTGCTGAGGGTCAAGAGCCAGAGACGTCTATCTGCACCAGTCACCTCAGCCTGTCACTTCCAACCAGGATTACACTGCTGTGGTGAAGACCCAATAAGGACTGTAACCTGTGCCACCATTTACCATCATCATCATGCTTTGGTTCCTGAGGCGAAAGCCTGAGGTCGAGCCAACCAGCGAGGGAACACTTGCTGTTCCTCCCCAAAGGCTAATCGCAGCCTCAGAGTCAAGGTCACAAGCACCACTTTTACCATCAGCGTGAATTTTGCAACATATACCTACCCTTGTTTGTACCGTGAATCTTTCTATCTTCTTTCTCTTCCTCTTTTGGGGTGGAGGTTAGGATTGTTGGTTGTTGTTTTGAATTTGTTTCATGCAAGTGTCATCCTAAATTTCTACAATGTTATTTAACTTTAATCTGGACTCTGAGTTTTCTTGTGAGGAAAAATCACTGGTGACAGATACGGTGTCGGGGGATCTCCCTTCTGGTAACCAGAGCACTTAATATCTTCGATCAGATCCTTATCCTAAATTCTAAATTAATTCAAAAGATTCTACTTGTTACTGAGACTCTGGGGTAACAGACTCCAATGAATGGAACTGGAGGAGATAGCTATAATTGGCTGATGAGTCAAACTGTGGAGAGATGGTGATATTTGTTGCTTTGTGCAAATCAAACACAGAAATCAATTGCAATATATTTGCTCCTGTTTGTAACATGAGCTGTGCAGTGTAAAATACTAATTTGTTGATCTCATTCTTCATTTCTTTGACACACAACATACTGTATAATTACTATACTGTAATTATGAGCCAGATCCTGTAACTCCCGCTCACACTGAGTAGCATTTACTCATTAGATCTGTCCCATCATAGCTAGTGGGAATACTTTCCTGTGTAAATACAAGTCAATGTAAATATAGGTGAGTACAGAATCTGCCCTTAAGTAAAAAATCATGAACTCTATATTTTAACCTTCACTCTTCAGTCACAGCATTTATGTCTTATGACTCAAGCTTAATAATATCAGGACACTTTCAAATGTGGTCATAGATTATAGTACTCTTTCCTCACTTCACTATTATTTTAATTATCAGGCCTATTAATGGTACATGAAGGCCAACACTATAACAGGGTTCAAAAAAGAACTCGGTAAGTGCAGGAGCATTGATTCATCAATGCAAGATCTGCTGCTCAGTGTGTAAGGGAAGGATGGGTCCCTGAACTTTCTTGGGAGGGAACATATGACACCTAAACCCTTTGAGCCTCACCTTCTCCCTCACAAACATGTGGGGTTCAATGTATAATAAAGGCCCAAAATGAGAGAGACACAAATAATATGTGAAGGAAACTTAAAATGCCATGGGTGTCATTCCTTCTAAGTAATTCTGTAACCTGAGGCTCATGAATCTTTATTTCTGATGTAAATACATGTTGAGAAAGAAAAAGAGAGGATTTGAAATTTGTGTGGAAAATAGGTAATGTTTTGACTGAAATGAGTGATTTCCCACAAAGAAAATTGAATATTTGATATATCTATTCTAGGTACAGAAACTGTGATTTGAGTAGCTCTAGCTCTGCCTTAGTGAGGTAAAATTTTATTTTCACTTCATGCCCTTCATGGGTACAGAAATCTAGTCACAAATGCATCTTAGGGTCCTGAATCAGACAGAGGGTATGGAAGATTATACTTTTTTATTATTATTTAAGCACCTAGGTAATGAATTTAGGAGTCTACGTTTAAGCACTTAGACTATGTCTAGACTACAGGCTTCTTTCGAAAGAGGCTCTTTCGAAAGCATCTTTCAAAAGAGCCTCTTTCAAAAGATCGCGTCTAGACTGCAGGCGGATCTTTCGAAAGAGAAATCCGCTTTTTCGAAAGAGAGCACCCAGCGAGTCTGGATGCTCTCTTTCGAAGACGGCCTCTTTACATTGAAGAACGCCTTCTTTCAAAAGAGGAACTTTCGAAGGAAGGCGTTCTTTCTCGTGAAACGAGGTTTACCGCCATCGAAAGAAAAGCCGCGTTCTTTCGAAATAATTTCGAAAGAACGCGGCTTGAGTCTGGATGCAGGGGAAGTTTTTTCGGGAAAAGGCTACTTTTCCCAAAAAAAACCCTGAGTCTGGACACGGCCTTAGGTTTGAAAATTGAGCTCAAATATTTAGATTTCATTCATCCAGAGAGCTAACATTTTCTTGAAGATTTTTCACCTTGTCACTTAATTCCCCCCAAAATGATATGGTCCTCGTCCCAAACAAGTTAACATTCATAGTTGCCTTTCCAGTGCTATAATGGCAGTTTAACAAATGATAACCAGTGAATTTGCATATGGAGACCAATCTGCATTGCTTTTTTCCATTTTGTACAATGCTCAATGTACTTATGTGTGTGTATTTATATTTTTCCATTTTAATAATATGCTTGATTACTTTCAACTCCAACAACAAAATCATATATATAAAGGAAAATCACAATAAAATATATGCACAATCATACAAAAAGATACAGGTAGACTCACCCTATAATTGAGAGGAGTACAGCTATATCCTTCCTTATTCCTCAACATAAAGTCTGAGGGTAAAAAACTACACTTACATTCACACTGCAATTCTGTTCTTTTGACAAAAAGTCAAAAGAACACAGAGTGGTTTTTGGAGAGTGCTAAACCTCTTTCTATGAGGAAGAAGACTTTTTCCGAGCTCTGCATGTGTGAATGCGAAGAGGGTTTTTTTTTGGAAAGAAGAGGCCTCCAGGAAAAAGCACAGGTGCCCGGGTCGCCACTCTGTCTATAGGAATCAAAATTTATATGTGAGATAGCATCCAATCAATGTGGATGCTATCTTTCAAAAAAGCAGAGTGATTTTTCGATGCGCTTTTGCTGTGCGGACACTGTCTTTCTAAAGAAGTTTTTCCGGAAGATCTCTTCCGGAAAAGCTTCTTCCAAAAGAAGCCTGCAGTTTAGACATACCCTGAATAAATAGAAGGGCTTTACACATTAGCACACACAAGCTTTGTGAAACAAAAAAGGAAACACAGTGCGAGAAAAATAGTCTTTACTGATACCAAATGTTCAATTCTACAGACTTAGGTCAATGATGCTGCTTATAGGTATACCTGCTTAGAGCTCATTCTAGGATCAGAGCCTAGGTGAAGGCATCAGTTTACTTGAATTGTTCAATGGGCAAAATTATAATGAGAAAACTATAAGCGAAACCTGTGCCTCATTCACTTTAAAGTAAAGCAAAAGATCAAAATCTTTATGTTTTTGTTCTTCTCAAAAGTGTTGTTGGTTTTTTGGGGACAGTAAGATTGAGACTTTGGGTATATCTACACCGCACTATTATTTCAAAACTAGCCAATTAGCCCGTCATAAGACGTGATTTTCAGGTCTCTCCTCCACATCAGTTTTCTCTCCTGAGCCTCCGGTCTCTCACTTCGTCTCTCTCTACTCCTCCTACTATCTCCCCCCCTCTCTCTCAGCTCTCCTCTGCCTCCTGCATCTCTCTCTGTCTCTCTCTTTCTCTTCTCCTATCCCTCCTGCCTCTCACTCAGGGGACCGCGGAGTCCAAATGGCCATTTGCACCACTTGCTCCCATGCGGCGGCCTGGCTGAGCGGTGCGGAAGTCATCTGAGTGCCACGGTGGGAGGCGAAGGGGTACAGTGACATTCATGGCTAGGGTGCGGGGCCTGGAACCACTGTCACGCTGCACATCACCGCTCCACCCCGCTTCGCCTCCCGCCGTGATGCTCGGCTGACTTCTGCACCGCTCAGGCGGGCCACCACAGGGCAGCAAGCAACCATTTGGGCTTCCCCATGGTGGCCTGGCTGAGTGGCACAGAAGTCATCCAAGTGCCACGGCAGGAGGTGAAGGGGGGTGAGGCGGTGACGTACATGGCCAGGCCCCACCCCCTGGGCATGTACATCACCGCCCCACCCCCCCTTCCCCTTCCGCCGTGGCACTTGGCTGACTTCTGTGCCGCTCAGCCGGGCCACAGTGGGAAAGCAAGCGGCGCAAGCAGCCGTTTGTGCCCCGCACTCCCCATGTAGCATGGGCTGCCCAGAGGGAACAGCCAGCATTTCAGGCAACAGCATCCCCCCCGAGGGAACAGCCAGCATTTCGGTGTTACAAACTCACAGACACTGGGCTACTATATATATATGATGAGCTATTTTGGATTTTTTTCTGAAATAGTTTATTTTGAAATAGCACAGCTACACTACAGGGAAGCCTCAAAATTAGTCTGAGGCAGGCTTCCCTAACGTGGACATCCTACCTTGATTTAGAGCCCCAGGAGGCACTGGCGAGTAATTACTTTGAATGGCCCTGGGGAGGAGATATTTCAAAATAGCAGCAGTGGAGTGTCAACACTACTATTGTGAAATAGGCATTATTCCTCATGGAATGAGGTTTACAGAAGTCAGAATAAGTGTCTGTTATTTCAAATTTATTTTGAAACTAGCTGGAGTTACCCTGCGTTGCTCAGGGCGGGTGGTGGGGTCCTGCTGGGGGTGCCCCATGTGAGGGGCGGGTGGGAGGGGGCGAGCACGGGATCTAGGGTTGGCGGGGTGGCCCAGCTCGTGCCTGGGGCTTCAGGTGCTGTGGGGGGCAATGACCCCACCAACCGTCCTGAAACTTTTGCCCGTTGTCTGCTGCACCATGGGGCCGTGCTGGGGGCTCCCCTCTACTGTGGGCTGTGGCAAGCAGGTGCAGGGTTCCCCGCCATGCGACTAGGAAGCTGCGCTGGACCCTGGGCCACTCCCAGCATCACCGCTGCTGCTGTCGCCACCTCCCTTCTGGGCTCGCCCTGCTGCATCTGCAACTGCCCCCTAGCGGCGGCCGCAAGCTCCAGCCTGCCACTCGGCAACCCATGGCTGCCACTGGAGGGGCCTGGGCCAAGTGACATCATGGGTGGGAGGGAGAAAGGGGCTCCCCTGCCCTGAACGCATCTGCGCAGTGGAACAGCATGGTGGAGGCGAGTGGGGCAGCTTCCACTCAGAGTGCCGTACCTCCCCTCGCATATACACCACTGGTCTTAATGAGTGACTGTCCCTGCCGCTTCTCCCAAGAAACCGCTTCTCCACACACTGCCAAAAGTACCTTAAAACCTTCTCCTAGAGGAAAGGTTACCCCATGCAAAGTTTGGTTGTGGTAGGTCTTATAATGCCCAAGTTATTAGTACACAAACAAACATTCTCCTTTATTTATTAGATAACGGAATTGCTGTGTAGATACTCACATTGTTATTTCAAAATAATGCCAGTTATTTCAACTGCTCTGTTGATGCACCCTTTGATAATGAGTTAAGTTAGTGCTGAATGCTTTTGAAAAATGCACCTTTAAAAATGAATTCAATGAATATCTTGAAAAAAAATTGATCATTTAGACAAGGAGGAATTCTTTGTATATAAAAAAAGGAGCCCCACATACTTTGAATACATAAAAGAAGATTCAACTGGTCTACATTTTAATGCCACTGGTTTCATTCAGCTAGAGAGACTACTATGGTTTTTGTCACATGCAGACCATTAAAATGCTTTTCTTGTTACCTTACCTTAAATGTACCATCAGGCTGTACACTTTTAAAAAAATGAAGTGCTTTAATAGCACTACCTGCCACCTTTCTATGCAGAGTTTGACAGAGAGCAATCTCTTTAGGGGTCTGACTTCTTTAGTAATTGTGGGATTCAGTTTCTCACATTTTCTTTCAGAATACTCTTACAGTTTACTGATTAAGTTAAAAGAGAAAATCTCAAAATGGAATATCATTTTATAAGCTCTTATGCTGCATTTGAAAAGAGTGTACAGAATCCCATACAATGGAATGGAAAAATAGAATACGTTTTTAGAAAATTAAAAATAAGCAGTGTAACAATCTTATACTGTAGGTGCTTCCATGCAAAGGTCTGTGTCATCACGTGTATTTATACAGTACATAGAAGATCTAAAAAGCAGAAAGAAGGTAGTTCTTTTCCGATAGCCCACTGAAAATTACTTTCTAGGGAGAAGGCAGGTTCATATAGACTGTATGAGGAACTGTGTGTAATCTCACATGAGTGATGTAAATCAGAAGTAACATCACTTAAGTGTTACACTGGGGTAAAATTAGTGTGTTATTAGAACTGGAATTTATGTCTCTGCCCTTCATCTTTTACCTGCAAGGCTTGGTGAAATACTGGCAAGGGTTTTAAAAACAATTGGTTTTCTTAAGTTTTGATTTCTGAGGTGCAGTTACGGAACATTATCAGGATGTAGTGATTGACTTAAACATTTTTTCTTGCTTTATAAATACCAAGAATATATATTCTCTGCTTTCCTGTCCCAGTTGTGGATTCTTGAAGGTCTCTGGTGGGTCTGAAAAGTGATATCACATGAGTGAGTTGCTTAAATAGCAGCTTTTCCTCAGCCAGCTGGAAGAACTGACAGTCATGGATGGTATACAACAGGATGCTACAGCTTGAGTTACACTCTCACCTAATATAACTTCAGATTCTCCAGAGATGCCAAGATCACCCAATAAAGGGAATAATATTAAGACCAGTTATTTTACATATGTAATCCTTCTACCAGGTAGCTCCGGCAGCAACCAGGGCCAGGTTCAATATCTAGGGGTTCTTTTTCATCCATCCCACACAGAACTGTCTTGAGCCTTCACCCAGTAGCCTGGGAAATTCACACACACACGTGGGTGCTTCCCCACTCACAAACACAGAGTCTGAGTATAGAAAATAAACTTTTAATAAAAGAGAGAAGTAATGTGGAATAAACTTGGGACAATACCACAAACAGAGTTCATATGCAAACCACCAGTTAACATCCCAGCTCAAGTGGATTGACCAATGTCCTTTGCCTCTCAGGCTCACAAGTCCAGCTGCGTAAGTGTCCCATTCACATGTCCAATTTCTCACTTTGGTCAGGGCAAACCAGAACTCAGAGGTGATTTTCAGAGTTCATCTTCCACCCTTGTGGGGTGGGGATAGGAGGTGTCGAACCCACCCCATTGGCCACTCGCTACTGCTCCTGCCAGCCGCTTCCACTGGCCGCCTGCTGGCTGCTCCCACCAGCTGCCTGCCAGTCACTTGCTCCTGCCAGCCACCCTGCTGCCAATGAGTTTGGATCTAGGCCAGACCTAGTGATTTCATTTCTCTGTGATTTCAGCTTCTCAGTGATTTTAGCTCTTGACCCACAGTGAAAGCCAGCAGAAAATAAAGAGATCCCTGATGGAGTCTCTTTTAGTACTATCATTAGAACAGAGGTGGGGGGAAGAGAAACAGGTTGAACCAATTTTACAGCTCATGCCTGGAGGGCGTGTAGCCTGCTGGCTCTGAGCTGAGCTCTGCTGCCCCCCCCCCCCCACCAAATCCAATCCACTTGATTGGACACTTAATAGTGTCTCTCCTGCAACCACTGGTGTCACATTTTACAGTTCCTAAATTTAGGGTTCACATGGTTTGTGACCCCACAACATCCAAATTAGTTACAATAGGCAAAATACCATTCTAACAATTGAGCATCCATCAAGCCTATATCACGGACTGAACTGGATTCACATAAGCACACCCAGGATTTGTTTCCCATTCCAGCATGATCTGTATTTACATAACAACAGTTAATACCTTATAGGGCTAAACAACTGAATGAGCATAACCACACCAAGGATTCTTTCCCCTTCCAGCTGTCTGCATTGGAAGTGGTGATTCAGACCCTGCTTACACAAACATAAAACAAACGGAAAATGAAGTGACCTCTATTTTCTAGCATGATATCAGTGACTGTTGGAGAAGACCGAGTACTGAGCTGAACAGAGTACTGGTCTGATCTACTGTGACAATACCTGTCACGCTGATTCAGAGATACATCCCTATTCAGAGCAGTTCTTATGTGCAAGCTTGACTGTAAGTCATTCTTGAAGTTTATAACATGGTCAAGTGCTGTCCTGAATAGGAGTTGACTGTAAAGTCAGTGTAAAGTCTGCCATTTGGGAAAAATAACTTAATTCAGGAACCACTGGTAGAGAATTCAGGGAGAAAATCATCATGTTGATGTTAATAAAAAAAATCTTTCTCGCAAAAGCATACATATTTTTTTCTCTGAGGCTTTGTGTAGACTGCAGAGTTTTTCTGGGATAGGCATCCTGGAAAAACCTTGCTGCGTCCAGGGAACATGTCAGCTTTTTCAGAACAGTATCCAAAAGAGAAGGTGCGTTCTTTCAGCATCCCTGTATTCCTAATTTTATGAGGAATAAGGGATCTTCCAAAAGAGGAGGTTTTCACCACATTTGGCCCCATGTAGATGGGCTAAATGATGGAAAAGCCTCTTCCAAAAAAACCTGCAGAAAAAGGTATGCAAATTGCATTTTGCAATTTGCATATCTTTTTCCAGAAAAAAATGCAGTGTAGACATTGCCTGAGTGACAGAAGTAGAAACCCAAGGAGCTGAAAAGAAAATTAATTTTTCCTTGAAAATTAAAAAATATAATATAATTAGCTCTACTGTTATATTAAAAGCACTCAAAACAACAGCAAAGCAAAAACCTCAGAAACAGGCTGGGCAGCATTCAGCTGAGGTTCAAGTAATCAATGGTGTGGAAGTGCTTATGGCAGGGTTTTGCTTATTCTGTTTCCTCTATTCTTCACTTTTGCTTTAGGAAGAACACGGAGGAATAAATTCAAATACCACAAGTAGCTATAACATTCATGATTCCCATACCATGTCTATATTTGGAGGGAAGGTCTGCAGAGACTTATATCTTCCTTTTTTATAGGTATTCTTTTGGGGAAAATTCCTCCACCATTTGCACACATGCCTTTAAAGTAAACAGCCCTCATCTGGAGAGTGTTAGATTGGATCTATTAATACCACCCTTAAATTGGTCAGAGGAGGTGGGGCAGAGTCATAAAAGTTGCTTCCCTTCTCCAAAAATTGATGTTCTTCTGGTTTACTATCTACTTCTGACAAGAAAGGAAGTAAGTAGCCACGTTAAAGTAGGATCTATTGCATGGTATTCCCAGGTATTAACTAGAGGGACCACAAAGAAGCTGATCATCTACCTCATGTCCAAATCAGCAGACAAAATAAAAAAGTGTCCTGGTGATAACAATTGGAGTAAGTCAATCACCTTAGCTCACTTATTGATGACATTGTCTTAGACAACACAGATGGTCTCTTACATTTGTAAGAAAAGGGGTTACTCCAAAACTATTGAACTAAAGAGTACCTTCCACTTCTTGACTACCCTCTTTGGCTATGTCTAGACTGCAGGCTTCTTTCGAAAGAGGCTCTTTCGAAAGCATCTTTCTAAAGAGCCTCTTTCGAAAGAGAGCGTCTAGACTGCAGGCGGATCTTTCGAAAGAGAAATCTGCTTTTTCGAAAGAGAGCACCCAGCGTGTCTGGATGCTCTCTTTCGAAGACGGCCTCTTTACATTGAAGAACGCCTTCTTTTGAAAGAGGAGCTTTCGAAAGAAGGCGTTCTTCCTCGTGAAATGAGGTTTACCGCCATCGAAAGAAAAGCCGCGTTCTTTCGAAATAATTTCGAAAGAACGCGGCTTGAGTCTGGACGCAGGGGAAGTTTTTTCGGGAAAAGGCTACTTTTCCCAAAAAAACCCCTGAGTCTGGACACGGCCTTTGTGTACGTCTACACAGCAATACTATTTCAAAATAACTAATATTATTTTGAAATAACTTAGTCCACATCTACACATCAGGAAGTTACTTTGAAATAATTTCAAAATACTGTCAATCTGGAGGACTTTTTACTCCGACTCCTGCAATCTTCATTGTATGAGGAGAAAGGAAAGTCGGAGACAGAGAGCTCTATTTCGAAATAAGTGCTGTGTAGACACTTCCAATTTTGAAATAAGCTCAATTTCGTAGCTTATTTCGAGTTAAGCTCTGCTTTTAATCTTACAGTCCAGTGTTCAAGTCCCTAATGAGGAATTTTTTTTAGTTTTGTATAAGTCATTTTCAGTGTGGAGCAAATCTTTGTTTCAAAACCAGATTTAGTATAAGTAATAATATATATAATTTTTATTCTTATTTAAGAAATCTCCTCTTAATTACTAATTTGCACCATTAGAGATTGCCCTCTGATACTTTGGAAGCACCTTCTTTCTTTTAATCCAAACAAGAGACACATTTTAACCAAACAATGAATGACTAGAAATTGTCATACTTCAGTTTATATATTAATAATTACTTTGTAGGTCTTTTCATACATGTAAATTTGCCTGGCATTAAAAAAGCTTCCCACCCAGTTTTTTCTACAAGCAGCTGAAATATAGCACCACTTGGTTTTCATTCCTTCTGTTGCCTGATGCAAAGTCACACACTTAAATGGAAACTGGGGCTTAGTTTTCACTTCTTATTCTCACTAGAGAATATGAATTTGTGCTTGATATCACTCCACTAAGTCAATGGGATTATACCATGGTTAAATCTGGCCTCCACACAAAGTGAAATTTAATGCTAAAAATTTTAGAGAGACATGTAAAGGGGACTTAAATGTTGAAAGCTGCAAGAGAGAATGAGGGGGAGGAGAAATAATGTACATCCCTATGGGTATGTCTACACAGCAGCATTATTTCTGAATAACTGATGTTAGTCTGAAATAACATAGTGCACGTCTACATCACAAGGCTTTATTTTAAAATAATGTTGGGCTGGAGGACTTCTTACTCCAACTCATGATAATCCTCATTTCAGGAGGAGTAAGGGAAATCAAAAAAAGAGTGCTCTCCCTTCGACTTCCTGCAGTGTAGGCAGCACAAAAAGCCGAGTTAAGCTATTTCAACTTAAATTAAAATGGACATAGCTGAAATTGCATAGCTTATTCTGACTTTAGCCCTGCAGAGTAGATATACCCTCACACAACTAAACTGCACTAACTACTATGTACACATCTCAGGTCCCAAAGGTCAGGGCTAGATTTGCCCTGTTTTGTATAAAGAAAAAAAAAGTTAGGATAACAGGCCATAGCTTTAAAGAATATTGCGTAGTCAGCAAGCTTACAGTGTTGGAGGACACTGTTTAATAACAGTTTGCATCTCAATTTTATTTATATGCATAGAAATGTTTGAGATAAAAATACCCATAAACTTGTAATGTGAAAACAGACAGTAATGAAGGTTAGTTATTAGTTAATAGAAACTGCTCCATAACTTTGAAAACTAAAAGGCAAATACTGAATTACTAGATTTGTTATGCAGTCCATTTACAGTATTCTGAAATTCAAATAAGTTACTATAGATGGGAGTGAGTTCATATATAAAGAGTATTTACTGCAAAGTTGTGAGAAGTAAAGTTATGATAGCATTTTACAAATAAAAGTAATATTGTTCATGCACATTGATTACTAGTAGGTTCATCAAGCATACAGCTTTGAGAAATCCAAATTACAGTTCCTAAAATTTAGAAGAATCTTTTGTCAGCGTCACATTGGAGACTGTATAAAATTGAATCCATCACAATTAGGTACTAAATTAATGGAAAGGCAGAAGTCAAAAGTAATTTGGGTTGATAAGTAAAACAAGACTATGCATGCATATTTTACTTAAGAATTAATCAACACAAGTAGCTGTCTTACCCCTGTGAAATGCTAGGAAGCCATATCCAGATCACCATTCTGGTTTGCTCTTGTCACTCCGGGTATGTCTACACTCCAGAGTTAGTTCGAACTAACTTAGTTCGAATTAGTTAATTCGAACTAAGCTAATTCGAACTAACGCGTCTAGAACTAAAAATTAGTTCTAATTAGTGTTTTGCTAATTCGAACTAGCATGTCCACATTGAGTGGACCCTGAACAGGGCTTAAGGATGGCCGGAAGCAGTGCCGGCAGGGCATCAGAGGAGGACTTAGAGCATGGAGATGCTGTCTCAGGCTAGCCGAGGGCTGCGCTTAAAGGGACCAGACCCCCACCCCGGACAGAAAATTCTCAAGGGTGCCCCGCTTGAAAACCAGTCCTTGCTTGGAGTGCCCGGAGTGCCCACACTGGGCACATCACAGCACTCAGCCATCAGCCCGGCTGCACTTGCCGCAGGCTGCCATCTGGGGAGAGGGGGCAATCAGGGGGCTGCAGGAGAGCTTCCACCCCCAGAACCCCGCAGAGCCAGCCCAGTCCTCCCCATCGGGGGCTCGTGCCCCATTCCTCCCTCACCTCCTTCCACTTACCCTTCCCTAGCCCCCCTTCCTGATGTACAAAATAAAGATAACGTTTCTTCCAACATTGACTCTGTTTTTATTGAACAAAACTGGGGGAGACTGGGAAAAGGAGGTGGGAGAGGGGAAGAGAAAGGTTGGGAGAGGGGAGGGCAACTAACATGATCAGGGGTTGGGAACAGGTCCCAGATGAAGAGAGGTACAGAGACTGGGACTGTTCAGCTTAGACAAGAGGAGACAGACGGGGGACAGGATAGAGGTCTCTAAAAGCAGGGGTTGGGTGGAGAGGGTGCATTCAGAAAAGTTCTTCATGAGTTCCCATAAAGAAGGACTAGAGGACACCAAAGGAAAGGAATGGGTAGCAGGCTTGAAACTAGTAAGAGAAAGTTGTTGTTCTTCAGAAAGCAAATAGTTAACCTGTGGAACTCCTTGCTGCAGGAGGCTGTGAAGGCTACAACTAGAACAGAGTTTAAAGGGAAGTGAGATAAAGTCATGGAGGTTGGGTCCATGGAGTAGTCTTAGCCAGGGGGTAGGAGTGGTGTCCCTGCCCAAAGTTTGTGGAAGGCTGGAGAGGGATGGCACGAGACAAATGGCTTGGTCACTGTCTCTGGTCCATCCCCTCCAGGGTCCCTAGGATTGACCGCTGTCGGCAGACAGGCTACTGGGCTAGATGGACCTTTGGTCTGACCCAGGACGGCCATTGTAAGCTCAGTGGACCCCCTTGATTTTCATGCACACCTGCTCCTGGGTGGCCAGGCTGGCAGCTCTCCTGCCCTAGACGGCCACTTTCCTGTGCCTAGTGCGGAGATCGTGGATGAGGTCCACGATGTCTGCACTAGCCCAGGAAGGTGCCCGCCTCTTGCGGTCCCGGGCAAGCTCCCGGGAGCCGCCAGCCTGGTCCTGGGAAGAGGGGGTGGACTGGGGGACATTGGGTGGGTGGCTCTGTGCCGTGCCAGGTGCAGGGTCTGCTGGCTGGGTGCTGGCAGGCTTGCACCTGGCACAGGCACCGTAGCCAGCCCGCGCCCCTTTAAGGGGTCCGGGGCCGGGAGGGGGGGCAGACGAGTTTCCCTGGTGTTGGCCAGAGTGGCCACCAGGGAAACCTGGGGAGGGCTAGCCTCCTACTAGTTCGAATTAAGGGGCTACACACCCCTTAATTCGAACTAGTAAGTTCGAACTAGGCTTAATCCTCGTAAAATGAGGTTTTCCTAGTTCGAACTAAGCGCTCCGCTAGTTCGATTTAAATTCGAACTAGCGGAGTGCTAGTGTAGCGCCTATGAATGTTAGTTCGAACTAACGACCGTTAGTTGGAACTAACATTGTAGTGTAGACATACCCTCCTTTAGGAATGCTAGTTCGGGTTTTCTTTTGTCTTGTATAAAAAGATATTTCTTTGTAGATTTGAATAGAAACTAAATGCAAATTGGAGTGAAGTTCATTTCCTCCAAATTGAGAAGCAAACACTTTTGGAGATTATATATGAATATTCAAATCCAAATCTGCCAACCATAATACATTTTTCTTACTGCTGCTGTAGGTCAGCATGGTGTGAAAGATGATAAATTAATATCTTTATTAAAGAATCTGTTTTCTACTGCCATGGCCCTTCTATCCTCCTGTCCAAAATTGCACTGAATTGTAGCCTCGGGAAGAATTACCTCAAGAAGTTTTCTGGAGGTGAC
This sequence comes from Pelodiscus sinensis, assembly GCF_049634645.1. Taxonomy (NCBI): domain Eukaryota; kingdom Metazoa; phylum Chordata; order Testudines; family Trionychidae; genus Pelodiscus; species Pelodiscus sinensis. Next base: position 174,754,917 of record NC_134711.1, read on the forward strand.
ATTGTAGGGGCAAGTTGAACAAGCAGCTGGATGGTTTGTGGTGGTAAGTAAAAGAGAAGCACTCTGGCTGTGTCTACATTGGCACTCCTTTCCAGAAAAGGGATACTAACGTAGACTTCGGAATAGCAAAATCCGCGGGGGATTTAAATATCCCCCGCGGCATTTGCATTAACATGGCTGCCGCTTTTTTCCGGCTTGGGGATAAGCCTGAGAAAAGCGCCAGTCTAGACGTGATTCTCCAGAAAATAAGCCCTTTTCCAGAGGATCTCTTATTCCTACTTCGAAGTAGGAATAAGAGATCCTCTGGAAAAGGGCTTATTTTCTGGAGAATCACGTCTAGACTGGCGCTTTTCTCAGGCTTATCCCCAAGCCGGAAAAAAGCGGCAGCCATGTTAATGCAAATGCCGCGGGGGATATTTAAATCCCCCGTGGATTTTGCTGTTCCGATGTGTCTAATCTGCATCCCTTTTCCGGAAAAGGGGTGCAGTGTAGACACAGCTCCCGTGAAATGATTTTTTAAAATCAGCAAGTGATTTTAAAGCATATATGTAGAGTGAAATAGGAGACAGACAAAGAAAAAAATAGGATGGTATGTTTTCTTTGGCACCTTCCTTTAGTTGGATCCATGTGAGTGAACCTTGCAACCATGTGAACCAAGCTGAAGGATTGGCTACATTATAAAACTATCTATCAGCTATTGTATCCTAAGCAGGATCCTTTATGCCTAAAAGTCCTAGAGATGTTAAAGAGCAATTTTATTAATTCTTGGGGGTTTTTTTTTTTACTGCAATTGCATTTATACTGTGATTTTTGTTATTTATTAACTTATGATAGCTCTGTAGCCAGCCAGATAGTATATTTGCTATGTTAGTGATTCTATCAGGAGATAATATTTGAAGTGAAATTCCTGACCACTGAAAGTTGCTTATTCTTTTATTTATAAAATTTGAGCATTTGCATGATATTTTTAAACATTTGGGGCCTTTTATGTTTGATAATAAGAAAATTGTGCAAATTTAGCAGCAAACTGTCTTACTTTTTTCAAAGTTTGAGCTATATTGCTTGGTTATGTCTGGTTACATAAATCTCATAGTATTGATCCTGGTTTTTTGATTAGTTAAGCTCAACTCCTACATTCAGACCAAAATTTCTCCTGACAATTCCATTTCTCTGTTATGAAATCAGCACAGTATTTGCATGCTGATGTAAACCAGCTGCTTTTTGCCCATGCTGACTGGCTAGGAACTGATCTGAATCCAACACTGCAATTGAGCCGGGGAAGAGTTTCTGACCTGTGCTAGCACATGGCTGCAGCACTGGTCTCTTCTTTAGGACAGGGAGGCAATAGTGCTGCCTGGGCCCCAGTTTTTTTGGTCAAACTTGTCCGAAAACAAAGTTCCCAACTGTGAAGGCAGCAGGTTCAAGAGAGAAAAAGTCTGAAATGAAATGTAGAGTCAGGAAACAAGGCTGAAAGAGCCAGTTGCAGAGGCAGCAAGATATTGACATATTCCCCATCTGACTTTTGGTTAAGATAATTAAACACTTTGCCTGTGCTACTAATCTGGGGTAAACCTCCTATAAAAACTATTGAGAGGAGACTGGGATTTATGGTGTCAAAATAGTTACTCTCTGATATTGGCTAGAAATATTGTACTAATGTAATTAGCCATTCTATGTTCCATAATTAAGACCCTGCATCATAACATTTATCCCAAATGTTAGACAATGACAGTTTCCAGAACTCTATAGATTCAGACAAACAAACTGTGTCAAGAATTCTCATTCTAATGCCAAACAAAGGTTTTCAGTAATACAAAAAGAACTGTAATCAAGTAAGAGGGTTTATTGAATCTTAAAAAAATCTAGATTTTATGAATTTACAAACTGCATTTTTTCATAGGTAATTAAAATTAGAAGGTTTTTTTTTCAAAATTAAACTTCTAGTCATTTAAACCCACTTTTTTTAAAGGGAAGAAAATGGAGATGTGAGGCAACAGAACTACAGCTTTCATCAGGCACTGTGGTGACATATCCAAATCAAAATGTTTCAGGTTTTGGCCAGGTTTTCAGAAAAAATTGAAAATGTCTGTGTCAAGCAGACACTTTCTTGGAAAAATCAGTTGAAAAACACAATTTTCTTTCAGAAGAGAGGTAACATGGAAAAAATGTAGCCAGTCATAACACAATTGTGGGATTAACTCCTAACTCTCTAGTCATATGTCTACACTACAAAGATAATTTGAACTAACAGCCGTTAGTTCAAATTAACTTTCATAGGTGCCACACATGCAAACCGCTAGTTCGAACTTAATTCAAACTAGCGGAGCGCTTAATTCAAACTAGGTAAACCTCATTCTATGAGGAGTAATGTCTAGTTCGAATTAAGTAGTTTGAATTAAGGGCTGTGTAGCCACTTAATTCAAACTAGTGGGAGGCTAGCCCTTCCCAGCTTGCCCTGGTGGCCAATCTGGGCACAACCAGGGAAATTCTTCTGCCCCCCTCCCGGCCCCGGAGCCAGCAGACCCTGCGCCTGGCATGGCACGAGCCCGCCACCCGCTGTGACCCAGCCCTCCACCTCTTCCCGGGAACAAGCTGGCGGCTCCCAGGAGCCTGCCCAGGGCTGCAAGAGGCGGGCACCTGCCTGGTCTAGTGAGGAGATCGTGGACCTCATCCAGGTTTGGGGGGAAGCCTCCAATGTCCACGACCTCCGCACTAGGTACAGGAAAGTGGCCATCTAGGTCAGGATAGCTGCCAGCCTGGCCACCAAAGGCCACATGTGAACCCAGGAGCAGGTTTGCGTGAAAATCAAGGTGGTCCAGTGAGACCCCCGACCCTGAGCCCTGAGCTTAGAACATAAGAACATAAGAACATAACGGCTGTACTGGGTCAGACCAAAGGTCCATCTAGCCCAGTAGCCTGTCTGCCGACAGCGGCCAACACCAGCTACCCCAGAGGGAATGGACCAAAGACAATGACGAAGCCCTTTGTCTCATGCCATCCATCTCCAGCCTTCCACAAACAGAGGCCAAGGACACGGTACCTATCCTCTGGCTAATAGCACTTCATGGACCCAACCTTCATGACTTTATCTAACTTCTCTTTAAACTCTGTTATAGTTCTAGCCTTCACAGCCTCTGTGGCAAGGATTTCCACAGGTTGACTATTTGCTTTGGCTATGTCTAGACTGCAAGCCTCTTTTGAAAGAGGCTTTTTTGAAAGATGCTTTCGAAAAAGCCTCTTTCGAAAAAGAGCGTCTAGACTGCAAGCGGAACTTTCGAAAAAGCAAGCTGCTTTTTCGAAAGAAAGCAGCAAGTGAGTCTGGATGCTCTCTTTCTAAAAAGCCCTGTTGGCATTCAAGAATGCCTTTTTTCGAAAGAGCACTTTAAAAAAAAGGCGTTCTTCATCGTGAAATGAGGTTTACTGCCGTGGAAAGAAAAGCCGCGTTCTTTTGATTTAATTTCGAAAGAACGCGGCTGTAGTCTAGACGCAGGTGAAGTTTTTTCGAAAAAAGGCTACTTTTTTTGAAAAAACCCCTGAGTCTGGACACAGCCTTTGTGAAGAAGAACTTTCTGTTATGAGTTTGAAGCCTGCTACCCATTCATTTCTTTTGGTGTCCTCTAGTCCTTCTATTATGGGAACTAATGAAGAACTTTTCTTTATGCACCCTCTCCACACCATTTATGATTTTATAGACCTCTATCATACCCCCCCTCAGTGTCCTCTTTTCCAAACTGAAAAGTCCCAGTCACTTTAGCCTCTCCTCATATGGGACCTTTTCCAAACCCCTGATCATTTTAGTTGCCCTTTTCGGAACGCTTTCCAAGGCCAAAATATCTTTTGGGGTGGGGTGAGGAGATCACATCTGTATACAGTTTTTTACTTCCCCTCCTCCTTCTTCCCCTCTCTTCCCCTCTCCCACCTCCTTTTCCCAATCTCCCCAGAGGGTAATCCCTCCCTCCCAGTTTTGTTAAATAAAGAGAGTTTACACACACGTGTCCTTTATTTTGTACATCAGGAAGGAGGGCTAGAGAGGGGTAAGTGGAAGGAGGTAAGGGACAAATGGGGTACGAGCCCCCGATGGGGAGGACTGGGGTGGCTCTGCAGGCTCCTCTGGGTGGAAGCTCTCCTGCAGGGTCTCCTGGATCCTGACAGCTCCCCGATTGACACTCCCCCCGGATGGCTGTCTGCGGCAAGTGCAGCCGGGCTGATGGCCAAGTGCTGTGATGTGCCGGGCATGGGAACTCAGGGCACTCCAAGACAGGACCGCTTTGCTGTCCCTCATTGAGGTAGACAAGCAAGCGGGGAACCCTGAGAACTGTCTGTCCGGGGTGGGGGGTCCTGTCCCTTTAAGCACAGCCCTCGGCTAGCCTGAGACAGCAGCTCCACACTCTAAGTCCTAACCTGATGCCCTGCTGGCACTGCTTCCGGCCAGCCTTAACCTCAGTTCAGGGTCGACTCAATGTGGACATGCTAGTTCGAATTAGCAAAACACGAATTTGAACTAGTTTTTAAGTCTAGATGCGCTAATTCGAATTAGCTTAGTTCGAATTAAGTAATTCGAACTAAGTTAGTTTGAATTAGTGCTGTAGTGTAGACATACCCTAGGTTAGAATGCACAGTCATAGTGCAAGAAGACTCAAACCTGAGGACATTTTAGAATACACAGAGACAGACATATGTTTTTCATGCTGCCCAGGGAAATTCATGGTTTGGATGCGGGCTCAAAATTCTCTGCCATGATTTCCTGACCATTGTTGTTACTGAAGAAACCCACCCCTGTAAATTCTCCATCCCCTCTGCATTGTTCTAGAGGATGCAGGGAAGGTTTGGAAAAGGAATATCTGTACACCACTAAATATGACATAACTTTATATCAGTGAATGAATATAGCAACATGGTTTGCTCTTAAATTTCTGGGAGAATTTAGTGCTGCACATGAAAATGAAGGACAAGTAGATCAGTGTGACTTATATTGAGAACAGGTGCTAAACAGTGAAATATGTTGATTTCAGCCACTAAAGGGACTCTCATTTCTCTAGTCTTTCTAACAGGTGGCTGAATAATGCATTGTGATTAATATGCACACATTCTTGCTGGGATTAGGATTAAGATTTAATTGTACATTAAGAATGATAACTGCGCTTGGTAGATGACCATTAGCACAGACAAAGGTGTTTGCATGACACTCTGCTAAAAATTACCAAAACAATTAAATGGAAAAATCGAACAATCTCTTTTTTTAAGAAATCCAAAATAAAAATTAACTTAATAAAAATAACACCATTTTTGTAAAACATAATAATTAAAATACAACATATACATTGTCCTTTTATTAAAAAAAACCTTAATTGAGTTAAGAACCCACACAATATTGGGTAAGTCTTCTAGTTATGTTAAAATGGTAGACTTTATTAACAAAAGGGAAAGAATAACTGACTTTGCTATTTCCCCTCTCCCAAAATTTCATTTTTATAACATCTTTCACAGAATTTTAAATATTTCCTTCATTTTGAATGCTACAGGCTTTTGAAGCATTTCCAAATCTGAACCTTCACAAAACTCAGGGGCCTTTAAATCTCATGTTTCATTTTAGATATAGCTCTACTAGGCCTGAATTCATGAGATAGGCTAAGACCTTTAAGCTTGACCATCTTACCTGATCCAAAAAAAGGAACTAGCTTAGGGACTTCCCCATCCCCAAAATTACCATTCTACACTATCCAATTCTTACCAGCATCAGGGCTCGTGAAATCCAATAGCTAACCATATCACTAATAGTACTGCATTTCTGATCATTTAGCAGAATAACCTTAATTATACCCTTAACTGGGGGGGCTTCAGATTATATAATAGCTAAGACCTGAGGCTGTTCTGAAAGCTGCTCCATGAAACCTTTATTTCTTTACTATCATGAAACTGTACCAGACAGGACTAGGTTTTACATTTTGTGTATGTAGTGAGTGTAAGGTTTCAGGGTCAGAGTATGAACAGCAGAGGCTTTAATTCATGTTTGACATGAATTCTGGTACCATAAATTTTATTCTGGTAGGAAAATGTCCCTTAAGCATGCAAGAATAGCCAGAGTGAGGTTACACATACCATCCATTGTTTATGTGTTTAAGTCTAAAGATCTAAATAACATGCAGTGAGAAATGGATGGATGTGCAGTGATATTTAAAAAAAAACCACGCATTGGCTTTATGGAAATATGCACACTGAGGATTAAACTTGAAGTCCCTAAAACAGTGCTACAGAACCACAGTGTCCTTTTCTACTGTGTTCAGTGACTTTTAAAAAATGTTTTTAAGCATTGGAGGACTGGGGGAGATAGAAAGGATGAGTCTGTCTTTTGTTTTATCCAGTTACACTGGCAGGTGTGCAAATTATGAGGCTAATTAAATCCTTGTGTTCTCAGGAAGCCAGAAATATACTGAATAATATACTGTAGGCACTGTTTGCAGTCTTGTCACATTAAACCAACATGTGGACTGGTTGATAGCATATGAATAAAATGTGCAAAATGATCCATGTGTGGCCTATCCTGAAATGGCCAGCAAGACACATATTATAAAGAAGGGGTAGCCTTTCCCATAGGATAACTTGAAACTATCAGTATAAAGCCTTACATTAGTGCCTCTAAAATTTGGCTGGAAACCTTAATTTGGTCAGCGGTAAAGAAGACTATTTCTGCAATTTCAAAAAAAGCCCATCATACTGTTCTCATAAGTCATTAAAAATAATCACCCAGGTGTGAAATGCTGATTTTAGTCTGAGGTTCATTTGTCTTTCTCTGTCCCCAAGAACAGTTTGTTATCACTACTTCCACATTCCATAGAATTAAATCTTCTTGAAAGGTTATTACTGAAGTAACCATATTATGAATAACCCAATTTATTAATTACTTGTATTATGTTTGCATATTAGAGAAAATTCTTATTTTTAGATTTACATTCCACATTACTGGAATTTTTTTAAATGAAAAAAGTTGATGATGAGATATTATAGTTGGCTAAAAATATTAAAAAAACAAGTCATTCTCCCCTTTCTCCCACTCCTAGGACATTTTTCAGGAAAAAAAAAAGTTTCTTCAAAGAATTTCACAATAAATATTTTGCTTGAAAAAATCCTGAACCCGAAAAGCAAACAACATTGGATTTTATTTTTTCCATTTTTATCATCTTTAGCTTCTCCCACACTCAACTTTTTTCTTTATTCTTTTTTCCAGGATAAAACTGAAACAAAGGGAATTAAAGGGGTCACTTTTTCCCTCTTGGATTTTCATTAAAAGAAGTAATCCAAACATCTATCAACAGAAACATAGGGATGTTAAATGGCTACCTGGCAAACATTCTGATAAGCATTAGGCTTACCAGTATGCTTACTGGTTAACCAGTTCTCCCAGGTGAACTCTGGCAGCAGGCAGCTGTGTTTGCTGGAACAGCCCCTGCCACTGAGATTGGCAGGATGGGTAGCAGGCCAAGTGGCAGAATGCACAGTCACAGTAGGACTCCATGGCTGTGGGCTGGGCAGTAGGCCCCAAGTTAAAATGGTTAACCAGTTAAGCACTAGCTTTGAATGTCTCAACTGTTTTAACATCCCTAAAAAAAGATCGTGCTGGTAACTATCAGTGACTCATACAAAGAGTATATCTAAATACAGTTGGCAGCATGCTTCCCACCTTGAGTAGCTGTGTAGGTGTCTATGTGTCTGGTGGGAGGGTCCAAGCAGGTTTGTATTCGTGTAGGTAGACGGAGCTTCTGTCTGTGCTTCCCCCAGCTACACTGTTATTTTTAGCATATTAGCTCAAGCAGAGACAATATATGCCTATCTCCTCAAGGTAGAAACATACTTCTTGCCACACTGTAGAAATACCCTGAAGAATACAGAATTGAGGCTGGATCCCAAATAAAGTCTAGTAGTAGAGGTACAAAGTGCCTCAAAAATAGTCTACTAGATTTCCAAAAGACTTTTCTTCCATCAGATGTGACACTTATTATAAAACTGGGGAAGGATTCTTGAATGCAGTTGTTCTAATGTGGTGATTCTAAAATCTTAACAAGGAATCTGAAGGAAATCTCATCAGGTCTGAACAGTCTATTCTGCTGATAGGACACAGCGATGATAGGTTAGGCTTAACATTTCCGGTTTGTGCTGTCAGAGAAATGTTCTAAAAGTGCTGACATCTTAGGACATATTTGCACAAATAATGATACTTGTCTCATGATCAGTGTGACCGGATGAATATTGGTTCAAATAAACAAAAGAGTAGGTCAGGACAGAGGCAAAGAACAGTATAGAGAAAAGAAAAATCTGCTTTTCTATTACTTTCAGCTTTTAACTATAATCCATACTATATATTGAATTTAAAAGTTAGCAAGACACCATTTTTTGGTTCTTCCTTGATGGAAATAAATGGACAAGTTCACACATGGTGAGAATGCTTCATAACTCTGATTATGTTACCTTATGGTTCCTTGTAATCTTTTCCCTCCACCCCTATGGTAGTGTACAGATATTCTTCAGCTTTTTGGTCTTAAAAGCCCATATTTAGTAAATGTATAAAGAGGCTCTGTGATTAATTTAAATTAATGTGATATATTAATCTACACTTTTTATGTTGATTTTTAAACTCAGTATTTCAACATCTTGATTCACAATTACTTTACATGTTATAATTAACTTGAGTTTTTTTTAAAAACTACTAAAACAATGAAACCATTTGTTCAAACTGAAGCAAAATGTGTATAAAGTTTTTATTCTGCTAAAAATAAGTCATGTTAAAAGTGATACATATGAGTAAGTATTTGCATGACTGGGAACTAAGGGTACATCTACACAGCAGGTTAGAGTAGAGCTGCACAATTTCAATGACATCAATTGTGGAGCTGAAGTTTAAATAGCTTAATTCGGCTTTTGACTCTGTCTACTCAGCAGGAAGTCGAAGGAAGAACACTCTTCCTTCAACTTCCTTTACTCCTCATAAAATGAGGGTTATTGTGTTGGAGTAAAAAGTCCTCCAGCTCAACATTATTTCGAAATAAAGGCTTGCAGCGTATATGTGCACTATGTTTGAATAATGCTGCAGAGTATATGTACTCTGTGAGAAAAATGTATTAAATTAGCAAACAAAATATCTTTAATAGCAATTAATGTTGCAACAGGACATATACCACCCAAACTCTCACAAGAACTGAACTAAGAAGCTAAGGGTATATTACTTCCCACTTTTATATAGCATATAATATGTTGGTAACTTACTCAAACATCCTCTAGGGCTTTCACTTCCAAAAGATTTTAAAAAGCAACATGTGCCCCATCTTCATTAAACTTCCCCTCTGGTGCTAAACCTTGAGATTGACCTTATATACTTTTATATCTACTACAGCAAGAGATCAACACATCTAACTGTCAAACATGTTGTTTATTTGGAAAGTCAATATGCCTTAACATGCTGAGGTCACTATAATCCTCTATGGATTGGGTAGATAAAGGAGGGACATAAATCACATACACACACTGAGCAGTGGGTTACTCAAAGAAAATGTGTAACAAATGACAGAAAAAATAACATGTATTTTTGGTGATTTAGACCAAATCCTATGCAGCCTTACTGACTCCCCACATGGATTCACAAGACAATTTGAATTCCATGACTTTCAGATATGTAGTTTAGATCCTTATTATTCAATCTACAAGAATAATTGTAATTTGAAGATTACCCAGTGGTAGCTGTTTCACCTGATGTCCTGATTTTACAGGGAAAAACCCATATTCGGGGCTTTTTCATGTATAGATTGCCTATTACCACCCCTCACCTCCTGTCTCAATTTTTTAAACTTACTATTTGGTCACCATATGTGGAGGTCTAATACTTGTATAAAGCCTCCGCCTGAGTTATTATTTGATTTACACATAACTTTTCTGGAAATGCATTGAATTGTAAGGTCCTGCCAACACATGCCTTTGAGAATGACAAAACCTGCTGCTGACTGCATTGCTGTGAACACTGTTTGGGGGAGGAGGGGTTGTCTTCTAGGTCACTTTATTACTTGATGATTTGTAGATGATTTGTAGATGATTAAGATGGAAATTGTTCTCAGTCAGTAGCTGTGCTTTGGAAGGTACCTTTGTAACCACTGAGCTTTGAAGCGTTGTACTTTTTCTTTGCAACTTGCAGCTACCTTGCTTTTTAAATTCTGAAACTTGTAAGATTGTTGAGCTTTTCAACTTTGTAATTTTTGTGAATCTCAGCCATTTTGCTTATAACTTGCTCTCAGCTGCATTCCACCCTGTGATAAGAATGTGTGTGTGAATGGAAATGGTAGCATGTTTGTGGTGAGGAAAACAGCAAGGCTAAATACCTGGAGCCAGGTGGTGACTAATTAAAGCAATCACAGAGACACCCCTGCTCTAAGCAAACAAAGGACCAGAATCAAGGGAGGTCTGGGCATGTTCCTCAGTGACAAACGCGGAGGAAGGACCCTGTGTTTGTGACAGGAGAGAGACCTTGTTCCAATAAAAGAAGAGAGCACAGGGCAGAATCACTTTTTATGATCAGCTCGCCGGTTGGGATCATGACTGTAGGCAGATGCTTTGGCCATAATATGCCTTGGCTCTCTCTGCAACCTTTTGCTTGTGTAAGTGTGTGAGTGCCTGAGGGAATGAATGAATGTGTGTGTGTGAATGAAAGTGGCTATGTCTAGACACATTGCTCTTTCAAAAGAGGAATGAAAATGAAGCAAATCGAAAATGCAAATGAAGCATGGATTTAAATATCCCGTGCTTCATTTGCATATTCGCATCTGAGTGCTTTTTCGAAAAAGGGCTTTTCGAAAGTGAAAGAGCAGTCTAAACACAGTTTTTTTAAAAAAAAAAAATCTTTTTCGAAAGAACCCGTACTCCTGAAAAAACGAGTATGGGTTCTTTCAAAAAAGGGTTGTTGTTTTTTTCTAAAGAATTGCGCTTCATTTCCACTTTCAATTTGCCTCATTTACATTTCTCTTTTGATAGACAAATGTAGTTTAGATGTGCCCTGTGTGTGTTTGGGGGCAGGTTTCCCATTCCCCTTTAGTTTAACACTACAGTGGATTGTTAATTCCTCATTTAATAAATCAATATGAGTATAACCATGTGGTGGTCTCACTTCCATGTTGTTTATACCACAGGATGTAGGTTTGCAGAAATGTTGTTGGTGCCTAGAATGCTCAGAGCCCAAGACTCTCCCACTTCCAAGCTTTATTGCCACCTGCTTAGGTCTCTGGGGTGCGTCTAGACAGTGGCAATATTTCAGGATATTTCCGGTATCCCAAAATAGCGTTTTCTGCATCTTGACTGCACACCCGCTATTTCAAAATAGCTTTTGTAATAATGGGTGCACTATTCCTATGTCTATGTAAACCCTCATTCCACGAGGATTAAGGGACATTTTGGATTAGCACTCTATTTTGAAATTTGGTTCTGTGTAGACAGCAGCAAATTTTGAAATAAGCTATTTTGAAATACACTCAAAATAAGCTACACAATTTGCATAGTTCAAATTGTGTAGCTTATTTCAAGTTATGGATGCAGTATAGATACACCCTGGGAGGAAGTCAATGATCCTTTCCCTTTTCCTCACTAGGATTTAACTTCCACATTGTTTAAAATGTCTTTTTATCTCTTGCCTCTTCTTTTACTTTATTGTTAGGTAACAGTGACCCTTTTTTGATTCTCTTAGTATGTTTCTTTGATCTGGGGCATGCATTTAAATTGAGCCTCGATTATGCTGACTGAAAAGTTTCAATGCAGCTTTGAGGGGTTTCACTTTACACTGTACCTTTTAATTTTGTTTAATTAACTTCATCATTTTTGTAGTTCATCTTTTTTAAATTAAACGCCACCATGTTGGATTCTATGGTGTTTTTCCCACCAAAGGGATATTCAATGCATTATTTCTAAGCAGTACAGCTATATTCATCTTCACATAGGTCTAAATCAAGAACTGCCTCTCCTTTTGTGGGTTCTACCAGCTAGATCAAGAAGCAGTCATTTAAGATGTCAAGACAGTTTATCTCTGCATCCTGTCCTGAAGTCACACATACCTAGTCAATATAGGGATAGTTGAAATCCCCCATTATTACTGAGGGTATGTCTACACTACAAAGTTAGTTCGAACTAACTTAGTTCGAATTAGTTAATTCGAACTAAGCTAGTTCGAACTAACGCATCTAGAACTAAAAACTAGTTCGAACTAGCGTTTTGCTAGTTCGAACTAGTAAGTCCACATTGAGTGGACTCTGAACAGGGCTTAAGGATGGCCGGAAGCAGTGCTGGCAGGGCATAAAAGGAGGACTTAGAGCATGGAGATGCTGTCTCAGGCTAGCCGAGGGCTGCGCTTAAAGGGTCCCGACCCCCACCCCGGACACACAGTTCTCAGGGGTGCCCCGCTTGCAAAGAAGTTCTGGCTTGGAGTGCCCTGAGTGCCCACACTGGGCACATCACACCACTCGGCCATCAGCCCGGCTGCACTTGCCGCAGGCTGCCATCTGGGGAGAGGGAGTAATTGGGGGGCTGCAGGAGAGCTTCCACCCTCAGAAGCCCACAGAGCCAGCCCAGTCCTCCCCATTGGGGGCTCGTACCCCATTCCTCCCTCACCTCCTTCCACTTACCCTTCCCTAGCCCCCCTTCTTATTGATGTACAAAATAAAGATAACGTTTCTTCCAACATTGACTCTGTCTTTATTGAAAAAAACTGGGGGAGACTGGGAAAAGGAGGTGGGAGAGGGGAAGAGAAAGGCTGGGAGAGGGGAGGGCAACTAACATGATCAGGGGTTGGGAACAGGTCCCAGATGAAGAAAGGCTACAGAGACTGGGACTGTTCAGCTTAGAAAAGAGGAGACGGAGGGGGGACAGGATAGAGGTCTCTAAAAGCAGGGGTTGGGTGGAGAGTGTGCATTCAGAAAAGTTCTTCCTGAGTTCCCATAAAGAAGGACTAGAGGACACCAAAGGAAAGGAATGGGTAGCAGGCTTGAAACTAGTAAGAGAAAGTTGTTGTTCTTGACAAAGCAAATAGTTAACCTGTGGAACTCCTTGCTGCAGGAGGCTGTGAAGGCTACAACTAGAACAGAGTTTAAAGGGAAGTGAGATAAAGTGATGGAGGTTGGGTCAATGGAGTCCTATTAGCCAGAGGGTAGGAGTGGTGTCCCTGCCCAAAGTTTGTGGAAGGCTGGAGAGGGATGGCACGAGACAAATGGCTTGGTCATTGTCTTCGGTCCATCCCCTCCAGGGTCCCTAGGGTTGGCCGCTGTCGGCAGACAGGCTACTGGGCTAGATGGACCTTTGGTCTGACCCAGGACGGCCATTGTAAGCTCAGGGCTCAGTGTCGGGGGTCTCAGTGGACCCCCTTGATTTTCATGCACACCTGGTCCTGGGTGGCCAGGCTGGCAGCTCTCCTGCCCTAGACGGCCACTTTCCTGTGCCTAGTGCGGAGATCGTGGACGAGGTCCACGATGTCCGCACTAGCCCAGGAAGGTGCCCGCCTCTTGCGGTCCAGGGCAAGCTCCCGGGAGCCGCCAGCCTGGTCCCGGCAAGAGGGGGTGGGCTGGGGGGCATCGGGTGGGTGGCTCTGTGCCGTGCCAGGTGCAGGGTCTGCTAGCTGGGTGCTGGCAGGCTTGCACCTGGCACGGGCACCGTAGCCAGCCCGTGCCCCTTTAAGGGGTCCGGGGCTGGGAGGGGGGCATAGAGTTTCCCTGGTGTTGGCCAGAGTGGCCACCAGGGAAACCTGGGGAGGGCTAGCCTCCCACTAGTTCGAACTAAAGGGCTACACAGCCCTTAGTTCGAACTAGCTAGTTCGAACTAGGCGTTAGTCCTCGTAAAATGAGGTTTACCTAGTTCAAACTAAGCGCTCCGCTAGTTCGATTCAAATTCGAACTAGCGGAGCGCTAGTGTAGCACCTATTAAAGTTAGTTCGAACTAACGTCCGTTAGTTCGAACTAACTTTGTAGTGTAGACATACCCTGAGTTGTTTTTATTTTTTTATTTTCTCTCTTTTCTCCCTTAACATTTCACAGTCACTGTCACCATCCTGGGCAAGTCCTTAGTAATAAGTAGTAAGTAAGTCTCTTACCTAGCAGCTTACATTGGGCCTCCAAAACCTCGTTCCTATCCTTCCTATGACACTGAGCCTACATGTACCATGACCACTGGTTTCTTCCCAGCACTACACATAAGTCTATCTAGATGACTCAAGAGTTCACAACCCTGGCAGGCAAGTCAATATGAAGTTCTCCTGGTCATCACAAACCCAGCTGGCTATGTTTCTAATGATTGAATCCCTCATTACTAATACCTGTCTCTTCCAAATGTCTGGAGTTCCTCTCCTGCAGAGGTATCCATAAAATGTGAGAGGATACTAAGACATCATCTGAAAGGAAGGTCCCAACTATGAGATTATTTCTCTCTGATCTAGTTGGATGTTCTTCTTCCCTGAGGGTACGTCTAGACTGCAGAGTTTTTCCAGAATACTGAAAGTAATGTTCTGCCACGTCCAAGGAACACGTCTGCTTTTCCAGAAAAAAAATCGGAAAAGAAGATGTGTTTCTTCGGCATCTCTGTAAACTTCATTCTATGAAGAAGCTAACAGGAGCTGTGATCACTGTTCCCTGAAGCCATGCAGATAAATATAGCATTGGGGACCCTACAGAAGCTAATACTAGTGGACTGGACCTAGCCCCTGTACTGGTACTTGCCCATCTATGCTCTAGGTCCAGCTCTTAGTGGAAATTGGCATAAGGTCTCAAAAGTGGTTGTAACCTAATTAAGAAATATACAAATACAGGTTGGACCTCCTTGATCTGGTACCCTCGGGGTCTGACTCGTCCTGAATAAAGGAATTTGCTGGATCAGGTGAAGTCACCCCATGGCTGCCATGGTTCCAATGACCAGGGACCACCGGGACTCCAATGTCCCTGGGCCACTGCAGCTCTGCAGACCCAGCACCACTGGGGCTGCACAGCTCTTGGGCACAGACACTGTCACAGTGACAGAGTGTTGGGGCTGCTGCAGTTCTGGGACCACCAGGGCTCCACTCCCTGGGGCTGATGGGCTCAGTTTTTGCAGGGCTGCGATGGCTTCGTGGCTCCAGGACCACCAGGGCTTGGCTGTTGGGGCTGCCACAGCAGCCACAGCTCCACTATCCCAGTGCTAATCCCATGGCCACCCAGCTCTATAATCCAGGGGCCTTTTGTTCCAACAGCATCAATGGTCCTACTGGATGTTGGTTATTAATGTATTGGTCATATCTCTAAGGGTACGTCTACACTACATGCCTCTGTCGGCAGAGGCATGTAGATTTGTTTGTTCAGCAAAGGTAAATGAAGCTGCGATTTAAATGATCGCGGCTTCATTTACATTTACATGGCTGCCGCGCTGAGCTGACAAACAGCTGATCAGCTGTTTGTCAGCTCGCCGCTAGTCTGGACATTCCCCCTGTCGACATCAAAGCCCTTTGTCGGCAGCCCCGGTAAACCTCATTCCACGAGGAATAACGGGGCTGCCGACAAAGGGCTTTGATGTTGACAGGGGGAACGTCCAGACTAGCAGCGAGCCGACAAACAGCTGATCAGCTGTTTGTCGGCTCAGCGCGGCAGCCATGTAAATGTAAATGAAGCCACGATCATTTAAATCGCGGCTTCATTTGCCTTTGCTGATCTGTCTAATCTACATGCCTCTGCCGACAGAGTCATGTAGTCTAGACACAGCCTAATAGTCTGTTTACTTTTGACGTAGAAAATTGCCTGCAGAAGCCAGGAAAGAAATGTTATGGCTCAAAAGTGATCATAGCAACCACTTACACAAGCAAGTCAAATTAAGTTTACTATTTCCTTAGCAAGACTAAGACTAGGCATACAACATCCATTGTCATGTACTTTTCATAATACTAATGTCAAGAAGGAAATATTGTACCTATCCTGCATACGCTTATGGTATACTGACACTGGAGATGAGAGTGTTCTTCCCAGTCCAGGCAAACAGGCATGAACTATCTCTGCTTGAGGGATCTAAAATAGCTGTGAAGTCAGGAGCACCACAGTTCCCATGCTAGCCTCCTGCATCCAAACCTACCTGAACCATAGGGTACTGACTGGGGCAGCTAGCACTAACTACTGCCCATGCTACCTGGTCTATGATGATGCTATTTTTATCACTATAGTTCAAACCACTCTATTGGGTGCATAGCTATCTGTGCTGGGAAGCACACTCCCAGCTATAGTGTACACATGCCTATATTTGCCTGCTTAACATTTTGCATGTCTCACTGATTACTCCATGTAGTTAGAATTAAGCACATGCTAAAGATTTGCCAGATTGGGATACAAGTGGGGAGAAGAATGGATAGATCGCTTAATTAAAAGTCCTGCATCCAAAGCTATGTTTACAAACACTTTGTGTGACGCTTAGACAACATACAGTTAAGGATGAAAACCATATGCAGTAAAACTAAATGGTTTTACACATTTTCCCCTAAAAACCAATGAGATATGCTGCCAAACCAGATACACTACCTACTCGACAGAGAAACACAAGCTTAGTTACTGTACAGGCAGTCCCCGACTTACGCGGATCCGACTTACGTCGGATCCGCACTTACGAACGGGGCTTTCTCGCCCCGGAAGTCGGGGCGAGAAAGCCCCGTTGGTAAGCTGCTCCGGTGCCCCTGGTCTGCTGGAGACCGTCTCCAGCAGACCAGGGGCACCGGGCGGGTTCCCGCGCTTCTGAGGTTTTGCCAGAGCAAAGCCTCAGAGGCGCGGGACCCCCCCGCGGCTGCGGCTTCAGTCCGTGAGCCTGTGGTCTGCTGGGGACCGTCCCCAGCAGACCACAGGCTCCCGGACTGAAGCCGCAGCCGCGGCGGGGTCCCTCGCCTCAGAGGCTCTGCTCCCCGTGTCCCTGGTCTGCTGGAGGGGGGGGCAGCTAGTGTGCTCCCCTCCCCCCCAGCAGACCAGGCTTTTGTTTTGGACTCTGGGCCAGAGCAGCTGGGGCGCTGCCGATTGGTCCTGCAGCGCCCGCTCTGGGCACTACTGGACCAACCCGGCAGCACCCCAGCTGCTCTGCCCCAGGTCCTGATTCAGCCGCTGCTGGTCAGTTTCAGCAGCGGCTGAATCAGGACGCCTGGGCCAGAGCAGATGGGGTGCTGCTAGGTTGGTCCAGTAGCACCCAGGAGCAGCGCTACTGGAGCAACCCAGCAGCACCCCAGCTGCTCTGCCCCAGGCATCCCCAAGTCAGCTTCTGCTGAAACTGACCAGCGCTGACTACAGGAAGCCCCAGGCAGAGTTGCTCTGCCCCGGGCTTCCTGGAATCAGCTGCTGATCAGTTTCAGCAGCAGCTGACTTGGGGACGCCTGGGGTTCTTAAGTTGATTCTGTATGTAAGTCAGAACTGGCGGTCAGTTTCAGCAGTGTCTGAATCTGGACGCCAGTTCCGACTTACATACAGATTCAACTTAAGAACAAACCTACAGTCCCTATCTTGTACGTAACCCGGGGACTGCCTGTATTGATATAGCAATGTGTTTTACATTGGACAATAATCTAATAGAGGTGATGGAGCAATACATTACAGGAGCAAGATGCATGGCTGAAAGCCACCTTCTCCTGCTCCAATGAAGATGAGAAATTTTCCTAGAAATTTCTGCTTTATGATTAATGGAAACTGCAGGATCAAAATGCCCCTCAGCATCAGAGCTCCATTAATGAATGGCAGGCACATACTTTTACTAAAGGTGAGCTGAGAAAAGACTCTCTCCATAATTTCAGGTTTATTTCCCATATTTACTAGCATTACCAGAAGCTTACCTGGACTGAGCTTCATGCAGCAAACTCTTCTTCCATGTCCCAGTCTCATCTAAATGCTGGAAAAAGCCATTTTCACTCTTAGCTAAGCTGACAAAATGGAAATATAGAACTAGGTGTCATCAGCATAGCAAAAGCACGGCAGCCTGCAGCACCTCACTAACCCTCCTGATAACAGCATGTACTCATGAAATCAGAAGTAAAACAAAGTAGAAAACTGTGGGATACCTGAGGCTATGTCTACGCTACAAAGTTTTTGTGAAAAAATAGCTGTTTTCTCACAAAAATATGCAAGCGTAAGTTTGCATCTCTTGCACCTCAAGAGATTCTCTTGCACCTCAAGTGCATTTTTGTGCAAGAGAATCGAAAGAAGAGAGGGGTTTTTACACAATTGGTATTCCTCTTTCTATGAGGAAGAAACCTTTTTGGGAAAGAGTTCTTTCACAAAAAGGTATATGTGGTTAGGGAAGAGGGGGGAGTTGCGCAAAAAGAGGAAAGAGGAAAAAGCACAGGTGCCCTGGTGGCCATTCTGTGCATACCAATCAGTGCTTACTTTTGAGAGAGTGTCCATGCAGTCTGGACACTCTTTTTCGCAAAAGCGCATTGCTTTTTCGATGCACTTTCGCAATGTGGACGCACTCTTGCGCAAGAAGCTTTGGGGACAATTTCTTCTGATAAAAGCTTCTTATGCAAGAAGCCCGCAGTCTAGACGTAGCCTAAGTAGTAGTTGTCAACACAACTACATTGGGAGCATTAAATAGGGAATAAACAGAGAGGGTGAGTCTAGACTGGTATGATTTTGCAAAAAAGCAGTAGCTTTTGCTCAAAAACTTGCCACCTGTCTACACTGGCCACGAGTACTTGCACAAGAACACTGACTTTGTAATGTAGAAAATCAGTGGTTCTTGCGCAAATACTCCGACGCTTCCGCTCAGGGATAAGCCCTCTTGCGCAAGTATTCTTGCACAAGAGGGCCAGTATAGACAGCCACATTAATTTCTTGCACAAGAAATCCCGATGGCTAAAATGGCCATCTGCGCTTTCTTGCACAAGAGAGCGTCTACACTGGCATGGATGCTTTTGCTCAAAAGCAAATCTTTTGTGCAAAGGCACATGCCAGTATAGACATTCTCTTGCGCAAATAGTTTTAACGGAAAAACTTTTCTGTTAAAAGTATTTGTACAAAATCATGCCAGTCTAGACGCAGCCAGACATAATTTCTGGATAACCTGTAGCAGGCAAGTGGCCAAAAATAAAGCTTAAAAACTAGCGTTGTCACCATATATCAGCAAATTATTATATCTGCATTTCCTTATGGAGTATGTCTGACCATTGTATACAGAGGGAGACATTGGAAATTCTTAGACATCTCTAAGAACTCATCAGTCAGCAAAGCTGAACTTCAGACTTAAAGTACATCTACACAGTAAAATTTTTTCAAAATAGTGTTATTTCAAAATAACGTAGGGTACATCTAAACTACGTTCTATTTTCGAAAGAGGATAAGCAAATTCTGCGGGAATTTGCATATCTTCTTCCGATCTCACTTTCAAAAGCGGAACTTTCAAAAGTGAAAGTAGTCTGGACACATTTTTTTCGGGAAAAAAAACCCTTTTTTGAAGAAATCACGTAAACCTCATTTTTTAAGGAAGAGCGTTTTTTTTCGAAAAGGGGTTTTTTCCCCGAAAAAAACATGTCCACACTACTTTCACTTTTGAAAGCTCTACTTTCAAAAGTGAGATCAGAAGAAGATATGCAAATTCCCACAGAATTTGCGTAGCCCCTTTCAAAAATAAAGCATAGTCTAGACATAGCCTTAGTCTGCATCTACACAGCAGGCAGTTATTTTGAAATAATGTCAAAATGTTGTCAAGCTGGAGGACTTCTTACTCTGATTCCTGTAACATTCAGTGTATGAGGAATAATGGAAGTCAAAGGAAGAGTGCTCTGTTTTGAAATAGGTGCTGTGTAGACAGTTCCAATTTAGAAGTAAGCTATTTCGAAAAAAGCTACACAATTGATATAGCTTAATTTGCGTAGCTTATGTCAGGTTAAGCCCTGATGTATAGATGCACCCTTAATGATTGTGTACCTTCAGATATCAATTCCTTTGTCAGTCTTTCTTCCCTTGATAGTTTGATAGTTTGAATTTAGTTTAGAACAATAACATTGCAACATACTTTCTGAGATTAAAATACGCTTGTAATTGTGGTAAAATATATGAGTAACAATTAGTGCTTTTTTGAATAAAGAAAAGGATATGTCCAATTGGAAATGTAGATAAAATAGGTGCAAGGGAAAAGTGAATAGCTTGAGTAACAAGATAATTTCTTGGTGTCATTCTCATGTGGCTGTCATAGGAAGGCAACAAAAAGATGTCTGTATATTTTGTGTAACTTGCTGTTGCAATTAGCGGACAATATAATTCTAGTGCTGTCATTAGCAATGAATTTTTCTCTCTGGGAAACTATATGGCTTAGGGGATTGATAACCAGGCACAGAGTCTTTGTCTATACTAGAAAAGTCTATTGAATGTTTTAAATCAATGTAATTAAACGAGTATAAATCCTTAATGTGGTTGCACTTGTACCTGGTATATCAATTCAGCTGAACTAAATCAGTTTAAGCAAATGATAAATCAGTTTGTGTGAAATCAGAGGTCTGTACTGGTTTAACTAGACTTAATTTAAAATAGTTGAATTAAACTGGTGTGACTTTTCTAAATACAGTACACACAAAGGCCCAGAGATTTTCTCTTGCGGGAAACTCATATGATTGAACCTACCACGGGTTGCTAGTAACTAAAAATAACACCTGTCTAGTGGCCCAAATGAACTGAGTTGATGGCCTCAGAACAATTAGCACTGGCATGTACATAAGGTCTTACCAGGTTTTAGCAAAAGTATATTAACAGACAGAGATGCACCTTTATAATGGAGAAAGTACACTCTTGCTGTCTGTAATGTCCCTCTTTGGGGTGGGGTGGGGTGGGGGAATAAAGAAACAATTTTAGTTTCAAAGGCTCTCACTATGGAATCTTTCAGAATCATTTCATCCTCTTGAAACAAAACAGATAAAGTCACTATTTTTTATTACTGTAAATCATATTATATAATCTTTCACATGCTAAAACAGAAGGCTAGATTTGTAAATATCCTTTAAGCTTTGATGAAACAAATGCAAGGAAGTTATTTTCTTTGTAATATTCTTGCAGCTACTGTCTTCTATATACGTCTTTAAAAGGTATTAAATTATAAATAAAATATGATGTGTTGGACAATGTGTTTTCCAGGGTACAGTGAATCACAAAGTTGAAGGCTCTCTCTTACCCAACTCTTTGTTTAAATCAAGATAGCTATTTTTGTACAGCTTCCAGGATGTGGAAAGAAATTAGGCATGTTGATTTATTTATGGAAAGGGGTAGAGCGGTAACAGTGCAGAAGAAAATGACAGGTTTTTTTGATCAAGAGAATATAGAATACTTCTTAGAAAAGAGCAGTGATCTCAGAAAAGTGGTATTTGGCTAACTGATTAAAATAGAAGGTAAGTATTATGTCCTTATCCAAAGTATCTCCTCTAAGGCAAAGTTAAGCTTCTGAAAAGCATGTGGCTAGTTCAGATATTATCATTTAGAAAGCCATAGAAAAGGAATGACAAAAAGTAAAGAGCACCCTAATTCGTAATGACAAGCTAACAGGCAAGTTCCAGATGTTTCAACTGCAGTTCAGGGTATATTCAAGAACAGTGACTGCTGTAATTTCCACTATCCTACTGTAATTATAAACAGAGACACCAGAGGTGAACAGTACCAGCTGAACCTCTTCAGATAGGCCTTAAAAATGGCAAAAGGTTATTGTCACTTGTCTTATTTAAATATGTAAGCATAGTTTAAATGCTTCCATTGCAGCCAGCTGGAAGGGGAAAGAAATCCTGCGTGTGGTTATGTAAATACAGTTTATTCAGCTTGCTTAGGCATGGTAGATATTATACTGTTAGAAGGTATTTTGCACCTTGTAACCAATTTGGCTGTTGTGGGGGGTCACAAACTGTGTTAATACTAAATGCAAGAATGTAAGATATAACCTCCAAAAGCCTGCAGTTATCGTGGGAATGCACAATGCAGAAAAGTCAGACCGTGTTTAATTCAGTTCAAAGGAGAGACCCTGTTAATGTAAATACACTTGGAGGTATAGAGGCTGGTCTTTCAGGCTACATCTAGACTGCACGCCTTTTTCGACAGAGGCTTTGTCGATAGATACTGTCAACAAAGCCTCTGTAAAAAAGAGCATCTAGACTACAATCAGTATTGTCAACAAAGCAAGCCTCTTTTTCGAAAGAGAGTCTAGACGTTCTCTTTCGAAAAAGCACAGTTTGCATGCAATAGTGCCTTTTTTCGAAAGAGTACTTTCAAAAAAAGGCATTATTCCTAGTAAAATGAGGTTTACCACTGTTGACAAAACTGCCACGTTCTGTCGACTTCATGTCGACAGTATGCGGCGGTAGTGTAGATGCAGGTAATGTTTTGTCGACAAAAGACAACTTTTGTTGACAAAACCCTGTAGTCTAGACACCCCCTCAGAGACCTATAAATTAAGTTGGGGAGGGAACTGAGTCAGCAGGCTGCATGCCCTCCAGGTATAAGATGTAAGACTGCTTCAAATGGTTTCTCCCCACTGTTTCAATGACAGAGTTAAATAAAGGCTCCATAAGGAGTTTCTTGTATGAAAGTTTACTCCAGTGGATGCTGGAGTCTCTCGTGGCTGGACTGTGCTTTGGGCTGAGAGCTGAAATCTCTAGGTTTAGCCAAGAGCCAAATCCACCACAAGCCAGCAGAACATGCAATGAGTAGCCAGCAGTGTGGCGATGGAGAGGCATGAGGAGTGGCCAGCAGAGCGGCGGCAGGAAGAGGTGATGAATGGCCTGCAGAACAGTGCCAGAGAGCAGCAAGTAGGTGGACGGTGAGTGACCAGAGCAGTGGGTGAGATGCCTCCTACCTTTAGGGTTGCCAGGTGTCTGGTATTTACGCAGACAGTCCAGTATTTTCACCTCCTATCCAGTAAAAAAATTCAGAAAACAATGGACACCTAAGATGTCCGGTATTTTCTGATTTTTTTCCCATGGCCAGGAGGTGAAAATGCCGGGCACCTAGCAACCCTGCAAGCCCTCAGAGCCCAGCCTCCCTCCTCTTCCCCCGTCCTCTCAACACCCCCAGCCCCCCGACCCCAGCCCATGCTTACCTGGTTCCGCAAGGCAAAAGACTAAGGGGAAGCAATGACTCCCCTGGGTCTTAGTGCTCAACAGCTCCCCTGCACTCACTGTTAAAAGGGACATGCTGGGTTGTTTTTTTCTGCTCAACAACTTTGGTCTCCCCCCTCCCTTTTTTTCGTCAACAGAATTTTTTCTTCAACATAATATTTTGGGGGGGAGGGGGGTTCAGTATTTTTGTTTCAACCATCTGGCAATCCTACCTACCTTCTCCCTCACACACACTCAGGATGGAAGGCGAACTCTGTAGATCACCTTGAACTCTGGTCTGCCCTGACCAAGAGCAGCAACTGTGAGTGGGGTGCAGAGAAGAGTTGAGCATATGAAGGGGACATTTGCATTTCTGGCCTTGAGAGCTTGAGAGGAAAAGGACATTGCCCAACCTTCTTGAGCTGGGACATTTACTCTTGGTTTTGGTGTTTTTCTGTTTGTGGCACTTTTTCCAAAATTAATGCCATGTTATTTCCCTCCCTTTTTTATCAAAAGTTTACTTTCTGCACTCAGGCACTGTGCTTGGGAGTGGGGAACCATCGCCCACTCCCAGAGGAACCCAAGAGTGTTGTCTGATTTTTCCCATTTTACTAGGTCAGGTTCGAGCCAGTTCTGTGATGGAGAGGAATCCCTAGATATCAAGCCTGGCCCCTGGCTGCTATTGGTACTACCTGGCAGAAGGGTTACAAATAGAACAAAGTTTTAAGACTGTAATGAAAGGGTTTTGATTTGCAAGCATTTCCTAAGAATGGAAGAGTCATGGGCTGTGCTATTATTAAAAAATAGTGTACCAGATATTACTTATATGTAACTTAATACTTAGTGTATCATACTGTTGAACACTTGCAATATAATCATACACTTTGTTTTCAATATAAATAAGTTATTTCCATAATACTATCCACATTGGACAATATGCATAAGCACAAGAAAAGTGCATTGTGTGTGCATGTATGTATTTTGCAGCTGCAATTTATTTGCTATATTTTGTAAATTTTGCCCTAAATAAAATTCATTGTTGCAAGACACAAAATAATTAAGCTTAGAAATGTCCACATTAAAGCAGCTGGAAGAGAGAAGATGAGGAGTATTGTTAGATTTATTTGCACATCATTGAAATTCTATGAATTTGACTTTTGTTTTTAAATTCTAATATGTAGCATTGGCTTTTAACCTCCCTGATTATTTCCTAATACTGCTTGTTATTGGCCTTACCTTTCCTCTGGATAACACTGGTGGTTTTGATTCCAGCATCAGTTATTGCACTGATATGTAATACTGATAATGCTTTGATTCAATTTGAAGCCTTTTGTAGTTAATGGAATGCCTCCAACTGACTTCATTGGTCTTTAGACCAATGCGACAAAATTGAAAAATGAGATCTTTACATTTTCTAATTGATGATAATAAGGGTTGACAGATGAAAGTCTATAATTTGGAACAGGTTTCTAAATGGAATTCCAAGTGAAAAACTAGTTTGTAGTTAATGCTAAGCAGGAAATTTTATCTTTGAGCTCATTTTGAGACTGAAACTATTAGAATGGAATGCAGTGTTAGCAGGAGCATGCTCCTTGTAGTTAGTGGCTTACATAAGGAGGAGTGGAAATCTGGGAACAATAGGCTACAGAGGAGAGAAGGCTATATTGTCCATCAGCCATGACAGGGTGTGCATTCATTATTGGTGCACAGTTTGAATGAGGCATAAAGCAGATGTTAAGTGTCTTCCACTTTCACAAATACTAAAACATCCTTAGAATTTCCAAACCTTACAAGTGACAATGTCCTACCTTAAAAAGCAATACTGTATAGGGAATTTTCTATTAGACTTTGTCCCTACAGATAAGAACAATTTATCACAGAAATAAAAATTAATGGTAGATTAGAGACAAGTGATCATGACTTAATCATATTTATTGTATACCAACAGAATAAAGTCCAGACCAGTTATATATATGTGTGTGTGTGTGTGTGTAATGTGTATGTGTACATACATATAAACATTTATTGCTTTAATATAATTTTTTGGTAATATCCAAATTTATCTGAGAGCTATTTTATTGGTCTTTGGTATTACTATTAATTTTGGATTATACATTTAGCCTTATATAATTCAAACCGACCATTATTCAGTCTCCATGTATAGCACAGAGAAAAATATGATGAATTGCACTGAGAAGATTGTATGATTCTTGTGAAAGGATATCATCCCAAATAATACATATATGAAAAAAACAGAAACACACACTCTTCTTTCCGCAATAAAGACAGTGCACATATGTCCAGCCCTCTTTAGTACTGTTTATATCAATTTCAGCACAAAGACTAAAAAAGTGAATGGGCATGCAAGTTAAACTATTATCTCACTCATAGAAAAAAGTACTCAGGCATTTAATAGGATATGATAAGTCTTCAATACATATTTTGAATTATCAGTTCCAAGACACCCAAGAGACACCCAAGAATTGAGAGAGCCATATCTGCTAGTCAGTCTGGAAAATCTAGGCTTTTCAGTTCATAGAAAAGAAGTTATGAGGTGGAATGTTATATCTGCCTCCCACCCTTGCCTCTTTGCCAGAATGTAGAAATGGCTCTTTAACTCCCAAATCATCCATGTGAGGTAAAACAAAGGTAAATAACTAGAGATAGGTTTCTCCCATTCATTTCTATTGATTTTTACCCTTTTAGTTGATATCTAAATGCACTGACTTACTGAAGTTTCATTATGTTCAATATTTGTAAATGATAATACTTTATGACGATGACTGAAGAATAGTTTAGTGAATATCTATACACTTTCTAAGGCATTTATTTGTTCAGTATCTTATCTGCCTTGTGTAAGGTTGTAACTTATAGTTTTTTAAAGTTATATCTGTCACATATTTAATTCAAGGAGTTTGGTATTAGTTTTAATTTATCATTTAAAAAAGACTCACTCTTTCATCCCATTCTCTTCCTGTTCTTTCAGTATTTGAGTATTGGCTTCATTTCTCCCTTATCTTGAAAATATATGCAATTCTGGTATGGGCTGGGGACTTTGTGACATCTGTAAAAGAAAATTTCACTGTTATTGAATATGGTCCATAAAATAAAGAGGGTGGTCAGCATTGCCCAACTGAGTTAATGTGAAATTCTTAACTTTTATATTTTCTTATCAACTTTTAACAAGATAACATTCATTAATATCTTTTGGCTCTTCTACTTCCTGTAAAAAGAAACTAGATTGTCTATACTTAATATTAGTATTTTGACTTTGAAATTCATACTACAATACATTCCTATGTATATCCGGAATGTTTTATATAAGTCTGAATAAAAAGGGTAGCATGACATCTGCTTAAATGTAGCTGTCATTTCTTGGCAAATGAAGAAAATTAAATAGTTGTCTTTTTTAAAAAGAAGGATTACAAATTTGCAGAATTTATCAGAAATTGTTGTGAGATGAGAGAGCCACAAGGTCCTCAGTTTTTGTTATATCCATGATACTCTCTTTCATGCTAAGCATGAATTTTTATGGTGGCTTTACTCTCATGTTACTGAAGTCCAACTTGTATGCAACCAAAATATTGAAAGATGTGGTGATGAAGTTTGGTTTTTACTATTTTGTCTAAGATTTTGTCTAGCAATAGGCAAATGAAAAGGTTTTCTATATCCATTATAAGCTTTGAAGATTAAAGAGAAAATGTCATTGTTCTGGGAGGTTTACAGTCTTGCTTTGTTGAAGGGAGAGTTTCTCTTAACAGTACAGGTTGGACCTTCCTGATCTAGCACTGTTGAGACCTGAATGGTTCCAAACAAGAGAATTTGCCAGACCAGGGGAGGTCTCCTGCCACTGGCTCCTAAGTCCATTGCCTGCTGCTGGCAGGCTTCCCCAGCAGGCACCCTGCTTCAACCTCCCTGATCCTCAACCTGACTTGGTTGCTCAATTCCAGCCCCATACTCCCGGTGCTGCCCTGGTTCTCCAGACCCATGCTCCAGAAAGCCACCAGGAGATTCTGGTCCCACACTGCCTCAGGGCTCTGGGACTTCCATTGGGCTCCAACCCTATGCTGACCCATGCTGCTAGGGGACTCCAGCCCAGTCCCACATTGGTGTGGGCTGCTAGAGGCTGTAGCGGGGCTCCAACCCTGGTCTCACACTACCTCCAGCTGGGCTGCTGACCCTATTGTTCCGGTCAGCTGGCCCTCCTGCCCTTAGGCTCCCAGACAATCTGATCCTGAAGCATCTGTGATCCTGCTGGATGATGGATGTTGCCAGACTAGGGAATGCCGGGTTTTGGAGTTACAACCTGTATTATTTCCTCTTAGTGTAAACAAGAGGCTGGGTTTTGAATCTCAGGTGTTACCTTCCATATTCTTAAAGGCTCTTACACTTAGGCAATGTCTACACTAGGGCCGTGTCCAGACTCAGGGGTTTTTTCGGGAAAAGTAGCCTTTTCCCGAAAAAACTTCCCCTGCGTCCAGACTCAAGCCGCGTTCTTTCGAAATTATTTCAAAAGAACGCGGCTTTTCTTTCGATGGCGGTAAACCTCATTTCACGAGGAAGAACGCCTTCTTTCGAAAGTTCCTCTTTCGAAAGAAGGCGTTCTTCAATGTAAAGAGGCCGTCTTCGAAAGAGAGCATCCAGACTCGCTGGGTGCTCTCTTTCGAAAAAGCGGATTTCTCTTTCGAAAGATCCGCCTGCAGTCTAGACGCGATCTTTCGAAAGAGGCTCTTTCGAAAGATGCTTTCGAAAGAGCCTCTTTCGAAAGAAGCCTGCAGTCTAGACATAGCCTTTGAGATTATTTCAAAATGACTAAATTCGACTTCTGGGCACCCAATTTTACAAATTTGAAGTTCTGTGTCCTAAATATGGGGAAAAATCGAATGTAGTCCAAGGCAAGCTCCGTTAATGTAGTGTGTGACCCTGGTCTCAGATTTCCAGGAAGCACTCTGGAGAGCTGTAGGAGGCCTCCCAGAGGCCAATTAGTTCAAATGAGTGGCACCAGAGTAACCACACTAATGTTATTTCAGACTTACAAGTTCAAGAATAGGGTAATTCTTCAAGTTCATGGCTGCTTATTCCAGAATAACAGGGTTGGTTGTGTAGACTCACTGCTTACAAATTCAACCTTGGGTGCCTAATTTCAGACTAAGGTACTGGTGGAAACCAAACCCACCCAGGAGTGCTTTGTGGAGAACATTTTGAGAACCACTGCTCTCTATTGCGTTTGTGAAAGAAACCAATCTGAAGTTTTGGAAAAATGAGTTGATAGTGAAAGAATTACCCAAACTTTCTCCACTCCTCCCACAATTCAATATTAGGGTATAAAGTTGCATATGCATGGAAAACAGGTTTATAGGTTTGCTGTAGAATTGGGGTGGGAAATTTTTGATGGGAGGGCACGCCAAGATTTTTGGAAAGTGGCCAAGGGTCGCACTCTTCCATGATATTAATGGAGGAGGTGCAGGGTCTGGGATGGAGGTTGGGTTCAAAAGAGAGCTTGGAGTAAGGGATTGGGGTGCAGGAGCAAGAATGGAGTTTGGGAGGGAGTCTAGGCAAAGGAGGCAGTTGTAACCTAGGGCTGGGACTGGGGTGCAAGGTTTTGGGATCTGACCTACAGTAAGAGTGGAATCTGGGGCAAGAGTTTGGGGTGCAATATCTGGGAGGGGGTATGGGTGCAGGAGGGGTGCAGGAGTGGCCAGCAGAGGGTTGGGGAAGGAAGGAACTGGGATGCCAGAGAAAACCAGCCTGCCTGCCTGCAGAGCTAAAGGCTTGCTGATCTTAAAATGTTTCTTAGCCAGCCAGCCATCCTGCCTGCCCAGCCAAGTGTTTTTATGAATAACTGAGTTGGAGAAGAGGGGGTGTGTTGCTTCGTGGATGCAAGGAATCTGTTCCAAGACAAAATTTGAAATAGAAACCCTCTGATCTCAAACAAGTGCCTCCTTCACTTGGCATGTTGAATAATGTGGGATAATGTGTAAATATAAGTGTCAGATATGTACACAAAATACCTATGCATGGTCCTTCTATCTGAAAAGAAAAGATCTGAAAATCAAATTCCCGAAAAAGATAGCAAAATGCAGGACTATGTAGCACTTTAAAGACTAACAAGAGGGTTTATTAGATGATGAGCTTTTGTGGGCCAGACCCACTTCCTCAGATCAAATAGTGGAAGAAAATAGTCACAACCATATATACCAAAGGATACAATTTAAAAAAATGAACACATATGAAAAGGACAAATCACATTTCAGAATAGAAGGGGGATGGGGGGGGGGGAGAGGAAGGTATGTGTCTGTGAGCTAATGGTATTAGAGATGATAATTGGGGAAGTTATCTTTGTAATGGGTAAGGTAGTTGGGGTCGTTGTTCAATCCCCCCGGAGAGTGTCGAAGTTTAGCATGAATGACAGTTCAGAGGATTCCCTTTCAAGTGCAGATGTAAAAGGTCTTTGTAGCAGAATGCAGGTAGTTAAGTCCTTCAGACAGTGTCCTTTCTGGTTGAAATAGCAAGAAATTGTTTTTTCTTTGTGATCCTTTCTGTTTTGTGGGCATTAATCCTTTGGCGAAGTGTCTGAGACATTTGTCCAATGTACATAGTAGACGGACACTTTTGGCACATGATAGCATAAATTATATTTCTGGATGCGCAGGAATATGTATTCTTGATCTTATAACTCACTTGGTTAGGTCCAATAATGGTATCAGCAGAATGAATATGTGGACAAAGCTGGCAACGGGGTTTGTTGCAAGGGAAGGTACCAGGGTTGGTATTAGTGTGGTATGTCCTGTGGTTGTTGGTAAGAATCATCTTGAGGTTAGGTGGTTGTCTATAGGAGACTATAGGTCTGTCTCCCAGAGCCTCTTGGAGTATGGTATCCTGTTTCAGTATAGGCTGTAGTTTATTGATAATGTGTTGGACAGGTTTAAGTTGGGGGTTTTAGGTGATAACAAGTGGTGTTCTATTGTTGGTTTTCTTGGGTCTGTCTTGAAGTAGATGGTTTCTAGGTATTCGTCTGGCTCTTTCAATTTGCTTTTTTATTTCTCCGGGTGGGTAGTTGAGATTTATAAATGCTTGGTAGAGATCCTGAAGCTTCTGGTCTCTGTCAGTGGGATTAGAGAAGATGCGGTTGTATCGAAGGGCTTGGCTATAGACGATGGATGGCATGGTGTGTTCTGGATGGGAGCTGGAAGCATGTAGGTAACTGTATGAGTCAGTGGGTTTTCTGTAGAGAGTGGTGTCTAATTTTCCAATGTTGATTTGTACTGTGGTGTCCAGGAAGTGGACCTCTCATGTAGAATGGTCCAGGCTGAGGTTGATGGTGGGGTATAGGTTGTTGAAATCTCTGCGGAATATCTCCAGCGTTTCTTGGCAATGCGTCCAGATCATTGATGTAGCGTAAGTAGAGAAGGAGTAAAAGGGGATGGGAATTGAGGAAACGTTGTACTAGGTCAGCCATAAAGTTGTTAGCATATTGTGGGGGAGAAAGAGATAATGCTTTTGGTTTTCTCCTTTATTACTTGATATGTTCTGAATGAAGTTCACTGCCTGATTAACCACTGAGTTGTTTTATTAGATGTTCTTTTATTATATTACTTAAAGAACTTGTTCAGAAGATAAATGTAAAATGTATTTCCTTTCAAACATTTTGCACAGGTTTCTATAGTTTACTACTCTGTTTCATTTATTGGTATTTTTACAATTTTTCAGGTTTTATAGTTTTACAGCAGTACATAGATAACCCAGGAAGTTTTTGGAGAATGTTGGGGATAACTTCTTGGTACAAGTGCTGAAGGAACTGATCAGGGGCCATGTGCAACTTGACCTGCTACTCACAAAGAGGGAGGAACTAGTAGCGGAAGTAGAGGTGGGTGACAACTTGGGAAGCAGTGATCACGCGATGGTAGATTTCAGTATCCTGACCAAAGGAAGAAAGGAGAGTAGCAAAATACACACCCTGGACTTCAGAAGAGCAGACTTTGACTCCTTCAGAGAACTGATGGGTAGGATTCCCTGGGATGCTAACATGAAGGGGAAAGGAGTCCAGAAGAGCTGGCAATATTTTAAATAAGCCTTATTAAAGGCACAGGAAGAAACCATCCCGATGCACAGCAAGAAAAGCAAATATGTTAGGCGAACAAATTGGCTTACTGGGGACATCCTTGGTGAGCTTAAACACAAAAAGGAAGCTTACAAGAAGTGGAAACTTAGACAGGTGACAAGGGAGGTGTTTAAATATATTGCTCGAGAATGCGCGGGAGTTATCAGGAAGGCAAAAGCGCGACTGGAATTGCAGCTAGCAAAGGATGTGAAGGGTAACAAGAAAGGTTTCCACAGGCATATTAGCAATAAGAGCGTGAGCCAAGAGGGTGTGGAGCCCTTATTGGATAAGGGAGGAAACCTAGTGAGAGATGATGAGGGAAAAGCTGAAGTACTCAATGCTTTCTTTCCCTCCGTCTTCACAGACAAGGTCAGCTCCCAGACAAATGCACTAGGCAACACAGTATGGGAAGGAGGTGGACAGCCCATGGTGGAGAAAGAACAAGTTAGAAACTATTTAGAAAAGCTAGACATACACAAATCCATGGGCCCGGATTTAATGTATCTGAAAGTACTGAAGGACTTGGCAAGTGTCATTGCGGAGCCTTTGGCCATTATCTTTGAAAACTCGTGGATATCGAGAGAGATCCCAGATGATTGGAAAAAGGCAAATGTAGTGCCCATCTTTAAAAAAGGAAAGAAGGACTATCCAGAGAACTACAGACCTGTCAGCCTTACCTTAGTCCGTGGAAAAATCTTGGAGGGGATCCTCAAGGAATCCATTTTGAAGCACTTGGAAGAGGGGAAAGTGATCAGGAATAGTCAACATGGATTCACAAAGGGCAAGTCATGCCTGACCAATCTGATTAGCTTCTATGATGAGGTAACTGGCTCTGTAGATATGGGAAAGTCAGTGGATATGATATACCTTGGCTTGATACGGTCTCCCACAATATTCTTGCCAGCAAGTTAAGGGAATATGGATTGGATAAATGGACTGTAAGATGGTTAGAAAGCTGGCTAGACTGTCGGGCCCAAAGGGTGGTGATCAATGGCTAGATGTCAGGTTGGTGGTCTATTTCTAGCAGAGTGCCCCAAGGATCTGTTCTTGGACCGGTTTTGTTCAACATCTTTATTAATGACCTGGATAAGGGGATGGATTGCACCCTCAGCAAGTTTGCGGATGACACTAAGCTAGAGGGAGAGGTCGATATGCTGGAGGGCAGGGATAGGGTCCAGAGTGACCTGGACAGATTAGAGGATTGGACGAAAAGAAATCTGATGAGGTTCAACAAGGATAAGTTTAGAGTCCTGCATTTGGGACAGAAGAATCCCAAGCATTGTTACAGGCTGGGGACCAAATGGCTAAGTAGCAGTTCTGCAGAAAAGAACCTGGGGATTACAGTGGATGAGAAGCTGGATATGAGTCAACAGTGTGCCCTTGTAGCAAAGAAGGCTAATGACATATTGGGGTGCATTAGGAGGAGCATTGCCAGCAGATACAGATATGTGATTATTCCCCTTTATTCAGCTCTGGTGAGGCCACATCTAGAATATTTTGTCCAGTTCTGGACCCCCCACTATAGAAAGGATGTGGACACATTGGAGAGGGTCCAGCAGAAGGCGACCACAATGATTAGGGGGCTGGAGCACTTGACCTATAAGGAGAGACTGAAGGATTTAGGTTTGTTTAGTCTGCAGAAGAGAAGGGTGAGAGGGGATTTGATAGCAGCCTTCAGCTTCCTGAAGGGAGGTTCCAAAGAGGATGGAGAAAGGCTGTTCACAGTAGTGACAGATGGCAGAACAAGGAGCAATGGTCTCAAGTTACAGTGGGAGAGGTCTAGTTTGGATATTAGGAAAAAATATTTCACTAGAAGGGTGGTGAAGCACTGGAATGGGTTTTCTAGGGAGGTGGTAGAATCTCCAACCCTAGAGGTTTTTAAGTCTCGGCTTGACAAAGCCCTTGCTGGGTTGATTTAGTTGAGATTGGTCCTGCCTTGGGCAGGGGGCTGGACTTGATGACCTCCTGAGGTCTCTTCCAGCTTTATGATTCTTTGATTCTAGGTTTCACAATGGAATGCACACTCGAGGAGAAAAATTAGCTGCTGCAGAGTTTAGTTTAGCATTGCCTACTCACCAAGAAATTCTAGAAATTCAAAAAGAATATAAAAAATAATTTTCCCTCTTATTTGCCAAGCCTGAAAGATTGGACAATTTTTCTGTCTATGGACTATTCATTGTATGTTTTGACTTAGTATGAATTCAGAACTTACAAGATATAAATGCACCTATTAGGGCTAATAAGATGAAAGTAAATTCTCTTTCTAGTTTTTGCATTGGATGGACTGTTTTTATTTTTTAATATATGCCAAAAGTAGAGCTACTGACTCTTTCCCCCCAACTATTCTAAAATCACATTTGTTTGGTTTTTTTCTGAAATTTTATATAGAGCCTTTCACATGTATGTTGCAGCATCAGATGTAACCTAGATCAGTATTCAGTCAATTTTATTAGTGATCTTCCTTAAATGAGTTAGTGGTAGCTACCCAATTCTAAATGAACAAACAGTATGTCCACATGACAAAACTCCCAATGATATGAATCACAAACTAACATCTTAATGTCTAATCTTAGATTAGATTATGATATTGTATTACCGAGAGGAATGCTCAGCGAGACTCCTGCAGATAGTAAGCACTATTTCTAGTGTTTGTAGGATTGGAGAATTGGCTGGCAGTTTATTTAGTGAGGCAATGAGACTGACAAGGCCAACATGACTAAAATACTCTCTCATCTTTAAAGGTGATCTCATAATAGGTACATTGATGAAGGAGTGTGAGGAAGCTTGTAGTAACTTTAGCCATTCTGTACCATTTGCATTAATAAATTTAGGACTTCATTATCCTGGACTGTCGATCTGGCACCTTTCCCAAGTGTTAAATTCATATTACAAACCCCATTTTTATGTAGTTGCACTGTTACCATAAAATATTGATCGCTGCTCAGTCTTTTACACCCCATTAACAAAGTCTATATTGTAAATGTGAACCAAGACCATAATTGATTATGACATTGTCCAGTGTCAATGTGGTTCGAAGCTAACAGTGCTTGTTAAAGCCATTTTTAAATATATTTGAGAACTTCTACACTTTATTAAGGGAGTTCATGTGTAGTGCAGCTTTGAAGATGATTATTACTTATTTAAGAACATCCTACAGAGCTCTGCAAAAAAAAAAAAAAAGAAATAAAATAAACAAATCTGTCAGTATTTGCTAATGGCATTGCACTTATTTGTGTCCTCTTCATAGTCTTTATAAAATTATCATTTGAGAATCTGATAAACTTAATTATGTGTCATTGGTTGTTTGAAAATATTGTTTCAGTTTGTATTTTCTTTCTCATTTGAAGAAATAAATTGGAATCTAATGACAAAATTAAACCTTCAAAGATATAATATTCACCACATGCCTAAGTTCACTAAACTGGCCTCCAGAGTTGTTTCAAAGTCTTTGAGATATAACAAGTGGTCTCTTTGTATATCTTCTTGAATGAACATTTTTTAAGGTATTAGACTTATCTCTTAGTTTGTAGTAGCATAAAAAGTCAGCAAAAAAATCTGGCCTAATTTTTCCAAGGAACTGCTTATCCACAATTCTCACTGTTTTCCACAAGATTGCAGGTGTTAAGCACATCTGCAAATCATGTATTTGACATCTTTAATGAGAGTTGCTTCAATACACATAATGGAAACATTTTTTGAAGAGCTACAACTGATAAGGGAATCCTGAGTGGTTGATATATGAGGACTTGTTCATAAAACACATCGGCTGTGTCTAGACTTGCCAGTTTTTCCAGAAAATCAGCCACTTTTCCAGAAAAACTTGCCAGCTGTCTACACTGGCCACTTGAATTTCCACAAAAGCACTGACGATCTCATGTGAGATTGTCAGTGTTCTTGCGGAAATAGTATGCTGCTCCCATTCGGGCAAAAGTCCTTTTGCACAAAACTTTTCCGCAAAAGGGCCAGTGTAGACAGCCCAGATTTGTAATCGCGAAAATGGTAATCGGGGCTTTTTTGCGGAAAAGCGCGTCTAGATTGGCACAGACGCTTTTCCGCAAAAAGTGCTTTTGTGGAAAAGCATCCGTGCCCATCTAGAAGCTCTGTTTCGAAAATGCTTTTAACGGAAAACTTTTCTGTTAAAAGCATTTCTGGAAAATCATGCCAGTCTAGACATAGACATAGTGAACCATAATGAAAGGTATCTGGCTGATTCTAGGCCTGATTCCTCTTAAAAAGTAATGCTTTTCTGTTAAACAAATAAACAAACAAAAACTAATTTTCTCTTTTTTTGAAAGGGATATGATCACTAATGATATAAACACTGGGTTTTACATGAGTGCGTTTTAACACTGAATTAGTTTTGTGTGTCATTCACATCTATTCTGCAACGCTTTTCACAATACATATTTTAGCATATGGTATTCAAATAACCTGTGGTTCAACTGTTGAAATGTTCTCATTGTTTACATATCACTTATGTGGAGCTTGTTGCATGCTTGAGTACAAGTGCATATTCATTTAAAGAAATTAACATTTCTGATTAATAACTGTACAGAAAGAACTTCACAAGCTGATCTTGTTGCCTGTAGACATATTTTTTTCTTTAATTTTTATTTTTTGTAACTCTTGGTGAATTACTTAAAAAACACCAAAGATATTGCAACACTGAGATGAGATCAAGTAATTAAGTCAAGAAATTTCAAAATAAAAGGTTGCTTTGATAGCATAGGCCTTTCTATGCTGCACAAATGCATTTTCTCTTTCACTTTCCAATAGTTTTTATCCAGCCCTCAAAAACACTGAGATTATTATTTCTAACGATATGTATGGTGTTTTTTTCCTCTAGCTCAAAACCCCAACATCGATTTTTCTCACTTTCTCTCTCTGACTTGCTTCTCCCCACTCACCTTCTTCTTCAAAATCCTCTTCAGGAAGGGACCATGAAAATTGACCCAAAAGACGAACTTTTAGAAAAGTTATGAAATTACCACATTCAAATAATTTCAGTTGTGTATGCATATTGTCAAAAGCAAATAAAATAAGTAGAACTATTTCTCTGGTCCCAATAACCTAATGATTTTGTTGAATTTTAGTTATAATATTCCAAGTATTAGTTTCTCATATTTTTCTGTCATGACCAACAAGAAATAAGTATAGCATAGCAATGGGTGGAGCATCATTTTTCATTATCATAAGCATTGCAATATTTACTGCACTTTAGGGTTTTTACTGTACTTCCCATCTAGTGTATATGTGATTATCTTTTTATTGTAGTTTTCCTTCTACTGCAGCTGTTCAGGGTTTTACCAGTCATATTATTCAATCAATGCAATCAAACTGAGAGTTCAAAATGTAACTGAATTTCTTTGTGAACTGGAAGGTCTTACTACTGGTTTTAATAAAACATTAAGCAATTTTCACCTGTTCTTAAAAACAATCTTACTGTTCCATTCTATCCTTACATAACCCATACTGCTGAACACAAAAGAGTTTTTCACACTTATTCTTCACCTTTTTTCCAGACATATCTAATCTCTGAGGCTGCGTCTAGACTGGCAAGATTTTGCGCAAAAGTAATTGCTTTTGCGCAAAATCTTGCCGCCTGTCTAGACTGGCCGCGAGTATTTCCGAAAGAACACTGACTTTGTACTGTACAAAATCAGTGGGTTTTGCACAAATACTCTGACGCTCCCACTCAGGGATAAGACCTCTTGCGCAAGTATTCTTGCGCAAGAGGGCCAGTGTAGACAGACAAGTTTATTTCTTGTGCAAGAAAGCCCTATGGCTAAAATGGCCATTGGAGCTTTCTTGCACAAGAGAGCGTCTACACTGGGCATGCATGCTTTTGCGCAAAAGCAAATCTTTTGCGCAAAGGCACATGCCAGTATAGATGCTCTCTTGTGCAAATACTTTTAACGGTAAAACTTTTCCCTTAAAAGTATTTGCGCAAAATCATGCCAGTCTAGACTCAGCCTTATAGTTTTTTTCTCCTATTGGTAATAGAATGCATCATTTAATTCATTGAAATGTGAATGAAGAGATACAGATATATAATGTTACAATGCTGCAAGTACCCTTTCTAGTAGTTACTCATGGTAAAAATATTCTAATGTTCAGAAATGTGTGATGTGTTGGATTTGTGTGTTTAGTCGTTAAGTAGCCAAAGCGCGGAACATGTTATAAACCCAATTAAATTCAATGGGTACAGCATATGTAGCCGATGAGAATTTTTCCAATTAACTAAGAATTTCAACTTTTTTTTTCACATACTTGTGTCCCTAAGGAAGGACCCTTTATTGCCTTTAAAAAAAACCAAAACCAAACCTGAAAGTTGATAACAAAGCATCTTGACACATTCAGATGATACAATCATATTAACAAAATTAAAATCAAGCAATAGTGTTGCTTAGGCTTTAATTCTACACAGATGTTGGACCATAGTTTCATCAGATATACAAAACCAAATATCACTATTGTAAATGGGAGATTTACATGTGTATTTGAGGGTAAAATTTGGCCCAAATGCAAACATTTGCAAAAATGTATATGTGACGTTTTGTACAAAGGCAAAACTAGTTGCCATATCTGTGTGTCTTTTTATTTTTCATGGATCTCTTTATAATTTTGTTATTTGTATAGAGGGTACATAGAAGTCTCAAGAAGGGATTGGGAGAAATGTATTTTTTATAAAGTTTTTGATCATCTGGATCACAGTGACATTAGGTAACTTCAGTCATAATAATTTATGATCTAGCTTCAAATTTGCAAATTTGTAGATCTCATTAACAGGCTTTGTAAATATGATCTACAAGACTGAACTGTGATAAACAATGTTTAATGTGTAATGAAACAAGTTCCGGGGTTCAAGCTGGATAGCCAGAGGGGAATGGTATTACTAGCTGGGCACCAGCACTGAGGGCAGGACCACTGCCATCAGCAACACAAAAAGTAAGGGTGGAATGGTATGGTATTGCCATCCTTATTTCTGTCTTGCTGCTGGTGTTTTTTCCTACAGAGCTGGATGGCTGTAGCGTGCTAGCAGCAAGCCCCAGTCAAATTAAGCACTAGTGATAGATAGTGATGGTAACAGTGCAAATACATGGTATATACACTGTATAGACACACAGCAAAAAGATGGCTTTTGCCCCAAAGAACTCACAATTGTAGTCCTGCTAAAGACAGGCAGATGCAACATGCAGATGGGGAGAGTAAGTGAATACCTTAAAAACAAATTCAAGTTAGATATAATTATTTGTGAAATGAAAGTTGGGCTATTTTTAAAATATTATGACACTAGCAAAATCTTTACATTCACATTTTTTGTCTCTACCTTGTTTCATTTGTCTTTAGAGATAAGTAATAAAATATATACAGCCTGAAAATTTGTATGTTACTATGAAAATAAAATATTTAAAGTAGTAAAGAAGTCTTCAGCTATTTTTAACGTAACATCATATATAAAATAATTTCCCCTTTAAATAAAAGTAATTGCATATATAGGAGTAGCTTTCCGTTTTCAAGCTGCTGCTGTACATAACCTGAGCTAATTTGCCTCCACAGCTAATATCTATAACACAGTCTCTGTGGTATAAACATCCGGGACTTATCAGTAATATAAAATAATTGAAATGATCAGCAGATAGAATTAAAGGAGAAGGATTAAATGATAAAATTACATGCCAGCAGTTTCTCTAAGTGAATTACCAGACCATAATGGCACATTTCTGTGTTCTAAAGTTCAACAGCTTGAATTGTTATTGAATTATGTATGCATTAACAGTAGTGTGCATTCCAAAGACTAATTCACTGAAAATACAAAAACACCACACAGGAAGATGAAGCTAGAAGTCTGTCAGAAGTAGAAATGAGAACTGTGGATATTGTGGTGCATGTGTATCTGGTATCATGCATCTGCCTACTTACATATCTATATTTTTATGTGGCACACATCACTTTATAATAGGAGTGTTTCAGTGGTAATTGTGGTTTGGGTAGATCTGCTTGACTGCTTGTCTTTAGGGTACTGGACATGCACCAAACTAATTTCACAAAGGTCACAATTCATGGTATCATGAAAATTAGTTTGTCCTGCTGAAGTGGTCTAATTTTGATAGTGAACAGAGTGAGGTTTATTGTCAATTTAAGGGACTTAACCCGTGTTATAAGTACAAAGCTCAACCTTGGGAATCACCCCTTTCATCTCTCTCACTGTAATGCTTCCTAACAATGAAAAGGACTGTCATTAAAGAGAATAGATAAGCCCATTATTGTCTCTCATTTTGTATTTCTGCTATTAGTTTCCTCTCATTAGGTTAATTGATTTGGAGTTGGGGTTAACAGCTGATGTGGGAGAGGGAACAAAGTTTATTAATGTAAGTGTGCCATAGTCAAAATAGTGATTTCCACTACATTAGTCATACAAGTTGTTTAACATACATTAAGGAAAGCATGGCAGAGTTCAAGAATCAGAAGACATTTAAAAACCGTTTTAAAAATCTCACGATGTTTGGGGCAGTCAAATCTCATGACTTGTTTGCAGTTAATTCATGACTTTTCCTGTCTGTGGTTGGTGATGCTCTAATTTGTGAATGGTAGCTTGTAGTTTGATTCTATCCTTTTGTATTTGCTAGCCCTCCAATTTTGTTGTAACCTGCAAATTTGATCATGGTTGAATTTGTACTTCAAGATACCAAGATGGTAGATATGGTACAAAATTGTGATTAGCTTTTGATGTCCAGCAGGCTAATTTCTATAAAGAAAAAAAAAAACCTAGAGGTCTGAAGTGAGCTCAACCAACAGGCACTATCATCCCTGAAATATGAATAGACACTTCACTAATGCATCTAACACTACCCAGGAGAGCTCTGTGGAGAGCGTTTTGAGAATCTCTGCTCTCTATTGTGTTTTGTGCAAAGAAACCAAACTTGAGTTTTGCAAAAATGAATTGATAGTGATAGAATTACCCATCCCTTCTCCATTCCTCCCCCAATCCAATATTAAGGTATAAAGTTGCACAGTCATGTAAAACAGGCTTATAGGTTTTCTGTATAACAGGGGTGGGCAATAATATTTGATGGAGGGCCACTCCAAGATTTTGGAAAGTGGCCAAGGGTCGCACTCTTCCATGATATTGATGGAGGAGATGCAGGGTCTGGAGCGGAGGTTGAGTGCAGAAGGGAGCTTGGGGTAAGGGATTGGGGTGCAGGAAGGAGAACAGAGTCTGGGAGGGAGTTTGAGTGAAGGAGGCAGTTGTGACCTAGGACAGGGGACTGGAGTGCAGGGTTTTGGGATGTGATCATGGGTAGGAGGGGATTGTAATCTGGGGCAGGAGATTGGGGTGCAATATTTGGGAGGGGGTATGGGTACAGGAGGGGGCAGGAGTGGAGAGCAGAGAACTGGGGAAGGGTGGGGCTGGGGTGTCAAAAGCAGACTCTGGCCAGTAGACTTATCAGCAAGCATCCAAATCAGCCTGCCTGCCTGCAGAGCTAAGGCATGCAGAGCTTAAAATGTTTCCCAGCCAGCCTGCTTGCCTGCCCATGTGCTTGTGTGAATAACTGAGCTGAGGAGAGGGGGCATGGTTCTTCTTGGCTGCTTGTTATTCTAACAGGCCGCTCACATGGGCCAATTTCTGGCCAGAAACCAGCCAATGCGATTGTGCTGGGTTCAGATGCAGGTCCTAAAGCTTTCCCCCTCACTTCCAGTTTTGAAACAGAAACTGGCAGCCATGTTTCTGAGCACTGTGTGGGGCTATAGGACAAACAAGGGAGTCTGCTTGGGTTTCCCCACTGCCTCCATGGGCTGGATACAACCAGTGGGCTATATTTTGCCCTAGTCTGCTGTAGAATAAGGTTAAAAAAAGCTAAACAATGCAGGATTATTTATTGAACATTAAAATGCTAATTAGAATCAATCTGTTTTAATGATGATTCCAGAAGGGCTCTAGTCTGTATTAAACTAATTAAATATATCCTAAAGAAAAAACATGAAATTCAAGCCACTTTAATCCTGAATATCCAAAATTTAAATGAAAACTAATGATGGAATGTAAATACTGTGTGATTCAGAATTATAAAGAGGAAATGGAGTTGGAAAGCGTCTTAAAGTATTATATTTAAATTATTTGCCAGGTATTTCAATCCACTACATGATTATTAGAGAACAGAAATATAATTTGGGAAATATGTAAAAAGATTTTTCGGTAAACATATCAAATATTCAAAATACATAAATATAGGTTTGTTTTGCAAAATGTATTGAGATAAACAACTGAGTCCTCCAATCCAAATCCTTTGGGTATTTTTTATCGGTAAAAAGATTCTGGGATTGGATCTTGCGTTCCTAACTCAGGCAAAACTCCCATTTACTCTCGTGATGTGGGCTAATTAACAGATATACCCTATTGTTTGTAACCACAGGAGTTACTTGGTTAGCACATTTTCATGGCATTTAATTCTCATAAACTTCATCTGAATGTGAGATTCATAATTTAGACTTGAGGTCTATTTGCTACTTATATCTACCTGATGTAACTAATTTGATTTTACTATTCTGTATGGGTTTGTCCCTCCCAGAAAGGCAACAATTTGTTCCATCTTCTTCTTTATCACAATTTAGAAGGAAAGCATCAAACTTACTGAATGAGAATTCATGGAGACAAAGGGCAGCTGATAATAATTGTGTTGTCTAGGAAGAACAGCAGAGTTCATTTCTAATTTCAAAAGCTATTTGTCATGTAAAGCAAAGAGAAGTTACAAAGGAAGAGAGGACTGACTTTTATAAGCTCTTATCCTGGAAGTTGCCTGTGGGGTTCTGCATAGGGTTACACTTATTACCTGCATATTCTTGCTTACAGGATTGGGTGTACA
Source organism: Pelodiscus sinensis (assembly GCF_049634645.1). NCBI lineage: Eukaryota > Metazoa > Chordata > Testudines > Trionychidae > Pelodiscus > Pelodiscus sinensis. The sequence goes on from NC_134711.1 coordinate 174,796,942, forward strand.
GATTTTCCAGGATATTTGTGATGTCAAGGTACAGAGCTGCCAGACCAGCTTTAGAAGAAGCTTTTTATTTTCTATCATGCAGCAGGTCCAAGCAATGTATCAATATTCTGTAACTGAATTGAATATCAGTCCTTTTCATAGTATTCCTGAGTTTCTTCTAGAACAACAATATCCATGTTATTCACTTGAGAACGTTTGGAAAATAGTAAAACTTCCACAATAAGCTGGTTATCCCACTATTCAAGATATTGAATATTGGGGATGTGGCATTCTCTCTCTCTCTATGTCTCTCTCTCTATCTCTCTCTTTTTCTCTCAGTCACAATAATTATTCAGTTATTTTGTGCAAAGTTGAATAACTGAAACAGGAGAAATTGAGAAAGACGTACACACTATTTCCTTCTGCTGTTCTTTATAAATGTAGTCCTTCGTTTCATTTACTTCAATGATAAATATCTAAGACAATTTTTTTTGGACCTTAGATCACTAAAGTTAAAAATGTATCTTTTGACTGCCAGCAAACTGAAAAGTCAGTTATCAACTCTAGTTATAAATCTTATTTACTAAAAAGCTGAAAATGTGCCCTTTCTTGTTTAGAATGCCACCTATAAATATCAGTGATATTAACGCATCAGTTTTCCAGATTTTTAGCTAAAAGGTAGAAAAAACTTCTCACTGAACAAAGTGCTGATTACAGCAACTCAAAAAATGTTACCATCAGTATACCACTTGTCCTGTATGCTAGAAGCAGGACAAATAGGCCCTTTAATGCTGTGCATTGTACGTTAATCAAACTCTACTTTATAAAGGTGATTTTAGTAAAGTAACTGCAAAAAATGGTGGTGTGCTGCTCTCTGTATTGCCATTTCATATAAAATGTAAAATACATTGGCCAAACTATTCTCTCAGGATCTGACTGTGCAATCTTTGAGTGAGAATAAGCTTCTTTGCCTGGAAGAAACTCCACTGACTTCACAAAGTGTGTCATTCCTTAGAGATCAGCTTGCAGGGTCTGGACCTTAGTTCCATTGACTTCAATTAAGTTACTCTGAACTGAAACCCATGTTACAGAGAGCAAACTTTGACTTGTTTTTGTACAATTGCCACCACTAAAAGCATAACTTGGGCTCTGCATGGTTTCTCATGCATCACCAGGTATAGAAAGAGTCCCACAGATGAAGTTCTACACAAATGACACTTGTGCAGCACCAATAGCTTTGTACAGTTGTGGGTCACTGGAAATCTGTGGAAATGCACATAGGGAAGAGTAGAATCAAGTTTTCTGTCATAGCAATGTTGATTCTACAGAGTTAACAGGAGCATGAAGTAATAAAAAATTATGTCATAAAACTCAGCAAATACGACATTGCATAGGTTAGTAAGGTGCTAATTTTATATGGCCACTGCAGTATTTTAACAAAGCAGAAACTGGAAAAGTATTTTGTATAATATATCTTCAACTTAACTTAGTAGGATCACTCCTTCCATGCTTTTTACATGGATGTTGGCAATTAGCTCAGGTCACAGCAGAGATGCTACAGTTTAAACATCTTGGGTGTCAGTGAGAACAAAGATTGATCAGAGTAGAAGGATTAACAACAGCTTGAAGAGAAACTTTGCTGTATTCTGAATGGGATGATGGGCAACACCAGCCTTTTGAAGAAGGGACTGGAGAATTCCCTGCTTGAATGGAAGTCTATTAGCAGTAGACTTCTGAGAGGCAGACTGAAAGGGAACACAATAATATCACCTCGATTCATTGCTATACTCCAACCAATGACAGTGATGAGGAAGTAAAGAATAAATTCCCACTCACACAAGCTGACATGGTGCTCTCCAAATGGCAGAGATATGAACCAAATAGCCCATATGATGATCAATGGCAAATGCCAATGTGCTCACTGACAGATGTGAAAGTGAGAAGAGGAAAAAGTGCAGATGAGTGGACTAAGGGTGTTCTAATGAAGATATCATAGAAGTAAATTCTCAGTTATTGTTGTAATAAGTGCTGTGGTATCACACTTTTGTCTGTGCCAAGCAAATATGATCATTTAAGATCATATAAGATAAGATGTATAAGATTATAGTCCAGTGACAATCAGAGGCAGTTGATAGTGCTCTCAGAATAGAGCAAGCCAGTTTTCAGAAATGGCATGGATTCACAGACCATACCTTCATTCTATGAAACATAATATAACAATGCTTAGAATGATAATGGCAACTCTATATACATTTCATAGACTTTAAGAAGGCTTTGATAGCATTCATGCATGGGACACTCTTCAGGCATATAGAATCCCTCTCTGTACAATCAACATCATCAAAAGCTTTTGTTTCAACTTTAAATGAAGTTTGATCACAGTGAATTCAGTTTTGAAGTCAAAACAGGAGTATATCAGGGATGCGTCATGTCTGCAATCAGATTCAGCTTTGCCATTCATTGGGTAATACAACATACAACAGACGACATGCCAAGAGACACTACGGGTATGTCTAGACTACACCTCTCTGTGGACAGAGAGATGTAGATTAGGCATGTTGAAATTGCTAATGAAGCAGAGATTTAAATATCCTGTGCTTCATTAGCATAAACATGGCTGCTTCTTTTTTTTTAAACAGAGCTTTTTTGGGGAAAAAAATGGCAGTCTAGGCGCGGATCTGTCAAAAATAAACCCTTTTTTAACAGATCCTTATTCCTCAAAAAATAAGGTTTATAGGATCTGTCGAAAAAGGATTTATTTTCTAAAGATCCGCATCTAGACTGCCGTTTTTTCTCGAAAAAGCTCCGTTTAGAAAAAAAAAGCAGTGGCCATGTTTATGCTAATGAAGCGCAGGCTATTTAAATCTCTCCTTCATTAGCAATTTTGATGTGCCTAATCTACATCTCTCTGTCGACAGAGAGGTGTAGTCTAAACACAGCCTAAATGAACACCCTTCTCATCCCTTGAAGACCTGGACTTCTCAGGTGATCTTGCTCATTTGTCACATATCCAACACCATACACAAGAAAAAAAACAACTCAACTCAAGGCAGTGAGCCATCAAATTGGACTGAAAATCAACTAGCATAATATTTAACATTGTTTCACCATCACTCATGTAGGTGGAGGATTATGCTCTTTCCAACATAAAAACATTCACATAATTGGGAAGCACCATCGGGCAAGGATAGTGGAACAAGCTAGGACATCCAGAGCAAAATCAATAAATCCAAGAATACCTTCAGAATCTTAAATCTTGCAATCTGGAAATAATCAGAACACAACATCAAAACCAAAACCAAACTGAAGATTTATGAGACGTGCATACACATTACTTAATAGTGCAGAATTCTGGGGAATGAGGAAGTATGACATGGCCAAACTGTCTTCATTCCATACAACTTACCTCAGAACAACCTTCTGTGTCTTTTGGCCCAGAGTAATCTCAAATCTAGATCTACTGACACAGTGCAGCCAAGAGAATATGAGCACCATCATTTCGAGGAGAAATTGGAAATGGAATGGCCATGTGCTTTGGATGGAAACTGATTCCATCATAAGAGAAGAGATAAGATGAATACCTAAAGGCAAGCAAAAATGAGGGCACCCAAAAACAACACGGCGAAGAGCTGTGAAAGCCAAACTGGAAAACCTGGGATTGCAGCCATTGAATTTTTTTTTCCAGAAACAGGTGAGGGATGGTGGAGCTTTATGCTGCCCTAAATGCCAGAGACATAATGGGAAGATGATGATGAAAAGATGTGCTGGATTTTTATAATTAAATTATAAAATATTTAAAGTGTGATGACAATGTATCATAAACATGTTTGCTATAAGTTGTGTTACTAATGGCAAATGTTTCCTTCATTATATTATTGGCATTCAAATAACATTATGTAGACACATTTTTACAGCTCTATGTAATACTATACTAATTTGGTGAAGAGTTTTTCCTCCCCTATATTGAAAAATTACTTTACTTTAAAAGGCTTAGTAGACATGGAAATGGTTTCAGTTCAACCTTTTGCAGTGTGTTTGAAACAATATCATATTTCTTTATTCCACTTCCAGGAAAATGCATTGCTTTAATCTAATATCTATGAAATACTAAATGACAAATTTCTCTCAAAAAAGTATATATATATATATATATATATATATATATATATATATATATATATATATATATATATATATATATATATATATATATATATATATATATATATATATTTATTTATTTAAAAGTCTGTTTTTCATATGCCAAAAAGCTTAAAATCAGTCTTCCGAGAAAGCATGTGTTTAAAAGGTAATTATCTCTCTAAGACTCTCCCCCTTTCCTAACCAAAAGTGTGTATACTATATGATAGAATAAAAGCAGGTACAATGTAATGAAAAGATAATAAAATGCACTTTTTTAAAGTACACCCATAAACAAATGGGGAGTACAGTAACCAAAAGGAAGAGAAGAGGAAGGTAATAAATAAGGGTACGTCTACACTACAGCGCTAATTCGAACTAAGCTAATTCGAACTAACGCGTCTAGAACTAAAAACTAGTTCGAATTAGCATTTTGCTAATTCGAACTAGTGCGTCCACACTGATTGGACGCAGGGGGGCATTTAAGGGCAGCTGAAACCGGTTCTGGCAGGGCATCAGGTCAGTAGTTGCTTTGTCTGGCTGCTGTCTGAGGCTATCTCTGAGGCTCGAGCTTAAAGGGACCCCCCTGGACAGCCAGTTCTCAGCTTTTCCTGCTTGCTTGCCAACCTCGCCGAGGGACAGCAAAGCGTTGGTCTCTGTGCCCGTCTGTGTCGGTGCTTCCCTTCGGGGGGGCCGCTGCAGGTGGCAACATGGAGCCACAGCTCGCCCTGCACCTTCTGGTGCACTTTCTGGACTTGCTGCTGCAAGCCTGCCAGCAATGGCTCGAGGCTGCCTGGCACCACCTGGTGAACGTCAGACCCCTGCCTCTCTGCCTGGCCGCCCTGGGGGCCGTGGAGGAGCCGCGGCGGCGCCCCAGCACTGACGTGTCCCACCGCGTCTGGTGTCTGGACACCAGCACTGACTGGTGGGACCGCATCGTCCTGGAGCGCTGGGAGGACCGACAGTGGACCCAGAACTTCAGGATGAGGAGGGACACCTTCCTGGAGCTCTGCGAGTGGCTCGCCCATGCCCTGCGCAGAAGGGACACTCGCATGAGGCCCGCCATTCCCCTCCAGAAGCGGGTGGCCATCGCCCTCTGGAAGCTCTCCACGCCGGACAGCTACCGATCCATTGGGAACCAGTTCGGCGTGGGGAGATCCACCGTCGGAGCGGTGCTCATGAAGGTATAGCACTCGTCGGCCACCGAGCCGAGGGGGATGGGGGCTGCGAGGAGGGGATGGGCCGCCCCAGGGACAAAGGGGGGGCGGGAGGAGGCGAAAGCGCCCCGCACCAGAGAGGTCGGGCTGTCCCGGCCGTACTACACACTGCCAGGGGGGTTGCTACCGGGAGTGGGGCGCGGGGCACTGCCAGGGCACGAACGCTCCCAGCCACCCGGGCGCCCCACTGATTGGCGCTTTGCTGTGTCTCTATCCGCAGGTGGTCAAGGCCATCAACCGGGTGCTGCTTCGCAGGGTGGTCCGCCTCGCCGACCCGGACGCCGTCATCCGGGGATTCGGCGCCCTTGGCTTCCACAACTGTGGGGGGGCCATCGACGGGACGCACATCCCCATCCGTGCCCCGGAACACCAGGCGTCCCGGTACGTCAACAGAAAGGGGTACTTCTCCCTGATCCTGCAGGCCGTGTGTGACCACCGGGGCCAGTTCACGGACATTAATGTGGGCTGGTCCGGCAAAGCACACGACGCCCGGGAGTACCGCAACTCCTCCGTGTGCCAGCGACTGCAGGCCGGGACCTTCTTCCCCGACCGCCACATCAGGGTCGGGGACGTGGACATGCCCGTGTGCCTGGTGGGGGATGCCGCCTACCCACTGCAGCCCTGGCTCATGAAACCCTACATGGGGCACCTCAATCCCTCCCGCCAGGCCTTCAATGCCAGGCTGACCAGGGCCTGCATCATGGTGGAGGGGGCCTTCGGGCGACTGAAAGCCTGCTTTCGATGCCTCCTCACCCGTCTGGACCTGGCCGAGCACAACATCCCTCCCATGGTGGCAGCATGTTGTGTGCTCCACAATTTGTGTGAGCGAAAGGGGGAGGCTTTCCTGCCAGCCTGGATGGTTGAGGCTGACCGCATGGCTGGACACTACGGTCAGCCCCGCACCGCCGCCATCCGGGAAGCCCAGCGGAGGGCCGTCTGGATCCGGGAAGCCCTGCGGGAGAGCTTCCTGGTGGAGGAGGAGGACTGACCTCTCCCTGCATGCCCCACTGGGGCCTTCTTCCACCCTATCCCCCTTCCCCTTTCCCCTCCCTACCTACTGTCAAATAAAGACACCTGTTTTTGAAACAAAAACGTCTGTTTATTTAACATAAGTGGGGTGGGGGGAGGGAGGGGGAAGGGTGGGAGAGGGGAGGGGGAAACCTGGGACGAGGGAGCTGAAAGGGGAGGGAAGGGAGGAAGGGAAAGGAAAGCTCAGGGGTGGGAGTCCGGCTGCCTCTCCCGTCTCGCCACACTGCGGGTCCGGGGGCATCAGTGGGAAATGGTTGTGGAGGGGGGGCAGGAGGGACAGGGGGTGTGGAGGAAGCAGGAGCGGAAGAAGGAGCGGGAGCAGGAGGGGGAGCAGGAGGAGCAGGGGGAGCAGGAGGAGAAGGGGGAGCAGGGGGAGCAGGGGGAGGGGGAAATAGGAAGCGGTCGAGCAGGCTCTGGAGGTGGCCTCGCAGGGCACGGCCCTGCTCCTCCAGGGCCTCCAGACTCCTTCGGCGCAGCCTCAGGTCCTCCTGGACCCAGTGGTCCTGGGTGCGGAGCTGGTGGTCTATGAACTGGAGGTGCCGCCTTTGGTACTCCTCCTCGTTCCTGACTCTCCTGCTTGCCCGGGCACGGGCAGCTGCTGCAGGCGGTGTGGTGCGCCCTGCAGGCCCAGGTGCTGCAGCTGTGGTGCAACAAGACCAGCGGTCAATTACCCCAGGGGCCCAGGTGTGTGAAACCCAGCTCCCCTCTGCAAGGCCAGGGCCCCTGCAGGATCCCCAGCTGCTGCTCCTTGGTGGGCAAGGCCCAGGCGCACGGTCCCGGGGCTCCCTCTTGCCCCAGCCCCCCGTACACATAAGGGGAACACTAGGGTACTCACAGGTGGATGCCTCCCCGGCCTCAGACGACACAGGTAAGCGGCTCTGTGGGGTGCCTCGGGGGTCCCGGGTCCCGGGAAGGCTGGCGGCAGGCTTCTGGCTCTCAGAGCCCTCCTCCTCCTCCTCCGTCTCCAGGAGCGGGCCCTCTGCCCCGGGGTCAATCACGTCCCGGGGGGCAGGGATGGCATGAGCCCCCAGGAGGTGGTCCAGGGCATGGAAGTGGGGGCAGGCCTCCGGATCGGCCCCTGGGTGGCAGGCCCGGGAGTAGGACTGCCGCAAGTCCTTAATTTTGCACCGGACCTGCTCCCGCCTGCGCTGGTGGCCCCTGGCGGCCAGGCTGGTAGCCATGCAGCCGTAGACGGCCGCGTTCCTGTGGCTAGTGCGGAGATCGTGGACATTGGAGGCTTCCCCCCAAACCTCGAAGAGGTCCACGATCTCCGCACTTGACCAAGCGGGCGCCCGCCTTTTGCGCCCCCGGGCAGCAGTGGAGGGCTGGGAGCCCTCGGGTGGCTGGCTTATCCTGTGGAAGGTGCAGGGTCTGCTGGCACGGGTGCTTGCAGCCTTGCAACTGGCACAAACTGTGTAGCCAGCCCGTGGCCCTTTAAGGGCTCCGGGGCCGGGAGGGGGGCAATAGAGTTTCCCTGGTGTTGGCCAGAGTGGCCACTAGGGAAACCTGGGAAGCCTTAGCCTCCCACTAGTTCGAATTAAGGGTCTACACAGCCCTTAATTCGAACTAGCTAGTTCAAACTAGGCTTAATCTTCGTAAAATGAGGTTTACCTAGTTCGAACTAAGCGCTCCGTTAGTTCGAATTAAGTTCGAACTAACGGAGCGCTAGTGTAGCGCCTAGGAAAGTTAGTTCGAACTAACGTCCGTTAGTTGGAACTAACTTTGTAGTGTAGACATACCCTAAAATATTAGCCATTGTCATGCTAATCCCTTCTTATTTTGGGCTAGGATGGTGGAGGTACATGTTGAGGTATATTCCATTTCAAGATGAAAAGTAGCATACCAGGTTGTAGCTTTATTTGACTGTACCATGTACCAAACTTTATTTGATAATCCCACAATAAGCAGTAGTCCCCCAAAGATAATCCTTATTTTAACTAAATTAAGCCTGGAAGCATGCCTTAATATCTTCTCTCTATTCCCTTTGAACAATCAGTTGACAGTCTCTATTGATATTAATTTCACTTGCTGCCTCTCAGATGTTGAAACATAGATCTTTTCTTGTGTCGTTATGAATTCAATTGGAGGTGTTATCATATGATCCATTGAGGGATTTTCATATATTTGGTTTTTTAATTGTAACTTACAAAACAGGAAACATTTCTCATAATGGATATTCCATTGTTTTTAATATAAAGATTTATTTTCCTCCCTTTAAACTCCTTTGAAATAATTTATCTTGATAAACTGACTGCTGACGAATCATTTTAGCTGTATTTGCACAGGTTCTTGAATCTCTGTGTGTGTGTAGTCATTATTATTTTGGTTTAAAACTTGCTTAGGGCTTGTCTACCTAAATAAGAAAGACAAATTAAGCATGTCAGATTGCCTAGTAATCTTTTGGCTCATTTTTAATTTTTTTAAGCCATTATAGTTGAAATAATTTAGAATGGATTTAGAAAATAAGATGGAAACTGGAAATTCTTATTTACAAAACTTACACAGCCAAGTTGGGACCTAATGCAAAATAAATAAAATCAAAAGCAGCAACACAGCCTTGTTAAAGAGCATTGAGGAACTGGAAAAGGGATTTGAGTGGATAAAAGAAACAATTGATCAGCATTGTAAACAATAGTTAGAGATACCTGAGTGAAGCTAGAAAATGAATGAAGCGCATCAGAGTGCTATTGGGAACCAGCTTTATATAGTCATCTTAATGGCACGTTTGAATTCCACATTGAGAAACCACTGTAAAATAGGATAGAATATTTTGTAAAGGCACTGAATGGAAACTTGACTTTGGGAATAACCAGATGGTTTCCATGCTAATTTACCTGGAAAAAGTGTTAATAGTAGTTTAGAATTGCTTTTTGTGTGTGTGAATAATCTGAGTTGTTTAAATAAAATCTAATGACAGCAGGGATAGAATGTACTCATTGTTAAAGCCTCGAAAGTAAAATGCAATAATTTTTGTATATTCAAAGTATTTCCCCTAGGAAAAGCAAGAAAGGTAAATGTTTAATGGAATAAGGATATATGCAAATGGTCTTTCTGTGTAATAGTCATAGAGTTCATTAGAGAATCAAATGAAGGCAACTCTTGAGCAATAACAACTCTTCAAAGTATGAAAAATTGTAAGTATAATCTTAGTTTTTCTGGGAGATGGGGAAATTTATTCTTAATATAATTATTCATTCATAAAATTATGGTAATTTGGTCCTTTCAAAACTTTGGTTTAATGTATAAAAGCAAGATAATCTGTAGTTTAGAACAGTGACTCTCAACCTTTCCTGACTACTGTACCCTTTTCCGAAGTCTGATTTGTGTACCCCAAGTTTCACCTCACTTAAACTACTAGCTTTCATAATCAGAACTAAAAATACAAAAATGTCAAAACACACCATTACTGAAAAATTGCTTACTTTCTCATTTTACCTATACAATTAAAAAATGGAAAGAAATGTTGTACATACATTTCAGTACATAATGTAAAGAACAGTATTAACAAATAGTTGTATAGCATTGTAATTAGTACTGATTTCACAAATGATTTTTTTCACCTGTTATGTATCAGAGGGGTAGCCGTGTTAGTCTGAATCTGCAAAAGCGACGAGGAGTCCTGTGGCACCTTATAGTTAGCCTATAAGGTGCCACAGGACTCCTCGTCGCTTTCACCTGTTATAAAACTTGGCAAATATCTAGATGAGTTGATATACTCCTTGGAAGATTTCTAGACCCAATCAAAACTCTAGTTTTGGCTGGATTGCTCAGGAGATCATCTAGCCCAACTCTCTGCTCAAAGCAGGCTGAACTCCAACTAAATCATCCCAGCCAGGGGTTTGTCAATCCCCAGGTTCTTTTTTACAGAATTGTCACACATTTAATTAGTACCTGTTCTGAAGCAATACATGAGATTCTTCTATCCTAAGTGCAGGATTCTGCACTTATTCTTGTTGAACCTCATCAGATTTCTTTTGGCCCAATCCTCCAATTTGTCTAGGTCACTCTGGACCCGGTTCCTATCCTCCAACTATCTACTTCTCTTCCCAACTTAGTGTCATGTACAAACTTGATTACGATGCAATCCATCCCACCACCCAGATCATTAATAAAGATGTTGAAAAAAAGTGGCCCCAATACTGACCCTGGGGGCACGCCACATGATACTGACATGATACTAGACATCAAGTTGTTCATCACTACCTACTGAGCCTAACAATTTAGCCAGCTTTCAAGTCAGATAATATAAAATGACAACACATTTAATTGTTGTATTTTTTAATATTTTCAAAGCCATGCAACAGTCACCTATGGTAGTAAAATTGGTTACCAACTGGATTGCCACATAATTTCATAAAATAATTACCAGACTCTACCAAGATTATTACATTTGAGCTTTCTGAAGTATAGATTAATCTGGCCACTTCCCCTAAAACTCAAGATTTTATCCAAAACCAGTGGTTCTCAGCCTTGGGTATGCTGTGTATTGTGTTGTAGATATAGATCTTGTTGTTGTTATAATAACTGAGTCAGGTCATTAGGGGTAACTCTACAAACCCTAATCTTCTATGATTCTTTTTTTTTTTCTGTTTGTATTTCTCGAATCACTTTTAGCTAGGGAGATTCTGGGCTTGATTCTCCTCCAATCACTTTACACTAGTCTTACATCTATGGCATTCTGTTGGTTGTCAGTGGATTATCATGAATGTTAAAAGAGAATTGTGCCCACAGTCTACAAGGCATTATACAGGTCACTTTCCTGTTTTTAAATTTCTACAAGCAACCATTGAAGGTTATATCTTGGCCCATATTTACCTCTAGTATAACATCATTTACTCCATTTACTGAAACATGTATTAGAGTGCTGGTAAATCATGTTAAAAACATGACCTAACACATGTTCCTCTGCATATTGGCTTTTTCTATGAAAAAAAATTGTCAATAGATGAACTGAAGAATGTTAGTTAGCTTCTCAGTGATTTTGTCTTTATATGTCAAATGTTCTGAGCTAAAGTAAGGGTTAGGATTAGAAAACTGATTAATATGCTCATTTTCTGGACCAATGACGTCTGCTTTTGCATTGTCTGTCCTATTGTGGCAAAGTTCAGTTGCACTATATCTGGGTATGTCTACACTACCCCGCTAGTTCGAACTAGCAGGGTAGTGTAGACATACCCTCTTACTGGTTGAAACAGTGTTAGCACTTCCAGACTCACATATTTTGTCACACATGGAAAAAGGGACCCATCACAGAAATGAAGACAAGAGAGGTTGCAAAAGCATTTGTAGTGTGCTTACTTCAGAACGTATAACTAACTAGAAGCCTGTCACAGGTGGCAGTGAATTTCCTGAGCCTGGTTTTGGAGGCTAATGGAAGTTTATGAGTTCCAGAGGATTTTGAAGAGAGAACATATTTTGAAACAGACCACTCTGAGGCTGGATTAGTAGAACTTAATAACAATCTTTTCCCTCTGTTATCAACAGAATGGCTCCTGAGCACTCTTTTCGCCATGCTTCATTTTTATAGGCCACTGTTATTTATGGATGACCTGCAATAACTGAAGTAGGAGGAAAGGTAAGACTACTGATAGTGAAATCCTATTCTTGACTCTTAAGCTATTTGAAATGTACTACTTAAGCTATCTGAAATGTACTACTGAAGGATGAGAGAGATGGCAATATGGGGAAGACATACAATTATAGGATCTAAGAACACTCGGAGATTTCATCTGGTGTGACACTGACATTTCTACAACTCCCCTAATAAAGATGAACAGTTCATAGTCTCTAAACTACAAGACAAAAATTTTCAGGAAAACTTTGTTTAACGTCATTTAGAATACTGTTATCAGCTTTTAGAGAATTGTTGCTAGCTTATTACAGAAAACTTGTCTTAGTTTAACAGAGAGGAAAGCTATGTTTTCAAGTTAAGACTTTTATGTAAAAGAAAATGGATCTTATTCAGTTATGATACTTAAAATCAAATAATATTTTAAACAAAAAATAAGTGTGTTCTTTTGAAAACTCGGTTGACGGTATGACATAGAAAATTCTTTTTTCACCACACCTTTAGCAAAATCAATAACATTTATGGATATCTTGAGTATCATTCATCAAGACAATTACATTTTTACACTGCAGATGAAAAATATGCCCAGGAGTTAGACACATTAAATTATGATGGAGTACTCTATAAATGCATAATACATTAGATTTTTCCATTTTATTTTAGTTATGGCATTAATATGTTTGACCTTACTCCAGTCAGTCATCAGTTGAAACATTCTTCAGGACCATAATACTGCTTTCAAGCCAATAAACTATATATTTTACTGTTTCAATAGTAAGATTAGATTTTCATTTTTTAATGGATATAGCTGCTAAGAAAAGTGATCCAATAGCATCATGAATACACAGGCATTAATGAATAAGTTTCTACTGATCTAAAACAGATAGATTATCTTCTTTGTCAGAGATCTGTCCAGCACAATCTCAGGATGATCTATATCCTGGTCCCAGATTCTGAACCTACTAATAGCTCCTGACATCCAACTTTAAGTTATGCCACTGACATACGTTTGTAAATGGTTCCCAGGCAAATTGAGGAGAACTTTAAGGTACTTGGTCCAGTTTTGTGACATCAGCTTGTCTGTCAGACCTTCCTGTAAAGTCAATTCTATGCTATTGCTGCCAGTCCAGCTTGATTTAGGCCATTCCCACAGCATTGATCCATATACGGTTTAGACTCTTCAGATGAGGAGCCCAGAACAAACCAGGACCAGGATTTAGAGTTCCTGCTTTCTAAGATAAAGCCTTGTGTTTACACCTTCTTGAACTTGAATCCTGGTCACAAACTAAAGTCCACTATCTGTAAAGTCAATGACCCACTTAATCCAAAACATATCTAGTACAATTCCTCTGCCCTTTCTTGAGTTACAGTAACAAGCTGCTATCATTTAGTCTGACCAGACAAATTCCAACCAAAGTAACAAAACACAGTATATGGAACCATAGGTAAGTAACATAATTCATGTAAATAATACTGGTCAGAATAGGTATTTCCTCTCTTTCCCTGTCCAAGTAGCAGTGAGATCCATTCCTCTAAACCTCCTCACTCTGAGGCTCAGACTGTAAATAGGCATTCATTATGAACCATACAATAGTCAATTTGCACATGATCTGTCAGGGTTCATTAAGTGTCTCTTTCCCTACCACTTCCCACAGTTTGTAGCCAGGTGACAGATTATGGGCCACTTTTGGGTGCACTGGTAACTCAAATTTCTTCCCATTGAGCCAGCTAACTCAAATAATCTTCTGTTATTCTCAGTCCTCATGTATTCATTAGAGCTTTCTTGCCTGCTTACAAATTCTTTGACAACAGAATATGTATAAAAAGATCAGAAAACCTGCCAGAGTAACTTCCCCATCTTCATGCCATTTTTTAAATCAGTTTTTGTCTATGTTCCATTTTTGTTGACACCAGGGGAGGAAAACAAACAAAACACAATTCTTTCAATCTTTTGCTTAGGTAGTAAAAGATAATAAGATAGCAGAAAGATTTCAATATTTAATGGGAATGGATTTTCATTTGTCTACAAATACTTGTGCAGATAGCCTCAGATTTCAACTATGTCTAAATTACAGTGATGTATTGGAAAAAGGTACGCAAAATGTTCTCCGCAATTTAAGTACTTTTTTCAGATAGTTTTGATGGAATAGGCTTTTCCAAAATTAGGCCTGTCTATACTGGGCTAACTTTCAAAAAAACCTCCTCTTTCAGAAGAGCCCTTCTTCCTCCTGGAAGGAGGAAGTTAGGGCTTCCAAAAGAGTGTGTCTGTTCTTCCACACAAAGAAAGTGGAAGAGCACACGCGTTCCCTGGATGCAGTGGAGTTTTTCCAGGATACGTCCGGCATCCTGGAAAAACTCGGAGTCTAGATGTAGCCTAAGGAAAAATGAGGAAAATAGCTTGATGTTACATAAAGAGAAAATATAATAGACTAGATGGGCTGTCTGAATGCATGATTGAAACAATATGGCTATGTCTACACTGGCCCCAAATTCCGGAAAAGGCATGCAAAGCAGGTAAGTCAGAATAGGGAAATCCGCGGGGGATTTAAATATCCCCCGCGGATTTAAATAAACATGTCCGCCGCTTTTTTCCGGCTTGGGGAAAAGCCGGAAAAAAGCGTCTAGACTGGTGCGATCCTCGAGAATAAAGCCCTTTTCCGGAGGATCTCTTATTCCTACTTTCAGGAACTTATTCCTACCTTTCCCTATCCTGACTTACCTGCTTTGCATGCCTTTTCCGGAATTTGGGGCCAGTGTAGACGTAGCCTATATGTGGTTAGTCTTTTCAAATTTCAGATACTTTGGAAAATTACCCAATGCATTGCTGATTCAAAGATTTACTCTCAAAAACCAAGCTTTTATTACTCAGATAGGAAAAACTTTGTCCATACATTCAAAACTACCAGAGCATGAAACTCAGTATTTTGAAAACATTTTCAGAGTACATAGGAAACTCCATATTGGATCAGATCATTGATTCATATAGTCCAATATCTTGTCCCCATAAGTTGCCAGCATCAGAGCTTACAAAAGGAGAAACCCTGCAGTAGATAGTTTTGGAAAAATCATAGATAGAGACAGGTTCCTCCTACAGTAAGAAGCTGATTCATATCCTGAAGTTTGAGTATTTAACATGTACAAAAATAGAGGTTACATACCTAATCATTCCTGTTAGGTGCATTGTATCACTTATGGAGTCTCCATTTTTGAAAAACATGCACTCTTGAGGTAGAAATCCTCATATATGGAAAAAACAAGCCAGGGTCAAGTACTGTTCCCTCATAGAACTGGACATCAGTTTCAAAATTATTGAAAAAAACCCATATAGTTCCTTTCCACTTCAGTGCTATAAAATCTGAGAAATTCTGAAAGAAAAGCAGGCAGCAGGTACGGAATATGGATCTTTGTTATTCCCCTTGAACTACAGTTAGCAGGTAAGAAACCTTATTCCCATTTAGTAATTGTTAGTATATATTACACATTTTGGGGGCTGATTAAATATCATAGTTATCTTTAAAGTAGGTGGTCTCAAAGAAGTCTATGAGATTGTCCACATGGGAACACTCAGAAAAGTTACACCAAACTTACTAAAGTTGTTTAAAGTGGACTAGTTAAACCCCTGAGTGGGTATATCTACACTGCATGCTTATTTTGAAACAAACTATTCTGGAATAGTTATACCAAAATAGCTTATTTTGAAATAGCATATCTACACTGCAGGGAAGCCTCAAAATTAGTCTGAAGCAGGCTTCCCTAATATAGATGTGCTATTTCGATTTAGAGCCCCAGGAGGCTCTGGGGAGAAATAACTTAGAATGCCCCTGTTAAGGGCTATTTTGAAATAGCAGTGGTGGAGCTATTTCAGAATCTGCATTATTCCTCGTAGAATGAGGTTTAAGGAATTTGGCATAATCCGTCCATTATTTCAAAATTATTTTGAAATAACGGAATGGCAGTGTAGACGCTCGCACTGCTATTTTGAAATAATGCTATTTATCTTGAAATAATGGTGCAGTGTAGATGCACCCTTTCAGACTTAAAGGGGCCTTAATTGTGTTTAGTTTCATTTGTGAATTAAGATAAATTGAATTAAGGCCATGCTGGAATTTAATGCAGATTAACTAATCCACTTTAATTTCATATTCAATTAATTTGGATTAATTTTCCTGAATGTTCCTACATAGACAAGCTAAAAAATCCGATACTTTTATCCAAAATCTGCTGTTAGATACAGTGGGGCTAGAGAGTATGCTATGTAAATATAGGAATTCAACTCAATGTAGCAGCTTGACACTTTCCTAACTGAGACCAAAGGAAAGACCCATAAAATATAGAAATATTATGTCTAATAATTCCCCTATTGTTATTCATCATAAACGAGTAGGGTAGATTTTTGGTCTTTTATTTTTTATTAGAGTTCAAGATATACTCGATAGGTCCTATGACACAAACAATGATACATCACAACAGTCACTGACACCAAAGAAGCTATTGTATTAAATTTGTTGTCTGAAGCTCTCATAGTGAGTGCAACCCCCCTTCCAGATTTTGTGTCATAATAGATTTGCTTAGTACTCCTCATGTTCTTGGCAGGTTTTTGATCCTATGAATGGAATTCATACTTAATGAAAAATAGCTGAAGGTTTTTAATACAAAACTTTCAGAATGCTGCACTTGAGACTTTTGAGCAAATCCTTTCACTTTGCTTCTTCCTTCTGAGCAGTGGATCATGGTGTTTTGTTTTTTGCTGCTCTAGCTCTCACTAAGGACCAATCAGAACTATGCTGCTGATTTTACCAATAGGGGCGCATGGTTGTCCAATTCTTTGGATATGTTAATACCATATTTCCTGGGAATCTTAAACCTGAATCCATCTTGGTTTTATGCTATTATTTAAAGACTACTTTATCTGCATCAGTGCCACAGTCACCAAATCAGCTACCTAAACTGACATACTAAGGTAACAGGGTAGAGTTAGGAATGTGGATCCTTATACAATCTTGTAGTTCCTTGAAGGAGTACACATGTGGTCCCAAAAGCCATTGGTTTCCTCCAGAGTTCTGACCTCTCTTGTGGAGAGTCTGCACACCTAAGGATGGATTCTCTGCTGGCAGTTTTCAAAGAACTGCCGTTCAGATTCTCCAGGTTCATTTGTCATGCAGCAAAGCATCATATCTAGTTCTATCAGTGATGTCATGTCACATAAAGCTATGCAGTAATATTACAAAAAGATTGATGCAGCAGTTGTGGCATATCACATCTTTCTGTATCAGTCCAGGAAATTGAACAGCTATAGATGGATTTCACACATTGTGGGTATGAATATGTGAAATGCTAAGAAAATAATTTAAAATATCCTTTGCAAAATTTAATATTGAACAAATCTTCTTCCATGTATATTTGCTAACCCTTAGTCATTATCAAGATTCTCTGTCATGTTCTCATAGCTTAGATGTATGTAAAACTGCATATGCTGTCAAACTTGGCTCAACTGCTGAAAAAAATCAGATATCTCTAATTCACCTTGCAAAAGCTTAAAAACATGTGTAGAATTCTATGTCACTTACTTTGATGTGGCAGTCTTTAAGAACAATTGGAATTAATGTCTGGAACATCTATGAATAGTAGTCTGAGAGCTTCTAACCTTAAGTGTTGCAATTAACTCAGAAATGTTCTTTAGTGCACAGAGAAACAATTATGATTCTTTTTTTGGAATCAATGAATAATTTTTTTGTTCAAATTACAGCAGTCTGAAGCCTTACCTGTAAGAGAAAAATGCAGCCTTTTATGTGGTAATACAGCTATTCCTGGAGGTCTTTTCCCTTCCTCTAAAATTGCTGATTTACTTATGAATTTCACAAAAGAGAAGTTTAAAGACAAAAAAAGACTGCATAATGTGAAGAAGTCTTTGCAGAACTAGCCAAGCATGTGGGATAGTCTTCTATTTTACATAGTGAAGATTCTGAGAAACTCTTTATTCTTCGACCATGTGTCTCTAACATTGGAAAAGAAGCAACACAGAGATCAGAACTTGAAGTGTGAGGAGTGGAATATAGAATCCTACAAACAAATGAAAAATTATTTTCTAGTTAAAAAATAAAAATAAAAATAAACCTTTACAACGGATCAGGATATAACTCATATTGAGTTATTGAAGGGTTATATTATCAACTAAGCTATTACGTTAATTAGTCATCTAACCTGGCAGAATAGTATTCAAGTTTTAACACATTTAAATTACTATGTGTTATTACTTACAATCATGTATGAATAAAATTAATACAACAGCCTGGGAGCCAACATAGAAACACTGAGTTTGTATACCTTTGAGAGATAAAGAAAGCACATGAACTTGTGGGAACAGATTTCCTCTAGATTGGTGACATAGGGAGGTATGAGAATGTGCCATTTCCTCAGATACGAGAAAGAGAGAGCATAATACGTGTATTTACATGGTGGAATGGGAAGTGTGTTGCAGTATGTGTCAAACATTCACTGTAGAACTTCAGTTGTATGTCTCTCCACAATGAAAGGACATGCTATTAGAAAACATGCTAGGAAAGGTCCATATAAAAGTGTGATCCTAGTCTTTGTGTGCTTACTACAGATATAGGAGTCATGTAGAAAGATGCTTAAGGAGAAGTGGCTGAAAGATATGGATTTGTGGCAGCAATGTCTGGCCTGTGTATGAAGGACATACAAACTAATGATCACAATGGTCCCTTCTGGCCTTAAGGGGTATGAATTTATGAAATCCTACCCGCTTAAGGAAAGGAATCCTCTGGCTTTTTCTAGAAGCACAGGCTGCACCATCCCTAGAAGTCAATGGGACTATTCACATGCTTAGTTGCATGTATGCCTAAGTACCTTACTGAATCAAGGCCTAATTGGTAAGTTTTAAATGAAAACTGGGCCTTTACTGCGTTCTATTGGGTAGAGTTGAAATTTGTTGTTTGTTAGTAATATACAGGCAGTCCCCGAGTTACGCGGATCCGACTTATGTCGGATCCGTACTTACGAACGAGGATTTTCTCGCCCCGGAGGATGCGGGCGGCGGGACTGCCCAGACGCGCTGCGGTCCCGCCACCCGCATCCTCCGGGGTGAGAAAAGCTGCTCCGCGTCTCCCTGGTCTGCTGGGGGGTTCCCAGCAGACCAGGAAGACGCGGAGCAAAGCCACGGAGGACCCGGGCGGCGGCACCACGGTGCGTCTCGGTCCCGCCGCCCGCGTCTCCATGGTCTGCTAGGGGGGCGCAGCTAGTGCGCCCCCCCCCCCCCCCAGCAGACCAGGCTTTTCTCGAGGATGCCTGTGATAGAGCAGCTGGGGCACTCCAGTTGGTCCCGCAGCGCCACTCCTCAGCGCTACTGGACCAACCCAGCAGCACCCCAGCTGCTCTGATCAGTTTCAGCAACAGCTGACTTGGGGACACCTGGGGTAGAACAACTGGGGTGCTGCCGGGTTGATCCCCGCAGTGCCGAGGTGCGGCCCCAGCTGCTCTGTCCCAGGCGTCCAGATTCAGCAGCTGTTGAAACTGATCAGCGGCTGATTCCAGGAAGCCCTGGGCAGAGAAACTCTGCCTCGGGCTTCCTGTAGTCAGACACTGGTCAGTTTCAGCAGCGGCTGAATCTGGACGCCAGTTCCGACTTAAGTACAAATTCAACTTAAGTACAAACCTACAGTCCCTATCTTGTACATAACCCGGGACTGCCTGTATCTTTGTTCCATGTTAAGTAATTATCTATGGTGTAAAATATGTATATAGTTTTTTATTTAGATCAATCTCTCTCTCCTGTCCCCTTTTCTAGAAAATAGGAAAAGCTGTGGCAATATTATATGCTCTGCAAATGAATGAGCACATTTAAAATTATACGTTTAAAACAAGACAAGCTATGAGAAAGTGAAGCCATGTGCAGCTGTTTAACTTTAATCAGAATCTGGGACACCACATTAATCAGATTTTTGAAGGGCAATACGCACAATAAATCCCTATTTCCATTAGGATTTATACTAGTATTTGTTCTAATTATACCTTGAGTTTCATGTCACATTATGGTGCTTCTCAGAGGAGAGAAATAACTGCTGGTCTTCTGGAGCAAAAATGTTCTCAGAATCTTTCATTTTGTCTAAGAGCCATTAGGGAGAATCTTGGTAGTTATTGGAGGAAATGGTACAACAGATGAACAGATAATATCATGTGAACTGTGAGTTCCTAATTAATTGATCTAATGCAAAGTAACTTTCAAGGGCCCAGTGACAAATAACTTTTATTAAATACAAAAATTTTAAATACAGAAAAGGATAGTTCTAGCAGCATTTTAAGTCCTTTCAAACAAAGCAATATATTCTTGATGAATTCTGGAACAAGTGTACACATTGGGGCTCTAATTTTTTTGTAACTATTTAGATGTAGTGTGAGAACTTAACTGCCATGCATTTACAATTTCCTTTCATTACCACTTCATATTCTGGCCGGGGAGCAATTTATGTATAACACCGAATTAAGAAAGTGTGATCTTGTTTTTTTTTTTTAATGTTCTCTTTATACTGAATACTGATCAGTTTCTTTTGGTTACATTATAATGAGAAATCATTTTGAATATTTCAATTACAGTGTAAATTGAATTTTAAAAATCCCTCAGACTCTTATATTTGTTAATAATAAATATCTGTCACTGCAAATTATTATTAAGTCTCCCAAGAAAGAAAAAAATCCCTCTGTATTCTTTTCTGGTGCCCAAATATATGTAACTCTTAATTTTTTTTCTCATTCTGTGTGACTGTGGTTAGTGCAATGTACCAGAAAAAATCTTTCAGCTTAATAAATCAATTTAAAATAAAAATGAACCATGGTTGCATTATAATAAATTGAGTTAATGTGGCCAAGAATCTAAAGGGTTTCATAGATTCATAGGGCTTTTATGCTCCTTTTTAAAGTTCATAGATTCAGAAATGCCATAGCCAGAAGGCATGATTGTGATCATCTAGTCGGCTGTCCTGTGTAACACACAGCATAGAATTTCCCCTGAAATAATTCCTAGAGAAGATCTATTAAAAAAATCCCGTTTTTATTGATGGAGAATATACCACAACCCTTGGTAAATAATTCCAGTGTTTAATTTCCCTCAGGGGCCTTCCTTATTCCTAGTTTGAATTTGTCTAACTCCAGCTTCCAGCCACTGGATTGTTTTATACTTTCCTCTACTAGATGAAAAGCCTATTATTAAATGGTTGTTCAACATGTAGGTACTTATAGACTATATAAAAAAAGAGATAGAGAATAAGATATAGAACATCTTATTTCATCTATATAAAACCATGGTTCACCCACATCTTGAATACTGCATACAGATATGGTTACCTGATCTCAAAAAAGATATACCATATTAGCATTGGAAAAGGTATAGAAAAATATTAGAGGTTTGGAACAGTTCCCATATGAAGAGAGGTTAAAAAGACTGGGACTTTTCAGTTTAGAAAAGATCAGATTAAGGGGTGGATATGATAGAGGCCTATAAAATCATGACTGATGTTGAAAAAGTGAATAAGGAAAAGTTATTTACTTGTTCCCATAACATAAGAACAAGGGGCCACCAAATGGAATTAATTGGTAGCAGATTTAAAACAAACAAAAGGAAGTTTTTCTTCACACAGTTCATGTCAGCCTGTGGAACTCCTTGCCAGAGGAGGTCATGAAGACCAGGACTTGAACAGGGTTCAAGAAAGAACTAGATACATTCATGGAGGTTAGGTCCATCAATGGCTATTAACCAGGGGAGTAGGAATGGTGTTCTCAGCCTCTGTCAGAGTCTGGGAATAGATGACAGGTGAGGGCTTGCTTGATGATTTCCTGTTCTGCTCATTCCCTCTGGGGCATCTGGTATTGGCAGAAATACCAGAAATACTGTCAGCAGAAAGAACACTGGGCTAGATTGGGGTGGGCAAAGAGGACTCTGTGGGCTGGATCCGGTCTGCGAAGTGGACAGATCTTGCCTGCAGATGCCCTGCCTCTCCCTTGCCCCCAGGCCAATCGGGACCTGTGGGCAGAAGGGATGTGTAAAGTCTCTCACCCCCTGGCCTGCAAGCACCACGTGACCTATGCAGGTTGGGGTGGGGAGCGAAAAACTTGGTGCGCTCCTCCCTCCCCACATCCTGATTGGTCTGGGGTGTGGGAGTGCATGAAGTCTCCTCCTGCCCTGAAAGGGGCACATGGCCCCCTCTCTAAAATTATTGCCCACTCCTGGGCTAGATGGACCTTTGGACAGACCTAGTATGTCTGTTCTTATGTTCTTATGTAATCCCTCACTGATTTTTTATTTTTAGATTCAAGAACCTCAGTCTATTTGGGTTATCATTGTAAGGCATGTTGGTTTTAATCCATTAATCATTTTTCTGACTTTTCTGAACCCTCTCCAATTTGTCAAGCCACCTTAATCTTCAGCACCAAAACTGGGAACAGCATGCCAACCTAGCTCAAACCAGAGATAAAATAACCTCTTCTCTTACTCAAGGTTCTCCTGTTTATGCATTCCAGAATCACATTAGCTCCTTTAATCTCACGGTTGCACAAGGAGCTCATGTTTAGCTGGTTATTCACCATGATCCATAAATGCCAGGATAGGGACAAGATAGGATTCACGATTCTGTAAGTGTGGCCTGTATTCTTAGAAGTATACATTTAGATGAAGGTGTATTAAATTTCATAATCTGCTTTAACTCAGTTTACCAAGAGATCCAGATTGCTCTGAGTTAGTGAACTGTCACTGCATTGTTTATCAACTTTTGTGTCATCTGCAAACTTCATCAGTGATGAGTTTGTTTTCTTTCATATTGTTGATAAAAAATGTATAACTATCATAGGGCAAGGAACTGCTCCTTGTGGGACCCCAGTGGAAACTGAATGACTATTTCTTGATTATAATTATATTTCGGACATATCAGTTAGCTAATTTTTAATCTATTTAATATGTGTAATGTTAACTTTACATTTTAGTTTTTAATCAAAATGTCATATGCTACCAACTCAAAGGCCTTTCCAGAACTTTATTATGCTAACACTGGCACCTTCATCAACCAACCCTATAATCTTATGGAGCGAAGGAAAAACAAACAAACCACTATTTACCATTACAGTCTCTATTTTCATTAACAACCTTAACTTGAATTAATTATATTGCTTTTTAAAATTCTTGGTGTTCTGTTGTTTGCCAAGTGTTAAATTGTCTTTTTGTGACACATAGAACTATCACATAAGGGTTGGAAACACACAAGCAGCTGGGCCCATTCAACTAATCTCTGAGAGGCTGCTAGAAATGAGAGAACTCTGGGGCTGACCTAGTTCAATCCAGAGGAAAAAGGAGAGGCAGCACTCAAGGAGCACTCAACAATATAAAATTCAGTATTTGAAAGGATGCATGTCTGTCCCTACCCCAATGCAGGTCCGAGTTAGGGGGACCTGAGCATTAATTCTGCAGTCATTTGTGCAGCCAATGATTCATTTTTAAACTATTTCCTGCAGCCCTGACACACGCCTTCCCAGTTATCCCCACCCAGAGTCTTCTTTTTTACTTCTGTTGGGTGAATTCCCACAGACCTCAGCTTTTCAATACCCAGAGTCCTTCCTGCAAATACCATAGCATATACCATCTCCATTTCACATGCTACACCCACAGCAATCCTGTTGTATTTTATCCACTTTGAAGCTGTGGAAGGTTTGGGGCAAGGTTTTCACCCTAAAATCTAACCTCATTTATGAAACTGGTTTGTGCTAGATCTCATAAATATTGACCAAGAAGTCTCTTTTAGTTTGGGAAGATTCAGTAGAGGGCACACACCAGTTGAACTCCTCTATGATTGTGTGTGTGATGAGCTGTGTAATCAGGAAGGCATTTGGAAAGCATAATAATAACTTTGCTGGTATTATATACTCCTGAACAGAGTAAATATACTTATGTGCCAGTAGATGGTGCTCCTTCTATTAGCTATTTACGTATACTACAACTGGTAGGATTTTTATTCTGATTTTCATGACAAATGTCAAATATGATGTATTCAATTGAAAACATTGAATCCTTTCAATATTCTCATTTGTTTCAGTTATGCCAAAAAGCTTTGTTTCAAAATGGTAATTATATTAATTTTGTCTTGACTTTTATATTGTTTTATATTCTGTTTAATATATAAACTATAGATTATTAAAATATCTAAAATTTGAAATAGCATGGATCAAAACAATCAAGTCAAAAGGACACATTTTAACCTTATTGGAATAATACCCTATGACATTATCAAAAAGAAATGTTTCAGTGGTCCCAAAAATATTTTCTGCAAATTCTGGCTTTTTTCTCCATTTCCCAACATTTTGAAATATTGGAATTTCTCATCAAATGGAAATGCTATTCTGCAAACAGTTCAGTTGTCCATCTCCAACACAGTAAGTTTTAAAAAAAGCAAGCAGATAATCTGAATATCATACTATTCACTATTTTTCACCACAGTATTGTACTACTCACCACAATCAGTTCTACTGTGTTAGCCAGAGAAATAATTGAAGTTTAAGCCATGATCCTGAAAGGAATATTGTATCAGAGCCTTTATACATATGAGGAGTCCCATTGATATTGACATAAGGTACTGCATTAGTGAATCCCTTTGATTTATGCCAATGTTCATGCTTTCCTTTAGCTTTAGCAGGTGGTCTCAAACTCAAAACCCATAGGCAATCTATGGCTGGAGCATATTTGAAATCCAGCATGGGAGTCCCTGTGGCCTGAGGAAAGATGGTTTCCATCACCAACCTCCTACTCACGCTGCCTCCTACTGCCCCGCCCTCAACCCCTCCCCATTTCACTTCTTCGCTTAAGCACTGCTGCTGTCCTGCACCAGCCCACTGGGCAATCCCTGAGGCCAAGTCTATCTGGGTGGGAGTGCAATGGGGAGGAGAGGGCAGAGCAGAATGGAGCCAGGTGAGAAGGGGCCACTGAGACTCCCAGCAAGAGTACTATAATTATTGGGGGAGGGGGGCTATTTTTTTTCTGTTCCTTTTATCTCTAACTTTCCTTTGGTCTACTGACCAATATGAAAGTTCCTTCCAAACGAGGACACCACTCATTCAGAGCTAAAAGAAACATTAGTTTAGTCTAGGTGAAGGTGTATTTTGCAAAGATTTCTTTTCTAAATTGAAGCAATCTGTGACAGCATATTATAGCTCATTTTTAAAAAAAACTATTAGCCCACAGAAGGCATAAAACTTGAGATAACAAATGATGCATGAAAACGGAATAAAGAATAAGTATATAATGACATTTAAAAAGAAGAATTGAGCTTCTTGGATCTCGTATATTTTTAGATAAGATGTAGCACGATTAAAGAATGAGTTCAGCAGAGTGAGATTCCCACACTATATACAATGTAGCACTACAATAGTGTATATAGAAAATAAAACGGTAGATACAGCTGTCAGGATTGCAGGGTGACTGCACCTGTATACCCTCATTTCCTCCCCCAACGAATACGTGGTCCACTCCAAGAATCCCTAGTTGTGTGTCAGCTTTCAGCCATCACCTGTATCTGGTCCAGAATTCCATTTCCTTCTGACCAAGAGTTTTAGGACTGAATAGCTGCCCACCTTACACCATGATATCTCTCCAGAAAAGCAATCTGAACAATGGAAGGGCCTGTGCTTTGCTCTCTCCAAAGTCTACAAGCAACTGTTCTTGGCAGTTACAAGTTACCACACAGCTCTTTCTAAGCAAGCACTTTTATTCTTTATGTTACAGAGACCATAATAAAAATAATGAAGATATTTAAATACACACTAAAGATACCAGGAATCACATAGCAGTTTTGTGGGTCACTATTGGGCCAATGCTTATCCAACCTGTCAGCAAGGGTTGGGGACTTTGGACAGAAGGTCCTGTCTGTTTGCTGGATCAGAAAGTCAGCCCTGAGATGGGTTAAATGCAGACTCTTTTATGAAAAAGCCCTTTTTTAGTCTGTTGGTCTCTGATTGAAACTCATTAGGAACCAGTATCGGATAGCTTCCCGAAGAATTTTTACTACCAGAATGATTCTTTTTAATTACTCTGCACTGTTCTCAGGTGTTGGGAGAGCTGGGGCAACTGTCCTATCCACTACCTTCCCTCACACACAAGTTGCATGCACTCACTGTTCCACATTGGTACATAAAGCATCCGTACATTTAACACAATATGTTCCATAAATGATACTGTATGCAGTTGCAATATTTGTCACATGAGGCTATGCATCTATAGTCTGTTCTCTGATAGTAAATCTTACACCCAAAAGTAGATTAGTTGACATCAATGACAAAGCCTTATGTATGGACTCCATTTGCACATAGGGGTGCACCTAACTAGAATCAAGGTTTTATTTTGAAACCATTCTGCTTATTCTGATTCAGGATACAAAATTATTTAAAATATCAGCTAAGAAAATCACTTCTTGTTATTTTTTATGCAAAATTATCAATCTGCTCAGATTCCCTGGATACTAGCATAGGGCTGAAGAATGAAATTGCCCTTTTATGAACTGTATCTGCCCACATGACATTATGTAACTTCATACATTGTGGACCAAATTTTTATGCATGGGATTTTATAAATGAAACAGTGTTAATCACTTTTAGATGACTGTGTTCCTAACCCATTAAGATTTGTTTTTGTAGAATTTGTTGTAATTTTTTTATATTGTAACTGAAACCCCATTTTAAACTGTTAATATATTGTAGCTAAAGTGATGCCATAGTGTAACTGAAACTCCATTTTACACTGGCTGTGTCTAAACTACAAAGATTTTTTTGAAAGAGGATATGCAAATTCTGATCATATTTTCAAAAGAGAATCTTTTGAAAGTGAATGTAGTCTGGATGTGGGTTTTTTTCAGAAAAATAAATCTTTTTTTGAAAAATCGTGTAAACCTCCTTTTTTTAGGAGGAGCGTTTATTTTTGAAAAAGGGTTTGTTTGCTTTTTTTTCTTCTTCAAAAAAACGCATCCAGACTACTTTCACTTTCGAAAGATCTTCTTTCAAAAATGTGATCAGAATTTGCATGTCCTCTTTCGAAAAATCTTTGTAGTTTAGACGTAGTCCCAGTGTACTGCCTTAACTCTGCTTAAAATTAAGTATCTGTCTGTAATCTCATTTAAACATGTGTGTGTATATGTGCGTGCTTTCAGTGGGATCAGCCCCCAATGCCAGCATGTCTCAGTGACAAGGTATCAACACCTCGTTGGTGGCTGAAGAACAATGTGAGTGAGCCCTGTAATGTGAATGATCCCCAAGAAAAAGAGAGCCAAAAGAAAAGAAGATCAAAGTCACATCTACAGTTAACTGATTCAATTAACTGACTCATGGTCATATAGTGCCATGGGCCAATGGGACAGGACAAGACCTATGAACTAAAACATATAACAAGATGGGTGCAAAACTATAGGATTGGGTCTTTGACCTACAGTCATACTCCAGGAGCATAAGTGCACACCAAAATGACCCAGCTTCCCTCCTCATGTCTAGGCCATCTGGCCAGTGGACTAGCATAAGCAACACTGAGACTGGTAATTATATCCCATCCACAGAACTATATGTATGAATGTGTATATGTGTGGTGGATAGTTTTAGTAGCTAGGGACAGTAAATGCATTATTTATCCACAATAAACTTGGCATACTGCCTTATCCCTCCAACAAGGTTCTGCTAGTTCTATTTCTAGTTTCTAACACTAGGCCGAGGCTGACTTCAATTCATTTGTACATTTTAACAAATCTTTTGACAAAAAGTGATCTAAATTTCAACTTTGCCCAACTAAGCTATACTTGAATGGTTTCAAGTTTCATTGCAACCTTTGCTACTGGTCTAGTAATGAACTGTGAACACAGAAATTACTCTTGAATAGCTGTAGTAAGGTATTCTTTTAAAACATTGTGTGAGGTAGAAACTGAAAGGTTCAACTATTTTCAAGAAGTGCTGGCATCACAACGACAGTTCAGAGTTTTGAAGAGAGTGGGATCTCTTAGAGGAAAGGCTGTAGGAGAGGAGTATGATGTGTTTAAGACTTTTTTGAAAATGTTCTCTCTTATTTGTATCAAGTTCTTAGAAAAAGAGAGAGAGATACTTAATTGCCCTCAAGTTGCACGACTTAGAATATTCTCTCACTTTCTATATCAAATTACTTTTTATAGAACAAGCAGGCTGAAATTTCAACAATTGTCCAGAGTTTAGACCCATCTATATTTAGCAGTCATTGCAAGTCAATAGTCCATTTCACAACTAATTTAGTATCATGAAGATGTGGTTTGTCATGTATAACAGCCTAGATATTGATGATTTTAGTCTGTAGCAAGAACTGGGGAATCATAAGCATCTTCTGGGAGTTAGTCCAATGAGAATATGCTAGACTGAAGTGTTTTGCTTTTAGTTTCAGATAACTTCAATTACTTATCAGGTCCAGTTTAGCTTGGATCCTGCAAATGCACAGGCTTGGTTCCACTGATTTCAGTGGGGCTAGGTTGCTCACTTGTGTAAGTATTTCTATGATCAGGTATTTTATAAATCCACAGGTGAATGGAGAGAACTCTTCTGAGATTAACTGGTAAGCAAAATTTAAGCTTGCACACATCTTGGAAGTGATTTAATTCAAGGGCAGCTTCTTATATATTTATTATAAGTATTTTATTTTAGCAAAGTATGTTTTGCTATTGTTGCTTCATAGTTATTTGACCACTGCTGATAGGTATTCAAATACTGTAAAGCTTTGCAATGAAGAAATATGTATTTAAGTGGGGCTTTTGCACAGACTGCTGTCTCTTAACCTCAGAAGTCAACAGGAATTAAGTCAGCTTTCCAAAGGGCTGAGGCTAGTGTCATACTAATAAGCTCTGTTCAGTAGAGCAATGTCATGTGTTTCTTTGTTTAGTCAATGTGTGGACAACTGGTGATGATCCAGGTCACAAAAAAAATATTTCAAAGTTGCAGAGTGGGATGTGTTGAAAGAGCTATAATAGCTGAGGGGATACTTCCATTCTGAGGAAGCTAATTCTCCCTCTCCACCAGATTAGAAATCCTGATAAATTCATTACAACATGCTAAACTCTCTCAAGGACTTGAGACTTTTTTATCCCCACCATTTCTCATAATGAATATGATATTGTGATATTTCAAAGGTCAAGTATATTTATATAACTTTTCTAATTAAATTAATCTTAATTCTAATACATTTACAAAAAAGTTTTCTAATTTCTAATTATTTTTGTGACTTAGTGCCTAAATAAAACTACATGTTATTGATAGTCAAGACCAGTTTCTAAAATGTAAGATCTGGCTGCTATTGTTTTGAGCCTCACTGAATACCTGATTTTAGAAATACTTACACAAGTGAGTAACCTTGCCCCACTGAAATCAGTGGTAGCGGAACCAGGCCTGTGCATTTGCAAGATCCAAGCTAAACTGGGCCTGATAAGTAACTGAAGTTACCTAAACTAAAAGCAAAACACTTCAGTATAGCAGCTAGGTGCATGAGTATATTTATGAACAGTGAATTGAAGGATCAAATTTTTCGGCAGTGAAAAAGAACAACAAAAACTGTCCCTCTTTGTACAGCATCCAGCACAACAGGAATCTGAGTCTAAATGAGGCTTTTGGATATTATGGTGTAATTTGTTAATTATTTTTATTTCTGATAAAGGAACTGGAGCAGAATGAAGGTAGCTTAAAGCTTATGAAAATAATAGGTTTCCTCACAAGATTTTGAATTTATGCACATAAGAATTTTAAGGAAGTTCAGAAATTGAAACAATAACAATTAAGTTCAGTTACAGGCATTGGAATCTGATCCCTCTTCCCCCATTTCTCCTCTCCACATTCCAGAAAATTTCAGGGTCCTGGAGTTATTACATTTTAAAAACAGTTCTTTGATGTGCAATTTTTTTTCTGTTCTTTACATGTTTAAAATAACCCAACCTATATTGTAGTGCTGCATGTTTGCAGCTGCTATTCCAGATTAAATGTGCTCAAGTATTAATTTAAAGTGTTCTTTTTGTTAACACTGCATACTGAATCTGGGGCTGTGTCCAGACTCAGGGGTTTTTTCGGGAAAAGTAGCCTTTTCCCGAAAAAACTTCCCCTGCATCCAGACTCAAGCCGCGTTCTTTCGAAATAATTTCGAAAGAACGCGGCTTTTCTTTCGATGGCGGTAAACCTCGTTTCACGAGTAAGAACGCCTTCTTTCGAAAGTTCCTCTTTCGAAAGAAGGCGTTCTTGAATGTAAATAGGGCTTTCTCGAAAGAGAGCATCCAGACTCGCTGGGTGCTCTCTTTCGAAAAAGCGGATTGCTCTTTCGAAAGATCCGCCTGCAGTCTAGACGCGATCTTTTGAAAGAGGCTCTTTCGAAAGAAGCCTGCAGTCTAGACATAGCCTGGGCTCTTTTCTCTTTCCATGTCATCACCCGAAATGCAATCTTGGCAAACATATTAGGTCTTCAACAATACTTACGTTGTGTCTCAAATGTCTACACAAGTGTGACTGGTTTAGTTCCACAAATATTTATACAAATGCTTAACTTTTTTCATGTGGTTCTGTGAATGAGCGAACTATAAAGTCTGATCCTGTGCTCTTTGAAATCAATGACAAAATTCCTGTTTGTCTCCATAGTTTCAGATCTGTCCGAGTGATTTTGAAGATGTATAAGAAAGAATGGAATCTAGCTCATTATCTGTTAGCATTGTTGGTTCTTTAGCATTAACAGCAGTAAAAAATCTTCAGAGCCCATTTTTGTCAGGAAAGTAAGAAATACTGCTCAGAAAATACACAGGAATCAAATCTGTTGAATAGCAAGATGTCTCACTTTGCACAGTAGAACAGCATTTTAAGAGTCACTAAGAGATCTTTATTTATTAGCAAAAATAGTGTAATTATCTGTAATTATGCAAATTATCATACATTTGAGTTAGTTTGAATATTCCATTTATATATTACTCTCTGTCATACATTAAAGAAGAAACAAAAACACTCTTAATAATACATATATGCCATGCAACCCAATTTTATGTTTTGCTGTTATGCAATAAAAGAGGGGTTATCATGAGATCAATTAAAGATGTCAAAGATCAATGTCTTATTAGCACATTTACTTGTGTTATACAAACAATAGCATTTTTTTCTGGTTGGGCAATGCTTGGATTTTGCAGCACTATTGAAAATGCTTTTTCAATTATTTGATTTGTGTATACGTATCCATCGTCCATCTAATCTCCTTTAAGCGGTATGGATAGTGGCTATTAATGTAGGTCTAGCACTCTAACATTTGAATGTAGCTTCTATGCCTGTCTACCCTGAGTGTATCTACTATTCACAGTTATTAAATGGGGCTGACATTTCTAAACCTCATGTTAAAATATGTACAATCCAATATAGTTGCTTGTTTTGGGCTTTACATGTCCAACGTCTAGACTACATCCCTCTGCTCTTTCAAAAAAAGGTGTTCCTGAATGCAAACAGTGCTTTTTCAAAAGAGAGCATCCAGACTGCCTGGATGTTCTCTTTTAAAAAAGTGGCTCGCTTTTTCGAAAGAAGTTGTTGCAGTTCAGGCCCTGTCTTTCGAAAGAGGCTTGTAGTCTAGATGTAACCGAAGGGTGTGTTTAGACTACATTCTTCTGTCAACAGAGGGATGTAAATGAAGCACTTTGAAAGTGCAAATGAAGCCAGGATTTAAATATATCGCACTTCATTTGTATAATCATGTATGGCACTCTTTTGAAAAAGCACTATTTTGAAATTGAAACTTCAGTTTAGACATGGTTCTTTCGAAAACAGGGCACTTTTTCAAAAGATCCTGTAAACCTGTAATCCCATTTTTGAAAGAACTGCATCTAGACTGCGGTTTCAATTTCGAAATAGCGTTTTCGAAAGAGCACCATTACGTGATTATGCAAATGAAGCACGGGATATTTAAATCCCAGCTTCATTTGAACTTTCAAAGTGCTTCATTTACATCCCTCTGCCGACAGAGAGATGTAGTCTAGACGTAGCTTAGATATGTTATTAAGGATTATGTCAGGAGGATCTTTCAAAGGGGATATTTATATGTGATATGCTCTCATGCAAGACAGCTTTGTGCTCTTATAAAAAGATCAGTAGTTCATACAGTGATCATTAGAAGAAACAAATATAGTCTAGATAATAATACAAGTTAACTGTGGGTGAAATTTGATATCATATACAAATGCATCCTTCCCTTTGTAAGGTATAAGTGTAAGGTATAAATTGTAATGTCAGTATAAGTACAAGTGATGTGTACATGTTTCTCACCCATGAATGACAGTTGCACCACCATATATTTGTAGTATAAACTAGGGCTGTGTCTGTACTGCATACCTTTTCCCACCTTGGTCTTAGATGTCATTCTAAAGGGGTTCCAAAGGTGTTATCTTTCAAATGAGATATTAAACTGAGTTCAGATCATTTGTGGTCACTGGAGCCCATAGGGTAGGTGTTAACTTGAATGAGCTTCATTCTTACTTCTTAATTTCCTTTTCACAGGATATGAAGATCTTCATCTTATCCTTTCTTAGATCACTGAAATTCTCTAGAGTTCTTTAGGTATTTGCTATATGGCAGTATGTCAGAGGTAGTTGGAACAATTTGCATACATTCCTGAAAGCATTTTGGGATACTACAGGAGAAAAGTAATTATATGATGTGAGATATTTATTACATAAGGAGAAGCATTTTGAACATACCTTACTTTTTTTAATGCATCGTCTTCATTTTTCTCTTCTATTATTTCAATAGTTAAAAGGACATATTTTATATTTTGTAGCCAGCTGTGTCTCAAAATAGTGGGAACTGAACAATTCCTCATGATAGTGATAGAGATTGGCTTAAGCCAAATCCTGGATCTCTGCACCAATGTACCAGGATTGTCTAGATTTGTATCTGAGTTTCTCCTTCTTCCTACTCAAAAGAACTAAAATAGCTGGATCTGATAACTCTGAGCTTAGGGGCATTTGGGTTTAGATATAGTTGTGGTAGCTTTGGTCCATATCTAATTGGTGATACTCCAGGAAAAGCTAAACCTATATTGAGAATAAACGCTACAGATTCCTTAGCTAGTGAAAGTTATCTCCACTGAAATAAAGCTGAGCATCTGGATGTAGTGAGGGCTGCTTGGGATTCAAAACACCACCACACTTAAGGATTGTTTCTCTAAAACTTAATATACCGCCTGAATTCTACCTCTCACACTTGAAGTATATGCACATATGGTGAGTATGAAGAGACACGGTTAGGGTATGTCTACACTACAGTGTTATTTTGAAATAAGCTATTTCGAAATAGTTAATTCAAAATAGCTTATTTCGAAATAACAAGTCTACACACACACACACACACACACACACACACACAAAGCATTTTGAAATAGTGCTTTCCTATTTCAAAATAGCACTGAGTGAATGCTGAATTGCATTTAAGGCTGGCCGGAACCAGGTCTGTCAGGGCATCAGGTCAGGATTTACTTTGTGTGGCTGCTGCCTGAGGCTATCTGAGGCCTGTTCTTAAAGGGAACCCCCCCCCCCCCCACCCGGACAGCCGGTTCTCAGGTTTCCCTGATTGCTTGTCTACCTCGATGAGGGACAGCAAAGCATTTTGTCTCTGCATGCTCTGGTTGCCCTCACTCGGGACAACACAGCACTCTGCAACATGGAGCCGGAGCTGTCCCTGGGCACTCTGGTGCTTCTCTTGGATGCGTTGCTGCGAGCCTGGCTGCACTTTCCGCAGGCTGCCATCCAGGAGGTCCATGGGGGGAGGGGGGTCTGTCAGTATCCAGGAGGCCCTACAGGAGAGCTTCCACCCTAAGGAGCACTAACAGTCTCCCTGGTCTGCCCCACTGGGAGCTTGTGCCTCATTCCTCCCTCACGTCCTTCTACTTCCCCCCTCCCAAGCCCCCCTTCCTGATGTTAAATAAAATACATGTTTTTTCATAAACACAAACTGTCTTTATTTATGAAAGTCTGGTGAGACTGGGGAAATGAGGAAGGAGAGGGGAGGAGAGAAGTGGGAAAGGGGAGGGGGAAACCTGGGAGGAGGGAGCTGGAAGGGGGAAGCAAGGGGAAGAGTGGGGAGGGGAATCTCTGGACTCAGAGGTAGGGGTCTTGCTGTACCAACTTAATTTTCATTCGAACCTGGTCCTGGTTTGCATGTGGCCTATGGTGGCCAGGCTGGCAGCTATCCTGCCATAGACAGCCGTGTTCCTCCATCTAGTGTGGAGATCATGTACATTGGGGGCATCCCCCCCGAACCTGAATAAGGTCCATGATCTCCATCTTGGGCCAGGAAGGCACCCACCTTCTCTGGGCCCTGGCAGGCTCCTGGGAGATGGCACACTGCTCCTAGGGAGTGGTAGAGGGCTGGCTGCCAGTGGCTTGCTGGCTCATGTTTTGGGGCCACTGGGTCACGGGCAGTGACTGCTGGCTCTGGGCTGGCAGGCTTGGAGCTGGCATAGGCACTGTGGCCAGAGTCTACCCCTTTAAGGGCTCCGGGGAGAGGGGAAGGAGCTGAAGTGGCCACCACTAGGGAACGCTGGAGGCCCCCTATTTTGAAATAAGTATCTACACAGCACTTATTTCGAAATAGCTATTCCTCATAGAATGAGGTTTACCAAATTTGAAATAAGTGCTCCTCTATTTTGAATTTATTTTGAAATAGCAGTTTAGCTGTGTAGACACTAGGAAAGTTAATTCGAAATAACGGCTGTTATTTTTAAATATCTTTGCTATGTAGGCATACCCTTAGAGAGTAAGGGAAAATATTAATTTAATGTGGTATTGAGTCACTGTGCGGCAAGATCACATGGGCCTGTTTCTGCATCACTTTGTACCATCTTTGTGATATAGTTGTTAAATGCTACCATTCTGATCTAGCAAAATGTATAGCTATTTTGCATGGGACTAAACACAACATGCAAGACAGTGAAGAATAAAGCCCAGCCTATGCAACTCTGACTCCTCTAGAGGCCAGGCCCTCAGTTCTACTAGTTTAAACGGACAGGGTAAAA
The DNA here is from genome assembly GCF_049634645.1 of Pelodiscus sinensis. NCBI lineage: Eukaryota > Metazoa > Chordata > Testudines > Trionychidae > Pelodiscus > Pelodiscus sinensis. The sequence continues at coordinate 174,831,938 of NC_134711.1, forward strand.
TGATGCCATAGAATATTTCACAATCCACCAGAGAGCCAACAGCTATAAAACCTTACATAACGGTAAAGGCAAGGAAGTAGCAAAATTCTAGCAAGGTACTGCTCTTATATCAAATAGTTTATATAAGAGGTCTTATATATGGCAATATTCTCCCATGATTGGTCAATTGGATAGTACCTTACCTCATCAGTGCAAATGTACATGTCTTCTTAAAGTTTTCTCTTGTAAACTAATATCAGCTATCTAAGTGCCTGAAATCCTGGCCATCATTAATCATCTAAGTTCCTTGTGTTGCCATATAAGAAGTAGGTCTTGAAAGAATTACAAAGAAGAGAGAGATAGTGGCTGCCTAGATCAGTTCTCTGCATAAGGGATAGAATAGAGAAAGATGTTTTGTGGGGAAAATGGATGAGGCCAGCTAAAGGTGGTATCACAAGGAAAGGGGTAGGAATAGAAGATGAGTGCAAATAAGTAGGCATGAACAGAGAACAGTGAATTTGAAGGTATAGCAGCTACGAGAGTACTCTTGGATTGTAAGTCTATCGTGTTTTTATCCTTTTGTTTGATCAAGAAGTCATGAATCATCTAATTCAAAAAATGGCAATGTAAAGTACATATTATATTTTTCACATTATCTGAGACAATACTGGCCAAGGGAAGGAGAAAAGTTGCTGTGCTACTGGGTAATATTTGTCATGCAACCTCCCTAATGAATTAACAGAAGTCAAATAATTTAGCCATTTCCTCTTTCCTGGAGGAAAATCACATTGTCTTGGGTATGAAACACAGTGTGTGTTCTGCTTCTGTAATAAGCCCTGTCAAATATTGACCTTCCCTCGACCATATCACCTAGTATTTCCAAAATGTTTTTCTTTTTTTAGAATTGGGAATAATAAAATACCTTAGCCCCATCACAAAAGGTTAGTTAGAAATTGTCTTTGATACTTCTTGTCAATTAGAAACTGTTATACATCTAAAAGAGACTGAAAATTTTTTTTCTGGATGCTGTTAATTTCAAAGAGTGCTGCAATCTTTCTTTTTAAATAATTCACTGATGAATGGGAATAATAATTGCCAGTTTCCCCTCTTTTCTTTTGATTGTTGCAATGCTTCAAGATTAAGAAGTCCCACCTGAAATGAAAGAGTGACCAAAAATTAATTGCAATAATACAAATTCCAAAAAATGTGATATGATGAAGTAAAGATAAAAATACAAAATGATGGAAAAGGATTCACAATCTCTCATTCTTGAAAAATTAAAAATTAAGAAAGCAGACTCCAAAAGAATGGTAATTCTACTGTTGTTTTAGACATTCTTTGGTGGAAACCTGACGAAGTGCGAAATATGGATGGTTGGGTATGAATCACCTTAAATTGTTAATCCAGGGTTGTTGCTAGTCTTTACTGACACAGTAGTAATTTTTCTCCCAATCTTTTTTCTTTTTAACGTAACTTTTTTTTCTAGATACCTAGGATCTTTTGGGGGTATCAAAGTAAATCTGTGCTCACAATATCCCAGAGTGAGCCAGACTATAGTCTCCTCCATGACACAGAGCTGTCCAATCACTTACTTCTTGCACTTCTTGTTGAAAAGTTAGAGTTGAGCTTCTCTCTCTCCCTTTCTCTCTCTGTCTGTCTCTCCCATAGATTTTAGTGACTCAAATAGATAAATTAGCTTTAGGTAATGATTTCTGTAATTTGTTTCTTGTTGTGTTAAAATTAAGTAAAATATTTTGGCAAATTTACATGAACACAGAAAAATAATTCAACATAATTGTTATAAAAATAAATGTGAATAAATAAATGTTATGGAATCATTGCAAGAGTGGTTCTAAACTTAGCAAAGTATTGAAATGTTTACCTGGATCTACATCATGGGATTAGCTTGTCTTTTCTTCAGATAATGAACTTCATAACAGATCCTGAAACAAAAATGCTCAAAAAGGCCCTACTCCCATGCAATGTTCAAAACACACAGGTGGCTACACCTGTTCAAAGCACGACTGATGTAACACTCTGCATTGCAAATTGCTGTGCTATTCAAGTTAACTGTTACACCTTATTCCATGAACTAAGGGGCTTAGTTTGAGTTAATTTTTGATTGCCATGTGTAGCCGCAGGCAGTTAGTTCGTACTAGGGGGATTTAAAAATGGCGCCCGGACAGAAAGATGCAAATAAAGCCCAGGATATTTAAATCCCGGGCTTCATTTGCAACTTCGAATGCCTACATTAGCCTCTCTAGTTCGAACTAGGGGGCTAGGGCAGACATACCCATAGGGACTTGTAGGTGATGCTACTGTAAAACAATTAAATAGTAAAAGGTGACCATTAAAATATAATCCAAATTAAGATGTGATGTGGCTTTATGGTAGCCAGTAAACTACTGTCCATAATATAAATATATTATAATTTGGAGATACTAAAAAAACCTACCAAGATGCAAATCTGTAAACATGTCACATTTAAGAGTTTGGGGGAACATAACACAGTGGCTAGCAAAGACATTATTTAGCTTCCCTCACTTTAACTGTCTGGAGTGTGAATGTTATTTTGTATGACTCTACTTAATATTCTTGGTGATTGGCAGAGCAGGTTGTCTTGCCTCAGACTGTCTGTTGGCAAACTCATACCAGTCATTCTTTGTAATCATCTCATTCTTTATTTTGAAAACTTTCCACATATGCTTTCTTTTCATATTTAACCAGAGATTGTATCCCTCATCAATATAATTATTTACTTTTTGTGTTCTTTTTTCTCTCTCTCCAAGATAAATTACTCTTCCAAAATAACTCTATCTTCCAATCCCTTTCAGCAGGGTTTCTCATTGTCTTATTTCCTTCCTGTAGTTTGTCATCTTAATAAAACATCCAGGCTACGTCTAGACTGGCTTGATTTTCTGCAATTGGTTTTAACAGAAAAGTTTTTCCATTCAAAACATTTGCGGAAAAGAGCATCTAGATTGGCATGGATGCTTTATCGCAAAAGCACTTTTTGCAGAAAAGCATCCGTGCCAATCTAGACACGCTTTTGCACAAGAAAGCCCCGATTGCCATTTTTGTGATCGGGGCTTTTTTGCGCAAAACAATACCGCGTTGTCTGCACTGGCCCTCTTGCACAAAAGCATTTGCACAAGAAGGCTTTTGCCCGAACAAGAGCAGCATAGTATTTCTGCAAGAACACTGACAATCTTACATGAGATCGTCAGTGTTCTTGTGGAAATTCAAGCAGCCAGTGTAGACAGCTGCCAGTCTATACGCAGCGCCATAGTTTGTTTCCTGCTGTTTTCTGCTTTGCCATTTATACATCCCAAATTTACTCTCACTCTGACATTTGAGGGCAATACCTTAACATTGCTTCTCTGATGGACCAGGCCAGGTCTGGGCACTGCTGAGGGTGTCTGCTCAGGGCAAATTGCTCAACACTAGGGCTCCTTGAAGCCCCTGACTGGAGACCTTTCCCAAACAGGTCACAAACCAGTCACACCGGGCACTCCAGCTGCCAATCCAGCCAGCAGGAAACCTCATAAGCAAAACCCCTCAGACACCCCAGCTCTCCCAGTGCCCCAATAAGCCCCAGGATTTACACACACAGGTGAGGGGTTATAGAACCCAATCTCACCTACCCCAAATGGGTTCTCCTGGTCCCAAAAGACCAGCCATAGTTCCCAGTCAATTTACACTTTGGATCTTACCCACAAGATCACGCTGGACCAATCCTTTAGAATCGTAAATCTAAAGGTTGACGTGTACTGGCAAATGCCAAGAAGATTTCGTGATTGTAATTCAATAAAATAAATTCTTCTCATCAGTAATACTCATAGCAATTCTTGGTGTAGGAGGAGCTCAAGAAAAGAGGATGAGCTAAAATTAAAGAAACAGCCATTCTACCATGACATTTTCTGGGTAGACTGGATACTTTATTGGTCATAATGCCAGTTTGTTTCACTAGTGAATTGCTCCATGTTAAATGTTGCAATTTTAAGAGTTATTGGTCAATGTTGATTTCTAGGATGAAGTTTTCTTGACAAACTCTTTGAAACAATGCGAAAATGGTAACGTTGTAGAAAGAAGGCACAGGTAGCAATTGACTGTGCAAACTTCCTTAAAGTGTCACAGCATCTAGACAAGTAAGGCTGACAGTTTCCTGAGCAGACTACCATAGAGGCAAAGTATGAGACTTTGTTAGTTTTTTTTATAATGTGGATATGTATAGACTGGGAAATATGATTGCATCCATATCTCCAGATTCATGCATATTTACTTTGCCTCAGACACTGTGGTGTCCAACACGCTAGCCACTAGCCAAGTATGCCTATTTGGCCAGTTCAGTGTGGCTAGTTGGCTTGAACAATGTGACTATTGTTGAGTGTGGCTAGTTCGCTATAGCAATAGCCACTAAACTGGTTACTGCTTCAGAACTGGTGGGCAGCATAGATTAGAAGGTAGTTACTTTGAGGATTATTAGGAAGTAATCTAAATATTTAGTGGTGATTATTGGGAAAGGAAGCTATTAAGCTCAAGGAACCATGGATGAAACCCAAGCAATGCTGAAGTCCCTGAGAAACTCTCAATGATTGCAATAAAGTAAGGATTTTAACTGATGTGTGTATAGATAACCAAATGTTTTAATAACTGTGTAATATAGGAGTGGAATAGCAATAAAGGCTCGAGTGATTTCGATGTTACGCTTGACCTTAACCCTATATCCCAAACTTTCCATGGTGTGGAGAGGGAAGCCTCCTATTTGCATAAAACTTATTGTATGTTTTCTCTATTTGAAAGAAGACTTAAAGGCAGTTGTACAAGCTGTTCATGATTTGAAGTAAAAAAATTCTAGAAAATAACAGGGTCTCTCCCCAATACCATTTTTAAGGTGCAGATATGACTCTCAGGTACTTCTGCTTCTTACTAAAATACTGACTTACTGGTTCTTTACCTGTGCTATATAGACTCTCTCAGAAACATTCCTATTTCCCAGCCCTAGCCATTTTCATTTTGAATTTTCTGACCACACTCTTCCTTTGTGTCCTTTGTAGTTACATGAAGTCTAGTAGTTAAGCTATACTCCTCAGATAAAGGTTGTCTTATTTGAACACTCAGATTCTACTTAACTTCTGACTTTTTCTTTCTTTTTATGCTCAAGCATGCTGTTTCCTTTCTTGTTCCTACCTTTGGCTGCTCCTTTCTGAACATAATGTTAGTACATACCCAAGAATACCTTCTCCAACATATTAGCTGCTAAAGAAAATAACAAGACACTTTTTTTTTTCCTTTTGTGGGAATGCCTAAGAAATGTCTGTCATATAAAGGATATTTGTCTCAGTACATTTTTGTAAACCTGATACAGGCAGTCCCCGGGTTACATGGATCCGACTTACATCGGATCCCTACTTACAAAAAGGGTGAGGCAACCCTGCACTAGCTGCTTCCCCCCCAGCAGACCAGGGAGACACAAAGCTAGCGCCCCCCCAGCAGACCAGGGAGACGCGGAGCGGCTTTTCTCAGCAGACACCTCAGCTTGAGAATAAAGGACTGAGGGAAGTGAGGTGTGGGAGAATAAAACTGAGCTCTGGAGAAATGTTTGGCTAGAGTTTCCCCTACAATATGTACCAGTTCTGACTTACATACAAATTCAACTTAAGAACAAACCTACAGTCCTTATCTTGTACATAACCCGGGGACTGCCTGTACTCAGTTACTCCATCCTTGTACTTGGAGACATTTGGGAGGCGTGAACTGAAGGGGGCTTTAATTTAACTTTTACACTCTGTATATTCAGGCGATCCTCAGTGACCTTATTCAGCCATCTGTGTAAATTATTGCAGCTCAAGAGCAACACTAGCTTATGTTGTGGTCCTCATTATGCCCCACTGGGCTTTGGGAAGAAGACAATAGCCAGGGTGCATTGTACTCTGGTCACACACCCCAAGGCCTAGAGGCATGGTGATGTTGAGCCCTTACGACAGCACTACACTGCTTGTCCGACAGGCTGTATGCAGGAGTTGGTGTGAAGGGATCAATTCCATCTGCTTAGTCTCCTTGATGCTGCTAGTGCAGGAGTAGACAATGAGATGGAGGCAGTTCACTAGGTTAATCCCCTGGCAGGCCATCAACATTTTACCTACCTGTGTGTCCTCAGGTACGGGTGCTTGCAGCTCCTGTTAGACATGGATCACTGTTCCTGGCCAATAGGAGCTGTGAGAAGCAGTGTGAACTGGGACACTGCTTTCTGCAATTTCTATTGGCCAGGAATAGCAATTCACAGTCAACAGAAGCTGCAAGCAGCTGTATCTGCAGATGCACAGGCAAATAAAAGACTGGTGTCCTGCTAGGAGCTATTCCTGGTGAGCCGCATCCAGCCCACTGGTTGCTTATTGCCTACCCTTGTGCTAAGGCCAAATGTAATTGAGAATCAGGTCAATATTTTTGTCACAATATACCATATCCTACTAGGACCAAAGAACAAGGTGGATTAACATATTGTTAACTCATAAAAGTACATTACTTCGCCAAGTTTGAGGGGTAGTTGAGTTAGTCTGTAACAGAAAAAACTTAAAAAAAAAAAAACAAATAGTCTGGTAGCACTGTGCCCACGAAAGCTCATGATACCATCTACATGTTTTGGTAGTCTTTAAAGTGCTACCAGACTGTTTGTTGTTTTTTAAGTTTTTCTTATTATTTCACCAAGTTAATTCCCCTATTGTTAAGGCTGATGTAAGTAGCTACAGGTATGTCTACACTACAAAGTTAGTTCGAACTAACAGACGTTAGTTCAAACTAATTTTCATAGGCGCTACACTAGCACTCCGTTAGTTCGAATTTAATTTGAACTAACGGAGCGCTTAGTTCGAACTAGGTAATCCTCATTCCACGAGGATTAAGCCTAGTTCGAACTTACTAGTTTGAATTAAGGGCTGTGTAGACTCTTAATTCGAACTGGTGGAAGGCTAGCCCTCCCCAGGTTTCCCTGGTGACCACTCTGGCCAACACCAAGGAAACTCGTCTGCCCCCCTCCCGGCGCCGGATCCCTTCAAGGGGCACAGGCTGGCTACAGTGTCAGTGCCAGGTGCAAGCCTGCCAGCACCCAGCCAGCAGACCCTGCACCTGGCACGGATCGAGCCACCCACCTGATGCCCCCCAGCCCCCCCCCTTTTCCCGGGACCAGGCTGGCGGCTCCCAGGAGCTTGCCCGGGACCGCAAGAGGCGGGCACCCGCCTGGGCTAGTGCGGACATCGTGAACCTCGTCCACGACCTCCACACTAGGCACAGGAAAGTGGCCGGCTAGGGCAGGAGAGCTGCCAGCCTGGCCACCCAGGAGCAGGTGTGCATGAAAATCAGGGTGGTCCACTGAAACCCCCGACCCTGAGCCCTGAGCTTACAATGGCCATCCTGGGTCAGACCAAAGGTCCATCTAGCCCAGTAGCCTGTCTGCCGACAGCGGCCAACCCTAGGGACCCTGGAGGGGATGGACCGAAGACAGTGACCAAGCAATTTGTCTCGTGCCATCCCTCTCCAACCTTCCACAAACCTTGGGCAGGGACACCACTCCTACCCCCTGGCTAACAGCACTCCATGGACCCAACCTCCATGACTTGATCTCACGTCCCTTTAACCTCTGTTCCAGTTCTAGCCTTCACAGCCTCCTGCAGCAAGGAGTTCAACAGGTTGACTCTTTGCTTTGTGAAGAACAACTTTCTGTTACTAGTTTGAAGCCTGCTACCCATTCCTTTCCTTTGGTGTCCTCTAGTCCTTCTTTATGGGAACTAATGAAGAACTTTTCTGTATGCACCATCTCCACTCAACTCCTGCTTTTAGATACCTCTATCCTGTCCCCCCTCCGTCTCCTCTTTTCTAAGCTGAAAAGTCCCAGTCTCTTTAGCCTCTCTTCATATGGGACCTGTTCCCAACCCCTGATCATTTTAGTTGCCCTCCCCTCTCCCACCCTCTCTCTTCCCCTCTCCCACCTCCTTTTCCCAGTCTCCCCCAGTTTTGTTCAATATAGACAGATTCCATTTTTTAACACAATTGTCCTTTATTTTGTACATCAAGAAGAGGGGCTAGGGAAGGGTAAGTGGAAGGAGGTGAGGGAGGAATGGTGTACGAGCCCCCAATGGGGAGGACTGGGCTGGCTCTGTGGGCTTTTGGGGTGGAAGGTCTCCTGCAGCCCCCCAATTGCCCCCTCTCCCCAGATGGCAGCCTGCGGCAAGTGCAGCCGGTCTGATGGCCGAGTGCTGTGATGTGCCCAGTGTGGGGACTCCGGGCAATCCAAGCCAGGACTGCTTTGCAAGCGGGGCACCCTGAGAACTGTCTGTCCGGGGTGGGGGTCGGGACCCTTTAAGCACAGCCCTCGGCTAGCCTGAGACAGCATCTCCACGCTCTAAGTCCTCCTCTGATGCCCTGCCGGCACTGCTTCTGGCCATCCTTAGCCTGGTTCAGGGTCCACTTAATGTGGACATGCTAGTTCGAATTAGCAAAATGCTAATTCGAACTAGTTTTTAGTTCTAGATGCGTTAGTTAATTTGAACTAAGCTAATTCGAACTAAGTTAGTTCAAATTAGCGCTGTAGTGTAGATGTACCCCCTCTGAATTGGAATTTATCAAAGATTTCACAATTAACACACCCTTAGTCTTATGGAAACTGCTTATGGCATGTTTAAACACAAGTGATCTAGACTCACTTGATCTCAACTAGAAGATGGCAACTTTATTTGTGCATGTGCCTACAGAGTGAAAGGAATAAATGCCACCTCCCAAATAATCCAGAACACTTCATGCAATTGCTATGTTTGCCTGGGAAGCATTCTATACATATACACTAGTCAGGTCTGACCCTACTCACTTATGGGATCTGTCAAGATCTCAGCCTGAGGTGGTATAGCTGTAGGCAATACATACCACAGGGGTATTATGCTAAATGGAATCCTGATTTATATTCTCCTAATGCTGTAAAGTATTGCCTTTTTTTGTAATGGCTGTATAAAGGAAGGTTTTGGTATTATGGGAAGAATGAGTCAGAGATTTACTGAATCTCTGTAATTGTGTTTGTAGAATACTTTAATGGAATAACTAATAACTACTGACAGATGTAATGCACAGTTGTTTTACACTGTGCTGTATTGTATAATCACTTTTTTGGTCATATAATATCCACACGTTCAGTGGCTTCATATGCAGGGTCATTCCCACAACAGGCCCAAAGAAGACGAATAGTAGATTTATTATCTAAAGACATTGCAATGGCTCCTGATCTTCTTTTCTTGGATATGGCTCCATCCCACAACCCTTGTCCATATAACTGAGCTATCTAATTGTCTTTTTTCTGCCTCCTTTCTGAACTTTGCTGATGCTTTACGATCTGTCTCCACTGGTCTCTCTCTCATTTCTCTTATTGTAATATGAAATAAGAGATGAGGACACATAATTCCTCTATGTATATCACTGATGAAGCTTACTTTGAAGTGCACCAGCCGGCCCATTAGGAATGCGGGATAAGGGATGCCCTGAAGGCACAGAAGTGGGGTAGGTTCTTCATCACCCATGTCTCACATCTGTACAACATGCTGCTAAATACACACTTTCAAGATGCTCAGCTTCATTCCTAAGCTAAGTGGAATTATGATATATTAAAAATAATTCTCAATACTGGTAATGGGAGGGAACCCATGACTAATGATAAATCCACAAGCAGCATGCATGATCTAGATAAAGTAGAGGTGGAAAGATTTCAGATGTTGGTCAGCAAGCAGAGAATGATAAGGAAAATATGAATTACTCATTAATTTAATTTGATCATTTGTCGTCTACTTATTTCTAATAATACATACGTAAGCCACATATAAGTGGCTTCTTTAATTTCTCTTCATTATTTGTGTATCATTCTCATATAACTCTTTACTACTTTGAGGATTCTGTATTAAAATTCTTTATTTTCCTTGGCCTAGAGGATAGGCCATTGGCCTGGGGACCCTAGGGTTTTGGGCTCGAAAACCGCTGCCCTACTAGGAAGGTGGGATAAGTGTTTCTTAGCATCTTTCATTGGGAAAAAATGATAAATTACAGAATATATGAGGAATTTCTATAGTATGTTTTATAAGGAAAATAAAGAACCCACATCCCCGTCCAGGCCCTGGAGCATCGAGCAGCCCATCTCACAAACAGGAAGGGGTACTGCTCGATTGTTCTTCAGGCCCTCGTGGACCACCGTGGCCGCTTCCTAGATGTCTTTGCAGGCTGGTCCAGCAGGGCACACAACGCCCACATCCTCCACAACTCCGGACTGTTTTGCAGGCTGGAGGTGGGCACCTACTTCCCCCGGCGGGAGTTGACTGTAGGGGATGTGCCTATGCCCATCTGTATCATCGGGGACGCAGCCTACCCCCTTGCCCTGACTAATGTGGCCCTACACAGGGCGGCTGGACCAGAACTGGGCCCGGTTCAATGACAGCCTCAACCGGGCCCGAAATCAAGCAGAGTGCACCTTCTGCCGCTTAAAAGCCCTATTTCGTTGTTTGCTTACCCGTCTCGAGATGGGTGAGCAGAATGCAATGGAGGTAGTGGCCGTGTGCTGCGTGCTCCACAACGATGTGGAGCGGAGTGGAGAGGCCTTTCTCCCTGCATGGATGGCAGCTGAGGGCCAGACTTATGAACAGCCCCACTCAGCTGCCATCCGCCAGGCACACCAGGATGGGGTGTGCATCCGAAAGGCCCTGATGGTCATGTACTCATAGGCCCCATAGTAGGGTCGCCTCGGTCTCCCCATACAACTCCCTCCAATCCCCTCCTCTTTCCCCTCCCAATAAACACCAACACAGTTTTGTTTTCAACAGAAAAACTTGTATGTTTTTATTTACAAGAGGGAGAGGGGGAGGAGACTTTGAACTGAGAGAGGGAGGAGACCTTGAACTGGGAGGGGGAGGAGCTACTCCTCGGAGGGTGTAGCCAGACAGGAACCCCTCTTGTAACATCCATCTTTGCTTGCCTGGAGCATGCAGGGCACACAGAGCAGTAAAAGCCTTGAACAGGAGGCTCAGGATATGCAGGTTGCTGTGACCATGAATGGCTGTAAACAGAGATATGCCAATTGCTGACCAAGAGGCTGCCAAGGAGTGCCTTTGACTAAATTCCATATTGATATGAACACACAGCCGTCCGTGGGGGGAGGAATCTCTCACCCAGTAAAAAAAAATGTCTAGTACACACAATTTAGTTCTCTTGCAAGCCTAAATTAACTTGAAACTTGCTTGTAAGAACTGGCACCACAAAACGGACCAGTACAATTTGGCATCTTAAGATAAGAAAGAGGATACGGGCCCCCAGAGGTATAAAGATAGGTCCAGCAGCACATTTACTCTGAGCGTCAATCTACCATCTATCTGCTGGTCGGGTTAGGTGTTCGATCTCCCGAGGTTCCACGGGACGCCCACCTCATATTTGTCTTTCCTAGGAATTGAGGGACCGGCCCTGGCTTGACCTGCTGGAGTTGAGAGGCACAGAAAGGGGTAAAAATTGTATCTGGATGTGGTCCTTTGTCTTAAATGTTTATATTTTCAGCATGTGTATAGTCCCACTTTGGTCCTTCTGGCCTGTGCCATAAGCCCATGATACTATATTGGGGCATCCAGAATCGTAAGTCATCCTGTTACTCCCCCCTGCTTTATCAAAACATGGAAATGTAGGTGCTAAATTATGAGACAGCTCCCTGTCAGTCCATATATTAGCCAAATAAACTAACTCCTCACTCAAAGATAACAGCATGGAAATGAATTTATAATATAACAAAAATAAGAATAGATTTATTAATGAAGAATAGAGATGTAAGTAATACTAAGCAAAAGTAACAGAACCAGAAAATGATTACAAGTACAGCTGCTCCCCGAGTTACAACCACCTCCACTTACAACCATCTGCACTTACGACCAAACCAGTCATAAATGCGGATCCGAGTTACGAACGGCGATCCGCGCTTACGAACAGCACGGTCGCCATGTAACTCTATGGGATCCGAGTTACAAACACTTCGAGTTACGGACCAAGTGTTGGTCCATAACTTGTTCGTAACTCAGGGAGCGGCTGTAAACCAATAGTACAATGATGCTTTCTACTGACCACAAGAAGCTGTAATTCTAGGCTAACACAATTTTGTTAAAGCCACTTCTTAATATCACCAATCCATACAGAATAGATGCAAAGTGTGATGACTTCTTTGTTCCTTCATTGATGGATGCCTAAAATGTCTTTTTGCTTTTCCTTATATTCATCAAAGTTTGTCTTTGGCATCAGAATGAGGATGAACCAATAGAATTCTAACTCCAGTGTCCTCTCATGCAGATTTCACAGATTTACTTCTGTTAATTTGTTCCTCCTGATTATTGTCAATGCATATGAACTACCCTATTGTTCCTGTCATTGACACACTCAACTTACATTGGAGATAAAATCATTATCTACCCTGTTGTCTGGATGAAAATCGGTTTCTTCCTTTGTTTAGTGACAGATTTTAAAGCATGCTATCACTAAGAATCCATAATTCTTTATGCAGTGTTAATACATGTTTTACAATGACATTGATGACCACTGTGTCACCACACCACACGATCCATTGTTTACAGCCAAGCACTGAGGTACAACCGCATATGCTCCATCCCCTCAGACAGAGACCTACACCTACAAGATCTTCAACAAGCATTCTGTAAACTACGATACCCACACGAGGAAGTGAGGAGACAGATTGACAGAGCCAGACGTGTACCCAGAAGCCTCCTGCTACGGGACAAGCCCAAGAAAGAAACCAACAGAACACCACTGGCCATCACCTACAGTCCTCAGCTCAAACGTCTCTAACGCATCATTAGTGATCTTCAACCCATCCTGGACAATAATCCCTCGCTTTCACAGGCCTTGGGAGGTAGGCCAGTCCTTGTCCACAGACAACCCACCAACCTGAAGCATATTCTGACGAGCAACTACACACCGCACCATAATAACTCGAACTCAGGAACCAATCCTTGCCACAAACCTCGGTGCCAACTCTGCCCACATATATACACCAGCAACACCATCACAGGACCTAACCAGATCAGCCATACTGTCACTGGTACATTCTCCTGTGCATCTACTAATGTAATATATGCCATCATGTGCCAACAATGCCCCACTGCTATATACATCGGCCAAACTGGACAGTCCCAACGTAAAAGAATCAATGGACACAAATCTGATATTAGGAATGGCAACATACAAAAACCTGTAGGGGAACACTTCAATCTTCCTGGACACACAATTGCAGATCTAAGAGTAGCCATCCTGCAGCAAAAAAACTTCAGGACCAGACTTCAAAGAGAAACTGCTGAGCTACAGTTCATCTTCAAGTTTGACACAATCAACTCTGGATTAAACAAAGACTGTGAATGGCTTGCTAACTACAAAAGCAGCTTCTCCTCTCTTGGAATTCACACCTCCAGATCAGCTACTAGAACTGGGCCTCATCCTCCTTGATTGGATCCACCTCATCATCTCCAGCCTGATTCTGGCCTGCATATTTATACCTGCCTCTGGAAATTTCCACTACATGCATCTGACGGAGTGGGTCTTTGCCCACTTCAGTTAATCTATAAGGTGCCACAAGACTCCTCGCCGCTTTTTCAGATTCAGACTAACACGGCTACCCTTCTGATACTGTGTCACTGGCTTTCTTTTGATAACTTACATAACATTCTTGATAGATAAAGACCATTCTAGCAATTGATAAATGTAGTGATATTCCAGGCTTGATATTGTTGCTGTTTGTAACCTTTTGCAATCTTTATGTTGAAGTGTTCCCAGTTAATATTAATTTGTTATATTTAAATTCAAAGATGGAAAGTGTCTGAATGGTGATCAGCCCACTGAGAACAGAGGGAAGTAGAGCATGATAATACTGTACCATCCTCAACAGCACCCTTTTGATGTTAGCAGGACCTTTCCTGCAATTTAGCAAGACTATTCCTTTTCTAATCCATTATAATTAATAATAAACTTCCCCTTACAATTGTTGTATTTCTGACACTTAGCTCTTTACATTACATATTATTTAAATTAACATCTGCACCAATGTCTTCCCCATATTGAATATAGACAGCATTTTTATAAAACATTTACAATTCCCAAAATACTTCCTAAAAACTTTTCTTAAACTAATTATAGCCACAACATAGCAGCAACATAACCTTGGGTCTTGTCCTTGCTCACTTCTTTTTTCCTGCCTTATTGTCTCCAACATGGTCCTGCCCTGAATGCTGGGGATTGGGTTTGATGACTTGGCAAGGTTCCTTCCACTTCTATGATTTTACTCAAACCAACAAACTCGGTTGCCATACTTCATTACACTTATGCTAGTTTTAGGCCAAAGGCAAATTTCTACTTTACATATTTTATAGGCTACATATTTCATGACACTGAATCTTTTGTCAGTGGGCATTAAAGGTTGCAAAGCAATAGACAGCATTGATGTGGTTGTTATTACTTGGAACAACCTCTGTTTTATTCAAGAGGCCTTTTCAGTTCTTGCAGCAGACCAAGATCAGTTCAAAGCCATATTTTTCTTTGCTTCCCATGTATTGGGCTTTCTGTGATACCTTCTTAATAACTATTTGACATTTACTATTATTTTAAAAGGCTATAGTGCCATTTTTTATTCAAAACTGAATGGCACAGAAACATATGGGATTCATTTATTTACTTTTGCACTCTAGTAGCAGTGCATTTGTAAACTAAATTAGTTTGAAAACAAAACCAAATTCCCCATAGCTCATTAATCTCAAATTTAAAGGAACAAAAAGCATTTTCTTACTTACAGTTCCTGTGCAAATGTCAGCTGAAATTATTTTAAAATGGCCATTCTATTATATAAAACAGCTAGTGGAGGGTCTACTTCTACTAGCGTTACTTCAAAATAATTTACTCCGTGTCTACACAGAAGGCAGTTATTTCAAAATAATGTTGAAATTCTGTCAAGCTGGAGGACTTCTTACTCCGACTCCTCTTAACCTCATTGTATGAGAAGTAAGGGAGGTTGGAGGAAGGGTACTCTATTTCAAAATAAGTGCTTTGTAGACTCTCCCAATTTTGAAATAAGCTGTTTCAAAATAAGCTACACAATTGACATAGCTCAATTTGTATATCTTGTTTCAAGTTAAGCCCTGCTGTGTAGATGCACCCTAAGACAAGATTGACATTACACTGTATGAGGGGGTCACTCACCACTGTAGCGGGGGTCCTTCGTCTGTCCCCCGGAATCAGTCCATTCCGCCCGCACAGGCCTCCGCTCACGTGGCATTTCCCCTCTGGAATCTTCCGGTCACGTTGCTCTCTTCGCCACACTGCCCTCCGGCAGTGCCCAAGTCACTCGCTCTGAGCCCCTCTTCCGGGGGTTGGTGTCTCTCCAGCAGGCCTTGCCGCAGGCCTAACAGGCTGGCCAGTTGGCTGTCCGAGCGCCCTGGCCCAGCCTGGCTCTCTAGCCCTGCCCTAGCTCCAGGGAGCATCCTGCTCCCTCAGCAGCCAGGCTCACACTGCCTTTGCTGAAGCAGCCCTTCCCTTTTATAGCTCCCAGCTGGGCCTTAATTGGCCACCACCGCCCAGCTGGGCTGAACTCCCCAGCCCTGCCCCAGGCTGGGGTTTGGCTCTTAAAGGGCCAGTACAGGGCAGCTGCCCTGCTACACACTGCAATATAATCCTATGGAAAGCAAGCAACAACAACAATATCATGACAATTTCAGTTATTTACAGTCCTCTCTGTGTGTGCATTTATTCTTCATACCAAATTCATTTTATAAGAGAATTCAGCATGTTTCAGGCTTAATAATACCAGAAAATAACATTTTGGAGTAAAAAGTTAACAATTTGAACAGTTAGCTATTAAATCTATAATACATATATCAGATATTTTATAAGCTATAAAACTTTTCAGAGAGCTTGTGCTGGGGACAAAGCTATGGAAACTTTTATGTTTAACTGTAAATTGTAAAACAACATATCACACACCTCTGGGAAGGATTTTGATTTCAACAGATAAGCTAAGACATTTGATGAAACCTGAAGGTTTTTAAAAAAATTAATTCTTACTTTTAGTTACTTTTTGATTGTCACTGAAATCCAGTAAATATTATCTTTCTGGAAGGGATATTTACACAGGTGCTGAAAGAGAAACCAATAAAAAGTGCTTAGTATCATTTGTCTACTATAACTTCATTGTACACAAAGTAAGCCAAAATCAGCACTGATGTAAACTGATCTCTATATATACACATTCATATACATGCATATTGGAGCAACGGGATGTATGGAGCTTAGGTATGCTCAAATTTTTTCCAGTGGAATGATTGTCCCGTGGAAAATGCTATTTTGTCAAAATACAACATTTTGACAGCACAAATATATTTAGGTGAAATTTCATTTAAAGAAAAAATGTTGAAGGAAAAGCATTTTGGTAAGATACATTCAGT
Source organism: Pelodiscus sinensis (assembly GCF_049634645.1). Taxonomy (NCBI): domain Eukaryota; kingdom Metazoa; phylum Chordata; order Testudines; family Trionychidae; genus Pelodiscus; species Pelodiscus sinensis. Next base: position 174,848,416 of record NC_134711.1, read on the forward strand.
TTGACATTTTGGAATAGAAAGTTCTGCTGTCTCATTTTGCAATACATTTTAAAATGAGTCATTTTATATTATAAGCATATAAAAAGAAATATTGAATTTGAAATGAAATGAAATCTTCTTCTTTAATCAAACCAAAGTATTTCTATTGATCCCAATTAAAAAAACACACATTGTTTTCTGGAAAATTTTCACTGTTTTTTTTTTTCATTCCTGTTTTGAATTAAACTAAATTATGAAACTGGAATTCCCACAAAATGGAAATTCTGGTCCCCAAACAGTTGTAAATGAACAGTGTATTATATTAGGATGTAGGGGTGTGGCTGAAGAGGTCAAAGGGTCAACCTTCATATTGGAGGGCAGTACCCTACATTGCAAAAATGGAGAACGTGAACAGTGGGTTCACGTTTCTCTTGTGTTAGTTATGCAAGCTTTATACAGCTGTCTTTACAACACATAGTCTGGTTGTTAATGTAAAGAATGCCATAATGAAATTGTCCTCAGACACCAACTTTTGTCTGCCCCTGGATTGGGCAATAAACTGGAGGCAGTTTGCCAGTGTTAACGCTGGGGGGAGGGAGCACCAGTGCTTTATTTACATTCATGTCTGCAGATACATCTGCTTTCATCTCCTATTGGACATGCATCGCCATTCCTGGCCAATGGGAGCTGCAGAAAGTGGTGCAGATGGGGACACCACTTCCTGCAGCTCCCATTGGCCAAAAACAGCAACCCATGGCCAACGCAAGCTGTACCTGTAGACAAACAGGTACATAAAGGGCCAGCAATTTATTAGGGACTAAACTTTATGAACCATGTCCGGGCTGCAGGCTGCTTCTTGCCTATCCCTGGTGTACCTCTTTAGTGTATCATTCTGTACTGATCTTGTATGAATTGGGTTTGAAAAGTTGTGTATATTGATTCCAATTTTCAGTAAGTTTCCCATTCTAACAAACCATGCTTTGTATGTTTTATTGTATTGTAAACACATCAAGAAGATTCCCTTTTCTCGCTAAGCCTTTCCTTCAATCCAGTCAGCTGTATCTTCTTCAGCATACAGCTATGCTTCTTCTTAAGACTTCTGTTTCCTGTGAATACAGCAGAATGGGTACAGATAATATTGAATGAGACTGATTCTATTTTATTCAGTTTTATTGTTGTGTATCTTCAACATAGCTATTAACTGGAAATCAGAAAGCTGTTCTGCCTGTCCACTTAAGGCGAAAGATTTTTAAAGTGTAATTGCCCAATTTTGTCTGTAGAACCTTTATTACCAGGGATGTTACATGAGAAGGAAAGTACACAGCTTGCTGTTCAGAGCCTGGGCTGAGTTTACTTTTTCTAACTGCTAATAAATCTGTCTGCATCAGCTCAGAAAGTACTTGATTTCACTTTTAAGTGCAATTTTAAACTTTTCTGGTTCAACTATACAATATTTTACACCCAGACCTGTAAGTGCAAGTCTTACTTTAAGAAACAACCTACTTTTCAATGAAACTTCCCAAGTCAAGTCTGTTTGGAGGCAACATGCCAAGTTTCTTCAATACTATGGCGATGGTGGTTGAGGTTTAACAGCCTCCATTATTTGTACAACATGAGGGAATCTTAGCACATTAATGATAAAAGCTTGTGGTGTTTCTCTGAAATGTCTAGCTTGAAGAATACCCTGTTGATTCTTTAAAGTTCATAAAGTCTTTCAAGTATTATATTTAATTATTTTGGAATCAAATTATCCATAAAGGAGAGTGGGCCACTTCCTCCTTTTCCTGCAGGGTAATCAAAATCCTTAGATTAATGCTTTTATTTCTCTCCTCTTGTGTCTCTCTTCAAGAAGCTTTCTAGTATTTTCACACTGTGGGTATATTGAGCAGTATATCCATCTTCTCTCTAGCTGATTTAAACATTGTACATTTCTCTCCAGGATAGCATTTATTTTCTTACAAAGAAATTAAAGTGACAGGTTATATGGTATGGAAAGTGTGTTTTAGGATTAGATTTTGCTAGAGTTGGTCTGAAAGCAAAAAGTTTTTGGGAAACATTTCAATTTTCATGTAACTTCATTTTGGCAATGCCTGGCATAAAGCATTTTGATAATGTTGGAACATTCCTTTTCAACATTTTCAGAATTAAATGTTTTGATTTGTTTTGAAATGTGTTTTTAACTTTTTTTATTTTCTATTATTGAAAATTAAAACTAAGAAGTAAAAATTAGAAAAAATATATAAATGTTATAACAGTGTTTTTATTGACCTCAAATATAATGTTGCAGGATTTTATTTATGGAAAAAATTGAAATTATTTGTTTTAATGGAAAAAATTCTTTACAACAATTTCCCATGATACCGAAAATCTGGGTCCAGATGTTTGAATGGCAATTTAGAGATTGTTAGAGTCTGTTTATACTGCACATTCAAATCTGTTATATCCTAGCTGATAGCCAGCATGATTGTGAGCAGGCATATTTTCCAGTCTAATGTAGAAATAAATTTAAAAATGAAAGTCCAAATTCATCCTCTTTATGATATCTATAACAAAAAAGAACTCACAGAAAACACAAAAACCATTGCTGGCCATCATTCTAGGATTATCTGATTCTAGGATTACTCAGTTCACATTGTAAATTCTCAATCTGAAACGCCTCTTACCCTTTCCTGTACCTGAGTATTGAATCATTTCCTTCTATGAATCAAGCAGAATCCACTTAATGGTTTCTAAACAATCACACGCCTGCTAACTATGTGCATGGGAGTTCAGGCAAACTACTGTGTACATGATGGTAAAGTCAGGGATCTGTTTTGCAATGTGTCTGGAATCAAATTTTGTGTTACCTAGTGCTTTTTCCTCCCACCTTTCCCCTTGCTTAGAACTCGTGACGCAGAGGAAGACTTAGGGTATGTGTACACTGCAGAATTTTTTCAGAAAAATGGAAATTTTTTCCCAAAAAAAGTCACTTACGTCCACACTGCAATCACATACTTTTGAAAAAAAATTTGAATGAACAGAGGGTTTTTTCTGACAGGGGTAAACCTCTTTCTACGAGGAAAGTGTGGATGTGGGGAGGGGGTTTTTTTTTTTCAAAAGAAGAAGCCTCCAGGAAATAACACAGGTGCCATGGTGGCCACTTCATCCAAAGTAATCAGAACTCCATAGTTCCTTTCTCCTGGCCCCTCTTAAAGCTGCAGGCTCCCTGGAAAAGCCTTGTGGCAGGAAGCCGTCCCTGGAGCAGCACCTGCCTATGCTGATCTCCCTGCCACATGCATTCAGACCCATGGCACAACCAAAGCCCCCTGGGACTCCCCTGGCACTTGCAGGAAGCATGATCAGGGGTCCCAGGATTGTTACCTACCAGCCCTGTGCTTTTGGGAGCCAGGGAGTGACATTCATGGAAAACCATTCTTCCCCTCTCTCTCCCCCCCCCCCCCCCCCTTAGCCTTTGCTGGAATCAGACAAAGCAATGAAAAGGCCAGGGAAGACACACCTAAACTGCTTCAGACAAGGGTGATACAATTAAGGAAACACCCCAGCCTCATTTGCATTAAAGATGGAACAGAGGGACATCTCATTAGCATACAGAATGGAGAGCAGCTCTTCCAAGGCAGGAACCGCAGTGAACCATGGGACACTGAAAGCAGAGAAGCACTGCCTGATGGGAAATCCCTGCTCCAGATGCTAATGAACCTAGGCCTGTTCACACCCAAATTAGTCATTATCAGACCAATTCTAGTAACGATCCTATTGACATCTAAAATACTGAAACTGCCAAGTTGCATTGTGAGCTCGTTCAAGGAACATCACCTATAACCAGGGGTAATCAGTCTCTATTGTCTCTCCTCTTTCTCTTTGAACTATCCCTATAAAAACTCCTATCCTTGCCCCAAGAAAACTGGTCTGATACCTGGACTTAAACTGCATCAGTTCCATTGAGACTTCTTCATCTCCTGTCTGATCGTGCTGGGGGCTCTGTCCTGCTTTTCTCCTGCCCTCTGGACCCCCGGCTACCATCATCATCTGGGAACCCCGATCAGTGCAAGCTCCGTGGAGTGGTGAGGTCTCTCTCTCTCCCTCTTTCTCTCTCTCAACTATCTCTCTAAGCATAGCCTCCTGACCCTGCCCTGTGTAAACTGTTATATGGTTACCTAACGTTTGTAATCAGTTTCAATTTAGATTTAATATTGTAATTGTTAGATTTAATATTGTAACTGTTTGATATCTATTCACTACTCAGAAATAAATCACTTTCATTGTTAAACTGGTTGCTTCTCTCTCTTTCTCTTTTGCTCACTCTTCCTTAAGGGGTGTTGTTTTGGCTTCCCCATTCGCTCTGCAACAACGCTTCTTGTACCCAAGCAAAAGATCCCTGTAGTGCCTAAAATCCTGTGGGGTTTGCTCATCGTGTGGTTTACCAGTGAATGACTGTGATGTGAAAGTGGGGATAGGGGGTGCTGAACCTGGGGGCTTATGAGGATGGCAGCTTAAAGTGCTGTTTAATCCAGCCCACGGAGTCCAAAGGCACATGAGGGTGCAGTGTGGCATTGCTGTGAAACCCAGCCAGCTGAGTCCAGGGACATATGAGGGGGTCAGCTTGTGAGTGCTGAGTACCCAGTCCTCTCAGACGTGCTCTGTTAGTGGCTGTGAGTGTCTGTGTGTGTTGCCAAGGTGGTAAGAACCCCATCCTGAGGAACCTAGTTCCTGCAGGAGAGCTCCAGTGGGAGGGGAAATTGGCAGCAGGGAGAATTCAGCTCCATATGAGAGCCCAAGTAGGCACCAACAGCACATTGATAGAACTGTTAACCTTCCCCCAGTCCCATAAGGTTAACCCTGATAAATGAGCATACCCCAGAGTATTGGGCAAATCTGGTAACAGGATCCACCGAGAGGCAGCAAGTGGCAGGCATCCTCGTGGTCGGGAGCAGAGATCCTGTCCCTCCTCAAGCTGTGGGAGAAGGAGGAAACCCCTACAGGATCTCCGCTCCAAATGTGGCAACGCGGCCATTTATGGCTGGATGACCGAGGCCCTGGTGGAGTGGGGACACCTACCCCAGACCTTAGAACAGGTCCTAAGTAAGGTGAAGGAGCTCCTCCAGAGCTATGTGAGGGCCAGAGAGCACAGCTCATGCTCCGGGGGAGAACCGCACACCTGCCTCTACTTTAATGATCTGCACAATATCCTGGGGGGTGGAGAAGACTGTTGTAGCCTGGCCAGAGGTCACGGAGGAGAAGAGGAGGAGGGACAGCAGGGGCAGGAGGAGGAGGAGGATGACACGGCCACAACAGTAACACTGTCCCTGGAGCCAGTCCTTGTAAGTCTGGACATGTCTTAGGTATTGTCTGACGCTGGAGAGGGATCTTCAGATGAATGCTCTCAGTTTGTCACACACACACGGTGGGGGAGCCAGGCACAGAGGGGGAGGTGTGCGAGCGTTGCTCGGCCTGCTTGGGCTGGACATTGTGTTGCAGTCCATGCACGTGGAACCATGTGCAGCATTATTGTGCGCCATGCAGTCTCAGCAGGCAGCCCCTGAGCACCCTCATGCTCCTGCTCCCAGGCTCAGGGGAGGCGACACACACATCTGGTCTTAGGGGGTGGGGAGAACCCCTCCCACCACCTGCCATGGTTGGAAGCAGGCTGGCCATAAGGGCACAGGCACTACCCCGGACACACAGAGGAGAGCCGCACACAGCACATGGACGAGGCACCACCCACTCCCATGGGCAGCGCTGTGAGGTGCAGGCATGTGTGCGGGCCCCAGGGAGGGTCAGGCTGCTCCAGGGTCCTCTGCCGCCCATTGGATCCCACTGTGGCTGAAGATTTCCCTGCATGTCCATGGAGTGGGGAGAAGCGGGCAGCATGATCCCCTGGGCATCTCGGGGCCTCTGTGAGGCAGGACCTGCTATGCAGGCCACAAATGGCCTTGCTCCCAGGACATCACCCATTCTCTGGCCCGAGGACTGTTGGTGCCCCCCAGCCACCAGACCCTGGGGGACCTGAAAGTGCTCTAGGGTCTATTAAGACCTCCTGAGGAAGCATGTGGGCATCCTGTGCAACATGGAGCAGACCCTGGTGTAGAAGGTCCAGGAGGATGCAGAGTGGCATGTGGGACCAGTTTGTGCGGCAGGGCGATAACATTGTGCCATTGTGCCATCGTGAGGCACCTGAAATAAGCCTTGAGGTGGCCAAAGGCACACTTCATGTGCGTCCTTGCCAGGTTGGGGTAGTAGTTCAATTGGTGCCTGCTGATGTCCAGGAGGCCTGTGTATTGCTTCATCAGCCATGGCATGAGGGGGTAGGCCGTTTCCTCCATGATGCACAGTGGCAACTGCGCATCCCCAACCGCAAAGTCATGGTGGGGGAAGAATGTCCCCACTTCCAGTTTGCTGTAGAGGCTCGAGTTTTGAAAGAAGTGGGCATCATGTGCCCTGCTCAACAACCCAACAAAGGTCTCAAGAATGAGCTCAAAGTTGAGCTTGTGCAGGGCTGTAAAAGCAGCCTGCAAAATTGCTGCACAAACTGCAGTATGGCAGTGTGGGGGTCATCGCATGCCCAGGGGCAGCTCCGGCTCCATGGCACAAAGAAAAAAGCTGCGGCATTCAAAAAACTTGGGCCACCAGAGCACGCACTGCAAGACCTTTGCTGTCCCTCGAAGAGGTAGGCAAGCACACAGGAGAAGCAGAGAAACGGCTGTCCAGCATGGTCCCTTTATGTGTGTGCTTCAGCTAGGCTTCCTCAACAGCACTCAGAAGCAACTGGTAACATATAGCCCGCACTGAACTGGTTCCAGGTGGCCTTTCTGTGAGATAGCGTCCAATCAGTGTGGACGCTATGGGTATGTCTACACTACAGCATTAATTCGAAATATCTTAATTCAAAATAGTTAATTTGAAATAAGATATTTCTAAATAATGCGTCTACACACAAAATGCAGTTCGAAATAGCCTTTTGCTATTTTGAAATACTACTTCCAAACTGAGTGGAACCAGGTCAGGGGTAGGGCATAAAGTCAGGAGTGTCATTGTGTGACTGTAGCCTGAGGCTATCTGAGGCCTGTGCTTAAAGGGACACCCTGTGTAGACCCTGGTTTGCCTGTGTAGACGCTAGGAAAGTTAATTTGAAATAACAGCTGTTATTTTGAATTAACTTTGATGTGCAGACATACCCTTTCTTTCAAAAAAGCAGAACACTTTTCCATTGCACTTTGGCAGTTTGGACGCTCTATTTCAGAAGAATTTTCTCCAGAAGATCTCTTTTGGAAAAGCTTATTTTGAAAGAAGCCTGCAGTCTAGACGCAATAGAGGGGGGATGAGGATGGAGCATGGTTGTTAGGTACATTTCAGTGATACTTTTTCCTACAGAGGATGCATGATCTAGTGATTAATGTTAGCTGGAGCTTAGTTTTCAGTCCCCTGCTCTGACACAGACTTCTTCTGTGACTTTGGGCAATCCACTTTGCTTCTTTATGCTACAGTTCCCCAAATAATATTCCCTACTTCATGATAAAGTTTGTGTCAGTTGGCAGGGGGGCATAGAAATTCCTAAGTAGTATGCCTGAATTGTATGAAAATCCTGGATGATTAACTTATATGAACTGTCACATTCAGGCTATGTCTTTCAGAAGAAGATTTTCCAGAAGAGAACATCCACACACAAAAGTGATCAAAAAAGCGATCTGAATGGTCACTATCTTGCATTTCAGCTGTGATTGCTATGAATGGCATGGCCACCAGAGCACTTGTGCTTTTTTCCTCTTTCCTCTTCTTTCTAAAGAACTCCCTCTTGTAAATAGAGTATTACCAACACCAGAAAAAAACCCTCTGTTCTTTTGATTTACTTTCAGAAGAATGAGATTGCAGTGTGGACTTAATTCAGGTTTTGTCAGAAAAATGGCCATTTTTCTGACAACATTCTGTAGTGTAGACATACCCTCAGTGAAAATGGGTAAATGATGACCACTTAAAGTATATAATCTCCTTTGAGGACAAATGTAGCTTAGGTCCATTTACTATATGCTCTGTTTGGTAATTTTCTATAGATTAATTTCTTAAAGATTCTATCCTTACAGCTTTGCAAAGGAAGACTGTCCCTGAAATCATGATGAATATAATTAGAAGCTGTGAGTTACAAGATTCAGCATTAATAGTATAACAGGGCACTCTGAAGTTAAAAACTGTATACAAAAATAGGGAAAGAAAAAAAATGTTGATGGAGCCTTATATATCATAATGTGGCACTTGACAAATTATAGGTTGTGTATTTAATTATGTAAATAAAAAAAAACTCTGCAAGAGTGTAATCACATGATTCCCCAGGGTGTAAATTAGAAAATGAATAAAAGGATAATTATGAGTACAATATTCAGTGTTTACCAATCTAAACGTCTATCGTTTCCTAGCTATCTAATTATATTTCATGTTTTTCACTGAGTACAAGTAATTTTACGTATTTGTTTGAACACGCAATTCAGCTGTGTGGTCCCTATTTGTACTTAATGAAATAGTTGAAATAGCTGAAATAAAATATTTTAATTGTTGGCAACATTCAACGAGGTGTTAATGCTCGTAATCTAATAAATTATTCAATAAACAGGAGTAAAATTAATCAAATTATTTGATGAATTTGTAAAGCATCTGAATAGTTTTTCTAACTAAACATCTGGAGTGAAAATCAGTAAAATTAGGTTTTCATTTTCAATTGGTATAGTGTACGTTTACACTTATTGTGGAATGTAGAATACAGACATTGCATGCCCAGCTGGTAAAGGCATGTTGCTACATGTGTACAGTCTGAAATCTCCATGCCACAAAGCCATAATGATGTGTCTAATGCAATGTTTCCCAATGATGTGTCTAATGCAGTGGCTCCCAATCTGTAGATTATTACTCCAAATGAAATTTTGCCATCAGCAACTGGGGTTACAGGGCCAATGGGACAGCTTTGGCCTTTGAAACTCTATCGTCTGCACTTGAATGCATCCAGACCTGCTCCACAAACACTGTTCCTTGAGGCTGACATTTCGATCTACAAAATAGCAGCCTGGACTTGCACATACAATGTGTGAGAGGTCGCACTGGATGAAGATTGACATCTTGTAGATCACAACATGGAACGGTGTCTGTGGAGCAGGTCCAGACATGTGCACTGTGCCAGGGTGTCTGTGTGATCATCATTTTGGCTGTTTGCACCATCTGAGTATATAAGCAAGCTAAGGGACTTGAACAAAGAAGATTCCTATCTGTGGGTAGAAGCTTTATCAACAGACCTGCTTGAGCTGGTAGTATCCTGAGCTAGCCTTTTACAAAAATGGAAATCTTCAGTGGCAGATATGCTCCTTAAGGTACAGTCTATATCTTCTTTTATCTCAGAGGGTATGTCTACACTACCCTCCTAATTCGAACTAGGAGGGTAATGTAGGCATACCGCACTTGCAAATGAAGCCCAGGATTTGAATTTCCCGGACTTCATTTGCATGAAGCCGGCCGGCGCCATTTTTAAATGCCGGCAGTTCGAACCCCGTGCCGCGCGGCTACACGCGGCACAGAGTAGCTAGTTCGGATTAGGCTTCTTAATCCGAACTAGCTGTACTCCTCATTCCACGAGGGCTCATGTCCTTTAGGGCTCACTGGGCTAAGCACTAAGAATCTTTATTCTTATGTTTAGTAATTGTTGCTATTTGGAGTCTAACCAGCACAAAGATTCAATTCCTCTTTGCAAATGCTTTGTAATTCCCTTTCCCCTTTCTCTTTGAGATGCAAACTCAGCTGATGGAAGGAAGTCACTTGCACAACTCCTCCTCATTTGGTGTGGTGGGAGGAGAACAATCCATCAGTGGCACCATTTCAGATGGGATGGTGACCTATGCATGCCATGAAAGTGGGATGGGGGAGAGATTGAGGTCCTGGGGCGGACAAAGTAGGGTAAGTAGCTTGAGTAGTTAATGAGTATTCTCAGTATAAACGAAGCAGCAAATTAGGGTGGAACTGACCCTATCTGCTCCCCTCCCCCTCCCCCTCCACCCACACACATATCATCTCTTTCAAGGAGCTATTAAAGCCTTAAAAACTCTAGTGTTTTGGCAGATAACTTAGAAATTAGCTGACAGGGACCCTGTATTTAATTCTTATATAAAAGAAAGACTATGAAAATATTAGATCCATTGAGCTCTATTGCTAAAATATTCTGATATCTTGAGACAAGTCATGTAGAAGACACTGCTTAGCCTTAACATTTTAATGTATATTCCTACTTTGTTACTAACTTTGTGGAAATAGAGACAGACTGAACTCCTAGGCTCTATCTCAGTTATAGGAGGGGAGTAGAATGTAGTGCGGCCACAGCCAACCCGCAGCTCACGAGCCGCATGTGGCTTTTGCCTCCCAAAAGTGCGGCTCACGAAGCCGCTCCTGCACTCCCCCAAAATGGCTCCTCACCTGCCAGCTTCCTCCTGGCCCCTGGCTTCCCTGTGCTTACTGGGTCGGAGCTGTGGGGTTTTAAAAATGTCACCCATGATGTTGACCATCTTAAAGGAGCAGCCTCCTTTAAAAAAATGTTTTCTAATTTTTTGTTTTTGCTCAACAATTCTGTTCTGGGGTGCTTTTTCTTTTTGCTTGACAATTCTGGTGCAGCTCTTGATGTTTTTTCCGCTGCTGTTTTTGCTCTCCTCGTTAAATGGGTTGGCCACTCCTGGTGTAGTGGGTTATAGCAAGGAGCACATACATCTGGGTTCTGTTTAAGAACATCAGAATGCCCAGATGACCATGGTTCATCTACCCCAGTATCCTGTCTTCCAACAGTGTCCAATGTCAAGTGCTTCAAAAGGAATTAATAGAAGAGGTGATCATTAAGTAATCCAATCCTAGCCGCCCATTCTCTGTTTCTGCCAAACAAAGTATAAGAACGCTATCCCTAACTTTCCTGGCTAATAGACATTGACGGACCTATCTTTCTTGGGTTTAAGGTACGTCTACACTAGTCCCCTAGTTCAAATTAGGGAGGCTAATGTGGGCGACCGACATTGCTAATGAAGCGTGGAATTTAAATATCCCACTCTTGATTAACATAATCCCAGCCGGTCACCGTTTAGGAAACTGACTAGCCCGAAATAACTGCCCGCGTCTACATGTGGCAGAGAAGCAGGATTCCGAGATAAACCCCTCAATTCGAATTAACTGTTACTCCTCGTGGGAGGAGATTTAACAGTTAATTTGAACTAAGGGGTTTATCTCGGAATCCTGCTTCTCTGCTGCGTGTAGACACAGGCAGTTACTTCGGGCTAGTCAGTTTCCAGAATGGCGACTGGCCGGGATTATGCTAATCAAGCATGGGATATTTAAATCCTGTGCTTCATTAGCTATTTCAGTTGCCCTCATTAGCCTCCCTAGTTTGAACTAGGGGGCTAGTGTAGATGTACCCTTACTTATTTCTTATTGGAAATCTGTTGTTATTTGGGCCTTTCTACCATTACCTGACAAAGAGTTCCATGTGCTGACTCGGAAGAAATAATTTCTTGGTTTAAATCTGCTGCCTATAAATTTTCATTAGGTGATCATATTTTGTTATATTCATGAAAAAGTAAATAACATTTCTTTATTATTTTTTCCATTCCATTCATGACTTTTTAGACCTCTAACATATGCCCCACCCTTTAGTCTTTTCTTTTCCAAGCTGAAAAGTCCCAGTCTTTTTAATCTCTCCTTATATTGAAGCTGTTCCTTACCTTTAATAATTTCCTTTGCCCTTTTCTGTACCTTTTCCAAATCCAATATATCTTTTTTGAGATGGGAGTACCAGCTCTGCATGCAGTATTCAATATGTGGACATACCATGACTTAATGTAGAGACTATATGATATTTTCTGTCTTATTATCTATTTCTTTCCTAATGATTCCCAAAACCTCAAAGGGTATGTCTACACTACAAAGTTAGTTCGAACTAACGGACGTTAGTTCGAACTAACTTTAATAGGTGCTACACTAGCGCTCCGCTAGTTCGAATTTGAATCGAACTAGCGGAGCGCTTAGTTCGAACTAGGTAAACCTCATTTTACGAGGACTAACGCCTAGTTCGAACTAGCTAGTTCGAACTAAGGGCTGTGTAGCCCTTTAGTTCGAACTAGTGGGAGGCTAGCCCTCCCCAGGTTTCCCTGGTGGCCACTCTGGCCAACACCAGGGAAACTCTATGCCCCCCTCCCAGCCCCGGACCCCTTAAAGGGGCACGGGCTGGCTACGGTGCCCGTGCCAGGTGCAAGCCTGCCAGCACCCAGCTAGCAGACCCTGCATCTGGCACGGCACAGAGCCACCCACCCGATGCCCCCCAGCCCACCCCCTCTTGCCGGGACCAGGCTGGCGGCTCCCGGGAGCTTGCCCTGGACCGCAAGAGGCGGGCACCTTCCTGGGCTAGTGCGGACATCGTGGACCTCGTCCACGATCTCCGCACTAGGCACAGGAAAGTGGCTGTCTAGGGCAGGAGAGCTGCCAGCCTGGCCACCCAGGACCAGGTGTGCATGAAAATCAAGGGGGTCCACTGAGACCCCCGACACTGAGCCCTGAGCTTACAATGGCCGTACTGGGTCAGACCAAAGGTCCATCTAGCCCAGTAGCCTGTCTGCCAACAGCGGCCAACCCTAGGGACCCTGGAGGGGATGGACCGAAGATAATGACCAAGCCATTTGTCTCGTGCCATCCCTCTCCAGCCTTCCACAAACTTTGGGCAGGGACACCACTCCTACCCTCTGGCTAATAGGACTCCATGGACCCAACCTCCATCACTTTATCTCACTTCCCTTTAAACTCTGTTCTAGTTGTAGCCTTCACAGCCTCCTGCAGCAAGGAGTTCCACAGGTTAACTATTTGCTTTGTCAAGAACAACAACTTTCTCTTACTAGTTTCAAGCCTGCTACCCATTCCTTTCCTTTGGTGTCCTCTAGTCCTTCTTTATGGGAACTCAGGAAGAACTTTTCTGAATGCACCCTCTCCACCCAACCCCTGCTTTTAGAGACCTCTATCCTGTCCCCACTCCGTCTCCTCTTTTCTAAGCTGAACAGTCCCAGTCTCTGTAGCCTTTCTTCATCTGGGACCTGTTCCCAACCCCTGATCATGTTAGTTGCCCTCCCCTCTCCCAGCCTTTCTCTTCCCCTCTCCCACCTCCTTTTCCCAGTGTCCCCCAGTTTTTTTCAATAAAGACAGAGTCAATGTTGGAAGAAACGTTATCTTTATTTTGTACATCAATAAGAAGAGGGGCTAGGGAAGGGTAAGTGGAAGGAGGTGAGGGAGGAATGGGGTACGAGCCCCCGATGGGGAGGACTGGGCTGGCTCTGCGGGCTTCTGGGGGTGGAAGCTCTCCTGCAGCCCCCCAATTACTCCCTCTCCCCAGATGGCAGCCTGCGGCAAGTGCAGCCGGGCTGATGGCCGAGTGGTGTGATGTGCCCAGTGTGGGCACTCAGGGCACTCCAAGCCAGAACTTCTTTGGAAGCGGGGCACCCCTTAGAACTGTGTGTCCGGGGTGGGGGTCGGGACCCTTTAAGCGCAGCCCTCGGCTAGCCTGAGACAGCATCTCCATGCTCTAAGTCCTCCTTTTATGCCCTGCCGGCACTGCTTCCGGCCATCCTTAAGCCCTGTTCAGAGTCCACTCAATGTGGACTTACTAGTTCGAACTAGCAAAACGCTAGTTCGAACTAGTTTTTAGTTCTAGACGCGTTAGTTCGAACTAGCTTAGTTCGAATTAACTAATTCGAACTAAGTTAGTTCGAACTAGCGCTGTAGTGTAGACGTACCCAAAATTAACTTATAATTCAGGGTGTGTTATGTGTTATAAATGATAGTACTGCATGCAAAAGCTTACAAGCATTCAATAAATCTTAAGGACCATTTTGTGACTCTATTTTACCTATTTTAACAATACCACTGCATAAGTGAACCATATTGATTCTAGCTATTCAATTTTTAGTTGTTTCATTGTCATAATTGTCATAGTATCTTTAAAAAAGTATAAAATCAAACATCTTTAAAAAAGGTGTAAAATCGAATTAGACTCTAAAAAATGGTACAGTGGATTTTCATTTTTCTTGTTTCTAAATTTCTGTATTTTAAAAAAATCAAAAGTATTATGTTGCTTTTCTGTGTTCTAGCCTTGCAAATCTTATGTTAATTTTGAAACTGGGCTCTTTGCCTCTTTAGTACCATCTCCAGTAATGAAGGTTCTGCAGGTTAATTCTACCTTCAGTTACATTAACTTCTGTTGATTTCACTTTAAGTAGGAAACTATTCAGTTGGGCTGTGTCTACACTGGCATGAATTTCCGGAAATGCTTAAAACAGAATAGTTTTCATTATAAGTATTTCTGGAAAAAGAGTGTCTACATTGGCAGATGCTTTTCCGGAAAAGCCCTTTTTCCGGAAAAGCATCTGTGGCCAATGTAGATGCACTTTTCCGGAAAAGAGCCCGGATTGTCATTTCTGCAATTGGGGCTTTTTTCCAGAAAAGACTACTGGGCTGTCTACACTGGCCCTTTTCCAGAACAGTGTTCCAGAATAAGGACTTATGCCCGAGCAGGAGGAGAATAGTTTTTCCGGAATAGCGGCTGATTTTGTACAGTACAGCGTCATTGCTTTTCCGGAAATTCAAGGGCCAGTGTAGACAGCTCGCAGCTTATTCCGGAAAAGCGGCTGATTTTCCGGAATAAGTGGCCCAGTGTAGACACAGCCTTGATGTATAGAAGAAAGAGAATCCAGCTTGCTTTCCCTTTGCTATGAGGGGTTCTTCTAAAGCTAAAAGGAGTAGAAAGCTGAAATGTGTTGAATTAGCTGAAGTAACAGGTTAAAAGATGGGTATTTTCTGCTGGTAATAGCAGATGTCTGTGTCAACTTAGCTTGTGGAGCTAAGGATGTTGATTATTTTTTCTTGTTCCAGGTCTCATTTTGCACCTGCTCTGACAGTGAGTTTTGCTTCTAGCTTCTTGATCTCCCACTGTGAATCACTGGAACCAGCAGTGATCCAAGGACACAACCTCTAGCTGTCTGGATAAAAATGAAATATGTTTGGGAGTTCTTTGCAAAAGTTTAAGGGGGAAATAGAAGGGGAAATGGAAACTTTAATCCATTTTTGCTTTACTCTGTTTCCAAACTCATTCATGGTTTGTATAGATATTATTCATAGTTTCTTTCTGTTAAGGATCTAGCTGTTCATTAATGTCATAACTCAAGCAGTAAGGTTTTAGAATATGCCCTTAAAGCATTACAAAGGAGAATTCTGTATTGTTGACACATGCTGCTTCAGTTGATAGCTTGCAAGCTTTTTTATTAGCTCAAATTCAGCTATTAAGCAACAAGCTCTGGTTCAGTGACTGCAGTAGTTTACTTTTTTTCTAGTTAGTGTGTCTATTATAATAACTCATGCTGGTTAATGAGTGTCACATCAGTAGGCACAGATGATGCACTAAAAAGCTTTTGGGATTACTTTGAGCTGAACTTCACAGAAGAAATACAAATTGTGTAACAACAATCCTGTAAATTATTATTTCTACATGGATCTATGATCCATACAAGAGACTGGAGAGCTGTCAGAGTTCCTGACTAAGGGTATGTCCACACTACAGGACAAAGATGAGTTAAGTTATGCAACTTCCACTACATTAATTGCGTAACTGAAGTTGAAGTACCTTAACTCGACTTTTGTCGTCTGCACTGCAGGAAGTCAAAGGAAGAACACTCTTCCTTCGACTTTCCTTACTCCTCGTGAAAGCAGGGCTACCAGCATCGACCAGAGTGCCCCTCTCACTTTGAATTAGCTGTCTTAACTAAACAGCTAATTTGAACCCTGGAAGATCAACAGCAGCAGCTTCGATTTTCCCCTGTAGTGTAGACGAACCCTTAGAGTTTACTCTCTATAGGCAAACCTGGGTACTTGAAGTACTAAACCATATATTCAGCCACTCTGCAGCCAATCACAGAATGGAACTTAATAATTGTAGTCAGGAGACTTCATGAGCAGAAGTGGGTTTTAAGGAGAGGGGAACATCTAGGAACAGAGGAAGAGGATGGGAAGTTCTTTCATGCATAAAAAGATGTATGAAATAAGGCACTACATTTTATGTGAGGAGAGAAAAAGGATCTGTTTACACTAGAAAAACTTATTTGTTGCTGGCAAGAGGTGTCAACTGTGCAGCTGAGAATGGATTTATTTGTAAGTATAGACAGAGAGAGAGAGTCCATATATGTAATCTGAGATCTCCATCTCTACAGCTAAAATACTGGTCCATGGTTTGGTTATATTTAGGATAACCATATATCCATTGTAAGCCACCTTTAATATTTTAAATAGTGAGGCAAGGAAAAAATATTTTAAATAAATAATCATCCCTATGCCGAATGTGGGACACCTGATACAATTATTTGTATTCAAATTAGTTTAATTGCAATTAATCAGAACTATGAAGTATAAACATTCAAATTAACCTCTACTTGACTGAACCCTGTTAAAAATACTGCATAGCTGGTGTCTTTTTATTTACCTTCTTACCTTTAAGGTTTGCAAAGGGAGAAATGACACAAACATATACATGTACATTTCTTACATGGGGATGAGGTGACTGACCAACCTGACCCAAACCTCCCTACCCAGCACTCTCCATATGCCATACCTGGCTGGGCCCCTGGGACAGACCTGCCTCTCCTGGTACCTGCTCTCATGTCTTCTCAAGACAAGTTTTCACAGAACCTCCTCCTCAGATTTCTATTCAGGGTACACACCATTTTGTGGAAAGCTGAAGCCTTTCGGCACTGTGTGGAAGGGAAGGGATGGGAGTTGCTTCCAGCTGAAAGGGGCTGGGGCTGAGGTAGGGATGACTTGACCCGTGTTTTTCCAGGGGTCATCTTTTTTCTCTCACACTCCTCTTCTCCTCTATGGCTGGAAGCAGTTTGTTCCTTCTTGTCCACACAATGTAGAAAGGCAGCTAACATCATCAAGCTGCTGCTGGCCACCAATATAACCCAGACACCTCCTGTCCCTGGTTACAGGATAGGCAAAAAGTGGTTGAGTCTTAAGGATGCATTGAGCACCGGGGCCCAGGGAACATGTCTGCCGGGGGTTCAGCAAACCCAACCAGAGAGGTGCTCAGCAGGGGAGGGTGTCTAAGGGAATGAGCAGCCCTGCACTCACTGGAGGTAGGACCTTGGGTGGGAGACAGCATGTGAAGAAAGCGCTAGCATGCCTACCTGAGGGCTGGGTGCAAACAGGCTAGAAATAGCTTCCTCCTTGCCACTCCAGAGCTTAGCTTCCACATGCCAACACTGTGGAGGGCGTTGGCACATACAGGGCTTGGCTCCTCCTGACTGGTGGGAAGTGATCAGGCCAGCAGGAATACCCATCCATATTGAAGGGAGGGAAGAGACAGAAAACACGGGACAGTTTGCCAATTTTTAAAAAAGTCAGGACAGCTGGAGGAGGGCTTAAATACGGCACCGTCGCTTTAAAAATGGAACATCTAGTCACCCTAGTTATATATTGTTTAGACCATGCAAAATCCTCCTTTTTAGTCTCCAGGCATGACATGTAAGTCCCTTTCACTTTATGCAGAATAGTACAGTACTGCCAAAGTCATTTGTAAAATGGAGATAATTACATCTGCCTCCTTTGTAAAGTGCTACAAGATCTACTAATGAAAACGTAACCCTATATATGATCTGGTAGTTATTATTACATTGTTTTCCCAGTGATTTGACCAGACAAGTCCTGCCTCAAAGTCCTTTGCTGGTTTCTTTTCTCATACAGTAAGGTTCTAAATGTTCATCCTAGCCTTCTGAGCTCAATACATCTCCTTACTTACCTATATTCCCTATATTCCTATTCACATGTATGCCCATAGCCTGTTTTTATTCATACATGCTTCCTTTTTTTTGCTTCTATGTGTTATTTTGGATTGCAAAACCCAGATTGCCCATTGCTAACAGTTAATGTTAGCAATTGGCACAGCTGAGCCAGTTAAGAATATGGTTTGGCTCAAGTGCAAACAAAAGCAATATGCATCCAGCATCATTTCAGTATCTCTGGCTAAACTCTAATCAGAGTAAGGATGTACAACAGTTTCATAGATTACCAAACCAGAAGGGACCACTGTGATCAATTAGACTGACCTCTATATAACACAGGCTATAGAAATTCTCCAAAGCAATTCCTGGAGCATAGCTTTCAGAAAAAAAAATCTGTTCTTGATATTTAAATTGCCATTGATGGAGAATCCACCAAAAACCTTGGTAAATTGGTACAGTGGTTAATTTCCCTCACTGTTAAAACAACGAGTACTTTATTTCTAGTTTTCATTTGTCTAGCTTCCAGTTCTAGCAACTGGATGTTTTATAACTTTATCTAGTAGATAATTTATTATCAAATATACATTCTCCAGTAGTTTCTTATACTCTGTGATCAAGTCACCTTTTTAAGTTTAAATTTAAACTAAGTTGCTTCTGTGTTTCATTTTAGGGCAGGTTTTTTTCCAATCCTTTAATTGTTCTAGTAGCTATTCTCTGAAAACAATTAATAAAAGATGTTGCTAAATTATATAATGGATACCAAACCTGGACAAAACATTCTAGTAGCAGTCATACCAGTGCCAAACAGGGACAATGTAACTTCCCTATTCAATAATACAATCCATCTCCCATGTATACATTTAAGCACTACATTAGCCCTTTTGACTACAGCATCTTACTGCTCCCCAAAATAATCCCCCATCCTGTAAGTGTAACCTACATTCTTTGTTCTGGATAAATGACTTAACTGTTCTAAAATGCATATTGTCAGCCTGTTCTCAGTTTACCAGGCAATCCAGATTGTTCTGTATCAATGACCAGTGTCACATTATTGGATTGTGAGGGGAGCAGCCGGGTCACTGCTGCACCCATGGGGGGGTGTTCGCCCCAAAAGTTGTACAAATGGGGCCATGTGAGGGGTCAAACAAAAACTTACTTTCTTCTGATTCTGTATCTGCTCTTCATATATCCATATAATGTCTGTGTGTGGAGTTAGGAATCCGTACTCTATATGGAGACTGGAAGTCTCTCTGAGGGTACGTCTAAACTACATGCCTCTGTCGGCAGAGGCATGTAGATTTGTTTGTTCAGCAAAGGCAAATGAAGCCGCGACTTAAATGATCGCAGCTTCATTTACATTTACATGGCTGCCGCGCTGAACCAACAAACAGCTGATCAGCTGTTTGTCGGCTCGCGTGCTAGTCTGGACGTTCCCCCTGTCGACATCAAAGCCCTTTGTCGGCAGCCCCGGTAAACCTCATTCCACAAGGAATAACGGGGCTGCCGACAAAGGGCTTTGATGTCGACAGGGGGAACATCCAGACTAGCGCGCGAGCCGACAAACAGCTGATCAGCTATTTGTCGGCTCAGCGCGGCAGCCATGTAAATGTAAATGAAGCCGCGATCATTTAAATCGTGGCTTCATTTGCCTTTGCTGATCTGTCTAATCTACATGCCTCTGCCGACAGAGGCATGTAGTCTAGACACAGCCTGAATGTGCTTGAGTAATGGGCTAGGAATGTTTGCCTATGGGCATGCTAATGAGTAAAGCTCCAGGAAACAATGGGCCTCTGAAAGCCAAAGACACACCTGGCCACTGGCCATGTGACTCCCTCCAGCTTGGAAGAAGCCAGGAGGGGTTTTAAGTAGGCCATGTGGCTGACTCCATGTTGTCTTCAGATCTGCTCCTGACCCCAGATGTGGCCTCGCAGGGAATCATGAGCCGGGAAGAACTGTGGACCCATCCTGCAACAAGGACTTTTAAGCCAGCAGCTATAACATCTCTGTTAGAGCCTGCATCGAGAACTGGGAGATTTGATGCATGTAATGTATGGGAATTTAACAACCTTATTCTCATGCTTTTCTTTCTTGTAGTAATAAACCATTAGATTGTAGATTCTAAAGGATTGGCTCAGCGTGGTTTGTGGGTAAAATCCAGAGAGTAAATTGGCCTGGGATCTGTGGCTGGTTTCTTGGGACCGGACAGAACTTGTTCGGGGTAGGAGGGATTGGATTCTAAGACCCACCCCCCCACTTGTGTATGAGGCCCGGGGCCATCTGGGGCACAGATATTGCTGGGGTGTCGGAGGGGTTTTGCTCGCAAGGCTTCAGGCAGGCAGCTGAAGTGTTCTGTGGGACTGGTTTGTGGCCTATTTGGGAAGGCCTCCAGTCTGGGGGCTAGAGAGAGCCCTGAATTTGAGCAATTCGCCCTGAGCGGATGCCCTCAGCTATGCCCAGACCCAGCCCAGTCTGTCACAACCAGTTCTCATTATTTGCCCTTCCCCCATTTTTGTTTCATCTGAAAATTTTATGAGTTATGACTTTGTTTTCTTCCAGGATACTGATAATAATATTAGAGTAGGGCCCTAAGGGACCTCACTAGAAACATACCAATTTGATGATGAATTCCCTGTGTACAATTACATTTTGATACCCATAAGTTAGTCAGTTTTTAATCCATTTAATGGCATGTTAATTTTTGTCATTCTAGTTTCTTAATCAAAATCTTTTGTGGTACCAGTTCAGTGCCTTTCAGAAGTCTGAGTACATTATATCAACATTAGTTCATGTGTTAACCAAAATTGTAATCTCATAGTTCGCTTGACAGGTTATGTTTTCCATCAATCCATGTTGCTTGGCATTAAATATCCTACTGTCCTTAAGTTCCTTATGGAATGCTGTATTAACTAGTGCATTATTTACCTGGGATCAATATCAGACTAACAGGCCCATAATTACCTGTTTACCTTTTAAAAAAATATTGACACAACATTAGCTTTCTTCAAGTCCTCTGTCATTCCCCTAGTGTGCCAAGACTTACTGAATGTAAACATTAAAGGTGCAGAGATATCCTTGTCAAGCTCTTTTGAAACTCTTGGATGAAAGTTAATGAAGGAAATGACCTGCCCACAGTCCAGTAGAGAAGATTCTAGCATGTCAGTGTGGAAACATTAGAAGGTCGTGTCTGAAGAGAACAGTGCTGGAGAAGGCTATGACCACTGGCTGTTGTTTTTGTTCTGTAGGAATATAATTAACTTGACTTTAGTTTCCTGGACTATGAATGTATCACCTTTCAAGAATACCAAGTTAATGAGAAGTCATTGTGTTTTCAGTACATCATTGATATAGAAATAATTGCTTAATAACTTGAAAAGGGACAAAGAACTAGGATGAGTTCTTTTCTAAAACATTCCATTGACTTGCTACATGACAATGGTCAAGTCATATACATTCTCTGTGCATCATTTATCTTCAGCTGCAAATGGGCATAATTGTGCCCATCTTTGATGTGTTTTGAGTTCTTGAGATGAAAGGTACTATACGTATTTTGTGTCATTGTTTTTTTATCTCCCCTGTCTTTTGTATCTCTCTGTTATCTGTGGTCTTATACTTGGTTTGTCAGGTCACTGAACAGTGACTTTTTACTTTGTGGTTTTTACAGTACCTTAGACTAGGGGTCCCTAGACATTACTGCAATATAAATAACCAGAACTTTGAAATGAATAATAATACAGCTACAAAGGGTACTATGAATTTGACATATTCAGTGGCCTGTGGCTATCAATGGCTTTAGGATTGATAGTGGTTTTAAGGGCATTTAATTAGCTTGGTAGCTGTACATAAAAGTATTCATGTACTTTTTTCACTCTTGCTATAACATACTTTTATGTTACTGTTCCTAAGGTCTTTCATCCTTTTTTGTTTTTAAATATCCTGTTTATTGCAAGCACTAGAGAAAAGAAAATCCCATAATGACCTATTAACAGCAGGTAGCAAAATACCTGTGGTATCTCTGTGTTTGAAGGTTTCTGAGCTTGTTTGAGCCATTCTGAGAACTTTCCTGTGTCTTTTGTGTTCCTTGCCTGTGAAGTTAGGATGCTTTTAGAAATTCTGTCTCACTTATTAAGCATAAGAATGTTCTTCATATTAAAAGACATATTTTTGAGCTATAGATTTCTTTAGGCTTTCTAGGCGCTTGCTTTGTACCTTCTTATTTTCCTGATCACTTAATAATTGTATCTAGTGGGACTTCATTAAAAAAATCATTCTGCGATTTAATTTTGTTTTGCTGCATTTAATGATATTATAGTACTATGTTACGTTTCCTTGCCTACATACGCTCGTTAAAATTGCCTTACCCCACTTATAGATCATTATTGTTTCTCACTATTGTCCTTGAAGCAAACTGCAGCTGAGAGAAATGTAAGTAAAAAGTCAATGGCTGGAAAGTTGATGGAGAGAGACTGTGAATTGCATACATTAATCAGTTTAATATTTGTGTATGACACTCTTAGAGAGTGTTGGTACACTTCAGAGCTAATTACTCTCCTAATACGTACAGAATAAAGAAAGATTCAGTTTGTTTTCTGCACAATTCAATGTATTTTAAATCTTACAGCTTCAACAGGCATCACTAATACCATTGTAGCTCACTGTTGTATAATGATTTTTTCCAGAGGTCAAATTGATGGAATGGGAATTCATCTATCCATTTATTTTCCTGCTATAGCCTACTTATTTTCAATCTTAGTCCCATATCTTGTCATTTAATATTTAAGGGCAAATCCTACTTTCCTGTCCCTCCTACAGAGTCAAAGAGGTTTTTCTAGCAGTGGCACCTATCAGCTTTATTCAAAGAGGTTAATACAGTCTTTTTACAGCTCAAAACTAGCTGAGTGACGCCTCACTGTATGTCAGCATATAGGGTCAAGGAGATGTGTTGGGATCAAAATATCTTCTGTTACACATTCTCCAGTTCTTTGTCACCTTCCTTCATGGAGATGACACATTAGAAAAGCCAACCTACTTAGATTGGATACTAAATAGATGATATTCCTCTTTAATTTTTACCATAGTTTCTTCCCATGATACTCTGAGACACATCTGGTAGGCAACATGTTCACATGTGTTTACATAGATGCTTAAGTCACATTACTTCTCTGCATTGCTTTTTTTGTAACGGTACTGCCTGGTACACTGTACTGGCATGTCCAGACACAGTACCAGCACCTTCAGTCAGAGCTCAAAAAGGAGTACCAGCACATTTTTTTTACAAAAAAGCATTGCTTCTCCAACATGCCAAATGAACACCTTATTTCCTTATTTTTCCCATATCATTTTGCACTCATGCATTGATTCCTGGCTGAGGAATACCTTTCCTCTTCAGTTACAAAATCACAATCCATTCCCAGGCAGTGAATTCAATCTTATTGAACAATATCAATTTACACACTTGAACTCGAGCGTTCTTGGCAATTTAATAAATATTGATATGGGAGGAGGATAGGAGGAAATATAGAGTAGGCACTCTGAGCAATACTTCTTGGCATGTTTCAAAACATTACGAATATATAAAGGCAGTGGTGACTGAATGTGCAACTGTATGGACACTCTACCCGCCACTGACATAATCTTTGCACAAAATAATTTTTGTGAGGTATTCTACCCTATTCTTCATTGGCTGTAGTATTTCATTTGGCTTCCAGTCCACTGACAATTGACTGGATTGAGCTCAAGTTGATTTTTAAAGAAGCCTCTAATCTAGGGAAACCAGAGGTGATCTTTCATCACCTCTTCTTTATTATTTTCCTTATCTTCTCTTTCTCTTTAAATTAAGGTTGGGTGCTGAGCTTCCTGCATTGGACGATCTACTACTAGTACATTTTATCAAGGCACATTTGTTGAATCCAGAGAAAAGGTAGGTATAGGCTGAACCTCTCTGGTCCAACAACATCTGTGGTCCATCATGATTTTAGTGAGCTGGATGTCCACTTATCATGCATGTGGCCAAGTTTCCTATGGCCCCATGAAATTTATTTACTTTATTTTATTTTATTTTATTTTATTTTATTCCACCAGTCCTGTCTCTCAGTTCTGTGCTGTTATTTAGCTCTAATTTACCTGTACATGTCTTCCAAGAGCCCAGTAAGCAGTGGAAGTGTTGGTAATTCTGCTAGACAATATTGACCTTCTGTGGTTTGGCAGATTCTCTGGTTCAGCTCTGATCAGGTACCAAGGGTGCCAGAATAGAGATGTTCAACCTGCAATATTAACTTTGACAGATATTGCTACCCAATGTAGTATGTTTGGGGACTCTTGCAATATATTTATGTATAGTTTCTGTTTAATTATATTCTACTGTGGAGGGCAGGGGGTATAAGTGAGGTATCAAAGCTGCTGTTATAACTAAAAACAGTATGGGGAATACATATTGTAAATATTTTGGGGCAAATTCTTAGATGATGTAAATTGACTTCATTGGAACTGTGACAATTTACACCAGATGAGGAACTGCCTCAATAACACCAAAACAATCAAATTCAATTTATAGTTTATTAATGTTCCATTAAAATGATATGCATTTCTTGGGGAAGATTCCATGTTAATGTTTTTCTGAGGTGGTAAGTTGTTGGTACCACAGTAAACATATTTTCAAGAGAGAATTCAAACTCTTTATTCCTTTACCCTGCAGGAGGAACATAATTTCTGATTGCATTAGTTTAGTCTGTCTCACAAAACTGATTCAGCTCATCTGTCATTTTCAGTCATAGCTAAAACTATTTTACGACTTATCTGTCAGCTGAGAAGACTTGAAATGCAAGTTGTCTGGAATAGTTTTCAAAAAAGTGCTTTTCCAACTTAGAATAGTCTTGTGTGCTTGGTCATCATTTTTGTAATTTCATGTTCCCAACATGTATTTCCAAGGAAGCACCCATGAGGTTATTTTTTACATCCTGCTAATTAGTATTTTACTTAATAATTCATTAGCTCAATTCCTTCTTCCAAATGGAAGGTCTCTTGGAGGTACTATTTCACAAATTCTAATAAGTAATTAATTATAGTAGCAGATGCAAGGAGGACTTTAAGAAAAATAGGTCTTTTTTAGCAGTCCGATTATACATGATTATTTCAAACACATTTATTGGATTTTTGATACTTAGCTATCTTTGTACTTTCCATGTGAACTATACATTGCTTTTCATAATGAATATTGATAAGGTATAAAAGTTTTACAAATGTGCATGAGTAGGCAACAATAATTGCTGCAATAAGTTTACAGTTAAATTATCTGAGGAAAATACAAGTGTCAAGAAGTATTTTTTTAAACCTGAACAAGAATAGAACAGTATAATTGTATAAAGTGCATAATAACCAGTTCATTAAAATAAAATAAAATAAAATAAAATAAAATAAAATAAAATAAAACATGGCTCAAATAGCTTGAGTAGAGGAAATTCTCCTAGGACAAGCTATTCATGCATCTGGGCCTGATCTTAGGCCTTGGTCTTAGAACCATACCAAGTATATCTCATCCCTGATCATCACATGACCTAAGCAACTGTGTCGATGTTTCTTTTCCCTCCTCTCTGGCTGTGGAGACAACAGTTTAGATACACTCATGAAAAATTATGGACCCAGACAGTTCAGAATGCAATACTGAAGAAAACTCCACCTCTGTAGGACAAGTTTTTGTTAAGCTGGTTAGATATGGCAGATGCCTGCTCACAACAACCATTAATAACCTAGGGTATGCCTACACTACCACCCTAGTTCGAACTAGGGTGGTAATATATGCAACCGGAGTTGCAAATGAAGCCCAGGATTTGAATTTCCCGGGCTTCATTTGCATAAAGCCGGGCGCCGCCATTTTTAAATGTCCGTTAGTGTGGACTCCGTGCTGCGCGGCTACACATGGCATGGACTAGGTAGTTCGGACTAGGTTTCCTAGTCCGAACTACCGTCACTCCTTGTTTCACGGAGTCCGCACTAGCGGACATTTAAAAATGGCGGCGCCCGGCTTTATGCAAATGAAGCCCGGGAAATTCAAATCCTGGGCTTCATTTGCAACTCTGGTTGCCTACATTACCACCCTAGTTCGAACTAGGGTGGTAGTGTAGACATACCACAACTTCCTAAGTGCCCTATCTCCCACTTTCCCCATGTAATATTTCAGTTCATCGATGAACTATATTAACTGAGGCATGCAGTCAGGGAACTAACATAGGAATGCATTTACCATTTCATCTACTTAGAAAACTAAATTATTTCCCTTCAGCTGCAGATTTAGCAATAACAATGCATGCTACATCCTGTATGCAAGATATTGTAGCTGAGGTTAGCTGTGAAGATCACATAGAAAGCAGCTGGTGTACTAGGTAAGATGGACCAATGAAAGTGCAGAACTTCAATGGTTCTTGACTTACATTGGATTCCTATAAAATTATTCTCTCTGTCCTTCTGTAAATCCTTCCCAGCTTGATTCTGAAAAAAAAACAGCTACCCAAAAGATGGGATAGAGAAAACCATTGAGAAATTTATATGTAAGTAGACGTTTTAAAATGATTTTTAAAAGTTACCCAAAGGTTAAGGCATTTGAATACGTTAGATACACTCAGTGACAATTTTTATAGTCCAGTTTCCAGGAGTACTATACATTTCATTAGAACTTTGACATGATTTAAAATTATATTCAAAACTATTTGAATTATATTTTGCAAGTTCCTGATGGGGTAAATGAGTTGACTCTTTGTTGCATCATTTAAATTAATGATTATTTAGAGAAAATATTACAGAGGGATTGCTATGTGAGCAATCATGTGGTTAATACCTGGTTGTTGCTTTGCATGTCATTTCCAAGTCAATTGTACTCATACAGTTAGTGTTCTTGGTAGCTCATTCATTCAAATCTTGATCTCTCTACTCCTGACTTGACTCTTACCTTTTCCCAAGAAATAAATTAGCCACTTTGCACCCTATGGTCAACAATGTAAAAGTGACTGGAGAAACTGGAGTCACATTTTTTTCATAACAGTATTAGAGATTTGTCATATTCTCCACAACTCATCATGAGAGATGAAGAACTTGGGGGCAATTAAAGCCACTGAAGACCAGGGTGACATTCCTGGAAGTAAGGTCAGGAAATCTCATTGGAGTATTCTCATCAGTTATGGAGCTCCCTATTTCTGGAGATCAGGATGATTCAGAGACCAGATAACTGTAAAGTACAAGATCATCCATTTACAGAAACTTTCTGCCAACAATGATGGTTGTACACTAATTTAGTTATGTTTCTCAAAACCACAACCGACCAAAACTCTGATTAAAAGTGCACAGCACAACAAAATCCTAGACAGAGAGAAAGAGAAAGTATGATACCTTTGTAACTGGAAGAATTGTACTGATTATTTTATGGAATGATGTTTAGATAATTCATTTATTGACATTTTTATAAATACATACAGTGCTTTTTTGCGATGGTACTGCCTGGTATGCAGTAACGGCACCTCCAGATATAGTACCAGCACCTCCAGTCAGAGCTCAACAACTTTTCCCCTGGAATACTGGCACCTTTTATTTAAACGAAAAAAGCACTGAATAGATAGATAAATGGCTATTTAAATATATACATGTAAATACTTCTATTTCATCAATAAGATAAAAGGTATTTTACTACCAGATTTTCTATATGGGACCAGCAAGCAGAACCTTTGTTGATGATGAACAAATATGTATATGAGGATTTCTCTCTACAGAAAATATTGGACAGGTTAACTTGACAAATGCTACTGCCATAGCCATTAGCAATACCAAATTAAATTCAATTCCCCACTAAATGAAAATAAATGTTATATTTTTCAATTACTGTGCTTGGAACACTAAGCCTGAGATGCATAGTAGTGACTTTCCCTACACCTTTTACTATATCATTTCACCTTCTCTCTGTCCTTCTGTAAATCCTTCCCAGCTTGATTCTGAAAAAAAAGCAGCTACCCAAAAGATGGGATAGAGAAAATCATTGAGAAATTATGATGTAAATAGACTTTTTTAACTGATTTTTAAAAGTTACCCAAAGGTTAAGGCATTTGAATACGTTAGATATACTCAGTGATTGTTTTTATAGTCCAGTCTCCAGGAGTATTATACATTTCATTAGAACTTTGACATGATTTTAAATTATAATCAAAACTATTTGAATTATATTTTGCAAGTTCCTGATGGGGTAAATCAATTGACTCTTTCTTGCATCATTCAAATTAATGATTATTTAGAGAAAATATTACAGAGGGATTGCTATGTGAATGCTTAAAATGCGCAGCATTACAGGAGTTGACTGGGAAATGGTTGGGTGAGGTTTGGATAGAAGGTAGTGAACTTTTCAGCCAATTTCCCTCACACTTTTTATTTTTAAAAAGGGGTGAGGGTTTTGATGGAAAATATTCAACAAGCTCTAGTTCCTACCATATTCAGACTCTTGTACTAGTAAGTCAAAAGGTGAAACAACCCACTAGGCTCTATGCCTATGTGCACGTTACATGTTCATACTAGAAAAATATGTCTGTGTGGGGTGAACATTTATAAAAAAGTTACTTATATTTAAGGCATTGCTTTCTTATGTATGACACACATGTTAGTATATTAGGCTATGTCTAGACTGCAAGCCTCTTTCGAAAGAGGCTTTTTCAAAAGATACTTTCGAAAAAGCCTCTTTCGAAAGAGAGCGTCTAGACTGCACGCGGAACTTTCGAAAAAGCAAGCCGCTTTTTCAAAAGAAAGCAGCAAGTGAGTCTGGATGCTCTCTTTCTAAAAAGCCCTGTTTGCTTTCAAGAACGCCTTTTTCAGAAAGAGCACTTTCGAAAAAAGGCGTTCTTCCTCGTGGAATTAGGTTTACCGCCGTCAAAAGAAAAGCCGCATTCTTTCAATTTAATTTAGAAAGAACGTGGCTGCAGTCTAGACGCAGGTGAAGTTTTTTTGAAAAAAGGCTAGTTTTCGAAAAAAACCCTGAGTCTGGACACAGCCTTAGAGTGCAAGGCAAGTATTTTTTCCCCTATATATTTCCCTATTAGACTTTCTCTTCATTTTAGACAAAATGAGTCTGATAAACAACTCCTCCAAAAGAAGATTAAACAGCATGGACTTTGTATTGTGATCCCGAATGCCATGCTAATATAAATGCACAATTTCTATAGTATGATGCTGCCTGTGCAGATAGTATGATATAAACTTCATTATTTTGAAGTAACCAATATGAGGAGGAGAACAGCTTGAATGATTATCTGATATCAGCTTCTGTAACTATAGTTGCCAAGCATTACAGCTTATAAAGGACTAGCTGACCTTTCTTCTCCTGTGATGTATTCATGATCTTTCCTGCCACACAATTATTGTAGTAAGCAACATTTCCCTTTAAAAGGAAAAAAGGAAAAAAGGGAGAAGGGAAAGGGAGAGAGAGAGATCAGATAATAATCGTTATGAAGCAACACCATTTTTATCCTCTAGCAGCATGGAAAATTAAGGAAATGTCTTTAGTCGGTGACTCAACCCAAGATAAATAATTCCAGATGCTTGTCTGGCACAAAATAATATATTTGTATAATGGGAGCAAAGGATGGCTTACTGTACAGAAATAAAAGGTAATATGGATCTTTTTATTTCTTTGGCACTGGATCAAATTGAGATCAGAAGTGCCCCTCTCCCAAATCAGCATTCTCTGATGCTATTTAGTGAGTAGTCCCCTGTACATAGGCTTTTCCTCATTTATAAACAGTCTACACACTTGGGCTACATCTACACTGGCCCCTTCTCCGGAAGAGGCATGCTAATTTAGAACTTTGGAATAGGGAATTCCAGGGGGATTTAAATATCCCCCGCGGGATTTAAATAAACATGGCCACCGCTTTTTTTCCGGCATGGGGAAAAGCCGGAAAAAAGCGTCTAGACTGGCGCGATCCTCCGGAATAAAGCCCTTTTCTGGAGGATCTCTTATTCCTACTTCCTACTTTTCCCCAAGCCGGAAAAAAAGCGGCGGCCATGTTTATTTAAATCCCGCGGGGGATATTTAAATCCCCCGCGGATTTCCCTATTCCAAAGTTCTAAATTAGCATGCCTCTTCTGGAGAAGGGGCCAGTGTAGACATAGCCTTGTTGTCAGACTGCAGGAAGGATTGACCCATTCCCCTAAACTCCACCGATGAAAGAACAACCCATCCATATGTAGAGCACATCTTTCCTTCACAGAGGGTGCATAGGGCTCAACCTACCTTTTTCATGCAAGGTGTCCTTCCTAAGGATCACATGACAGCTCTCTGAAAAGCAGATATCTGTGAATGAGAGGTGATGGGGAATGATGGACTCCAGCTTTACGGGCCTTTAGTGAACAAGTAGGTTTATTTTTTAAAAGTGTTTTTCAATAACTCTGAACATTGTCAGTTTGCTTAAAGGTGGCATTACATCAAATTGAAAATAACCCTATTTTTAAATTGTTAAACGCCTTGAATTTCAAATAGTGAGAGGGCAAGAAGCATAGAAACACAGACAACAATATAAACCCTAGGCTAAGAAAAGTTACTGCACATCCCACTGCTTCACCTTCTGGCTCATTCATTCACTGCATTGACCTTTCCTTGTTTAGAGAAAACATGAAGTGCAGCCATTAATTGCAGCCACTTGGGGTCAGATTTTTATACCTGTCATGAAGAGTTAATACTATATAGTTTAAAGGATTAGTTAACTCACCTTCTGTCCTACATTGTTACACATTAAATCAATCATTTACTCCGTATTGTTAAAGATCACAAAAATTGGGAAATTTTAAATAAGATTCCAGCTGCAACATTAATGAGGCAGCCTTGCAAAGTCCCATGTGTTTTATTGTGAAGAGCTTACAAAAATAAATAGAAATATATTAAGCTCTATTTATAACCAGAAAAACTAAGTTACACAATGATGTGTCTGTACAGTGCAGCAGAGAACACTGTCATTGGAATCTCTACAGCTAACTGTGCTTAGATTTCTGACATCTGTAGAATTGTGATTTTTTAATTTAACTTTTTTTTTTGATCCATCTGGTTGCTTTCAGGAGGGAAAAATGCCCATGCTTATTAATCTCAGCATTTGAATGGCTCCAATTAAAACATTCAATTTTAAATATAATCATAAAAATAGTTTCATATGCTCCACATGACCTTGTCTCAATCTGCCAATTTATGTTTAAAAACCATATTTTCCTATATTAGCAAATATTTTTCTCTTACTTGTTAGTAAAAAAGGGAAACTAACCATAGATAAAAAAAAACAGTGAGAATTACTTTAGACCAAGCATTGTTATCCAAAGGAAACAAGCTGGGAAAATAAAGGAATTTTATTTTTTGAATCTGTTTTAGTTATAGTTATTGTAGAAGTCTATTTGTAACAACAGTTGGTACAAACATTTTCAGACAAAATTGAAACTTTTAATAAGTAACATTTTAAACTGTTAAATTCACTCTGTGTTGAGGTCAATTCAGTTGGTAAAGGGTAGTTTCCTCCTTGGCTAATGTGTGTATTTATTTTTTATCGTGTTACCAAAGAAGGAAAATAGTGGACCTGTAGCTTCACAACAGGAAAGGACAGAATCGTGTCCTGAATAGAAGGTTGAAAATGTAATGAATGAAGGCACCAGAAACTGAGATGAGAAACTAGAATTTCAGAATGTTCAGTTTTTGTGCCCAGTTTCCTCCTATTCTTAATGACACATTTAAGTTTTCTTTGGGGTATCTTAATGTAAGTTGGAGACATTTCAGTTGTCCCTCCTGCAAATTGTGCCAATAGAAATCTCAAAATTGAAGGTCCAGAGTACACTTGGCTTCTGGGACTGGATCTAACATCATATAACTCATCGCAATTTTTAATATCAGTGCATAGGGTTGTCCACGAGAAGTACCTAGTGATAAGGATTTGGGTTTTAAATTGGCTGAAATGTCCCATCATGTATGAATTGTGACACAACTTTTGAACCTGATGCCTCAAAAATGTAGAGACAATCCTTGCAATGAAGGAGATTTTGTTGTGGGTGAAACTCTGAATCCAGAGAAGCACTGATGGTTCTTAATTTGGAAGATCAGGGCTGCAAATATGTCACTTGGAAGTAAGGAATAGGTAGTTGCAGACAGGTGACCAGTGATGATGACACAATGTGGGTAGGTTTAAGGTTAATGAAGAGAACTTCCTGCTCCACTTCACAGTACTTATCCTTGCAGGACAAGGCATCTACCTTCTTATTCATATTCCCTTGTATGTAACCAATAATTTAAATCAGGTAAGGAAAGGGTTCAATGAATTTGACATTAGTTGAGTAATCATTTGTATGTAGATGCTCCAAATGCTTGCAGTTTCTCCAGAGCTGGGTAGGGGAATGGAGCTCCTTAAGGAGGTTCCTCCATTCAGCAAAGTCAATGTAGAAGCCTGGAGATCTTTGTCCCACATTTCAGTATTTGTTTCAGCAGAAATCTGTTTCTTGGATAAAAAGGGACAGGGATGAAGCAACAGGTGAGAGGATTTCCTCTATTGCAAAATCTGAAACATTGGTCTCAACTATTAAGGCTTTTGTGGGGCCTGGCTTGGTCAGAGTAGGGGAAGAAATAGATGCCTTTTTCAAGTGGTTGACACCACCTGCTTGTCAATGGAGAGCATGAACTTGACATGACACTATACCAGGTTAGAAAATCCTTGGATGAATCAGTGGTAAAAAATTGTAAACCCAAGGATCAGCTGCACTCCATTTTTTGGACCTAGCCAAGTTCTTTAGCTTGCTACTAGAGCTGTGTGAATAAGATACCTTAATTTGCTGGCAGTTCCAAGAAATACAATACTATTTTTGGGTCAAACCATTTTTAAAAATTTTCAATAAATTGAAAAGTATAAGTAAATGAATAAGGATCAATCAAGACAGTTCATTTTGATTTTAGATTATTTTTAAATAACATTTAAGGGCATTTCTAAAGTGAGCAGTTTTGAATGGAAAAATCAAGCATTTCCCCTTGAAAAATGCTGAAACAATTTTTTTCATGTTTTAGTCTATTCCCCACGTACACGTACACGTACACGTACACGTACACGTAAACAAACAAACAAACAAACAAACAAACAAACAAACAGTTTAGCCCAGTCTGCATATTTTGCTGGGGAAAAAAGTTTCAGGTAAAAAACTTGACCTAGCATTATTTGCTGTCAATTGCATACCCTAGGAGCAATGTCATAGTAAGAAAGGGGATGTGGAGTAGCAAATTACTTCCTTTTCTGAACCCTTAGTACCACCGAGGGATTCAAGAGTTGTCTCTCAGTGAGCCCCAGTGTAGAATTGGCTCTGCAACATTTACCAGCAGAGAACTATGTGCTAAATGGTAAACTACTGTATTTTTGTACAGCCTTTCACTGTAATAAGTTATTACTTAGAGGAACCCAATACTACAGGGCTCCTTTCATAAAATTGCTTGATAGTAATTTTTTATATCTAAATTAGTCATTTCAAACAGCATCAGTGCTGTCACACCACTTGTGATTTCATTAGCAAACCAGCTGGAAATCTGTGCATTAAAACCAGTTTTATGTAATCATGGAGTCCTTTACCTGCACATCTAAGTGGATTTGACCATTGTATCAGGAGGAGAAAAAAATGTGGCAAGGAATATACTAAAAAGAGACAAATGAATGTAATATGGCCAGTTTGCTACACAGTTCAGGAACATTAGTAAAGAATAGCAGCTTGCAGTTTGTAGCTAGACATTACAACACAGATGGACACATTGTTAATGAAGATTCAGCAATATCTGTGTTAATGAAACAGTGCTTTCTTCTAAGCTGCCTTCTGCTCAAGGAAACAGGATGATAGGAAGGAACATTAGTGTTTACCTAAAATGGACAGATGTCAGTATTTCTAAACAAGGATTTCTCAGTGTTACAATAATTTTTGTTTTGAAGAGTAAATGCACTTACACTTCCCCTTCCACTTTTCTTCCTCACAAGTGCCAGTTCTTATGCTTTAAGGATGTCTATAGTTATTAGGTGTAATAGATATACAAACATATATACACACTTTCCCATTGAAATCATCCATCAAAACTTGGAACAAACATAAATTTTGAATGTCCAAATTTGCCACAGATAGAAAATTCCATTTTCAAACTCTACAAAACCTCTCTCATGTAAGCAGATATCTCTCAGTCCCTCCACCTCCTTCACCAAAAGCATCCAAAATAAATTTTGAAGACAACACTGATGGTCAGCAAATTTGAGTTCTGCCAGATCAATCACTGAGTGACTTCCAGAATTAAATGACCCTCATTGAATTTAACGAGGTGTCCTGTTGTACCTTTGTTACCCAGGAACTCAGTAACGACAATGAAATTGATGGAATTTAAAGTAGGATCTGATCTTGATTTTGATTTTCTTCTTGACACCAGAAGCACAGGTCCCCTGACACTGTATCTATCACCAGTGGATTTCTTATGGCCCCAATAAAAACACAACTCAAATATAAATTTAACCAATCTATTAAAGAATTTGGACAGTACACAGCATGTGACAACACAGAACAAATTAACCCCAGGACAACCAGTAAACCAACCCCACACTCTCGAACCAGAAGAGAAAAGAATTCCTCAATACAACAAGGTAAGTTAAAATACTTTACAGCTGTCTGTCTGACTTAGATGGAAGATGACCCTTAGCAGACGGAAGGAGAGATGCAAGCAGCCTAGGACCTTCTATCATTCAGCAGGGAATCTGCTGTCTGGGAGGAACACTAGGTGATCCCACGGAGATGTTATTCAGGGCTCCGGGCCAACCATGGATTCCTTTATATCGCAGAGGGATTCACCACAAGGATCAGGATCTGGGATGAGTGGAAGGAATCAGAAAACCCTGCTGAATGTCCCCTAAACACAAGTCCCCACACTCTTTGGTGGAGGCTGTGAAGAGAGGCACCCACAGTGGTTCAAAGATCCCTATCACAGTGGTTCAAAGATCTCTATCACTGAAGCAGCTTCTTTACTGTGGCTGGATCTGTAGGCCTCGCTCCGAGTCTTTGCCACGAAGAACCAGCAGAACCACACGCGTGTTGTCAGATGCACAACCAAGCTTTTTCACAAAAAGGAGCCAACTACACAGCTCTTTTTTGCGCAACGCCCCCTCTTGTCCAATAGTCGTTCTTCCACATTTTGTTCAGGTGGCGAGTTTCCAGACAGCAGTTGCAATCCACTCCTCCAGGGGGATGGTGGGCCACAGGTGGATGTCGTGTTGTCGGAGGGCAGGGGCGAGCCAGGCACATAGCTCCAAAAAGGTGGCCTTCCACATTTGGAAGTTTCCCACCACTCCATAACCAGTTGGCCCCACCAGTTGGAACTGGTGTCCAGCTTCCAAAACCAGTCCTATGGTGTATGGTTGCAAGGGTCTTCCTCCTGCACACAGGAAGAGGGTCTCAAGAATGAGCTTTGTGTCAAGCTCATGGAGGGCCATGAAGGCAGCCTGCAGAAACTGCTGCAGAAACTGCAGCATGGCCATGTGGGGCCATTGCATACCCTGGGGCAGTTCTGGCTCCATGGCAAAAAGAAAAATGCTGTGGCATCCAAAAAAGCTGGGCAACCAGAGCAGGCACTGCAAAAGCTTTACTGTTCCTTGGAGAGGTAGGCAAGCACTCAGCAGAAGGAGAGAAACAGCTATCCGGGGAGAGAGGGGATCTCTTTAAGCATGTCTCTCAGCTAGGTTTATACAACAGTGCCTGGAAGAAACTGGTAACATAATCCCCTGGCTCAACTGGTTCCAGGTGCCCTTATATGGGAGATAGCTTCCACATTGATTGGACGCTATCTTTTGAAAAAGCAGATCACTTTTTGATGCACTTTTGCTGTGTAGACACGCTCTTTCAGAAGAAGTTTTTTGAGAAGATCTCTTCCGGAAAAGCTTCTTCTAAAAGAAGCCTACAGTCTAGACGTAGCCTAAGTTTTAGGAAGTGTTTCCTAATCTTTAACCTAAACTGCCCTTACTGCAATTTTTGCTTCTTGACCAATCCTCAGAGGTTAAGGAGAACAAATTCTTCCCCTCCTTTTTGTAACAACCTTTCCTGAACTTGAAATGATATTTGAAATCTTCCCTCATAAGTTGTTTTTTCCAGCACATTAATCATCTCTGTTGTTCTTCTCTAGAATGTTTCCAGTTTTTCCACAACTTTACTGAAAATGTGACATCCAGAACTGACTGCAATGCTCCAGTTGAGGCCTAAGCAAAGCGGAACTGAGTGTAAAATATTACTTCTCATGTCTTGCTTACAACATTCCTCCTAATACATCCCAGAATGATGTTTGCTTTGTTTGAAACAATGTTATACTGTTGAATCACACTTGGCTTGTGATCCATTGTAACCCTAAGATCCCTTTCCAATTCTCCTTCCTAGGTAGTCATTTCCCATGTTGTATATCTGTAATTGATAGTTCCTTCCTAAGTGGAGTACTTTGCATTTGTTAATATTGAATTTCATCCCTTTTAGTTGAGACCATTTCTCCACTTAGATTTCCTTGTTAAGGCAGGGTAGCCTTTTGCCATATTTCCTATCTTTCCAAAATAGTGAAAATCTTGAAGTATGGGTAATTGTACTGAGATCTGCACTGAAAAGAAAAAAAATCATACTGCTTTTGCCAAGCACAGATGGAGCGGGCAGAAATGCAAGGAGATTTTAGTCAGAGTTGCTAAGTCTCCAGGAACAACTAAATTTCTCATTTGAATACACATTTGCAAAACTAAATGTGAGAAATGAGTATTTATCTGCATATATCTCTAGCCATCTGGAAACTCCATTCTGTTTTGCAAATGCCACTTTGATAGTGGATTTTTCTAGGCCCATGACTTTTTCACTGGGGCCTCCACCTTGAGGTTGGACACTCAGAAGGTTTTAGAACAGTAGTTCTCAAAGTTTTTGGTCCATGGGTCATCTGGCACAATGCAAACCTTTCTGTGGACTACCGGTGGCAAATGGAAACTCACTGTTAATTACATAATTACACCCGAGCCATTTCGCTAGGGCTGCAGTTTAGGAGAACAGTTTAATTTAATTTAAATTATTAAACAGATTAAGCATTTTAACTCTTTCATGTTAGTTTATCAAACTTCATTTTAAATAAAGTAATATATTAATTTATGTCCAACACAAAAGATTTCAATGCCTTCTTTATTTATGGCAGGGGTGGGGAACCTTTTCTGTGTCAGAGGCCACTGACCCACAGAAAAATCAGTTAGGGGCCACACAAGTGAGAAGCAAAACAACTCCTCCAAAAAACCCCAACCCTCACTCCTCTGGCACTCCAACTCCATGAGATGAGGGGAAGGGACCGGGAGGACTGAGATTCAGGGCTCCCATAGGCCAGATTTACTTTTTGGGGGTTCTGGAATTAGTAGACTTTGAGGACTTCATTAGGCTTTGAAGTGGGGACAAAAGTGAGGGGTTCAGTGTGCAGGGCAGGGTTGCCAGTCAGTGGGATAGGGATGGAAGTGAAGGATCTGGGGGAGGAGAAGTGCAGGAGTGGGGGAGGGTATGAGGTTTGGGTGGGTGCAGAAGCAGTCTGGGAGTAGGTGTTTGGCCAGAGGGAGGGAGCAAGAGCAAGAGCAAGAGAGAGTGCAGTGTGTGGCCAAGAGGGAGGGTTTCAGGAGCAATGGTGGTTGCAGGAGTGGGGTGGGGGGAGGTGTCTGGCCTGGGAGTAGGTGCAGGAGCAAGCGAGGATGCAGAGTGTGGCCAGGAGGGAGAGTTCAGGAGCAAGGGAAAGTATAGGAGCAATCTGGGGGTATGTCTACACTACCCCGCTAATTCGAACACGAGGCGTACAGATAGTTTGGAATGGCTTGCTAGTTCGAACTATCTAGCCCGTGCCGCGTGTAGCCGCGCGGCACGGGGTTCGAACAAGCCGGCATTTAAAAATGGCGCCGGCCGGCTTATGCAAATGAAGCCCGGGAAATTCAAATCCCAGGCTTCATTTGCAAGTGCGGTATGCCTACATTACCACCCTAGTTCGAACTAGGGTGGTAGTGTAGACATACCCTGGGAGTGCAAGGTTTTGGCAGGGAAGGGAAATGAGAGAGAGGGATTGAGGTGCAGGGGTCTGAGCATTAGGTCTGACACTTACCTGGCTTTGCACCCCATTGCAGTGGGGGAATGCTTCTGGACACCAAGACCCTGCCCTGTGGTTCCCCTGGTGGAAGGAGGAAGTGAGAGGGAGCTCAGTTCCCTCCTGGCCAGCAAGTAGCTCCTGGGCTCCCCACTCCCTTGACTGTCCTTCCAGAGATGTTGGTTCCCATCACCCCCCACCAGGACTGTCTGGGACACTTCACAAGCTATGAGATAGCCAGGGGCCGTGTAGCAGTGACACTAGATCTGGTTAAACAAGGATTTCTCACCTAGTGCAGAGGAGCAGTTGGCCCTGGTGTGGGGTAGGGAAGTTGTTTTGACAGGGATCCCCTGCTCAGTAATGAGATGCAACTACCTCTGAGGTGGAGCTGTCTAAAAGCAGCACTGCATGGTCTCTCTGGGTACGTCTACACTACAGCGCTAGTTCGAACTAACTTAGTTCGAATTAGTTAATTCGAACTAAGCTAGTTCGAACTAACGCATCTAGAACTAAAAACTAGTTCGAACTAGCGTTTTGCTAATTCGAACTAGCAAGTCCACATTGAGTGGACTCTGAACAGGGCTTAAGGATGGCCGGAAGCAGTGCCGGCAGGGCATCAGAGGAGGACTTAGAGCATGGAGATGCTGTCTCAGGCTAGCCGAGGGCTGCGCTTAAAGGGTCCCGACCCCCACCCCGGACACACAGTTCTAAGGGGTGCCCCGCTTGCAAAGACGTTCTGGCTTGGAGTGCCCTGAGTGCCCACACTGGGCACATCACACCACTCGGCCATCAGCCCGGCTGCACTTGCCGCAGGCTGCCATCTGGGGAGAGGGAGTAATTGGGGGGCTGCAGGAGAGCTTCCACCCCCAGAAGCCCGCAGAGCCAGCCCAGTCCTCCCCATCGGGGGCTCGTACCCCATTCCTCCCTCACCTCCTTCCACTTACCCTTCCCTAGCCCCCCTTCTTATTGATGTACAAAATAAAGATAACGTTTCTTCCAACATTGACTCTGTCTTTATTGAACAAAACTGGGGGAGACTGGGAAAAGGAGGTGGGAGAGGGGAAGAGAAAGGCTGGGAGAGGGGAGGGCAACTAACATGATCAGGGGTTGGGAACAGGTCCCAGATGAAGAAAGGCTACAGAGACTGGGACTGTTCAGCTTAGAAAAGAGGAGACGGAGGGGGGACAGGATAGAGGTCTCTAAAAGCAGGGGTTGGGTGGAGAGGGTGCATCAAGAAAAGTTCTTCCTGAGTTCCCATAAAGAAGGACTAGAGGACACCAAAGGAAAGGAATGGGTAGCAGGCTTGAAACTAGTAAGAGAAAGTTGTTGTTCTTCAGAAAGCAAATAGTTAACCTGCGGAACTCCTTGCTGCAGGAGGCTGTGAAGGCTACAACAAGAACAGAGTTTAAAGGGAAGTGAGATCAAGTGATGGAGGTTGGGTCCATGGAGTCCTATTAGCCAGAGGGTAGGAGTGGTGTCCCTGCCCAAAGTTTGTGGAAGGCTGGAGAGGGATGGCACGAGACAAATGGCTTGGTCACTGTCTTCGGTCCATCCCCTCCAGGGTCCCTCGTGTTGGCCGCTGTCGGCAGACAGGCTACTGGGCTAGATGGACCTTTGGACTGACCCAGGACGGCCATTGTAAGCTCACGGCTCAGAGTCGGGGGTCTCAGTGGACCCCCTTGATTTTCATGCACACCTGCTCCTGGGTGGCCAGGCTGGCAGCTCTCCTGCCCTAGACAGCCACTTTCCTGTGCCTAGTGCGGAGATCGTGGACAAGGTCCACGATGTCCGCACTAGCCCAGGAAGATGCCCGCCTCTTGCGGTCCAGGGCAAGCTCCCGGGAGCCGCCAGCCTGGTCCCGGCAAGAGGGGGTGGGCTGGGGGGCATCGGGTGGGTGGCTCTGTGCCGTGCCAGGTGCAGGGTCTGCTGGCTGGGTGCTGGCAGGCTTGCACCTGGCACGGGCACCGTAGCCAGCCCGTGCCCCTTTAAGGGGTCCGGGGCCGGGAGGGGGGCATAGAGTTTCCCTGGTGTTGGCCAGAGTGGCCACCAGGGAAACCTGGGGAGGGCTAGCCTCCCACTAGTTCGAACTAAAGGGCTACACAGCCCTTAGTTCGAACTAGCTAGTTCGAACTAGGCGTTAGTCCTCGTAAAATGAGGTTTACCTAGTTCGAACTAAGCGCTCCGCTAGTTCGATTCAAATTCGAACTAGCGGAGCGCTAGTGTAGCACCTATTAAAGTTAGTTCGAACTAACGTCTGTTAGTTCGAACTAACTTTGTAGTGTAGACATACCCTCAGTGTGTTTCAGGAAGAACTGTTGGTTGAGTTTGACCTCAGTTCCCTGATGTACTACTAAAAGAGTCAATGGTCTGTCCCCAGCTATGGTGGGGAGGTCTAGTTTGTTAGAGCAGGGGGTGATTTCAGAGCAAGGAACTGAGGTGAGTGTCCTTGTCTTCCCTGAAAGCAGGCCAGACCTACTCTCCCCCTGCATTGGTCCAGGGCTTGCACTGTCTCTGTCTGTACCCAGCTCCCTGGCATGGGTCAAGCTGTGGGCATTCCCCAGGGTTTGCTCCTTGCACAGCCTTGCTTGTGGGGAGGAGTCACACTTTACCATATGCCCCCAGGACCTACAATTTCATTTCATCCACTGATGCATATAACTCTGGCTATGTCTATACTGCACCCTTCTTGCGCAAAAGCCTATGAAAATGAAATGAGGATTAGCATATTGCCACACTTAATTTGCATAATTAATCAGGGGCCGCTTTTGTGCAAAAGGCTTTTGCTCAAAAAGGAGCTGTGTAGACGGCTCCTTTTTCTGCAAAAATCCCTTCTAGCGCAAGAGCCATTCTTCATTTTTTTCTGGAAGTATAGACATAGCCCCTGATACAGATAACAAGGATCTAAAACTTTATTTGCTTCTAGAAGGTGTTTCAGGAGCAAGCAAGATATATTTTAGAGAGTTTCTCTGTTTGATCAAGTACTTCTCCTAAACAGTAAGAACTAGGACAACCAATTCAATATACAGAAAAGAGGCAGAATCACCTAATAGAGTACAGTTCCTCAATACTGACATAACTGAGTGAATGTTGAAAGGCTGAATGTTGCAAGAGACTGAACCATGATGAGTCAGAAAAAGAGGATGAACATGGGATTAGGATTGCTTCTCAATACACTTTACAGAAAAGATATAAGATAGAGAAATCTGGAGAAGTGCTCAGTTTTGGCACAGGGAAATCAATGCTTATGCTCTGAAAACTAAAAGACAATGTTATTAGTAAACAAATTGACTGTAGTCCCTTTTTTATTAAAATATAGCAAATGATAAGAGTTTATAGGGATGAAGAAAAACTATACTAGAGTTCCCATTTAAAAAAACATCAAAATTAACGTAATAAAAATAACACTATAATTTTTTAAAATGTTATCATTTCAATAAACCATATACCTCTTTCTTTTATTTAAAAAAATTGAGTTAAGGACCTGAACAACACTAGGTAAATCTGCTAGTGTGTGCATGTATAACAGCAGAAAGAATCATATTGAATTCTCATTTTTGTATTATGGGGTGAGAAGAGAATTATAAGGATTATTTTAACTAAGTTATCTGGACATAACAATTAATTAAGAGCTGTTCAGGTCTTAGTTTAAGAAGTTCCAAGAAAAAAAAAATCAGAAAATTGTAAAAGTGGAAGAAAAAAATTCTGTGTGTAGGATCAGCTTATTTAGATCAAAGCATAGTTTCTCTGCCATGCCCTCACTTGTATATGTTGATAGGGTTACCTTTGAAGTTAAAATGGTTTTTTCCTCTCAGACATGAGTAATTTACATTATACATGTGGAAAGATTTGCGTCCAAGTCAATGGCAAATAACAGCTGAATACTAATGTTGACACAAAATCCTTTTATTTTTTTTTCTTTATTTTTTTGGGCTATTTTTAGAGGAAAAACTCTTGCATTATCTAACTTTGTCTACACTGCCGGCTTTTGCTGGCAGAAAGTATGCAATGAAGCACTGATTATGATGTTGTCACACATTCAAGCCTTTTTTGCGCAAGATCCTTATGCCTCACCTTTGCATTTCTGAAAACTGACCCTTTATTCTTTCCCTTTGTTGCCTATCTTTTAACCAATTATCAATCCATGAGAGGATCTTCTCTTTTATCCCATGACAATTTACTTTGCCAGGATCACCTCTAAAGCCCTTTATAAAAATTGGTGTCACATTTACTAGTCTCCAATCATGTGGCACAGAAGATGATTTAAAGCAGTGGTCATGAATAAGTAGATCAGGATCTACTGGTAGATCTTGGAGACTCTGACAGGTGATCTTAACTGGTTTGGCCAAGAGGCTATCAAGTGCCAGCACTTTATCTGCACATCTCCTGCCCTTTGCTTTGGAGCTGTCTCCTCAGGAGACTCCTGCTGGCCGGGCAGTGGAGGGGAGGGAAAGGAGAGGGTGCTGATGTTAAGGTCCCCCCTCTCCCATTCTGTATCCTATCCCCACAGAGCAAAGAGGGGACACAACAAGATTTGGGATGGACTTTGCTGGCTGCTTTTGGGATTGGTGCAAGGCCAGGGCTGGGGTGAGCCTGCCTCAGCCCCACTGCACCACCACCCAGGAGCCAGCTGAGGTTTGCAGTGCTCAACTGGAGCCCACATCCTGAAACCCTACTCCAGTCATGAATCCCCTCGGCACCTCAAACCCCTGCCCTAGCCCTGAGCACTGCTGCATC
Organism: Pelodiscus sinensis; assembly: GCF_049634645.1. Taxonomy (NCBI): domain Eukaryota; kingdom Metazoa; phylum Chordata; order Testudines; family Trionychidae; genus Pelodiscus; species Pelodiscus sinensis. The sequence goes on from NC_134711.1 coordinate 174,891,067, forward strand.
CAAATGCCTTCCCAGAGTCTGCACCTAGAATCCCCACCAGCACCCCAACTGCCTGCCCCAAGCTCAGGTCAGAGCCCCTCTCACACTCCAAATCCATTAATCCAAGACCAGAGCCTGCACCCCATCCCTCTGCCCCAGCCAAGTGAAAGTGAGCGAGGATGGGGGAGAGAGGGATTATGGAGTGAGCAGAGGTGGGTCTTCGGAGAAGGGGCACAAAGGAGGCAGGGCAAGGGTATTTGGCTTGAGGTAAGTCTTAAATTGCACTTAAATTCAAAAAGTGATCTTGTGCTTAAAAAGGTTGGAGACCACTGATTTAAAGGATAGGTTACAAATGATAGTTAATAGTTTGCTTCTTTAGCATCTTGATCATCCAGTGGCCTCACTGGTTGGTTAGCAGGCTTCCTGCTTCTAATATACTTTGGCTATGTCTACACTGGCATGATTTTGCGCAAGAACTCTCTTGCCAGAAGAGAGCATCTACACTGACATATGCCTTTGCGCAAGAGATGTGCTTTTGCGTAGGAGCATCCTTGCCATTGTGGACACTCTCTTGCACAAGAAAGCTCTGGTGGCCATTTTAACCATAGGGCTTTCTTGCACAAGAAATTCATGTTGCCTGTCTACACTGGCCTCTTGCACAAGAACAGTTGCACAAGAGGGCTTATTCCTGAGCGGGAGCATCATAGTTTTTGCGCAAGAAGCACTGATTTCATACATTGGAACGTCAGTTTCTTGTGCAAGAACTCGCAGCCAGTGTAAACAGGCAACTGCTTTTGCACAAGATCATGCCAATGTAGACACAGTCAGCAAATTTTGCTATTCCTTTTTGAGTTTGAGGCTAGCTTTTCTTCAAATTCTTTTTTTTTAGCCTTCTGTAATTAAAAGTGGAATTATTGATGTTTGATTCAGTTTTATTTTGCAATCCAAGCCGTATTGCATTGCATTGTAAAAGAAAAGCTATCTGCAATCCCCATTGTAAAGGAGAGAGCTGAGCCCTCCTCTAGGTTGACTCTGAAACAAACAAAAAGTAATCACTTTTCCTTTGTTGCAGGTATTGACATCTACTTAGGAGGTTTCTTGCATTGTAACATAGACACTGTCAGTTTTCAGATATTATGGTGCTACGCGCAATAAAAGAACCTTCCCAAAGTATAACAGAACTCAGTGGCTGTCATTGGGGTACAATCATAATATGTCCCCATACTGCAAGTGGAAGAGAAGTGTAGGAATCATGGTACCACAGGTGAGAGACCTCTGCATCTAAATGGCCACATCTGCTAATGGTAAAAATCAGTTTTATTGATAAAATGCTATTTGTTATTTCTAGTAGGAGCATCAGGGAGCAGTAAATGGCTGGTTTGTGAACATTTGTATTATTAGTCTCATTGTGCTTCTCTAGGTCCCAAGTAATGTATAGATCACTGCAATAGTATCAATATGGAAAGCCATTGTCAGATTATCTCTTCCCTGAGTTTTTCAAAATTCTTCAGAAGGTTTGGACATCCAATTAGGTTCAAAACCCTATGGAATCTGAAAATTTTAGCCACTGTATTATTTGAATGCAAAAAAATGGAACCAGAACTCTAGACACAACAGAGAAAAAGAGTATATCTGTCTCTAGAAAAAATACTGGTAAAACAAATGAATCTTTATTAACTAGAAGACCTAATTTTCAATTAGTTGTTGCCAGCTGCCAGATTCTTTGGGTCTATTAATCCAAAAGTCCTGTAATTTAGTAGAACAACAACATAATGACAACTCATTAACCTTAAATTCAGCTGAATTTTTATAAGGTATATAATATAATTGATAATTATCAGATTATTAAATTATAGTTGAAAAATACTGCAGATAATAAATCAGTTATTGTTTATTTACTAGCTACCCATTTCCTTTGAAATATCCATCAGAATGACAAAGATTATGGAGAACAGCCCTCATGTATTTTGTGCAAAATATATCTATTATATATTTGAGAGATTCTGAGTCTGTCTATCCGTCTATGCGTCTGTGAGTCTCGTTTGTTCAAGAACCCTTGCTAAACTGTAAGAGGTAGGCCCACCAAATTTGGTATGCAACTTTCACTTATCATCACTTAAAGCAAAGTCAGATTTCTGTGGTGTTAATACAATGGGACGTGCGTGTAATGCAACTGTTTTTCATGAAACAGAAAGGGAAGACTGTGATAGCACAATGGCCATGGGGGCAGCAAATAAATGTACCCTCACCACCCGAACAGCCCCAGACTGTCCCCAGGGAGCAGTGTCACTGGCAGGCCAGGCAGGGCAGCCCCTGCCACTCTAGGTTGATCTCAGGGAGCAGCTGCCAGCCTTCCTCACCCCCTGTCCTGTAGCTCCCACACCTCCAAACCTCCTTCCCTTATGCCTGCACCTCCATTCTCTGCTTCCTGGCCTGACGGATCCGAGCAATGCCATGTAAATCTTGTATTTATCGTAAAACAAACTAAAAAAAATTACACAAATAATGTCTGAAGACTTCCTAAATCACTCTTTGCTAAATCACTTGAGAAGCTGAGCATTCTAAAAACTGTTGGGAATCAGTATTGTCGCTCTAATGGATCTGAGTGTAAAAATACTGAAGCAATTAAACAATTACAAAAGTAAAATGATTACGTAGAAATTGCAAACATGAGTCTAGGAGGAGATAATCATGTGTTAGGTTGCAAATGTGGTCATAAATATACCTTAGATCCTTAGTACAGTAGCCATAAATCTTTTCACACAAGCAAGCTAAAGAGGATTACGAAATTAATCTGTTATACTGATCCCAGCGTGAAACAATTATATTAAAATGGAAGCCTTTTAGATTACTAATACAGGCTATTTTTCTTAGATGTGTGCATAGCCACATTCCCATGTGTGTTTTGTTGAGCTGAGAAGAGATTCAACCTTTATAAAAAATATGTTTGGCAATTTACTTTTTTGAGCACAGGATGAATTTTCTGAGAATTTCCAGTTTGAGTTCTTAATTGTAAAGTAGAGGTAGGCAAAAAAAAAAAAAAAAAAAAAAAAAAAAATTCAGCAAATAAATATATCTCCCAACATCAATTCAAGTAGAACCAGAATTATTTGCAAAGTATTTGCTGTCGACCGCTCCTGTAAACCTCGTTTCATGAGGCATAACGGAGCGGTTGAGAAAGGCTTCCCTTGTCGACAGATCCACGTCTTGACTCATGCACTGTGCTGACAATCAGCTGAGCCAGCACAGTGTGGCAGACATTTTTCTTTTAATGAAGCCGGGGATATTTAAATCCCCGGCTTCATTGACTATGTCGTGTAGCCTATTTTACATGCCTCTGCTGACAGAGGCATGTAATCTAGAAGCACCCTTAATCTCCTCTTTTCCAAGATGAAAAGTCTAAGACATTTTAACCTCTCTTCTTATGGGACCAGTTCCAAAACCCTAATTTCTGTTGCCCTTTTCTGAATTTTTCCAATGTCAATATACCTTTTCTGAGATGAGGCGACCACATCTGTACACAGTATTCGAGATGTGGGTGTACCATGGTTTTATATAGAGGCAATAAGATACTTTCTGTCTTATTCTCTATCCCTTTTTAAATGACTCCTAACATTCTATTTGCTTTTCCTACTGCTGCTGCACACTGAGTGGATGTTTTCAGAGACCTATCCACAATGACTCCAAGAGCTCTCTCTCAGTAGTAGTTGTAGTAAATTAGTCCCCATCATATTGTATATATAATTGGGATTATTTTTTCCAATGTGCAATACTTTACATTTATGCACATTACATTTCATTTGCCTTTTTGTTGCCCAATCATTTAGTTTGGTGAGATTGTTTTGAAGCTCTTCATAGTCTGCTTTGGTCTTAACTATCTTGAGCAGTTTGGAATCATCTGCCAATTTTGCCACCTCACTGTTTACCCCTTTTTCTAGCTCTTTTATAAATAAGTTGAATAAAATGTTTCCCAGGACAGACTTTTGGGGGACCCCACTAGTTACCTCTCTCCACTCTGAAAATTTACCATTTATTCCCACCCTTTGTTTCCTGTCTTTTAACCAGTTACCAGTCCATTAAAGGACCTTCCCTGTTATCCCATGAGAACTTACTTTACTTAAGAGTCTTTGGTGAGGGATCTTGTCAAAGGCTTTCTGGAAATCTAAGTATACTATATCCACTGGATCTCCCTTATCCAAACATTTTTTGACCCTCTCAAAGAACTCTAGAAGATTAGTAAGGCATGATTTCCCCTTACTGAAACCATGTTGACTTTCCCCCAAACAAATTATATTCATCCATGTGTCTTGCAATTTTATTCTTTACTATAGTTTCAACTAACTTGCCGGTACTGACATTAGATTTATCAGTCTGTAATTGACAGGATCACCTCTAGAGCTCTTTTTAAATGTTGGTGTGATGTTAGCTATCTTCCAGTCATTAGATATGGAAGCTGATTTAAAAGATAGGTTACAAACCACAGTTAATATTTCTGCAATTCCACATTTGAGTTCTTTCAGAACTCTTGGGTGAATACCATCTGGTCCCGGTGACTTCTTACTGTTAAATTTAGCAATTTGTTCCAATGTATTCCAAGGTATTCTAATGACATCTCAATCTGAGACATTTCCTCAGATTTGTCACCTAAAAAGAATGGCTCAGGTTTGGGAAACTCCCCAGTATCCTCAGCCATGAAGACTGAAGCAAAGAATTGGTAGCACACTCCCCACTCAAGCCCCTTGGTCTGGGACACCTTCTGATTCATGAATCAGCCAGAGATGCTTCTGGTGCAGTCACCCATGCTTTTATTGTTAGTTACTACCACCTTCTATGTACAAAGCTTACAGTCAATTCAGCGAGCTCTTCCATCTACCTGGGAGCATACTCAGCCACACACGGGCTTATTACTCCTCTTTGCCCCCTCCTGGCTTCCTTCCTCTGCCTTATAGGGTATGTCTACACTACAAAGTTAATTCGAACTAACAGATGATAGTTTGAATTAACTTTGATAGGCGCTACACAGGCAAACCACTAGTTCGAATTTAATTTAATTAGAACTAGTGGAGCGCTTAATTCGAACTAGGTAAACCTCATTCTATGAGGACTAACGCCTAGTTCGAATTAACTAGTTCAAATTAAGGGCTGTGTAGCCACTTAATTTGAACTAGTGGGAGGCTAGACCTTCCCAGCTTGCCCTGGTGGCCACTATGGGCACCACCAGGGAAACTCATCTGCCCCCCTCCCGACCCCGGAGCCCTTAAAGGGGTACGGTCTGGCTACGGTGCCCGTGCCAGGTGCAAGCCTGCCAGCACCCAGCCAGCAAACCCTGCACCTGGCACAGCATGAGCCAGCCACCCGCTGCCACCCAGCCCTCCGCCTCTTCCCGGGACCAGGCTGGCGGGTCCTGGGAGCCTGCCCAGGTCCACAATAGGCATGCGCCCACGAGATCTAGTGCGGAGATCGTGGACCTCATCCATGACCTCCGCACTAGGCACAGGAAAGTTGCCATCTAGGGCAGGATAGCTGCCAGCCTGGCCACCCAGGATCAGGTTTGCATGAAAATCAAGGTGGTCCAGTGAGACCCCCGACCTTGAGCCCTAAGCTTAGAATGGCCGTACTGGGTCAGACCAAAGGTCCATCTAGCCCAGTAGCCTGTCTGCCAACAGCAGCCAACACTAGGTACCCTGGAGGGAATGGACCGAAACAATGACCAAGCCATTTGTCTCATGCCATCCATCTCCAGCTTTCCAAAAACAGAGGCCAGAGACACCATTTCTACCCCTTGGCTAATAGCACTCCATGGATCCAACCTCCATGACTTTATCTAACTTCTCTTTAAACTCTGTTCTACTCCTAGCCTTCACAGCCTCCTGCAGCAAGGAGTTCCACAGGTTGACTATTTTCTTTGTGAAGAAGAACTTTCTGTTATTTGTTTGAAGCTTGCTACCCATTCATTTCATTTGGTGTCCTCTAGTCCTTCTATTATGGGAACTAAAGAAAAACATTTCTTTATGCACCCTCTCTACACCATTCATGCTTTTATAGACCTCTATCATATCCCCCCTCAGTATCCTCTTTTCTAAGCTGAGAAGTCCCAGTCTCTTTAGCCTCTCTTCATATGGGACCTGTTCGAAACCCCTGATCATTTTAGTTGCCCTCCCTTCTCCCACTCTCTCTCTTTCCCTCTCCCACCTCATTTTCCCAGTCTCCATGAGTTTTGTTCAATAAAGAGAGTTTCTATTTTTGAACACACGTGTCCTTTATTTTGTACATCAGGAAGGGGGGCTAGGGAGGGGTAAGTGGAAGGAGGTGTAGGAGGAATGGGGTACGAGCCCCCGATGGGGAGGACTTCGGTGGCTCTGCAGGCTCCTCGGGGTGGAAGCTCTCCTGCAGCCTCCCAATTGACCCCCCCCCCCCCCCCGGATGGCAGCCTGCAGCAAGTGCAACCCGGCTGATTGCCGAGTCCTGTGATATGCCAAGTGTGGGCATTCAGGGCACTCCAAGCCAGGACTGCTTTGCTGTCCCTCATCAAGTAAGATAAGTGAGTGGGGAACCCCTGAGAACTGTCTGTCCGGGGTGGGGGTCGGGTCCCTTTAAGTACAGCCCTCGGCTAGCCTGAGACAGCAGCTCCATGCTCTAAGTCCTTATCTGATGCCCTGCCGGCACTGCTTCCGGCCATCCTTAACCTCCGTTCAGCTTAGAAAAGAGGAGGCTGAGGGGGATATGATAGAGGTACATAAAATCATGAATGGTGTGGAGAGGGTGAATAAAGAAAAGTTCTTTATTAGTTCCCATAATATAAGCACTAGAGGACACCAAATGAAATTAATGGACAGCAGGTTTAAAACTAATAAGTGAAAGTTCTTCTTCACACAGCACATAGTCAACCTGTGGAACTCCTTGCCACAGGAGACTGTGAAGGCTAGAACTATAACAGAGTTTAAAGAGAAGTTAGATACATTCATGGAGGTTGGGTCCATGGAGTGCTATTAACCAGAGGGTAGGAATGGTGTCCCTGGCCTCTGTTTATGGAAGGCTGGAGATGGATGGCACGAGACAAATCGCTTGGTCATTGTCTTCGGTCCATCCCCTCCGGGGCACCAGAACCAGCTGCTCCAGCTGCACCAGTTGGCCGCTGTCGGCAGACAGGCTACTGAGCTAGATGGACCTTTGGTCTGACCCAGTACAGCCATTCTTATGTTCTTATGTTCTAAGCTCAGGGCTCAGGGTCGGGGGTCTCACTGGACCAACTTGATTTTCATGCAAACCTGCTCCTGTGTTCGCATGTGGCCTTTGGTAGGCCAGACTGGCAGCTATCCTGCCCTAGACGACCGCATTCCTGTGCCTAGTGCGGAGGTCGTGGATGTTGGAGGCCTCCCCCCAAACTTGGATGAGGTCCACGATCCACGATCCACGATCTCTGCACTAGACCAGGCGGGCACCTGCCTCTTGTGGCCCCCGGCAGGCTCCTGTGAGCCACCAGCCTGTCCTGGGAAGAGGTGGAGGGCTGGGTGGTAGCAGGTGGCTGGCTCATGCCGTGCCAGGTGCAGGGTCTGCTGGCTGGGTGCTGGCAGGCTTGCAATGGCACAAGCACTGTAGACAGACCGTGCCCCTTTAAGGATTCCGGGGCCAGGAGGGGGGCATAAACGTTTCCCTGGTTTGGCCCAGCGTGGCCACAAGGGCAACATGGAAAGGGCTAGCCTCCAACTAGTTCAAATTAGGTGGCTACACAGCCATTAATTCGAACTACTTAATTCTAACCAGGCGTTAGTCCTCGTAGAATGAGGTTTACCTAGTTCAAATTAAGCGCTCTGCTAGTTCAATTTAAATTTGAACTAGCGGTTTGTATGTATAGCCCCTATTAAAGTTAATTAATAAAATGGCTGTTAGTTCGAATTAACTTTGTAGTGTAGACATACCCTTGGGCAGGTATGCAGTCAAAAGGAGCCCTGATCAACTCATTTCCCAGCCTTAAGCAGGATTTATAAAAGGCAGGAACCTTTATTTTCAGCAGAAAAATACCAGCAGTTTCGAAGGTGGTACTCAGTATTAGGTGACATCACATGACTTAGCATGAGTCAAGGCAGCATTCCAGGAAGCTTCTCAGGAAGGTGGGAGTTTAGTATCTTTAACATTCTTTACTCTTTAAATGGCCCATCCAAGCTGATTGCCTATGATCTGGCAGGCTTTCCTGAGTACACACACACTTGCAATTGATACATAGTCAATTTTCCTCAATTCAGATAAAGAAATTAGAATACATAAAATTGGATAAACACATTCAGTAAATCAGAATTTTTCCCATGATACCTCATATAATTCCTGAACAGGACTTGATGACCTCTTGAGGTCCCTTCCAGTTCTATGATTATATGACCTATCTTCCTGTTATGACATATTAATATTGTAAAGATATTTCTATAAAGAATCAGAGGTCTAACATCACAAAAAGTACCATGTACCAACATGCCTGGAAGTAAACCATTTATGTCAAAAATATTTTAAAATAATGTTGAAAACTAGCTCATTTTTTCCTAATGATCTGAAAATAGTCATTTTTTGTTGCTCCCCAAATCTAATCCCAAACCCAGGATTTGTTTTACATCAAGACCAGAAAGCAAACCAAATAGTGTAGGAGGTAGAATTAGGTTGTGGTGCAATTTAAAGTGAAATGAAGCAATATAATTATTAGGTCAAGCAACTAGTCATTTGAAAGACATTAATTCTATCATACTATTTTACAAATTGGAATATGTACTGCTAGTAGGGCTATAGCAATCAGCTTACCAGAGATCCAGACTTTCTCCAACAAGCTTTTATTGGCTTACCTTAAAAAGCAAATTTAATTACCCTTTCATTCAGTTGTTGAGCTTCAGTTAGATTTGAGAGCCACGGGAAAAATATATTTTGGTGCACCATCTCTATTATGCTTCTTTTAATGCAAAGGAAAGTAAAGCTGCATAAAAGACATATTTCATGCTTAGAAAAATATTCTGGAAAGAGAAATCCCAGAAAATGATTAGGACGTACCAGTGTTTCTGGTAAAGCCTGACAGATAGATTTAGCTCAAACCTGACAATCTAGTCAGTTGTCTCACATGAGCTTCAAAGGAAATATCCCAAAAAGGTTGCCAGTACTAAAAGAAAGAAGTGAACAATTGAGACCATTCAGATTCCCAGAATCTGGGGCAAATTATCGAAAACTTCTACAATGCAAAAGGGATCAATCATAATGTTAATGAAAAGGGGATTGACCCAACTGAAGAAAAATAGACTCCTTTTGAGTGTGTGTGTGGGGGGGGGGAGATAAATCAACTGGTCAATATTTTTTCAGTTGTGTTTCATAAGAATCTACCAAAACATGTTGAATGGATTGATTGAGGGTGGATGAAATTTAACCTTGACAAACACAAGCTAATGAACTTTAGCTGGAATTATTTGAATTATTTGTACACATTTCTGTGTTTTAAACTAAATGTAGCTATACATTCAAAAAGATTTTGGTTTCACTGGGGACATCCAACAGGAAACTTCTGCTTCATGTGTAGGGGTCACCACAAAAGGAAACAAAGTTATGGTGTATGAACACTAGATTGAAACCAATATAGCGACGCTATCAAAATTAAGGGAATGCCTCCACTGGAAAAACTATATTGAATTCTGTCTTGTTTATAACAACTTATAGTAGAAATAGAGACTAATTAAATATCTATAGGCATAAGTAAAACACCCACTGTTAAAAAGAGATGTTTTTAAATTTAATGCCAAGGATATAAACCTTTGTGTTTGGCAGCAGAAATAAGCCACTTAGTCATGGGCTTGATATCAGTTGGCAATTGCTATCTTTTTTAAGGGTTGTTTTCAGGGACCTACTGCTCAGTTATTGTAAGAGGGCATTGTAGGGATGCCTGTTCAGGAATACCCAGATAGACCTAAACTGACACATTTTTATTTCTATTTTTCTCATTCCAAGATTGTGCTTCCTGCCCTGACTGTCAATTGGTAAGCCCCACATGAAAATGAGCAGCCCCTTTAATTCCCCTTCCTCCAATAGAAGTCCCACTGCTGTGGCTAGGAACAGACCTCATAAGACTTATTGAGAAGAGTATTCATACATACTGGTTGTAACTGACTACATTACCCATTCTTGCAAAACAGTTCTCTATGAACCACAGTGTATGCAGTTCTACAGTCTGCAGATTTTGTCCCAAAATCTGATGACGTAGTCTTGTTTTGTGTAGATTTTCACTGGGAATATATCCTCAGTGATAGCAAAGGAGTTTTAAAAATATTTGCAAAGACAGGTCTGTCTAAAGAGATCCTGATGGACGAGGATACCCATTTATTTTCCAAACTGATGAAAGAAATATACTGTTTCTATGAATTAAGAAGTTATCTATGACTGTGCATCACTCCCAGACAGGTTAGCTGAACACTTCAACTAGACCTTAAGATTCAATGCAGTTTACTCTGCCAAAACTGATAACATTATGAGCACATACAGTTGTACAAGAAATAGAGTATAGTTTTATCCATACTCTTTTGTAGGACTTAGAGATAACTACTCAGAAGAAACACAGCATACTTGACTGTGGACTTGTGAAGTTATATTGATTTCTGTCCACCTTTAATTTTACAAAACGTTTGGTGTATGAGTGATGTTCAATGCCTTTCTAATGTTACAGTTATCAAGAAGTCATGATATGAAATTAAGATAGCAGAAGTGGAGACTGCTACTCCACTTATAAGTCTGAGAATAAAGCAACCTTGTGCCCTCTCTTTCATGTCTGTAGTGTACAAAAATATGGCAAGCTGAAAACTGAGATTAGTGTCACTGCTACTTTGCAGTTTGTCTAAATAAGTGTGGTTTCAAAAAAAGGAAGAGGAGATTTGGTAAAGCTTCTTGAGAATCATAAAATAGCACAGCATTTTGTGTAATTGTGCTGCAAAATCATATCACAAAAATAATCTTTTGAAGAACGGCAAACAACAAGCCTTTGATTTCAGAACAGAATAAACAGCAAATTGCCCAGTAGTAAATATTCATGAACTATATTCAATCTTTTGTGTTTTACTGGCAGCTGCAGCAAATGCGTAATGTTCATTGTCTATACCCACTTTATTTTGCCAGTTCAGTGGTTAAAAAGTGAGTTGTGGTATTCTAAATTCAACACATTTAAAATGTGCATTTGTTTTCTAACTCTGAGTTATGTTATCAACCCTTTGATCAAATTGTATCTTCAGCATGTTTTTATATAGATCCATTAATTGCATAAGCTCTTTTGGTTGCCAAATTTGACTGTGTTGTTCAGGGATTTCACATTGTGCATCCCAACGGAGTCAAAGGCAGCTTTGCTTCTCAATCCATTCAGTGCTTTGAACATTTGCCTAACTAACAGCCAAATTGTGATCTGTTATAATGAGCAATTCCAGAGTGCCTCAACTAAGTTCAGTGTATTTACACACGTAGAAAGTGAGATCAGAATTGGGCATTTTAATTTTTTCTCGAGTGTTTGAAGGGTGTGTCTACACTGCACCATTATTTCAAGATAACTACTGTTATTTCAAAAAAACCATGCAAGCATCTACACAGACATTCTGTTATTTTGAAATAATATCAAAATAGCGGAAGGCTTATTCCAAAACCTGTAAGCTTCATTCTATGAAGAATAGCACCTATTCTGAAATAGCTATTTCAAAATAATGCATGGCTACGTCTACACTGGCATGAATTTCCGGAAATGCTTAAAACGGAATACATTCCATTTTCAGCTTTTCCGGAAAAGGAGTGTCTACATTGGCCACGGAGTTTCCGCGATAACGATGCGCTTTTCCGGAAAAGCGCGTCTACATTGGCGGCACGCTTTTCCGGAAAAGCAAAAAGCCCGGAACCATTTTGAAAAGGGCAAAGGCCACCAGACCTTTCCGGGGGCGGGGCCGGAGCTCCGTCCAGACGCGTGGTTAAAGGGGTCTCGCCGAGCAGCCGTTTGTCTCGTGCTCCCGTGCCTTGAGACCTCTGCCAGAGACTGGCACCCTTCACAGGGTCGGTGGTTGCCCTGTGAGTTTTGGGGACACCACCCTTTGGCCCCCCACCAGCTTTTCCTGGCATTTTATTTTTTCTGCTCTGCACTGTCTGCTATGGAGCCGTGGGTGGCCATGTACCTGCTCGGGCCCCTGTTAGACCTGTACAGGTGCCTGGAGCTCGTGCTGCAGGCTGGTGCCCTGCTGTACACATACCAGGAGGCAGAGATTGCCTTGGACTCCCTCACCAGGGAGGTCCTGGCAACCGCGTGGCATCAGCACCCAACGATAGACCGGCCCATTTGGACTTTGGAAACGAGCACCGACTGGTGGGACCGTGTGGTCCTCGGACGATGGGACGACTACCAGTGGGTCCGGAATTTCCGAATGAGAAAGCGGACCTTTTTGATGCTGTGCACCTGGCTGACCCCCGCGCTGCAGAGAACCGCCACCCGGCTGCGGGCACCCATCCCCGTCAACAAGAGGGTTGCCATCGCGCTGTGGAAGCTGGCCACACCGGACAGCTACCGCTCGGTGGCACACCAGTTCGGGGTGGGAAGATCCACCGTTGGTGTTATCGTCATCCAGGTAAGTCCCAGGGGGAGTGAGATGGGGGGAGGGTGCTCCACTCCAGGCCCAGGGACACCCAAGACTCCAGGCTGGGTCGCTCAGGGGTTTCGACCGTCCCTCCCTTGCACCGGCCCACTGGTGGGGGGGGGCGTGGGGCGAGGGGGGCCCTGGGTGTGTGTGTGTGTGTGTGTGTGTGTGTGTGTGTGTGTGTGTGTACAGAGGGAATCAAGGGGGGGACCCAAGGGAGCGCACACTCACCCCTGGCTGTATGTAATGTGTTCCCTTGTGTTTCTCTGCACCCTTCTGCAGGTCGTCCACGCCATCAACGACGTCCTGCTGCCAAGAATCATCCGCCTGCGCGACGTCGATGAGACCATGGCCGGCTTCGCTGCCCTCGGGTTCCCCAACTGCGGGGGAGCCCTGGACACCACCCACATCACCATCCGGGCCCCGGAGCATCGAGCGGGCCATTTCATGAACCGCAAGGGGTACTGCTCCATCGTCCTGCAAGCCCTCGTGGATCACCGGGGTCGCTTCCTGGACATCTACGGCGGCTGGTCTGGCCGGGCACACGACGCCCGCATCCTCCGGAACTCAGGACTGTTTCAGAGGTTGGAGGCGGGCACCTACTTCCCCCGGCGGGACTTGACTGTCGGGAATGTGCCGATGCTCATCTGCATCGTCGGGGATGCGGCCTACCCCCTGATGCCCTGGCTCATGCGGCCCTACACGGAGCAGCCGGACCAGAACCGGGCCCGGTTCAACGACCGCCTCAACCGGGCCCGAAACCCAGTGGAGCTGGCGTTTGGACGGTTAAAAGCCCGCTTCCGTTGTTTGCTCACCCGTCTCGACATGGGTGAGCAGAATGCAACAGAAGTGCTGGCCGCGTGCTGCGTGCTCCACAATATTGTGGAGCGCAGTGGGGAGGCCTTCCTCCCTGCATGGGTGGCAGCTGAGGCACAGACCTTGGACCAGCCCGACACAGCTGCCATCCGCCAGGCGCGCCAGGAGGCGGTGCGCATTAGAGAGGCCCTGGTGGACATGTTTGCCCAAGCCCCGTAGCAGGGTCGCTTGGGTCACCCCAGAGTACTCCGTCCCAGCTCCTACCCTTCCCCACCTCCTCCCCTTACCTCCCCCCTCCCCATAGTATAGTAAAGCGTCGGGTCACAGCACATCGCGGCCGTCATCGAGTCTGTTCGTCGGGTGCGTCGGGTGTAGTTAGGGTTTTTCTTTTAAGTTAGGCTAGGGTTTAGGCCACCATCGCCGTCCTGAGGAACAGCCAACAGGATTTGGGACTTGTGTGGAAGGCTTACATCAGTGCCATCTTCAATGGATCTCCTGGCTGTTCCTCTCCTGAGGCCCGGAAGGCCCAAAGGACTGACATGGCCAGCAACACCACAGTCATCCGTCGAGGGATCTCCTGGCTGTTCCTCTCCTGAGGCCCGGAAGGACCAAAGGATCGAGGTGGCCAGCAACACCACAGTCATCCGTCGAGGGATCTCCTGGCTGTTCCTCTCCTGAGGCCCGGAAGGACCAAAGGATCGAGGTGGCCAGCAACACCACAGTCATCCGTCGAGGGATCTCCTGGCTGTTCCTCTCCTGAGGCCCGGAAGGACCAAAGGATCGAGGTGGCCAGCAACACCACAATCGTCCTCCCTGCGCCTAACTTATGTTTTTGAATCTGTACTGTACTGCATATTGTAACCATTTTTTTCTGCTTGTTTGTTGCTATGTAAATATAGTTTCTGGTTTACATCTTTACTGAAAAGTCTCAGTATTTCTTTATGCGCCGCGAACCAATGACCACTGAAAAAGCCCCCCCCCCCCCCGGTGATAGAGTCATGAATTTGTTGTCCACAGTTGTAACCCTCTTTAAATTGAAGTGGCTAATTGGCATCTCACATAATTTCTGTACAGTTACTAGACAATAACCACACAAGATTGAAATGAAAACAGAATTTTTTATTTACAAAGGAGGGGGGGGGACCTTTAACTGCGAGAAGGACGGGGGGGACCTTTAACTGCGAGAAGGACGGGGGGGAGCTTTAACTGCGAGAAGGAGGGGGGGAGCTTTAACTGCGAGAAGGAGGGGGGGAGCTTTAACTGCGAGAAGGACGGGGGGGAGCTTTAACTGCGAGAAGGAGGGGGGGGAGCTTTAACTGCGAGAAGGAGGGGGGGGCAGTTACTGGGACGGGTGGCCCCTGCGAGCGCCCCTCTGGGGGCGGACCTGCCCACGCTGGGCAGACCGCGTTGGGGCAGCCTGCACACTGAGGTGCCCACGAGTAGGAGCACGAGTAGGAGCACGAGTAGAAGCACGAGTAGGAGCACAAGTAGGAGCACGGTCTTCAGGGTCAGGAGCAGGAGCATGAGCAGGGTCAGGAGCATGGTCAGGGTCAGGAGCATGAGCAGGAGCAGGGAGAGGAGCAGGAGCTGGGAGAGGAGCAGGGATAGGAGGGGGCATGGGCTGTGCTCCCGGAGGGATGGCGGGGGCATGCGGTCCGGCCATGCCATAGTGGATGGCATGTATTAAATGTGCCGTCAGGGTGCCCATTGTGGCACGCATCTCGCGGCATTCCTCCAGGAACGCAGCCCATCCCTCCTGCCGCCACTCCTGGTCCCCCTGCACACGCTCCGCAATGGAGGTCTGGATCCCCTCCACCGCGGTGACATGACGCCGAAGCAGCTGGTCCCGGTGTCGGAGCCTGGTCCTCCGGGCTTGGGCAGCTGGGGGTGCCGCTGCTGCTGGAGTCGCTGGTCTGGTGCTGGGTCCCGCTGCAGGGAAGAGAAGAAAGGACGGGTCAGTCAGGCAGGCCATCCACTGTCCCCACACCTCCATGCCCTCCACCCCAGAGCCCCAGGTGACCGCACAGTTGTGGCTTGGGCCCACTCAGTTCCCCTCCTGCTCCCGGGGGGTGTTGTATGTTGGCAAGAAGGACCACCCCTTTGGGAGTAGGGTCCTCCCTGCAGTATTGTAAGCACCGGTCTGTATCCTGGCTCCGTGCAGGGCAGGAGGGTGCTTGTGCTGCGTTCACCTGTGGAACTCCCTGCCGGTGGACACTGTGAAAAGCTTAGGGCTAATCACTGGTGTTTGACAGGGAGCGAGATGCATCCCCACGCAGTGCCTGGGAGCACACCTGTCAGTGGCGGTCTGGGCTCTCAGATCCCATTGCGTGCGATATCTCCTGGTCA
Source organism: Pelodiscus sinensis (assembly GCF_049634645.1). Classification (NCBI taxonomy): domain Eukaryota; kingdom Metazoa; phylum Chordata; order Testudines; family Trionychidae; genus Pelodiscus; species Pelodiscus sinensis. Next base: position 174,906,825 of record NC_134711.1, read on the forward strand.
GAACCAGAAAGGGTGACTGGGTGGGGGGATGTCCCATCCTTGCAGCAAAACTCAGGGGCCCATCTCGCTCCCACTATCCCTCCCGCAAGCCTGGTAGCCCAGGGACAGGTGTGGCCGCAGTGGGGACTTCCCTCGGGGAACCTGCCAAGGCACTGGGAGCAGGTGAGCGGCTCGGTGGCGGTCCACGGTCACAGGACTGTGACGCTGCACTTATCCCAGGAGCAGCTGGCTGTGCCTCACAGCCAGGCCTGGGACAGTGTGCCATTCCCTGTGCTGCACCCCTTGGTGGAGCAGCAGGCTCTGGGCTGAGTCCCTTGGGCCCTGGCCGGTTCCAGCCGGCATCCACCCTTCCCCCTGATCCCGCTGAAATGTGTTGTGAGAAGCACGGTCCCAGCCGTGCCCGCAGCTGCCTGCCACGGCCACCTGCCGCTCAGTCACCAGGCTGCACGTGGTTGCACGTGCTGCTAACTGCCGCATGCTATGCAGCGTGCAGCTCACGTGGCCTGAGTGACATGCTCTCCCCTTCCCCCCTCCGGACACTTGGGTCTCGCTCCCCCCCGCCCTCCGCCCCCCGCCCTTTGGGAGTGTAACCTTCAAAGACTCACCAGTGGGTTCCTCCCCGGCCACAGAGGAGCTGCTGGAGGGGGCCTGCTGGGTGGCAACGCTGGCCTCCTCTCCCGAAGCGCCGCCGCTCTCGTCTTCCTCCTCCGGTTCGGTGGGACGAATGATCGGGGGGTGCTGGCAGGTGTCAACGGGGACAGCTGGGCCTTGCGGGGCTGGCTCGCCCAAAAATGAGTTCAGCCGCTCAAAATAGGGGCAGGCATCAGGCCCTGCTCCCCTCCCCTCCGTGGCCCGCACGTACCCCAGCCGCAACTCCTTAACCTTCGAGTGGACCTGCTCGCAGTTGCGGCTGGGGTGCTCTTGCTGGGCGAGGTTCCGAGCCATCCGGGTGTACAGCTCAGCATTCCGGCGGCGGGACTGGAGGTCATGGAGACCCTCCTCCTCCTCCCACAGGTCCAGGAGGGCCTCCAGCTCCCTGGGGGTCCAGGATGGGGCCCTGCGCTTCCGGCCCCTGGGGGCTTCCTCCTCTGCCCCGGGTTACGGTGGCTGACCACCTAGAGCTGCCATGCCTCCGCTGAGGTGGCTGGGCAGCACACTTGCCACGTCGCAGAGCTGGGAAGGGAGGTCTCTGGGGGCCTCCTGCCACGTGCGGCCAGTAGTGTGCGTGCTCTTTAAGCCCTCGGGTAATGCGGAAGTCCGTGGCTTCTACGGGGTCTCCCGCCGTCCAAACCGCTTTTTTACGTTTCTTCTGCTTTTCCGGAAAAGCTGTCTACACTGGCCCTTTTCCGGAAAAGCTTTTCCGGAAAAAGGACTTATGCCCGAGCGGGAGCATCGTACGGTTTCCGGAATAGCGGCTGATTTTGTACAGTACAGCATCGTTGCTTTTCCGGAAATTCAAGGGCCAGTGTAGACAGCTCGCGGCTTATTCCGGAAAAGCGGCTGATTCTCCGGAATAAGTGGCCCAGTGTAGACACACCCTTCGTGTGTAGATGCTCCGCTACCACTATTTCAAAATAGACCCTCACCAGGGTCATTCTAAGTTCTTTCTCCCCAGTGCCTCCTGGGGCTCTAAATTGAGATAGTACGTCTTCATTAGGAAGGCCTGCCTCGGACTAATTTTGAGGCGTCCCTACAGTGTAGATGTGCTATTTTGAGATAAAACTTTCAGAATAATAATTCCAGAATAGCTTATTTCAAAATAAGCGTACAGTGTAGACGTACCCTTCATGAGTTTTCCCACTATGTTATTCTAGTTGCAAAGAAGTGGTTTGTTTCTATAAATCCCTTTGAAGTGCCTTTTTATCTAAATATTAACGAACAGGAAGACTAGTGGTTGCCATAGCACCTTTCTACTTGCCTGAGTTCTGTAATTCAACTTCTGCCTCATGCACTGAAGTTCTTTCACTGAAGTTTCAGTTCCTGGTAGTCTCCTAATAGCTCTCTAAAGCATATGGTTTTTTATTCACAATAGAACTTTGCTTTTTCAAGCATGATTCCCTTTCCAAGGTTCAGACTTAAACAGAAGCTGGAAATGCTGAATGACCTATCACCAAAAAAACCTAACCCCACTATTTTGTGACTAGACATCAAGTTGCTTCCCCCGCTCCCATTAGCACAGAAGGAATCAAACTGTGATTGTGAGACATCAGCAGCTGTGAAATGTAGTGTGATGATGAGGATGCTGAAGATGCTCCTTGAGCATCAACAGCAGGAGCCTCTTACAGGAGAGACATCATTGGGGGCAGCTATATTAACACACTGTTGCCTGCTTTAGCAGTTTCTGGTGACTCCTTTGAGTTTCTTTGGTGTTAAAATGAAATGATAATGTAATACCACCTGTAAGGAGAGAAAAAAACATTGTAACAAACTTATCATTGAAAGAAACAGAGTTCCAGAATAGAGAAAAGAAAAGTTAGTATATATTATTTTCTATTAATTTTAATTATGTATTTATAGAGACAAATAGGTATTTCAGATATTAGCCAGTATTGAACTCCTCACCTATGTATTATTAGAATTCCTGCTCTAGCAACAAAGAAGAGAACCGAGACAATGAAGAGCTTGGTTTAGAAATCCAATAAAATGATTGACATCATTATAAAAATAGATTGGAGACTTTTTTTAAAGTAGTTTTTAAGAAATAGGATGCCCCCCAAAACCACTTCTTTTCAGTAGGGAGAGGAGAAGAACATACATTATGTTAAGAAACTGTTATTAAGACTTTTGCCAAGACTGTCTGACTTAGAAAATTTCTAGTCCTGGCACAGTGCTGCAGCACTACTAAATTGATCTACCAGTGTGTACAGACTAATCTGCTGGCATGAAGCATATTTTTCTTTCTTTTCTTTCTGCCTGAGTCTCCACTCCTTCCAGGGGTGCAGAGCTGCCACTCCCCATTGCCCAGCCCTCCGCCCCAATACTATAGAAGGGATCTGATGAAGTGGGTTTTACTCATAAAAGCTCATGTTGCTATATATTTGTTAGTCTCTGAGGTGCCACAGGACTACGTGTTGAAGTTACAGACTACAGGTTGGGCCTCCCTAGTTCAACACCCTTGGGACCTGAGCAGTCCCAAACCAGGAAGTTTGCCAGACCAGGGGAGATCAATGCTCCCATGCTGGCTGCCCTCCTCCCAGGCTCCCAAGCCTGGGGTTTCTGCTTGCTACCACCAGAGTTCCCTAGGTTCCAGCCAGGACTGCCTGGCTGCTGCTGGCCTCACTGCTGTTGGGATTCCCCAGGGTTATGGGACCACCTGGCTGCTGTCATCCCTGCTCGGACATCACCAGCCCTGCTACATCTGGGGATTCCCTGGGGATCCCTAGCAAAGACTCCCCTGCTGACACCTGGGCCTACTGCCACCAGGGTTCTCTGGCCAGGGCCACCCAACTACCCCTGTCCCGCCTCTACTGGGTATACTCCGGGTCCTCCAGATGGGGCACCCCACTCGCCTGGGCCAGTTGGTTCCCCAGCCCCCCTTGGCCCAAATAACATTGAGGAGTTCCCTGGACAGGGCCACACTGCTGGCTGCTACTGGGAGTTTCCTGGGGTTCCAGTTCTTCCAGCCACCAGTGGCCCCACTACCAGAGCCAGTTCAGCTCCCACTGGGGATTCTCCAGCCTAGGGTCACCTGGCCACTGCCTGGCCCCACTGCTTCAGGGAGTTCCCCATCAGGAGCAGGGGCTCCTTATTTGCCGCCTGGCCCAGCTGACACCAGGGGTTCCCAGGCCAGGGTGGGGGTTCCCCGTTTGCTGCCTGGCCCTGCTGAAGCCAGGGATTCCCCAACAACTGCTGGCCCAGCCACAGCTCCTCAGACCTGCATTCTCCTGCTAGCTCCCACTCCACCTCTGGGGCTTTTGGTCCTGTAACATCCATGGCCCTGCTGGACCATGGATGTTGCCAGACCAGAGAATGCCAGATTTGAGAGATTCAAACTTTAATATGGCTACTCCTCTGAGGTGCCTGACACTTCCCACTGTAAGACCTTGCTTACAGTTGCTGGTAACTTTGCTGACGAAGTTTCCAGTGCCAGGTGTCTGTTTATGAGAACAAGACTAGAGAAACAAAAAGGCTACGTCTACACTGGCATGATTTTCCGAAAATGCTTTTAATGGAAAATTTTTCCGTTAAAAGCATTTTTGGAAAAGCGTGTCTAGATTGGCAGGATGCTTTTCCACAAAAGCACTGTTTGCGGAAAAGCGTCCGTGGCCAATCTAGACGCGGTTTTCCACAAAAAATCCCCGATCGCCATTTTCGCGATCGGGACTTTTTTGCGGAAAACAATACTGTGCTGTCTACGCTGGCTGTTTTGTGCAAAAGTCTTTTGGAAAAAGACTTTTGCCCGAAAGGGAGCAGCATAGTATTTCCGCAAAAGCACTGACGATCTTACATGAGATCGTCAGTGCTTTTCCGGAAATTCAAGCGGCCAGTGTAGACAGCTGGCAAGTTTTTCCAGAAAAGCGGCTGATTTTCCTGAAAAACTTGCCAGTCTAGACAGAGGCAAAATGTTTTCTCCATGTTAAAAAAATTTAAGTGATCTTTTCTTTGAACGCTCCCTATGCTTTGGAACCGGTACTTGAAATTTCTCAGGGTGATGATCCAGTCATGCCTTCTGCTGTCCCTGGTGAATCAGACCAAATATGGCCAACTGGCAAGTGTTTAAAAAATTATGGTTCTCACATGCTCAGAGGTCTTTTTTAAATAACTTCAGAGCTGATTTTTCCAAAGATTCTTTGTATTGAGCATACTGCAGGTTATGGCTGACCAATTTTTCCTGCAACTGCAGTGCTAGAGTTCTGTGGGCCTTGCTAGATCTGGAACTCCATACACTTAGCAGGGAGCTTGTCTATTCCATGCTGTTAATGTATCCCTGCTGGGCCCTAGCAGAAAGGAGGGGGAAGCTGTCTAATTGAAAGGTACCAGGGACAAGAGCCAGGCCTGTTGAGGTGACAGGAGCACTGAAATTGGAACTGGCTGGGGAAAGAGACTAATAACAGGAAGTGGGAATGAGTGGGGAAATATGCAGGCTGATTAAGTAAGGAGAATTGGAATGTTAAAAATATTAAATAGTGTAGGGATAAAAACAGATTCCTGCGGGATCCCACAAACTGGTTCAATGGCAATTCCCAGTGTATTTTGAGTATATTCTTTACCTAGTTTTGAATACAATTAATGTGTTCCAAGTTTGTATCATTCTAGGGTTTTTGTAATCAGAATGTTATGCGTACCAAGCATAACAGAAGCTTAAGTATGTTATTTCGGCATTATTACTTTTATCAGCCAAACATGTAATTTCATCAAAAATATATCCTGTCAAACTAACTTGATATATACTTTCCATAAACCCAACCTGAATGGCAATAATTATATTACCCCCTTAATTCTTTAATAATTATTCTATTGTTTTGCCTGTAATCAATGTCAGACTGACAGCCCCATAATTACCCGGGTTGTCCTGTTTACACTTTTAAAATATTGGCAGATTAATTTTCTTTCAGTCTTCTCAAACTTCCCTATTGTTCCAGGAGTTCTTAAAGATCAATACCACTGATTCAGTGAGCTGCCTTTCAAAATTCTTGGTTGCAAGTTATCATGATTGCTGTTTTTAAAATGTCTAACTCTGGAAGCTGCTGTTTCCTCCTGAGTTACTATTGTTTCTTTATACTCATCTGAACAGAAATATTTGTGAACATTTCTGCTTTCTCTGTGGTATTATTGACAATTTTAATATTTCTATCTAGTAATGGACCAATACCATGGTTAGGACTTTTTTGCTCCTGTTACATTTTAAAATATGCTTTCTTATTGTCATTTAACTCTGCTGAACACAGATTCCTATATTTTTCTGCAATTGCTAAGTTCTGATTTCTATTCATTACTATCAACTTCTCCTTTCTTAACTGTCATATATATTATTATTATTTTTCAATTTGCTTTTTTCAAAGATCCACATTAAAAATATTAAGGTTGTAAAGAACTCAAAAGTTATGAAATGTTAAAATTAAGGTTTCCAGTCTACTACTGAGTGTGCATTACAGCAGAGTCTTTTATTATTTAATAGTCTTGGTTATTTTGTTCAGGCCTCTTTCAATCTCACCTGTGAAAATCGGACAGAGTGGGGACTTTTCACTCTTCTTATACATACCAAGCAAATGACACAATCACCAGACAACTGATAATTTTGGTAGCAATCTCTCTTTTCTGGTTTTCAACAGGAACTCAATCATGGACCTGAGAAACCTTCTAAATTAAGTTTAGTCAAAGACACTCCTCTCATGGGAAAACTTTAGGGATTTACAAATTGGCATTCTGCCCCCACTCCCACCTCCACCTCCAAATCATAGCCTGCTCTAAATAACACTTTCTGATCCTTTGGCTACTCCTGGAAACAGGATGAAGTGAGGATGAGGCTATGGCAGTGGTGAGCTGGCTATGTGGAGAGGGGAATCTGCACTACCCCATCTGAAAGGGTGGCAAAGCTGGTGCTGAAATTTGCATTTTTTTTAAGACTTAAAGATGAGTTCTAGCTAAGTCAGCCTCTTCCCATGAAAGCATTGTGCAGAACATGCCATATCCTGTGTGGGTTGTGACTTACAAGCCCTCCACCACATATTATGCAGACAGAAAATCTTACCTACAGCTTACTACAATAATACATTTTCCTAATCATGTTCAATGTTTCCTATGCTGCTCCGGCTAAGCTTTTTCCACTGACATCAAGATCTCTCAATAGAGAAACATTTGAAAGGTAATTAGCACATTCTGGTGGAGGTTTTTCCACGTTTAGAGTATGCAGAGATCTAGTGAAATTTAGTCTCAACTATTTATTTTTCCTTTAAAAGGCATGATTTTAGTAGAAGGTGTTCTGCAAAGAATCATATAGTATACAGTGATTTTTTTCCCAAAGGGGCAATATGTTGTATTTCAATTTTTGTTTACTGATTTCTGATTAGGAGCACAATAATAACTATCCTAAAGAAGATTAAATTTGCACTCAAATGTTTCTCTCAAAATATAAAAATTCTATTAGCAGAGAGTCAAGGTATGCCTAAACTACACCCTCTTTCAAAAGAGGGATGTAAATTAGGCAGCTTGAAAGTGCAAATGAAGTGGGAATTTAAATATCCCGCACTTCATTTGCATAATCGTGTCACAGTGTTCCTTTGAAAAAGGATATTTCGAAAGTGAAACTGCTGTCTAGAAGCGGTTCTTTAAAAAAAAAAACCCTTTTTTGAAAGATCCTGTACTCCTTAAAAAATGAGGAGTACAGGATCTTTTGAAAAAGGGATTTTTTTTCGAAAGAACCATGTCTAGACAGCGGTTTTACTTTTGAAATACCCTTTTTTGAAAGAATGCTGTGACACGATTATGTAACTGAAGCACGGGATATTTAAATCCCTGCTTCATTAGCAATTTTGATCTGCCTAATATATATCCCTCTTTCGAAAAGGGATGTAGTTTAGACATAGCCTCAGAGACGTATTCCATCCTGGGCTTGCCCAAATCTTGGCATCGCTATAATTTGTTTCTGACAGTGCAAAATGTGTGTTGAACTTTTTGCTCCCAGGAAAATTTTACTTTTATAATACTGAAATATAATTCACTTTGTCAGCCTTGTCACGTTGTTTAAATATCACTTTGGAGGACTAATTGTGGAGTAATTAGCATTAGTTGTTTCTGAGTACTTGTTCCATGTTTAGACCTCCACAGTAAAGTTTATTCAATAAAATTATTTTCGGAACTGAAACAGGAGCTAATCATGGAGGCTACTGTACTTACAAAATACTAAAGTTGTGATTTAGGAATGGATTTTAACTATCAGTATGTTACACTAAACATTTTCATAATTTTTTTTGTGACTTTAATAACATAGACAATAAACTAGGATGAAAGGTTGCTCAGTAGGTTTATCTATGAAGAATTCTACTAAGCAAAGTCATAATTGTCCTGAAGAATTAGCATGACATCATTAAAATGATTAAAAAAAGACCTCCAAGTTGTTACAGGACATTATGCCTACATTTTATCCATTATATGAAGCCAATGTGAAATTGGATATTTCTTATACTCATGTAATATAGAGTGTTCACAGTGAGTTCTAAGTACTAGACATTATCACATCAATTTTAAATTACAGTAGGTAAATATGTGACTTCTTCTGAAGAAAAATGTTCATATCTTGCAGCGTATTTGTGCATAACCCTACTGGCAGCACTGAACACATTTCTATCATTTGTAACATCTATAATGCAAGTACATTAGTAAAGAACTTCATTTTAAGCAACTATGTGATGTAACTCTTGTGAACTCTTGAATCATAGAATTTCAGACTTTCAAAGGAAGGATCGAACCAGAGCTTGCCTGAAACATGAACAATATTATTTCAAACTCAGTAATTATTATTTTATATCCTTGATTTCTGAGAAGGCAACACGTTGTAAGAAAGGAAATTATCCACATTGCCCTATTATTCACAGATTTTGAAAATAAGTATAGGTGAACAATTACTCCTATCAATTTGTGAGCAAAGTTTATTTACACTCAAAAGTTGATTACACAGGCTTCCCTTATTCTGATGTACAGGTTGAACCTCTCTGTTCTGGGACTCTCCGGTCTGGAAACATCCATGATCCTGCAGGATCAGTAGGACCACGAATGTTGCTGGACCAAAGAGTTCCTGGACCAGAAAGCCCCAGCTGCAGATGTTTCCAGTACCTGGGAGTTAAGCCAGTTTTCCAGCCAGCAACCCACAGGGCGAGTGGCCTGGGGAACAGGGTGGCCTGTCAGTGGCCTAGCTGTCAGAGCAGGGCTGGCAGCCAGGAGCAGAGCCCTGCCAACTGAAGCAGAACTGGCAGCTGAGGGCAGAGAGCCCTGATGGCTGGGATTGGAGCACTGCTAGTCCAGAGTGGAGCCCAGCTGGGGGTCGGGAGCTCTGTTGGCTAGAGCAGGAATGGCAACCTGGAGCAGAGCCCCCGTGGCCCATGGGCAATGCAGTGGTTGTGGCAGATGGCCAGGAGAAGAGCCTGGAGGCTTGACCTCCCCTGGTCCGGCAAACTCCCTTGTTCAGGACCACTCAAGTTGAAGTACAAATCAATTAGCAGAGTATTCTCAGAAGTTCAAATTCCTAAGTTTTGAGAGGGCAGACCCAATTCTTCAGAAAGATGTGTGGGAACATGCACTCCTCTCTGATTCTTAGAGCTTTCTTACTTTTCTTGTCTGCAAACTACTTAATATCTTTGCCTTTCCTCATTAGGGTTTTCACCTTGAGATGCAATTTCTCCCAAAATTTTTCAGATCTGCCAGAGATATCAGAACAATGATAGGAAGAGGCCTGTTTGTTTATGAACTACTAGTCTATTGATACATTTTGTTTGCGGCATTGTTAATGCCTTACAAAACTTGAGAAGCAAGCCAGAGATACATGAATATGCAGTCAATCATAGTTTATTCTTCTCAGGGTACACTTCTCAATTTTAAATTTAATTTGTAAAAGTCTCTAATCCAGCAGTGTGGAACCTCAGGCCCAGGGGTCGGCAGCAGCCCCCAGCTTGCCTGGCTCTGGCACCCGAGGCACAGAGCCCCCCAAGCACTGGGGAGCCTGCGCTGGTGGTCCATTGGGCTGCAGCACACAAAATCTACGAGTATGGGATCCCTTAGGCTCCAATGGGCAAGGGTAATGTGGGGAGTGTCTTTTTCCTCATTTGAGGGCCATGTCAGTAAGAGTTTTGTTTTTTTTTTCGTCTTTTGCTTCTCACTTGTGTGTGGTTCCTGACTGATTTTTCTGTGAATCAGCAGCTTCCGACCTAAAAAAGGTTCTCCACCCATGTTCTGATCCCTAGTTTTACAGACATACCCTCTTGACTAGATTTCAATGCTTAGGTGTTGTAACTCTCACAGAAATGCCCTAATTCTCAAAGATTTTAGAAACTTTGAAGTACTATGTTATGCGAAGTAAGATTCCAGTCCTTAAGAACACTTTGAGATTTCCCCCCTAAATTGTCTTCTGTAAAAAAGATCGTGATGGATGCATCTACATGTACCCATAACTCAAAATAAAATATGCAATTTGAGCTATGCAAATTGTGCATCTTATTTTGATATTATTTTGAAATTGCTTATTTCATAATTTGGCATTGTTTACACAGTGCTAAATTATGAAATAAAGTGCTATTCTGATACGTCCTTTAATCCTTGTGCAATGAGGTTTACAGGGATGTCGGGATAGCAAGCTCTTAATACACGGAATAACTATTTTAGGATACTGGAGGTATCCCAAAATAGTTCTGCAGTGTAGACATTTGCCATGGGAAGCTGCTCCATTACAGCTATTTCCAGCTCTCAGTTAATCCATTAAGGAAGGATAATATTCTTTGTCCTTTTCAGTTGTTTGCAGACTTCCTGATAATTTCCTCAGTGCTCTATACTTAGTTATTGGAGCAAGGTTTAATTCAAAGAGCTTGATAGCTTATCAAATTTTGGGTTTTGTCCTGAGAGGAAGGTTCCTTATATCACTTCTATTCAGGTACAGTTCATAAGTGTTAACCCAGTGAATCTGACACATTTCAGAGCTGCAGCATCATCCCCCTATCAACACTTTTTGGTTTGAATATTTTAATGGTTTACTGAATTTTGTGTGTTTCCTTTGGCCTATTTGTTATTCTTTTTATATTGTCTGTTGTCTTTTCCTTCTTTATCCTTGACTCAACTGAAGAGATGTTGAGAGCCAAATAGTTCTTTGTGGACAAATGGAAGTATCTTCCTTACTTGGAGATCTTAAAGCTCCTTGAGTAAGAATGTAACACTTCAAGTCTGAGAATTTGAAATGAGACGCTGGTCAATCTGAACCATATATCTGATCCTCAAAGCGATCCATGTTGAACTTGAATCTGGGATTAGCAAATTCTGTGTTGATGCCTTGATGTCTATCATATAAAGACCCTGAGGCTCCTGGCATCACTGCAGAGATGCCCCACAAAGTTAGAGTTTTCTTTTCTGATGACTTCTTGATACATTATGCACTGAAAGTAAGAAGAATTCAGGCTATGCAGGCTGGAGTGAGTGGTATCAGCACACACCCATAATACCAAACTGCAAGGGTTAAGCAAAGATAGCCCATTTTGAGAAATCAATGAAGAATATTCCTGCAGTGTAAGAAGCACTATGCTTTATCAGAGTTGTGGAGGTCAGATGAAGTGTCATAGAGATTTACCTAAAGGCTGAAGAATCTATTTTCTGCATGCTTCTTCATGCTGAGACGTTGATACATCATTGAATAAATATAGAAATAATATTGCTGTTGAGGCAAAGGAGTCACATTGTCAATCATGGAGGTGTATCGAGAAGTAGAAATATTGGCACATTGCATGTTATAGTTTGAGCAGTTAGAGTAAAATGGACTTAACACATATTTGAATCTATTAAACACAAGATGTGTGTCTTTAGTATAGCCATAAAGCACACCATATATCCAAAACTTCAGTGTCGTATTAGCTCCCTGTTGAGTCAACGTAGGATAGCTTCAATGCACGAATCTTTGATACATTTGACGGATGACATATTCAGAGAGCTACTCAACCAAGTGAAATCATCTACACTCTAATGCCTCCAGTCAAGAAGCATCAATTTGTTGTTGATCTTTGACACTTCATTCATTGCTGGTGCCTGAACTGTGGCAGAGAAGTAGACCCTTACACTTCTTTACAATCTCAAGTCAAAAGTTATGGCATAAAAAACACTGCACCATAGATAATCTGAACTGCATTAGGCAACTGTAGTTAGCCATCAATACTTTGCAGACTCTATGCTGACTATCTTTTTCATATGGATGCTAGACAGAACAATAACTCTCTGACTGAGTGGATGAAACAGGGCTTTTTTGCCTTTGGGAGAATCAGATGCTTCTTGAAGTAAACTATTCATGCTCAAAGATATTAATACAGGAAGGGTATTCTCTCAAATATCGAGGGCCAAACGTAACACAGCTGATTAAAGAATGAATTATTCTCAGTATATAAAGCTGGAATGTAGGATTGAAGGTACCTCTTGGATCATCAGGTCCTGTCCCCCTGAAATTAAAGGCTACTCCATTTTTTAATCCCCTTTATTTAACAATTGAATATATTATTCAATGAAAGAGGGCATGACATCATTACACTCATGTGTAGATGTACTAGCTCATAGATTTCTCCCACACAGTCAAAGGTAGATTAATAAAGGTAGTAATCTAATCTATCTATCTATCTATCTATCTATCTATCTATCTATCTATCTATCTATCTATCTATCTATCTATCTATCTATCTATCTATCTATCTTCTAATCATTGCCAGTGTAGACTCAGTCCTCAACATAGCATTCATCCAAACTTATGCAAATAGACATTACCATAGGCATCCTTTTTACAAGTTTTATGTTAATTTGTGGTTAAGACATTCAAAGCTAACGTGTCCTGTCTCTACTCTGTTTTTTTTCCCTACTGAAGCATTGTGATACAGTTATACATTAGTTTAATCTTTACAAGGGATGAAGCTCACAAGTCCATCACACCCAGCTTCTGTTGTAGAGGATGTGTGTATAAGACATAATATATAGATGCACACACATATACATGCATAAAATGATCGGTCATATCTTATGTATATTATGGCACAGATTCTTAGCTCCTGTTAATTGACATAGCTCACATGAAATCAATCATTAGAGAGGCATGAGCTGCAATTACATAGGCAAGTTGAGTATGTTCTGTATATATAGGGGTATGTCTACACTACCACCCTAGTTCGAACTAGGGTGGTAATGTAGTCAACCGGAGTTGCAAATGAAGCCCGGGATTTGAATTTCCTGGGCTTCATTTGCATGTTGCCGGGCGCCACCATTTTTAAATGTCCACTAGTTCGGACTCCGTGCCCCTTTGCTACATGCGGCATGAACTAGGTAGTTCAGACTAGGCTTCCTATTCCGAACTACCGTTACTCCTCATTCCTAGTTCGAACTAGGGTGGTAGTGTAGACATACTCTAATGTATATGTGATTAATTAATCTGGGTTCATTGGTGGGGTACTTTTGCAATTAGTGAGGATGTTAAAAAATGGCTGACTGAATACACATGTGCATGCATGCATGCCTATGCATGTGTGCGCATGCACACACACACACACACACACACACACACACACACACACACACACATACACATCCATACAATTTGCTCTCGTTTTGGGTTTTACAGGAGAGGAGAAATACAGACAATTAGGATGTGCAAATTTTGCCCTTCTAAAACCTTATGAGATGACTGAGCATGTCACTATATTAGTAATGGTCTCTGCCAAAACTTCTTCCATTATGCATTGTTCAAAACTTTAAAACCTATTTAATGACTTTATGCTTGGCCAAGTGGTCCATTTGCAACAAAGTACAGGAACAGTCTTTTACCATAACTCTTGAAGCAGAAGTCGTTCCAATAAACTCTCCAATGCCTGGAACTTATGTGTTTTTGTATCCAGATATTGGTGCTTGCAGGCACTTATGGAATGTGGTAAAGAAGGAGGCAGTGAACAGGAGGCCTTCAAGTCTTGGGGCCTGATTACATTCATCTGCTTTTGTTGTTATGCACATCACTTCTGCAAGATGACATCTTGCTCTTTCTGAGATTACAGTGCCAAGAGTGAGTCCTAATATAGCCACTAAGGTTAGGAAGGCACACATCGCCTGTTTCAGCACTGGCCTCCACTTCTGCCTGTACCCAGAGACACAACCTGACCAATCAAAGCTCATCAGGGTCAGATAAAAGAAGAAATGAAGAATGCCACCCACTCTTCACAGGAGCTTGAGAGAGAGCCAGAAGATGGGCTGTGTTGACTTTTTGCATTCAGCAAGGAGGAAGGCAATTTAAGAATGTGAGATAAGGGGGAAGAGAAAAGGGCCATGTGGGAAACAGCTGAGGAAATAGCAGCAGAGAACTGAAGGCAGGAGTATATTTGCAAGCCCAAGCACAGGTTGGGATTTAAAGGGGCTGGAGACAGGAGCTTGAGATTCTTTTGAGGACAAAGAGGGTGTGTCTAGACTACAGGGTTTTGTCGACAAAAGTGTCTTAACATCGACAAAACTCAGCAGTTTTGTCGACGTATGTAAACCTCATTCTATGAGGAATAACACCTTTTGTTGACAGAGTTCTGTCAACAGAAGGCATTATTGCATCTACACTGTTCTTTGCGTCCACACTGTTATGTCGACAAAGCGGCTTGCTTTGTCGACAGAACTGGATGTAGTCTAGACGCTCTTTGTCGACAGAAGTTTTGTTGACAGTATCTGTCGACAAAACTTCTGTCAACAAAACCCTGTAGTCTAGACATACCCAGAGAGTTTTAGGCTTTTGCTACCCTCAGGAGAGATTGGTTCAGTTTTGATTGTTTGACTTAGCTAGAACGACATGGGGAGGGAGAAGATTGCAGCAATACACCAGGCCAATAAAAGCCATTTAAGAGGAGGATGTCCCCTGTCACAATGGTATTAAGAGCAGGACCTTTTCGCTACAATTTTGACTAGGTTGCCAGATTATTCACAAAGAGGAATCTGTGGGGAAAGAAGTTTTTGCTGTATCCGCACATAAGTGGAAATACTGACTAAACACCTTTACTTAACGATTTTTCATACAACACAGAGACATTTCCTACAAGAAGAGATGGATTCAAATGTGAATAATTGTCAAACACATTTTAGATGAGATATTTGCAAGAGGGTATTAGTCAGATGCTTTCCAAAAGTGACTAATTCAACATCTGCACATCTTTAGTTATGTTAAGTATTTCAGATTGTCATTTGTCTGCATTACACGTTGGAGGGATTACACTTTAATACCTGTCAGATTATATAATGTAATAGCATTAGCTATTTCTTTCATAAAAGATTTCTGAAAGAGGGCCAGAGTCCTCAGATGTAAATTATCTTAGCAAGATGTCAATAAAGCTTTATTATTTTTCAAACATATTTGATTTATAGAGTCTAATTTTATTAATATGTGATATTTATTTGTGTAACCATATTGTCACTGAATGGAAAATATAAAGACAATTTAAAAATAAATAGAGTTGGGTTTTTTTTCATTCCACTGGTAGTAGTAACAAATATTTTTCAGAATTTTAAACAATCCTTTAATTGCTCTGAAAATGATGTCAAATATATTGTTTACAAACTAAGACCCTAAGGGCTTTTAAAATCAACCCTTTACATGGGTCATATCTACCCTTCATATATATAAGAAAGCAAAATTCTCTGGAGCTGGTCGTTGCACTGAATATGTCCCACCCTATCGCAGCTCTTGTGTGTGATTGTAGGAGTATGCACCATCCCCATAGAGTGACTAGGAAAACTCCATACTGGGGTTGCAGTGCGTGAGCAGGACTTTCCCTTAATTTGCTCCTCCCAGTGCCCAAGGCTACAATGGAACTGGACACAGGAATTGAGACTTTCTCTACTATGTTTTCAATTGTTCACTTGCTGGATCCCAGGCAATGTTGGGGAAAGGTTTAAGTTCAAATGCAGAGGAAAGAAGAATAGGATGGAGGAGAGAGAAGAGATAATAAGGCAGGAAATATCATATTGCTTCTATATAAATCCATGCCACTCACTTTTTGAATACTATGTGCAGAAGTGGCCAGGCCCCATCTCAAAAAAGATATCCTGAAATTAGGAAAGAGTCAGAAAAGTGCAACAAAAATGATTAGTGGTATCAAGCAGCTTGCATATGACAAGAGATAAATAAGATTGGGACTTTTTGGCTTGGAAAAGAGATGACTCAGAGGGGATATGACAGAGTTCTATAAAATCATGATTACTGTGGAGAAAGCAGGCAAGGAAGTGTTATTTACTTCTCATAACACAAGAAGTCTAGGTCACCAAATGAAATTAAGAGGCAGCTATTTTAAACCAAACAAAAGGAAGCATTTCTTCACACAGCACACAGTCATCTTATGGAATGCTTTGTCAGAGGATGTTGCGAGGCCAAGACTATAAGAGGACTTGAAAAAGAACTAGATAAATTTAGTAAGGTGACCATATTTTGTTATGATGAATAGGGGACCTCTGGTAAAATTACTCATGTTCAAATAAGTTCAGTGGCAATCAATCAGAACTATGCAATGCAAACATTAAAATTAACATCAAGTTGACTGAGCTCCTGTTAAAAAGAAATACTGAGTGGCAAGGGTATTTTTATTTACCTTCTTTGCATGGGGAGAGGTGACATACGTGCACTTCCATGAACCAATCTTGTACAAGGATGGCAGGGGCCAACTGACCTGGTCCAAGCCTCCAAACACAATGCTTTCCTCCCTATGCCTGTTTGGGCCCCTGAGATGGACCGTCTCTCACTACGTGGTGCTGTGTCTTCTTGAGGCAATATATGGGGGGCATGCAGGGTCACAGATTTCTATGAGGGGTTGGTCACCAGGAGTGAAAGTCACTTAAATTTCTTATAGGTACCGTCCTATCATGACCTCCCCCTCTTTGGGGGGGGGGGGTAAAAGGGCATAGGGAGAGTTTTGCATACACCAGAAATTTAAGTGTGGAGTGTGGGGGAGGGGGATGTCAGGCCACAAGGTTTGGGTTTTGGGGTACAGGATTCAAGTCAGGAGACGGGCAATGTGGAGGAGAGCAGAAATCAGGGTCGGAGTGTATGAGGGGCTCAAGGCAGAGGGTGTGGTGTAGGGGACGGTGCAGAGGGCAGGGCAGGGCAAGGGGCTGGGGGCATGGGGAAGGTGCAGGAGTTAGGGTTGGGATGTATGAGGGGCTCAGGGCAGGAGGATGGAGCATATGGTGAAGGGGTGCAGGAGGCAGGACTGAGGGTGGGGGGTGGAGAGAATGTGTGGTGGGCTCTGGGACTGGGTTAACTTACCTGGCCAGGACCAGGCCATTGCAGCCAGACAGGGCTGAGACAGGATCCTGGTCAATTCTTGCCTGTTCTCCTTCGCCTGCCACAGGGCCAGGCTGCTGTGGCCAGATGGGAGCTGCTGCCACCCCCTCTCGTGGCACCCAAGACCATGGGGCCTACCCCAGGATCGATGCCGGGCCACTGAAGCTGCGGCCAGACAGGGGCCAATTCTACCTCTCCCCTACATGGCAGGAGTGACATTGGAGCCAGGCTGCCATTGTAGGAGTGGAAACACTGCCAGCACCTCCCATGCTGATGGGGCTAGTCCATGGGGCCACAGCTGCAACCAGACAGGGGCCTGCTCTGCCCCCCTCCCCCTGAACCTTTTTCACAGTGGGAGTGAGGCTGAGGCCAGCCACTGTGGTCAGACAAGGGCTAATACTGCACTTGGTCCTCCTTCTCCTGCTGGACAAAGGCTGATGCTGCCTCCTTTTCTCCCTCCACAGCAGTAGTGAGGCTGACTAGGGGCTGGCTCTCTGGGTCTGAGAGCAGAATTCACAGTGCTGGGTTTATATAGTTAAGCAGCAGGGTTGAGGAGTTAAAGGGGCACAGCAGGGAGAGGACAGTGAAAGGAGGAGCATGTAAAGGGCCAATGGGTAGGCAGCAGAGGCAACATATAATCAGCCATCACAGAAAGCAGACAGTGTTGCCTGGAAATGGGACAGAGGGTGATGGGAACCTGCTGTCCATGAAGACCACACAGCAGGACCTGCACTGATAAACCAGCACAGGGAGCTTTTCCTGACCACCAGCCTTGCCCACACAACCCATCATCAGCCGCAGGACCCTCACCACTCATTGCTGGTGGCTGGTCAGCAAGGATCGAGCCAGCAGTAGGTGCCACCACTACTGATGGGAGGGACAAGGATGGTGTCCCTTGCCTCTGTTTGCCAGATAGGAGAAAGAGGAATAGGAGAAAGGGGGTGGATCACTTGATGATTCTGTTCTGTTCATTCCCTTTGAAGCACCCGAGATTGGCCATTGTTAGGAGACAGGATAGTGGGCTAGATGGACCTTTGGTCTGATCCAATGTGACTATTCTTAGATACGTTGTTATGAGATTTGGGGGGTGGGCAGGAGTGGAGAAATTAGAAGTGGGGAGAAGGAAATATGTACAATATCTGGGGACAGTAGCCAGGAAGGTCAGGGAAAGGATTGAATGAAGTAGGAATCCGATGGATAAAATAGTATATGATCATGTAATTAGACTATCCCATAATATATAAGCACTAGGAGACCACATTCAAATTGCAAAATCAACCTCATTTCTAGCATTTCCTAACTTTTGGTTCCTTAACTTTGTAACTTGAATGTTCTTCTAATGTACTTTAATTTTTGATATAATCTGTATATAACATTAATAAAGTATGCTAAAATCTCCCTGTTCTCTTGAGGGTCTGGGAAATGTACTAGCTGAATTCAGGCACTCAATGAAGTACAGACAAGGCAAATCAGCTTCTTTGTGGGTATTATCATGGTGACCTGTAAGTGTCACTGCTTGTTATATTAATGAAGATAAAAAGTGATAACATGAAAAGGGGTTCAAGTCTGCCAGATGAATAACTTGTTATTCAAATGTAAAAAAATGTTTAATTTAAAATCCAATCGTATATTTGCAAGGTTATTATCTATACTATGTATTATAATCTTGTTAGAAATGAATGAATTCCTTGGGTGTATTGGTAAATTATGCAGGTTAATGTGTTATTAATTAAAGAACCACTACAATTAAACTGCTCCCGGTAGGTATGACATTAGTAACAATCTTCTTAACCAGCTATTTCACCTCTGTGTCCTACATGATATAACTTCACTATGTCTTTGGGAAAATAATTGCGAGAAATCATACAAGTGATATTAACACTCATGCCTCATTGCAAAGATAAACATCTATATACACTGGTTAAGGGTTGAATTCTGTTGTGGGGAAAAATCTCATTAAAATAATGTTGAGTATAATTTAATCTGATTATAGAAGGGAGTTCATGAGTTCATTCAGTGCATAGTTTCATAAACTTTCTGATAAAACAATTTCATTTCTAACTTTTTGCAGGAGGGACTATGAAGGGACTTGACCCTTCTCGCATTTTCTGCTACTAAATTAAAAATAAATATTTTCAGTGTTAACATTTTTTCAAGGATGAAGAAATACAAGAAAGTCTGATGACCCTACTAGAAAATAAACATGAATAGACCTTTGTTTGAGAATTTCTGACCCAATAGGTTAATCTCAGATACAGAAGTGAATGGTGAGGAAAGGGAGATGTAGGATGGTCATTTAAGTTTAAAAAAAAAAAAAAAAAAAAAAGCAACTGGGAGTGTAAACTGAACTCTATTTGGGCTATGCCACATGTTTCTTGAGTGATTTTGTTCAATTCAGAGACAAATCTCTCCTTACATGTGTTACTCTCATGTAAGGTACAAGGCATCTACTTGAATTTTTACTTTGGGAGTTTTCCTGGAATTTTCTATTGCTGGAGGAATATTGCTCCTTCTTCTCCAGTAAAAAGGCTGATTTTCTGGCTTATGTAACCCTTGAATATATAAAGCTCGCTTCAGGTCAGGCTACTGCCTGTACATGACTTTCTGTCCCAAGCTGAAGCATGTCTCCCTGGCAGGACTGGTCTCTTGGAATCAGTGGTGAAAGTGGGCTGGTGCGGTGCTCTGGAGAGAACTGGCCACTGGACCAGCCTGCACATAGAATACTTTTTGCTCTTTAGCGCCCTGTTGAATCAAAAATGCATCTAGTGAAATGGGGAAGTAGAGTCTTATATGAAATTTCCTATTGGTTTAAGTTTCATGGTTCATCTAAATGAATATTATTGTATTAACACAACCATGCACTCAGCACCTACTACTATAAGCTCATTTATTCCTCTGATTAAAAGATTTAAATGCAGAGAAAACACAAAATGGGAGACAAGAGTGAAATATTAGGCCAGTCTCTCAAAATTGAAGGGTTAATTTTTTAAAGGGTAATTATAATTTTAAAATGTAGGGATGGTAAATTCTAGTGATTGCTTGAGTGTAGGAAATATTTAGCATTCATTTGGATTTCTTGAATTTATTTTAAGTTTTTTTCAGACACATTCCCTCTCCTTTTAACATCATTCTTCTTCACCAAAAACATTATTAAAGTATATTTTTGACTAAGTATAATTATCATGACTGCCAAAGAAATAATTCTTCTGAAGAATGCATCAGGTCAGAACTCAGATCAAAACACAAAGTTAAATTTCCCCATTACTGTTACTTAGTCACTTTCTTGAGTGTATATTTTTTATCATAAAAATACAAAATAAATAAGGTTTACAGAAAATCTGTATATGGCAGAATACATTTAGATATAAAAAGGGGAATGTTCCAAATAATGAATAAAGTAAGCAAGATGCTAAAAAGCAGGAATACATAAAACATATTGGCCGTGTCTACATGGCACCCCTTTTCCGGAAAAGGGATGCAGATTAGACACTTCGGAATAGCAAAATCCGCAGGAGATTTAAATATCCCCCGCGGCATTTGCATTTACATGGCTGCCGCTTTTTTCCGGCTTGGGGATAAGCCGGAGAAAAGCGCCAGTCTAGACGTGATTCTCCAGAAAATAAGCCCTTTTCCGGAGGATCTCTTATTCCTACTTGAAAGGAATAAGAGATCCTCCAGAAAAGGGCTTATTTTCCAGAGAATCACGTCTAGACTGGCGCTTTTCTCCGGCTTATCCCCAAGCCGGAAAAAAGCGGCAGCCATGTAAATGTAAATGCCGCGGGGGATATTTAAATCCCCCGCGGATTTTGCTATTCGGAAGTGTCTAATCTGCATCCCTTTTCCGGAAAAGGGGTGCAGTGTAGACACAGCCATTGCATGGAATAACAAGAAATACATTAATGAATGCCACATTTTGAACAATGTGCATATATAAAGTATGTGACCCCAGCTTGATAAGAAAATACAAACAAATTGAAATTTCACCTGCTGTCTGGACAGATATGTACCAGAGAATACAAAGCTGACCTGGCTTTGCAATGTTGCTAATTAGGATGGAAGGTGCACTGTAGCATCTGACATCTGTCTTGCAATACCTCAGGGGAGTCTTATCAAAATATTGCATATTACTCGGAGACCTGTGATGCTTGTCTTGGTGTTTTCTTCCGTTTTCTCTGTCATTTCTATGCTATCTGGCTATTTTAATATATTCTTCAAAGTGGTATCTATTCTTCTTGAACACTCAGACTGTTCCCTTAGCTATCTTGTTTTGCACAGCACAACAGTTAATAACAATGGCTCAAACTGCATGAGTGAGATCCTCTTCTAGAACTAAATGAGCAATGAGGGTGCTAATGTTCCCTTTGGCTGATGTATTTTCGCTTTGGCTACTTGCTGCTGTCTTTTCACACAAAAATAAACACATGGGCTACGTCTAGACTGGCATGATTTTCTGCAAATGCTTTTAATGGAAATGTTTTCCGTTAAAAGCATCCGCTGAAAAGAGTGTCTAGATTGGCACGGACACTTTTCCGCAAAAGCACTTTTTGCGGAAAAGCGTCCATGCCAATCTAGATGCTCTTTTGCGCAAAAAATCCCTGATCGCCATCTTCACGATCGGGGCTTTTTTGCACAAAACAAATCTGAGCTGTCTACACTGGCCCTTTTGCACAAAAGCTTTGCGCAAAAGGACTTTTGCCCAAACGGGAGCAGCATAGTATTTCCGCAAGAAGC
Organism: Pelodiscus sinensis; assembly: GCF_049634645.1. Lineage (NCBI taxonomy): Eukaryota > Metazoa > Chordata > Testudines > Trionychidae > Pelodiscus > Pelodiscus sinensis. The sequence goes on from NC_134711.1 coordinate 174,928,522, forward strand.
ACTGATTTCGGACAGTAGGAAGTTTTCTTGCGGAAATTCAAGTGGCCAGTGTAGACAGCTGGCAAGTTTTTCCGCAAAAGCAGCTGCTTTTGCAGAAAAACTTGCCAGTCTAGACACAGCCAAGGGATTTCTGTACACCATTCTTCTTGCCATCTTCATTACTCACTTTTTTCCTTTTTAATTTTCCAGAATCAATTTAGTGAGCACTACCTACGTATGCACTTCCTACCTATACTCAGCATCTATCATCCTCACCCCATAAGGCTGGCTGGCTGGAGGTGGGAAAAGGCAGCCCCACTAGCTCCTAACCCCCATCCCATCGTTTCCTGCCCAGCCAAAAGCAGGGCCCGCTGACATGTCCTGTCTTTGCTAAATCACTGGTAAGTACTCTACACAGAACCATAACATGCAAATGCACAATATGTTACCTCTTAGTTTAGTATCACCTGCAATAAGTGTGCAATCTCTTGAAAATGTGCAAACTTGATCATTAGATCATTAGTAGTTACTGATAATTAAATATACAGAAAATGGGTCTTAAATGTGAAATTATGGATGGAGATGTAAAGTCAGCCTTTCTCAATTAAATAAGTTAAATTTAAAGATAGTTTCTAAAAAAATATATATTACTGCATTTTGGATTTTAAACTCCATCCATTAGACCACAAATGAATTGTTATCCAAGAAGTACAAAAGAAAGTAGTGGAGTCTCCTTCCATAGAGGTGTTTAAATCCCTGCTTGACAAAGCCCTGGCTGTGTTGATTTAATTGGGATTGGTCCTACCTTGGGCAGGGGGCTGGACTTCATGGCCTTCTGAGGTCTCTTCCAGCTCTGTGATTCTATGAAAAAGAAAAGAAAATAATTTATGCAGAAACAAATGTTCAATATTTCACTATTGAAGTAGTGATCCAGACAGGATACACTCTTATGGATATAAGTTTAATATACATCAAATAAATTCTCTTTCTATATATACTTATGGATGAAAAGTTTATTGGAACATCCTCATATGCTTTAATCCATTCCAGATAATTTGCTGTAACACTTTAATAATGTAAAAACAGGGACATTTGTGGTATTTAATAAATGTACAAATGACTTAGCCCTCTAAAATGTTCTAAAATATTTACAAAATCCTATATTACATTTTAATATTGTGTGTAAAATATTGCATTCTGTGTAATCAAATCCTCAATTTATTTTGCTTCATTCCATCTATATAGAAGGACTTAAAAAATTCAGATGAAGAACTTTAGCATGTTTTTTGTGTGCAAGACAGAAAATCTTGTATCAAGTTGAGCTTCATAAAACTAATTGCAGTGCAAATCCCTAGTTGCATATTAAATAATAAAGGCTCTTTCTGCAGCTGTGTTAGACGTTTATGTCAAAGGAAAATGTTATAAAAGAGCTGCTGATGCTGCATACAAAATTTTGAAAATCCTCTGAACCAAATTTCTATCAGCTTGTTTTCCTTCAAAAAGGAGACACATCCCTCAGAGCTCAATCTTGTATTTCCTCTCCACTGTAAAATACCATTTTTTTTGCAGCTTTGGTACAGTTTATTTTCCATATGTCTGCAGACTTTCTGTGTAACTTTGAACCAAGACAGTTAACTGTTCTATATTTCAATTTCTCCACAGTAAAGCTGAGCTGCTAATGTTTCTATATTCAGGCTCATAAAAAAATCTGTCAAAATTGGTTTTCCACCAAAAATTGCTTTCCCCCCAACATAATTTTTCACAAAAATGTCCTTTTCACTGAAAAAAATGTATTGTTTTTATCAAAATCCCAAACATATAAATCCCAAAATTATAACCTGAGAAGTTTGGGCAGGAAACGAATTTTTTTAAAATTTGTAAATACCGTTCACAGTCTTATGGGAGTAGTAGTGCAGATTCCATCTGCTCCCTTTTACAACTTTATCTCTCAGGAAGTAGTATAGCCATGGGATTCCCATGATTCATGTTTCAGTAACAGAAGATAATTTGGTACATAATGGAAAAAGTAGTCTATCCAAGGAGTCCAACCCACAGAGGAAAACAAATATCTGAGATACTAGAACTATTATTCCCAAGAGATAGTGCCACTTTTCAATTTTTAAGTTTTTTGCTGAAAAGATTTGGATTTTTTTACTTTAATTTTTACCAATAAATTGCATTTTTTTCAAGAGAAAATTTTGTTGAAAGAGATTTGTTTTGTGTTCTATGGGAGAATATGCCATTTTGCAAACAATTATATTCTGTACCTGGATTAATCCTGGAATTTTTGTGAATGTTCTTTGAAAAAAGATATCGGATCCTCAGCCTTATTAAGGTTGTTTCGTGCAATCAGAGGAGTGCAATATATCAATATGGCTTCTATAACTTGAATCAGGTCCAGATTTGATCCCTTAAGAAGACTTAAAAATATTTTTGCTTCTTCCCACTATCAGCTCATAGTTTTGCCCAAGAAGCTTTACAAATATAAACTGTAAAATAAATAAATATGAGAGAAGGGGGAAAAACGAATGGCCATAATTAAAAAAGAATAATGTAAAATGGTCTTCTGTGAACTCAATCCAATTCCTACTGATATATTTCTATGAATTTCAATGAGTGTCAGATTGGGAAGCCTCTAACTTCTGCTGTAAGTGTTTAAAATATCAGAATGAAAACAAAATATTAGATTTCAAGCATACATCTCCTGCTTATATTTATTCCCTTAGGAATTTACATTCTCTATCATATCTTCTGTCTTTGGTGCTGTCAGCCGAAATGGTCAGGGCAGTGTGTGTGTGTGTGTGTGTGTGTGTGTGTGTGTGTGTGTGTTACACCCAAGTCTTCAACTGCTGAGACGCAAAGTCTCGTTGCAGTGGGCAGCCTAGGAGGCTGGATGGCGCCCCAAAAATATAGTTTAATGTCTGTGATTTTACTGCTAGGACCGGGGTCCCATCGCAGAGGGCAGCCAACAGGCTCTCAGACGCCCCGGTGTGTGTGCGCGCTATACACCCGAGACTTCAACTGCTGAGACTGGGGTCCCTTGCAGTGGGCAACCTGGAGGAGGTTGACGGGCGCCCCAATAAGTTTATAGGGAGAGCTTATAACACCTCAGATTTTAGCTGCTAGAATCCAAGATTCCTTCGCAGCGGGCAGCCTGGGGAGGCTGAGAGGTGCCCCAATGGATCTGCCACCTGGGAGTGACACAATCCAAAATGCCCAAGCTCTCCCTATACCTGTCCCTTTGATCGGCTGAAGTTCTTTTGTTTGTGTTCGGTTCGGGTACAGCAGCACGGGTTCAAGTCAGAAGCTTGACACTCACTGGCTTATTATAGGAGAAAGAAAGAAAAAATAAAATAAAGAAACTTGGTTCAATATATATATATTTTATAAGTGAATGAGGGCATCCCACTTATTCCCAAAGTTTATAGCTAAATCACCTTACCAAAGGCAGTTTACAATAGAAATGAAGCAGTTTGCCTTAAGAAACTATAATAAAGTAACTAAACTTATAACAGAGAGACAATTATAGTGTACACATAAAGAAAACACATTGCAGGTACAATTCTCACCCCTGCATTCCAGACTTGGCGTGGCCAGCGTCTTTCTCTCAATCCCTCGGGAAGAAGTAGGGCGAGGTTGGGCGTCCCACGGACCTCAGGAGACAATCAATACTTGCCAGCAGGTGTAGGTGATTGGAGCTCAAATGGGGTGGGCAACTAAATCCTCTTTATACCCCTTGAGTCACATGGGTTTCTTCCTGGTCTCAAGTGGCCAATTAGGAAAAATGGCTTTGAACGCCAAGTTTCCCACGAAGGGTGCAAAGCATAATTCACACCTGGGAAAACGCAGACAATGGGCACCTTTGGTATGTGATGGGCGAAGATTCCTCTCCTGAGACAGTGCAGTATCAATTACTGATACTAGCCATCACTGCGACAGGAGGCCTCCCAGTCATCAGCTAGCCCATTTACTGTCTTGTTTCTGTTTATGGTAGAGTCAGGGACAGGCATCAAAGGCTGACTGCCTTTCTCTTGCTCTCTGGGGGGAAAAAAACAAGATGGGGTTCATGGAAAAACAAGATGGGGTTTGTGTCTGGCTACAGGTGCAGAGATTATTTACATTCTCTATCATATCTTCTGTCTTTGATGCAGAGATAATTTTGCTTCAGATGGGAAATAAACATCAACAGGTGAACACTTGAAAACAAACAGAAGTCTTTTGTTTTTCCAATTGTCCTCAGTAATAAAGAAATATCTGAATGCAATTCCTTCCAGTTTAACATGACCCTTACAAAGATTAGCTAAAGGTGACTACGAGAACAATATAACACAATACAATATAATACCATGTCATGGAGAATGAATATGGTGACTACACTTGTGCATGAGATAAGAAGCCTAAGAGGATTAAGAAATTTCACTTTGTTCTTGCATGGCCTGTTTAAGGGCTGTGTAGAATTGCAGTCTCTAGTCTGACAAACTCAAGGATTGCTCCCTAATTAATTTCCCAAGGACACATGCTGCCCAAAGGGTTGGGAATGGGAAACAGAGAAGGCAGAGCCACAAATCCTTTTATCCTCCACACCAGCTTGGGGAGCAGGCCAGACATACTTGGGAAAATAAGTTGCAACTCATCTGTTACAGGAGTAGCAGTTAGTATATTTTCCTAAGCACAAGGAATTCTGGGAATTAAGCCCTTAAGCCATACAGTAGACTTAATTTTCTATCAAGCATATAACAAAAAACAACAGATGTACCTTATTAATCCTTGATGCAATTCCATTGAAATTATGCTGGAATTTAGCCTAATATGTTGTATTGTTTGAAATCATAGCAGAAATACATGAAAAAATAATGTAGGAAAGCAAATTATTTCACTTATTACAGTCTTTTTCAACGCCTATTGAAATCTCATGGAGCCTTTCCATTGCCTTAAATAGGCTTGTATCAGGCTCTCTACAACATTTTTCAATCTTTGTCTGAAAAAGTGTCCATTATGATAATGCAGCAACATTCTCTCTTTTTTTTCTAAATTCCTTGTGTATATTTCTTTCTCTCAAAGGTGCAGTCATGGAGAGGAAGAAAGGGAAGATGAAATCCAGACTTTGTTGAAGTAAATGTCAAAATTCCTATTAACTTCAATGTGTTATCAAAATATTCATATTAGTTATGAATTGGTGGGTATTATTGACATTTGTGTTTCAATTATCGGGTGATTTTATACCTCTTTAGGTGGGAAGAGGTCAATGGAAGCATTCTTTGAGTAAAAATCGCTCATGCTTAGTCCAAAATTCAAAGGTTTGAATTGATTATTTTAGGATAGTATGATGAAATGTTAATGGTGCTCAAGGAATGGAGGATTATCAGGCTTTTGAAAATGAAGCAGTTTTGAAGAGTTTTGTAAGAACTCCTTGATGTTTCCGATTTTTTTTCTTTTAATGGAAACACAAATTCCTGCTTCTGTCCCATAGAAGAGCTTGACATTTCATTAGATGGTGCTATAGGTCAACTTGACATTGTTTCAACTTTGGATTTTAATGCAGTTTAAAATCCCTACAACTGCTGATTGGAATTGTTTTGTGTTGTTTAATTTACATAATTTCTGATTAGGCAAAACTTTAAAAAGGAGAGAAACAAATCATAATTAATTTGGGGGTATTAACTATAATATAATGAATCTTACTGAACTCTTGAATTTTTAGGAAGAGCTGTATTTTAAATCTATAGGAGTTCCACTGTAATTAATATTGGTCAATGCCCATTTAATTTAAAGTATTGCTAATACTAGATGCTAACAAAATAATATTTTTGTAGAGCTGTGATTATAAATGAAACTTTAAAAATCTAGTTATCACAAAGCAGAAGCTGTTATTTAAATATCATATTTAATAGGTTAATCTATTCCAGCAGCAGGTGGGATCTATGGTAACTTTAACTGTTACTTAAGTTAATTTATCATGTTGTATCCACTGATCATAAAAGTAAAATTCAATATTGATGTGTATGTCAAATAGCCCTACATCAGCCCGCCAGACCTGCATGGCATACCAATCATGGAAGAGGAGACTTAAATGAGAGAAAGCCTCCTGAGGCCTCTCTTGGAAGAAGGGAGGCAGGGCCATGGGGGTATTATTTTTTGTTGTGCTTGTCTGCTGAGGACTAGGGCTTGCCACCTAGCCAGTTTTGTACTGCCTTGGCGGATAAAAGATTTCAATGTGCTAGGTGGTTTACCTTTCAGCAATTTGTTATAATTGGCTCTAGGATGCCTTTTTTTGGAAGTGGAGGGACAGGAGTGTCCTTTTTTGTTGGTGTGGGGGACTGCTTAGTGACCAGTGTTTCTGTGTGTGAGGTAGCAACACTAGGCAACTTTCAATAGAAAAAAGTTCTGGGAAGAATCAGAAATTCTGAAGAGGCAAAGAGTCACCTGCAGGCCACCAATCAAAAACCTGGTAAAAATCCTGACAAAGGTCATAAGGCCTAGAGGGCCTAGATTCAGTCTGAGGACCTGGGTACAAAGCTGCTGAACATAATGATTGAACTAGACTCAGACTTACAGTGAAGACGAGACTGAAATAAGACCTGGCCACAGGGCTGAGTCAGATCACCACCAGGGGATCTAAATGGCTGATTGGCAGGGCTATAGTGAAAAGAATCCTACAATGCCACACCCTATATGCTGGCTGGTGATTCACTTATTACAGAGACATTTAGGAGTAGTGATCATTCTCTAATAAAATCTCCAATGTTTCTTCCTTTCCAAAAGACCCTGACAGTAAACCGTACTCTTGAGAATGGGTTGCTGTCTAATACTAATTCTTACATCCCAGTGGTTAGCGTACTGACTTCTTGTCAAGGCTGTTCCCCACTCTGGTGCTTCCCAGAGTCACAAATGCACAGACTTCCACCATCAAGTGATTTTATCAATAAAAACAGGGGCGAACACTTGAATTCTCCTCCAGGGTACCTCAAGCTCTTTTGTCCCCAAAAAATCTAGAAAAAAGAAAAAAAGAAAAACATGCTGCATTCTCTGGTTTCTGACCTCTTAGTTTGAGGCATGCAGACACAAACAGACACAGATACCTCCAGTACTTTCCAGAACATAAGAATCAAATCATCACCTTAAAAAGTGATTTTTATTTAAAAAAACCAAAAGATATACTTGATAAAGCATACTTGGTTGCTATATGTTACAGAGCAACTAAGGAAAACAAATTAAAACATAGAGAAAATCTCTGGGAATAATTCTTAGATGGTAAATGGGGAGGGGAGGCATATATTCAGAAAGAGCAATTAAAACCAAACTACAAAATTAAGAAAATATCCTGATCATGACTAGATTTGCTTTTCCCCCTTTATTTACTCATGATCTTCTATTTGTTCAGTTTACTTCCTCAGAGGCAGGGTACTAGTGCCTAAGTTTAAATTATTGAGGGTATGTCTATACTACAGAGTTTTGTAGGAAAAACAATTGTTTTTCCAACAAAACTCGAGGAATGTCCACACTGCAATTGCATTCTTCCACAAGAAAATCGAAAGAACAGAGGGTTTTTTTTGGTAATCCTCATTCTAGGCATTGGTAATCCTCATTCTACGAGGAAGAAGCCTTTTTGCGAAGAAGCTCTTTCACAAAAAGGCATGTGTAGACAGGGAAGAGGATGTTCTTTCGGAAGAATAAGAAAGAGGAAAAAGCTCAGCTGCCCCGGTGGCTATTCCATCCATAGCAATCACAGCTTACATGTGAGAGAGCATCCATTCAGTCTGGACACTCTCTTTCGAATAAGCAGATTGCTTTTTTGTTAAACTTTTGCTGTGCGGGTGCTCTCTTTTGGAAGTTTTTTCGAAAAAAGCTTCTTCCGAAAGAAGCCTGTAGTCTAGACGTAGCCACAGTGTCTCTCATCTCCTGGTTTAACTCTCCACTCAAAGAAAGCTGGCAAGGTATCTATATCCAATTCAAAGTTCAGCACTCTATCTCAACTGGTTCTTCAGGCCCTTTGCCAACACCCTTGATAGCTACCTGAACTTAACCCTTTAGTCACCGAGTATTGGTCAGCACTCCTCCTATCCATTACACTTGTGTTAATGTGTCTATGAAATTCTAAGTTCTATTCTGTTCCTGATAATCATTTCTGATAGAAATTTTGTGGAAAATAGCACACTTACATAAAATACTTTAATTTCAATGATGCAGCTTTTTCCAATGAATATAGTTACATAGGAATATTTTCAACTATTTCCACCCATACTATCTAATGCTATCATCAAATGTATGTGGTTCAAGTCTTGTATCTTTATGAAGTCCTTTAAAGTCAATGGCCAATTAGTGGAAAATCAGTTTCAACAACTGATCTGGAGGCTGGAATTGGTATAATCATTTGTAAAGTAATTGAGCCAGATTTTGCAAAGAAATTCTGTAAATGCCTGATCTTGCTACTGAGAATTAATCTTTTTAAATATTTATGCTTTGGTTACTTGCTGGCTCAAGTCTTGCTGTTAATTGGCCTTTTGTACATATTGTTTTTTACGTATTTACTTTACAACTGAGATTATTAAAATTTACTTTGGTTCCACTGGAAAATGATTGCTTAATAAGAAGTATTTAGTTTTAGTTTTCTACTTCAGTGGGCTACATTGTACTAGTCTAAATGCTCTGAAAATGTAATGTAGTTTTGAAATGGGTTATTTCTTTATATTGATTTAATTTCCTTGGTTCCACTAAATCTCTCGCCTAGAGTGTTTCGTTCCTGCTTTTCTGTTAGTTCTGACACTGTGCAGTTTGCTATTCTTCTATTTGCAATATGTTGTAATTGGAAATGTGCTGAATAACAGGTGCATTTTTCACCAGGGGACCTCATATGCAAAGTAGGAATTTAAAAGAAATGAGGAAGAGATACTTTGAAAACTTTTACTCGGTGCTTATCAAGTAATTAGTGTATTGATCTCTTTTCTTCAGGTACATACTTTAATAATGGCATCCTCCATTAGATCTTGCTTCTTATACAATTTAGGTCCTTCTGTGGTGATAGAAAAGAAAAATATTTTAAAATATTCTTAATTACTGGAGTTGGACTCTAATCAGTTCTCCAGATCCAAACACACCTGAATTATGAGATGTTAGTAATCCAGAGCCAATTTTTGTAGCTTTGAGGTCATATCAAAGATCCTGCTCACCACCAAAAAACCACCCACAAATAAATAATAAAAATATATCTCTACCACAAAGGGGATTTCAAATATTATTTACTCTTGGTTCCCTTTAGTTTTTTTAATCTAACATTCCAAATGTTTACATTTACTGTACTTTAAAATATTAGTTTTTTTCTCTATTTCTTTAGATCAGATTGAACATTTGGTAGCACTTTGGAAGGGATTCAAAAGGTGGCCTATTTGCCATGTTTCATGCCAATGATATCAACAAAACCCCACTGTCAGTTGTACATTGCATAGTCTGCAATTCTTCTGTTTCCAGTATGTTATAATTGGAAATGTGCTGAACAATCGGTGCATTATTCACCAAGGTAGCTCATATGCAAATTAGTTTAATAGAGGAAGAGATACTCTGAAAACTTGCACTGAGTCCACTTCTAGTAACTAGGATACTGAGTCCCTAGGCATCTAATGTTCCACTAATAAAATCTCAAGGACTTAAAAATTTCAACAGTTGGGCATGTACAGAGCCACATCATACCTGACTCCTCCCAGCTGTTTGGTTCCTAAGTCTCAACTCTGTATTAGCAGGACTCATGAACTGGGCATTTTTTCTCTCTGCTTACATTCTGTTCTAATCTAGAAAGCATGCTCAGAGCGCGTATATATATATATATATGAATCCCTACAAAATGGCTGGAGGATGATGGTGGTGCTCCCCACTCCCTTATAAATTTTTGCTTAGTGATTAGGACACTCACCCAGAATGTTGGAGATCCCAGTTCAATTATTCACTCTGTATGCTGTGGAAAAGGACTGGGGTTTGGCAGGCCAAGAGGGAGGCCTTCACCACCAGGCTGTGGGAAATTCTCCCTGTAGGTCTCCCTGAACCCCTGAGTAATAATAAAATAATAAAATGTTCAGTGATCCCAAACTAAAATGAATGACACCTTAACCCTGTGGTTAGGGCATCTACCTCGGAGTGGGGAGACCCCTGATTCCAGTGCTTATTTATTTATACATTGCACCCCTAAATTCCCTTTGTTAATACCTACTCTATATCTAATTTCTAATCTGCTCTCTAAACAAATTGCAGCTCCCTTTTCTTGGCAGGGATTTTGTTTCCCCAACTTGAAAAATAATCTTATCACCTTTTTTTCTGAAGCCAAGCATCTTTTCAGCTGTTAGATACGACCACTTTCAGTTCCCCACCATGAGTTCAGATTGAAAGAGAATTGGTGTACAATTTGTCCCCTTTCAACATTATAGGATCAAATTAATATAGATGTGATGGCTCCAGAGCTTGCACAATAAAAGCTTTTTGACACGCTAATTAAAACTTAGTTTAAAAGTTCTGCTTTCATCTATTTTTCTTTGTAGAGGAAATCCTATCCTATGGATGTACCCTAAAAATAAATGACAAAGCCTTAGTGTGGAGGGATTGAATAGAGATGGAATTATGTCTATGGCTCTGCCTATTGACAGCAATAAATTTAAACCATTTATAGATCTTCAGCAACATTTTACTTGCCCTCCTTCAGGGCATGGAAATGTCTAAAGTTAAAACATGTATCTTCAAATGTATTTTTATTGGGTGCTTTGGACGGACCAAGATTTGGAGAACTTTTATTATTTTGAAGGTAACTTCCTGGACTTACTCAGCCAGCCATATACTTGAATAATTTTCTGGCTCAAAAAGCTCTGCCAAAGATTGATACTTAAAGAACAACTAGAGATGTGGATACAAAACTACCTCTGACCCAATGAAATACAATTGCACATAATGTTAAAAAAAAACCAATTATAGTCTTGAGACTGGCTTAATCACCAAAAGACACTTTTTTAAATATACTGGTCCTCACATATGCTAATGGTACTGGAACTTATAAATGCTGAACCATATTGGAAATGTAACTTATTTGGTGCTACATAAGCTTGTATGTTTTGGAAGTCACTCCTTTCAATAATTTATGGTAGGTCATGGATTAAACATTATTGGTTGCTAAGTCGGAGCCATCCTCCTTAAATTTCATTCTTGGATATATTCCTGATACCCGGAAGATACCAGATAAAAAGCCTGAAGAGCTTTAACGTGCAGTTTGACTGATGAAAATTTAATTCTACAAAAAGGAAAATTTGATCTCCACCAAACATTGATGCATGGTTCAGTCATGTAGCTGAACTGACAGATAACAAAAAAAGATATTCAAAGCAATTTGGGCTGACTCTTTTTTTCCAGGACTATCATTAATGTACACTGAAGATAGATATGTTGCTTTCCTTCTCCTACCTTTATCTTAATTCTCTTTACTCACTAGTGTTTTATGATGAATCAGATATTCTGGTATATTTGTTGTATTTGGTAAAAAAAAAAAAAAAGAATGTAAATATGAAAAAGATGGGCTAGAGAATTATTGACCCAATAAATAGTGACATCTAGGAAATGGTAGGAGGTGTGGAACTTGTCAGAAATACAGAGATTTCAAGCAGAAAAGTTTAATGAATAACTTTTATTTCTGTATGATACAGTCAAAATTGACAGGCTTAGCCTAAAAAGACATAAAAAAAATTAATGGAGATTGCCTATCTCCTAGAACTAGAAGGGACCTTGAAAGGTCATCAAGTCCAGTCCCCTACCTTCACAGCAGGACCAAGTACCACCCCAGACAAATTTTGCCCCAAATCCCTAAATGGGCTCCACAAGGATTGAACTCACAATTGTGGGTTTACTAGACCACCATTCAAACCACTGAGCTATCCCTCCCTCCTAACTTCTTTACCACTTTCCCAGAAGTTGCCACATTCAAAGGTGTCAAAGCTGCAGCTCTACTCAGGTCCATTACCTTTTGTTTTTCCCCCTACATAATGCAATTCCAAGCACCATAATAACTGACAATAGGCCATACTTCAAGAATGCAAAATTCCTGGACTTTGCTAAAATTAACTTTCCTCATGAGACATCTACTCTCAGGTATCTTGACTCCAACAAATTAGCTGAATGTGGAGTACGTATAGTGAAAAATATCTCCCAAAAATGCAATGCATGCAAGATGTGTATTTAATAGTAACAAAGCTGCATTTCTGCAACATGGAAAATTACCTGCCGAACTCCTGTACAATTGACATATAAATATGTTACCAGATGTGGAACAAATGATTACTAAGGAGTCTGTGACAGTGAGGAAAATCTTGGGACAGTCGAAGCAAACAAAATATAATGAAAGAACAAGACTAATTCCATAGTTAAAGAACAAAGACTGAATGAAAACTTGGCAAAATGGCTAGTTAAATGCATAGAGATCAAAGAAGAGTTAACCCACTCATTTTTGGTGATGGCAAATGATAGCAAAATCTTACAGTGGAGCCACACACATACGCTCAAGAGACCAAAGAACTTGGGAGGAGACAAGTGAAATGAGAGCAGGCATTCAAGTAGAAAATAATTCACGAACAGATCCTGTTATTGACCACAAAATTGGACAGTCTGGGTTTGTCTAGACTATACCTCTCTGTTGACAGAGAGATGTAGATTAGGCAAGTTGAAATTGCTAGTGAAGTCGGGATTTAAATATCCCGCACTTCATTAGTATAAACGTGGCTGCTGCTTTTTTCTAAATGGAGCTTTTTAGAAAAAAACGGCAGTCTAGATGCAGATCTTTCAAGAAATAAAGTCTTTTTAAAAAGATCATGTAAACCTCATTTTATACACACAGATATGACTAATAATATTTTAGCATTTGTATGGTGACAACATTGTACAGATAATAACTAGTTCTCACTCCACTAATGTCAGACAGATGGTCTGTGTTGCTGTTCTCTTTTTACAGAGGGTATCCTAAGATAGAGGCCACACACAGCCAGCATTAGAACTCCAGACATCCTAATCCAGTGCTCATTACACTAGTCCATACTGCCTTTTCACCTTAGTGCAATGGCTGTCATATATGGCAAATGTTCATAAATCCACCCAAAATGGGATGCTGGTCTTCTAATTTAGTTCAACTCAGATAACTCTTGTGTAGTGCTTTTCATCTGTAGATCTCAAAGTGTATTACATAGGAATATGTAACTAGGAATGTTAACTATCATTATCAGAGCAAGGAATAGGAAGAACCTAGATCTCCTAAGTTCTGTCCAGACCTCTATCCTCATGGTGTCCAACACGCCAGCCACTAACTACTTTTGACTATTTGGCGGGTTAAATGTGACTAGTTCACTATACCACTAGTGACCATAATTGTTTTACTACTATAGTGGCTACTGCTTCAGAACCAGTTGGACACCATGAATCCATCTTTTAGTTGTATGCCTCTAAGTATTCATAGAGTTACAACTTAATAAATATTTATTTTGCCAAATAGTTCAGCTAGTGTGGAATAAGGACTGTAGTACTTTTCACCTGCTAATCTAGGGTGTGAAACATATTTTGAAGAACATTTGTTTACCTGAATAGTCCTGTTGACTTAATTGATTCCAGTATTTAATATTAATGGACATTTATATTGATAACAAGAATATACAGAGTTATCTGAGTAAATACATATTTTTTAAATTAACATGAGATTTGGGAGGCATATAACCTTCATGCTTCAGAGTATACAGCAAACACCAACTACTGGGGATTTGGTGCAATTTTGCCTTTTTACCAATTTATCCCATACATGTCTACAGAAAGATGTTGTACCTTCCTCCGAAGCAACGGTCCTATCCACTGTCCTAGGTACGATTCTAGACTAGACCAACTTTTCACACAGTAATTCCTGCTACACAGAGAATTAATCTTCCCTGAGATTTATACTGCAAGACTGGAAAATACTGACATACAGGCCTAATTTTATGTATTTCAATTGGCACACAATGTATTTCATGCATTTTTAAATGTTTGTAGGGTTAGTGGCTTATTTCCTTATTTCTCCCATGCTTTATGAAATAAGAATTGGCATTTTATTTGATAGCTGGCTGTGTGGTATAATAATTAATTGGGCTGTAAGTGTGTCTTTGTGATATTCAAGGCTTCTTCTAATCTAGTCCCTTGACTACGTCTTGTCTTCTGTTTGCTTTAATTTACCCTGCCTTTGTTCTAATTCTCTAATTCTACCAGTATTACTTTGCCTTGAACAATTATGCATCCTTTTTTCTTGTGTGTTTAATCAAATATTTTCTAATATATTTTAATTCTTGTTTGTGCTCAATTTTCTTTATCCATTGGAAGTGCAAATAATTTTTATTCCATAAATTATCACCAGCTCCAGATATGGTACTAGTGGCATTTTTCCTCTACTGTATGAAATAAGTTTCTTTGAGTATAGTATATTGTCTTTATATTATCCTCTTAAATATAAGCTTCAGCCATAAGCTTTGCATACTCCGACCTGATCCTTTTGCTATTCTGCTATGAAGTTATTCCCTCCTAGATCTATCACAGAATAGACAATTTTTGAAAGTTATATTTTCATCTGAAATTACAAGGCATGGTACATTTTAGCTCAAGAACTGATGTTTTATTTCTTCACCTTTTGGGGAAATAATTGAAGAACTTCAAAGATTCTAAAGTCAGACAAAATCAAAGAGAGATAGAGAGAGAGAGATGTGTAGAGACTGAAGAGAACAAAAAAAATGATAAAAGTTTTAGAAAACCTAACCTGTGAGGAAATATTTAAGCCCACTCTGAGCATATTTAGTCTTGAGAAAAGAAGATTGGAAGGGGAACTTAATAATAGTCTTGAAACATGTTAAGAACTATTATAAAGAAGAAAGTGATCAATTCTTCTCTATGTCCACTGAAAATAGGACAAAAAGTAATGTGCTTATTCTGCATAAAGGGATATGTAAATTTGCTATTGTGAAAAACTTTGTAACTATAAGGGTAGTTCAATTCTGGAATAGACTTACACGGGAGGTTGTGGAATCTCTCTCCTTGGAGCTTTATAAGGACATGTTGGACAAACACCTTTTGGGATGGCCTTGGTGAACTTATGGGGCTGGATGTGATCTCCTTGTGAGGTCCCTTCGATCTCTGCATTTCTGTGACTCAGTGAAACTAAGCTGCTCTTGGGCATTGGTAGCACATATACAAGTATGTGTTTTAAGGCTACGGCTTAAAAACCTAGGTCAAGGACTTAAATGGGAGCACCTGAGTGATAGGAAGCCACCGTTGTCCTTATTTGTGTCTTGTACAGCACCAAGCACACTAAATACTACATGATTGTATTTTATAATAAAGCATCTATAATGATACTGTCATTTTAATAGAGTAACGTAATTACACTGTAGTTATCATGTAAATACATTGGGTAGATCTGTTTATCTAGGAGGGAAAATTCATAATTGGGGTAAATTATCATAGCTCCACAGCTTCAGTTGAGTTATGACATTTTACAGCTGCTGAGGATTTGTCCCTGTGACAAAGTTCCTTCTTAACCTTATTGGGTCCTGAATTACTTGCCTTAAACTAGGTCTAGACAGCTGCTTTTTATTGGAAGAGGCTTTTCCAAAATTAGGCCTATCTAAGAACCTCATCTTTCAGAAGAGCTCTTCTTCCTCATGGCATGAGTAAGACAGAGCTTGCAAAAGAGCACAAGATGTCAGAAGAGCAATGGCATTTCCGATATCCCGGAAAAATGCTGTAGTCTGGACATAGCATCAGAGACTCCCAGCAGCTCTCAATTTAGACACCAGCTTGCTGTTTGTTGAACTACTCTCATCATTGGCCAGCCTGGAAAACAAGGGAAACCAAAATTCATGGTCTGTGACCCCCTCCCAGTGGTACAGAATAGACAAACCCTTGTATCAAGCCAGTGTCTTCCTAGACCTAAAATGGGGAGTTTGTGTATGGGGAGGAGGAGCCCATAAGAGCGACTGTCTGTAATGTTTGTAGTAACAGCTATGTGACAGCTACAAATCCCACTTTCCCATAGCCCTCCCCAGCACCTTCCTTACCAGAGGGCCTCCCTCCTGGTATCTGCTTGAACTTTATTCTCCCAGGCTCACCACCTCACTTACTCTCATCAGCTTCTTCCTCACATACAGAACAAACACAAGGGAAGTCTTTTTAAACCAGACTCAACTGGTTCTTAATTGCCCCCTCCCCCGCTGTTCTGATTAAGCTGGCTCCCTTGAGTCTGAAAGCCTCCTAATTGGTTTAAGGTGTTTTAATTGGCCTGATTACTCTGATTTTAGCAGGTTTCTGCTGGTTCCTGGTTAGCCCTTGCTAATTGACCATGGAAATAGGGACCTCTTTAATTAGAGGGTACTATATTTCTCATCTAGCACTCTCCTTTACCACTCTAGTCTGACCCTGTCATGCCCCATATTTGCTAATGTAACTTTAATGACTTATTAAGACTTATTAATATTTTGGTATCCGATATGATACCTTATTTAGCAGTGTCAATGTGCTATTTAACCCCTGTTTAGCAAAATCCTACAACCTATCCCACACTGGTAGAGTTTATACATTGTAATTTAATTAGATATCAGTATAAGAACCAACCCACTTGTATAAAGCAATCAAAAATGTATTACATGCAGGGCTGTACTAAGCATCAGAAATTTACAAAATAATTTAAACATCTAACTATGCAGAGAGAAATCTAACTCCCATTGAATTTCAATGGATATTACGTACTTAAATATTTAGGTTCTTTTGTAAATCCTAGAACAGGTTGAATCTCTCTGGTCTGGGACTCTCTGGTCCAGCAGCCTGAAGTTGAGCTCTGCCAGGAGGCTAAGGGCAGCAAACTGGCTGGCATCAGTGGCCTGGAGAGGAGCCCCAGGAGAACCTGAGGCCTGATATCCCCTGGTCCTTCAAATTCCCTTGTTCAGGTCCTGAAGGAGCCAGACCAGGGATGTCCAACCTGTGGTGCATACCTGTGTGTTTAGATGGCTAAATATTGTTGTAAAGCAGTCCCTATATGATTTGGTTAAAGATCTTTTCCATCTCTTATTTCTATGACACTTTCTAAAATACAGCATTGAGAAACAAATTGGTTGTAAAGCTGGAAAGAAAACATTAAAGAACATAAATTCTGGACATGACTTGTGGAGCAATTACAGCACCATCAGTTGCAGGTGTGTAGTACAATATATAAACAAGACTTTTATACTACAAATCAGCTTCAGCTCCTGTACTTTCTGATAAACACCTTATTACAATGTTTCCATTTGCTTACTGATAACTTCTGAGTGAGAAAAATGTGTATGTGTACAGTATGAAACAAAAGATCTGCTCTTGTGTGATGGAGTTATCAAAGTTCTAAGTCCCTGTTGAAGCAGCATGATTTGGAATAAATATTCTGTGTGACAAGTCTTCTTCCAGAACAATTGAGCTGATGAAAGATATTCAAAAGATAATTGTAGGAAACATAAAAGATTTTGAAAGATGCTTAAATTACAATTATTAAGTAATGCACTTTGTCAAGAAATTCATAATAATAGGATAAAACTGTTTTTATACGTCAAAAGGAAGACCAGCCTCTAAGAAAGCAAATATCCTTACCTGGTAGAGAATATTTCTCCATGTAAGTCAAATATGAATTTCATATGTGCTTGTAAATCCTTTAATGGTAATCAGTGTTGGATTTAAAAAAAAATGTTTAAGAAAGTTAATTCAAGAAGGAAAATAGTTTGCAATTTTCAAGGAAAGTTAAGAGATTGATAGAACATCCACTGATTTTATTTTTATAATTATAGCACTTTCTGTGCCAACCCAGTCTGTGAAGCCTTATTTGGCCTAGTTTGAAATTCTACAGTTCATGATTGTCTACACTAGTTCTGACTCGTTGATATTTGAGATTTTATTCCAAGTGGAATTGGATAGATCTTTTGAAAAGAAGGTTATAACACTATCTTTCATTGATCTAAAACCTTACCACTGCCTCATTAATGGCCTTCAGGTTTTTTTTTTCCTCTACTGGATATTTAGCATGATCAGAATGTCTTTTTATTTTAAATGTCCTGGGGAAAAAACATCCAATTCCCCATTTATTCTTTGTCTTTTGGGTAGTCTCAGCCAGAGCATACTTGCACATTCCAGCTCCCCTTTTTCCTGTCTCCAAACAAATAAAAAACCCTTTATTAATAAATTAGCATCAACATTATCCTATCTACTTCCATAGGACAAAACCTCAGAAGATCCCTGCCTAGGACAGATGACGATTCATATGTAGAGATCAGGAGGGGCCACCCTGTGTGGGCCAGTGCTTTCCATGCTCCCCCTATTCAACAAACTTACAAAGATTCTGTTCACAAATCACTAAGTGTCAGTGTTAATTTTGTGTATATCCATTCTACTTTGTGATTCCCTGAAGTTCCAAAGGCTCACCAAAGGCATTGGCCATCTCTACAGATACTGTGGTTCTCCTTTCCATAGCTTTCTCTCTGATATGGGAAGCATGCTGTCTTGGCAGTGAAAATGAGGGTGGGATCTGGTAATAAACTTTGATTACCAGGGTGATCCAATGGAGAACATGAAGACATATTGCCTCTGAACTTGCTTATCTTTCTTCAGGAATCAGACCCTCAACCCTAAGGGAACACACACAAAAAGCTCCACAAGAGAATCCCACACAGGGTTTGGTCCAGAGATCACTGATATAGATGATACTGTATTGGCTTTAATAGCCTTTGGATTGGATCCTGAATTTAAAGTCTTTTATGTGTTTTACTTTGGGTTTCCCTCATCTATGGACAGTCTGGGCCAAAACTGTTTGAAGCCTGTTCATGTAGAGCCATGCATAGCCATGTATTTATTTGTTAGATTTCTACTTTTTATTATTTCTTCATGTAATTCAGATATGTTCACTCCACTCACTAGACCTAACGCATAAGCAATATGATTAATCATTACTAACATCCTCCAGATGAAATCTTTTAATAAAAAATGTGTTGTCAATGCCTTTTATTTAAAGGCTAGCACTGAGCAGCAGCTGTGCAATACTTTGGCTCCAGCAGAAATAATAAATCATAATCATTATTAAACCTCTGTTCACTATGTTAGATATTTGAGAGAGATAAATCAGTCCATAAATAGCTTCTTCAATACAATTTTTTGAGATCTGTTTGGAGTTCTGGAGATGGATAACTCTTTCTACAGGGATTTACTCTACCATTTACTTTGCCTCTCCTGTCATGGTGTGACCTTCTTTATATGATGACCTCAGTCTTCTAATTGTACAGGACTAAGAATGATTTTGTCTGCACTTATAGGTGTCATACAAAGAGTTAGCTCTGTTTTTTGTTCCCCTTTCAGATATTCAGGGTACATTCAGGATATGTTTTAATCCTCAGTCAATTTCTAGATCAAATTTTCATGTTCCGTTTCTCTATTTTTTAAAAATAACTATACTATATTGCATGCAATTATAATTAAACAAAAATATTCTGAAAATTATGGAGGTCTGATTTAAACCAACAAAACCAGAGATTTGTAGTGATAAGATGGGATTCCATCCTTTAATTCAATCTATTGTTCTGGGGTTTTAAAATATATGTGGTACTCAAGACCACCTGCTTGTCTGGTTAGTATTACAGTACTTACTAGGAAGATGAATCTAGAGTGAATGGGATCCCTGTTTCATTCGTTAGCTATGTTTTGAGGTAGGGCAGTGTGACTGTGTAGGCATATGGGCAGTGTCTACATTAGCATGATTTTGAGCAAAATCAGCCGCTTTTGCGCAAAAACATGCTGTCTGTCTACACTGGCGAGGAGTTCTTGCGCAAGAACACTGACGTTCTAATGTGTGAAATCCATGCTTCTTGCGCAAGAACGATGATGCTCCCACTCAGGAAAAAGCCCTCTTGCACAACTGTTCTTGCGCAAGAGGCCAGTGTAGACAGGCAACATGAATTTCTTGCGCAAGAAAGCCCGGTGGCTAAAATGGCCATGGGAGCTTTCTTGCCCAAGAGAGCGTCTATACTGGCTCGGATGCTTTTGCGCAAAAGCACATCTCTTGTGCAAAAGCACATGCCAGTGTAGACACTCTCTTGAGCAAATACTTTAACGCAAAGACTCTTGCGTTAAAAGTATTTGTGCAAAATCTTGTCAGTGTAGATGTAGTCGTGGAATAGATGAAGGAAATATTTCCAGAGTCAGGAATTATTAGCACTTAAAAAAAATAACCCTTGGAAATGCCATCAAGAAACTGTTAAGCTGCAGAAATTCATAAATAAGGAAATGACCAGATTACATTTTTCATGGGATGCCTTAGACTTCTCTCTTTTATACATGCAATATAGATTTTAAGGCTAGGCGGGACCATTGTGATTAGCCAGTATACCCTCTTGCATAACACAGACCATAAAACATCCCTGAAATAATTTCTATTTGAACTTCAGCATATCCTTTAGAAAGACATGCACTCTTGATTGAAACATTTCTAGATATGCAGTATCCACCTCGGTCCTTGGTAAATTTGTTTCAATAATTAAATACCCTCGGTTTTTAAAATGTACTTTTTTTTCCAGGCTGAATTTATCTAACTTCAGCTTCTTGCCATTGTGTCTTATAATATCTTTGTGTGCTAGTTTAAAAAAAAAAAGCCTGTTATCCAATATTTGTTCCCCATTGGGATAGAGTTTTTAAAAACATAATCACATACTCTTTCTCAGAATACAATACCATCGCTTTTCAACGTTTCATCACTTCTCAACATACAATACCATTTTTCAACAACCTGAGACATAACTAATCAATTGCTGAGAGGCATTCTGTGTGTCTGAGAATCCTTTTAACCTATATTTATAACCTTTATTCCATTCTGGTCTCTTTTTTACCTAGCAGACTAATTTTAACCTCCTTATTACTGAGACTAAGGGTGTGTCTACTACTCCTATCTGTTGACAGAGAGATATAGATTAGGCACATCGAAATTGCTAATGAAGCAAGGATTTAAATATCTTGTGCTTCATTAGCATATACATGGCCACCACTTTTTTTTGAAATGGAGCTTTTTCGAAAAAAAACAAAACCCCAGCAATCTAGATGTGGATCTGTTGAATATAAACCCTTTTTCGACAGATCTTGTATTCCTCAAAAAATGAGGTTTACAGGATCTGTTGAAAAAGGGTTTATTTTCAACAGATCCACATCTAGACTTCTGTTTTTTTTTTGAAAAAGCTCTGTTTCAAAAAAAAGTGGCAGACATGTTTATGCTAATGAAGCGCAGGATATTAAAATCCCTGCTTCATTAACAATTTTGATGTTCCTAATCTACATCTCTCTGTCAACAGAGAGTTGAAGTCTAGATACACCCTAAATATTTCAGCTTTTCTTCCAAAGACTAAAAGTACAACTGCTAAAGATGTTAGAACTATTATCTTCATATTCTTAACATGGGGAGTTTGGGTTCTAAAATTAATTGGCAATGCACTGACACATTAATAATGTTTCATTCCCGGAAAGGGACCTTGGAGATGGTCAGGATGATGATAAAGGAGACTGGAGTGATTTTTCAGCTATTCTTCAGTAGGATCCTGCAGAAGCCTAGAATGGAACTGGATGCTTATACAAATACATTTTCTTTCTTATTCTCTAAAGTTCTGCAGGCTCTGATTTCTTTGTGCAAGAGCCATGAAGGCTATTACTGCCTCAGGACTCTATGGAGTATCTGTACAGGGGAGAGAAGGAGCCATGAAATTAGGGGAACTCAGTAAAGGCCCCAAAATGACAGGTTTCTGGAAGACAGAATGGTAGTGAGGCCTTGTAATCCCCCCTTCTTTTCTTAGGAGATATTTTCAACCTGGTAACTTTTTTATCAGCCAAAGGCTTCTTGTATGGGGGACTCTGGTACTGGTCCTGTTAGAATGTGGGATTTGGGGAGGGAAGGAGTTTCAGGAGTTCAAGGAGAGTGTGAGACAGGGATACATAAAAACATCTCAGGGATGGGAAAAATGGACTGTAGCCAATTTAGGGGAAAGGGAGATACTAGTTTGAACACAGAAAGAGAAACTCTAGTTTCAGTCATTTGAGAGGGATGAGAAAATGTTTGGGATATTTTTCCCTAACCGATTCATCCGTTCCTAAATTGTGTGCGTATTTCCCACTTCACATAGTTATTTCTGTCATTTCTGATTTCTTCTCCCTAAACCATACTTACCCCCTTCAATCTGCATACATCACTGTGTGTTCTTGATGGATTAATTTGGAGTAGTAATTTGCAAATTTTTCCCAATGGCCCTTAAGCTACCATAAATTTCTCAAATCAGTGGAAGTCCTTGAAATGTGCAGATGAAGCTAGCAAGTTAGAAATATATAAGTGGACAGGAAATTAGAGAGAGTATATTTTTCACTTACATGGGCCTGGGATTTTCTTTAATTATTTCTAACTGGAAAGCCATGGAGAAATCTCTCTTTTGAATTAGATTTTACAAGAAGATTGTCTTGTTTGCTTGAGAGTACTAAATTAATGAGTTTCAGTCAGGAGGAAAAGAAAGGTGAGACTCATAACAACACCTAGCCATTTGCTCATTAGGAAGTATTATTCTTAACTTTCAAGTAACTTGGAATTTTTCTTTTTGTTTTTGTAACATTTTCAAGTGAATGCAATGCTAATGAAAGCTGCCAATGGACATCCTTAGAAACGGAATGCCTCTTTTATCCACATACCAGGTACAGAACAGCCAGAAGCAGTATATATTTTCCTATGTTTACACAACCACTAAATGTTCCTGTGATGTGATGAGATGTTAAAAGTCCACAATAGGAAGGAAGGGGTTAAATAGCAGTCCGGGGGCCAGATGGCTCTACCCCACTAAACTTACAGAACCTGTTCCTGCAGGAGGAGGAGCTTTAAAAAGCCACATAGCTGAAAAGAAGGGCAGCTTAGGGGCGGATCTTCGCTGTCTCTCCAACAGGTTGATGTTTTGGTACATCAAAGGGGATGCTGAAGAACTATCTGGGTAGTTCAGCTGATCTGCATGAGCAATACCTTCTGAGGAGAGGGATGATTACTGGAAAATGGATAGAAATTGACAAAGGAAATAACAGGAAAAACTGGCCACAGGTTAGGAAAAGCAAAAGACTGAATTTGCCAAAGCTAAGTGAAGAAACAATAAGAAAGAAGCTAGGGTATGTCTACACTACAAAGTTAATTCGAACTAACAGCCGTTACTTCGAATTAACTTTCATAGCTGCTACACAGGCAAACAGCTAGTTCGAACTTAATTCGAACTAGCGGAGCGCTTAATTCGAACTAGGTAAACCTCATTCTACGAGGACTAACGCCTAGTTCAAATTAAGTAGTTCGAATTAAGGGCTGTGTAGCCACTTAATTCGAACTAGTAGGAGGCTAGCCATTCCCAGCTTGCCCTGGTGGCCACTCTGGGCCAAACCAGGGAAACTCATCTGCCCCCCTCCCAGCCCCGGAGCCCTTAAAGGGGCACAGTCTGACTACGGTGCCCGTGCCAGGTGCAAGCCTGCCAGCACCCAGCCAGCAGATCCTGCACCAGGCACGGTACGAGCCAGCCACTCGCTGCCACCCAGCCCTCCACCTCTTCCCGGGACCAGGCTGGCGGCTCCCAAGAGCCTGCCTGGGGCCTCAAGAGCCAGGTGCCCTCCTGGTCTAGTGCGGAGATCGTGGACCTCACCCAGGTTTGGGGGGAGGCCTCCACCGTCCACGACCTCCGTCCACAGGAAAGTGGCCGTCTAGTGAAGGATAGCTGCCAGTCTCTCCACCAAAAGCCACATGCAAACCCAGGAGCAGATTTGCATGAAAATCAAGGTGGTCCAGCGAGACCCCCGACCCTGAGTCTTGAGCTGAGAACATAAGAATATAAGAACAGCCGTACTGGGTCAGACCAAAGGTCCATCTAGCCCAGTAGTCTGTCTGCTGACAGGAGCCCACACTAGGTACCCTGGAGGGGATGGACCGAAGACAATGACCAAGCCATTTGTCTCGTGCCATCCATCTTTAGCCTTCCACAAACAGAGGCCAAGGACACCATTTCTACCCCCTGGCTAATAGCACTCCATGGACCCAACCTCCATGACTTTATCTAACTTCTCTTTAAACTCTGTTATAGTTCTAGCCTTCACAGCCTCCTGTGGCAAGGAGTTCCACAGGTTGACTATTTGCTTTGTGAAGAAGAACTTTCTGTTATTAGTTTGAAGCCTGATACCCATTCATTTCCTTTGGTGTCATCTAGTCCTTCTAGTATGGGAACTAATGAAGAACTTTTCTTTATGCACCCTCTCCACACCACTCATGCTTTTATAGACCTCTATAATATCCCCCCTCAGTCTCGTCTTTTCTAAGCTGAAAAGTCCCAGTCTCTTTAGCCTCTCTTCATATGGGACCTGTTCCAAACCCCTGATTATTTTAGTTGCCCTTTTCTGAACCCTTTCCAAGGCCAAAATATCTTTTCTGGGGAGGGGAGATCACATCTGTACACAGTACTGAAGATACGGCATACCATAATTTGATACTTCCCCTCTTCCTTCTTCCCCTGGCTTCCCCCTTCCAGCTCCCTCCTCCCAGGTTTCCCCTTCCCCTCTCCCACCCTCTCTCTTCCCCTCTCCCACCTCCTTTTCCCAGTCTCCCCAGAGGTTAATCCCCCCCCACAGTTTTGTTAAATAAAGAGAGTTTCTATTTTTGAACACACATGTCCTTTATTTTGTACGTCGGGAAGGGGGGCTAGGAAGGGGTAAGTGGAAGGAGGTGAGGGAGGAATGGGGTACTAGCCCCTGATGGGGAGGACTGGGGTGGCTCTGCAGGCTCCTCGGGGTGGAAACTCTCCTGCAGACCCCCCCGGATGGCAGCCTGCGGCAAGTGCAGCCGGGCTGATGGCCGAGTGCTGTGATGTGCCAAGTGTGGTCATTCAGGGCACTCCAAGCCAGGACTGCTTTGCTGTCCCTCATTGAGGTAGACTAGCAAGCGGGGAACCCTGAGAACTGTCTGTCCGGGGTGGGGGTCGGG
This sequence comes from Pelodiscus sinensis, assembly GCF_049634645.1. Taxonomy (NCBI): domain Eukaryota; kingdom Metazoa; phylum Chordata; order Testudines; family Trionychidae; genus Pelodiscus; species Pelodiscus sinensis. Next base: position 174,953,555 of record NC_134711.1, read on the forward strand.
TCCCTTTAAGCACAGCCTTCGGCTAGCCTGAGACAGCAGCTCCATGCTCTAAGTCCTAACCTGATGCTCTGCTGGCACTGCTTCCGGCCAGCCTTAACTTCGGTTCAGGGTCTACTCAATGTGGACATACTAGTTCGAATTAGCAAAATGCTAATTCAAACTAGTTTTTAGGTCTAGATGCACTAGTTCGAATTAGTTAGTTCGAATTAGTGCTGTAGTATAGACATACCCCTAGAGACTAGAGAGAAAAATTTAAGTCTAACAATAATAAAAATCATTAACAAGGAAGTGAACACAGGGGATATAAACCCTCTGAAAGTAGCAGAGTGGATTTAAAATATTCTGAAGATAAAGACACAGAAAGCTACAACAAGGAAATCTATTAATTAAATGTAAAAGCAAAGAACAAATGGGAAAATTAATAAAGATTAAATTGTTAGGAAAACTGAAAATAGGCTGCTGACTGCCTAAGTTTTTGATAGAGACAAGAGGAATTTATGTAGGGTACCAGACAAAAAGACTGAAGTAAAATAAAGCATAGGAGATAGAATACTATCTGCTTTGTGACTAATTAACAAGAGAGAAAGAAGGAAAAACCAATCAACATCTGTGCTAACTGCAATTAGGGACAAACAGTTCAGCATAAGATGACAATAGGACATCAGAGTTTTGGGACAAAACCATATATCTCTCCCCTAGTGAGATGCCATATTTCTGGGCTTGTGGTGAGTACATGTGAATACATGAAAAGGGAATAGTAGATGCAATAAATGTGAAGGGGAGCATTCCTATGACAAATGTGTAGAAAGGCCAACATTAAAGTATAGTACCTGTGGAAGAAAGCACAGTGCAACATACGGTTATATAGTGCAATGCAAGCAAAAGAGATTTTAAAAAGTTAGAAATATCATACCATGTGAAGAAGCTATTAAGAATCATTTAGGACTGAAATGGTAAGAGGAAAGGAAATTCAGAATGAAATTCAAGGAAAATACACACTACAATAAATCAAAGGATATAATGAATGATACAGGGGCAAAAGATAGATTATGTATAGACAAAGAGATGTTTATAGCATTTATGACTGAAGATATAAGCTGCATATTACAGTCAAGGAAAAACAGAGAAACTGAAAATTATAGTTGAAGTAGAAAAATGTCTAAGTGTTAACAACTTAACAGGGGAATGACTCCATGTTTGTTTGTTTTTTTAAGTGAAGGAAATAATGAAGGATTAAAAGATTGGTACTTACTGTTGAAATGCACGTAATAACAGATGTATAGAAACTAAAAAAAAAATATCTTTGGTAAGAATACTAACCTGGTTCATGTGCAAGACATATGGCTAATAGGAAAACTAGATTTCAGAATCCTAGAGTATGGTTTTTATAGGCAATACAGAGGAATAGGAAAGGGAGGGGGTGTTTGTATATTCCTTAAGAACTACCTAAATTATCTTGAACTTCAGGCCAAGACACTTAACATAGAGTATTACACCACTGAGTTTATCATGCCCAATAAATCTGTATTTTTGAGACTGTATAGTGTATGTAAACCAGATGGAAAGCAGAAGATAATGGATATGACAGAGACAGATGAAGATTCAACAGGTCCCATACAGTAGAGGTGGAGACCTAAGCAGTCATAACACATTATAGGGAAGTGGAAAATTTTGATAAAAATAGTGCAGAGATGAGCAAACCTTTTGGCTTGAGGGCCACATCCAGGTTTCAAAATTGTGTGGACGGCTGGGTAGAGAAGGCTAAGAGAGGTTGTTGCACCAAAGAGCCAGGATGACCCAGCCTCTCTCTGATCTCTGTCTCCACTCCTCCAATTACCACACCAGGCTCCTGCACCATCCAATACCTCTCCTGACTGCACCCCCTCATCTCTGCCCCATTCAACACTATGCTTTTTGTCTCTGAACACCCCTTAGAATCCCTTGCCCTCTATCCAAATCCCCCAACCAGGGGCAGATGACCATTTTGCGGGGCCCAGGGCAGCACAATTTCGCGGGGTCCCCCTTTGCCATGGCGCATGCGCGGTGGTGTCACGGCGCATGTGTGGGGCTTCTTGAAGCACGGGGCCCGGGGCGGCCACCCCGCTCTCCCTGCCCTATAACCACCCCTACCCCCAACTCCCTGTCACTTAACCATCCCCACCCAGGACTCCCACCCGCTATCCAAACTCCCTGCTCCCCTCCCCTTAATTGTTCTGCCAAGACTCCTGCCCTTATCCAAACCTTCCCTGTTCCCCCACCTGACTGCCACCCAGAGCACCAGGGATGGAAGTGCTGGATCAGCACTGCTCAGCTAAAGTTCACAGCTATATCTCCTGGAGTTCCAATGTTGCTGGCACAGTGTGCTGGGACTGGGGCCTACCTTCCCCAGGGTGGAGCTTAAGGGGCTGGACAAAAGTACCATAGAATCATAGAACACTAGAACTGGAAAGGTCATCGAGTCTAATCCCCTGTGCTCACAGTGGGACCAAGTACCATCTAGACCATCCCTGATAGATGTCTATCTAACCTTATCTTAAATAGCTTCAGAGATGGCGATCCAACAACTTCCCTAGGCAACGTATTCCAGTGTTTAACCACCCTGACAGTTAGGAAGCTTTTCCTAATGTCCAACTTAAACCTCCCTTGCTGCAATTTAAGCCCATTGCTTCTTGTCCTATCATCAGAGGCCAAGGAGAACAATTCCTCCCCCTTGTAGCAGCCTTTTAGATTATTGAAAACCACTATCATGTCCCCTCTCAATCTTATCTTTTCTAAACTAAACAAGACCAGTTCTTTCAGTCTTCCCTCATAGGTCATGTTCTCCAGACCTTTAATCATTCTTGTTTCTCTTCTCTGGACCTTCTCCAATTTCTCCACATCTTTCTTGAAATGTGGTGCCCAGAAATGGACACAATACTCCAACTGAGGCCTAATCAGTGCAGAGTAGAGCGAAAGAATGACTTCTTGTGTCTCAAAACACTCCTGTTAATGCATTCCAGAATCATGTTTGCTTTTTTTTTTTTTTTTTTTGCAAAAGTGTCACTGTGGACTCTATTTATTTTGTGGTCCACTATGACCCCTTGATCACTTTGTGCTGTAGTCCTTCCTAGACAGTCGCTTCCTAAGTGGAGTACTTTACATTTGTCCTTATTAAACTTCATCCTATTTATCTCAAACCATTTCTCTAGTTTATCCAGATCATTTTGAATTTGACCATATCCTCTAAAGCAGTTGCAACTCCTCCCAGCTTGGTATTCGCTGCAAACTTAATAAGTGTATTTTCTATACCCATATCTAAATTGCTGATGAACATATTAAACAGAACCGGTCCCAAAACAAACCCTTGTGTAACCCCACTTGTTATGCCCTTCCAGCATGATTGTGAACCGTTAATAATAACTACTCTCTGAGAATGGTTATCCAGCCAGTTATGTACTTACCTTATAATAGCCCCATCTAAGTTGTGTTTGCCTAGTTTGTTGATAAGAAGATCCTGAAAAACCGTATCAAATGCCTTACTAAAGTCTAGGTATACCACATCCACTGCTTCTTCCTTATCCACAAGATGTGTTATCCTATCAAAGAAAGCTATCAGATTGATTTGACATGATTTGTTCTTTACAAATCCATGATGGCTGTTACCTCTCACCTTATTTTCTTCCAGATGTTTTTAAATGAATTCCTTAATTACTTACTCCATTATATTTCCTGGCACAAAAGTTAAACTGACTGGTGTGTAGTTTCCTGTGTTGTTCTTATTTCCCGTTTTATAGATGGGCACTATATGTGCCTTTTTCCAGTCTTCTGGAATCTCTCCCATCTTCCATGATTTTTCAAAAAAGGTAGCAAAAGGTTCAGATATCTCCTCTATCAGCTCCTTGAGTGTTCTAGGATGCATTTTGTCAGGCCCTGGTGACTTGCAGACATCTAACTTTTCTAAGTAATTTGTAACTTGTTGTTTTTTTATTTTATCTTCTAAACTTCCCACTAGCATGCACTATTTTAAGCATTCATTCATCATCAGACTTCTTGTTGAAGACCGAAACAAAGAAATCCTTAAGCACCTCTGCCATTCCAAGTTTCCTGTTACTATTTCTCAATCCTCAGTGATCACTGGGCCTACCCTGTCCTTGGTCTTCCTCTTGCTTCTAATATGCAGTATTTAGAATGTCTTCTTGTTACCCTTTATGTCTCTAGCTAGTTTAAGCTTTTTTTTTGTGCCTTTGCCTTCTAATCTTACCCCTGCACACTTATATTGTTTGCTTATATTCATCCTTTGTAATTCATCCTAGTTTTCGCTCTTTATATAACTCCTTTTTGATTCTGAGATCATGCAAGATCTTCTGGTTAAGCCAAAGTAGTCTTTTGCCATACTTTCTATCTTTCCGACACAGCAGAATAGCTTGATTTTGGGGCCTTACTACTATCCCTTTGAAAAACTGCCAACTCTCTTCAGTTGTTTTTCCTCTTTGTCTTTCTTCCCATGGGACCTTTCCTATCAGCTCTCTGAGTTTATCAAAATCTGCCTTCCTGAAATCCATTGTCTGTTTTACTGTTCTTCCTTCTACCATTTCTTAGACTCGTATGATTCTAGTATGATTTCATGATCACATTCACCCAAGCTGCTTTCCACTTTCAAATTCTCAATTATTTCCTCCCTATTTGTTAACATCAAATCTAGAATAGCTTCCCCCAGTAGCTTTTTCAACCTTCAGAAATAAAAAAGTTGTCTTCAATACACTCCAAGAACTTATTGGATAGTCTGTGTCCTGCTGTGTTATTTTCCCAACATGTGTTTGGTAGTTGAAGTTCCCCATTACCACCAAATCCTGCACTTTGGATAATTTTGTTAGTTGTTCAGAAAAAGCCTTATCCACCTCTTCTACCTGGGTAAGTGGTCTGCAGTGACCGCTAGCATGACATCACACTTGTTTTTTTACCCCTTTTAGCCTAAACCAGAGACTCTCAACACATCTGTCTCCTACAGCTATCTCCACCTCAGTCCAAGTGTGTAAATTTTAATATATAAGGCAACACCTCCTCCCTGTTGACCCCGCCTATCCTTCCTGAGTTAGCTGTACCCTTCTTTACCAATATTCCAATTGTGTGTATTATTCCACCAAGTCTTTGTGATACCAATGTTGTCATAGTAGTATTTGTTTATTAGGACTTCCAGTTCTTCTTGCTTATTACCCATACTTCTTACATTTGTATATAGGTATCTAAGATACTTATTTGATTTTGCCTCCCAGTTCTGCCTCCTTTTTCTCTTGTGGGATCCTATGGGCCAGATTTGTCTGCAGACCATAGTTTACACACTCTCCCCCCAGTCTTGAACAATTCATTGACAAAAATAATTGAGTAATAATGAATGATGGTATACTTCCTAAGTTCGATACATCCAATAGAAATATTTTCTATCTTGATCTTGAAATTGTGCCAAGTAGTATAGTGAGCAAATGCAGCTGAGAAGACAACAAAAAGGAGGGAATGGGAAGTCATGACTTCCTGGTACTTATAGCTTGTCAAAGGAGAGGCAACTTTGTAAATGGAAGAAGGCCCTCTACTTGGAACATAAATATAACAAACTAAAAACTGTTTAGAAGTAAATGTCATGAAAATATTAATCAAACAAGTATAAGTGATGACACTGAGGAGTTTAGTACCAATTTAACTAAGGGAATCATGATGGCTGAGAAGTTAGTTATGTCTAAGATCTCCCATCACCCTAAAGTTTCAAAATATGTATCATGATAGAATGAAGAGAAAAAAATAAATTGAAGAAAGGAGAAAATCATATAAGAAAGCAACAAACACAATTAATAATGAGGACCTAATGTCATGTTCAAGAAACAAGGCAATTATGCAAAGAGATATTTTAAAAGATAGATAGATAGATAGATAGATAGATAGATAGATAGATAGATAGATAGATAGATAGATAGATAGATAGATAGATAGATAGAAAGAAGCTGGAAAAAATTCTGTGGGAAAATAAAGAGACTAAACGATCAGAAATTTATCAGAACAAGAAAATGAATGGAATATGAAGCAAGAACAATTCTGTATCAGACCTCCCTGTAAAAGGAAAGGGATGAAAAGCTCAAATGAAGAAAAAGAAGACTACCTGAAATAGTCCACTATCTCAGTAACGATGAAAATTAGACCAAGTAAAGGGAAAATATTAAATTGAAAAGTAGAAGAGATGGGAGGAAAATGAGGATATAGTATTAAACCAAAACTTTTATATGAGGGAATGTCAAAAAGCTATAGATAAAAGCAAAGCAATTTACCAGAAGGGGATGAACCAACTAAACCACATGGATGAAGGGACTATGCAATGATATATGGGAAACAGGTACCTATCAATGGAATAGAAACATGTAATTGATGTCCCTGCAGAGAAACCAGGGAAGCTGTGAAGAAGACCTGCTGCATATAGGACAGATGTCCTTACATCATGTATGGGTAAAGCCATAGACAGAATGGTGATTAAAATATTAATATGTCTAAAGAGAAATGGATTTATAGACAATAAGCAAAGTGGGTTTCAAAGGGGAAGAAGTGCATCTGATCATACATTAAAGGTAGAGTTGTTTGCAGAAAAAGTATATGAAATGAATGTATGTAAATATAATGTGCTTTTTCTCATTTATTAAAAAAACTCACAATACATTATGGAGAGAGAGCTTATTGAATAAAAGGACAAGTATATGGGTGAATAAGAGTATTTCTACACTGTAACCCTATTTCGAAATGACTAACTCCATTCTGAAATAACAGGCACTTATTTTGAAATAGTGTCAAAATACTGTCAAGCTGGAGGACTTCTTACTCCAACTCCCTCATTGTACAAGGAATAAAGGAAGTCGGAGGAAGTGCTGTGTAGACACTCTCTATTTCAAAATAAGCTATTTTGAAATAAGATACATAATTGATGTAACTCAATTTGCATAGCTTATTTTGAGTTAAGCCCTGCAGTGTAGAAGCACCCTAAAATATTACACGAGGAAAAGTATGCAGCTCAGAGCAGAGAAAGCCCATTCTAGAATATATATAATCAAAACCAGCATTCCGCAGGGGAATGTCATCATCCCTACTTATTCAGTGTAATGATAAACAATTTCCCAAAAAGGATGAGTGCAGAAATAGGATTACTGTTGTTTACAGGTGATTGTGCTATATGAGCTAAAAATGGAAACCTGAAAATAGTTGAGAAAGGAATTAATGAAACACTTAGGGGAGATATGCAATACTTTTTTTTGGTTCAATTCTCAAAACTAAAGACATTATATTCATTGAAAGGAAAATATTAACAACCTATAGGTATAGTTAAAATATATAAATTCCTCAGTGTGCCATTTGATAGCAGACTAACATGGAAGGATGACATTGAAAATATTATAGCTAAATGTAAAGATAACCTCGATCGACTAAAAAGTATTCCTGAACTGCCTGAGATGTGCAATGGTAATGCGTCATAGAGCAATAATAAGACTCAATATTGTGCACAGGCGCCAAACATGTAGCTCAGCATTAAAAATTAATCTGAGAAGATAGTCTGAATCCAAGTCCAGGCATTCTGTGCTGCATGTCACATCACCTTTTTGTGTCATGCAGGTGAACTGCTGATAGTGTTAAGAATGAAGTTACTGGACATAGCATTTTAGGGAAAGTTATCAAGAAACAAGGAAGATAGAAACAGTAAACAAATATATGAAGAATGCTGGGAATTCAGTGGAGTGCATAGAGAGAAAATACCAAAAATACCTTATGTCAATAGAATTAAAATATGGACAAACTAAGAAAAAAGAAAGACCTAGAGGAATTAGCATGTATAGGCATGAAAAAATGCATTGTGCACATTGGAAAATACAATCCAAACTATATGTACAAAATGATGGGGTCTAAATTAGTTAATACCACTCAAGAAAGGGATCTTCGAGCAACTGTAGATTAGCTCTCTGAAAACATCCATTCAATGTGCAGCAGCAGCCAAAAAGCTAACAGAATGTTAGAAATCATTAGTAAATGCATAAGTAAATGCATAAGTAAAAAGACAGAGGATAACATAATGCCACTATGCAAATTCATTGTATGCCTACACCTTAAATACTGCTTTCAGATCTGGTTGTCCCATCTCAGAAAAAGATGTATTAGAATTAGAAAAGAGACAGCAAAAGAAAGCAAAAATTATTGGGGACATGAAACAGATTCCATACAGGAGAGATTAAAAAGGCCAGAACTTTTCATCTTGAAAAAGCGACAGCTAGGAAGGGAATACGTAGTGGTCTATAAAATTTTGAATGTTGTGAAGAAAGTGAATAAAGATGTGTTAGTTACTCCGTCACATAACATGGGAAACAAGGAGCACACAATGAAATTAATAGGCAGAAAATTTTAAACAAAAGGCAATTCTCTTTCACACAAGGCACAGTTGAAGTGTGGAAGTCATCTGGGAATGTTGTGAAGGCCAAAAAGAACTAGATAAATTCATAAAAGATTTCAACATCAATAGATACTAGCCAAGATGGTTAGGGATGCAGTGTTTCTACATCTCAGATTGACGAAGCTGGGACTGGATGATAGGGGATGGATGATGATTGCCTGTTCTGTTCGTTGCCTCTGAAGCACCTTGGCCCCTGGGCCTTAGATTCCCCACCCCTTATTAGGTGGTATCACCAATAATCCTAACCTAATCATAATGCCTTCAACAAGTTCTGAGAGACTTATCTATTTGTCCATGCAATCCCTACATTAAAGATCTACACCTACAAGATCTTCAACAAGCATTCTGTAAACTGCGATACCCACACGAGGAAGTGAGGAGACAGATTGAGAGAGCCAGACGTGTACCCAGAAGCTTCCTGCTACGGGACAAGCCCAAGAAAGAAACCAACAGAACACCACTGGCCATCACCTACAGTCCCCAGCTAAAACCTCTCCAACGCATCATTAGTGATCTTCAACCCATCCTGGACAATGATCCCTCGCTTTCACAGGCCTTGGGAGGTAGGCCGGTCCTTGCCCACAGACAACCCGCCAACCTGAAGCATATTCTCACCAGCAACTACACACCGCACCATAATAACTCGAACTCAGGAACCAATCCTTGCAACAAACCTCGGTGCCAACTCTGCCCACATATTTACACCAGCAACACCATCACAGGACCTAACCAGATCAGCCATACTGTCACTGGTACATTCTCCTGCACATCCACCAACGTAATATATGCCATCATGTGCCAACAATGCCCCACTGCTATATACATCGGCCAAACAGGACAGTCCCTACGTAAAAGAATCAATGGACACAAATCTGATATTAGGAATGGCAACATACAAAAACCTGTAGGGGAACACTTCAATCTTCCTGGACACACAATTGCAGATCTAAAAGTAGCCATCCTGCAGCAAAAAAACTTCAGGACCAGACTTCAAAGAGAAACTGCTGAGCTACAGTTCATCTTTAAGTTTGACACAATCAACTCTGGATTAAACAAAGACTGTGAATGGCTTGCTAACTACAAAAGCAGCTTCTCCTCTCTTGGAATTCACACCTCCAGATCAGCTGCTAGAAGTGGGCCTCATCCTCCTTGATTGGATAACCTCATTATCTCCAGCCTGATCCTGGCCTGCATATTTATTCCTGCCTCTGGAAATTTCCACTACATGCATCTGACGAAGTGGGTCTTTGCCCACGAAAGCTTATGCTCCTACACTTCAGTTAGTCTATAAGGTGCCACAGGACTCCTCGTCGCTTCTACATTAAAGAGATTGCCAATAATGTGGGGGATGAGCTTATAAGTTGTGAAGTTGAGTTTTTCTGTTTTGGACACATGCCTGTTCGAAACTGAATTGAGATTTAATAACTCATATACCATCTGATGAAGAGCCAGATATCTTGTACCTTTATTTTGTTGATGCCCTTTAAATTAGTGACTTACAACTTAGTACTGTTAAAATCGTTCTATTTTTTTTGTGAATCCCATAATAGTATACAGTATTATATATGTTTAATCCAGGCTATCTCCGTGACTGATTCCAACCTCATGGTCCACCTTGACAGTGCACCTGGGATACACTTGCTAACCATTCATGTTTGAGTTTGGAAGGCTCAGATGCAGAGCATTACTAAGGCTTCCCCCTCTGACAAAGCCTGCTTTTTTTTGTGTTTCTTTTTTTGTTTCTTTGTTTCTTTGTTTGCTTGCTTGTTTCCTGCAAGGTGACTTGGTGGTCTTGACTTTCCTTTTCAGTCCATGGCTCTCTGTTTGAGTTAACTTTTTCTCAAAATTGGTTATAGTTTAATTTATGAGTTTTAAATTGCTTTGCATATGCCTGGAGTTCAGGAAGCGCGAATCTTACAAAAAATAAGAATATAGACTAAAGTTTCTTGTAAACAGATAGGCTAGTACATACTACCCCCGTTTTGCATAAAGTATGCAAATGAGGCAAAGCATGGTATATTTGCATAATTAATTAGGCTTTTTTTCAGGAAGAATGGCTCTTGCACAAGAGGGGTTTTTACACAAAAATGGAGTCCCATTAAATATGCAAATGAGGTGAAGCGAAATTCCATGCTTTGCCTCATTTGCACATTTTTTGTGCAAAACGGGGGCAGTTCTTCTGGAAAAACTTCTTCCGAAAGAGAGCGTCCAGACTGCCAAAGTGTATCAAAAGAGTGATCTGCTTTTTCAAAAGATAGTGTCCACACTGAATGGATGCTATCTTGCATTTTAAGCTGTGATTTCTATGGATGCAGTGGCCACGAGGGTACCTGATTTTTTCTCTTTCCTCTTCTTTTAAAAGAACTCCCTCTTACCCAGCCACACACACCCTTTTCCAAAAGAGCTCTTTCGAAAAAAGGCTTCTTCCTCATAGAACGAGGATTACCAATGTCAGAAAAACCCCTCTGTTCTTTCCATTTTCTTTCAAAAGAACAAGATTTCAGTGTGGATGTAATTCAAGGTTTTTTTGAAAAAATGGCAGTTTTTCTGAAAAAACTGTAGAGTAGACAAACCCTGAGTGAATGAGTATGAGAGAGAGTTGTTTGGCTAAAATGTTTATTTGGAAACCAATTGTGTCCATGTGGTTTCTTCACATTCTTAATATTGTGTAGAGAGCAAAGAAATATGCAACCTTTGATCATTGAAAAATCTTTTTGAAATTTCAGGTTTTGGTTGCCCTATAATGAAGATTTACTAAGATTTAAATTACACATGTACGTATTTTTTTTCTTGGTGCTTGTGATGGGGCAGTGGTGCCCCGCACTCTGGTCCCCCTGGACATTTAAACCCCAAGCAGCACTGGTAAAGGGGGGAGCCCGGAGAGAACCCTCCCACGATGCATCACAGCGGATGAGACCCAGACCGAGGGGGTAAGCTGCTCGCGCAGGTACAGCAGACCGGCAGGGAGAGGAAGCAGCTCAGGGCGGGCAGAGGGAGCCTGCGGGCTGGCGCGTTACGGCAGACGCCCCACCAGCCGGACCGGACGATGCGAGCATCTGTTTTCCTTAGGGCCCTGGGCTGGGTTCCGTGAGAGGGGGCGGGAGGTAAGACGACCTCTGATGGCGAGGAGGCCCCTCGGGCCGTCAGTGTAATTGATTGGGACGCCGGACGGCGATTCACCGGCTGACGGGAATACGGGATTGGGGACGGAGAGTTAGGGGCGCCATCGGGGCCCCCTGATTGACTCATTTACAGTGCTACTTGCAATTTTCCTTTCAAAGCCACTAAAAGACATCACTAGATAATTTCTTTTGGCCTGTCTCCTTTTTCTATCTAACATCAAAACTGAGTAAGGTGTAATGAACACCACTCCCAAATCAAATTCTATTTGAAGGACAGATAATATCTTATTTTTTCTGAATTAAAAGTGGCAATGTTATTTGGTAAGTGAAAGAAAAAATGTGTATAAAATGCTGACATGTTGTCTTACTACAAATTTAGAAAATCACTATTATACCTGTCCAGATTTGTGTGACAGATCCACTATTTTTAATTCTAAAAGCTAACAAATGTCAGAATTTGACATTTCTCCCTCTACAATTTGTGAACTTGTGAAATATCAGAGCAAATCATGAGAACTTTTTTTTCTCATAAATATGTATGAAGCAAAAACTTACAGAGTTACATAACTATATATTTATTCAGTACTATAATATTTCTTGTAAGAAGAATTGCTTTGCTAAGAATTTTGTATAATTACTGTGCTAACAAAAATTGCTCCAAAATAGCAGTGCTTTCTATTGGGACACAAAATGGTTGTTGCCATCCCTTGATGGGAAGAAAGCCTAATTTCTTGCATTTGGGTTCAGCCATAAAGAGCCTTGACAGTGCTGACTAGCATAATTTGTGAAACAATGGATCAAAACATTCTAGAAGAGATTGGTATTTCTGCAACAGTTGTGCCAGCACTTCCATTATGAGCACAGCTCTCTAGGGATATTTTTAAAGAGAAAAGGAAATTATTCCTTGCCAAGAATTGCCAGCTAAGGAGAGAATCATTTTGCAGATGTAAAAATGAAAAATCCTCTCAAACCATTAGAAGACAGGATTTTGTTTATTAAGTATTGACTCTATATGTATGTTTGCATTTGTTTTCCATTTGCATTTATACATATAAAACACATAAATATAGATATAAAAGAAAAATTAACAAATGGATGACATTTCCTTTTCACAGAGAGCTCTAACCATAAGAACTGACAACTTTCATGAGGAATTTTACGAGTATACATGCTCAGAGGTGTCTCCATAATATTTGCTTTAAAAGTTCATAAATGAATGATGCCCTGTTAAGTGAATAAATAATGTTTTCAGCATTGAAGTGAGGATATACATCAGCAGGAAAAGGAGAAAAGAAGTCATTGTGCGAGTCAGATAATGAAGGGCTCATGATGAATACCCATTGTCACCTCAAGTGCCCTCTAGGATAGGGATGCACTTTCCTACTTTTAAGCTAAGGAGGGTTGGAATTTTTTTTACAGCTACTACTTTGTACTTTTATTGCCAGATGGGCTCAACTGCTTTAGTTCTAGTTCTGCCATACTGCCAGGCTCTGCTTTTCTGGGTGTGCATGTGTGTGAGCACATGCACACACACTACATATATGCATTTTGCATTCTGTCATGTTGCACACTAAGGAGTAACACAGTTATGATCAATTCAAACTCAAAAGGCACTGTAGTGTAGCCAGCGTCATCTCTCAGTGCCATCCTCACCTGAATCTTATCTCCTTTGTCACCTGGTCCAGATTTTCTCTAGCAGTGTCACTCCCAGACAGATCTAAATACTGGTAGGCTCTGTACTCCCTATTCGTTAGGAGTCAGTTCTGCTAATCAGTGGGACATACATACTTAGGCCATGTCTTCACTCGACGTGCTGGAGACTAATCTTCTGACATTCAGTTTAGTGGGTCTAGTTAAGACCCGCTAAATCAAATGCTAAGGATGGCACTTCTTGGTGCCAGTACCCCTGGCAGTTGCAAGGAGAAAGGGAAGCCAAGTGTTTTCTCCAATCAGCCTCCCTCTGTGAAGACACCACCAAGCTTTCCTTAGGTAAACTGACTTCAGCTATGAATTGTAAGTAGATAAAATTGCATACCTTAACCCCACCTTCCAGATCCAGTATAGACCTGGCCTTACTCTACAACTGCTTAAAGGACTTGGTAAGATGGGTTCAGAATATTTTACCATTATTTGGTCTAAGCCCTCACATTGGATAAAGTTATATTCTCATGAAATTTATATATAACATTAGATAATAAAAAGTAGATTTTATTCAACAATCACTGCTTTAAAGATAAGAGACAGTAAAAATTATTAAGACTGTTTAAATAATGGAAGGTCAAGATGGCATGTAAAATTCCATGGTAGTGCCAGGCATAATGATGTCATGCCAATAAAAGAGGCCATAAAACTAAGAAAAAGACTTATGAGCTCCAAGGTTGCAGATTGCAAATATATTTTTAACAATCAGTTTGAACCATATTTCAGGTTTAAGTGTATATTTAAAATTAGTTTTGTCACCAGCACTTGCATATAAATGTTGACTTTGCACCTTTGTAGGAGTATTTGGGTTTTTTTGGCATGGTAAGGGTTTTAGGTACATCACCTTTCAGGCCATTTCTTTTTAAATCAGCATTCCTGAAACATTCCTGAAGAATGTTTGCTCTCATACCAAAAATATCTGAAGAGACATTTCTGAAAAAACTTAATTGTATGATTTTTAGTACTATTAACATTTCTCTCTCTCTTTCTCTCTCTCTTTCTCTCTCTCTCTCTCACACACACATACAGACACTTGAAATGAGATTTAAACTATATCATTGGTATGTTTCCAAGGTCTGGTATTTTTTATTTAATAAGAACAAATTTCCCTTAAAACAAATAGTTCTTGGTGCACATTCAGATTTTGGGATTTTTCTGCGATTGTTAATTGTTCCCCTAGGAAGACAATTTGTTTAGAAAGCCAAACATTACCATCTGCATTTGTGAGATAATCCACTTGGAGATCTTCAGCACATTTAGTTAGCATGTAAATTACAGCCATGACGGCAGATTTGAAATTGCACATTCTGATATCAGCAAGACACAACAAAAACATCCTCAAAGTACCTACATATCCCAAAACATTCTGAGACATAGATGATAAACCGGCCATAGACTCATATACTAGCAAACCCTTGCACAAATTGCAAATAATCACACTATGGTGCTCAACTATAAAGTATATATTACTGTCTGCAAAAGATCTTTTAAGTAACAGGCAAGTAATATAAAAGTGTATGAGTGTTTACATGCACATACACAGATTTTGCAGATACAGAATTTATACCACCACTAGGACAAATGCCATTTAGAGAATACATCCATTTAAGTAGCAGCCATCAAAAATATACAGAACAGAAGACAAACTGACATAGCACAATTAATGTAGAAAGAGTATGAGAATTGCTTCTGTGCCATATTTCTAAGATGAGGTAATAATGAACCTTGTACTACAAGAGTCACTAGGTTAGTAGTAGTGCATGTCAAAAATATAAAAAAATATAAAAAGAAAATCCTAAGGCAACACAATGGTACTTTTACAAAATAGCTTATATTGCTTTCTTTAGTACATGATTATATCATTTTATTCTATTTGAACTTAGGCTCTATATATTGATATAAAATAAACAATTCAACAAGCAATATAAATTTAGGAGGAAAAAAACACATGAATATCAATTCATAAAATATATAGTCTTTGTCAACTGATTCTGTATTACTTGAAAATATAAAGGGAAGACTTCATTATATCATGTATATTGGCACAGATAATGTAATAGCTAATTACACCCTATGATAGCCCCTAGGAATTCCTGTGGGAGACCAGGCAGGGTAGAGCTCCATTGTACTAGGTGATGATCAAAAATAGATACATGAAAAAATGTAAACAGTGAGAAATTAGTATCTTCCTGAATAGAAATAGTAGTAGAATTATGTGAATGTTTAGTAGTATTTTGTGTGTGTATATATATATATGAAACTACTAGAAGATTTTACCAAGCACCAGCATTGCTTTGGTCCTAAATTCAAATAAGTTTTGTGTTCCTTCATTTAAATCATTGCTCTGGGGTGAGCCCGGGGATGAGAGGTTGAGTATGAAGGCTGCCCTAGGCAGAGAGGACAACACCAACCTTCTCACACCACAGCCACTTGGGCCATCTGAGAAGCACCTGTCCATGTCCACTGCAGGTGTTCTGGGCACATGCAGGGAGAGAGGTGCATATTCCCCAAGTGGGGACAAACAGACACACAGACACACACAGGGTATGTCTACACTACCACCCTAGTTCGAACTCCACGAGGAGTAACAGTAGTTCGGAATAGGAAGCCTAATCCAAACTACCTAGTTCGAGCCGCGTGTAGCCGCGGGCACGGAGTCTGAACTAACAGACATTTTAAAATGGTGGCGCCCGGCAATATGCAAATGAAGCCCGGGAAATTCAAATCCCGGGCTTCATTTGCAACTCTGGTTAACCACCTAGGTTGGTAGTGTAGACATACCCACACAGACAAACTCTCCAAATATGTAGTAGATAGTTGTCCCTTTCTCTATCCTTCCCCCCTGCTGGCCTAATGGAATGAAAGCTAGCCTGGTCCCCATATCTGGCTCCTTGCTACCTCCTGTGGTCATTCTGCAATATAACTGTTCCTCCTACCAGACTCCTCTCTTTCCAATCAAATCCCAAGCACATCCCATTGTTCTGGTACAATCAAACCCTTACCTTGCTTTAAGTTATAATAATAGGAAGCTCCATATTAAATGTGGTGGTTCTAGCTCTTCTATTTAAGAGGAATTCTTGAACAAATTGACTCATGGACAGACAGACAGATGTGCATTTTTAAAATATATTGTAAGATTTAACTTCCATTAACTGTGCATTTATTATTTGAATTGCAATAGAACCTAGAGACCACATTTTTCTGGACACTGTACATATACCTAGAAAGAGTCCTGTAAATATAACTAGAAAAGACAGAATGAGGCTGAGAGAAAGGAAATATCATGTTTTTCCTCATTTTGAATATGATGTAACTGAGGGTATGTCTATAGTACAGAGTTTTTTTTCTCAAAAAAGGCTGTTTTTCTGAAAATACTTCAATTACGTCCACACTGCAATAGTGTTCTTTCAAAAGAAAATTGAAAGAACAGAGAGGTGTTTTCCAGCATTGGTAATCATCTTTCTATGAGGAAGAAGCCTTTTTCCAGAAGAGCTCTTTCACAAAAAGGCGTATGTGGATGGCAAAGAGGGAGTTCTTTCGGAAAAGAAAAGACAAAAAAGCACAGGTGCTCTGTTGACCACTCTGTCTATATCAATCAGAGCTTAAATGCGAGATGGCATCCATTCAGTGTGGACGCTATCTTTCAAAAAAGCAGATCGCTTTTTCGATGTGCTTTGGCAGTGTGGACGCACTCTTTTGGAAGAAGATTTTTCAGAAGATCTCTTCCGGAAAAGCTTCTTCTGAAAGAAGCTTGCAGTCTAGATGTAGCCTAAGTGACTAAGGGCAGATATTTAAAAGTACTTAGGTGCCTGAATTGCATTGATTTCAAAGTGAGTTAGGCACCTAAACAATTATAATAATGTATAGGGCCATCGAGTGATTAAAAATTTCCACAAGTTATTGTGTGATTAAAAAAAACCCTAACTGTAATTATTGTGTGCTTAAGTTAAACAATAATAGAAAACCATTTATTGAAATGTTTTTGGATGTTTTCTACATTTTCAAAAGATTTATTTCAATTCTGACACAGAATATAAAGTGTACAGTGCTCTCTTTATATTTAGTTTTGATTACAAGTTTTGGTACTTTAAAAAAATAAAAGGAATAGTATTTTTCAATTTCCCCATTAAAAGTTCTGTTATGCAATCTCTTTATCATGAAAGTTGAACTTTACAAATATAGAAAATATAAAAAGGTGGCATCTGACTCAGATAGTGAAAATGAACATGCATTGGTCCACTATTTCAACTTCAGCTATTCAATTGACGTAGCTGAAGTTGCCAATCTTTATTCAATTTTTACCCTGCAGTGTTGACATGACCGTAGTGCTTTGTTGTTTAGTACAGTTGCATAACTACAAAAAACCTCTACATTTTTATGTTGCACTTGCACAATAAAGAGATTGCACTATAATATTTGCATAAGGTAAAGTGAAAAATGCTTTTTATATATTTCTTTGCAAATATTTGTATTAAAATAATATAACTGAGTGCTGTACACTTTTTGGTGTGTTCTGTAATCGAAATCAATGTATTCGAAAAGGTTGGAAAACATTCAAAACTATTTAATAAATGTATATTGTTTAACAGTGAGATTAAAAGCCAACTGATCATGATTAATTTTTAATCACATTTAATTTTTTGAGTTAATCACATGAGCTAACTGCGATTAGTTGACAGTCTTAATAATTTTATAAGTCGGTGAGGTCCCAGTTATTGAATCCAGAATCCTTGATTCTCAGTGCCTAAACCATAGGGCTATTTCATGGAAGTAACAGGTACTGATTTTTCCCCCTCTACTATGCAAGAAATTTTACCTTCGTGGGTGCTGATTACCATGCTTAACATTGTTGTGTGAGTACTGCAATATTCAGTTTGCAGTGGGGGTTTGGGACCTGCTGGCAACCTGTGAGTTTGCTTGAAACTCCCATCCCACTCCTCCCCACCAATGTCTCTTTGAGGCCTCTTTCCCATATGAGCCCAGCCCTAGGCATTCTCCTACATGTACACTAAATTTACCATCACAGTTCCTCCTGCCCATTTCTCTTCTACATGGTGTTGTGCCTTAAGGTACTACCGGCTTAAGGGAGGCTCTGAGTTTAGTTCCTGACTCTGTCAGAAACTCCTAGTGTGAACTTGAGTAATCATATCATTTTGTTTCCTGTCAGCTCTTAATGTAATAGTTTGTACAAAAGAAATGATAATACTTTTCTTCCAGCAAAGGCATTATGAGGACAAATCCATAACTTCTGCATAGGTGTTTGAATGGTGTAGTGAAAGGGGCCAGCCATGCAGATGTGTGCTTGCTGATTGAAGTTTATATAAAACTAGCTCATTTACCCGCTGTTGCTCGGGTCATTAAGGAGGGGTTCAGGGCAGGGGTCTGATGTGTGGGCAGTATAGGAGCCAGCAGAGGTCATATTGCTTGGCCAGTTGCTGCTCCTCAGAGCTGACTGGGGCGGCAGGGACCTGAAGTGCCCTGGAGCTGGCCAGGGTGGCAGAGGCCATGCTGCCCATCCAGTGACAGCTTCCTGGGACTGGTAGGGGCAGCGGGATCCATGATGCACAGAGGGCTGTTGCTTCCCGGGTTGGTCAGTATACCAGGGCAATGCTGCCCCACCGGTGGCACCTTACCTGTGGACAGTGGCTGGCAACATGCAAAGTCCCACCCCCAGCTGGCCGCTCTCTTACTGGTGTGTCCGCCCCTCCATGTAGTCTTTCTGCAGTATAACTGTGCCTGCTAGTAGGCCTCACCCTTTGTGTTTTATGAGAAACAACCACATTCCAAGCACATTCTATTGCCCTGGCATGACCAAACCCTGACCTCACTTTAAGTTATAGTAAGAGGAAGCTACATATCAAATTTGGTGGTCCAAGCTCTTTCCATTTAGGAGTTCTTGAAGAAACAGACTTACAGATGGATAGACAGACAGACACAGAAATGCTCTCAAATATGTAGAAGCTGAGGGATAAGCAAATTATCTTTAATGGTGCTAATAAATGAGGCATAAACAAAATACAAGGTAAATGTAAATGGTATGCTATATATGATTTACTTAAGTGGATTGTTGAAATCATGTTACATGTCATTTCCTAGAGAACAAATGATTAAACATTCTTTGTTTTATTTGCAACTAGAAGTCTCTTTAATAACTGTTTGAAGCCCAGTTTCCATGCATAAAATTCCTCATTACTGGGAATTTATTATATTAGTAGAATTGACTATATTTCCTCACGTCAATTATCAGTCTATTTCTCTGTTGAAATCTGGTTAATATCCTTTACACATATCTGAAAGTTTAATCCTTTTGTACTTGAAATTTATTATTTTCAGTCCGGATCTTTTTTAATATTTTAATTAAAAAGGAAAGAAAATGTTCCTTAAAGCACACCCTAATTCTCCAGATTGTCTCTTTATGAATGAAGGAATTAGTCATTTTTTGCATGAAGTAAATGATTTTCTCCTAATTTAGGCCAAATTGAAAAGATTCCATTTATAACTCCTTTTCTTTCTTGCTCTCTACCCTATTCTTAACCCACTATTTCAGCTTTCCACTTATTGCACATCTAAAACATTAACTGCTAAACATTTGTCAGATATTTTCTGAAAATGTTTGACAACTAGAACTTTAATGAGATTTTAAAGGATACCTTTTAAAGTAATAGATTGAGCATATCATGCATTTCTTTTTTGCATAATAGCAAGCATACATCTACTGAAAAATTCAACTTCTTTCTAAAGGCCAATGCTAGGCTATTCTGAGCATATCCTGAGATGTTTCATAGCTAAACTCTCCTGACTTCCTTATATTTTCTCATATTTCTGCAACCAAGTTGCCCTCCTGACTTATAATTTGTAGTCTCTGGCAGGCGTGATATGTGTGTGTGTTACTGAGTGGGGCACATTCACTTCCCAAATGTCATGAGCAGGAGGAGCAAGAGGCCAGCCAGCAGCTGGTATGGCTAGAGTCTCTGGAAGGCCTTGGAAACTTGGGAGGAGGCTGGCACCTGTAGCAGGAGTCCACCTCCAATATACTCTGGCAGCAGCAGGGGAACGAAGCAACTTGGCTCCATCTCACTGTGCTACCCTGGCCTGTCACTTGGGGGAGCAGTAGGACTGCCTCTCATATTCACTGGTGGGAAGCAAAGTGGATGCTTTTCTCATCTCTGCTAGTGAATGAGGGAGGACCAGACCCGTGACCCCTCTAGTTCCTCGACCCACAAGTAATAGAGCTACAGAGATCTCTTCCTCAGGCTAGGAAAGGCACACCCAGCATCACAGGTAAATACAAGGTTGAACAGATAGTTTAGCAGAAGTAATCAGCACATATTCTACTGGACCATTCATGATGAATTGTTGCTTTAGCACCCCTGGAGTCATTGGACAAAAAGGGAGATTAGTGTGATGCAGATTATTGCAATAAACCATAGATGTAATGACTAACAAAGTTACAAACTTAGCCTCCCAGTTTGTCTTTTGTGAGTATTATCCCAGTTTCCTTTGAGGATGAGGATTGATAGGTCAGATATAGTATTCATTTTGTGAAAAGTGTTTACTTCAACTTCATGTGCTATTGTATTGAAGTAGGTTTGTCTCAGGTTTGTGACCTATTCTATGATGCTAGCTGCTTTTCTGGTGGAGTAACATGATGAACATAGAACATTTTTCACAAAAAAATGCTGTTAAAGCCAAAATATTTTCAGGGGAACCTTTTGATATTAGGGGAAGATTTCCGGACTCTTTGAACAATTTTTCTCTTCTAATGTAGATATTGAAGATATTTCAAAACCTCAGAGGTTGCTGAGGAAGAGAATTATTTGTCTCTAGCCAGCTCTACCTGGCCTCTCCATAGCCACTCTGTCTTACACATACTTTTTTCCCATAGTTATCCTGTCTTGGAGTCTTGTGGATCTTAGAGTCATTGTGGATGTTTCTCTGAAAACATCTACTCAATGTGCAGCAGCAGTCAAATAAGGAAACAGAATATTAGGAATAATTAAAAAAGGGATAGAAAATAAGACAGAGAATATCTTATTCCCTCTATATAAAACCATGGTACGCCCACATCTTGAAGACTGCATACAGATGTGGTCACCTCATCTCAATAAAGATATATTGGCACTGGAAAAGGTCCAGAAAAAGGCAACAAAAATTATTAGGGGTTTGGAATGGGTGCAATATGAAGAGAGATGAAAAAGACTGGAACCTTTCAGCTTAGAAAAGAGGAGACTAAGGGGGGATAGGATAGAGGCCTATAAACTCATGAGTGGTGTGGAGAAAGTGAATAAGGAAAAGTTATTTACTTGTTCCCATAAGAACAAGGGGCCACCAAATGAAATTAATAGGTAGCAGGTATAAAATAAACAAAAGCAGGTTTTTCTTTACTCATTGCATAATCAACCTGTGGAATTCCTTGCCAGACAATGTTGTGAAGACCAGGACTTTAACAGGGTTAAAAAAAGGACTAGGTAGGTTCATGGAGGTTAGGTTCATCAACATTTATTAGCCACAATGGGTAGGAATTGTATACCTAGTCTCTGTTTGTCAAAGGCTGGAAATGGATGACAGGAGAGGGATCACTTGATGATTACCTGTTTCTATTCACTCCTTCTGGGGTATCTGGCATTGGCCACTATCAGAAGACAGAATATTGAGCTAGATGAACTTTTGGTCTGATCCCGTATGGCCGTTCTTATGTTCTGTCTCTTTACATCAAGGTGGTTCCTTCACTCTCAGACTTACTCTTTGATCTCCAATAAGTTCACATATATTTAGGGACTGATGAGCCTACTGAAATTTTTGAAAGGAATCTCCATGCCCACACATACCAGGCACTCCCATTATGTACCCTGAATAAATAGACAGCAACATGGCAGTTCTCTTCAGAACTCCAGGCTGCATCTAGACTGGCATGATTTCGCGCAAATATTTTTAACGGAAAAATTTTTCTGTTAAAAGTATTTGCGCAAGAGAGCGTCTATACTGGCATGGATGCTTTTGTGCAAAAGCATCCGTGCCAGTGTAAACACTCTCTTGCACAAGAAAGCTCCGATGGCCATTTTAGCCATCACGCTTTCTTGCGCAAGAAATTAACTTACCTGTCTACACTGGCCCTCTTGCGCAAGTATTCTTGCACAAGAGGGCTTATCCCTGAGCAGGAGCATCAAATTATTTGCACAAGAACCACTGATTTTGTACAGTACAAAGTCAGTGTTCTTGAGCAAATACTCGCGGCCAGTGTAGACAGGCGGCAAGATTTTGCACAAAAGCAGCTGCTTTTGCGCAAAATCTTGCCAGTCTAGATGCACCCCCAGGGTTTAAAGACATTAAGGTTTAATTAGCCATCTTCCTTTTTATAAACTGAATCCCACCAGGCAGCCTCATGAGAATTGTTTAAAGTCTTGCTCACATACAGAAATCTAGTCCCTAATGGCAAAAGCTGATTAGTAATTTTAAGTTATTATTCTGATCCAAACTTTCCTGTTTCTCACTAAACCAACATGATTGGATGTGAAATCTGGCATTCTGCAGTGCTTTGATGTACAGAAAATGTCCAGGCTGAAATCCCAGGGGCTTGTTGTATGGTACAATTTTGAAGGAGAATATTTTGAAAACTCTCATTCATGCTGATTATCTAAAGCATTCAAATCTTGCCTAAATCTCAGAAGAACAAATTTTATTCTTCTAGCCTCATTCAAGCAGCTAAAAAAGTAAAAAGAAAAAAGAAAAAAAAAAGACACAACCATGTTGAAAATAATGGAGCTCTAGAAATTATCTTAAATACAAACCACTCCATGATACTAATGTACTATACATATTTCCATCTACCCAAGTATGCTGTGCTCTTTATATTAAAATTAGCATACATTAGGGTCCCTACCCTTCACGAAACACTAAACACATGTGCAAAGTCCTCCTAACTTCCATCTGGCTACATTCACATGAAACAATCAACATTAGTAGTACTTTTGTTGGACTTGCTGTGAATTTTCAGGTACCCCAGAACTCCTTGTTGTTTATAAAAATTGGCAGGTTAACATGCCAGATAAAAACAGTTTAGAAACCTAAATGAAATTGATGTACAATGGCTATGCCTTATGGAATAAAAAAGGCTTTAAAGTCAGTTTTGAAAGGGTCTATTTCCATCGCAAGTCAAAGGGAAAAGCATTCCATAGCAGAACAGCCTAATACTGTAAAGTTACCAAATAGCCCCCAGAAGCTTCAGTCTCTCCCTGTGGGAAAATAAGCATGAAAATAGCAAATATAAACTCGAATTTAAACATACAGATTAAAGTATTAAAAGCATGATATACAAAATAACAAAAGTAATGACATGGAAGTCAATATCATCCTTATATTGATAGTGTTCTTTTGTATTTAGGTTGTAGTCATTTGCCTGAAAATGAATTTGTTGACACTGCTTTCTGTGTTTAATGTCAATGTTCATGTAGATTTTGCCACAATTCATTCTGAATATAATGAAAAAATATTCTCCATAGGAGTATGTATTGCTTGCACAACATAATGTACCGTACCTGGCATCTTTGAAACTAAGCGTATCATTTTTAAAAGGACCTAAAGGTGGAAGGCATACTCCTTTTGAACATCCAATTTAAATGATTTAGGAACCTAAGTATTTTTTACATTCAATGAGGAGTAGGCTCCTAAGTGCCAGAATTGTAAAAGCATTTAGGCGTTTAAAGATAAGTACTTATGGCCAATATTTGTCACTCAAATTAATTGAATGTGAGAAAGACATTTAGACATTTTGAACATTCCACTATTACCTGACCTGTATCTTTGTATATCTAAATACCTTTAAAATATGATTCATAGTGCTTCATATAGCACCCTTTGGAATCAGTGGGAGATAAATGTGCCCAGGACCATGAAGGAAGCTATCTGCATCTTTTAGACTCATAATCCAATGATAAATATTTCAATACGATTTATTATAAACATGGTTTAAACAACATTTAGGGCATTTGGGGTATACATAAATATTAAATGAGCACACGAAGCATCTCATTCTGCCTCAGAATTCTTTTTGTATTGCAAGTAATGCTACAATTATATTTTAATTGTTTGGAAAATTCTGCACGCTAAAAAGCATTATGAAATATTTTCACTACTTATACCACCAATGGTGATTGGTTGCCTGTTTCTTTTCAGTGCAATAGATTGTTTTCAGGGTTTATTTTCCACAATAGTTGTACAAATATTCCACAATATAAACTAATGTTGTGTTAAAATTTCTGATAAAAAATCAGTGTCACCTTTGGGTCATAATGGCACAGGAAAATATCATAAACCACTGACTTATTCTCTCTTCATTCTCTTGACTTAAAAATAGGCATACTGGCTTTTTCAAATTTTGTGTTGTGTGATTGTCTAGAAAGACAGATGTTTCTCATAGGGCCTTTAGGAATTTATAATGGAAACATTGTCACACCTTTAACCATTATGGTTAAAATGAAGCGCTCTCTCTCTCTTTTTTTTTTTTAAGCTTCCAAACACTGATCTTTGCTTTCTACACTTGTGGCTTTTTTAAAATCTAAAAAAACAACCCTTTTCCATATGCCACACACGTGTCTTGCATTGCAGCAAAATTTCAGTCCCAGGGGCGAACTTTCCATTTGAAGTATTCCATAACTCTTCAGCTTATACAATAGCTTCAAATTATCAAATGTTATCAAATGCTGTCAGGAAAATCTATGTACAATACATGACAGTATTGAATCCTCTGCCTACTATAGCTAAAACCTCCTGAAAGCACTCCGCTAGATTAATGAGGCATGAGACATGCCTTTAACCACAATAGTTATCCTTTCCTTAACCAAACGGATTCCAAACAGCTCCACAGCAATTCTGTATAGCAAACTACTTCTCCTTGTGAAATCATATGCACATAGATTAATCCATTGTTAAACTTGCTTATTTAGAACCTGATCCTGCCACTGGAGTCTTACGAATGGGCCCATGTGGAGTTCCACTAAAATTATAGTGACTCTTTGTGGACTCAGGGGTCTACTTCCATGTGTCCGGTTTCAAGGCTAGAGACTGAACTTTAAAAAACAAAATGAGAAAAGTTAATAAGTCAACAGAAATTAGGTTGTGTTAAAACTGGTATGTTTTATATACATACATTTATGTTTAGTCCAGTGGCTAGGTCACTAGATAAGAATTCAGGTACCTCTACACAATATGGAGATTATACTGGCACAGTAGCAATGTTGTCATAGGCCAATGTAACATTTTGAGATTCAACTCAGACAGTAAGGAGTTGTGTTGCCAGCCCTGTACACCTGGGTGCCTTTATTGCTCTGCTGCTGTTGCTTGCAGGCAAGCATGGAGTTTCGTGTGTGTGCGTGGGCGGGGGGGGTGCGGGTGTGCACTCACGCTATGCACTCCTGGGTCAGTACACTGAACCCAGCTGCCTGCCTACAACATACCCCCAGATCTGCACCAATCTTGATTACCTCTTATAGGGTGACCAAAATACACTTCCACTCCTGACTTGCCCAACCCCCCCAGCCTTTTCCTAGAAAAAATAAGGTCTTTTTATTCCTTAAAAAAGACAAAAATTCTCCTTATTACTTTAACAGGAATTAGCAATCACAATCACATCAATTCAATCATAACACTGAGTAGTTTATTTAATAAATGAGAGTGGTTTTAAATGGTTTCAAGTACAATGGATAAATATATAACAACAATAAAGTGAAAACAAAATGTGCTTTTTAGTGGACAAGATTTATAAGCTGCAGCCTTGGTTCAAGTTACATTTCTTACCAATCTTTCATATTTCTAGATATGGCTAACTTTCTCTCTGTCATGACTTTCTGCAGAAATACAAGGGGCTGGTTTCCCTGGTCTTGATAAGTTAAAGACAAATTAATGGGTTCTCTTCCCCTCTATTTATGGCTCAGTAAATCTTTGAATAATATATATATCAAAGTTTGGAAGAACATAAGGAAGGCCATACTATATCAGACTAAACGTCCATCTAGCCCAGTAACCCATCTTCCAGCAGTGTCCTATGCCACATGCCCAAGAGGGAGTTAACAGAACAGTCAATTATAAAGTGATCCCAGTTATTTGACCCTACTTAAAAAGTCAGGAAGACTTCTTGTGGTTACTGTCTTCCTGTGGACTTTCCATTCTCTTGCTAATTCATAAATAAAAGGGCTTCCATTGTTTTGATTCTGCAATGCTATTTTCCATCCTGCCTGGAAGAAAACCTGTTTCTCACTTTGGTTGCAGACTTCAAAGAATAATATCAGTGAGTGCCCAAAATTCCTTATACAGTAAAACTCCAGTGATCCAGCATCCAATGGTCTGGCACTTCTGATGGTCCAGCACCATCTGAAACCCGGACATGCTCCGGGCATCTGGACAATTGGAGCTGCTCTGCCCCGGGCTTCCCGTAGTCAGCCGCTGGTCAGTTTCAGCAGTGGCTGACTTGGGGATGACTGGGGCAGAGCAGCTGGGGTGCTGCCGGGTTGGTCCCGCAGAGCCGAGAGGCGCAACCCCCGCACTCCATCACAGACCCCCCCATTACCCCCCCTTTCCGATAGTCCAGCATATCTGATAATCCAGCACCCCCTGGGTCCTAAAGGTGCTGTATTATCGGGAGTTTATTGTATAATGTTATTACCCACCACATCTATTGCCATAGCTGCATCCACACTGTGAGCTATGGCAGCATAGGTTGGTCAGGGATATGGATTTTTTTTCATACTCCTGGCAAATGTAGTTATGCCAACATAACATTTTAATATTGACAATGTCTTAGAAGGTCTGGATTCCATTTCCAGGAATGTCACTAGATCACTTTGGGCTAGTCAGTTCACCTCTCTATATCTTACTTTCTCCACCTGTAAAATGATGTTAATGCTGCTGCTCTCTTTGTAAAGCACTTTTTGATCTACTGATAAAATTCTATAAAAGAGTGAGTTGCTTTAATTATTTAAGAGAGTGGTAATGATTTGCTATATAGAGACAGTTATAATAATTTCATTACAATGAAATGTCATTGAAAAATCAGTGATTAGGCGAGGATCACTAACGTGTTTGTGATTCCCCTTGCCTCCTTTCCCCATTTTTTAATATCAATTACAAAATGTTATACTCATGAAACAGAATATTGTATACACAATGCAGATGATGCAGAATACAATGCTTTTGGAAACTTAACTGTAACAGTTTTGTAGTTTTGTGATTATAAGTTTTGAAACTTAAAATTGCATAAATAATTTTTTTTCAAATCACGTATTGGCCATTCTAAAAGTAAAATTAAGACTGGTGCATAATGTTATCATTTAAATGGTCCCCATTAAAGTTTGTATGCACTTTTACTAGCGTTAATTGATTGCTGTTAACAAAAATATATATGCTAATATGTTTATGCTAATATGAATACTTCAATGTGTTGTGTCCTGTACAAGTCTGTATGGATTATAGACACTAGCATACACAATTATTAATAAAAATATCTAATAGTGAAGACATATCCTTAGATTTTAACGTTCAAAAATAACTGAAGGGAATGGTGTGAATGAGAGTCATGTTCTTGCCAACAGCTGAAGAAAAGCTTCTAGCACTGCACAAGAGTATGCTCTTACTGATTCTAAATGGAAAATAAAAGTGGTCTCACGTAGAATTAATTTTGTCATGTCCTAACCCAGAATCTCTTGACAGTAAGTAGCTATCTCATTGGACCTCACATCAATATTCTCTCCTTAAGTGATCAGCAATTTGACAATAATTTAATTTGGCTTCTGATGTAACAATTCATTGAGATGACTGAGGTAGTTCATACATCTCTTAGTTATATTTATCAGGTTGTTTGAAGATACTGAAAAACAATATTGACTGGTGTATACTTAGTTCACATTTTTTAAAGTTATTTTCATAAATGTGATGTCTAGATACTTTATATATTTTTAAAATAAAGTTTTTATCTAGAGCACAATTATTCAATAATAACAGTATTTATCTGTTCATTTCCAGAAACACACAATCAGAACAGTCATGTCATCAATTCCTGATTATATCCAGCTTTAGGCTACATCTAACTTCAATGTGGTTGCCAACAGAATATGGTGGAAGCCCTTTCTAAACAGATCAATACAAGTTCTCTGTTTGTATATCAATTCTCCTTTTGGGATTCCTTGTTGCTCAGCATTTGTCTAAGAAGAGCTAGGTTTTGTTTGTGCCTTAGGCCCAGTTTTTGTTTTAATTTTTTGCAGCATCCCAAGCACTATAAAAGGAAATATTTTCTTTAAAATAAATAAGGATCAAATTCTGTCACGCTTATTCAGAATTAGTATAACATGCCACAAGTACCTCCATTTATCTGACTGTGGCATCTCATGGCATTGGGTACCACTCAATTTGCCCTGGTCTACATTAGGGTGTTATTTCAAAATAACCCCCCTTATTTCAAAATAATAAGCGGAATGTCCAAACTACTAAGCCCAGGCTGGTTATTTTAAAATCAGCACTCCTACTTCTCTCGGGGATCAATGCTTATTTCAAAATAGTTATTTCAAAATAGTATTAGTGAGGACTCTTCACTGCTGATTTTCAAAGTAACTACTCCCCAGAGTAATTCAAAGTAATTACTCCCCCGTGCTTCTTGGGATTCTAAGTCAAGGTAGCACATCCACAGTAACAGAGCCTGCCTTGGACTGATTTTGAGACTCTCCCATAGTGTGGGACACAATATTTCGATTTTGTTATTTTGGGAGTTATTACTTCAAAATTAGTCATTTTGAAATAATTTCCCAGTGTAGACATGATTGAGTGCAACTGTATGGGTTTATCCTTAGAAATCCCTGTTAGACACATTCTGATTATCTCAATTTATCAATATAAATCCAGGATAACTACACCAATGTTCACTAATGTAACTGAAGGTACATCTAGACTGTAAGCTTCTTTCAAAAGAAGCTTTTTCAGAAGAGATCTCCCGGAAAAAAACTTCCAAAAGAGAGCATCCACACTTCAAAAGCACATTGAAAAAGCAATCTGCTTTTTTGAAAGAGAGTGTCCACACTCATTGTATGTTCTCCCGCATGTAAGCTGTGATTACTATGGATGGAGTGGCCACCAGGGTACCATGCTTTTTCCTGGAGGCCTGTTTTATTAAAAAAAAAAAAAAAAAAAAAAAAACTCCCTCTCCTGCATCCACACTCACCTTTTTCTGAAAAAACTCTTTCAGAAAAGACATTCTTCCTTGTAGAATGTGGTTTACCAATGTTGGAAAACCCCCTGCATTCTTTCAATTTTTTTGAAAGAACACAATGGTAGTGTGGATGTAAGTGAATTTTTTCTGGAAAAATGGCCGTTTTTCCGGAAAACCCTGCAGTCTAGATGCACTCTGAGGTTAGGTTGTGGAGCTAGGTCATTTTTAAATAGTGGTTTAATAGCAAACTATTCTAAATCACTGAGGCTGTGTCTACATTGGCACCCTTTTCCGGAAAAGGGATGCTAATGAGACAAGTCGGAATTGCAAATGCCTCAGGGGATTTAAATATCCCCCGCGGCATTTGCATGAACATGGCTGCTGCTTTTTTCCGGCTCGGGGCTTTGTCGAAGAAAAGCGCCAGTCTAGACGGGATCTTTCGGAAAATAAAGCCTTTTCCGGAAGATCCCTTATTCATCTTAAAATCAGGAATAAGGGATCTTCCGGAAAAGGCTTTATTTTCTGAAAGATCCCGTCTAGACTGTCACTTTTCTCCG
Organism: Pelodiscus sinensis; assembly: GCF_049634645.1. Lineage (NCBI taxonomy): Eukaryota > Metazoa > Chordata > Testudines > Trionychidae > Pelodiscus > Pelodiscus sinensis. The sequence goes on from NC_134711.1 coordinate 174,983,573, forward strand.
GCAAAGCCCCGAGCTGGAAAAAAGCGGCAGCCATGTTCATGCAAATGCCGCGGGGGATATTTAAATCCCCCGCGGCATTTGCAATTCCGACTTGTCTCATTAGCATCCCTTTTCCGGAAAAGGGTGCCAATGTAGACACAGCCTGACTGTAAGAAAATTCCCTTCCCATGACCATTCTTTAATTCTCTGAAAAGTTTGCTTTAAATCTACTTCTATTGCTTTGTCATTTTTTTTATTATAAGGGTCTGATCTTATAACAATCATTTTCAAAGTTATCTGCCAGCTTCCTAATTCATTATTTTTTGTCTCTAGTCATTTGGTTCCTGAGTTATGCAGATATCACTCTTTTCATCTGTATAAATACATGAACAGTACAGCTTAATATTATTTCTATTTCCTTATCTCCTTTCTGTAAATTCCTGATATCTTTCTTAAGAGGAATAATCATTCTTTCCCCTTTAACACTTGTCTGTTGTGCTTCTACTTAATGCTTCCCCCCTTTCTTATTTGATACTAATTGAAGCTTTTCATTTTAATTCTTAATCTCAAAGGTACAATCTTTTACTGATGCACATGCCTTAGTGATACTATTTACTATAGCTTTAATGAGAGCACTACAGCTGAAGTCAATCAAAAAGTGACAATAGGAATGGCTGAAATTTTCTAAAAAGCTGTTGTGTTTGCTAAATGGTAATCAGAGGCTAAAACAGATTAACCCCAAATCACCATCAAGTGAATGAATTTACTTTGTGTGTGTGTGTGTGTGTGTGTGTGTGTGTGTGTGTGTGTATGTATGAGGAAAAAAAGAGAAACAGAGAGGAAAGGCATGTGTTTTGCACAGAATACATATGGGTATGTCTACACTACCCCGCTAGTTCGAACTAGCGGGGTAATGTAGGCATACCGCACTTGCAAATGAAGCCCGGGATTTGAATTTCCCGGGCTTCATTTGCATAAGCGGGGAGCCGCCATTTTTAAAACCCCGCTGGTTCGAACCCCGTGCAGCGCGGCTACACGGGGCACGAACTAGGTAGTTCGAACTAGGCTTCCTAGTTCGAATTACCGTTACTCCTCGTGGAATGAGGAGTAACGGTAGTTCGAACTAGGAAGCCTAGTTCGAACTACCTAGTTCGTGCCCCGTGTAGCCGCGCTGCACGGGGTTCGAACGAGCAGGATTTTAAAAATGGCGGCTCCCCGCTTATGCAAATGAAGCCCGGGAAATTCAAATCCCGGGCTTCATTTGCAAGTGCGGTATTCCTACATTACCCTCCTAGTTCGAACTAGGAGGGTAGTGTAGACATACCCTATAATACTAAGAACGTCAAGCTCTACATCACTAAGGGTATGTCTACACTGCAAAGTTAATTCGAACTAACAGCCATTAGTTCAAATTAACTTTCATAGGCGCTACACATACAAACTGCTAGTGCAAACTTAATTCGAACTAGTGGAGCGCTTAGTTCAAACTAGGTAAACATCATTATACGAGGACTAATGCCTAGTTCGAATTAAGAAGTTCGAATTAAGGGCTGTGTAGCCACTTAATTCAAACTAGTGGGAGGTTAGCCCTTCCCAGCTCGCCCTGGTGTCCACTCTGGGCCAAACCAGGGAAACTCTTCTGCCTCCCTCCCGGCTTCGGAGCCCTTAAAGGGCCACGGTCTGGCTACGGTGCCCGTGCCAGGTGCAAGCCTGCCAGCACCCATCCAGCAGACCCTGCGCCTGGCACAGCATGAGCCAGCCACCCGCTGCCACCCAACCCTCCGCTTCTTCCTGGGACCAGGCTGGCGGCTCCCAGGAGCCTACCCAGGGCCACAAGAGGCAGGCGCCCGCCTGATCTAGTGCGGAGATCGTGGACCTCATCCAGATTTGGGGAGAGGCCTCTAACGTCCATGGCCTCCACACTAGGCACAGGAAAGTGGCCATCTAGGGCAGGATAGCTGCCAGCCTGGCCACCAAAGGCCACATGTGAACCCAGGAGCAGGTTTGCATGAAAATCAAGGTGGTCCAGTGAGACCCCCCGACCCTGAGCCCTGAGCTTAGAACATAAGAATATAAGAACAGCCGTACTGGGTCAGACCAAAGGTCCATCTAGCCCAGTAGCCTGTCTGCTGACAGCGGCCAGCACCAGCTACCTCGGAGGGGACGGACCGAAGACAATAACCAAGCCATTTGTCTCGTGCCATCTGTCTCCAGCCTTCCACAAACAGAGGCCAGGGACACCATTCCTACCCCCTGGCTAATAGCACTCCATGGACCCAACCTCCATGACTTTATCTAACTTCTCTTTAAACTCTGTTATAGTTCTAGCCTTCACAGCCTCCTGTGGCAAGGAGTTCCACAGGTTGACTATTTGCTTTGTGAAGAAGAACTTTCTGTTATTAGTTTGAAGCCTGCTACCCATTCACTTCATTTGGTGTCCTCAAGTCCTTCTATTATGGAACCTAATGAAGAACTTTTCTTGATGCACCCTCTCCACACCACTCATGATTTTATAGACGTCTATTATATCCCCCCTCAGGGTACGTCTACACTACAGCGCTAGTTCGAACTAACTTAGTTCGAATTAGTTAATTCGAACTAAGCTAGTTCGAACTAACGCATCTAGAACTAAAAACTAGTTCGAACTAGCGTTTTGCTAGTTCGAACTAGCAAGTCCACATTGAGTGGACTCTGAACAGGGCTTAAGGCTGGCCGGAAGCAGTGCCGGCAGGGCATAAAAGGAGGACTTAGAGCATGGAGATGCTGTCTCAGGCTAGCCGAGGGCTGCGCTTAAAGGGTCCCGACCCCCACCCCGGACACACAGTTCTAAGGGGTGCCCCGCTTGCAAAGAAGTTCTGGCTTGGAGTGCCCTGAGTGCCCACACTGGGCACATCACACCACTCGGCCATCAGCCCGGCTGCACTTGCCGCAGGCTGCCATCTGGGGAGAGGGAGTAATTGGGGGGCTGCAGGAGAGCTTCCACCCCCAGAAGCCCGCAGAAACAGCCCAGTCCTCCCCATCGGGGGCTCGTACCCCATTCCTCCCTCACCTCCTTCCACTTACCCTTCCTTAGCCCCCCTTCTTATTGATGTACAAAATAAAGATAACGTTTCTTCCAACATTGACTCTGTCTTTATTGAAAAAAAACTGGGGGAGACTGGGAAAAGGAGGTGGGAGAGGGGAAGAGAAAGGCTGGGAGAGGGGAGGGCAACTAACAAGATCAGGGGTTGGGAACAGGTCCCAGATGAAGAAAGGCTACAGAGACTGGAACTGTTCAGCTTAGAAAAGAGGAGACGGAGGGGGGACAGGATAGAGGTCTCTAAAAGCAGGGGTTGGGTGGAGAGGGTGCATTCATAAAAGTTCTTCCTGAGTTCCCATAAAGAAGGACTAGAGGACACCAAAGGAAAGGAATGGGTAGCAGGCTTGAAACTAGTAAGAGAAAGTTGTTCTTCTTCCCAAAGCAAATAGTTAACCTGTGGAACTCCTTGCTGCAGGAGGCTGTGAAGGCTACAACTAGAACAGAGTTGAAAGGGAAGTGAGATAAAGTGATGGAGGTTGGGTCCATGGAGTCCTATTAGCCAGAGGGTAGGAGTGGTGTCCCTGCCCAAAGTTTGTGGAAGGCTGGAGAGGAATGGCACGAGACAAATGGCTTGGTCATTGTCTTCGGTCCATCCCCTCCAGGGTCCCTAGGGTTGGCCGCTGTTGGCAGACAGGCTACTGGGCTAGATGGACCTTTGGTCTGACCCAGGACGGCCATTGTAAGCTCAGGGCTCAGTGTCGGGGGTCTCAGTGGACCCCCTTGATTTTCATGCACACCTGGTCCTGGGTGGCCAGGCTGGCAGCTCTCCTGCCCTAGACGGCCACTTTCCGGTGCCTAGTGCGGAGATCGTGGACGAGGTCCACGATGTCCGCACTAGCCCAGGAAGGTGCCCGCCTCTTGCGGTCCAGGGCAAGCTCCCGGGAGCCGCCAGCCTGGTCCCGGCAAGAGGGGGTGGGCTGGGGGGCATCGGGTGGGTGGCTCTGTGCCGTGCCAGGTGCAGGGTCTGCTAGCTGGGTGCTGGCAGGCTTGCACCTGGCATGGGCACCGTAGCCAGCCCGTGCCCCTTTAAGGGGTCCGGGGCCGGGAGGGGGGCAAAGAGTTTCCCTGGTGTTGGCCAGAGTGGTCACCAGGGAAACCTGGGGAGGGCTAGCCTCCCACTAGTTCGAACTAAAGGGCTACACAGCCCTTAGTTCGAACTAGCTAGTTCGAACTAGGCGTTAGTCCTCGTAAAATGAGGTTTACCTAGTTCGAACTAAGCGCTCCGCTAGTTCGATTCAAATTCGAACTAGCGGAGCGCTAGTGTAGCACCTATTAAAGTTAGTTCGAACTAACGTCCGTTAGTTCGAACTAACTTTGTAGTGTAGACATACCCTCAGTCTCCTCTTTTCTAAGCTGAAAAGTCCCAGTCTTTTTAGCCTCTCTTCATATGGGACCTGTTCCATACTCCTAATCATTTTAGTTGCCCTTTTCTGAACCTTTTCCAAGGCCAAAACAGGTGAGGAGACCACATCTGTACACAGTACTGAAGATATGGTGTACCATAGTTTTATACTTCCCCTCCTCCTTCTTCCCCTGGCTTCCCCCTTCCAGCTCCCTCCTCCCAGGTTGCCACCTCCCCTCTCCCACCCTCTCTCTTTCCCTCTCCCACCTCCTTTTCCCAGTCTCCCCAGAGGTTAATCCCCCCCCCTCCCCCAGTTTCGTTAAATAGAGTTTCTATTTTTGAACACACGTGTCCTTTATTTTTTACATCAGGAAGGGGGGCTAGGGAGGGGTAAGTGGAAGGTGGTGAGGGAGGAATGGGGTACGAGCCCCCGATATGGAGGACTGGGGTGGCTCTGCAGGCTCCTCAGGGTGGAAGCTCTCCTGCAGAGTCTCCTGGATCCTGAAAGCCCCCCGATTGACACTCCCCCCGGATGGCAGCCTGCAGCAAGTGCAGCCGGGCTGATGGCCAAATGCTGTAATGTGCTGAGTGCGGGCACTTAGAGCACTCCAAGACAGGACTGCTTTACTGTCCCTCATCGAGGTAGACAAGCAAACGGGGACCCCTGAGAACTGTCTGTCTGGGGTGGGGGTCAGGTCCCTTTAAGCACAACCATCAGCTAGCCCAAGGCAGCAGCTCCACGCTCTAAGTCCTAACCTGATGCTTTGCTGGCACCTGTTCTGGCCAGCCTTAACTTCGGTTTAGGGTCCACTCAATGTGGACATGCTAGTTCAAATTAGCAAAACGCTAATTCAAATTAGTTTTTAGGTCTAGATGCACTAATTTCAATTAGCTTAGTTCAAATTAACTAATTCGAATTAGTGCTGTAGTGTAGACATACCCTAAGTGAGCAGGAGACCAGCTATATCTTCTACAAAACTTGTCTTTCATGGAAGTCATAGTATTACAGCCAGTCTCCAAGTTGCGAATGGTCGAGTTATGACCGTTCGCACTTATGACCAAAGCTCCTATGGAGCGGTCATAAAGGCGGTCCCTGAGTTACGAACGCGACCCGCGCTTACGAACAGCGCGGTCGCATGTAACTCATTGGAGTCCGAGTTACGAACAGTTCGAGTTATGGACCAAGTGATGGTCCGTAATTTGTTCGTAACTCGGAGAGTGGCTGTAGTCTTAGGCCTAGCAACTATGTTGCTTAGAGATGTGAAAAATCACATCACCAATCCCATTTTATTAACTTTACAGGCCATTAAAGTTGATTACGGTACCCCTGCATTTCACAAGGAGTAATGGTAAGCTAAATGTTAAATGGTTGATCTTAGAGTAATGCAGAAGCAGTGTTGGAATAGTTGACATTCTTGGTCTCTGGAGGTGTCCCACAGTGCCCATTGTGATTACTCTGGCCAGGACTTTCAACTCTTCTCCTTTGCAGTTGCACAAGAAAAGCCTTGGGAAAATTTGAATTTCATTTCCTGTGTGGTCAGTGTGGTGAGCAGACCTCAGAGAAGGTAACACATCTTACCATGAATGTCCAGGGTCACAAATGAGCACCAGCATGGAGTGTGCCAGAGATTCTGGACCTCAATGCTGTGTGGAAAGAGGAATCATTTCAGGCAAAACTATGAAACAGCAAAAGAAACACTGGCATTTATGTCAAGATCACAAAGGGCACAGCGGAGAAAGGATGTAACATAGACATAGATCACCACTAACATGCCACTTCTATGAGCAACTACATGGGATTCTAGTGACGGATCCAACCAGTCTTCCAAGCCAGTCTATGGATTCCTCCCAAGAGATTATTCAGGCAGCCTTGAGCAACAGTGGGGAGGACAGGGTAGATGAGGAAGAGAAAGAGGAAGAGAATGGTCAGCAGGTGAGCCAGCAACCAGGAGCTGTGTTTAATTTTAGAGAAAATCCCATCCCCCCAGGATGTCTCATTGCCTGGGCCCTAATATTGGAAAGGTCACCTCTAGTGAGCTCATATGTTCAGTTACGCCAATAGTGGGTTAAGGCAATTGGATGTGATCTGTGGTGGCCTCTATGCCTACACAATGGGGGCTTCCCAGAATAGCTTGTTAATGTATCTGGAGATGGAGCAGGAATCCTCCATGTACATCTCCATAAAGCTCTCTGCTTTCTTTTTTTTTTTTATGGGTGGGGGGAAAACAAAGGCGCTCTTTTGGAAGCCCTGTCTTCCTTGTTCTACGAGGAAGAAGGTATCTCCTGAAAGAGGGGGATTTTCCAAAATTTGGCCCAGTGTGAGGGGTGTGTGTGTCAAATTTTGGAAAAGCCTCTCCAAAAAAAATCAGAAAAAGGTGTAGTGTAAACCTAGCCTACGGGAGTGGAGGAAAATGCTGCAGCAGGAGATGTGAGTGGAGTGTGAAGATCAGATGCCATGCAAGGTACACAGATTGAAGACAAAGGAGAAAGTCTTGATTGTTTCATCAGATGTGATGATGTGCCTGGTGGACTTCCAGGACAGCCAGATGCACAGTCACCCCCTTCATCCCATGCACACCCACATTCCCTCCTCATTTTGTTCCATGACCTTCTCTCTAAGGGGCCCTAGAATGTGAGGTGGGAGGAGTCAAGGGCATCTTCACACTTAGCCCACAGGGATGCATCTCAGAGCAAAAGGCAGTCCTTCTCACAGGAGTGATTGGTGCACAGGGGGATTGGAGTTCTCCACTTTCCCTTTTCCCCACCCCCCTGAAACTACTGCCCTAATTTTTTTATCTATACCTGCTTTTTTGTGTTCCCCAAATAAAAATACGTGATTTCTCAACAACAGAATCTTTATAGCTTGTGTGGCATGGGGTGCTGTGGAGGATTTGCAGGGTTTACATGTAAGTACACTTAATGCAGGAGGCACCTTGTTGACAGCAACATTCATTACTGTCATATCAAGGTCTGGCCATTCACAAAGTTGTTTTGGTTTCTGGATGCTTATAATTAGTGGCTAGGCCATCTGCTTCAGTCCCCCAGCCTGGCATAAAACTTGTCCCTTACTTTCAGAAATATTATGGAATACACAGCAGGCTGCCACAATAATGGGAATGTTGAGTATGCTGAGATCTAATTTAGTCAATATATTGTAAAACCTTCCCTGTAATCATCCAAAAGGACATTCTACCACCATTCTGTACTTGCTCAGCCTGTAGTTGAATTCCTCTTAACTGCGCTTCAGGATGCTTGTGTACAGCTTCATGAGCCTCGGGAATAGAGTTAGGCTAGGTCTCTAAGGACCACTGACATTTCAAGGCCTCCAATGCTAATTTTCCATTCTGAGAAGAAAGTTCTATCTTGTAGCTTTCCAAAGACCAGACTTCCCAAAGACATGCATGTCATGCAACTTTCCCGATCATCCCATGCTGATGTCAGTGAAATGGCCCTTCTGATTCACCTGAAACTACAACACCATTCAGAAGTACCCTTGTGGATTGTGTACTCTTTAACAAGGGGATCTGGTGCCAAGAAGCACTCACTGCACTCTTTTGGTCCCAGCACACAAGGGGGACATACACCCTGGACTTTACAAAGTCAGATGCTAGAAAATAGATCTTAATACATTCAATCTTAGCTCACCGTGTAGACAAGCCCTTAGACAGCATTATCCTGGCACGTGAGTTTCTCCCACTTACATAGGGTATGTCTACACTAGCCCCCTACTTTGAACTAGGAAGGCTAATGTAGGCATTCGAACTTGCAAATGAAGCCTGTGATTTAAATATCTGGGCTTTAGTTGCATGTTCCCATCCGGTCACCATTTTTAAATGCCACTAGTCCGGACTAACTGCCCGCGGCTACACATAGCAGTTAAATGGTAATTCGAACTAGGTCCTTAGTTCGAATTACCCGTTGCACCTCATTCCAGGAGGAGTACCAGGTAATTTGAACTAAAGACTTAGTTCGAATTACTGTTTAACTGCCACGTGTAGCCGTGGGCAGTTAGTCCGGACTAGTGGCATTTAAAAATGGCAACTGGACGGGAACATGCAAATAAAGCCCAGATATTTAAATCCCGGGCTTCATTTGCAAGTTTGAATGCCTACATTGGCCTCCCTAATTCGAACTATGTGGCTAGTGTAGACATACCCATAGTTACTGCCTCTTGTGGTGGTGTAGTTACTAAAGTGATGACATAGCTCTGTCCTCTCAGCTTAGAGTAATGTCATCAGACACATAATAGCAGCACAGCTGATGTAAATCTGCAGTATAGACTGGTCCTCATGTATTCCATCTCTCTGGCAAGTGCATTCAATGGTGGCCATACTCTCACTCCCCCACTGCTTTTTTGTCAGGTGTTTGGGAAAGAGATGAACAGATGGGCTATGAAAGTAGGACTGAACAGGAGGGGGTCAGTTTGTGTTTTATAAAGCCACTGTAGTTATAATGTCTGATTAAAATTGGTAACTGTTCAGTTACATATGGGAAGTGTTTAAATGAATGATAACAAAAAACATGCTTCAGGGAATCCTTAATGGGAGGAAGATAGAAGAAATGAAACTGCAAGGATGGGAGAAACTGTGCTGTGGAGAAATGGCAAGCATGTATTTAGAACAAGGGAGCATCTTGCAGAGTTCACTTAGTAATACTCTTAATACCCATCTTCAGTCTGGTGTAAAATTGTCATAGATAGCAGGAGCTCTATGGATTTATGCACGGATGGAAGTTGAGATCCAAGGTAGGTCTTGCTTTCCTATTCCAAACAATTTGCTTAGTTTCATTTGCTTTATTTATCAGGTTCCATATAATTTGAATACTACTAAACATTGGCAAGGAGTCTGCTAACACTTTGATGTTTCTGCTAACCCACCTATTTCCATAAGTTGCATGATCATTTGTTCATCTTTTTCAACAAAAGTTAGAATTTTTCTCTGGATAAAATCCTGGCCATATTGAAGTCTATGACAAAACACCCTACTGATTTCAAGAGGGTCAGGACTTCACCTTGTTCTGTCTTGTCATTTTCTGATCAGTAATCAAAGTATCACCTTTGAAATTTCATTTTTTATAACACTACAGCAATGAAAGTCAGAAGTTGCTAGTCCCTTGTGTTCTTAATTACTGAACCTTACTCTCTGTGATGCCTCCTAAGAAACAGATCTCTTACATATTATCCTTCTTCTTCTGAAAAGCCCTTTACAAGGAAAAAATTCCTTAGAAGATTTTTTTCTGTACCTACACATAAAGCTGTTCTTGCCTCCTGTTCTTGCTTTGTTCTCTCCAGCTACAACATAGACTTCTAACCTGCTTACATTTCCTCTTTTGCAATAATGAGAGTTAAGCACTTAATTGCTTTAGGTCCCTTTTGAAAATCTCAGCCAATATTGAAAATCATTCCTAACTCATTTTTACCAATTCAGGCATGCCAGGGTATAGACAAAAATAAACCACTGTCTCACACAGAACATTTTGTGCTTCTGATAAAAGGATCATGGAGATAAACAGATGAAGCACTGTCATGCTCTCAGAGGGCGAACATGGGACAAACACAATGGAAGGGAAAAAATCTATTTTAGTTGCAGAAGAGAAAAGCAAATCAGCTGCACATACAGCCAAACTTAAATACTTTGTACTTTGACAGGCTAAGCTATCACTTTCCTCACCAACTCATAGGAATTTAAGATGCTGCATTGACATCTCTGCCTCTCTACAGCTTCCACAGTTTCTGTTTCCCTGAACTGAGAGTCAGGATAAGAATTACATTATAGATTCCTGCACATATATTTTAATTAGGTATTCTATATGCAAACTTTGTTTGTTCCTACAACAGGCACAGAAACTCTATATACAAAGTTTCCAGCCTTGATATTATCCCTGTCATATCTTAGCCTGTGAACTCACCATAGATGCAAAATGGTTGCCAGGTGTTTTATGTGGTGTTTCACATTACATGTAGGCCAAGACTAGGAATGACAAATAAAATTGATTTCAAACATTATTTTTAGCTGTTACTATAATTTGTAGTAACGTGGTAGTCCTAGAATATTCTAGAACTCTATCTCTTCCTTCACACAATTCCTCCAAATCTTCATTTCCAGTGGCATTCTCATTGATTGAGAAGTTTTTCTGGAAATGAAGACTAAATATGTCATAAACTTTGGTAGGAGTGAAACTGCTTACTCTTGCCTTTCAGTATTTCTTACAGTAGGAAAACAGAGCTTTATCTATCAGAGGGTATGTCTACACTACCCTCCTAGTTCGAACTAGGAGGGTAATGTATGCATACCGCACTTGCTAATGAAGCCCGGGATTTGAATTTCCCGGGCTTCATTAGCATAAGCGGGGAGCCGCCATTTTTAAATCCCCGCTGCTTCGAACCCCGTGTAGCGCGGCTACACGGGGCTCGAACTAGGTAGTTCGGACTAGGGTGCCTATTCCGAACTACCGGTACACCTCGTTTCATGAGGAGTAACGGTAGTTCGGACTAGGACCCTAGTCCGAACTACCTAGTTCGAGCCCCGTGTAGCCGCGCTACACGGGGTTCGAAGCAGTGTGGATTTAAAGATGGCGGCTCCCCGCTTATGCTAATGAAGCCCGGGAAATTCAAATCCCGGGCTTCATTAGCAAGTGCGGTATGCATACATTACCCCACTAGTTCGAACTAGCGGGGTAGTGTAGACATACCCAGAGAGTGTGCAGTGCTCTCATTCTGAAGGTACACAGTGGGGCAGGATTTTACCCCATATTGTGCCCAGACTCTGACCTGTTCAAAGGAACTCTGGAACTGTGCCTTTTGACACCCTTATGCAGAGGCCAGTCATAATGGGAAGCATCCATTGCAAATAGCCATTAGCTTGGTTGCTTCCCCACAGACCTATTCAGGTTCCCAGACATCTCTGACTGCCATCCCATTCTCCCTGAATAATTTGTTGCTTCAGGAAGCCCACATTGCTGTGTTGTTTTATGACTGCAAGGGATTTGACCATACCTTCTCCCCCCAATAGGCTCTGTTGACCCTTGTCCATCCAGGTAGCACTCCCAGGGTAGACTTTGCATGAATACATGCCCGACAATATGGATCTTCATTAAGTATCTTGTTCTTCTGGGCAATAACCTAGCTCCTTTATACATTCCCCAAATAATATCAGTGAGTGCTGACAGGCCACTCAGCATGCAGCAGTGTCATAAGCTGATCCAGTAACATGCTTCTCTTTCCATACCAATGCAGACTTACCCTGTCACTGGGCCTCAGTTGCCACTAGGATCTTTGCCTTTTTATGTAAAAAACAATCCTATGCCCATAGATCCATAGTGAGTCTGTCAAAGTCTGAAATGGAACCACAACACATCAATGGCAATTGACTAGCCAAGGTTTCACACACATACTGTATGCTTCCAAAAGCCAACACCCAATTCTCAGAATTACCTGAGCCTCTCTACTCAGCTGCATCAAAGCTGTTGTGATCACTGAGGGGTACATCTAGACTACATGAGGCGACAGAGGCATGTAGATTAGGCTACCCGGCATAGGAAAATGAAGTGGCGATTTAAATAATCACCGCATCATTTCAATTTAAATGGCTGCCGCGCTGAGCCGATCAGCTGTTTGTCGGCTCAGCGCGGTAGTCTGGACGCTCCGTGGTCGACATCAAAGGCATTTGTCAACCTCCCAGGTAAACCTCATCCCAAGAGGCATACCTTGGAGGTCTACAAATGCCTTTGATGTTGACCGCGGAGCGTCCAGACTACCGTGCTGAGCCGACAAACAGCTGATCGGCTCAGCGTGCCAGCCATTTAAATTTAAATGAAGCAGCGATTATTTAAATCACCGCTTCATTTTCCTATGCCAGGTAGCCTAATCTACATGCCTCTGGCGACAGATGCATGTAGTCTAGACATACTGTGAATGACTGAGGACAGAATTATTTAGGGAGAACCAAACTCACTGCCATTCTGGAAGGTAACAAATGCTGTCCAGTCTTCTTGATCAGTCATTGACCATCACAAGTTTAATATCCCCACTTGCACTTTTTGGTGTACATCACACAGTTGCAAGCCCTGCCTCAGAGTTCCCCTACATAATTCAGACATTCCCTCACTGACCCCGAAAATACCAGAACTGCCTTTAAGAACTCGGCTCTGATCAAGGCCATTTAGATTCCTGAAAAAGTCAACTGTGATATGTCCACATGACTTCTGAATGGGGTCATTAGAATACAACTACCCTTCCAGCAACCTTTGAGTTAAGACCGCTGTGTGGATATGGATACCCACCAGTTGACAACAACTCCATGAACCTACTGCTCTGTTCTGGACCATTTGGTGAAAAGCCTTTCCACTCCTACAATTGCATGAATTTCTTAAGAGTTGTCCCAGAGCTCTACTCTCTGAAAGGAGTTAATGAATTTGGGAACCATCCTACCCTCAGTTTCAAAGAGACTAGCAGAATTCACTATCAGAACTCCTGACAGATTTTTAGTGCCATTTTCTGAAACCTGAAAATTCTTATGTAAAAGCAAGGGAAGGCATCTGCTCCACTAGGAAATATCATAAAGTAATGGAATATTGCCCTGGAGTCTTATTGAGGACCAAACCTTAGGAGAAAAATCCCGCAAGTTATGTGCAGGCCATTTTGTGAAGAACCTTGTTACCTTGTTCTTAATTCATTCCCATGGAATTTTTCTCTGCTTGTTTAAATCATATAGCCCAGCTACATCCATGCCCTTGACTCACAGGGTTGTTGTTTTTTTTTTGTTTTGTTTTGATCCTTTATTATGTATAGGCTCAATAAACCGACAGAAAGGTGCTCTGCTTTACTAAGGTACTTCCAAATGAGCAATATTAACATCAATGAATGGATTGGAAACGCTGCCATTAACAACCTGTGAGTGTTTCTTGATTTAACCCCTGTTCTGTTTCTCTCTGGGGGTATGTCTACACTACAGCGCTAATTTGAACTAACTTAGTTCGAATTAGTTAATTCGAATTAAGCTAATTCGAACTAGCGCAGCTAGACTTAAAAACTAGTTTGAATTAGCGTTTTGCTAATTCAAACTAGCGCATCCACACTGATTCGACGCAAGGGCGCATTTAAGGGCGGCTGAAACCGGTCCTGGCAGGGCATCAGGTCAGTAGTTGCTTTGTGTGGCTGCTGTCTGAGGCTATCTGAGGCTCGTGCTTAAAGGGACACCCCTGGACAGACGGTTCTCAGCTTTTCCTGCTTGCTTGCCTACCTCGCTGAGGGACAGCAAAGCGTTGATTTCTGCGCCCGTCTGTGTCGGTGCTTCCCTTCGGGGGGGCCGCCGCAGGTGGCAACATGGAGCCAGAGCTCCCCCTGCACTTTCTAGTACAGTTTCTGGACTTGCTGCTGCAAGCCTGCCAGCTATGGGTGGAGGCTGCCGTGCACCACCTGGTGCATGTCAGCTCCCTGCCTCTCCGCCTGGCCACCCTGGGGGCCATGGTGCAGATGCGGCGGTGCCCGGGCGCCGACATGCTCCACCGCATCTGGCGTCTGGACACCAGCAGCGACTGGTGGGACCGCATCGTCCTGGAGAGCTGGGGAGACCAACAGTGGACCCAGAACTTCAGAATGAAGAGGGACACCTTCTTGGAGCTCTGCGAGTGGCTCGCCCCTGCTATGCGCAGAAGTGACGCTCACATGAGGCCTGCCAATCCCCTTCCAGAAGCGTGTGGCCATCGCCCTCTGGAAGCTCTCCACGCCGGACAGCTACCGATCCATCGGGAACCAGTTTGGCGTTGGGAGGTCCACCGTTGGAGCAGTGCTCATGCAGATACGGCACTCACCGGCCACTGGACTGGGGGCAACAGGAGGCTGCAAGGAGGGGATGGGCCACCCCAGGGAAAATGGGTGTTGGGGGAAGGAGGCAAAAGTGCCCCACACTGGAGGGGCTGGTCTCTCCCAGCCGTACTACATGCCGCCCAGGGGGATTGCTTCCAGGAGTGGGGCACGGGGCACTGCCAGGGCACAAACACTCCCAGCCACCCGGGTGCCCCACTGATTCGTGCTTTGCTGTGTCTCTCTGCAGGTGGTCAAGGCCATCAACTGGGTGCTGCTCCGCAGGGTGGTCCACCTCGCCGACCTGAACGCCGTCATCCGGGGGTTTGGCGCCCTCGGCTTCCCCAACTGCGGGGGGGCCATCAACGGGATGCACATCCCCATCCGTGCCCCGGAACACCAGGCCTCCCAGTATGTGAACCGCAAGAGGTACTTCTCCGTGATCCTGCAGGCCGTGTGTGACCACCGGGGACAGTTCACCGACATTAATGTGGGCTGGTCCAGCAAGGCACACGACGCCAGGGTGTACCGGAACTCCTCCATGTGCCAGAGGCTGCAGGCCGGGACCTTCTTCCCCGACCGCCACATCAGGGTCGGGGACGTGGACATGCCCGTCTGCCTGGTGGGGGATGCCGCCTACCCCCTACAGCCCTGGCTCATGAAGCCCTACACAGCCCTTTCCCCTCCCTAACCCCCCCTCCTAAGTAATGTAAAATAAAGACACCTGTTTTGGCAAACAAAATCTCTTTTTATTGTACATAACTGGGGTGGGGGGAGGGAAGAGTGATGGTGGGAGAGGTGAGGGGAAAACCTGATAGGGGGGAGCTGTAAGGGGGGGGAAGGGAGGAAGGGAAGGGAAAGCTCAGGGTTGGGGGTCGGGCTGGCTCTCCCGTCTCACAGCACTGCGGGTGAAGGGGCCTCGGGGGGAATGACTGTGGAGGGTGGGGCAGGAGGGACGGGGCGGCGGAGGAAGTGGGAGGGGGAGCAGGAGTGGGAGGGGGAGCAGGGGCAGGGGGGGCAGGGGGAGCAGGGGCAGCAGGGGTGGGAGGAGGAGCGAGAGCTGGGGCAGCTGCAGGAGCTGGAGCAGGAGGAGGCAGGCACCGGTCGACCAGGGCCTGGAGGTGGCCTCTGAGGGCACGGCTCTGCTCCTCCAGCACCTCCAAACTCCGCTGGCACAGCCGAAGGTCCTCCCGGACCCAGTGCTCCTGGTTGCGGAGCAGCTGCTCCATGAACCGGAGGTGCCACCACTGGTAGTCCTCCTGGTTCCTGGCTCTCCTGCTGGCCTGGGCATGAGTGGCTGTTGCAGGTGGGGTGGTGCGCCCTGCAGTCACAGGTGCTGCGGCTGTGGTGAAACAAGAGCAGCGGTCAATTCTCCCTGCGCCCAGGTGGGTGAAACCCTAACCCTAACCCCCTCTGCAAGGCCAGGGCCCCTGCATGACACCCAGCTGCTGCTCCATGGTTGGCATGGCCCAGGTGCACGGTCCCTGGGATCCCTCTCCCCCCCACGCCACCGTACACATAAGGGGAGCATGATGGTACTCACAGGTGGAGGCCTCCCCAGCCTCGAACGACACAGGAGACGTGCTCAGTGGGGTGCCTCGGGGGTCCTGGGTCCTGGGCAGGCTGCTGGCAGGCTCCTGGCTCTCAGCGTTCTCCGGCTCCTCCTCGTCCGTGTCCGGGAGTGATCCCTCTGCCCCGGGGTCAATCACCACTCAGGGGGCATGGACGGTGTGAGCCCCGAGGATGTGGTCCAGAGCCTGAAAGTGGGGTCAGGCCTCCGGGTCACCCCCTGTCTGGCAGGCCCGGGAGTAGGACTGCCGCAGATCCTTAATTTTGCACCGGACCTGCTCCCGGCTGCGCTTGTGGCCTCTGGCGGCCAGGCTGACAGCCATGCGGCTGTAGACGGCTGCGTTCCTGTGGCTAGTGCAGAGATCGTGGACATTGGAGGCTTCCCCCCAAACCTGAATGAGGTCCACGATCTCCGCACTTGACCAAGCGGGCACCCGCCTCTTGCGTCCCCGGGCAGGCTCCTGGGAGCCGCCAAGCTGGTCCTGAGGAGCAGTGGAGGGCTGGGTGGCATAGGGTGGCTGGCTCATGTTGTGGCAGGTGCAGGGTCTGCTGGCTGGGTGCTGACAGCCTTGCAACTAGCACAAACAGTGTAGCCAGCCCATGGCCCTTTAAGGGCTCCGGGGCCGGGAGGGGGGCATACGAGTTTCCCTGGTGTAGGCCAGAGTGGCCACCAGGGCAAGCTGGGAAGGGCTAGCCTCCCACTAGTTCGAATTAAGTGGCTACACAGCCCTTAATTCGAACTAGTTAATTCGAACTAGGCGTTAGTCCTCGTAAAATGAGGTTTACCTAGTTCGAATTAAGCGCTCCGCTAGTTCGAATTAAGTTCGAACTAGCGGAGCGCTAGTGTAGCGCCTATCAAAGTTAATTCGAACTAACGTCTGTTAGTTCGAATTAACTTTGTAGTGTAGACATACCCTGGATTCCTTTCATTACTGCTGTGGCAAAAACATGCTGCATACATCCCAAAGTGTAATCTGGAAAAATATCTCCCCTCTCCTCCATTCCCCCAGATAAAGGTATAGTGTCCTCATTATGAATGATGCACGATCTAGGTTGATAATCTCAGCTGCATGGCAGCACAGCTTAGCAGTTTCTTAATCAGTCCCACCTATTCAGACAGCTCCATGCATGGAGCCCTAAGTTCCTGACTGGACAGGGCTGATTAAGCAGCTACAGGTCTATGCTGCCATGAAGCTTAGAGGCAACCTTGTTGATGATATGTCAGTTTTAATTTTAACCCTTATTTTCAGTTCTGGAACTTGTTAGACACTGAAACTACCATGTATCTGCCCCTTAATTTATGATTGTTGTTGAACAGGTGCATTAGAAGAGTTTGAACTACAAAGGGTTTATTATGAAAAAATAACAACAACAACAAACCCAAACCCTGAAACCCACATGTACAAGTTAGGATCAGGCTCCAGTTTCTTTTTTAGCTTCTTTTTTAGCTTACCCTTTTGTGCTGCACACACAGCATCTCATCCAACAAGGAATATGTCATATCACAATGTTCTCATACATCCTGATGAAGGATCATACCACTTATAATAAATAGTGAAAACCAGAAACCAAACAGAAAAGACATAGCTTAATCTTAATTAAATTTCCCCCTGTTGTATTATTAAGACAGACTGTTAACACTACTTAAAATAATGTAAAGTTTTTTAATAACTGCAAATCAATCTATTCAAGCAGTTTCTTAAAAAGAAAACTAGTTAGACTTATTCTGATCATTTCATTTTACATTACAATTTGCCCATAGCTTATTTTAATTAAACGTCATACTTAGCACAACACACTACAACTTTGCGATTGAACAAATCTTTACTACTGCTAGTTGAAGAATGAAAAGAAAAATTGCTCCATAGTCATTTTTTCCCTCAGCTGTAGTGAGATGCTAGGATAGATTTGTATATTTACAACACAAACAATAAACTGTTCTAAAACAATGGGTTAAATTCATCCATCCCATGCCACTTCACTTGGTTTCCAAACAATAGAAGGCAGTGAGAATTTGTTCCTCTTTTAAATCCATAAAAAGAAAGACTGTTCAGGCTGAAACATCATCTTTACCGAATTTAGTTGGGCCCAATTAGTGTAGCACTGCTTACACAAGATTTCAGTTTTTAAGCCTGCAAAATTCCACTTAAAACCTCTGGTTGCTTCATCTGCATAAAGATTTTAGGATCAAGCCCCTATGGTCTACTTTATAAGAACATAACGGCTGGGAGGACCCCTTCCAGTGGACACAACTGTAATTTAGAACACTCTTTCACATGCAAAAATAAAAATGTCCCTTATTTACAACTTATGAATAATTAGGCGAATCCATAAGGAACTTTTTCAGTGTCATATTATGAGCTCCTCTGGAGCCTTAAGAGTTTTACAAATTGATATTAAGGGATGTTTTGGCCCACCAGATAATAAAGACTCTTTTTAACCTATTATAATCTATTCTACCAATGAATACCTAGAGGCTCTTACATTTTCAGGTTATTTTTCTTGTGGGCATCACACAAATGGCTCTGTATTTAAAATATTTAGGACATGTTTATTGAAAAAACTTGCTGTACTTTTTAAAGAAAAATAATTTGGCTGTTTACCAGGAGACGAGGGATTCCCGTTCACAGGTCTTAATAGAAATTTCCCTAGGTTGTAAACAACAGATTATACCATTCAAGTCATAGTTCCAGCATGTTCCAATACAGGAGTGTTTCTCCTTCTTCAGTTAATCAGGAGGATGCCAACCTGCTCAGAGCCAGCCTTCCTCCCAAATGTGCTCCCCAGTTGTTTCCTGTCTCCCTGATGGAGCCTGATACATGGGCTTCTCTTTTAGCTTCCTGGCTTCATCTTGCTACAGCTGCCTGTACATAAACCGCAGAGTATGCCAAAAGAAATGAGAGTGAAGCTCTGCCTCTCCTTTTCCAATCTTCTACAATGATCCGTAGTGAGACCTGTCTGCTTGGTTTTGCCTGGCTAGGACCATACTTAGGGAGGGCATGGGAGATCTGGCATGGGGCAGCAGCAAGTGTTGCCCTCCACATTCATCACAGTCTTAAAGAGGCATCACTGACTTCTCTGATATACATGGTGTTTTGAAGAATTACGAGCTTCACTCTAACCTCATGAATGAATTTTCAATGTTATTCATTGTCTTTGATCAATTCCAAGCTAGTCTCCTCTTTGCAGGATGCTTTTTTTGATCATTCCACTACAGGAATAGTGATTACATTTTCCAAACACAGCATTTTGGATTAAAATTCCTTGACAAGCATTGCTTTGACACTGTTACTATGATACTTTGCCACTGATGCTACTCATTGGCTTCTCCAGAAGTTTTTTTCTTCCTCTGAGGGAGGTGGATGAAGTCCCAGTATCTGTTGCCACTAGGATTCAGTGTCTTGTCTTCTCCCCTCCTACTAATTTCAGTCTCTTTCTCCATGCCACCAGAACTAGATCCTATATCTTCTCTAATCTTCTTTGCTATATTGGATCACAGACCCTGGCTATGTCTAGACTGCAAACTTCTTTCTGAAGAAGCTTTTCCGGAAGAGATCCTCCGAAAAAACATCTTCCAAAAGAAAGCATCCACGCTGCCAAAGTGTATGAAAAAAGAAATCTGTGATGCTAAATTCTTACAGTTTATGAAGTTTAAGAGTTGGAGTTTTTAAAATACTTAAGGTTTTTGCAGGTTTTTATCTTACAGAACATCAGGAGCGCTGGTACCAGCTAAAGAGCAACAGAAACACCATGGTTCTAGTGTCACAACAAAGTTCCATGTTCTGTGTTTCATATTGTGTGTCTGTCTTGTGGTGAGGGTTCTGTGCTAGCATTGTTGTGTTCTGGGAAAGAAGGAATTCTACATTAGTGTATACTCTTTTCCCTCTACTTCTCCCATCTCCAAACAAATTATCAGTCATACATCCATCTCTGTGAAAAAGCCTTTGGTCCCCACTAGATCATGTTTAATTTTAGTTTCTCTGATTATGATTTTGTTGTTGATTTTGTTATTGTTATACATTTGTATCACCTTTTCCTTTATTGTTAAACTCTCTCCATCGCCAACCAAATTTTTAGCCACACATTAATCTCTGTCAAAAAGCCTTTGTTCCCCAATGCATCATGTTTATTTTTATTTTCTCTGATTATCATTGTGTTTTTGTTTTTGATATACCTGTACATTTTCTTTATTGTTAATTCCTCTCACTGTCTTCTGCTTACTGTCTTGATATTGACAGTTATTTTGTTTATTGTAAACAGGGTTTCTATATGGGAAATCCAGAAATGGTCCTCACAATTGAAATATTGGTGTGGATGGGTGGAGGAACCTTTCTGTGGTCATCACAATTTGGATGACTAAGAGGTGAATATGCTGTATAAAAACCTCCGCCTGATCTATTACTTGATTTACACATACATTTTCTGGAAATACACTAAACTGTAAGGTCATGCCAACATATGATTTAGAGACTGACAAAAAACCTCCTGATAACTGCATTGCTGGGGTAGAGGGAAAGTTTTCTTCTATATCTCTTCATTACTGGTGATTTGTAAATAATTCTCTGAAGCTTTGTAATTGTTTCAGCTGCATTGCCTTTTAAACTCTTTGTAGAACTCTGCAACTCATTGTAATCTGAAACCTTGCAACTCTGTAATCTTTGTAAAACCTTGCAACTTTGTATCTCTCAGCAACTTTGCTTAATAAATTTGGAAACTTACTATAAGCTTGGTGATTGCTGAGCCTTGCAACTTTGTAATCTTTGTAACTCTCAGTCACTTTGCTTGTAACTTGCTCTAAACTGCAGTCTTCCCTGAGATACTCTTCGAGGAGTAACGGTAGTTCGGAATAGGAAGCCTAGTCGAACTACCTAATCCGTGCCGCGTGTAGCCGCGCGGCACAGAGTCCACACTGGCGGCGCCCGGCAATATGCAAATGAAGCCCGGGAAATTCAAATCCCGGGCTTCATTTGCAACTCCAGTTGCCTACATTACCACCCTAGTTCGAACTAGGGTGGTAGTGTAGACATACCCTGTGAGTGAATGGAGACTATTGTATGTTTGGGATTAGAAATTGCAAGGTTGAGCACATGGAGCCAGGTGATGAGTCATCAGACCAATTAAGAAGTCTGCTGCTCTGCTGGATCAAGGGAAATCTGGTCATGTTCCCTGGTGATGAATGTGGATGAGTCACATGGTGTTGTAGAGAGGCAATAAAAGGAGAGAGCATGTGGCAGAAAACCTCTTTCTTAGAAGCTCCTCTTCCTGTAGCCAATTTCTTTCCTGGCCAGCTCCCCAGCCATGATCAGCAGACAGACCCTCCAGAACCAACATGCTTTGGCTCCTTCTGCAACCCATATGCCTGTCAAAGTGTGTGAGTTCCTGAAGGCAGAAATGAATGTGTATGAATGAGTGAATGAATGAAGGTGTGTGTGTGTGTGTCTGTGTTTGTGTGTGAGAGAGATAGCTGGTTTCCCTTTAGTTTAAATCTTTAGTGGCAACTCTATCCTCTTTAGTTTAACCATATAGTGGAGTGTTAATTCCTCAACAAATAAACCCATACTAGTGTAACCCTGGTGGTCTCCAGTGGAATTTTTGGGGTAACAGCTAGCCTGCTTGCAGCCATGGCAGGTGGTGGGAGGGCATCCCCTCTCTAGGGCCAGACATGTGTGTGGCCTCTCCTGAGCCTGGGAGTAGGGACCTGGGCGAACTGCCTGCTGAATCCACATGACACACAATAACGCTGCACATGGTTTCACATGCATGGACTACAGCACGATGTCCAGCCTGTGCAGGCTGAGCAACACTCACTTTCCACCCCCTCTGTGCTCACCTCCCCCACCCTGTGTGTGTGACAAACAGAGCACTCACCTGAAGATCCCTCCCCGACATCAGACAATGTCTAGGGGTATGTCTACACTACCACCCTAGTTCGAACTAGGGTGGTAATGTAGGCAACCGGAGTTGTAAATGAAGCCTGGGATTTGAATTTCCCGGGTTTCATTTGCATAAAGCCGGGCACCGCCATTTTTAAATGTCCATTAGTGCGGACTCCGTGCTGCGCGGCTACACGCGGCACGGACTAGGTAGTGAACTGAGGAGTAACAGTAGTTCAGACTAGGAAGCTTAGTCCAAACTACCTAGTCCATGCCGTGTGTAGCCGCGCGGCACAGAGTCTGCACTAGCGGATATTTAAAAATGGCAGCGCCCGGCTTTATGCAAATGAAGCCCGGGAATTCAAATCCCGGGCTTCATTTGCAACTCCGGTTGCCTACATTACCACCCTAGTTCGAACTAGGGTGGTAGTGTAGACATACCCTAGGACATGTCGAGGCTCACCGCAACCAGCTCCAGGGACAGCATTACAGTTGTGGCCGCGTCATCCTCCTCCTTCTCCTGCCCCTGCTTTCCATCCTCCTCCTCATTCTCTGCGACCTCTTTTCAGGTGATGATGGGCGTCTCTAGCCTGGAGTCAATGACAACAGGTGGGGAAAGGGCTTCTCCACTCCCCATAATCTGGTATTGCTCTTCATAGTATGGGCAGCTGTGTGGTTCTGCCTGGACCATGAGCTGTGCTCTCTGGCCCTCACAGATCCCTAGTGGAGTTCCTTCACCTTACTCTGGACCTGTTCTAATATCTGGGGTGGGTGTCCCCACTCTGCCAGGGCCTCAGCCATCTGATCATAAATGTTCGCATTGCAGCATTTGGAGTGGAGATCCTGTAGGGTCTCCTCCTCCCCCTCAGCTCAAGGAGGGACAGGATCTCTGCTCCTAATCACAAGAGTGTCTGCCACTTGCTACCCTTTGGTGGGTCCTGGGAGCCCTGATCATGCTCCCTGCGAGGGCCAGGGTGGGCTTGAGGGGCTTTTGGCTGTGTCATGTATGATCAGGCCTATGGCAGAGAGAGCCGAGCGGTCAGGGTGCTGCTCCAGGGCTGGCTTCCTGACACAAGGCTTGTCCAGGGTGTCTGCAGTTTTAAGAGGGGCCAGAAGACAGGAACTATAGAGTTCTGATTACTTTGCATGGAGTGGCCACCAGGGCACATGTGTTATTTCCTAGAGGCTCTTCTTTCGGAAACAAAACAAAACAAAACCCTCTTCCCCGTCCACACATGCCTTTTTCTGAAAGAGCTCTTTTGGAAAAGGTGTTCTTCCTTGTATAAAGAGGTTTACCACTTTTGGAAAAACCCCTCTGTTCTTTTGATTTTTTTTTTGAAAGAATATGATTGCAGTGTGGATGTAACTAAGATTTTTAAAAAATCGGCCATTTTTCTGAAAAGAACTCTGCAGTGTAGACATACCTCCAATGTCTGCACTGGCTGAAAATATTTTCCCTACATCAAATTTCGTTCTGGAATGGCACAGCGAGAGATTAGACCCCATCCAAGTCACTCTACTAAGCACTGGAAACTGGTTTTGTGTCTAGATGCTGAGGGTTCAGAATAGGTAGATCTTGACTGGGCGGGGGTGCTGAAGCAGAGGATGTTAGGAGAAGAATTAAATGTTAAATTATTTTGTAACTAGATTGGCACTGATTAGAAATATTTGTATTTTTATTTTGAAAAATGAGTCATCAAAGAAACAAAAAAAATTCTGAAAAGTACTTGTTTTTAACACTTAAGCCCCAATAACTTTAAACAGCCAACTTCTCCCAGTTACCCACAACATCCACTTTTTGAAAATAAATTGCATCTAGTTGAGGAATATATATTCCATTATAATTCAAAGTGATATTTTTCAATTGATTTTTAATCCCTTTAGAGAATGGAGGATCACCAGTGACATATATCATATACAAACATTAGCCTTCATAAAGGTCATTGTGACTCCCTTGTACTGGTACACTCATATGAGGAGGCCCATTTAAATGAGCAGTACTTCTTGTGTGAGTAAGGGATTCACAATCTAGGCCAAAAGATTATCCTTATATTACACATCTGATTACCTATGAGACCATATAAAGACATTAAAACATGTCTGATAGAACTAGAATTACAAATGATCTTAGAGATGCATTAGAACAATCAATAGGCCAGTGTTTCTTAAACTGTGTTCCAGGGTACACCGGCGTGCCATGAGGCAGTTGGAGGTGTGCCGCAGAGAACAACAAAGTTCAAAATGGCTGCCCTTAAAGGGGCAGGCAAGCTTTATTTTTGCTCAGTAACTTCTCCCTCCCAATCCCCCCCCCCCCTTTATTTTGCTCAACAAAAAATCCTTAGTGTCTCTCATTAAAAAAAAGTTATTGTTTGGGGTTCCTCGATCTTAAAAAGTTTAAGGAACACTGCACTAGGCTAATGTCCTCCAATAAATGTTACTACTTTTTCATTAACTTCAGCTGTTCATTCTTGAATTGCAACACCCTGCAGACACAAATGAGAGGAGGCAGTGGGAGCCAGTGGGTAAAGCACTGCACTGAGACAATTTCAGCTAGAAACTCTAGGCACTACTATAATCCAAACAGTAACAAGGATGGAACATACTTTACATCTCTCTTATTAACTTTGCCATTTCAAAATGTCTAAGCAGTTCTATCACATCTTGGTACTATTGAAGCTTTAAATCATAAATAGGACTGAAAATCTGTTGATAAAAACTGGAAAATGTGCTGAAAATCTCAACTATAATCCTTCATTTTAGATAGTTAAAAATCCAAAATGATAGTTAATTTAAAAGAGAACAATAATCTACTTAAGAAGGATTTATGGGAATGGTTTTCTGGGGCATTTTTCCAAGAGTGAAGCATTGCAAGTTTCATGGGCTCATTGAAAAGCTGTGGCAATCTGTCACATTACTGTTGTGCATGAGAGATATGGGTCTCAGACTCTCATAAAATCAGTGAGGAGAGGAAAGGCAGAAAAAAGTCAAGGCTCAAGGCCACCGTAGGGATTAAAAACAGGGGACTTTGATTTAAATCTCCATAAAAAGTCAATTAATTTGATTTACGCATAATATAGTCACTCCTTCTTAAGACCTACTTTTAAGCATAACAAAGCCCTTGACAAAGAACAGGCCTAAGGAAAGGTTCAGCTAGCACGATGTTCTAACTTGGAATCAGTTCCAAGAAACTGGAGATTAGATTTGCAATCTATTCTCCTTTTTCGTGCAATCACCCCATGTCACTTATCCATCCTGGGTTATTCTTCCTCTTGTTTCAGTTTTCTGTTTTCAAAAAGTAAAATCTATTTTAACTTCCTTTGGACAGGAAGAAATAAGGACCTGTCTACAGGAATTCTTTGGTACTGTTTAGTTTAACTCTGCATTCTTGTTCTGAACTGAGAGGGCTTGTCTACACTGCGGAGAATATCAATGCTGCCACACTGAAGACCCTGTAATTCGAACTGAGAAGGCACTTCTATTGGCACCGGTAGTCCTGCTCCTCATAAGGAGTAAGGGAAGTCAACAGAAGTGTATGCTCCCATCGACCTCCTGCTGTGTGGATGGCACCAAAATGTGATTTAAGACATTTTGACTCCAGCTACACAATTAATGCATTTGGAGTTTGCTTTCCCCTTTAGTGCAGACCAGGCCAGAGTGTGTAGGTGGATTAATTCAGGAATAACTGTTTCTGAATAAATAAATGTGTGTAGACAATCCTTAAAGGCCATCAAAATGACCACCTATATGAACCATACAATCAAATTAAACACCAACCGCACAGATAATATTGAGAATTTTCCCATTCCCAATAGGGAAGCAATCTTGCTGTCCAGCATCAACTGATAATATGTGGGAGGTATTAATTGTAGTTCTTTCAAATTCCCTTCCACGATCTAAAAGTCCATCAGAAAATGCAGCTACTTTCTTGGTACCAGAGAAATCACAGCTCAAGCAAAAAGATACTTGCTTGACGTAAGAATGCCAATTTTTCTTATTTTTTGGAATGTAGGTGAAGAAAAGATGAGAAAGGAGGAAATTAGTTGCCTAGAATGCACCCTGCTTTGAGTCCTTCTTTTTCCCCTTAGGACTTTACAAATGGATTCAAGGAAGATTTTTAACTAAATTAAATTAACTATCTGTTATATGAACACTTTAATAGTGTTACCCCTTAGCTATTCTCATCTATACTAGCATCCTGCTGGTTGCACAATCTGCTCTTAAACCAGGTGTGTGATAAGGTCGGTACATGGGGTTAGTCAGGGAAAGAGTTAAGTCCCTTCAAAGTGAACTGGCTGGAGGGTCTGCCTTGGCCAAGAAAACTTTGTTTGGTAGCCATTAAAAGGGAGTTTACCTAAGGGGCTGAGGTTTATGAGTAAAGAGGTTGAGATCTGTCAGAGGTAGATAGGAAATATCTTACCCAGGTAGCTTCCAGAACTGATACAGAACAAGTGGATTGTAAATCCTGGAATAAGGCCTGCTTTTTTGCTGGTCCCATCTGAGGAATCATTTGCAGAGTAATCACTCAAGCCCCCACATACTATATTAAGGGCATAGATTTTAATACTCACTATTGCCAACTTTCACATTTTTATCCTGTGTGGGGTTTTTTCCCCCTCTCAAAATCCCAGCTTCTGGAATGATACAATTACAATTAGTTGACATTTCAGCTTCCTTTTTTTTCAAAGTTCTTTTTCAAGTACTTTCTAGACTTCCTGGTTGCAAGGAAAAGTTTGAAAATGCAAAACCTAATATCTCAAAAGCCAGAAGGCAAATACAAACAACTTTAAATGCATTGTGTTGTAAAATGTCATTGTACGGATAGGCTTGATGCATATTTTTGGAATATATGAAACTGGAATACCGTGTTCTGCATTGAGTTTCCCCTCTGTTGTATGAAAATAAATATGAAATGCAAGTAATCATTTGATCTGCTATAAAAAATAACCATACTCCTTATCAGGGCTACTCAACACGTGGCCCATGGGCTGGCCCATTTGTTTGCAGTCTGTGGTGCAGTTTGGGTTTATGTGGGGCTCAACATGCGACTGGGAGCGAAAACAAAAAAGTAGTCAATGTAATAGTAAATTCAAATGTCTCATCCCCTGTGGCACTCCAGAATCCACCCCACCTCCCTACCTTCAGAGGGTCCCTTATCCTGTGTTGGCTATCTGGTCACTCCCAGGATGGGCAGGGATAGGGCTTGAACTCCTGAGAGGGGGCAAAACTTCAGCTCACCACTCTGTGCTCCCCAGGCAAATGCTCTGTCCCGTAGCCCACTCCAACTGCCTACTGTCAGCAGCTCCCTTATCCTGTATTGGCTGTCTGGTCACTGCCAGGATGGGCTCAAAACTTTCCTGAAGTCAGGCTCCTAGGTTACGTCTTGAAAGCATAGCAGTGACATGTGTCTACTACACACAAAATGGCCTATGGGAAAGGAAGTGGAAGCAAACCTCATAATGACATTTAGCACACAATTTAGGGCACTCACATGAGAAGTGGGAAACCCTCATTCAAGTCTACCCCTTTATCTGGTGTGAGAAGAAGGGATTTGAAGATGGGTTCCTCATCCCTCTGAGTGCCTTATCCACTGCACAGCAGTCATTTTAAGTCCCTTTTTCTCTGGTTGAATACATAATTCACAAATGGCATGCCTTCAATAGGAGAGAGATTGAGAAAGACCCTCATTGGAATTTCCTGCAGTCCAGTCACTAGGGAACACACTTAAGAGGTAAGAAGCTTGTCTTCAAATCCTTTCTCTACTTAAGGGAGAAATGAACCCGTCTGTCTCTCATCCTGGATGAGTGCCCCAAGAATTGGCTTAGTTATAGAAATAACTTCTCTAATGGTCATTTTTGTGGAGTTAGACATGCTCTAAGCATATCTACTGGATCCAGTCCTGCTGGTGAGATACTTAGGGTATGTCTACACTACCCCGCTAGTTTGAACTAGCGGGGTAATGTAGGCATACCGCACTTGCAAATGAAGCCCGGGATTTGAATTTCCCGGGCTTCATTTGCATAAGCCAGGCACCGCCATTTTAAAATCCCGGCTAGTTCGAACCCCGTGCCGCGCAGCTACACGCGGCACGGAGTAGCTAGTTCAGATTAGGCTTCCTAATCCGAACTAGCTGTACTCCTCATTCCACGAGGAGTACAGCTAGTACGAATTAGAAGCCTAATCCGAAATAGCTACTCCGTGCCGTGTGTAGCCACGCGGCACGGGATTCGAACTAGCCGGGATTTAAAAATGGCGGCGCCCGGCTTATGCAAATGAAGCCCGGGAAATTCAATTCCCGGGCTTCATTTGCAAGTGTGGTATGCCTACATTACCCTCCTAGTTCGAATTAGGAGGGTAGTGTAGACATACCCTTAGAGAATAACTATCTTCATCTGGCTTCAGGATCCTCCATCTGAGTTCAGATTATGCTTGCCTTGTGATTAATGATTTATTAATCATTTCACAGTGAAATGTCATGTTATTTTTCATTTTACAAATAGGCTTACAAAAAATTATTTTAAAGCAGATATAGTTTATATTAGATAGTTATTTACTATGAATGCAGATGAAATCTTTACAACCCTTTACTTATATGTCTTTTATGAGTAAGGTTCTTAAAATTATGCAATCTTACATGAAAATATATATTAAAATCCTAGTGGATTTAGATGTTATGCTTACTAATTATCCTAGAGGATAGGGACAGAAAGCTGTTTTGTTTACTTGATAAATTTGTAGAGTCATAGACTTTAAGGCAAGAAGGCCACTTAGATCACCTTGTCTAATCTTCTGCATATCACAAGCCACTAAACTTCACTCAGTAAGAGCTGTACTAAGACCAATAATTTGCCTTTTGTTAAAGCATAGCTTTCATTTGACTAAAATACATCTTCCGGAAAGGCATTCAGTTTGGATGTAAAGATGCAAGAGATGGACAATCCACTGCTTTCTATGGTAGTTTGTTCCGATGGTTAATCACTGTTGTTGTTATAGAAAAAAGTAAATAACAAATACATAAATAAATTAAAACAAATTGTCTGACTGTAGCTTCCAGGCATTGCTTTTTCTTATGCCTTTCTCTGCTAGATTGAAAAGCCATTTAGTTGTACACTAATACCTTTCTTTTAGTGGAGGTACTTCTACATTGTAAAAAAGTCACCTCTGGATCTTCTTTTGAAAAAAGCTAACCAGATTAAGCTATTAACATTTTTCAATATAAGACATCTTCTCTAGCCCTCAGATCAAAGCATCTCTATGTGTTTTTCAATACACTGAGTGCAAGAATTAGGAACCAAGTATTTGGAAATGCAAAAGGCTCGAAGAAATACCTGCTGTAAAGTAGTGAATATATGGGAAGATAAATTCTGTCGGTAGGACATTGTACTCAGAACCAGGAAAACTGAATTCTGTGCATCAGGCTGTCACCAAACTCATTTGCCTCTTTGAGCAAATTTCTTCATTTCTTTTCCTTAAGTTTCTCATTTGTAAAATGGAGGTAATGATACTTAGATTATCTTAAAAGGTCCTTCGGGATTAACAGGTGACAAGTGGTATCAGTGCTAAATGGTGGCATTTATAAAAACTACTGAATCCTCCTTATGATTAAAAAAGAAGTACATCTAGAAATGTATGCTAGCAAATAAAAATAGAATAAGGGTTGTGCTGTCCACTCACTTTCTCTCCTTCTGGAAGAATCCCACTTCTTCCTACTCAATCATTTTTGTGCAGTAATGTCCGTATGTTGTTGAACATTTGTTTCCAGTTGTCATAAGGTCAGAAACAAAATTAAAACAGCTGATGGAACGTGAACCAAAATGTATGTTAGCTTCTGAGGTGAGAGAAAGTCTGTATTTAAGAAAAGCTCCTATTGTCATTACATCTTTTTGGGGGCTATTAAGCTAAATCCCCTGCTTCTGGTGGTGGCTGGCTGGTACATATTAGCAAGATCTTAGCTGTGCCTGTAGTCCTTTAAAAAAACTATCAAATTCAAACTCAGAACTCTGATTCTACTTAATGGTATTAAAGGAATTAAAGAGCTGACGTGTGTTCAATGCTGTGCCATGAAGATAAATGATGATCCCAGAATAAATCATTTTTTCCCTGAAGAGTTCTAACTTGACTGTTAGTAAAACCTGTGTGGAAAAATCAGACAGAAAATCCTAACTTCTACAAAATAATGCTTTTTGGCTGAATTAACCAGCGTAAACTTTTAACTTGCCTTAAATGATACCGATTTTTCTTTTCCTTTAATCTATGGCATTTCTATAATATCTGTTGGATGGTAAGCTCTTTGTGGAAGAAACTGATTTATTCTGTCAAATAAAGCTTCTGTATATTTATAGTTCTATATAAAAGCTTTTGCAATCATATGAAATGCAGGTGCTCATTAGGGGTCCTGTGGGGAAAAAATCGTATGTGACTATAAGCAAAGAAAGAGGCTGAATTTTCTAATCTGAGTGTTTGACTTTGTGTCCTTGACATTCTTTTAATGTCACTTTTTAAAATATGTTACAAATACAAGCACTTGTACTTTCCATGCATCTAGATGTGTGCAGCTTTTTGCCATACAGAGATAGAAGGTTTGTACGTTCCTACTCCCTCAACCCACACTAAAATTACTGATAATATAAAACAGAGCTATATTGGCATGTGCTCTCTAAGCAAATATATATATATATATATACATTGTTTTCTGAATCAAAATGTGGCTAAAGAACTGGGCCATTTTATTATATATATATATATATATATATATATATATATATATATATATATATATATATATATATATATATATATAATAAAATGGCCCAGTTCTTTAGCCACATTTTGATTCAGAAAACAATGTCCTAATATTCAAATGTAATTTGTATTATGTAGCTGTTAGATGCAACTCTAAGTATTACAACCAAGTCGGTATTAGCTAGAGTTAGCAATAAAAGCTGATTTTTGGTTGTGTAGTTTCTAGCCACTCTATTTGAACAACTTGTCAGGTATGTATATTTCTCAGTATTCAAACTATTCATGAAGTGGTGACTATGTCAGTTTTAAATTGTGTTGTGTGTAATGTTACAAATCACTGGAATGCCACTAAAATCACAACTGGAAATTAGAGGAAGAAGGTGGATGAGGTAATATATTTTATAGGTTCAATTTGTAAGTCTTCAGGCATGGCAGAAGACTTGAAGAGTTCTATATCCGCTAGAAAGCTTGTCTCTCTCACCAACAGAAATTGGTCCAATAAAAGATATTTTCTCAAATACCTTGTCTCTGTAGTATCCTGGAAGCAACATGCCTACACCAATACTCCATATAATACATGATTGGAAATGTGAATTTCCTTGTTCAGAGCCCTGTGAGTATCAATACAATTGAATACATTTTCTGTGCTCTGATAGTGTTCTTCCACAGAAATCCAATAATATTAGTAGGTAAAGTATGGTTGCATGCATAATCTTAAATGCAGTATTTCCTATGAGGTTTTAAACTTAGTTTGAATGTATTCCTGTAGGTTTCTTTAGATGACATAATTTTTAATTCCTGGAGACTCCATAACCATCTTTGGAGCTATGCAATACAAATTTTCTAACTTCTAAGTTTTTTACCCAAGTTCCACCTCCCTTCCTCTTTCTCTATGCTCCTACCCATCTCCCAGTTCCTGTCTCTCTCCTCTATTCAGTTTCTAAGTGCTCCATTTTTTGAAGCCTGTCTACTCACTGTTCCACAACCTTTTGCATTCTGGAGTTGCTGCTTTCTCCTTATCCTGTCTAATGTCTGGAAGTTAGCAAGGAAATGTTGAGGGCAGAAAGAGACAGTCTTCCTGATCTCAAAGTTTATGCCTCAACAGCCCACTACAAACAAAAGGACAGATTGCTGGCAAAGTTCTCACTTGAGCATGCTCAGTACAGATGGAATCTTTGGAAAATTTAGCTTCAAAAGTCAAATATATCTTTACTGAGTATTTAAGAACTGAGTTTTTTTGTGGGGTTTATAATCTGGCCGCATTTGTGACAATTGGCACTAGTATGACAAAAAGCACATCTCTTACCTCAAGACAACATTTGATCAACTCATCTGAAGTGGGTTGTGCCAGAAAAGTTCACAATACTATATATATATAGTCTCTAAGGTGCCACTTCTCAACTATATGGCTTTAAGAATGTTTTAAATATATGAAACACAACATATGTTTCCCTAATCCCAATCTTAGAAATGTCTGAATCAAAACTTTCCAGAAAAAATCAACTTGAGGAAGGCACATGGTATGGAAATCTTTGGCTCAACCTGTAACAGTTTGACAAAGTTATAAGTGGGTGAAACTTGGTGTTATTATAGATGTTTCAGGCAACCTTTAGGCAGTGCTAGTACAGGTTGGACTTCCCTGGTCTGGCACCCTCAGGACCTGACCAGTCCCTGATGAGGCATTTTGCTGGACCAGGGGAGGTATATCTGGTCCCCCTTCTACCACCTCCCCCCAGTGCTGGACCAGCCACATTGCTGCCTTGCCAGTCCCTACCCTCCCCTCGTCTGCCAAGCCATGTGGCCCAGGTCACGGTGCACTAGACTCTAACTTCACCAGGCAGCCCTGCTCAAGTACGCTGGGCTCCTGGACCCACCAGGCAGTCCCACTGGGGCATGCAAGGCTGCCCAGCTGCAGAGAACTAGGCTCCTGACCCCACTGACAGCTCGCTTGCAGCAGCCCACCGCACTGCCAGTCTGCAGGGCTCCTGGGAACCAGCCCTCCATAAGGACTTTCTGGTCCTGGAACATCCATGGCCTTGCTGGACCAGGGATGTTGCCAGACCAGAGAGTCCCAGTTTACAGAGGTTCAACCCATAGTTCTGCCTATAAAATGTCAGCATCCAAATTGTGGTGGTGGGTTTTTTTTTTTAGTAATTTCTCTACTTTCATACAACTCTCAAAGTTAGTAACTCATATTAACTGTCAGCATTTCTGATATTTGCTTTGTTCCTCTGTTAAAGTAGGTCAACATTTTAGGTTGAAAGTATTTGAAAGGTTTTCTTTAGGAATCTATGTGAGGAACAATGTGTTTTAGTACATCAAGTAATACAGAAAGTAAGCTGGTTGAATAAATTTTTTCTCTGAAATAGAAGAGAGATTTTTCATGTACAAAGTGCAGAGAATAACTAAAGTGTGACACTGGAAAATGTACTTGTGCCATAGCTAGAATATGTAAGTGCACTACAATTTGTCAAATATTTAAGACAAGGAAAATATTAAGTTTCGTAAATAGTGTTCCAATGATTGAACAGGAGATTAATTAATGGAAGTGTTAAAAAGTTAATATTATTATTAATGAGTCCACACCAACAACTGGCTGAAATGACATGTATTTAAGCTTGTGAGCTGCAATATATGAGCTGCTTCAGTAGAATGTTAATAGTTTGTTATGGAAGTTAGTTTAATTACACTAAGAGGCTTGAAATTCTCTCCCTTAAAATGGAAAATCCAGTGTTGACCTCAGTAGAAAGAAACAACTTGCATGATTATGTGGAAACATATAGGAAGCAACAGTAATTACTATGATTTGCATACCTAAATTAACATAATTGTTTTTAAATACTAATGGCTTAAAATCCCAAGAGTGTTTTGAACGGTAATCATAATGAGTGTGAGTTATAGGAAAAGACAACAGTTTCGTTTCCATGATAATCCATCTTACTAAATACATAAGTTTTGCACCTAATTGCTGTTTAAAGTCTGTGACACACATGCACTATTGTACATCCTTAGTTATTTGGGGTGAAGGAGTGCATCTATTTGAAGATTTGTTAATCCATTTATTTCGCTTCCACTATTTCAAGATACCCACTAGCTTGAATTTGGGAGGATTCATATTCTGTGTTTGAGTGTACTTTTAAGGGGGACCAACATCCTGACAGGAAGTCTTTGGAATCTGTATGACTATGTGTCCAGGTATTATGAGTACCAAATTTAATTGCTGTAAATTTTGAACTGTCCTCTATCAGACAGCCTTGTCTGGAGTTCTGAGCTAATAAGGTGATTGTTATGAGAGTGCTGTAAAAAAGAGATGTCTGTAATATGTAGAAAGTTAATAGATAATGAGACAGTAGATAAGGGGTGGCCAGTAAGTGGACCACCATCCTGCTACAGTTAGCCCCGGCAGACCACCAGATGCTTCATTTACCTGTTTGTCTATAGCTATTTGCTGTTCCCAGAGAATGGGAGCAGCTGGAAATAATGTGTTCCAGGCCACAACTGCCTGCAGCTCCCTGGGTCTAGGAACAGCAAACTGCAGACAGCGGGAGCTGTGAATGGCTGTATCCATGGACACTCAAGTAAGTGAAGGTCCTGAGAGCCCACCAGAGATGAACCCTGGTGAACCATGTGTCTGTCCTACGAGCAACTTATTCCCCACCTCCGCAGCAGATGATATTCAAGGATGTGCAACCTTTCACATAGGTTTTCTCGGACCATTAACAGTTATTGTTGTGTATTGCAAATTGCTTCCAGAGTGCAGGTTTCTCCATGGAGTTGTTAACAGAAATGAGCCCTGAATAAGACTGTGGCTGTGTCCAGACTCCATGCCTCCGTCGACGGAGGCATGTAGATTAGCCAGATCGGAAGAGGGAAATGAAGCCGCGATTAAAATAATCGCGGCTTCATTTAAATTTAAATGGCTGCCCCGATCTGCCGATCAGCTGTTTGTCGGCAGATCGGGAGAGTCTGGACGCGATGCCCCGACAAAGAAGCCTTTCTTCATCGACACAGGTAAACCTGGTTTCACGAGGCTTACCTGTGTCGATGAAGAAAGGCTTCTTTGTCGGGGCATCGCGTCCAGACTCTCCCGATCTGCCGACAAACAGCTGATCGGCAGATCGGGGCAGCCATTTAAATTTAAATGAAGCCGCGATTATTTTAATCGCGGCTTCATTTCCCTCTTCCGATCTGGCTAATCTACATGCCTCCGTCGACGGAGGCATGGAGTCTGGACACAGCCAGTATGTACAGAGTAATTCCATAGCATCACTGATAAAGGCCTGTACCACTCTAATTAAAGTGTTTCAAAATGTACATTAAGGATTGGAATGTGAAGCATGATCTTCCTTTTGGTTTTGGCCAGCTGGTGGAAATAATCATATGGAGCACTTTGCCTGTGGGAAAATTTGATGCAATCTCTCACTCTTCCAGAAAGTGTGAGGAATGCGGTGATGAGAGTGAAATGGTATTGAAATTAATTTGAAAGAAGAGTTTTTTCTTAGTTTTGCTTACATTTGTTGTTGTTTTATAATATGTATAGTGATTTATTGTTCTCATTTGTGCCTGACAGAATGAAGTACCATCATACTCTGATTGTACCAATAACCACTTACCCGAATTTCATGAGATTAGACAAAGCCCAAGCAGTGTCCAGATGCTAAGTACATACAAAAATTATTGCTTAGAAGACATAAAACAGTTTAAAACCCCAAATAATATTCACTCTGAAACTGTTGTTAGCAAAAATAGCTGCTGTATATGTGAGTTCCTTACTTGTCAGCGTTGCAGGTTATTGTCTTTACTTTGCTGGCTTCAACATCCTCAGTTACCTAACACAGTACCCACAAAAACAGTTAATATTGTAGATTATACTGGTGTTTGGACCTGAAAGGAAATCAGAGAAGCCCATGTTGATTGGCCCCTTAGAAACATTGGAAGGAAAATATTAGCCAAATGCAGAAAATCTGAATATTTGGAAGAGAAAAGCATGTAGCATATTTATGGATAATTATGATGAGTATTGTGAACAGGAAAAAAAACCTAAATGTAAAAATAGTATTGTACAGTATTCGATGTTGCTAAGGGCAAAATCAGTTTCCCAGTACCATTCAGTTACAGACCACTTTAATGCCTATGTAATCCACAGAAGTCAATGGATACTGACTGGCATTAAAGGGTTTATAACCTATTGATATATCAGGCCTAATCAGTTTGATTAATGTCGGAGGGGGTAGCCATGTTAGTGTATATACAAAAACAATAAGATGTCCTGTGGCATCTTAAAGACTAAGGGTATGTCTACACTGCAAAGTTAATTCAGAATAACCGCCGTTATTTCGAATTAACTTCAATAGCATCTATACATGCAAACCGCTATTTCAAAAATAATTCGAAATAGCAGAGTGCTTAATTCGAATTTGGTAAACCTCATTCTACGAGGAGTAATGCCAAATTCAAAATAGCTATTTCAAATTAAGTGCTGTGTAGACACTTAATTCGAAATAGGGGGCCTCCAGCCCTTCCCAGTGAGCCCTGGTAGCCACTCTGGGCACAACCAGGAAAACTTAGTCTCATCTCCCCCAAACCCCAGAGTTATTAAATGGGTAGACTCTGGCCACAGTGCCAGCCCAGAGCCAGCAGTGGCCCCCGTGGCCCCTGACCCAGTGGCTCCAAAACATGAGCCAGCAAGCCACTGTCAGCCAGCTCTCCACCCCTCCCCAAGAGCAGTCTGCCAGCTCCCAGGAGCCTGACAGGGACTGGAGAAGGAGGGCGCCTCCTGGTCCAGGATGCAGATCATGGACCTTATTCAGGTTTGGGGGGATGCCCGCAATGTCCATGGTCTCTGCACTAGACAGAGGAATGTGGCCGCCTATGGCAGGATAGCTCCCAGCCTGGCCACCAAAGGCCACATGTGAATCCAGGAGCAGGTTTGCATGAAAATCAAGTTGGTCCGTCGAGACCCCCAAACCTGGGCTCTGAGCTTCCCCTCCCCCTTCTTCCCCCTTCCATCTCCCTCCTCCCAGGTTTCTCCCTCCCCTCTCTCTTCCCCTCTCCCACCTCCTTTTCCCAGTCTCCCCAGAGGTTCATTCCCCTCCCCAGTTTTGGTCAATAAACCCAGTTTCTATTTTTGAACATATGTGTCTTTTGTTTGACATCAGGAAGGGGGGCTAAAGAGGGGTAAGTGGAAGGATGTGAGGGAGGAATGGGGCACGAGCCCCCGGTGGAGAGGACCGGGGTGGCTCTGAAGGCTCTGAGGGGTGGACGCTCTCCTACAGTTCTCCTGGATTCTGACAGCCCCCCGACGGACCCCCCGGATGGAAGCCTGCAGCAAGAGCAACTGGGCTGATGGCAACGACCCCATGAGATGCACCGGCGTGCCATGGGGCTGCTCTGGCTCCATTTGGCTGAGTGCTGTGGTGTCCCGAGTGCGGGAACTCAGAGTAATCCAAGATAGGACTAGGAGGGTAATGTAGGCATATCGCACTTGCAAATGAAGCCCCTGAAATGAGGAGTAATGGTAGTTCGAACTAGGAAGCCTAGTTCGAACTATCTAGTTCGTGCCCCGTGTAGCCGCGCTGCATGGGGTTCGAACCAGCGGGGTTTTAAAAATGGCGGCTCCCCGCTTATGCAAATGAAGCCCGGGAAATTCAAATCCCGGGCTTCATTTGCAAGTGCGGTATGCCTACATTACCCCGGTAGTTCGAACTAGCGGGGTAGTGTAGACATACCCTCTGTTAGTTTACAAGCTGTCACAGGACTCCTTTTTGTTTTATAAATTTTACTACTGTTTCTGACACTGTCATTTCTTGTTATTAGATTTCTGATCTTTTACAACCATTATGCTTGTAGCCTCCTCGCACTTCCTGGGTGCAGTGAGGATGGATAATTTTTTGTTTTTCCCCAAATTTTTAATTGATTTAAAATAATGGACAATATTAGTTATGTAAATACCTGAACATGGCAAAGGTAGCTGAGAAGTAAACATTGAACAATCTTTAGAATAACTACTGTCATGGGACAGATTTATTAAGGTTTTCAAATAAAGATAAACATGTGATTTTATTTAAGCAGTTGAGAATCTAAAACAAGAGCACATGTGTACGTGTCATTTTAGGCCTAATTACAACTCAGAAATGCAAATCTCTGTTAAACCATGGAAACCTCTAATTTAGCATGGGTTTATTTTGGAGGACTTTGCACAAAATTGATCATAACATAACCCAGAAGACTGAATTATTTAAAGTGATAGTTTCCAGATGTTCTAAAACATTGAAGACTCAGGGGTATTCAAAAAGAACTTAGATTCAAAAAAATACAATTCCATGCTTCACTAATATCTTTGAATAACCCTTGAATAATATAAGACCTTGGAAAGATCTTTATCATAGAGGCAAAAATGCCCAACAACTCCTGTTCTCTCTGTGGGCATGACTACACTGAAGGGAAAAAGTCAAATTAAGATACGTAACTTCAGCTACATCAATTGAGTAGCTGAAGTCGAAATAGTTTAATTCGTCTTTTGGAGCTATCTACACAGCAGGAAGTTGAAGGTAGAGCACTCTTCCTTCAACTTCCCTCAGGGTATGTCTACCCTGGAACGAGATAGTGCAGAATGGCTTGCTAGTTCGAACTATCTAGCCCGTGCCACGTGTAGCCGCGCGGCACGGGATTCAAATGAGCCGGCATTTAAAAATGGCGCCGGCCGGCTTATGCAAATGAAGCCCGGGAAATTCAAATCCCGGGCTTCATTTGCAAGTGCGGTATGCCTACATTACCCCGCTAGTTCGAACTAGCGGGGTAGTGTAGACATACCCTCACTCCTTGTAAAATGAGGGTTACAGGAGTAGGAGTAAAAAGTCCATCATCTTGACATTATTTGAAAATAATGACTTTCTGTGTAGACGTGCACTATGTTATTTTGAAATAACATCAGTTATTTTGAAATTAAGCTACTTTTTAGACATAGTCTGTGTGTATAACATAATTCAGGATCTGAAAATCTTTAATTATATGTGGATCTTTGAAATATGAGATCATGTGGTGCATAGCTGGTAATATTGACATTTTGGGGGGACTACCCTTCTGGGGGTACTACCCTTCACATCAGTACAGATATCTCTGGAATGACAGGTGTATACTATTTAAAAGATAAATGGAATTGCGAGCTTTTTAGCATAAGTTCCTTATAGCTAATAACAGTGAATACTAATGTTATTTGCAGGGACGTCCCATGGCTATAGGAAGACTCGGCCGCTGCGAGTCAGTCCATTGACAGCCCTGCAGGTGGGGGCACCAATCACGCGTTCCGCCTGGGGTTCCAGCTGCTTCAGCCGGCCTCGGGCCACTCCTGGTTATTTGATGTGCCCACGCCTTTATTTTTTGTCTCTCTCCCATCCTTTCCCTAGGGCCTCTTTTAATTTTTTTTCAGTTTTGTCTAAAGCAAGAATTAGAACTTTTTTAAAAAATTAGCCAACATTCTTTGGTATAATGTTTATGTCAGTGTACGCTTTCTGTTCAGCCTCACAATTAGTAGAAAGAGAGACTATATAATCACTAAAAGATTAAAAATGGAGAATGGAATTTTCCATGTGTTTGAAATAAACAAGTTTAAATGGCATAGGTTATTTTTCTCGATATCTTGAGATTCTCTGCACAGCTGCAGAACAAGCAAATATGACAAGCCACAATAGATCAGCAGATCATGGCGGGTCAGGTTTCATGGTAATTGTGAAAGTGCAGCGAAATCCATTTGTAGTTCAAGGAAATGACTCCCACAACTATGTAACAGCGCTTGTTATTTCACAACTTTTATTGTCTTTTAAGACAAAAATCAATGAAAGGAAGTATATATCTGAAGTATTTTTGAGCCACACTTTACTGTGACAAAATTTCCCCATTTTCGTCCTCACTATGGATATCTCATTTTTGTAACTTCCAGTTCATTCCCAGGTACTAGAGAGGATGTAATGAGTTGACTTCTGACCTGCACAGTACTGGAGATTTCAGTGCTATGTAGGTAGCAGATCTACCAGATATGTTAAAAGGGGGTGGTCATCTCCCTGGTAAAGCCAGAGCTTATAGTCACAGCTGAATTTGAACTTTCATTACCATGATCATTTTAACTCTCTTTTCTTATCTAGCTCCATGTAATGAAATAGCTCCAGATCTTTAAACATATTTATGTATCTAAATATATCTAAAAGCTAGCCCCTAATCAAAAACAAAGTGAGGCTTGATTATCTATAGATTAAAGTCATGAGAATCATGAGCTACTAATAGGACTGCCAAGAATGGTGCTTTGCTGCCCACAACTGAATAAGGTGAAATGAGCTGCAGAGAGAAGGGTTTTACAGATTGGCAGACCAACATAAAATGGTGTCCAGCATGTATATGGAATAATTGAATGACTATGTCTGTGTCTACACTGCACCCCTTTTCCGGAAAAGGGATGCAGATTAGACACTTTGGAATAGGCAAATCCACAGGGGATTTAAATATCCCCCGCGGTATTTGCATTAACATGGCTGCCGCTTTTTTCCGGCTTGGGGATAAGCCGGAGAAAAGCGTCAGTCTAGACGTGATTCTCCAGAAAATAAGCCCTTTTCCGGAGGATCTCTTATTCCTACTTTGTTATTGTATAGCCTTACTATATTTGTTATTGTATCACTGCACCATTGCAAACTTACTTCACATGACTTTTCATAAAATGAACTTGTAGTTCATTACCATACATTGAATTATAGTTGTTTCCCTCCCCCCATTCCCATGGTAAGCTAGTAGTGACAGAAGAAGTTGTTCAGAAAAAAAGTGGTGCTGGATGTCTCTGAAACTTGCAACTTACTGCCAATTCTCTGATAGTGCTAAGCCTTTTTTAACAAGTCTAATATTAAAATAACATAACACAAAAGAACTATTCCATATTTTTAGAGAAAAATGCAGAACCAATAACTCTACAGAGTGTTTGTTTATAGGTATTTATACCTCAATATTAATCCCTCCCAAAATATTGATCTGTAAGAATTGTAATGGGGAGATGCAAAGTTTTAAAGCATCATTTTAAAAAAGGAGCAAAGCCATCAAGGTTTATACATCACCCTTATGCTTCCTGTCTCTCCTCCTCCATCCCCCCTTTATTTGTGGCTCTTTGTGACCATAATGTATTGCTGCCATATGACATTCATACTGTAAATTTTTTGGACAGGGATATTTTCTGTCCTTAGTTCTTGTAGAGCACCTACGGCACATCTACACAGCAGGGCTAAAGCTGAAATAAATTACGCAACTTGAGTTATGTCAATTGTGTAGTTTATAGCTAAATAGCTTATTTCAGCTTTTGCTGATGTCTACACAGCAGGAAGACTGAGAAAAAACACTCTTCCTTCAACTACCCTTACTACTCTTAAAATGAGGGTTCCAGGAGTCGAAGTAAGAAGTCCTCCAGCTTGACATTATTTTGACATTATGTTGAAATAACCATTTGTAGTGTAGACTCAGACTATGTTATTTTGGACATATATATATGGTCATGCCAGTTTTCTTCCACTATTTGATCTGAGGAAGTGGGTCTGGCCCACAAAAGCTCATCACCTAATAAACCATCTTGTTAGTCTTTAAAGTGCTACATAGTCCTGTTTTTTGCTTCGGCTGGACCAGACTAACACGGCTACATTTCTATTACTGTAGAACAAATAAGGCTACTTTCTGAAAGTGATCAATATACTGATTGCAGTGTCCCTGTGATGGACTATCTTGTCACCCTTTCTTTATTCAAATTATTTGGGTTTTTTTTATTGTGGTACTTTGCCTCATAATGATCCCAGTCTTTCAGGGAATGTCAGGCTGTCAGCATCAGTTCTTGTACTAGTAGCAGGGGGGAAAGGTGCATGTATACTTAACACAACAGTTAAAAGGTCTGTGTCCCAAAGTCTGGCAATAACTGTAAATTTCCTTAAGTGAGAATGCTGTATAGTATTTTGTCAGAATAATGGGAATGAGGAAGGAAGGAGAAAAATAAGCATTTTCAATTCAGATCACTCCTTTAGGACTTAATGAATGTTTCAAATGTAGTGTGATGAGGGTCAATGCTCATTCAAGTAGGCAAAATGTAAAAACACCTTTTGCTACTGATTACCATGAAACACAGTGTATGCAAAAATGATAATAGTAAATAGCACTTGATTTAACAAGGCTATTTAAGAGTGCTGAAGGCTTTTATTTTTATTAAATTTGTTTACTATTTTCATTTCAAACAGTTGGTGGCACAATGAAAATTGAGGGCTCCCAGTTGAGAAATATTCTAAACTGAAGCATCTCTTTATTATCATTCATTAAGTTAAATATATTATAACAAACCAGACCTCTCCCCAGAGAGGATACATGGATAGAATGAGGTCACATTGTCTGGCTGGTTTGCTGAGCATATTTGATGAAGCACTATCAACTGAAAAGATCATTATAGGTGTTTTTATTAGCCTTATAAATGTATCCATTAATAGGCTTCCTATGCCTTAGAGACATTTCTGTTTATGACAGGCATAAATGGATTGTAGCTATCAGCCATCACAGTGATATGAGTGTTAGGAATAAACTATTTAGTGCATGTTCCTGATCCATCTAAGTCATTAGGAGCTTTACCATTGATAGAATGGACACAGGAGCAAGCCCTTAGGCTATGTCTACACTGCAGGCTTTTGCCGGCAGAGAGTATGCTAATGAAGCACTCATCAGCATTTGTCACGCTGTCATTTGCATAATCTCTGCAGATGCTTTTTGCACAGGAGGTTTTTGCTCAAAAACAAGCAATGTAGATGGATCTGTTTCGCTCAAAAAAACCCTTTTGTGCAAGATCATTATACCTCTTTTTTCATTAGCATACTCTCTGCTGGCAAAAGTCTGCAGCGTAGACATAGCCTTAATGGACAGAATGTCTGCAAGGTAGGTTATCCCTGAAATCAGCAAGCACTGTATCAGGCTGATGTATCTTCATAATATGTTCATCCTTATTTTAGTGTATAGGTAAAGATGATATGAAGATTAAAGACTTCTCCCTTTACCCTGAAGAAGCAACACAGCATGAAATGCTTTAGTAGAATTAGCTGGGATGGGCAGGGATTGTGTCCCTTGCCTCTGTTTGCCAGAAACTGGGAATAGTTGTGGGGATGGATCACTTGATGATTGCCTGTTTTGTTCATTCCCTTTGAAGCAGCTAGAATTGGCCACTG
Organism: Pelodiscus sinensis; assembly: GCF_049634645.1. NCBI lineage: Eukaryota > Metazoa > Chordata > Testudines > Trionychidae > Pelodiscus > Pelodiscus sinensis. The sequence continues at coordinate 175,026,177 of NC_134711.1, forward strand.
TCAGACAACAGAATACTGGGCTAGGTACAGTATGGCTGATCTTAAGTTTTCATGCTCTTAACTGTTGAAGTTGCCTTCTGGGTGAATGGAAGGATTTTTATGAAAAAAATGATTCTGCAGAAAAATGAAGATTCATGTCCTTCCCACCTCCATGCTTCCACTTAATGGCTATGTCTAGACTGGCCAGTTTTTCCGGAAAATCAGCTGCTTTTCCGGAAAAACTTGCCAGCTGTCTACACTGGCCGCTTGAATTTCCGCAAAAGCACTGACGATCTCATGTAAGATTGTCAGTGTTCTTGCGGAAATACTATCTGCTCCCGTTCGGGCAAAAGTCCCTTTTGCGCAAAATTTTTGAGCAAAAGGGCCAGTGTAGACAGCTGAGATTTGTTTTCCGCAAAAAAGCCCCAATTGCGAAAATGGCGATCGGGGCTTTTTTGCGGAAAAGCGGGTCTAGATTGGCCACGGATGTTTTTCCACAGAAAGTGCTTTTGCGGAAAAGCTTCTGTGCCAATCTAGACGCTCTGTTCCGAAAATGCTTTTAATGGAAAACTTTTCTGTTAAAAGCATTTGTGGAAAATTATGCCAGTCTAGACGTAGCCAATATGTTTTGAGGTGGAATATCTGGGATATCTTTCATTTGATGGTTTACAAATATTTTTTCAGCTACTTACATTTTCTATGGAAGATTTCCTTGTGAAACTACTTATCTGTACCATACCCAGAGAGCTTAGAGATGCTATCATAGTGACCATCTTTAAAAAGTGTGACAGGGCAGACTGTGGAAACTACCAAGGGATCTCCTTGCTTTCAGTCACAGGTAAAATTCTTTCCTGCGTCCTTCTGAACCATCTCCTTCCACTGGCTGAAGAATTCCTTCCAGAGTCACAATGCAGCTTCCAACCAGGGTAAGGAATAACCGATATGATCTTTTCTGTCTGCTTAATACAAGAGAAGTTTTGGGCGCAATGTCAACCTCTGTATATGGCATTCTTTGATTTGACTAAAGTATTTGACTTCATTAACCATGAGGCCCTCTGGAAGATCCTGTGAAAATTTGTCAGTATTATTTGTCTTTTACATGACAACATACAGGCCATGATACACAACAATGGCAACACAACTGAACCAATTGACATAAAGACTGGAGTCAAACGAGGTGTGTGATAGCACCTACACTATTTAATAACTTTTTGGAAGCCATGCTCCAGACTATTGGAGATGACCTCCCAGGTAGAGCTGAAATAACCTACAGGGTGGAAAGTAGCTATAGACCTGCTCTTGTTCTGAGGAAGACAAATTTCTTGTTGATTTCAATAGGAATGTTGTCAGTCTTAGAAGGTGTGGGTCTTTGGATGAAATACCTTTTTCAAACTACATTGCAGAACTAGGGCAGAAGTCATCACTAAAGAAAATAGGAAAGCTTTATTTTATAAACTTTAAAATGACTTTTCCTCAAGGAATTGCCAGAAAAATTCTCTCATCTTCCTAAAATTTATTAACGTCCTTCAAAACTTCCTAACTCTCAGGATGGCTAAGCACGGGAATAAATTGCCTAGGCAGATTGTGGAATCTCCACCATTGTAGATTTTTAAGAGAAGGTTAGAGAAATATCTGTTAAAGATGATATAGATCAGGGGTGGGCAGTAAAACAATGGCAGTTTACCAGGATTAGTCCCTGGTTGGCTGCCTCTGCAGGTATGAGCGCTTGCAGCACCTGTTGAAACAAAAAACAGGACTAGGCAGCACTTTAAAGTCTAACAAGATGGTTTATTAGGTGATGAACTTTCATGGGCCAGACCCACTTCCTCAGATCAATATGTGGAAGAAAATTGGCACGACCATATATATCAAAGTTATACGATCAAAAAAAAAGTGAACACATATAAAATTGAAGAATCAGATTTAAGAACAGAAGAGGGGTGAGGGGGGAAAGCTAGTGTCTGTGAGGTAATAAATCACCCTTAATGTCATTACCTCACAGACACTAACCTTCCCCCCCTCAACCTCTCCTATGTTCTTAAATCTGATTTGTCAATTTTATATGTGTTCACTTTTTTTTTTGATCGTATCACTGGTATATATGGTCGTGCCAATTTTCTTCCACATATTGATCTGAGGAAGTGGGTCTGGCCCACGAAAGCTCATCACCTAAGAAACCATCTTGTTAGTCTTTAAAGTGATGCATAGTCCTGTCTTTTATTTCAGGTAGACCAGACTAACGGCTGCATCTCTATCACTATTCTGCATCATCTGTTGGCTGTGGATTCCAGCCAAAGGGAGGTGCAGCACCACTTTCCACAACTCCCATTGTCCAGAAATAGTGATTTGCAGCCAATGGGAACTGCAAGTGCCGGTAGTTGCAGAAGTTCAGGATACAGCAGCAGTGGCCCACCTAGGGCTAACCCTGGTGAACCACATCTGGCCAGTGGGCCAGTTATTACCCACTGTTGATCTAGATGGGGCTTGATCCCATCTCAAGTGCAGGGGACTGGACTTGATGACCTCTCAGGGTCTCTTCCAGTTTTAGTATTGTATGATTCTGTGATTGTATCTTTAGTTAGAATTTGACTATTATGCCTGTCTCAGTTAGAAGTTCCTTGTTGCATATCTTCTAGCTGTAATCTGCAAAGATTTCACAATTGCCTTTTACCACAGGAAACTTCAAACTGATTTACTTCACTTATAGAAGTCTTGACTGCAATTCCATGGCAATTTTGAGTTTAGTATTCTATTAGGATTTTACTCACACAGTGCAGAAGAATCAATCAGTAGTAAATTTCATCTTTGGTGATGAAATCTCCGAGTGCCTAGCCTAAGTAGCCAGGCCAAGCACGGATCGTGCATGATGAGGAAGCATGGGGGAATGAATCTTCAGCCAAAGGCTGCGAAGAGTCTGCAGAGGTATACTATAAATATCACATAAGACCAATGACTCAACTAGCCTTTGTAGGTCTAAAGTGGAATGAAATGGAAAATGCCAGGTGCCCAAGAGGGAATGAACAGAAAAAGTAATAATCAAATGATGGTTGTCCTGTGTCACCCATTTCCAGATTTTGGCAAACAGAGGTTAGGGCACTATCCTTCTCATGTTGGCTATTAGTCATTAATGGACCTATCTTCCATGAACTTATGGTCCCATTGGCCTGGCTGGAACTGCCCCCATAAATATAGAAATCAAACCACACCTTTGCTCTCCCACCCCTCTGCCTCTGCCAAATTGCTATATAACAAAAACAACCTTTCTGTGTATAGATATAAGAACACTTCATATTATCCCAAGCTTCCACAAAAGTTTTCTTATATCTGTCTTTGTTTAAGAGCTATTTTCTTTAGGTTCCTGACAAACACATTTAGTGCTTCAGTGAAAATCCCTACAATTTTATTTTAACTTTAGATGCTGAACAAAAGGAATTATTTGCTTTGTGCATTCTGATCTTCATGATAATTATCGAAGAAAGAAGGGAAAATCAATTAACCACAACTAATCAATAAACCTTTAATAGGAACGTTTACAATATATTTTAAAGAAATGTGTTACACTTAAGATTTTTGCTATATTATGAAATCTTAAACAAATGTAGAGTGGAATATATTTTTTCAGTGTTTTGAACCTCATGTTAGGCCAAGTAAATGTCTTTGAATTTAGCAATTTGCATACTTCAAATACTGTCTTAATTTGAAAGATGTTACAATTGAGTAGAACAATGAACTACTAATTATGGATCATTCTTTTTTTTCCTTTTGTCTTATTTTTTCAGTCATATGCCCACTGTTTATGAGCTTCAGCATATTGTATAAAATTGTATCCTGCCAAGTGACAACAGACAAATCATTCTAATTCCTCTCTATGGCTAACAACCCCTTGACTCAGAAGCATCTGCTATGCTGTATTCCTTGATTCTTTTTTCTTTTTGACAGAGATCCTTCAAATACCTACTCTATGGCTTAAGAGCTTTCTCCCACCAATTGATTTGAAGACTGAATTCCATACCATGCCTATTTCAGAGCAAATTCTTTCTCTGTTGATGACCACAGCTGGGCACAATTTCATGGATCCCTTTCATGGATTTTTTCTCCCAAGTATATTTTCAACTGGTATTCTTTTTTATTATTGTTATTTTGCAAATTTTCAGTCAACAACAAGCTATAGGAAACAGTAAACAGAGACAGTTACTTAACATCAGTAATAATGCTCAATATTCCAAAATTCCCTTTATTTCCCAAATGTAGTATAAAAATTTTTGGTTCTGCCCTACTTTTATTATTTAACTGGACCTCACGCTGAAATCATCAAACACTTTTGTTGAGCAGGGAATGAATATTGTGCCATAACTAATTAATACATGTATATTGTGCTTACTTAGTGGATGAACACAGGTTTGGGCCAATGATAAATCTAAAGCTTCACTTTAGATGTTAAAGGGATAAACTCTGCAGTCTAGACATAGCCTAAGATAATGACCATTAGCACTGAGGGGACATGTTCAGCATGTCTGCTCCATTATTATGATATCCAAGGTGGCATCAGCTAACACCCATGATAATTACGGTTGAAAAACTCTGTGTTTGAACTCTGTGCCTTCCCAAAGTAATTTTTAAAGGCAAAATCTCTTCAAGCCATATTGGAAAGTGTATATGGAAAAGAGAGAGAGAAGAGAGAACATATTTCACATTGTTTAAAAAAACCACAAGAAAAATGACTGAAGGTTGTATTCATTGACTATTGATTCTTTTGCTCAACTGGAATCTGGTAAAAATGAGTGAATGAAAAATAAGTTTTAACCAATTGAAAAACCGCATGCTTTAGTTAAAACACATCTATTAAGTTTTGCAGAACATAATAGAGGTCTGCTTCTTTGCCATATTCTTGCACATTTTATCACTTTGCCCAAAAGAGATTCTAGTGCTCTCACATTGCTGCTCAGGCATTCTTCATGAGAGGGGAATGTAAATGTTTTACCAAAACACAACTAGCAAGATCCTCCAGAGAAACCGCCTTAGCATCATTGAGAGGTGAAAAAAGTGAGCATGCTGAGACATACAAAATCACACAATTGTAAGACATCTTCAGAATTTTTGTAGCATTTTGTAGAATTCTGCCAAACCCTTTTAATTAGTAAATAATTACATATGTTTTTGTCATGTTCTAGAGTGAAGATATTATCTCCCTATTATAAACTTGTTTGAACAACTGGTAGCAGTGGTGAAAACTTGCCTTCCCCAATTCAATTCACTTCATTTGAAATGAAAACTTCACCTAAAGAGGGGATTTTGCAGTGTTGGGGGAAGCAGTACTAGTTGTTATAGTCAACCAACATGGTTAACCACTCTCCGCAACCAGAGGGCAACACAGGGACAATAGAACAAAAGCAAGTCTTTAAGGTTATTTCTCCCAAGTGCCTTAAACTGCAAAACTAGAATGTGCTACTGCTTTTATGAAACCCCACAGGCTAGCAAAACAGCCACATTTTTAATAAAAATCAAAATTCCTAGAAAGTGGTTCTTTTACCCTAAAAATCACTGTCAGTGTGATGAACTATTCGGCTAACATGATAAAACAGTAAAATCCATTGATATCTAGCCTTTTCCAGTTTTACCTAAGACAATTTGTCAATTGGTACTCGCAGTGAGTTAGCTTATACTTTGCACCTAGTGAACCAGAAAATACTCAGTGCTGAATATCTTAACTCCTCATTTGAATTTTGACTAGAATGATAGTTCTGTCAGCAAACTCTTCTGCTTATCTGTTATTATTAAGCGTCCTATTCCTTATAAATAGGAGACAAGTTCAGATCCAAATAAATTAGTTATTTTTCTGCACAGTTTAGGCCAGATGCTCGGACTATGTCACAGAGCTTCACTGACTGACTTTAGCTGTGGACATTCATAGAATCATAGAGCTGGAAGAGACCTCAGGAAGTCATCAAGTCCAGCTCTCTGCCCAAAGCAGGACCAATCCCAACTAAATCAACCCAGCAAGGGCTTTGTCAAGCCGAGATGAAAAAACCTTTAGGGATGAAGTTTCCACTTCCTCCCTAGGTAACCCATTCCAGTGCTTCACCACCCTCCTAGTGAAATAGTTTTTCCTAATATCCAACCTAGACTTCCCCCACTATCATTTGAGACCATTGCTCCTTGTTCTGCCATCTGTGACTACTGTGAACAGCCTTTCTCCATCCTCTTTGGAACCTCCCTTCAGGAAGTTGAAGGCTGCTGTCAAATCCCCCCTTTGTATACAGATTACACTGCTCTACAGCCAAAATGCTTCTGAAATAAATGTAGTCAAACTTTACTAATTCTGGGTCACTGAGAACAAAAATGATGCTTAAAATTGTTGATTGGCTTTAGTTTTCAAGATATGCTATTGGGTCAGTATATACGACCCTTGACTTGCGAATGGCGGAGGATAAGTGAGTTATAAAGGGAAGGGATCTCGATTTAAACCAGAAATGACTAAAATACATCTTTGACTGGATCTATGAATAAATCTATGACAGGATTTGGACAGTACTTGCTTTTTAGGCAAAATAATGAATGATGTAATCTGAAGCTGGTATTGCATCATACATTATATGAATTGCATCATGTTATTCCTAGAAGTCATGGATGATGCAATCATGACGAACCTTACATCACTCTGCTGAACAAATTGCCATATATCAGCTCTAGAAATCATACAGTGTCGTGCTCTCTTATTTGTCAGTGCTTGATTTTGCAAAGGGACACATTTCTGTTTAGCCAAAGTGAGCAGAGATGCCTCGTACTTGTGTGAACAGTGCAGATAACTTCAGGTATGTTTGTGGTGAAGTGACTTTTGCATCACAAAAGTGCAGTATAACCACTATGGTTAAGAAAGCTTATCACCTTTATTTTGGATGCAGAATTGGAGATCAGGACAAGAGGTGGGCCCCACACATATACTGCAACACTTGTGCAACAAATCTTCGCCAGTGGTTGAACAGGAAAAGGAAATCTATGCCTTTTGCAGTGCCAATGATTTGGAGAGAGCCAACAGATCATACCAGCAATTGTTACTTCTGCATGGTGCCTCCAGTTGGGAAAGGTATGTCAAAGAAGAAAAAGTGGACTGTGCATTATCCAAACATTCCATCAGCTATACGCCCAGTACCCCACAGAGAAGGACTGCCAGTTCCTGACATACCAGAATCATTCTCACTTGAGTCAGACGAGGAAGAGGAAGAAGATAAAACTTCTGGTCCTGAACCATCAATGTCACAGGACCCACATTTCCTCTCATCCTACTCCTCTGAACCATACCTCATAACACAAGGTGAACTGAATGAACTTGTCAGGGATTTGGAACTACCCAAGAGTAAGGCAGAGCTGTTGGGCTCCAGACCACAGCAGTGGAATCTCCTGGCAGGTGATGTTAGGGTTTCCATGTTCCGTGACCGTCAAAAGGATCTTGTCCCATTCTTCTTCATGAAAGGTGATCTTGTAGCCTGCAACAGCATCGATGGTGTGATGGCAGCCCTCAACATCGTTCACGATCCAGATGAGTGGAGACTGTTCGTTGATTCATCGAAGACGAGTCTTAAAGCTGTTTTGCTGCATAATGGCAATGTTTTGCCATCAATTCCAGTTGGTCATACAGTCCATATGAAGGAAGCCTATGACAAAATGAAATAATTTTTGAGATGCATAAACTATGACCAACATCAGTGGCAGCTTTGTGGCGATTTGAAGGTTGTTGCTCTCTTGCTTGGTCTGCAGACTGGATACACAAAGTTCTGTTGTTTTCTCTGCGATAGAATGGGAAAGTCGTGCAAGAGATTCCCACTACATCAAGATAGATTGGCCACTCCAACAGTCATTGGATCCTGGGAGGAAAAGTGTTCAGCATCCACCACTTGTTGAATCAAGGAAGATTTTGTTACCACCCTTACCAAGCTGGGTCTGATGAAGAACTTTGTCAAGGCCATGGACAAAACACAAGCAGCTTTCAAGTACCTCCATGGAAAATTTCCAAGGTTAAGTGAAGCTAAGATAAAGGAAGGTGTCTTTGTTGGTCCTCAGATTCGTGAACTTCTTTGAGATGATGCATTTGACCATGCACTGCATGGCAAGGAAAAGATGACATGGAAAGCCTTCCAGTTAGTGGCAATAAATTTTCTCGGAAACAACAAGGCAGACAACTACAGGTTGTTGGTGGAAAACCTCCTCAAGGCATACAAAAGCCTTGGTTGCAACATGTCACTAAAGATACATTTTTTGCACTCTCGTCTAGATTTTTTTCCACCGAACTGCAGAGCAGTGAGCGACGAGCACGGCGAGTGATTTCACCAGCACATTGCAACAATGGAGAAACGCTATCAGGGCAAATGGAGCCCATCAATGCTTGCAGACTATTGCTGGACAGTGACAAGAGATGCTCCATTTAATGAATTCAAGAGAGAAGCCAAGAAACGCCGAGTAGACACCGAATAGGACTAAACTATGTACATAATAGTTTTTTGCCTTTTGTTTCATAATAAATTTTATTTATATAACCCTTTTGCTGATTTTTAAAGTGTTACCTAAACAGAACAGGTGAAATATTATCATGTAAAGCAACCATAAACACATGAAAAGACCTAGGTTTACAATTTATTATTAAAACTCTACTATCTACACAATATACATAGACGTAAAATGTAAAATCTTAAATATCTTGGAAACAGTAACCAATCAGTTGTTTTAATTCTCATATTTGAATTCAGCACATCAAAATACATAATAAATAGCACATTTTATCTCTGAAGCAGATGACTTCTAAAAAATTGTAGACCAGTGTTATTTCTTCAGTTTGTAAATGAACATTACAAATGAACTCCTGTTTCTGTCAGATTTGGAGCATTTGTAAGAGCTGTCTTTTTCATTGATTAAATGGAGCATCATAATTACATATTAAATGGATTTAAAAGTGCTAAATATGTATACATTTAAAGAGAGCAGATTATTCTTAATGTGTTATAGCAGTTTGGAGTACTTATTGGTATAGGAAATTCCACATCTAAACATTTATTACAAACCTATTTTAAAATGCTCATAATATTTTTTTCTTTGGAAGTACTTTTGCATGCTAGGTCACAACCAAATCTGTGGTGGTTATTTTTGCAGAAAGTTTTGGCAAAATCCAGCTATTGTTTTAGCTTTTTTATTTAAACAAACAAGAACTAAGCAGAGCATAGAAAGAGAAAGAAAAGTCATATGGCTACATTGATAGATATCCAGATATCAGAGTAAGCTGGGGAGAGATCCTAATACCAGCAAATATATGTTACATCAATCTAAGACATTTATATCTAAGAAGTCTAACAATATTGCCCCATTTTTCATAAGAATCGGATAATCTGTCTTTATTACTGCATGAAAGATGCTCCGATGGTACACATTCTGGTAAATTCAGTCATTATGGCTGTGTCTACACTGCACCCCTTTTCCAGAAAAGGGATGCAGATTAGACACTTCGGAATTGCAAATCCGCAGGGGATTTAAATATCCCCCGCGGCAATTGCATTTACATGGCTGCTGCTTTTTTCCGGCTTGGGGATAAGCCGGAGAAAAGCGCCAGTCTAGACGCGATTCTCCGGAAAATAAGCCCTTTTCCGGAGGATTTCTTTTTCCTACTTTCAAGGAATAAGAAAGTGGGAATAAGAATATGAAATCCTCCGGAAAAGGGCTTATTTTCTGGAGAATCGCGTCTAGACTGGTGCTTTTCTCCGGCTTATCCCCAAGCCGGAAAAAAGTGGCAGCCATGTAAATGCAAATGCCGCGGGGGATATTTAAATCCCCCGCGTATTTGCAATTCCGACTAGTATCATTAGCATCCCTTTTCCGAAAAGGGATGCCAATGTAGACGTAGCCGTGGTGAATATGGGTGCCAGTAAATAGCAGAGGTCAATAAAATGCACCTTTTTTGTACATGCCAAAATCAACAGAAATACAAGAATAAGTAAAATCAATTGAGGCCATGTCTATGTAAGCAGAATGCACCATGTTAAAAAAAAGTGATATTTAATATTTTTTTGGTCTTTCTCTGGAGAAAAATAATCATGTTTAGTTAAGCATAGAAGGAACATCCACTAGGGTCGTAATAATCTGATCCGAATATTGTAACCCAACACCTTTTTTCCAGTAAAGATATGCCATAAGATGTACTGAAAATAGCACATTAATTGAACACAGCAGATCATCAACATGACAATGAGAAGGAATTATTTTAATATACTAAGATTTTTTTTAAAAACCCACAACATTATTATTCCAGCAGAAGATAATTGTGTTTAAACTGTTAATCATTGTGCAGAAAAGCATAGGTAACCATGGGTTTTTTTTGGTTTTGTATCTGGAAAGAAATGAGATGATGTTTTTGTATTGTTGCTTCTTTTTGGCATAAGTGGTTAGCTAGTATTTAGGACCTTGAGGAGTTTTTTTTCCCTTTAGGACAGGGATGGGGTACCTTTGGCTTGTGGGAGGTTCCACATTCATACTTGAGGAGAAAAAATGATGATTATGTGTCAGGTACTATTTTGGTGCAATCCTGCTTATAAACAAAGAATGAACACAAAGTTCTCTTTCTCTGAACACAGTCGGAATGGCATTTTCTTATGCAGAAATCCAAATCTGTCCTTCTAGCCAGTGCTCTGGCCTAAAGGATCTTTGGTTCCTCCCATACCTCTACTCACTACTACTTTTTTCACTCTCTGCTTCTTAAACAAACAGGGTATGTCTACACTACAATGTTAGTTCGAACTAACGGACGTTAGTTCGAACTAACATTCATAGCCTCTACACCAGCGCTCTGCTAGTTCGAATTTGAATTAAACTAGTGGAGCGCTTAGTTTGAACTAGGAAAACCTCATTTTACGAGGATTAAGCCTAGTTCGAACTAGCTAGTTCGAATTAAGGGGTGTGTAGCCCCTTAATTCGAACTAGTGGGAGGCTAGGCCTCCCCAGGTTTCCCTGGTGGCCACTCTGGCCAACACCAGGGAAACTCTATGCCTCCCTCCCGGCCCCGGACTCCTTAAAGGGGCACGGGCTGGCTACGGTGCCCGTGCCAGGTGCAAGCCTGCCAGCACCCAGCCAGCAGACCCTGCACCTGGCATGGCACAGAGCCACCCACCCGCCCCCTCTTCCCGGGACCAGGCTGGCGGCTCCCGGGAGCTTGCCTTGGACCGCAAGAGGCGGGCACCCGCCTGGGCTAGTGCGGACATCGTGGACCTCGTCCACGATCTCCGCACTAGACACAGGAAAGTGGCTGGCTTGGGCAGGAGAGCTGCCAGCCTGGTCACCTAGGAGCAGGTGTGCATGAAAATCAAGGGGGTCCACTGAGACCCCCGACCCTGAGCCCTGAGCTTACAATGGCCGTCCTGGGTCAGACCAAAGGTCCATCTAGCCCAGTAGCCTGTCTGCCGACAGCGGCCAATCCTAAGGACCCTGGAGGGGATGACCTAAGACAGTGACCAAGCCATTTGTCTTGTGCCAACCCTCTCCAGCCTTCAACAAACCTTGGGCAGGGACACCCCTTGGCTAATACCACTCCATGGACCCAACCTCCATGACTTGATCTCACTTCCCTTTAAACTCTGTTCTAGTTGTAGCCTTCACAGCCTCCTGCATTAAGGAGTTCCACAGGTTGACTCTTTGCTTTGTGAAGAACAACTTTCTGTTACTAGTTTGAAGCCTGCTACCCATTCCTTTCCTTTGGTGTCCTCTAGTCCTTCTTTAGGGGAACTCATGAAGAACTTTTCTGAATGCACCCTCTCCACCCAACCCCTGCTTTTAGAGACCTCTATCCTGTCCCCGCTCCATCTCCTCTTTTCTAAGCTGAACAGTCCCAGTCTCTGTAGCCTCTCTTCATCTGGGACCTGTTACCAACCCCTGATCATGTTAGTTGCCCTCCCCTCTCCCAGCCTTTCTCTTCCCCTCTCCCACCTCCTTTTCCCAGTCTCCCCCAGTTTTGTTCAATAAAGACAGAGTCAATGTTGGAAGAAACGTTATCTTTATTTTGTACATCAATAAGAAGGGGGGCTAGGGAAGGGTAAGTGGAAGGAGGTGAGGGAGGAATGGGGTACGAGCCCCTGATGGGGAGGACTGGGCTGGCTCTGCGGGCTTCTGGGGGTGGAAGCTCTCCTGCAGCCCCCCGATTGCCCCCTCTCCCCAGATGGCAGCCTGCGGCAAGTGCAGCCGGGCTGATGGCCGAGTGGTGTGATGTGCCCAGTGTGGGTACTCCGGGCAATCCAAGCCAGGACTGCTTTGCAAGCGGGGCACCCCTGAGAACTGTCTGTCCGGGGTGGGGGTCGGGACCCTTTAAGCGCAGCCCTCGGCTAGCCTGAGACAGCATCTCCACGCTCTAAGTCCTCCTCTGATGCCCTGCCGGCACTGCTTCCGGCCATCCTTAAGCCCCGTTCAGAGTCCACTCAGTGTGGACTTGCTAGTTCGAAATAGCAAAACGCTAATTCGAACTAGTTTTTAGTTCTAGACGCGTTAGTTCGAATTAGCTTGTTCGAAGCTAAGTTATTAGCTAAGTTAGTTCGAATTAGTGCTGCAGTGTAGACATACCCACACAGACACAGCTGCAAACCCTCATCCTTCATGGCTTAATTTGAGATTGGTTTTGTCATAAAGTGGCGCAACTTAAGTGGTGTACCTAGTAACAAAGAATATAGCTTATTCTAATAGGATGGTGGACCATGTGCTGGAATGCCTTTGGGGAGAAAAAGAAAAAAACCTTAAAGGGTCGTGGTGGATAATCAGTTGAACTTGTGTTCTCAGTGAGATGCTGTAGCTAACAGGGTCAACACAATCCTTGGATGTACAATCAAAGAGTTATTCAGTAGGAACAAGGAGCTGTAGAACAACTTGAGCTTACAATGGCCATTACATTATTAGAGAGACCATTACAGTACTATGTCTCTTTCTGGTTGTTCATATTTTAAAAAGGAATCTGAAAAATTGAAAGAGATTCCAAAAACAGTTGCAAGAATGATTAGAGATCTGGAAAACATGTTTTAAAGTGAAAGAAAGTAAGAGGTGATTTGATGGCAGTTGGCAAGTACCAATATGTACTTATTTCTGATAGAAGATGATTCTTTAATAGAAAAGGCATTAATAAGAGCCAGTGACTAGGAAATGAAACAAGAGAAATTTAAACTACATGTAAGGCATGCATTTTTCACAGTGAAGGTAATTAACCATTGGAACAATTTACCTAGGGGCATGGTGGATTCTCCATTATTACAAATTTTTATTGAGCCTGTATATCTTTCTCAAAATATTTTTAGCTGAAAAATAAATTATGGGCTTTCATGCTAGAATGACTGTAGCCTGTGTTATATAGAAGGTAAGAATACATGTTTATAATGGTCCCTTCTGGCCTTAAGATGTATGAAATATAATAGGTAGAGAAATGTTTAAATCTCTCCCCAATCCACATAATCTTTTTCTTTTTTCCTCCACTCCACCCTTCCTTTCTAATGCAAAACTCCCAATGAAATTGGAAGCAAAACACACACAACCCCCCCCCCCCCAAATTTTCTTTCTTTTTTTACTGTCACATAAAAACAAGGTTCTGATAATGTGTGGCCATTAAAAAACCCACTGCACTATTCATGAGAATAACAGTGTTAGTACCCCCAGGGTGTTGTTCAAATTCTAATTCAGGTAATTACATTCTGCCTACTAAATTCTTCCTTGTAGTTTCAAGTGTTCTTCACTTCCTATACTAACTAGGATCCTAATCCTGAAAACAACAGTACGTGTAAATAATTTCACTGAAGTCAATAGGATTACTAACATCCAGTGGTGTTAGCAGTGAGACCCTCGCTAATGTAGTGTGGCTTTGTAAAGAGATGGTTTCATTCATATTTTTAAACCACTGGTGGTTTCTTGAGTGCTGGTCATCATGTGTATTCCTCATGCAAGTACATGTGCACCGTGTACATGGAGATTTGAGATTTCTAGCAAGGGGCATTAATTGGTTTGCATCTGCACAGCTCCAAACTGAAGTTATAAAGGTGATAAGGACTGATGTATCCCCAGTTCCTTCTTACTGCTGTGTGGTCAGAATTCTGTATCCAAAAAAAAGTTTCTTCTATTTTCAGAATCTAGAAATATATATTATAATACATTGCAAATAATTTGAGTCATCTTGCCCTTTATCTTTTTAAGGCTTTAGTGTTTTATAGCTACTATAGTTTGTCTTGGGGAGCATCTCCCCACAAAAAAGAATGTTTCCCAAAGTCTTGGGAGTTTAAGGATGTATCTTATACTGCCATTTCTTCTCTGTCAGTAACAAACATACATTCTGCCTTTATTGCCAGAGGAGGGTTGCATTGTCTGCAAGTACAACATTGACTACTCCTTCCCACTCTGAATTTGTGAAGGATGAGATATAGAAAGAAGTCCTCCTGTGTACGTAAGTACAGGTTGAACTTCTCTAGTCTAGCACTCTTGGGACCTGACCAGTGCTGAACCAGAGAATTTGCCAGTCCATAGGAGGTCAGTATTGTCTAGCAGCATTACCAACACTTCCACTGCTTACTGGGCTCTTAGAAGACATTTAGGGGTAAATTGGAGATAAATAACAGCACAGAATTCTGAGAGCCAGAACTGGAGGTGGTAAGCAAACTTCATGGGACCACAGAAAACTTCCATAATAAGTGGTTATCCGGCTAACTAAAATAATGCCAGACTGTGTAAGTTGCTGGACCAAAGAGTGCCACCCAACTGTCCTAGGTGCTGGATGATGCTCAGACCTGGTTGTCCTGACTTGGGATTTCCTTAATTTTGGCTGCCAGGGTTTTGTTCTGTTGACTCTACTACAGCACCTGCAGGGAGGATGAAAGCCCCCATTCGGTTAATTCTTATTGGTTATGGCAACTGGGGAGACTCACTTCCTTCTCCTGAATGATATGCTGTCTGTACTCATGTGTGTATGTAAATGAAATGCAAATTTATTATTTTGTATACATTATAAGAATTTTTTCATTGGTATGCCATGTTTTATTTGTGCACCTGAATTCATTGTTGTTCTTTTTTTCTTTTCCACTGTGTGATTATGTTAGTTAAGTAGCTGTCTATATATTGACCAGTCAACAAGGAATATAGGAGTAGAAAATACTTGTTCTTTTGAAAAATGAGTAGTTTTGTGGTACCTTAGAGATCAGCAAAAAATATAGACTCAATTTTTATTTTTGTTATAAATTCATAAGTTCTATATCTACATCATATTTATACAGACACTAATAATTATCACTGTAATGGTATACTTGACTCTTATACTTAAGTTCTTTTTACCAATAATTTATGACAACTCTGGTAGAAAGTTGTCTTAATATTCTGCTTTTGTGCAAATTATATGAGTAAGTGTTCTCTAATTTGGTTTCCTCAAGGCATAATAATAGTTAAAAAAAACCTTCAGATACAGAAACATGCGTGCCTTTTCTCTGCTCAGATTTGAAATCCATGGACAACTGAATCTCTCTGAAGCTCAGTAGCATAACTATTCAGAATGCAAATTCAAGTCAGAATATGGCATGTGTTCGCTACAGGGAAAAGGTACATCAGCATTTCTCAAATTAGATATATGGCTTCTAGTTACACTACTATCAGTATGTAGTAATAGAATAAAAGAGAGAGTACTTCTGGTGAGCACCCAAAGTTAACTGCCACCCAAATTGCTTTTAAGCTGCTAGTAACATCTTTGTTTATAATGCCTATAAATAACACTTGCAATGGAGTAGAAAAGTCTCAGTTTAAACAATGACATATTGTACTTGATAAGAGGGTACAAAATATCAACCAAAATTATACATGATAGAAAACACTTCTATTTGTCTATGTAATGACTTTGGTACTGGTAATCACATACATGAGAAAATAATAGTTTCTCAGTGCTATTCAATGGCTATATATCTTAGAAATTTTACAGAAAAGCCTTGGTCTTTCTGACACCACGTAAACAGGCTGCTACTGTGTTATCTAGCAGTGGGAGAGATAAGGCAGTCATTGAGATGGAGAATGTTTGGTTAGAAAGGATTGATACTGATTGTGTTTTAAAGTGCTGTCAACAAGCAATAGCAACTTTCGGTTTTAATCTAAATGTACATTTATCTTCCTACCATTAAAGAAATGCTGTGCATAAGAGGTGATGCTTTATGTGCAAGAATTTCTGTTAAAATGAAGATTCCCCATTAAATATGGTATTTTCACCTAAAATAACACACTAAAGATAGCATACGTTCAAGTTATTCTCTCTTAGTTCTTTCTTTTTGTTCCCCTATAGGTCACTAATAACAACACAAGTCATTTTCATTAAATTCTTTATTTTCAAAGACAAATAATGTCACGTGAATATTTTAAAATATTACACACTGTCACAAAATATTGGGATGAAAATAATACTAATCTCAATGATGTAGAAGAAAAGATGGATGGCTATACAATCCGGCTCTTTCTTTCAGAATAAATGATTAAGTATAGCCAGGAGTCCATGGCAATAAATTTATTTGGCTGATGTATTGATATAGCCTTATTAATTATATCCTTTCAGATTTTGTCCTGTATAAATTGTTAACTTAATATTCTGCTATTGAAAGTGTTCTAATTATATACACAAGGGGCCTGAGCCCCCTGCTCCCTACAGTCACCAACCCCCACTCTAGCAGGCTGCTTTCGTGGCCAGAGAGCCTGTTAATCTTGCAATGAGCACAGCTGCACTCTCCATGGCCCCAAGTCACTCACACCCTTCTCCTGCCCACCACAACTTTATACAAACACTCTCAGCACATCCCACCCATGCGGGTGCTTCAATTGCCAGCCACTCCCCCCTCCTGCACCTTTCCCACTCCTGCCCCACCCACCAATAATATAGTCCATGGACCACAGCCTACCCGACTCCTTCCACCCCTAGTCTCATCTCAATTTTCCATTCCTACAGCCCCATTCTCCTACCTCCATTCTACATCCACCCATCCTCCCTAAGCCCTCTCTCTGCCCACGCCACCCTGCCTATCCCTACTCCTACCCTCACCATTCCTCCTTATGGCACCACTCATCCCCACATACACCCTTATCCCCTTTCCTCTCTCCCTGCGCATACTTTGCCCCTTTCCATGATCAGGCAACCTAACCAGCAAAGAAATAGCACCAGGCCCATATGCAGGAATCTCTGGTGGGGAGGGGGCTGCTGTGTCAGCCGGATCTGGGCAGCTGCCTAGAGAGAAGGGGTAGCAAAGGTAGCATTGTTGGGGGGTTGTAAAGCAGGAAAGGGGGATGTCTGTGGGCAGAGGAAATGGAAAGGAGGTAAAGAAAGAGTGTGGAGGGAGATGCAGAGACTGGGGGTTCCTTTGGGATGACAGATTGAGAAGAGGGGATGGGAGTACATGAGGGGGCAGGAGAGGGCCTGAAGGCACACATGGAGGATGGAAAGAGGGACAGAGGGCCATGCAGCGAGGGGGGTCTCTGAGCATCGCCATGCAGAGGCAGGTGCCCAACTTCCAGCTAGTCCACCCCCACTCGGGCACTTTGGCAGTTGCTGAAAATGCTGATGGGCCTCCCTTCTATGATCCCTCTGAGCACCAGGCTGCACTGATGGGTTCCACCAGGGTGGCTCAGCACTTGTGTATGATTACTTGGCCTCACTATTACATACTTTAGTCACTTCTTGGCTGGACTACAATAGTGCAAAATAATAGGCATAAACCCATTGGACAGAAATCCCTAGTGATTTAAATAGAGGAGTTCTGTTTAAAAATTAATGGCACAAGATGACCCTGTGTTTGCTTAAACAAGTATCTGTCTAAATATACTTGAAAATCACGGGCAAAAATCCATCACTGTATTCTTGTTGGTATTATTTGTTTGTACTGAAGTATCATTTAAGGATCACAGTCATCAATCAGGGATCCATAGTGCTAGTCATTGTACAAATATGTAACACAAAGATGATCCGCGACTTGAAGCAATAGTAATTTGTGTAAATATTGGTAAAATATTAATAACATGGTAACTCAAATTGAAGTCAGTAGAATGACTATATATCCAAAGGCAAAATTTCACCTTTGAAGTTTTTATTATAAAAAATTATTAAATTTGGATTATAATTTAAAATGTTTCCTAATATATTAAATCAGTGGAAGATTCTCTGAGGAGTAGAAATATTGACTAATTGTGGCTTGAGAGCAAAAACTGGCTCTGAGACCTGAGGGTAACTTATCTTTCCAGTGACTTGTTGGCCAAATTTTCAGCTCCTAATTGCCTGGTTTATATTGGTCCAATTGGTAACACTGTATATTCTTGTAGTTAAGTGCCCAAATTATGCTATAAAAGCCACTTGTAGGTCTACTGTCCACTAAGCTAATGCAGTCAGATAGAACTCAAAAAAATTGCATTTTCAAGGTTTACCTGCATGTCATCTATATGTTTGTTTTAACACAGATTGTTTTAATCTTCCTATGATATTATCTTTCCTTGCATTTTTGTAGTATTATTTGCATGTTAGTGGTGTTACTGCATAGGAATATGAACTAATAAAACTGTCACTTTTATTGATGCACTTTGTGACAATGGGCCAGATTCTGCCAGTACTCTGTCCACTGAACTACCATTATGGATGTCATAGGTAATTTATGAACAGGGCAGACAACAATGGGAAGATATTGGAGAGAAAAGAGCTATGATTACTAGGGGAAGAGGAGGTCAGGTTATCAGGGTACTCTTAAGAGTTATTAAAACCCATGGAAGAAATTATCTCAAGAAGCAGTGAATGATCTTTGGTGTCATAGGCCACTAATGTGTTCATAATGGATCAATGTAAATTAGTTGTATTCATCAAATATTTGCCTAATTGAAAATGTACCAAATATAACATGTTCTCCTTTTAGTTCGGAAACATTTTTGCAATGTTAACTCAATTTCTGTTACTATGTTCATCAAATAGTCTGGACAAATAATTTTTCAGATTGTGTAGTTTATACAATATGAACTATTTGCCACAGCTTTCTGTGTTTGCAATTCAAGCTGTGTGACTCATCACATGATGTTATCTGTCCTCCTGAATATATAACAAATAATAAAAGGAGAATTGTTCCTTTTCAGTTATAGCAGGAGAATGATGAATGTTGATTAGTTAATAGCAAGAAATGAACTTCACTCTGCTTTGCTGGATATGTACTATCTGAGCAGGTCTGGAGTATCTAAAAATAGAAATAATTATGTTGTTTCATTCCCAGGCTATGGGATAAGTAGCCTGAGTAAAATGTATATGATGTGTAAGTATGTGTGAGAGCATAAGCATGAACAATATCTGGATTGTAAACTAAATAAGAGAAAATTAGTTTTGTGTTCAGACGTAAATATGGTGAGGTCTGTTGTTCTTATCTCTTAGACATGAGTTCTATCATCCAGACAGTCTCCTTTGAAGGTCCATGCTGCTAGACTAATGACTTTTCAAGTTTAATTGTTGCAGTGAAAAGTCAAATTTGCAGAAGGAGAGGCAGTTTTTCACTCAATGGAGGGATACAAATATCAGGATTGACCACAGACTGGACTCTATTCTTTCAGAGAACAGGATCATTGGAGTGATGTGTTCACAATTACCTGTACTGCTAAGTAGATGCTCTTTTGTGTTTTGTACCAGCTGGAGTTCTTCTGACTGTTTATTTTTATTTCTAGATTTGAGGAGCAATATTAAGTCTAGAGGTGATGGATCACCATGTGTCCAATGGAATGGGGCACAGTTTTCTAGCTATCTGGAGACAGCCATGGGTGTTTTGTTTGTTGTTGTTGTTGTTGTTTCGGGAATGACTAGTGAAATAGCATCCAAATAGCAGTTCTAATGGCTCCAAGGCTGCGGACTGACTTACTTTAAAACAGAAACCTTCAAATAACAAACAAACAATAAAAGGAGAGTTGTTCCTTTTTCTTGACAACAATACCTTAGTCTTACCTGAGTTTAGCTTTATCCAACTTATTTTCTCATCCAAATGCTGATTTCATCTAAGCTCCAAGAAAGGTGAGGCATGGTGCTATTTGATTGAAATATAGGAGATGCATAGCCGGTTGTTGTCTGCATGATACTTGTGCTTTGATGCTTACATCTCTGTTCTATCACCAGCATTCCCAATAGATTAATATGGATGCTGAATAACCTGAGGGAAGAGGCTCAGTCTTGTGATACTCCACAGGTGAGGTCTTTTGAGCTAGAGCAGCAATTCTCAGTAATAACCCACAGGGTTCCACATGAAAGGAAGGAACTTAGTCATTTCAAGCAACTTCTGTTCATTGTGTTAGCTTCTCAGGAGTGGCACAGGAATATTTGTTGATCAGTGGTTACTGCAAAGAGCTCCAGTATTATGAGTATGTCTGTTCTTCCCTTGTCTAAAGACAGGAGGACGTAGTCTGCTAGAGCAACAAGCGTTATCTATGTCCTGTTAGAAATATCTAAGGGTATGTCTACACTGCAAAGTGAATTCCAAATAACAGTCGTTATTTCAAAATTACTTTAATAGCGTCTATACATACAAACCGCTATTTCGAAATTATTTCGAAATAGAGGAGCACTTAATTTGAATTTGGTAAACCTCATTCAATGAGGAGTAACACTTAATTCAAAATAGGGGGGCTCCAGCCCTTCCCAGGGAGCCCTGGTGGCCACTTTGGGCACAACCAGGAAAACTTATTCTCCTCTCTCCCAGCCCGAGAGCCATTAAAGGGGTAGACCCTGGCCACAGTGCCTGTGCCAGCTCCAAGCCTGCCATCCCAGAGCCAGCAGTGGCCACCGGGGCCCCTGACCCAGTGGACCCAAAACATGAGTCAGCAAGCCACTGGCAGTCAGCCCTCCACTGCTCCCCAGGAGCCATTTGCCAGCTCCCAGGAGCCTGACAGGAGCTGGAGAAGGCAGGAGCCTTCCTTGTCCAGGGTGGAGATCGTGGACCTTATTCAGGTTTGGGGGGGATGCCCCCAACGTCCATGATCACCACACTAGATGGAGGAACGTGGCTGTCTAGGGCAGGATAGCTGCCAGCCTGGCCACCAAAGGCCACATGAGAACACAGGAGCAGGTTTGCATGAAATTCAAGTTGGTCCGGCGAGACCCCCCAACCTTGAGACCTGAGCTTCCCCTCCCCCTTCTTCCCCTTCCTCCTCCCAAGTTTCCCCCTCCCCTCTCCCACCCTTTCTCTTCCACTCTCCCACCTCCTTTTCCCAGACTCCCCAGAGGTTCAGCCCCCCCACCCAGTTTTGTTCAATAAACCCAGTTTCTATTTTTAAACATACGTGTCTTTTATTTGACATCAGGAAGGGGGGCTAGGGAGGGGTAAGTGGAAGGATGTGAGGGAGGAATGGGGCAAGAGCCCCCAGTGGGGAGGATCAGGGTGGCTCTGAGGTGTGGATGCTCTCCCTCAGGGCCTCCTGGATCCTGACAGCCCCCCAATAGAACCTCCGTATGTCAGCCTGAAGCAAGTGCAGCTGGGCTAATGGCAATGACCCCACGAGATGCACCAGCATGCCCAGAGGCATCTCTGGCTCCATGTGGCCGAGTGCTGTGGTGTCCTGGGTGCGGGCACTCAGGGCACTCCAAGATAGGACTGCTTTGCTGTCCCTCATTGAGGTAGACAAGCAAGTGGGGAACCATGAGAACTGTCTGTCCGGGGTGGGGGGTAGGGTCCCTTTAAGCACAGAGCTCAGTTAGCTTCAGACAGCAGCCCCACACACTAAGTCCTAACCTGATGCACTGCCGGCACTGGTTCCGGACAGCATTAACTTCTGTTCAGGGTCCACTCAGTGTGAACACACTATTTCAAAATAGCAAAATGCTATTTCGAAATAGTTTTTGTGTATAGATGAGTTATTTCAAATCATCTTAATTCAAATTAACTATTTTGAATTAAGTTAACTCGAATTAATGCTGTAGTGTAGACATACCATAAGATATGGTAGATACTTTATTATACCTAAACATCCCTTTTTATAATGCTTTTGAAAGGGAAAATCAACCGTATGAGAAAAATACAGTTTAAAATATTATAGTATCACACATATTGCTAGAGTACAATAGTTAAGATTCCATGAATGTTAGAGTAATAACCTTTATTTTGAGGTTCTCTAGCAGAAAGATGTTGAGAAACTGGAGTGAATTCAGAAAATAACCATAAAAATGATTAATGGTTTGGTGAGTTTGATTTATGAAGATAAATTAAAAGAATTAAATATGTGTAGCACGGCCAAACAATGACTGTATGAGGGAGGCAGAGCAAATGGTCTTCAAATATTTGAAGGGTGAAAATGTTCAGGTGTAATTAACTGAAATTAACTAAAGATGAATTTAGGCTGAATGTAGAGAAACTTGTCCTAATAGTGAAATGTGGTTAATGATGATGTAATATCCTGAAGGAAGGGTAGTACCCACACTGTGGGAACATAGTTCTCTTTAATGTGTGCACCTGTGGAGACGCTCACAAAAAATTCAAAACCTACCCATCTCCAAAATAAAGCCTTTTCCGAAAGATCCCTTATTTCTCTTAAAATAAGGAATAAGGGATCTTTCGGAAAAGGCTTTATTTTCCGAAAGATCCCCGTCTAGACTGGGGCTTTTTTCCGGCAAAGCTCCGAGCCGGAAAAAAGCGGCAGCCATGTTTATGCAAATGAAGCGGGGGGGATTTAAATCCCCGCTTCATTTGTAATTGTGATGTGTCTAATTTGCATCCCTTTTACGGAAAAGGGATGCAGTCTAGACACAGCCTGTGTGTGTAGATTAGGCTACTGATAGACACAGGTTAATTGTTCAATATAAATAACAATGTAAAATACCAATAATATAAAATAGGATATTCTGAAGAAGAAATTAATCATACAGTAGAAAATATTATTTCCATCACTGAGCAAGAGAGAAACTAAAAACTTGTGCAATAGTGATAGAAATGTAGCCGTGTTAGTCTGGTGCAGCTGGAAAAAAAACAGGAATATGTAACACTTTAAACACTAACAAGATGGTTCAATAGGTGATGAGCTTTCGTGGGCCAGACCCACTTCCTCAGATCAAATAGTGGAAGAAAATTGTCACAGCCATACATACCAAAGGATACAATTTAAAAAAATGAACACATATGAAAAGGACAAATCAAATTTCAGAACAGAAGGGGGATGGAGGGGAAGTGGGAAGGGGGAGATGTAAATGTCTGTGAGCTAATGATATTAGCTTCCCCAATTATCACCTCTAATATCATTAGCTCACAGACATTTACCTCCCCCCCACCCCCTTCTGTTCTGAAATTTGATTTGTCCTTTTCATATGTGTTCATTTTTTTAATTGTATCCTTTGGTATATATGGTTGTGACAATTTTCTTCCACTATTTGATCTGAGGAAGTGGGTCTGGCCTATGAAAGCTCATCACCTACTAAACCATCTTGTTAGTCTTTAAAGTGCTACATAGTCCTGTTTTTTGTTTCAGCTACACCAGACTAACACAGCTACATTTCTATCACTTGTTTAATAAAGTCACTCTTAAATAGCAGACCCTTATTTTTTGTCATTAAAAGGGTAATGCATTTCCAATCTATACCAGTTTCTCATTTCTCTGATGTTCCTAATGTTTTTATAATGCTGTTTCAACAAAAGAGTTGTTTGAAACTTGCAGGGATTTGTCAAAGATTTCGGTTTGTTGTTGGATTTTTTTTGTTTCATTTTGTTTCATGGTTCATATGCCCTGAGTTACATTCCAAGGTCTGGATTCAATCAAACCTCCAAACATCTAATTAACATCAACTGAAAATATATAGGTTGTTTTTCAGAGGATTACCTTTTCCTGAGGAGAATTTGGTTGATTATTTTCTGACACTTAGGCAAAAAGTAGAACAGAATATATATGTTGCAATTTTTTTTTAAAATGTGCTGCCAGTGCTGGGTGGGCTAGCTGTTACATACTCAAGGTTAGATGCTCATCTGATCACCAAGATTTTCAAAACTGCATTTTTCTGTGCTTTCAGGTATGGTTGTTCTCCCTCTTTTTCTAAAGATCACTTCTTCTACTTAAGCAATTTTTCTCAATACATTTTAGTTCTCTCATGAACCATCTCTGTCTTTCTTGGACAGTGAAATGACTTCATGACCATCTGGATAGTGGATAAGAGAATGATAACTTTTTGTAAGTGTCATCAAAACATTTTTTTTCACATTCTGTTTCTCAGTATTGCAGAAGCAGAATATGAAGCTTAGAAGGAGCATTTTCTATATTGTATGGATTACTTTTTTCAAAGCTTGGGCATTAGCAAATACCCATTTGAGTCCCATTTAGCAGCACAAGTGGAAACTAAGAATTCCAGAAATTTTTGGAACTATAATTTAGCTGCATGTGTGTGTGGCATAGAGTGTGCAATGGGGGCATAACTTTTGATATCATTAACTCTATTGCATTAAGTAGCAAGAAATAAAAACACATAATTTTAAAAAATGATTTTCCAAAATATTATGCTTCAATGGAAATAAAGGTTTAAAAGTCCTGTAATATTAACAAAAATATTTTTGGTTTTAGAAAAAAGTCCTTTATTATGCAACTAGAAATTCTGAATGAAAATTTTCAATCAGTTCTGAAAATTAATAATTGACATGCAAATAAGGCCTAGTTTTTCCTATTTCTCTGTTGATGCTATCTGCTCAATTCCATCTTCCTCAGGGTATGTCTACACTACAAAGTTAGTTCGAACTAACGGACGTTAGTTCAAACTAACTTTCCTAGGTGCTACACTAGCGCTCCGTTAGTTCGAACTTAATTCGAACTAACGGAGCGCTTAGTTCGAACTAGGTAATCCTCATTCCAGGAGGATTAAGCCTAGTTCGAACTAGCTAGTTCGAACTAAGGGCTGTGTAGCCCTTTAGTTCGAACTAGTGGGAGGCTAGCCCTTCCCAGGTTCCCCCTGGTGGCCTCTCTGGACACAACCAGGAAAACTCTTCTCCTCTCCCCCAGCCCCGGGCCCTTAAAGGGGTGGACTCTGGCCAGACGGCACTGGAGTCAGCCAGCCCTGCCAGGAGTCTCTGCCCCGAACCAGTGGCTGCAGGATGAGCCAGGCAGCCAGTGCCAGTGAGACGTCCCCTGCCCAGTCCCCCAGCACCCAGAGGCCAGCCAGGGGCCGTAGACGGAGCGCGGCCTTCTGGTCTAGTGCGGAGGTCATGGACCTCATTGAGGTTTGGGGGCAGACCCCCAACGTCCATGATCTCCGCACTAGGAGGAGAAATGCGGCCGTCTATGGGCGCATAGCAGCCGCCATGGCCAGCAGGGGACACAGGCGCACCCAGGAGCAGGTGCGCATTAAAATTAAACAGCTGCGGCAGGCGTACACCAGGGCCACAAGGGGCGGCGCTGCTGCAGGGGCTGCCACCTGCCCCTACTTCACTGCCCTCCACCAACTATTGGGGGGGAAGGGCGGTCCGTGCCAGCCCGGGGGACATCGAGCCGGGACCAGAGGGCCCTGACCTGGGCACACCAGAAGGGTCACCGCCAGCAGTGTCATCCAGGGAGACCGTACCGGGTAAGTAGTTTGAATTAAGTAGTTCGGGGGGGAGGTGGGAGGGAGACCAGGGACCGTGCGCGTGGGCCATGCCTTCCACGGATCACGCAGACACCTGTGCACGTGTGAGCACGTGCCATGCCACCCTTGGGCAGGTGGCTCCAGCTGCGTGACACCCAGGGGCCATTGCCCAATAGGCACATGCTTGTGCAAAGAGACGTGACATGCTCCCGACCCCGGGGCAGGACCCAGCAGGATGATTTCCCTTCACATGTCCCCTCTACACGGAGGCAGGGGACATCTCCCCTTCCCCCCCGCTGCCCCGGCCACACTATACATGGCACAGGGACATGGGTGTGGTCTTGGGGCAGCTCCCAGTCCCGGGGAGAGCCAGACATCCTGACCATGGCCTCTGTACAAACACAGCGGCTGTGACGGTGCAGGACATGGTCACCCTCACGTTGCGGAGTTGGGGAGGGGGCTGGGCATCATCCTCTGCGTCCCCAGGGAGAACTGACCACTTCTCTTCTTTCTCTACAGCTGCACCAGCTGCTCGTTCAGGGCGCACCACCCCGCCCGGGACATGCTCCCACACCCGCGGCCTGCTCCGGACCACCAACACGGAGCAGGAATACTGGGACCAGCACCTTGGGGCCCTGCGAGCCGTGCACCACACACTACGGGCGTGGATGAGGGAAACCCTGAAGATGTGCCACGAGCTGGTGGCTGAGCTCTGAGGGCTGAGCACCAACCTGCAGCTCCTGCTGCAGAGCATGGTGCCCCGTGCTGGTCCTGCACCTGCTGCCCCCCCAACTGCTGTCCCTCCTCCCACTCCTGCTCCCCCTCGCACCTCTCCCTCCTCAACCCATACAACCTCTTCCTCAATGTCCACACCCCCCACCTCAACCTCCGCACCCTCCACCCCATCCCCCCGGGGACGCCGAGGCCCCCTCCCTCGCCGTACTGGGAGGCGGTCGGCCCGGTGAGACCCCCACCCCTGATCCTTCAGTTTCCCCACCCCCTCCTTTCCCTTGCTTCCCCCTTTCAGCTCCCTCCTCCCAGTTTTCCCCCTCCCCTCTCCCAGCCTCTCTCTTCCCCTCTCCCACCTCCTTTTCCCAGTTTCCCCGAGTTTTGTTAAATAAACAGAGTTTCTATTTTTGAACACACGTGTCCTTTATTTTGTACATCAAGAAGAGGGGCTAGGGAAGGGTAAGTGGAAGGAGGTGAGGGAGGACTGCGGCATGAGCCCCCGATGGGGAGGACTGGGCTGCCTCTGTGGGCTTCTGGGGGTGGAAGCTCTCCTGCAGTCCCCCAATTGCCCCCTCTCCCCTGATGGCAGCCTGCGGCACATGCATCCGGTCTGATGGCTGAGTGGTGTGATGTGCCCAGTGTGGGTAGTCCGGGCACTCCAAGCCAGGACTGCTTTGCAAGCGGGGCACCCCTGAGAACTGTCTGTCCGGGGTGGAGGTCAGGTCCCTTTAAGCGCAGCCCTGGGCTAGCCTGAGACAGCATCTCCACGCTCTAAGTCCTCCTCTGATGCCCTGCCGGCACTGCTTCCAGCCATCCTTAAGCCCAGTTCAGTGTCCACTCTGTGTGGACATGCTAGTTCGAATTAGCAAAACGCTAATTCGAACTAGTTTTTTAGTCTAGATCCGTTAGTTCGAATTAGCTTAGTTCGAATTAACTAATTCGAACTAAGTTAGTTCGAATTAACGTTGTAGTGTAGACGTACCCTCAGTGATTCCCTTCATTGAAAATCTGAGTCCCAGATCCTTGACATCTCATAGGATCTTCATGGGCTGTTTTTGAAGCCAATGGAGAAACATCTAATGATATCAAGGATTCAAGATCAAGCCCATAGCTCCTATCTTATTCTAACATATGCTAGCTCTACAAACATCCTGAAATCCTTCTCTATCACTATCTCCATCTCTCCTTACTCAGTGTGCTGTCTCTTTCCAGGATGCGATCTTCAAAATAGCTAATGAATGGCTGCAGTAACAGTTTTTGAGTCTTTGGAAGCCATTTGGTTATGATCCAATACCTACTCTTGAAATAAATTGTGTGTCCAACTCCAACTTGAGTCTCTAGATGTGAGCCAACATGACTATTTGCATTTGCCTAAGCTTTGGAAAAATATTGGCCATAAGGTTTAGCCAGGTTTTGTAGAAAGCAATGACACTTTCAACCTAAAATCATCCTACTACATTACCTACTATATAAATCTCATTTCACGAAGTATACCTGCACCAGTCGACAAAGGCTTCCTTGTTGACAGCGGCATGTCCAGACTGCCCGGATCTGCCGACAAACAGCTGATCATCAGCTGGTCGGCAGAGCGCGGCAGCCATTTAAATTTAAATGAAGCCTCGATTATTTAAATCACGGCTTCATTTCCCTCTGCAGATCAGCCTAATCTACATGGCTCCATCGACGGAGTCGTGTAGTTTAGACACACCCTTGCAGACGGAAAGCTATTTTCCCAAAGCTTAGTCCAAGATCACGGAACAGCTGAATTTCTGTTAGTGATGGAACAAAAACAGAGGAACATTTTGTTCTGTGTTTGATATTATGAAATTATTGTAAATAGCTATTCAGGATCCATATGAAATAGTAGCCTTTGTCTGCAGATAAGTTTCATTACTATAAGTGGTATTACGGAGGGATGAGTTTTAGTTTAGTAATAAAATGTTGGCAACTTAGTCATATTTTTCTCTATACATTATATTGTCATGCTTTGTGAGTTTCTATCATAACTGTGACTTGCTTTGGACATAATTTCCATTGTATGAAAGAAGATGGGATTTTTTTTTTTTTAAAAAAAAAGGCTCTTTGTAATATGCAATGCTTCAGATTTCATTCAGTTTTTTACTTTAATATAAAAAGTACACCTTTTGACTTTCCTTAAATATATAATGTATTTCTTCCATTAACCGCAAAATTAAAAGTACTTGTGAAGGGTTTTTTTGTTTGTTTTGTTTTGTCTTAAAAAAACAGTAAAGCATTAGACAATCAACAGGCTGGATTTGCCAAACTTTGTTCTCTTCTATTTAATCTCAGACTCTGTAGCAACAGAACAATAGTAGATGGAAGTGGAAGTTTGAACGTTGTGATAGCATTTTCATTTGCTTTTAGTGTTGAGAGCTCCATAGCTTCAAGGTAAAGTGGTGGCTATAATATTTATAAAACTAACATTACTGCAGAACACAACACAGAAAGAAGATTGCTGTCAGAACACAGTTTTGTAAATGATAGGAATTCAGTTGCCTCAGGCTTCCACTGAGTATTCCTGTTCTGCTAAAATGCAAGGATAATGTTTTTTTTTCTTTTAATTCTTTAAAAAAATTCTCCATCGGCATTACCCATGAAGTCAAAACAAAGCCACATATGGACAACTGTGCTCATCGTAGTCAGTGACTCTTGATATTTTGTAACTGATTTTCATTTCCTAAAACCATAGCTCTGGAACCTTAATATTCTTTGTTTCTTGTCACTAAATGGATGCAGATCTCCAAAATCCTGCTGAATCATTTCTACTGAGTATGAAGCACCTGATTTTACAAGCTAACAGTTAAGCATTAGAAGACTGATATTTTGGAAGGTGTTTTTAATGGTAAAATATGATGACACAAAGAACATTTTAAGTGAATATAAAAATGCTGCAATTATACACACCAAATAGTTCACACTGAGGAGATGCACAAGTATTAGGGCTATGAATTCCAAGATTCTGTGACCAGAAGGAACCATTAAAAGCTTCTAGTCTAACTTTCTAGATAACGCAGATGATAGAATTTCCCCAAGAGATTTTTTTGTGAAGTCTGTAATTTTTGAGCTGCAACATATCTTGAGAGAGCCATCAAATTTAAATTTAAGTCTTCAAATGATGGCAAATCCAAGCAGGGCTGGCCTGAGCCATTTTGGCACGGTGTCACCCACGGGGCACATGGCCCTGCCTCCAGGCACACAGCACATGCGGGGTCCCATCCCCGGGTGCTCAGCACCACCTCTGGGTGCATGGCACATGCGCGGGCCCGCCCCCAGGGTGCGTGAGTGGATGCACGGCACATGCGCTGCCCAGTCAGCTTGGCCACCCGGGATGGGCTGTGCCTGGCCATGCAGGGCCCTGCGGCCATGGGAGGAAGGGCACTGCTGGCTGGTTCTGGGGGATTAACATGGTCCCCACCCCAGGTGGCTGCTGCAGCCCACCAGGAGGTGGGTGCCCCCCGTAGGTTGGCGCCCTAGGCAGCTGCCTGGCTAGCCCACCCCTTAGTCTGGCCTTGAATCCAAGCCACCCCTTGATAAGTTATTCCAATAATTAATTCCCTTTATGATTTTTAAAAAGTGTGTCTTACTTCTAGTCTGAATTTCCTTACTATGGCAGCGAGCTGTGGGCATCTTGTTATCAATTTCTGTTCTAGCTTAAAGAGCTATCTACTGTTCAGAAATCTACTCTATCATGTAGACCCTGGTAGAATGATCAAGGTAACGCTTTTATAAACTAAGTAAGCTGAGACTTTTTTAGTCTCTTGCTGGAAGGCAAATATTCTAGGACTCTGATCATTTGTAGGGTTTTTTCTGAGCCGTTTTTAATCTTTTTGTCAAAATCGATGATGTATAGAGTAGTAATGAAAAAACCTGTCTATGACTACATGACATTTCTCTATGTGTACAGCTAAGGATAGTGTTTTCCTGCTGGGAGGAGTTGTCAGTAAGGGACACAGGCTCCTGGGTGCGATAGGACCTATCCCTTGGCTGCACTGGCTCTTTGGAGTAGATCCCTGCAGATATGCAGATCCAGATGTCTATCCACAGATATTTGCATCTGTGGGTAGACATTTCTATCTGCCAAGCTCTACCTATAAGTACATTCTTTGTTTCTAACTATACAAAAATGCATTTAGATGAATAAAATACCTACTGTAGGGTACAGCAATATTGGGGACATGGACATTATGCGAGGCTATCTGGATGTTAAGACTGGAGTCTTAAATCTCCTGCAATCTGCCTTATTTACCAATGGCCTTCTTCAGGGACTCGGGAGAAGTCCATCCTATAACTTCTTGAACATTGTGAAGCTCTCATGTCAATCCCCAAGATCTTGTAAAGGTGTTCAGGCTGAGTCAGCTGGTAGTAAGAAGGGCTTTTAACTACATTTCAAGGGGGCAGGGACCAAAGCCCAGAGGTAAGTGAAAAATATGGAGACCCGGGAGATGGATCAGAAATGGGAGTGGTCATTGCCTATAATAGCAGAGAGAAAGGAGGAGCAAGGCAGAACTGGAGGGCAAAAGCAAATCAATATCTTAGATGCCTATATACAAATACAGGGAGTATGGGAAATAATCAGGAAGAACTTGAAGTGCTAATAAATAAGCACAAATATGACATAGTTGGTATCACAGAGCTTTGGTGGGATAATACACATGATTGGAATATTGGTATAGAAGGGTACAGCTTGCTCAGAAAGGACAGGTAGGGAAAAAGGAGGAGGTGTTGTCTTATATATTAAAAATGTACACATTTGGACTGAGGTGGAAATGGACGTAGGACACAGACCTGTTTAGAGTTTCTGGGTTAGGTTAAAGGGGTTAAAAACAAGGGTGATGTCATGCAAGGCATCTACTACAGACTACCTACCCAGGCAGGAGAAGTGGATGAGGCTTTTTTAAACAACTAACAAAATAATCAAAACTGCAGGATTTGGTGGTGATGGGGGACTTCAACTATACAGACATAAGTTCGGAAACTAACACAGAAGGGCACAGATTATACAATAAGATACTGGACTGCATTGGAGACAATTTTTTTTATTTCAGAAGGTTGAGAAATCTACTAGAGGAAAGCTGTTCTAGATTTGATTTCAAAAAATAGGGAGGAACTGGCTGAAAATCTGAAAGTGAAAGGCAGCTTGGGTGAAAGTGATCATGAAATCACAAAGTTCATGATTCTAAGGAATGGTAGAAGGGAGAACAAGACAGAGACAACAGATTTCAGGAAGGCAGATTTTAGTAAACTCAAGAGAGCTGGTAGGAAGGTCCCATGGAAGGCAAGACTATGGAAAAACAACTGAAGAGAGTTGGCAGTTTTTCAAAGGGTCATTCTTAAGGGCCCAAAAGCAAACTATACCACTGTGCAGGAAAGTTAAAAAGTATGGCAAGAGACCACCTTGGATCAACCGGGAGATCTTACATGATCTAAAAATAAAAAAGGAATAATATAAAAAGTGGAAATTAGGTCAAATAACAAAGGATGACTATAAGCAAACAACAAGGTATGCAGGGGCAAGATTAGAAATGCAAAGGCACAAAAAGAGCTAAATCTAGCTAGAGGCATTAAGGGTAACAAGAAGATATTCTACAAGTATATTAGAAGCAAGAGGAAGACCAAGGACAGGATTGGCCCATTGCACAGTGAAGAGGGAGAAACAATAACAGGAAACTTGGAAATGGCAGAGGTGCTTAACGACTTCTTTGTTTCAGTTTTCGTCAAGAAGATGGGTGGTGATGGGATGCCTAACATAGTGAATGCTAGTGGAAATAGGGTAGGTTTAGAAGTTAAAATAGAACAAGTTAAAAATTACTTAGAAAACTTAGATGTCTGTAAGTCACCAGGGATACTTTAGAATACTAAAGGAGCTGATAGAGGAGGTAACTGATATTTTAGCTATCATCTTTGAAAAATCATGGAAGTCGGGAGAGATTGCAGAAGACTGGAAAAGGGCAAATATTTTCCATATATAAATAATAAAATAAGAATAACCCAGGAAACTACCGACCACTGAGTTTAACTTCTGTGACAGGGAAGATAATGGAGCATGTAATTAAGCAATTCATCTGCAATCATCTGGAAGAAAATAAGGTGATAGGTAACAGCCATCATGGATTTGTAAAGAACAAAGAATGCCAAACCAATCTGATAGCTGTCTTTGAAAGGATAACAAGT
Source organism: Pelodiscus sinensis (assembly GCF_049634645.1). Lineage (NCBI taxonomy): Eukaryota > Metazoa > Chordata > Testudines > Trionychidae > Pelodiscus > Pelodiscus sinensis. The sequence continues at coordinate 175,058,626 of NC_134711.1, forward strand.
CTTGTGGTTAAGGGAGAGGTGGTGGACTTGGTATACTTACACTTATGTAGGGCATTTGACATGGTCTTGCATGATCTTATCAATAAACTAGGAAACTACAAGCAGATGGGGCTACAATATGGTGCATGCATAACTGGCTGGATAACCGTTCTTAGAGAGTAGTTATTAATGGTTCACAATGATGCTGGAAGGGCATGAGAAGTGGGAGTCTTCAGGGGTCTGTTTTGGGAGTGGTTCTGTTCAATATTTTCATCAATTATTTATATGATGGTATAGAGAGTATGATTATTAAATTAACAGATGATACCAAGCTGGGAGGGGTTGCAAGTGCTTTGGAGGATAGGGTGAGAATTCAAAATTATGTGGACAAACTAGAGAAATGGTCTGAGGTAAATAGGATGAAGTTCAATATGGACAAATACAAAGTACTCCATTTAGGGAGGAACAATCAGTTTCACACATAGGGTGTGTCTAGACTACATGCCTCCTTCGACGGAGGCATGTAGATTAGCCAGATCGGAAGAGGGAAATGAAGCCGCGATTAAAATAATCGCGGCTTCATTTAAATTTAAATGGCTGCCCCGATCTGCCGATCAGCTGTTTGTCGGCAGATCGGGGGAGTCTGGACGCGATGCCCCGACAAAGAAGCCTTTCTTCATCGACACAGGTAAGCCTGGTTTCACGAGGCTTACCTGTGTCGATGAAGAAAGGCTTCTTTGTTGGGGCATCGCGTCCAGACTCCCCCGATCTGCCGACAAACAGCTGATCGGCAGATCGGGGCAGCCATTTAAATTTAAATGAAGCCGCGATTATTTTAATCGCGGCTTCATTTCCCTCTTCCGATCTGGCTAATCTACATGCCTCCGTCGAAGGAGGCATGTAGTCTAGACACACCCATACAGAATGGGAAGTGGCTGTGTAGGAAACAGTACCACAGAAAGAAATCTAGGGGTCATAGTGGACCACAAGATAAATATGAGTCAATAGTGTGGCACTGTTGCAAAAAAAGTAAGCGTGATTCTGGGTGCATTAACAGGAGTGTTGTGAGCAAGACACGAGAAGTCATTCTTCTACTCTATTCTGCACTGATTAGGCCTCAGTTGGGGTACTGTGTCCAGTTCTGGATACCATATTTCAAGAAAGATGTGGAAAAACTGGAGAAGGTCTAGAGAAGAGCAACAAAAATGATTGAAGGTCTAGAAAACTTGAGCTATGAGGAAAGACTGAAAGAATTAGGCTTGTTTAGTTTACAAAAAAGAAGACTGAGAGGGTACCTGATAACAGTTTTCAAGTGTCTGAAAGGGTGCTACAAGGAGAAGGGAGAAAAATTGTTCTCCTTGGCCTCTGAGGATAGGACAAGAAGCAATGGGCTTAAATTTCAGCAAGGAAGGTTTAGATTGGACATTAGGAAAAACTTCCTAATTGTCAAGGAGGTAAACACTGGAATAAATTGCCTAGGGAGGCTGTGGAATCTCCATCACTGAAGATATTTAAGAACAGGTTGGATAAGCACATAAGAACATAAGAACAGCTGTACTGGGTCAGACCAAAGGTCCATCTAGCCCAGTATCCTGTCTACCGACAGTGGCCAGCACCAGGTGCCCCAAAGAGGGTAGACCGAAGACAATGATCAAGCGATTTGTCTCCTGCCATTCCTCTCCAGTCTCTGACAGACAGAGGCCAAGGACACCATTTTATCCCCTGGCTAATAGCCTTTTATGGACCTAACCTCCATGAAATTATCTAGCTTCTCTTTAAACGCTATTATAGTCCTAGCCTTCACAGCCTCCTCTGTTCCACAGGTTGACTACACGCTGTGTGAAGAAGAACTTTCTTTTATTAGTTTTAAACCTGCTCCCTATTAATATCTATCTATCAGGGATGATCCAGAGAATTCTTGGTCTTACCGTGAGGGCAGGGGAGTGGACTTGATGATCTCTCGAGGTCCCTTCCAGTTCTAGTATTCTAGTCTTCTATGATTCTATGATAACTCAAAGAAGTACAGCTCCTTTATGACTCCTCTTCACTCCCCCTCCACCTCAAATCATCAAAACAAAATCATGATAAATCTTTTTTTTTTAAATTTGGTTGTTGGTTAAGAAATGAAAATACTCAAAATATTTGTGTTTGCCTTTTGAAAAAGAAAGTCATACATAGACTGTTGAGAGAGTTTTTCTGTGGGTCTGTGCATTTGTCTGTCTGTTTGTTCAAGAATTCCTCCAAAATGGTAAGAGCTAGGACTATCAAATTTGGCATGCAGCTTACTCTTATCATAACTTAAACCAAAGTAAGGATTTTGTTGTGCCAGGAAAATGGGATGTTCCAGAAATGGGATTGCTTCTCATAATACAATACAGGAAAGAAATAATCACCAGGCAGATGAAAAGGACTGCCCAGGACAGTCCCAACACTGATCTCCCATTCCTCAGGTGCCCTTTAGGAAGTGTGGAGGAGGGGGCTTGCTGAACTCCACCTCCCAATTCATATGGGGATGTTGCTGGCTGTTCCCCTTCTTCAGGAAACTGGGGAAAGTATAGTTTGCAGCATTCCTCACTCTGGATATGGAACACAAGGTCAGATGAACCTGGACCTGCCCCACTCCAGGGACATGCACCCCTCCCCCAGTTGTACCCACTGGAGCTGCAGCAGGAATGTAGAGACTCTTCTTATCTGTCCCCAAGCTGCGTCAGTGAGAGAGGGCTGGGGTAGTCCTCTCTTCTCCGGGCAGCTTCATCCCCAGCTCCACTCCAGAGCAATGATTTCAATGAAGCTTGTGCATTTTCATTTTATTTTCCACAAAATAAAAATTGAGTTAGGAACTTGATCAAATCTAGGTAAATATTCTCGTATAATAAGGGGTGGATTCTCCTCTTACCCATTATTTGTATTTTTGTGCACCCAGAAAAGAGGATGGGGGGGGGGAGAAGGAAAAATGGGAAATGTTGTGGAGGGAATGAAATCTAAATGGGTTGGATAGGATTTCATGGGAAATTTTGAAATAAAAATTTCAATAATCTCCTGTAGAAAAAAATAACTGGGATATTTGTAACCCAGCATGAGCAGAAAAGTGTTAGAAATAAATGGGAAGCAGACTTAACTTGAAAAAGTGTATGCTGGTTTGCATTTCCAGAAGTCATGATGGTATTCTATTTGGAGAATTGGACCGTAATGAACTTTTCTTTTAACATGGATAGTTCATAGATGGTTAACGTGATTAACGTGGTTAATTCCCACACATGGGAATATGAAAGCTTTGGAAGGATTGGAGTGCTAGATAAGGGCTGGTACAACCAGATTGCCCAGAGGCACACATTTCATTGGAGGGGGCTGAAGAAGTGAAAAATAATGTTATTACCTTAATTTTTAAGGTTATAATAAAGATTATGATGTATGTTCCTGAAATTAGATTAATGATTTCCTGACTCACCTGGACCTGGTGTAATTATATGAAGAGTTCCTTAGGTTATTATTCTTGCTTGCTGTGTGTATGCATAAATCGTTTTCTTTCTACTCTTAAGACTAGTCTATTTAGAGCCAACTGACTTTATACAAACTTGTATTCTCCTGGGCAGTACAGGAAACAGATTTCTTGGGTGAGGGGAATATAAAACTGACAGTGTGTTGGAGTAACTGTATACTTACACAATACAACCAAAACTGGTAAGAGCTAATGTGTGGCTGATTGGCTCTAGCATGCGTGTATATATACACATACAGAGAGAGAGAGAAAGAGAGAGAGCTGGGAGTGATCTGCATGCTGGATCTAGTTTATAATCAGTCAGGCTATAGGCTATATCAGAGCACCCCAGGTAGGAAAGCAGAGGAGACACAACTATCTATTACTCTATGTATTGTACCCTGGTACATCACAGCCATATCTTTAAACAGGGTACAGATAGATATGAACAATATGTTCTCCCAGGGTCCTGGAGGCATTTGGAGTCCCAAAGTCATACACCTCTCTCTACAGCACATGAAGCATAAGATCCTTCTCTTTCCTGAGGGTTCCTTGGTACACAAAACCATAATTTAACCCTTTGTTATTAGGAAAGACAGAAAAAGAATAAGATGCCTAACTGAAAGTCACCCTTGAAATCACACTTCGATTAAACCTATAAAGAAGAAAGAGCAACCCTATCTTTCAAATAAGTAAAAGGGATCAATCTTCCTTTTTACTCTTCCCTGAGTAGCTTGAAACCTACAAAAATAAAGAGTGTGTGGATGACAGCTTAAGTTATTACAATAACTATCTTAAGATATCCCTTGTTACAGATGGGCTGAGCTATTGAGGAGACATCTGTGACAGCCATGCATTTTAAACTTCGGGTATATTGATTGCAGAGCCAACTGAACACCTGTCAAGCTGTGCAGAGGAGAGCAGAAAACACTGGGAAATATGCTAGTAGGTGAAAAAGAGCAGCACAGAAGTGTGTCCTTTATATAACAATGCCCTTACTCGCTTAGATGCTGAAATACGGCAAGTCTTTGGCAGGGCTTTCATGGAGCGTAAAAAGGGATTATTTCACTGACCCCTACAATGTGTACATTACTTATGAAATGGACGTAAGAAATATGAAGGAAAGGAATTCCTGAAACAACAACTAATGCATCAATTCAATGAAACATTCAGTAAAATTTTATATCCAGGCTCAAATCACATATTAAATCAACTAACATTTAGTATTACTGAATTTCTACTGCAGTGTTTTTATTGCAGATATATTGCAAACATTTATGAACAGAAGTTTAAATGAGTATAATAGTTTTTACTCGTCCATGTAAAATTATTAATTTGTATATGCAAGCAATGGTTATAATAGTAGGTACCTACATTTGTGAAATATCTATTTTCTGTAAATTCCAAAGCTACATGATAACAATTTAAATATCAGCTTTAACTATTTCATTGAATTTAGTTGACATGTCCCACCACTATTCTGGGATAGAGAGACGAGACAGGAATTATGAGCAAAATTTTACTGAATACTACCACTTACTTTTCCAAATTGACCCTGCTAAATTTACATCTGAGTACTCTAACAAGGCCTTTTTGGTTTATTTTAATCTACATATACCTATTATTCTTAAATAATATTTTTTCAATAATTAGCTTTTTTACAATTTTACATACCGTTGCTTTTCAATCCTGGGATTTAAAATGTTTGTATTGAAATATTGTATATAAAAAGGAAATTGAAGTCAGTACTTAGCGATTTCACAAAAGAACATAACAACATGGTAGCAGAACCAAATTTCACAAAAATGGGAAATACACGAAGAATGAAAACCAATTTTTCACAACTGAGAATTATGTTGTGTTAGATAAAGCACTCTGTGACCATCCTATTTACTATGTTTTTATTGAAATTATAATAACAATGCTCCACCTATATATTTTTTAACAAAAATATGCTGCTGACTATTTTAAACTATCATATCATACAGTGTAAGGAACAGGCTTTCTGCTGGAGTTGGTTATTCTTTTTTTGTACAGTGCTGCACCATTCACTCCTCATTCACATCAATCCACTTTACCTTTTCTCAATACTGTTTCTTCGTGCTGACCCCTGAATGTGGCCAGTAACTTTTTTCCCCTAAAATTCTAATCTACAATACACAATGATGCACAATTTTTTTAGTGTAATCTCTGACTTTTCATTTCTATAAATATACATCCCGGGCTCGTCTACATTGGCCCCTTTTCCGGAAGGGGCATGTTAATTTCAGAGATCGTAATAGGGAAATCCGCTGGGGATTTAAATATCCCCCGCGGCATTTAAATAAAAATGTCCGCCACTTTTTTCCAGCTTTTAGAAAAGCCGGAAAAGAGCGTCTACACTGGCCCCGATCCTCCGGAAAAAGCGCCCTTTTCCGGAGGATCTTATTCCTACTTTGAATAAGGAATAAGTAAGAATAAGATCCTCCGGAAAAGGGTGCTTTTTCCGGAGGATCAGGGCCAGTGTAGACGCTCTTTTCCAGCTTTTCTAAAAGCCGGAAAAAAGCGGCGGACATTTTTATTTAAATGCCGCGGGGGATATTTAAATCCCCCGCGGATTTCCCTATTACGATCTCTGAAATTAACATGCCCCTTCTCGAAAAGGGGCCAGTGTAGACGTAGCCACCTTGTGTACATCTGCAGTAGTTTGCTCTGGTCTGCTTGCTAAATCATATGTATATGATACTTTACTGCAGTTATGAATTGAATCCATACCACATCTGTATTGGGTTTTTTTATTTATTAAAATTAGGTTATGTGAGTCTTTGTTCATATTCAAGCACTCTGTTGAAACCTGGGTTTTAGCCAGAATAAGAAACAACAGAGTGCCTGAATAGGAACAAAGAGTCACAACCTAATTTTAATAAATGTATGGAGTTTGTATGTCAGAAATTTAGAGGTCCTGTAGCATGGGTTTTAAGATGGATTGTTCTAAGTGAGGTCAATGCTTTCAAAATGTGATGCATAAAATTAAGCAACCAAGTCTCTTCTTATGTATATGAAATGTTTCTTGATTTTTCAGAAGTGCCGAGTATTCAACTGTTTCAGCAGAAGTCAATGAGAACTGGTCATTACTAAGAACCTCAGAAAATCAGCTCACTTATTTAAATTCTTAAATATGAGGTTAGGAACTAGTTATCTCATTTTGAGAATCTTGGCTTACATGCATTTTCCCTAGACACAACTGGCCTATCCTGCCCTGGTCCATTTTAATGGATATTTCATGTATTCTGTCTTCTACACCATCCAGCAGAAGGAAGAACACAGGCCCAAGATTTACATTAATGTAATTGGAAGTATATTTTGTTTTTCCATTAAGATACAGGAAGATGAGTAGGTGGTTAGTGGAATAGAGAAAAGAAAAGTTCATCAGTTCTTCCTGCTTTTATCAGAAATATGTTAGAAGTCATTCTGTTTACATGTTCATTAACTATTTGTGATAGCAACATAGTATTTCTTTTGTGTTTCTTTTGGCAATTCCATCTTTTAGGCAATCCAAATTTTGTAACTTTTACATGCCATGTGAAGCAAACAAACTTTTTAATGGTGCACAATGACAAACTGTTACACCAATAAATATATATAATAAATCAGGAGTGTATAATTTAGTATACGCAACCCAGCTTTGGCTTCTAAATTTTTAGGAATATATTTAGATCTATTAGTCTCACAGTTGAGCAGTTACTTGCAGAAGTAGTCTCCTTCCCAGTTTCTCCATTTGATTTGCTTTCAGAGTTTTACCTCTCAGTCAATACATTGTAATTTACCTAGTTCTTCTACTGATCAAGTATTTTGGATCTGAAGAAGGTGTTTACCAGAATTCTCATGTAAATAATTGGAGATTTGAGGGCTCAGTGGCTGCTTATTATCTCACAAGCTCAGACTCCTTTTATTTTATAATGTTTACATTCAACCCTTCAGTGAGAATTATGTCTAGAGTGAGCAAATGTAGCTTCAGGATAGGTTAACCTTCTGCTACTCCTGCAGACTCTTAACTCATGGGCTACGTCTACAGTTCAGGCTTCTTGCACAAGAACTGTTTTGCGAAGAGTTCTTGTGCAAAAGGTCTTCCACAAGAGCATGTCCACACTGCCATGTGCTTTTGCACAAGTGTCAGCCGACGGTCAGGGCAGTGTGTGTGTGTATGCTTCCGAGAAAAGGTTTAACGCCCGTGTCTTTACTGCTAGGACCGGGGTCCCATCGCAGAGGGTGGCCAGCAGGCCAACAGACGCCCCGTTATATAGGAAGAGCTTATTACACCTTAGATTTTAGCTGCTAGAACACAAAGTTCCTTCGCAGCGGGCAGCCTAGGAAAGGCTGAAAAGGTGCCCCAACGGATCTTGTCCCCTGGGAGTGACACAGATCCAAATGCCCAAGCTCTCCCTATGTCTGTCCCTTTTATGACCGGCTGAAGTTCTTTTAAATTGTGCTTGGTTCTGTTACAGCAACTGAAGGAGTCAGGTTAAAGCTTAAACAGTTACAGGTTTATTACAAGACTTATAAAAGCATATGGTTACAATGGCTATTGCTCTATTTCTTAAATGCTAGCAAATATAAATATAGATTTTAAAAATGGTTACAGGAAAAAGGTAAAGATAGAAAATAGAAATAATGGTACCAAGTGACAGCTTAATCTTTAAAGAGCTCTAACACTATGTATATATATACTTAAGCAAAGGACCACATCCAGGTTCAATTTTTACCCCTTTCTGTGCCTCTCGACTCCAGCGTGTCAGGCCAGGACCGGTCTCTCAATTCCTAGGAAAGACGAATACGAGGTGGGAGTCCTCTTGGAACCTCGGGAGATCAAACACCTAACCCGACCAGCAGATAGATGGTAGATTGACACTCAGAGTAAATGTGCTGCTGGACTCATCTTTATACCCCTGGGGGCCCATATCCTCTTTCTTATCTTAAGAGGCCAGATTTTACTGGTCTGTTTTGTGGTGCCAGTTCTTACAAGCAGGTTACAAGTTAATTTACACTTGTAAGAGAGGAAGATAGCTAAATTAGGACTGCCGGATGTTCTTGTTGGGCAGGAGATTCCTCCCCCCGTGGACAGTTGTGTGTTCGTATCAATATGGGTTAAGTCAAGGGCACGATGTACAGCCTCTTAGTTTGACCACCCTCTTATCTCTGCTTACTGTTGGTCATGGTCACTGAGCCAGCATATCTAAACCTCTTGCTTCAAGGTTTTCAAAGAATATGCTGTTTTCCTGCTCTTATGTGCCCTGCATGGTTTCAAGCAGACAACGATGGATGTAAAATGGGGGTTCACGTCTGGCTACAACAAGAGATGTGCTTTTGCACAAGAGCATCCATGGCAGTGTGGATGCTCTCTTGCACAAGAAAGCTCTGATGGCCATTTTAGCCATAGGGGTTTCTTGCGCAAGAAATTCATGTTGCCTGTCTACACTGCCTTCTTGTGGAAGAGCTCTTCACAAGAGGGCTTATTCCTCATGGGGAGAGGAATAACTCTTCTGGAAGAAGTCCTGTTTTCTGACGCTGTACTGTAAATTTACTTGCACAAGAACATGCGTGCAGTGTAGACGCACTGCAAGTTTTTGCGCAAGAAAAGCCGTTCTTGCACAAAAAGCCTGAAGTGTAGACGTAGCCTTAGAGAGAGCATCCCACATCTGGGCCACATTAAATTACAGTTACTGAATGGTAAGTATATGGTAAAGAAAATTAGCAAGAACAAGAACACTAATCCCTTTAAACATTAATCCTATTAGTTCTACTTTCTCATAGGATTTCAAGCAATTCCCTCTAAATTCCTAGAGCAATACATATAACAGCAGCATTCAAGTGCTATCTTGTAGTTATGGAATAATTCAATGCTTTAAAAATCATAACATACTTGTATTATAATCCTCAGAGCTGTAGCTCCCCAGAGTACTATCAAAAGACTAAAACAGCAATAGTTTATTAAGATGTATTTTCACTGATAAAATGGGTCAAGCAATAGTTTGATTTCCAAAATCTCATTGTTAGTGCCAAAGTTCTGAACAGCTTCATTCAGATCTTGTCCAATCATCCTTTAGAAAGTATTGCTCTCACACACTATTTCACTCATGATTTTTTTTTTCTCACAAAAGCAATTTTATCAAATGCTGGAAAAGTGCTTCCATATTCTTCCCCAGGAATTACTCTTGCTCAGGAAATTGCTCTCTGTGGTCAGCTTCAAAAAGAAGAAATATATTGGAATCTAGACACAATAGTTTTCATTTTCCAGATTGCTCACCCTACTAAAAGATTTCTATTTGATCAGTGTTTCCATCCTTCTGAAACAGCTGCATTTCTCCTTGCCTATATACCTTGGATTCCCACTAGAAATCCCTCACTCCAGAGGGAAAAGTAATACTTCAAACAATCAAAGTCACACTTAAAAGTAAACTTCAAGTTAACAGGAAACCATTACCTCTCTCATTCATTTAAACATCTAAGAACTGAATACGTGTTAATTAATCACTGTAGCTGTGATTTTAAAATGTTATCTAAGTAATCAAAACAAAAATATAAAAATGCTAATCATGATTAATGTAAAACAGAAATCTAATGAATTTACAAAAGGTAAATTCATTAAATTGCAGCATAAGTGAATAAATTACTCAGCTAATCATGAATGTGTTTCAAAATGTTTTATATCTTGAAAAACCTGTCCATACCTTCAAAATGATAATATGGTACACATTTTCATAATATATTTTATCATTTAAAAATGAAAATGTGCTTGACTCATGAGGAAATATTATTTTATCTCTCACATTTGCAATGGTAATAATCATAACCTAGTCTGCTTAGGACATTAAAATATTTTATTTTCCCCCAAAGTGACACTTCCATAGATGGATGTGTTTTTTAGAAATACTGATTTCAAGTTCATCTTAATTAAAAATTATATTACAACAATCATCCCACAAACACTTATACACATATATAACTTCACTCATGTGATTAATCCCAGTGAAATTAACATAACTACTCTTCAGAATTAAGTTATGCACATGCATATACTTTTATATATAACTGAAGCACTATTCGGCTGCTGGACTTTTATATTATGCAGTCAATTAATGTCCAAGTTTCTGTATACATACTTACATGACTGCGGTTCAGCACAAGCCTAGGAATTAGGAGATCTGACTTTTTTCTCTGCTTCTGCAGAAGTTTTCTTGTTTGACCATTAGTAACGTCATTTAAAATCTGAGCCTTAGTTTCTTTACTTGTGCAATGAAAACAATAGGGATTCAATAACATATTTGGGTGTTGTGCAGATAAATTCCCACCTGTTTTCCAAGTACTTGAGTTTTTTAGTTGGAAAGGTAGTAAAAGTAAAATGAAATATTGAGGAAGATGACTGAATTCTTCATTAGGAATATGTTGTTATAACTCCCATTTTTACTTAGGGTATATCTACACTACAGCGTTAATTCAAGTTATCTTAATTCAAAATAGTTCATTCGAATTAAGCTAATTCGACTTAATGCATCTATACACAAAATGCAGTTTGAATTAGCATTTTGCTGATTCGAAATGCTGCCTTCACACTGACTGGACACAGACTCAGATTTAAGGCCAGTCAGAACCAGGTCAGGCAGGGCATCAGGTCAGGAATGTCTGTGTGTGGCTGTTGCCTGAGGCTATCTGAGGCTTGTGCTTAAAGGGACACACACACACACACACACACACACACACACACACACACACACACACACACACACACACACCCCAGCCAGCCAGGTGCCCCTGCTTGCTTGCCTGCTTTACTGCAGGACAGCAAAGCATTTGTGTTTTGGAGTGCTTTGGTTGCCCTCACTCGAGACATCATAGCACTCTGCAACATGGAGACAGAGCTGCCCCTGGGCACTCTGGTGCATCTCGTGGATGTGTTGCCATCAGCCTAGCTGCACATGCTGCAGGCTGCCATCTGGGACATCCATCGGGGGGCTGTCAGTATCCAGGAAGCCCTGCGGGAGAGCGTCCACCCTGAGAAGCACTCAGAGCTTCCCTAGTCTGCCCCATTGGGGGCTTGTGCCTCATTCCTCCCTCATGTCCTTCCACTTATTCCTCCCTAACCCCCCCTTCCTAACGACAAATCAAATACACATTATTTCATAAACACAAAATCTGTTTATTTCACAAAACTGGGGGAGGGGGAAGAAACCTTGGTGAGACTTGGGAAAGGAGGTGGGAGATGGGCGGAGAGGAGGAGAGAGGGTGGGAGAGGGGAGGGGGACACCTGGGAGGAGGGAGCTGGAAGGGGGAGGAAAGGGGAGGAAGGGGGAGGAGAAGCTCAAGGTTGGGGGTCTTGCCCAGCACTGCATGTGCAGGGGCGTTGGCATCCCTGAGGGGGAGTGGGTGTGGGCAGGTGGGGCAGGTTAGGAGGAGGAGCGGTGGGGGCGGAGAGAGGAAGAAGTGGGAGGGGGAGCAGGAGTGGGAGGAGGAGCGATAGCTGGGGTTGCCACAGAGGCTGAAGCGGCAGCAGTCATCAATCTCTGCACCAGGGTTTTCAGGTGATCCCGTGTGGCACGGCCCTGGACAAGCAGCTCCCGTAAGCCCTCCCACCGCAGCTGCAGGTCTTCCTCCACCCAGTGCTCCTGGCAGTGGACTTACATAGCACATAGTTCCAGGTGCTGCTGGTGGTACTCCTCCAGGTGGCGGGTCATCCTGCTGGCCCGGGTGCAGGAGGCTGTCCTGGGCGGGGTGGTGCGCCCTGCACTCGCAACTCGTGTGTCTGTGGAGAAACCACAGATGTGCTCTGTTATCTCTGGGGACACAGTGGGTGAAACCCAGCCTCTCTCTGCAAGGCGAGGACGGCAGTTCTCCGCAGCATCATGTCCTTCTATCCCCGGGAGTGTGAGCTGGCCCAGGACTGCACCCCAGCCCCTGTGCTGTATATAGTGTAGGTGGGGGGACAGAGGGAGGAGGGGATATGTGACCTGCCTCTTCATAGATGGGGCTTCTGGAGGGAGGGCATTGTGCAGTGTGTCTCCCCAGGATCAGGAGCATGTCGTGTGCCTTCATACATACATGCGTGTGGGTAAAAGGCCAGGGCCCCTGTGTGGCAGGCTGCCAGGGCCACATGCCCTGGCTGGCATGGACATGCACAGGTTCCTGCATGACCCATAGTCAGGAAGGCCCACAAGTGCAATCCCTGGGCTCCCTCACCCTCCCACCCCTGCCCCACATAAGGGGACAATGATGGCACTCACATGTTGAGGCCTCCCCAGCATCGGACGGCAGGTGACAGCTTTGCTGGCACAGCTCTAGGTTCCAGGGTGCAGGGGCGGATGAGGATTTTGCGGGGCCCAGGGCAACACAATTTCGCGGGGCCCCCCCTTTTTGACATGGCGCATGAGCCATGGCACCAGAGCACATGCGCAGGGCTTCTTGAAGCGCGGGGCCCGGGGCGGCCACCCCGCTCGCCCTGCCCTATATCCGCCACTGTCGGGGTGCGCAGCATGCTCCCTCCAGGCTCCTGGGACTCCTGGCCATTGTCCTCCTCCTCCTCGTCCGTGCCCTGGTCAGGGCCCTCTGCCCCAGGATTGATGATCACTTGGGGGGCACAGACCGTCTGATCCCCCAGGATGCAGTCCAGGGCATCAAAATATGGGAACGGGTCTGGGTCTGCCTCTGGTTGGGAGCTGCCCGCTGCATCCCTGGCATAGACCTGCCGCAGCTCTTTAATTTTAGTGCACACCTGCTGCTGGTTATGCATGTGGCCTTTGCTGGCCAGGCTGTCAGCCATCTGTTGGTATCTAGTTCATGCATCTAGTGCGGAGATCATGGATGTTGGAGGCATCCCCCCAAACCTCAACCAGGTGGCTGGTTCATGCCGTGCCAGGTGCAGGGTCTGCTGGCTGGGTGCTGGCAGGCTTGCACCTGGTACGGGCACCGTAGCCAGCCCGTGCCCCTTTAAGGGCTCCGGGGCCGGGAGGGGGGCATATGAGTTTCCCTGGTGGTGCCCAGAGTGGCCACCAGGGAAACCTGGGGAGGGCTAGCCTCCCACTAGTTCGAATTAAGGGGCTACACACCCCTTAATTCGAACTAGTAAGTTCGAACTAGGCTTAGTCCTCGTAGAATGAGGTTTACCTAGTTTGAACTAAGCACTCCGCTAGTTTGAATTAAGTTTGAACTAGTGTAGCTCTAGTGTAGTGCCTATCAAAGTTAATTCGAACTAACATCCATTAGTTCGAATTAACTTTGTAGTGTAGACATACCCTAGGGAAGTTAATTCAGAATAACAGCTATTATTCCAAATTAACTTTGCAGCGTTGACATACCCTTAGTGAATTATTTGTGAACTGATCCTAGTTTTCCCAAAATAAATTCTCCTAATTTCCTAATCTTGTGCTGATCTCATATCATCATTTATTCCCAAATATTACCCGAATAACAGGGTAATAAATCATTTTCATTCTAGAGATTGCTTGCAAACTTTTTGCCTGAACTCTTTGTTATTTATATAGTATGGTTTGTAACTGAAGTCATGTGGTTCTGATAATTTGTCACATTACTTGGATGACTGAAACATTTTAAAGAGGATAATAACAAATAACTAATAGTAACTTGTAACCAGCAAATGAAGCAATCCATGACGAGTTTAGAATTCATGAATATACACAAGATATTCAGTTATAACAAAAACTATGACCACATAAATTATGTACGCTAAACTTGGGACTTATTGTCTGCAAAAGTATTGAAAAATTGAAATTTAAAATAAAAGACTCAGTTCCAATTTTTGTTAAAATGGTATTAATAATTCTTTTTAGTATTTAGAAACATCTCCTGTAATACTTAAACATGGGCCCAAGGTGAAAAATTGTTCAGATCTGTAGACATTTTCCCAAAGTTTCTAGGGGGATAGATCTGAATGTTTGGTGCTGGCTTTTCCAGAACAATATTAATTGAAGTCTCTTGATTGTAAGAAAGAGTGACCTCAAGCTTTTATTAAGTTACAGCTTCACTGATTTGTTTTAAATCACTTTGAGTAATCTATTCCACATACTTGCATATGTGCAGCAAATGGGAAAATAGTTACATTAAGTTGTAAATTGGCACAGTTCATGCTGATGTTTAATAAGCATTTACCCACAAGCTATCTCAAATGCACAGTTGACATATAAGACATTTGTGTTTTGGTCTTTATCATTGCTATTTTTAGACAGGCAAAATACATCCCTAAGAAGTATGCCTTGTCACTAAATTGGACCGGAAAGTAGGTTCCTAAACTTTAATGTAAAATATTATGTTACAGCTTTCCTAGCTCTAACCATCTCTTGGTTTTATTAATGCTGTTACATAATAACTACTGCAATGGCTAATAGCAACAATAAAGTACATTAGTAAAGAAGTTCATCATTCCTGCACACTGACTTTTTTTTACTGAAGTACAACAGTCTGAGCTTAATTTTGGAAATGGGTACATTTTTTGTCAGGCAAACAAAATCAGATGAATGTGCTTCTGTAATCTTGCAAGCTGTATACACTTCATCTTTGCCCTACAGACTTCCTCTTCCCTAGAAACCTTAAAAAGAAAATATTGGGGAATGCAATTTTTTTTCATGCATTATTGCTTGTTATCCTATAATTCCAGATATAAGAATGGGAGAATATGTAAGCTCAGAAGTATTTTTCTTTGGAGACAAATTGACAAGTGGGGCTGTAACATTCTACCTAGTACTCCAGTATATCCACATACAAAGCAGCTTTTGACATTACAGGCAGTCCCCGAGTTACGCGGATCCGACTTATGTCGGATCCGCAGTTACGAACGGGGCCCGTCTCCCTGGTCTCCAGCAGACCAGGGAGAGGAAGCAAAGCGGCGGAGGACACAGAATCAGCTTCCTGGAATCAGCCACTGATCAGTTTCAGCAGCAGCTGACTTGGGGATGCCTAGGGTTCTTAAGTTGAATCTGTATGTAAGTCAGAACTGGCATCCAGATTCAGCCTCTGTTGAAACTGATTAGTTTCAGCAGCGGCTGAATCTGGACGCCAGTTCCGACTTACATACAGATTCAACTTAAGAACAAACCTACAGTCCCTATCTTGTACGTAACCCGGGGACTGCCTGTATTAAGATTTCCAGCTTCAAAACCATTTTAGTGTTAGGCACAATATGGGAATATATTTAGCCTCATTATTATCAATAGCAAGTAACAAGGGGCCATAAATACCTTTAGTCTATGCTCTGTTGTCAGTACAGGTTGAACCTTTCTACTCCAGCACCCTTTGGTCTGGCAACATCTGTGATCTGGCATGATTTTAGTTAGCTATATATCCATTTATTATGGGTGTGGCCAAGTTTCCTGTGGTCCCATAAAGTTTGTTTACAGCCACCAGTTCTGTCTCTTTGTGTTCTGTTCTGTTATTTTGCTTTAATTTACCCCTAAATGTCTTCTAAGAGCCCAGCAAACAGTGGAAGTGTTAGTAATTCTGCTAGATAATATTGATAAGCCCTGTCTTACATGTTTATGATTCCTTAAGAGTTCAATCTTCTGGCCAAATTGCACAATTAACTTCAGAATCAGTCCCAGAATCAACATGTAGAGTGGAATTCTGGTCCCTTTCAAGTCAATGGGAGGTTTTCCACAGATTTAATTGTACCAGGGTTTCACCTCTATGTCTAGTATCAAGCTCCAGGAAAGGTTTCAGCCAATATTGTTCTAGTGTTATTTTTGCCAGCATCTTGTCACCTTTGTTTTCCACTTCCCATTTAGAATTCCCATTGTTTTTAATGAAATTCAGACTAGATGAACTTGGAGACCTTTCCAAAAAAATGCACTTTTCAGTTTTCAGTGCACAACTTCATCTGACCAGTGGGCACAATGAATGAACACATGCAGGACCCTGATAGCAGAAGGTGTCTGTATACTTTTGACAGTTGAACTCATGTTCTTTAGATTGCTTCATTATAAGCTGTCGGTCAGCCTTCTGAGTGGAAAAATAGGTTTCTGGTCATTTAAAATAAAAGCTTCTTAATTCATTGTACATAAAATAACACTATGTGTTTTATGGCCTGCTTTGATGAGGTAATTTTAGAACTTCTGAGTGCAACATGGTGCTAGAACACATTAGAAGGCTGTTGAACCCACTTATGTGTTCTTGTGTTAAGAGCAAGCTCCCATTAATATCACTGAATCTTCAAGCCCTAGACATCTGCAATTAACTTTAATATGAAGGAACTCTTGTTATCATCACAGGACTCTTAATATTTCTAACTGCTTCATTTCATCTCTTCATTTTGGAGTCAGATCTACCTTGTCACAAAAACCTTTAGAAATATAAATCTTAAAAATGTTTAAAAGATTTTTTTAAAAGAAAATTGCCAGTGAATTTTGCTGCTTTAGCAGCTTTTTATGGTAAACTCAGAAAACCATTGTTTTTTTTTCAAAATGAGATACTCACCTTAACCATGGTCTTTCATTTTTTAGGCTCTGGGTGAGAATGTATGAATGCTTAATATATCAGTAAAATAAGGTACCTTATCTAAATGGGGCACAGGGTGCATTTACTCATGTGAGTACTTCCACTGAGTAAAAATTGCAGGAAAAGCCCCAAAGAGGAAATTATAAATAGAGGCAAAAAAAGGCACAAAGCAAAGATACACAGTCTATAAGCCCTTTACGTTGGCCACATTCCATAACCCTTGCATCAGTTGCAGAAGTGGGGGTGGCAATGGAGCCACTGTAGAAGCTCTGCACTGTTGAAGAAGTTCTCTACTGACCAGATCCCCTGGGTTTAGGTGACTCATACTTCATCAGTATTTGTTCCCATGCTTGTTATGTATCTCAAAATATTAACTCTGCAGTCAAATCTACTCTCTGAAGATATTGTAATATCTGAATAAAAGTTCTATACAAGATGCTTCACTGTGAACATCCATTGTCCAGCATGGATTCCATGCCACTTTGAAGCACAATTATGCTAAGTCTTTGATTCCATACATCCTCAGATGTAGCAGTGAGCCAATAGCTCTTGAGAACTTCTAAGCTTCTGAGGAGTAATCAGGTTAACATACCCTCTATTCAGCAGAGCTACAAATTTGTCATTTTATATCTTAGCTCTTTTTTACATGAAATGAGAGCAGAAATGTAAAGACTCAAAATCAGAAGAAATGTGGAGCTGTAGGTAACACTGAGGTAAGAAAAATAATTGTTCAATAGAAAAAAAATCCACTGTTGCTTGCTGTGCTTATGTGAAAAAAATAGAAAGCAGAGCACAGCATGATCAACCTAACCATAGCCTGACAAAAACTTTTCTTTCTTGGGGTCGTGGTTTTTTTTTGCTGAAATGTTTTTGTGCTCCACAGGAAAACTTTTTGAAGAATATTAATTCTGTTTCCTGAAAACTTTCCCCTGTTTAGGTCACTGGTTTTCCAGCTTCTGTGCTTCTCCTGAGAAGCTTATGGGGGTCTTCCAGCAGTTCTGAAGTCAAAATATTGAACAGTGACAGTGCAAAAACCTAAGGAATAACAAAATGGCTGTTTCCAGTATAAAATAAAGTATATTTAATGCAACAAGTTCTTACAGTTCAGTAGTGCTTCTAGTCAGTGGTGCAGAAACCATTTTGGAGTGGGCTACACCCCCCTTACTTCCGTGTATGTCCCTCACCACCCCAATAACTAGGGCTGGCAGCAGGGAACCTACAGGCAAGGCAGGGAGATAAAAACCCAGGCCTGAGGCAAGGTAGGACCCTGCAAGTGGGGCTCAGTGGCAGAGTCCCCACGTGCTGATGTGGCAGCTGACCATGACCCCATTACTCAGCAGGATATGGGGCCAGAGGTCGAGTGGGGCCTACAGCCGGTAGCAGAGCCCCTGGGCAGCAGTGTTCCAGGGGCCAGGACCCTGGGAGGTACATGGGACCAGCAGTCATGACCCGAGGCAGCAGCGGCACAGGGCTGGAACACCCAAAATCTCAGGGTGCTGCAGCACTCCCCACATCACTTGTATTCTAGTTTTATTTACAATGCTTTTTTTCTGAGATAGAACTTTATATTAATGTTACAATTCTTTTTGTAAACTTCTGTTGAAGAATCACTAACATAGATACTCATAGTTTAATATCATACGTTTCTTATATCAATTATGCACTTCAAAGAAACTGATGTAATAACCCCATGAGTTAATGTGAATACAGTTGTAAAAGGTGTCTGTGTTTGTTCATTATGTGATTACAAGTTTTAACAAACAAGCCGTAAACAAATATGATTTACTGCATAATAATAATGATTAATAACTAGAAACATATCTTTCTCATTTAGGGAGAGAAAAGTGAAAAGAAGGTGGGTGTATATTTTATTAAGAAAAAGAGCCAAAAGCACTGAAGTGAGTGCAACTGCTAAGGTAATTCTCATCTAACTAAGACTATCAAGATATTTCATATGACAAATAATAGAAACAGACAGAATATTTCTTACCAGACTCTTATTGAGAATAGTGAAGAAATTACCAAAGCACAGTGCTGTGAATTTTATTAGCCAGTGAAGGCACTGAAAGATTCAATTTCAGTATATTAAAATCAAATGTTTTTCCTTTGAAACTTTTATCCATTCATAGATTTTTAAAGATGTCATATTTCACACTGGGTAGCTTAACGATTCTGAGGAATGTCATGCAGAAGCTTACTTTATGCAATTAAACTAGACTATGAGAGTTTCATTTTTAAGGTGTGTGCTTTGTAAATATTGAGCATGTATTTAAAAAAAAATAAATTGCTTCCAGCAGACTGTAAAGCAGGCAGCTATTCAGAAGCCTACCAGAGAGTGTCAGAGATTTCAATCAGATCTGCACAGCAACCCATCTGTGTTCAGGGACAAGCTTTGGAAGGCACAATATTCTCAAAGTGTGTGTTCAGCAAAAGTAACATGAAAGTCAGCAAAAGACATTGGGAGCATTGGCAGTGTGGGAAATCTTGATATATTATTTCAGATAATATGGGTAAAAACTTAGTTTAATACAAAGTCTTTTTGTTGATTGCATTTCTCAGTGAACATTACTGAAAAGCTTCACAGAGGTAGCCGAGTTACTCTGTAACTAAAAAAACTTAAAAACCAACGATTAGTCTAGCAGCACCTTAAAAACTAACAAAACACATAGATGGTATCATGAGCTTTCGTGGGTACAATCCACTTCCTCAGATGAATGTTATCAATCATGGATTGATAACTGGTTAAAAGACAGGACATAAAGGGTAGGAATAAATGGTAAGTTTTCCAAATGGAGAGAGTAACTACTGTGGTCCCACAAGGGTCTGTCCTGGGACCAATCCAATTTAACTTATTTATAAATGATCTAGAGAAAGGAGTGAACAGGAAGGTGGCAAAATTTGCAGATGATACCAAACTGCTCAAGATAGTTAAGACCAAAGCAGACTGTGAAGAGCTTCAAAAAGATCTCACCAAACTAAGTGATTTGGCCACAAAATGGCAAATGAAATTTAATGTTGATAAATGTAAAGTAATGCATATTGGAAAAAATAATCCCAACTGTATGTACAATATAATGGGGACTAATTTAGGAACAGCTACTCAAGAGAGAATCTTGGGGTCATTGTGGATAGTTCTCTGAAAACATCCACTCAGTGTGCAGCAGCACTCAAAAAAGCAAATAGAATGTTAGGAATAATTAAAAAAGGGATGGAAAATAAGACAGAAAATATCTTATTGCCTCTATATGAAACCATGGTACACCCACATGTTGAATACTGCGTACAGGTATGGTCGTCTCATCTCAAAAAAGATATATTAGCATTGGAAAAGGTTCAGAAAAAGGCAACACAAATGATTAGGGGTTTGGAATGGGTCCCATATGAAAAAAAGATTAAAAAGACTTTTATTTTTCAGCTTAGAAAAGAGGAGACTAAGGGAGGGTATGAAGAGGTCTAGAAAATCATGACTAGTGTGGAAAAAGTATATAAGGAAAAGTTATTTACATATTCCCACAATATTAGAATTAGGGATCACCAAATGAAATTAATAGGTAGCAGGTTTAAAATAAACAAAAGTAAGTTTTTCTTCACTCAGCACAGAGTCAACCTGTGGAACTCCTTGCCAGAGGATGTGGTGAAGGCTAGGACTTTAACAGCATTCAAAAAAAATTGGATGGATTCATGGAGGTTAGGTCCATCAATGGCTATTAGCCAGGATGGGTAGGAATGGTGTCCCTAGTCTCTGTGGGTACGTCTAGACTACAGGCTTCTGTCGACAGATACTGTCGACAAAACTTCTGTCGACAAAGAGCGTCTAGACTACATTGAGTTCTGTCGACAAAGCAAGCTGCTTTGTTGACATGGTAGTGTAGACGCAAAGGACAGTTTACATGCAATAAGACCTTCTGTCGACAGAAACTCTGTCGACAGAAGGCGTTATGCCTCGTAAAATGAGGTTTACCAGTGTCGACAAAACTGCTGAGTTCTGTCAATGTTATGTTGACAGAACTCAGCGGTAGTGTGGACGCAGGTATAGTTTTGGTGACAAAAGTCCACTTTTGTCGACAAAACCCAGTAGTCTAGACACACCCTGTTTCTCTGGAGATGGGTGACAGGGTTTCTCTGGAGGAGGATGCATGAGGATTAACAGTTAATTCAAGGGAAGGGTTTTGGATCAGACTACCACGTCTACACATGGCAAGTTAATTTGGGCTACTGGCTTTTTAAAATGGTGACCAGCCGCGAATATGCTAATGAAGCATGGGATATTTAAATCCTGCGCTTCATTAGCAACTTTGGTATGCTTCATTTGCCTCCCTAGTTTGAACTAGGGGGCAAGTGTAGACATACCCTCTGTCAGGAGGTATGCCCCCGTCAAGGGGCTCAGCCCCCTTCTAACTGGCCTGTACAGCACCCCAAAGTCCCAACGCAAAAGTCTCGACCCTTTTATCAGGGCATATACGGTACTAAAGTCTCAATGCAAAAGTCTCGGCCCTTCTATCAGGGCATATACGGTATGAAAGGCCGCTCTGGCCCGGAATTTGCTTGTCCAGGGAAGGGAAAAATGGGTGGTAGGGGGCCCTCCCTCTCCACCGGGTCCCAGCCCAGGGCCCTTTAGGCTATGGCTCCTGCCGGCTCGGCAGGGGATTCGGCCGATACACGCCGAGCCAAACCTTGTCTCCCTTGCCCTGGGCTGCTTCCTACCACGCCCCGGTTCCCCCCGGGCCCCTTCGCCTCCGAGGTTGTGGGCTGCATCCTCCGTATCAAGGTCCGGCGCGGTCGGCGACTCTGGCCCCAGCGGCTGCAAGAACACTGGCCTGGTTTCCTCCTTCGCCCTGGGGCCTCCCTGACTGTCGGGCTCCTTCTGCCTTTATACCCGGCTGCTGTTGGAAGCATGCCCAGCAGGGTCGGAGGGGCGGGGCCTTCTCTGCCAGCTGGGCCTGTGCTATCCCCTGCTCATCAGTGCGGGGCCTGTCCGCCCCGTCACACCCTCCCATTGGCCTTTGGTGGAATTAGGCCTATGGTGTCTCCTTTAACATTAATTTGTTGCCTTATAATTGTAAGATCAGAACATGCAAGTAAGGATAAAATGCTTAAAATAGCGGAAATGGCCAATGTGCAGCTTCTTGCCCCTTTTAGATGGTATTTTTAATAGTGTCAAGATATTCCACTTGAATATGGGAAGCACTTTATTTTACCTGTGTGAACAATGTTAGTAATATAACCCCCCCCCCTCAATTTATTGTAATAATATAGATACTAGCTTTCTTATGTTAATACTATTTTCCAATATGTTTTCTGGGGCCCCAATGCCAGTGCCATTAAGAGTTAGGTTTTGAAACTTTAAAAATGCTGCTTTTAGAAAAGGAGTATAATCAAGAGACGCTCCAAAATGAAGATAGGTATTTTGAAATGTGATCTAGCATGCCCAGAGGAGGGATCTCCAGCAAGCCACAATCTTTACTCAGGTTGTTCGTACATTCCTTGTTCGGGATTGGTTTAAGATTCAATGTGGCATGTTAATGTTTTCTTATGACTTGTTCTTTAGTAAAAAAGTTTTTTTTTTAAATAGCGTATTGTATTTGATTACCACAAACACTGTCATTTTGGTTGAATAATGTGTCTTTTTATACAACAAAAGTATTCTTTATTTATTTTTTTCAAATAAAATTGTTGACAAATAAATGCTTCCATTATTTGGTCTCCTCTAGTTAGTCACAGAATGGAATAGAGGAACTAACTTTCTCCCTGGTTATTTCTAGCTGAGCATTTTTTAAAACATTGTGAAACAAAGTCTCTGTTATTTTAGTGTGCAGTGAAAGATGCTAAAATGACAGTCCTGGAAACTGAAGTCCTCTCTTTATCCACAAAGAAGCATACAGTATCATAATTGGCCACAATTTGTGCATCTCTAGATCTACTTGTGCAGGATGTTTCTAACCTTGCCATATATACAAATATAATATATTCACCCTAGATTTTTCAGGCCTTCATCATATCCTGGTTTGGCTACTGAAATCACCAACCATATTTTACACCCCCACACACGTACATCCATTAAAAATACTGTTGCCAGCATAATCTTTATGGTTTGTCACACTACCTACTTCCTCTCCCTCTTTGAATCCTTCCACTACTCACGTTCCATATTTGATGCGATGGAGGAAAAATACAAAAAACTTTCTACCTGTCAGAGTAGTTAAGGATTGGAATAAATTGCCTTGGGTGATTGTGGAATACTCATCACTGAAGATCTTTAGGAACAAGTTAGATAAACACCAGTCAAGGGTGGTCTAGAAAATAGTCCTTCTATATGTGCAGGAGATGAGAATACATCATGTCTTGTGATCCCTTCCAGTCCAATGATTGTATTATTATGTTTCTCTGACTGTAAGATCCCATAACATTTAATCTCACTTTATCTATCATAACAAGGTACGAAATATGCTGTGATTGCTACACTTGATTATCAAAGAACTGAAAACATACTATTTTTTTTTGTTACTTTGTTGCTGCTGCCCTATTTATTCACTTCTGTCATCAGCCTCTTTGGTAGTACTTTTGGATTATAAACTCTTTCAAACAGAAACTGTAAATTTCTATATGTTTGTACTATATGTAGTCCTGTGGGGATTTAGCCTTCTTGGTCTGTAAGTGCTATCATATTTGAACCACCAACCAGTTACCCTTAGACAATAATTCCTTCTTTGCAGTTGGCATGATTTTTTGGCAGATGCTTCCTCCTGCATAAATCTGGAATAAAACAGGAGATACAAAACTGAGATCAAATTTCAAGGTACAAAATAAACTTCCAAGCACATGCACTCTTAATCACCAGGGGTTGAATGGTGCATTACCATTATGGGAATATAGGAATTTGTTCTGGAGATGGTGCAGTATTCATTGTGTGATGTCTGATGCACTTCCTCTGTGGAATGAATAAAGGTGTGTGGGTCATTATAGTGTTGCCTGCCAGCATAGTCCACTAACTGTATAGTTGTTCTGAAGTCAATGAGAAAATCCTCTTCACCTTGGTTTCTCTGCAAGGAGGGCAGGTCCCTCTGTATTGCTTCTACTTACCAAGGGTTTGTTGTCCTCATTGTTCCTGCCAGTACTATTCATCAAGAAGTTGTATTGGATTTTTTGATCTCCCTATTGCCCCATCTTAAAGATAGAGAAGTGGGATTTGATGCTGAAACTGTCATCAGTAATTCTCAGTGGATGTTTACAATGGAAATTGAACATATTTGCTGGGTATATTGCCGAGCAGACCAGCAGCCATTCCCTATAGTTAGCCTCTTTCTTAAACCCACTGAGACATGAGCACATATTCATAACAAAAGTGTGCATATGGGCTATGAATTTTTTCTGCTCCATGTGAGCCAGACAGATTTGGCTAGCAGTTTACTGCTCAGATGTATCTATTTTCTCCAATCAATGTATACATTGCTTATGTGTATAGGCAATTAACTTATATGATGTGTATTAAACTGGCATTTGAGCATTCCATATTAAAATATAAAAAAGCTCCCTAAGCTAGATCAACAAAAAGGCAGTAACAGCATGGGAAGTGATTCACTCTCAGATGTAAACAGCAGATTTACATAACAAGCAAGAACCCATATAATAAGTATACATTTGTAAAATGGGGTTGGAGGAGAAAAAAGTGTTTTTATGGAATGAAAATTTAGGATTATCCTTTGCTATTTCTATAGCCCTAGAGCCATTCAAGTCCAGTGCTGTAGGTAATTCCCATAGAACTTGAATTTTGTTAGTGCAGTTTAGGGTGTTTTAGCAATAGATCAATTTGAAATTTATATATTGTATTTTCAAATGAAAATATATACGCTATCTTTGTAATATAATAGATATGAGATATTTGGGTATGCATTAGAGCTGTTGAGATAGTGGAAACATTTATTCACAAAACATATTTACCAAATTCTAATTCTAATTTGATCCAAACATACTTAGACCCATATTGTTATTCAAATACTTTTGTAATCATGCACAAATTCTTGGAGAGGAGCTTTTTAATGCATATATACTTATTTTAGTGTTTCCTGATCCTCCCTGAAAAGTTAGGTCTGCTCAATTACATAAATTAGGGCTATGAAAAGTTTCACACTGTGTGTGATGTAGTTTAGCCTACCTAAACCCAGGTGCAAGCACCACTAGCTATGGCTTCAGAGAGAGATGGATTTACTACAGTGATGGAAGAATCCTTCTGACACTGCAGCGTACACACCAGCTGTGCCTTGGTAGCATTTTTGTGTAAATATAGCCCATGAATAAATGCTTTCATGAAAAAGCAACATGTGGATTTAATTTTTTGAATTAACATAATTGTTATTAGATAACTTGGTCCAGACTATAGGGCCCATTGTGACATACTAAGGTGCAATCCAGATGAATGAAGTGCTCTGTCACTGTTGACTTGAAACCTTGAGTGCGTGGCATTGGACGGTACTCACGGTTGCTGTGTGGCTGCACAGGTTAGAGTGAACATATCCCCAGACATATCTGAGAAACACACTTCAACCATGATTTCCAGGTATGCTCATCACTTGAGACAGTGTTGCACTGTGCTCTTAACACTGTATTGCTGATCAGCAATTACTGAACTTTCAAACAATACCACAGAAGGCATGCCTTGTACAAAGATCATTGTGATGGAGTCAGGGTGTAAAAAAAGGGGTGCATTCCATCATATCTCGGTTCCATTGGAAACACTCTATTATTCAGGCAAAGTCACTTCACCTCTCCGTGTCTTCATTTCCCTCTTTATAGATAATGGTATGCAATGCATAATGTGAAACGATTTGACATTTGCAGTTAAGAAGTGCTACAATGCACACTGAAGAGTACAAATAGTTATATACATTTCCTTGTCAATGGAAAATTAGCACAAAGTGAAAAGGACACCATTCAGGGACTAAATCATTTGCAACTGATAGTTCAACCAGCTGTCACATATTTATTTATGTAAGTCAGAGCTACTATGGATCTTATAATTACTACCCTGGAGCTATACAATCATTCCTCATCTGCAGGGGAACCCTAGAGAGTTCCAATGAGAAAGGCAGTCCCTTCCCAAAAAGCAGATAGAATGTTAAAGCTCCAAGGGAGTATATTATAAAATTATAATTTAATTAATTGCCACGGGTTCCCCTTAGTTTGTGACTAACATTGCCTTATGTACAGTGGTGGATTAGCCACTGAGCCAACAGGGCCCATGCCTGGACTCCGGCCAATTGTGGGGTGCTGATGCATCTGCCAAGGAATGAATTGGAGTGCGAAGATGGGAGGGATTGCAGGAGGAAGGGGTGATCAAACTTCTGTTTAAAATTGGAGCTTTTCATTTATGGAAGGAATTTTGGGTCCAAGGTGCTGTGGTCACAGTGAGAAAGAGTCAGTCTCTCTGAGACTTTGCAGCCCTGTGATTAGAACCCTGACTTGGGGCTGAAAACCCAGATTCAGAGGATCATTTTTCATCCCACGTCACTCTGACTTGGAAACTTAACTATGGATCACTCACATCCCAGACTGTGTAGTATGAGAGAGAGGAAGAGAGAGAGAACGAGCGTATCTCAGGCCTCTCCCTACATGTGACCAAAGAGCTTGAGATCCCAAAATGCCTTTCTGAGTAAAAAAAGTTTGATTTTCAGTTCAAAGCAGACATTTGGACAAAATGTGTGGTTTTTTCAAACATGGTGAAAGGATTTGGTGATGGTGGTGGTTGTTGCTTTTCTTCAAATGTGGAGAATAAAATCAAATTTTAGAACCACAGAATTTGCCAAAAAGCATTATTATTATCCAGAGGACCAGCTCCACTGAAGATATGACTGCTGTTGCCAAATGTTCATACTGTGTGATTGAAGTTGGGTGTAGGGAATGGAGAGTGAAAACAGTGAGGAGTGAGTGTGTGTGTAATACATGAAGGCTGTGTCTACACTGGGCCACTTATTCTGGAAAATCAGCCGCTTTTCCAGAATGAGCTGCGAGCTGTCTACACTGGTCCTTGAATTTCCGGAAAAGCAACGATGCTCTATTGTACAAAATCAGCCGCTATTCCGGAAAAACTATTCTGCTCCCGCTCGGGCATAAGTCCTTATTCCAGAACACTGTTCTGGAAAAGGGCCAGTGTAGACAGCCCAGTAGTCTTTTCCGGAAAAAAGCCCCGATCACGAAAATCGCGATCGGGGCTCTTTTCCGGAAAAGCGCGTCTACATTGGCCACAGACGCTTTTCCGGAAAAAGGGCTTTTCTGGAAAAGCAGCCTGCCAATGTAGATGCTCCTTTTCCGGAAAAACTGAAAATGGAATAGTATTCCGTTTTAAGCAGTTCCGGAAATTCATGCCAGTGTAGACACAGCCGAAGTGTAGACCCCAATTTGACAAAGCACCTAACAGAATGCTTAACTTTAAGCATGTGAGAAGTCCCATTATGGTTTGTGGGGCAACTCACATACTTAGGAGTAAATATGTGCTTAAGTTCTTTGCTGAATCAGGACATTAGTGTTTTGAAAATATAATGGGTTGCAATGACCAGACTTGTGGTGATCTTTATCAGAGGTAAAGAATCAGCCTCACCTTCCCTTTAACTACCTTTGATGATGGAGTTTTAAAAACGTGCTCTCAGGACATGGCTCTAGCATATAAATATAATAACATAGACTCATAGACTTTAAGGTAAGAAGGGACCATTATGATCATCTAGTCTGACCGCCTGCACAGCGCAGGCCACAGAATCTCACTCATCCACTCCTGGAATAATCCTCTCACCTATATCTCAGATATTGAAACCCTCAAATGATGGTTTGGAGACCCCAAGATGCAGAGAATCCTCCAGCAAGTGATCCGTGCCTGATGCTACAGAGGAAGGCAAAAAACCTCCAGGGCCTCAGCCAATCTATCCTGGAGGAAAATTCCTTCCCGACCCCAAATATGCGATCAGATGAACCCTGAGCATGTGGGCAAGACTCACCAGCCAGACACCCAGGAAAAGTTCTCTATAGTAACTCCTATCATCCCACCATTGGCCTATTTACCACCAATAGTGAAAGGTCAATTAGTTGCCAAGATCATGCTATCCCATCAAACCATCCCCTTCATAAACCCATCTAGCTCAATCTTGAAGTCAGATAGGTCTTTTCCCCCCACTACTTCCCTTGGAAGGCTGTTCCAGAACTTCACTCACTTTAAGCATGGTTAGAAACCTTCATCTAATTTCGAGTCTAAACTTCCTGAAAGCCAGTTTATATCCATTTGTTCTTGTGTCCACGTTGATATTGAGCTTAAGTAATTCCTCTCCCTCCCTGGTATTTATCCCTCTAATATATTTAAAGAGAGCAACAGATAACAGATCATGATATGACAAATATAGCCAGGGTGGGTTGTTAATTTCTTGGAGGAACAGAATTATAGTTTGTTTGGGGGAGGTAGTGAGGATATAGGAAATGTAGCATTTTTTTCAAACTTGTCCTTGTATAAAGCTTTTCACTCCTTAACTAGGATCTAATCCTGTTCAGGTGATTCTTGCAAGGAGTCCAATTGACCTTGCTCAGTGGAATTTCCCATGTGAATTAGAAACGGATTTGATCTTGAGTCCTCACAAAACCTTTTAGGCTAGTAACCGTTATCCCCATTTTACAGCGAGGTTACTCAGTTAGAAAACTGACTTGGCTAAATGTCACATACATGACTAGATCTGAATGTGCAAGTTCTTGACTTTCTCTGTCTTGCTGGTGACCTCAGACAACTCTGCTCTCTGGATTCGATTCTGATTCCTATACTAATTTTAAATAGCTTCTTTCTCCACAGAGAGCTTCAGTGAAAATAAGCTATTAGACTCTAGCCCTCTGAACATACAGTTATGATACCTTAATAATAGGGTAAAAATAAGAAATCCTTTCAAAAGAAAGATATATAAAAATAATCAACAGGCATTGTTTGTTTATATTGGCACTGTGATTTTAAACTTTCCCAAATCACAAACCCTTTTTTAGGAGTGAGACCAGAACAATTATTTTAAAATTAATTTACCTTGATAGCCTTTGTTCTCTATCTTTAATCCATTGCTTAATACCTAAGCACTTCTCAAACAGCCTGTATCTTGAAAATGATGCCTTTGTAATATATTGTATTTGTTTTTCATTACAAACCTGAGGGTATTATTTGAACTTGTGTACTGTTTATTTTCATGTTGTGTCACTATGTAGGTTTACCAAAATCTAAACCAAATCATTAGAAAATGCAGGCAGCCATATTTGCATTATGTTGCTGTTGATCATTATAATGAATGGAGAATGACACCAATATGTTTAAATGTTTGCTTTCAGATTACAAATAATGCAATTACTCTGTAAGCACATGCACTGGCAGTCCATGAATATTTTTAAGGAAGCCTGTAGCTCCTGGTCAAGCAGAGTGGTTTTATATTTGCTTGTGGACACATAATATTAGTTTCCAAAATCTAATACAATGGTCTTCAGGTATACAAAAGATTAGCTTTACAGCATCCAAAATGTATCAGCTCAATAAATGGCACTTATTTTTTTATTAATAGACTTTCACATGTGTTCCAAAAATAATTATTTGAATCAGGATGAGCCTTGAGGGATAAATCTTTAAAGATGAAATTTATGTTTCTGTAACAATCACTATTTTCAGGATATTTTATGAGGATAGATCTGTAGGCTCCTATATGCATTAAAACCCAGACAATCCCCATAAAATGAAAACAAAGTTAAACAACTTTACAAAAGACAGAAATAGCCTTTTAGGATTCATAGGAGTACTTTCTCCCTGTCTAATCTAAGCAACCATCATGGCGAGATTGATGTGCATTGGCAGAGATGCATTTCATGAGGCTGCTGTCTGCTCAATAGTATTAGAATGGAGCTATCTGTCTTCATTGTGCTCCATTAACATGCCCCTAAGATCTATCAGGAAAATGTCTACATTCTTACTTTATAAATTATTACCTCTGACAGTTACATATTTTAGAATAAATTTGGGCATATTGCTTGGTTCATAGTTATTCATTTTAGACACTCACTTCAAGTTTTACTTTAAAATATAACACAAAATGCTTTTTTTGTCAGTAATGATGCCAATTTGTATGTTGTAAAATGATTGTGCATGTATTTTACTGTAAAAATACAATTTATTGAAATAGAATGGTGGAGGCACATTTTTAAATATACTCCATATGAAGAGAGGACATATATTCACTGATCGGGATATATTTGCTTTAAAGATAGATGTAGACGTAGCAATTCACTTAAAGATGGTGAACAATCAGCACATGGACATTATGTTTAGGATTGCTCACAGAGCTGAAGATAAAGAATGTGCTTTACTCAATCATTCTGCACTTGCTAATACAGCTTTGTGAGGTCTTCAATTTTTTCCTGGCAATTGCATTTTATTAATCATATCTGAAAGCCAGCGACATATGCCACTCTTTGTACAACAAAGATTTTAAAGAATCCACAGGGTCCTAGTTTGTTATCTTTGCCCAGCAGACCAGCTAGACTCTAATAACAGGAACTATTATTCATTTCACATTTATGTCATTGTCTTCTCATACTGTAAAGCTGGCAGTGTGCTATGTACTGAATGTAAGGAGGTTGGTCTATATGATCAGCTACATTTTATATTGATTTTCAAGATAATCATGTTTCAGTTTAGGAATGCCTTGTAATGGCTCATTGGGAAAAAAATACCCTCTCTCTCTTCTGATGAAATCCTCCTGAGGTTTTCATGTTGGGGAAAAAGAGGCAAACTCATTAGAAAAGCAGTCACCTTTCCCATTATTTTGTTTAACAACGGCAAACAGCTGAACTCAACAGAGTCCAAGAGAGACAGGAGCACGTGTCTATTAAATAATACACTGGCTCAGAGAAAGAAAAATTTAGCCGGAGTACACCATTGTTCAGGCTAACAATGTTAGCAGGAAAAGCTTAACACTAAAGAGAGTAGCTCCTAATAATGCTTTTTGATATGAAAAAGGGTCATATGGAAATTGGAATAGGTAGGTTCTTCCATATGTTTCCTTTTTAATACAACATACCATCTTGTGAGGTATTAAAACCCAGAAAATTAAAGATGCAAGTTGAAGGAGTAAAGTACCAGAAATAGGATCATCAACACAAGTTCACTGATCAGAGGAAAAGACATAAAAGGTGTTTGATATTGTTGCTAGGAGGGACAATCCTACTTCATCCCAGAGGGTATATAATTTTTATTTGCTGAACATCAAAGAAATCAGCACAGAAGTTTGAGAGAGGCATAGACATTGGAAACTGCTTCTAAGGCAATGAAGAGAGAAGAGGCAGAGAAAGGAACAAAGAAAAACAGTCCAAAGAAAGCAAGAGGAGATGACTTTGTTATTAGTTCACACCAGCAATTACAAGGAAAACTAATCTAAAAAGGATTATTGTTCTTAGTTCACCAGATTAATTTGCTTCAATTAACTACAAACTAGTGTTCTGCTCCATCATGGAGGAGGAAAGCTAAAAGTCTGCAACAATGAGGAAAATTTTGTGCTCAGATAAGAAAGAGACTCTTGATGCTAATATTGATGTCTTGAGCACTTCCTGAGATTCACTTAGGAGTGGAGACAAAGAAGTGTGGAAATTAAGGAAAAAATCCACTTTATTCATTATGTCAATTTTTGTGGTCATAATCAACATATCTTTGAGAGTGTATTGTAGTGAAAATCATATATTACTGTATGGGCCATAAAAGTCAATGGTGTCATATTTGTATATGTGGTGTTGAATGCTCTGCAGCATTTTGAAAGCTTTTTATTATTATCATTTTCAACTCTAGACACCATGTGTCTGTGATCCCCAGGTTTGATTACTAAAACTTATATCTAGGAAATAAACCACACACCTTAAAATAACTCCAGCGTGTACAAAACATTGTCTTGCTTCTTCCGCTGTGTTCATGATTTTGTCCACCAATGTGAGAAATTTGTGAGCACAGGAGCCACAGAAGTTAGACATTGAATATTAAACTCAAACCTGCATGAAATGAACGGACACAGACCGAACCACATAGAGAACTACATGAATAGCTAAGTTTCCTAAAAACAACGGCTAGTCCTCTAAGATGCTGTAGGACTATTAGTTGTTTTTTTAAAGTTTTCCTACTTACTTTACCTCCCATAATTTCTTTGGAGATACCCACTCCCACCCCTATGGTCCACATACACACATATGAACAAACGTAAGTAAGTAAATGGAGTATTTCACCAATAATCTGGGAAGGAAGCAAGAAAGAGATTATTAATTCTAACTTTGAATAGAGGCCTTTAAATAAAAAGGGGTTCCTATAGTATCTGGACACATACTTGTTAAAATACCTGTGAATCCTGAACAACATGATCCTATGAACTACAGCAAACCAAACTAAGCACTTTCATTCAAAAATGTTTTCATAAATTAAGCTGAATTTAAAAAACAACAAATAGTCTGGTAGTACTTTAAAGACTAAAAAACATGTAGATGGTATCATGAGCTGAACTGTTCAGCATGAGCAATTCAGAGCACTTCCACTTGACTCCATGTTCAGGAAAGCTGACCACATATGAATATTAAATATATGCATTTCATGCAACAATTTCAATATCACAAGCTCCATAACTTCAAGAATACCTTAATATTCCTCCCTATGGATTATGGCACATATTGATTTAGCTACCTCTGGCCCCCGTTGGTCTTGTCTATGAATAATATTAGGCAAATTGACAGGTGAGAGTCTTTTAGAGGATTAAAATTATGTTACATTGCTAGGAGAAAGTAGGTGCATGGCAGGACAAAGTCGTTATCATTTGTATTTTCAGGTACCAGATGACAAAGCGAGAAAGTATGCCATAGTGGCAACTTTTGTAGAGTTGAAAAATTAAAATGTTCTAAAAATAATGATACAATTGGGAATTCATATAGTTGTTCTGCTGCACTGGAGTGGACTAAAGATAATTAAAAGGAAGGCCATTTCTTAGCTCTGTTGCTTCCTATGTGCATTTTTTCTTAAGGAGATAGAGAGGAAGAGACAGTAACGATAATATTATTTCCCTGTTGTATATACACAAAGACAGATATATTCTTTATTGTGGTGCCAGAGAAGAGACTGGGATAGTAGAGAAGAAGTTGTGATTTAGTTGCCTGTACAACACATGAGCCAGTATTCAAGATGTGGAGAGCTCTGTAATTATTCTTGAATGAGGAATAGTACTTTGAGGCTGTTTTATACTAAAAGGGAAAGTCAAATTAAGATATCCATGTCCAGCTATGTTAATTGCATAGCTGGAGTTACATACTTCAGTTTGAGTTTCTGCATGGTCTCCATAGCAGGCGGCCTATGGGAGCAAATGCTCTCATCAGCTTCCCTTACTTCTCACAAAGAGCAGGAATACTGGCAGGGACATGGGTGCCCTCTGAGTTTGACTTAGTGAGTCTTTACTAGACCTGCTAAATTGAACTCTGGAAGTTCCAGTGTCGATCTTCCCAATAGTGAAGATATGGTCTGAGGGTCAAATCATTCTGAATCAGTCCTATTGAAGTAAATTTAAAAATGACCGCATTTGGTGGGGTCAGATTTCCATCCATCACAGAGACAACCTACCTTCCCAATTATATATAAAGCACAGCTTTAAATGGTATTCAAGTAATTTGTTATTGCTGAAAAAACAACTACTGATGCATAATCCACTAGTTTCAAATACTAGTGCTCAAGACTGACTTCCTAGCCCTGCTTTCCTCCAGTAAAAGAGCAATGGGGGGAGGGAAGGAGGAGGGGAGAGGAGTATATAGATACATTTACCTAGAATAGTTCATATAACTCATCTCAATGCATTAGGAGTTAAATACACGACAGTGAATTAAAAATCATATGGCAAATCATTTATAAAAATCTTTTCAATGTTTTCATTGCATTTGTATGGGAATAAGATAAAGGTTCACTCTACAAAAATGGGATTTCAACAGTTAATTAAAATACCATTTCGAATTGAAACATAGTTAAATAAACAATTTAGTCAAATTTCCAAATGGAAGTAAAGTGTATGCATATGTTTTAGTAGAGCGTTTGAAATGCAAATTAGATTTTCTTATTTAAACTAGAGAGGCAGGGATATTTTGTGCATGTTAACCTTTGCCCACCCCTCAGCTATAAAGTTGTATCACTAAGTACTGTTTTGGGTATTGAAAATGGTCTCTATTGAAAATTAGACAAGGGACAAAACTGAGACTCAATATCTTAATGCCCTGTTCCTCCAATTTTTGATGATTCATTTGAAACCTAGGTTCAAAGTGAAGTTCATAGTTTATATTATGAATGGAATTAAAACTTCAGAACTTTATTTTATTTCAGATTCATATGAGGTAGAAATACAAGGACAGCTTTTATTTTTGCAATTATCTGCGACAATCAGGAACTTAAGGGGTTGTCTGGGGATTCACTAACCAGTAAAAGCTCCCTTCCAAGCATAGCATGTTAGTTTTATGAGTGAAATGATTTGGGATTAGGGATAGTGGAAACATTTTAATTCAGCATTTTCAAATCATAAAATGATGTAATTGAGAACAAAATTTACCAGTGGGAAAGAACAATTTTGACAGAATTTGGTTCAGCTAAAAGGAGTAAGCCCGATGAATGATGTTAAGGAAGATGTAGCCTGACTGGAAGCAGGGCCTATATGGATTATGAGGTTATGAAGGACTCACATATACCACTGGCATGAGGCACTATACCATTGCAGATTCATGCAGAGATTAATATTGACCAGAATTCCATGTTTCCATTTCTAAACTGAAATCTTTCAAACTTTTTTCCCAATGAAAAGGATATTCATTTCTCTCAGTGCCCAAGAAAGGAGGAAAAATATATGTCAGTATAGAGAAGAATATACAGAGTATACTCCAGCCAGGGTATCTTGCCCAGAAAGAAAGGGGAGAAGTGGTTGCCTTCAAGCAACAAGGTGAGCCCTGAGGAATGAGAGAAAAGGATTTCCCTACCACAGATCCAAAGAATATACAAGAAGGAACAGCATTTATAAAATGTGCTATTTTGATGTCTTGCTCTTTACAAGTAAGCTCACAATATAGGTAGAACCTGGCTTTAGAGGAGGAAGGATTTAAAAAATAATTAAAAACCACACCCACAAACAAAAAGGTCCAAAACAAACAATCTCTCAAAATAGAATATGACTAGAATCCATAATGTTTGTTTTTTAAATTCGTTTTAATATTTCTCTTCTTGTGGCTGAGGAACTCTGATATAAACTGAAGTAAAAAAATCCTACTGGTTCAGGTTTTGAATAATATTCAGACAATGGAAGAAATGGCAGTTTAGTATAAGATTTTTAATCACTCAGGTGACTTAGATGCCCAGCTCCTGTTAAATGCTACTAGAAATATCTGTCCAAATTTCTTAGGTGGTTTAAGATCTTAGCCTTGACATTAGTTTAGAAAAATGTTTCTTAACTATTAAAGTTATGGTTTAATAATTACTGTGTTAAACATAATTAGGATTTCATGAATGAAGCTTCATCTAAGAAAATTAATCTGTTTAAATTATAAGCTTAAAGTTCATGTGCTTGATCAGAACCTATGTATTTTGACTCACAATATTTGCATAGAATTAATGGGTAAGTCTTTCCTTTTTCTTCTAACTATACAATCATCTAAAACAATTAGTCAAAATTTTAATGTAAGTGAATTGTCCTTTATGAAGAACTATTTAAACACCCTGCCAGAGTAATTGCATCATTAAAAAAAAAAAACAAGTCTTTACTGACCTCTGAGGTCCCTGCACTGCTGAATGCATCAACACCCTTATCGCAAAAGAACAGAGGAATGCAAAGCAATCCTGCTATATCCAATGTATTATGTATATAAATAGTGCTTCAGAGATACAGCTATGGTGAAAACTAATGAAAAATTTTCTGGCATTCCTTACCTATCCCTGAACGAATGAAGCTCCTTATAGAAATTTCCCTTTGTTGAGTCTCCCAGGAAAAATTAAAACATGCATATTTTGCAAACTATTGTCACCAGCTAGCAATAAACATGTCAGGTATGGGCATTTCAGCCCTGATAATAATTCTGCCTTCATTTGCAGCTTGAATATTCCAAAGGAATTAATTCAGTGACTATTGAAAATGTATTTTTTATCACTGGTATACTTTCACTTGCTATTATTTTAATTTTAGAGCATCATTCTAACCCTTGTGAACACATTACCAGAGGGAAAAATATTTCAAGCAAAACAAAATGCCCATAAAATCTCTTCTTGTTAGACAGTACATAAAAACATAGAACTAATATTCTAATATTCAGGCACGTCTATTGTTCTCGTCTGCTCTTTTTATCTCAGAGAGATGGTTTGGGCTGAGTACTTCAAAAATGTTATCATCATATGAGGGCATAGACAACCTGATAGCTGTATATGATGATGATGTACTACTTATCCCCTCCCCTCCCCTCCCCTCCTCTCTTTCTCTTTCTGTCCAAATATCGGTTACAGACAATAAAGTGGGTGATAGAAGTACTCTGGGTTTTCTTGGGATATAAACCAAAGTGTGCCAAGTTGAAAAGACTAATATGAATTATGAACCCTTACTGACTAGTTTGTATTTCAGTTGGCCCCGAAGAAGTTTACATGTGTAAGCAATACACATTTTACTATAATGCTTAAATCTGCACAAAACATTAATCTTTTGTCAACTGGCTGGAAAATAGAATATGATATGAACCAACTTCCTACCTTGCTTACTGAGTATCCAAAATGGTCTGCAGTATGTCACTAAAGACAGGATTGCAAAATACTTCTTAAATAATTCTCTTGATTTAAATCATACTTACACTGTGTTAAGGGACTGAATTAACTTTCTCAGGACATAAAATGTCATTTCAAGTATATTCTTTTCTCATTATGATGTACCCTGTTATAACAGCAATGTGCTCATGTGTACTGGGTACATTACTTTGATTCACTGCTGCATTAAGCAGAACTGTCATATTTCTTATTGAAAATCACTGCACCTCCCAATGACAATGTGATAAGGGAAACTGAGAAGTACTTGCTATTATTGGCATTCTCACAAGAAATACTCAAAAACAGACTTCAGATGAGAAAGGGAGGTTCTTCTGTCAATGAAACCAACTAATATTACTAAAATCGTAATAGGTTTTGAATGTATTTGAGTAGTTTGGACAAGGAAATTCATTGGCCAGATTGAAATTCTGCCCTCATCCTACTCTGAGAATAATTCTACAAACTCTTTCTATCTGATCCTGCTCCCATGGCATTCCCATTCTCTTCATGGCAGCAGGAACAGGCCTTACTTAAAGAACGCCTATTGGGTGAGATCATGGCTACATTGAAGTCAGTGAGAATTTTGCCACTAACTTCACTGAGGCAAGGATTTCACCCCTTGATTTGATGGGAGTTCTGTGAATGGAGAACCTGTTACACACTGATATTGCAGTTATACGGAGCCCATTTTTACAATCCTACTCAAACAGAATTCCAAATGACTTCAGGGAGAGTTATTTTGAGGCACCTACATAACACAGGACGGGTTGAGGATGTGATTTGATTTTTAACCTTTGAATGATTGATATTTCAGGCTTGAAGTATAATTCCTTAGGTTGTCAAAATTCCAGTGATTACATGAGTTTTATTTTTTAATTTTTGTATTGTATTTTAAAATAAATAAGCAAAACTTTCAAAAAAACCCATATTGCTATATTTGAAGGGGTAAAAATAAAATAATCGGATGTGGCTATCAAGTTAATTTACAGGAGGGTGATATTATTTGGTGCTTTAATGTGATATTTCCTAATATGAATCAGAATCATGCTCTTTAGAGCCTCTGTATCATAGACATTTTACAATATTTATTGAATTAAAATTATGGATGAATTTCTTGAAAAATGATAAAAATGGAGAGGTGGGAGGGATGCATACAAAACTTGGTGGTAATCTCTGTAATAGAAAAGGAAGGTATAGAAGGAAAAATATGCTGTTACCTTACAATATTTTATGGAAAATTAAAAACAGGAAGTAATTTTTTG
Organism: Pelodiscus sinensis; assembly: GCF_049634645.1. NCBI lineage: Eukaryota > Metazoa > Chordata > Testudines > Trionychidae > Pelodiscus > Pelodiscus sinensis. The sequence goes on from NC_134711.1 coordinate 175,096,646, forward strand.
CATCCAATCATAAATATCAGCAAAAACAAGTATTGGTTATTTACACAGTCCATGGTTGCTAGTCTGCAGAAACTAGTTGGACAAAGTTTTGGTCCCATTCAAGTCAATGGAAATTTTGCAAAAAGTTTCCCCCTTTGTATCTTGTAAACTATGGGTACATCTACACTACAACGTTAATTCAAACTAACTTAGCTCGAATTAGTTAATTTGAACTAAGCTAATTCGAACTAACGCATCCAGACTAAAAAACTAGTTCGAATTAGCGTTTTGATAATTCGAACTAGCATGTCCACATTAAGTGGACCCTGAACCGGGCTTAAGGATGGCCGGAAGCAGTGCCGGCAGGGCATCAGAGGAGGACTTAGAGCGTGGAGATGCTGTCTCAGGCTAACCAAGGGCTGTGTTTAAAGGGTCCCGACCCCCACCCCGGACAGACAGTTCTCAGGGGTGCCCCGCTTGCAAAGCGTTCCTGGCTTGGAGTGCCCGGACTACCCACACTGGGCACATCACACCATTCGGCCATCAGCCCGGCTGCACTTGCCGCAGGCTGCCATCTGAGGAGAGGGGGCAATTGGAGGGCTGCAGGAGAGCTTCCAACCCCAGAAGCCTGCACAGCCAGCCCAGTCCTCCCCATCGGGGGCTCGTGCCCCATTCCTCCCTCACCTCCTTCCACTTACCCTTCCCTAGCCCCTCTTCTTGATGTACAAAATAAAGATAACGTGTCTTCCAAAATGGAATCTGTCTTTATTGAACAAAACTGGGGGAGACTGGGAAAAGGTGGTGGGAGAGGGGAAGAGAGAGGCTGGGATAGGGGAGGGCAACTAAAATGATCAGGGGTTGGGAACAGGTCCCATATAAAGAGAGGCTAAAGAGACTGGGACTTTTCAGCTTAGAAAAGAGGAGACGGAGGGGGGACAGGATAGAGGTCTCTAAAACTAGGAGTTGGTTGGAGAGGGTGCATACAGAAAAGTTCTTCATTAGTTCCCATAATAGAAGGACTAGATGACACCAAAGGAAAGGAATGGGTAGCAGGCTTCAAACGAGTAACAGAAAGTTGTTCTTCACAAAGCAAAGAGTCAACCTGTGGAACTCCTTGCTGCAGGAGGCTGTGAAGGCTAGAACTAGAACAGAGTTTAAAGGGAAGTGAGATAAAGTCATGGAGTTTGGGTCCATGGAGTGGTATTAGCCAGGGGGTAGGAATGGTGTCCCTGCCCAAGGTTTGTGGAAGGCTGGAGAGGGATGGCACGAGACAAATGGCTTGGTCACTGTCTTCGGTCCATCCCCTCCAGGGTCCCTAGGGTTGGCTGCTGTCTGCAGACAGGCTACTGGGCTAGATGGACCTTTGGTCTGACCCAGGATGGCCATTGTAAGCTCAGGGCTCAGGGTCGGGGGTCTCAGTGGACCCCCTTGATTCTCTTGCACACCTGCTCCTGGGTGGCCAGGCTGGCAGCTCTCCTGCCCTAGCCGGCCACTTTCCTGTGCCTAGTGCGGAGATCGTGGATGAGGTCCACGATGTCTGCACTAGACCAGGCGGGTGCCCGCCTCTTGCGGTCCCGGGCAAGCTTCCGGGAGCCGCCAGCCTGGTCCTGGGAAGAGGGGGAGGTCTGGGGGGCATTGGGTGGGTGGCTCGATCTGTGCCAGGCGCGGGGTCTGCTGGCTGGGTGCTGGCAGGTTTGCACCTGGCACGGGCACCGTAGCCAGCCCGTGCCCCTTTAAGGGTCTGGGGCCGGGAGGGGGGCAAACGAGTTTCCCTGGTGTTGGCCAGAGTGGCCACCAGGGAAACCTGGGGAGGGCTAGCCTCGCACTAGTTCAAATTAAGGGTCTACACAGCCCTTAATTCGAACTAGCTAGTTCGAACTAGGCTTAATCCTCGTAAAATGAGGTTTTCCTAGTTCGAACTAAGCGCTCCACTAGTTCGATTTAAATTCGAACTAGCGGAGTGCTAGTGTAGCGCCTATTAAAGTTCATTCGAACTAACGTCTGTTAGTTCGCATTAACTTTGTAGTGTAGACATACTATGTGATTATCAGTCTTGTCTCATAATCAAAAGAGGAACTTTTCACTGAGATTCAAGTGTCATTGAATCTAGCTGGAATGGTCTGTAGATAAATATTAAGCATGTTCAAATTACTGTAATAATATTAAATAATATTTGAAATCACATGGCACATTAAAGGGTATCCCATTTCAACATGGTGGACTCATTGACCAGCTTTGCTGAGTTTCACTCTAAATATGTAAAGAAATAGTATTCCTTTGCAAGATTAATATTATTCATAATTAACTGATGAGAAGGTCATTGACTTTTTGGTTGTAGTGTTTCTGATACCAGTTCTTATCTTTCTGATCATCTGAAAAGTGACAGACCAGTTGAGATATGAATTATTGATTACATAGTAAACTATTTCCAGGAAACTGCATAAGTACTACATGAACTCTGTTGTTAAACATAGTAAAGGTACATACTCTATGTGTTCAGCTGGATTGTCTCCTGCTGATTTTAGGTTGATTTGTTTCACCGCAGTGAGTTGTATTGCACATTACTTAACTGTCAATGTAACAGAAATCAGAAATGAAATGGGGCATATTAGCAAATGTTGAATACAGAGATCAGTGATGGTAAGTTTTACTAATCTCTAAGCATTGCTGCAGTTGTAGAATGTGTATGTGTGTGTGCACATGCGCTCACATGCTTGTGTGTATATGTACACACATACACACATTCAAACTAATGGAAAAAATCCTCATATTTCCAGGACCTTGAACATCCTGCAACATCAAAAGAAAGCAAGAGAACTACAGGAAACATTCTCTACTAAAATATATGCATATTTCTTACTTCCATTTGGAAATTTGATTATATTGTTTATTAAACTTGGTCTCTGCAAAATCCAGGACCTGTCATCCCCACCAATATGCAGCATGTAGGAAACATGTTACAAATGTTTTTGGGAAAACAAATTGCTTGCTTGAAAATAAGCTAAGATACAAGGGGTATCAGAAATTTCTTTACATGGATCCACATAGACATCTCAGCATGGGCAGAAGATAAGCCCTGGGCTTGGGAAGGCTAGCCAGTATCTGAGCCTGTCTTTTCTGCTCAAAGCCCCACCCCTTCTGCCCTCGCTTTCCCCAGTGGAGCACAGAGCTCTGGGCGATCAGGGCAGCGCCCCCCAACTCATAAAGTGCCAGGCAGGCAAATGGTAAAATCTTCTTTTCCCCTGCAGGCCCATAGTAGCAGAAGGGCAGGTGGTGTAAGCACTGACTATCCACTCGGACTCCATCCCCATTCTCATCCCCATCCCCAATCTAGGACTCCATCCATGGAGAAAAAGCCACAGTGGGAAACAGAGGGGGATGCAAGTGCAACATAGGTGGCACTACACAGAACAAGTTAAGGAGGTATAGTCTCCCCTGGCCTTTGATACCCACTGCCCATGCAGCCCAATGTGATCTCAAGCAAGTCATATAGAGATAGAAAATTACTGGTAAAGGTATTTATAGATCCCTAACTGTCATTGATTTCCATGAGTGTTAGAAACCTAAATGCCTTTATAAATGCGGCCCTTAGTCCTCTGTCCTCAGATTACTGTCAGAAAAGGTTTTTTTATCCCATTTCACATTTATGAGCATAAATACATTAAAGATTTTGGGGATTCTGCTAATGAAAGACATATACCTAAGACTAGAGAATGGGCAGATAATATTACATAAAAGCCACAAATGAACAGAGATTCATGTAAAGCAAGACTAAACAACTGTTTAGGTTCCAGTTCAGCAAAGTCCCAATTTAAACACATGGATTTATATGGGACTCCTCCTGCTTTAATTTAAACATGTGCTTAAGTAATGTATTAGACTGGAGCCTTCAAGAGAAAAGGTGGAAGAGAAGAGTTAATAGGAGTAAATATTTAGGAGGAAAGAAAAATTTTGAGTGAGATTGTCAATCTGCTAATGTCAGGATACACAGATCAGAGCTCTTAGTAGAAAGATACAAAGAAAGAAATAGTTATTTTTCTACACGTTCTCTCATTCAGAAACTCACAGAACCCCTAAGAATGCAGATTATTTGTCAATACTGCTGCTGTTCCTTGTTGGTCTGCTTGCACCTTTGATCTCCTCCTGACAGACATTGTCAAAGTTGTGTTTCCTCTTGCAATTAGCACTCAGCTAGCAGCCTCCAGGGATTTCACAGCTGCTTATGTCAATGGAGAGTTTCAAACATTTTCACATATTGTAAAATATTGGTTTGACATGTTCTTGTTGAACTTTTGTGTTTGAATTAAGGATTCTCCCACCCACTTTGTAGTTCTCCAATCTACCAGTTCTATAAATATTTAAAATCAACCATAATGTTCTGATTAATCCCATGGATGTCAGCAGGACTATTTATGGCAATGTTTGCAAGACTGGACACTAAGGGCTCAACCCTACAAAATGCCAAGTCACTAGGTCTGAGGAGCTTTGTACCTCTGAGAGTTGCATAATAACTAACAAGAGCAACCCTAGGGAAGATGAAAAATTATAACAGTTCTCCTGTAATATATATTCCATACACCGGCCCTGTGGTTAGCTGAATTTTAAGCAGAATTGGACCTTGGACACTTGTAAAAAGAGAAAAAAATCAATTATTGTTTTAAAAATATCTTTCACTGATGCTTTCTCAAATGAGTTACCCACTATTTTCAAAGGTATGTAAAATTTTTGAAGCATGCTGGTGGAGGATTGGAGATTTTATAATGAAGAGAGGGAAATATTAATCTTATTCATGACTGGGAATAAGCTGCCATCTTGCTCTCCTGAATGTTGTAAGTTGGTGCAGTCTCCTGACATTTTCTTACCTTTTAAGACATCATAATTAACAACAATAACAAGAACCAAAAGTACAAAAGCAGAGACTATGTCTACACTGAGAAGGTTTGGCAACAAAAGAGCTGTCCACATGCAAAAGTCGCCAAAAGTGAAAACTGGTCAAACCAATTGACTCCCACTGACATTTCATGGCCACATTGCTAGCACCCTGTTAACAGATAGGAGCAAAACAATGTGGATAAGCAACCCACAGTGCAGTCTTGTAAGAAGGCAGAGCTGATCCCAGCACTTCTTGGGATTCCTTCCAAGCTCTGTGAGCTCTTTGTGCTGAGGAATGTCAAAGCAGCCCAGCAGTCTCTCCAGCCCTCTCCTTGTAGCAGCAGTCTACCTGCTGCTGTGTTTCTAATGCAGGGCAGAACAGAAGCATTCCAATTATTTGTTCTTTGTTTCTGAAACAGAGCAGCTCACTCAGCTGTCAGATACTTCTTGGAGCTTTGAAATGAGAAGAGTGTATGCCTGCAGGGTAGCAGAGATCACAAACACTGAGCACAGCCATCAGGGAAGTCATTGTGGGATACTAGCAGAAGTCAGTTCTCTCCACAAAACAGAGTCCACACAGGCTCTTTGTCAACAATAAAGAGGGGAAATGACAAAAGTCTCTCGCGAGGGGGGAAATATTTTGATGCCAATACAGAATGTTTTTCCTGAAAAAAGTCTTATTGCAGTGTGTACGCTATCACTGTTTTGTCAACAAAAGGCAGCTTTTGGTGATAATATGTGCCAACATAGACAAGGCCTAACTCTCTGAAGCTTTTAGGTCTTGATCCTGCAAATAGTTAAGTAGAAGCATAATTCTGAGTGACTTCAATTATACTTGATGGTTAGAAGTTTGGGGGACATTTGGTATGTCTCGTGTAAATCCCAAGGGCGTCTGAGCATATTTGTTTTGTAAGGTAGTGAAAAATGACCCTCTATCTACATATTTCCAAGATGACTTATTTTTCAGTTGATTACATTATGTGGCTCATCTGCTTAAGTTCATGTGACATTTCAGAGTATCACAGATTCTCTGGACAAAAAATAAATTAGTCAACAACTCCTATTGGAGAAATATTATTTGTATTACTTTCTGATCATTAAAATGATTTCACTCTAAACAAATTTCAGTTATCATTTCTATGATTCTGGTAGGCCAGCTGCCAGTTATTGCTCAAACTGCAGGCATTAGCTGAGAACTGATAAATGAATAGCTGGAGACCATAATCATTTACTTACGTGTTAGGCTTATAACCTTCTCATATATAAATAGGAGAAATGCAACCTGAGAGGAGCTACTATAAGATGGGTGCAAAACTGGTTGCAAAACCATTTCCCGAGAATAATTATCAATGGTTCACAGTATTGCTAGAAGGGCATAACAAGTGGGATACTGCAGGAGTTAGTTCTGGGTCTGTTTCAGTTCAATATCTTCATCAATGACTAAGATCTGCAGTTCTCAAACTGTGGATTAGGATCCAAATTGGGTCGTGACCCTATATTAAATGGGATTGCCAGGGTTGGCATTAGATTTGCTGGGATGCAGGGCTGAAGCCAAAGTTCAAACCCCGGGTGGCAGGATTCATCTTCAGCCCTGAACTGGATCTTCAAGATTTGGCTTTGGCCCCCTTCCTGGCTTTGTTCACCACACATCCAACCACTTCTGGACAGTGGGGCTTGGGTTTTGGCCCTCACTGACAAAGGCAGCAGTGCTCACACTTCAATTCCTCTTCCTGGAGTCACAAAGTAATTTTTGTAGTTAGAATGGTGTTTTGGTAGTTTGAGAATCCCTGATATAGTTAGTATGTCTACACTGCGGGCTAAAGTTGAGTTAATCTACACAACTTCATCTCTGTTAATTGCATAGCTTACGACAAAATAGCTTAACTCAGCTTTAGAAGCTGTCTACACAGCAGAACGTTGAAGAAAGAACACTCTTCCTTAGACTTCTCTTACTCCTAAAGAAATGAGGGTTACAGAAGTCAGAGTAAGAAGCCCATTATTTCAACATTATTTCAAAATAACGGGCTTGCTTGTTTCAAAATAACACCACTGTGTAGACATGCTCCTAGGGGGCATACTTAGAAAGTTTGCAGATGATACCAAACTGGGTAGGGTTGCAAGTGTTCGGAGGATAGGACTGTAATTCAGACTGAACTGGACAAACTGGAGATATGGTCTGAGGTAAACAGGATGAAATTCAAGAGGGACAAATGCAAAAGACTCCACTTAGGAAGGAAGTTGCACACATACAAAACAGGAAATGGTTGCGTAGGGAGGAATACTGGGTTACGGAATTGGGGATTATAGTGGACCACAGCCACAAGCTACATATGCATCTACATTGTAACATTTCTATGAAAAAAGCTAATATTATTCTGGGATTTGTTAGCAGGAATTTAGTAAAAAGAACTACATTGAACTCTTGCACACTGTGGGGACATGAACCTTCAACTTTGCAAAATGGGGTGCTAAAATCGACTTTCATACATTTTACTTTATCTTATAGTGTAGACAAGGCCTAAGTCCAGTTTGCCAGGAAGAAAGATAGAGTGGAATGTCTTAGGGGACTATTTCGGGCTCTGTAGTGAGACTATTAAAGTGATCTGGGCATTCACATTTGTCACTGGTGAAATCTAACTACCAGTTTGAGGTATCTGCCTTGTTTTTTGACAGACTGCTCTGATATAGGAACACGTGGTCATGAGCTACTTCAGATAGTGCGACAATTTCTATGTCAATGGTTTCCATTTTCTAAGAACATAAGAACGGCCGTACTGGGTCAGACCAAAGGTCCACCGAGCCTAGTATCCTGTCTGCCGACGGTGGCCAGCACCAAGTGCCCCAGATAGGGTGGACCAAAGACAATGATCAAGTGATTTGTCTCCTGCCATCCCTCTCCAGCCTCTGCAAACAGAGGCCAAGGACACCATTTTATCCCCTGGCTAATAGCCTTTTATGGACCTAACCTCCATGAAATTATCTAGCTTCTCTTTAAACTCTATTATAGTCCTAGCCTTCACACCTTCCTCTGGCAAGGAGTTCCACAGGTTGACTACACGCTGTGTGAAGAAGAACTTTCTTTTATTAGAAAGATATTAATTAATTAATTAATTTCATTTGGTGTCCTCTAGTTCTTCTATTTAGGGAACTAATAAATAACTTTTCTTTATCGACCCTCGCCACACCACTCATGATTTCATATACCTCTATCATATCCCCCCTCAGTCTCCTCTTTTCTAAACTGAAAAGTTCCAGTCCCTTTAACCTCTCCTCACATGGGACCCATTCCAAACCCCTAATCATTTTAGTTGCCCTTTTCTGAACCCTTTCCAAGGCCAAAATATCTTTGTTGAGGTGAGAAGACCACATCTGTACACAGTATTCAAGATGTGGGTGTACTATAGTTTTATACAGGGGCAGTAAGATATTCTGGGTCTTATTTTCTATCCCTTTCTTAATATAGCATCCTATTTGTCTTTTTGACTGCCGCTGCACATTGTGTGGAAGTTTTCAGAGAACTGTCCATGATAACTCCAAGATCTCTTTCCTGATTTGTCATAGCCAAATTTGCGCCCATCATACTGTACGTATAGTTGGGACTATTTTTCCCTATGTGCATTACTTTACACTTATCCACATTAAATTTCATTTGCCATTTTGTTGCCCTATCACTCAGTTTGGTGAGATCTTCTTGGAGTCCCTCACAGTCTGCTTCTGTCTTGACTATCCTAAACAGTTTGGTATCATCTGCAAACTTTACCACCTCACTGCTTATCCCTTTCTCCAGATCATTTATGAATTAGTTGAACTGGATTGGTCCTAGGACTGACCCTTTGGGGGACACCACTAGTTACCCCTCTCCATTCTGAAAATTTACCATTTATTCCTACCCTTTGTTTCCTGTCTTTTAACCAGTTCTCAATCCAAGAAAGGACCTTTCCTCTTATCCCATGGCCATGTAATTTACAAAAGAGCCTTTGGTGAGGGATCTTGTCAAAGGCTTTCTGAAAATCTAAGTATACTATATCTACTGGATCCCCCTTGTCCGCACGTTTGTTAACCCCTTCAAAGAACTCTAATAAATTAGTAAGATAGGATTTCCCTTTACAGAAACCATGTTGACTTCTAGTCTTATTATAACAGAAATGGCCAAATGGTGTTTTTTTCGTAAAAACATGTATCAATTCTCATTATAACACCTAAAAATGTACAATTTTCTGCTCTCTTTCCATATTGTTTCCTTAGTCTGACAGTAAATGGGAGAAACAAACCACATGAGACACTGAAAAACTTTAAATATTCTCTTTGATAATAAAACATTTTAGGACATTGAAACAGATTCAGAAATGATGAAACAAAGTTAATATAGCAATTTTTTTTTAAATTTCAAGCTGTTCAAGTTCACTCAAAAGTAAATCAGACATTGATTTGCAAAAGACTGGGAACCCTAGATCTAAACTGATTTCCAATTCCATTTTTCCCATGTGATGCACAAAAGTCATATGTTTTGTATGTTTGCTGGTCATCTTCATTATCTAAAAGATACATTACCTTTCAAGAAAACTTAGGGACAAGAAATGTTGTAAATTAACATTCTCTTGGATTTATGATAATTTATAATTCTGTTTGGTTTTTATAATAAAATTAGCCAAAAAAGCCGGAGCTATCAGGCAGGTAAGACCGGGGGGCTAGCAGATAGCAATTTTGGAAGTGCTTCTTTTGGAGAGGCAGCTAAAGGAGCAATTATAATGAGAAGGATGAGGTCAAGAATAGTGGAAGGCAAGGTGACAAGCACACTTATTAGTTGGACTCAAGGAAAAGTTTTACTGATGTGCATACCAGACATAGTACAGGACCTTGTGCCTGGTAGTGAACGGTGAACTGGAGAAGAGGGTAAAAACTGCAGTGATGTGTGCAAGAATAGTTTTAAGGAGCTGACCTTCTGAAAAGAAAGATGGTAAAATTTATTTGGTGACATTTTTATCTGTTAGTTCTTCCTTAGAATTGTGAACTCTATGATTTCATGATCACTTTCACCCAAGCTGCCTTCCACTTTATGGTGTGGGTCTTGCATTGACGATCAGGCATATGATAAAGGTGGAGTTGTATGTGTGGAATTTTTCAAAGCTTACAGGTATTCAGTGGGGTTGATCCAGCCCTTTAAAAAATGGGTGTTTCTGATTTCAGGGAGTGCAGCATATATTGCATTCACTTTCTTCTTTTCTTGTTTTGTTGTTGTTTTCGGATTATTTAAATGCTGCTGTTCAGATAAAAACCTGTGTCTATCACATTCACTTTTCTTCTGAAGAAATGTGGAATAAGTCACCAGCTTGTGTCTAGATATACATAATTGGAATGTTTAAATGGAAGGGTACAGCTTGCTCAGGAAGGATAGACAGGGAAAAAATGGAGGAGATGTTGCCTTTTATATTAAAAATGAACACACTTGGAGTGAGGTGGAGATGGACGTAGGAGACAGAAGTGTTGAGAGTCTCTGGGTTAGGCTAAAAGGGTTAAAAACAAGGGTGATGTCATGCTAGGAGTCTACTACAGGCCACCTACCCAGGTGGAAGAAGAGGATGAGGCTTTTTTTAAACAACTAACAATATTATCCAAAGCCCAAAATTTGGTGGTGATGGGGGACTTCAACAATCCAGATATATGTTGGGAAAATAACATAATGAAGCACAGACTATCCAATAAGTTCTTGGATTGCATTGGAGACAAATTTTTATTTTAGAAGGTTGAAAAAGCTACCAGGGAGGAAGCTGTTCTAGATTTGATCCTAACAAATAGGGAGGAACCGGTTGAGAATTTGAAAGTGGAAGGCAGCTTGGGTGACAGTGATCACGAAATCATAGAGTTCACAATTCTAAGGAAGGGTAGAAAGGAGAACAGCAAAATAGAGACAATGGATTTCAGGAAGGCAGATTTTGGTAAGCTCAGAAAGCTGATAGGTAAGGTCCCATAGGAATCAAGACTGAGGGGAAAAACAACTGAGGAGAGTTGGCAGTTTTTCAAAGGGACATTATTAAGGGCCCAAAAGCAAGCTATTCTGCTGTGTTGGAAAGATAGAAAATATGGCAAAAGTCCGCCTTGTCTTAATCACGAGATCTTTCATGATCTAAAAATAAAAAAGTAATATAAAAAATGGAAAGTAGGACAAATTACAAAGGATGAACATAGGCAAACAACACAGGAATGCAGGGGCACAAAATGAGCTCAAACTAGCTATAGGAATAAAGGGAAACAAGAAGACTTTTTATAAATACATTAGAAGCAAGAGGAAAACCAAGGATAGGGTAGGCCCACTGGTCAGTGAGGAATAGTGATAGAAATGTAGCCGTGTTAGTCTGGGGTAGTTGAAGCAAAATGCAGGACAATGTAGCACTTTAAAGACTAACAAGATGGTTTATTAGATGATGAGCTTTCGTGGGCCAGACCCACTTCCTCAGATCAAATAGTGGAAGAAAGTAGTCACAACCATATATACCAAAGGATACAATTTAAAAAAATGAACAAATATGAAAAGGACAAATCACATTGCAGAACAGAAGGGGAATGCGGGGGGGGGCGGGTGGGAAGGGGGAGGAAGGAAGGTAAGTGTCTGTGAATTGCTGATATTAAAGGTAGGGAGAGTGGGATGTTTGTGAGTTAATGGTATTACAGGTGATAATTGGGGAAACTGTCTTGGTAATGGGTGAGAAAGTTCAAAGACTTGTTAAGTCCTTGTTGGTAAGTGTCGAATTTTAACATGAATGACAGTTCAGAGGATTCCCTTTCAAGTGCAGATGTAAAAGGTCTTTGTAGCAGAATGCAGGTGGCTAAGTCATTTAGAGAGTATCCTTTCTGGTTAAAGTGGCAAGAAACTGTTTTCTCTTTGTGATCTTGTCTGATATCTGTTTTGTGGGCATTAATCCTTTGGCGAAGTGTCTGAGATGTTTGTCCAATGTACATAGCAGACGGACACTTTCGGCACATGATAGCGTAGATTATATTTCTGGATGCGCAGGAATATGTGTTCTTGATCTTATAACTCACTTGGTTAGGTCCAATAATGGTATCAGCAGAATGAATATGTGGACAAAGCTGGCAACGGGGTTTGTTGCAAGGGAAGGTACCAGGGTTGGTATTAGTGTGGTATGTCCTCTGGTGGTTGGTAAGAATCATCTTGAGGTTAGGTGGTTGTCTATAGGAGACTATGGGTCTGTCTCCCAGAGCCTCTTTGAGTATGGTATCCTGTTCCAATATAGGCTGTAGTTTATTGATAATGTGTTGGACAGGTTTAAGTTGGGGGTTGTAGGTGATGACAAGTGGTGTTCTATTGTTGGTTTTCTTGGGTCTGTCTTGAAGTAGATGGTTTCTAGGTATTCGTCTGGCTCTTTCAATTTGCTTTTTTGTTTCTCTGGGTGGGTAGTTGAGATTTATAAATGCTTGGTAGAGATCCTGAAGCTTCTGGTCTCTGTCAGTGGGGTTAGAGCAGATGCGGTTGTATCGAAGGGCTTGGCTATAGACGATGGATCGTGTGGTGTGTTCTGGATGGGAGCTGGATGCATGTAGGTAACTGTATGAGTCAGTGGGTTTTCTGTAGAGAGTGGTGTCTAATTTTCCATTGTTGATTTGTACGGTGGTGTCCAGGAAGTGGATCTCTCGTGTAGAATGGTCCAGGCTGAGGTTGATGGTGGGGTGTAGGTTGTTGAAATCTCTGTGGAATATCTCCAGTGTTTCTTGGCCATGTGTCCAGATCATAAAGATGTCATCGATGTACCGTAGGTAGAGGAGGGGTGAAAGGGGACGGGAGTTGAGGAAACATTGTTCTAGGTCAGCCATAAAGATGTTAGCATACTGTGGGGCCATGCGTGTACCCATGGCTGTGCCGCTGATCTGGAGGTATAAGTTGTTCTCAAACCGGAAATAATTGTGGGTGAGAACAAAGTTACATAGGTCTGCTATCAGGTTGGCAGTAGTGTCCTCTGGGATAGTGTTTCTAATTGCTTGTAATCCGTCTTCATGTGGGATGTTGGTATATAGAGCTTCTACATCCATGGTGGCAAGGATGGTATTATTGGGGAGGTTATCGATGTTTTGTAGTTTCCTTAGGAAGTCAGTAGTGTCTCGGAGATAGCTGGGGGTATTGGTTACGAAGGGTTTGAGAAGAGTGTCTACATAGCTGGATAGACCAGTAGTGAGCGTGCCAATACCAGAGATGATGGGACGTCCGGGGTGCCCAGGTTTATGGATCTTGGGAAGTAGATAGAACAATCCTGGTCGGGGGTCAGAAGGTGATTCTGTGAGGATTTGTTCCCGAGTAGCTGTGGGGAGGCTTTTAAGGAGACAGTGTAGTTTCTTTTGGTAGTCCAAGGTGGGATCAGAGGGGAGAGGTTTGTAAAATGTGGTGTTCGAGAGTTGTCTGGTTGCCTCCTGGTTATAGTCGGCCTTATTCATAATGACCACAGCACCCCCTTTGTCAGCTGGTTTGATTACAATGTCCAGGTTGTTTTTGAGACTCTGGATGGCATGGTGTTCAGCGCGGCTAAGATTGTGTGTCGCTTGTTGTCGTTTGCGAATAATGTCAGTCTGTGCATTGTTGCGGAAGCTGTGTATATAGAAATCCAGATTGTAATTCCGACCGTCAGGGGGAGTCCATATAGAATTATTTTTCCTTTGGTGTTGGTAGGGGGGATCTGGTAGGTCAGATTGATGTTCAGTGGTGGTTTGGAAATATTCTCGGAGACGGAGGCGGCGAAAAAAAGCCTCAAGGTCACCACAAAATTGTATCCAGTTTGTGGGGGACGTGGGGCAGAAAGAGAGACCCCGGAACAAGACAGACTCTTCTGCTGGATTGAGTTTGTAGCTGGAGAGGTTAACAATATTATCCGGTGGGTTGAGGCAGTTGCTGTTGTAGCCAGTGGTATGGAGCAGGTTAGAAAATTTATTGTCTTTTCTTTGTTGTAGGGAATAGAAGTGTGTATAGTAGATTTCTTGTCTGGTGGAACAAAAGTCTTGCAAGGTGTCAGTCGGTGTGGATGTTTGTATAGCCAAGCCCTTCGATACAACCGCATCTGCTCTAACCCCACTGACAGAGACCAGAAGCTTCAGGATCTCTACCAAGCATTTATAAATCTCAACTACCCACCCAGAGAAACAAAAAAGCAAATTGAAAGAGCCAGACGAATACCTAGAAACCATCTACTTCAAGACAGACCCAAGAAAACCAACAATAGAACACCACTTGTCATCACCTACAACCCCCAACTTAAACCTGTCCAACACATTATCAATAAACTACAGCCTATATTGGAACAGGATACCATACTCAAAGAGGCTCTGGGAGACAGACCCATAGTCTCCTATAGACAACCACCTAACTTCAAGATGATTCTTACCAACCACCAGAGGACATACCACACTAATACCAACCCTGGTACCTTCCCTTGCAACAAACCCCGTTGCCAGCTTTGTCCACATATTCATTCTGCTGATACCATTATTGGACCTAACCAAGTGAGTTATAAGATCAAGAACACATATTCCTGCGCATCCAGAAATATAATCTACGCTATCATGTGCCGAAAGTGTCCGTCTGCTATGTACATTGGACAAACATCTCAGACACTTCGCCAAAGGATTAATGCCCACAAAACAGATATCAGACAAGATCACAAAGAGAAAACAGTTTCTTGCCACTTTAACCAGAAAGGACACTCTCTAAATGACTTAGCCACCTGCATTCTGCTACAAAGACCTTTTACATCTGCACTTGAAAGGGAATCCTCTGAACTGTCATTCATGTTAAAATTCGACACTTACCAACAAGGACTTAACAAGTCTTTGAACTTTCTCACCCATTACCAAGACAGTTTCCCCAATTATCACCTGTAATACCATTAACTCACAAACATCCCACTCTCCCTACCTTTAATATCAGCAATTCACAGACACTTACCTTCCTTCCTCCCCCTTCCCACCCCCCCGCATTCCCCTTCTGTTCTGCAATGTGATTTGTCCTTTTCATATTTGTTCATTTTTTTAAATTGTATCCTTTGGTATATATGGTTGTGACTACTTTCTTCCACTATTTGATCTGAGGAAGTGGGTCTGGCCCACGAAAGCTCATCATCTAATAAACCATCTTGTTAGTCTTTAAAGTGCTACATTGTCCTGCATTTTGGTCAGTGAGGAGGGAGAAACAGTAACAGGAAACTTGGAAATGGCAGAGATGCTTAATGACTTCTTTGTTTCGGTCTTCACCGAGAAGTCTGAAGGATGCCTAACATAGTGAATGCTAGTGGGAAGAGGGTAGGTTTAGAAGATAAAATAAAAAAAGAACAAGTTAAAAATCACCTAGAAAAGTTAGATGCCTGCAAGTCACCAGGGCCTGATGAAATGCATCCTAGAATACTCAAGGAGCTGATAGAGGAGGTATCTGCGGCTTTAGTTATCATCTTTCGAAAATCACGGGAGATAGGAGTGATTCCAGAAGACTGGAAAAGGGCAAATATAGTGCCCATCTATAAAAAGGGAAATAAGAACAACCCAGGAAACTACAGATCAGTTAGTTTAACTTCCTTGCCAGGGAAGATAATGGAGTAAATAATTAAGGAAATCATCTGTAAACACTTGGAAGGTGGCAAGGTGATAGGGAACAGCCAGCATGGATTTGTAAAGAACAAATCATGTCAAACCAATCTGATAGCTCTCTTTGATAGGATAACGAGTCTTGTGGATAAGGGAGAAGTGGTGGATGTGGTATACCTAGACTTTAGTAAGGTATTTGTTACGGTCTTGCATGATATTCTTATCAATAAACTAGGCAAATACAACTTAGATGGGGCTACTATAAGGTGGGTGCATAACTGGCTGGATAACCGTACTCAGAGAGTAGTTATTAATGGTTCACAATCCTATTGGAAAGTTATAATAGTGGGGTTCCACAGGAGTCTGTTTTGGGACCGGCTCTGTTCAATATCTTCATCAACGATTTATATATTGGCATAGAAAGTATGCTTATTAAGACTGCTCTGGAGGATAGGGTCATAATTCAAAATGATCTGGACAAATTGGAGAAATGGTCTGAGGTAAACAAGATGAAGTTTAATAAAGACAAATGTAAAGTGTTCCACTTAGGAAAGAACAATCAATTTCACACATACAGAATGGGAAGCGACTGTCTAGAAAGGAGTACGGCAGGAAGGGATCTAGAGGTTATAGTGGACCACAAGCTCAATATGAGTCAGCAGTGTGATGCTGACAAAAAAAGCAAACATGATTCTGGGATGCATTAACAGGTGTGTTGTGGGCTGGTTAGGCCTCAGTTGGAGTATTTTGTCCAGTTCTGGGCACCGCATTTCAAGAAAGATGTGGAAAAATTGGAGAGGGTCCAGAGAAGAGCAACAAGAATGATTAAAGGTTTACAGAACATGACCTATGAAGAAAGGCTGAAAGAATTGGGTTTGTTTATTTTAGAAAAGAGAAGATTGAGGTGGGGCATGATAGCAGTTTTCAGGTATCTAAAAGGGTGTCATAAGGAAGAGGGAGAAAACCTGTTCATCTTGGCCTCTGAGAATAGAACAAGAAGCAATGGGTTTAAACTGCAGCAAGGGAGGTTTACGTAGGACATTAGGAAAAAATTCCTAACTGTCATGGCAGTTAAACACTGTAATAAATTGCCCAGGGAGGTTGTGGAATCCCCATCTCTGGAGATATTTAAGAGTAGGTTAGATAAATGTCTATCAGGGATGGTCTAGACAGTATTTGGTCCTTCCATGAGGGCAGGGGCCTGGATTCGATTGCTTCTCGAGGTCCCTTTCAGTCCTAATATTCTATGATTCTATAATTCTAGATAATGCATTTTCAATTGAAACTCACAATATGAAGAAATATCATATTGCAGGTAGGAATATCACTGTTAACTTATTTTATTATGTCTAGATAGGAAAGTAAATATCTTACAAAAATGAAAACCTCAATTTTCTGGGGGAGAAAAAAGGCTCACGGAAGTACCCTGCAAAACATAGTACATTTTACCTACTCTATCAGTCTTCTAAACTAAATTGGCATCAGCCTGACATACAGAGAAGTATACATATCATCCATAATATGGACTCTTGATGCTTTACATATACACAACAATAGGTGATGATATTTCTGTGTAGAATTAGCCAGGAAATTAATACCTATCAGAAAGGTTAAATGCATACTTGATGTAATTCCATTTACACAAATGGAAGGGGATCACAGAAGAATAATTTTATGAACATTGTTCTCGTGGACAGATTTTCTTGCCACTGAAGTCATCTTTCTAACACTGTTTTTTTAATCATGAAGCCATGTTCAAATGACTGTTTAAATTTGAAAAGATTAAGAGATTTGGTGGCAGGTCTTTTACACAAAGAAAAATCAGGCACATTATAGACAGTTGTTACAATTTGTTATCTACAGGAAATTATTTATAAAATGTGGTTCTACGGTGGTTGATTATATGACTGTCTCCAAACTTCATTTTAAACTTTATCTATCCTTACCCAGAGAGAACATGCAATAAGTATGTAGTTTAATTATTACAGTAACTCTAAGTTCCCTTGAATTGGTAAATGAATTGGACACTTCACATTATTATAAAGTAGTTGTTTTCTAGATTGATTTCTTCCCTTTTAAATGTTAGATAATATTAAACCCAGAATACAGGAGACTATCCTTTCAGTGTCTTCTTGCAATTTCCTCATATTAAATAACAGCTATTAGCAAAAATTTACAGTTAGGTACTTCATAAAAGGACTCAGGATAAATATAAAATTGTTCTTCTCTAATGTTAAGTTTCCACTATGAAGGTACAGGCAGTCCCCAGGTTACATGGATCCGACTTACATCGGATCCCTACTTACAAATGGGGTGAGGCAACCCCGCACTAGCTGCTTCCCCCCAGCAGACCAGGGAGACGCGAAGCTAGCGCCCCTGCCAGCGGACCAGGGAGACGCAGAGCGGCTTTTCTCAGCAGACACCTCAGCTTGAGAATAAAGGACTGAGGGAAGTGAGGTGTGGGAGAATAAAACTGAGCTCTGGAGAAATGTTTGGCTAGAGTTCCCCCTACAATATGTACCAGTTCCAACTTACATACAAATTCAACTTAAGAACAAACCTACAGTCCCTATCTTGTACGTAACCCGGGGACTGCCTGTATAGCAAATAATATATAGTAAAATAAAAACAAAATACACAGAATATAGTACTGGAGAGTTTATTTTTTTTATTTTACTATTAGCAACAAAATATAGTTGAGGACAGTTTAATCTCTAAGTATATTAATTTGTTGGTAAGATAAGTGATAATAGCTCTGTCAAATCCTTTGGTTTGTGGGTCATTATAATGACAGGTTATAATGACTTCTCAGTTCTATTACAAGATACACTACAGTCTAATGGATCAGATCACTGTACTAAAATTTCTTCTGCAATTTTTATTAAAAATTAGCTAGCACTATGGATGTGTGAACCTTGCAAGGTTAAAAGTAGCATAGATAAGCAACTTAAAGTCTGGATACTTGTTCAAACTTCATCAGCCTACAAAATCACTTTGCAATCTTGTGAGATAAGGCATTCTTGTGGGGCTCGTCTACATTGGCCCCTTTTCCGGAAGGGGCATGTTAATTTCAGAGGTCGTAATAGGGAAATCCGCGGGGGATTTAAATATCCCCTGCGGCATTTAAATAAAAATGTCCGCCGCTTTTTTCCGGCTTTTAGAAAAGCCGGAAAAGAACGTCTACACTGGCCCCGATCCTCCGGAAAAAAGCCCTTTTCCGGAGGATCTTATTCCTACTTTGAATAAGGGCTTTTTTTCTGGAGGATCGGGGCCAGTGTAGACGCTCTTTTCCGGCTTTTCTAAAAGCCGGAAAAAAGCGGCGGACATTTTTATTTAAATGCCACGGGGGATATTTAAATCCCCCGTGGATTTCCCTATTACGACCTCTGAAATTAACATGCCCCTTCTGGAAAAGGGGCCAATGTAGACGTAGCTGTTCCCTTTACAAGGAGGCTTAAAACTATTTTCCTGAATTGGGGTTTGTATGCTGGCAATTCCTTTCATAGCTTGGAAGTGTTGAAGCACATGAAACTGGGGTGGGGAATAGTTAACCATTTGGAACTTTAAATAAGTTTTGCTTTAAATGTTGGTTGTAGGAGCATGTCTGTTCATCTTTTGCTTGAGACAGTATGTATATATTTTCATTTCTTCTGGACCCGCAACCTGTAAATAGTTCAGACATTTCAGTTTGTTTTGCTCATACATTGATAAATGGCTTACAGAGTTTCACTTAAGAAAAAAAATCAATGTTTTGATGAGCAATAAACATCTATAGGTATTCATTTCTATTTAATTCTGTCACTGCCATTGCTGTATTTTGATATACCTGTCATGGCACAGGACTAACTGAACTTCTGTGGCCTACCTGTTCTCTCCAAGTATAATCTGTCACATATTAATGGCTGTGTCTAGACTGGCAAGTTTTTCCACAAAAGCAGCTGCTTTTGCAGAAAAACTTGCCAGCTGTCTACACTGGCCGCTTGAATTTCCACAAGAACACTGACGATCTTATGTAAGATTGTCAGTGTTCTTGCGGAAATACTATGCTGCCCCTGTTCGGGCAAAAGCCCTCTTGCGCAAATGCTTTTGCGCAAGAGGGCCAGTGTAGACAATGCGGTATTGTTTTGCGCAAAAAAGCCCCAATGGCGAAAATGGCGATCGGGGCTTTCTTGCGCAAAACTGCATGTAGATTGGCACGGATACTTTTTTGCGGAAAAGCGTCCATGCCAATCTAGACGCTCTTTTCCGCAAATGCTTTTAACAGAAAAACTTTTCCGTTAAAAGCATTTGCGGAAAATCATGCCAGTCTAGATGTAACCATTATGTCTTTACCACTCTTGAGGTTGAATCACACAATTTTCTTTCTCTAAGATTAGGTCCTGGGCAATAGCACCTTGTGTACCAATCATAATTACTCTCCACATCTGACAGAGTTTGAGCACCTTGTGTATTTTCCTTTTGGAGTCTGTGGCCAGTGGTGAATATAATAACCAGGTATCCCTCTAAAGCTAAAGTATGTTTGTTCAATTGTCTTAACAGTAGTAACAAAGCATTTAGAAAAAAAGGATTTTAAAACAATCCTATTACACATGTGTATCTTTTCTAAAGGCTCCCTGAAACACTCTGTACCTTCAACTAGCACTCTGCAAACCACATATTCACCATTGTGATATGATTATGATATGTTATGAATAACCCATGCCTTGTGAGGAATAATTTAAGAAGTCTTGATCTGTTGATCATTACTAGCTTCTTGCATTACATATATTATCATTGTACATGAAGTTATGAAGACTAACTATATTTCTGTTACTGAAATGCCAATCTTTCAGTGGCATCAAAAGAGCGACTAACACTGACAAATCAGATTTATACCAGCCAGACAGGTGTTGAAGGCCCATCAGAGACTCCTCAGAGAGGACATGTACATTGGTGGTAACCTAAGCCTTATGTCACAGCAAGGATCTTTTGAGCATCGGAAGAGTAAAAATGAATATAAGTGAGGGTCATTGACATTACCATATAGCCTCTCCCCTCCCCAATCTCAACCTCTGGAAGATTGATTGAAAAACAAAGACTATGTACTCGGATGACTGCTCTCAGGCTCAGAAGAGAATACTGTGTATTCAGAAATGTAAACTTCCTCAAACATCCAGTGGAGTGAGAAAAGCTGTTTCAGTCACATCTTGCTTGGTTTGTTAATGTTTAGAATTTAGATTGATTTGCTATTTGTGTTTCTTAGGTGACAATTTTTTACCTCTGTGCCTAGCAGTTATAATCACTTAAAATCTGTCTTTCTGTGGTTAATAAACTTGTTTTAATGTCAATATTTTCCAGTGAATATGTCTAAAGTGCTCAGGGAATCTACTTATTAGAAAGTTTGATGTATGTTCACTGTCCTTTGATGAAGTGGTAAATTAATTATTGAGCTTGTATTGTTCCAGGTAATATGTAGAGCATATTGATGGCTGAGTGATCACATCACCTGTGGAGGTCTGTTGCTAGTCACTAGACTAGCATTGTGAGAGAGAACTCAGAAGAGTATAAGGGGCTTCAGTGTTCCCACCATCAAAGTTGTACTCCAAGGGGATGTAACATGCCATTCACAGTTGGTCTGCAAGGCTGGTTTAATTTCCTCATACACCCCTAGGGCACACCTCTGTCTCAGCCTAGCTCCTCCATATAATCCATCTCTCTTGAGAGAATATTCCTTTTTAAACCTACCAGAGATATTTTGATTTTTCCTGTGTGCAGATTTTTTATCCTATTGTCTCTTGATAACTCCCAAGTATTTTCTGCAAAATGGCTTAACTTGTGCCATTTTCTTTTTCTTCGTATTATTTTTTGACAGGCCCCAACCAAACCAAACCAATATATTCATATAGTAAGCACCACAATAATTAGATAAACATGCAATATTTATAAATTATTACAGAACAGTGCCAGATGTACCACAATATCTATGACCTTGCTATTACCTTGGTGATATTTCTGAATACCCCTGTCATTGGGCAGGTTCATTTTCATCAGAGGTTACTGTGTTTTTGTGCCTCTCCTTCCCACCTTCCATCTATCCTGTTGCATAAAGAATTCGTTTTTAAGCATAAATAATAGTTCACATTCTGCCATCACACTTTATATGAAATTCTTTTATTTTGAAAATCTCTCACACACTAATACATGAAGAGATTGACCTAAAGGGTGCCAGTGATCAGGCTTGCCTCTTTCTAGTGTCATTCCACTAGAGAGGGGTGTGTGGTTATTTTCAATTGAATGTAATGAATTGTTATGTAGAATGAAGGAGAAGGAACTTTCTACTGCTGCCACTCTCCCCCCATTCATGTTCCAGCCACCCCTATGATTTTGAGGGGAAGGCATTCTTGGCTTATATTGTTTCTGCTCACTGTGTGGCAGGTTGGGAGTGTGCACGTGTGAATGTTCCTGTCACCTAACCAATGCCTGCCTCCAGGGAGTGGAGCAGGTGTTGCTTAGATGCTTACTAGAATGCCCTCACCTCCGGAAAAATTCAATTGACTTGGTGAGTGGAGAAAAAGGAATCTAATTTTAGTTTCTTACACCCTACCCAATAATATGAAAGCTGAGCCTTGAGCATCCTTAATTTGTGTTAACAAATATAAATAGGGCAATGTTGCCTGAGTTCTCAGCAGGTTCTGCTACCTTCACAATGCTGGCTGATGATAACTCATTGCATTAGGATAGTTACAAATTCAGTGGTATTAGTATAATATTTCTTTTGTTGGATATGTTTACCATTTTCTTTCCTTTTTTGCACTCACAAGACCTAGCAGCACTAAATAACGTATTTCTGTAGGAAGATTTCTATTAGTTCTTCTCCCCATAAATAGTAATGCATCAATGCCTCTAATAAGAGCAGTCCTCGGGTTCAATTAAGCTAAATATGGATCCATACCGCCAAGGCTTGCTTTCTGAAAAGATTCCTGGCAGTTTGTAGCCAGCTCACCCCTTTCTCTGTGTTTTATAGAAATCTGTTGAATCTTTATCATGTATAAAATCATCTCATTTTGAAAAACTATCCTGGAACTCTTCTTTGGCATATTTAGGTCACCTCAAACACGTCTAGCCAGTATTTCATATCTTGCACAACCTTGTTTCATTTTGTCAGTTATTGTGATATTTCTTGTATCTTGTAGCTTGATTATTTTTCAATGTTCTTCAAAATTTTCAGCATTGTTCAGACAGTGATCCTTGTCAGTTTGAAGTAAATCAGAAGCAACTATTAACCATAGCCCGCCTTGGATAGGGTGAGGAATCAGAGGACCTTCAAGAGGAAGATACAAACAAATAGCTATATATGTGGACAGTGCTGCAGTGCGTGTTGCTACATTTTCTTTTGGCTGGGGTTGAATCATTCGTGTTTTTCTCTGACAGTTTGTCCCCTTTGGATTCAATTTAACAATTTGCACCCATGTCATGGCTCCTTCCTCACTCTAGCACAATAAATGCAGGAGTGGGGGCCAGCAAAAGTACCCCAAAACCTTATCTACCAGGCTTTGGTATAAAACTTCCCCCAAAAATCTTAACGACCTAGACTTTGGGGATAAAAACCTGCTGCCACCACCCAAGTACTGATAAGAAAATCAGGGGTGAGATCACCTGGGAAATCTCACCTCTAAGGTACAACCCAGAACACAAAAATTAACCAATGGCAGGTTAAGAAAAGAAAAGAGAAAGCATTTTTATTATCAGTACAATATTCCTGTTGTGAGCATAATGACTAGATGGAAAAGTAACAAAGTAAGGAGAAACCCACCATGGACCAGGAGCTTAGTTACAAAAGGGAGCAAAAAGCATTTTTAAATGCACAGACATCAGATCCAATTTCCAAAACCATAAACCAATGAAACCTAACAGATTTATCTAAACTTTAGCCTACTTACAGAAGAGTGAAGAGTCTATTCTTGGAGGGAGACATTCTGTCTGTTCCCCTCAGAGAAACTGCCCTGGAGAAAGGAGGGAGAAACCAAACATTCCTTTGTCTTAGTTTGAAATTCCTATCTACATTCCTATTGGCTGAATCTACCTGACTTAGGGGATAACCCCTTAGTTCCCAAGCTGCTGGCTAACCCTCATGATCATGACAGCATCCCATTAGAAAGAGGAGAAATTCAAATGGTGCTTTTAAAAAAAAAAGTCAGTTGTTTACTTATTTTAGCTCTAATTCTAGAACACTTACAAGAAAATCAACATTGCTTATTATCTCTTGTCAGAACTGATTCTGCATTTCAGAGCTAAACTGGAAGCATCTATCTCTCTTTGAGTCCATTTGTCCTCCTCTTCTATAACAGCTAGGACCACCATATTTGGTATGCAGCTTCCTCTTATCCTAACTTAAACACAGTCAGAGTTTGGTTATGGCAGGAAAATGGACTGTGCCTGGACTGTGATTGTTTCCCATAAAATGGCAAGGGAGGGGGCTGACCAGAGGGACACGATACTGCACAGTCACCACTGGGGGCAGTGAATTCAGGGGACAGATGTACTGCAGAGTGAACCCTGGGAACAGTCACACCAGGAAGAGAGTGGCCACCTGGGAATGGGGCTCACCATCTTGCTAGCCACCAGCTCAGGTAAATGGCCTTCTGCCTCAACCCATTCCCCCGACCTGTGGCCCTCATAAGCGTGTGCAGGACATTTCATTAGGGTGTGCACCCAAAGAATTTTTAAAAATGTACTTTGACCCCCGTTAGCCACACCCCTGACCCTGTTAGCCACTCCCCCTGATCCCCATTGGCCAAACCTCTGGAGGTAATACTCTCCTGGCAAGATGGACACATGACCAGAAGTAAAAGGTTTCATGTGACCCCCCCAAGGACTTTTCCCATCATCCTCCTACCAATAGTGATTAGTTTGCCCCCCTCCAGCTTCCCTCATGCAACTATCCTGAAGTTGCATTACCCCAATTTGTGTGACATTAACGAGGGGGCAGAGAGGGAGAAGAGGCTGCGAGAAGTGTTCCCTCTAAGAGTTTCCTCCCATGAGCAGAATGAATTTTGTGTTGTGTACCAGTACTGAGTTCATGTGGCTTCTTTGCATGTGCCACTGTGGCACCCAAGTTATTAATAAATATCTCATAAGCCTCTACCTTTTCCCTCTGCTGCCATGTCTCCTCTTCTTGCTCCATCAGCTCCCCTGGAGCCTGCTGCCCCCCAACCCCTCACCCTCCTCCTCTGTCCTGACTCCTGCCCTTCTCACTGCCCTCAGCCCTCCTGCGATCTGCCTCCCTCCACCAGCCCTTCACTCCTCCAGTAGCCCCACTATGATCATGTGAGCTACCCCTCCTCATCCCCTCTCCTAACACTTCCCTCTACACACCTGCCCTGCCTCTCTTCTCTGGTGCTGGTCCCTCCCCTGAAGGTGTCTGCCCTTCTTCTTCACCCCAGAATCCCCTGGCACCTGCACCTTCCCTTACCCCTGCACCCTCCTGGTGCCTCCCCCTTCCCTCACTGCACTTGTCCCCTTTGCCCTCTTTTTCCCTGATGCCCACCCCCTCACCGCCCTGTGCCCCCATTCCTCTCATGCCCCTGTGCCCTCACACATGTCTTGCTCCATCCCCACCTTTCTAATGCCCACCCCTCCTTTCAAGCCTCCCAGCACCTCCCTCTCCCCCCTCTAACCACCAATGCGCTTACTCTCTCCTCTCCCAGCATCACCCTGTCCATCCCTCCCACTGACACCTCCCCTTCTGCCCTTTTCCTCATTGTCTCCACTTGGCCCCCTGGCATTTGCCTCTCCTCTACCCTGTCCCTTGGTGCCTTCCCCTTTCTTCTCCTGACCTGCTCCCCTCCCCTCAGCACAAGCCCCTTCCTCTCCCACCCCTTCCTCTTCTTTTTCCCCCTTCCTCTCCCCTCCCCTCTCTTCTTCTTCCCTCCCTTATCTTCGGCTTCTGCCTTCCGAGTCCTGGGGCTGGAGTCAGAGCTGGCCCAAGCTACAGGCCAGCCAGGCCCTAGCCAGGCACCTCCGGGGGCCGCACGGTGCTGCCGGGCTAGGCAGGGGCATCCCCGGGGTGCCTCAGGGGCACTGCGCGGTGCTGCCAAGTCAGGCTGCGGTGCCCCCGGGTGCACAAAGGGCAGTGCTGCCGGGCCCAGGGTGCAAAAATGGCTCAGGCTAGCCAGCGTTTGTAGTCAGGCTCCAGCTCCTTCTGGAGCTGAGCCGCATGATTTGAAAGTCCTGGGCCGTGACATCACGCCATGCCCGGGCATCTCCCCTCTCACCTCTTGTGCGGCGTTTGAGCATGTCGCGAATGCGCTCTCTCTACCCCACAGTGCCCTGTTGATGGCAGCAGGGAATTTAAAAGTGACGGTCTGCTGTGCCCCGTCACAAATCCCTCTCCTCCTCCAGCAGCCGCTAGCTGGCCCAAGACATTAGGGTGTGCCTGCCCTACCACCATGCCTCCCCACAGAGCACCACAGGGAAAGGGAAACATAGCTCTGGCCCCCACCCCAGAACCTATAGCTGCCCTGCCAACACCACTAGGCTTCCCATCATGGCCATGCTAGCAGGCTCTGACAACCTTCTGTCCTGTGTGCCCCCCCCCCCCTTCTGTTACTGGAACCGGGCCCAGGGAGTGCTTCTAGCAGGCCTCTGCAGTGCATTCCCTAGTCCCAGGCCAGACCCGGGGAGCACTGGTGGAAGGACTGCATGACCTCCAAGCTGGACCCAGGCAACACCTTGTAAGCATTCTAGTTGTGAAATAAATGTTACTTGGAATTAATATTAGTTTAATTGGGAGCACAATATGGAGCATATCGTAGAATCAATGAACTTTAAAGAACCTCGAGAGGCACTATCTAGACCATCCCTGGCAGGTGTTTATCTTACCTGCTCATAAAAAATCATCAATGATAAAGATTCCACAGCCTCCCTAGGCAATTTATTCCAGTGATTAACCATGCTGACAGTTAGGAAGTTTTTCCTATTATCCAACCTAAACCTCCCTTGCTGCAATTTAAGCTCATTGCTTCTTGTATTGTTCTCAAAGGTTAACTAAAATAATTTTTCTCCCTCTTCCTTGTAACAACCTTTTAGATTCTTGAAAGATTTTATTGTATCATCTCAGTCTTCTCTTTTCCAGACTAAAAATTTCCAGTTCTTTCAGTATTCCCTCATAGCTTGTGTTTTCTAAACCAGTCATCTTTTTTTCCAATTTTTCAACATGTTTTTTGAAATGTGATGCCCAGAACTGGACACAATACTCTACATGAGGCCTAATCAGTGTGAAGTAGAATGGAAGCATTACTTCTCATGTCTTGCTTACAACATTCCTCTGTATACATCCCAGAATGATGTTTGCTTTTTATTCAATAGTGTTACACTGTTGACTCATATTTAGCTTGTGGTCCACTATAATCACTAGATCTCTTTCCACAGTAAGCCTTGCTAGGTAGTTATTTCTCATTTTGTATGTATGCACCTGATATTTCCTTCCTAGGTGGAAAACTTTGAAATTGTCCTTATTGAATTTCATCCTATTTGCCTCAGATCATTTTTCAAGTTTGTCCTGAACCTTTTGAATTATAAGCTTTCCTCTAAAGCAGTTGCCACCCCACCCAGCTTGGTTTAATCTGAAAACTTTATAAATTTTACCTTTTTTTTCATTAAATAAATCAGTGTTTCCCAATTTTATTTGGCTATGGAACCCTTAAAAAAATACTGGGGGAAACTTGTTGACCAAAAAAAAAAAAAGACTGTGGCGACCCCTTGAAATGGTGGACCTGGGCAACCACCCAGTGCACCCGCCCCTAAGACTAGCTCTGGAGGGGCGGGGAGTGATCAGGTTCTCGTGAAACCCTTACTTTCACTTTGTGGAACCCTGGTGTTCCACGGAGCACTATTTGGGAAATACTGATCTAAATAATTCATGAAGGTATTGAACAGAATCAGACACCTGGTAGAATCCCTCTCTTTATGCCCTTCCAACATGATTGAGATCCACTGATAATTACTCTCTGGGAATGGTTGTCCTCCCAGTTATACATTCATCCATTATTAGCTTCATCTAGGTTATGTTTCCCTAGTTTGTTATTGAGAAGATCATGAGAAACCATATCAAATGCCTCACTAACATCTAGACATACCACCTAAACCTCTTCCTCCTTAACCTGTACATGTAGCCTGAACTTGTAGCAACTGATACAATATTATGGCAAACAGCTCCTTTTCACTCTATGCATAATAGAGAAGGGTAAGAAACAAGATTTATGAAACACAAGAATTTCTTATATTTCAAAATTTCCTTTTGTTTCAATTAAAAATAAGATATTTCTTTTAAAATTCCATGCAAGCTGGACATTTTAAAAAAGAGTTAGGAAATAATATGTGTTCACTAAGGCCTATCCAGCTGCTGACTGAAATATACGTCCTTGATAGACACTTTATTTCTGTGTATACTGCCCCAGACACGTGAACAGTTAGTCTGAACAGTGGACCTTCCCCACAATCACAAGCGCTGAAGGCTCTCAGACCCTACAGCAATTTGCTATATAGGCTGGCAGGGACCTAGACAAATTTCCATTGGAACATTATTGAAATCAAAACCATTTTTGCTAAATGTTTGGGTTCAATGAATCAGCCTTTTCTGATTAAACTATGTCTGACCAGCACTAACATAGCTCTTTTCAGAAACTGCAGCTAATCTTTCTGATGAAGCAAGTACTGGGACTACTAATAGTATGTTGGAGCAGTCTGGATAGTAATACCGCATTATTCAGGTGGGGGGGGGGGGCATCTTCAGTTTGATCTTTTAACGTGAAAGGCAGTCTTGCATGCTTTTGCCCACAAGCAATGTACTTTCTTTTACATTAAAGCCTTTAGAGGCTTATTTTATAAATTCCAGGGTAGGATTAAACTTGGACAACTAATTGGTAGTTCTCATATATCTTTTAATTATGGTTTGTCATTTCTATCTGATTTATTTCTTTTATTTTCTCATTGGCTGAAATGTATGTCCCACATGTGTAACATCAGGTACTCCCCCCTTACATTCTTGTTCATTTTTACTGTACATGCCTTCCCCTGCTTTTTATGTCAATGCTTCTAACCTGTCATTTTCCCCTTTTAATGCATATAAGGACACTGTCTATCTCCACGTGCAAGGTAATGTTCTGAAGAGGCGTGGGAGAGTACGTGTGTGTTGCTGTAGGATGCTTCTAATATTATCTTTTAAAAGTTTCTTATGTATTTGTTCTCATTTATAGTAAGAGGAGTCCTTTCCCTGAGGAATGTCAGTTATTCTGAAATAACATAGTCCGTGTCTACACTACAAGCAGTTATTTTGACATGTCAAAATAATGTGGAGCTGGAGGACTTCTTATTCTGCGTCCTGTATCCCTCATTTCATGAGGTGTAAAGGAAGTTGGAGGAAGAGTCTTCTTTCTTGGACTTCCTGCTGTTTAGACAGTGCTAAAAGCCGAAATAAGCTATTTTAACTTAAACTACACAGTTGATGTGACTCAAGTTGCATAGCTTATTTTGGCTTTAGCCCTGCTGTGCGGACATGCCCTAAATGAACAAGAGAGGCAAAAGGTTCCTCAGGAAATGGAAGCAAAAGGAAGGTAACTTCTTTGTCAAGATCATATCATGGTGCCCTTAAAATCAATGGAAATTTTGCTATTGACTTCAGTGGGGTCAGGATTTCATCCTGTCTTCTGATTTCTCTATAAAACATACTCACACAAGAGCCAATCTCATTAAATGCAACTATCTGAAAGTTTTTGCATTTGCATCCCGAGTACCATATTATATGGAGAAGTGCTCAGAAATTTCCTGATAGAACTTTTCCTGTCAGAAAATGCTGATTCACTGAAACCAAAGTTTCTCATGGAAACACGTCACTTTCAAGAAAGTTTTTTTCAGGAAAGAAAAGAAAAAACTTCCAAATCAGAACTTTTGGAATGGAACATTTTTGTTTCCAAAATTCTTATATATATTGTTACGAAAATAAATAATTGCTTTAAATGATTGAAAATTGGAAAAAAAAACCAATTCAAATTTATCCATGTTAAACATATCAGTCAACCTATTTTGATCTGGTTTTGTTCCTTTTCAGAATAGAATGTTCTTCATAATTGTCCTATTTACTATGAAATAGGAAAACCCTGTTCCTGTCTAGCTCTAATTACAAGTATTACAATATAGGTAATCTGTAGCTTAGAAGTTCTCTTCTGTTTTCAGAGAGTACAATATATTTTCTCTGTGGCCTTGTGTATATCTTTCAGACCTATTTTAGTCTCATAAAGTATTGTCAGTGCCCATGTATTTTTCTGTCTCTTAAATTATTGAATTAGTTAAAAGGTTATTCTACTTTTGTTTATTATTCCATATTTTTCTACAATTTCAATTTATCCCCTCCTATTTGAAGGGATACCTATTAAGAGGTATTTTTGAGTGTGTTTGCTTCTAGTTTCATTATATACTCCATCAGAATGCATGACATGATAATTATGCATGTTAACTTTAGAACCTGCATATTTTGAAACAATTATTTTGAAAGCATATTCTGTATGTGTTTCTTGAACACTCATTCTGGATCTGTAAGGGTATGTCTACACTACAAAGTTAATTCGAACTAACAGACGTTAGTTCGAATTAACTTTGATAGGCGCTACACTAGCGCCCTGCTAGTTCAAACTTAATTCGAACTAGCGGAGCGCTTAATTCGAACTAGGTAAACCTCATTTTACGAGGACTACCGCCTACTTCGAATTAGCTAGTTCGAATTAAGGGCTGTGTAGCCACTTAATTCAAACTAGTGGGAGGCTAGCCCTCCCCAGCTTTCCCTGGTGGCCACTCTGGGCACCACTAGGGAAACTTGTCTGCCCCCCTCCCGGCCCCGGAGCCCTTAAAGGGGCACAGGCTGGCTACGGTGCCCGTGCCAGGTGCAAGCCTGCCAGCAACCAGCCAGCAGACACTGCACCTGGCACGGCTCGAGCCAGCCACCCGCTGCCACCCAGCCCTCCGCCTCTTCCCGGGACCAGGCTGACAGATCCCGGGAGCCTGCCTGGGTCCGCAAGAGGCGGGCGCTCGCCTGGTCTATTGCGGAGGTCGTGGACCTCATCCACGACATCCGTACTAGGCACAGGAAAGTGGCCGTCTAGGGAAGGAGAGCTGCCAGCCTGGCCACCCAGGAGAAGGTGTGCATGAAAATCAAGGTGGTCCATTGAGATGCCCGACCCTGAGCCCTGAACTTAGAATGGCCGTACTGGGTCAGAACAAAGGTCCATCTTGCCCAGTAGCCTGTCTGTCAACAGCAGCCAACACTAGGGACCCTGGAGGGGATGGACCAAAGACAATGACCAAGCCATTTCTCTCGTGCCATCCATCTCCAGCCTTCCACAAACAGAGGCCAGGGACACCATTTCTACCCCCTGGCTAATAGCACTCCATGAACCCAACCTCCATAACTTTATCTAACTTCTCTTTAAACTCTGTTCTAGTTCTAACCTTCACAGCCTCCTGCAGCAAGGAGTTCCACAGGTTGACTATTTGCTTTATGAAGAAGAACTTTCTGTTACTAGTCTGAAGCCTGCTACCCATTCATTTCATTTGGTTTCCTCTAGTCCTTCTATTATGGGAACTAATGAAGAACTTTTCTTTATGCACCCTCTCCACACCACTCATGCTTTTATAGACCTCTATCATATCCCCCCTCCGTCTCATCTTTTCTAAGCTGAGAAGTCCCAGTCTCTTTATCCTCGCTTCATATGGGACCTGTTTCAAACCCCTCCTCATTGTAGTTGCCCTCCCCTCTCCCACTCTCTCTCTTCCCCTCTCCCACCTCCTTTTCCCAGTCTCCCCGAGTTTTGTTCAATAAAGAGAATTTCTATTTTTGAACACACGTGTCCTTTATTTTGTACATCAGGAAGGGGGGTTAGGGAGGGGTAAGTGGAAGAAAGTGAGAGAGGAATGGGGTACGAGCCCCCGATGGGGAGGACTGGGCTGGCTCTGCGGGCTTCTCGGGGTGGAAGCTCTCCTGAAGCTCTTTGATTGACCCTCTCCCTCCGGATGGCAGCCTGCAGCAAGTGCAGCCGGGCTGATGGCCGAGTGCTGTGATGTGCCGAGTGTGGGCACTCAGGGCAATCCAAGCCAGGACTGCTTTGCAAGCGGGGAACCCCTGAGAACTGTCTGTCCGGGGTGGGGGTCGGGTCCCTTTAAGCACAGCCCTCGGCTAGCCTGAGGCAGCAGCGCCACACTCTAAGTCCTAATCTGATGCCCTGCCGGCACTGCTTCCGGCCATCCTTAACCTCAGTTCAGGGTCCACTCAGTGTGGACATGCTAGTTCGAATTAGCAAAATTATAATTCGAACTAATTTTTTAGTCTAGATGTACTAGTTCGAATTAGCTTAGTTTGAATTAACCTTCTGCAGAGAGATTCATGTCTGCATATATCATTTGCAGGAGCACTGTTGTACTGATGTACCTAGTCCAGAATTTTGCTTGTTTTATTATACTTATATAATCATCTACATGTGCAAGGCTGACCTTGATTCTTTATGTTAAAGGCATGCCTCTTTGAATTATGCTTTAAAGTTCCTCAAGCATATTTAATACAATCTGTTTTATCTCCCTCTCTTTTCCCTGCTACATTTATTATAGATTCGTAGGCTTGGAGAATCCTCTGTCACAGTTCAGTTAGAAGTCTTTAGATAACCTCAAATAATGTTGGAAGAGTCAACAATTGTGCAACAAATTATACTTTCAAAGAGCTCTAACTGAGATTGCAGTAATGGTGCATCTTGCACAAAGTAGGTTTAAATCTATTTAAATACTGAACCATAAAATCTCCACGTTTGCATTCGTATATACAGCTCCCAGGGACATCATTATGGTAGCATTTGTGACTTAAGGAAGAATCTGGCAGTCCAACTTAATAGTTGCTTTCTGTATAATTAATAATATTCTCAGTCTGTCTCAAGACTGTAGGTTTGGATTGCTCAGTCTTTATCACAGTGGAACAGAAAGATGAATACAGAATCCCAAAGATCTAAACCTCTTATTATAAAAGGGACAATAAAAAAACCCTCAAAAAAACAAACAATATTTCTGTCATAGTTCTTTAGATGATACCATGAAATCCTGATGCTGCAACAAAGATGTCATGTTCAGATTTGGTGTATTACACCTCAGAAAAAGTTTTGATGGAAACTGCTCAACCAGTTAGTTGTACTATTATGATGAACATATTATAATCTCAGTCTGGGGTATATTTTGTCAGTGCAATTTGCATTCATTTACACGATGGCTACATCTAGACTAGCATGATTTTCCATCTAGCCCAGTGGCCTGTCTGCCGACAGTGGCCAACACTAGGTACCCTGGAGGGGATGGACTGAAGACAATGACCAAGCCATTTGTCTCGTGCCATCCATCTCCAGCCTTCCACAAACAGAGGCCAGGGACACCATTCCTACCCCCTGGCTAATAGCACTCCATGGACCCAACCTCCATGACTTTATCTCACTTCTCTGTAAACTCTGTTCTAGTTCTAGCCTTCACAGCCTCCTGCAGCAAGGAGTTCCACAGGTTGACTATTTGCTTTGTGAAGAAGAACTTTCTGTTATTCGTTTGAAGCCTGCTACCCATTCCTTTCCTTTGGTGTCCTCTAGTCCTTCTATTATGGGAACTAATGAAGAACTTTTCTGTATGCACCCTCTCCTCACAACTCATGCTTTTATAGACCTCTATCATATCCCCCCTCTGTCTCCTCTTTTCTAAGCTGAAAAGTCCCAGTCTCTTTATCCTTTCTTCATATGGGACCTGTTTCAAACCTCTCATCATTGTAGTTGCCCTCCCCTCTCCCACCCTCTCTCTTCCCCTCTCCCAGCTCCTTTTCCCAGTCTCACCCAGTTTTGTTCAATAAAGAGAGTTTCTATTTTTGACCATACATGTCCTTTATTTTGTACATCAGGAAGGGGGGCTAGGGAGGGTTAAGTGGAAGGATTTGAGGGAGGAATTGGGTACGAGCCCCCAATCAGGAGGACTGGGGTTGCTCTGCAGGCTCCTTGGGGTGGAAACTCTCCTGCAGCCCCCCGATTGACCCCTCTCCCCAGATGGCAGCCTGCGGCAAGTGCATCCGGGCTGATGTCCGAGTGCTGTGATGTGCCGAGTGTGGGCACTCAGGGCACTCCAAGCCAGGACTGCTTTGCAAGCAGGAAAGCCCCTGAGAACTGTCTGTCCAGGGTGGGGGTCGGGACCCTTTAAGCACAGCCCTCGGCTAGCCTGAGACAGCAGCTCCACACTCTAAGTCCTCATCTGATGCCCTGCCGGCACTGCTTCCGGCCAGCCTTAACCCCAGTTCAGGGTCCAGTCTGTGTGGACGCACTAGTTCGAATTAGCAAAACGCTAATTCAAACTAGTTGTTAAGTCTAGCTGCGCTAGTTCGAATTAGCTTAGTTCGAATTAACTAATTCAAACTAAGTTAGTTCGAATTAGCGCAGTAGTGTAGACATACCCTCAGTGCTTTTGTGGAAATTCAAGCGGCCAGCGTAGACAGCTGGCAAGTTTTTCCAGAAAAGCAGCTGATTTTCTGGAAAAACTGGCCAGTCTAGACACAGCCGATAGGTTTATGTAGCCCTTACCAAATCTCAGCTGTATCTCTTTTCCCTTGTGTTGAAGTTTCTTCTCTTATTCTAATTTCCTTCTGTTGTCCTGGTCTATTTTTTCTACTGGTTGTGCCTCCCCGGTCTGGCAACCTTGGGACCTGATCTGCCACAGACCAGGGGAGGTTAGTGCTCTCCTGCTGGATGCCCTGCTCCCGGACTCCTCTCCCTGGGGCTTCCCATCCTGCCAATGGCCCTGCTACAACTTGCCCACCATGGCTCCCACCTTGCTGCCCTACCTGCTTCCCCACGATCATCCAGAGTTCCTGGCTGCTGACGGTCTTGCTGCCACAGGGTGTTCTGTGGGGTTCCCAGCGGGGGGCACCCAGCACCACCGCCATGCTGCTGCTGAGGGTTCCCCAGTCTGGGCTACCTGGCCACCCCTCCCTGCCTTGCGGCTGCCCCACTGCCACTGGGGATTCTGACTGCCTGCCTCCGCCAGCCCCCGGATTCTCTGCAGGCAGCCCAGTTTCAGCTGAGGAATCCCTAACTGGGGCCAGGACTCCCTGGTCCTGTGGCCCCACTAACACCAGGTGTTCCCCAGCAGGGGTGGGAGTTCTCCGGCTGCCACCTGGCCCTGCTGCCACCAGGGGTTCTCTGGCCAGGGCTAGGTCTCCCCAGCCACTGCCTGGCTCTGTTGATATTGGGGGTTCTGGGCCAGGGTGGGGGGCTCATGGGCTCTTTTGTCCACTGCACTCCCTTCCCACCATCCTCCCTCCCTTACAGAGAAAATAAAAAAGCCGTCTTTTCTGAAGAAAACAAAAACAAAAACCCAGAACTGTTTATTGGGGAGTTATACAACAGGGAAGGGACTGGGGAAAGAACCTGGAATGGAGGAGGGAGAAGAAGGTGGGATCAGGGAGGGGATGGGACTGACACCCACCTCTGTTGGTTTGGGAGGCTTCAGCTGTCCAAGAGGTCCCACTGCCTTGTGTTCTGGGCTCTCCATGGCCCCTGAGGGAGGCTAGGAGAGGAAGCCATGCGGGGGGATGTGACTGGTGATCCGCTCCATGCACAAGGCCATGCGTTCCATCACAGAGGTAGTCTGCTGCCTGCCCCTGCATGTATATAGTGAAAGTTATTGAACTCACCTGAAGTGTCCTCCCTGGGACCGTCCAAAGCCTGGGAGACATCCTGGGAATGGGGGAGACTGGCTCCAGGGGGAGGAGCGGTTCCTGGCTGGTGGGCATGGTCACCTGGATGGCCTTCTCCTTCTCTTCTTCCTCCTCATCCATAACCCTGCCCTGATGGAAGCTGACTCTAGATGTGTCCTGGCCGGACTCCATGACAGAGGGTCAGGGAAATGACCAAACCCCCCTTCCAAGGTAGCATCCAGCCTGTGTATGAGGCTGGGAAAATCTGGCCATGTGGCACAAGCCCTTCTGCAGAATGGAGTTTTAAGCTCCACAGGAGAAGGGGAGCAGTAGAAATACCAGGTGTGGCCAAAACAGTCAGAGGTGCTGCTCTAAGAGGCCTCTGGAGGCCAATTATTTCAAATTAGCAGCACTGGATTGTCTACACTAACACTAATTCGACATAACTGTTTTGAAATAAGCGTTATTTCCTGAGAAGAGCAGAACAGATTTCAAAATAACCAGCCCATTATTTCGAACTAGTGGGCTTGGTAGTGTGGACTCTCCACTTATTATTTCAAAATAAGAGGGAAAGAGGTATTTTGAAATAATTCTCTCATGTAGACCAGGGCTCAGAGTGGCTACACAGAGTGTTTACAGAAGTGCTGCTGCATCCATGCAATTGTGCTGCTGTAAGTTCTTTCGTATAGCTCTAGGCTTTCTCTCTATCCTGTCTTGACCTGCTACTGTTGCAGCATGTTGGCACTATAATGGCTACATTAATACTGGTCCTATACAAACTTGGATGTTGAACCCATGTAAGTCTTATTGCAATCAACGGTGCAATCAACTTCAGAGGCTTTAGTACAGTGAGAGCCTTGCATGTCACCTCCACATGTGGTAAATGGCAACAAAGAACAATAAAATGGAACTAATCAGAAAGGATCTTACAAGAATCCTAAATATAAGTTGATCAATGTGTCTCACCTCAACACTATGGGAAGACACTGATAATACTGTGCTCTCCCACAGCACTTTTCTCAAAGTGCTTTATCAGAGATTTCAGGAGCATTATTCCCATGGGGACCCCAGGGTTGGAGAGGGGAATAATTGGTGCAGATAGGCCAATAGCAAAATGGAGATTAGAACCCCCGTCTTCCAAGTCAGAGCCCAGCATTTTGTCCACTAATTTACACTGCCTCTCAGGGATAAGAAAATTAGACAGATTAACATGTACTGTATTTTCTGAAAAATGAATTGAGTTTTTAAATTGAATTTGGGTTGCAACCAGCAGAAGATCATGTCCCAGCTATCGACCCTGCAGCACTTTGATGCCCCAGTCTCACAAACCTTCTGCATGTAATTAGGAGTTGCATTCATGGGTAGATTAAAACTCTTTCCTTTTTTTCCACAGTGAAATTTACAGTGTAAATGAGTCAGGAGTAAAATAAATAATTCAGGGTATGGGTGTTTTTCATTATATAATAAACCAATGTTTACTGTTACATCTGTTATTTTTCTACCAGGCATTTAAAGATAAATGTCAGTTCTGAACTATAGTCACACCATAGCAGATAATATAGTGCTAGCATGTAATTCCATCAGATTGTGACAATAAAATGGCGATAAAACATTTTCAAGTACATTAAAATGAAAAATACAGGATCATCCCATTTGAAGTAACAAATTGTACATACCTGTTATATATATATATATATATATATATATATATATATATATATATATATATATATATATATATATATATATATATATATATATATATATATAATACTTGTAATTGTGTATTTGTATCTGGGCCCTATGCATATGTTTCTGACAAATCTTCCCTAAATTATAGCACATAAATAACTTAAAGGCACTAACTATATGTACCTATATGTACTTTGGGTTGGGGAGGGAAATGTAATGACTTTCCTTTATGATTAAACTATTTTGTCAGTGAGTCAGTTTAACTTTAAATATTTACTATAATATCTAAGGGCAAGTCTACACAGCAGGGCTAAAGCTGACTTAAGCTATGCAACTTTAGCTATGTCAAATGCATAACTTAAGTTGAAGTAGCTTAATTTAGCTTTTGGCACTGTCTACAGAGCAGGAAGTTGAAGGAAGAACACTCTTCCTTCTACTTCCCTTATTCCTCGTGAAATAAGGATTACCATGAGTCAGAGTAAGAAGTCCTCCAGCTCAACATTATTTTGAAATAAAGGCTGTAGTGTAGACGTGTACTATGTTATATATTTCAGAATAATATCAGTTATTCTGAAGTATCTCTGCTATGTAGACGTACCCT
The DNA here is from genome assembly GCF_049634645.1 of Pelodiscus sinensis. Taxonomy (NCBI): domain Eukaryota; kingdom Metazoa; phylum Chordata; order Testudines; family Trionychidae; genus Pelodiscus; species Pelodiscus sinensis. The sequence goes on from NC_134711.1 coordinate 175,134,097, forward strand.
AAGAGAAGATACACTTAGCAACATTACTGTGGGCAAAGCATATGTGCTGTTTTATTACCATGTTTAACAAGTATTCTGGCTGTCAGTTGCTAGAAATAAGTGCATTTGCAGGCAAAAGCTTTTTTCATTTTTCCTTTCATTCAAGGTTCTTATTGAATCTGCAGTACCAATAAGATAAGAATACATACTTCACAAAACAGATGAACGTGTCCATATTTGCCCAGTGTAATGTCCTCTAGGCATGAAAAGGTAGATAATGCAAAGTGAAAAGAATTGTCTCACTCTATCTAAAAGAATACTTTAAAGCAGGCACAGGTGATTGCAACAAATTAATATTAAAGCATAAAAATGAAATATTGTACACACAACATCTCTTTAAAAATACAGAAGATTGAACTAACAACATTTTTTCCAGGTGTTTGTTAAGAGGTTTATATTTTCTCTTGCTATGTGTAAAAATATTTAGGCTGGAATGCAGCAGCAACCTGCAATTATTCCAAAAGGATATTAAGTATTATAAAATATAATTTTACTTAGTTTGATACAAATCATCCCAAGAATATCAAACAAAATTAAAGGTCTTTTTGAGAAAACTAAGAAAATGTGAGGGGAACTGTAAGCTTATACCCTAACTAAAAGCCCGAAGAGCAGCACAAAATTCACCTCTGAACTAAAATTTCAGGAAAGAACACAAAAGCAAAATTTTGGGGATATTCACATGAAATATAGTTTGGTTCTTCCTTATCTCAGATCAGGAAATCAAATTATTTTTTTTCCAAAGCTCAGACCTTGTAACTCCCCTCTTCAGATTCCTGCTCTGACTTCCTTTTACTTATCAAATCATACTCAAGTTACTTGTCTTTGCCATTTTCTTAATTCTTATCATATACCACTTAGCCCTCTCTTCACTCTTTCACTGAAGTCAGCCTCATCACTCCTTTTGTATTTTTCTTTGTCACAGTTTTATATTTATGACCTTTCCCATGCCACCCTCTATGTAACTAGAACAACCTCCGTATCTTGGTGCATTGCCAGAGGCACCATTTCAGATTTTTGTAGGGGAGGCAACTATGATTCGAGGGCACTTGAAAACTCTAGGTTTTTTGGCGGATAATTCAGGTATTAGCTGACCTGAGTATTGTATCTAATTCCTATATAAAAAGAATATAAAATAATATATATATATATATATGATCCACTTAGTTCTAATACTAAAATGTTCTGACACCTTATTGGAAAGTTTCAGAGGGGTAGCCATGTTAGTCTGTAACTGAAAAAAACAACAACAAATAATCCTGCAGAACCTTAAAGACTAGCACTTCACTTTTTCAGATGAATACAGTTAAGGGGTCCAAGTTTCAAAATGAATAGCAGAGAAAGAGAGGGGATGGAGAGGGAAAGAGAAGGAAAAAAACAGTAACAATTGTAAATCCATTAATGAGTGCCCAGGCACATAAGAAGCCAAGCACCAGGTACTTAAGAGTACTTAGAACCTACTCTATCAGCTTCATTTAGCATGGACAATCTAACTGACAATTTTTCCCCATTTTTTCCTTCTCTTTCCCTCTCTATCCCCTCTCTTTCTCTGCTATTTATTTTGCAACCTGGACCCTCTACTCCATTTATCTGATGTGAAATCATTTAAGGAAGACTATTCAAATTTAAAATGTTAATGTATGTTCTTATTTTATTACTAACTCTGCAGTGAGGGAGACATAATCAGTTAAGAGTTCAGCTCTCGGGTGGGAATTGATCTTCTGGGTTACAGTGTGTGAAAGATACATCTGGGTTATATTTAAGAACATCAGGTATCTAAAAGGATGTCACAAGGAGGAGGGAGAAAAATTGTTCTTCCTGGCCTCTGAATATAGAAGAAAAAGCAAGGGAGTTTTAGGTTGCACATTAAGAAAAAATTCCTAACTGTCGGGGTGGTTAAACACTGGAATAAATTGCCTAGGGAATTTCCGTCCCTGGAGATATTTAAGAGTAGGTTAGATAAATGTCTATCAGGGATGGTCTACACAGTGCTGGGTCCTGCCATAATGGCAGGGGACTGTACTCAAGGACCTCTTGAGGTCCCTTCCAGTCCTAGTATTCTATGATTCTATGATCAGACTAACCAAAATAGATAAGATCAATGTTCCACCGGCCCCAGTATCCTGTCTTCCAATAGTGACCAGTACTTTATTTTGTTTGTTTTAAATCTTCTGCCTAGTCATCTCATTTCATGACCCCTAGTTCTTGTGCTATAGGAAGGTGTAAATAACATTTCCTTATTCAACTTTTCCACACCATTAATGATTTTATAGACTTCTGTCATACCGCCCTTAATCATCTCTTTTTCAAACTGAAAAGTTACAGTCTTTTTAATCTCTCTTCATACAGATACTGTTCTATATCCTTTAGAATATTTGTTGCCTTTCTCTGTAGCTTTTCCAAATACAGTATATCTTTCAAGATGGGCAACCCCATAATGTTCTGGACATAATGTTCTACATGTGGGCTTATCATGGACTTATAGAAAGTCATTTGCTGTCTGATTATCTATATCTTTCCTAATGCTTTCCAGAATTTTGTTAACTTTCTGTTAATATCATTGAGCAGATATTTTCAGAGAACTATTCACAGTAACTGCAAGATTTCATTTTTGAGTGGTAAAAGCTCATTTACATCCATCATTTTGTATCTGTATTTTGCTATGTGCATTACTTGGCATTTATCAACATTGATTTTTATCTGCCATGTCTTTGCCCAGTCACTCAGTTTTGCAAAATCTCTTTGTAATTCTTTCAAGTCAGCTTTGGACTAAACTATCTTGAGTGATTTTTATCATCTGCAAATTTTTCTACCTCTCTATTTATCCCCTTTTCCAGATCCCTTGTCAATATGTTGAACAGCACTGGTGAATGTACAGTCCTCAAGTGGAAACTACTATGTACTCCTCTCTATTCTGAATACTGACCATTTTTTTCATATTCCTGTCTTTTAATTATCAGAGGGCTAGCCATGTTAGTCTGGATCTGCAAAAGTGACAAGGTGTCTTGTTGCACATTATAGACTTTCAGATGTATTGGAGCATAAGCTTTCGTGGGCAAAGACCTATTTGCATGCATCTGACGAAGTGGGTATTTGCCCACGAAAGCTTATGCTCCAATACATCTGTTAGTCTATAAGGGTATGTCTACACTAGCCCCCTAGTTCGAACTAGGGAGGCTAATGGAGGCATTCGAAGTTGCAAATGAAGCGGGGATTTAAATATCCCAGGCTTTATTTGCATGTTCCCGTCCGGTCACCATTTTTAAATTCCACTAGTCTGAAGTAACTGCCCGCAGCTACACATGGCAGTGAAACAGCAATTTGAACTAAGTCCTTAGTTTGAATTAACTGTTACTCCTGCAAGGAGGTTTAATGGTAGTTCGAATTAGGAGCTTTAATTCGAACTACCTAGTCCATGCCGCGTGTAGCCGTGGGCGGGTAGTTCGAACTACAGGGCATTTAAAAATGGCAGCACCCGAGAACATGCAAATGAAGCCCGGGATATTTAAATCCCGGGCTTCATTTGCAAGTTCAAATACCGACATTAGCCACCCTAGTTAGAACTAAGGTGGCAGTGTAGACATACCCACATAGACCTCCAATACAAAAGAAGGGATGGAGTCCATCTCTGCCCTTTCCCCAGTGGAACTCCTGTCAAATTCCTTATACCAAGAGCTCTTTTTTGGGGAGCAAGGGGTCAAGAGGCAAAGTGAGAATCATTGGCTTGTATAGAAAAATTATATTGTCCTTCCCTATATGACAACTGATGTTGCGTAGTTAAAAAGTGGACTGCAGTCTGATTTTAGTCTGCAAGTTGAAAATTCACACACAGACACACACACACACACCTTTCCAAATGAGAGTTGCAATCAAGGAAAAAAGTCAGAAATTACCTTATTCTCTAAGGGTAGGTCTACACAGCAAAGTTATTCCGAAATAACAGCCGTTATTTCGAAATAACTTTCCTAGCGTCTACACAGCCAAACAGCTATTTCAAAATTAAATCGAAATAGTGGAGCCCTTCTTTTGAATTTGGTAAACCTCATTGCATGAGAAATAACGCCAAATTCAAAATAGCTAAATCAAAATAAACTCTGTGTAGATGCTTATTTTGAAATGGGGGCCTCCAGCCCTTCCCAGGGTGCCCTGGTGGCCACTCTGGGCCAAATCTGGAAAACTCTTCTACTCCTCTCCCTAGCCCCAGAGCCCTTAAAGGGGTAGACTTTGCCTGCCACCATAGAGGCAGCAGTTGCTGCCCCTGGCCCAGCATGAGCCAGTAACCCACTGGCACCCAGACCTCCACTGCTCCCCAGGAGCAGGCTGGCAGCTCCTGGGAGCCTGCCAGGGCCACAAAAGATGGGCGCCTTCCTGGTCCAGTGCGGAGATCATGGACCTGATTGAGGTTTGGGGGGAGACCTCCAATGTCCATGATCTTTGCACAAGATGCAAGAATGCGGCCGTCTACAGGCAGATTGCTGACAGCCTGGCCACCAAAGGCCACATGCTCACCCAGGAGCAAGTGCACATGAAATCAAAGAGCTGCGGCAGGCCTATTCCAGGGCCACAGGGGGCAGCTCCAACCAGGGGCTAACCCAGATCCCTGCCCCTATTATGATGCCCTGGACTGCATCCTGGGGGGGTCAGACAGTGCTTGCCCCAGGTGGTCATCAACCCTGGAGCAGAGGGCCCTGAGCAGGGCACGGAGGATGATGATGAGGAGAATGATGGCCAGGAGCCAAGAGGGAGAGTGAGACTCACGAAGGACCCCTGAGGCGGCACAGTGGCCATTTTACCAGTGTTATCTGAGGCTGGGAAGGCCTTGACATGTGAGTGCCATCACTGTCCCCTTATGAGGAGTGGGAGAGCGGGGAGGGAGGAGGGGGAAACCAAGGGCCTTGCTGGCCACGGAGCATGCAGCATGTGTGGGCCTTGCTCTCCACGGAGCACGCAACAACCTATGCATGTGCCATGCCAGCTGGGGCATGTGGCCCCAGCTAGCTGCCACACAGGGGCCCTGGCTTGTTACCCACACACGTGAATGTATGAAGGCACATGACACGCTCCTAACCCTGGGGAGGGACACTGCATGATGCCCTCCCTCCACAAGCCCCCTCTATCCAGAGGCAGGGCACTCCTCCCCTCCCCCGCCACGCCCACACTATAAACAGCACAGGGGCATGGGTGCAGTCACACTCCTGGGGATAGCTGGACATCCCAAACATGGCCTGTGTGCAAGCACATCAGCTCTGATGGTGAGGAGACCTGAAGTTCTTGCCTTTCAGAGAGGGGCTGGGATTCACTCATTGTGTCCCCAAGGATAACTGACCACTCCTCTTGTTTCTCCTTAGCCGCAGCAGCTGCGAGTGCAGGGCGCACCACCACGCCCAGGACAGCCTTCCGCACCCGGGCCAGCAGGCTGACCCGTAACTAGTAGGAGTACCAGTGGCATTACCTGGGGCTCCTGCGAAGGCAGGTCCACATCCTGGGTGCATGAAGACCTACAGCTGCAGCGGGAGAGCTGGCAGGAGTTGTTTGCCCAGGGCCATCCCATCTACCAACATCTGCAGACACTTGTGCAGAGATTGGTGCTTCCTGCTGCTCCAGCCCCCGCTGCCGCCCCATCTATCATTCCTCCTCCCACTCCTGCTCCCCCTCCCCACCCGCCCCACACTCCATACCCGCTCGCCACCAGGGACACCAAGGCCCCCGTACCTGCAGTGCTGGGAGACAGGTGGACCAGCAAGACACCCAACCCTGAGCTTCTCCTCCCACTTCCTACCCTTGCCTCCCCCTTCCAGCTCCCTCCTCCCAGGTTTACCCCTTCCCTCTCCCACACTCTCACCTTCCCTCTCCCGCCTTCATTCCCCCCCCCCCCCACATCACACTTATGTTCAATAAACAAAGTTTGTATTTGGCAACACATGTGTGTTTATTTTACATCAGGAAGGCAGGTTAGGGAGGGGAATGTGGAAGGACGGGAAGGTGGAATAAGGCACAAGGCCCTAGTGGGGCATGCCAGGGAGACGTCACTCGTTCTCCATCTGGAAGCTCTCCCGCAGTGCCTCCCAGATACCAACAGCTCCCTGATGGGCCTGCTGGCTGTCAGCCATGTGGAGCTGCATGTACAGCCAGCCAAGTGGTCAGCCTCTTCCATCCAGGCTGGCAGGAAAGCCTCCCCCTTCCTCTCGCACAAATTGTGCGGCACACAGCACACTACCACCATGTGCAGAATATTCCTCTCGGAGAGGTCCAGGTGGGTGACATCTACATTGGGCATCTAAATTGGGCTTTCAGCCATCTGAAGGTACCCTCCACCATGATGCAGCCCTTGCTGACCCTGGCATTAAAGGCCTGCTGGGAGGGGTTGAGGTGTCCCATGTAGGGCTTCATGAGCCAGGGCTGTAGTGGGTAGCCTGTCCTGCACCAGGCACACAGGCATGTCCATGTCCCCAACCCTGATGTGACAGTCAGGGAAGAAAGTCCCTGAGTGCAGCCTCTGGCACATGGAGGAGTTGTGGTACACCTGCACATTGTGTGCTTTGCCAGACCAACCCACATTAATGTCTGGGAAGCAGCCCCAGTGGTCAGACACAGCCTTCAGGATGACCAAGAATTATCCTTTACAGTTTATGTACAGAGAGGCCTGGTGGTCCGGGGCATGGATGGGGATGTGCGTCCCATTGATTGCCTCCCCACAGTTGTGGAAGCCCAGGGAGCCAAAGCCCTCTATGACCACGTCCACATCACTGAGGTGGATGACTCTGCAGAGCAGCACTCTGCTTTGATGGCCTTGACCACCTGCAGAGTGATACACAAAACTGAGAGTCAGTGGGATGCCAGGGTGGCTGATAGTGCTCCTTCCCCACCACTGTCCCACACTCCCTCCTCAAGAGCTTCCCCACCCTGCAATCCTGTCCACCGTAGGCAGTAAGTAGTGCAGCTGGGACAGAACAAACCCTCCCAGGGAGGGGACTTGCACCACCTCTCCCTGTTTTCCCTGGGGCAGTCCACCCCCTCCTTGCTCACCCCCACCAGGCACAGTGGTTGGAGACTGCCATACCTACATGAACACTGCTCCAACAGTGGATCTCCCAACTGGTTTGCCATGGATTGGTAGCTATCTGACGTGGAGAGCTTCCAGAGGGAGACAGCCACTTGCTTGTGGAGGGGAATGGCGGGCCTCATGTGTATGTCCTGTCATTTCAGAGCAAGGGAAAGCCACTCACAGCGCTCAAGGAAGATGTCCTTCTTCATCCTGAAGTTCTGGGTCCATTGTTGGTCTCCCCAGTGCTCCAGGACGATGTGGTCCCATCACACCATCACTGCTGGTATCCAGATGCTAGATGCGGCGGGTCACTCTAGCATCCGGCCGCTGCTCCTCTATGGCCCCCAGGAGGGTCTGGAAGAGGGCCTGGGGATCGGACTGCAGCAGATGCTGCCAGGCAGTCTCCAGCAATTGCTGCCAGGCTTGCAGCAAGACATTCAAAATGAGCACCAAAGTGCCCACGGGCAGCTCTGGCTCCATGGCGCCAAGTACTGTGGTGTCCCGAGCGAGAGCAACCAGGCAGGCAGGGAGAAAAATGCTTTGCTGTACTTCAGCGAGGTAGGCAAGCAAGCAGGGAAAGCTGAGAACCTGCTGTCCAGGGGGATCCCTTTAAGCACAAGCCTCAGATAGTCTCAGGCAGCATCCACACAAAGTAACTACTGACCTGATGCCCTGCTGAAACCGGTTTCAGCTGGCCTTAAATGCGATTTAGTGTCCAATCAGTGTGAATGTGCTATTTGGAAATAGCAAAACACTATTTTGAAATGCATTTTGTGTGTAGACACGTTATTTAGAAATAACTTATTTTGAATTAACTATTTCGAAATAAGATATTTCAAAATAACACTGTAGTGCAGACATCAACAACCATTTATTATCAACAACCATTTAAAAATGGACAACAGAAGTGTTCTACTAAACACCTGCTTTAAAATCAAACAAAAGGTTTCCTCCGAATTGGTGGCCACTCTGAGCTCAGAAAGACTGTTTAACCGTCAGTTAAAGTCCTAAGGGAATGTGTTTGCAGGCACAAATGGCAGTTAGTGTCTAACTCCCACTGAATTTCAATGGAACTTTCCATTTGTACCTTTGCAAATCTCTCCTCTGCAGAAGTTTATAGCTTAAAACTTAACACATGCTTTCCTACCGTAGCATTAGTGAATATCATTATAATTAGAAACTTACAATGAAATTTTAATGAGAAACATGAGATAATACATCATCATCTAATATAATGACACCTATTAGGATGTTAGAGCTCAACTCATCAGTAGTGTACTTATGAATACTTATCTTCATTTTTATGGAATTTTTGTAATTTAACGGATGGGTGTAATCACTGAAAAGAATGAAGGAAATACCTGATTACATACTGACCCCCGGGAAAAGGTGCAGCATAATTCATGTGTCAAACAGGACAGGACCATTGTAGAGCAGGAACAAAAGGCTTTTTTCATTAATGAAACTGGATGCAGCTGCAAATTGAAACAGCAAAACAATTTCGTTATTTAATAACAATAATAGCCCTATGTAGAGGGCAGTTCTTCATTGGCAAATGGAAACACAGTATAAGCTAACTGATGCAGAGGTGATGGAACAATTTGTATAGTGGGGGTGCCAAGAGCCATTGAATCAGTCTGTAAACACTGTGGAATTGATGGAAACCATTTCAAACCAGAGGCTGTGGAAACATCCCCATGCCACTAGTTCCAGACCCTATAAACAGGTATTCCACTGCTCTAATTTACCATTCTGTAATCTCACTACATGTAGAGATATTGGAAAGATTTTGTGTGGATTTAGAAATACGGTGTATATACGTGAGTCTAAGGATTTTCTTTCTAAATTGCAGATCAGAGACAGAATGACAAATAATTACATAAGAACAAAAGTTACAGAATGAATTAGTTTAATAAAAGGATTGTAAATCCTAATATGTTTTTTATTTTCATACAAATTCTGGGATGGATCTTTTAGTAAAGCTAGAACACAGTAATAATGTTCTATTTGTTTATTTATGGTTTTGCTCTAATTCATGCAATACAGCAGCATTATTTCAGAATAACTGAAGTTGTTCTGAAATAACAAAGAGCATTTCTACATTACAAGCCTTTATTTTGAAATAATGTCAATCTGGAAGACTTCTTACTCTGACTCATGGTAACCCTCATTTCATGAGGCGTATGGGAAGTCAAAGGAAGAGTGTTCTTCCTTCAGCTTCCTGCAGTGTAGACAGCACCTAAAGCTGAGTTAAGCTATTTCATCATAAGCTACACAATTGACGTAGCTGAAGTTGTGTAGCTTAATTCGACTTTAGCCCTGCTATGTAGATGTACCCCAAGTTTCCAGGTAGTTCATGTGAGTTACTACAACATTTGATCATTTTCCAGGTTGGGAAAAAAGAGCTTCCAGGGATCTGTGCATGTTTTGGGAACAGGGGGAGATGTTGGGGCCATGCCATTGAATCATAAGAACAATTTAGCAGCCAGCAGCATAGAAACAGTCTCTTTCCCCACCTCTTCCTCCTGTTCCCTGACACACTTTTTCTACTGTGCCTTTCCCTTCCATCTACCAGTACTGTTCCTTTCATCCTCTGTTTCCTTGTCTCTCTTTTTTTTTTGAAACTTTCTCCCCTATTATCTCTCCCCCATCTCTTCCTTATCCTTCACCGTTGGTTAATCCTTTACTTTTTTCAAAGGTTTTTTGCAACTGGTAAGGAACTGTCACTAGTGCTGAAGTCTTTGTTGTGGAGAGAGCAATTTAGAAGAGTTTTCAGTAATGAAAACTCCTCTTGAGGCTTTGGGATATCAGCTCTTCCTAACGTTCTAGTTTGACTTTAAGGATCAATCAATATATATGACAAAACTGTCTGGATTAAAAAAGAGAGAGTAAGTGAGCAGGCAACATGACCTGATTAGTTGATTTTACTGCTGCTGATGCTGCTATCACAATTATCACCAGTCAGTAGATCAAGAGTGATTTAGCTATGGCAACAAGACAGATAATAACTTAGGCTTTGCCTGCACTACCCAGTTGTGGCTCACACACAACAGAGATCTTACCACTTGTTTAACTACCCTGTTTTGCCAAAAAACAAAGCCACTGTGATGAGCTGCATAGAGCTGGACTCCAGGGAGATTACTGATGGACTGAGGAAGCTAAAACAACAAGGAGTCCTTTGGCACCTTAAAGACTGAGATTTATTTGAGCATAAGATTTCAGGGGTAAAAGCACAGATGCACCACTAGGGCTATGGCTACATTATGTGTATTGCCAGAAGAGGCAATGCAAATGAAGTGCAGATTAGCATTTTCTCATGCTTCATTTGCATAATCTCTTCCAGTCCGTTTTTGCGCAAGAGGTTTTTTCTCGAAAACAAGCAGTGTGGATGTTTCCTTTTTGCGCAAAACCCCCTTTTTGTGCAAGATCCTTATGCTTCCCAGGGAGGGGCACTTTTTTATAGCAGATTATAGACAACATACACTTCACACATTGTGTCACGGATTGTATTTCAGCTTGAGCTACAACAATGACTGTAGTGTCTAGTCTAGTGAAAGGTGTTGATATGATACAGGCCACAAACATATGTAGCATGTATAAGTATCCCATTGGCACTCTCATTAGAGAAATCAGAGAATGAATAGGCATTGAGACTTTGGTCTCAACTAGGGCATAGTTTTTCCCTTACAAATATTGTCATGTGGTCTTTAATGTCCACACAAAGCAACAAAGCTACTAGTTTCTGAAGGTCCTATCTGAAAGCCCCACACAGTTAATTGCATGGAGCCTGTGAACAATATGTAAAAAGTGGTCTTTTCAATACAATATAATGGGAATTATAGTGTTTTTAAAACATAATTTTAAACATGAAAAATAAGGAGCTCTGGCAATTCATTGAAGTTTATAATAATTCAGTTTGATCAAAGATTATTTTCTCAAGAGTACTTTAGGTCTCATGTGGGGATAGTAAATATGTATTCAGGCACTTTTTTAGAAAATGAACTTTATATACCAGCTTGAGTATAATGGCTCTTGAGAATAAACATTCTTGTTTGCCATGCAATTAGCTACAGAAATGTTCTAACATTCTCCACTACAAAGTGTAGAAAAAATTATTATTCATTTTGGAAACTTATGTAATTGTTATGTTAGAGGAAAAGCGAAGTTAGTGATTCATAGTGAATTATTCAGTAAATTTTGCCTTCCCTTCCCCACCCCCTTTTTTTTGCCCGAGTACAATTTTTGCTATATTCAATATATTTGAGAACATTACTTATTATTGGATATGTACATAAAAACCTTTTGTTTTCAGATTTCCGGTATGGACATTCTCATTTTCAAAATTCGAACTTCATGTCCCATTAACACTATCTGATATTGGCTGAAAATAAATTGATATTTCTAACATTCCCGACGGCGTTCTTTTTTTGCTGCTATAATTCTGAATGGTCTTTTCCTGCCCAGCCAGATGGATTATAATCCTTTCCATTTCTGCCAAACTGCCATTGATGGCTTCAGCTCTCTCCAGGACTAGGAACAAAACCAGCAGGCATCAGAGAATTTTGCTGCCTTGAAGCTCCATGGAAGGATTAAGACCTAATATTAAAAACAATGAATAGTCCAGTGGCACATTAGAAACTAATATATAAACACACACACACACACACACACACACACACACACACACACACACACAATCATGAGCTTTCATGGGCAAAACCCAATGATCTCCATACTGGTACCATTATCCGCTGACTTGAAAGACTGGAAGGACACTGAAAGGCTGGCCAGCTGAAGACTGATTGTAATCAGAGTGAAAAGGAGTATTCCTTAGATTCTGAGCTCCTCAGAATAGGGACAGTCCATCTTGGTTGGAAAGTAGTCAGTCCTACTCTTAATGAAAAATAAGAAAATTCATGTGTGCAAAACTAAAGCAATAAGAAGGGAGGAAGACCCACTCACCAATATCTATGATCCTCATAATTCTAGATGAGGAAATTTACAAAAATAAATGGATGAAAGAAATCTCTAAATGTAGCATGTATTTAACTGAAGTCATTCCGGACCAGAAACTTAGACCACGTGCCAAGGGACTCATCTTCAGATAACTCCTATTGATTCTGATGTAAATTTTCATTCTTCACAAGCATTACATAGCACTTAACAGTATAATTATCAGATAACAGCTGCCGACTCACATTCTGGGCCTGTATCATCCCTCGTGTATCTCTATTATATGAGTCTCAGCCTCCATGTTTACCTTGAGAAATGTCATTTGTTCTCAGTGTTCACACCAGCTTGTCAATATACGAAATGCATTCTGAATAAATACTGGAAGAAAAACTGGTTAGACCTAAAAATAGAGTAAGTGCTACTGGAAAATTGAAATACAAAATAACATACTTATGGTATTTTTAAGGTTTTTCATTGTTTTAAAGTAAAAGGTGTTATTGCCTTTAAGATCATATTTATTTACCAAAGCTTTCTACTTTAGTCTATTTAAGAATCCAGAGTATTTACATGGTTTTTAACACTTTTCTCCTGCAAGAACTACCAGTAACGCGATATCACAGTTTGAAAAAGAAAAATCAAAGAGCATATAATGCCCTAAGTTGTTTGCTACCACAATCTTATCAGTTCCAACACAGCAAATGGGAATGTTGAGTCTGAAATTAAAGTATTAACCGATAGATAAAATAAAATAAATACAATAAAATAAAATAAAAAAGTTTGACAAATATTTTACTTTAAAATGTCATTTGTATGCGTACACAAATAAGACCCAGTTCTGTAACCATTACCCATGTTTCAGTGAGTCCACTCACAAGTAGCAGGATTGAGACCATATTTTATTAATGACTTGAGATCCTAAAGCAGTTTTCAGTGCAAGGGTTAGACTTCCAGATCCAGGTAGAGGATTTCACTATTCAACTCTCATTTATTTCAATACCAGGCAAAGTAATGCATTGAATGTGTGCTTTCTGTAGTCTAAGTATATTCATCCTTCTCATCTGATTTCCAAACTTGGTCAGGAATTGTGTAAGCCAAACAATAGTACATATCAGCTTTGACACAAGAGAGGCTTGGGCTACACCTAAAACTTAGGTTGACCTAACCAGCTTTCTGGGAGTGTGAAAAAAATTGCACCCTGAGTACCATAGTTAGGTCATCCTCAGCTGTAGACAGATAGATTGATGGAAGAAATATTCTGTCATCTAACCTATTACTTCTTGGAGAGGTGGATAACCTACATCAGGGGTGGGCAATAATTTTAGAAGGGGGGCACTTCACAAATTTTTGAAGTGGCCCCGGACCACCTGGGACAATTCCATGCGCCCCTGCCCACAGACCCTGATTGGCTTAGGGGCAGGGGGAAGCACATGAAGTCTTTTCCCCCCACCTCTGGTACCTAGAGAAAACTGCCAGTTGTTCTGAAAAGCTGGTGGTTCCTTCTAGGTGTCACACACCTCTGGTGGCTGGAGGAAACTTTATGTGCTTCCCCTGCCCCTAGGCCAATCAGGACCTGGGTTAGGGGAGCACGTGAAGTCTCTTGCCCCCTGCCCTGTAAGGGACATGTGGTGCCTAGAGTGAACTGTCAGCTGTTCAAAACAGCTGGTGGTTCACTCTATGTGCCACACTTTCCTAGTAGGGGGAGGAGTCTTCTCAAACTCCCCCATCTCTAGGTCTCTATTGGACTGCAGGTAGGTGAGTGACAGAGCTGCCGCAGGCCAGATCAACCTACTTGGTGGGCCGGATCTGGCACTCAGAGTCTTTCTTGCCCAGCCCAACCTACATGGATGGAAAAGCATATTTTGTCCATGTAGGAAGCACCATAGCTGTGCCACTATAGCGATTGTGTGGACATACTCAGATGCTGAGTTCTTTGGGGGCATGGGACATCATTTGCTATGCACAAATACAATGCCCATAACAATGCAATCCTGACACTGCCGAGACCTCTAAACATTAATTATCACTACTAGAAAGAAAGAAAGAAAGAAAGAAAGAAAGAAAGAAAGAAAGAAAGAAAGAAAGAAAGAAAGATTATAGCAACACCAATATTACTATACCTGTAGCTCCAATAACCTTATGTATGTGTTGAAAAATTTGGAGGTTAGGAAGAGGACTAAAAACCTGTCCCATAAAAAAAACCCAGAGAATCAACCTGTCATGGGGTGAGCCCTCACCCCCATGGCACCTCCAGTTGGCCACTCAGGTCTTCTGCCTCAGAGTGCCCTCTGCTGGTCAGTGTCCCAGCATCTGGTGCAAACCTTCTGCTGGGTCAGCTCTGTGTCCCTTCCTGGCCACAGTGCCCTTTCCTCCTCAGACTGTCCTAGGTCAGTGCCCCTGAACTCTGGGGTACCCCACTCTCAGATAACCCTCAATGCTCCTATACTCACCTTGCCTCAGTGACTCACTGCCAGTCATTATCTTGTCCCTTACATCAAGGAAAAACTTCAGTCTGAAATGGGTACTCATCATTGGGAAGAGGTAAGGATCTGCTGCCTTTTCCTATCCTGGCTGTTTCTCTATAGCCCTAGTAACATCAGGCCTTGCCTCAGGCCCTGCAGCCTGAGAGTGAGGCCAGGCCAGAGCTCTCTAGTGCTGCCTGCCTTTCCCCAGAGCTGCTCCGTACAGAGGAAGTCTCTAGCTTCCCTGGCAGCCAGGTTTCTCTTGCTCCCCAGCTAGAGCAAAAGTGTCCATTCTCCTTCCCTCCAAGAGCCCTTATTTATACAATTCCACCTGGGCCCTAATTGGCTATATCTGTAGCATATGCAGGCTCCACTCTCCCAACCTTCTCCCAGGCTGGGTATAAACCCTTAAAGGACCAGTGAAGAGCAGACACCCCATCACACAACCATTATAGTATGTGATAGCCTTGAGGAGTCAATGACTCATAGGACTGCTAATGGTGAAAACCAAAAGGAAGCCACTGGCATAAAGACAGAAGTACTCCACATCAAGACAAAAATCAAACTTGTTTATTGGAATGTACGGACAGGCTAAGTCTACACTAACAATAGACTGTGCCGTAAATCAGCCCCAAATGCTGTAACTCATGAGATGTCCACACTGGCAAGGTACTAATTCTTCAGTTGCTGCACACTAAGTAAAACACCTCCATGGAAAGCATTGTGCTTGCTGTACTCTGGATACAGTACTGGCGGGCCAGTGTGGACACATGAATTATTTGCTGCACTCTGACTGGCCTCCAGAAATGTCCCATAATCTCTCAAGTCCCTTGGAACTGTCTGCCCTGCAGGCATGCACATAGCCCTTTCAAAGCTGCATTTTGGACAGTCTGCATGTCATGCTGATTTGCTACCTGTCAAATCATAGAATCATAGAATAATAGGACTGGAAGGGACCTCGAGAGGTCATCGAGTCCAGCCCCCCGCCTTCAAGGCAGGATCAAGCTCCGTCTACACCATCCCTGACAGATGTCTATCTAACCTGTTCTTAAATATCTCCAGAGAGGGAGATTCCACCACCTCCCTTGGCAATTTATTCCAATATTTGACCACCCTGACAGTTAGGAATTTTTTCCTAATGTCCAATCTAAACCTCCCCTGCTGCACTTTAAGCCCATTACTCCTTGTCCTGTCCTCAGTAAGCAAGAGGAACAAATTTTCTCCTTCCTCCTTGTGACACCCTTTTAGATATTTGAAAACCGCTATCATGTCCCCCCTTAATCTTCTTTTTTCCAAACTAAACAAGCCCAGTTCATGAAGCCTGTCTTCATAGGTCATGTTCTCTAAACCTTTAATCATTCTTGTCGCTCTTCTCTGTACCCTTTCCAATTTCTCCACATCTTTCTTGAAATGTGGCGCCCAGAACTGGACACAGTACTCCAGCTGAGGCCTAACTAGTGCAGAGTAGAGCGGCAGAATGACTTCACGAGTTTTGCTTACAACACACCTGTTGATACAACCTAGAATCATATTTGCTTTTTTTGCAACAGCATCACACTGTTGACTCATATTCAACTTGTGGTCCACTATGACCCCTAGATCCCTTTCCGCCATGCTCCTTCCTAGACAGTCGCTTCCCATCTTGTATGTATGGAACTGCTTGTTCCTTCCTAAGTGGAGCACTTTGCATTTCTCTTTATTAAACCTCATCCTGTTTACCTCTGACCATTTCTCTAACTTGCTAAGGTCATTTTGAATTATGTCCCTATCCTCCAAAGAAATTATGCTCGTGCTGTTGAACACAGAGGCAGGTGTATATGAATAAGTGAGAGAGAAATTGCCATGCAAAGAGCTAGAGAGGGAGGCAGAGTGGGCTAACATAATCAGTATTTCTCCTTTCCCCCTGTCTTAGGAGGGATGGTTTCCTGATGCTGTCTGAATTTACAAGCATGCTGATATCCCCCAATATAAACTGTTTCCTCCCCACCTCGCTCTCTCTCTGTCACACACACACACACATTCCCTGTCACAAAATACAGGACTATGTAGCACTTTAAAGACTAACAATATGGTTTATTAGATGATGAGCTTTCGTGGGCCAGACTCACTTCCTCAGATCAAATAGTGGAAGAAAATAGTCACAACCATATATACCAAAGGATACAACTAAAAAAAAGTGAACACATATTAAAAGGACAAATCACATGTCATACTTTCTCCCCTTTCCCAGACTTTTGTTGAATAGCAGCTATCAATGTAGTAGAATCACCATGGAGCAAAGGGATTGGGAAACTTCATGTAATGCTGCTTGTCCCAAGCATTGTAAACCCTTTCCAAAGCACACTGCAGCTGGTTGCACAGTGGGATAGCTACTACAATGCGCTGCTCTCTGAGGCATTGCAAGAGATGCTAATGTGGACATGCTCCACTGTCACAAGGAGCACAGTGTGCATACACAACAGGGCTACGTCTAGACTGGCATGATTTTCCGGAAATGCTTTTAATGGAAAAGTTTTCGGAAAAGAGCGTCTAGATTGGCACGGATGCTTTTCTGCAAAAGCCATTTTCGTGATCGGGGCTTTTTTGTGGAAAACAAATCTCAGCTTTCTACGCTGGCCCTTTTGCGCAAAAGTTTTGCGCAAAAGGGACTTTTGCCAGAATGGGAGCAGCATAGTATTTCCACAAAAAGCACTGATTTCTTACTACTTTCAGGTAGGAATAAGAGATCCTCCGGAAAAGGGCTTTATTCCGGAGGATCGCGCCAGTCTGGACACTTTTTTCCGGCTTTTCCCCACCGGAAAAAAAGCGGCGGACATGTTTATTTAAATCCCGCGGGGGATATTTAAATCCCCCGCGGATTTCCCTATTCCAAAGTTTGAAATTAGCATGCCTCTTCCAGAGAAGGGGCCAGTGTAGACGTAGCCCATGGGTGTCACCAAGAGCTGGGATCGGGATGACTAACAACGGCTTTGGGAGAACTTCACTGTATTCTGGATGGGATGATGAACAGCACTGTGAGGATGTTGCACTCTTCTTGAAGAAGGGAGTGGGACATACCCTACTTCAGTAGAAGTCCTTCAGGAGCAGACTTATGAGAACCAGGCTGAAAGGGAAGCATGTTAATATCATCTTTATTACATGTTATGCTCCAAAAAATTACAATGACTTAAAGGTAAAGGATAAATTCTACCTTAAATTATAGGAGCAGTTAGACAGAGTACATGTCACAACCTAATGATGGTCATGAAAGATCTGAATGCCAATGTCAGTGAGGACAACACAATGATAGAACAATATGAATGGGTGCGGCATCATGCATGAAAATGGGGAGAGGCTTGTTCATTTCTGCAATATGAATGATTTAGTCATCAGCGGAACCCTATTTCAACATCCTGACATTCTCAAGCTGACATGCTGTTTTCCATAGTGCATAGAAAGGCACCAGATTGACCATATGACAATCAATGGCAAATGGGGGCCTGACTTTTGCTATTGGAGCCGTGGGACTTTTGTCTAACTTCCTCCTACAGAGTTAAAGTGCTGGAGTGAGAATCCTGGTGGAGTTTACCATTGGCAAAATGTGCCTTCTCTCTCTCCATTTCTCCCTCCTCCTTTAATGAAATGTTTGTGCTCTTTGTAATGACAAAGTAACCCCGTAAACACTGTTTGGTTGTAAATATTAGAACAAATCTCTTATGTTTATCCTAAACGTACTAATAATCCAAAGAGAGAGATAAAAAGGAAGTTCCCTTTTTTCCTATTAAAAAAATCTGTTGATAAAACTGGTTTTTTTATGTGTTAGCAAAAGTCAACAAATACTTTAGCTAAACAAAACAAAGCACTGTATGAAGATGATTTGCAATTGAATTCAGCTGATGCGTTATTATTTTTATTATTTGTCCCTGGTAGAGGACATTAGCTAGAAGAGAACATTACAGTTGTACTTCCATTTATATAGGAATACTCCAGTACTTTTGCACTTATGTTCTCTTCCTATTTCTTACAGTATTAGAAATAATGACCACTATATGTAAGACTATTTACATTTTGATGCCATGTTTTCTTTAATGCCTTTTAACTGTTATGTTACTTTACCAGATATGGACTAGCTACAGAGCTTCCTTCTCTGGAAGATAAGTGCCAGATATGCTTATCATAAAATGCCCATTATTTAATGTCCCACCCCAGGTTGAGGTTAGCTTAAAAAATGAATTTTATACACAGTGCCACCTACTGACTGAACAGTATAAAACAGAAATTGATCTTCCTGCTGTAGGATTTCCTTGATTATCTGCATAGCTTTCTCAGCCTCTCCATTTGTTTGTGGATAATATGGGCTGCTGGCAATGTGATGAAAATCATATTTTGCTTGGAATGACTTAAATTGTGTTGCAGTGAATTGTAGTCCATTATTAGCACTAGTTTGTTTTGGAAAACCAAAGTGAGAAAAAGTGTAAGTTTCTGAATAACACTGTTATATATTAGTCTTTCAAGTATATTATTTTTATATAACTGAAAAAATAGTCCATGATAATCAAGTTATACTATTATTTAAATTTGCAGCTAGTCTTTTCCTATGTCTATCAGGGAGGGATATTATTAAAGGTTCTATGTGTTGTATTGGTCTGTTAGTTCTACAATGTTCTCATAGAGATATTTTATTCTTTATGTCCTTGCTGATGTCTGACCACCACACTGAATGCTTGACCCATTTATGACATTTAGTTAATCCTTGATGTCCTTCATGGATGAGATTTAGTATGTCTCCTCTCATTTCTTTTTGAATTAAAATGCAATTGCCTTTAATCATGAGTCCATTTCGCTCACTTGATTGTCCATTCACTGTACAATAGTCTCTTGTCACCTCCTTAGTATACTTTAGATTCTTGGGCCAACCAGACCAAATGTAATTAAGATTTTGATGAATCAGGGTGTCTTTTCTGACATTGGTATGTATGCATCCTCAGCATCCACACATGCATTTACATTGTCTTCAAGCTTCTGAGTAGTTGAGTGTGATGCTGGGTTGTGAAATAGAGTTTCTGCTACTACCAGATTTTTCCAAGGAGCATATTTAGCAGATGGGTTAAATTGCATTAACCTTATCAATAGACATTGTCATCTCAGTAGTGGTTGGTCAAATATTTTCCACTGATGAGGTTAAAAATGGTTTATGGTCAGTTGCAAGTGTAAGTGAATCCAAGTAACACAGGATATCACTAAACATTCTCAAAATGCCCATATGCCTCTTTTCTACACCTCAGAAGAAGATTGAAGCTGCCACTGTTGATCTTCCAGGGTTCAAATTAGCAGTCTAGTGAAGACATCTAATTAAATGTGGTAGGGGCAATTCAGACTATCCTAACAACCCTGCTTCCACGAGGAGTATGGGAAATCAAAGGAAGAGTGTTCTTCCTTCAACTTCCTGCAGTTTAGAGGGTGCCAAAACCCAAGTTAAGCTACTTTGACTTCAGCTATGCAACTAAAATAGATGATGCTGCATATCTTAATTCAACTTTGTCCTGTAGTGTAGACATGCCTGGGCAAAAGCAAACTGTAACTGGGTTCCATTCAGAGCCACGTTGTTGCAACATTGCACCACTAGGCCATATCTTGTTGCATCTGCTCTGACCATTGTGCATTCATTTACATGGTGGTACTTGAGGACTGGAGCTGTTAAGATATGAGTTTTTTTACCTTTTTAAAGGCTCTTTTGCCCCCACAGATATGGTATGTTGAATTTTAAGAGTCCAGTTAGTGGTTTTGCCACTGTAGAAAGGTCTTGTAGGTATCAAGATAATTTACCATCACCGGTATGTGACTCAGATCTGGTACATTAGTTGGTGTGTTAAATTTGTTTGGCTTATTTCACCATTTCATCTTCCCCAATCATCCATATTGGTTCTCCTCCTTGTTGGCCAATTGGCACCTTTTCCTTGAAATCTGCCTAGCAACGGGAACAGAGGTTGGACAACATAGGCAGGAAAGGTCATATGACCTCAGAGAACCTTCCTAGTAACAGGAAGTTATACAGTACACAGTGTGCTGTCCACCAAATGGCAACTGGGTTCCTTCAGAGAAGATCAGAAGAAATAACTTTAGATACCTGTTTTTGACATTTACCTTGTTCCTGTCATCCACATTGTGGTTCGTATTTTGTTAGTCTCCTAGGCTGTGTCTAGACTGAATCCCTGTGTCGACAGAGAGATGTAGATTAGGTGCGTCGAAATTGCTAATGAAGCAGGGATTTAAATAGCCCTTGCTTCATTAGCATAAACATGGCCGCCACTTTTTTTCGAAACAGAGCTTTTTTGCAAAAAACCCGGCAGTCTAGACAAGGATCTGTTGAAAATACACCCTTTTTTGACAGATCCTGTATTCCTCAAAAAATGAGGTTTGCAGGATCTGTTGGAAAGGGGTTTATTTGCAAAAGAGCTGCGTCTAGATTGCCGTTTTGTTTTTCAAAAAAGCTCCATTTAAAAAAAAGCGGCAGCCATGTTTATGTAATGCTATATTTAAATCCCTGCTTCATTAGAAATTTCATCATGCCTGATTTGCATCCCTCTGTCAACAGAGGGATGCAGTCTCTACACAGCCCTAGTGGCTCCTGTACAGTGGTCTCGTGTACCCGTGTGTAGTTCCTGGTTTCATTTGGGTCCTAAGGGTTTCTGTAAAGATTGGTGAGGTAGACAGTTACTTCACACCTTTGTAATCCATATTTGGTTAATTTGAGGTCCAGGCTTTATGCCTTTTGGTGGTATTAACCACTTAGTTTTATAAAAAGTCCTGGTTTTGTTTGTAACCTAATTATCTCTAATGTGTTATTGTTAACATGATCATCCATAGGTAATAGATACTAATTCAAGGGATAGAATCTGGAAAGAGGGTACTTTATAAAGATTACTTTACTCTGTGGTACAAAAATGTCTGGTAACAAATGATCGAATTGCTTTTACTTCCTCAGGGATGACTGATTCCACCTTGTTTATTGTTTCTTCTAAGAACTTGATCTGGAGTAGGCAATTTTGTCCTTGTTTGGGTTCAGTTCAGACTGACTGGTTAGGCTTAAAACTTGGTTGAAGAGTTTGCTATGTTCTTCCACATATATCACATCTATGTAACAATATATTGTACATGAAAACTACAACTCCATTGGTATTCATTAGTAGTTCTGATATTTTTCTTTGCAAATTTCAAAATTTCAATTGAGCTGGTAAACCTAAAAAACTATCTTCTAAATCCAAGCGTCCCAAAGAGTGTGATCAGTGTTGTTATTTTAGCACTCTCTTTGGCTAAATGAATTTGCCAGAAGTTGCCAAGCATCTAGTCTGTAGAGCAGTGGTCCCCAACCTTTTGGGGCTGCCAAGCGCCCAAGGGCGGGGCCACACACGCACCCAGGGGCGGGGCCAACCATATGCCACATGCCCGATGCCGGCACCACCCATGTGCCGCACTCCTGGGACCAGCGCCGCTCCTGTGCCACACGTCCAGGGGGGGCTGCCCATACGCCACGCGCCCGGGGCTGGAACAGCTCATGTGCTGCATGCCCAGGGCTGGTGCCACTCCTGTGCTGCATGCCCAGGAGCTGGCAGCACCCATGCACCACTCACCTGGGGTTGGCGCTGCTCCTGTGCCACTTGCCCAGGGACAGGGACTCCCATACGTCGTGCACCCAGGGCCAGCACAGCCCTTGCGCCATGCACCCAGGGGCAGGGCTGCCCATATGCTGCGTGCCCAGGGGCCGACACTGTCCATGCACCACACGCCCAGGGGCAGGGGTGGGGCCGGCTCCGATCACTCAGCAGGCCCACAGAAATGGCTCAGCAGGTGCCATGCATCCGCGGGCACCATGGCATCCGTGGGCACCACGTTGGGGACCACTGCTATATAGTACTGTAGCTCCTTTCATTTTTTAGGAAGAAATCTTCCAGTGTTGGGAGGACACATTTCTCTCTCACATCTTTTTCATTAAGTCTTTTAAGTTCTCAAGATTAATATTTTCCTTTTTTTTTCTATAATTGGTGCATGCCATGTTGTTATGTCAATCTTTTCCATTCTCTAACTCAGGATATGTCTACACTACAGAGTTTTGTTGGAAAAACAGCAATTTTTCCAACAAAACCTGAGTTATGTCCACATTGCAATCATGTTCTTCCAAAAGTAAATTGAAAAAACAGAGGATTTTTTCCGACATTGGTAATCCTCTTTCTATAAGGAAGAAGCCTTTTTCCTCTTTTGGAAAAAGGCATGCGTGGAAGCGGAAGAGGGAGTTCTTTCGCAAAAAGAGGAAAAAGCACAGGTGCCCTGGGGGCCATTCTGCCCATAGTAATCACAGCTTACATGTGAGATAGTGTCCATTCAGTGTGGACACTATCTGTCAAAAAAGCAGATAGCTTTTTCGATGCACTTTCACAGTGAGGATGCTGTCTTGTGGAAGAAGGTTTTTTTGGAAGATCTTTTCCGGAAAAGCTTCTTCCGAAAGAA
This sequence comes from Pelodiscus sinensis, assembly GCF_049634645.1. Classification (NCBI taxonomy): domain Eukaryota; kingdom Metazoa; phylum Chordata; order Testudines; family Trionychidae; genus Pelodiscus; species Pelodiscus sinensis. Next base: position 175,157,074 of record NC_134711.1, read on the forward strand.
GCCTACAATCTAGACCCTTGATGAAGTAATAGAAGAAGAATCCTGTGAGCCCTGTATATACTCTCTGTTCCAGTGCTGTCTCCAAAGGTTATTTGTACGGGATTGCCTTTCAGAAGGTCAATATCAACACACATTCTGTTAAGTTATTCCCCCATTCTCATTATGTACGTTATGGCTGCCATGCCGCAGCTTAAAATGCTATTGGGCGGTGGTCCTTTGATCACATGCAAAGAGAAAAGCCATATATTCAAGGTGCAAATTGTTTCTGTGATGAACTGATGAACTGGTCCATGCAGTTCAGAGTACTTCCAGGGCAAGTCAGAGCTAAGTTAGGTGAGCAAAAGGGGTTCTAAGCAATTGTAAGTCCATTCTGAAAAGATTGTGACATCAGCTCCTGGATCAAATTGAAATTCTAAAATCAATTGTCTTGCCATGAAAATTTAGTTTCTCTCTCCAAGCAGGCATTGCAAGTGATAGATTACAGAATCAATGGCTTAATTGTCTGAAATATGAGTCAATTCCTTCGCTGTACTGGTTCAGCATACTGTTGCAAAATGTCCATATGTTGTGCATTTATTACACCATGTGCCTCTAACTGGAATTTGCATCATCTCTTAGGATATGGCTTTTTCCATACCTTGTGCAAATATTCTGGAATGTGTCTCTCTTAGCCTGGGTGTTCTCTCTCTTTGCTTCAGGATTTTATAATAAATACTTTTAACATTCAAGTGTCTTTCTACAGTTTCTAAGTTATCTTCCAAGTTTTTCAAGTTGCTCCTGAATTTTGTTTTGTTGATTGACTAGTACAGACTGTTTTGCTTTCTGTATAATTGTGGCTACAGTTAAGTCTGTCTGAAACTGTAGGTGCCGTGGACAATTTTTATCTTTGTACCCAACACCAGTCCATCTCTGTTTTTTTTTTCATTCCCAAATATCTGCTTTCAGCCAATTCCTGCAGAGCTCTTATAACACATCCAGTATTTATGCTGGGTGCTTAAATTCTGTAGTGAAACATGCTCTTTCATAAACCATTTTTTTCTGAAGTATAAAGTATCAAACATAGCCAGAACTCCATCATAGTCATCCTTCTGACTGTCTTCAGTAAAGTCAAAAGATTGAAAGTTATGCTCTGCTTGCTTCACCCTAGCACAGATAAAAACAAAAACAAAAAAAAGTATATTCCCAGTTTCTTTGTGGAGCTTGTTCACTATTTGAAAGCTTGCAAGATACTGCTTTCAGTTTCCCACTGTAAAGGTTAATCAAAGCTGAAATTCTATGGGGCATTAAAGATTGGGATATTCATTAGATTGAAGGAGCACCTTAGGAAAATTAGGATAGTTAAGAATGAAATAACACCTTTGACTTGCTTTTCTATACACATTACTCCCATTCACTCTTAAATCTCTAAGGGTACGTCTACACTGCACATTTATTTTGAAATAAAGCATTCCAGAAGAAATACTCCAAAATAGCTTAGTTCAAAATAGCACATCTACACTACAGGGAAGCCTCAAAATTAGTCCAAGGCAGGCTTCCCTAATGTGGACATCCTACCTTGATTTAGAGGCCCAGCAGGCAGTGGGGAGTAATTACTTTGAATGGCTCTGGGGAGGAGCATCCACACTAGTGCTATTGTGAAATATCTATTTCAGAATAGGTGTTATTAATCGAGGAATGAGGTTTACTGAAGTTGGAATAAGATGACCGTTATTTCAAATTTATTTCAAAATAACAGAATTGCTGCTTAGATGCTTTCATTGTTACTCTCATTATTCCGTATTAATGCTTTTGTATAGACACACCCTAATGAATAGGTTAGAGCTGATTGAACTGTGAATACCTTTTGTCTATTTTTTTTTGCATTTTTCATCAAATAGATTTTTATCTGACTTTTGATTGCTATAGATAATATAGATGTGATATTTTACAGTTAGAGTTTCAATTTTGTTTAGATTATTCAAGGAGTTACTCAAATCTCTTCTTCCAAAGTCTTTGAACTTTCTTATACTGGACAAATGAGAAACGCTGAGGATTAAATTCTGCTTATATAAAAGTTAATGCAAAAGTTCCCATTTACTTAAATTGGAAGACAAGATTTCATTCAGAAAGAACTAGCTTTTCTGATCTGGTACTTGTGTTTTCAGTCCTTTCAGAAATCAGTAAAGATGAGGCTTGTGAGAGTTTGTATGGAAGAAGGTCAAGCAAAGAAAGGAAGTTAGCTGAACCTAAAAAAAAGTTATCTTTTGATTGAAGTTTTATTGGGGCAGATTCAGATAAGTTCATTTTTTTAATAAATTATGTTCAATCAGCCCCTTTGAAAAGTAATGCTTATGAAATATAGACTATATATACAGTATAAAGTATTGTAATCAAGAAAATTAGAAAAACGTTACAGGCAGTCCCCGGGTTACATGGATCCGACTTACATCGGATCCCTACTTACAAACGGGGTGAGGCAACCCCGCACTAGCTGCTTCCCCCCAGCAGACCAGGGAGACGCGAAGCGGCTTTTCTCAGCAGACACCTCAGCTTGAGAATAAAGGACTGAGGGAAGTGAGGTGTGGGAGAATAAAACTGAGCTCTGGAGAAATGTTTGGCTAGAGTTTCCCCTACAATATGTACCAGTTCCGACTTACATACAAATTCATCTTAAGAACAAACCTACAGTCCCTATCTTGTACATAACCCGGGGACTGCCTGTATTCATAAACAAAGTAAAAAAAATACACGATCACGTTTATACTGCTAACACCCCCAAGTCTCCTGCCCAACCACTGACACACCCCTATGCCTACAATGCCCATATTCATGTGTATTTTGAAGCTAAGCAAATTGGATTGTTTTTTTAAAAGAAATTCTGTATGGCTGAGTTATTTTTTCTTTGTTCACTTCAATCCATGCCTTTCTGTGTTTAGATTTAGCTATTATTTCAAATAGATGGCTGGCATCAACATATTCCTTTCCCTTTGGCACATTATATATACTTCAATAAGTTTCCACCACAGTCTTATGTTTCTAAGATATGATGGGCATGCTTGACTAGTCTTTCATAGCAACTCAAATCCCCCAAATCCCTAAGTAATTTTTGCTGTTTTTTGTAGCACGCTTTTTTTTCTGTCTTTCCAATGTTCCTTCAGCTATATTGTGTCCTAAACTATATGCAGTGTTTTGCATAAAGATTTACCAGGGCATCATTTGGTCCTAGGATAACATCTGTATTTCATATTCTGCTTCCAATCCTGCCCCTTTCCCTTTAAGAAGATGAGCAGGATTTGCAGGTAGAGGAATATGCATATACCTCTCTTGCAGCATGGAGACGGCTCCAAGGTAGCTTTCTGTATGGTTTTTCCAATGAAGAACTTCTAGCCCTCCCCCTGCGCAGGAGCTGGGCACTAAGGCTGCCAAGATCACTCCAGTCATTAGGTTACAGTAGCTTCCACAGAACATACTTGTTGCTGCTTGTGGCCAGAAGCAGAGGATTCCTCCTTACTTTTCTTGTGGATCTCCTCCAAACCCTGGATAAGTTTTCAGGGCAAGCACCAAGAATAATAATATTCCCACAATAATTAATATACTAACAAGTTTCTAAAAGATACTTTAAACTGGTGTCTAATGTTTTGGGCACAATTTTGCACCTCCACTTAATTGTGAGTACAAAATCACTGATACAATAAAATGGCAGTCACAAGTAATATTTAAATTGCTACCTGATTGTGCATTGTTTCTTGGAGACAACAGTGATCAGTGTCCCATAAATACAGTGACACAGAATCTAACATCTGTACCTACAATTATTTCACTTACCGTATTTTCCAGCGTATAAGACGACTTTTTATGCTAAAAAACATCCCCAAAAAATCGGGGGTCGTCTTATAGGCCGGGTATACAGGCAGTCCCCGACTTCCAGGTACTAATGGGGCTTTTCTCGCCCCGGAGGACACGGACTGCGGGACCTCGCGGTCCCGCCGCCGGTGTACTCTGGGGCGAGAAAAGCTGCTCCGCGTCTCCCTGGTCTGCAGACCAGGAAGACGCGGAGCAAAGCCGCGGAGGGGCTCCGGCAGTGGAGCAGCCCAGGCGCTCCTGGGCTGCTCAGCTGCCTGCTTCCCCGAGGCTTTGCAAAGCCGCGGGGAAGCCGGCAGCGGGGCAGCCCAGGAGCGCCTGGGCTGCCCCACTGCCGGCGTCCTCAGAGGCTTTGCTCCCGGTGTCCTGGTCTGCTGGAGACGGTCCCCAGCAGACCAGAGGCACCGGGAGCAAAGCCGAAGTGGCGGCGGGGTGCCGTGCTTCTGAGGCTTTGCTCTGGCAAAGCCTTAGAGGCGCGGGACCCCACCACAGCTGCGGCTTTGCTCCCGGTGCTCCGGTCTGCTGGGGACCGTCTCCAGCAGACCAGAGGCACCAGGAACAAAGCCGGGGAGGCGGAGGGGCCCCGCGCCTCTGAGGCTTTGCTCTGGCAAAGCCGGGGAGGCGCGGGACCCCGCCACGGTTGCGGCTTTGCTCCCAGTGCCCCTGGTCTGCTGGGGACCGTCTCCAGCAGACCAGGGACACCGGGAGCAAAGCCGGGGAGGCGGAGGGGTGCTGGGGCGCTGCCGGTTGGCCTCTTAAGGGGGTGTAGTCTTATAAGGCGAGTATAAGATGAAAACCTATTTTTTAACTAGAAAATTAGGGGGTCGTCTTATACACCCAGTCGCCTTATACGCCGGAAAATACGGTATAAAATTGGAGGCTGATGCTTCTCTTGCCTCCCTAACCCCCGTCCCCACAAAAACCTCACTCACTACAAATCAAAAGACAGTTTCTGAGTCTGGCAGAATCACAGCACAATCAATCAAAGATGAAATTCTAGTCCCATAGTCATCGATGAAAAAGCTTCCCTTGACTTTCAGGAAGACAGGACTTCACCCTTAAAGTCTGTCCTCAACCAGCTCTCATTCAGACATATTCATAAAATACTGACTTTCTTAAAGATTTGTAGCAATTGGAAATTTTATTTTCAAGTTGCTAATAGGAAATTACATGGCAATAACATTAATCATAGTAGTATAATACCAACGCCCTCCCCCCCCCGACATGTGGGCCCCATTCTGTTAAGTGCTGCACATGGAACACATAGTAGAAAAATGTCCATCTCCCAAAGAGCTTATAGCCTAAATGAACAAGACAAAGGCTTCTTTCCATTCTCTCCTCTGGGCTATGAGAAATGTATGCTTGAGTAGAGGCTCTGATCCATTGAGGTTGTCCAACTCGATGCACTGCATCTTCCTTCTGACAAAACCTATATGATTCTATGAAGGGGGACTGAAACCTGAGCTCATCCAAGCCCCACCACTCTGGATGGGAGGCCAAAGTCCAAGCATCACTATCCTGGAAGGGGGTGGGGAGATAAAACCCAAGCTAAAGCCTAAGGGATTCAACCTCTGGCAAGGGAAGACTGTAAACTCAAGCCTGGAGCCCACAGCTTAAGCCTTCAGGCTTTGGCTCAGAAGATGGGGCTCAGGATTTGGCACCGATGACGATATGAAAATCAGGTGGCTACCAGTGTCCCCTATAATCTTTTCGATCTGTGTGTGAAAAAAAAATTGTTATGTGCTCCGAGGCATGTGTGAATAGGCACCATGAGTAAAACAAAAACCTACTTATGGGTGCTCTGATTATCAGCTGTTTGTCGTTTGAATCTTTCCCGAACAACTGCACAAATGCCAAGCTTACAGGGAACATTAGTTGCAAATTACTTTGGGGTCCTGATCCACAGTTTGAGAACAGCTGATATAGAATGTTCCTATGACCACCACTTGGGAAACACTGAATTAAATGACTTGCCCAAGGTCAAACAGGAAATAGAACTAAAAATTAAAAGGAAATCCCTGAATCTCAGGGTACGTCTAGACTACGGGTTTTTTTTTGAGAGGAGATATGCAAATTTGGCACTAATTTGCATGTAATCTTCCAATCGCTTTTTCAAAAGCGGGTTTTTCAAAAGTGAAAATTGTCTGGACGCGTTTTTTTCAGAAAAAAATCCTTTTTAGAAAAACCACTCTTCCTAAAGAAAAGAGGTTTACGCGTTTTTTTGAAAAAGGTCCCAAAGAAGGTGTCCAGATTACTTTCACTTTCAAAAAACTCGCTTTCGAAAAAGCAATTGGAAGAGGATATGCAAATTAGCGCCAAATTTGCATATCTCCTTTAAAAAAAAACATAGTCTAGACATACCCTCAGTCTGGTGCCTTATCCATAAGGCCATCCTTCCCCTTTCCAAAATGCACGTATTTCTTTTAAATAAAATTTGAGCTTTCAACAACATTTTCATTGGTATATTATAAGGAAAATAGTTAACCTCAATAATACTATAACAATGCTGAGCTAAAATTACTTAACAATGACAACATAGTGCTATACAATAATAAAAAGCCAACATTGAAAATCCTCAGATTGTAACAGAACAAATACAAGTCAATCTTACAGTTACTCTGTTTGACACAAATTTTATTAGGAATGAGAACACAGGAAAAAGTAATCTGTAGCAAATAACGTATTTGATTAACTTAGCTTCTTTTTCTATTCTTCAGGTATCCAGAGACAGCATATAATTTTCTGAAATTATTCATTACATTAAATTATTTGAAATTACACGAAATAACTTGCATTTATCATTTCTATTATTAACTCTTGGTGTATTGTGCATGTTTATGAGAGAGAAAAACAGAGAGCGCAATAGACTAGTCCACCATAAATTTTCAAAATTCAACATGTGTTCAATTTTTCTAAGTTTTCCTTACCCTGGAGCTTTTAGAAGAAATGCAAACAACAAGGGCATGATTTAGGGAGGGCAGGGGCTGGCACTACAGCTGCTTCCTCTTCTTTCCCTTCCCCTGACTATCAGGGAGTGAGGGGAAAATATGCAGCTTACATCACTTACTCCTCTGAGTACATTCCCCTTGCTCCCTGATAAGAGAAGAAGAAGAAGACCAAGCAGCATTCCAGTATATGTGTTTGTAGCCTTTCCAGCCCTTCTAAAAGGGCACCGTTGGCAAACATCATGTTTACAGAGATAAATTTTACTCTCCATCAATAATCTCTAATATTTGTTCTCTCCTTACATATTCCAACCAGTAAGATTGTTCCCTAAGGCTACCTCCAGACTGCATCCCTCTGTTAGCAGAGGGATGCCAATAAAGCACTTTGAAAGTACAAATGAGCCCAGGATATTCATTCAAAAAATGAGGAGTACAGGATCTGTCAAAAAAGCTCCCCGCTGTCAGCAGAACTGCGGCTACACAGCACTTTCACTTTCGAAATGGTGCGTGATCAGCACAGTGCCGGAATGTGAGTATGCAAATGAAGCCTGGGATATTTAAATCATGGGCTCATTTGCACTTTCGAAGTGCTTTATTTGAATCCCTCTGCTGACAGGGGGATGCAGTCTGGAGGTAGCCTAAATGATGAATGTAAAGACAATACCATTAAGGGGTGAACAACAATTTTTTTCCCCCTGATGGAAACATCTGTTAAATGTTTTTGGAGATATTATTTTATTTAAGCAATCTTGCAGGCAAATGCTCATTACATAATTTTACATATGTTATTGATGTGAAAAGTAAGAAAGATGCTAAACAACAGCAGGATTACAGGTATATCCATGTTCACTGAATAATAGCACACAGATCTCATGCACTGAGCATGAAGTGAAATCAGTGAATAGGTCTCTTTTTAAGTGTATTTTATGATCAGCTTGCAAGGCTCTAATGGTTATGTACTCTGTCTCTATTAGACAACTGTGCATCACCAGCCATGTCTGGGAGCCGACTGTGGACAGTGGATTAGAGTCAGTGGTGCAGAATTGCTTTCCTACAGTAACTCCTGAAGGAATTTATTTATCAGCCCCTTAAGGTGTGAGCCCAAATCAAATAAATCTGTCTGAAAATCAAACAAGCACAGAAACCATATCTGAAAAATCTCATAACCTAAAAGGATCCAACTAAATTGTTTTAAATTGTCAGATGTCTCTGGAAAAACTAGAACAGCAAAGTATTACAACCCTGGGAAGATTTCAATGGAACACATTTTGTACAGCTTCTCCTTCACCTGTTCCCTCACCATCCTTTCACCACTGCACACACATACACATACCATTTAAAAGGGGGAGCGGCTATCTTATCAAGATACTATATTTTTTCCATATGGGGATTGTTATGGGATAATAATGGAATGAAATTTTGTGTGCACTTTCATATAATGAGTATCAATCACCATTTAAATTAAGGTTTTGGTTGATTTGACTGGAATTTGATATCATAGTTCCTTGGGCACCTTTAAAATTTTCACTTAAAGTATATTCTGACCTTTCCCAATATTCAAGTATTCAAAATATTTGTTTGTTTAATCTTGAGCTAAGTTCTTGAGTGTGAAATTTCAGTCAGAAGTGTTGCTTTTCAATTGTAAACTTTCAAAGTACAGTATGTCTACACTACAGAGGGTTTTTTTGGAAAAACGTCCGTTTTGCCAAAAAAACTTAAATTACTTCCACAAAACAATGATGTTCTTTTGAAAGAAAATTGAAAGAACAGAGGGTTTTTCCAACATAGTAATCCTCTTTCTACAAGGAAGAAGCCTTTTTCCAAAAGAGTTCTTTCAGAAAAAGGCGTATATGGATGGGGAAGAGGGAGTTCTTTCGAAAGAAGAGGAAAGAGGAAAAAAGCACAGGTGCCCTGGTGGCCACTCCATCCATAGTAATCACAGCTTACATGCGAGATAGCGTCCATTGAGTGCGGACGCTATCTGTCGAAAAATCAGGTCGCTTTTTTTATGTGCTTTTGCAGTGTGGACACTCTCTTTCGGAAGAACTTTTTTCAGAACATCTCTTCCGTAAAAGTTTCTTTCAAAAGAAGCTTGAAGTCTAGACATAACCCCAGAGTGAAATCCTGACCTCATGGAGGTAAGTAAGAGTTTTGCCACTGATGTCAATGGGCTAGGATTCATTCCAGATACCTGGAGTACAATGGAACTGTTAATGGGAACTTAAAACACTGCATTCAATTCATCCTAAAGTGTTACTTTTAAAATCCACATCATGACAGAACTAATGCTTAAAAAATGGGAGTTTTGACTGAACAAGACCTGTAATATTGGACTCTATGTTGGCATAGGTGGGTTGTATTAATGTATACCGTTAGACTTGGTTTATCACTTTCATTACCTCTGAATGGGTAAGACTGAGCAAGCTATTTAAGTTAATGTGTAATTTAAAACATGTGAGCTGTCCCCCACATACTTAAACACCTTGCAGAATTGGGGCCTAAGTCATCTTGAAGATAGACTGTGTATCTAGTTCTGCAACACATGGAAAATCACTAAGCTATTCATGTCATGAAAGTTTACAGATTTGGGTATTTCTATGCATCAGTTATCAAATTAAGAAAATAAGGATCATTAACACTGTAATCCATCTAAATCAGAAAATCTAGAGTTAAAATCCCCATGCACACACATGCACGCACACACACACAATGGGCAATATAGTACCACAATTCTGTGCATATAACTTCCATTGAAGCCAATAGGAAATTTTGTGTAAAAAGTGATTGTCTGATACACCTGTGAAACTTGTACTTTGGTAACTCATTGAAGAGGTAGTGCTGTGTGCAGCATAATCCACAGATGATGTAAGTTTGTTTCGACCTCTAGCTACAAAGATTGCAGTAAACACGTAGCTTTTCACTCTAGTGGCCCCCGGTTGATGACTAAGGTAGCAGCAATAAAATAATTGACGATGCTTCTGGGATTGCAGTATGTGGATCTCCAATACTTGGGATCTGCTTGTTCTGTCCAGGAGAAGCATGTGACCCGCTGATCCATGTGTTTTATGAATCCCCTTCATGCTCAGTCCACAAATGATGGTGCTGTTAAAGCCAAGAATCTTATATTTAGTCATGTATTTAGCTCTGGAGGCATTTGGTTTGATCCCCAGTGTTGGCAAAGTTGGTGTCTACCCCATACATGGAGCTGTGCTTTCCCAGGATCACACTGTGAGATAAGATGCCTTATTCTTTGCACTCCAGAGGGCCAAATCACAAGTGCGCTAACTCAAGGACAATACAAGCCTTGGGGATACAATTTCTTGTCTGCTTCCCCCTTTTCCCAGAAGAGTAATTAATCTGCTGCCAGTTCTTTCCCAGCAACACCTGTTTGAGGGAGAGAGTAATTAACAGGTGTGACTGTACTTGATTTCCCTCTCCACCCACAGCCAAGGTCCTTCTACCCTTGACTGGGAGCACAGATGGACAGCAAGGGGACAATAGTTGTAGAAACCTTACTTACATATATGAAGGCTGTGTGCTGGATCCTGTAAACACTTTTGGGCATAGTGCTTACTGCTGTTGAATCCTGGAGCATGATGTACTTCATGTCTGCTTTCTTGCATGACAGAAACATGCTCAGACTCCACTCGTTGCATCCACACAGTGTGGGATTTTTTTTGTGTGTGTGCCCTCCACCAACACCTATATATTTTTGTGCAGCAGTAATTTTCACAGTATTTCTAGTATCCTAGGGCTCATGAGGAGAAGCAGACTCCCTCTGGAAAGTTCTATGACTCTGGCTCAGCTAGCCCTGCTCTTCCTTCTTGTACTTCCTTCCTGTAACTTTTTACTTTAATCAGTCCTCACGTGATGGGCTAATTAATCAATTGGCTCATCTAGCTTTGCTAATCTAAATAGCATCCCCCCCATCAGAGATTTCTGGGAAAGCCAGTAAGTGCCACAATGATAAGAATGAAGGCTCACCAATTAACTCTCTGCACAAGTCTTATCAGTGACTGTGTGGAAGCCTGAGCACTATGTAGTAATCGGAGTCCGAAACATAAGCTCATGCATCCCAAGCCTGGTATGAGGCCTGAGGATTGGCCAACAATGGTGAAGCCTTTGCTAACATAAAGCAAAGTGAAGCTTTGAGAAAGAGGCAGGCTCTATGAACAGAATCTGGCATGAACAGGATTGATGGTGTAAAATGCTAAATGGTACAAGGCATAGGCTGGAAGCACATTCCAGAAAGGTCATAACAGAACATCCCATGAAGAAAAACGTCTTGGTACCAACACACTCTCCACAAATAACAGTCATAGTAACCCAGGTTCAGGGCAGAGTCTAAACCCCCATATACAAGGTAATGGTAATATCTAGGTCAGTGGTCCCCAATGAGGTGCCCACGGGCACCATGGCGCCCGCTGGGGCATTTATGTGCACCCGCCTAGTGATCTGGGTCGGCCCGAGCCATTCTTGCACCCCGGGCCCTGGGTGCCCGGCGCATGTGCAGCCCCTGCCCCGGGTAAGCGGCGCATGCGCAGTGCTGCCCCGAGGTGCGCGGTGCATGTGTGGCCCCACCCCTGGGCACCCAGCAGCCCCAAAAGGTTGGGGACCACTGATCTAGGTGATGTCGGAGTGTGGCAAGCTGATACATCAGGAGTGATGTGTAACTTGTTTGTATCTGTGTATAAAAATGTACCATAAGGGAGTTATCTTTGTCTGTCTTAAAGGGCAGTAGTGAATCCCATGCTATTGACTGAGCCAAGTCCACTGTAATGGACATACATATGTTAGCCTAACTATCAACATTTGATCCAGGGAAGCTAGGAAAGTAATTCATTCACAATTTGATCATTACCTGATTTTGTGGTCTTTGCGGATTCTTATTGTCAACCTTATGGGCTATCTGCACAGAGCCAGTACAACACACAGGGGGCAAGCATGCAGCTGATCAGTTATCATAATTGAACAGAGCAAGATACCTTTCAGGATATCACATTGGTAACTTCAGATACACATCCTAAATTCATGGATATGAAATTACGTTAAATATATGTGTTATGTTATTGGCAGTAAATTATGTAATCTTTATTTAAATGAAGTACACAAAGATTTCTTCTTTTTGTAAATGTTCCTTTTATAATTGACTTTTAGTGTATCAATTTTCTGTATGGGAAAATATTGTGTTATGGAAACACAAATGTTGTGCGGTGTAAACGTTTGTTACTTTGTAACGTAAAAAATAAGAATTGGGAAAATTATCATATTATATTATTTTTATAAAGTTTACATACTAATATTCAAGTGTTACTAATTCATGAAAATTAAATGAAAAATAAAATGAATATTTCATTGTATACTGTAATTATATTTTATTAAATTTTTTTGGTTTTATATTCAAATTCATAAGAATGTGCTTTCCTTTTATCTTAATTATACAATGTGCCTGTCATTATTAATTTTTAGGAATTTATCATACATATTGCATGAACATGAAACTTTGAAATCAAAAACAATAATTTCATTTTCCTCCAGTTATTCAAAATATTTTCCCTTCTTTTTCTGAAATTGCTGTGTAATATTGTGTTGGACTTCTAATCAGCTGTTTTTTTGCTTTAATAACAGCCACATTACACTGATGAGTGAACTAATTCCATCCTGTTTATACACAGGGTCTAATCCTCTTCCCATTAATGGCTGCATGATAGGTCCCATAATTTGTAAAACACTTGAAAAGAAAAGATATTTCATGAAATACATAAACTTGTATGACATTCTTAATCCTAAATCATCTTAAAACTATAAAAAAACTTCTGCAATAAATCAGTCCATTCTGTAAAATATTATTTATTTCAACTAGGGGAGATGCTGGTCATATGAGGGACCATGGCCATGACTTCTAGGACAATTATTGACCCAGATTTCTGACCTAACCCAAAATCAAGATATAACTAGTTTTTTTCATTTATTATCTGGTAAAATAGTTGTTCACACTCTTTATCATACCATGTTCCCATGTTTTAACAGAACGTCCCTCATCTCCACATACACAATTTTAATACAATCCATTTCCAACCCACATACCCATTTATCCTTAAAGACAGGGATAACAATCACAACATCCTGAAATCTGAAAATAACCACCCTGAGGAATCCATATGTAAGGCTGGGGATTAAATTTCTGTATTGATTTAAAATGTTTATTAACACAATAGCTTTAATTTATTTTCTAATATTTGGTTATTACAAAAAAAACTGGCTACGTCATTACTTTGAATAAATATTTTAAATTATTTTATGCATAGTTGGAGAATAATAATTTATGTATTTCTTTTAGTTGATGATTTCACTAAATTAAATATTTAGGGGTGAAAACTTTTTTTTAAGGAAATCTCAGTTTTCTCCCATATGTGACAGCTTCAACGAAGCCATTTGTATTTAAGATATGCAGGTCCTATTACAAACTCTGGAATATAACTTTATAAGTGGTGTTAAAATATTTGAATATAATTGTGATTTTATATTTCATACTACATGTTTTGTAGTAATTTTAATTACAAATTGTGGATGAAGTTACTGCAGATTGTAATCTTGTAAAACATTTTAGTTAAGAACAAATCATCCAACAGTAGTGCCTTCTCAAAGAGGCAGACAACTCCCGCTTGATAAGGAATATGAAAAGATTATTTTTCTAGAATATCAAAAGAAAGAAATATACAGGACATGATTCATAAAAACCACAAAAAAGCTGAGAAGATCAACGTCTTATTTTCCCCTCTGTCTTCATAAAAGTTCCCCCTGAACTTGAGTTAAACTCACACAAATAATTCTAAGAATATCCTTATTACAAATGAATCTTTTTTTCTAAACACTCTAAGGGTATGCTACACTCACCACCCCAGTTCGAACAAGGCTGGCTCATGTAGTCATTTGAACTTGCAAATGAAGCCTGGGATTTAAATATCCCGGTCTTCATTTGCATGTTCCTGGGCACCGCCATTTTTAAATGCCTGATAGCTCGAACTACCTGCCCGCGGCTACATGCAGCATGGGCTAGGTAGTTTGAATTAACACTCTTAATTCGAACTACCGTTACTCCTCCTGCAATGAGGGAGTAAATCCCAGGCTTCATATGCAAGTTGGAATGACTACATTAGCCACCCTAGTTCGAACTAGGATGGCTAGTGTAGCCATATCCTAAAATCTTAACATACCTTTAAGGAAAATAAGTATAGTTGAGAAATGTTATGTTACCTCATTTTATTCCTTAAATGCAAAAAAAAGTGGCATAAGCTTCTATAAAATGTTTAATTGCAAATGTTTGGCATTTAAAAAGAAGATACATAGTAACTCCCTAATGTTGTTGCAACATAAACAGTAAGATTTTTATGCACAAATATAGAATCAGAAATAAAATGAGAAACCATTTAATTATAGAATGATAATATTAATAGGGGAGCTAATTAGTTATTTAACAGTGCTTAAATAACTTTCTTGTTAAGCTAAAAATCTGACAACCACTTCTCTTGAAATTGTTAAGAAGAGTCAATGCTTTCCTTAAGTACTATTTATGCTAACGACTCCCTTTACTAGTCAATACATATAAAAAGAGAATTCGGAGAACAAAAAATATATTTACATAAAACATTGAGTGTATCCAGTGTTATGTGAAACAGAATTTTAACACCCATTAAAGCCTAATATAATTAGCAGAATGCTTCAGAAAATGAAATAAGCACACAACAAAATTAAACCTTTTAGGGCACTCCTACACAGAAAATCTAAATCTGAAATAAATTAGACAACTTCAGCTACGCCAATTGCGTAGCTTAAGTCGAAATGGCTTATTTCAGCTTTTGGCACTGTCTACACAGCAGGAAGTCTGAGTTAGATCACTCTTCCTCTGTCTTCCCTTACTCCTCATAAAAAGAGGGTTACAAGAGTCAGAGTAAGAAGTCCTTGCTGTGTGGAATATCCTTGCTTATTAAGAATATTAAGAAATAACTCTGCTAGTCTTAGAGCTTCCTCCACAAGAACAAAGTTAACTATCATCTTGTTGCCTTTTCATCATGTATTCATCAGCTGAAGACCATCGTATGAAAATCTCAAACCAATCTCAAACCAATGAAAGATGACAGCAGCAAATATTTAAATCTGACTAATCCCTAAAAGAGGTATGAGTTTCACTTGCTGCAAACTATGAAACAACAACATAAATCTCTCAGAATTAAGTAAATGGCACATATTTTCATTCCATCTCTGTTCCATGACACACTGTCTCAATATTTGTCACTTATCTCTGCCAGTTCATCTCATGTCCTCCAAGGAATCAAGGAACAGAAAGAAGACAAAGAAATTCACATAAATCAGCAAGAAGCATCTTTCTAGTACAGTACTGTATCGTGGAATGAGGAGTAACGGTAGTTCAGACTAGGAAGCCTAGTCCGAACTACCTAGTACGTGCCGCGTGTAGCCGCGCGGCACGGGGTTCGAACGAGCAGGGATTTAAAAATGGCGACGCCCAGTTTATGCAAATGAAGCCCGGGAAATTCAAATCCCGGGCTTCATTTGCAAGTGCGGTATGCCTACATTACCCCGCTAGTTCGAACTAGCGGGGTAGTGTAGACATACCCTAAGACTTCAATATCAAGGGTAAGAAAGTTTGCCAAAGACTGCCAATGAGTTAGATTTATCTATTTTGTAGTCATTTTAATGGAATATTGAAAATATCACTGCAATTTAAGGTCATAACAGCTTCTCCTGATAAACATCAACATGATTTAGACTTCTTATTGCTGAGGAGGACGTGTATGATAGCCAGGGTAAACAGAGAGAAATAGCAGATTTAATTACAATATTGATATTCATTAATTTGCCTGACTGAAGACAGCTACATGAATGGCTTGGTTTAGGTAAGTGAATTCAAATGATCTCTTTGCTTTCATAATTTTCAATTAAGATCACTCACCTTTGCCCATTTACAAATTATTGAGTTCATTTACGATAAACCAAATAGGACTCGCCTCCCCATAAATTAAAGACTTTTGCTTATAGGCACGGGAAGTAGGGGTGCCGGGGTGCAGCAGCACTCCAAGGTTTTGCACCCAGCTTCCTCACACTTGGGGAACTGCTGGGGCTTCCAGCAAACTCCTGGCCCCACTGGCTTTGTTACTACCCACCAGCCTTGAAGGCCTCATTGGCCCTCAGGTTCTTTTGCCTGTCAGTCCCATCTCATGGGCTCTGCAGCCCACTGACCCTGCTGGCTCCCGGATCCAGGCCACCCACCCTGGAGGCTCCACTGCTTCCCAGAGTCCCACCACCAGCCCGGGGCTCTTCAATTACCCGCAGTTATGGCTCCATCCTGGAGTGCAGTAAGGGGCTAAGGTTGTAAACTCTTCTGGATCATATGGACTGATCATTGCTGTGAATGGTATTCAGTTGGCCAGGTATGGGAAAACTGGCAACCAGTGGAGGGCCATGAAATAGATGTAAGGGAGGAAGCATAGCTCAGCTCCCCTCCCTCTCCCCAGCCCTAAAAATTGTTCCAGCACCTTTGTCTCCGCTTGCCTATAAGCTGTTTTTGTTATCAATGATACACTCACAGAAGTCTCACTATTAATTCTGGAAAAAAGTTCCTTTGGTTTGAAATTATCTAGAGAAGACTGTCCACATCAGAGGTAGGCCACTCTCGGAAAATGCATTCTCTGTTAAAAGTCTCCACAAAGAGAAAAATAAGAAGACTGTAACTTGTGTTTTGTTTTTAATGTTCTCTTCTTCTTTCTCTTCCTAACTTAAATAATAAAATTATCCTAGTTAATAGTTGTGATTATTTTCCTTGTCTTTAATCATGGCATTTTGTAAGGTATTGCAAAAAATGTGACTGAACTTGAGGGAAGGAGATACCCTGTGTTAAGAGAAACATTTATTAAGGCCTGGACTACCATTCCTTCTTTCTCTAGATTATACTTTTAGTAGTTTTTGAGGTAAAATTACTTGCCCCCCTAAAATTTAAGACTCCCCTTTCTACTCTATGAAACAATTTAATTGAAATTTTGTATGTGGATATGTACAAAAGCCTCCCACTGAAGCTTCCTATTTCCCCTGCAGTCCATAGGAAAGCTCACATTGATTTTTACAATGGGAAATAGATTTTGGTCCATGGAGGGGCTTGCTCAGCCAAAGGCAGCATTTGCCAGATTAAAAAGTGATTAAACACATAGAGAACAAAATTAATCAACAGGCTTCGTGGATAATAGCATTATAAACAATGGGAGAGAAAAATAAATATAACTCTTCACAAAAATGTAGACATTTGCTTGAAATAAAACCTTGGATTTGAATTGCCTTGGTTTTGGGGAAGTTTAATTCTTATGTATGTTACCATTTCTGTTTCTTTAGAAAAATTACTTGAAAATGTGCCATTTGATATAAGGATTTGTTAATAATGGTGAGGAAATATGGTTGGCTGGAGTAAGTAGAGAGTTAATAGCTCATGAATTCTAATCTTGACTTGGCCTCTGCTTCACAGGATGGCCATGGGCAAGTCACTTCATTTCTTTGCCTCAGTGTCAGCATCATAAAATGGTAGTTAAACAACTAGCTACTTACCTCACGGTGTTATGGGGCTTTATTAATATGAGTACAATGCTTTTGATACTGTGAAGTGCTAAGTGCAAGCAAAATATTATAACTATGATGATCAATAAAAATAGCTTTAAAGTTTTTATGTGAAGGAAGCTCAGTATTTGGTATTTAATCTTCTTCCTCCCATTCAAAAGGAAGAATAATGAAATTTCAAAACAAAAACCAATTATCTAATTAACCTAAAAAACCTCTGTGCACACCTCTTTGTAATGGTAGAATGAAATGGAATGACTCATTATTAAATTTTCTAGAAGTGCCATCATCATATTATTTGTAAACCCTATAGAACCTTTCCATTTAGTAACATACAAATTTTGTAGTAGTTTTAGACAATTAAAAAAGGAAGGGAACATACTTAAGTTTTTAACCACAAGAACTCAAAATTACTTGAAAGCACTGATCAATATTTCATGCAGTTTCAATACTTTTATATTGTTGTTTCAGGCACTTTGATCAAATTTAATTGTGGTTCTTTTATCTCATTGTAGCACTCAATACTTCCACTAGATAACTCTTGGCAATGGCGCTTCTGATAGTCTGTAATTATATTGTCCAAAAAGACAACCTTCCAAATAACTAAAACAAAGTCATTAACTTAGCGTTGCAAAAATACCTAGATTTATTGACATCAAGACATAAATTAAATCTCCATGCAGCACATAAGGAATAATAAAAATAATAAGAGTCTGCATAGACTTCCACTGTTTCACATGATTTCTCTGTCTTATGTTTCATGGATTTCCTTAATTATTTTCAAAAAAAGTGGCAATAACAGTACCATTTAGGTAGGTTGTAGAACCTAAAAAAAGAGCAGTCTCTTCTTTTGGGTTATTTATAATTGAGACTGTATTTACAAGACTAGTAGAACTTAAAATTGCAGCATTCTGGTACAACAGACTAAAAATTTCCTATTGAAAAAATATAATTGCCTTACAGAGACTGGAAAAGCAGAACCTGGAGATTGTAGCTGCTGAAATGGGGAAGGGTTCTGGTTTCTGACACTCAGAGGGCTGAGGAGGCAGCAGTTTACATTTGTGAAAAACACATTAGTTGAATAGCAAAATGATTAACTGTAAGGTGTTGAGAATGATATCACCATACATTTCTAATTTAAAACCTCATTTTTGAATGGGGCATTTCATGTGTCTTAGAATGATTGTCACAAGCTGTTGGCAGACTTGCAAGCATTATGTTTCATAGGTTCTGGAACTAGAGGCGTGAGGGGTGCTGCAGCATGTAATTCATATTTTATGGTGGGAAGTTTCTATTAATATTTTTCAGAAAACAATATTTGATTGAAACTTCATTACAGGTTGAATCTCTCTATTTCAGCAATCTCTGGTCTGGCAACATCCATGATCTGGCATGATTTTAGTTAGCCAGATGTCCCCTTATCATGGGGGTGGCCAAGTTTCCCATGGTCCCATAAAGTTTGTTTGCAGCCACCAGTCCTGGCTCTCAGTGTTCTGCGCTATGATTTAATTCTAATGTACCCCTAAATGTTTTCTCAGGGCCCAGTGAAAATGTTGGTAATGTTGGACAATATTGACTCCAGCAAATTCTCTGGTTGGTCACCAGGTAGATCCTAAGTTCTCTCTAAGGTGCATACCTGAAAGGGCACACACCAATAATTTGAGTCTTGTCCACCTCCTCTGCAGGGCTATGCAGTGGCTGCTTTGAGGAGGGGCTATGTGGGTAGTTCCTAACTTTTGAGTGCTTGACATTGCAGCTTAAATAATGTCCTTTTAATGTATTTTTATATATAGCTATGTACATTGAATGAAACTTGTGGTGCTGCCAGTTGGCTTGCTCAGGTAAAGACCTCAAATTAGTATACCAGGGCCATCCATACACATATGCAGCATACACGACTGTAAAGGGCATCTGAACATTTAGGTCACTATCAAAACGGCAGGTAAGAGAGGATTGGCTCCTACACATGCAGGAGCTGACTCACTCTTATCTGCTGTCCCAGTGGTACCCCAAATTATGACAATGTGATTATGCAAACACAGAGGGGTATAGCGGTTACCTTACAGCTGCTACCAGTTCCTCCTGGCCACTGGGGGTACGTCTAAACTACATGCCTCTGTCGATGGAGCCATGTAGATTTGTTTGTTTGGCAAAGTCAAATGAAGCCACGATTTAAATGATCGCGGCTTCATTTAAATTTACATGGCTGCCGCGCTGAGCCGACAAACAGCTGATCAGCTGTTTGTCCGCTCAGCGCGCTAGTCTGGACGCTCCCCTGCCGACATCAAAGCCCTTTGTTGGCAGCCCCAGTAAACCTCATCCCACGAGGAATAACGGGGCTGCCGACAAAGGGCTTTCACGTCGGCTGGGGAGCATCCAGACTAGCGCGCTGAGTGGACAAACAGCTGATCAGCTGTTTGTCGGCTCAGCGCGGCAGCCATGTAAATTTAAATGAAGCCGCGATCATTTAAATCGTGCCTTCATTTGACTTTGCCTATGTGTCTAATCTACATGCCTCTGACGACAGAGGCATGTAGTCTAGACACAGCCTGGTAGTCTAAGACGGGCTCTGCACGTTGGAGCAGCTCTGCTTCCAGCTGAGCTGCTGAGCCAAGTAGCAGCCTCTGTAGCAGCCAGGGAGCACTTACCCCTTCCCTGCTGGACTCTCCCAGGTAATGAACTATGGTTAGGTAGGAGACCGTGAGTGTGCACTGGGCCCTGGGCTTGGAGTAGGAATCAGTCACATGGGCTACATCTACACTACAGGC
The DNA here is from genome assembly GCF_049634645.1 of Pelodiscus sinensis. Lineage (NCBI taxonomy): Eukaryota > Metazoa > Chordata > Testudines > Trionychidae > Pelodiscus > Pelodiscus sinensis. The sequence continues at coordinate 175,177,247 of NC_134711.1, forward strand.
TTCTTGCTCAAGAACCTTTTTTCTGAAAAGATCTTCCATAAAAACTTCTTGTGCAAGAACGCGTCCACACTGCAAAAGCGCATCGAAAAAGCGATGCGCTTTTGTGAAAGAGAGTGTCCACACTGCATGGATACTCTCTCACAAAAAAGGCCACCCAGAACCACTTCAGGCAGGGCTTAAGGTCACTAGTTGCTTCTGAGTGCTGGTGCCGGAGCCCTGCAGAGACACATGCTTAAAGGAACCCCCCTGGACAGCCATTTCTCTGCTCTGCTGCATGCTTGCCTATCTCTTCAAGGGACAGCAAAGCTCTTGCAGTGACTGCTGTGGTTGCCCTGGGCTTTTTTGGACACCACAGCTTTTCAATTGGTACCATAGAGCTGGAGCTGCCCCTGGGCATGCCACGGCCCCATACGGCCATGCTGCAGTTTGTGCAGCAGTTTATGCACGCTGCCATCATGCTTCTGCAGGAACTTGGCCCCAAGCTCAATCTGGAGTCTCACTACTTGGGTGCGGCTGCTACGCTCTGGCAACCACAGCCTACTGTGGACAGGCAGTTCTGGAAGCTGGACACCAGTTCCAATTGGTGGGACCGGCTGGTTATGGAGTGGTGGGAAGACTAGCAGTGGCTCCAAAACTTCAGCATATGGACAGCCACCTTTTAGGAGCTATGCGCCTTGTTCGCTCCTCCCTCCAGAGACATGACACCCACCTGGAGAAGGGGGTCACCATCACCTTCTGGAAGCTTGCCACCCCGGACAGTTTCTGGTTGGTGGGCAACCAATTTGGTGTGGGGAAGTCCACCATTGGGGCCCTCCTCATGCAAGTATGGATATCTAAGGCTGCAGTCCCTGCATGGGCTGGGGGGGGGGGAGTCCTGGATGTGGTGGGTGGACTGTGGGTAAGGGGAAACCCCATCCCCAGAGGGTTGTGCCATCCTGCCCTCACACACCCCTGCTGCTGGGGGGGGGGAGGACAGCCTCATGGGAGTGGCTCCTTGAGTGTTGGGAGGCAGGAGATGAGATCAGGGCTGAGGAACCCCCTCTCTCTAATTCTGTGTGTTTTCTGATTCTTTGTGTCCTTCAGCAGGTGGTGAGGGCCATCAACTCCATCCTGCTGTGGAGGGTCATCCATCTGGGAGACCTGGACGCAACCGTGGCCAAATTTTCTGACCTGGATTTCCTCAACTAGGGGGAGCCATAGATGGGACCCACATCTCTATCCAAGCCGCAGAACATTGAGCGGCCCGCTTCATAAATCTCTAGGGCTACTTTTAGATGGTGCTGCAAGCCCTGGTTGACCACCGAGGATACTTCTTGGACATTTTTGTAGAGTGGTCAGGCAGTGCACATGACAGCCGCATCTTTAGAAACTCCAGCCTGTACTGCAAACTGAAAGCAGGCACATTCTTCCCCTACCAGAACTTTGTGGTTGGGGATGAGCTGATGCTACTGTGCGTCACAGGGGACACAGCATGCCTCCTCATGCCATGGTTGATGAAGCCGTACACCAGATACCTGAACCCCAGCAGGGAACAATTTAATGCCCACCTGAACCGAGCCAGGATCCAAGTCAAGTGCACCTTCAGCTGCCTCAAGGCATGCTTCTAGTGCCTGCTGACCCACCTCGACATGGGAGAGTACAACGGCATTTTGTGTCCTCCACAACATTGTGGAGAGGAAGGGGGAGGTCTTCCTCCCAGGGTGGGGGGCAGATACCAACCACGAGGGGCAAGCAGCAATGGACAGCTGCCATACGACAGTCCCACCAGTCCAGAGTGCACATCTGGGATTCCCTGAGGGAAAGGTTCTCTCAAGCACCCCAGTAACTCTTCCCAGTGCCTCCTCCCGAGGGGCCTCTGCCTTGCAACCAGATCTCTTGCTCAGCACAACCCCTCCCTTCCCTGACCTCTCAAGAAAAACACCTCTGGTTTTCAACAAAAAAATAAAGTGTCTTTATAGTACACTATCAAAAGGTGGGCAGAGGCAGGGGGCTCCTAACTGGGAGGGGAAGGGGCCTCCTGATTGAGAGGGGGACTCAGAACTGCAAATGGTATCGGGAGAGGCTCCATGTGTCACCTCAAGTGTGGAAGCCTCATCAGGGTTGTGGTCGGGTGGATGTGGGGAGCACTGGGAGCTGGCCAGGATGGGGAGCAAGAGCAGGGTCAGGGTTGATGGGGGGCAGGAGGAGGGAGCATGGGCATCACCTCGGGAGGGAGCAGAGGCATAGCAGGAGCGGCAGGTGGATGGGGAATGGGCATAGGAGGGAGGACAGGAGGGAGGGAGCCAGGAGTAGTGTCATATGGCAGGTGTGCCACCATGATGTCACACATGCAGCCATACCACTCAAGGAACTGGCACCAGGCATGTTCCCATCACTCAAGGTTGGCACTCAAGGAGGAACTGCTCCATCCTCTCCAGGACAGTGAAGGCCACCGCATCAGCTGCTCCTGGACCCTGATGTGCCTTCATATCCCCTGGCCTGTGGCAGGTGACTGCAGTGGACTGGCTGGCCCTTCACTCGTGGCTGGTCCTGCTGTGGAGAACACACAGAGAGGGAGAAGCAGTCAGTCATCCCTGCAGACACTGGCCCTGAGGCCATGCCCTTTTCTGTGAGCAGTGACTAACAGTCCACTTCCCAGAGGACCGGGCTGCCCACTTCCCAGCCCCCTCACCCCCAGCACCCGGATAAGCAGCCAAGGGAAGTGTCTGGCCACAGTGGGATCTCCTCAGTGGTGGCAGAGGAGCCGGGAGTAGCCTGGACCTCCCTTGGGGCCACACACGCAGGGGTGACTTACAGCGCTGCCTATGGGTGCGACTGCTGTCTCACACATGCAGGCATGGCCACGTACTGTGTGCGGAACTCCTTAGGGTGTGGGGTCGGGCCTGCATCCTTGGGGTTAGCCTGCTTCCAGCCGGCACATCCCGCAACGCAATGGCAGGATATGTGTGTCCAGCAGAATCCCAGGCATGCTCATCCCATGTGCTACACAGTGACGCTGCACACGGTTGCATATGCTTGGACCACAGCACGCTGTCCAGCCTGAGCAGCCAAAGCAACACTTGCTCCCTGCCCCCTGTGCGCCCGCCTCCCCTGCCCTCTCTATGAGTGACAAAGAGGCCACTCACCTGAGGATCCCTCCCAGGTCTCCAAGGAAATGTCCTGGCTGATGGGCACTGGCTCCAGGGAGATGGTGATGGTGCCCCTCTGCTCCTCCTCTTTCTCCCTCCTGCTCCTCCTCCGGTTGGGCAATGATGGGGGCTGGCATTCCAGAGTCTACAAGGGTGGATGGGGAGGATGTTCCTTCATACCCCAGGATGGCATGAAGCTCCCAGAAGTTGGGGCAGGTGTGGGGCTCTGACCCTGAGCACTCGGTAGCATGGACATATCCCTGGTGGAGTTCTTTGACCTTACTCCAGACCTGTTCAAAGATCCAGGGCGGGTTTCTGTGCTCTGCCAGAATTCTGCTGCTTGGTCCGGAGAGCCTGAAGCATCTCCTCCTAGGCCCACAGCACCAGGAGGGACTCTGGGCCTGACCAGGAGAGTGACCACCTTTTGCTCCCCCTGGGTGGGTCCTGGGACCCCTGGTTCTGTTCCCTCTCTGGGGGAGGGGGAGAGCTTGTGGCTGTGCCATGGGTCAGCAGGCCAGTGTCAGAGAGAGCAGCACAGTGAGGTGCTGCTCTCTGGCCGGCTTCCTGTCACATGGATTGTCCAGGGCAGGAAGCCCAGCTTTAAGAGGGGCCAGGAGACAGGAACTATAGAGCTGTGATGAGTACTATGGAGTGTGCACCAGAGCACATGTGCTTTTTCCTGGAGGCCATTTCTTGCTCAAAAAACCCTCCTGCCCATCCACGCATGACTTTTTGCAAAAGAGCTCTTTCACAAAAAGGTTTCTTCCTCGTAGAAAGAGGAATACCAATTGCACAAAAACTCCTCTGTTCTTTTGATTTATTGTCAATTTACTGTCAAAAGAACCCTCTTGCAGTGTGGACACTCCTCAAGCTTTTGTGGAAAAACAGATGTTTTTCCGCAAAAACTCTGTAGTGTAGACATAGCCACAGAGGGGATGGATTTGTTGTCATCTACCTATATCCTGTTTAATGAATATTAGTATTATTGAATTCACGTGTTGTTGCTATACCCTTTTTCGTGTTCTGGAATTACCGTTACATTATTCATGCAATTTTACTTAATTAATTAAAGTTCAAAAGGCCTGCATTTAAAGGTTTAGATATGAAGTTACTTGATATGTAAAATCTAATGAAGAATTATTCCTGACATATTGTGTTTACATTTTTTCAAAATGTCCCATCAACCAGAATAGAAGCCCTAGAACTTTGAATTAAAAGATTGTTAGGTTCATTATATGAAAGAGAATGGAAGAGCCACAAACTTTGTCTGCATACAGTTAACAAAGAAAGAGAAATGTGGTGATGAAAATACATTCTAGACTGCTTTCAACTAAAAAGGCACACTTGGAGCAATTCTCCATCTTTTATTTTCTTTTAATGCTGTCAGGGGTTATTGCACATGCCCTTTTCCAGGAAGCCCTCAGAAACTTATGAAAAGACTTTAAGGCTGTGTCTAGACTGCATCCCTTTTGCGGAAAAGGGATGCAGATTAGACACATCGCAATTGCAAATGAAGCGGGGATTTAAATCTCCCCCGCTTCATTTGCATGAACATGGCTACCGCTTTTTTCCGGCTCGGGGCTTTGCCGGCAAAAAGCGCTAGTCTAGACAGGGATATTTCAGAAAATAAAGCCTAGACACAGCCTAAAAGACTGTCAAATTACTACATTTCCATTTTGGGCTTACAAACTTTAACTCACTTATATATTTTATTCGATTTGACATTTTAATAACTCTAATTTATTTTCTTATCAAACAAATCTTTAATTTAGTTTAGTGAAGGAATTGGTTATAGCAGGTCTTTGGTGTGAAATCCAGAAGCATTCAGTGATCTGGAGTGAGTGACCAATCATTTGGGATTGGAAGAACCTAATGTCTGTAATTTTGGTTTTAATAATCTTTAATCACACAATCCAGTTTTTCTTGGGAGGTAAAGATAAGATAGATAGCTTAAGGGTACTGTCTGTGAGACCATTATAAAACTAATATAATGATTCAGGAGCACACTTTTGTTACTGGATTGGTGAAATTTAATAATGGAATATACCACCAGTCTGGCGTGTCTCTCCTGGTTTCTGACAGTGTGGCCTGAGTCTAGCACTCTTGACTGTGAGTCACTCCAGGCACTGTGACAATACTGAAGTGATCTCTTGCTTTTCAAGTCTCAGTCTAAGACAGGATTTCTAGTTCTTAAAAAAAAAAAAAGCAAGAAAAACGGTCTTGATGCTTTGCAGGAGAACAGAACATTTGTTAATATATTCTTACTGAGAATCTTTACAGGTATGACAGACAATCCAATATCTGTATTTTATGTTATGGAGAATAAACAAAGCAATATATAGAGAAGTAGTATATTTCTTCAATATTATTTTTTAAAATTTGTGGTATATAAATACCAAGAAATATTTCATTTATAAAAGCTAGTAATTTCAGAAATTGTTAGATAAAAAGATTCTTTCCTCAGACATCATCCAGCTGACGAGGATATGGTTGGCTGATGGTGTGACACTTCTCTCTCTCTCTCTCTCTCTCTCTCATACCTAGGTTCTTGTTTTTCACCTCATGAATGTATTTGCACCTCTACAACTTGCAGGGGCATGGTGCAATAGCTTGCATTAGCTAGAATTTTCCCACTCTATCTTGCTCATGCAGAGGAATTAAACTCTGAACTTGGAGTGTGATTCCCTTGTGTGTGAACACATACACACATTAGTGCTCAATGACCATGGTGGCACAAATCATAATAGCATAGGTACAGCTGAGCTATGTCAAGTATATATCTTCAAGTTTCAGGCAGACTTGTATTCAGCATGTCTCAGCTATGCCTCCACTGCCGCTACTATCGATACTGTATCTATGCTGCTTTTCATTTGTGTGCTAGCTCACTGATAGCTCGCATGAGTTTGTGTATGAAGGGGAATCACACCCCTACTTTGCAGTGTAGAAATAGTCACAGTCTTCATAGAAGAGCCTGAGGATTTTAAAAAATAGTTTTACTCCTGAGTCATAAGTGATTCTGAAAAAGGCAAATCTGACACGTTGGTAACAACTATTGCATGGAATAGTGGCAGTGAAGTTGTTTTTTTACTACTCCACCCACAAGACTGAGCAGGACCTGTAAATACCATCTCCAAGCCAACAGGGCAGTCTGTACACATTTGATCTACCTTCTATTAACAGGGAACTGAAACATAACCATGAAGCCATTTCTCACAGACATCCAAACTGCCATCAGATCACAATGAGTTTAATTTATGCCTGACCATACTCTTTCTATGTTATATTCAGTACCGTCTATGATGCAAAGCAATATTGATATGAATGCAAAATATTATCCAGTATATTTTCTGATAATGCTTTACTTTGCTCCCTGTAATTTAGCTTCAGATCCCTAATGGCTGCCTAGGTTTTACTTAGAAACATAACATAATTAGACAGAAATTCCATATTCCTGGAAATGACTTGGTAGCTGCACTTAGTAGAATAAAGTAGAGCTAATGTTACATTATTTTTGGACAGTTACTAGCAGAAGAATAATCATTGGGCAACCTACTTTCTGCTTTAAAAGATAGAAATAACAATGTAGTCACTTTGCACTTAAATGTATGTGCTGTGTAATCATCTTACCACTACAAATATAAATAAAAATAAAGAGAAAGAAGAAAAAGAAAAATTAAAAACTGATTCAAGAAAGTTAAAAGACGTGTGAGATTTTGCCTATCCCAATAGCTTAATCGTCCTCTGGTTCTAATTATCTTGCACTAAATGTTATCTCCCCTACATTGACATGTGTTTCTTGATTAGAGGGCTTATTTAATTATGGGCTAAAATCCTATCTTCAGGGAAGTTATTTGCTAAACAGTCTTCACTGGGACCAAGATTTCGCCATTAGGCTATGTCTAGACTAAAGGGTTTTTTTTCCCAAAAAAGTGGCCTTTTTTGAAAAAACTTCACCTGTGACTAGACTGCCGTCGCATTTTTTTCGAAATTAAATCAAAAGAACATGGCAGGTTTTTTGACAGCAGTAAACCTCATTTTATGAGGAAAGAGCTCTTTTGAAAAAAGGTGTTCTTGAACTCAAACAGGGCTTTTTCGAAAAAGAGCATCCATATTGCCTGGGTGCTCTCTTTCGAAAAAGCGGCTCGCTTTTTCAAAAGTGTTGTTGCTGTCTAGACGATATCTTTCAAAAGAGGATTTTTTGAAAGAGCTGTTTTGAAAAAACCTCTTTCAAAAGAGGCTTGTAGTCTAAACGTACCCTGGAGTCCACAACCACCTCTATGTTTCCCAGAAGAACATTTAAAAATCATGGGCCAGAGAAATACAAACATGGAACTTCCAGGTTTTGCCAGTGTAATAAGGTGTGTCCTTAATAGACATATTTTTAATGGGGGCACCCATAACTTGTGTCTCCAAAGCAAATTAGGAATAATTGTTAATAAAAAGCTTTAATGAATAAATGAAAAACGTTCATAACTTTTTAACTAATGATATCATTGCTTTCTGCCTCAGAGCTTGTCTTTACTCCTCTGTTAGCCCATGGTATAACTTGAGTGTTGCCCCTTACAAATTCCAGTTCCTACATACAAACCTACAGCTTAAGTTGTGATTGAAACATAAGCTAACTATCCTGTAAAGGGATTGAAGATCCCTCCAGTGCTCTAATGTGCAAGTTAGCCACACAGTAGAGACTCAGTTACTCTGTGCTGCAAATATAAATGTTACGTGCTGCTTCTCCTGTTTTGCAGTGTGGCTTCCCTCACTGGAATGAAGCTAACTCACAAGGAGTTCACTGCAGTGTAGATAACTTGAACTAACAAGTCAGTGAAAATAGTCCCTCAGTGAGAATCATGACACAAGCAAAACCTGAATGATCCAAGTACAAGTTCTCTGATTGGCAGAGCTTCGTGTAGATAGAAATGTCTACCTGCCGATGTGGATGTCTGCAGATATATAGGGCTCTACTCCCAAAAGACACTGTGCACAACAGAGCAGTTCAGCCTCACTCCAAGCTGTGATGTCTCTTGTCTGGGATTGTCTGCTGGTGGCAGGGATGAGGGTAGTGCAGCCACACTGCCAGGAGGAGCTGCCAGAGTGGGGTGCATGTTCATAGGTATGATGGGACCACGCTCCTCTCTTTTGACTTCAGCATCTCTCAGGAGTAGAGCCCTATGGATCTGCAGGTCCCAATGTCTATCCACTAATACTCGCATCCAAATGTAGACATTTCTATCCGTGCAGGGCTCTACTGATTGGAAAGTTTGGGGAAAAGATATATGTTTTTCATGTGCAATTAAGTGAAACATGGCTCCAATGATTTGTGCTCAAATATTCCAAAACAATTCACTCAGGAGCTGTCTCGAAGAATATAACATTTGACCAAATAAGTGATTCTTTTGGTAAAGTGTGACCTATTGGATTAGGATTTGGGTGACGGCTCACTGTGTGTCGTTGGGTAAACCACATCAACTTCCCATGTGATAGTTGCACCATTCATAAAAGGGCAATAATAATAATATGACCTTACTTTGTAAAGTGCTTTGAGATCTACAGATGGAAAGAGGTATGTATTATTATTATTAAAACTGGAAAGCAATTGGAAAATGGAGTTTAGAATGGAAGCCACGTTTGACTTTAAAAAGAGCTTTGACTCCTAAGGCTACACTCTTCCGAACATTTCTGTAGGTGCTTAATTTTGAAATTAGTGGTACTACAGGCAGTCCCCGGGTTACATGGATCTGACTTACATCGGATCCCTACTTACAAACGGGGTGAGGCAACCCCGCACTAGCTGCTTCCCCCCAGCAGACCAGGGAGACACGAAGCTAGCGGCCCCCCCCCCCCCCCCAGCAGACCAGGGAGATGCAGAGCGGCTTTTCTCAGCAGTCACCTCAGCTTGAGAATAAAGGACTGAGGGAAGTGAGGTGTGGGAGAATAAAACTGAGCTTTGGAGAAATGTTTGGCTAGAGTTTCCCCTACAATATGTACCAGTTCCGACTTACATACAAATTCAACTTAAGAACAAACCTACAGTCCCTATCTTGTATGTAACCCGGGGACTGCCTGTACTCAGGTGCTTAAAGTTAAGAAAGTGCATAAATGTTTTTATGATCAAAATGTAAGTTACTTCTATTGCAAAACAAGGATTCCATGCATAATATTATCTGGTATGGATGAGGATATGCCTGGGCTAAATAAGTACAATAATAATAACTGATGGTCTTTGTGTTTTGCCACATATGAACTGTGACAGAAGAATGTATGTTGCCTTCTAATGTTTGTTTTCTTTAATAGTTTTGTTGTTTTTTTTAAAGAAAAGACCCTCTTCTGATTTATAGATATTTTATAGTCTAGATGCAGCATTTTTGACTGTTTCACTCTATTTTTAGTCTGCAAACTGTATTCTTTCAGAAATAGATAGCATTCATCTTGCATCCTAATTGGCCATTTAGAATGCCTGGAATTATCCTTCACCAAAGTCAGCCTTTCATATCAAAATTCCAAAGTGTCAAAATGATTGAGAATATATGTGAAAACTATTAATTATGTTTATTTTAAACTATTTCTTAGTTTCAGTATCTCTGCAAATGATACATGAAAATAATGTTATTTCTCAACTTGTCTGTATTGTATTTTTATTGGAATAATTTCAAATGCTCTGCTTAAGAAGAAGAAGAAGAAGAGGAAATATTTTAAAAAAATAACTGTGATCTTTTTGTCCTAATTCTTTTATAAAATTTGTTTTAAATAATTCCAGTAATCCTGATCATGAAATTATTTACATTAAAATCAGTTGACTTTATCAGTCTTCATTAGGAATAAAATTCAGTCAGGAAGGAGCAAGTAAATTACTGTCGTGTCTTTTTCAACTATGAAAACTGTTAATATTTTTCAAATTCCATTCTTAAGACTTTGTGTTTTGAAATATTTTGTTCAGCCAACCATTGCAAAAGTAAGTAGCTGTTAATTCGGAGGTGGTGGGTCTAGTAAATACAATACTTGGGGTCTTTACTACTTCTTACAACTGTTTACATTTCTCTGACTTTTTCAGACAGTGAGCTTTTGAGAGCATACAATTATCTGTTATTCTGTGTATGTACAAGTACCTACCATCATAATAATATATCAAGTTCTTATTAATAAAATGATAATATCTATCTTTATATTAGAAGATCTCAAAACACCTTACAACATCATTGTCTCTATTTTACAGATGGAAAAAACTAGGTATTAGTATTATAGGAGAAGTTACTTGTGAGAGATCACCAGAAGGCAAGAGGTGGAAATGAAGCTAGAATTCAAGTTTAGTGTTCTAGTACAGTGTACTACCTTGTCCACCACAATGGGGCCCTGATCATAATTGCAGACTCAAGGCAGGACTAAAGTACATGTCTGTAGTGCCCTCTGATTGAAAAATTGTGGGAAAAGGAGATCTAGTATTTTCTATTATTTTACATCACACATATTGCCGGAGTATTTAAAAGGCTTTGTGAAAGTTACTTTTTAAAATTTTATTTTCAGCAGCAGCAGTGGGATTATTGAAGTATCCCAGTCAGTCTTCTGAAGGTTAATTAATGTTATACTAAGAAGCCAGTCCTTCTGAAATAGCCATTTGCAGATATTTTATAGTCTAGATGCAGCATTTTTTACTGTTTCACTCTATTTTTAGTCTGCAAATGGTATTCTTTCAGAAATAGCTAGCATTCATATACTAAGAAGCCAGTCCTTCTGAAATAGCCATCTAGTAGAAATAACAACACAGTCCTTAATTAACAAACATAGGATTTCATAGTCAGTAGAAAAATGTTAAGACACATGAACCTGCATTCTTTATATTAGCTCAACCCATAATTATTGTTCCATGCTGTCATCTATGCCAGAGTCTTTCTCCAAAAATTATAGTATATCCTCAATCACATCTTGTGTCTTATTAATTCTGACTCATAAGCAGAATATTTGTGATTATAACATAAAATGAAACTTCCTTTCTTTGCAATTACATACAGCATGAAATACACAGTTGGCTCTTTAGGATCAAAGATTTGTGTTATATCCATATTTTCTAATTCTGTATCATAAAGCCACTAGAAAATTCAGAAACATGTTGCATAAAACTTTTGATCTAATACTCTAGGAAATCTCTAGGCATATGAATATATTTATCTAATCAAAATATTTTGAAATATATGTTGCTATTTTTGTCTTAGGTAGGGAAAAGCACACAATGTGCTTCAATTACTTTCTTGGGTGCAAGACATTATTACTTACTAAAAGTTATTACAGTAGAACCTATAGAGACCTCCAATGAGATTAGAGCTCCAATGTGTTAAACATTTTACAAACACATAGTGACAGACACTCCCTGTCCTGGTCTTCTTACTATTCAAATAATAAGACAGACAAAGAGCATGAGAGGAAACTGAGGAACTGATGTGCCCAAGGTCACTCAATAGGATTGTGGCAGAGCTGAGAATAGATCTCTAGGCTCCAGTGTCCTGTGCACTAAATTACACCTTCCAAATAAAAATTAGAGTAAACAAATCTAGGTAAATAATAAAAAATGTTCAGGCTTTACACTATATAATGTCAGTATGCTCACAATGCCATATTGTTTCCTACTTTTTTCATTACTTACCATTAACTTGTCACTGAGTGTCTAAAGAAACAAAAGCATAAAATAATATAATGACTAATTTTATTCCGCAAACATATCTAAAGACATACATCACTTATAATGAACTAATGTTTCGATGAAAATAAAACAAAACAATAAAAACGAATCAAGCTGAAATTCATCACCTTTCAGAGGTTTAACCAAGGCTTATCTGATGGGTAAATCCTACTGCAGTAGGATTTGAGAGGTGCAGATGACTATTCTGGCCTTCTATGTGGGGTGAATTTTATTCTAAGGCCACGTCTTCACTACATGGAAGATTGACATGCTGCGGTCAATCTTCCAAGATTAAATTTAGTGGGTCTAGTGAACACCCGCTAAATTGAACTCAGATAGTGCCCCTGTCGGCACCAGTAGTCCTGATCCTCACAAAGAGTAAGGGAATCAGATAGGAGAATTTGCTCCCATTGACATCCTGCTGTGCGCTTGGTGCAGAAACTTGATTTAAGAAACATCGACTCCAGCTATGTAATTAATGTAGCTGGAGTTGCATATATTAATTTGACCTTCTTCAGTAGTGTAGACCAGGCCTAAATGCACAATAGGGCCTAGTGTCAGAGGGGTAGCCGCGTTTGTCTGAATCTGCAAAAGTGGCGAGGAGTCCTGTGGCACCAGTTTCACAGTTTCACTTGTAGTATTGTTGTAATATCCAGAGTGTCATGCCCTTTAAATAGAATAATACACCTTGATATCTACAGAACCTATCACATTCCATATGGGCTCCCTTCCTAAAGAAGACTCACTGTGCTGGCCCAATAAATCAATAAAGAGACATGTATCTGTTTATAATGAATACATTGACTAATGTGTGAAAGGAAGTTCAAAATTAATCCCACTGACTTCATTAACAGCTGAGGGCTTTCATCACCTGCAAGGATCGATTCCAATGTAAGGGTATGTCTGCAATAAGTAAAATTGTACCAGCATGGCTATCTCACTGAACCTATGTGAATATAATCCCTACAATACCAAAAAGGTTTTTCTCCGTGGCATAGGAACATCAGCTCTCTGAACAACAGTGGCTATATTTATGACAGCATTATTCTGTTGACATAGCTTTGACAAGGATTAGGTCAGCATAGTTATGTCAACTTAATTTTTTAGTGTAGAGAAGCCTTAATAAATATAATTGCTTTCTATGCGCTGAATGCTGTCTTGTGCAGTCTGGTTGCAGGAACAATAATTTTGATTTAACCACTCACTATGAAAATATCCCAAGAACTATAGGTAAATAACCTCCTTCACATGTCTAATGTGCATCAAATTATTTGAGCACCTGATTTTGCAAGTTGTTGTGATACCCTCATATTATACTGAGGTCGATCAGAGATGAAGACACTTAATGCCATGTAATGTCAGAGCTGTAGAGAATGAGTGCAGGCAGATCTCTTCCAAATTTCAGTTATTTCAGTGCTGAAACTACTGCTCTCTGCCTCGCCTAAGTGAGCAGATGGTTTTCTCTCAAAGAATGTGAGGTTTTTTATACTAAACTAAAATAAAAGAAATCATGAATTATTATTCCCCATTTCAACTATCTATAGATCATACAATATTCCTTGCTTACCGAGGCTGTAGCCATATTGGACTTGCAAGATAATTGTTACTTATTCTTAGCTATAGTTCAGATAAGTCTCATCCATTCCAATTAGTTTGAAAACGAGCCCTGGTTGGAAGGTACTTGGACTCTCAGAACAGAAAGGAATGTTTTAAGTTATGGAATTAATATTCCATATCATTCATTTAAATCAGTTTCATTCAAGATGAATGTTGGTCAGTGTTTTTGCAAATTTAAATCTCACTGTGACAAGCTCTCTTTAGTATGGATTTCATTAGCTCCCATACTTGACTGATGTCCTCTGTCTGGCTAAGTGAGCCTGTACTTCTCCTTAAAAGAATAAAAATCATGTGAGTTGAGTTATTGCCTAGAGAAGGCCTATCTTTTCAGGGACCACAGGCCTACATTGGGACATGTTGTCTTATTCGTGGTTTTATCTTCTCAGTTTCTTTATTTCTGTATGGAGGTATAACCTGACCTTCCTAGGGGACAATTCATAATTCATCCTGTCTTGATTGATTTGATGCTATTAGGGATAGTGCAGCATTCCAAATGAATGAAGCATTCAAAACTAGATTTCCTTTCATGTCTGCATTACCTTTGCAATGAGATGAATCATAATAAAAACAAAAACCACCACCACCACCAACAGCAACAACAAAAGAAACTACTGTTTGAACTACTGTTACTCCTCCTGGCATAATCTCTGCCTGAGGCTTTTTGCACAAGAGGTTTTTGCGCAAACACTAGCAGTGTAGATATGTCCATTTTATGCAAAAAAAAACCCTTTTGCGCAAGATCTGTATACCTCCTTTTTTGAGGCATAAGGATCTTGTGCAAAAGGGTTTTTTTTGCGCAAAATGGATCCACTTACACGGCTTGTTTTTGCATAAAAGCCTTGGGCAGATTATGCAAATGAAGTGTGAAAGTTTGCTAATGAGTGCTTCATTAGCATACTCTTTGCCAGAAAAAGCCGACAGTGTAGACATAGCCTCATTCCACGAGGAGTAATGGTAGTTCGAACTAGGAAGCCTAGTTCGAACTACCTAGTTCATGCCGCGTGTAGCCGCGCGGCACAGGGTTCGAACAAGCGGGGATTTAAAAATGGCGGAGCCCCGCTTATGCAAATGAAGCCCGGGAAATTCAAATCCTGGGCTTCATTTGCAAGTGCGGTATGCCTACATTACCCTCCTAGTTCGAACTAGGAGGGTAGTGTAGACATACCCAGAGTGGTTAAACACTGGAATAAATTGCCTAGGAAGGTTGTGGAATCTCTATCAATGGAGATTTTTCAAAGCAGGTTAGACAAACACCTGTCAGGGACTGTCTAGATGGTGCTTTCCAGATCTTTGATTCTATGAGTATGCAGTAAAGGGAAAGAGTGCAAGGAACTTTCCCTCTTACATTCCTATATAGGGATTTGGCACAACAGTTGTCTTTGAACTGTGCTCCATGTCTGGGGCAAAAACTATTGCAGTCTAGCCTGACTGCTGGTGCTAGGTTCCCAAACATTTAGAAGTCAGGGCCAGTAAAGCTGATCTCTCAGAGAGGACAACATGTGCAGCACCTTACTCAAAAGTCTTGTTCTCCCTATGCTTTGGGAGATTTTATGCCTGCCTTTACAGTGTGATGTCTCTCACTTCCACAGCTGAGCATTTAGTTCTGAAGTTCACCTGTGTGCCAGGACCAGCCCAAGGTCTAAACATCACTAAAGTCCCTCTTAAACACAGCTCTGAGGGTTCAAGTGGTGTATGGCTTTGTGCAGCCCCTCTGAGCAAGGTGAATTGTCATGCATCTTCTGTGGCTCTCATGCATTAGTCAGCCCTCTAATACTTACCAGCCTGAGTTGCTCACTTTTGGCTGAGCTGTGGGCAGAAGATGCAACTAGAGGCCACAATAGTACAACTGAGTATTAGTCTGAAACAACAGTTATTAAGGACAGATGGCAGTATGGGGATTTGAGAAGTCATGGAGGGATGCATGACATAGCAGTAGAATCTAAAAAGGGACAGGAGACTGTGTTGAAAAAGGATGGGATAAATGGGAGAAAGCTGCCATTACAGAGCCTTTGGCTATTAACTTTGAAAACTCGTGGAGATTGGGAGAGATCCCAGATGATTGGAAAAAGGCAAATGTAGTGCCCATCATTAGAAAAGGGAAGAAGGACAATCCAGGGAACTACAGACCTGTAAGCCTTACCTCAGTCCCCAGAAAAATCATGGAGAGGATCCTCAAGGAATCCATTCTGAAGCACTTAGAAGAGGGGAATGTGATCAGGCACAGGAGCGGCCCGAGGCCAGCTGCAGCAGCTGGCACTTCAGGCAGAAGTTGCGATTGGCGCCTCTGCCTGCACTGCCGTCAATGGCCCTCACATAATCACGGGGCACCCCGGCGCCCTGTGATGTCATCATCGGGCACCTGGGCCAGCAGTGCCCTAGGCAACTGACTAATTTGCCTAACCTCATGGGCTGCCCCTGATCAGGAATAGTCAACATGGATTCACGAAGGGCAAGTCGTACCTCACCAATCTGATTAGCTTCTATGAATAGGTAATTGGCTCTGTGGATATGGGAGAGTCAGTGGATATGATATACCTTGATTTTAACAAAGCTTTTGATACGGTCTCCCACAATATTCTTGCCAGTAAGTTCAGGGAGTATGGATTGGATAAATGGACAGTAAGATGGATAGAAAGCTGGCTAGACTGTCAGGCCCAACGGATAGTGATCAATGGCTTAATGTCAGGTTGGAGGTCAGTTTCTAGCAGAGTGCCCCAAGGTTCAGTTCTAGGACCGGTTTTGTTCAACATCTTTATTAATGACCTGGATGAGGGGATGGATTACACCCTCAGCAAGTTTGCGGATGACACTAAGCTAGAGGGACAGGTCGATATGCTGGAGGGAAGGGATAGGGTACAGAGTGACCTAGAAAGATTAGAGGATTGGACCAAAAGAAATCTGATGAGGTTCAACAAGGACAAGTACCTTGTTCCAGCACTTGGGAGGAAGAATCCCAAGCATTGTTACAGGCTGGGGACCCACTGGCTAAGTAGCAGTTCAGTTGAAAAGGACCTGAGTATTACAGTGGATGAGAAGCTGGATATGAGTCAACTGTGTGCCCTTGTGTGCCGAGAAGGCTAATGGCATTTTAGGTTGCATTGGGAGGAGCATTGCCAGCATATCTAGGGAAGTGATTATTCCCCTTTATTTGGCTCTGGTAAGGCCACATATGGAGTATTGTGTCCAGTTCTGGGCCTCCCATTATAGAAAGGATGTGGATGCATTGGAGAGGGTCCAGCGGAGGGCAACCAAAATGATTAGGTGGCTAGAGCACATGACCTATGAGGAGAGACTGAGGGATTTGGATCTCTTTAGTCTGCAGAAGCGAATCATAGAATCATAGGACTGGAAGGGACCTCAAGAGGTCATCGAGTCCAGCCCCCTGCCCTCAAGGCAGGACCAAGCTCCACCTACACCATCCCTGACAGATGTCTATCTAACCTGTTCTTAAATATCTCCAGAGAGGGAGAGTCCACCACCTCCCTTGGCAATTTATTCCAATATTTGACCACCCTGACAGTTAGGAATTTTTTCCTAATGTCCAATCTAAACCTCCCCTGCTGCACTTTAAGCCCATTACTCCTTGTCCTGTCCTCAGAAACCAAGAGGAACAAATTTTCTCCTTCCTCCTTGTGACACCCTTTTAGATATTTGAAAACCGCTATCATGTCCCCCCTTAATCTTCTTTTTTCCAAACTAAACAAGCCCAGTTCATGAAGCCTGGCTTCATAGGTCATGTTCTCTAGACCTTTAATCATTCTTGTCGCTCTTCTCTGTACCCTTTCCAATTTCTCCACATCTTTCTTGAAATGTGGCGCCCAGAACTGGACACAGTACTCCAGCTGAGGCCTAACTAGTGCAGAATAGAGCAGCAGAATGACTTCACGAGCTTTGCTTACAACACACCTGTTGATACAACCTAGAATCATATTTGCTTTTTTTGCAACAGCATCACACTGTTGACTCATATTCAACTTGTGGTCCACTATGACCCCTAGATCCCTTTCTGCCATGCTCCTTCCTAGACAGTCGCTTCCCATCTTGTATGTATGGAACTGATTGTTCCTTCCTAAGTGGAGCACTTTGCATTTCTCTTTATTAAACCTCATCCTGTTTACTTCTGACCATTTCTCTAACTTGCTAAGGTCATTTTGAATTATGTCCCTATCCTCCAAAGAAGTCGCAACCCCACCCAGTTTGGTATCATCTGCAAACTTAATAAGCGTACTCTCTATCCCAATATCTACATCATTGATGAAGATATTGAATAGTACGGGTCCCAAAACAGACCCTTGAGGAACTCCACTTGTTATCCCTTTCCAGCAGGATTTAGAACCGTTAACAACCACTCTCTGACTACGGTTATCCAGCCAATTATGCACCCACCTTATCATGGCCCTATCCAAGTTATATTTGCCTAGTTTATCAATAAGAATATCATGTGAGACCGTATCAAATGCCTTACTAAAGTCTAGGTATATGACATCCACCGCTTCTCCCTTATCCACAAGGCTTGTTATCTTATCAAAGAAAGCTATCAGATTAGTTTGGCATAACTTGTTCTTCACAAACCCATGCTGGCTATTCCCTATCACTTTATTACCTTCCAAGTGTTTGCATATGATTTCCTTAATTACCTGCTCCATTATCTTCCCTGGGACAGACGTTAAACTGACCGGTCTATAGTTTCCTGGGTTGTTCTTATTCCCCTTTTTATAGATGGGCACAATATTTGCCCTTTTCCAGTCTTCTGGAATCTCTCCTGTCTGCCATGATTTTTCAAAGATCATAGCTAAAGGCTCAGATATCTCCTCTATCAGCTCGAGTATCCTGGGATGCATTTCATCAGGACCTGGTGACTTGCTGACATCTAACTTTCCTAAGTGATTTTTAACTTGTTCTTTGTGTATCCTATCTTCTAAACTTACCCTCTCTCTCACCCCGAAGAGTGAGGGGTGATTTGATAGCAGCCTTCATGTTCCTGAAGGGAGGTTCCAAAGAGGATGGAGAAAGGCTATTCACAGTAGTGACGGATGGCAGAACAAGGAGCAACAGTCGCAAGTTACAGTGAGGCAAGTCTAGGTTGTATATTAGGAAAAACTATTTCACTAGGAGGGTGGTGAAGCACTGGAATGGGTTACCTAGGGAGGCGGTGGAATCTCCATCTCTTGAGGTTTTTAAGTCTCAATTTGACAAAGCTCTGGCTGGGTTGATTTAGTTGGGATTGGTCCTGCCTAGGGCAGGGGAATGGACTTGATGACCTCCTGAGGTCTCTTCCAGCTCTACAATTCTATGATTCTATGATATCCTAAATCCCAGTTACCCCCAGGCTTCAATTGCCTCTGAGGCCCCAGAGTCTTGCTACCTCAGCAGTAATTTGTTCCTCACTTCCTTCCCACAGATGAGGGGTGAAGCAGAGTAAATGTGTTTAAGCACAAAGCTTCCCTTGCTCTTCACCTGTTGAAAAATGCAGGGCCTAATTCACCAAAGCTGGCATATAGGCCAATGCATTCCCATCACTATGTCCACACAGTTGTTCAGGGTAAGCATATGAACAGCACAGAACTGAGGTGGCATAAAGGGGATGGATAGTGCAATGGCAGCACTGTTCCTGCCAGCTTCAGCTGAAACTACACAGTGAAGCAGTGTATGAGAGGGTCTCCAGATTTAGTGTCAAAGCTGAAATCACAGCAGCTGATAAAGCCCCCAGAACAGCCCAAACAGCTCTGACCTGCCAGAATCCGTGAACTCTCCCCACCCAGGACAACACACAATGAATGAAGAGTTGGGAGAAGAAGGAAGTGGCTGGAATACATCAGCCATGGCAGGAGGAGAACTAAGGTTGGAGCTCTTGTCAAAGCAGCCATGAGTAGGGGTTGCATCATAATGTTAATTTATTAATGGTTTGCTTTCTGAAGTTCATTCTGCTATATCCCTCTCCCCTTCCTCTCACCCACACATTCAAATTCTTTTTTTTGGTCACGACCCCTGGATTAATGAGTGACAATGTACGGCCTACCAAGGTTAACAAGAGTTGTATATATAGTTTTCCAGATTTCTGGACTGAGGCTTCAACCCCTTTTATTTGTCTTTAGAAGTAACCCCTTGAAAAATTAACTCGTCCCTTTTTGCACCAGCCACACTATCTGCAAAATATTTTAATGTGCAAATTTGGGTATTAAATAACTTGAATCAATGTCACCAAAGGAACAACACAAGATGTGTTAGCTATTTAAGGGGGTTTAATACATCTCCATCTCAAGATATTTATTTCAAAGATATTTATTATATGTATTTCATTCTAAGCATTTTAAACATTTTAAAATGTTCAGTATTTTGTTGCCCTTTTTTTTGTTAAAAGAAAAGGAAACTCCATTTTATTTCTCTGATTGCCCTCACTAAGGGTGTGTCTAGACTACATGCCTCCTTCGACGGAGGCATGTAGATTAGCCACATCGGAAGAGGGAAATGAAGCCGCGATTAAAATAATCGCGGCTTCATTTAAATTTAAATGGCTGCCCCGATCTGCCGATCAGCTGTTTGTCGGCAGATCGGGGGAGTCTGGACGCGATGCCCCGACAAAGAAGCCTTTCTTCATCGACACAGGTAAGCCTGGTTTCACGAGGCTTACCTGTGTCGATGAAGAAAGGCTTCTTTGTCGGGGCATCGCGTCCAGACTCCCCCGATCTGCCGACAAACAGCTGATCGGCAGATCGGGGCAGCCATTTAAATTTAAATGAAGCCGCGATTATTTTAATCGCGGCTTCATTTCCCTCTTCCGATGTGGCTAATCTACATGCCTCCGTCGAAGGAGGCATGTAGTCTAGACACACCCTAAGGCCTCAACCCTGCAATTCATTGCATACAGATGTAGTGCTCTGGGCAGACACAAGTATCCCATCTATATAGATCTATTTGCAGGAGCAAGCTACAAGAATTCTCATTCAATCAGGCTAGGTCTACACTGGGGGATAAGTTCAATTAAGATACGTAACTCCAGCTATGATAATTGTGTAGCTGGAGTAAAGTATCTTAAATTACATTTTGGTGCTGTCCACGCATTGGGAGGTGAATGGGAGAACATTTTCCCTTCAACTTCCTTTACTTCTCATAGGAGCAGGACTACCAGCATCTACAGAAGCACTCTCTCAGTTTGAATTAGTGTGTCTTTACTAGGCCCCCTAATTCAAACCCCGGAAGATCGACTGTGGCAGCTTCGATCTTCTCTGTAGTGCAGACATGGCCTTAATTAATTTTTCATTTAAAATACAGAACTAAAAACTAACTTTTTCTGTTCTAGGTCTGATATTATGTGGTAAGCTACCAGAAATCTAGTTTCTTTCTTGGATGAAAAGTAGCATTCTAAGCAGAAAAAAAAAGTGGGAAATTCTAAATGCGGCAGCACAGGTCAAAATGCGATCTTCAAATTATCTGTGTTTTCTTTCTCTTAGCTCCCTGCTTTATTTTTGTTCAAGTAAAGAAAAACAAAAGGAACACTTCGCTTCAGGCGAGTGCTGCATTTCAGCTCCTATTTCCTTTGAGTGCTAGTGCCAGTGAAAATAGATTTTTGCTATTTTTGTTTTTGTTCCAATACTAAAACCATCTTGTGATTTAGATCAGTTTGGCAAAAGTGGCAGAAAAAAGCAAGGGTGATGAATGATGTTAAAAATGAGCTAGTTGTCCCATCAAAGCTAAGTGGGGAAGCGTGAACTGCGTCTGCCTGTACTATATTTGGTACAAGCCTTTCCCTGTAGCCTATTGTTTGTAGGAGCTGTCTATTCACTCACTACATAAAAATATAGAAAGCATCATGTGTTTTGAACAAAAGTCACTATAGGAAAAGTCACTATAACATTGAAAAATCTAATATACACACACACACTATGGTGAGACTATTGAGTACACGTTTATGAAAGGCAGGTGTTTCCTGTCCCTGCAAATCACTGGGTTAAATGAGCAGCTGTAGAGAGGTAGTACATTATTAATCTACAACAGGCTTTGAAATGCTTTTGCAATGACTGCTTTTCAAATTCCAAAATATCCTTGAGCATCAAAAGTTCTGAGCAGATGTTGATACAGATAAATTGCTGTATTAAGTACTGTGTGTAAGTTCTATAAATGTTTCACAACTTTTAAGTATTGTTCCTAAATTTAAAAATGACTCAACAAATATGGCTTGGCATTATGCCAATGACATCACTACAGCTTCTAGGGAAAAATATGGATCCTGGCAGTACAGAAGATAGCAAAGGAATGGTATGAATCTTTTTCTTACTGCGGTTTAAAAGATTGAAATGACTCACTTCTAAAGCTGTATAAAAGGATGCTGAAGGGATGGAATCAGAACCAGCAGGACACAGTCATATTGACATGTTAAATGGGCAAATAGCCTTGGTTCTGTTACAGATCTGTTCTACATCAGTTTTACCAGTGTAACACAAATGACTTCAGTAGACTTACTGGTATAAACGAGAGGACGATCAAGCCAGAGCTCTTCGTAAATGTCTGTAATATATCTGCTTCTTTCTGGTGCTATATAAATAATAAATTAGCCAGATGGAGCATTACATATGCGTATTGCCAAACATGGAGATTGTAATGGGATTGCATCACTGTGCAGCCCTTCAAATAATGTAATCGCATCTGCGCTTCTTCACAGCACATACATAAACCACATGAATCCCACTCTTGGTATGTTGACAAAGAGAGAGGATTGGATTCATCTTAAATGCCTACAGGTTTGGAGGTGAGCAGCAGAACCTCAGTACCCAAACTTCTCTGGGTTTTCTTCTCCTTTTTACAGTGTGCCATAGATAGTTTTCTTTGCCTGGCAAAATTGCCCATGATATCCTTGTGCATCCTAGAAAAATACACACATCTGTTCACTTCAAGTCTGCACTGTTAGATATTGTTTTATTATAGGAGTCAAAACTGGACATTATAATTACTGGACTCATATGCTTCCAGATTAGTATAATTGTGATTGAAGGTTATTGTTTTTTTGTTTTGTTTTGTTTTTTACTTCTTCTTTTGGGCTCAGCTGCAAGAGGATTTTGATGCCATTTGGCAACCATTTAGCTGTGCAGATAGAATTACTGCTTTTGGTGTATCCCCTGAGAGGCTGAAGTGCTAGCTGTTCAGTTGTAGTCTACTAAAGTGTGAATAAATAGACAAAGATATGGTGAACTTTAAGTGTTGTCAAGTTTATATCCTTTGGATTAACATTCCAAACTCAGGAATTCCTGGGGTGATTTCTTGCGTGTGTGATAATATTTGAGCACTGTAAATTTGACAAAAATTACTTCCCAGAGGCACTGTATAAGCTACCTCACATCTACCATGAGGGAAAAATAGCATCTTGTTTCTCGAAATTAGTGTGAGTTCTGCTGTGGATTGAGAACATGGGACTAAATTCAAGCTCTTTAGAAGACAGACTGTCCTTTTTGAGATATAGGACTCTGATTCTTAGCCCCTGCAGAGGAGAAAATCTCCAAGTGGAATAAATCAATGTGGCTCATTGTTTCTTTGTGCTTTTCTGTCTGTGTCTTATCTCTTTTCTCTTCTTAGGTTGTAAAATCTTTGGGGGAATATTTTTGTTCTGTGTGTGTACAGCATCAAGCACAGTGAAGTTTGGGTTATGATTCCATGACTGGGGGTGAAAGGTGCTACCACGATATCAATGATAATTAATAATAATATACCTACAGGATGAATCTATAAAATCTGGGACTCTCTGGTCCAGCAACATCCGTGGTTCAGCAGAGTGTGACAGACGGAAGTTGGGTGGCAAGATGACTTGTTACCAGGAGTCTAGCCAGGGCCGTCAGCAGTTGAGCCAGTGTCCAGGAGCCCAGTTGGGGTGGGCAGCCTGAGGTTGGCAGCTACAGTGGGGTCAGTATCCTGGCTGGGACTAGCAGCTGCAGCAGGGCAGCCCAGGTGAGGCTGGTGGCCAGGGGGAAGAGGGCAGCTGGGGCCAGGAGTGAAGCCAGGTGGGGAAGCCACAGTTGATTTCTGACAACCTTCCTCATTAAGAACTAATCAGGTCCTGAGGGTGTGAGACCGGGTGTCCGCCCGTCAGTTCAATGGTCCCCTTGTCCCCTCCTTTCTGTGCATCCCTCCACCCCACCCTCAGTCTCAATGTCTCGTTATCGGCCCTCTGGCCAAGTCCAGTCTGCGGCCAGTGCAGTCCAACCTGGTACTGCAGCTGATGTATCCCTCCGCTGCTCAGGCTTTAGACACCTCTCAGTGAGGGTTACGGGGGAAAAGTGGGGCTCGGGCCCACCCCCTCTCACAGGCCCCAGCCCAGGGCCCTAAGGACATGGACCAGTCTCACTGTCCGGTCCGACTGGCGGGGCTTTCTGCCGTAACGCGCCAGTCCTCGGGCTCCTCTGCCTGACCTGAGCTACTTCTTCTCCCCGTGTCCGGACCCCGAGCAGGAGCAATGTCTGCCTCCCTTCCCGGGTCCAAATTCCATGGCGTCTTCTGTCCGTGACCCTCCTCTCCTCATCGCCCTCCCCCTTACTGCACTCCTTCCGGGGTTTTAAATCTCCCGGCCGGGCACTCCGCCTCTACGTCAGGGCTCCTCCCCGCCTCTTGGTGTACCAACAGTGGTGATGTCACGCCGCGTCCGCCCACCGTCCACTCCTCGCCCGGGCAGCCACATCTCCCCTGTGGCTGAATGTCATGAGTGTGTTCGGTAGCCGCCGAACAATTGGCGCACCGCCGATACCACGCCCACCTGGCCGCAAGACAGATTGCACTTGGAGGATCTCCAGTGTGGGGTGGTTCTGCCCCATCACTGGGTGCCAGACCAGGGAGGTCTAACCTGTAGTAAATGATTCTTCACCAGCACCTGCACAAGCCCTAGCACAGAGGAAATAGAATTATAGAATCATAGAACACCTTGAGAGGTCATCGAGTCCAGTCCCCTGCCTTCATGACAGGACCAAGCACCGTCTAGATCATCCCTGACAGATATCTATCCAACCTGCTCTTAAATATCTTCAGTGTGAAAATTCCACAACCCTCCTTGGCAATTTATTCCAGTGTTTAACCACCCTGACAGTTAGGAAGTTTTTTCTGAGGTCCAACCTAAACTTTCCTTGCTGCAATTTAAGCCTATTGTGTCTTGTCCTATCCTCAGAGGCCAAGGAGAACAATTTTTCTCCCTCCTTATTACACCCTTTTAGATACTTGAGAACTGCTATCTTTTCCCCTCTCAGTCTTCTCTTTTCTAAACTTAACAAGCCCAGTTCTTTTAGTTTTCCCTCATAGCTCATGTTTTCTAGACCTTTAATCATTTTGCTCTTCTCGGGACCTTCTCCAATTTCTACACATCTTTCTTGAAATGTGCTGCCCAGAACTGGACACAATACTCCAACTGAGTCTTCATCAGTGCAGAGTAGAGCAGAAGAATAATTTCTCATGTTTTGCACATAACAGTCCTGTTAATACATCCCAGAATCACATTTGACATCACCCTTATTTTTTACCCATTTTAACCTAACTCAGAGACTCTCAGCAAGTCTGTCTCCTATGTCCATGTCCATCTCAGTCTAAGGGTATGTCTAGACTACATGGCTCCGTCGACGGAGCCATGTAGATTTGTTTACTGGGCACAGGGAAATGAAGCGGCGATTTAAATAATCGTCGCTTCATTTAAATTTAAATGCCCGCCGTGCTGGCCCGATCAGCTGTTTGTCGGCTCAGCGCGCTAGTCTGGATGCTCCGCGGTCGACATCAAAGGCATTTGTCAACCTCCCCGGTAAACCTCATCCCACGAGGCATACCAGAGAGGTCAACAGGTCCACCCCAGAACCTCTAGTGCCTGCCCTACCCCCTTACCTAGCTCTGTTCTGCTTCCCAGTCACTGGCTGAGTGCTGCTGCTCAGGTTGTATCTTCTCTAAGGCTACCGTGCCAGGCTCCATGTGGTCCTCATGCTGCTCAGCGAACTGCTCTTCCCTGCCTTTGTCCAGTATTGGTTGGCTGAGAGGTGGGGAAGGACATGCCTCTTCCAACAGCCAAGGTGCGGGTAGGCACTGGACAGTGTATCCCAGTTCCTGCCCCTAGAGCCGCTGTGGCCCGGCAGCCAGTGGTTCATGGCCCTTCACCAGGCCTCGAACCAATGATTGGGAACCGCTGCTCTAGGAGTTACTTTGGCAAAGTGTTATAATCTGCATTATACAGAATGTGTAATGATGATCACAATGGCCCCTTCTGGCCTTTAAGTCTATGATTCTATGTTGCGGAACATGTGAAACACAGAATGATTGCAACTTGAACACAAAGGTGTGAGGAGACTATGATGTCAAATGGCTACTACCTACCCAAGTGATTGATGGAGATGAAATCCTAGGGTATGTCTAAACTACATGGCTCCATCGACGGAGCCATGTAGATTTGTTGTTTTGGCAAAGGTAAATGAAGCCGCGTTTTAAATGATCGCGGCTTCATTTACATTTACATGGCTGCCGCGCTGAGCCGACAAACAGCTGATCAGCTGTTTGTCTGCTCAGCGCGCTAGTCTGGACGCTCCCCTGCCGACATCAAAGCCCTTTGTCAGCAGCCCCGTTATTCCTCGTGGGATGAGGTTTACCGGGGCTGCCGACAAAGGGCTTTGATGTCGGCAGGGGAGCGTCCAGACTAGTGCGCTGAGCGGACAAACAGCTGATCAGCTGTTTGTCGGCTCAGCGCGGCAGCCATGTAAATGTAAATGAAGCCGCGATCATTTAAATCGCGGCTTCATTTACCTTTGCCTATGTGTCTAATCTACATGCCTCTGACGACAGAGGCATGTAGTCTAGACACAGCCCTGGAGACTTTGGATCAGAGATGCAGGTAACAATGCCAGCATGTGCTCTCTGGTAAGCTTTACTTTTCCAAATGATCTTTCATTACTATATGGCAGCTGACTAATAGAGTGTAAAAGGCATTCCTGGACACTTATTGAAAGATGGCAAGAAACACTTTTGCGAAATGTGGCCCATCAAAGGAAGTCAGCCATTTCAAACCACGTCCCCAAATCACAGAAACATTTAAGAGAAACTTTGCATGGCAGAGAGAATCCCCAAAAGTGTAATGTTCATTTTCAATGTGTTTCAGCAGCACCACAATAGCATAACATGATCATTATCCTTGACCAAGTCTTAACTTACAACATTGCAAATATGCCATTATCTAAACTGAACCCTCCTTTCATACAGTTTCTAAACAGTGGAGTCAACAATTGTGGTGCAATTTTAGGAGGTTACTAGCTTCAAGATGCACATCTTACAAATATCTACAACACAGAGAGGAATAAACTTAAGGACAAAGTGAAGGGTAACTATGTGTCAGTTATATTAGATGAAATGACAGATGATGAGGGGTGCTAAGTAATTAACATTTTACTCATATCACTGGTGAAAATGGTACTGGGAAGGCATCCTCGTATCTTGCAAGCAAGCACTTCATGAAGAAAACAAATCACAGCACTGTCTCTCAAGCAAGCATTCAGATTGTGCAAAGTTATGAAATTGCTTATAGCAATGCAATAAGCATTGTCTTTTACATGGATAATGACATGTACATGCAAAAAGCTTAAAAAACTCTATTATTTGGACTGTTTCCCAATAGCATTCCCATAGCATGCCTTGCTTACATAATTAGGCTAATGGAAGAATGTATTCAAGGATGTCATTGCACTGGTAAAAGCTTTCTCATAAATGTTCTCTATGGCAGGGGGTAGCAAAATGAGGTACTTAAATGACATGAGGCAAAAAAAGCCCAATGAAACAATGACGTCAGACTCAGTAGTAAGTAAATAGAACAGCTGATTTGCTGCTGTTCTGTGCCATGAAACATGTTTTCCATATTATCAAGACTTTGTTGAAGAAGAAATGTGGGGGTGGCAATTAGGTACCACATCATTTCAAGATACTTTAAATGCTGTCATATGGAACCCAATGTTTAATGTAAGACTCAACTACCTTTTTACCAATCAAATGTACAAGCCAATTATTGATCTAATGACTACACTTGGAAGCCAGAGTCAATGAACTCTCTTTGTTTTTGAGAAAATGGAAGAACTGTTGTTTTTCCTTGAGACACACATTCAGTTTTCAGAGGAAACTACAAAGCTTTCTCAGAGCTGAAGATGTCATGTACCTGTTTTGTTAGATTGTTGACAATTCAGCTGACGAACTAAAGAAGTTCCTCAATGATTCTGTGAGTGGGCAGGAACCCACAATGAAGTTCCTGAAATGTAGAAGTGCTTTCAACCCCCACACGAGATCCTGGAATATTTCATATTACATATCACTATACTTCAATTTCTGTCTTCCATGAGATTTCAACAGAGAAGTATGCTTCCTGTACTGGATAGGTGGTACCCAACATGATCCAGAGCACTCAACAGTGTGGGGAAATTGGCATTGCCATGTTTTGGTCATCAACTGCTGACCATTATTAAATTGGAAAACATTAGCCTTCAGATATATAAATGCCACAGCAAACACAGTGGATGCTGAACTCAGCAAATTCTGTATAATCTTGTCCTCACCAGTCAGACATATTCTCTTTTGAAAGACAAACTGAAAGATCTAGTGTTTATTTTACTGTGGCATTTTAAAAGATTTCCTGTTATCAGAAAATCCACTGGTTTATTTTATTTTATTTTATTTTATTTTATTTTATTTTATTTTATTTACAGATCTAGAATTCAATAAGTAGTATGAGAAAAGAACCCAAAGTAACTGAATAATAATTTTATTACATTGCACAGTAAGGATACATCTACACAGCAGGGCTAAATCTGAAATAAGCTTAATTGCATAGCTTAAGTTGAGATATCTTATTTCAATTTTTGGCACTGTCTACAAAGCAGTTATTTCGAAATAGAGCACTCTTCCCCCCACTTCCCTTACTCCTCATACAATGAGGGTTACAGGAGTCAGCGTAAGAAGCCCTTTATTTTCAATGTATTTCAAAATAATGGGCTTGCTGTGTAGATGCACAGTACGTTATTTTAGAATAACTTACGTTATTCTGAACTAATGCTACTGTATAGAGATAGCCTATTTGAGATACCACAAGTCCTCAAAGCATTATTTTGTTTAATTGTTTTTTTTTTCTTGTTTGTTTTATATTTGGGCTTTGGAAAGATTTGAGCATCTACTTCGCTGCAGAAAAAGGATCATTTTGCTGAAAATTAGAAAAAAAATCTCAATTTTATAAGCCTCATTAAGTTTTTAAACTCATACCTTCTAGGTCACTTTTTGTTGTTCAAGGAATAATAAAACACAACAGTAGATTTTGTGATAAAATGTTCTGTATATGCTATATAATTACAAAATACCTACAGATGTTTCTAAAGTTCAACTATTTTTATTTCAGATCATTTCATTTTTATAGCTTTGATAATTTTGTGTGACTATTTCCCTTGCGTGGAAATTTTATGTGAATATTTCACTTATGGAAAGCTAATGAGCGAGACGACAAACTGAAGGGAAATATGAATTAAAATGCAGGCTAAACGAAGGGCTTAACTCCTATTCACCGATGTCCCTCAAAAAAATACTAATCATGTAGTTGGGTCCTTATTTGAGAAAGAATTTGTATTTGCTATATTTTTGTAGAACAGAGGCAACATTCCAGCACAGTGGTTTGAAAAATATAGAGAGAAGTAGGACAATGTTTCCTAACTGAGACCTTATCTCAGTTGACCTAAGTTAGGCTACTCTGGTTACATTAATAATGTAGCTGGAGTCAACAAGTGTCTTATTGTGCTGTTCCAACAGGAGTAGCTCTCCTGTCAACTTGTCTTAGTCTTCTTGTTCCAGTCAAGTATGAGATTCTACAGGAGAGTGCTCTGCTATCAATTTAGTGGGTCTTTACTAGACATGCTAACTTGACACTTGATGCACTGATTGCATCAGCACTGAGCTACTGCTAAGTATCAACATGGCCTAAGACACCATTAAGTTTATATACTTGTGACAAAATTTCAGTGACATTTTTGCTGCTAGTGGCCCCACACACACAAAAAGAAAAAGTTAATAGCTATAGTCAGATGGTTTAATTTAGAAAATAATCGATCAAGTCTAATTCCCCATGGAAATGACAGAACAAAGGAAGGACTGCTGACCACAAGACTGAGAACCAGGTCCAGCAGGGCCAAAGTAACCCAAGAAGGGTCAGTAGGAAGTAGCCCATGGAAACAAGACTTCGTTCTGGTTCTGCTGCTGGGATGTGAGGCAGTGATCACAGATTCCCTTGCTTACCCATCAGCAGGATTGTCCAATATTGCTAGGATCCTGGACTGGGACCCAGTGCAGGAAGGTGGACCTGAGTCTCACTACCTCCTGAACATGGCCCTGTAATTGGGGCAGAATGTGTTCTATTCTGTAATCCAGAGGGCCAGAGTTATAGACTGTTGCTGTTTGCCCCAGCATGGAAACAAAAGACTGTTTAAATATTTAGCCTTCATTCAAGGGGCACAGGCCATAGACTATCATTAAGTAGGACTAGGAGACTGGGACTAGGAGCTGACTGATGTGTTGGAACTGTCCTTTTGGAGAGTTGCTATTTGACTGACTTGAACATATAAAGCTGAGACTGAGTTCCAGCCGGTGTTATGTTTAGTTCTGCTGGGAGGAGGAAGACCAAAATTTGATCACTTAACTCATGCTAAGTATCAGCTAAATCATCAATGATTTAGATAATGACATAGAGAGTACATGTGTAAAGTTTGCAGATGATATGAAGCTGTGAGGAATTGGAAATACTTTGGATTATAATTCAGAATTATCTAGACAAACTGTAGAAATGGTCTAATATACATAGAATGAAATTCAATAAGGACAAATGCAAAGTACTCCACTTAGGAAGGAAAATGAATGACACACATATAAATTGGGAAAAGACTGTCTAGGAAAGAGTACAGGCAGTCCCCGGGTTACATGGATCCGATTTACATCGGATCCCTACTTACAAACGGGGTGAGGCAACCCTGCACTAGCTGCTTCCCCCCAGCAGACCAGGGAGACGCGAAGCTAGCGCCCTCCCCTCCCCCACCCCCGCAGCAGACCAGGGAGATGTGGAGCAGCTTTTCTCAGCAGACACCTCAGCTTGAGAATAAAGGACTGAGGGAAGTGAGGTGTGGGAGAATAAAACTGAGCTCTGGAGAAATGTTTGGCTAGAGTTTCCCCTACAATATGTACCAGTTCCAACTTACATACAAATTCAACTTAAGAACAAACCTACAGTCCCTATCTTGTACGTAACCTGGGGACTGCCTATACTGTGAAAATGGATTCAAGGGTCATAGTGGACCACAAGTTAAATTGCAAAAAAAAGCAAAGATTATTCTGGGTTGTATTAACAGAAGTATTGAAAGCAAGACATTGGAAGCAATTCTTCCACTCTATTCCACAGTAATTAGGCATCAGCTAGAGTATTGTGTTGAGTCCTAGGTGCCACATTTCAGGAAAAATGTGGACAAATTGTAAAAAGTCCAGAAAAGAGCAACAAAAATTAAAGGTCTTGAAAACATGACCTATCAGGGAAAACTGAAAGAACTGTATTTGTTTAGTCTTGAAAAGAGAAGGTGGAGAGGGGAAATAATAACACCTTCTAATACCTAAAAGGTTGTTAAAAGGAAGAGGGAGAAAAATTATTCTCCTCAAGATCTGTTGATAGGACAAGAAGAAATGGACTTAAATTTCAGCAAAGGAGGTTGGACCTTAGGAAAAATTTCCTAACTGTCAAGGTAGTTAAGTACTAGAATAAATTGCCTAAAAAGGTTGTGAAAGCTCCAACTTTGGATATTTTTAAGAACTTTTGTCAGGGATGGTCTAAGTCCGTGATGTCCTACATACTAACCACAGGCCACGTGTGACTGACTATTTGTCTGCTTGTTTGTGGCTAGTTCACTACTATAGTGGCTACTACTTCAGACCTTGTTGGACACCATGGCTATGTCTATACTGGCAGGTTCTTGTGCAAGAACTGCCATTCTTCCACAGAGCATCCAAACTGCCCGCCAGCTCTTGTGAAAGGTGTTTTACCGTACAGCATTGGAAGAGAGGGCTTCTTGCGCAAGAAAGCCCTATGGCTAAAATGGCCATCAGAGCTTTCTTGCGCAAGAGAGCATCCACACTGCCATGGATGCTCTTGCACAAAAGCACATGGCAGTGTGGATGTGTTCTTGTGCAAAAACCTGCCAGTGTAGACATAGCCCATGGGTCTAAGTGGTTGGTCCTGCTATGAGTGCAGAGGACTGGACTTGATGACCTCTTGAAGTTCCTTCTTGCTCTATAATTCCTTCATAAATGTTTTCATTGTCTTCATTGGGACTACTCCTAGAAAAAGGTACTACCAGTGTCAGTGTCCAATCTGGCCTTAGACTTTTTCTGTTTTTGAATATTTTAGCTTTTTTGTCTTTTAGTTTTTGATGGATAATGGTCATGGATTTATGTTCTGTCACATTTGACTATCCTTTCATATCATTTCCTTTTTTTCAGCATTAATAAATATTAACAGATTCCAAGTAGGCTGGGTTTTTTTAAACTGACATTTTACATCCCCTCATAGTCTTTCATTTTTATTAAAGCCCATATGTTTTTTGCTCTTAGCTTTCAAACAGAAGGTGCTATATGCTCTTTTTGATGTGAGTGTAGAACTTTCATTAACACTAATAGGACTTATGTTCGCACAGTGAGAGGAGAATATCCCCCTAGGTACTTTTGATCTCTTGGCTAAGTAAACTGAAGCCTGAGAAATGGTGTAAATGGTAAAGTGAATAATGTCTTGGAATCATTATGTCAATATTTCTATGGGGAATATTTTTTTCTGCTGACTGACTCCTTCATTATTTGAATCATGTGAAAGCAAGGGATAAAATGAATGACTGGATATTAAAGATGCTCAGCAAAACTGTGACCTATGGGTTTTTTTTAAATACATTGTTAGAAATATATAAGTTACAATAACACAAAGACTATAAGAAGTCAGTTGCAGGGGTGAAGTGGTGTAATGCACTTCATACACTTGCCTTGTATTTCTCAAGTCCTGGGTTCAAACACCAGTTTAGATAAAGCCTCAGAATAAAAAGGAATATGCTGGATTCATCCTGATATCTGCTAAGGTTAATTGTAAAACCATCACACAGTTTAACAGAATATGGAATGATAGAGCCACCCCTGCTATGGAGAAACCAGGAACTGCTGTGATGAAGGTGTTCTGCAATTTAGGGTTTAGGGACACTGGCATAGATACTTTGAAATACAGGTTGGATCTCCCTAGTCCAGCACTCTCAGGACCTGACTGGTTCCAGATGAGGGATTTTATCAGACCAGCAAAGGTCATTTTTTACCCCCCTGATACCAGCTCCCTCCAGTCCTGGCCCCACCACTGGCCTCCCAGCTGGCTCCCCCATCTCGCTGGCTCCCACTGCAATGAGAGCCCCAGCTGCCCTGAGAGGCAGCCCTGCCTCTGTGCACACCAGCTCTTGCTGCAGCACCCGGCAGCCCTGCCACCTCTGCATGCACCCAGCTCTAGCTGCTACACCAGCTCTCTTTGCAGCATCTAGCTCCTGATGTCATGCCAGGCAGCTTCACAGCCTCTATGTGCCCAGCTCTCGCTGCCTACTGTGCAGCCCCACTATCATGCATGGGACTGCTGCTGCCATGCTGGGAAGCCCTGTTGGTGTGCGTCAGGTTCCTCCAGTGCTAGCTCTCCACAGGAACTCTGGTCCTGGAACATCTGTGGTCCTGCCTGACCACAGATGTTGCTGGACCAGAGAATCCCAGTTAAGAGAGTTTCAACTTGTATTGAACTTTGTGGAGCCTTGTTCATGCCCTGTCCAAAACTAACTTCGGCTTTCGCTCTTGAATATGATCACTTCAATGTACTTACATATGTTGAGATAAAGAAACAAATGCATTAATAAAGCAGGGTTTATTCAAGCCTGTGATAGGATGCCAAGAAAGAGTCAATTCTTTTGTTCTAGGGAGGAGCACAGCTCACTACATTCAGTGCAGACACTCATGAGGGTCATATGTCTGGGGACATGTAATGCATGGATATGACCTAGCAGGGTTCTGTGGTAACTCCTGAAGATGGCAGGAACAAAGCAGGGTTTGTTGAGCCACACAGCCTGACAAAAGGACAGTTACCTGGAAGAAGCTTTCAGGGAACCAAATGGATTGCTGTGAGCCATTGCATTGCATGGAGGTGAGCATGTGATCTTTCTAGGGACAGGTGATGAAACGACCAAAAAGAAGGGTGATGGTAAAGTTCCCATGTAATGCTGACAGGCAGAACCGAATCTGGGACCTCTGGAGTTTAGCGCATGAGCTTCTACCACTTGAGCTAAAAGCTAGCTGATTCTCAGCTAAGCCTATAGAGCACACACATTCTCTCTCTGTTAAGTGACTCAGTTGCTATTACATGAGACAGTGAACCACATCCAGAAGATGTGTGGGTTACATTTGCAAAGGGCTAGAAATGACTTGGAGAACCTGAAAGAATGTTTATTGTTGCTTTATATTAATGGAGCTGAATAGACTCTGGGAAATTGGGAGCAACTGTTTCTATGGTGGTTATGTGACCATGTCTAAAATATGTTATGTGAAAGGAAACTCTCCAACCATGATCAATTAATATCTAAAAAAAATCACCCCAATCAATCAAGGTAAATATTATACCTGAAACTGGTGGTAAAAAACTAACTGATCAAAAACCTGATTAAATTTAGGAATGGAGGGGCCTCTAGACCAGTGGTGAGCAATCTTTTTTCATTTGAGACCCCTGCGGAGACTGCCAAATTTGGTTGAGCAAAAAAAAAACAACAGGAAGTAACCTCTTTAATTGTCGGGCCACTCTCCTGCCACTCTTCCATAAGCCAGGAAAAGCAGCCAGCTGGATCCAAGAACTGCAACTCCCCTAAGAATGCAGCTGCAACCCACCTTTTGCACACCGCTGCTCTAGACTACCAGGACTCACTCTGGCTATGAATAATAGAGTCACAACATCTTCCTCCTGGTTCCATCCACAACTCTCTGAGATCCCACAACAACCCCTCCAATGGTGACTTTCTCTAGGAATTAGGGGACTGAAGTGGGTGGAGCAGGGGACCAGTCACAGCCTACTGTATTGCATTCTGGTCTGCCTATGGATTTCCACATGAAAATTTCTGTAAACAGAGTAGCATTAATTGCTTGTCAGCCTGCTACATCTGTCACTCAGCACTCACAAGTTGGACTAAGAATTGTGGAGTTTTAGAGTCTTTGTGAAGTGTATCTTGATGGGGACATAAATATACAAAAGAAAATAGTGAAGACTGGGAAGAAGAAAATGATGGAAAAATATGGGAGTCCTCCCCTGGAAATGTTTGAAGGACCAGGTACATTTTGATGTGACTTTCTCAGTTCCCCAATAGTCCTAGTTCTTCTGCGTATTGTAAATCCAATATAGAGCCATTTTAAATGTTAAGGACATCTTGAATAAAGGTTTAAATATAAGGTTTTTGCCTGGAGTTGGTAGCCAATGTGAAATTTAATAGCCAGGATTTTCTAAGGCAGCTGGACTGTCTTGAAAGGTTGTTGAAGGAACAGACCTGTCCTTTTTTGTGCTAACTGACTTAATTTGCGTTTGTCATTGTTCTCCCATTTGTATTCATTATTCAGATTCCCAACAATTTTTCCTGTCTATTTAATATGCACTAGGTGCCTTCCTTTGTGATTTTGAAATGCAATAAACAAAGGAGACTTAGAAGGTCAGCAGCTGACATTCCTATGTTAATAAACTCCATTTTGTCCTGAGACTGTACAGAAAAATAATTCCTGATACAAAGGTGAATGGTAGTTCCCGTGGACAGCTACTGGTGATCTATTCTAAGCCTCACAACATGAGTGAGCACACTCTTTTCGCTGATAAGCAGTCATGGCAGGTACCCAGTGTGATTGTTGATGCAAGAGCAGAAATATTTTCCCTCCCATATGAGATATGGACAAGACATGACAGAACAATATTCTTTTGCTCAAACCTGTCTGTTGATTTGAAAGTGCCTGGAGCTAAAACAGACAATGGGAGGTAGCGGTGGTTGAACTGGCTAGTACAACATAGCTGACTATTTTCTGATTCCCCACAGCTCAGCTCCATTATTATTATCTGTTGCCATAAATGTGAACAGAGCATGATGAAGACATAAAACAAACCCTTGCCCTTAAGAGTTTGCAATCTACAGCAGACTTCACACTACAGCTGGTCATAAAAATTCAGATTTTTTTCAATGAAAAACAGCAATGTATCTTTTTGAAAAATGTTCCTCTTTTCAAACCAGCTCTGCCTCACACGAAGAGTGACAGCAGACAGTGATGTAGGACAACATAGGGAGAGTGTATTGAATGAGGATTAAGGCAATGAGGGGCAGAGAGCTGCAGTCAGGTGATGGCCTGTCAGACTGTGTGTGCATTTTGTTAGTTCAATGATTCTGACTATTACAGGTTGGAAGGATTCTCTAGAGCCCGCATCTCAGCTATGGCTGAAACCTCAGTCTAAGGAATACTAAGGAAAATCACCAGATGGACTGTGGAAGGGGAATGTTAATGACAGAGAGGCTTCATCCAGAGTATTTAGGAGAACTACCAGAGCCTTAAAGCATGTTTTTTTCCAATGGAAAATTAAGTACTATATTAAAATATGATCCTTGATCTATGCCTGTAGGCATTGTCATTTGACTGAGATTTTGGGGGAGTCAGTGGTCTTATTGTGGTTAAGAGTTTCAGGTTGCTAGAAAATGTATTGTACCCATGAAGATGGCTGTATCTGATACTTGAAGTCTACCAGCTAGATTGCCATTAGATGTTGGCCCAGAAGGACATAGTCTGACCTGGCTTCCTCCATGTACTGAAGTCTGTTTGGGTTACCTGAGTCCATGGGGATTCCAGAAAGGGATCATAGAACCAGTGCTGAGTGAGCTTGTCTTATTTTTTGCCTTGGTTTTTAGTTGTGGAATGTAATTGGAAACCTTTTCAGTCTTTGAGTACCAAGAACAAGGACAGGTTTGGAGAAGAGGCACAGACAGAAAAGTATGAATGATAGGACAGAGATCATATGCTCTAGTGACTTGAGGAAGGAGCAGTTCCTTTGGATGGATCAAATACTGCTTGGCTGTGTCTACACTGGTAAATTATTCCAGAAAATCAGCCGCTTTTCCAGAAAAACTTGCCAGCTGTCTACATTGGTCACTTGAATTTCCGGAAAAGCACTGACGATCTAATGTAAAATCATCAGTACTTTTCCGGAAAAACTATGCTGCTCCCGTTCGGGCAAAAGTCTTTTTCCGGAAAACTGTTCTGGAAAAGGGCCAGTGTAGACAGCACAGTAGTGTTTTCCGCAAAAAAGCCCCGAACGCGAAAATGACAATTGGGGCTTTTTTGCAGAAAAGCGCATCTAGATTGGCCACGGACGCTTTTCCGGAAAAGCGTCCTGCCAATCTAGATGCGCTTTTCCGAAAATGCTTTTAACAGAAAACTTTTCCGTTAAAAGCATTTCCGGAAAATCATGCCAGTGTAGACGTGGCGCTTGTGTCAGCCATGAGTGTGATCTGGAAGAGAGATGCCACAGGGTGTTAGTACGTTCCTACTTTCCCTTCTATTAGCAGATGATGGATTCATATAAGGTTTGTTTTTTTTCCAAGTCCTGGGGACAAGTGTGCAGGTCAGCCTCTGTTCAGAATATAAGGCAGATCAGAGATTAGCAAAGATTAGCCCAGAGCAGGATGAGAAGTAAAGGGCAATTAACATAATGTTGTTTTCTTCTATTCTGGATGGGGAAGGTTGGCCACTTTTGCCATCGTCTTCTCTCCAGTCCCTTGCTCTCATTTAGCAGAATTTGACTAAGGCTCAGATTGTTAAGTGTATTTAGGGATTACTTAACCCAACATGGCAAAGACATTTAGGAACCCAAGTTTCCTTTTTCAAGTGATTTAAGCATTTGAGAGCCTAAATCCCAATAACCATCGAAAAGGCTTAGGCTCTGAAGTCAGTTAGCCATTGCAGTGCTGGGTAGAACAATTTCTATCTACATTTACATTTTAGGTCTAAAAGCCTGCTGCAAATGGTTATCAAAATTATTCAGCTTCCATTCAACCACTCAGTTCACATCCTGAAGATGGCAGTTTCCAAATCTCCCTCTATGTGCTGCATGGTGGTGAACAGCAGTGTAAAGCTAATTACCTCTTGGTTAACAGTTTCACGCTGAGCAGACTTAAAGGAAGTGAAGGAGCACTGAGTTCAATGAGGTTGCTAATGTTGTGAGTCTATTTGAAATTTTGCCTTCTAAACATAAAAAGCTTGCAGGGGGAAATTACTAGGGCTCTGATTCACCCGCTTTGTACTTTGGGTAGTCACACCTGTGCAAGGTCATTGCTGAATATACTCACTAGTGCAACTAAATGGAGAAATCTGATTTGCAAGTCTTTAAACTTGCTTTGCATGAGTGTAAATGACTATACAAGGTGAAAAGCAGTGGAGAAATTCTCTGGAATTATTCAGTCTCCGGAGCTCTTTTATACATGAAGCTGACTGAGCAGGAAAGTTGATTAGTCAGTTCCTCTCTGCACCAAGCTTGCAGTCCTTTGCCTCCAGCTGCCAGCTTAATGCAGATCAGAAAATGACTGGATTGCCAGTTTTCATTTACAGCCAGCTTCTGCTGTAAAGATCTTGATGCAGAAAAAAACTGAATAGCTTCCTACAAACTGGGAATTTTTAGTTGAAACTGGCAAAACGATTTTTGAGATTGGGAAGCTGGTAGAGAAGAACAGGAAAAGAATAAAAGAAAAACCAAAGAAAAGTAGAAAAAAAGAAAAAAAAAGTGAAAAAGAGATGTGGAAAAAGGAAGAGATTAGAGAGGGAAAGGAAAGATGCAACTGCTTCCAACACTTTCCATGGATACCTTCCTCTCCCTCCCTTCCTCTCCCCCTGTTCAGCACCTAGGAAGAAAGATCTTAAAGCTGTCAAAACTACTGTAGATGGAGACACAGCTTCAGGGTGACTATGCCTTTATTTCCTTTCTGTGGTCTCTCAAGGGCACCCAGATAAGGTTTCCAGCTCCCAGCCATAATTTTGTGTGGGTGGAGACCCTCATTTGTCTCCCTCCTAGCCGAGGTTTGAAGGCTTTACAGTTTGCTTGCTTACTCTGTTATCCCCAGTAAGACAGTAAGAGCCAGCAACTGTGCCTTGTTTTCTCTTGTGGGCTCCAAGGATCAGTGAACTGTTATTCCTTCTATAGTACTTGCTTTCACTGCAGCTGGAATGCACATTCTCATAGGTCCCACATATGCAGGCAGGGGAGGAAATGCTGGGATGTGCTGATCTCTGACCCCAGAGAGTGCAGAGAGAGGTACTGTACCACAGACAAACCTGGCATCTGACCTATGGCCTCCTCCCTTCCTGCTGTCCCATCTTCAGGCAGGTGCAGCAGGGGTGCTGAAACAATTTTTATAGCATGGCTGTTGAATGCAGAAACCATGATTTTGGTTCTTGTTACTATTTCCAGCCAGTTGGGCTCCAGCCAGACCCACTGATGGGGTTGGGGAGGTGACAAAGGAGGCAATTGTTCCAAGCCTGGATATTCAAAGAGGCCTGAAGCACCTGGCTACTGCTGCTGTTACTGCAGTAGCAGCAGCAGCAGCAGCAGTGGCCAGAGCCCCTGACCCCTTTGAATTGCCACTGGAGGACCAGAGTGCTGCTCCTCGGCTTCATGAAGCTCTGAGGGCTGGAGAGCCACATTGGTCTGGGAGGTGCTAAAGACTGACTGCCCAAGACCTCGCCCCTTCCAGGTGTGGAGCCACCCCCTCCCACAGCTTGCCCTGGGCCCATGCTGGCAGCCAGCACCACTGTCTGCAACCTTCCTGCCCCCCCCCCCCCCCCGAACACCAAGTTCTAGTACCAATGGCAGGCATGCAAAGCTGCAGCCAAGGAAGGCACATTCCCAGCACTTCTGCCCCTGGTTTCTGCCTTATGCTTGTCATTATCTGGCAGTTCTTGATAAGCTTTTGCTGGCTACCAAGGAATTGCTAAGTGGAACCTATTATACTAGTAAAAAAAAGTACGGTATTTAGTAAGATTGACTTTGTCAAACATTATCTGTCAAAATTACTTGAGAGTAGTCAAGAATCTCTCATCTGCTGCCCATTCTACATCATTAGCAAGACTCCTTGAAAGCTCTTATGTCTGTTGCTGAGCAGAACATAAATAAAAATAATTGGCATTCCCCATTTTTGTGGCTTTGGAGTTAATACTTGTGCATTAGTAGTAATGATGATTAACTCAAGTTATAGGGTCATTTTATTTCAAAAAAGCCATTTTATTACATTAACTTTATTCTATGGGGGAAAGGCATCTTACCTTTCTTTGATTAGCATAAAAGAAATATATCAGTTTCTATATAGTACTTTTCCTTAAATTGGACATATTGAGTTCAGTAATCCAATATTATTCATAGTTAATGAAATAGACATAATTATTTATAGTATGTATCTTATTCTATTGCAGACCATATATATATTTAACTCATAATGGTATTTTTGCTACAAGTATATAATAGTAAACACATCCCTGTCTACAAATATTCTGCTTTTATGGGGGGGGGGGGGAAGAGGAGCTCAGAATTCTCCTTTTGGGTAGTGGGGGAGGAAAGATGAACTGTTATCTACCTCTTCCTTCCTTGTTGCTCAACAATCAATCCTCACTAGAAGAACTATATCTAAAGTATAAACTTAAAAAACAACAAATAGTCTAGTAGCACTTTAAAGACTAACAAAACATGTAGATGGTATTGTGAGCTTTCCTGGGCACAGCCTACTTTTCAGCCCACAAAAGCTCATGATACCATCTACATGTTTTGTTAGTCTTTAAAGTGCTATCAGACTAGTTGTTGTTTTTTAAGTTTATCTTGTACAGACTACTTAACTACCCTTCTGAAGCTTATATCTACAGTACAGAGCTTACACTAGAGAGCTTCCAGTAGTGACTGCATACACTCCATAGTGCAGCCACTCTAAGGCAACAGGAAAGAGATCTCCTGTCTATTTATTTAATCCTCCCCCAAAAAGTGGGAGTGGCTATCTCAGTGGGCAGAGCAATCCCGTCCATAACAGTGTTTATGTCCATATAACTTCTCAAGCTCAAGTTGGTTTAGTCACATCCGTAAGCGACAGAAGTTATACCAACATGAGTGGCAGTACAGACATGGCCTAGAATACTTGACTCCAACTGTGGAGAAAGTCTTCACTTCTTCATTAATCCTTTTTTATCATTCCACTTTAACATCTTCTTTGAATTGCAGTGTTTATCTGCCAGTGGAGGTGGATATGCAAGCTATTCCTGTAATCAATGGTCTGATAATTAGTTAGCCAGGTGCAATGGGACTACGTTGCTATCCCTTAGGTGTCAGAGTATCTGCAGCAAAATGTGTCAGCTCATTCATTTTCTACTTACTGCATGCTTGAGAAACTTCTGGGTAAGTAAAAAACAGTTCAATAATACATAAATGGGGTACCAGTAAGCATTTCATGATACTCTATCTCAAGTGACAAGTGGGATAGTTACAAAGGATTGAATGTTTCTTTTAGTCCATCAAGTACACCTCTTCAACCTAATCTAATTTGCATACCCCTTTGTCTGTTCAGAGGATAAGATGTAGGCAGAAGACTGTTGGAGGTTAAACAGACTAGTATTTATTTGTGTAATAATTGAAAGGAGCTTAAATTGTATTTTGGATTATGTCCATAAATAGTAACACCTCAGTGACAGAGCTCCCAATTTTAACGGCTAAGTACAAGACCTGCATTGTAATATTATATTAATAGTGTAGTACTGCAGGAATAAATGGTTTGTTAGGAAGAATGGATGAAAATTCAGTCCAAAGAGAATATACCCCCATGCTGGACAATTCCTTTGAAAGGGAGAATAAATAGAAAGAATACCACAGTAAACATGGGTATGTCTACATTACAGCGCTAATTCGAACTAACTTAGTTCGAATTAGTTAATTCGAACTAAGCTAATTCAAATTAGCGCATCTAGACTTAAAAACTAGTTCGAATTAGCGTTTTGCTAATTCGAACTAGCGGATCCACACTGATTGGACACTGGGGAGCACTTAAGGGCGGCTGAAACCGGTTCTGGCAGGGCATCAGGTCAGTGGTTGCTTTGTGTGGTTGCTGTCTGAGGCTATCTGAGGCTCGTGCTTAAAGGGACCCCCCTGGACAGCCAGTTCTCAGCTTTTCCGCTTGCTTGCCTACCTCGCCGAGGGACAGCAAAGCGGTTTTCTCTGCTCCCATCCATGTTTGTGCTTCCCTTTGGGGCCGCCGTCACAGGTGGCAACATGGAGCCAGAGCTCACCCTGCACTTTCTGGTGCAGTTTCTGGACTTGCTGCTGCAAGCCTGCCAGCAATGGCTGGAGGCTGCCTGGCACCACCTGGTGCATGTCAGCCCCCTGCCTCTCTGCCTGGCCACCCTGGGGGCCATGGAGCAGCTGCAACGGCGCCCGGGTGCCGGCGTGCCCCGCGCATCTGGCGTCTGGACTCCAGCAGGGACTGCTGGGACTGCATCGTCCTGGAGCGCTGGGGAGACCGACAGTGTACCCAGAACTTCAGGATGAAGAGGGACACCTTCCTGGAGCTCCAGGAGTGGCTCGCCCCTGCTCTGCGCAGAAGGGACAGTCGCATGAGGCCCGCCATCCCCCTCCAGAAGCGTGTGGCCATCGCCCTCTGGAAGCTCTCCACGCAGGACAGCTACCGATCTGTCGGGAAACAGTTCGGCATGGGGAGATCCATCGTCAGAGCAGTGCTCATGCAGGTATGGCACTCGCCGGCCACTGGGCCGGGGGGAAGGCGGGCTGACAGGAGGGGATGGGCCACCCCAGGGAAAATGGGGGAGGGAGGCGAGGAGGTGAAAGTGCCCCATACCGGAGGGGCCGGTCTCTCCCAGCCATACTACATGCCGCCCGGGGGGATTGCTCCTGGGAGTGGGGCGTGGGGTACTGCCAGGGCATGAACACTCCCAGCCACGTGGGTGCCCCAATGATTCGCGCTTTGCTGTGTCTCTCCGCAGGTGGTCAAGAACATCAACCGGGTGCTGCTCCGCAGGGTGGTCCGCCTTGCCGACCTGGACGCCGTCATCTGGGGGTTCAGCGCCCTCAGCTTCCCCAACTGTGGGGGGGCCATCGACGGAACGCACATCCCCATCCGTGCCCCGGAACACCAGGCCTTCCAGTATGTGAACCGCAAGGGGTACTTCTCCGTCCTCCTGCAGGCCGTGTGTGACCACTGGGGCCAGTTCACGGACATTAATGTGGGCTGGTTCAGCAAGGCACACGATGCACGGGTGTACCAGAACTCCTCCGTGTGCCAGAGGCTGCAGGCTGGGACCTTCTTCCCCGACCGCCACATCAGGGTCAGGGACGTGGACATGCCCGTGTGCCTGGTGGGGAATGCGGCCTACCCCCTACAGCCCTGGCTCATGAAGCCCTACATGGGGCACCTCAATCCCTCCCGCCAGGCCTTCAATGCGAGGCTGACCAGGGCCCGCATCGTGATTGAGGGAGTCTTCGGGTGACTGAAAGCCCAATTCAGGTGCCTCCTCACCCGCCTCGACCTCGCCGAGCATAACATCCCTCCCGTGGTGGCAGTATGTTGTGTGCTGCACAATTTGTGTGAGAGGAAGGGTGAGGCTTTCCTGCAAGCCTGGATGGCTGAGGCTGACCGCATGGCTGGCCACTAGGCTCAACCCCGCACTGCCGCCATCCGGGAAGGCCAGTGGGGGGGGGGGGCGTCCGGATCCGGGAAGCCCTGCGGGAGAGCTTCCATGTGGAGGAGGAGGACTGAATTCAACCCTGCATGCCCCACTGGGGCCTTCTTCCACCCTTCCCCTTTCCCCTCCCTAA
Source organism: Pelodiscus sinensis (assembly GCF_049634645.1). NCBI lineage: Eukaryota > Metazoa > Chordata > Testudines > Trionychidae > Pelodiscus > Pelodiscus sinensis. Next base: position 175,220,592 of record NC_134711.1, read on the forward strand.
CCTCCCTTCCTAATGTCAAATAAAGACACCTGTTTTGGAAAAAAAACCTCTCTATATTTTACATAATTGGGGTGAGGGGAGGGAGGAGTGAGGGTGGGAGAGGGGAGGGGGAAAACTGGGAGGATGGAGCTGGAAGGGGGTGGAAGGGGAGGAAAGGAAGGGAAAGCCCAGGCTTGGGGGTCCGGCTAGCTCTCCCATCTCACAACACTGCGGGTGCGGGGGCCTCAGAGGGGAATGAGTGTGGAGGGTGGGGCAGGAGGGACGGGGGGTGCAGAGGAAGCGGGAGAGGGAGCAGGGGCAGCAGAGGGAGCAGGGACAGCAGGGGTGGGAGGAGGAGAGCTGGGGCAGCCACAGCAGCAGGAGGAGGCAGGAACCAGTCCACCAGGGTCTGGAGGTGGCCTATGAGGGCACGGCCCTGCTCCTCCAATGCATCCACTCTCTGCTGGTGCAGCCGAATGTCCTCCCGGACCCAGTGCTCCTGGTTGTAGAGCAGCAGCTCCATGAACCGGAGGTGCCGCCACGGGTAGTCCTCCTCATTCCTGGCATGCCTGCTGGCCCGGGCGCGGGTGGCTGTTGCAGGCGGAGTGGTGCACCCTGTAGTCCCAGGTGCTGCGGCTGTGGTGAAACAAGAGCAGCGGTCAGTTCTCCCTGGGGACAAGGTGGGTGAAACCCAGCCCCCCTCTGCAAGGCCAAGGCCCCTGCATGACACCCAGCTGCTGCTCCATGGTGGGCAAGGCCCAGGCGCATGGTCCCTGGGCTCCCTCTCTTCCCCACCCCCCCATACACATAAGAGGAGCATGATGGTACTCTCAGTTGGAGGCCTCCCCGGCCTCGGATGACACAGGAGATGTGGTCTGTGAGGTTCCTAGGGGGTCCTGGGTCCTGGGCAGGCTCCCGGCAGGCTCCTGGCTCTCTGCGTCCTCCAGCTCCTCCTCCTCGGTGTCCGGGATGGGTCCCTCTGCTCTGGGGTCGATGACAACCCGGGGGGCATGGATGGCATGAGCCCCCAGGATGTGGTCCAGGGCCTGAAAGTGGGGTCAGGCCTCCGGGTCGACCCCTGGCAGGCAGGCCCGGGAGTAGGACTGCTGCAGGTCCTTGATCTTACAGTGGACCTGCTCCCGGGTCCGCTGGTGGCCTCTGGCGGCCAGGCTGTCAGCCATGCAGCCGTACATGGCCGTGTTCCTGTGGCTAGTGCAGAGATCGTGGACATTGGAGGCTTCCCCCCAAACCTGGATGAGGTCCACGATCTCTGCACTTGACCAAGTGGGCGCCCGCCTCTTGCGGCCCCGGGCAGGTTCCTGGGAGCCGCCAGGCTGGTCCCGGGAAGAGGGGGAGGGCTGGGTGGCATCGGGTGGCTGGCTCATGTTGTGCCAGGTGCAGGGTCTGATGGCAGGGTGCTGGCAGGCTTGCAACTGTCACAAACTGTGTAGCCAGCCCGTGGCCTTTTAAGGGCTCCGGGGCCGGGAGGGGGGCAGACAAGTTTCCCTGGTGTTGGCCAGAGTGGCCACCAGGGGAAGCTGGGAAGGGTTAGCCTCCCACTAGTTCGAATTAAGTGGCTACACAGCCTTTAATTTGAACTAGCTAATTCGAACTAGGCGTTAGTCCTTGTAGAATGAGGTTTACCTAATTCGAATTAAGCGCTCCGCTAGTTCGAATTAAGTTCGAACTAGCAGAGCGCTAGTGTAGCGCCTATCAAAGTTAATTCAAACTAACGTCTGTTAGTTCGAATTAACTTTGTAGTGTAGACATACCCCATCAGATTTTGCACACACCCACAGAATTTAGAGCAGCCTATATCTAGTGCTTAGCAGTTCATGGAGGATACATTTAAAAAAATCTTTTATTTTAATAGAAAAATAGATAGTTTATAATTAATCTCTATTACATTTCCCCTCCCTTTATTCTCCTTTTTCCCTCCTCCTCCATTGCATTTTAACTGAAAAATGTGACAGAGCAGAAAGAGGAAAGCTGAAGCTCTTCCAATGGCAGGGAAATGGCTATGTTAGATATACCTGTATGATCTTAGCAAGTGACCCACACCTTCATGCTGCAGAGGAAAGATTAAAAAAAAACCAAGATCAGAGCCAATCTGACCTGAGAAAAAATTCCTTCCCAATACCAGATGAGAGGATATTCCTATTCTAGAATCCCCCTGTCCTCCTGATATTTCCAGATATGAAGTGGAAACATTTATATAGGTGGAATTAAATATTTCTATGCATAATCTAAATGTCCAGAAGAACTCAGAATTAGGACTACCTCTATGGCTAGATAGTTCAATCCTCATTCATGCACAGTAAGAACTTACATAGGTATACCTACATTGGCTTCAATGGAGTTACTTAGACACATTCTCATCAATGTAAGTAAGGATTATACAATCTATTCTTTAGTCATTTAACAGTGCTAACATCTAGTAGTTAGATAGTAAAGTCACTATATCAATACATAAAATGTAATTAAGTGCTTATTTCTTCAAGTCTTTAGTGTATGGAAACTGTGCTTGAAATTCTGGTCACTTAGGCTATATCTACACAGCAGCTTATTTTGGAATAATTGGCATTATTCTGAAATAACATAATCTGCATCTACACAACAAGCAGTTATTTCAACATTATGTTGAAATACTGTCAAGCTGAAGGACTTCTTATTTTGACCCCTGTACCCGCATTCCACAAGGAGTCAGGGAAGTAAAAGGAAGAATGTTCTTTCTTTGACTTCCTGCTGTCGACAGCACCAAAAGCTGAAATAAGCTATTTCCACTTAAACTATGCAATTGATGTAGCTCAAGTTATGTAGCATACTTTGGCTTTAGCCCTGCTGTGTGGACATGCCCAAACTCAGTCCCAAAGCTTGTTGATGTCAGTTGAAGATAAATCAGGACTAATGAGTGCTTATAGGATCAGATCTATGTACTCAAAATCGTGATTGTTTATTGCAATGCTTCCTAATAGCAACTGATCTTAACAATGTATATCAAACTACTTATATATAATAAGGTCAGTTGTGGTTTAATTGAAATAGCTTTTGGGGGTAGAGGAATTTATTTTTTTATTTTAAATCCCATTAATATTATAATGGCTATAGTCACAGGCTACGTCTACACTGGCCCCTCTTCCGGAAGGGGCATGTAAATTTCACGAGTCGTCGTAGGGAAATCCGCGGGGGATTTAAATATCCCCCGCGGCATTTAAATAAAAATGTCCGCCGCTTTTTTCCGGCTTTTAAAAAAGCCGGAAAAGAGCGTCTAGACTGGCCCCGATCCTCCGGAAAAAGTGCCCTTTTCCGTAGGCTCTTATTCCTACTTTGAAGTAAGAATAAGAGCCTCCAGAAAAGGGCACTTTTTCCGGAGGATCGGGGCCAGTCTAGACGCTCTTTTCCGGCTTTTTTAAAAGCCGGAAAAAAGCGGCGGACATTTTTATTTAAATGCCGCGGGGGATATTTAAATCCCCCGCGGATTTCCCTACGACGACTCGTGAAATTTACATGCCCCTTCCGGAAGAGGGGCCAGTGTAGACGTAGCCACAGAGTAAAGTGTGTCCAGCTTTGTTAATTTGTAAACCTATAAAATGGTCTGATGGATATTGAAAGAGTGCTATACGTATCTCTTTGGAATCAGTTACAATGTCCCTAGAAGTAGCATAAAGGTGTTATTAATTTTCTAATGCTCCATGGCAGATGTATGAGTTACTGCTACTGATCATGTAAGCTCTTCTAGTGGAAGTGTATGTCAATTAAGTAGTCAAGGTCTATGTGAGAGATTCCCATTGACTACATACCTTTTGGATAAATATTGTCACTACTAGTTATGAGATGTTCCATTGATACCTTAATGCTGCTGAGTTGAAAACAATGTTTCTACACTATCAACATTTTAAATTAAAAAGCATCTTACTCATGTGAGAGTAGTTGGTTTGCAGTCAATGAAGTTATTGTAATGAACAGGAGTTGTAGAATTAAGTCTAATTTTATTACTGGCCATCAGAATATACTAAGAACCTGATCTAAACTGGTGACAACAGAGCCTTAACAATTCTTATTGGCTTTATTTTGAGTTATGGATAGCAGACATATCTGCAAGCCTTTCACGAACAGGAATCTCACGGAATTCAATGGGAGATGCCCATACAGAGGTCTTGAAGGACTGGATCTTTGAGAACCTCCTTCTGCTGTCTTTGACTTCTATCCTACAAAGACTTAAGCATATGATTTCTATTATTCTATGTTTGTAACTAAGTATAGAATACTAACTATTTGGAACAAAGGACAAATTTACCAAGTGTGACAACCATGCTCAAGCAAAGATGACTGCAATGGCTCGGCCATCTGAGTAAGACACAGAACATGGACACATATCTAAGGACATGCTCTATGAGGAGCTATCAGAGAGAACAAGAGCAACAACATGTACCAAGATTCACTGTAAAGGCACATGCAAGTGAGCTATGAAGGAATTTGGAATTGACCCTAATCAATAGGAAATCTTGCAAATGATTGTAACACTGGCACAAATTGTCTTCATCAGGTTACCAAAGTCCATGACAGTAACTGTCTCCTCCAGTTTGAAGAGAAAAGAACTCCTAGGAAGCAATCAGCATTCAACCAAGACACATACATTTGCAAAAACTGCCGAAGATCATGCAAATCTAAGATTGGACAATTCAGTCAAATGACACATTGCAAACTATTTCCATCACAGGCTGCAATTCCCACTCTCTGTCAAAGACAGAAGGATGCCAACAATTGAAATGAAAAGTTCAAGTGCTTTCAATGAGACTACTCATGTTGTGACTCTGGCAGACCAAATGCTAGTTTATGCCAAGTCCCCATTCCTTGAGGGAATCCTGAAAAATCCATAGCTGGAATCAGCCTGGTTCACCTGCATGTTAGTATTGTGAAAATGGGTGTTAGAATTATAAGAAAATGTTAAAGGTTTAGACCTTATTGAAATCTTGTGAGGAGTTGTGTGCATTATTTTCACTTATAACAATCTCTATCCCATATTTAAGGAAATATTAGATCAGTTGTATTGTAAGCCTCTATGACTGTATAGCTCATGAAACAGGAGAGAGACTTTAACTAGTTCGAAGTGCTGATCTCCAATAGAAGGTGTTATGTCCTGTCCTTTTGGAAAAAGTCCATCAATACGGGACAGATTACTGTGGGATGCTAAAAAGGACAAAAGCCACAAGTTATCCTGCTTTCTTCAACCCTGAAAATGAGCCATGCAAGTGGATTCCTCCATTCAATTGTGTTTGCGGCTCAGAAAAAATGACTCTCTGCTGTTTGGACTCTGGGGAGCAAGGCAAAGTTCACTAGGCATAAGCAAGAGAACTTCTCTCTACATAGTTTGGATTAGCTTTAAAAGACACATCAATATTTTATTATTGTTGAAGCTTCTATTACCTTTTGAAACTTAAGATTTTAACTTATTTGTGTATCTATGTTTACATGCTTTAACCCTTAGTGTAAGGGATCTACTATCATAAAGGTATACTCACGTGGATGGTGAGATTGATTGCATTATCCAAAGGGACTTCTTTGACTCCATGTTTAGGCTATTTCAGTGCCTGAGTTTACATGTGATTGACTGTGAAACCTAAGTATTGAATTCACAAGCAATTTTTGGATTTGTTTACTGCTATTAACAGTCTGCTCTGTGGATAATACTCAAGCTCTTGAATCACTGCAAGCAGCTTAACACTTGTTTAACGTTATCTACATGCCTAAGACTCTATGGATCAGAACTTGTATGCAGCATAAACTTCCGTGGATCTCTCGGGGAGTATTGCCTGATTAAGGGTGAGATCCTAAAGTATTAATTTCATCCATCTATGTGTCATTAACATTAACGCTCTTTAAAAATCCTTTACAGCTAAAATGGAGCTGCAAATTTGAACTAAAATGGACCAAGGACTAGAGGGGAAATTAAGATGTAGTAAGTGTAATTTCAAAGCCACAAATTTTCTGTCACTGAGGAGCTTGTAAGATGAAGGATAAGGAAAAAAAGAAGCAAGTTCAGGAAGAGGGGATACATTTGTATGAACCAAAAAAATGACAGTATAAACAGGAACTCTCAATTTTAAACTGTGAATTGTACATCTGTTATGATTCTCCTCTCTTTCCCCTATGTTTAATGGAGTGAATAGAAGAAACTTGAAGCTATACATTTATTCCCATGTAGTTTATTACATTTCTCCTTAAAAGCACATAGGTTTTGGTGTAAAAACAAACTTCTTAAAGGAATTACTCGTTTCTGTTTGTAAATGACTTTTACAAAGTCTGAATTTGTACATTTTTTTGTAAAAATATCTTGACAGCCATCCATATTATTCAAGATGTAAATAGCAAAGAGAGCAATTCTGATCTCAAATACATTGTCACCTCAGAGTTTTGTTAATTAATCGTTGATTTCTGAAAATGCAGGTTGAACCTCTCTAGTCCAAAACCCTCAGAACCTGACCAGTTCTGAACCAGAGAATTTGCTGGACCATGGGAGGTTAATATTGTCTGGCAGCATTACCAACACTTCCACAGCTTATTAGGCTCTTACAAGACATGGAGGGGTAAATTTGGAGCCAAATAACAGCACAGAACACTGAGAGCCAGGACTGGTGTCTTTAAACAAACTTCATGAGACTGCAGGAAACTTGGCCACACCCACATTAAGTGGACAGCCGGCTAACTAAAACCATGCTGGATCACAGATTTTGCCAAACCAAAGAGTGACAGACAAGTGATGGACTGCATCATATATTTTAATCCACTTTGCACCCTTAAGAATGTATTTGCAATATCTGTTGAATATCTCAGGTGATTTTCTATGCTTAATTTAAGTGACCAAGCTTCTGATATTGCTATTATTGCTGTTGCATAATTATCTTTTAATCGATTTGTTTGTGTTCATTTTAAAGAAATAAAGTAGCAGCTGGACTGAAAACATGTGTTATGACTTAGCTTTCTGCAGTTATTACAGTGATTGAGATATGTAAAACTTAAAACTGAGTTTGCCACAGGAAGACTGATATTCTTAACTTTTAGTCTATTGCTATACAGACTATAGCAATCATTGTAATCTTCTTTCATGTTTTAGATAGTAATTAAAGGGGATGTGTGCCAGAAGAGGTATTCACGGACAATGCTTCAGCACCCTCTGAAATGAACAGGGGGAAACTAGGAAGGATTCTATTAATCAAGTTCCAAACCAACCCTTTCTCTCTTCTGCTGATTTGCTTACCTATCATCTTTTGCCCTATTTTTTATATCCTCATCATAGACCTATTATTAGCACTTAAGTGGTAGTTCAAACACCTAAAAAGACTGCAATTTTCAGACTTTTTAATGGCTTCCATTGATTCATATGTTCATGGCAGAATCCTTGTAAGATTAAGTAATGTATACAAGTGTGATTAGATAATTTAACTTGACATAAGTGCAACAATTTTGTCTGTCCAGCTACCATTAGCTGAAAACTGAATACCACGTAGTTAAGAATAATTATTAGGACTCTCACATGCAAAAGCCTAACAGGTGCATGATTGCAGTTTTGCAACTAATTAAAATAGGAAAATGGTACAGAAAGTTAATGGACCATGAGAATGAAAGGGAGTGTGTGAATAGACAACCCTGGTTCTGAGTGCTTCGGACATATACATTTTATTGCTGTTATGATTAGAAATATTAGACTTTTTGTTGATAAGGGATAATGAGCAATTTGCTGCAGCTGGGAGAATTTGTGCCCTAGTAGGGGTTATTGTGGTGATTCACTGGACATCACTATGAATTATGTATTTTGGTCAAGTTGGCTATAAAAAATAAATACAAGAATTAACCTTGGAGAAGGTCAGAGGAGCCTTTCTTCAAGCAGAGACTAACAGCTTCTTTCTATCTGCTAGACCTAAGGAAGGTACCCAGAAACCCAGCTGCTTATCACTCAAAATCATCTTAGACTTTCGGTAATTATCTGGGGTGCTGTAAAACTATTGTTCTTGCATATGTGTATGTGCTTGAGACTCAATTAAGAAGGAACTTTGTATGAAAGCTTCTTTGTACTCATCGTTCATTAGATGGAGCTGTGTACCCAGTGATTTATTCCTAACGCTGCCTGGGGAAGTTACCACAGTTTTGAGGTCTGAAAATCTGTGTAATAACTGAGTCTATTGTTATTAGCTAATCAGCCAGCCATAAGACGGGATTTTCAGGTGTCTCCTCCACGTCGGTCTTCTCTCCTGAGCCTCCGGTCTCTCGCTCCATTTCTCTCTCTCTGGGTATGTCTACACTACAAAGTTAGTTCGAACTTACGGACGTGAGTTCGAACTAACTTTCATAGGCGCTATACTAGTGCTCCGTTAGTTCGAACTTAATTCGAACTAACGGAGCGCTTAGTTTGAACTAGGTAAACCTCATTTTACGAGGATTAAGCCTAGTTCGAACTAGCTAGTTCGAATTAAGGGCTGTGTAGACCCTTAATTCAAACTAGTGGGAGCCTAGCCCTTCCCAGGTTTCCCTGGTGGCCTCTCTGGGCACAACCAGGAAAACTCTTCTCCTCTCCTCCAGCCCCGGGCCCTTAACGGGGTAGACTCTGGCCAGACGGCACTGGAGTCAGAGAGCCCTGCCAGCAGTCTCTGCCCCTGAGCCAGTGGCCCCATCATGAGCCAGGTAGCCAGTGGCAGTGAGCCGTCCCCTGCCCAATCCCCGAGCACCCAGGGGCCAGCCAGGGGCCGTAGACGGCGCGCGGCCTCCTGGTCTAGTGCGGAGGTCATGGACCTCATTGAGATTTGGGGGCAGGCCCCCAATCTCCAAGATCTCCGCACTAGGAGGAGGAACGCGGACGTCTATGGCCGCATAGCAGCTGCCATGGCCCGCAAAGGACACAGGCGCTCGCAAGAGCAGGTGCGGAATAAGTTGAAGCAGCTGCGGCAGGGGTACACCAGGGCCACAAGGGGCGGCGCCACTGCAGGGGCTGCCACCTGCCTCTACTTCGCTGCCCTCCACCAAGTCTTGGGGGGCAGGGCGGTCCGTGCCAGCCCGGGGGACAGCGAGCCGGGACCAGAGGGCCCTGACCTGGGCGCACCGGAGGGGCCACCGCCAGCTGTTCCAGCAGCGTCGTCCAGGGAGACCGTACCGGGTAAGTAGTTTGAATTAAGTAGGTCGGGGGGGAGGTGGGAGGGAGACCAGGGACCGCACGCGTGGGCCATGCCTTCCACGGATCACGCAGACACCTGTGCATGTGCAAGCACGTGCCATGCCACCCTTGGGCAGGTGGCTTCAGCTGCGTCACACCCAGGGGCCATTGCCCAATAGGCACATGCTTGTGCAAAGAGACGTGACATGCTCCCGACCCCGGGGCAGGACCCAGCAGGATGATTTCCCTTCACATGTTCCCTCTACACGGAGGCAGGGGACATCTCCCCTTCCCCCCCGCCGCCCCGGCCACACTATACATGGCACAGGGACATGGGTGCGGTCTTGGGGCAGCTCCCAGTCCCGGGGAGAGCCAGACATCCTGACCATGGCCTCTGTACAAGCACAGCGGCTGTGACGGTGCAGGACATGGTCACCCTCATGTTGCGGGGTGGGGGAGGGGGCTGGGCATCATCCTCTGCGTCCCCAGGGAGAACTGACCACTTCTCTTCTTTCTCTACAGCTGCACCAGCTACTTGTGCAGGGCGCACCACCCCGCCCGGGACATGCTCCCACACCCGCGGCCTGCTCCAGACCGCCAGCACGGAGCAGGAGTACCGGGACCAGCACCTGGGGGCCCAGCGAGCTGTGCACCGCACACTACAGGCCTGGATGCGGGAAGACCTGCAGGTCCGCCATGAGCTGCTGGCTGAGCTCCGAGGGCTGAGCACCAACCTGCAGCTCCTGCTGCAGAGCATGGTGCCCCGTGCTGGTCCTGCACCTGCTGCCCCCCCAACTGCTGTCCCTCCTCCCACTCCTGCTCCCCCTCGCACCTCTCCCTCCTCAACCCATACAACCTCTTCCTCAATGTCCACACCCCCCACCTCAACCTCCGCACCCTCCACCCCATCCCCCCGGGGATGCCGAGGCCCCCTCCCTCGCCGTACTGGGAGGCGGTCGGCCCGGTGAGACCCCCACCCCTGATCCTTCAGTTTCCCCACCCCCTCCTTTCCCTTGCTTCCCCCTTTCAGCTCCCTCCTCCCAGTTTTCCCCTCCCCTCTCCCACTCTCTCTCTTCCCCTCTCCCACCTCCTTTTCCCAGTTTCCCCGAGTTTTGTTCAATAAATAGAATTTCTAGTTTTGTCCACACGTTATCTTTATTTTGTACATCAAGAAGAGGGGCTAGGGAAGGGTAAGTGGAAGGAGGTGAGGGAGGAATGGGGTACGAGCCCCCGATGGGGAGGACTGGGCTGGCTCTGCGGGCTTCTGGGTGTGGAAGCTCTCCTGCAGCCCCCCAATTGCCCCCTCTCCCCAGATGGCAGCCTGCGGCAAGTGCAGCCAGGCTGATGGCTGAGTGCTGTGATGTGCCCAGTGTGGGTACTCCGGGCACTCCAAGCCAGGACTGCTTTGCAAGCCGGGCACCCCTGAGAACTGTCTGTCCAGGGTGGGGGTCGGGTCCCTTTAAGCGCAGCCCTCGGCTAGCCCAAGACAGCATCTCCACGCTCTAAGTCCTTCTCTGATGCCCTGCCGGCACTGCTTCCGGCCATCCTTAACCTCGGTTCAGGGTCCACTTAATGTGGACATGCTAGTTCGAATTAGCAAAACGCTAATTCGAACTAGTTTTTAGTTCTAGACACGTTAGTTCGAATTAGCTTAGTTCGAATTAACTAATTCGAACTAAGTTAGTTCGAATTAGCGCTGTAGTGTAGACATACCCTCTCTCTCTCTCTCTCCTCTTCCGATTTCCTCCCCCTCACTCCCTCAGCTCTCCTCCGTTCTGCCTCTCTCTCCACCCCCTCCTGACTCTCACTCTTTCTTCACTCTCCTCTGTCTCCGTTGGGGATGCACACTCGTCCAGGCCCTGCCCCCGGGCGTGTACATCACTGCCTTGCCTCACTTTGCCTCCCACTGTGGCACTCGGCTGACTTTTGCACCACTCAGCCGGGCTACTGCACGGGAGCAAACAGCGCAAATGGCCTCTCTCTCTCTCTGCCTCGCCCTCTCTCTCGTTCATCTTTCGTCCACCTCCTGCCTCTCTCACCGTCTCGCTCTCTTTCTCTTCTCTGACTCCTGCCTCTCACTCTGTGTTTCTCTTCTCCTCTTCCTGCTGCATCTCTCTCACGCTCTCTGTCGCTGTCCTCCACTTCCTCCGTTCTCCTCTCTGTCTCCTCCCCGTCCTCTGTGTCTGCTCTGTTTTCCTTCTTTTGAATCTGGCACCCTTTCCTGACATCAGAGATACACGCTCGTCCAGATCCCACCCACTGGCTGTTCCTTCTGTTGCCTCCCACCGTGCCACTCAGCTGACTTCTGCATTGCTCAGCTGGGCCGCCGCGTGGGAGCAAGTGGTGCAAGTGGCCAGGGGTCTGCACTCCCCATGCAGCAGGGGGTACTGCATGGGGAGCACGGGGCCCAAACGGCCGCTTGAGCCACTTGCTCCCATGCAGCAGCCCAGCTGAGTGGCACAGAAATCAGCTGAGCGCCATGGTGGGAGGCAACAGAGCCGCCCAGAGGGAACAGTCAGCGTTTCAGCGTTACAGAGTCACAGACATTGGGCTACTATATATATGAATAGCCAATTAACCCATTATAAGACGGGATTTTCAGGTCTCTCCTCCATGTCTGTCTTCTATCCTGAGCCACTGGTCTCTCTCTCTCTCTCTCTCTCTCCTCCTCCTCCTGCCTCCCCTTTCTTTCTCAGCTCTCCTCCACCTTCTGCCTCTCTCTCCGTCTCTCTCTTTCTCTTCTTCCCCTCCTGCCTCTCACTCTCCCTTTCTCTTCTCCTCCTCCTGCTGTGTCTCTCTCACTCTCTCTCTGCTCTGTCTCTCTTTCTTTTCTCCCCCTTCTGCCTCTCACTCTCTCACCACTCTCCTCTGTCTCCATCAGGGATGCATGCTCGTCCAGGCCCCACCCCCTGGGTATATACATTACCACCCAGCCCCCCTTCGCTTCCCGCCATGGCACTCAGCTGATTTCTGCTCTGCTTAGCCGAGCCACTGCATGGGAGCAAGCAGCACAAGCGGCCATTTGAGTCCCGTGCTTCCCATGCAGCACCCCCATGCCGAATGGAGAGCGTGGACCCCAAACAGCCAATTGCACCACTTGCTCCCACGCAGTGGCCTGGCTGAGCAATGCAGAAGTCAGCCGAGTGCCACAGCAGGAGGCAACAGCGACACCCAGAGGGAACAGCCAGTGTTTCAGTGTTACAGAGTCACAGACATTGTGCTACTATATATATGATATAGATATAAGCACCTTCAGAGAGTGCAAATATTCACTTTATCCACGACTTAGCTAAAGAACAGTCCTTTTTACTTTATAATCTACAAAGATATTGTAAATACAAAGAGTAAACCTTTCAAATTAAAATAATAAATTTAAATGTAATGCATACAAGTATGACATAGCTGGCAGACTGGGCTGTGATCCAACTGAATCGTTTCTAAGTTGGTTGGCCATTACTTTAAAAATGTTTTCAAAGGCAGCTTTCAGCAAAAACTTTTGCTGCAGCACAGTTTATCAAAAATATGTGAAACAAAAATTACTGGTACAGGAATTTAAAAAGTCCATTTCTGGTATTTTGAACCCCCTGCCTAATACCATAGGCTACGTCTACACTACAGACTTTTAGTGCAAGAATTGTTTTCCGCAAGAGTGCTTGTGCAAAAGGTCTTCCACAAGAGTGCGTACACACTGCCATGTGCTTTTGTGCAAGAGCATCCATGGCAGTGTGGACTCTTTCTTGTGCAAGAAAGCTCTGATGGCTATTTTAGCTATAGGGCTTTCTTGCACAAGAAATCCATTGTTTGTTTACAGTGCCTTCCTGTGGAAGAGCTCTTGTGCAAGAGGCTTATTTCTCCTGCGGAGAGTAATAACTCTTGCTCAAGAAGCCCTGTTTTCTGACGCTTTGCTGTAAATTTACTTGCACAAGAACGTGCGTGCAGTGTAGACGCTCTGCAAGTTTTTGCACAAGAGCAGCTGTTCTTGCACAAAAAGCCTGCAGTGTAGACATAGCCACTCTGTTTAATTTTGCCATAATATCTTTATCTAAAGTAATCAGAAATGAAAGATTAGAAAAGGAGCAAAAAGAAACCTGTGGAAACCAATGTCTTCATATTACTGTTATCTCATGGCTTATTTATTTTAGCACAAGCAGGCACAATTGCTGCAATAATAACAGACATGATCCTTTGAATTAATATGTCTGTTTATTGCTGGAACAAGACACAGAAATGCCCAGGTGTAATGTCACACTGCTTCCCTGACATGATCATGGTCTGCACAGCGTGGTGGCCATTTTGATGTAAATGAAGCGGCGATTATTTAAATCACTGCTTTATTTCCCTTTGCCGAGTAGATGAGTAAACTCATCTACATGGCTCCTTCGACGGAGCCATGTAGTCTAGACACACCCATACAATTTAAGCCCAGAAGGGATGATTATGATCCTCCATAAGAACATAAGAACGGCCATGCTGCGTCAGACGATCTAGCCCAGTAGCCTGTCTTCTCACAGCAGCCAATGCCAGATGCCCCATCGGGAGTGAACAGAACAGGTAATCATCAAGCAGTCCCTCTCTGTCACCCATTCCCAGCCTCTGACAGAGGTTAGGGACACCATTCCTACTCATCCTGGACCTATCCCCCATTAATTTATCAAACTCTTTTTTAACTTTGTTAAAGTCCTGGTCTTCACATCCAGTCTGACTTGTTGCATATTGCAGGCCACAGAACCTCTCCTGGAATAGACCCATAACCTCTGCGTGTTAATACTTTAGTCGATGGCAATCACTCAGAGTTTGAGGATGATTATCTTACATACATTCATAGCGGTTTGCCTGTGTAGATGCTATTAAAATTAATTTGAAATAACTGCTGTTATTTCGAAATAACTTTGTAGTGTAGACATACCCCAGTAGTGTTGGTCAGAGATGAGTATAGCTTCAACACTAGAGGTTTTGGCTTGGGAAAACACTGATGTGGCTGAATTACTGAAGTTCTGAAATAATAATTTAAAGTCTTCAAACTACAAAGAGTTTACCATTTACATTAGTTTAAACCTTCAAGTGACCCATGTCATACATTTGCCAATGTGACCCAGGAAAACATCCTTCTTGATCCCAGACATGTCAGATATATCAGTCAGTTAGATCCTGAACATGAGAGCAAGACCCACCAGCAAGACATCCAAGAAATAATTCTCTATAGTAACTCAGAGACATCCCCATCTAGGGTACGTCTACATAGCAGGGCTAACGAATTAAGCTACACAACTTCAGCATTTTTTTTGTCTGTGCTAACAATCCCCAGCTATTTGAGTCTCCTCTCATCAGTCAGGTTTTCCATTTCTCATATCATCATAGGTGCCACTCTCTGCATCTGTACCAGTTTAATTAATAATTCTTACATTTAAATTATTAATAATAATTCTTCAGAACTGCATATAGTATTACAGATGAGTTTTCATCAGTGCCTTGTATAAGGTCACTAACACTTCCTGATGTCTACTGGAAATACCTCATCTGATGCATCCTTGGATGCATTAGCCCTTTTCTCATAGACACATCACATTAGTTACTCATTCTCTGACAACCAATATCCCCAGGTCTTTCTCCTCTTCTGTATCTTCCAAGTGATAATTACCTGGTTTATAGCAAATATTCTTGTTATCAGTCCTTAAATGCAAGACTTTGCACTATTATATTTCATCCAATTTCCATTACTTCAGTATTCAAATATTTCAGACCTTCTTTTACAATATTCTGATACTCCTTTGTATTGGCAATAGCTTCTAACTTTCTAACTTCCCTAATGTTATTTGCAATTCTTCAGTCGCAGGGTACAATCCCTGGCTGTGTCTACATTGGCATCCCTTTCCGGAAAAGGGATGCTAATGAGACACTTCAGAATTGCAAATCCACGCGGGATTTAAATATCCCCCGCGGCATTTGCATTTACATGGCTGCTGCTTTTTTCTGGCTCGGGGTTTTTCCCGGAGAAAAGCGCCAGTGTAGATGTGATTCTCCGGAAAATAAGCCCTTTTCCGGAAGCTCCCTTATTCCTACTTTCAAGATCACTACTTTCAAGTAGGAATAAGAGATCTTTTCCGGAAAGGGATGCCAATGTAGACACAGCCCCTGAGTTTACAGATTCATTAAAAATCCTTGCTATTGGACATGAAATGTCATGTGCCAGATCATTTAATATTCTTTGATAGGGATGATCCTGCCCTCCCACCATTTTAGTGCCATTGAGCTATTTGTGTTTAACTTCTACCTCGGATGTGGTAATTTCTACATCCTTACCCTCATTTCCATTAGCTACTCTGTATCAACCCCTAAGCTTCTCATTAACCCTATTAAAAATGGAGGCAAAGTATTTGTTTAGGTGTTGGGACATGCATAGTGTATCTTTAATTTCCACTGAATTCTCAGTGCTCAGCAGTCCCATTTCTTCTTTCCTTCATTTCTTTTTATTTATATGGTTACAGAACCTTTTATTCTGGGTTTTAATTTCCTTTGCAAGATCCAATTATGCTTGAATTTTGGCAGTTCTTATTTTATCTCTGCATTTTCTAATCTCCAAAAGGTATCTTTCCTTGCTGATCCATACTATCTTCCATTCCTCATATGCTTTCTGCTTTCTCTTAATCACCTGTTTGAGATACTTGCTCATACAGCTTGATCTGCAACCCTTCACAATATTTTCTCCCCGCCCCCTTGCTTGGGATGCAGGCTTCAGATACTTTAAGTCAAAGTTACAGAAATCCCAAGCTTCCTCCACATACAGATCCTTGAGTTCTTCCATCCAGTTTACTTTCCTAAATAATTTCCTTAATTTTTTAAAGGTTGCCCTTTTTGAAATTAAAGACCCTACTTGAGGATTTATTTTTATTTATCCATCTATTTAGTTTAAATGGAATGAATTCATGATCACTCAAACACAGTTTGGCCCCTACAACCAGTTCTTCTCACTACTCAACAATACCATATCTAAAATGGCATCACCTTTTGCTGGTTCAGCGACTTTTTGGTGAAGACATTGATCAGCTATACCATTCAGTAAAATGTGAGCCCTTCTATTGTTAGTTGCATTTGTCCTCCAATCTCTACCTCCTAGGATCACACAGTTCCCAGTAGTATTTATTTTCTTACAAATGTTAAAGAGATCTTTATCAGTATCCAAATTGGATCCTGAAGGTCTGGATCATAGCCTGGGATTATTGCAAGTTTTCTCCCCCCAAATGATTTTGACCCAAACAGACACTGTCTTTTCATTCTTCTAATTTCTTTAAAGTCTATCTCAACATTAATATCCAACACTACTCCACCACCTTTACTTTTATTTCTATCTGTCCTGAGCTGTACATACCCTTAAATACTTCTTTCAAATCATGATCACCATGCATCTGTTGTACCTGTAATATCTGGTGTCACTTTCTGCACCAGAATTTCTAGTTCTTCCATTTTCTTACCCAGACTCTTTGCAGTGGTGCACGACATAGCTTAGTAGTTTCTGCTTCGCTTCACCCAACTTCTGACAGCCATTTTACTGCCAATATCACCTTTCTGACTGGTAGCTTAATGCATATTGATACTGTCATTCCTCTTAATGTCTATTCTCCTACCCACTGCTGTTCCTTTGTCCATTCTTCTCTCTCTCTTTCTTGATTTGACGCCCTGTTAATATTAGAATCAGGCATGGAGATTACATGATCACCTTTCAACTGTCTCCGCAGGGTTCTTATTTTAAAGCTTTTAATCAGTTGTACCAACATAATTCTGAAAAGTCTATTTCCCTCACTACTCAGGTGGTGTCCCTCACTTGAGAGAAGTCCTCTGTCCATGAATGCCTCCTGGTGATCAAAGATCCTAAAGCACTCCTTATAGCACCACTTTCCAAGCCATTTTTTAATCTTTATCATTTTGACTTGCCTTCATTTTCCTCATTTATTAGAGTAGAATTACTATTTCTTTTAAGCTTTAGTCAAAATTTAGGAATTACTCTTAAAATGAAAATAATAGAACCCCCCGTTGCTTAAGTTCCTATTAAAAATATACACATTGAAAAAGTCAAGGCTTGTTTCTTCTCATTCTTTATTTGTAGCACTGCATGCCCCAAAAGAGCACTTTAAAAAAATCTGTGGATGGCTAACTTTTCTTTAATGTAATTATTTTTATTGTGCAAAATGATGAAGTATCCATAAAAATATGGGGCTGTGAGCTACTGAAAAATGTAACCACTGATTTATATTTAATAGCTATGCAAAGTTTTAACAGTGTGCATAGTAGTTGATTTTAGCTTACATTATTAAATAATCCAAGTTGCTGACTTCCCATCTTTAATAGACATGTTTATAATAAAGCTCCACAAAATTGCAATATAAAAAAGCAAATAAAATTTATGTTTTAAAAAAAAGAAAGAAAAGGCAATAATATGCTCAAAGAAAAATGTGGATGACTAGGAACAGACGTGCTCTGTGTTTTGTCTTTTTTTTCTTTTACTTTCCTTTGACATTTACATAAAAATATGAGCAGTGTCACATATGACTTCATTTGTTCTTGCTGAAGTTACTACAGCTGCCTTTTGATCACTACTTTAAATGGTGTTTGGCCCCTGAGTCTAAATGGGGATCCAGAAAGTACCTTTTTGTATGGGTCTTGTGTGTTTAATGAAGATATATGACCCAGTATCATTTTCACTTTCCAAATGGAACAACTTTTTAAAAAGAGAAAAGGGTGTTATGTCACTTGCAGGAGATAGATGTCTGCATTTAAAGACAAGAATTGTCAGAGACCAGAATTCCTGTTCTCAGGGAATTTCAATACTAAGGGAGGGAGGGGGAGAGTGTTGTACTGGAACAAAAATGTGAATTTGATGTTGTTATTTTGAAAAAAAAAACATTCTATTTCACTTTTTTCTAAACAAAATTGATGGAATCCCTAATGCTACACAGAACTCCAGCTGTCCACCTGTCAGGCTACTAATAATCCAGAGGTCTGGAAGTCCTAACAGCTCTCTCTCTCTTGCCAGAGCTGCCAGGCTCTCTACCACACAACCGGGAGACTGAAATCCTTGTCTGGAGCCAGCACTTCCAGGGTCCTGTCTCTGCAGCAGACTGCAAGATCAGCAAGCTGGCAAGAAACCTGTCAAGTTCCCCTTGAAACACTTCCCAGAAAACCTTTTGATTTTGATAAATTGGCCTTTTTTGACAGAAAATCCTTCTGCTGGAAACATTTATGACCTGTTCTATTCAAAGCATACACTTTTAAATGTGAAAGGTAGCCACGGATGAATAGTACTTTCCCCCGTTTCTAATTCAGAAACATTAAACAAACCAGGTTTTCCTCAATAATCTATTTTTTTTCGCACAAACACCCAAAGAAGGCCCAAGCTGCTATTGGCACATTTCATGAATTGTAACTATAGTACTGAGAACTTGATCCAAGGCCCTTTCTGTAGATGTCAATGGACATTGTGTCGAGCCCACAGTGTTGGAGACTGCAAAATTTTAAAAAAGGAACTAGAAAGACCAATGTCAAGATCATTTCACATTAAAGCAGAATGAAAATTGATATCAAAGATGTGGGGGGAAAGCATTTATAGAATTGTTTTATGTGCTTCAGAGCTCTTGCATAATTTAAAAGTAAAATATAATTTGAAGGTAATGTATTTAATGATTAAGGGAAGTTGACTCTGTTGGGCATAACAGAAATGTATACTTTCTGCCCTTACTGAAAACTTAAACCTTTTCGAAATTCTGAAACAGAAAAGGTTACATGTAGCCATTATTAACAAGAAGTACAATAAAGTGTGTGTGTGTGTGTGTGTGTGTGTGTGTGTGTGTGTGTGTGTGTGTGTGTGAGAGAGAGAGAGAGAGAGAGAGAGAGAGAGAGAGAGAGAGAGAGATTCCCACTATAGAAAAAAACTCAAAATCAATATGTAGCTATTCAGTTCTCAAGGTGCATAGAGTATGTAGCTGGCTTGATTAGACAGAAGTGGTATAATTTCTCAGATGTGGAGATATTTTAAAAGCTTCATGGGTAATGCAGGGACGTTATAATGTATGAGCTCTCTTACTCTTAAAGGACTACATTGACTTGAAATTAAGTCAATTCTTTAAAATGAGTTAAATAGTTTTAATTTCTACATCTGCTCCTGAATCTCCTTGACAATTCTTGTGGTTTTGACCATTTTTTCTATTTTTTTAATGTTTCTCTTCCTACTAGTGATTTGTAGAAGACAATAGCAAGGCAAACTAACTAAGGAAAATGCAGGACAATGTAGCACTTTAAAGACTAACAAGATGGCCCACGAAAGCTCATCATCTAATAAACCATCTTGTTAGTCTTTAAAGTGCTACATTGTCCTGCATTTTGCTTCAGCTACCCCAGACTAACACGGCTACATTTCTATCACTAACTAACTAAGGACTCACTCTAGCCCTAGGCTTAGCATAATCAATGAAACCATGTATGGCAATGTGGGGCAAACTAGGCTAGCAGTTGGGCCAGATGAGTGGCCCTCCTTCATCTCAATGAGCCGCAAGATTGTCATAACCAAGGCAGTCTCCTGGGAAAGGGTAGTTTTGCTAACTATGCTTGCATACCTAGAATATGTGGCATGTGCTGATTGAATTGTAGCAACACTTTAATTGGATGAAAAGGGAGCACACAGCTGTAACAATGTTGTGTGCAATCCGCACACACCTCTCTTCACATGCCCTTGCTTTAAGTTTGCACAACTTTTGTAATATGTATAGGGGAAAAAACTATATTGAATGAAAACCAGCAGAATCTGGCAACTTTGTACATGGGCAACTATAAATAAAATGTTTTGTAGGCCCTCAGGCCACAGGTTGCCCACCAATGCTGTATGAGGTATAATTGGCTAGTTTTTTAAGTGCACATCCAGACTAGAGAATTTTGAAACATATGCTTAGGGCAGAATTTTACTTAAAAATACTAAAGCAAAGAGAATCGGAGGGACCATACCAACAAAGTTGATTTCCAAATAACTGGGCTTACTAACCAGACACAACATATAAAGCTTAGCTACATATACACATTGCACATCTGTCAGGATCTGGGGCATTTGCTACAGAAGATGAGGAGGCTCATGAGAGGGCTCTCAGACTGCTTAAAGGGATATTACCCCGTTTCTATAAACTACAGCACACAGTAGGCTGTTGAGTTTGACTCTTTTCCAATTAATCAAATGAAGAGAGCGAAAACAAGCTGGGGAGGGCAGAAGGCCAATGTAGGCCTTATTTAAATGTCACAGAACCCTAATACTGATAAGATGAATTTCACTTTATATGAAAAGTATAACAAATACTTCATCTGACTTATCTGAATCTTGCCTTTATTTACAAAAAAGTAAACAGCTAAATCCCCATTAAATCAAATTGCTATGAGTGAGAGGAGATGATACATACATGTCCAACTATCTCGAATAAGTTCTGCTAAATTCCTTTTTGCACAAAAAAGCCTCAAAGGGACTTTCATGGTTCTCCCAAGAATCACTGGACCATGAGGAAAACACAATAACTGCTTCTGAAGAAAATGACAACTTTATCCTCAGATCAAACAGAGATTCAAAAGCTTACTTTTACATTACACTGGGGACTTTAAAGTGCTTGTGTCTTAAATGGATTCTATGCTGATCTACGTGAGAAAATATTAATACAACTGAACATCAAATTAGTGATATAAACAGAGATCCAAGTATATGAAATCAATTAGAATCTTTTAATAACTTTAATGAGAGTTGAATCAGATCCACAAAAGTTTAAATGTGACAAAGAAGCATTGGAGGAAAGTCACTGATTAGCTAAGACCGTCAGATGCCATCAGATGCCTAACATAGTGAATGTCAGTGAAAATGAGGTAGATTCAAAAGCTAAAATAGGGAAACAAGAAGTTAAAAATTATTTAGGTTAGACATCTTCAAATCACCAGGGCCTGATTAATACACAAGAAGTTGACTAAGGAGATGTCTGAAACATTAACTATTATCTTTGAAAAGTCATGGAAGACAGGAGATATTCCAGAAGATTGGAAAAGAGCAAATAAATTCTAATTTATAAAAAGGAAAATAAGAATAACAAAGAGAATTACAGACCATCCAGCTTAACTTCTGTAACGAGCAAGGTAATGAAGCAAATAATTAACCAATCAATTTGAAAAACATCTGGAATATAATAAGATGATAAGTAACAGTCAGCATAGATTTGTCAAGAGCAAATCATGTCAAACCAAACTGACAGCTTTCTTTCACAGGATAACAAGCCTTATGGATACATGGAAAACTATAGAGGTGGTATATCTTGTCTTTAGTAAAACATGTGATAGTTTGTTATGTGAGAACGTCATGTGAGACAATTGAAATACAAACTAGGAGGGTGCATAACTGGTTAGATAATTGTTCCCAGATACTAGTTATCAAAGGATCAGTTATGCTGGATAAGAGCATGATCCTACTGAAATGCAGGGATCAGTTTTGGGACCAGTTATGTTTAATACCTTCATTCATAATTTAGGTAATGGCATAAAGACTGCAACTTGAAAAGCTTGAAGCTTGGAGTGTTTGCAAGTGCTTTGAAGGATAGGATTAAAATACAAAATGATCTAGAAAAACTGGAGAAATGGTCTGAGATAAATAGGATGAAATTCAACAAGAACAAATGCAAAGTACACCACTTAAGAAGGAATTATCAGTTTCACCCCTCTATAACGGGAAATGACTGTCTAAGAAGGAGTCTGCAGGAAGGGATCTGGCAGTCATAGTGAACCACAAGCCAAATATGAATCAACAATGTAACACTGTGGGGGGGAAAAAGCAAATATGATTCTGGGATACATTAACAAGAGTGTTGTAAGCAAGACACAAAAAGAAATTCTTCTCTGTGCTGATTAGGTCTGAACTCAAGCATTTTGACAGTAATGGAATCTCCATCATTGGAGATGTTTAAGAGCAGGTTAGATAAACACCCATCAAAGATGGTGTGGGTGGTGCTTGGACCTGACATGAGTGCTGGGAACTAGACTTGATGACCTCTCAAGGTTCATTACAGTACAGTGGTTCTATTGAAATGTAGTAAAATGGTATATCATCAACATACCTATTCTTCTGCCTTGCATAGCCAACTATATGCACTTCCATTATGAATGGAGTGGATAATTCTCCACCCCATTACCTAGCAGCTGAATCACTTAGTAACAACAGAATTGGAGAGGCTAGCATGAAGATTGGGTTCAAGGCAGGTGTCCTTCTCTGGGGCCAGTACTCCCATGTAATACCTGACTGAAGCTCAGCCTTCTTCAGTCCTCTGGCTTTAGCTTCCAGGACCAAACTCATCTGTCAATCAAGGTCTTTAATAGAAGCCCTCTACTCCTGACAACTCCTGTATCACCACTCTTTGGTTTCAAGGTCTTCCCAGCAATAAACTTTTACACAGTTCCTCAATCATTTTCTAGCTTTGCCCTTGCTTACTGCAAAGCTTTCATCTCTGACAATCTCTCAACACAGCTACAGCTGCTCATATTTCTCTTTTTTTTCTTCTTTTCCCTTTTCCACCCCCTAACCCATCAATCAAACCCTTTGCTTCTCATGTTGGTGTTACCTGATTGCTATCTGGTGAAGCACATCTTGGAATGAGGACTGGTAGTAATAGCCTTGATAGCCTTGATAGTCAGACTAGTTCTCCATGTGCACCCACATGCACAGGCTACGTGCGAGCCTCAGGCTGAGAGATGGCCTCCTGACATCTGCTCCACCTCAACAGAACTGACTTCCCTGGATTCATTTGAGCCCTGGGAGACATCCTGGGATGGGGGACCAGCTCTGGTCAGATGATGACCTCCTGGCTGGTATGCATGGTATCCAGGCTGGCCTGTTCCTCCTCCTCATCTTTGTCATTGTCATCCTCCTCCACAATCCTGCCCTCATGGAGGTTTATGCCATTTGTGTCCTGGCTGGAGTAGACAACAAGGCAGAGGGAGGTGACTGGTCCCCTTCCTAAGATGACATCCAACTGTTTGTTGTAGGGCACATGTGTGGTGCCATCTCAGAGTGGGAACTTTCCTTCCTGGCCTTTGTGTAGGTCTGCTGGAGCTCTTTTATTTTCATTTAACCTGGTCCATGTGGGTACGGCTGTGCCCCTTCTGGACCAGGTTGGAGGCCATGCGGGTGAACACATCGGCTTTTCGCCTCTTGCTGTGGAGATCCTGGATATTTGTCTCCTCTCCCCAGAGCTCAATGAGATCCAGGATCTCCATGCTAATCCAGACGAGTGCCCTCTTTTGCCCTTGGACAGAGGTTTCAGACATGGCTGCACGTGTGTTGGCAACCGAAGGCGTGCTGGGGACTGCCATGACTACACAAAAGGAAGGTGCTGTGTGGCACAGGGATAACAGGGCTGGTGTAGTGCCACAAGCCTTTTCCCTTCTGCCTACTGTAGGGGTGTGGAAGGGTTAAATAAGGGGTCTTGGCAAATGCAGCCATGGTAATGGGATACAGCACAGGCAGACCCTGTGTCTATTCATTTAGGGTATGTCTACACTACCCCGCTAGTTCGAACTAGCGGGGTAATGTATGCATACCGAACTTGCTAATCAAGCCCGGGATTTGAATTTCCCAGGCTTCATTAGCATAAAGCCGGCTCCGCCATTTTTAAAAGCCGGCTTGTTCGAACCCCGTGCCGCGCGGCTACACGCGGCACGGGCTAGATAGTTCGAACTAGCTAGCCATTCCGAACTATCTGTACACCTCAGCGGCCTGTCGGGGAGTTGAGGCCCACGTTGTCTCCGCAGGGGCCGGCGGCCCAATCCAGGGGTTAAGAGGTCGGAGCTCTGTAGTGTCCCATGGGGCTTGTCCAGCCTGGCGTTCCCGTACCCACCGGGGGTCCAGCTGGTCCAGCGGTGCGGTCCCGTCCTCTGGGTCCGCGAGTGGTTCAGCTGGCGGGCCAGGCCAGGCCTTAGTAGCCCGGGCAGGGAGTCTCTGGCCGGCCTCTGGGAAGGTGGCTGAGGGCGGCCTACCCCGGGTCTTAGCCTCCCCAGGCAGGAGCTCCAGCCAGGCCTCTGGCTCCCTCGGAGGCTGGCCTCTGACTGAGCTCCCAGGCAGCCTTCTTATAGTCCTAGCCCTGCCCTTTGACTTCCGGTCAGGTGAGGGGGCGGAGCTAGGCTGGCCCCAAAATGG
The DNA here is from genome assembly GCF_049634645.1 of Pelodiscus sinensis. Classification (NCBI taxonomy): domain Eukaryota; kingdom Metazoa; phylum Chordata; order Testudines; family Trionychidae; genus Pelodiscus; species Pelodiscus sinensis. Next base: position 175,244,909 of record NC_134711.1, read on the forward strand.
CTCCCAGAGGGTTTCTTCTGCTTCCGGCTCAGAGGGCGGCCATTCCACCCCTCTACACACCTGTAGCTTTAAAGTCTGCAGGAGAATGAGAGCAGTAGAGTTGTCACCAGTGTGGCCAGAGTGGCCACTTGGGCAACTGAGAGAGGCCTCTGGAGGCCAATTATTTTGAAATAAAAGCAGCTGAATGTTTACACTAATGCTATTTTGAAATAACAATTCAAAATAATAACCCTGTTATCATATATATAGTAGCCCAATGTCTGTGACTCTTTAACGCTGAAATGCTGGCTGTTCCCTCTGCGTGGAGCTGTTGCCTGAATTGCTGGCTGTTCCCTCTGAGCAGCCCATGCTGCATGGGGAGCATGGGGCCCAAACGGCCACTTGCGCTGCTTGCTACCCCATTGCAGCCCGGCTGAGTGGTGCAGAAGTCATCTGAGAGCCACAGCGGGAGGGAAAGGGAGGCGGGGCAGTGACATGCGGCATGACAGTGGCTCCAGGCCCCGCCCCCTGGCCATGAACATCACCGCCCTGCCCCCCTTCGCCTCCTGCCATGGTGCTTGGCTGACTTCTGCACCGCTCAGCCGGGCCACCATGTGGGAGCAAGTGGCGCAAGCGACTGTTTGGGCTCCAGGCTCCCCATGCAGCACAGAGAGTGCGGAATCCAAATGGCCGTTTGGGCTCCGTGGTCCCCCGAGTGAGAGGAAGGAGGGGGAGATGAAGAGAAAGAGAGACAGAGAGAGAGAGGCAGGAGGCAGAGGAGAGCTGAGAGAGAAAGAGGGGGAGGCAATAAGAGGAGGAGAGAGAGAGACGGAACTTTCACTTAGTTGATAATTATTTGGTGCTTCTGAGACTCCGGCCCTTCCTCTGACCATTTGAGCATGTAGTGGCCTTCATGCTTATCTCTCCTAAAAGATTCTCTCTCTCATTCACACAAACAATACATTTAGGCTACGTCTACATTGGCAAGATTTTGCACAAATACTCTTTAACACAAGAGTTTTTGCGTTAGAGTATTTGCACAAGAGAGCATCTACACTGGCATGTGCTTTTGCGCAAGAGATGTGCTTTTGTGCAAAAGCATCCTTGCCAGTGTAAACACTCTCTTGCGCAAGAAAGCTCCAATCGCCATTTTAACCCTTGGGCTTTCTTGCGCAAGAAATTCATGTTGCCTGTCTGCACTGGCCTCTTGCGCAAGAACACTTGCGCAAGAGGGCTTATTCCTGAGCGGGAGCGTCATAGTTCTTGTGCAAGAAGCACTGATTTGTTATATTAGAACTACAGTGTTCTTGTGCAAGAACTCGCGGCCAGTGTAGACAGGCAGCAAGTTTTTGTGCAAAAGCGACCGTTTTTTCACAAAAGCTATCGCTTTTACACAAAATCTTGCCAATGTAGACACAGCCTAGCAGAATTTCAGCATGGAACAAAGGGGTACTTCTAGTCACTTTAACAAAGTTACAAAGTCTTTCAACATTAAACATTTTTCTATCTATTACAAGGGCTCACCTAATATTAACATCACTATGCATTACAATATTCTATCCCTTCACTTTAAAATCAGAACATGCTAACATCAAACAGAGTTGGAGCTAAGTTAACAAACCTGCCTGGCCTGTCTGATACCTACATCTCGTGTTTAAGTTTAATTCAAACTTTTTGCTATAACATACATTCATTATAAATAACTTATTGTTTACACAATTACAAGGCTACAAGATCCCAGGCTCATCTACAATCTTTCGGTATCTAGATCAAATTAACAAATCTGGAAACCACCCTGGTTTTGGTTTTGAAAAAAATCAAAACAAAGCATGATTGACAGAGTTTTGCAAAACCACCTACACTTTTGCCTGTCTCAGATGTCTGATTGCAACTTATATTATTTTGTTTATTATCTGGCTACATAGTCACGTAATTGATGCATCACAAAATCTGTATTTGTGTATATTAACTTTAAGAGCCTTACTGAAAAGAGGTTCTTTTTTGCCCCATCTATAAATTATTTTATTATTACACACATACATAGAGACACTGCCACAAAGTGTTTACAATTTAAATATTCAAGAAAGAGAAAAGGTAGAAGATAAGGAGAAATCTTGGTCTCTCCATATGGGGAACTAAGGCACAGAGTGATTAAGTGATTTGCTCAGCATCACACAGGAAATCTATGGCAAAGCCAGGAACTCAACCTGATTATCTTAGTCCATCTAGTTATTTTTCCATCATGAAAGTTAACTATTTCATTACCAGGCTTTATGCATTTTTGTCATATTAATTTGAATAAGAAAAGATTTTGAAGAATATGTGTCTAGTACTGTAAGGCAGATGTTTATGTGAATAACCATTTCAATTTATTTCCAAAATTATGTAAATATCACAGAGGAAAGTACAGAAATGTATAGGATTCATAACAGAGAAAGCGCAACATATAATTTTTATCAAAGCATTAAACATTTTGAATAGATGGTTTTAATTAATTTTCACTGGAAAGCATTTAGTACAGTAGGCGGAGCTATCAATAGTATCCCAGTGATTTATGAGCCTCCTTTGGAAAAGTAATATTCATCTTGTACAAGGTAACTTAAATTACTCTGCAATACTACATGTGCATGTGAGAATAATGCTAGACTCAGTCAGGGAAAAAAAACAAGTAAAAATGATCTATTAATTCCCTGAGACAGCCACTGGAGGATGCTGCATTATTTAATTAAACTTAATCCAAATGAAATTAAAATCTTTTTAATTGATTCTAAGAACTTGCTGAGCATGGTTTACACCCCAGCAATTTCATTTGAATTTATTTTAAATGAGTCTCTGTGTTTACATAGCCTGATTTTTCTGGAACTGACAAGCCTCCATTCTCATGTCATTTATCTGTACGGTTGGACATTTTTTCCCTGTTCACAATTTCTTTCTCTCATGCTAAAGGAGTGCCTTTGCTTTGGGAAAAAAATTTGGCTCCTATTAAATATCACCAGTCCGATGCCTTTTTTTAACAAAAGGGACTTGAAGGAGGGACACAACTTCCTGTTTTCTACAAGCTTGATTTTTATAATTTGGTCTCACTGTGAGTTTCAGATGATAACATGTCCAAAATGCAGGCCCATTCTTGCAGATCCTCAGATGTTCAAAAGAGCATTCCTGTTTTACAGTCTTTACACTGGCTCCCTGTTAAATTCTATATCAATTTCAAGGTTTTATTACCTACTTTTAAGACACTCAGCAGTGGCTGTGGCCTAATATATCTGTCAGAGCTTTTAAATCCATATGTTCCCAGTTGTTCTTGAGGTCAGATTAGTAGGGTTATTTAGTCTGTCTGAGATATAACCTTAAGCCATCCAGTGCTATATCTTTTAGCAAACAATCTTTGTGATTGTGGAACTGCATTTCCAATTATTGTTTGAATTGCTCAATTCTTCTCAGTATTTAAAGCTCCAGAAAACTATATTTGATGCTGCTTTTGATTGAAAAAAATGATATTGTTAGTGTAGGACACCCTGTGACCTTTGGATGAAGGAGATGTGTAAAAAGTGTGTTGTTGTTAATGCCCTGGCAATTTGAGCATGAAGGTCATAGGGGCTGGTAAAGGGTCCTAGTAATTAACCTCGCTGAAATTCTTCAGAAGTATATGTATTGCTTCCAAAATAAAATGTATGTCAGTTTTATCAAGGTTAACAGTACACAGAAACTCCCATCTTTCCTGCCTTTTAAGATAACTTGGTACTTAAAGTGAAAATTGTTTTGCTTGTGAGAATAGATAAAAATACAGAAACTCAGTCCTGACAGGCTGTATACTGCTGTAGAAATGTAAAAGCCCATCTGCAGCTTTTGGACAGACTTAGATTTGCTTGAAGGCCACTCCTGAAATCTGCCCATATTTCTTGATGTGTACATTGCAAAAGTTCTTTTCAGCTATTAGAGTGTTTTGGACATATAAAATCAGCTTGTTAGATGTTTTAAAGTACTGAACACTAGCCTGCAGCTTACCTAAACACTAAATCTAAAACTATGTCTATGGACATAGTTGCAATAAAGCTAAACATTGAAATAAAACTTATATAAAAGTTAATAGGCTTAGCCTGAAAGATACTTTTAAGCATTTGTTGAAATTGCATTACCAGAAGTAATCATTACCATAAATCTATTTTCAGTGGAAAAAGTAAAGAGGATAGGAAAGTTCCCAAACTCAGGATTTTCTGTTCAGAGTGGAGTATCATAGCATGGACATATCTTAATTATTTGGCTCAAAACAGAATTAAAGGGAATATTCTACAGTTAAAGTATATTATTATAGAGCATTAACATGGCTTCATTTGAGTGAATGAACTCAATGAGAGGGCTATAGATTTATTACAGGTAATAGATCAGTCCTTAGGTCGAGTGCCTACTGTCCACTCAAAGAAGAGCTGGTTGACAATTTTCCAGTTAAACTTGGTTTCATCTGAACATGCTGATGGTTTGACACCAAAGTGTTTTGTGAAAACAGTTCAACTTCAGAGAACTTCAACCAAAACAAAAGCAGCTTTTCCAACAGACCAACTGTCTGACTGCTTGGCAGCCCAGGTCTTCCATTGTTTGCAGCTCTGGGGCAGTCCCACTATGCTGATTACCTCAGAGTTACCAGGGACACCAGGGCTTCCTGCCTCCGAAAGCAGAAGCTTTCAGTACCTAGGCTGCTAGTGCTGCATCAGGGAACTTAGCAGCTCTGAAAGCCCCATCTCAGTGCTGGGTTCCCAGGGTTTCCACTCTTCTTCCACTCTTCTCCCTTGTGTCTGTCAGCCCAGTTAAATTACTTTCTATGTCAGGGGAATTCCCTGACTCCCAGGGACTCCACTGACTTCCCAGGCTGCCCCATACTTGCAAGGATTCCCTGCACTATCCCAGACTCACTCAGCCTACCTTAAATAAGTCCACTGATGAAGCTAGCCATGAACATATCTAATCCTTTTTTGAAGCCTGTTATAGTTTTGGCTTTCACAACATACCTGGCAATGAGTTCTACCAGTTGACTATGTGTTGTATGAAGCAGTTCTTCTTTTTTGTTTGTTTTAAACCTGCTGCCTATTAATTTCATTGCGTGACCCCCCTGGTTCTTGTGCTATGTGAAGTGGTAAATAACACTTCCTTATTCACATTCTCAGATTCTATAGACCTCTGTCATAACCCTCCTCGGTTGCCTCTTTACAGAGCTGAAGTCCTAGTCTTTTTAATCTCCCATCCTATGTAAGCTGTTCCATATACCCCTTTGTAACTACCAGAAATAGACTTGTTGCCCCCTACAATGTCTTCCTTATTTCTAGAAATCAATTGTCTGTTTTGGCAAGTGGAAGGAGATAGCCCATCCTAGAGGAATTGCCAGGGTATTCCTTCAGGAAACTCCCCACAACAGACTAACTCTAGTCACCCTTCGTAGTACACAATCTTCTGCTGAAATTACTGACACTTTGGAAGTAATCTTTGAAAACAAAATAGTCTTTATTGAATGTACCAATATTTCTTAATACAATAGATATTAATTTATAGATCAAGAACAAAAACACAAATTCTAGTAGCACAACCTTTGTGAGATGAAGGGAGAGGCTGGGTGTAGGGCTGAGGCTGGCTGGAAGGGAAGGGTGTTTGAACAGCTGCACACAGCTGCCATCCAGCAGGCCCATGAGGTGGGGGGTGCGCATCTGGGAGGCCCTGAAGGAGAGTTTCTCACAAGGATCCCACTAACGCTCCCAAAGATCTCCTCTCTAGGGGCCTCTGCCTTGCCCCTCTTTTCCTTTCCTCCAAGGATCCCCGCTTTCCCCCTTCCAACCCTCTCCCCTGTAGAGTCAATAAAACAAAAAAGACAACTCTTTGGTTATTCATTTGGGCTGTGTCTACACTGGCCCTTTTCCGGAACAGCTTTTCCAGAAAAAAGACTTTTGCCCGAGCGGGAGCAACATAACTTCTCCGGAAAAGCGGCTGATTTTGTACAGTAAATCGTCACTACTTTTCCGGAAAAGCAAGCGGCCAGTATAGACATCTTGCAGCTTATTCCAGAAAAGCGGCTGCTTTTCCGGAATAAGTGGCCCAGTGTAGACACAGCCTCAGGGTATAAGTAACTGGGGAGGAACTGCAGAAAAAACCTGGAAATGGGGAGGGGGGAAGGAGGAGGAATGAGAAACTTGGAGGGGGGAGGAGCTTAAAGGGGGAGGAGAGGATCAGGGCTAGGACTGGAAGTGGGGACTGGCTCTGGTGGTTACTCCGACTTGTATGCAGGGACCTTAGCAACCATGGGGGGGGGGAGGGAAGACTAGAGGGAGAAGTGGAGGTAGGGGGACTAGAGCAGGGTCAGGCATGGAAGGAAGGGCACAGACTAGCATGGGAGAAGGGGCAGGTGCTGGCATGAGAGATGTAGCAGGACCAAGAACTGGGACTGGGGAAGGAGCGGCAGCAAGAGCAGGAGCTGGCTCCAGGTGGGCAAGGAGAGCCGGCACAGTTGCACACATGTTGCATTCATGCTGCAGCAACTCCATCCAGGTCTCTCTGCCATTCTGTGTCCTTCTGGACCAATGTCTTGTGCAGGGCCCAAAGTATGGAGATGTGCTCCCGCATCAGTTCCTCCTTCATTCTCCAGTGCCTGCTGCTCCCCCGGTGTTGGGCGGCTGTTTTGGATGGTATTGACCACCCCCCACCCATAGCTGGTCCAGCTAGGGAGAATAAAGAGAGATGGTCAGTCATCCTTGGAGATATTGTCTCTGAAGCCTTGCTCTCATCTGTGATAAAAGACCGACAGTTTTCAGGTCATAATAAGGTGATATAGTGGGACCGAGGCTGTGTGTGGCACGGATAACAGGCCCTTTCTTACAGAGGCCCAGACATCTCCACAGAAGCTTGCTTCCCTGCCCCCATCCCAGCCTCATCCCATGGACAAGCAGGCATGGGAAGTTGCTGGCCAACACTGGGATCCAGTGGGTGGGAGGGAGGCCTTGAGCTGGCTGGGCTTGCCTTGGTACTGTGTAGATGCCAGGTCCGGTGGTGGTCACATCCCGTGGGGAGAGAACTTGTATCCCTGGCCACTGAGGGAGAAGAGGTGAGAGGGTGTGTGTGTTGGGGGGGGGGGGGAAGGGGACAGCAGACACACCGACACCTGGCACTGATGTCCCTGGGAGTGGATGCTGCCTTGAGTGTCCAGGCATGCCCATGTGCTGTGTGTGTCACTTGAGAGTCTGTGTGTGTCCTTGGCCCCAGCCTCCTTCTAGCAGTGTCTTGTGATGGGAGGGTGTCCAACCCAGGTGTCTAAACTGTGTCTGGACTCCCCAGACCCTGTAAGCAGGAGCCAAGGGGTGAGGATATGCAACCTCCTGAGGCTGTGTGGTGCAGACATCCGCTGCACTTGCATCCACATGCAGCACGATTCCCCAGGCCGAGAAGGCCCAGCGAGGAGCAACACTCTCACCCGCCCCAGCCTGTTGCCACCTGCCATTTCCACCCTGTCTGTGTGAGAAAACTAAGGCATTCACCTGATGTGATGTTTCCTCCCCAGCCTCAGGGGATGCCTGGGACACACCAGGCCATAGAGTACCAGGTCCAGTATCACTGAGGTGACAGTGCTGGCTGCATCAGGATCCTCCTCCTCTACTTCCCCCTCACCAACTCGGGCCCCTGAGCAGTCAACAACAGGTGTCTCCAGCCCCAAGTCTACCACCAAGGGTGGGGAAGAGGCTGTACCACCCCCCAGGTCTTGGTAAAAGGGGCAGGAGTGTGGTTCTGCTCCTGAGCGGGAGCTGCACTCCCTCACCCTGGCATAGCCCTGTCAGAGCTCTTTAACTGTCATCTGGACCTGGGTCTGGATATGCTCCTAGGTCTGGATGTGGCCCTTAGTGGCCAGCCTATACATGTTGGCATTGCACCATCCAGAGCAGAGATCCTGGAGGCTTTCGTCATCCCCCCTCCCCACCACAATGAGGGCCAGGATCTCTGCCTGAGACCAGGATGGTGGATATCTCTTTTGGTGCCTGGCAGGCTCCTGAGAGCCATCGAAGTGTTCCCTGGGAGCAGGGGAAGGCTCAAAGGTCAGCCATGATAGCCAGATGATGTGCAACTGTGGTGTGGCTAGAGGTTGTCAGGGACAGCTGCCTGCCACAAGCCCTTTCCCCTTTGGCTGCAGCTTAAGGGTTGCAGGGGAAGAAGAACTTTAGGGTGTGTCTAGACTACCTAGTTTTGTCGACAAAAGTGGACTTTTGTCGACAAAACAATACCAGCGTCTACACTACCGCGGAGTTCTGTCGACATAACGTCAACAGAACTCCGCGGTTTTGTCGACGCTGGTATACCTCATTTTAAGAGGCAAAACACCTTCTGTCGACAGAGTTCTGTCGACAGAAGGTGTTATTGCCTGTAACGTTGCGTCCAGACTACGGAGTTCTGTCAACAAAGCGGCTTGCTTTGTCGACAGAACTCCATGTGTCTGGACGCAAATTGTAGACGGAAGTTTTGTCGACAGTATCTGTCGACAAAACTTCCGTCGACAAAACGCGGTAGTCTAGACGTACCCATGGGGTACGTCTAAACTACATGCCTCCGTCGACGGAGGCATGTAGATTAGCCAGATCGGCAGAGGGAAATGAAGCCGCGATTAAAATAATCGCGGCTTCATTTAAATTTAAATGGCTGCCCCGCTCTGCCGATCAGCTGTTTGTCGGCAGATCGGGGCAGTCTGGACGCGACGCACCGACAAAGAAGCCTTTCTTGATCGGCACAGGTAAACCTGGTTTCACGAGGCATACCTGTGCCGATCAAGAAAGGCTTCTTTGTCGGCGCGTCGTGTCCAGACTGCCCCGATCTGCCGACAAACAGCTGATCGGCAGAGCGGGGCAGCCATTTAAATTTAAATGAAGCCGCGATTATTTTAATCGCGGCTTCATTTCCCTCAGCCGATCTGGCTAATCTACATGCCTCCATCGACGGAGGCATGTAGTTTAGACACACCCATAGAGTCCAGAGGAATGTGGATGGAGTGGCCAGCAGGACACCTGTGGGATTTTCTGGAAGCCCCTTATTTTGAAATAACTCCCTGCGCCGTGTCCACACACGCCCTATTCCGAAATAGGCAATATTTTGGAAGAGGCATTAATCCTCATGGAATGAGATTTACAGAAGTCAGAATAAGCCATCTGTTATTTCAAAACAATTTTGAAATAATGGTGCAGTGTAGACGCACTCTAAGGGTATGTCTACACTACCCTCCTAGTTCAAACTAGGAGGGTAATGTAGGCATACTGCACTTGCAAATGAAGCCCAGGATTTGAATTTGCAGCAACACATCCAAGAGAAGCACCAGAGTGCCCAGGGACATCTCTGGCTCCATGTTTCAGAGTGCTGTGATGTCCCAAGTGAGGGCAACCAGAGCACGCCGAGACAAAAATGCTTTGCTGTCCCTCATCGAGGTAGACAAGCAAGCAGAGAAACCTGAGAACTGGCTGTCTGGGGCGTGGTGGGGGGGGGGGGGGGGGAATGAGGAGCCCTTTAAGCACAGATCTCAGTTAGCCTCAGGCAGCAGCCCCACACAGTAAGTCCTGACCTGGTGCCCTGCCAGAACTGGTTCCGGACAGCCTTAAATGTGAATCACAGTCCACTCGGTGTGAACGCACTATTTTGAAATAGCAAAATGCTCTTTTGAAATGCATTTTGTGTTTAGACGCGTTATTTCGAAATAACTTATTTCAAATTAACTATTTAGAACTAAGATATTTCAAAATAACGCTGTAGTGTAGACATACCCTAACAGACTCATGGAACTTCACTGGCCCATGTGTGATGAATATAGTTTAAACTAAAATTTACAAGGTAAAAAATCTCCTGGATCATTTTATACGTGTATGGACACATAAGCAAACAACGTAACCAAGTCTTTAAATAGCTTTAAAAGAGAAATACTTTCCCTTGCATTTGATCTCTGCACCTCTATCCCGTCAAAATGTAGTATTTTATTGAATCCATACACAATTGTAACTGTTTTGGGATTACTCTCTGAATAGGATTTTTGATAAATGGACATTTTAGTGCTTCTGCAACCTAATTTATCACAGAAACTGGAGGATTTAGAGGTTTCCAAATATCACAGTAATGAATTCTCTCTGGTTACTTTAGTTTCTAAGTTGAGAGGTACATTTGGTATTTAGCTTACTGACAGCAAAATGGTTGAATCAAATTGACTGATCAGACATAAAATCCTTAGAAATTTTACTGGTTGATTCAAAATAATGCTTATCTCTTGAGCACTGTGAAGCATAACCTCTACACCTGGGAGAATTAAGACTTTGTAGAGCATAAAATTTCTAGAACCCCTTTTTTTGCTGACATCTTATAGTTTTTTTACATCTTTGTTCAGGAGTTCATAAAGCCAAGGTTTGATTATTATAACTCTCCACTGTTTCTTAATTTTCAGTATTCTATATTGAATTGTAGCAAAACTTCTCTCTGAAGATTAGGGCAATCTTAAGGCTCTCAAACAACTTCCACTATGTTATACAATGGAGTGGCATTTGCCTGCACTGACATTAATCAGAAATTAGATTTGACCAGCTAATTGTACAAGCAGCCCAGTAGCTCTGAGGTTTGCTGTAATCCACATTTTTTTTAATTAAGGTGAGAAATATAAATGTCTCTGATGGATGTTCTTTATCTAAATACAGTGATAAACCATTTTCCAGTGAAACAATGGTATCAACCACATCATCAAATAGTGGGCAGGCTTGAGGACTCCAGATTTTTCATTTTAAATTTGTTTCTTTTAAGTGTGATTATTTTCATGCACACCAAGAATATACTGAAAAGAAAATCTACATTTGGTAAGAAAGCATCCAATTTCATTCCCCAGTATCTCCTCCTAGAGCTTTTTTTAAGGAGTTTAGTAGCGAATTCTTAATGCCTTGATTAGCATAACAATGTTACAGGGAGACCTTTCCCTTCCATTATTCAGAGCTTGATTTCCAAATATATTCCAAGTTTTTCTCTCTCTCTCTCTCTCTTTCTCTCTCTCTCTCTCTCTCTTTCTCTCTCTCTCTGTCTGTCTGTCTGTCACTGGTAACATAATTTTGAAAGTCTGAATCTTTCCTCCATGCAATTTTTTGTGAGGATAAAATATATATTTGATCAATAACTTGGGTAAATGAACTCAAGCATTGATAGTTATTTCTAAGCTTACCTTATTTGTGCATATCAGATTTTAGCCACTTTCTTTTTACTCTTTTAGTGGTCTTTTCTCCTCTGAACATTAATCAAAGTGTTTGAGGGGGGCAGCTAATTACTTTTTCATTCATCTTTGTAGTTTGTTTTTCCCTCCCCCCTTTTCAATACATTCCTTTTACTCAGATATAAGAAACAAAATAAACTCTGTTTTTGACACACTGAATTTTCCTTTTAGTTTCCCTGAGAGCTTCACACCGCAGATTTGTTAGGGGAATGGGGGCAGGCAGGTGAGGAAACTGAATGGAGGAAAGCTTGCAGTTCTTCATCACAGAGGTGTTTGCTATCAACTCAAATTTCTGCACAGAAAGCTGGCTGTTACTTTTTCCCAGTTCCCCTATACAGGTCCTATGAAGCAACCTCAGGGACCCACCAATGGCATTGAAGCTCCAGCCAAAACTCCACTGCCAGTGGGAGGGAAACGATTGCAGTTAGAAGCTGTTCCTTCAGTGCTGTCTCTTTCTGGGTGGTTGAGAGCATTTTTTTCCCCCAATCTCTGCTGGGTTTTTTTTGTTAATAATTATTGCAGTGTTGTCTGGTTCTCTATGTTTTTCCAAACATTCTGATAGTTTTTTAGGGGAAAGGTCCCTGTAATAGACCAGTTTTGAATTTTAACAGAATTATTTTCTATCATTCACACTTGCAACAGGAAGCCCAATGGAAAGATAAAAGGAGATCAAATAAAATACTGTAAGCATACTGACACTTACGAGTGACTTGCCAGCTATTCTTACATTAATTCCCCTCTTCAGGAACTGCAGCATTTCTCCTGGGTCATGTGTACAGTTTCCTTTCTCAATCTTCAAAACTTTATATTTGTGTGAACTCCAGATCCAAACAAAGAGCCTGATTTTACTTTCAATAGTCATATTGAGAGGGAACCTGTACCTGCTGATTTGTCCCAAATTCACTAGAAGGGCAATCATCCCCCTCCACTTCAGCGTCTACAAATTGCTCTGTGGGGAAGGGCAGGCTGTACCCAGGATGGCGATAGGATGCATGTTGAAACGAATGTGAGGATTTGTCTGTGTTTGAATTCCAGTTTTGTTTTGTGAATGTCTATTGCAGTTCAATTTCTGTTTTGAATGTAACCTTTATTGTGGCCTGGAACATTCATTTTGGCAGCAGGAACTTAGTTTGCTCATGAGGAGTCATGCCTAAGAAGCTGTGACCATAAAAAGCTATCAACATTGGATGTCTGTCTATTTTCTTCAGAGGAACAATGGGCTGCTACTGGCAAAGCCATTAACTTTGAATAACTCTCTTTCCAGAAGTCAAAGCAAAAGGATTGGAGCAAGAGAAATATCAGTGGAAAAGTGGGGGCAAAACTAGTATGAGAGGAACTTTCAAAGAAAAGTGCTCTCTAAGCAAAGGAAGGTTCTTCTTCACCAGAATCAATATACTTAAATAGGGGAGTGGTGATATGAGTCAGACTTTGTCTCTTCTATGGACTCTGGTAAAGACAGAAATGACAACAAGGAGGTGATATCAGACAGAAGGGGGATGTGTTCAGCAGGTTGTTGCTTTCCATAGATCTGTAGCTCTTTTTGGATTTTGAGAAAAAAAACTATGAATAAGAAATCTTTTTACTTGAGCCTGTTTTTCCTTGCTCTCCTCCACATTGTCCCTTAAGGCTGAAACTGTAAAACCAGAGGTCTCACAGGGCACGTTTGCGCTGCACCCGTTGCTTGAAATAAGCTATGAAATTTGAGCTATGCAAATAGCTTTTTTTGCACTGTGTAGACAGTGCCAAATTTTGAAATAGAGCACTATTCCAAAAAGTCCCTTATTGAGGTTTATAGGGACATCAGTATAGTGCACCTGTTATTTCGAAAGCTAAGACACAGCAAATGTTATTATGGGATACTAGAAGTATCCCAAAATAGCACCGCTGTCTAGTCACACATAGTCAGAGGAGGAGCTATGTCTAAGCAACTGGTGATTCAGGCTAGCTAAGGTTCTGCCTTTGGGGCCTGGGAAGCTGGACTGTGTAGTCTAATTGCTGGAGAAGGGTGTCAGGCATGGTTTCTGCACCTAAACATGTGCCTGAGAGACCCAGAGTTAGGAATAGGGACCAGTCACTGCCTAGAGACCCAGGGGAGGCTTCATGAGCATATAGGATCTCGTGGTTGGGCCACTCACAAAAGGCCAGTGTCCAGCCAGAGCAGGGACACACATCATTCTGTTTGAAGCCCTGCAGAGATTTCTCAGACATATAATACAAGTTGAGACAGTATTACATATCTCATCTCTTTCATGTCCCGATGGGGAGGTCCATAGTTTAAATGATCTTTAGCTGAGGAAGCCCAGGCAAAGAAGCACAGAGCTGAAGTGGAGGCACAGAGTACCTGTGCAGACTGCCCTTCTTTACCTCGGATTCCCCATGCTCCTCAAAATTTCTGAATTGGCCACATCGCTTGTTTAACTGAGGAGCTACAAGTGATGCAACTACAGGGGGAAAGAGGCTAAGAGATTCCGCCTCACTTCTTCACCTCTTATACATTTTCCAACAGGAATGTTTGATTAGGCTCTGATTCACTGGCATCAAAAGAAGAAATGGGAAGAGTATTTTTATTCTCCACAATATTTTGTTATGAAGCTTGTTCCTGAGTCCCCTGCTCAGGAAAAACTCCTACTAACTCAGCAGACACCTCAGGATCAAGGGTTTAGGGCCAGATTCTGCTACCAAAATCTGTATGGATGGTCACTTTGGTCCTCAGAGATCCAGTTACAATATCTGATCCATAGTTTGCAAGGAAATCACAATAGTCTGAATAATAAAAGCACCCAGCATACCCTACACTAGAGAAAATATAGTCTATAAGCAAAATAAGTAGAAAACCTAGTTTAAATTTGAAAATAGAAAAAGGAAGAAGTAGATGGGCCCCCACTATCCCCACCTGTTTTGTTTGGTTCAATTGATTGTCTCTTTATTGATTGTCAGAGGGCCGGGACAACTTTTAGCTGAGGATATGTCATATTTATTATTTTGCATAGCTTTATCATGTTTCTTCTTATTACTTTCCTTCACCCCAAAAAAAGTTCCATTCTTTTAATTCTTTGCCTATACATATGTGTCTCCATGCCTCTAAGCAGTATTTTTATCTACCTCTTTATTCCTTCCATTTCTATTATAAATGTTATTGGAAAGGTTGACAAGTAATGAAGAAAATATTCTAGATAAAGGTGGCCCTTGAATTATATAATGGCATAATAGTACTTCTGGTAAAGATGGTAAAAAATAGCTCAAACATTTTTTAACAAATATGGTGAACCAAAACTGTCTCTGAAATCTGACTTCCTCTTGATTTCAATCAGATCAAAATTTTTGTTTTGATTATCAACATTTTTTTTAAATGTCAAAACACTGGATTTTTGGATTCCTGTCCATGTCCACTTTTGCCTTTGGCCACACTATGGCTTTTCTAAATTTTCCTTAATATTCTGGTATGAGAAACTTTCTCAAAGTCTTTTAGAAGTCCCAAATACATTATATCAGCTAATTCCCATTTATTTTCTGTTTGGTTGCCAAACCCATGGAGTTCTAGTATATTAAAGGGACACCGTTCTTGTGTGTATGTGTGTGTGCCTGTGCAATATTTCTGGATTTTGTACCAAGTTTCAGATAGAGAGAAAAGCAGATTTTGTTTTATTCTCACTGCAAAAAGCTTCATATTTGTCCAGGCAACCTTATTACAAGGTATTACAAGGCTGAACTTGAAGGAGAGCTATGCAAATGTCTCTCTGGGCATATCCTACTCTTTAGGTTCTATTCAGTTATTATGGTCCTTCTGGAATCTTTAGATTCCCTGTTTGGTTGTGGTATCCCTCCATGTCTTTTCAGCCTGTCATCTAGAAGTTAGGTGCATCAGAACTTTTAATAACTATTTTTGTTATCATGATATTTTAAGTTGAGTTGAATATATTGCTTATTAATTTGTTCCTTGTCCCTTCTGAGAATGTCTTCACTTTTATTTGATTTCTTAGTTTCTGTTGTTCTCTTTGATTTCTTAGCATGTCTTAGAAAGACATACTGCTTTTCTGCTCAGCACCTCTTTACTATCATTTGACAGATGCCGTGAGTGAGTGGTTATCATGCATACTAATTGTCAGTTCTTTTCTTCAACCAATTCATGTTGAGGTATTACAAAGGCACAAAGAGACATTTGTAAGCTATAAATAAAGTACCATCTCTGTAAGACTTTTGTAGTAAAATAAGTTGCCCTATCCTCAGGTGATTTGTTACTAACAAGTTTTAAATGGGCATGGGAGCAAATCTATAAAGGTGTTTAGGCACTTGGTAGGATTTCAAAAGTAGATCAGTACTTAACATCCATTCAAGCCAATGACTTAGGGGCTTAGATGCTTTTGAAAAAAATCAAAATACCTTGAAAGATTTGGCACAAAGAGATTTGGAGTGAAATCCTGGCCCTCAAGTCAGCAGATGTTTTTCCATTGATAACTTGCATCCAGGAATTTACCTATAGAAACAAGAAACTAAATGAATTTAAGGAAGCAACTCCTGAGGGTCTAGAAAAGTAGAGTTGTCCCTAACATTTTGAGTTGTTAAAAAATAAAAATAACTTTTAAAATATGAACCTACAGTTCATTCTGGGAAAGAACACTATGCATTTCCTGTGATTCATTTTATCAGGCCATGTACACATACCCAATTTCTCAAGCAAAAACAACTGCCATGCTGCACAGAAACTTTGAATATCTACAAACACCTGTAGATGAAATTAGGAGAATGTTGTGAAGCTAATGATAGTTCAGCTGGTCTTTTAGTCCCTACTAAATGCTAAAGCAAGACTTCTCTCAGTTTATATAAAAAAAGAGCCAGGTTCTATTCATTTTCTTTCTGAAGATAAGCCTGCAGAGATAAACTGAAGGGAAATTTATCTCAGATTTTTCTTCAAACTGACTATTTTATGGTCTCAAACATATCTCTGGCCCTTGTGGCTAGTGAAACCCATGGCCAACGTTGCTTGGATTTTGGGGGAGGAACATGGATTAAGGCATTTCTTTGGAGTTTGAGCCAAAACACCATGAAGTTAATGTAAAATTACTAATAGGCTTGAATCAAGGCCCCAAAGAGCAGCTTGTATGGCTGGAACAGATGTTGCATGGTCCAGTTGACTAACTCCGGGTGTGAAGGAAAGGGCACCCTATATTCTAACTGTTATTATGACTTCCTCTGTTCACAAGAGAGGATGTGGGATGCTCAGGCAATATTCTGTATAACTGTACAGTCCTCTTTTTCCTGCACTTCAGCTTAATGTTTTGTTGAAGTGCAAAGTCTTTTCTGTCTTTTCATCTCTTTTCCAAAAAGCCTTACACAGAATTAAATCTCAATACTATTTTAAGTAAAATGAATGGTAATAATTTCTAGTCTATACCAAAGAAAGAGCACCGTACACAGTCTTAGTAAAAAAAATGCATTTTAAATCATATAAAATATTTTTAAAAGTCTCAGAGCTGTAGCTGTGTTAGTCTGTTACTTTAAAAAACAACTAGTAGACCTGTGGTACCTTAGACACTAACAAATATATCTATAGTATCATGAGCTTTCATGGGTATAATGCTGTATATATATTTTTTGTTAGTCTCTAAGGTGTCATAAGACTACTAGTCATTTTATAAAATATTTTAAATGTTTAGAGTACCATGAATCACGGTTAAACAAAAACTATTAGACAGTAAATCTACTGGTGTTCTTTTTTGCACACCTTCTTCCTTTTGTTTCTGAGATAACTATTCAGACATAAGGTTTCAATATAACATTTTCCATACTTCAGCTTTCTCATCAAAACTCAATCTTTCTTGATCCTGCCTGAGATGACTTCCCAGCCTTTGTAGTGTAACCAACACATGCAATGGGGATTCTTCAGTTCTTGAGAAATGGCAGCATTTCGTCTTTCAGAACCCTGTCCATTAACAAAATAACAATAGCTAGCAGCATTCCAGACACTGGCTGGTCTCAGTTACTGGTGAAATAGAAGTCTATAGTATGTCTCCAAAATGTAAAAAGGACTCACATCAGCATGTAAAATATCATTTCCCTGGATCTCTTTGAAGCTGTCACTTTGGAAGGCACCATCTGTTCCTCATGCATCCAGCTAAATCAGGTTAGAATTCACAAACCTTCACCTCCCTAAGTGTTGACCCATTTTCTCTCTCTTAAGATGACAGTATTCCAGTTCAGCACAGTTAGATGTTAGCTAAATGTAAGTTCTGCAGGCTCTGCAGCCTCTAGGGGCATGTCTACACAGCAGCATTATTTTGAAATAACTAGTGTTAGAGCTGATAAGGAGGAGAAGGAGGAGAAGGAGAAAGCCAGCAACAGCTCCATGCCTACCAGCCAGGACATAGTAGCTGGTAACCTCCTCCCAGAATGTCTCCTGGGCATCATCCCAAGCCAGGAAAAGCCCCTCAAGTGAGTGCCATTACTTTCCCTAGACACACACGGGAGGAGGAGATGGGTGTCCAGGGACCTTCTTGGGCTGGGGTTCGTGCAGCAGCCTGTGCATGTGGGTTCATGTGGAGTGCCAGTCTGAGGCACAGAGCCACTGGAAGCAGCAAGAGAGGATGCTTGTGCTCTGGCTCACAGGGTGTACGAAGAGGCCTGCTTCACTCCTGACACAGACATGGGATATCCTCCCCAGGAGTGGGACATCCTCCCACCACACGCCACCACCAGAAGGAGGCTGGAGACATGGTGACACCCACACCCACACCCACAAACACATACACCCCCTCAGGAGTGCTGCACATGGCATGTAGGAATATCTTCACTCTCACGACAGCATCTGCTCCTGGGGACAGTGCGGAGAGGCAGAGGAGTGTCTGCTTCTCACACACACCTCCCTCTAATACCCTGGCCCCCTCTCCTCCAGTGGCCTGGGACACAAATCCTCCCCCTGTGGGACACAACCACTGCCAGACCGAGTGTGTGCATGGCAAGAAGGGAATCCCAGCCACCCTATGTCCCCCATTCCATCCACAAGCTCCCAATCTGGCCAGCATCCTCCCATGCCTTCTTATCCCTGGAATGTTTGGGGAGAGGGGCTCCCCCCTGGGACATCTGTGCCCCGCAGGAAAAGGCCAACTGTCTTTCAGGTGGCCTTGCTCAAAGTACATTGCCTTTGCCTGACCCAAGGCCTTTTGATGAGGGCTAGGCTTCATGTATGCTATCTCCCAGGATTACTGGCTTTCTCTTTGTTCTCCACAGCTGGGTCAGCTGCAAGAGGAGAGTGGTCAACACCTCCCATGCCATTCTCCTAGCCCTGCATGACCCACCAGCACCAGAGAGCCCACAAGGATCCCCAGAGGGAGCATATTGCTGCCCTGTAACTCCTAAAATACTCCATGGACCATCAGGACCAGATACTGGAGGAAGACCTGCAGCTGTGCCATGAAACCTGGGGGAAGTTGCTACAGCAGAGATGATCCATCTGCACAACCTTCTATACTGTCATTGACCACCTAGTGGTCACTTCTGTGCTGGCTTCCACCCGTCCAGCTTCTCCCCCAACCCCTCCTCATACTGTAGCCACTGAGGGCCATGCACATGTGGTAGTGGCACCACCCAACACAGGTGCCACTCCTACCCCAGCCCTAAGCCTCTCATCTCCCCTCCTCTGCCTTTCATTTTCCTCCTCCCCCCTCCCAGATTCTTTCCCTATTCCCTCCCAAGTTTCCTCCATTTAAGAAAGAGCTGATTGTTTCCCAACACAAAGAGTAGCTTATTGTTTCTTCAGGGGAAAAGGTGAGGTAGAGGAAAAGAGAGGGCAGGGGAAGAAAGGGGTGTGCGAGGAAAGGCAAAGATGGACAATGCACAGGAGGAGGTCCATAAGAGAATGTCACCAGGGTCCTTGTGAGAAACTCTCCTTCGGGACCTCACGGATTTGCACAGCCCCCTGATGGGCCTGCCAGATAGCAACCATGTATGGCTGCTCAAAGGATCTGCAGATCTTGTCAGTCTCTGTCCCCCACCTTGACGGGAATGTCTCCCCCTTCCTTTCACAAAGGTTGTGGAGGACACAGCATGCAGCTACCAGCACCTATGAGATGTTCCACTCACTGAAGTCCAGCTGGGTGATGACACAATGGAAACTCCCCTTGAGATGCCCGAAGGTGTCCTCTACTTGCTGAGCGTGGCATTAAAACATTCCTTGGTGGGATCAAGATGTGAGGTGCAGGGCTTCATAAGCCAAGGAAACAGTGATCACCATGTCTACCTCCCCGACCTTGATGGTGCGATCAGGGAAAAAGGTCTAGAATGCAGCTTCCAGAACAAGCTGGAGTTTTGGAAGACAAGTGCTGTGTACACCTTGCCTAACTATCTGACATAGATGTCGGAGAACTGGCTGCAGTAGATGATGGCTTGCAGGACCATAGAAAAGTATCCCTTCCAGTTGATGTATTCAGATGCCCAGTGGTCGGAGGCCCAGATGGGGATGTAGTGCCGTCAATAGCTTCCCTACCCCCACATTGGGGAAGCCCAAGATGGCAAAGCTGGCTATGATGGGGTCCACGTCATCCACGTTGAAGACCCTGCACAGCAGGACTGCGTTGATAGCCCTCACCACCTGAAGAAGGAGACAATCACTGGGTTGCCAGAGAATCATTGCGTTTCTAGGGGCCTCAGGAGTTTGTGAGCCCCATCCACCCGCCACTACCCCTCTCCCCCCCCCACACACACACACCAGGAGCAAACCTTACTTGTCGCATCTCCCCATCAGAGCTTTGTGAAGATAGTACTGAAAACTCTTCCAAGGAAGGGGCTTGCCTCCTATGGAACTTCACTCCAGCTGTTCAGTTCACCCCCTTCTGGGACAATAGCATGAGAGCACCATTCCTGCATGACCATTGCCCTGATGGTCAATCTCTCCACACTGAACTGGTTCCCAATGGATCAGTAGCTATCTGGCATGGCAAGCTTCCAGATGGCAATGGCTACCCACTCCTGGAGGGGATGGCAGGTCTCATGTGGGTGTCCTGTTGTTAGAGGGCAGGGGCGAGCTCCATAAAAGTGTCTTTCTACATATGGAAATTCTGGAGCCACTGCTGGTGGCCCCAGCATTCCAAGATGATCCCATCCCTCCAGTCGGAGCCTGTGTCCAGTAATCAGAAGTGGCAGTGCATGATGTGCAGTGGAGGGCCAGTGGGGTCGAGTTGCATGAGCAACAGCCGAAGAGCAGAGAGGAATTGCCCCACAATGAGCTGGGGGTCTTGTTCCTGCAGGATCTGGAAGGCAGCCCACAGAAAGAACAGCAGGAGTTGCACCAAGACATATCAGAGCCATCAACTGCTGGGAGGCAGGTCCAGCTCCATGTTTAGAGAGCTGAGGTGTCCACAAGAGCAACCACAGAAGGCAAAGGAATGGCTTTGCTGTCCCTCAATGAGATAGGCAAAGGAGAAGGGCCTAAGACAAAGCTGTACAAGGGCATCCCTTTAAGCTCAAGACTCAGATTTTCTGGAGCTGCAGCCTGAGGCCTAGAGTGTTGTCCTTATGCCCTGCCTGAAGTGCTTCCGGAGAGGGCTGGGTAAATGTGATTCAGCCTCCAATGAGTGTGGACACTCTTTTTTGAAATAGCTCAGCACTATTTCAAAGGGAATTTGACATGTAGACACGCTAATTTGAAACATAAATTTTGAAATAGCTTATTTTGGAGTAAGTGTGCAGTATAGATGTGCCCTAGGAGAATAAATGCTTTCCTGCTAGTTCTCTTCTACTCCATAAAACTTCATAAAACACAACAGAGTTGACCAAACATTATTCCAGACCAAACTACAAGGCTTCTTTAATAAATAAAACTGGATTAGCACTGAGCTGTACTCAAAGTATTTCAAGGACTAGGATCCAGGCCTCACAGCAGACACATCTCTTGTTCATGTCTCAATCAGCCACTGAATATGCAGAGCCTTCTTTAAAGCCTGTATTTGAAACCTTCCACTCCCATCCCAGAGAAACGCTGATTGGCTCAGGTCTCAGGCTACAACTAGGGTGTTACCTTCCAGGTGAGTTGCCACAATAGCAACTAGCTACATAGTTTCATAATTGGACACTGAACACATTTAGTAACTGCCACACCTGTTCTTGATGTTTTGGTAAATTAGTTGTCTTGCCCTGCTCTCAACAGGTGTGCAGAGACACAGACACTCTAAAACTGATGTTTCCTGCTCGGCTGCTTCTCTTCTCCCCTGGGGAAAAATGTCAAATGTTGCAGCATACACTGTTCCAGTTATACATGGAGTTGGCCATGTCATGTGTGCCCAGTCCAGAAAATCACTTAAGCATCAGCTTAATTTGAAGTACAAATAGTCACATTGACTTCATGTCACAGCTCATGTCCTTAATGTTAAACATGCTTAAGTGCTTTGCTGGATCAAGGACTTGATTTTTGTGTCTCAACTTCTCAATTTACTAAATAGGAAGGATAATATCTAGTCCACAATGTTGTTGTGATTATTAATTAGCTGTTCTCTGTGGAGCACTTTGTGCTTATTATTGAGACAAACAAGGACTTTTGGAGGTGGGAGCAAGAGGGACAGAGATGCTACACAATCAGGAGTAAAATGGATAAAACATGAGAAGAGACCAATCGGAAAACTGCAATAAAATATAGATGAAAGCACACAGCTGGAAAACAGAGGTTGGAGTTTTATATGGTGTAGTAACAACTAACCAAAGTGGGGGAAAGTGAAAGGACACTGAGAGAGGAGGAATGAAAAAGAGAAAACACTACACAAAAATAAGAAAAATAAATTGTGTAGAAATGGACTGAATGTGCCTGAGATTAGAAGGGGAGAAAGAGGCAAAAGAAATGGAAAACTATAATGAGCAAAAAAGCACCAACAGAAATGTCAGACTATTTAATTTTGTTTCATTTATTAAAGCCTCTTTACTGTTTCAGACTACCCTGGTTATGTTCTATATTTTTGTAAGTTTGGGTCCAAGAGATGGGATTTAAAATATGCATATTATATTGATACTGAATCTTAAAATTAAATAATATAAAGAAAAAGAGACATAAAATTATTTAAAATTCACTAGAATACTCTCAGAATGGAGGACTAGCAGCTGCCAGGTATTTGGCTCTAGATTCACAAATAAAATGTCGGTTCAGTACTGCAGTCCCTAACTTTAGGCCCCCAACTACCTAGTGAATCCATAGCCTCAAATTAGACACCCAAAGTGCGTCTAGACTACACCTCTCTGTCGACAGAGAGATGTAGATTAGGCACATCAAAATTGCTAATGAAGCAGGGATTTAAATATCCTGCACCTCGTTAGCATAAACATGGCCACCGCTTTTTTTCTAATGGAGTTATTTTGAAAAAAACGGCAGTCTAGATGCGGATCTGTCAAAAATAAAGCCTTTAAACCTCATTTTTTGAGGAATACAGGATCTGTTGAAAAAGGCTTTATTTTTGACAGATCCGCGTCTAGACTACCGTTTTTTTTAAAAAAAACCCTCAATTTTGAAAAAGCAGTTGCCATGTTTATGCTAATGAGGCAAGGGATATTTAAATCCCTGATTCATTAGCAATTTCGATGTGCTTGATTTGCATCCCTCTGTCGACAGAGGGATGCAGTCTAGACGTAGCCGCAGGTTCCCTTTAAAATCTGTTGGTGAGTAAAGCAGCTAAGAATGGTATTCACAGCATGCGTGGCCATCTAAGATGAGCAATAAGTAATGCACAGGAGAGAGGAGCAGCCTTAGGCCAAACCTTTGGAGGGACTTGTTGCCTACCTGGAGGAGGGAACCTTCATATTTAAATCCATGAATCCTCTTTTTGTGTTAGATACCTAAGCAAGTGTGCTGATAGGAGGGACCAAGGATACAGCTACCCAGGGGCCCAGCAGTTCAAAAGGGCCTAGGGCTGCTGCAGCTCCCCCAGGACATTTAAATTGCTGTCAGAGCCCTGGCCACATGGTTCAGGTGTCACTAAAATGCTGGTGGAGGGAGGCTAGCCCCAAGCCATTCACCTTCTGCTCAAGGCCAAACCCTTTCTGAGAGTTCAGACTGTCCCCCGTCACTTTGCCAAAGAGACAGGCAATTTTGTCAGCCCCCTGTACCTAAACTAGATAAGTGCTTTTTTCCTCATTCAGCAGAAAGGGAAATTGAAATGTGTTTTTCCCATACCTGGTGAGCTCTCAAACCACTGGGCTTAAGTGAATGAGAAAGAGCCCACTCCTCTTCCTCTGCTTTGTACAGAGTAGGCACACTCTCGGCTCGCCTTCACTGCCTCTTTTTTGCAGAAGAGGCAATGCAAATGAAGCGCCCATTAGCAATTTCTTGCACTTCATTTGCATATTCTCTTCTGTTGCTTTTTGCAGAAGAGGTTTTTGCACACACAAAAAAGCAGTATAGACAGGTCCGTTTTGCACCAAAAAAAGGACCTTTTGCGCAAGAACCTGTAAACCTCATTTTTTTAGAAATAAGGGTTCTTGCACAAAAGGGTGGTTTTTTTGCACAAAACAAACCCGTCTACACTGGGGGTTTTTTGCGAAAAACCTCTTCCGCAAAAAGCATCAGAAGAGACTATGCAAATGAAGCATGAGAAATTGCTAATGAGCACTTCGTTTGCATTGCCTCTTCTGCAAAAAAGAGGCAGTGTAGACGTAGCACCCAAGAACACTTGCCAGATTAGGCAAGGTTATACATATCTTTTGGTTTGAGGCCCCCCAGGTGGCTACACTGAGGCATTATTGTATTATTAATTTTGCTGATATTTAACTTTTGAGGCTTATCTTATAAATCAATGTATTAACATTTTGCAGTATTTGTTATTTCTATTTATCTAAAATCTATTTTTTTTTTATTTATCACATCATAGTTGGCACTCTGACAACTTGTGTATTAAATAGTGAATTTATGTTAGTCCTTGCCAGAGAAAACTTGTGCCAGAATCACATCACAAAATATGCGTGCTAACTTGAAACAAGTAAAATTATAGCTATGTTGTATTTTTCAAGAGCTGTATTACAAAACCATTTATCTTAACAAAAATCTGACTAAATCACATTCACTCATAAATGTACAATTCTAAGTGTTTATTACAAATGTAAAGATTCACCTTAATTACATTTAGTATGGAATGGGTAATTAAAAATCGATGCATGTCTTCCAGTACTGGTAATAATAATGATATCTCGTTCTTATATAACATATTTTTTGGAAAAAACGTATCAAGTGTATTTCACAAAGGCATATAATTTCACAGGTGAATATATCATTAGTGTTCTGTACTTAGCTATTCTCCGTAATGCACCATACATATTTCTATATGTATACTATAGTAAATTGACCGCAAGAGAAGAATACATGAACCAGTTCTGATCTTGGTTCTATTGATGTAAATCCAGGGTAATTTCATTGAAGCAGACGGAGTTTTAGGTTTACTCGGGTGTAACTGAGTGTAGAATTGCTTCACCATCATACCAACTGAAATCACAGGCTGAGTGTAATTACCGGAACAGAATTTTAGACACAATAATGGTGCAAAATGTTCAATGGGATATTTAATTATTACTAGTAGTTGGAAGTGTAATTCTTGGTTGAAATTCTGAATCCACAGTAGTCAATGAGATTTTTGCCATTTATTTCAGAGACCAGGATGCTAACCTTTGTTTTTGCAAAACGATGGCACTTCCAACAGCACAAAGCTTTTAACACCATGCTGGCACATCAGCATTACCCCTACTTAAGAGAAAGTCACTCACTGATTCATCAGCACTGTTTATTGCAGCACCTTTAGTTCTGCTCAGAGTGCTTGAGTAAATTCCATGAAAGAAATATTTTTTTCTCCTAGTTGGCATACAAGACACTTTCCTTGTTTCTGTCTCACATAGATTAACTATTATATGTCAGTTCATTTCAAAGTCCTAACACTTCCAATTCCTTCGTTGTATTCTGATGATTTGAAACCACCTCATGTTTTAAAATCCTTTGAGAGGAAACAGCTGTGAAGATACCAGACTGGCCTTTTGTGAAGTTCAAACAATTCCAGCAGAGTGCTTTAAATCCTATGAAAACTTTTTAATCAAACACAGTGCATGTATAGGACAAGCTAGGGTTAGAAGTAAGAGCCCGCAGAAACTGCCGAAACACACAATTACCATCCTGTAAAAGCAACAGAATAAGGATCTGGAATTTAAAGAGTAAAAAGCCATAAAACAAGAGTCTTGTGAAAAATTCAACTAGAAGAGTCCAAATTGCCCTGCCAAAATAGCTGCTGTTGATTATAATTGCATGGAATTGAGACTACCAAGATAGAGTACTTTCTGTTACTACTGAGCAACGTTCTCAGATGCTCAAAATGCTAAAACAACATTTTTTGTTTCAGCTCAGCAGCTAATGATCAATATACTTGTAAGGTAATATTTATAACTGAATTAAAAACAAAGTTGTTGCCTTTTTGTACTGTGTGTAATATTTTGCTAGCTGAACCATTTCCATGATTGAGTAAACTACTACAATTTGGCAACCTGTGCCTGAATAGCAGCAAATTACATTTAGTCAGTGCTTACCAAGTTGTGGCAATCTTGTTTAATGACCTGAAAAAGAACTTTATTTTTTTTAAAATCACACTTGAAGAGATGTAACATTACAATGATTTAGCTATCGGAATGAAATCTTTATTTTAAAAGCCTTTGTAATTACGATGGACATCTGATTTCCTTGCACGCTAATGAGCAGCAAATCACAGTTTTTGGGATAAGTAAAGTGAAATGCTATTGGGCCCCTGGATCTGTATACGATGGCAACCTTTGAGCATGGATCTTCCTCTCACCTCTGTCCCTTTAAAGCAGAAAGAGGACTCAGATACTCCTCTGGTACTGCTCTCATTGGATATATCTATACGGCACACTTATTTTGGAATAAGCTATTCTGGACTGCTTATTTTGAAATAGTGCGTCTACACTACAGGGAAGCCTTGAAATTAGTCTGAGGCAGGATCCCCTAATGTGGACACTCTACCTTAATTTAGAGCCCCAGGAAGCAGTAATTACTCTGAATGGCCCAGAGGAGGAGCTATTTTGAAATAGCAGCAGTGGAATGTCCACACTACCGCTATTTCAAAATAGCAATTGCAGAAGAGGCAATATTCCTCATGCAATGAGGTTTACAGAAGTTGGAACAAGCTGTCCATTATTTCAAATAAATTTTCAAATAAATTTGAAATAACGGAGTTGCTGTGTAGACACTTTAATTGTTATTTCAGGATAACGGCCGTTATTCCAAAATAATGCGGCTGTGTAGACGCACCCATTATGTCCAAGGCAGATATCATGGAGGACGATTGTTGAAATCTGTTGATCCACATGATGAGAATGATGAAGCACATTGTCCCCCATTACACCAGTGAGATTCTCTAGATATGAGTAATCCAGCATAGGGCTCTATTACCTGTTTCATGTAGCCCCCTCCTGCTGGGACAATACCTCTTTAAACAGGATTTGCAGTGGGCATTCTGCAGCTCTAAGGGAATCTCTAGTTGCCTCAGCTTCAATCAGAAAGACCAGCTGCCCATTGATTCCCCTGGCATATGTGGGGTTCACTCGCTGAACCTACATGTCTATCAACCTTTCCATGAGCTTGCTTCCCTGAAGTTCTGTCCCAGAGTTATTGTAGAAGGGAGTGAGCCAGCCCAAGATATTTCACATCTTAAAGAAGATTGCATGCTCACTGAATTAGACAAAGTGCTATACTATGCATGTCAACACAGTGACGAATACAAAGTGGCTTTGATTACACTTGGAGCCTTTGAGCACTACCTTAACACAGGTAATCTACTATATACTAGCCAATTAGCCCGTCATAAGATGGGATTTTCAGGTCTCTCCTTCACGTTGGTCATCTCTCCTGAGCCTCCGGTCTCTTACTCCGTCTCTCTCTCGCTCTCTCTCTTTCTCTCTCTCTCTCTCCTCCTCCTGCTGCCTCCCCCTGTCTCTCAGCTCTCCTCCACCTTCTGCCTCTCTCTACATCTCTCTCTTTCTCTTCTCCCCCTCCTGCTTCTCACTTTCTCTCCACTCTCTTCTGTCTCCATCAGGGATACATGCTAATCCAGGCCCCGCCCCCTGGGCGTGTACATCACCGCCCTGCCCCCCATAGAATCATAGAACCATAGAGCTGGAAAATACCTCAGAAGGTTATCAAGTCCAGCCCCCTGCTCTAGGCAGGACCAATCCCAACTAAATCAACCTAGCCAGGGCTTTGTCAGGCTGAGACTTAAACACCTCTAGGGATGGAGACTCCACTACTTCCCTAGGTAACCCATTCCAGTGCTTCACTACCCTCCTAGTGAAACAGTTTTTCCTAATATCCAACCCGGACCTCTCCCACCACAACTTGAGACCATTGCTCCTTGTTCTGCCATCTGTCACTACTGAGAACAGCCTTTCTCCATCCTCTTTGGAACCTCCCTTCAGGAAGTTGAAGGCTGCTATCAAATCCTCCCTCACTCTTCACTTCTGCAGACTAAACAGACCCAACTCCCTCAGCCTCTCCTCATAAGTCATATGCTCCAGCCCCCTAGTCATTCTTGTTGCCCTCCACTGGACCCTCTCCGTAGTGGGGGGCCCAGAACTGGACACAATACTCCAGGTGTGGTCTCACCAGAGCCAAATAAAGGGGAATAATCACATCTCTGGATCTGCTGGCAATGCTCCTCTTAATGCAACCTAGTATGCCATTAGCCTTCTTGTTGACTCATATCCAGCTTCTTGTTGACTCATATCCTGCTTCTCATCCATTGTAACCCCCAGGTCCTTTTCTGTAGAACTACTACTTAGCTGGTTGGTCCTCAGCCTGTAACAATGCTTGGAATTCTTCCATCCCAAGTGCAGGACTCTGCACTTGTCCTTGTTGAATCTCATCAGATTTCTGGTGGCCCAATCCTCCAATTTGTGTAAGTCTCTCAGGACCCTATCTCTGCCCTCAAGCGTATCTACCTCTCCCCCTAGTTTAGTGTCATCTGCAAACTTACTGACGGTACAATCCATCCCCTCATCCGTGGTGCTCAGCAAGGGGGGCAGGGCGATGATGTTCATGGCCAGAGGGTGGGGCCTGGAGCGGCTGTCATGCCGAACATCACCGCCCTGCCTCCCTTCACTTCCCACCGTGGCGCTCGGCTGACTTCTGTGCTGCTCAGCCTGGCCGCTGCGGCACAGAAGTCAGCCGAGCGCCACGGCGTGAGGCAACAGCACCCTCCAGAAGTGAAATGTAATGCTACAGTGTTACAGAGTCACAGACATTGGGCTACTATATTATGATTTGAGAGAGTTTGTGTGTGTGTCCATTCATCTATGAGTCTGTTCAATAACTCCTCCTCCTATACAAGGAGCTGCCTATAATATTTAAGCTGCTGCCTCACCCAATACTTTATGAAATTTGCAAGGTTCCTGCTACTTAACACAATTATAAAATTATGCCATATGCTTCCTGCATATGGCAAGTAATTTGGAGAAGTTAGCAATGTGCTTCTTGGCTAACTATGCAGAAAGTGCTTCTTTGGGATCTGGGCTAAAAGTTACTACTGGGAAAATATCCTTTACTTATAAAACAGTTATAGCTTGCTGTGTCTGGACTATTTATGGACAACTGACACATGCTCATGTGATGGAACCCAGTTATCGCTTAACAAAACAGATTAACAGGGTCTGATCCTGCAAGCTGCTTTTTGAAGGTAGACTCTATTGATTTCAATGGGGCTCTCAATGGTCCCAAGTAATTCCAACAATAGAGAGCAGTTTGCAGGGTCAGAGCTTAAACAGTTAATGTAGGATAGTCGGAAACTGGTATGAACAGTCCCATCAGCCTCAAGCCCCATAATGATAAGCACTTTAGATATGACTAAGAGAGTTCATATTCTCTACGTTTTTATGTGCTGATCTTCTATTTTTGTCTTCTGCAAAAAAAGTAGAGCCAGTGGGAGGAGACAAGGTAGTTAAGCAGGGGTGTATTAAAGAATTTAGGGGTAGTTCCTCCACTAACTTTGTTTCTGTTTTCTGTAATAAAGGGTACCCAACTCCCAGATCCTCTCACTGCAGGTTAGAGAAACATGGAGTCTCATTGATCCTTCCTGTTATGCTTCAGAAGATTATAGGAAAAGGTGGCAGAGAAGCTGGCTATCCCAGCTCTGTGGCTGCCAGAGATGCTCCCATGCTCAGCAGAGAGGCAAATCCAGACTCCATCCTCTTCACGCTACCAGAGTAACACAGATGGGGAAGAGAAGCTGGCAGAAAACCAAATGATGGAATAGCAGAATAATTGCTATATCAGAGTTCTGTTTTGTATGTCAGAGATCATGCAGACACTCTGCTACCAGAATTCTCTAATGATCTACCATGTGGGTCTGCAGATGGCGAAATTGAAGGATCAGACTCTAAATGGGCGAGGTCAGTCTAATGTGTCAACTAGATATGCAGCTGTGTGTAGCTAATACATCTTTTCATCAGCAAATTATAAATGTATAATTAGCATCATGAAACCCAACATTTTTTTTAAATGTAGCTTTTTATATGCAGTATTTTTAAGCAATAGAGACTAGGAAAAGGTGAAAGTGGAAGTTAGGGGAAGACACTGTTTCCCTGTTCTTTCTTGTGATGCTCATTTCTTTCTCTCACTCTTATCCCGTTGTTCTGCAGAGACACTTGTTTGTAAAAGTGACTAAACTTTTCATATTGCTTTCATCTCATATTTACTTCAAAGTGAAGATCTCCTTACAGACTTTGAGTTTTCCCTCTTTCTTTACAGTCGGAATATTGTCCATAAATGTTTGAACAATGCCTGAAACAAAACCTGTTGATGTTTATTGTACTGCAAAGAGAAAGGAAAATATTATGTGTCCCCCTGTAAGTGACTGTCCACTGCAAATAGGTTACAACTTGACATGTTTCCAAGCAAGTTTGTTACAACCAATGACATTATGCAATAGAATTTAACGTCTGAGAAATCTGTTTTGGTCTGCTGCAACTGAATATCCATTTTATCAATATCTTTGTAAGGAGAGCATATTGTACCTCCCCTGGTCACGGACAACTTTTTGATTTCATATACATGTGTAGAACAACTATTGATTTGAAAGGTGTGGGGGTTTGAAATTAAACAAGAATGGCATGGCACAAAACAGCATTGGCGAAATGTGGGCACTTCTCTGAAGAACTTTGTGTGTAAGAGCCAAAGCTGGATTTCCTACTAATCACTGAACCTGCTGAAGAGATAATCTAATCCAGCTGCTGAATCAAGAATCAGGCTGGGTCAGGATAATAGGAGCCTGTAATCTAAGGCAAGATAGAGGGCAGACTAAGGCTATGTCTAGACTACGGGGTTTTTTTAAAAAAAAGTGGCCTTTTTTCGAAATAACTTTGCCTGCATCTAGACTGCCACCACATTCTTTCGAAATTAAATCGAAAGAATGTGGTGGGTTTTTCAACAGCGGTAAACCTCATTTTTTGAGGAATAACACCTTTTTCTAAAGAGATCTTTCGAAAAAAAGGCAAGTGTGGATGCGGGGGAGCCTTTTTCTTTTTCTTTTTCTTTTTCTTTTTCTTTTTCTTTTTCTTTTTCTTTTTCTTTTTCTTTTTTAAAAAAGCCTCTTGGAAAAAGCCCTGGTGGACACTCCATCTGCACTCCACACCTCTATTGCTCCTGTCTGCAGCCATGTCTTAAAGGCACAGGCACCCTGGGCAGCCATTGTGGCAGAAAGCTAGCCAGAGAAAGCCACTGACCACATGGCTTTCCCTGCCTCTCTAACAAGGAAGCATGGCACAAGCCCAAGACCTCCAAGGACCTTCCAGGGAGCCATCCCATGACCCATCCAGGGGAACAAAGTGACGAGCTCCAACCTGGTCAGGGCCTGAGGTCCTGACACTTTTAGAACTGTGGTCAGAGCAGTCGTCCCTGCAGAATCTGCATTCACATCACCAAGCGCAGGCCAAGGTTAAAGAACTAAGGCAGGGGTATGCCAGGGCCCGTGAATGCAGCTCCAGCTCCGGGGAAGCACCTCAGTATTGTGCATACTGTGAGGAGCTGGATAGAATCCAGGAGGGTGGGGAACCCCTCTGTGCATGGGTGCACATTGAATCTGGGTTGGAGATACCCGTCCGGCACTGGCCGGAGGTTCATGAAGGCAACCCCAAAGAGCAGCAGCTCCAGGATGAGGAGGAGGACCCCAGGAGCGTTGTGACCCTTACCCTGGAGCCTGTCCCCCAGACCCAGGAAGCCTCCCAGGCATCTTCTTACCCTCAGGGAGAGAACATCAGGTGAGTACTGTGAGGTTGTCACACACACAGCGTGGGGGAAGTGGGAGCACAGGGGATGGGGCACAATCGTCATGTGTCATGCTCTTCCTGGACAGCGTGCAGCTGTCTGTGCATGTGTAAGTATGTTCAGTCCCAGAGCACACATGGGCAACTGCTCACAGTCTGGGGAGGGCCACACACATGTCTGACCCCAGGGAGGGCTATCCCCCCCGACAGGCACTGCAGGAAGCAGGCTGGGCACAAAGGCGCACGCACAACAGCACGCAGACCACTAAGTGTCACACATAGCACTCGGCCATATAGGCATGTGCGACACAACAACCGCTCTTGCAGACACTGCTGCCACATGCTGACGTTGGGTGGGTGGGGCCCCTGGGAGGACCAGGCTGCTCCAGGCCCTTCTCCAATACTTGGGAACCCACTGGGGCCAGACACTCCCTTGGGCTGCTTGGCCATGGTGGTGGTGGTGGCAGGAGGGGAGTAGGATGTTGCCCTGGACACCTTGGGGCCCCTGGGAGGCCAGGGATGCTGGCCAGGCCACATGTGGGCCTGCTGTCAGAACACTGACGTCCCTTGTTCCAAGGACAGTTACTCATTGCTCATAAGCAGGGACAGCGTGTGCACGCATGACTGACCACTTCTCCCTCTTGTCCTTCACAGCCAGACCAACCATCCCTGTACGACGAGCAACACCTGTCCCACCACCCAACTGGGCCCAAGGAAGCCACAGGCACTGGTGCATGACCTCATGCGCCAGGACATTCAGGTCCTTGAAAGACTGGAGGAGACCATAGCTGAGAGGACGTGGGCAGAGGCTGTGTGGCACGACTGCTTGCTGAATGAGCTCATCCAGCAGTGGACAACAATCTGTGCCACAATCTGAGAGGGCCTGGCCTTCCAACATCCTGTCCCCATTGTTGCTCCTCCTGCTCAACCTGCTCTGGCCACCCCCTGCACTCTCTTCCCCCCTCCCTCCCCTTCCTGCCCCACCTGCCATTGCAGACCCAGCTGCAGCCCCACCCCCCCCCCCCGACGAGCCCCCTACTGTCCCAGGCCCCCCACAACCCCGATCATATCAAGGTCCATGGACCCAAAAGCGGCAGGACTTTGCGGTCCAGGCAACAACCTCTGCCCTGAGCCCCCTTCCTCACTCCAGGTTTACAACCCCCTTCTGCCCTCCAGATTTATAGCTCCCTCCTCCACAGTTCAAGAAACATTGTTATATGTAAAACAAAGTTTATTTTTGAAAACAACACTGTTATTTTGTTTGTTATTTAATACACAGTCTATTTTTCAAAGACAACCCAGTGTCTGTGTTTACTGTCTGGAGAGTGGTGCAGAGGTGGGCTGTAGGAGGAAAAGTATTGGGCAGGGGCAGGCCCAAGCCCCCATTGGGGAGCCCCTCGGGAGAGTTATTGGACTCCTTCTGAGAATTTCTCCTGCAGGGCTTCCTGGATGAGCATTCCAGCCCGGTGGGCCTGGCGGATGGCAGCTGTCCTGGGCTGCTCAAACTGCCTCCCCGCAACATCATCCCATGTCCCCCACCTTGGGAGGAAGGCCTCCCCTTTCCTCTCCATCAGGTTGTGGAGCATGCAACACATAACCACCACCTTGGGGATGTTGTGTTCCCCCATGTCAAGGCAAGTGAGTAGGCACCTAAACCTCCCCTTCAGATGCCCCAACATGCATTCTACTTGCAAGCGAGCCTGGTTCATGTGCATGTTAAATTGTTCCCTGCTTGTGTCCAGGCGGCCAGTGTAGGGCTTCATAAGCCAGGGCATAAGGGGGTACGCCTTAGCATCTGCATGTCCCCAACCACAAAGTTCTGCTGCGGGAAGAATGTTCCAGCCTGCAGCCTGTGGTACAGGTAGGAATTACGGAAGATGTGGGCATCATGTTCTCGATCCAACCACCCAACACAAATGTCTGTAAACTGTCCCCGGTGGTCGACCAGGGCCTGCAACACCATGGAGAAGTAGCCTTTCCAGTTAATGTACTGGGCTGCTCAATGGGGAGGAGTGCAGATCGGGATGTGAGTCCCATCGAGAGCTCCTCCTCAGTTTGGGAATCCTAGCCCAGCAAAGGCGGCCACAAAGGTGTCTAGGTCTCCAGGACAATCTTGTACAGCAGCTCCGAGTTGATGACCCTCACCAAGTGGAGAAAGAGACAAATAGAAACACGCAAAACAGGAAATTAGAGGGAGTGCCTGAGCCCTTGGGAGGTACTTTCCCACCCCTCCCACCCAAGACCCCAGGAGCCCCCCCTCACATGGCCTCCCCAGCAGCAGGGCAGGGAGAGGCCAGGAGTTCCCCCCCACTCCCACTTCATCCCCCACTCCCTCTGTCCTTTCCTGACAGTACCCCTTTTCCAGCCCCCCAAACTCCGTAGGAACCGTCCCCTAAGAGAGACTTACCTCCATCAAGATGGCCCCAACAGTAGACTTCCCCATGCCGAACTGGTGTTCCACCGAGCAGTAGCTGTCGGGGGTGGCCAGCTTCCACAGGGCAATAGCGACCCGCTTCTCCGGGGGGCTGGCGGGCTGCAAGTGGGTGTTCTGTCTCTGTAGAGCAGGGGCGAGCCAGACACACAGCTCCTGGAATGTGGCCTTCCACATTCGGAAGTTTCAGATCCAATGATGGTCGTCCCACTGCTCCATGACAAGACGGTCCCACTAGTCTGAACTGGTGTCTAGCCTCCAAAATAGCCTCTCCACAAAGAAGTTTGGTGGCAAGGCCGTTGGTGCTGCACTCTGGGCAAGGGGCTGTAGGCTGGGTTCTGAGTTCAGATGGGGCAGGAGTATCATGACAGTCTCATGTAGATGCAGAAGAATTTCCAACATGTCGACATGGGGTCATTGCCTGCCCAGGGGCAGCTCCAGCTCCATGGCAAAAAAAAGATTAAAACCCAGAAAAACCAACAAAAAAACCCCAAAGTGCTGTGGTGTCCAAGAAAGCAGGGTAATCACAGCACATGCTGCAGCAGATTTGCTGTCCCTCTGACAGGTAGGTGAGCCAGCTGCAGCAGCAGAGAAATGGCTATCCGGGGGGGGGGGGGGCGGTCCCTTTAAGCATGCATCTCTGCAAAGGGCATGCAGCAGCACCTGGAAGTAAATGCTGCCCCCACGCCTTGCCAGAAGTGATTCCGGGTGCCCTTTTTTCGACAGAGCATCCGGGCTATCTTTTGAAAGAAGCGTGTAGTCTAGATGTACCCTAAGAGTCAGGTGTCAGGGGTGCCATTTCATATTTTGGTAGGAGGGGTAAGCTGTGCATGCCCTGGTATGGGGAAGAGAGTGAGAGCATGGGGGGCAGGGCGGCTGAATACAGCAGCTTTAGCAGTGTTACTGAGCATGCTTAGTACAAGCCAAGCAGTAAATTGGAGGTTCAGGGGAGATTCCATTCACCCTTCACACAAATGCATAGGTAAAATTCCAAATGTTATTGCCTATGATAAGTGTTATGCTAACACATCCCTACAATTGTTCTATTTCCAGACAACATTGGAATCCAGGAACATTCAAATACTTTTTATAAAGAATTTAGTTTAGCTTTGCCAATAATGCTGCAAAATAATGCCCCAAAACACACCCGCTCACGGGCTCCACAACCCTGCCCTGGGCCGCTTCCTACTCCACCAGGCCTCCCGGCCCGACACTTCCGCGTTATCCCGTCTCACCTCTCCCTCCTTCTCCCTTCCTCCTGCTCCGTTCACCTCCTCCCCCTTCGCCGTGCCGGCCCCAGGTTTAAATCCCCCGCCAGCTCCGCTCCCCCTGTCCGTCACTTCGTCCGCGACACCCCACAGCCTCCCTTCCCCTGTGACCTCATCAGCCCGTGCCTCCCTGGCCCCTCCCTCCTGGGCCTTGTCTGTCGGCGCCCTTTGCCTCCCGGCACTCCCCGCGCCGGGTCCTGGTGCATCCGCGCAGCCCGACGTGGCGGGCCTGTCCGGGCTCTCCGCCCCCCGGTGTGTCCGCCCGGCATCCCCCCGAGCGCCTTGAGTGCGGGGCAGGAGCGCCCCGTCACAGGGTCACCAAATCTGTACAGTATTTAAGATGTGGGCATTGCATCACTTTATATAATGGCAATATGCTATTCTCTGTCTTATTATCTACTGCTTTCCCAATGATGCTCAATATTCTGTTAGGTTTTTAGTTTTTAGAATGCCACTGCACATTGAGCAAATGTTTTCAGGGAACTATCCACAATGATTTTAAGATCTCTTTCTTGATTGATAAAAGCTATTTTAGACCCCATCAATTTTGTGTGTATGGTTGGGATATTTTTCCATGTACAATACTTTGCATTTCTCAACACAGCATTTCATTTGCCTTTGTGTTGCCCAGTCAACCAGTTTTGTGAGATCCCTTTGTAACTCTTTGTAGTGAGCTTTGGACATAACTATTTTGAGTAATTTTGTAGTATCTGCAAATTTTGCCACCTCACTATTTATCCCTTTTCCAAGAACATTTACAAGTGTAACAGTATTGGTCCAAATTCAAATCCTAGCAGAACAACACTCATTTCTACTCTTTACCCCTTATCTATTAAGTATCTGGCAATATTTTCATGATGATCTAACAATCTGTTAATTACTCGAATGACCAACCTTTTGTTATTCTTAATCACCTCCCTCCCTCTTTTTATAACTAACTTCCTGCCCCAAAGGCAAAGCTGCAAGCAGCTCAAACTCTACTGCAGTTAAGAGCTGCCTTTGGAGCCACGGCATGCAGCTTTAAGCAGACCTCAAGTATGAAATCAAGGGTTTCAAATTTGGGAGGGGGGGAGCAGCCCTCCACAAATGGTGCCCATGGCCTGGAGGCAGCAGGAGCTGGTAGTGCAGGAAAGCAGTCCTAAATTGGAAGAAAATCACTACCACCAAAAACTTCCTCTTCTCTGGAACCTGCCTGAACACTTAATCACGGATTTAAAAGAAGCCATTGTTTTGCAAAGGAATCCCACTACCCAATTACAGAGAGATACTGCAGAATTGGAATTCATTTACAAATTTATCATTAGCTTCATTAGCATGGGTCCTGCAATTGACCTGCATCTGACGAAGTGGGTGCATTTGACACTGTTACCATGGGCTTGAATAAAGACATTACTGGTTAATGCTCTACAAATCCAATTTCCCATGCCTTTGACATTTGCATTTTCATATCAAAAGCTATGAATGGGCCATTTCCAGCCCATTTTATTAGCTTCATTAGCATGGGTCCTACAATTGACAGGTATCTGCTTTTTCTGCTCTCTATATATTTCTTAGATTCCGTTATTTCTACACCAACTCATCTGATGAAGTGCATTTTACCCAAGAAAGCTCATAATCTTATATATTTTTGTTAGTCTCTAAGGTGTCACAAGACTACTTGTTTGTCCTTTTCTCTCTTTTTTCCTTGTTTCTATTTAGATTATTCAGGATCCTCTGACTTTTTCCAATCAGATCCCAGGGCTCGAATTCTCTTGTGAAAGCACAAATTTTGTGAAATCACAACATTAATTAACCCTGGTTTTAAAAAAAAGATTTAACTCATCATCCCTATAACTATCTCCAACTACTCCAGAAAAACTGTTAATTTTGTTCATTTGTTTTTTGTTTTAAAAGTGAGGGTAATTAATCTCCACAAAAACTTACAAACGATTGTGGTGGATTCTACAGCACTGGCAAATTTTAAATCAAGATTGAATTTTCTTTTTTCCCCTTTTTGTCCTTTTTTTTCAATATGCTCTAGTTTAAAGATAATTATTTTGGGGAAGGTCTGTGGCCTCTGTTATACAGGAGGTGGGATGATATGATCACAATTGTCCCTTCTAGCCATGGAAGCTAGGAAAACAAAGCTTAGCAAAATATGATCAACACCCCTGCAACAATATTTCAATAAAATAAATGTTATGCTATTGTACTAACTGATCCTGCTCCTATAGGACACTCTCTCAATGACTTAACCACCTGCATTCTGCTACAAAGACCTTTTACATCTGCACTTGAAAGGGAATCCTCTGAACTGTCATTCATGTTAAAATTCGACACTCTCCAAAAAGGAATGAACAAACACTCAAACTATCTTACCCATTACCAAGATAGCTTCCCCAATTATCACCTCTAATACCATTAACTCACAAACATCCCACTCTCCCCACCTCTAATATCATCAATTCACAGACACTTACCTTCCTTCCTTCCCCCCACCCCGCCGCATCCCCCTCCTGTTCTGAAATGTGATTTGTCCTTTTCATATGTGTTCATTTTTTTAATTGTATCCTTTGGTATATATGGTTGTGACTATTTTCTTCCACTATTTGATCTGAGGAAGTGGGTCTGGCCCACGAAAGCTCATCATCTAATAAACCATCTTGTTAGTCTTTAAAGTGCTACATTGTCCTGCATTTTGCTTCAGCTACCCCAGACTAACACGGCTACATCTCTATCACTATGCTCCTATTAAAGGTTTCCATGTCGAAAAGTTATTAGCAGCGAGTATAATTCTTGTTTTGACACATGAAAATGACTTGATTTTTCTAAAAAAGGTGATACTCTTTATATTATTCATTGCTTACTAAATCATAGTTGTTTGTTCTCATTGAGATTTGTTCATTCAATTCCTATTAATGGTAACAAAAGTATATCAGCAGGATAATAGGCAGCGCATAGTAAGTAAGCAATCATATTGGTAAATCAGTGAGCAAGCATATTAAGTCCAAATCAATACATCTGAAGACAGCTCATTATTATGCTATTACTCTCGTACTGACCATTCATTAGAAAATCTCTAAAGATACTAAATACAGACCATAAATTAGGGCCAGTAGTTGGAGTTTGCAAAAGTGTCTTTGTACAAACAAATAACTGGAGAAAACCATTACTTATCAACATTCATCATACATTTTACTTATTGTGTATACAGATTACACATATTAGAATACATATTAAAACCAAAATTGTTATAATTATATAAACCCTTCTCGGGTTTACAGGCAACTAAGCAGACCTCACCCCAGAAAAGCATCTACTAAGGTGGGTTTATATTTATCAGCAGTAAAGAACCAATGAGTTCCAGAAGCAATGAGTAAAGGAGGAAGATGATTTGTGCAAGTGGAAAAAGAAGACAGGTAGACTACAAGCCTATAGCTAGACTACAAATTTTTGTCGGGGAAAAGGTACGCAAAATGTGTTCCGTATTTTGCATACCTTTTTCCAATTCTTTTGTTGGAAGAGGCTTTTCTGACATTTGGCCCATCTGGACTAGGCAAACTGTTGGAAGAAAAACCCTCTTTTGAAAGTCCCCTTCTTCCTTGCAGAATGAGGAATATAGGGGCTTCAGATAGAGTGCGTTTGCTCTCCGCAAAAAAAAAAAGCGGAAGAGCAAATGCTTTTCCTGGATGTAGCAGAGTTTTTTCCCCCACAGTCTAGCCTTACCCATGAAGAGGTCAGCAAGGAATAAGCCTCATAGGCACCTATGATGATGAATGTCATATAGCCATCTACATAGGATCTGATTCCCTACTGTGTTTCTTCACTATAATCAGAATAACTCCATTGAAAACAAAACAAAAATAAATTTGAGTTCAATGGTATTACACTTGCATAATAATGGCACAGCGTAAGGATGAATCAGACCGATAAATGAAGGAAGGAGAAGACAAAAAATATGATCAGGGAGAATTCATTAGTGGAACAAAAATATAACTAGGATTCATGGCCTTCCATCAGAAAATGAAAGCATTTCAACAGTCTGTACATTCATTGCAGAGAGGAGAATAGCACTAGGGTCTGAATGATTTCATTATAACTACATTTGTTTCCATAAGAACATACATCCTTACAGTGAAACTGAAATGCTGCAGAACCTGAAAGATAAAACTCATGGTGGTTAGACCATCCCATTATTCTGAGTACTACCTCTCCTTCTTTATAGAGATTGGTGCAATATTTTAACTTTTTCTTCTCCTAACTTCTCCTAGTGGCTTTTCCTTTATTAATCAACACCATCTTCACTGCTCAAAAAAGTAATAAAGCTACTTATAACAACAATAGTAAAATATTTGCAACCAAGTGATGTAATCCCACTTCACAATGTTTTACTCATACCTAGCAGGCAATTTCTTTGCAGTAACAGAGGAAACAAAATTCAATCTATATAATTCAGTTTCTGCATGGCTTATTTTGTTTCACAAATTGTGGCGTGAGTTGGTACTCTTTCATTTTTCTTATTATAGAGCTGACAGTAAATTATACATAATGTTATGTCGGTTTTTCCACAGAGGTAACGTATTATACCTCTCATGGTAAAACATTTTTGGACAATGGCTCCTTAACATAGCAAGTGTTAGTATATATTCAGCTATGATTGGCAAGATGATCTGCTAGTTTTCAGGCCATTTTAAAAATCAAGGCTAGTTATAGCTCCATGCAATGTACATTAAATAAAATGGAATAATAATTTAATTAGTGGTTAATAATAGCAAAAAATAAAACAATTTGTTTTCTAGGACAAGCCACAGGAAGAAATATGGTGTTAAGATAGCTTTACATTATACTGTAGGCATTGTTTATACAATGAATGCAAGATAGTTGTTCAAAAAGTTTGAGAACTATTTTTATTTGCACAGATAAAATGATTTTCCATTTTACCAGTCCATGCAGTAGAATGGTTATTTTTCTGCAAAATTAAACAAAGAAACAAACATTCATGATACAGATTATCATCAGGCCCTGTAGAATATTCAGTCTGAACTATTACCAAGAGATCTAATTCCACAGATAAAATATCAGTTCCAGTAGCTCAGCAAGCTAAAGGAATATGCAAACCCAAAGGCCCAGTTGGAGCCAAGCACCTAAATATCTTGAGGCACTGGACCCAGATCAGCTTAGTTTTCTCTCTAGCATCCAATGAAGGATGGTATGGGGATCCATCCAGGGGATCTAGATTCCAGAACTGGCATTTCCTTAGATACATGCTTCAAAAGAGGGAATCTTAATTCAGTAATGTTTGTAAGATGAAACGTTTTACAATCCTGTTATGAAACACACTTTAAAAGGACAATGTACTATGGTGTTGGATGTTAGAAATAATTATGGTAAATGCACTGGCTTCAATACCCAGACAATTGAAGTTGGGAGTATTGTGCAGGTAATAATGTAAAAACCTGTTAAATCAAATGGGAATTATATACTACTAACACATATACCTGGCATTGCTCAGGTCCTTAAGGAGGGGCTCAGAGCAGGGAGCTGGGATGTAGGGATTGTAGGAGTCAGGGTTAGGGGCTGAGGAGGGGCTCTGGGCAGAGGACTGAATATGTCTGTGTGTAGGAGGGGTGGGCAAGGAGAATAAGGGGACTGACCCTCCCTCAAAATTTGTACCAAGGCTGCTTGCTCTTCCCCTTCCTGTCTCAGGGAGCAAGAACAAAGTGCACAGCTTTGTCTGCCCCCTGCACTCCCTAGCCAGGGTGAGAAATGCAGCAAACTGTGAGGGTGAGAAATGCAGCTTTCCCCTCCCTGATGAAGGAGATCAGTCAGCAATGTCCCTGTATTAATTGGAATATTGAGGCTTTTTTGGGGGGAGGGGGGTTGGAGACTAGGAGCTGGGGCAGTCCTGGACAAGGGTAGGGGAGCCAACCCCCAGCCAGCCACTTTCACCTCCCTGGTGATTTTCTCTCTTTTCTGTATAGTTTTTATGAGAAGTAATCCCATTCTAGGCACATCCCACATTTCCCAGCACAACCAAACCCTTGCAATGCCTTAAGTTATGAAAAGAGGAAGCTGTATACCAAATTTGGTGGTCGGAGCTCTTACTGGAATTTTGAACAGACAAACAAAAAGACAAACTCTCTCACGTATACAGTAGATGGTATTCTTTATTTGTTGTTTTTAGTGTGAAGAAGAGAAGACTGAGAGGGGACTTGATAACAATTTTCAAGTACATAAAAGGTTGTTACAATGAAGAGGGAGAATTTTTTTCCTTAACCTCTGAGGATGGGACAAGAAGCAATGGGCTTAAATTGAAGCAAGGGTAGTTTAAGTTGAACATTAGGAAAACCTTTCCGTCAGGATAGTATAGAAAAGCATTGGAACTTGTTGCCCATGCAGGTTGTGGAATCTCCATAACTGAAGATTTTTAAGAGCAGGTTTGGAAAACATCTGTCAGAAATAGTCTAGATAGTACTTGGTCATACCATGAGGACAGGGATCTGAACTAGATGACCTCTTGAAGTCCTCTCCAGTTCTACAATTCCATGATTAGGACACATTGGATTATTAATGCCTATTCCTTATTTCTGAAATGCTCCACCTTGAAAGGCCTGCGAAATTAAAAAAAAAAATGATGGTACTTTCAGTGTGGTGTGGCAGCAGCTGTTTGCTCACTCAGGTGAAGGAATTGAATGTTGGAGTACTCTTGAGTCACATTCCCTGGGTCATTTTCACAGGGAAGACCTATGCTACATGAACTTCCCATGACTTTTCTATTAGTAGACAATAAAAAGATTTGCCCCAGAGAGTTATGTTAGTCTGTTTCCTTTCTAGCAGAGGTGTGAGGTCTCCAGTATATTACAAGGTTAAAGACAAAAGGAGTAAAAGTAGGAGTGACTGAGTGGATACCTTCAGACCATTCCAAAGATTTGCAATGCAGAAACAATAAATGTACACACTACTGAAAATGAGAATATAAATTTTGAAGCAAAGTTGATTCACTAGCAGCATTTTCATATGCAAAGCTGTGAAGTTTTAACCATTAGCTTCCTCTTTAATTCTGCCTAAATATAGTGCATAACCTATTGGTTCTGAATTACATCCTCTCTTCTAATATCTGTGAATTAGAAATATGAAGCCTGTTATTGTAAACTATTCTTACACATACTGTACTGTATATAATATGTAGTATTCAAGTGTCTTCAACTATATTTAGTGCAAATAATAAGTGACACTAAGCATGAGCACTTTTCCTTTAGACTTTGCCAAAGTGTCATGAAAGATAAATGTTTTTATTCTTAACAGTAATTGAGTACTCTTTTTATATTAAATAAAATCCAGGGCCATAGTACCAATGAAAAATCTCATAATAGCAAATGGATGTTTATCATCACTATTGGGTATTCAATGATTTAGGTAGAAATTAATGATCTCACTTCATCCCTTTGGAAAGCACATCATTTCACAAGAGTGTACCTAGATTCAACAACAAAACAGGGAACCTCCTCAAAGCCCAAACTCTGTAACTGGGAAAACTACCCCTCTGAGTGGCAATATTTGCCCACTTGCAAATACAGAGTCTGAAGCCATGGCTTCACTCTGGGGAAGATCAATGCTGCCGTGATTGATCTTCCAGAGTTTAATTTAGTGGGTCTAAATTAAGACCAGTTAAATCAAATTTAGAGGGTGCTTCCATCAGCAGATGGTACTCCTGCTCCCACAAGGAGTAAGGGAAGCCAACAGGGGAATTGCTCCCATTAGTCTCCTGCAGTGGGGACTGCAGGAAAACTTGAATCAAGGTACATCGACTCCAGCTATGTAATTAACGGAGGTGAAGTTGCATTTCTTGATTTTACCTTCTCCTTTAGCATAAATTTGGCCTGAGTATAGAAAAGAAATTTTAATGAAAGGAAAGAAGTCACCCAACATTAATTAGGGAAAATGTAGCAAGCAGGATAAATAAACATGAAATTGTGAGCAGTACATTCATTCCAGAATGTCTGAGACAGAGGTATCTACCTCATGTTCTTGAGTTTTACAACAAAAGGTTTCTTTTCTATGCTCTCTCAACATATCTACTCATGTACTTCCTCAATGTACTTACTCATAGTGGTTGTCCTTGATCAATAAGGACCCAGGATTCAGAGGTGCATTTGTATAAGTTCACCTTTCACCTGAGGAAGAAGGCATCTTACTTACTTCACCATTTCAGTACATCTCAGTGGTTGACCACCCTGACACCCTGCCAGCCTCAGTTCCTCACTGACTGGCCACCCTGTCAGACACAATTCCTTGCCATGTAACTACCCTGTCAATAACTCTTCCTCACTACTTGGCCACTCTGCCAACAGACTGCTTACCATTTTTTCCATCCATCCATCAGGTACCTTCTGCGAACACCTAACTTTCTGCTGTGACCTCTATAAGTGAATCTCAGTAGTAATTTTCAGTTCTCAGTAAGCTGACAGAAACACTATCCCATCACAAATAATGTCAGCTCCTATTGAGTACTTGAAATAACAACAGGCTCATAAAACCTATTTAGTGCTATATTTGAACAGTAGAGAGAACTCTTAGGGAGCATCTGCCTGACTAAGGCACTGCCTGACTAAGACACCTGTCTGTGTCTCTCTTTCTTTCACAGTGACTGGTATTTGAGCCCCTGGCATAATGAAGTCCTTTCAATTAAAGGTGATCCCTTCATTTTGGATAAGTTAAGTACAGTCCTGATCACCTTAAGTCATAAAGGTGAAACAACAACATTGATAACAACAATTCACTGCCCCTGCATTCAGTACTAAA
This sequence comes from Pelodiscus sinensis, assembly GCF_049634645.1. Lineage (NCBI taxonomy): Eukaryota > Metazoa > Chordata > Testudines > Trionychidae > Pelodiscus > Pelodiscus sinensis. The sequence goes on from NC_134711.1 coordinate 175,288,887, forward strand.
GTGATTTGTAACCCAGCACTAACCAAAGTTGATCACTTTGAGCAACACAACTCTATCTGTTGGATACCCTTTCAGAGCAAGTGTGATCATGTGAATGCACTTTGCTCCTGATGTCTCTTCCCCTCTCCACCTAGTAGTCAGAATAGAGTTCATTTCTAGCTGAGAAACCAAAGAAGTGACTGGCCCTGCAGGGTGTGACATAGCTCTAATATAATAGAGGATAGTATAGGTATACACACACTGCAGGTGAATCCACAAAGCTGATCACCCGTCACTTTTTGCATTCACTAGCAAAAATGAATAGATGTACATGTCACTTAGTGTGAGAGATAGGCTGCCAGTTTCTGGGGGTATGTCTACACTACCACCCTAGTTCGAACTAGGGTGGTTAATGTAGGCAACCGGAGTTGCAAATGAAGCCCGGGATTTGAATATCCCGGGCTTCATTTGCATATTTCCGCGCGCCGCCATTTTTAAATGTCCGCTAGTTCGGACTCCGTGCCCGCGGCTACACGCGGCACGAACTAGGTAGTTTGGATTAGGCTTCCTATTCCGAACTACCGTTACTCCTTGTGGAATGAGGTGTACCGGTAGTTCGGAATAGGAAGCCTAATCCAAACTACCTAGTTCGTGCCGCGTGTAGCTGCGGGCACGGAGTCCGAACTAGCGGACATTTAAAAATGGCGGCGCCCGGAAATATGCAAATGAAGCCCGGGATATTCAAATCCCGGGCTTCATTTGCAACTCTGGTTGCCTACATTAACCACCCTAGTTCGAACTAGGGTGGTAGTGTAGACAAACCCTTGGTTCCTAGTAAGGAAACAACTTTCAAGGTTTTAAAACATTATAAGCAGTGGAAAATTCATTTAAAATTTATGAAAAACATAATTTGCTTTCAAAGCAAAGGAACTCATTTTTCCAAAATCTGAACCCACTCTGATATCAAACTCAGTTGCTGGAATAGAACATTTTATTTGAGTTTCATATATGCAGACTAGACTATACTGCCTAGTTCTGGACCATTCTCCTTTTTCCATCCTGATTCTCTTTTGCATCCCTCTTAACCATTTTTCAAACAATTTCTATCTTATTAGCCTTCCAACACATTTACTTGTTCATAATTCAAACAATGTTTGTTTATAATGTGGTGACCCCTTTCAACATCCTGCCTGTGAAGCTCTCCTACTTTAGTATGAAGACCATAGAAGGGAGCCTGAAATTAATTTTACTCCTAGCTCCTTTGTCTTCATATATTCCAAAAAGGCCTTATGAGACCCATAGCAGAACCATCCCTTATTTTATAGCATCTTTCTCCCAAAATCAGAAACCAAAACATCTCAATTTTGACTGCTTCTAGCATCATGAAAGTAGGGTTGAGCAATTCCTCAAAATGAATAATAAGAAAGATAAATTGATATATACCAGCTGTTACATTGTGGTATTTTTGTATAGATGCATGAAACTGAAATACTGGAAGACAAAAACAAAGAGTTCAAATTGTTTCCTTGCTCCTTGTTGCCCAGAACACCATATACAGCTGATGATCAACAGAAGAGCATTGCTTCATGAGCGGCATGGATAGATTATTTGAAGCCCAGAGCAGTGATGGTCAACCTAGGTTAGTGAGTGGGCCACATGAGTGGTCCTCCATCTCAGTGGAACACTTGATTGTTGTAACCAACAATCTAACTACTCCTAAGACAGGGTAGTTTTGCTAACTGCACTTATGTATCATGCATTTGCAGGATATGCCAACTAAATTGTAGCAGCCTTGACCGGATGCAGAGGGCATGCATGGCTCTCATAGTCAATATATGCAATCTGCATGCATCTCACTTCATATGCCCTTGTTTTACATGAATGTCATTTTTTAAATATGGTGGGGGAGGAACCTATGTGGACAGAAATCAGCAGAATCTGGCAAACTGGCATGTGGGCAACAGTAAACAGCAGGACCATCATACTCAGACTGACATCCCTGCCCTCAAACACCATCCTACTTTCATTACATCTTGTGTAAAGCATAAATGTACAGAGCACATTAACAAACATTTACATACAGCTTGTGAACAGGTGAGTGCTAACAGGGAGTTTAGAGAGGGAGTTCTCCAGGTAAAGGAGAAGCAGATACAGGACCCTTGAGGGAAGTGTCTATCTGCAGTGTATGTTGTGTTTGGGGCTTTCTTGCTGTGTGCTGAGCTTGTGTTTGTGAGTGAGGGTTTTTTTCCCCCTTCTCCTTCTCCCTCCCCTTCACAGAGTGTGTGCTGTGACTGGCAGGTGGAAACTGTTGGCTTGTAATTAAGTTTGATTTGTAGAAGCCTCTGTTGATTGGCTGAGTCTTGGTAGGGGGAGGGACTTTCAGATAGTCCAGGGGTTTATAAAGTAAAGAGCAAGTGACCAAGAAGCTTGTGAACAGGTGAGTGCTAACAGGGAGTTTAGAGAGGAAGTTTGGAAGGGGAGAAGAAGGGGACAAGGTTCTCTTGCCTTTCTTTTAAATCCTTTCTCCAGGACAGCAGGTATGGATGGTGATAGGTCTGCTGTTGTTACCTGCACAGTGTGTGCCATGTTTGTCTTCCTCCCAGAAGAAAAAAATGGATTTCATCTGCACTAAGTGCAAGCTAGTCACCATTTTGGAAGAAAAAATTAGAGGACTGGAGGCTGAGATGTCGACCCTACGCTCCATCAGCAAGGATGAAGACTTCCTCGATAGAAGGCAGAGTTTAATCCTGCAAGCACGGCAGGTAGAAGAGCTAGAGAGGGCAGTACGGGATCAGGAAGAGAACTGGCAGCATGTAACTTCTAGAAGGGGGGAAAAGCCAGCACAGGAATCCCCCAATGTGATGGAGGCAAGTACAGCCACTTCCCGAGTTGCAAACGGTTGAGTTACGACTGTTCGCACTTACGACCAAAGCTCCCATGAAGCGGTCATAAAGGTGGTCCCCGAGTTACGAACGTGACCCGTGCTTACGAACAGCGTGGTTGCGTGTAACTCAATGGGGTCCGAGTTACAAACAGCTCGAGTTACGGCCAAGTGTTGGTCCATAACTCGTTCGTAACTCGACGAGAGGCTGTAATCGCTTTCAGGCTCTCTCCACAGGCTTTGCAGTGGTGAATGCTTTGGAAGGGACCTCACAAGGAATAAACTGGAAGGGAACACCCTTTACTGGAAGGCATGGAATGCGTAGTCCTAGGGATGGGGGTTCCATGACCACCACCCCCAAAAGAAGATGATGGGTGGTGGTGGTCAGGGACTCCCTCCTAAGAGGGACTGAGCCATCCATCTGCCGTCCAGACCTGGAATCTTGAGAGGTGTGCTGCTTACCAGGAGCTCGAATTCAGGATGTGACCGAGAGGCTTACAAAACTGATCAAACCCTCGGATCACTACCCCTTCCTGCTTCTCCACGTGGGAACTAACGACACTGCCAAGAATGACCTTGAGTGGGTTACTGCGGATTATGTAGTGCTGGGAAGAAGGATCAACGTATTTGGAGTGCAAATGGTATTCTCATCCATCCTCCCTGTTGCAGGGAAAGGACTGGGCAGGGATCGACAAATTGAGGAAGTAAATGCGTGGTTGCATAGGTGGTGTCGCAGAGAGGGCTTTGGTTTTTTTGACCATGGGACTCTGTTCCAGGCACAAGGATTGTTAGGAAGAGATGGGATCCACCTAACCAAGAGAGGAAGTAGCATCTTTGCTTTCAAACCTAGTGAGGAGGGCTTTAAACTAGGTTTATTGGGGGATGGCGACCAAAACCCTGAGGGGAGTGGGCAAGTCGGATACTGGGAAGAAATGCAAAGATGAACAAGCAAGAAAGGAGGACCCCGATTCGAATGGAGAAGATAGAGAGATCAACTGGTTATCTGAGGTGTTTGTACACTAATGCGAGAACCCTGGGCAACAAACAAGAAGAACTGGAGGCCTGGCCCAGTCCAAGAAATATGATTTAATTGGGATAACAGAGACTTGGTGGGATGACTCACATGACTTGAGCACTGTCATGGAAGGGTATAGACTGTTAAGGAAGAACAGGCAGGGGAGAAAAGGAGGAGTTGCACTATATGTAAGAAAGCACTATGATTGCTCAGAACTCCAGTATATTGAGGGAGAAAAACCTGTTGAGAGTCTATGGATTAAGTTTAGAGGTACAAACAACAGCAGTGATGTTGTGGTTGGTGTCTAGTACAGGCCACCGAATCAGGTGGAGGAGGTAGATGAGTCTTTCTAAAGAACAACTAAAGAAGCTGCCAGATTGCAGGCCCTGGTTCTCATGGGGGACTTCAATCACCCTGACAAATGTTGGGAGACCAATACAGCAGTACACATGCAATCCAGGAAGTTTTTGGAGAATGTTGGGGATAACTTCTTGGTACAGCGAAGGATCCAACCAGCTTGACCTTCTGCTCACAAACAGGGAGGAACTAATAGGGGAAGTAGAGGTGGGTGACAACCTGGGAAGCAGTGATTAAGAGATGGTAGATTTCAGGATCCTGACCAAAGGAAGAAAAGAGAGTAGTAAAATACACACTTTGGACTTCAGAAAAGCAGATTTTGACTTCCTCAGAGACCTGATGGGCAGAATCCCCTGGGATGCTAACATGAAGGGGAAAGGAGTCCAGGACAGCTGGCAGTATTTTAAAGAAGCCTTACTGAAGGCACAGAAAGAAACCATCTCGATGCGTAGCAAGAGAGGCAAACATGGTAGGAGACTGGATTGGCTTACAGGGGAAATCCTTGGTGAACTTAAGCACAAAAAAGAAACTTACAAAAAGTGGAAACTTGGACAAATGACCTGGGAGGGGTATAAATGTATAGCTCGAGAATGCCGGGGAGTTATCAGGAAGGCGATAGCGCAATTGGAATTGCAACTGGCAAAGGATGTGAAGGATAACAAGAAAGGTTTCTACAGGCATGTTAACAAGAAGGTGATTAGAGAGAGTGTGGGGCCTCTACTGGATGAAGGAGGGAACCTTGTGATAGATGATGTGGGGAAAGCTGAAGTACTCAATGCTTTCTTTGCCTCTGTATTCACAGATGAGGTCAGCTCCCGGACAAATGTGCTAAGTAACGCAAGATGGGATGAAGATGGGCAGCCCTTGGTGGGTAAAGAACAGGTTAGGAACTACTTAGAAAAGCTAAATATACACAAATCCATGGGTCCGGACTTAAAGCATCCGAGCGTACTGAGAGAGTTAGCAAATGTCATTGAGGAGCCTTTGGCCATTATCTCTGAAAAGTCACGGAGATCAGGAAAGATACAGGATGACTGGAAAAAGGTAAATGTAGTGCCCATCTTCAAAAAAGGCAAGAAGGACGATCCAGGGAACTATAGGCCGGTCAGTTTTACCTTGGTTCCTGGAAAAATCATGGAAGGGATCCTTAAGGAATCCATTTTGAGGCACTTGGAAGAGAGGAAAGTGATCAGGAATAGTCAGCATGGATTCACGAAGGGCAATTCGTGCCTGACCAATCTGATTAGCTTCTATGATGAGCTAACTGGCTCTGTAGACATGGGAAAGTCAGTGGATGTGATATACCTTGACTTTAGAAAGGCTTTTGATATGGTCTCGCACAATATTCTTGCCAGAAAGTTAAGGGAATGTGGATTGGATAAATGGATGGAAAGATAGATAGAAAGATGGCTAGAAAGCCAGACCCATCAGCTAGTGATCAACGGCTCGATGTCAGGATGGCGGTTGGTTTCTAGCAGAGTGCCCCAAGGTTCAGTTCTAGGACCGGTTTTGTTCAATATCTTTATTAATGACCTGGATGAGGGGATGGATTGCACCCTCAGCAAGTTTGCAGATGACACTAATCTAGGAGGAGAGGAAGATACGCTTGGGGGCAGAGATAGGATCCAGAGTAACTTAGACAAATTGGAGGATTGGGCCACAAGAAATCTGATGAGGTTCAACGGAAGAAATCTGATGAGGGGACGGAAGAATCCCAAGCATTGTTACAGGCTGGGGACCAACCAGCTAAGTGGTAGTTCTGCACAAAAAAAGGACCTGGGAATTATAATGGATGAGAAACTAGATATGAGTCAACAGTGTGCCCTGGTAGCCAAGAAAGCTAATGGCATATTAGGTTGCATTAAAAGGAGCATTGCCAGCAGATCCAGAGATGTGATTATGCCCCTTTATTTGGCTCTGGTGAGGCCACAACTGCAGTATTTTGTCCAGTTCTGGGCCCCCCACTACAAAAAGGATGTGGACGCATTGGAGAGGGTCAAGCAGAGAGCAACCAAAATGATTAGGGGGCTGGAGCATATGACCTATGAGGAGAGGCTGAGGGAGTTGGGTCTGTTTAGTCTGCAGAAGAGAAGAGTGAGGGGCGATTTGATAGCAGCCTTCAACTTCCTGAAGGGAGGTTCCAAAGAGGATGGAGAAAGGTTGTTCTCAGTAGTGACAGATGGGAGAACAAGGAGCAATGGTCTCAAGTTGCAGTGGGAGAGGTCCAGGTTGGATATTAGGAAAAACTATTTCACTAGGAGGGTGGTGAAGCACTGGAATGGGTTACCTAGGGAAGCAGTGGAGTCTCCATCCCAAGAGGTGTTTAAGTCTCGGCTTGACAAAACCCTGGCTGGGTTGATTTAATTGGGATTGGTCCTGCCTAGAATAGGGGGCTGGACTGGATGGTCTTCTGAGGTCTCTTCCAGCTCTATGGTTCTATGATTCTATGATACTTATATCCAAACTATTTTGGCATGAACAAATTGGTGAGCTCAACCTGATGCATCCATCCTCTGGGTATTCTATGTTTTTACCTGTTCGTGATCCGAACAGTGTCTGCTGAAAATGTGGTAACCTGTTTTATCCACATGAAATGGTCCCTCTAGCCAACATAGCTACACTAAAGGTTTTTAAGTCCCCTAGGGTATGTCTACACTACCCTCCTAGTTCGAACTAGGAGGGTAATGTAGGCATACCGCACTTGCAAATGAATCCCGGGATTTGAATTTCCCGGGCTTCATTTGCATAAACTGGGTGCCGCCATTTTTAAATCCCTGCTCGTTCGAACCCCGTGCCGCGTGGAATGAGGAGTAACGGTAGTTCGGACTAGGAAGCCTAGTCCGAACTACCTAGTTCGTGCCGCGTGTAGCCGTGCGGCACAGGGTTCGAACGAGCAGTGATTTAAAAATGGCGGCGCCCAGTTTATGCAAATGAAGCCTGGGAAATTCAAATTCCGGGCTTCATTTGCAAGTGCGGTATGCCTACATTACCCCGCTAGTTCGAACTAGCGGGGTAGTGTAGACATACCCCTATATCCTACTACTACAGCTTGAATAAACAAGTGTGTGTTCTTTTCCTCTTATGGCCTGCTATCATCCTGTAACTTTGTCATTTTTTGGTAATGTAAGGAGAGCCCCTCACTAGATGCCATTGTTGTATGATTCAAGTCACATTTATTGGTAGGCTTATCTTTGAAAATTTTAAGGGCACGTTCACTGACATCTGGTTGTCTTATCCACTACCCTTTCCCCCATGTTTTATTTATTTAAACTGGGAGTTCTTCCTTTTCCTCTTGTGAAACATCTTGCTAGAAGGCAATCATACTGACCCTTTGCCAAATCATTTTGCTTCACAGCAGTTATTTTGGCTGGATGAGTCTTTATTTGTGTATTATTTCTGTGTGTTAATTTTAATGAATGAACCTTAGATGCCTATCCGCAAGCAACTCATAAATATGTTAAATAGCTACATTTATTTAAGAAATCACAGCATAATTCTCTATTAATTGAAAAAATGGTGTATTTAAATGCTGTATGAGAAAGCCTATTTCTGTATTATACTGCCCTTTTGCTGTTTCTCAAAAGAAGACTATGATAATATGTACTGTATCTTCAACAATCCATCAGTGTTCCACTACCTTCTTTCCTCACTATATCTTCTTTCTAGTATATCTTCCATTCTTCTCTAGTTATTTCCTATTTTAATGTTTTCCCTTTAATTATTCCCTCCTTTCCACTTCCTGATGCTCAAAAGGAATATAAAAGAAGGATATAAAGTTTTCAGAAGCAAACAGACCTGGAAGAAAAGCTGTTTTACAGGTCAGTAGAGTTAATCAGAGACTGACTATGTTGTACAGAAAATGTTAAGAACATCATTAATCAGAATAGTCAAATTTAACTTAAGTGAATTGTACAATAATGTTCACTACTGAAATTCATTTGGTCTTATTCTTTTTCTTTCTACTTGCATGACGACAGTAAAATCAGACTTCTCAAGTGTAACAGATTTTTGTCATCTGAAATTCTCCTCATGGTTTAGAACCATCCATCCGAAGGTTAAGAAAATAACCCAAAACACCAAGAAAGAATTGCTCAGAAAAAGCACCTGTAACAATAGTATGGAAATGACAGTAGGTACAATAGACATACAAAATGGGCATTTAAAAGGGTATTTTCTATCCATCAGTAATCAACACTGAGGGTGTGTCTAGACTACAGGGTTTTGTTAACAGAAGTGGACTTTTGTCGACAAAACTATACTTGTGTCTACACTACTGCCGAGTTCTGTCGACATAACGTCGACAGAACTCGGTAGTTTTGTTGACAGCGGTAAACCTCATTCTAAGAGGAATAACGCCTTTTGTCAACAGAGTTCTGTCAACAGAAGGCGTTATTGCATCTACGCTGTCCTTTGAGTCTATACTCTCATGTTGACAAAGCGGCTTGCTTTGTTGATAGAACTGGATGTAATCTAGATGCTCTTTGTCGACAGAAGCTTTGTCAACAGTATCTGTAACAGTATTTGTCAACACTGCTGTAAGCCTCTGACCAGAAGGCAGATAAATGCAAAGACCAAACAGTCCAATGCTGGTGCATGTTTGCCAGGTCACAGAGTAGGTGAATGTCCTGGGCCTGTATTTCCAATGATGCTGCAAGTGATAAGTCCACACCAGAGGACTGGAAGGGACCTCATTCAAGAGGTCATTGAGTTCAGTCTCTTGCCCTCATGGCAGGATCAAGTACTGTCTAGACCATCCCTGATAGACATTATTCTAACCTTCTCTTAAATAGCTCCAGAGATGGAGATTCCACAACCTCCCCGGGAAATGCATTCCAGTGTTTGACCACCCTGACAGTTAGGAACTTTTTCCTAATGTCTAACCTAAACCTCCCTTGCTGCAGTTTAAGCCCATTGCTTCTTGTTCTATCCTCAAAGGACAAGATGAACAAGTTTTCTCCCTCCTCCTTATGACACCCTTTCAGATACCTGAAAACTGCTATCATGTACCCCCTCAATCTTCTCTTTTCTAAACTAAATAAATCCAATTCTTTCAGCCTTCCTTCATAGGTCATGTTCTCTAGACCTTTTAATCATTCTTGTTGCTCTTCTCTGGACCCTCTCCAATTTCTCCACATCTTTCTTGAAATGTGGTGCCCAGAACTTGACACAATACTCCAACTGAGACCTAACCAGCGCAGAGTAGACTGGGAGAATGACTTCTCGTGTCTTGCTCACAACACACCTGTTAATGCATCCCAGAATCATGTTTGCTTTTTTTGCAACAGCATCACACTGCTGACTCATATTCAGCTTGTGGTCCACTATAACCCCTAGATCCCTTTCTGCCGTACTCCTTCCTAGATAGTTGCTTCCCATTCTGTATGTGTGAAACTGATTGTTCCTTCCAAAGTGGAACACTTTGTATTTGTCTTTATTAAGCTTCATCCTGTTTACCTCAGACCATTTCTCCAATTTTTCCAGATCATTTTGAATTATGATCCTATCCTCCAAAGCAGTTGCAACCCCTTCTATCATCTGCAAACTTAATAAGCATACTTTCTATGCCAATATCTAAATCGTTGATGATTGAAGAGAGCCGGTCCCAAAACAGACCCCTGTGGAACCCCATTTGTTATAAGAATGTTCTGTCTTTGGATAAATTTCTTTTCCTTATTTGTGTGTTGTCTTTACTTAGCTTCAAGTAAAGAAGATTGGATTTTAACAACAATAATCATGGGCAACTCCATCCCATCTCAGCTATCTTCTTCTTTTCCCCCAAAAAAGCACAGATATTACCATGTTTAGCATTATCGTACAGGAATGAGTAGTTCTGTTTCCCTCAGCGGGATGGCTCATATATTTTAACATAAGTATCTGCATGAAAGTTGCACGATAAGAGCTTTATTTAGGAGCTTATATAAGGTTTTAAAAATCTAACTGTAGGTATCTATTTTTGGATATCTGGTTCTGTAATGCACTATATTGTACAATGAAAATAATGGAGCTGGGAAGATGATATTTTACAAATGCTGACGTGTTATTCAGCAAGTGTTGTGGGTTTTCATTGAATAAGTTATTTGACGTACACATTTTTTCTTGATGATTTTATCAGTCCTACTAAGATCATATATATTACATTATGGAAGTGCTAATTCAAAGGAGATGAAGTGACTGCCACTCTATCATATAAGGGGACAAAATGCCAGTAATTTCACAGGTGGGTATCTCTGGACACATCTACCCACAATCCTACACACCTTCCACGTGGGTTTCCCCAAGAAATGGGGGCAGTCTGACCCTGACCACTCCTGGTGGATCAGTTGTTCCTAGAGGTTTAGTGGAGTTTAATTTGTGTGATTCCAATTTACAGTGATCATTTAATTAAATGGATCTAAAATTACTTACCAAAATCCATGTTATGCTGGGGCTGAATGAGTTATTCCTCAATTAAGCTATTTGTTGGGGTATTCACCTATGAAATCATCAGTTTAGATCCTTTAGATTTCTTGTATTCTTTTTTTATGTTTTCAAAGATTGGGGCGTTTCTCTGGAATGAAGGTGTAAGTCACCCAGAACTTGACCAACATTAATTACAGCCATATTGTGTGCATAAAGACATCATTAATAAAATAGAACCCCACACAGTTATGGATTAATTTGCACAAACAGGGCTTTTGGAGGTAAGGTCAAATAATAGCTAAAGGGTTACAGTTCCTGGAAGCAGGGGAGTAAAGAGTCAATAAATTATGAGACTGAAAGAAAATAAGTGGATAGAGGCCTTGAGTTTGGGTTCCTTTGATATAGAAGCTTATGATGGCTAAGCTTGTTAGGAAAATTTTATTGATAAATAATTTAGTGAATTATAAGAAGTATAATTCACAATAAGGGCAACTTTAAGCTATGTGTTCTGTAAAAAGCTAGTTATAAAATGACTAGATATTAGAATGTACTTTGCAGCACTTCTCTGAAAGTATCCCAAGTGACCTTTTCCTGACACCTTATCCCTGACAGGGAAATGACCCATCATCGCTGACCAGCTGCTAATTACTTGATACCATCGCAGATTTTAGGTAATTATTTGGGATGTTCTAAACCTATTTCTTACATCTCTGTGTCCTTTAATCTAATATATAGTAGTTTGGTATAAGAACACGCTTATTTGTATCAATCTTTCATCAGCCAGAAATGCTGTGTTCCCATTGATTTATTCCTTACATTACCTGCAGTGAAATAGTTAAGTTACCACTGCTCTCAGGTCTGAGAACAGTTGGTAGGAAGGACATGAAATCATACTTTCAAAGCCATTTAGCTCCAGGCAAAGAATGTCTCAACTTGTGTGGTAGCCAGTTAAAGCTGACTGAAATGAGTAACTTTCCATGACATAAATTCCTGGAAGACCTTAATCTGTCCTTGCTCGATGAAGATTGCTTTTGAAGAATATATCTGATCTGGAAAGTTCAGGGGTTTATGGTTCTCAATGTCATTCTTCATATGAGAGGAAGAGGATCACACAGCTGGATAACTTACTGTGATCCATAAGTGCCACAAGGGAGTGGAGATGTTTGGAAGATAGCACCACCAGTGAAGAAGGAGTCAAGCCCAAGGACCTTAGCATATATCTTAGTCATATTCAAGCTCCACTGAAGTAAAACCAAGTTAAGGGAGGCAAATGAAGCCAAGTGGAGCACACAATCACATTTTGAATGTTCTACTGTGAGTGACATCTTACAATGGTGACTCCCATGGGCAGCACTTATTTGAGAACCAACGTCTCTTCCTATCTCCACCCCAGACTGATCTCTGAGTACACTCACTTCAGAGCCAATGTAATGTATTCTAGTGCCTCATCTGGATTTGTCTTATTACAAGGCTAGCATTGCAGTAGTAAAAGAGAGAAAGGCAATTGCCTTACTATATGGGCCATCATTGTGGGCTGATCCAGTGGGTACATTTAGTAACAATTAGTACATTTTCTATCAGCTTCATGTAGCATAGATACTCTAATCACTATTTCTCCCCCCCCCCATTTTTTTCTTCCCCCTTCCTTGCTATCCCCCTATTTATTTAGAAACTGGACCTTTAATAACTCCATTCATCTGAAGAAGTGGTTGTGCCCATGAAAGCTCATACCATCTACATGTTTTGTTAGTCTCTAAGGTGCTGCAAGACTACTCATTGTTTTTTAAGTTTGTTCAGAGTTTTGTGAGAACATGACTGAACTTCTCTGCTTACAAGATCAATAAAGAATTAGTACTAAGGGTGCTTACTTAGTAATACAATTATTTTCCAAAGTGCATCAAAGTGGAGTTTACTACACCACAGTAGCAAACTGACTTAAAAAAATCCTTCCTGAATCAAAGTACAACTGGCTGATAATGAAAATGGAAAAATAAATTATCCCCTTCATAGAAGAAACATGTAATTTATTTAGAGAATGTTATTTCACTAACTGAAGATCTGGTTAAATCATGAAAGTATTTACTAATAAAATATGTCAGATAAATTATTGTTCGCTCCAAATTCACCCATTAAAAGGTGTTTCCGCAGCTTATGCTGTCAAAAAAATGTGGATTTGGTTAAGTGCTTTTATATTGCTATATGTATTAAATAGAGGCTCTGAATAGGGAATTAAGATAAAAATGCCACTGTTAACTTCATGTAGTTGCATTATAAGGAAGTTTGTAAAGTGTAGTTTCGATTTACTATTTTTATTTAGTGCTCTTTCAAATTACTTTTGATGATCAGTTGAACTATCATGGTGTTCATATTTTTTGGTTTTGTGCCTTTCTATGGAAAAAAATAAGTTATGATTTCTTCTTTAGATTCTTTTTTTGTTTTAGACATTTGCCTTCTGTCTCTTATGCTCAACATTTGTATATAGTAAAAGCACCATGTATATTGACATTTTGTAAGGTTACTAGAAAGAGCATATGAGTATGTGTTAAGCTGTCCTGCTTTATTGTTTTGGTTAAATTCTTTAGCTCTAGCTACTGAAGGATAAATCAAAAGAGAGCAGCACTGCATTTAACCTATATTTAGTGATCAGACTTACCAGCTGTCCTATGTAATTTTTGAATAAGCAAGTGTCCATTCCAAGGGTTGGTTTCCTTACAAAGATTTGGTATTCTGTTGATATGCTGTTTTAGAGGTGCCTTCTCTGGAGGTATCTATCATATTAGGAGGGGGAAATGAGTCAAAAATTCTTAGAGATGTATTTAACTGGCATCTAGGAAATATTGTCCATATTTGAAAATTTCCTTGTAGTGCAAAGGATGTATCTTTTTACTATGTAAATATGACATAGCACTCCTTAGTGTTTATACATAAGAAAGCATGAGCAACTATAAAACCAAGGTTAGGTAAGTGGTTATGTTCCAGAGAACCTCTGCCTTAAACTCCAATACCACATAGCACATATTTCACATAATATAGCAATAATGCCACCATTCAAAGAATCAGAATATTTTCATACTGAAAGCTGGTGGCCACTCCATCCATAGCAATCACAGTTTAAATGTGAGATAGTGTCCATTCAGTGTGGATGCTATCTTTTGAAAAAGCAGATGCTTTTTTGATGCTTTTTGGCAGTGTGGACACGTTCTTCCAGAAGAAGTTTTTTTGGAATATATCGTCCAGAAAAGCTTCTTCCGAAAGAAGCTTGCAGTCTAGACATAGCCTGATAAATTAAGAGATCCTTAAAATTGACTCCACACACAACCTATCACTCATGTATTCCTTATGCTGGAAACATAATGGTTTTGTTTTCCAAGTGTCATTAATAATAATTAATACCTAGCTCTTGTCCAGTCCTTTTCATCAGTAGGTCTTAATGCTCTTTACAAAGATGGTAAACATGATTATCCCTATTTTACAGATGAGGAAACTGAGACAAAGTGGGTGAAGTGACTTGCCTGAGATTACCTGCCAGGGTAGATGCAAACTAGAAATAGAATCCCATGTATCCATTAATAAGCATTTGCTTTTAATAAGAGTTTTTGCTTTATATGATTCACTTCTAGCTGGGTCACGTCATCCTTTTGCAAGACCAACCAAAGACTTCCTACAAACTGACAATAAGCATGAGAAGTACTCCATAACTATGGACTACTCCTCCCTTTGGAGAAGACAGAAGAGTCAGACATGTTATTCTAACTGACACTAGCGATGATATGAGGTTGGTACGTGTCTTAGAAATGTAAAAATGTATTTTTATTTTGATAATGTAAATCTTTTTCTTCTGTCTGAGAATTCTAATTTTTAAAGTTCAACATAATATTGTTTAATTGCATTCTCCAAAGGCAACATAAATTGTAGATGCACCTAATATACTTTCTATTGGTAAAGCTGAAAAATATACAGTGTACAAGCAAACTAAAGCAAAGAAAAAATCACTAGACTATACAGCTTGAATAAAAGAATGTTTAACTAGATATATGATCAATTGAGCACCATCTTTCTTTGGGGACTCTGACCCTTCAGATCAGACCTGCCTTCAGTTGATGGTCTAGTGCTTAACTGACTCTGCTTGTCACTAGCTAGCTGAGCTTTAAAAACAAAACACAAAAAAAATCACTGTATACCACCTCAGTTGGAATCCTTCCAATCAAAATCTCTGAAGATTGTAGGATGGTAAGATGAACACGTTTTCCCACTGCTTCACAGAATTGGAAATGATTACAGCTAGTTCAACTCATGTTTGATGTCTTTTGGCTGCAACTTGATAGAGTATTTTAAAATCAGAAACGGTGCCAACTAAGTGATTCACAAAAGAAACATCCTGTTTCAGGTAAAGTGCAAGCTGCTGTGCATTGCCTACTGGCTAATCCTTTACATGAATGTTTGAACTTTTTTTACATTAGAAATGAGTGGCAGACACTTATTTGCTTTAATAGACCAACTTTCATATTCAGGACAAGAGGATCTATAGGAAAATAGGCCCACATTAGGCCTCAGGAGGCTCTGGTTTTAAATTAAGTGGGATTTTTGTGTATGAGTGGTAGGCCCAAAGTACAAGAGCATGAGAAACAACAGTTTTGTGTTAAAGTTGTAATGATCCTTAAAAAAACCTCAACTTACACCTTGAATAACATAGTAGTAAAAGAAAGAAAGAAAGAAAGAAAGAAAGAAAGAAAGAAAGAAAGAAAGAAAGAAAGAAAGAAAGAAAGAAAGAAAGAAAGAAAGAAAGAAAGAAAGAAAGAAAGAAAGAAAGAAAGATGTAGTTAATTGAGCACCAGGTTCAGCAAATAATTAGTATAAGGAGACATATATTTGGTAGCTAAAGAGAAAAACAGCCAACCAAGACTAGGAGAAAACATTGAAGAAAAAGGCCCAGTTCAACTCTCACTCTTTCATGTTGCCTGAGCTTCAATAACTGACAATGACATCACCTATTCTTAACAGTGTATAAAAAAACCCCAGATTTTCCAGTGATTCTTTATGTGAGGCTTTCCTTATCCCGTTTGAGAACACTGTGATGAGAAGGTAACACCAAGGCCTAAGTCAGTTGGAAATATATTGGCCAATACTTATAACTGGGCTTTGAATGAATAAAGGAATGCTTATGATCAGAGTGAGTCATTGTAGACATTAATAAACTTACTAGGAAAATAATTTCCAACACAATGTAATATCATTTGAGGACTGTGTCACAAATGGTGCCAATACAAAACCCTCAAGTATGCAAAAGCTCCCAAATTATGGATATTTTAATAGTCCCTTATTCTAGGCTCCACATTCATGTTACAGTCTCTCTGAAATATTTAGAGACAGAATTGGATCTTATTTTCTCCCCTGAAAATAGTAAGGTGGTCCACAATATAGATGAATCAGAGTATGACCATTAGTGAATGTGCTGTGTTATCTCCTGCCACAAGGGATGACTTTTGTTTTTGTCCGTGGGTGCTCTCTGCCTTCTGGTTTCACCGTTTGCCATTTATATGTTCCTAACTCCTACTAGTGGCTTGTGGGTTCTGAGCACCCCCTATGATTTTTGGTGCATGCTTAAGCCCAAGAGCACCTATGCAGTCAGCACCTTTGTTTACTCTCTCTGGCATAGCCCACAGTAGCCTACATTTACCACTTATCTTTTGAATATCCAATCTCTCAATTCACATTTTTATGCAATTTAATTTAATTTAGTTATCCCATTTGCACAATGCCTCTACATACAACCCTGCAAACCTGGTCAGATGTTAATTGTGTAGAATGCAATTATGGGATGTGGTCAGTTCCACCACCTGAAACTCATTAGATTGACTCTGAACGATCTCCCAAATGCGAAGAAGATATTAGCTACAATTCAGCTGGTTATTATACTGATACAAGTCAGTCAGAATAGTTCCATTGAAATGAAAATAAATGCTCTGAAATTACAATGATTTAGCAAAAACAGAATTTGACTCTTGGCTATTCAATGAATTCACATTCAAATGCAGATACACATGTCTGTATATGCAATAATTGAGGTACCTGTAAATTGTTTATTTGAATGAGAGTTCATCACTGGTGTACAAATCCTATGTGTGAATTTGAAATCTTCCAAACATATGAGCCTTCCATTTTTGGAATCCTCAACTTAGAACTATAAATAAAAAATGGAGTAATGTACATTCATACTAATGTAACTGAATTCATTTGAATATGTAGATTTATCAGCCCTTTTATATTTCCTTCTGGGTCTAAAAGAAAGTGCTGTAAAAATGGGTTATTCTAGAAACAGCTATCAGGGTTCTACCTAAAAGCCCTAGAAACCCTACAAATAAGGCCTCATTTTAAATTTTAATATTAACAAGTGGGAAAGAGAGTTTAGTATATTATCGTTCTATATCATGGGAAAACATTGCTTTGTCTTGTCCTCTTGCACGTGAATAAATAACATTACCACATAGTCAACACATCATACATTTTGCATTCTGCTCAAATACTGTAGAATTTCAAAAAATAGGATTATACACTCATAGAACACTAGAATTGAAAGGGACCTCGAGAAGTCATCGAGTCCAGTTTCAGCCCTCATAGCAGGACCAAGTACTGTCTAGATCAGCCTTGAATGTAGGTATGGCTTCTCTGAAACAACATTCAACAGAGCCATCTTTGAATGTCTCCCTAAGACATGTTTGCAAATCATTATTCACTTATGCAGATGACAATGGCAATACCTCCATCCCCTACATAAAGTTTTGGGTGCCCTGACAATTCATTTAAAGTCACAAATGAAAACTATCAGGTGACAAAATATATAATTAAGAAACCATGCTTAATGAATTAACTCAGCCTTTTAAGTTAGCACGTGAGTAGTACATTCAGAACATGTATGGTCTGTTTTGAATGTAGGCTATTTTAATTGGGAAGTAACATGATTTTGGAAACCTGCTCTGTGGACAATTTTCCTTTTTACAATTTAACATTTGGAAGATGTTCAAACCACTGTGAAAGGGAACATACAGGTAGAGAGCATTAGACACCTTTCTCTGAAGGATGGCTGTAGTGGTGTAGAGTGGTCCCCCACTGAGCCGGAGGTGGAGGAACTCCTCCGGGAGCCATTTTGGGCCCAGCCTAGCCCCGCCCCCTCAGCTGACCAGAAGTCAAAGGGCGGGGCTAGGACTATAAGAAGGCTGCCAGGGAGCTCAGTCAGGGCTCAGCCTCTGAACAAGGCGGAGGCCTGTCCAGAGCTCCTGCCTGGGGATGCTAAGACCTGGGGTAGGCCGCCCTCAGCCACCTTCCAGGAGGCCAGCCAGGGCTTCCCTGACTGGGCTACAGGGGCCTGGCCAGGCCCGCCAGCAGAACCACCCGCGGACCCAGAGGACGGGACCAAGCCGCTGGACCAGCTGGAACCCCGATGGGTACTGGAACGCCGGGGCCGGACAAGCCCACGGGATGCTACAACACTCCGACCTCTTGACCCCTGGATTGGGCCGCCTGGACCCTGCTGGGACGACACCGGCCTCGACTCCTGGACGGACCTGCTGGAGCTACAGGTACCGGGAAGGGGGGAGACGAGAAGTGGGCCAGGGGGTAGTCCAGGCAGAGAGCCGCCCGCGGCCAGCAAGTTACGGGCCAGAGACCTGCTGAGCCGCTCGCGGCAGCACGGCTGCCATCAGGGCCCCTGGGCCGGGGCGCAGTAAGGTGGGTGGGTCTGCGCCCCCCCTGCCACCCCCTAACCGGATGGCAGTCTCCCCCCTCACCGCTGCTGTTGCTGGTGCCCTCCCGGGCCCGCTCCTGACGGAGGAGCGTCTACAAACGGGAGTTTGGGTGCCACCACACCTGGCGTCAGGGCCTGGCCGCCATTTACCGCCCGTGCATCGGGCAGGAACTCTTAAAGGGACAGGACTAGAACGGTTGTCCTGCCCAAACTGGATGATACTAGACTGACAAGTGGTGGGCTTATTTCTCGGCGGCCTGGACCTGAAGCAAGGCCGGGCGCGCGAACAATTACCTCTTGGCCCGACCTGAAGGAAGGCCGGGAAGAGACTCGCTCACCCGGACCAGTTGAAGGCGCGGTAACGCAGGGAGGCAGGCACGCCTCTCCCTGTGCTGGAGGTGGAGGAGCCGCCTCCTGAAGGCCTACCGGCCTATCATAAACTGCCCCCGGAAGGGGGGAAAAGCTCAGGCTGTTGTGGACATTGCCGGAGGGCAGTGTCCTGAAGGGGATCCGGCCACCTGCCCACAGTGCTAATTCCCCAACTCGGCGGCAGGTGGCGCTGTCTCAAGCGGGAAGCCGCTACAATGGCATAATGAAAGAACACTTAGAGCTCCAACAGAGATTTTGGCTCTATAATGCCTCATCCTGGGGCAGTACAGTTCTGCACTTCCTCCATTGTGCACAAGTGGTCATGAGGCACAGGTAGGCCCATAAACAGGAAAACAACAGATACATTAATGGGGAAAACAAATAAAAAGATTCATTCTTCCTCTCTACAAGCACATGTGCCTCACAATAGATTATCTATTTCAGGCAAAAGCTAAAAATGTGGGTGCAAGTTCCTTCTTCACATGTTGACAGCAGGTCACTAGTTGCAAAAGTCCAGCCATACTTCTGACTTGGAGATGCCAGTGGAGCTGAGAGGGTGTCTCATCTCTGTGGGCAGCACAGCTCAACTTCCCACATTGTCTCTCCTAGAAGTGGGTTGTGCCCATGAAAGCTCATGATATCATCTACATGTTTTGTTAGTCTTGAAGGTGCTGCTAGACTATTTATTGTTTTTTAATTTTTTCCAGCTACCCCTCTGAAGCTCTTGTGTCTCCTAGGTCAATGGAAATGCTGCTGGTGAGGAGGTGCACCATTGACCCACACAGGGTAGTATGGAGATACCTTAAAAGTGAGGTTTCAACAAAAGTTTCAGATAGATTCTCATTTTTCCAAATTAATCCACTTATCATAAACTTCAGATTTTAACATAATATTACTAGATTTTCATATAAACTATATATTTACAAAATCCTAAACTGAGAACTTGTACTTGTTCATACGATTTTGAGTGACCACTTAAAAAGTAAATATGAAAATACATGATAATCATACAACCATTTCATTTTTTATACTTTTGTACTGTAGGTATCATAAATCAATGTGGGGTTTTTGAGATCCAAATATATATAATATATATTTTTCTTGGCACAGCAAGCAATATAAATTAAGTGTTCTATCACTACTAATTTGATTTGGTGTTCATTATAATAACCGTAATAATAACAAATTCAGTTACTCTTAATGGAAATGTCATATGCAATAACATAGGGGTTTCATTGTAATTTAGTATTAATCAGTGTATCATTAAAATAAGTGTTATTATCTAAATTATATTTATTCAAGCATAAAAGCATAAAAGTCCTTACCATGTACTGTGCTATTATGCAATCATGTCCTTTTGAAGAACAACTTTGTTAGCTGAGAATATTTGTTGATTATAGTATTTTTGTATTGGTTCAACCATACTGCAGAATTATTATTCGCATTATGTACACCTAAAGCACCTTTACAACAGTAT